>NW_027361829.1:35010000-39810000 GCF_039654945.1 Dendrobates tinctorius
AAATAGGCCTAAAGCAAGAAAGGGGAAATCTAAACTGCCCCAGAGCAGACCCCAAAGCAATAGGCAGCCCCCAACATATAATGACGGTGAAGCAAGATGAAAACACTAACACAGACAGAAAGATAGACTGAGCAAAGACGGGGCCCAAGCTAACTAGATAGAAAAGGACAGGAAGGCTGCTGTCTGCAATCCGTGAAACCCTATGAAAATAAGAGCCAACAGACTGACAGTGAAAAAGGCCCTGAAGACGCTAGGCTTCAAAAAAGCTATGTCAGTACTCAGGAATATTCTGAAGACAGAGCTACAGGCAAAAGGAGATTCAGCTCACCCCAGCAGGGAATGGCAGAATACAGAAAAGCAAGGAAAACAAAAAACAAAACACAAATGCAAAAAGGCAAAGCAGAAAACTTAGCTTTAGAGGAGCAGGAATCAGACTGGTGTCCTAGAAGTCCACAGAGAAATCACCCGCAGGGCAGAAGGGCGTCGGCAGCCTTATATCCAGTCCGTGACTCCACTCAGCCAGTCATCCTCATTAGGCTCAGGTGCCTGATAATCAGGCTCATTACCTTCCTTTACCAGAATAGGGAGTTCACCAGACCTCAGTGACGAAGGGGAAAATGAACTCACAACACATATAACAAAATGACAACACTAAACCTGAGTTGAGTCATGGATTACAGCCCAAAACCACTTCTGATTGGTTGGATCGTCCCTGAGTGCAGCTGCAGGGGACACAGACGATAATATGAAATTCACTGCACTGGCTGTTTTAGATGGCTTCCTGCCAAGGCACGATGAATGTTTTTTCTTCTCAAGTTTAAGAGTCTTTACTAGAGTTCTTGTAGTAGAATAAGGCATAATAACTACTGAAATATCACATTAGTCCATGTGGGCACAACGTCTTTAACATTTTTAATAACGTTTCCTAAGGCAAAGTTCAATATAAGTACAACTCAAAACTAAATTATTAATCTTAGAGAATATTTTCTGAGAATATTTTACAAATCATTTCTATAGCGATAAGGGGTTTGGCCCTGTGTGCTACACTGTGATCTGCGCAAGATAGGAATACTAGACGACGTCCTATGACTCTTTGAACCTACCATGGGTACAACAGGTTCACTGCTGACTGTGGGCAAGTTTTCTGATTTTTCCTCATGCTAAGTGTTAGTGGTTGGCATTAGTGACTCATTGCTTCCAGAACAATTTGGTGTCTCTGGTAAAGACCTTTGTGGGAAAACCATCACTGGAACTACCACTATGTTGTTAACTTGTAGCCAAGAACTAGGGAATTCACCTAGAACAGTGCAAATCTTTGTATCAGTCTTTTCTTTTAGCTGAGAATCTTTCTTAGTCTCAACTCTTTCACGCAATTCTGCTGGACAAACTTTCAGATTGTCTCTTGATACGGTTGTACACGTTTTTCCGCCATCTTTGGAGATGGTACACACTTTACTGTTGTCATAACCAGATGGCTGAATAGTGTAAGGCTGAGCCTCCCATTGGCCATCTAACTTGTGGTTTCTTCTCTTTTTCTTCAGCACTTGTTCACCTGTGGGTAAGGGGATTGCCACAGCATGTCTATAATAGTTCCTTTCCTGTTTTTGCCTAGCTTGAGCAAGACTTTCCTCTACACATTGCTGAACTTTTTGATACTGCAATTGTCTTTCTGTGTTCCAATCAGTGTCCAATTGACTGGATATGGTTTCAGGAGTTAGGACTCCAACTTCCTGGTCGATGGGGAGGTTACCTTGCCCTGCACACATCAAGTAGGCTGGGGCATATCCGGTTGTGCTGGTTGGGATATGATTGTACATTTCAATCAAATCAAGCAACTTCTCAGGCCATTGGTTCCTTTCTTCCAGTGGCAGGATCTGTAATAAATTGATCACCAGATGATTCAGTTTTTCGCAAAGACCATTGCCTTGTGGATGGTATGGTGTAGTTCTGATCTTTTTACATCTATAGAGGGAGCAAAATTCTTGGAAGACCTCTGCTTCGAAGGCAGGACCTCTGTCTGTCAGCACTTGATCTGGGTAGCCATGAGGTCTGCAGAAATACTCTTGTAATGCCTTTGCAGTTGTTCTTGCTGTTTGGTCTTTCACTAGAAAGACCACTAGGATGCGGGAATAGTGATCCACTATTGCTAAGGCATAGGTGTACCCTGATCGGCTTGGGGTTAGTTGCACGTGGTCTAGAGCCACCAGTTCCAATGGTTGTTTAGTGATGATGGGCTTCAAGGGGGCCCTTTGATTGGCAGAATTCTTTCTTCTGAGATTACATGGGCCGCATTCCCTACACCACTGTTCAATGGACGTCTCATACCTGTCCAGAAGAAGCGGTCGCGGATGACTACTTCCAGCTTTTTCCAACCAAAGTGTCCCACTTGTTGGTGGTAAGCTTCCAAGACCATGGGCACGTCTTTTCTGGGGACCACGATCTGCCAGACCAGTTCATGCGTACGTGGGTTAATAGCTCTTCTGATCAACTTGCCTTCAAAAAGGAACAGCTTCCACAACTGTTGGATATCTGCAGGTACATCAGGAGCTGAAGACAAATCTGCTTCACCAAGGAGTTCTTTGACCATACATATAGCCAGGTCACTGCTCTGCATCTCTGCCCAACCATGGTGAGGTAGTGGATTAAGGGAAACTTCGTAAACGGCAAGACTTCTCCCTGTCACGTGGTTAGAGTCTTGGGAGGCACCGTGACTGTGAAATGCCGGCATCTCTATTTCTTCCAGGTCTTCTAGATCTTCTGCTGGATCAGGAGCATTTGGCATATGGCACAAGGAATCAGCATTGGCGTTTTTAGTGCCAGCTCGGTATTTAATGACGAACTCATAATTGGACAACCGAGTCATCCATCTTTGCTCCAAGGCGCCGAGCCTGGTGGTCTCCAGATGGGTTAACTTATTGTTGTCCATATAGATAGTAAATTTGGATGAGGCCAAATAGTACTTGAACCTCTCAGTCACTGCCCAAATGATAGCCAAGAATTCTAGCTCAAAGGAGCTATAGATGGTAGGGTTCCTCTCAGTAGGACAAAGATTCCGACTGGCATAAGCAATGACTTTGTCCTTACCCTGCAGCACTTGAGATAGGACAGCTCCTAACCCAACATTGCTGGCATCAGTGTGCAGGATAAACAGCTGACCATAGTCTGGATATGCTAAGATCTCTTCTCCAGTAAGTGCTTGCTTAAGGCTGTTGAATGACTCATCCAACCTAGCATTCCACTCGATCAGGGGACTCTTGCCTCTGGCCTTTTTGGGTTGGCCAATTAGGAGATCTTGAAGAGGGGCTGCCAATTTAGTAAAGTCTTTGATAAAGCATCTGTAGTATCCCACTAGGCTTAGGAATTGTCTGACCTCTTGGATGTTGGTGGGTACCTGCCAGTCTCTGATGACAGTCACTTTGTCTGGCTCGGGTGCTACTCCTTCTGCACTCATGACATGGCCTAAATACTGCACTTTGGGCTTTAGGAGAAGACTCTTAGATGGTTTTACCTTTAAGTCGAAGTTGGACAAAGCCTCAAAGACCTCTGCCAGGTGTTGCAGATGTTCCTCATAGGTCCTGGAATATACAATCACATCATCCAAGTACAATAGCACAGTCTCAAAGTTCATATGTCCCAGGCAACATTCCATAATTCTCTGAAAGGTCCCAGGAGCACTACTCAATCCGAATGGCATGTAGTTAAATTCACATAGCCCCATAGGAGTAGTGAACGCCGTTTTTTCTTTGTCTGCCTCAGCAACAGGAACCTGCCAGTACCCACTGGTTAAATCCAAAGTGGAGAAGTACCTAGCTGATTTTAATGCTGCTAGAGACTCCTCTATGCGCGGTAAGGGGTATGCATCTTTGTGAGTCATTTTGTTAAGTTGTCTGTAATCTACACACATGCGCATGGTGCCATCTTTCTTTTTGACTAACACCAGGGGAGCTGCCCCAGGACTGTAGCTATCCCTGATTACCCCTGCTTGTTTCTTTTCTCTTAGCATACCTTTTGCACACTGATAATGAGCTGGAGGTATGGAAAGATACCTCTCTTTGATAGGTGGGTGGTCTCCTGTGGGGATGTTATGTTGAAACCCTTTTACCTGCCCAAAATCCAAGGGATGATTACTGAAAACCCTCTCGTATTCTTGTCACACCCGCTGCACTCCATCTTTCTGATGTACAGGAGTGGAGTCTCACTCCTAGGGGGAAGCATAATAGAGTGAGCATCACTCACCCTTACGCTACCAATCTCTCCACTAGTTAACACCACCTGCTTTTGCTGCATCAGGGCCTTGATATCTTTATTGAGGGCATGCTGTTCTTTGTACGGGGCCGACTCGGCTATGTCTTTCAAAATGGTGATGACCTCACTTAAACAATTTCCAATCACATTTGTGCCTAATGTTATGATAGGTTGACACTCTGCTCTGTCCACTTCTACCACCAGAAGACCTTGAGCTTTGAGCTCCATCTTCCCCACTTTAATGACAACCTCTTTGTACCCCACCTGTGTCAGAGGTTGACCATTACTTGCTATTAATAACAAGTTACCATCAGGAAGTTGGGTGAAATCAGAATCATTCCAATATCTCTGGTACAGTGTGTGAGGCATTGTGGTTACCTATGATCCAGTGTCCACGAAGGCAGTGAAAGGGATACCATCCACTACCATGGGTATAAATGGACGTCCTCCAACATATCTGTTTCTCCAGTTAGTTGGACCAGATTGTCTTACTCCTGGGGGTTGGTCCTTGCACCCAAGGGTCGCCCATTTAAAGGACATTCCCTTTCAATATGATCAACCTTATGGCACCGTCTGCAGATGGATCTCCCAGAAGAGTCAAACCGGTCCGTTGTTCTCCTGCCGGTGCGAGTCAGTCGTCGGTGATGTTGTGGCATCCTCTTTGGCCATCGCCATGGGAGATCATCCGGGCTTGATGCTAGCTGGATCCTCTCTGTGGGGGAGCAAGTCTGGAGAGTCTGAACAGTTTTACATAGAGCAGCCATATTTTTAGTCAGTTCCTGTACTTGCAGTCGTAAATCTGCAGTAGAATCATCAACTGGAATCTGCGCATGCTGTACTGCAGGCATCTGGGGTGAGGATACTGCCCCCTGGTGGTATGTAACTGCTGGATGTTTAACTGGCTCAGTGCAGACATAGGTAGATCTGTCCTTAAACTGAACAAAGTCCATGTCAGGGTTCTGCAATGACATCATGCGCAGTTATGCCTTACTGGAATCAGACAATGACCTGCTCTTTCAGTATCTTGTTCTCATCTCTTACACTGTCTGGATCAATTTGTTTAATTGCCTGCAGCGCCTCCTGCAGGTTAAGGGCATAGTCTCTAACAGTGTCCTGTGGTTTCTCTCTGCAGCTGAAAAATCGCATCTTTATTTCTGAAGCAGTACGGGTGTCAAAAGTATCACTTAATTTAGCAAAAATGTCTTTTACAGTCTTTTTATCAGTCACTGGCCAAGATTTAACTTCTCTCTGAGCAGCGCCACTGAGCTGACTTGTAAGTATGCTGACTTTCTGCTCCTCTGACATAGGGTAAATTTCAAACATGCTGAGCAGCTTCTCTTTGAAGTCACATAAGGTATGCGATTCGCCAGCGTACTGTGGCAGCCATGCCGCACCCGGTATATAAGGCATGGTGAGAGGCAATTCGGGAGCTGCAGCTACTGCACCCTGAGTGTCGCCGGGATTAGACATCTTCCCCCCCAGTTAATCCTTGCAGGGGTGTGACTCACCACTTCAGTTGCTGCAGGTCGGTGCTCCTGTATGAATTTAGGCACGCACGGGATCCTGTTCGTGATGCCAGGTTTTGTCTCGCCCGGAGCGTGGTACTCAGGTAGCCGGGCAACGTTGGATTCAGGAGGTCATAGGGGTGGCGGCCATGCCCGGTGCCTGTGCTCCAGGGACAGTGAAATGGGGGTTGAAAAATAAAGTAAAAATAAAAGAAGTTTGGAAAAGAGTACATGACGCCAGTTGGAGTGTTCGACTGTAGTATAGCCGGCACTGCAGATGATCCCTGGGGGAGTAGATGGTGATGGCAGTGCAGATGTTTAACCCTCTCCAACCAGGGCTGACCCCCAGAGATTGTGATGGAAGTAGAAGGCACGGAGTAATAAGGCAGGAGACAAAGAAAGTCACTTTATTATTTACTGTAGTTCAGGTCCAGTTCAGAGGAGATATTACAACTCCCACCAGGTTTACAGTCTGCTTTGCAAAATGGGAGTTATCCTTCTTAATGCTGTGATTCGGTGTAAGCTTCCTGCTATTCTAATCCCTTCAGGGATCAAGGCTTCCCGGAGTTTGGAACTTCCAGTATAGCCACTACTCACTGTGTTTTCCTCCTCTGACAACTTGCAGCTTGGATCCTGTGTGAAGCTCAAGTTCCTTCTTGCACAATCCATAACTATTCCTAGTTTGCTGCAGTCTTCCTAGGGAAAACACTCTGCTGTTGGTTGTATAAACCCACACAGTCTCTCAGCTTACCACCCTGCTCTAAAAGCATGGATGGCCTAGGGGCTGACTCCCTGATTCTTCTTAGCTTTACTCCTGGAGGGAGCACATGTCATGGCTTCCAGGAGTGTTCTCCATCTTACTTCACCTTCTTCTTCGCTGAAAACAACAACTCGACTCCTCCACCTCCCAGTTAGGGTATGTCTGCAAAGCTCTAAGCTTCAGACAAGTAAGGGAGTGAGGTAAATTGTGTGTGTGTTGTGATCTCTAGCAGAGAAAGCATAACAGCTCACAAAACACAAACAAAAAAGTACATATTTAACCCTTTTGTGGCGGCAAAGACGCAGGGCACCACATTTCCATGCTTCAGTGCTTAATATGAGGGTGACACCTCCCTTTATTAAGAGATGGCTTTGTAGATTTTACCATTACATTCATGACAATGATGCCCCCAATAGATCCCTCACACAAAGCATGATGCCTTCCGTCACCCCTTCACTGTATGATGCCTTCACAGTGATTTCCCTATAGTATGATGGTCCCCACAGTTCCCCATATAATATCAAGCTCCAGTCAGCTCCCACAGCACTCTGCCTAGTCTGATCCCTTTGCAGAACTCACACTCAATATAATGATCCTCACAGCCTGAAAACACAGTAAAATGGCCCTAACAATATGATGCCACCTGAGTGACCCTCACAGTATGATGCTCCCAAAGCACCCCACAAACTATGATCCTCCCACAGCTCTTCTAACAATATGATCCTCTCCTTACAGGATGATGCCACCACAGTCCATAATAGTCTCCACAGTACCCCACATAAAGTGTGATGGATCCCATAGCCCTCCACACAGTATAATAGCCCCAACAGGTTGTCACACAGAGTAGAAGCCCAACAGATAGAATGATTGACCACATAGCACTCTGCAGAATGTTTAATCCCTTCATGACCTTGCAATTTTCCATTTCTGCTCTTTCGTCTTTCACTCCCCTTCTTCCCATTATTTTACTTTTCCATCAATATAGGGCTTGATTATATTGCGTGACGAGTTGTACTTTTGAATGACACCATTGATTTTACTATATACGATAGCTTATTGGAAAATGGGAAAAACATGCCAGTATGAATACGCAGATACCAAATATATATAGCTTTTTTTTTTTTATTTAAGTGGAGTAAAAAAAATCCGAAATTTGTAAGAAACATTTTTTGCTTATGTCGCAATTTAAAAGACCCATATCATCTCCATTTTTCATAATCTGGGGATGTGGGATGGCTTATTTTTTGTGCCCCTAGCTGATGTTTTTATTTATACCATTTTAGGGTAGATATAATCTTTGAATAGATTAGACATTTTTGAATGCAGTGATACCAAATATATGTATTTTTGAATTGTTTTATTTTCGAGTGAGTAACAGGAGTGTTATTTGAACGTTTGTGTTTTTTTATTTTGTTAACTTTTTTTTTACTTTTAACTGGCTTCAATGGTCCCCTTAAGAGACTTGAAGCTGAAATTATCCGCCCTTCAGGTCTGCTATGTGTAGCAAAAATCATGATCTCCTAGGAACACCAGCCACCGGCGCAGATTTACAATGACAGCCATGGGGGTCTTCTCCAGAAGGCTGCAGTGACAACCTATCTGCACCCCCGATCATGTAGCAGGGGCGTTGATGGGTGGGACTTGGGAAGCACTTCCACCTGGCACATGTTAAATGCCACTGTCAGAGCCTGCATCAGGACATGACCTTTGACATACCTATACATAAAAAGTCATGAAGGGGTGAATGACCTTATAGTCTCCTCACAGATTGTATGATAGCAAAATAAAAAAAGAAGCCAACTCACCTAGCCCCATTCCCCCAATGCGCTGCTCCATTCCATGCACCACATAGACTGAGGCCCAGCAGGAATGATCTAGTGACGTCATTATGGGTCGCCCTCTCACACACAGGGCAGCGGAGTACTCGGTACCGGGCCGGTGTCAGGGGGCATGTGTGTCACAGCAGCAGTGACCCGGTCCGTGACCCTGGGCGCCCAATATCAATGGCGGTGATGTTAATGGTGTAATAGTTTATTTGGAGAGTTCGTGACACCACCCGTGGTGTTTGGCAAGTAAGATGATGAGCCAACGCTGCATGCAGATCCACTGGGACTGATGGTGTGGTGCAGCAAAGATGGTGTAGCTCCCCACAGGTGGAGCTGTAGTCCCAGGACAGTGTAGGTGCAATGGATGAGGAGAGGCGCAGAATGGTATAGATGTTGTTACCCAGGTGTAGCGGTGCTGGAATAACTGGAGGACACCAGGGTGTGCGGTTCCAAGGCTTTACTCACTGTTTGAGTTCACACACACGCCTGCCTCCGTACTGTGTTCTCCAGGTCAGGGCTCCAGCCAACCTCCAGGCCAGATAGGATTCTCCCTTCCACACTCCGCCAATATGTACCTTCACTGAACGACTCCTCCAATGCGCCTTTAGGTGCGAAGCACTCCAGTACTTAGTTACCCTGGAATGCCTCTCTCTAGGTGTTCCTAGTCTCTACTTGTATGACAAACAGCTGTAGCCTGCTTCGGGGACTCCTGACTGCGTCCCGGCTCTCTATTCGGTTGCTGTTGTGTCCCAAGTCTATGATGGGAGCAAGGCGTTAGCGGCTCACTACTCCTCCGGTGTCTGTTGCCGGACATAAAGATCCAATCAACCTCGGGGACCGGGCCCCGGCCTTTGCGCTCTGGACTGGAAGGGTTCTCTATCTTTCTTCAGCGAGCTTCCCACCGTCCTTCTATTCTCCTTCGTTCCGATCTGTTCTATCTCTCTTATGGAAGGTTAGATTATCAATCTTATCAGTCTCTTTCTCTGGTCTTTCTCGTGCCAGCAGCCCAGATCACTGGGACCTGCTGCAGCACGTCCTTCAGACACCCATCTTCTCTCTTCTCTCTCCTCTAACCAACAACCACTAACTCTCACTCTTCCCACTCTTTTATATCATCTCACTCCACCCGCCTCCCAGCACATCTCGTGTTACGAAGCAGGGTTCCACGAGGGGTGCTCTGCTAACCCCCAGCCTGAAGCTGTTAGGTGGCCCCACTGAACTATCCTGTGTGTGGAATGCAGGTGTGGAGTGTGGTCAGGAGTTCCCACCTTACCTGGATGGTGGGGCACTGCACCTTAGGAGAAGGTGCAGTACCTCTGTGGCGACTGAAGCCTCAGGGGCGCCACAATTATCCCTGCTATGTTGAGACTCATATGCATAGGCTGATTGGTGGAGCAAAGAGCAGCTGGCTCCCTGTTCCACCATTGTATTCAACTGTATCTGCATTCATGGGATGCAGATACCATTGAAAATATAACACTGGGCTGAGGATTGCTTTATGACTGTATTATGACATTTTTTATTAGTTACCAGCATATGGAAAGCATGCTATTTCTCATTATATACAACCAATGACTTATTGCACATGATGGGAGTGTTAATTTTATACCAAAGGCTGATGAACAATGCATTGCAGCAAGATCCTTATCAGACTCCATTGCATGGCTCTACTCTGCTTATTGTTATTGATTACTCCCTTCCATTTACAATTTCCTTGGTTGAGTCCATCAGTTTGTTAGTGGCCAGCATAGTTTCCTTCTCTGTTCTCAGCATGACTTCCCTACTGTTAGTCCTAAGGGTCCCGTTACACATAGCTGTCCACGGGTAAAGCTGTGTCCCAGGGCAGTTAAAAGATGGTAACAGGTAAGTTGGTGACTGTGATGGTGAATGCGGTGTAAAGCATTCGAGATGCTAATAACACGAAGGACGCAGTTGGGTGCAGTTCCTGGGTTTTTACTCACAATTCTTGTGCACACGATGACCCGCTTGGCACTGTGTCCTCCGGGAGAGGAGTCCAGCAAATTCTCAGGTAGATTGGTAACATCTTTTTAGGACTCCTCTTTATGTTCTCCTTTCTTAGCCGTCTCTCTGTGCTACTCTCCACCTCTTTCTCTCCTGCCATGCGCCTTCACAAGCAGTGTCCCCAATCCAGCAGCCTTGGACCTTGCTAAGTGACGTGAGTCAGGCACCGTTGTCCTTTATCTCTATGGCTGCCTTTTTAGGAAGTATTTGTGACTGCGGCTGATGCACTTGAAATTATCTCCACCTCCGCTTGCTAGCTGAGCCTCGTTGGTTGTTGTCCACTAGGTTTAGGGACTGGCTCCCTCACTGTGGCCTGGTCCTTCCAAATCTGAATATGGGTGGCTTATCGCACTACCCATGCCCTAAGGACCCCTTCTCTTCTCCTGGGAGCTTCCTTCCTTCTAGATGGTTCTCTCTGACCCTTACTCTCCCTATGTCAATCCTGCTCATCTGCTGTCCTGTCACCAACTGGCTCTTTCTAGAAAGAACTGTCCCTTACCTCACGCTAACTCATCCCACTAACTGTCACCTCACTGTCACTGATTGGTTGTCCTCAATCACACCACTTCCTAAGCTCCTCCCCTTCTACCTACCTTCCCCACTAACTCCCCAACACCTTTTCCTGGCCAGTCTGGTGTGTGCTGGGTGTAAGTGTTAGGAGTCATGGGTGGTGTCCCCACTCTACCTGAGGGTGGGATACCACACCTATGAATGTGGTGCAGTACCTCTGTGGCAAATGGACCCTCAGGGGCGCCACATGTTCACTGAACTGTGCAAATTCACATCGTCCAATACATTGTTTGGGTGAAATTTCTCTTATGGAAACTCGTGTCTCCACAAGAGAAATTGACATGCTGTGGTCTAGAGAGATGCGCCGCATGTCCGTCTCCGCGGGTGAGCCGTGGGCATCTCTGGACGCATAGTGGGCATGGGATTTTTTGAAATTCCATCCACTATGCTATAACATCTTGCCGCTGTGGGTTGGACGCTGCACAAGTATGCATTAAGGTTAGGGTTGGGATTAGGGTAAGGGGTGTGTTGGGGTTAAGGTTGGAGCAAGAATTGAGGGGTTTCCACTATTTACCAACTTTGGGGGTCTAAAAATTGGGTCTAAAAAATCACTTTTGTGGAAATAAAAAAGACTTTTTATTTTCACGGCTCTGCATTTATAAACTTCTGTGAAGCGCTTGGGGGTTCAAAGTGCTAACTACAAATCTAGAAAAGTTCCTTAGGGGGTCTAATTTCCAAAATGGGGTTATTTGTGGGGGGTTTCCACTGTTTAGGCCCATCAGGGGCTCTGCAAATGCAACATGACGCCCGCAGACCATTCCATCAAAGTCTGTATTCCAAAATGGCACTCTTTCCCTTCCAAGCTCTCCCATGTGCCCAAACAGTGGTTCCCCCCCACATAAGGGGTATCAGCGTACTCAGGACAAATCGCACAATAACTGTGGGGGTATGATTTCTTCTGTTGCCCTTGTAAAAATAAACATTTGGGGGCGAAAAGATCATTTTTTTGGAAAAAAATGGATTTCTTATTTTCACGGCTCTACGTTATAAACTTCTGTGAAGCACTTGAAGGTTCAAAGTGCTCACCACACATCTAGATAAGTTCCTTGGGGGGTCTAGTTTCCAAAATAGGGTCACTTGTTGGAGGTTTCCACTGTTTTGGCACATTAAGGGCTCTCCAAACGCAACATGGCATCCGATCTCAATTCCAGCCAATTCTGCGTTGAAAAAGTCAAACAGCGCTCCATCCCTTGCGAGCTCTGCCGTGTGCTGAAAAAGTGGTTTACCCCCACATATGGGGTATCGGCGTATTCAGAAGAAATTGTTCAACAAATTTTGTGGTTGATTTTCTCTTTTAACACTTGTGAAAATAAAAAAAATTGGTTCTGAAGTAAATTTTTTGCAAAAAAAAGTTAGATGTTAATTTTTTCCTTCCACATTGCTTTAGTTCCTGTGGAGCACTTCAAGGGTTAATAAACTTCTTGAATGTGTTTTTGAGCACCTTGAGGGGTATAGTTTTAGAATGGTGCCACTTTTGGGTATTTTCTGTCATGTGCACCCCTCAAAATGACTTTAAATATGATGTGGTCCCTTTAAAAAATGGTTTTGTAAATTTTGTTGTAAAAATGAGAAATCGCTGGTCAAATTTTAACCCTTATAACTTTCTAACGAAAAAAAATTTTGATTCCAAAATTGTGGTGATGTAAAGTAGACATGTGGGAAATGTAATTTATTAAGAAGTTTTTGTGACAAATCTCTCTGATTTAAGGGCATAACAATTTAAAGTTTTAAAATTGCAAAATTTTCAAAATTTTCGCCATATTTCCATTTTTTTCATAAATAAACACAAGACTTATCGAAGAAATTTTACCACTAACATGAAGTACAATATGTCACGAAAAAATAATCTCAGAATCAGCGGGATCCATTAAAGCGTTCCAGAGTTATAACCTCATAAAGGGACAGTGGTCAGAATTGTAAAAATTGGCCTGGTCATTAAGCTGCAAACTGGCTCTGTCGCTAAGGGGTTAAAATCCACATTTACCAAAATATTTACTTTCTGTACTTGTGTAGCACCAAACATGTTGCGAATAAGTCCTCTCTGGATGTTCTGGGGACCACAATGTATGTGTCACGGCACCGCCAGACTCAGGGCCTGCTGTCCCGGCCTCGGCCAGTAGGAGGCGCCGGATTATCACATCACCGTCAGACTCAGGGCCTGCTGTTCCGGCCTCAGCCAGTAGGAGGCGCCGGACTATCACATCACCGTCAGACTCAGGGCCTGCTGTTCCGGCCTCGACCACTAGGAGGCGCCGGCCTGTCCTATCACCGTCTGACCCGTGGCCTGCAGTCTCGGCCTTGGTCTCTGGGAGGCGTTGTGCTTCAACCCCGAGTGGTGGCAGCGATAGTCATGAGGCTCCTGCGCAGGCGTCCGCTGGACGCAGGCTTCGCTCCTCGGTCAGTCATGAAGGGGCTGGTGCATTACCATCCAGCCTGGTCCTGGGGGCGGTCCGGATGACATCATCAGGCCACGGGCCTGTAAGGGATGACCTGATCCCTCAAATACCTTGGGACTGCTCTTGCAGGCCGCCGGATATATTCTTGGTTCCCCTGCGTGTTACTGTGTGAATTACTGTTGACTGACTCTGACTTTTGCCTGGACTTCTGACCCTTCTTCTGCCTAACGATTCTGTACCTCTGCGACTCTCCTGGTTTATGACACTGACTTCGGCCTGGATTCTGACTCTTCTTCTGCCTAACGATTCTGTACCTCTGCGACTCTCCTGGTTTATGACACTGACTTCGGCCTGGATTCTGACTCTTCTTCTGCCTAACGATTCTGTACCTCTGCGACTCTCCTGGTTTATGACACTGACTTCGGCCTGGATTCTGACTCTGCTTCTGTCTAACGATTCGGTACCTCTGCGACTCTCCTGGTTTATGACTCTGGCTTCGACCTGGTATCTGTCTTTGCTTCTGTCTACCATGCTTATACCATTTCTGCCTGACTGGTTTAGTCTCAGATATCATTACCTTTGTGTCCTGTGTTGGAACACCTTTCTGGCGACCGTCCTGCTCTGGTCTTTGCTCCTATTCAGACAGCACCTCCTGGGCTCTGCTATAAATCCAGATCCCTGTATAGGGGTAAAGAGTATCAGTGTTTCTCGGGGTGTTGTCCGGCTGCAGCACAGACCGCAGGCAGACGTCACATTATATCCGGCCCAAAATATAAAACGGCTTTTTGTGTCTATACTTAACACAGATAAAAGCAGTTTTCCTCACCTTTTTTTTTCCTTCCTCCTGACTGAGCTGATTCTTGGCCCAAACACCTGTTACATTGCACAGCCTGGGAAGTCACTCTCAGGCTCAAGCATGCTGCAGCCTGGAAGCTTCAAGGAAAATGCTGGCTGTTGGAAATCCACATTCCTGGACCATCACCCCCTGGACAGTGCTGGGGGTCAGGTATTGCCCGCAAATGCGGCCAAACTGTTGTTACCAGTTTCCCTTTCTTTTGCTAAGAAACGTCTGTGTGTGAAGGCTTATGTGGATTGTGGTGCTGCCGTCAACCTTATGGATTTTTTATTTGCTAAGAGCCTTGGTGTACCTCTGTCAAGGCTTAAAGCGCCTATTCAGACTACTGCGATTAATGGTACATCTATATTCCAAGGAGGCGTGGAATTCGTTACTGCCGAAATTTCTATGTCAGTGGGGACATTACATAACGAACAAATGTCATTTTTTTGTTATATACAATTTATCAGATCCAGTTGTGTTAGGCATGCCATGGTTGCACCAACATAATCCGGTTATTGACTGGTGCATAGGTGACGTTGTGCGCTGGAGTCCATGGTGTCAGAGTAACTGTATGTCTTTTTCAGTAAACCAGATTAAAATTAAAACACCTTCTATTCCATATGCGTTTAGGGATTATGAAGATGTTTTCTCTATAGTGGAGTCGGAGAAACTACCTCCTCACAGAGAATACGATTGTCCTATTGAATTGGTCCCTGGTGCCCGTCTCCCTAAGGGGAGAATATTCAACCTCTCTGGTCCTGAGCGTGTAGCCATGAAGGAATACATAGCAGACAGCCTTCGAAAAGGCTTCATTAGACCTTCCACCTCACCTGTAGGAGCTGGGTTTTTCTTTGTAGAGAAAAAAGATGGTGGACTCAGACCAAGCATTGACTACCGTGAGCTGAACGCCATAACCGTAAAAAATCAATACCCGCTGCCACTCATTCCTGATCTGTTTAATTAGTTACTGGGAGCTCGCTGGTTTACTAAGCTTGACCTCCGGGGGGCATATAACCTGGTCCACATAAGAGATGGGGACGAATGGAAAACGGCCTTTAATACACCCCTTGGCCATTTTGAGTACCTGGTAATGCCCTTCGGACTCAGTAACGCTCCTGCAGTATTCCAGCACTTCGTCAATGATATTTTCAGAGATATTTGTGGGGTGTATGTCGTCGTATATATGGACGACATTTTGATTTATTCTGCTGACCCTGTGACTGATGCTCAACACGTCCGTTCAGTACTGCAAAGACTGCGCGAAAACTCTTTGTTCGCGAAATTTGAAAAATGTGTTTTTTTTGCTGAAGAGGTGCAGTTCTTAGGATACATGGTCTCAGGCAAGGGGTTCCGCATGGATCCCGCCAAGATTCAACCCATTAAGGATTGGGTACAACTCAAATCGCTGAAAGCACTCCAGCGATTTTTGGGATTTGCGAATTATTATCGCAAATTCATCAGGGGATTCTCAGAGATTGCCAAGCCACTCACGGACCTTACCCGGAAAGGGGCGGACGTGACTAATTGGAATCCTGAGGCAACCAGGGCTTTTTCCACACTAAAAGAGTGCTTCGTGGCCAACCCGGTGTTGATTCAACCAAACTTGGACCACCCGTTTATTGTGGAAGTAGATGCCTCCGAAGTCGGAGTGGGAGCAGTGCTCTCACAAGGCTCTGCATCCCTCACTCAGCTTCGTCCATGTGCCTTTTTCTCCCGCAAATTCTCTGCCACGGAGAGAAACTATGACATCGGCAGCCGAGAATTATTGGCAATTAAGTGGGCCTTCGAGGAATGGCGCCACTTCCTCGAAGGCGCCAAACACAAAGTTACTGTTATTACCGATCACAAAAACCTAACCTACCTAGAGTCGGCTAAAAGACTAAACCCTAGGCAGGCCAGGTGGGCCTTGTTTTTCTCCAGGTTCGATTTTTTTAATCACCTTTCGCCCCGGAACCAAAAATGTGAGGGCAGATGCCCTCTCCCGCAGCTTTTGTCACACACACACCGAGGACTATGAACCAGCTCCCATATTGGCTAATGGCATTGTCGTGTCGGCAGTATCTCTGGACCTTCTGGAGGAGATCCGTAGGTCATCAGAACAAGTTCCTGACACTACGCCCCCCAAAAAATTATTCGGCCCAGCTACCTTTCGCTTACGAGTGTTAAAAGAATCTCAAGACTCCGTCCTGGCAGGCCACCCTGGTCTCAATAATACCACTAGGCTGGTAACCAGGAACTTTTGGTGGCCAACGGTGGCCAAGGACTGTAAGGAGTACGTCTCAGCGTGTGAAGTCTGTGCCCGCCAAGTCCCCCCATAACCGTCCTGCCGGCTGGCTTCAGCCCTTGCCCACCCCTGAAAGTCCATGGACCCACATCTCCATGGACTTCATTACAGACCTGCCACCCGCGGAGGGGAAAACTTGTATTTGGGTGGTGGTGGACAGGTTCAGTAAACAGTCTCACTTTGTTCCCCTGTCCGGCTTACCCAACTCTGAAACCTTAAGTAAGTTGTTTGTTCTTCACGTTGTACGTTTGCACGGCGTTCCGGCAAATATCATATCCGACAGGGGTACCCAGTTCGTCTCGAAGTTCTGGAGGGCGTTCTGTAGACGTATTGGTGTTGAGTTGTCTTTTTCCTCGGCATACCATCCCGAGACGAATGGTCAAACTGAGCGTGCCAACCAAACGCTGGAGCAATACCTCCGCTGCTATGTCTCAGCACATCAGTCAGATTGGGTGGAACATTTGCCATTGGCAGAGTTCACTCTCAATAATAGATACCAAGACTCCATCAAAACCACCCCCTTCTTCTGTAACCTCGGACTACATCCGCGCTTTGGATCATTTTCGGCCAAGATGTCGGAAATCCCAGGGGTTGAGCAAAATATACATCGTCTAAAGACTATTTGGTCCGAAGTAAACTCTAATTTAAAAGGGGCTCAAATTAGACAGACTTCGGCAGCCAATAGACGACGATCCCAGGGGCCGCACCTGGGAGTTGGTGACAAGGTTTGGCTCTCTACAAGAAACATCAAACTTAAGGTACCGTCGGCCAAACTGGGTCCCAGGTTCATCGGCCCATATGAAATATTAGAGGTAATTAACCCAGTAGCGTTTTGGTTAAAGCTCCCGCAGTCTTTTAAAATTCCTAATGTTTTTCATAAGTCCCTCCTCAAGGTATACCGCTCCCCAATTCATCCCATCCGGTCCCCTCCTCCTCCAGTTTTGGTCAAGGGCGCCTTGGAGTACGAGGTCCAGGGCATATTTGATTCCCGTCTAGTGAGAAACTCGGTACAATATTTGGTGCATTGGAAGGGCTACGGCCCAGAGGAGAGGTCCTGGGTCCCCGCTAGTGACATTCGTGCAAAGCGGTTGATTAGCAGGTTTCACCTCCTCCACCCTGACAAACCGGGTTTTGAGGGTCCGGAGGCCCCTCTTAGAGGGGGGGTACTGTCACGGCACCGCCAGACTCAGGGCCTGCTGTCCCGGCCTCGGCCAGTAGGAGGCGCCGGACTATCACATCACCGTCAGACTCAGGGCCTGCTGTTCCGGCCTCGGCCAGTAGGAGGCGCCGGACTATCACATCACCGTCAGACTCAGGGCCTGCTGTTCCGGCCTCGACCACTAGGAGGCGCCGGACTGTCCTATCACTGTCTGACCCGTGGCCTGCAGTCTCGGCCTTGGTCTCTGGGAGGCGTTGTGCTTCAACCCCGAGTGGTGGCGGCGATAGTCATGAGGCTCCTGCGCAGGCGTCCGCTGGACGCAGGCTTCGCTCCTCGGTCAGTCATGAAGGGGCTGGTGCATTACCATCCAGCCTGGTCCTGGGGGCGGTCCGGATGACATCATCAGGCCACAGGCCTGTAAGGGATGACCTGATCCCTCAAATACCTTGGGACTGCTCTTGCAGGCCGCCGGATATATTCTTGGTTCCCCTGCGTGTTACTGTGTGAATTACTGTTGACTGACTCTGACTTTTGCCTGGACTTCTGACCCTTCTTCTGCCTAACGATTCTGTACCTCTGCGACTCTCCTGGTTTATGACACTGACTTCGGCCTGGATTCTGACTCTTCTTCTGCCTAACGATTCTGTACCTCTGCGACTCTCCTGGTTTATGACACTGACTTCGGCCTGGATTCTGACTCTTCTTCTGCCTAACGATTCTGTACCTCTGCGACTCTCCTGGTTTATGACACTGACTTCGGCCTGGATTCTGACTCTGCTTCTGTCTAACGATTCGGTACCTCTGCGACTCTCCTGGTTTATGACTCTGGCTTCGACCTGGTATCTGTCTTTGCTTCTGTCTACCGTGCTTATACCATTTCTGCCTGACTGGTTTAGTCTCAGATATCATTACCTTTGTGTCCTGTGTTGGAACACCTTTCTGGCGACCGTCCTGCTCTGGTCTTTGCTCCTATTCAGACAGCACCTCCTGGGCTCTGCTATAAATCCAGATCCCTGTATAGGGGTAAAGGGTATCAGTGTTTCTCGGGGTGTTGTCCGGCTGCAGCCCAGACCGCAGGCAGACGTCACAGTATGAAACAAAAAAAAACTGCTGGCTCAAACTTTTCTGTCCATGTTTGTGATTGCATGAAACCATACATCGTCTATAAAACTATTTAAAATAAAGATAACAGAACACAACTTACAATGTTTAAATATATTTTAGTGGCAATATGTGAAAAACTAGAAAAAAACAGAAAAAAGCAAATTTCCTTTTCTGTGCTATTTTCTCTTGATATTGCAAAAAAAGTAAATAAAAATAATGCACATGCATGAAAAGAAGCAAAACGTAAAACTATAGCTTTTAAACACGCAGGTTCTAAAAAAAATAAAACTATGCCTTGTCATGAAATAGTAAAGGGTCTATTCTTGAGCTGGTTAAGGAGCTACTCTTTATTTTGGCTAAAAATAAAAATATCAAGCCTAAAAGAAATGCTAAATGTACTTTTTTCATGATAACTTTCTAATTAAATGTTTATGGAAAACTTTAAACCATGAAGTATTCTATAGTTAGTTTGGCAATGTAATTAGATCATACACTAAAATTACCTTTTAAAGCTCAAACTGTAGCATTGCTCTCCTATGTATTACGGACTAACCACATCTAAACTGTAAACGGCTTTATTCAGTTTTGTTTATTTCAAATCAGCAAGCTAGAAAAATACCAGAAATAAAACTAATCTACTTTATTCAAAATTAGATTTAAAAAGGACTTAGTCCATTCATAAAAAATGTACATGTACAAAAAGACAAACACTTACAAGAAAAAACCGCTCAGTCAGATGCGGTAAGACCAAACTTTCAAACACCTTACCGGTATACCCTTAGTGTCGTTATCCAACTATACATAGACACCCCCTCAGAGTATCCGCTTAGTGTAAATTTCTTTTGAGAAATCACACTCTCATGGTGCTAGAAAAATGTCTTTTACAGATCCATTGTTCTTTATGTGCCACTTCTGTGTAACATACATAATCATCACTAACAATGATCCTGGACAAATTTCGTAGTAACAGCCTTATTACAATAATCACCTAAAAATAAAGAATGGCATAATAAACAGTCTGTAATTATGAAACCAGGGTGTGAACCTAGACATTCCTCTTTAGATCATGCAGTTCACCACCTTTACAGATTTTTTATGTCATCTAGTATATCATGGAAAGATCTCACCCAAATCTTTACATTCATGGGTTCCTCCATGTGACGCTCCCTTCTCCCACATGGGATCATTGTTAGTGATGATTATGTATGTTACACAGAAGTGGCACATAAAGAACAATGGATCTGTAAAAGACATTTTTCTAGCACCATGAGAGTGTGATTTCTCAAAAGAAATTTACACTAAGCGGATACTCTGAGGGGGTGTCTATGTATAGCTGGATAACGACACTAAGGGTATACCGGTAAGGTGTTTGAAAGTTTGGTCTTACCGCATCTGACTGAGCGGTTTTTTCTTGTAAGTGTTTGTCTTTTTGTACATGTACATTTTTTATGAATGGACGAAGTCCTTTTTAAATCTAATTTTGAATAAAGTAGATTAGTTTTATTTCTGGTATTTTTCTAGCTTGCTGGTGTAGATATAGTCTTCTAGCTAGTAGATCACTCGCTGTTAACCGTTTATTTCAAATCAGTAAATGATTCAATAAAATTCTGACATAGGAATTCCTATTTTTTTTTACTTCGGTCCTACAATTCTGTGCAGTCATATGTAAACAATTTGTTGGTGTGCACAGTAACAATGTAGCTGCTGTATAGAATTACATGGGAATGTATGACCAAAAAAATCTATAGATCAAAGAAGGTTTCTTACTTTGTGGTTGAAGCATTTCATTTTTGACATTCTTAATTGAGATATTTTGTTGTCATGTATTTGGGTGGAAAGCTGTTGTGCGGTGGAGCATTTGTTGTGTGTAAACTGTTACTCCACATAATATTTGACATTAGCTTCCATAATCTCTGATCACAAAAACAATTGATCTGTTATGACTTTCTGTCCTTACATGCTTATTGAAACCATATGGAGTTTTTTTTTTAAAACCTGCATAATTTTTGCTTCATTTGAACTTAATAAGGTGAAAATATATAGGACCATTGATGGGCTGGGAAATGGAAGAATTTTGATATTTATCCATTGCGTATATGTAAGGGTTTAGCAGGAATGCGGGATGCAGTGACGAGCAGGAGGCAGAACCAGAGTTAACAGGTATTTTATGCAGAAAAAGGAAATCAACAGTAAATGCTCCACGCAGGGAGCACAAGAGTTTGACCAGTTAAGAGGTACACAAATTGTAAACAAAATACTGTGCAGATTATGAACAATATTAAAAAAGTTAACTTATCAGTCCGGGGGTCCTGGAGGGAAGAGATTGAAAGATTCCACGATGGCGCCAAAGGTGCGAGATGTAGTTGAAGCGGTCCTGGATAAAGTTGTACCACAGTCCCTGAACTGAAGCAGCGGTTACTAGTTTTCCCCGGCAAGATCTCTCGGTCCTGATATACGGCATGGAACAGGAGGAGCTCTGTGACACAGAGAGCGGAGTACGTAGCCCTGGAGCAACAGCCGTGGCTGCACCTTCTGAAGCAGCATGGTGAGGGGGCCTAGCACTGCGTTGCCTGGCCGGTTTAGTAGGGGGCACCTCTCTGTCTGGACCCTCACTGTTACACGTCGGAAGGGTCCTAGCATCTGGAGCTGTACAGTCAGTGCGCGCAGAGGAGGATAGGCTGTGGAGCGGGCTGAATCTTTGGTCAGGGTCAGTGGAGATGGAGTCAACCTTCTCCCTCTGGGTAAGCTGTCTTCCCACAAAGATTCCTGACCTCGGGCACTTGCCTCAATATCTCTGACCTGCCCCTTCAGTCAGCTGCTCAGGTTTGCTCTGGACAGAAAGTCCTTCCCCCGGCCACACTGGTGACAGGCCCGACAATTCCGTCCTGGAAACGCAAGGAGCAGCTCTAGCTTGATCCATCTTCCTACATTCCCCCACTCCTCATGCTCACCATTCCACAGGCGAGGATTCTGGAGGGCTATGTGGACTTTCTCTTTTTTTTGTACCTTTTGCTGTCAAATAAATTGCCCTTGTTCATAATGATTGGGGGTTTACCAGCAGTTGTTCTTTCAGAGCGTTGTAAATTGGATGGAGTAGTGGAGTCCTCTGGGGTGGTGGAATCTGGTTGCACTGAAGAAAGCCCGGTAAGATCTGTACCCTCCAATCACGTTCTTGGGGAGCTCTGGCTCTTTGATCAATGTTTTTTTCATGATCTTCTTCTTCTATCACCACAGGAAGTGGTTCTGGGGGCTCTGGTTCCTCTTCCAATCATACTGGGTCTCTCGATAGGCAGGGCCGCAGCACATTACGGTGTACCACCTGAGTGGGAGAGTTTTCTCCCCCTTCTAGTTGAATCTAAAATACAGGCCTGTTGTGAGTTCATGCTCTGGTTCACCAGTTGTGAGTTCCCCTTCTGGACTCCCTCTGGTGGTGATGGGAGGTGGTGCGGCTGGTTTGATCGGTGGAGATCTGCCACTTGAGAATGAGGATGACGATTGGATCTCAGGATTCTCAGATTGGATTTAAGACAGCCGACGCCCTATTCAGTTGCTGGTGATTCCTTCTGGCTTGTCAGCTCTTGGTTTTCAGCTCTGTTCCAGTCATCTAAAGCTAAGTTTTTCTGCTAATGTTCACACTTGATTTTGTTGATCTATTCAGTTTTTTGTGTGGTCTGCCAGCCCCGGGTGGGGGCTGAGCTGAATTTCCACTCTTATTTATCAGTATTTTGCCAATTGGCTTTTTGTCCCTTACTAGTTCAGTCTCTTTTTGCTCTGTCTCAGAATATTTCAGAGTGCTGATATAGTGGGAGAAGTCTAGTGACTTCAGGGTTAATTTTGCTATCAGAAGTGTTGGACATTATTTTTGTAGGGGTTTTTTGCAGGTTGCAGACAGTGTCTTCCCTTTCCTTTCCCGTCTAGTTAGTTTGGGCCCCATCATTTGCTCAGCCTATTTTCCTGCCTGTGTTTGTGCCTTCATCGTGTTTCACCGTCAATACATGTGTGGGGGCTATCTATTCCTTTGGGGTCTGCTCTGGGGCAGTTAGTTTTCCCTTTTCTTGCTTTAGGCTTATGTAGTCCTCCGGCCGTGACGAGGCGTCTAGGTTCATCGTAGGCACGCTCCACGGCTACTGCTAGTTGTGTGGTAAGATCAGGGATCTGCAATCTGCATAGTTACCAACCACTCTGGTTTTCTGTGGCTTAGCTTGTTTTGCTTTTTTCTCCTTGGTGACCCATTCATAACACAAGCCCTTCAGAATTGACTCATCACTTGACCCTATACGTTTCTTTCTCCCAGCGATGCTCCAATTTTTCTCAATGATGTTTTTCCCTGACAAAGACATGGTCCCCCATCTGGAGATTCATTGCCCGCGGCGGAGTTCTCTCAGCATGTTCTCGAAGACGAGTCTGTACTAGTCTATGCAAGGTCTGCAGATGATGATGATGTTCCCGTATCCACGAGGACACCCCAGCTGGAGAGCATTCTTCCTCTGGATCCAATTCCAAATCGGTGACACTTTTTCCTGCTTGACCAAACAGGAGGAAATAAGGTGTATGCCCCGTGGTTCAGTGTACCCAATTATTGTACACCCAGACCAATTCTGCTATGAATTAGGGCCATCTGGCTTTTTCATCTTCATCTAAAGTGCTTAGCATTTGAATCAAGGTACGGTTGAACCGTTCACATGCGCCATTTCCTTGAGGATGGTATGAAGTAGTCTGTGACTTGTCTATTCGGTATATTTGATGCAATTCTTCCATTACTTTTTCCAAGAAGCAGGTTCCTTGATCAGAGTGGATCTGTTTTGGACAGCCATAAACTTGAATAAAATTTTTACGGATGGCATGTGTGGCTGATTCTGCAGTTTTATCTTGGGTGGGAGTAACGACTGCGAACTTGGTGAAATGGTCTATCATTACTTAACAATGCTCATGTCCTTGGTTGGCTGGACTGATGGTCAAATAGTCTATCATTAATAGTCCCAGGGGAATGGACATCACAATGGTTTGCGAGGGAGCTCTTTGCTCTGGTGGTTTGGTCAATTCGTACATACGGCAAGCCCTATAAGTCTCTTCAACCACCACCTTAAGCTGGGGATGATAAATGAACTGCTGCAAGCATTGAAAAGTTTTTTCTGAACCAAAGTGTGCTCCCTTCTCATGAGCCTCGGTGGAGATCTCAGATAACAGGCTTTCTGGAACTACCACTTGCCAGGTAGCTCCTGGCTCTGACTGTAGTTGTATTTTCCAGTAGAGTAAGCCATTCTTCATCTGAAGGTGTTCCCATTGACGAAGAATCAAGGTGTCTGGAGTAAGCGCATTTATTTCAGCAAGGCTGGGGAGTCTCTTTGGAGTCACACACTGCCTCAGCAGAGCAAAGTCTACATCTTCTTGTTGTATCTGGACCCAGTCGTCTCGAGACCGGCCCAGAATGCCTTCTCTGGACTGTGCTTGTACTTGGAGCTGCTTCGCTGCCACCGTTCTGGCGGATCTAAGAAACCGGGGAACTTGTTCACTTTCTAATTCTTCATCCCTATTCTTTCCAGGTTCAGCGTGTCTAACTATAGACAGGGCATCAGCGTGTAAATTCTCTGTTCCTCTCTTGTATGAAATTTTATACCAGAATTTTGCCATTGTGGCCACCCATTTCTGTTCTAGGGCCCTGAGCTTCGCATTTTCCAGATGCGCTAGAGGATTATTATCGGTGCGTATGAGAACCTCCGCGAATCGTTCCATCATGGTCCACACCTACGCCAGCAGCTCCAACCTGAAAATACTGTAATTGTCCAGATTATGTTCAGAATCGTGAAGGGACCAATTTGCATAAGCGATCACCCTCTCTCTTCCTCCCTGTATCTGCGACAACACAGCTCCAAGTCCATGCAAACTACCGTCGGTGTGGCAAATAAACGGTTGAGCAAAGTCCGCATAGGCCAAGACGGGAGCTTCAGTCAATGCCTTCTTTAGGTCTTGAAAGGCTCTTCCTGAGGTTCCTTCCAAACAAATGTTCCAGCTTTTTGCACCCGAGGGCAATCCTTTCAACAGTTCTTGCAGTGGTCTGGCTCAGCAGGCAAAGTTCTTCACGACCCGGCTGTAGATCCCAGTTAGTCGCAGAAATACTTGAACATCCTTCACAATCTCTGGGGTAGGCCAAACCCATATAACTGCGATGTTCTCTTGAGAAGGTTTCACTCCTTCCGCAGATACTACATGACCCAGGTATTCGATCTGGGTGTGAAACAGATGGCATTTTTGGGGTTTCACTTTCAAGCCATGTTTCTGCAAGTGACTTAACAATTGTTCCAGGCGCTGTAGATGTTCTTCGAATGACACAGTGTAAACTATGATGTCATCTAGGTAAATGAGTGTGGCTTCAAAGTTCACATCACCCAGACATTATTCCATGAGCCTCTGAAAAGTTCCGGGGGCATTGGCCAAACTGAACGGCATACAGTTGAACTCGAACAAGCACATAGGCAAGATGAAGGCAGTTTTGGCTCGATTCCATTCTGATATTGGTACTTGCCAATAGCCACAGGTGAGATCCAAGCTGGAAAAGAATTTGGCCTTCCCTATCACTGACAAAGATTCTTCAATCCTTGGGAGAGGGTATGAGTCTTTCACGGTACAGGCGTTCAGTTTCCGATAGTCCACACAAAAACGCAGTGTAATCTTTCTTCTGCACCAACACTATTGGGGCTGCCAGGGACTTTGACTTTCACGGATTACCCATTTCTGTAGCATTTGTTCCAACATACTCTTCACCTCTTGGTACAATTGCGGGGGAATTTGACGATAGCGCTCTCTTATGGGTGCCATGTTTTCCGTGGGTATTTCATGCGTAATGGCTGTAGTACAGCCAAAATCATCTTCATGTTGAGCAAATGCATCCTTATATCTCCCTAACAGAGCTTCCACCTATTGAACCTGCTCCATGGTGAGTTCAGTCAGCTCGGCTCGCATTCGTTCTAGTATAATTCATCCGTCTTGGACATGCTGATGCTCTGTCTTCAATGGAGAATTCACTGTCACAGTCCAGGGGTCCCCTGACGAACTTTGAGCTGCACCACCGGAGGTGGCATAATCTCTTCTGGCAGGCCCACAATCCAAGCTACTTCACTTCTGGGGCAGATGGTAATGTCTTGATCTTCCAGGTTCGTATGAGCGCAGTTCCATCTCGCACGGTGGCTAACGTTCGGCTACCAAAAACCCAGAAAAGGAAGGTTCAACTTGTATTTCCACTCCTTCCAAAGGGACTTGAGCTCGGACGGGCAGAATGAGTACAGTTTGCCCAGGGGGCAGGACGAGTTTAATCGAAGTGGGCACAATCACTTTTCCCAACACTCCTCCATCCTGACACAACTCCTGAGCCTGAGCCACCCATATTAGCTGCTGGAAAACTTTCCTCTGAGGGGTGTGAGTGGTCCACTGCTTCAGAGTTTCATTGGCGGGCTCGTGAAAGAGGAGACTTCCAAATTCTTTTAGAACATTCATTCCCAGGGTAACGGCATGTCCGCTGCTCACTTCTCCCTGTGCTAGCACCACTCCCTTCTGTCCCAGATCTTTGCATCCATGCTACTCCTACGACGTAAATAGGCAGTTAGTTAGCAGCCAACAGTTTTATCACAGGGCCCCACTCGAGTTGTAAGGCTTCGAGAAAATTCCACCGAAAATAGGCTTCTGGTATTGTCGTCACTTCAGCCCCCACATGAGCGAAACACCTTTGCCAAAGTGACCTTTAACAAATCCTAGAGGAAATGTATGGGGATCCCACGGATGTCGGCGAATTGCACTTGCGTTTGTTTAGTCGGTTCCAGAGGGAGAGGGAGTTGGTGACCCAATACATGAATGCGTTGCAGGAGATCTAGACTGTGATCGCTAACCTTCTCTCCTCCACACTTTTTCGCTCCTCACCCAACCGCCTCCAAGACTTCTCCTGAATAGCCCCCATCCTCTGGAATTCCCTGCCCCAACACGTCCGGCTATCAACCACACTCGGTTCCTTCAGATGGAACCTGAAAACCCACCTCTTCAGGAAAGCCTACAGCCTGCAATGATCCTCGCTGCCTCCTCACCACTACTGGAGCAACCGCCTCACCATCACTGGAGCTGCTTTAACCCTCCAACCTACTCTCTCCTTCCCCACCATCCGGTAGCATGTAAGCCCGAAAGGGCAGGGTCCTCTCTCCCCTCTATATCAGTCTGTGATTGTTAGTTTGTTTGCTGTAAGTGATATCTGTAATCTGTATGTAACCCATTCTCATGTACAGCACCATGGAACCAATGGTGCTTTACAAATAAATAATAATAATAATAATAATAATAACCAGGATGAAGAGCTGGAGGCTGAAGGGATCCCTGGATTTTAGGACCCAGCCAGGAACTTGGCAGCAATGCAGGGACAGTTCGGGGAGGTATCTAGAGAACACACCCTGGGACGACCCCATGATGACTGAGTATGGCTTCAGCAAGAGGATAGGGAACTCGCTCAGTTGAGACAATGGGTGGCCTTGAAGCACCTTCTCAGCCAAAGAAAGAGAGAGACGCCCTGTCCCCGGAAACACTGCAGATCCTCCAACATTGGGAGAGGCTCCAATTGAAAGATTGCTTGTTGTACCAGAAAGTGCAGTTAGCACGACGGTGTGGAATCACCTGGCAAGTGGTGCTTCCTGAAAAGCTGATCCGTGAGGTGGCCACCGAAGCGCATGAGAGGGGCCCACTTTGGCACGGAGAAGATGTTCCAGTGGCTGCAAAAGTTGGTCTACCATCTCCGGCTAAAGACTGCAGTAGATGAAGCATATCAATGATGCAGGAACTGCAAACTAGCAAAGCCCCCGGAACAGAGGGCCCCTATGCAGACCATCGTGACTTCTGCTCTGAGAGAGGTATTGATGATCGACTACTTGACCGTGGGTCCAGCTCACCTTGGATATGAACACTGTCTAGTGATGACAGATCATTTTACCAACTTTGCTGAATTGGTGGCATAGCCCATTTGCAGGGACTTCATCTGATTATACGGTTGTCTGAAGAGAATTCACTCCGACCAAGATGCCTGTTTTCAAGGATGAGTGATAGAAGAGCTACGTCACCTGTATCAGATTGGGAAATCCAGAACGATGCCCTACCATCCACAAGGAAATGAGGCCTGTGAGCGTTTTAATCGGACATTGATTCAGATGCTAAGAATGCTGGAAGAGGGCCTTATTATGTGGCAGAATTAGTCTGGGTGTACAACAATCAGGTGCACAGCACAACTGGATGCACGCCATACACCCTGCTGTTCAGATGAAAAGGGCGAGAGATCACTGAGCTGGAATTGGACCCAGAGGAGGACTACCAGCGGACAGGGGTGTCCACCTGAGTCCATGAATTTCGACATCATTTACAGACTCTTCATCGATTGGTACAGACCAAGTTTTGGGAGCTTGAACATCATGAGACAATGCCCCTGTGAGGGACATCTGTCAAGGCCAGAGCACTGGTTAGAGACAAGCAACCTCAGGGAGTTGGATTATCGGTGGGAAAAAATCCTGCACCGGGTGAAATGCCGGATTGGATCCGATGGTCCTGTCTGAAGAGGAAGAAGACGCCCCCACTCGAGCAGTCTATCGAAGAATGCTATATCCTTGTTTGTCACAAGACCCAGACTACCCACAGAGAGCGCTAAACATTTCTGAAACACTCACTTATACAGCTTTCGACTGTGAAGAAGAAGAAGAATTTTCAGGCTCGCCACTTATCAGCCCAGAAAAGGTACTGGAGACTGAAACTCCCGAGATGGCTGCTCCATTGAACCTGGGCATATCCCCATCCTCTTTCACTCAAACTGACTTCACTACTCAACCTGACTCCACTACTCAACCTGACTTACGCTGTACAGAACGAACAACAGCTGGTATACCCCCCAACCGTTATGAACAAGACCAATTTATTTGGCAGCGAATTATCCAAGAGATGGAGGAGTGTCAACGTCTGCTGCAGAAACTCTTGCACGTCGAGTGATGAGCTAAAGGAGAGCGGGAACGTAGAAAGGAGGACCGGGCCGTGGGTACCTATCCTTTGCCGGGTCTGGAACTGTTGGGGCTGTCTCCTCTGTTGTCCAGGGGAAAGAGTAAGGGACCGGAGAAACCTCTGCACCCGGAAGCTGTGGGTGTGGCTAAGGGACAGCGCACATGGAAGCAGTCAGTCTCGGCGTGAACATGCAGCGCGCAGCAAGGAGAGGTGCGTTCCATCCCTTGAGCGCCGGGACTGCTCCTGCCTGTGTCTGTGGACTCCCACCATCACCACCGAGGATAAGAGAGAGAGAAGTGTATTGTGTCCAGTGACTATCAGATTCCTAACTGGAACACAGTTTTAGCCCAAACGACTTTGATTACCAAATGGTACCTCCTGATGAAACCCCAATATTAGGCTTAATGATTTTGATTAACAAATGGGGCATCCTAAATCCTGACTGAAACACAGTTTTAACCCTTTTACCCCAAGGGTGGTTTGCAATTCAGACCACTGTCCCTTTATGAGGTAATAACTCTGGAACGCTTCCATGCATCCTGGTAATTCTGACATTGTTTTCTCGTGACATATTGTACTTCATGTTAGTGGTAAAATTTCATTGATATAACTTGCGTTTATTTGTGAAAAAAATGGAAATTTGGTGAAAATTTTGCAATTTTCCAACTTTTAATTTTTATGCCCTTAAATCACAGAGATATGGCACACAAAAAACTTAATAAAAAACATTTCCCACATGTTTACTTTACATCAGCACAATTTTGGAACCAAATTTTTTTTTTTGTTAGGAAGTTATAAGGGTTTAAAGTTGACCAGCGATTTCTCATTTTTGCAACACCATTTTATTTTTACAGACCACATCACATTTGAAGTCATTTTTGAGGGTCTGTAAGATAGAAAATAACAAAAGTAATACCATTCTACAAACTGCACCCCTCAAGGTGCTCAAAACCACATTCAAGAAGTTTATTAACTCTTCAGGTGCTTCACAGGAATTTTTTCAATGTTTAAAAAGAATGAACATTTTACTATTTTTCACAAAAAAATTACTTCAGGTCCAATTTTTTTTATTTTACCAAGGGTAACAGGAGAAATTGGACTGCAAAAGCTATTCTGCAATTTGTCCTGAGTACGCTGATATCTGATATGTGGGGGGGAACCACTGGTTCG
Source organism: Dendrobates tinctorius (assembly GCF_039654945.1). Lineage (NCBI taxonomy): Eukaryota > Metazoa > Chordata > Amphibia > Anura > Dendrobatidae > Dendrobates > Dendrobates tinctorius. The sequence continues at coordinate 35,039,891 of NW_027361829.1, forward strand.
GCGCATGGCAGAGCTCAGAAGGGTAGAAGCGCCGTTTGACCTTTTCAATGCAAAATTGGCTGGAATTCAGATCGGACACCATGTCACATTTGGAGAGCCCCTGATGTGCCTAAACAGTGGAAACCCACCACAAGTGACCCCATTTTGGAAACTAGACCCCCCCAAGGAACTTATCTAGATATGTGGTGAGAACTTTGAACCCCCAAGGGCTTCACAGAAGGTTATAACGTACAGTCGTACAATTGAAAAATCATATTTTTTCCACAAAAATGATCTTTTCACCCCCAATTTTTAATTTTCCAAGGGTAACAGGACCCCAAAAGTTATTATACAATTTGTCCTGAGTATGCTGATATCCCATATGTGGGTGTAAATGACTATTTGGGCGCATGGCAGAGCTCGGACGGGAAGCAGCACCATTTGACTTTTTTGGCTGGAATTGAGATCGGACGCCATGTCGCGTTTGGAAAGCCCCTGATGCGCCAAAACAGTGGAAACCCCCCAAATGACACCATTTTGGAAACTAGACTCCCCAAGGAACTTATTTAGATGTGTGATGAGAACTTTGAACTCCCAAGGGCTTCACAGAAGTTTATAACGTACAGCTGTACAATTAAAAAATCATATTTTTTCCACAAAAATGATCCTTTCACCCTCAATTTTTATTTTTCCAAGGGTAATATGACCCCACAAGTTATTTTACGATTTATCCTGTGTACACGATACTCCATATGTCATGGTAAACCACTATTTGGGCGCATAGCAGAGCATGGAAGGGAAGCAGCGTCATTTGACTTTTATGGCTGGAATTGAGATCGGACGCCATGTCGCGTTTGGAAAGCACCTGATGTACCTAAACAGTGGAAAACCCCCACAAATGACACCATTTTGGAAACTAGACCCCCCAAGGAACTTATCTAGATGTGTGGTGAGCACTTTGAACACCCCAGTGCTTCACAGAAGTTTATAACGCCCAGGCGTGAAAATAAAAAAATCATATTTTTTCCACAAACATGATCTTTTAGTCCCCAATTTTTTTAATTTCCCAAGGGTAACAGGAGAAATTGGACACCAAAAGTTGTTGTTCAATTTTTCTTGAGTACGCTGATACCTCATATGTTGGAGAAAACTACTGTATGTGCACACGTCAGGGCTTGGAATGGAAGTAGTGACGTTTTGGAATGCAGACTTTGATGGAATGGTCTGCGGGTGTCATGTCACGTTTGGAGAGCCTTGCCCCCGATTTTTTATTTTTCTAAGGGTAACAGGAGAAAAGTTGCTTTGCAATTTGTCCTGAGTAGGCTGATACCCCATATGTGGGGGTAAAACACTGGGCGCATGGCAGAGCTTGGAAGGGAAGGAGCACCGTTTGACTTTTTCAATGCAAAATTAGCTGGAATTGAGATCAAACGCCATGTTGTGTTTGGAGAGCACCTTATGTGCCTAAACAGTGGAAACCCCCCAATTCTAACTCCAATCCTAACCCCAACACACCCCTAGCCCTAATCTCAGCTCTAAACCTTACCCTAGCCCTGACCCTAGCCCTAACCCTAGCCCTAACCATAGCCCTAACTTTAACCCTAGCCCTAGTCCTAACCCTAATGGGAAAATGGAAATAAATACATATTTTATAATTTTAATATTTTTCCCTAGCTTAAGGGGTGATAAAAGGGGGTTTGATTTACATTTTGTGGTGGGTTTTTATGTTTGACAGCTGTTGCACGCTAAAAGACACTTTTATTGTAAAAATAGTGTGATGGGGCAGTAGGGAAAAACAGGAGATGTGGAACCTGGGCCCCTGAACTTCCCCTCAGGATAAGGGGGTGCCCTGACTCTTCTTAACTTGGGGGTACTCTTGATGGTAGTGAGGCCCAAGTCCCCGACCTATCCCTGTCTCCTGTTTATTCCCTGTCTCACCTCCTGGGGATGGGGTTGGGGGTTTAGCTCAGGGCTAAAGTGAACTGCACCAATAACAAGAAAGGAAAAGATAAAACAGACACCATGGGGTTAAAACAGCTAAAAACAAAAACTTAGCTTTATCTGCTGCCAATGCTGCAAGCAGCAGAGTAATGCACCCGGTCAGCATTCAGCAGCATCTCCACTGCTCCAGATAAGCTGAACCCCCTCTGCACCAGGTAGGTCCAGTCTTCACCAAGGTTGGTTAGCAAATAACCAGTATTACTATATTACTAACGGTGATCAGCAGCACCAGGTGGCCTTATAAAGGGAAGTGGGAGTAGTCACCATCTGCTGACTGACTAAAGAGTTAGTAAAGACCAGCGGCCACCGGGGGGGGACCAAGCAGCTGACCAACTACAGTTGTAGTAACATCAGCGGCCATCAGGGGCAAAAACTGACATTAACGCCCGATGGCCTGAAAGGAAAAACATTTATATCAGAGAATCCAAACTCTGACACAGATCAAAAAATGGATCGTTGTTATGAATGGGTCACCAAGGAGGATAGCAGGCCAGGCTAAGCCACAGAAAACCAGAGAGGTTGGTAACTAAGCAGATGCAGACCCCTGATCCTGTCCGTCCACACAACTAGCAGTAGCCGTGGAGCGTACCTACGATGATCCTAGATGCCTCGGCACAGCCGGAGAGCTAACTAAGCCTAAAGCAAGAAAGGGGAAATCTAAACTGCCCCAGAGCAGACCCCAAAGGAATAGATAGCCCCCAAACATATATTGTCGGTGAGACAAGATGAAAACACAAACGCAGGCAGAAAAATAGACTGAGCAAATGATGTGGCCCACACTGACTAGACAGGACAGGAAAGGAAAGACACTGTCTGCAATCACGCAAAAAACCCTGTAAAAAGTCCAACAAGTCTGATGCACAAAAACACTGAATTTGCACGACTTCGCCCCCCACTATATCAGCACTCTGGTATATTCTGAAAGCAAAGCAAAAAGAGACCAATATAAAAGGGGACAAAACAAACTGGCACATGCAGTAACATATGGGCGGTGATTCAGCACAGCCCCAGCCGGAGCTAGCTGACCTGCACCAAGCAAAAATAAACAAAACCAGATCAAATGCAAACAGAATAGCAAATGAACCACTTAGCTGAACATGCAGGGAAAGAGCAGAAGACATGAGACCTCAGGAGACACAGGAAGAAAATCACCAGCAGGGATAGAGGGAGTCAGCTGTCTTAACTGCCAATCAGAAACCCCAGATCTCCAATCATCTTCCTCATTATCAGGTAGCAAACATCTGTCAATCAGATCAGCTCCACAACTTCCAGTAACCACCAGAGGGAGCCCAGAAAGAGAACTCTCAATCTGACCAGCTCCACTATCGTCAGTAATCACCAGATGGAAGCCAGAGAGAGAATTCACAACAGTACCCTCCCTTGAGGAGGGGTCACCGAACCATCATCCATGCCACCAGGCCGGTCAGGATGGGCCCGGTGAAAAGCACGAACCAATCTTTCGGAATGAATGTCAGAAGCAGAGACCCAAGAATTATCCTCCTGGCCATAACCCTTCCATTTGACCAGGTACTGGGGTCTCCGTCTAGCCAAACGAGAATCCAATATTTTCTCTACCTCATACTCCAAATTACCTTTAACCAATACAGGGTCAGGAGGTGCCACCATGGGAACTACTGGCTCTACAAACCTCTTCAACAAGGATTTATGGAACACGTTATGAATCTTAAATGTAACTGGAAGAGCCAAACGGAAAGAAACGGGATTAAGGATTTCCAAAATCTTATAAGGTCCAATGAATCTTGGCTTGAATTTGGGAGACACAACCTTCATAGGAATATTCTTTGAAGACAACCAAACCATATCACCCACTTTAAACCGGGGACCAATGGTCCTATGCCGGTTGGAAAACCGTTGGGCTTTTTCCTGAGAGTGGGAAACTTATCCACCACTTGGTCCCAAATCTGCTGCATTCTCTCTACCAAAGAATCCACACTTGGGCAGGCCAAAGATTCCACCTGCCCTGAAGAAAATCGAGGATGAAACCCAAAGTTACAGAAAAAGGGCGACATCAAAGTGGCAGAACTAGCCCTATTGTTTAGCGCAAATTCGGCCAAGGGCAAAAATGAGACCCAGTCATCCTGATCAGCAGATATGAAACATCACAAATAGGATTCCAAAGTCTGGTTTGTTCTCTCAGTCTGCCCATTGGTCTGAGGATGAAATGCAGAGGAGAAAGATAACTGAATTCCCAGTTTGGAACAAAAAGCTCTCCAAAATCTGTAAATAAACTGGACTCCTCTGTCCGACACAATGTACTCAGGAATCCCGTGCAACTGAACCACCTGTTGTAAAAACAAGGGCACCACTCAGAAGAAGATGGCAACTTTGAGAGTGGTACAAGAAGGACCATCTTAGAAAATCTATCGCAGATCACACAGATAACAGTCATTCTCTGAAAGACAGGAAGATCAGAAATAAAATCCATTGAGATATTGTCGCGTGCCTCGTCCTGTGTGACGCGGCCAGCAGGCTGGTAACTAATACAACAGGACGCGGCACGTGTAATTGTCCAGTGTGACGTGGCCCACAGGCCGGTAACTAATACAACAAGACACAGGGGATAGGGAAACATTTACAATGGTGGGCCCTGCGATAGGGACAGGGGACGTGGAGACCTCCTTCACTCACCTGAGTCAGTGTCCCTAATGCTCCGAACGTTCCCTATGCCGGTTCCGCACCAGGCGCCGCTCAGGATACCTGTCGCCCTAGCACACCCTACACCTATCCCTTGCTAGGGAGCTGGGTGGCGCAGGCACTGGCCCCACCGCTGTACTAACACCAACATGAGGAAAAGTGACAAATAGGGAAACACTTAGCTTTGCTCTGATGCACTTGCTCCAGGCAACAGAGTCCAACACCTGAGTGCATCTTCCTCCCACCATGTCCAACACCTGGGTGCAGCTGTCCAGCAACGGAGTCCAGCACCTAAGTGCAGCTGTCCAGCAATGGAGTCCAGCATCTGAGTGCAGCTGTCCAGCAATGGAGTCCAGCATCTGAGTGCAGCTTCCAGCAAAAGAGTCCAGCAACTGAGTGCAGCTCTACACCATAGCTGCCACTCCACCAAGCATTGCAAGAATTCTTCACTGACACCATAGCTGCCACTCCACCATGCTTTACACGAACTCCTCGCTGACACCATAGCTGCCACTCCAGTACTCCGACCGAGCTGTCCTGGACTCTCCTCAGCTCCTTCCTTCACCCAGCATGGTTGGAAAAGCCCAACAATATCACCAACGTGAGTCAGAACAACTGACATACCTTTATTGAGTAAACACACCTGTTAGTGATTCCCGTGCAATTACACTAACCACCACCAAGGGAAAACTATCTCAAAAAACACCAGAGACAAGTGTAGTGATATTGCATCCATATATTGGCACATACTATCATTGCTCGTAATTCCTATAGACTAAGTATAGCAGCAGCAGCAAACTGTTAAATAGGTGGCATATCATACAGACTGGGGTTCATCACTCATATAAATACATTTGTTTCCTGCAGTACATATATTTCATATACTTTTCAGGCCCCTCCTTTTTCAGAGTCTGCACATGTGACATATATCATGGAAGGATCTCACCCATAACTACAGTCATGGCCAAAAGTATTGACACCCCTGCAATTCTGTCAGATAATACTCAGTTTCTTCCTGAAAATGATTGCAAACACAAATTCTTTGGTATTATTATCTTCATTTAATTTGTCTTAAATGAAAAAACACAAAAAGAATTGTCCTAAAGCCAAATTGGATATAATTCCACACCAAACATAAAAAAGAGGGTGGACAAAAGTATTGGCACTGTGCGAAAAATCATGTGATGCTTCTCTAATTTGTGTAATTAATAGCACCTGTAACTTACCTGTGGCACCTAACAGGTGTCGGCAATAACTAAATCACACTTGCAGCCAGTTGACATGGATTAAAGTTGACTCAACCTCTGTCCTGTGTCCTTGTGTGTACCACATTGAGCATGGAGAAAAGAAAGAAGACCAAAGAACTGTCTGAGGACTTGAGAAACCAAATTGTGAGGAAGCATGAGCAATCTCAAGGCTACAAGTCCATCTCCAAAGACCTGAATGTTCCTGTGTCTACCGTGCGCAGTGTCATCAAGAAGCTTAAAGCCCATGGCACTGTGGCTAACCTCCCTAGATGTGGACGGAAAAGAAAAATTGACAAGAGATTTCAATGCAAGATTGTGCGGATGTTGGATAAAGAACCTCCACTAACATCCAAACAAGTTCAAGCTGCCCTGCAGTCCGAGGGTACAACAGTGTCAACCCGTACTATCCGTCGGCATCTGAATGAAAAGGGACTGTATGGTAGGAGACCCAGGAAGACTCCACTTCTTACCCCGAGACATAAAAAAGCCAGGCTGGAGTTTGCCAAAACTTACCTGAAAAAGCCTAAAACATTTTGGAAGAATGTTCTTTGGTCAGATGAGACAAAAGTAGAGCTTTTAGGGCAAAAGCATCAACATAGAGTTTACAGGAGAAAAAAGAGGCATTCAAAGAAAAGTACACGGTCCCTACAGTCAAACATCGCGGAGGTTCCCTGATGTTTTGGGGTTGCTTTGCTGCCTCTGGCACTGGACTGCTTGACCGTGTGCATGGCATTATGAAGTCAGAAGACTACCAACAAATTTTGCAGCATAATTTAGGGCCCAGTGTGAGAAAGCTGGGTCTACCTCAGAGGTCATGGGTCTTCCAGCAGGACAATAACCCAAAACACACTTCAAAAAGCACTAGAAAATGGTTTGAGAGAAAGCACTGGAGACTTCTAAGGTGGCCAGCAATGAGTCCAGACCTGAATCCCATAGAACACCTGTGGAGAGATCTAAAAATGGCACTTTGGAGAAGGCACCCTTCAAATATCAGGGACCTGGAGTAGTTTGCCAAAGAAGAATGGTCTAAAATTCCAGCAGAGCATTGTAAGAAACTCATTGATGGTTACCGGAAGCGGTTGGTGGCAGTTATTTTGGCTAAAGGTTGTGCAACCAAGTATTAGGCTGAGGGTGCCAATACTTTTGTCCGGCCCATTTTTGGAGTTTTGTGTGAAATGATCAATGTTTTGCTTTTTGCTTCATTCTCTTTTGTGTTTTTTCATTTAAGACAAATTAAATGAAGATAATAATACCAAAGAATTTGTGTTTGCAATCATTTTCAGGAAGAAACTGAATATTATCTGACAGAATTTCAGGGGTGTCAATACTTTTGGCCATGACTGTATATTAGTGATGATGATGATGATGAGTTCTTCCAAACAGATATCGCTCCCTTCTCCCGATGCATTTCACTGTTCTCCAGATCATCAGGGGAGTTTCTGGGTAAGGCTTGATGCCCTCATGATGAACGCCATTCTGCATGATGAGCCACTTATTTTACAGTTTGTTGCTGCTATACTTTGTCTATGGGAATTATGAGCAAAGATAGTATGTGCCAATATATGGATGCAATATCACTACATTTGTCTCTGAATATGAGATAGACCATAGATGGCTTCCAATATCTATGTTTGAGTAACGAGAGGAGTGTTGTTGGTAGCTCCAATTGCTTTAACTACGGGGACAGCTGTGTATAGGAGAGATTAATTTATGGTATCTCTGGACATTTTTTTAGGTGCTGTTAGATTGAATTACCCGGGAAGAGCTTTGGTGTACTACCCACTGCATCATTAATAATAGCGGTTTCCATTTGTTCTGTATGTTTTTGTTTCATGTGCACTTTTAATAGGAACTGTGTTCCTTTGTAACCTATTTTGAAATAAAGTAGATTAGTTTTATGTTTCTAGTATTTACGTTACTAGCCCGCTGCAATTCCTGCACTATTTTGGGTAGTTGATCACTTGCTAAACTTGATTCTTAGTGCCCGGATGAAAAGAGACCACAAAATTAAAACGCGTGAAAAACAATGCCCACCTAGACTGTCTAGGATTCAAGCGTTTGGCTGATTCAAGATAAATCAAATTCTTGTGGTCGGTGAGGACCACAACTTGATGTCTAGCTCCCTCCAACCAATGTCTCCACTCTTCAAATGCCCATTTCATGTCCAACAATTCCCGATTCCCCACGTCATAGTTACGTTCAGATGGGGAGAATTTTCGAGAAAAGAAGGCACAGGGATTCATCTTAGAAGTCACCGGATCTCTTTGGGACAAAACGGCTCCTGCACCAATCTCAGAAGCATCTTCCTCCACTTGAAATGGGACTGAGGCATCAGGTTGCCGTAGAACCGGAGCAGAAGTGAATCTCCGCTTAAGCTCCTGAAATGCCGAAACTGCCTCTGGAGACTAATTCACCACATCAGTGCCCTTTTTGGTCAAATCAGTCAGTGGTTTAACAATACCAGAAAAATTACTTATAAATTTACGGTAGAAATTAGCAAAACCCAAAAACGTCTGGAGAGCCTTCAAAGAAGTGGGCTGAACCCAATCATAAATGGCCTGTATCTTGACCGGGTCCATTTCAATAGCCGACGGGGACAAAATGAATCCCAAAAATGAAATCCTCTGTACACCAAAGAGGAACTTCGATCCCTTAACATACAGAGAATTTTCCCTCAAAATCCGGAACACAGTCCGGACATGTTCCACATAAGAATCCCAATCACTGGAAAAGATCAAAATACCATCCAGATAAATGATCAAAAACTTATCCACAAAGTCCCGGAAAATATCGTTCATAAAAGACTGGATGATAGAAGGGGCATTTGTGAGCCCAAACGGCATCACCAGGTACTCAAAATGTCCCTCCGGAGTATTAAATGCCATCTTCCATTCATCCTCGTGCTTGATACGAATAAGATTATACGCCCCCCGAGGTCAAGCTTGGTAAACCAACAGGCATTTTTAACTCTGGAAAATAAATCAGGGGTAACGGGTACTGATATTTAACAGTGATTTTGTTAAGGGAATGATAGTCAATACATGGCCTTAATGAACCATCTTTCTTGGCCACAAAAAAACCCCCAGCACCTAAAGGTGAAGAGGATGGTCTAATATGACCCTTCTCCAACGACTCCTTGATATATGATCTCATAGCATCATGTTCGGGTACCGATAATTTGAAAAGCCGACCCTTGGGAAATTTACACCTGGGTATTAACTCAATTGCACAGTCATAACTCCTATGAGGAGGCAAAGACGCAGACTTACTCTCACAGAATATATCAGAAAAATCAGCCAAATAGTCAGGAATATCATGAGACTGGGGAGAGGTGGAGAAAGCAGGAGTGTCACTAAGAACACATTGACAACCCCAACTCACCACACAGATTTCCAATCTAAAACAGGATTATGAGTTTGCAACCAAGGGAAACCCAGAACAATAGTATCATGCAAATTGTGCAACACCAAAAATTTACAATTTTCTTGGTGGCCTTGGGCGACCCACATTATCACCTGGGTCCAAAACTGGGGTCTATTCTCCGCCAAGGGAGTAGCATCAATACCCCTCAAAGGGATAGGAGTCCGCAGGGGTATCAAGGGAAAAACCGATCAGCAGTGCCCCCCCCCGGGAGCGCCGCTGATCCGGTCATAGGGGCCCAGGTACCGTGGACGGGATAGTACGTCAGATATATCAGGAAAATAGAATTAACATGTGAACATATATTTCCCCATGAAAAAACTGTAATTCATCACTATTAAAAAACACCAACCCAGTGAAAAATGTTAGATACCCAAATATGCAAATTGCCTCTTCAGAGAGAAAGAGGACTTTTACTCTACAGCACCACCTATTGGTAGTATGAGACCTGATTTGGCTAGGTGAGAGGCTCTGGACTGAGGTCTAAGGGGTAAGGTTTCTCCTTGTGGAGAGTGACATACCAACTCTGGCTTCAAATCTCATACTTTGCACTGACGAGGGCCAATAGCCCGAAACACCGTGTCTGCAAATTGAGATTATGATTTGGCTTTTATCCTAAGTCATATTACAAGACTCGTTAAAGGGTTGATTGTAACTTGTAGGATCGCTACTACCAATAGGTGGCGCTGTAGAGTAAAAGTCCTCTTTCTCTCTGAAGAGGCAATTTGCATATTAAATTTCCCAGAGGAGCATTGCACGGCGAATAAGCCTCCTTACCTTGACAAGCCAGAGCTGGTATGTCACTCTCCACAAGGAGAAACCTTACCCCTTAGATACCCAAATAGTAAACTGACCAAAAATGTGCCTATATATTCCCTACAGTAGGCCTAAAATTGCCCCTGCCTGGCTGTGGAGGTTTCCACCCTTAAAGTACAATTTTTTGACACCCCCACTCAACGTGGACTGTTCCTCACTTCCCTATCACAACCCTATCAATATAGGTTGGAAAAAATATCATATAGGATAGAAATGAAGATAGTCTTTTCTCAAATTCAAATACACATCAGATGAATTTCCTGTGGGTACCTTAATGACAACACTATAAAATATAAAAAAAAAATCACAATTCATGACTGGTACTCCATGATAATGCACATTGTGGAATATTTCTAGCTTGAAAAAGGCATATGAAAAGGACATTATATAGTAAACAATAACCTTGATAATCACATGCCAAAATCTGATATAGATTAAAAACATCCCCTATAGACAATCCATATACCAGCCCATCATCAGGGTTCATCAGGAGGTAATAAGGATGTATAGGATGCCGGATGCCATGATAAGTGACACAAGCCGGCGAAGCCCAGTGCGAAACGTGCATTGGGGCTAGGGACCTGACATACAGCTGATGTACGTCCTACATGGGTAAGCGTGGTTACCATAGCACTTTCTTTATTTCTTTGCACTAAGCACTTTAACCCTTGCCACACATATTTTTGTGTTTTGCACAGTATCCACATGATTGCATGTTGTCTTGTATCCCATCATTAGGGTTTAGACTAAGGGAACTGTGACATAAAAATCTTTTAATGAATTCAACATCGTGCTAAGGGGTTTTTGGTCGCTTTGTGGACCGAGGCGTTATATTTCACTGATTCTGCTGTCTGTCCTTCTTTTAGTGTCATCTCTGCCACCTGATCATATTGTTGTATTTTTAATACAGTTGATCTTCTTATGTACATGTTTCAATAAAAATTGTATACATTTTTTCACTAATATTACTAGTTTGAGTCTGAATGTTGGGCTACTCCAGAGTTCGATATAGGTTTATATGAACATATAACTTATGTCTGGCCGTGGAAAAAAAGGGGGGGGCTAGGGCATTATGATAAGATCCCCTGGAGCACAACAAAAGATAATGGGATTATCAAGTTCTAATATTACATTCTATCTCATTATATAAATACCATTAACAGATGCCTTTGATCAACAAAAGCACATTAATAATCATACAAGTAGAGCTAAAAAGGGAGCATGAGACAACAATACAAATAAACCAAAATATAGAATTTAAAAAAGTAACCATATACAGTATGTTACAGAACCACTCAGCACCCAGAATATGTTGTGCAGTTATATGTATATATAATAGGTTCCATGTGAGATGCATGTCCCTAATGTATCAGCAGTGTCCGCCCTGCCCCCACCTTTGTAATTCCCACAGTAAACATCCACAGGCTCCGGCCACCTGCGGCTTTTGTAATGCATGTCTGGCCTGACGCTTGTCTATTGGCCGGCCCTCTGTATATGTGTGATATATTCTGTGTCCTGTGAGTAAAGTGTTGTCAGACTGGAAATACATGGAGAAGCAGTGATCTTTTATATGCGCCCATGCACTCAGAGGAATTCCAGCCAGCATCCTTCATTCAGACTCCAGCCAACGCAGAGCGGACCTCCGAAAACACGGGGTGGTACTGAAAGAGGTACCCCAGCTTGGAAGACCCCGTTACACTGGTGGCAGCGGTGGGATTTGATACCCCTTCTACAGGAGGAAAGGAATGAATGGAAAATAACTACCAGAAGTTAAAGAGGACTACATTAAAAGATCTGGTGGAAGCCCGAGGGTTGATCGCCAGCAACAAAACAAAAGCGGATTTGATAGCAGTCATCATGGAAAACGACAGTGCAGCGCCCCCCAATGTGAATGTGGAGGAGACCGAATTCCAGAGGGAGATAAAGAGCAGACTGGAGTTCTATGGCCTAAACCCTGCAGTAGAGATCATACGAGAGGTGATGGCTGATGTGCGTACTGATCTGAAGGAAAAGATGACCGAGCGGACCAGGATAGAGCTAGCCAAGATGGAGATGGCAGAGCGGACCAAAGTGGAGCTGGCCAAGAAGGAGATGGCAGAGAGGAGAGTCAGCGAGCAGGGGGAGCTCTGGCCTTCGACCAGGTACCTTCAACAGTAAGCCAAAAAAAGATCCAGTACAATGCCTTCCGACAGTTGGGGGAGGCAGAAGAAGACATTGATGGCTTTCTGCAGGACTTTGAGTGGCAGTGTGCCCTTCATCAAGTAAAGCCGGAGGAATGGGTTCAGATTCTGGGCAGCAAGCTGACAGGCCGGGCAGCGGATGCTTATCGCACGGTACCTGATGAGGACTGTATGGACTATGAGCGGATCAAAGAAGTGATCTTGGCCCGGTATGCGTTGACACCAGAGGCCTACCGCCAAAAGTTCCACGGACTTATAACCGATACCCACGCTGAATAGGCCTGAAAATTACGGCGGTCACTGCTACAGTGGGTACAAGGGAGCCAAGCAACCACTAAGGAGGACGTCCTCCAGCTCTTCCTGTTAGAACGATTCTTTAATGGACTAAACCCCGAGACACAGGAATGGCTTCAGGACAGGCGGCCAACGACTCTTGAGGAAGCCGCTCGTCTGGCCGATGAACATCATGATGCCAGGAGGCCGCAGTTGTCAGGATCAAAAGTGGTCACTAGGGACCCGCCCATGGACCTGGGGGGCCCAAAACCACTGAAGATTGTAGGGGGACCAGCTAGAGACCCAGCCTACCACAGTCACCCTGGGGCGCGTTGCCACACCTGCCGTCAGCTGGGCCACCTGCAAAGACAATGTCCCAACCGGACTCAGCATACTCAGTGGCCAAAGGCGGGAACAGCTACCTTCAGCCAAGCTGCTGTACACTGCTACCAAGGCGAAGCTGACCCGGCATTGGGGGCTACGATTAACCAAGGGGTGGAAGAGATGGAGGAAGTGCTGCATGAAGTAGACCCCGTGCAGGCAGCCCGGGCAGATAATCGACAACAGCATCGACAGGTCGTGTGGGTTAATGGGAAACGTATGCAGGGACTAAGAGATTCCGGGGCACCTTTGACCCTTGTGAAGCCTCATCTCGTCCGGGACCAAGAGAAGACAGACCGGACAGTGGCCGTCCGTGTAGCAGGGGGAGCCATACATCGACTGCCCACTGCCAGGATTCACCTGAACTGGGGAGTCGGGGATGGCCTTGTTGAGGTCGGCTTGATTGAGGATTTGCCTGCAGACGTCTTGCTGGGAAATGACTTGGGGCCCATGTTGTCTGCATTCTTCGTTGCCCCTCTGGCTGAGACATATCCTGTGACCACCCGGAGACAAGCTCGAGCTGCGGAGGCGGAATCACACTCAGAGGAGGCCCAGGTAAGACATATCAGCCCTGCACGTATTCCCATAGCCAGACACATTTCTTGGGCCACCCATGATGAATTTAAGAGGGAGTTACTTGAGGATCCTTCATTAGAGGGATATCGTGGGAAGGCACAGGAGGAGAGAGGGGTACTGGAAGGGGAACAGTTTGTATGGAAGCAGGGACTTCTCTACCGGATCACAGAGCAGAACCACACAGGGACGAGCCCCACTATAAAACGACAGCTGGTAGTTCCCAAGAAGTATAGGCAGGAGTTACTGCGATTCTCTCATGATATACCCTTGGCCGGGCACTTCGGCGTCAGTCGCACCAGGCATCGTCTGACACAAAACTTCTTTTGGCCGGGAGTAACCTATGATGTTAGTCAGTACTGCCAGACCTGTGACGGTTGTCAGCGCATTGGCAAGAGGGGGGATCGATACAAGGCCAAATTACGCCCCCTCCCCATTGTGGAAGAACCATTTTGACGAGTAGCGGTCGATCTGATAGGGCCGTTAGCCAAAGAAAGTCAGTCAGGGAAAAAGTATATATCGACAGTGGTAGATTATGCCACACGGTATCAAGAGGCGGTTGCGTTACCTAACATACTGGCAGAGACGGTGGCGGCCGCCCTGCTCCAGGTTTTCTCACGGGTTGGATTTCCCTGGGAGATTATCTCGGACCAGGGTACCCAGTTTACAGCAGAGGTGTTATGAATGAGTCACCGGAGGAGAAAACAAAATTACAAGCTAAGTCCAGAAAACCGGAGAGGTTGGTAGCTGTCAGATTGCAGACCCCTGATCCTATACACCACAACTAACAGTAGCCGTGGGAGGTTCCTAAGGTGCCCTAGACCCCTCGTCACAGCCGGAGAACTACATAAGCCTAAAGAAGGAAAGGGGAAATCTAAACTGCCCCAGAGCAGACCCCAAAGCAATAAACAGCCCCCAACATGTATTGTCAGTGAAATACAGATGAAAACACAAACAATTTTCTTGATGGTCTGGGGCGACCCGCATTACCACCTGGGTCCAAAACTGAGGTTTATTCTTCGCCAAAGGAGTAGCATCAATACCCCTCAAAGGGATAGGCGTCTGCAGAGGTGTCATAGGAAACCCACAACCTTTAGCAAAATCCAAGTCCATCAGGTTCAGAGCTGCTCCCGAATCCACAAAAGCCTTAGCGGAAAATGTGGACAGGGAGCAGATCAGAGTAATTGCCAGAAGAAACTTAGGTTGAACACCACCCACAGCAAATGTGTGTGCAAAACGTTTCTCTCGTTTAGGGCAGACAGAAATAATATGAGAGGCATCTCCACAGAAAAAACACAGCTTATTGCACCTTCTGAACTCTTGATGTTGCGCCCCAGACAAAACTCTATCACATTGCATAGGTTCAGACATTTGTTCAACAGGTGGCAACACTTCTCGTGCAGTTTTGCGTTCACGCAAACGCCGATCAACCTGAATGGCTAATGACATAGAATCGTCAAGACCAGAGGGAACAGGAAATCCCACCATAGTATCTTTTATGGTTTCTGACAAACCCTTCCGAAAGAGAGCTGCCAAGGCACCATCATTCCAGGTAGTAAAGACCGCCCACTTCCGAAATTTTTGACAGTACAACTCTGCAGAATCTTGACCCTGGCTGAATACAAACACTAAGGAAACCAGACAAAATCTCATGGAATAATAGCAGGTGTTGTGAGTTCATTTTTCCCTTCACCATTGAGGTCTGATGAACTCCCTCCTCTGGTGAAGGAAGGTAGTGAGGCTGATTACCAAACCTCCTGTTTGCCTATCGGGAGGTGCCCCAAGAATCCACGGGGTTCTCCCCATTCGAGCTGGTATACGGGAGATGGGTAAGGGGACCCCTAGACTTAGTGCTAGAACACTGGGAAGGGGAGGGCCTCATAGAAGGGGTACCTATTGTACTTTATGTGCTGAAATTCCGGGACCGCCTACAGGAGCTGACCCAGGTTGTACATGAGAACCTGCAGGCGACCCAGCGGCGCCAGCGCGTATGGTACGATTGGAGTGCCAGAGAGCGCACCTTGGAAATAGGACAGAAGGTCCTGGTGTTAGAGCCCACTAAGCAGAACAAGTTCCAAGCTGCATGGCAGGGGCCCTACCAGGTAGTGGGGAAAATAGCCGATACAACCTATAATGTCGTCGATTGTGACGACCCCAGGGTTATCTGCATGTTCCATGTGAATATGCTGAAGCCCTACCGGGAGCGCTCTGAAGAGGTAGTGGCCATCTGTGCACCTGAGGCAGAGGATTTAGCCGGACTTCCCTTGCTGGATGTCTTAGGGGAAAGGACTCAGTCTAAAACAGAATTTTTTTTTTTTTGTGTGCATATTTTTTCCTCTATATCTCTGAGGCCGTAGGGGGAATTTTTCTCTCAATGGAGATGAAGCAATTGTCTGATCGTGTGGAGCAGCTCGCTGCTGAAGTGCGGGGAATTTCCGCCTATCTTGCTCATTCACATGCTGCTGAAACAAAGATTCCTACTCCTGATGTATTTTTGGGGGATCGGTCTAAATTCTTGAATTTCAAGAATAATTGTAAATTATTTTTTGCCTTGAAGCCTAACTCGTCGGGGAACTCCACGCAGCAGGTTAAAATTGTCATCTCTTTGCTGCACGGCGATCCCCAGGATTGGGCGTTTTCTTTGAAACCTGATGATCCTATTCTGAATAATGTGAACGCATTTTTTCAAGCCTTGGGGTTGTATGATGAACCTAATGCTATTGATCAGGCTGAAAAGACCCTGTTGGCATTAAGCCAGGGTCGGGATTCGGCAGAGTTGTACTGTCAAAAATTCCGAAAGTGGGCGGTCCTTACTACCTGGAATGATGGTGCCTTGGCAGCCCTCTTTCGGAAGGGTTTGTCAGAAACTGTAAAAGATACTATGGTGGGATTTCCTGTTCCCTCTGGTCTTGATGATTCTATCTCATTAGCCATTCAGGTGGATCGGCGTTTATGTGAACGCAAAACTACACGAGAGATGTTACCACCTGTTGAACAAATGTCTGAACCTATGCAATGTGCCTTTGCCGGTGCCCAGGAGGCCATGGACCCATATTTCAATGGATTTTATCTCTGATATGCCTGTCTCTCAGAGAATGACTGTTATTTGGGTGATTTGTGATAGATTCTCTAAGATGGTCC
Source organism: Dendrobates tinctorius (assembly GCF_039654945.1). Classification (NCBI taxonomy): domain Eukaryota; kingdom Metazoa; phylum Chordata; class Amphibia; order Anura; family Dendrobatidae; genus Dendrobates; species Dendrobates tinctorius. Next base: position 35,056,557 of record NW_027361829.1, read on the forward strand.
ATCTTGTACCACTCCCTAAGTTGCCATCTTCCTCTGAGTTGGTGCCCTTGTTTTTGCAATAGGTGGTTCGCTTGCACGGGATTCCTGAGAACATTGTATCTGACAGAGGAGTTCAGTTTGTGTCTAGATTTTGGAGGACTTTCTGTTCCAAGCTGGGAATTCAGTTGTCCTTCTCCTCTGCGTTTCACCCTCAGACCAATGGGCAGACGGAGAGAACAAACCAGACTTTGGAGTCGTATTTGAGATGTTTTATTTCTGCCGATCAGGATGATTGGGTTTCATTTTTGCCCTTGGCCGAATTTGCTTTAAATAATAGAGCTAGTTCTGCCACTTTGATGTCACCTTTTCTTTGTAACTTTGGTTTTCACCCTCGATTTTTCTTAGGGCAGGTGGAGCCTTCTGCCTGCCCAGGTGTTGACACTGTGGTGGAGAGAATGCACCAGATCTGGGACCAAGTAGTGGATAAGTTGTCTCTCTCCTAGGAAAAGGCCCAGCGGTTTTCCAACCGGCGTAGGACCGTTGGTCCCCAGTTTAAGGTGGGTGATATGGTTTGGTTGTCATCAAAAAATATCGCTATGAAGATGGCTTCTCCTAAGTTTAAGCCTAGATTTATTGGACCTTACAAGATTTTGGAGATTATTAATCCGGTCTCTTTTCGGTTGGCTCTTCCTGTCACATTTAAAATTCATAATGTGTTTCATAAGTCCTTGTTGAAGAGGTTTGTTGAACCAGTAGTTCCTGTGGTGGCACCTCCTGACCCTATATTGGTTGAAGGTAACATGGAATATGAGGTAGAGAAGATACTGGATTCCCGTCTGGCTAGACGGAGACCCCAGTATTTGGTTAAGTGGAAGGGTTATGGTCAGGAGGATAATTCCTGGGTCTCTGCCTCTGATATTCATGCCGAAAGATTGGTGCGTGCCTTTCATCGGGCTCACCCGGATTGCCCTGGTGGCATGGATGAGGGTTCGGTGACCCCTCCTCAAGGGGGAGGTACTGTTGTGAGTTCATTTTTCCCTTCACCATTGAGGTCTGATGAACTCCTCCTCTGGTGAAGGAAGGTAGTGAGGCTGATTACCAAACACCTGGGCAGCTAGATGATGACTGGGTGGCTGGAATTGAAGACTGGATATAAGGCTGCCGACGCCCTTCTTCCTGGCTGGTGATTTTCCTGCTGGATTCTTGGAGACCAGTCTGATTCCTGCATCTCAAAGCTAAGTTTTTCTGCTCTTCTTAGTACTCTTCAGTTTTGTTTTTGTTTTGCCTTGTTTTTTGGGAGTTCTGCCATCCCCGGCCGGGGGTGAGCTGAACTCCATTTTTGTCTCTGATCTGTTGATATTTTGCTCTGTCTTCAGAATATACCTGAGTGCTGATATAGTCTTTTGAAGCCTAGCGACTTCAGGGCCTGTTTTTCCTATCAGTCGGTTGGCTCATTTTGATAGGGTTTTTGCGGATGCCAGACAGCAGCTTTCCTATCCTGTCCTATGTAGTTAGCTTGGGCCCCATCATTTGCTCAACCTATCTTTCTATCTGTGTTAGTGTTTTCATCTTGCTTCACCATCCTTATATGTTGGGGGCTGCCTATTGCTTTGGGGTCTGCTCTGGGGCAGTTTAGTTTTTCCCCTTTCTGTCTTTAGGCTATATAGTTCTCCGGCTGTGATCGAGGGGTCTAGGGCATCGTAGGAACCCCCCACGGCTACTGCTAGTTGTTGTGGATAGGTTCAGGGGTCTGCAATCCGATAGCTGCCAACCTCTCTGGTTTTTCTGGACTTAGCTGGTATTTTGTTTTTTTCCTCCTTCGGTGACTCATCATAACAAGCAGGGCAAAAACTTAGCTTTTAGTAGACAGGAACTAAACTGGATGCAAGAGCTCAGAGCAGAAAGGATCACCAGCAGCCCTGCAGGGCGTCGGCTGCCTTATATCCATTCAGAAATTCCAGATGTCCAATCACACTCCGCCTGTTCAGATGACAGGTTCTTCCCATCCCAGTCAATTTCACTACCTCTCTTCACCAGCAGAGGGAGTTCATCAGACATCAAAGGTGAAGGGGAGAATGAACTCACAACAAGAGGTGACCAACCAACTGTGGAAGCTGTGCGGCGTAAAGTCCATTAGAAGCGCCCCATACCACCCGCAAACTGATGCGTTGTGTGAACGCTTTAACGGGACATTAAAACAGCTCATTGGGAATTTTACCAGGACCTACAGGGACTGGGAGAAATTCTTGCCACACCTCCTGTTTGCCTATCGGGAGGTGCCCCAAGAATCCACGGGGTTCTCCCCATTCGAGCTGGTATACGGGAGACGGGTAAGGGGACCCCTAGACTTAGTGCTAGAACACTGGGAAGGGGAGGGCCTCATAGAAGGGGTACCTATTGTACTCTATGTGCTGAAATTCCGGGACCGCCTACAGGAGCTGACCCAGATTGTACGTGAGAACCTGCAGGCAACCCAGGGGCGCCAGCGCGTATGGTACGATCGGAGTGCCAGAGAGTGCACCTTGGAAATAGGACAGAAGGTCCTGGTGTTAGAGCCCACTAAGCAGAACAAGTTCCAAGCTGCATGGCAGGGGCCCTACCAGGTAGTGGGGAAAATAGCCGATACAACCTATAATGTCGTCGATTGTGACGACCCCAGGGTTATCTGCATGTTCCATGTGAATATGCTGAAGCCCTACCGGGAGCGCTCTGAAGAGGTAGTGGCCATCTGTGCACCTGAGGCAGAGGATTTAGCCGGACTTCCCTTGCCGGATGTGTTAGGGGAAAGGACTCAGTCTAAAACATGGGACCAGGTACACTTGGGTGAAGACCTAGGCCCCCAGGAGAGACAGCAGGCGGAGGCGTTGTTGAGGCTGCGACAGAGGATGTTTTCAGAGAGACCGGGGTACACTCGCCTGGCACAACACAAGGTTGAGACCCAGGATCAGACCCCCCTGCGACAAAACCCCTTCTGCGTCCCTGAGTCTGTATGAGAGGGGATGCCACAAGAGATACAAGAGATGTTTGGTTTAGGGGTCATTGAAGAGTCAGATAGTCCCTGGGCATCCCCCGTAGTGTTAGTGACCAAGAAGGATGGGACTACACGGTTTTGTGTAGACTATCGTAAGCGCAATGAGAAAACAGTGACGGATGCATATCCCATGCCGCGTGTGGATGAGTTGTTAGACCGGCTGGCGGGGGCAAAGTATTTGACCACCATCGATCTATGCAAAGGCTACTGGCAGATTCCCCTTAGTCCTGACGCTATTCCCAAGTCGGCATTTGTCACCCCGTTCGGCTTATTCCAGTTTCGAGTTATGCCATTCGGGATGAAGAATGCCCCGGCGACCTTCCAAAGGCTGGCTGACCAGCTTCTGGATGGTCTCCAGGACTATGCTTGTGCCTACCTGGACGACATCGCCATCTACAGTGCGACATGGGAGGAGCATCTAAATCACCTAGAGACAGTATTGGCCAGGATCCACCAGGCCGGAATCACCCTGAACCCAAACAAGTGTCACGTGGGCAAAGCAGAGGTTCAGTATTTAGGGCATTAGGTGGGAAGTGGGAAACAGCGACCAGAACCAGCCAAGATTGAGGCCATAGCCAAATGGCCCATCCCACGCACTAAAGCCCAGGTCATGGCGTTTCTAGGGACAGCGGGGTATTACAGGAAATTTGTTCCCAATTACAGCAGCGTAGCCAAGCCCCTTACTGATTTGACCCATAAGAACCAACCCCGCCAGGTAACCTGGACCTCAGAGAGTGAGGAAGCCTTCCGTCAACTAAAGGACGCCCTCACCAATACCCCTGTATTGGCTGCACCCGATCCAACTAAACGTTTCCTGGTTCACACAGACGCTTCTATGTTTGGATTGGGGGCAGTACTAAGCCAAGTCGGGCCGGACGGCCAAGAACACCCGGTAGCTTACCTGAGTCGGAAACTACTGCCCTGTGAAGTAAGCTATGTGGCCATCGAGAAGGAGTGCCTGGGGGTAGTATGGACACTCAAAAAGTTGCAACCATATTTGTATGGACGACAGTTTTCCCTCCTAACGGACCATAATCCCCTAGTCTGGCTTAATCGGGTCTCCGGAGACAACGCCAGATAGCTGCGGTGGAGTTTAGCCCTACAACCTCTGGACTTCACCATCCACCACAGACCCGGCAAACAAAACGGTAACGCCGATGGACTAAGTCGACAAACGGAACTTGTACCAACCCCATAAACTTCGGTCATCCCCAAACCGATCAGTTGAGGATCAGACTGTGTATGCCGATCGCGTCGCTGAAAAGGGGAGCAGTGTTGTGAGTTCATTTTCCCCTTCACTACTGAGGCCCGAGGAACTCCCTCTTCTGGTAAAGAAAGGTAGTGAGCCTTATTATCAAACACCTGAGGCTGATGATGATGACTGGCTGAGTGGAGTTACTGACTGGATATAAGGCTGCCGACGCCCTTCTGCCCTGCGGGTGATTTCTCTGTGGGATCCTTGGAGACCAGTCTGAATTCCTGCTCCTCTAAAGCTAAGTTTGCTGCTCGGCTTTTTGCATTTGTGCTTTGACTTTGTTTTGCTTTGTTTTTCTGGATTTCTGCCATTCCCTGCTGGGGTGTGCTGAATTCCTTTAGCTCTGTCTTCTGAAAATACCTGAGTGCTGATTTAGTTTTTGAAGCCTAGCTGCTTCAGGGTCTTTTTCATATCAGCTTGTTGGCTTATGTCTTTGATGGGGTTTTGGCGGATTGCAGACAGCAGCCTTCCTGTCCTTTCCTATCTAGGTAGTTTTGGGCCCCGGCTTTGCTCAGTCTGTCTTTCTGTCTGTGTTGGTGTTTTCATCTTGCTTCACCGTCATTGTATGTTGGGGGCTGCCTATTGCTTTGGGGTCTGCTCTGGGGCAGTTTAGATTTCCCCTTTCTTTTTTTAGGCCTATTTAATTCTCCGGCTGTGATCGAGGGGTCTAGGGCATCGTAGGAACCCCCCACGGCTACTGCTAGTTGTATTGATAGGTTCAGGGGTCTGCAATCTGATGGTTGCCAACTTCTCTGGTTTTCTGGACTTAGCTTGTATTTCTGTTTTTGCCTCCTACGGTGACTCATTCATAACAGAATCACCCGCCATACCGCAGATCCTAGGGTACTCTATAGCAGGAAAGAATTGTAAAAAAAAAAAAAAAAGTGTGTATATTTTTTCCTCTATATCTCTGAGGCCGTAGGTGGAATTTTTTTTTCTCTCAATGGAGATAAAGCAATTGTCTGATCGTGTGGAGCAGCTCGCTGCGGAAGTGCGGGGAATTTCCGCCTACCTTGCTCATTCACATGCTGCTGAACCAAAGATTCCTACACCTGATGTATTTTTTGGGGATCGGTCTAAATTTTTGAATTTCAAAAATAATTGTAAATTATTTTTTGCCTTGAAGCCTAACTCGTCAGGGAGCTCCGCGCAGCAGGTTAAAATTGTCATCTCTTTGATGCGTGGCGATCCCCAGGATTGGGCGTTTTCTTTGAAACCAGATGATCCTATTCTGACTAATGTGAACGCATTTTTTCAGGCCTTGGGGTTGTTGTATGACGAACCTAATGCCATTGATCAGGCTGAAAAGACCCTGCTGGCATTGAACCAGGGTCGTGATTCTGCAGAATTGTATTGTCAAAAATTCCGAAAGTGGGCAGTACTTACTACCTGGAATGATAATGCCTTGGCTGCTCTCTTTCGGAAGGGGTTGTCAGAAGCCGTAAAAGATACTATGGTGGGATTTCCTGTTCCCTCTGGTCTTGACGATTCTATGTCATTAGCCATTCAGGTTGATCGGCGTTTGCGCGAACGCAAAGCTGCACGAGAGGTGTTGCCACCTGTTGAACAAATGTCTGAACCTATGCAATGTGATAGAGTTTTTTCCAGAGAGCAGCGTCAGGAGTTCAGAAGGCGTAATAAGTTGTGTTTTTTCTGTGGAGATGCCTCGCATATTATTTCTGTCTGTCCTAAATGAGAGAAACGCTTTGCACACACGTTTTCTGTTGGGGGTGTTCAACCTAAGTTTCTTCTGGCTATTACTCTGATCTGCTCCCTGTCCACATTTTCCGCCAAGGCTTTTGTGGATTCGGGAGCAGCCCTAAACCTAATGGACTTGGATTTTGCTAAACGTTGTGTATTTCCGATGACACCTCTGCAGATGCCTATCCCTTTGAGGGGGATTGATGCTACTCCTTTGGCTAAAAATAAACCTCAGTTTTGGACCCAGGTGGTAATGCGGGTCGCCCCAGACCATCAAGAAAATTGCAGATTTTTGGTGTTGCATAATCTGCATGATACTATTGTTCTGGGGTTTCCATGGTTACAAATTCATAATCCAGTTTTGGATTGGAAATCTGTGTCTGTGGTGAGTTGGGGTTGTCGGTGTGCCTTTAGTGAGGCTCCGGTGTTTTCCACCTCTCCTCAGTCGCATGATGTTCCTGATTATTTGGCGGACTTTTATGATGTATTTAGTGAGAATGAGTCTGCGTCTCTGCCTCCTCATAGGAGTTATGACTGTGCAATTGAACTGAGCCCGGGGTGTAAATTTCCCAAGGGTCGGCTCTTCAATTTATCTGTACCCGAGCACGAGGCTATGCGATCCTATATTAAGGAGGCGTTGGAGAAGGGTCATATTAGACCATCCTCGTCACCCTTGGGTGCCGGTTTTTTTTTTGTAGCCAAAAAGGATGGATCATTAAGACCTTGTATTGATTATCGTGCCCTCAACAAAATTACTGTTAAATATCAGTATCCGTTACCCCTGATTTCTGATCTATTCTCCAGAGTTAAAGGTGCTTGCTGGTTTACCAAGCTTGACCTCAGGGGGGCGTATAATCTTATTTGCATTAAGCATGGGGATGAATGGAAGATGGCGTTTAATACTCCGGAGGGACATTTTGAGTACCTGGTGATGCCTTTTGGGCTCACTAATGCCCCTTATGTCTTCCAGTGCTTCATGAACGATATTTTCCGAGATTTTGTTGATAAATTTTTGATTATCTATCTGGATGATATTTTGATCTTCTCCAAGGATTGGGATTCTCATGTGGAACATATTCGGACTGTGTTCCGGATCTTGAGGGAGAATTCCCTGTATGTCAAAGGATCTAAATGCCTTTTTGGAGTACAGAGGATTTCTTTTTTGGGATTTATTTTGTCCCCGTCAACTATTGAAATGGACCCGGCCAAGGTACAGGCCATTTACGATTGGGTTCAGCCCACTTCTTTGAAGGCCCTCCAGAAGTTTTTGGGTTTTGCTAATTTTTATCGGAAATTTATAGCAAAATGTTCTATTATTGCCAAGCCATTGACTGATTTGACTAGGAAGGGTGCTGATGTGTTAAATTGGTCTCCGGAGGCTGTTTCTTCCTTTCAGGAGCTGAAGCGAAGATTCACCTCCGCCCCGGTTTTGCGGCAACCTGATGTCTCACTTCCATTTCAGGTAGAGGTGGATGCTTCTGAGATTGGTGCAGGAGCTGTTTTGTCCCAAAAGGATCCTGTGACATCTAAAATGAATCCCTGTGCTTTCTTTTCCCGAAAGTTCTCTCCATCTGAACGTAACTATGATGTGGGGAATAGGGAACTGTTGGCCATGAAATGGGCATTTGAGGAGTGGAGACATTGGTTGGAGGGAGCTAAGCATCAAGTCGTGGTCCTCACTGACCACAAGAATTTGATTTACCTAGAGTCGGCTAAGCGCTTGAACCCTAGACAGGCTAGGTGGGCCTTATTTTTTACACGTTTTGATTTTGTGGTTTCTTTTCTTCCTGGAACGAAGAATGTCAAGGCAGACGCCCTCTCTAGGAGCTTCTTTGCTGATTCTCCTGTGGTGACCAAGCCTGCTACCATCTTAGGCGAAGGGGTAGTTCTTTCTGCCATCTCGCCTGATTTGAGATGTGCTCTGGAAGAGTTCCAGGAGGACAAACCTGAGCGTTGTTCCAGTGGAAAGTTGTATGTTCCTGACCAGTGGAAAAAGAGAGTGATGTCTGAAGTTCATTGCTCTGCTTTGGCTGGTCATCCAGGTATTTTTGGTACTAGAGATCTGGTGAGTCGGTTTTTTTGGTGGCCCTCCTTGTCTTGTGATGTCAGGAATTTTGTGCAGTCCTGTGGGACGTGCTCACGGTCTAAATCGTGTTCTCGCTCTAGTGGGTTGTTGATGCCTTTGCCTGTCCCCAAGAGGCCATGGACCCATATTTCAATGGATTTCATCTCTAATATGCCTGTCTCTCAAAGGATGACTGTTATTTGGGTGATTTGTGATAGGTTCTCTAAGATGGTTCATCTTGTACCACTCCCTAAGTTGCCGTCTTCCTCTGAGTTGGTGCCCCTGTTTTTACAACAGGTGGTTCGTTTGCACGGGATTTCTGAGAACATTGTATCTGACAGAGGAGTCCAGTTTGTGTCTAGATTTTGGAGAACTTTCTGTTCCAGGCTGGGAATTCAGTTGTCCTTCTCCTCTGCTTTTCACCCTCAGACCAATGGGCAGACAGAGAGAACAAACCAGACCTTGGAGTCATATTTGAGATGTTTTATTTCTGCTGATCAGGATGATTGGGTTTCATTTTTGCCCTTGGCCGAATTTGCTTTAAATAATAGAGCTAGTTCTGCCACTTTGATGTCACCTTTTTTTTGTAACTTTGGGTTTCATCCTCGATTTTCTTCAGGGCAGGTGGAGCCCTCTGCCTGCCCAGGTGTTGACACTGTGGTGGAGAGAATGCACCAGAACTGGGACCAAGTGGTGGATAAGTTATCTCTCTCCCAGGAAAAGGCCCAGCGGTTTTCCAACCGACATAGGACCATTGGTCCCCAGTTTAAGGTTGGTGATATGGTGTGGTTATCATCAAAAAATATTGCTATGAAGGTGGCTTCTCCTAAGTTTAAGCCTAGATTTATTGGACCTTACAAGATTGTGGAGATTATTAATCCGGTCTCTTTTCGTTTGGCTCTTCCTGTCACATTTAAAATCCATAATGTGTTCCATAAATCTTTGTTGAAGAGGTTTGTTGAACCTGTTGTTCCGGGGGTGGCACCTCCAGACCCTGTATTGGTTGAAGGTAACATGGAATATGAGGTAGAGAAAGTACTGGATTCCCGTCTGGCTAGACGGAGCCTCCAGTATTTGGTTAAGTGGAAGGGTTATGGTCAGGAGGATAATTCCTGGGTCTCTGCCTCTGATATTCATGCCAAAAAATTGGTGCGTGCCTTTCATCGGGCTCACCCTGATCGCCCTGGTGGCGTGGTTGAGGGTTCGGTGACCCCTCCTCAAGGGGGAGGTACTGTTGTGAGTTCATTTTCCCCTTCACTACTGAGGCCCGAGGAACTCCCTCTTCTGGTAAAGAAAGGTAGTGAGCCTGATTATCAAACACCTGAGGCTGATGATGATGACTGGCTGAGTGGAGTTACTGACTGGATATAAGGCTGCCGACGCCCTTCTGCCCTGCGGGTGATTTCTCTGTGGGATCCTTGGAGACCAGTCTGAATTCCTGCTCCTCTAAAGCTAAGTTTGCTGCTCGGCTTTTTGCATTTGTGCTTTGACTTTGTTTTGCTTTGTTTTTCTGGATTTCTGCCATTCCCTGCTGGGGTGTGCTGAATTCCTTTAGCTCTGTCTTCTGAAAATACCTGAGTGCTGATTTAGTTTTTGAAGCCTAGCTGCTTCAGGGTCTTTTTCATATCAGCTTGTTGGCTTATGTCTTTGATGGGGTTTTGGCAGATTGCAGACAGCAGCCTTCCTGTCCTTTCCTATCTAGGTAGTTTTGGGCCCCAGCTTTGCTCAGTCTGTCTTTCTGCCTGTGTTGGTGTTTTCATCTTGCTTCACCGTCATTGTATGTTGGGGGCTGCCTATTGCTTTGGTGTCTGCTCTGGGGCAGTTTAGATTTCCCCTTTCTTTTTTTAGGCCTATTTAATTCTCCGGCTGTGATCGAGGGGTCTAGGGCATCGTAGGAACCCCCCACGGCTACTGCTAGTTGTGTTGATAGGTTCAGGGGTCTGCAATCTGATGGTTGCCAACTTCTCTGGTTTTCTGGACTTAGTTTGTATTTCTGTTTTTGCCTCCTACGGTGACTCATTCATAACAGAGCAGTGTTACAGAACCACTCAGCACCCAGAATATGTTGTGCAGTTATATATATATAATAGGTTCCATGTGAATGCATGTCCCTAATTTATCAGCAGTGTCTGCCCTCCCCCCACCTTTGTAATTCCCACAGTAAACATCCGCAGGCTACGGCCACCTGCGGCTTTTGTAATGCATGTCTGGCCTGACGCTTGCCAATTGGCCGGCCCTCTGTATCTGTGTGATATATTCTGTGTCCTGTGAGTAAAGTGTTGTCAGACTGGAAATACATGGAGAAGCAGTGATCTTTTATATGCGCCCATACACTCAGAGGAATTCCAGCCAGCATCCTTCATTCAGACTCCAGCCAACGCAGAGCGGACCTCCGAAAACACAGGGTGGTACTGAAAGAGGTACCACAGCTTGGAAGACCCCGTTACACAGTATAGACCCTCAATGTGGTTCATGTAGAGACATGTATAAATATGTTGTTCAAACAGCCTATCCATCAAACTGGGAAACAGAACAGCTACATATAAGGCCCATGGATGAATACCAAAATAAAGTCAAATGAAACATGCATAGGAGAGACACTCATTCAACCCCTTCAGGGAGAGGGATTGCAATCTAAAAATCCACTCCTCCTCCCGTCTCTGAATCATTTTATCTAGGTCCCCTCCTCTAATTTTTGGTTTGACTAGCTCAATCATGGTGAATATAATGTCTCTCGCCCGGCCACCATGTATCTTGTTTATATGACGATCAACCGGCGTATCCCTTTTGTTCTTAATGTCACACAAATGTTCGCCCACCCTCGCCCTCAGCCCTCTTTTTGTCTTCTCAATATAATCCATGGGACATGTACACATGGCTTTGTATACTAATCCCATAGATCTACATTTCCCAAAATCTCTAACGGAAAAGGTCCTTCCACTTGCAGCACTAGAAAAGGTCTTACTCTGAGTCATCATACTGCATCTGGAACAGTTTCCAAGCTTCAAAAAAATAAGATGCTTCCGATCCAGCCAAGTTTCTACTCTATTGGGTCTCTGATATAGGCTATGAAACCAAGCAATCTCCAATCGAATGACCCCTCCTATAAGTAATACTTGGTTTTGCTGATACAAACTTACTTATATTTGGGTCCGCCAAAAGGATCCCCCAATGTTTTTTTATAATCTGGTATACCTTTTCGGATTGATCATCAAAGGTTCCAATCAATCTAACAGAAAAGGACTCTATTTTTAAGGAATCAGAGTAAGAGGTGAACATATAAGCCCTTTAAAATAACTTTTAAGGGTGAATATTAAAAACGCCTTCCCAGTGAAAAAAGGCAAATGAAGATAAAAAAAAAGACCTATTCTGAGATGCTGCAGAGCCCTATACTAGGCCTGTCTGATCACTGCCTGTCTGTGGAGGTTGGCACCCTAAACAACAATTTTTTTGGCGCCCCCACTCAAAGAGGACTGTCCCTCGCTCCCCTACTAATCCCTATTCTCAAAGGTAGGAAAACAATTTCAAAATAGTGCAGAGATGAAAGATCAGAATGTCCTATGTACAATGCAAGTTATCTCAGACAAATATTCACTAAGTAATAAAAACCAGATAAATCCACATCGTGATAAATAGAGACCAACAATATGTCTAGTAGACATTTCAATAGACATCACATGTCCCAGGCAAGGGGACCATAGACAATGAAATAACGATTAGAATGTGGTCACTTATCATGTGTAAAGACACCCCGATGCATTTCCCCACCGTTACGGTTCATCAGGAGGTATAGAAGATGCTGCTGATGTCCATGATGCCAGATACCATGATGTTGAATGATGGTATTGGCGGTCACTCTGGCTGGACTTAAATAACCACCCACATAATCAAATGCTCAAATGATCCCCATCTACCCTATCCTGGGCGGTTTAATCACACAGGAAGACAGTTAATGGCATGCTCCAATGTACAGATAATTCCCCCGGTGTGTGATACACTCATATGGATGTAACCGGAAGTGCAGTTCCCATGATTCTTGCAATCAGAACCTGGCGTGAGCTCCAACCCAGAGCGCACACATAATACTCAAATTAAAATATACTCCAGGAGAAGGTGCAATAATATGATGTCAATTCAACACACATAAACACACATGGAATATAAGCAAGACCACTCGGTACAATAAGATAAAACCAACAGAACCACGGATAAAATGTCCAAAATTACTTTATTAATAATAAGCATATATATATAAAAATAAATCACATATGTATAAAAAAGGGGGTCAATGCCATGGATAAGGCACTACCGGGGACCAAAATATATGATAACAAGCAAATATATACACACAGATAATAATTATTAATAATGTAATTATGAATATATAAATATATAAAGTGACCGTGCTATAATATAAAACAATTTTTATATTAATAAAGTGCAAAATATATTGCAGCAAAACGACTGTGCAGCAATATGTATATAAGATGATAAATAGTGCAACATAAAAAACAATAAGTGGCTCAAGTGCATTAAATTGAAGTGAATAACTGCAAACAAGTTGCACAAAAACAAAAAGTGAAAGTAAATAAGCAATGCTGCGTGTAATACCTATATGCTGCGGAGGTCCCCGGGATGTGCCAAGACAAGGGTCTACCATGTTCTCAAAAAACATCGGGGTATACTGCTGGCAGACCCCAATTTGAGAGGTCTCATTTCACCAAAACCGAGTGTGACGTATAGAAAATCTATTGGAAATAAGTCTTATTTCCGGTTGTTATCCATGATTTTCCTATATGAAGAAGCAGTGAAGCTATTTCTTGGCTTATTATTGCTTTGCTGACATGTGATTCTGGTTATAAGCTTGATATGATAATGTAATATTTTTTGTAACGCGTCTTCATATATCAGATTTTCTTCTAATTATATTTCTATTCTTTCCTATGCGATCATCGTGTATTTTGAATTATTGTCTGTATTATTGTTTTAATGATGTTTGTTCATTTATGTAAATGGTAGCGCTCCTGTCTTGTATGTGTATGTTTCCTCTTCGTTGCTACCCCTACCTGCTTTTGGCATCTTATCACGGTGGTTAGGCCTGCCTCGACTCCACCTACCGCGTGACGCCGACGCTGGCTGGCGTCACGGTTGACTAGGCAACATAGCGCGTCACTTCCGGGCCAGGACCGCTACTTCCGGTAACACGGCACGCCGCGTTATGACCGGGAGGTATTAAAGACCAATATACTTTGCTGTAAGCAGGCCCCTTGAGAAAGGAATGTCTGAAGCGTGCATCGCGGCGAACACACAGCTCCGGGCACTGGAAGCGCCTCTCACCGCTGACCCCCACTGGTAAATATTACTTTGCATTTGGACATTGTTTCCTGATATTGTGAACACTATTGTGAACACGGGTGGTTAGTGGTCAGGTGGTGCATGCTTATATATACATATGCTTCATTGATAGAATTCTAATGAAATTTTCAGTATTAACCCTTTGCTGTAAATTTGTCAGTGGCTATGTATGTAATAGGATAATGATTTAATAACTTGCCGTTGGATTGCATTTTAATTATACGTAAATAATATATTGTGGGCAGTTATGTGAATATATGTGTTACATTGCCTGGACCTGTGCATCCTTGTGTGCGATCATGCACTTAGTGAGTGTCTCTATCCCTCTATTTTAAACTTTTCATAATTAAGCTATATTTTGATATTTGAGTATTTGGCTTTGGGATCATCATTTTTGTTTGTTTCTAGATATGGAGGACTATGGGGAGTGTATTATACTATATGGAGGTCTATGGGAAAATGTGAGTATGTATTTATTTAATTTTTCTTTAACACAATAAGTACGTGGTGGTCATAATACTGTTGTACTCTGGGGGCTGCCTTATACTTTGTGGGGGCTGTATTATACTATATGGGGCAACATTATACTCTATTCCTCTATGGGGCTGCATTATACTCTATTTGGGGCACTGCATTATACTATATGGAGCTGCATTATACAGCATGGGGCTGCATGATACTCTTTGGGGCTGTATTATACTCTATCGAGGATTATATGCTGTGCATTATACTATATCTACTATAAGAGGGCTGCCTTATGCTCTTGAGGATTATGAGCTGTGCATTATACTATATCTACTATAAGGGGGCTACCTTATACTTGATCAAGGACTATGGGGAGTGTATTATGCTATGTGTACTATATTGGGGCTGATTTATACTGTATGGAGAACTATGGCATGCGTAATACTGTACGGAAAACTATAAGGAGAGCATTATACTGTATAGAGGACTATGGGGAGTGCATTATAGTATATGAAGGGCTATGGGATGCATTATACTATGAGGAGAGATTTGATCTACATGGAGGACTATAGGGGGTGAATTTTACAATATGGAGGGCTATGTGATGCATTATACTATATTGAAAACTATGGGGAGTGTATTATACTATATGGAAGACTATAGGGAGTGCATTATACTATATGGAGGACTATGGGATGCATTTTATTGTATGGAGGACTATGGGGTGTGCATTATACTCTATGGAGGGCTATGAGGAGTATATTTTTCCACAAGGAGGACTATGGTGTGCATTACACCAAAATAAAGAAATATTAGTGTTGTGAACCCCCTTGCTTGGATTTCTGAGCTGAAGCTCCTTCTGCTCACTCTGAGAGTAGTGGAGCTAGCCAGGTGGATGGAGGTTCTCCACCTGACGATGATAATTGGGAATCTGGGATTCCTGGCTGGGAGCATATAATGGAGCTGGCTGCTGTTGAAGGTTGCTGGTGATTTTTTCCTCTGTGTGCATTTGGAGCTCTTTTGTCCCCTGCCTTATCTGCATGTTCAGCTAAGTGATTCTTTTGCTAATCTTTTGTATCTAATCTGGTTGTGTCTTTTTTTGCTTTCTGTTTTGCTGCCAGGGTTCAGCGTGCTCCCTGCTGGGGGCAGCGCTGGGCCCTGTTTCATATGTTGCAGCTTGTTCAGTCCCCCGTTATGTTCATATCTTTTTGCTTGCTGCCAGTTTATACCAGAGTGCTGATCTAGCAGGGGTGAGATCGTCTGATCTCAGGTTTTTTTGTATATCAGAAGTGTTGGACTTTTTCAGGGTTTTGTGCGTGATTGCAGACAGTATCTTTTTCTGTCCTGTCCTGTCTAGACAACTTGGGCCCCACCGTTTGCTCAGTCTGTTTTCTGCCTGTGTTTGTGTCTCATCTTGTCTCACCTATAATATATGTTTGGGGGCTGTCTATTCCTTTCGGGATCTGCTCTGGGGCAATTTAGATTTAATCTTTCTGTCTTAAGGCTTAGTTAGTCCTCCGGCTGTGATGAAGGGTCTAGGGCATCGTAGGAACGCTGCACGGCTACTGCTAGTTGTGCGGATAGGATCAGGGGTCTGCAATCCGCTTAGTTACCAATGTCTCTGGTCTTCTGGTGGCTTAGCCTGTTCCTGCCATCCTCCTCGGTGACCCATTCATAACAATTGCCCTATGGTTGTATTGTTTTTCTACATGGTGATTTGTCCATTTTTGAGTTTTATTGTTTGTATAATTTTGATTAAATATGTTGTGTAATTTTTGGCAAAAACAAGGTATAGAATCTACTTGATGTCACATCCATATATTGTATTTTAGGGATTTACGCTCCCAGTGTCCTTCATTTTCTAATTGCATATTTTGGAGAGTAGCCCAAATTTAGGAACATGGTTCTTTTGTTATTCTGAATTTCCAGCTATATATATTTAATTTGATCAAGTATAGTGGGTGCTCAAGCGCCATGCTCAAGTCCCCACGCTGCAAGTTTTGCGGCTGAAAACACACCTAAAAATTGCATCACAGACAAATATCATAAATATATATTTTTTAAAAGATGTGAGGTCTCCATTTTTTTGGTAACCAGCCAATGTAAAGCAGACAGCTCGCAGGCTTATATTATCAGATTGGGAAGGTCTATCAATATTGGGCCCTTCCCAGCTTAGAAATACCAGTCCGCAGCTGCCTCAGAATTGGTGCATCACATGAGATGCTCCAATTCTGTTGCTTTACCTGACTCGTCCCGATTGCCCTGTTGTGGCAATTGGGGTAATATTTTGGGGGGTTCATGTCAGCACAAGCCTAGGTGTTATGAATGGGTCACCGAGGAGGATAGCAGGCCCAGGCTAAGCCACAGAAAGCCAGAGAGGTTGGTAACTAAGCGGATTGCAGACCCCTGATCCTATCCACACATCTAGCAGTAGCCATGGAGCGTACCTACGATGATCCTAGATGCCTCGGCACAGCCGGAGAGCTAACTAAGCCTAAAGCAAGAAAGGGGAAATCTAAATGCCCGGCGCAGACCCCAAAGGAATAGATAGCCCTCAAACATATATTGTCGGTGAGACAAGATGAAAACACAAACCCAGTCAGGAAAATAGACTGAGCAAATGATGGGGCCACACTGACTAGACAGGACAGGAAAGGAAAGACACTGTCTGCAATCACGCAAAAAACCCTGCAAAAAGTCCAACACATCTGATGCACAAAAACACTGAAGTCGCACAACTTCGCCCACACTATATCAGCACTCCGGTATATTTTGAAAGCAAAGCAAAAAGAGACCAATACAACAGGGGACAAAACAAACTGGCAAGCAGTAACATATGGGCAGTGATTCAGCACAGCCCCAGCCGGAATTGGCTGACCCGCACAAAGCAGAAATAGACAAAACCAGATCAAATGCAAACAGAATAGCAAATGAACCACTTAGCTGAACCATACAGGGACAGAACAGGAGACATCAGACCTCAGGAGACACAGGAAGAAAATCACCAGCAGGGATAGAGAGATTCGGCTGTCTTAAATCCCAATCTGAAACCCCAGATCTCCAATCGTCATCCTCATTATCAGGTGGCCAGCCTCTGTCAATCAGATCAGCTCCACAACCTCCAGTAACCACCAGAGGGAGCCCAGAAAGAGAACTCGCAACCCCTCTGTCAATCTGACCAGCTCCACTAACTTCAGTAATAACCAGAGGGAGGCCAGAAAGAGAATTCACAACACCCAGGGGTTAGAAATGGAGCCAATTGGGGTAATTTTTTTGGGGGTTGATCTCAGCTGTGTAATGTCAGGTGAAGCCCAGGGGTTAGTAATGGAGAGGTGTTTATAAGACACCCCCATAACTTCCACCAATCCGGAAGAAATGGGCAAAGCCCCAGAATTGGCACATTTACTGTGATGTACCAATCCTGGAGAGGCTGCAGGGTTTTTTAAGGCTGGAAAGGGACAAATGATCATGGCCTTCCCATCGTGATAATATGAGCCCTCAGCTGTCTGCGTTGCCTTGGTTGGTTTTAAAAAATAATGAGGACCCCCACATCATTTAAAATTATTTACCTAGTTCCCAGCAGAGATCTTGGAGTTAGAGATGCATCCAGGCGTCTTCCACGTGGTGTTCCCATTCCATTTGAGCACAGTTTTTATCCATTTTTCAGTGATTTTCCTGCCCCACCAGATCTCCTGTTAGGAATAGAGTTGAGCGAAACGGGTCGAAAAATTTCAAAAGTCGACGACTTTTGGTAAAGTCGGGTTTCATGAAATGAAACCCGACCCTAGGGTGAGGTCGGCCACGATCTCGGCGACTTTAGCGCCAAAGTCGCATTTCAAAAGTTTGTTTTCCGCCCTTTTTCAGCCAATCAGGATCCATGGACACTGTGGGCAACGTGATGACATAGGCAGGGGTCACCACCATCTTTGAGAAGGGCATGCAAGTGATTGGCTTACTTTGGGGGGCATCACAGGGGGTATAAAAGGGCGTGCACGCCGACCGCCATGTTACTCATGCTGATCTCAGAATAGGGAGAGCTGCTGCTGCTGATGATTCTGTAGGGAGAGCGTTAGGCAGGGAAGAATACACCAAAAACTGCTTCTGCTGCTAGCGATATTGCCTGTACAACACACCAGTCACTGTGTGTGCAGTGCAAGTGGAGGCTATATTTTGCTGGATCAGCTGTGTTGGTTGTTAGGCTGCCTTATAAGGCTTCCTGATAGCTGCATTGCTGTTTTCCCACTGCTCTGCAAACTGCTTTTTTAAAGGCAATCCAAATTTTTTTTTTGTCCTGGTGAGGTACTGAGCGTGCATTTTTTCACACCATACAGCAGTGTACGCTCCTCACACAGTACCATGTAACGGCTGTTATCACGGCCACAGTGAAGCTATCTGTGTGTGACTCTGTAAGGATAAGTCGAGGACATGTTCCGTTCTTACAGACCTCCACCTTCTAGTTTTGTCTGGTTTTCAAACAGTTAAATATATTTGCTGTTTGATCACATTCAAAACTATAGAGAGACAGCGTGTGTCAGTCCGTATACTTAAAAAACACGGAGCTTGACAATTTTACGGACACCGGACAGCGGTGTACGTGCCCGCTCCTCTCTCAGTACTGTGTAACGGCTGTTATCACGGCCACAGTGAAGCTATCTGTGTGTGACTCTGTAAGGATAAGTCGAGGACTTGTTCCGTTCTTACAGACCTACACTCTAGGGAGATTCCTATTCTGCCCAATTCTATATACACCTTGTAGTTTGTCATACACTAGCCAATTTCTGCCTGTGACATAGCAGTGTGATATTCACTGGGCCTCACACAATCCAACAGTGTCCACAAGTGTGTTAAGAAATTCTACATCTCCCCTGTCCTACAGTGACATTTTTCACACCTGCAACATTGAGCCTGTGAAATAGCGGTGTGATATTCACTGGGCCTCACACAATCCAACAGTTTCCACAAGTGTGTTCAGAAATTCTACATCTCCCCTGTCCTATAGTGACATTTTTCACACCTGCGACATTGAGACTGTGACATAGCGGTGTGATATTCACTGGGCCTCACACAATCCAACAGTATGGACTAGTGTGTTCAGAAATTCTACATCTCCCCTGTCCTATAGTGACATTTTTCACACCTACGACATTGAGCCTGTGACATAGCGGTGTGATATTCACTGGGCCTCACACAATCCAACAGTGTCCACAAGTGTGTTCAGAAATTCTACATCTCCCCTGTCCTATAGTGACATTTTTCATACCTGCGACATTGAGCCTGTGACATAGCGGTGTAATATTCACTGGGCCTCACACATTCCAACAGTGTCCACAAGTGTGTTCAGAAATTCTACATCTCCCCTGTCCTATGGTGACATTTTTCACATCTACGACATTGAGCCTGTGACATAGCGGTGTGATATTCACTGGGCCTCACACAATCCAACAGTGTCCACAAGTGTGTTCAGAAATTCTACATCTCCCCTGTCCTATAGTGACATTTTTCACAACTGCGACATTGAGACTGTGACATAGCAGTGTGATATTCACTGGGCCTCACACAATCCAACAGTGTCCACAAGTGTGTTCAGAAATTCTACATCTCCCCTGTCCTATATACACCTTGTGCTTTGTTTTACATTACTATATAATTTGTGGGATTTTGTGTACATTTTTACCAAAAATGAGGAAGGCTGGTGGAAGAGGCTGTGGAATTGGGCGGGGGTTGCCAGCTGGTAATGATGGTGTTGGTGGTGGATCTGATGGTAGTGGCAAAAGCAAAATAGGACCAAATGCAGGAGGTGTTGAGCATGCGTCATCGTCTGGCTCCACAAGACCTCGAAGGCTTAGTTTTCTAGGAGTTGGCAAACCGCTTTTAAAGCCAGAGCTTCAGGAAAAAGTTTTGGCTTACATTGCTGACTCAGCCTTCAGCTCTATCGCCTCCTCTTCTGAAGTTGTAAAAAATAAAAGCACTGAGTCGTCATTGAAGGCTCATGTTCATGAACCACACCTTTCCTTGTGTCTTTCACCCCAACCAAGATTGAAGGATGACGCAGGCCATACAACTGATTACTCCATGTAGCTGTTTTCACATACCATGCCTGGGTTATCAAGTGAAATGGTGAATTACCCAGGCCAAGATGAATCTGACATGGAGTGCACTGATGCACAGCCAATGATAGATGATTCTGCTGGTACATTCACTCAGAGCACTACATTGTCCTCGCAGTGTAATGAGCCAGATTCTGACCCTGATGAGACTCAGGTGCCCCTTCCCGCATACTATACCACCATACACGGTGACACAGGGGAAGGTGCACATGACATTGAAGAGGAGGTGAAGGATGACCTAGTTGTTGACCCAGATTGGCATCCATTGGGGGAAGAGGGTGCTGCTTCCAATAGCTCAGATGAGGAGGAGGAGCATCCACAGCAGACATCGACATCGCAACAGCTGTTATCTGGCAGGCCCGGAGGACTCCAAAGACAGGTTCCAAAAATCAAAAGCGTTGCTGGACAGCTTGTCCAGATGGTCAAAATAGCACAGCGTGCTAGGCCGCAAAATGTCTTCCAAAGTAGGAAGAGTGCAGTGTGGCACTTTTTTGAACAAAATCCTCATGATCAGGCCAAGGTTATCTGTAAGAAGTGCGCAAAGACCTTTAGCCGAGGGAAAAATCTGAAAAATTTGAATACCAGTTGCATGCTTAGACATTTAACCAGCATGCACTTGCAAGCGTGGACACAACACCAAACCTCAAGTACCACATGTGCAACTGATCACAAGGAAGGTAGTCAGCAACGCTACATTGTTTCCCCCACTGTAAGCCCACCGGTTAGCACAGCAGCAAATGTTGAGGTGCCGTTGCAAGGCCAAAGCAGTCAGGGAATCCCACTGTTATATCAACGAAAGACTGAATCTAGGCCATCAGAAAGAACACCAACTCCATCACCATCATCAACCCTCTCTCAGTCCGCCCTGTCCACCGCTAGTTCCACCATATGCAGCTCTCAAGTCCAGCTCACCCTCCCAGAGACTATGAGTAGGTCAAGAAAGTACTCAGTCTCTCATCTGCGTACACTGTGTTTGAACTTCCACATTGCCAAACTAATCTCGTTAGAGATGATGCCCTATCGGTTGGTGGAAAGCGCGGCTTTCCGCGAGTTCATGGCCTATGCAGTACCACGCTATGACCTACCCAGTCGCCACTTCTTCTCTCGCAAAGCCATCCCAGCCCACCACCATCATGTGAAAGACCGCATTGTCCATGCACTCAAGCAGTCAGTGAGTGGAAAGGTGCACCTCACAACAGATGCATGGTCCAGTCAGCATGGCCAGGGCCATTATGTGTCCATCACTGCGCACTGGGTTAATGTGGTGGATGCAGGGTCCACAGGGGACAGCGGTGGTGGGACAGTGCTGCCTAGCCCACGGTATAGGAAACAGTTGGCTGCAGGCGTTCAACCCTACTAGTCCTCCTCCTCCAGAAGCGATAGCTCGTCCACAGAGCGCAGTTGTACGAGCACTCCATCTGCAGCTGCCTCTGTTGCACACGAGGTGTCCCCCTATCGAGCAGCTAGTGGAAAGCGTCAGCAGGCTGTGTTGCAGATGATGTGTTTCGGCGACAGACACACCGCGGAGGTACTGGCTGAGTACTTTCAGCAACAAACTGAGTCATGGCTGGGCAGTATACATCTTGAGGCAGGCAAGGTAGTTAGTGATAACGGCCGTAATTTTGTGGCAGCCATAGCCCTTTCAAAACTCAGCCACATACCTTGCTTGGCTCACACCTTGAACCTGGTGGTGCAGTGCTTCCTCAACAATTATCCGGAGTTAACAGCCCTGCTCCAGAAGGTGCGAAGACTGTGCGCGCACATCCGCCGGTCGCCTGTACACTCCATTCGTATGCAGAAGCTGCAGCGATTGCTCCACCTTCCCAACCACCGCCTCATTATCGACATTGCAACAAGGTGGAACTCCACCCTGCACATGCTTGAGCGGCTGTGCGAACAGAGGCAGGCCATAATGCATTTGTGGGAGGATACACGGCCAGGCACTTTGAGAGCAGACATGGAGTTGACAGGTGTGCAGTGGTCGAAGCTGAAAGACCTCTGTAAAGTCCTTCAGTGTTTTGAGGAATGCACACGGCTGGTAAGCGCAGACGACGCCATCCTAAGCATGAGCATCCCACTTATGCGTCTGCTCATGCAAACTTTGACGCACCTTAAGGAGCATGCATCTGCAGCCAATGTTGACGAGGAGGAAGAGGAGGAGGGAATACTTGATGACATTCAGCCATTGTCTGCTCAGGGACCTCTCCTGGATGAGGTGGAGGAAGAAGAGGAGGAGGAGGATGATGATGGGGATGATTACTTAGGGGAGGAGGATGCATCTCGTGGGGCAAGTGAAAATGTTGGCGTGGCAAGGTCTGGTACAGGGTTTGTGCGTGACTGGAGGGATGTGGATTTGCCAGAAAGTGCTCCTCCAACCAGCACTCGCAGTGCATCCTTGACACCGGGAACATTGGCCCACATGTCAGATTATGCCTTGCAGATCCTAAAAAGGGACCCCCGCATTGCCAAAATGATGAACGATGACAACTACTGGTTGGCCAGCATCCTGGATCCACGCTATAAAGGCAAATTACAAAACATCATGCCACAGGAGAACCTTGACCTAATATTGGCTACTAAACAAGCAACTCTGGTTTACCGGTTGGTTGAGGCATTCCCAGCACACAGCAGCGGTGATGGTTCTCACACGGGCCGTACGGGCCGGGGGCAGCTTGGCAGAGGTGTTCGTGGTGCACACAGCAGAAGTGGCATTGGAGACAGGGGTTTCATGACAATGTTGTGGACTGATTTTTCAAGTACCGCTCACACAACTGGTAATACTGCATCGCTGGAAAGTGACAGGAGACAGCAGTTATCAACTATGGTTACAAACTACTTTTCCTCCCATATCGATGTTCTCCCGCACAGGTCATTCCCCTTTGACTATTGGGCCACTAAACTGGACACCTGGCATGAATTGGCACAATATGCCTTACAGGAGCTCGCTTGCCCAGCTGCAAGTGTGCTATCGGAAAGAATCTTCAGTGCAACTGGATCAATCCTGACAGAAAAAAGGACCCGTCTGTCAACCCAAAATGTGGATGATCTAACCTTCATTAAAATGAACCATGCATGGGTTTCCAAGGATTTTGTCCCACCTTCCCTTGATGACACATAGGTTGCCAGAAAAATGGCTTGCTTTGGTCCTCCTCCTATTCTGCGAACTTGACCTATTTCGCCTTTTGCAGCAGCTGAATGTCCCACATCAACATATGCCACTTTGTAAACCGCCCTAACTGGGCTGCCCCCCCCATGGCCGGGGTAACCACCTAGTGCACGAAACCGTGCGAGTGCCTTTGCCCTGGACAGGTGGGTAGGCCGACTCTTGGGCACGGGCACTGGCACAGGGTCCCTCATAGTGCAATCAAGTGTCTCTGACGGTGGTGGTGCACACCCGCCGTCAGACACACCGCCGTACTATGAGGGGCCCAGTGCCAGTACCGACGCCCACGAGTGTGCCCCCCTTGCTTGGGCAGGGCCCCAGCATTTGCAATGTTTACCTCTCACTGCTCCTCCGCTGTGTAGTCTGGGCTGTCAAATCCTTCACTGGGAGTGCCACTACAAATTGATTGAACCGAAAGATGATGGTTAAGATGTAGCTATGCCTTGTCCTGCTGGCCGGGCTCTAGCTCCAGATGATCAATGGCTTCCATTTCTTATGGACGTCGACTCACAATGACATGCAGTGGTGGTTTATCATTAGCTTTCACAGTTTTCCTACTCACAAACGTGTGACATTGCGGCGCACATTTTAAAATGTGCCCTCTCATGCCAATCAAAAAGAATCGCCTACGGCCTGTGGCTTCTGTCTTTTGCACTCCAAAGTTATGTGACAGATCATGATAGCCAGTGAGCACCATGTTTACATCGCTCCCTGTGATAAAGATTTGATTGAGATGAGTAACAGTGATGGAATCAACGGAAGTGCGATACAGCAAGACTTTATTCACAAAAAAATGTTTTCACTGTCTCAACACACAAATTAATTGAGGGTCAGCATCGCCTATGAGAATTGTGATGGAAGTTTTTCCCGTGAATAGTAATTCCTAGATTTCTGCAATCACTATCCTTTATGTCAGTAACTGTATGCATCTCATTTCCTATTGCGGAGAGGCTGGACTGTATTACTGAGACAGAAATATATATGAAGATTAAAAATAACACCAAAAGTATATAGTTGTGTACGCCTCAAATGCATTTCCTTTTTTCCACTTTTTAGATTGCTGTGTAATCCGTATTGAGAAGACGGAGATTTTACATGTTTAAACTATGCTATATATACCTGCTATCCAGTGATAAAATACCCTTTCTCAACTTTGTACAATCTGGTCAAATCCATACTGGGCCTGAGAACATCTGAGTCTGCCTCCTGATCTATAGACATATATTTTTAATGTGTAAACTAGGCTACATATATACGTGTTATCCGGTGAAACTGTACCCTTTATCAACTTTCTACAATGTTGTTGAATCCATACTGGGCCTGAGAACGGCTGCCGAGCTGTTAAGCAAGCTACAGCACCTGTGGTTTGGACACATAATTTTTTTCATGAATGACGGTTAGGCCTAGCTCCGGAATTGCGGTTGACCTGAACCTACTGGGAAATCATCGTTCACGGGGAATAATCTGAATCCCAGATCCCCATCACTAACGGAGTTCAGCAGGTTATCTGCACCTGTAAGCAACAAAAGCTGGTCCTTTCAGTGTAGCGTGCATGCAGCCCTGGACATGTACGGGAATGCTAGACCTGTTATTGCTCAATCTCACGTGCCAGAGCCTCGCTTATCCCTCTAGTAAGCTTGACGCGTACTGCGAGGGCATGCCGGAGTCTCGGTTATTAACGGAATAAAGCTGAGAAATCGCTAGCACAACTACAAACACACATACCACACCACACACAGAATCGACAAAGCTTTCAAAGTGTGCATCTTTTCTTTAGGTGGCATGGTTGTGGTTTCCCGGGTGGAGTCCAATTAAGCCACAGGCTCCACTCCTGGTGGTGCCCTTTTGGACATTCCTTTAAGGTTCAGCTTTGCAATCATACTGCCCCGGAAACCAAAAACTTTGCCTTCATGGACGCTGTTTGGAGGTTCGTGGGAATAACGCTGCCCGATCTGCAGTCGGCATATGGGTCGCCCTCCCAGGGCTGTGGGGTACTCGGTACTGGGCCGGTGTCAGTGGGATGTATCACAGCAGCGGTGACCCGGACGGTGGCCCTGGGCACCCATGTAATTGGCGTGGTATAATGGTAAAGAGTTTATATAGATAGTTTGACGCCACCTGTGGTGTTCGGCAACATAGATGTTAGGCCGACGCTGCATGCAGATCCTCTGGGACTGATGGTGTTGTGCAGCAAAGATGGTGAAACTCCCCACAGGTGGAGCTGGAGTCCCAGGGAAGTGTAGATGCAGTGATGGGGGAAAGGCACAGGCAGTGTAGGTGCTGGTACCCAGATGTAGCGGTGCTGGAATAACTGTATGACACCAGAGCGTGCAGTTCCAAAGCTTTACTCACAGTCTGCAGGTTACACAGATGCCTGCCTCCGTGCTGTGTCCTCTGGGTCAGGACCTCAGCCAACTTCCAGGACCAAAATGGAAAGCTCCCTTCCAACACTCCGCCAACATGTACCTTCCTGAACGTCTCCTTTCTTCCTGTGGGGGAAGCACTCACAGGACCGTGGTTCACTGAAGCGCCTCCTGTCTAACAGATGTTCCTCAGACTTTACTTGTATGGCAGACAGCTGTAGCCTTTTCCTTCTGGCTCCCACACGTTGATGCTGGGGCCTCCGAGCCTTAGTTGGGTACAGAGCATTTATAGCTGCTACTTCCCCCGGTTTCTGCTGCAGGAACGTCAGTGTCCCTACAAACTCGGAGACCGGAATCGGGACCATGCGCTCCAGCTAGGAGTGAGCCTTAACTCTGCTCATCCTCCAGTTCCCCTTCTCACGTCCACACACTTCCCCTTCCCTGCACAGAGTGCCCTAACTTACCTCCTCCCGACCACAGAGAGCAGCTCCTCAGCAGTCAGGTTCAGAGGTCTCCCTGCTAGCCTGGACTGGGAAATGTGTTGTGTGTTGGTTTCACTGCTAGAGAGATCCTTAGTTGCTCCCAAGCTTGACAACACACTCCCTAGGAGGAAGGTAATGCCACAGTGGCGACCGTACTCTTGGGGACGCCACAAGTGCACTGAGGTTCAGCCACTGCTGGATGATGCTGCTGGTACATTGACCCAGACCACTACATTCCCCTCGCACTCTACACTGCCAGAATCTGACCCAGAGGAAACTCAGGTTCCCCTTCCCACATACTATACCACCTTACATGGTGACAAAGAGGAAGGTGCAGATGAAAGTGCAGGTTCCTTGAGCAGGTGGGGGGCATACTCATGGGCGATGGCACTGGCACAGGGCACCGCATAGTACGCAAAAGTGTCTCTGCCGGTGGGAGGGCCTAAACAGCCAAGTGCAGTGAGATAGAAGATGGGGACGACAAGGAGTTCAGAGTAGTGCAGGGATTCCCTAGCAAGGAGACTTATGTAATTGTTTTCAATGTTGGGACAGCAATTTTTGGGGAGCACTATACTCTGGTGAATGATATATGGGGCCCACCATACACTGGAGCATTCCAAAGGTGGACATCAGACACTGGAGCAGCATTTACAGGGCCCATTATACACTAGAGCAGTAGAAATGGGGCCCATTATATATGGAGCATTATTTGGGCCCATAAGACAGTGGAGCTTCATCCATTGGGACCAACATATACTATAGCATTATGTGGAGCTCATCATATACGGTTTGAAACATTATATGGGATCAATGATTCCATATGGAGAAATATATGGGCCTCATTACTCTGTATAGCGCACTAAGCGCTGGCCATAATACTGTATGGAGTTGTATACTGTCCGTTTTTGGAGGTATTGGAGAATTTAAAATAGATATCAGTCATGAGATGTAAGAAGTGAAGTATTTTTCATTGTACTATACTGCTATTTCTCTGCCGTATCGGAGCATCATGAGTTGTGGTATGTGTTAAAGGGGCGCTCTTTGGCCCTGGGCCCACGAAAACCTGGAGCCAGCCCTACCCCCCCACAACTGTAGCCAAATAACCCCCATTTTTCAGTGCGTAATTAGTATTATGAAGTAAATTAAGGTTGACAAGCTTAAGTAAGAAGAATTGATGCTTTTGGCATTCAAATGGGCACTGTAGAGGTGTTTCCTGTCCTCCTCTCACTGCCGACTTTAATTCCCCATTGACTTACATTGGGTTTCGTGTTTCGGTCGGACCCCCGACTTTTCCCTATAGTCGGCCGATTTTGCTCGACCCGACTTTTGGAAAAGTCGGGTTTCATGAAACGAAACTCGACCCTAAAAAACCAAAAGTCGCTCAACTCTAGTTAGGAACTTTCCGAAAAATGCTTGAGTTTCTCATTGACTTCCATTATACTTGATATTTGAGTCAAGTCCGCAATTATTTTCTATGAGGATAATAATTACCACTACTTCAGATATCTTGTCTATGGCTCTGTTGTATGCATTATAAATACAGACATTGCATTAGGAGACACATAATTACCACCCTTGTATTTCTGTATACCTTCATAGTCATGGATCATAAATGAGAACCAACATATACAAATACCTGAGTATGAAAATAAAGATAAAAGGACACAGATCATTGATTTTAAACATATTTTATTAATTACAATCTTTACCCCTACCTAAAGCCAATGGTCCAGAAGAAGGCAAAAAACCTGGACACATTCAGCCAATGTGTGTTACAGGGAAAAAATTCCTTCTTGACCCCGGGAAAAGGCGATCTGTTCGAGAACCCTGGACCAAGGCCATACTACAGCTAACTAAATGACATGTATAGAGCAATGATACTCAATATGGAGACTCGTTTCTGGATAGCAGATCTTCTTTCTCCGGGTAACACGCCTCACCTTTCCTCATCATATCAGACCCTGCAGCTCATAGCCTGACTACGGTCATCTCCCCTGTAAAAAAATAGAACACTACCCCCCTAAAAACACTACCCCTTACTATACAGACATATAACTGTCCTATCAGGACCCTATACAGTTGGAAAACAAATAAAGTTGCACTCTATAGTGCTAAAGCATGTAAATATGTACAGTATGCACAGACATATTAAATGATTAATACTACACAATCGCATTGATCGCTTTAGATTATTCAGTCTTCCTTCCGGGATCCAGATTCTCTCCCTAGAAAGAAAAAAAATATGAGTTGAAGTATCTGTATAAAACATGTAGAAAAGCATAAAGTGCCAGGTATCCACGTTCCTTTTTCTACAAATTTTAAGTTTTGATGTAGGCAATTAAAAATGATGTAATAAATATGATTTGAAAAAAAAATTGCTTCAAATGCCTTTATATATACTGTAAGTAACATAAATAGCAAAATAAATAAATAGAAAGCATGTAAATAAATATATTTCCCCCAATGTATGCACACCAACCTCTCTCTCCGCCAAAATAATCTTAAATTAAAGTGACAGAACCACCACCAACAATCTGTGTCAGCCACTGACCGAAGTAGCTACTGTAATGTCTCCATTGGAGGTGCCATCTTTGTGCTGACCTCTCTGATGTCCCCATGTTTTCTGCATAGAACTCTGTGTCCAACATTCCGCTGTGTGACCTCACAAAGAACCTTCATCACCCAAGTCTAGAGATTCTATCAGCAAGGACTGAAGAAATCCAGCACCTTACAGCCACAATCTGTAGACGTTGAGGGTCCATGTTGGCGCTAAGTTCACTAAGAAATCCCTGTAAGGTTTGATATTTACCTGTATCTTCAATCCTGGATCATCCGCTCTCCTCGTCTTCATCTTGTGAAATGAGCCTTTGCCCCCTGAACACCCGTTTATATAGACCCACAGTCATTGTGACATCATGCTGTGAGGTAACAATGGCCTCCTGTATTTGATGATGTCACAAATGACCATGAGTGAAATCTCCACAGGTGTTAATTAATATTGATAACAAGTAGTAATAATATGGCAGATCACATTGGCCAGCATCAAGGCTGGAGGAGCCAGGCGAGTAAGGGAAAGTTCTCAAAAGTAAAATGCAATTAAAATAAGAACATTGAGTTTGCTGGTGATACATCTAGCAATGCACAAATGACAGGTAAGAGCAGGTGTCATTGTCTGTGAGAGAAACCATTCCCATTATTTCACGCTTTCACACATTTTGTAGGTGCAGGAACTATGGACATTCCAGTTTTTGTAAAACTACAACTCACATCATTCCCAGCATAGAGCGCAGGATAAATATAAAAATTGTTTTTTATTTATTTTTCCCATGATATTCACCGTGCGATATAAGTGATAAGACAGCTTTTTTCTTTAGGTCAGAACAATTACAGCAATATCAGATTAATACAATTTTTTTAATACTTTCCTACTATTGCACATTAAAATCAATTTTTTTTTTTTTAATTCTTTTGGGTGCCTAATATTTTTTGAACATTTATTATTCATATATTTTGGAATGTCTTCCAATCAGGATCCAGATTCTCTCCCTAGTAAGAAAAAAAATAATATGAGGGGAAGTATCAGTATAGAATCTGTAGAAAAGCATAAAGTGCCAGGTATCCACACTCCTTCTATTACGAATATTTTGGCCCTCCATACATTATAATGCACCCCCATAGTCCTCCATATAGTAAAAACACACCAAAAAACAGGCAAAGAAGCTTACCTGTCTAGGCCTAAAGACAAATGCACTATAAGGGTGCAGCGGACCCAAATAAAGATGGCGACTACACAGGTGCAGTAATACTGATGAGACAGCCAGCCTACAATCAGGGATTGGCTGTTTGGTACACCAGTGCAAACAAATACAATATTCACACACAAAGGATACAGAGCATCTGGCTTACAGCCTCTTAATAACGCAGCCCCCATAGGGCGTTATTAATAGGCTTTAAGCCAGATGCTCTTCATCCTTTGTATGTGAACAGTGCCGCATGTATTTGTTTGCACTGGTGTACCAAATGACGAATCCCTGATTGTAGACTGGCTGTCTCATCGGTATTACTGCACCTGTGTAGTTGTCATCGTTATTTGGGTACACTGCACCCTGATAGTGCATTTGTCTTGAGGCCTAGTCAGGTAGGCATCTTTGCATGTTTTTTTGGTGTGTTTTTTCTAGATTATTAGAGGATTTTCAAGTCTTCTTTTTGTGGTTTTGTCCTCCATAAAACATAATGCTCCCACCACAGTCCTCTATATAGTATAATGTACCCCTCATAGTCATTCTTATAGTATAATGCACCCCCATAGTTCTCCATATAGTGTAATGCACCCCCATAGTTCTCCGTATACAAAAATGCTCCCCCATAGTCCACTATATAGTATAATGCATCCCTCATATTCCTACATATAGCCTAATGCACCCCCATAGTACTCCATATAGTATAATAAACTCCCATAGTCCCCCATATAGCATATTGTACCCACCATAGTCCTTCTTATAGTATAATGCACTCCTATAGTTTTCCATATAGTATAATCTACCCCCCATAGTCCTCAATATGGTATAATTCACCCCTATAGTGCTATAAATAGTATATTGCACCCACCATCATCCTTCTTATAATATAATGCACCCCCATAGTTTTCCATATAGTATAATCTACTCTCCATTGTCCTCCATATGGTATAAGTCACCCCCCATAGTCCTCCATATAGTATAATGCTCTCCATAGTCAGCTGACGCTCCTTCCTTAATGATTTCTTTCAACTGTAATGACATTCAGGATGACAATACAGTTGAACTTGAGATGACGGGCGGGGGCCGGTGCTGACACATCATTCTCAGCAGAGAGCACAGAATAAATATAAAAATTGCTTTTTATTTACTTTTTTCATGATATTCACCGTGCGATATAACTTATAAGACAGCTTTATTCTTTAAGTCAGAACAATAACAGCAACATTAGATTAATACAAATTTTTTTAATGCTTTCCTACTTTTGCGCACTAAAATCGATTTTTTTAAAATTCTACTTCAACTGTAATGGCATTCAGGATGACAATACAGTTGAAGTTGAGATGATGGGTGGGGGCCGGTGCCGACACTGGCAACTGCCCTCCCACTCACGGACCCATAGCAGTAGCGTCGCTTGCCACTGCTTCACAGGTATTAATTAAAGATGGCTGCAATATCTAAGAGGAGCATATACGGGTCTGATGGGAAGTGTGAATTTGTAGAAGATTGGTGAGAGCTTGTTCACTCCACAAATCTCAACCCATATTTATATTGATGCTCGTAATTTGTATTCGGAAAGCAATGGAGCAATGATGATATTTACCAACTGGGTAAATACCGTATATACTCGTTTATAAGCCGAGATTTTCAGCCCTTTTTTTGGGCTCAAAGTCCCCCTCTCGGCTTATACATGTGTCATATACCTGGGGTCAGCAGGGGAGGGGGAGCAGGGGTGTCAGAGATCATACTTACCACACCCTAGCACAGTCTCTGCAGCTCCCGCTTCTCCACGGTCTCCCATCCTGTTTTCAGCGGTCACGTGGTACCGCTCATTAAACTCATGAATATGTGCATATGGGGGCATAATCTATGGAGCATTTTATGGGGCATAATCTATGGAGCATTTTATGGGGCATAATCTATGGAGCATCTTATGTGGCTTAATCTATGGAGCATCTTATTGGGCGTAAGCTATGGAGCATCTTATGGGGCCATAACCTTTATATACAGTATGTGGCATATTATTCTATGGAGC
This sequence comes from Dendrobates tinctorius, assembly GCF_039654945.1. Classification (NCBI taxonomy): domain Eukaryota; kingdom Metazoa; phylum Chordata; class Amphibia; order Anura; family Dendrobatidae; genus Dendrobates; species Dendrobates tinctorius. The sequence continues at coordinate 35,088,295 of NW_027361829.1, forward strand.
ATCTCATGGGGGCATTATTAACCTTTGTGCAGCATTATATGGGGTGCATTTTGTTTGGAGCATCATATGGGGCCCATCATGAACTGTATGGAGCATTATATGGGGCTTCTGATTCAATATGGATATTCAAAAACATTTAACCTACTAATGTCTCAATTAATTTTACTTTTATTGATATCTATTTTTATTTTTGAAATTTACCAGTAGCTGCTGCATTTTCCACCCTAGGCTTATACGCGAGTCAATAAGTTTTCCCAGTTTTTTGTGGCAAAATTAGGGGGGTCGGCTTATACATGCGTCGGCTTATACTCGAGTATACACGGTAGTTACTGTATATTGATTAACATTAAAAAAACACAGATTTTTTGTATTAATTCGTAATTTTAATGGTCTTAAAGAGTGGCACAAAGCAAAAGCAAAACACCTCTACTCTATAAGAAATTGTGATATGTACAACTATCAGAAGGTTACATTCATGTGTACAGCAGTGGAGATGCCTGTGGGACAGTCCTACGGGGTATGGACAGGGCTCAGTTTACACAAGAGTAATTACAGTAATTAAGCCCCCCTCCCCCAACTTTGGGTCTAATGACACAAACTGACGTCACCATAGATATCTATGATGTTATTTTGTATCATTCCACCCATGGTTCACCTGGACTTGCAACTGTAACATGGGTTTTTTGCACTATTGTAAAACAGACCAAAGAGACATTATAAAAATAACTTATAATTAGAAGTACAGAACACATTCAGTGCATTTCAATCAGCCTAGTAGAACTACTATTTGTGACTACATTGTATTGCTACAGTAATAGTGTACAGTTCATTTGATGAATAATATATAATTAATTCAGCACCAAAAAAAACATAAATTCACAAGACGTCTTTAAAGGGAACCTGTCATGTTGTACATGAGGTGCGATATGTGGATATAGAGGAGGAAAAGCTGAGCAGAAAAGATATATAGGTTTGTTGGAAAAGATCCAGTGTAAAATTTGCATTTTAATCATAGAAATACACGGAAGGAATCCAGTGGGCGGTCCTGCTCAGTGATTGACAGCCATCTCTGCATGCACAGTGATACAGGGAAGACTGTCAATCACTGCGTAGCACCTCCACTGGACTCTTCTCTTGCAGATCAGACATTTTCAGCATAACAGTTTCCCTCTAAAGTAGACATAAATTACATCTCCAAAATATTTAAACCTACACGTACTAATGAACGTTCATTAGCATTTGACCTGCTAGGGTAGCAGTTTGTGCTTCAGAGCTGTTCTTCCTACTGTACATGGGGACTGGAAGTTTGAATGAAATGTAGCCATAAGGCTGGGTTGACATTGCGTTTGTGGGCAGTGTTTAACGCATCCATTACATAGCGACATTAACACTATGTAACGGACGCATTAACGCGCCCATAGACTGCAATAGACGAGCGCATCGCCAACGAATGTCATAATCGGCATGCATTCGCGATGTGCCGTCATTCTGTGACGGACCCTCGGACGCGGTCTGCAGCGTCCGAGGGTCCGTCACTGCTAGCGCAGATAGGGAAGCTGCGCTAGCGTGATCGGTAAACGCAATCACAATATGACAGTAGAATTAATGCAGTCCGTCAACGCTATGTCTTGAATGGGCTGCATTAACGCAATGTGAACCTAGCCTTATAAAGTAGTCATCAGGTTATCCAGTCACCCATTTGCATGCAAGTATGCAGAAAATCCTTCACCCCTCCTACTACACACTTCTCAGTTTGGGTTTGCCTGTAGCTTTGCCCCTGTGTCTCCTTGGCTTTGGGAAACTTGGAGAAGTTAATTTGGCGCTCTATGGGAGTTAAGAAAAGTTGCCGAACGAGCGTTCTCAGCAATTCTCAGAACTCTCGTATAAAAATGACTGAAGAAAGTTATGCATGATCGGCCACCTCTCCTCTGACAGCAGAGCATCAACATAGCTATAGATTTTTATTTTTAAAGGGATTATTTGAGACGTTAACATTGATGGCCTATCCTTATAATAGGTCATCAATGTCTGGTTGAGGGAGATGTGACACCCGGCACCCCTGCCAACTAACTGTTCCTCTTGTTGGTGGCGGCTTGAAATGCTCAGTTGTGAGACTGCACAGCACTGCCTCGCTGGAGAAATAGTGGCTCTTGATTTGACTAAGGGGCGGATGTGCAGTACCTAGCTGTGTCCACTATGCAGTCCGCGAACTTGTGCTGTGCAGTTCTGGCTGACACTGGGAACAGCTGATCGGTCAGGTGTCCGGGTGTCACATCCCCACCGATCAGACATAGATGACCTATCCCAAGGATAGATGATCAATGTTAAAGTCCAAGGCAACCCCTTTAACTGAATCTCTCCTCCAACTGGTGCTACTCAACTGCACCAGGAACAGTTTTTCTTTTTCTTAGGTGTCTCACTATTCCAAACTTATGCCCCCCAGAGATCCAAATTTTTCTTTCAACCAATGGGCTGTATACCATGTAACTGTCAGGAACACCGCACTGAACTTGCTCACTGAGCCTGTGCGCGTGTCCTGAGTAAAGCGAACTGTGCTCAAAGAAAGATACCTGTGGAGCGTGCAGCAGCTGAGTAGGTGCGTACTTCAGAACAGCAGGACCTGAAGCACGTGACTGCTGGGGGCATGGCTTAAACTCCAGAGAGCTAGGAGCTGCAAGAGAACTAGCAGGGTAACTGCGAGACAAAGTTACCAAGGGGCATAGACAGGGAGGATAGTCAGGATGTAGCCAATGAGTCATACACAGAGATAGCTACAAGGTACAAGAGGGGTGAGCAGAGAGTAGTCAGATTACAGGCAACGAGTCATACACAGAGAGGGTAGCGCAGTACAGAATCAACAGGCAAACTCACAACAGGGAACAGAACCAGGTCAGAACCATATAAACAAGCTATAACAACGAACAGGCACAGGCACACGGAGGTCACCACACTCGGCCAAAGGCAAAAGTATAAATGACAGGGATTGGAGCTTCCCAGGGGTTTAATAAGCTCTCCCAGAACCAGAGAGGCCACAATCATTAACCCCAGGTCTGCAGGTCAAAACCTGCTCTGAGCTCCAGACATTAACCCCTGACGTGCAGCTCAAAAACCTGCACTGAGATAATGACAGTACCCCCTCTCAACGGGGGACCTCTGGACCCCCAGGCTTCCCCGGGTACTTGGCATGGAAAGCCCGAACCAGGTGATCTGCATGTACAGAGCGAGCAGGGATCCATGAGCGCTCCTCTGGTCCATATCCCTTCCAGTGGACCAGATACTGCAAAGAGCGGTGCACCCGCCAAGCGTCCACAATATGTCCGACCTCATACTCCAATTGACCCTCCACCAACACTGGAGGAACAACAGGCTCGGAGTCCTCTTTGACAAACCTACGGATTTCAACAGAGATTTATGGAACACATTGGATATTTTTAATGATGCAGGGAGACGCAACCTATATGCCACTGGGTTGACTATCTTCATAACCTCGTACGGACCAATGAACTTTGGTCCCAACTTAGCTGATGGTACCTTTAAGTTGATGTTACGTGTGGAAAGCCAAACCTTCTCTCTCACCTGAAACATGTCTCCTGAGGCTCTCTTTTTGTCAGCAAAATATTTGTACCTCTCCTGGGCCTGAGAGATATTACGCTGGACTTCAGCCCAGAGGTTTTTTTAACCGTTGCACGGACCCCTCTACCCCTGGACAACTGGAACCCACCCGTGAAAACTCCCCAAAATGCGGATTAAACCCATACTTAATCAGGAATGGGGACATGTTGGAGGACTGACTCACCCGATTGTTAAAAGCGAATTCTGCCAACGGTAACGCATCACACCAATCCTCCTGTCTGACGGAGGTCAGACACCTGAGATTTTGTTCCAGGGATTAATTGGTGCGTTCTGTCTGACCATTACTCTCCGAGTGATATGCCGACGAGAAGGAGAGTGAGATGTCCAACTTCATACAGAACGCCCTCCAAAATTTGGCCACAAACTGCACACCTCTGTCAGACACCACATTTCATGGGTACCCCATGCAATCGGACAACATGCTGTACAAACAACCTTGACAATGTTTCTGCTGAGGGTAATGCTGCCAAGGGAATGAAATGGGCCTGTTTAGAAAACCTATCCACCACCACCCAGATCACGGTATTGCCCTTGGAAGGCCGGTAATAAAATCCATGGAAAGATGAGTCCATGGCCTATCAGGAACCGGTAAAGGTATGAGTTCCCCAGCCGGCCGGTTATGTGAGCTTTTGGAACAGGCACACACACCACAAGCAGAAACAAATTTCTTGACATCGGACCTTAGTGAAGGCCACCAATAACCCCTAGCTACAGCCTCTCTAGTGGCCGTGATACCTGGATGAGCACTCAGCCAGTTTGACCGCAAGAAGTTCTCTGTTATAATTGAGTCACCGAGGAGGAAAAAACAAAACACAAGCTCAGCCCAGAAAATCAGAGAGGTTGGAAACTAGCGGATTGCAGACCCCTAATCCTATCCCACAACTAGTAGTAGCCGTGGAGTGTTCCTACGGAGATCCTAGACACCTCGTCACAGCCGGAGATCTAAATAAGCCTAAGGAAAGAAAAGGGAAAAACTGACTGCCCCAGAGCAGACCCCAAAGCAATAGGCAGCCCCCAACATATAATGATGGTGAAATAAGATGAAAACACTAACACAGATAGAAAGATAGGTTGAGCAAGCGATGGGGCCCAAGCTAACTAAAAAGGACAGGACAGAAAAGCTGCTGTCTGCAATCCGAGAAAACCCTGCTAAAAAATGTTACAAACACAACTGATAAGCAAAAAGGACCCTGAAGTCACTAGACTTCAAACCCTATATCAGCACTCTGAATATTCTGAAAGCAGAGCAAAAGAGAACACTGATCATGGAATAAGAATCCAGCACACCCCCGGCTGGGGATGCCTGAACTCAAAAAACAAGGTAAACAAAACCAAAACTAATAAGTTCAATAGCAGAGCAAAAACTTATCTTTGGGAAGCAGGAATCAGACTGGTCTCCAAGAATCCAGCAGAGAAATCACCAGCCACTCAGAAGGGCGTTGGCTGCCTTATATCCAGTCTGATGTTCCCGTTACCCAGTCACAATCCACCTGATCAGGTGTTTGGTTTCTTTCATCCAAATCAGCCTCACTACCTTCCTTCACCAGAAGAGGGAGATCCTCGGACACAAAAGGTGAATGAACAGATGAGCTCACAATAGTTCTCTATTGCCTACATCATAGTTTCTCTCGGCTGAAGAGAACTTCTTGGAGAACAAGGCACAGGGTCTCAGATTGGTAAGGGTGGCGGGACCCTGGGACAGCACTGCCCCCACCCCTACTTCAGAAGCATCCACCTCCACAATGAATGGTTTGGACGGGTCTGGTTGGACCAACACCAGGGCTGACATGAAACATTTCTTAATAGCTGAGGACTCCTTAGCGAGTACAGACCAATTTTTTACATCAGCGCCCTTCCAGGTAAGATCCGTGAGTGGTTTAACCACTTGTGAAAAACCTTTAATGAATCTCTGATAATAGTTCGCAAATCGTAAGAAGCGCTGGAGCCCCTTGAGATCTTGAGGCTGAACCCAGTCAGCGATTGCCAGCACCTTCTTAGGATCCATACAAAACCCCTCACAGGACACAATCAACCCCAAAAAAGACAGTTCCTGTACAAAAAAATGAACATTTTTCCAATTTAGCGAACAATCGGTTCTCCCTGAATCTCTGGAGAACTGTCTGTAGATGTTGCAAGTGAGATTGGCTGTCCGGGGAATACACCAAAATGTCATCCAAATAAATAATAACAAAACGGCCTATCAGGTCAGAAAACACCACGTTGATGAAATTCTGGAAAATAGCGGGCGCATTAGTTAACCCAAACGGCATTACGAGGTTTTCAAAGAGTCATTCTGATGTGAGGAACGCAGTTTTCCACTTGTCCCCTTCCCGAACCCTTATCAGATTATAGGCCCCCCGGAGATCTAACTTGGAGAACCATTGGGCCCCAGCTAACTGGTTACATAAGTCTGGGATGAGGGGAAGCGGGTAAGTGTTCCTAACCGTTATCTTGTTCAGTTCCCAAAAGTCGAGGCACGGCCGCAAACCACCATCTTTCTTCTTCACAAAGAAGAATTCTGCTGCCACAGGTGACACAGAAGGCCTGATATGCCCTTTGCGGAGACTGTCATCTATGTACTCCTTCATGGCTTGGCGCTCAGGCCCAGACAAATTCAACAATAGAGCCTTAGGTAACTTGGCTCCAGGTACTAAATCAATGGCACAATTGTAGGGTCTATGTGGTGGCAGCGCCTCAGCCTCACTTTCGGAAAAAACATCTTCGAAATCCTTCAGGTACTCCGGAATACCTTCCAGACCGACAGACGACACAGATATGGATTTAACAGTGTTAACAAGGTGTCCCAGGTTACCACATTTATCCTTGCATCCCCATTGAGCGATCTCCCCTGTAACCCAATCAATGGTAGGATTATGGCGTTGAAGCCAAGGCATCCCCAGTACCAGTCCTGTATCAGGCTTCTGACAGCGCCGGCGTGCAGCCTCCGCTGAGCAGGGACTCACCCGTACTGTAGGGGCCCCGGGGACAGGAATTGCCGGAAAGCACGGATGCACAGGACCTGAACGCTAAAGCTTTAGCAAGCAGGCACAGGACCTAGGGTCATGTGACAGCAAGGAGCGGGGCTTAGCATCTTGCTTTCAGAGATGGTAGAAAACTCAGAGTCGGGCAAAATGGAGGTCATAGACAGTACGGGCAAACGAGGTACAGAATCGTGAGTCAGAGAATAGTCAGGCGTAGCAGAGGGTCACACACGGGATGGAGGCAGAAGTACCAGAGGGGCGATCACAGGGAGGTCAGGACAAAGCCAGGGGTCATACACGGGACGGACACACAAGTACAAAATCAGAATCCAAGAGACATAAACCGAGGCTAAACCAGATCATACACCAAACAATCGTAACAGGACAGGCGAGAGCACAAACGAAGCAGGGTCGGGCACACTCAAACTAGGAGTATAAACGACAGGGGAGGGTCCTTACCTGAAGCTATAAAAACCCTCCCCAGACCCAGAAGGAGGCTCTACCAATTAACCCCTACACCGCCTGCCCAGCATTCTGAATAAACCATGACATCCTGCAGGCAAGTTATCTAGCACAAGACAACTTAGTTTTTCCACATGAGTGGAACCCACTTTTAGAGAAAAAAGTTCAGACCTGCAACAGATACCATCCTGGGTAAGAGGGGACGAGTCAATTGCCACAAGTTTAACAGGATCCCGAAGCCTGACTGTCCCTATCTTATTAAGAGTCATAATTTTGGTAAAAATCAGGTTCACAGCAGAACCACAGTCAACAAAAGCAGTAGTCTGAACTGGACCATTACCAAGGTCCAGTTCCACCTGCAGCACCATTTTTGCACGTGAGGAAAATTGTACCTGAAGGTCTGGGTAGCCTCCTCGACTACTACCCATACCTAGTCGTTTCCCGCCATCTTGGAGGATGACGGACAAGTGGGGCAGTCCTTCTTCCAGTGTCCAGATTCCATACAGTAGAAGCACAACTGCTTCTCCCGGCTGCGTCTTCTTTCCTTTTCCTCACAGGTGACAGCGCTCACCTCCATAGCCACAGGAAGAGTCCGGGTCTCATCTCCACTGAAGATTAATGGTGCTTCCCGTTGCATAATACCTCTAGCCCATAGTCCACGATCCATGCGAACCGCTTGGGTCATGGCATCCTCCAGGGAGTCAGGTGGAGGATGGAGTGCCAAGGCATCCTTCTGATGTTCACACAGGCCTCTACGGAACAGCCCCCTAAGGGTGGCATCACTCCAAGAAATCTCGGCTGCCCAATGTCTGAATTCCATACAGAACCATTCGGCGAGTGTTCCCCCTGACAGACACTCATCACCTTGTCCTCAACCAAACGCACTCTATCAGGCTCATCATAAATAAGAGAAAACAGAAAGCAAAAAACACAACTATCCTGAACTAAAAAGTAAAAAATAAACTGCAAATAATGCATAAAGGTAATAATAACAATAAGGGTATTTAGTAAACATAATTTTGATCAAAATAATGTACAAGCCATCCCGCCACGTCACGGCAACCCTTGTGGGACACTCCCTACTCTAGTATTTAAAACCTTTTCACTTGCCAAGTGACGTGAATGTGAACAAGGATCGAGCGGCTGAACCACTAGTAACAGCTTAGGCCAGACAGGATGGTTTTTCCAGCTCAGAAAGAGGGCGGTCACACCAATATATGCAGTGAATGCCCAATGAAAGAAGAGGAAAGTGAAAATGCCCAGGCTTGTGGGGACCCCCTAAGCAGGGACATAACCACCCCCACCCTCTGTTTCTCATGCCCAGAGGAGCGTGGTCTCAAAGAGAAAAAGAGCTTACAGCCCTCCTTAAATGCTCTGAATTCATGTTTGTTACCAGCAAATGTATCTCAACACACAAATTAATTGAGGGTCAGCATCGCCTATGAGAATTGTGACGGAAGTTTTTCCCGTGAATAGTAATTCCTAGAATTCTGCAATCACTAGCCTTTATGTCAGTAATTGTATGCATCTCATTTCCTTTTGCAGAGAGGCTGGACTGTATTACTGAGACAGAAATATATATGAAGATTTAAAAATAGCACCAAAAGTATATAGTTGTGTACGCCTCAAATGCATTTCCTTTTTTCCACTTTTTAGATTGCTGTGTAATCCATACTGAGAAGACGGAGATTTTACATGTTTAAACTATGCTATATATACCTGCTATCCAGTGATAAAGTACCCTTTCTCAACTTTGTACAATCTGGTCAAATCCATACTGGGCTTGAGAACATCTGAGTCTGCCTCCTGATCTATAGACATATATTTTTAATGTGTAAACTAGGCTACACATATACGTGTTATCCGGTGAAACTGTACCCTTTATCAACTTTCTACAATGTTGTTGAATCCATACTGGGCCTGAGAACGGCTGCCGAGCTGTTAAGCAAGCTACAGCACCTGTGGTTTGGACACGTAATTTTTTCAGGAATGAAGGTTAGGCCTAACTCCGGAATTGCGGTTGACCTGAACTTACTGGGAAATCATCGTTCGCAGGGAATAATCTGAATCCCAGATCCCCATCACTAACGGAGTTCAGCAGGTTATCTGCACCTGTAAGCGACAAAAGCTGGTACTTTCAGTGTAGCGTGCATGCAGCCCTGGACATGTACGGGAATGCTAGACCTGTTATTGCTCGATCTCACATGCCAGAGCCTCGCTTATCCCTCTAGTAAACTTGACGCGTACTGCGGGGGCATGCCGGAGTCTCGGTTGTTAACGGAATAAAGCTGAGAAATCACTAGCACAACTGCAAACACACATACCACACCACACACAGAATCGACAAAGCTTTCAAAGTGTGCATCTTTTCTTTAGGTGGCATGGTTGTGGTTTCCGGGTGGAGTCCAATTAAGCCACAGGCTCCACTCCTGGTGGTGCCCTTTTGGACATTCCTTTAAGGTTCAGCTTTGCAATCATACTGCCCCCGTAAACCAAAAACTTTGCCTTCATGGACGCTGTTTGGAGGTTCGTGGGAATAACGCCGCCCGATCAGCAGTCTGCATATGGGTCGCCCTCCCAGGGCTGTGGGGTACACGGTACCGAGCCGGTGTCAGTGGGATGTGTCACAGCAGCAGTGACCCGGACGGTGGCCCTGGGCGCCCATGTAAATGGCGTGGTATAATGGTAAAGAGTTTATATAGATAGTTTGATGCCACCTGTGGTGTTCGGCAACATAGATGTTAGGCCGACGCTGCATGCAGATCCTCTGGGACTGATGGTGTTGTGCAGCAAAGATGGTGAAGCTCCCCACAGGTGGAGCTGGAGTCCCAGGGAAGTGTAGATGTAGTGATGGGGGAAAGGCACAGGCGGTGTAGGTGCTGGTACCCAGATGTAGCGGTGCTGGTATAACTGTAGGACACCAGAGCGTGCAGTTCCAAAGCTTTACTCACAGTCTGCAGGTTACACAGATGCCTGCCTCCGTGCTGTGTCCTCCAGGTCAGGACCTCAGCCAACCTCCGGGACCAAAATGGAAAGCTCCCTTCCAACACTCTGCCAACATGTACCTTCCTGAACGTTTCCTTTCTAGCACTTGTGGGGGAAGCACTCACAGTACCGAGGTTCACTGAAGCGCCTCCTGTCTAACAGATGTTCCTCAGACTTTACTTGTATGGCAGACAGCTGTAGCCTTTTCCTTCTGGCTCCCACACATCGATGCTGGGGCCTCCGAGCCTTAGTTGGGTACAGAGCATTTATAGCTGCTACTTCCCCCGGTTTCTGCTGCAGGAACGTCAGTGTCCCTACAAACTCGGAGACCGGAATCGGGACCATGCGCTCCAGCTAGGAGTGAGCCTTAACTCTGCTCATCCTCCAGTTCCCCTTCTCACATCCACACACTTCCCCTTCCCTGCACAGAGTGCCCTAACTTACCTCCTCCCGACCACAGAGAGCAGCTCCTCAGCAGTCAGGTTCAGAGGTCTCCCTGCTAGCCTGGAGTGGGAAATGTGTTGTGTGTTGGTTTCACTGCTAGAGAGATCCTTAGTTGCTCCCAAGCTTGACAACACACTCCCTAGGAGGAAGGTAATGCCACAGTGGCGACCGTACTCTTGGGGACGCCACAAGTGCACTGAGGCCAGCCACTGCTGGACGATGCTGCTGGTACATTGACCCAGACCACTACATTCCCCTCGCACTCTACACTGCCAGAATCTGACCCAGAGGAAACTCAGGTTCCCCTTCCCACATACTATACCACCTTACACGGTGACAAAGAGGAAGGTGCAGATGAAAGTGCAGGTTCCTTGAGCAGGTGGGGGGGGCATACTCATGGGCGATGGCACTGGCACAGGGCACCGCATAGTACGCAAAAGTGTCTCTGCCGGTGGGACGGTCTAAACAGTCAAGTGCAGTGAGATGGAAGATGGGGACGACAAGGAGTTCAGAGTAGTGCAGGGATTCCCTAGCAAGGAGACTTATGTAATTGTTTTCAATGTTGGGACAGCAATTTTTGGGGAGCACTATACTCTGGTGAATGATATATGGGGCCCACCATACACTGGAGCATTCCAAAGGTGGACATCAGACACTGGAGCAGCATTTACAGGGCCCATTATACACTAGAGCAGTAGAAATGGGGCCCATTATATATGGAGCATTATTTGGGCCCATAAGACAGTGGAGCTTCATCCATTGGGACCAACATATACTATAGCATTCTGTGGAGCTCATCATATACGGTTTGAAACATTATATGGGATCAATGATTCCATATGGAGAAATATATGGGCCGCATTACTCTGTATAGCGCACTAAGCGCTGGCCATAATACTGTATGGAGTTATATACTGTCCGTTTTTGGAGGTATTGGAGAATTTAAAATGGATATCAGTCATGAGATGTAAGAAGTGACGTATTTTTCATTGTACTATACTGCTATTTCTCTGCCATATCGGAGCATCATGAGTTGTGGTATGTGTTAAAGGGGCGCTCAATTGCGGACTTGACTCAAATATCAAGTATAATAGAAGTCAATGAGAAACTCAAGCATTTTTCTGAAAGTTCCTAACTAGAGTTGAGCGACTTTTGTTTTTTTAGGGTCGAGTTTCGTTTCATGAAACCTGACTTTTCCAAAAGTCGGGTCGAGCAAAATCGGCAGACTATAGGGAAAAGTCGGGGGTCTGATCGAAACACAAAACCCAATGTAAGTCAATGCGGAATTAAAGTCGGCAGTGAGAGGAGGACAGGAAACACACCTACAGTGCCCATTTGAATGCCAAAAGCATCAATTCTTCTTACTTAAGCTTGTCAACCTTAATTAACTTCATAATACTAGTTACGCACTGAAAAATGGGGGTTATTTGGCTAAAGTTGTGGGGGGTAGGGCTGGCTCCAGGTTTTCATGTGCCCTGGGCAAAAGAGTGCCCCTTTAACACATACCACAACTCATGATGCTCCGATACGGCAGAAAAATGGCGGTATAGTACAATGAAAAATACTTGACTTTTTACATCTCATGACGAGGCCCATCTATTTCTCCATACAGAATCATTGGTCCCATATAATGTTTGAAACAGTATATGATGAGCTCCACATAATGCTACAGTATATGTTGGTCCCCATGGATGAAGCTCCACTGTCTTATGGGCCCAAATAATGCTCCAAACATAATGGGCCCCATTTCTAATGCTCTAGTGTATAATGGGCCCTGTAAATGCTGCTCCAGTGTCTGATGTCCACCTTTGGAATGTTCCAGTGTATGGTGGGCCCCATCTATCATTCTTCAGAGTATAGTGCTCCCCAAAAATTGCTGTCCCAACATTGAAAACAATGAAATAAGTCTCCTTGATAGGGAATCCCTGTACTAGTCTGGACTCCTCGTCGTCCCCATCTTCCATCTCACTGCACAGTTTTTCAACCTTGCAAGTGCTGTGATCCTGAGCAAGCAGGGGGGGCCCACTCGTTGGCAACGGCACTTTCCATAATAACAGGGTCTGTACCACAGGACTGGAGTATAGCAAATGTGGTGCCAATATTCAAAAAGGGGACAAAAACTGAACTTGGAAATTATAGGCCAGTAAGTTTAACCTCAACTGTGGGTAAAATCCTGGAGGGTTTTCTAAGAGATACTATACTGGAGTATCTGGAGAAGAATAACCTTATGACTCAATATCAACATGGGTTTACAAGAGACCGTTCCTGTCAGACTAATCTGATAAGCTTTTATGAAGAGGTAAGTTCCGGACTGGACCAAGGGAATGCAGTGGACGTGGTGTACATGGACTTTTCAAAAGCTTTTGATACGGTGCCACACAAAAGGTTGATACATAAAATGAGAACAATGGGGATAGGGGAAAATATGTGTAGGTGGGTAAAAGAGCTGGCTCAGGGATAGGAAACAAAGGGTGGTTATTAATGGAGCACACTCGGACTGGGTCACGGTTAGCAGTGGGGTACCACAGGGGTCAGTTTTGGGCCCGCTTCTTTTTAACATATTTATTAATGACCTTGTAGGGGGCATAGAGAGTAGAATTTCAATATTTGCAGATGACACTAAACTTTGCAGGGTAATTAATACAGAGGAGGACAATTTTATATTACAGGAGGATTTATGTAAACTAGAAGCTTGGGCTGATAAATGGCAAATGAGCTTTAATGGGGATAAATGTAAGGTCATGCACTTGGGTAGAACGAACAAGTTGTATAATTATGTGCTTAATTGTAAAACACTGGGCAAAACAGTCACTGAAAAAGACCTGGGTGTATGGGTGGACGACAAACTCACATTTAGTGGCCAGAGTCAAGCAGCTGCTGCAAAGGCAAATAAAATAATGGGATGCATTAAAAGAGGCATAGATGCTCATGAGGAGAACATAATTTTACCTCTATATAAGTCACTAGTGCGACCACACTTAGAATACTGTGTACAGTTCTGGTCTCCGGTGTATAAGAAAGACATAGCTGAACTGGAGCGGGTGCAGAGAAGAGCGACCAAGGTTATTAGGGAACTAGGGGGTCTGCAATACCAAGACAGGTTATTACACTTGGGGTTATTTAGTTTGGAGAATCGAAGGCTTAGGGGTGATCTTATTACAATGTATAAATATATGTGGGGACAATACAAAGACCTTTCTAATGATCTTTTTACTCTTAGACCTGTGACGGGGACAAGGGGGCATCCTCTACGTCTGGAGGAAAGAAGGTTTAAGCATACTCACAGACGCGGATTCTTTACTGTAAGAGCAGTGAGACTATGGAACTCTCTGCCATATGATGTTGTAATGAGTGATTCACTACTAAAATTTAAGAAGGGACTGGATGCCTTTCTTGAAAAGTATAATATTACAGGGTATATACACTAGTCTCCTTAATATTGCGTTGATCCAGGGAGCTAGTCTGATTGCCGTATGTGGAGTCGGGAAGGAATTTTTTTCCCTAATGTGAAGCTTACTGTTGCCACATGGGGTTTTTTTGCCTTCCTCTGGATCAACATGTTAGGGCAAGTTAGGATAGGATATGGGTTGAACTAGATGGACTTAAAGTCTCCCTTCAACCTTAATAACTATGTTACTATGTTACTGGCACAGGGCCCCTGATAGTACGGTTGTGTGTCTGACGGCGGGTGTGCCGAACCTGCACTTTCATCTGCAGATTCCTCCTTGTCACCGTGTAAGATGGAACTGTATATGGGAAGGGTAACCTGAGTTTCATCAGGGTCAGATTCAGGCCGTGTAGCATGCGAGGGGAATGTAGTGGTCTGGGTCAATGTACCAACAGATTCATCGAGCAGTGGCTGGGCATCAGTGCACTTGTTTCGCCCCCAGGAGTACGGTCGCCACAGTGGCATTACCTTCCTCCTAGGGAGTGTGATGTCATGCTTGGGAGCAACGAAGGATCTCTCTAGCAGGTTAACTTATTGGGCGGCGTTATTCCCACGAGTCACGACCCTTCAAACAGCGTTCATGAAGGCAAAGTGTTTGTTTTACATGGACAGTATGGTTGCAAAGCTGAACCTTAAAGGAATGTCCAGACGGGCACCACCAGGAGTGGAGCCTACGGCGTAATTTGACTCAACATGGGCAACCTCAACCATCCAGCCACAAAAAAGGTGCACACATTGCAAGCTTAATTCCATTAACGAACGAGACTCCGTCATGCCCGCGGTCCGAGTCCGGCTTACTAGAGGGACACGTGAGGCTCTGGCACATGAGATTGGCCAATAACTGGTGTGTCATGCCCTTACATGTCCGTGGCTGCATGTGCACTACACTGAAAAGGCCAGCGTTTGTCGCTTACAGGTGCAGATAACCCGCTGAACAACGTTAGTGATGGGGATCTGGGATTACAATTATTACCCGCGAACGATGATTTCCCAGTAAGTGCAGGTCAACCGCAGTTCCAGAAATAGGCCTAACCGTCATTCCTGAAAAAATTAAAAACTTACGTGTGCAAACCACAGGTGCTGTAGCTTGCTTAACAGCTCGCCAGCCATTCTCAGGACCAGTATGGATTACACGTGTTTGCACAAAGGTGAGAAAGGTTACCGTATCCCCGGATAACATGTATGGATAGCATAGTGTACACATTCAAAATATATGACTATAGATCAGGAGGCAGGCTCAAACGGTGTCAGGCCCAGTATGGATTACACGTGATTGCACAAAGGTGAGAAAGGGTACCGTATCCCCGGATAGCATGTAGGATAGCATAGTGTACACATTCAAAATATATGTCTATAGATCAGGAGGCAGGCTCAAACGGTGTCAGGCCCAGTATGGATTACACGTGATTGCACAAAGGTGAGAAAGGTTACCGTATCCCCGGATAACATGTATGGATAGCATAGTGTACACATTCAAAATATATGTCTATAGATCAGGAGGCAGGCTCAAAACGGTGTCAGGCCCAGTATGGATTACACGTGATTTCACAAAGGTGAGAAAGGTTACCGTATCCCCAGATAATATGTATGGATAGCATAGTGTACATATTCAAAATATATGTCTATAGATCAGGAGGCAGGCTCAAACGGTGTCAGGCCCAGTATGGATTACACATAATTGCACAAAGGTGGGAAAAGGTACCGTATCCCCGGATAACATGTATGGATAGCATAGGGTACACATTCAAAATAAATGTCTATAGCTCAGGAGGCAGGCTCAAACGGTGTCAGGCCCAGTATGGATTACACGTGATTGCACAAAGGTGATAAAGGGTACCGTATCCCCGGATAACATGTATGGATAGCATAGTGTACACATTCAAAATATATGTCTATAGATCAGGAGGCAGGCTCAAACGGTGTCAGGCCCAGTATGGATTACACGCGATTGCACAAAGGTGAGAAAGGGTACCGTATCCCCGGATAACATGTATGGATAGCATAGTGTACACATTCAAAATATATGTCTATAGATCAGGAGGCAGGCTCAAACGGTGTCAGGCCCAGTATGGATTACACGTGATTGCACAAAGGTGAGAAAGGGTACCGTATCCCCGGATAACATGTATGCATAGCATAGTGTACAGATTCAAAATATATGTCTATAGATCAGGAGGCAGGCTCAAATGGTGTCAGGCCCAGTATGGATTACACGTGATTGCACAAAGGTGAGAAAGGGTACCGTATCCCCGGATAACATGTATGGATAGCATAGTGTACACATTCAAAATATATGTCTATAGATCAGGAGGCAGGCTCAAATGGTGTCAGGCCCAGTATGGATTACATGTGATTGCACAAAGGTGAGAAAGGTTACCGTATCCCCGGATAACATGTATGGATAGCATAGTGTACACATTCAAAATATATGTCTATAGATCAGGAGGCAGGCTCAAACGGTGTCAGGCCCAGTATGGATTACACGTGATTGCACAAAGGTGAGAAAGGGTACCGTATCCCCGGATAATGTGTATGGATAGCATAGTGTACACATTCAAAATATATGTCTATAGATCAGGAGGCAGGCTCAAACGGTGTCAGGCCCAGTATGGATTACACGTGATTGCACAAAGGTGATAAAGGGTACCGTATCCCCGGATAACATGTATGGATAGCATAGTGTACACATTCAAAATATATGTCTATAGATCAGGAGGCAGGCTCAAACGGTGTCAGGCCCAGTATGGATTACACGTGATTTCACAAAGGTGAGAAAGGGTACCATATCCCCGGATAACATGTATGGATAGCATAGCGTACACATTCAAAATATATGTCTATAGATCAGGAGGCAGGCTCAAACGGTGTATGGCCCAGTATGGATTACACGTGATTGCACAAAGGTGAGAAAGGTTACCGTATCCCCGGATAACATGTATGGATAGCATAGTGTACACATTCAAAATATATGTCTATAGATCAGGAGGCAGGCTCAAACGGTGTCAGGCCCAGTATGGATTACATGTGATTGCACAAAGGTGAGAAAGGGTACCGTATCCCCAGATAACATGTATGGATAGCATAGTGTACACATTCAAAATATATGTCTACAGATCAGGAGGCAGTCTCAGATGGTGTCAGGCCCAGTATGGATTTGACGGCCCAGACTACACAGCGGAGGAGCAGGGAGAGGTAAAAATTGCAAATGCTGGGGCCCTGACCAAGCAAGGGGGGCCCACTCGTGGGCGTCGGTAGTGGCACTGGGCCCCTCATAGTACGGCGGTGTGTCTAACGGCGGGTGTGCACCACCACCATCAGAGACACTTGATTGCACTATGAGGGACCCTGTGCCAGTGCCCGCGCCCAAGAGTTGGCCTACCCACCTGTCCAGGGCAACGGCACTCGCACGGTTTTGTGCGCTAGGTGGTGACCCCGGCCATGGGGGGGGGGCAGCACATTTAGGGAGTTTTAGAAAGTGGCATATGTTGATGTTGGACATTCAGCTGATGCAAAAGGCGAAATTGTTCAAGTCCCAGGAAGAGGAGGACCAAAGCAAGCCATTTTTCTGGCAACCTATGTGTCATCAGGGGAAAAAATCCTTGGAAACCCATGCATGGTTCATTTTAATGAAGGTTAGATCATCCACATTTTGGGTTGACAGACGGGTCCTTTTTTCTGTCAGGATTGATCCAGCTGCACTGAAGACTCTCTCCGATAGCACACTTGCAGCTGGGCAAGCGAGCTCCTGTAAGGCATATTGTGCCAATTCAGGCCAGGTGTCCAGTTTAGCGGCCCAATAGTCAAAGGGGAATGACCTGTGCGGGAGAACATTGATATGGGAGGAAAAGTAGTTTGTAACCATAGTTGACAACTGCTGTCTCCTGTCACTTTCCATCGATGCAGTATTACCAGTTGTGTGAGCGGTACTGGCAAAATCAGTCCACAACATGGTCATGAAACCCCTGTCTCCAACGCCACTTCTGCTGTGTGCACCACAAACACCTCTGCCAAGCTGCCCCCGGCCCGTATGGCTCGTGTGAGAACCATCACGGCTGCTGTGTGCTGGGAATGCCTCAACCAACCGGTTTGCCAGAGTTGCTTGTTTATTAGCCAATATTAGGTCAAGGTTCTCGTGTGGCATGATGTTTTGTAATTTGCCTTTATAGCGTGGATCCAGGATGCTGGCCAAACAGTAGTCGTCATCATTCATCATTTTGGCAATGCAGAGGTCCCTTTTTAGGATCTGCAAGGCATAATCTGACATGTGGGCCAATGTTCCCGGTGTCAATGATGCACTGCGAGTGCTGGTTGGAGGAGCACTTTCTGGCAAATCCACATCCCTCCAGTCACGAACAAACCCTGTACCAGACCTTGCCACGCCAACATTTTCACTTGCAACACGAGATGCATCCTCCTCCCCTAAGTAATCATCCCCATCATCATCCTCCTCCTCCTCTTCTTCCTCCACCTCGTCCAGGAGAGGTCCCTGAGCAGACAATGGCTGAATGTCATCAAGGATTCCCTCCTCCTCTTCCTCCTCGTCAACATTGGCTGCAGACGCCTGCTCCTTAAGGTGCGTCAAAGTTTGCATGAGCAGACGCATAAGTGGGATGCTCATTCTTAGGATGGCGTCGTCTGCGCTTACCAGCCGTGTGCATTCCTCAAAACACTGAAGGACTTTACAGAGGTCTTTCAGCTTCGACCACTGCACACCTGTCAACTCCATGTCTGCTCTCAAAGTGCCTGGCCGTGTATCCTCCCACAAATGCATTATGGCCTGCCTCTGTTCGCACAGCCTGTGCAGGGTGGAGTTCCACCTTGTTGCAATGTCGATAGTGAGGCGGTGGTTAGGAAGGTGGAGCAATCGCTGCAGCTTCTGCATACGAATGGAGTGTACAGGCGACCGACGGATGTGCGCGCACAGTCTTCGCACCTTCTGGAGCAGGGCTGTTAACTCCGGATAATTGTTGAGGAAGCACTGCACCACCAGGTTCAAGGTGTGAGCCAAGCAAGGTATGTGGCTGAGTTTTGAAAGGGCTATGGCTGCCACAAAATTACGGCCGTTATCACTAACTACCTTGCCTGCCTTAAGATGTATACTGCCCAGACATGACTCAGTTTGTTGCTGAAAGTACTCGGCCAGCACCTCCGCGGTGTGTCTGTCGCCCAAACACATCATCTGCAACACATCCTGCTGACGCTTTCCACTAGCTGCTCAATAGGGGGACACCTCGTGTGCAACAGTGGCAGCTGCAGATGGAGTGCTCGTACGACTGCGCTCTGTGGACGAGCTTTCGCTTCTGGAGGAGGAGGAGGGTCGAACGCCTACAACCAACTGTTTCCTATACCGTGGGCTAGGCAGCACTGTCCCACCACCGCTGTCCCATGTGGACCCTGCAGCCACCACATTAACCCAGTGCGCAGTGATGGACACGTAACGGCCCTGGCCATGCTGACTGGACCATGCATCTGTTGTGAGGTGCACCTTTCCACTCACTGACTGCTTGAGTGCATGGACAATGTGCCTTTCACATGATGGTGGAGGGCTGGGATGGCTTTGCGAGAGAAGAAGTGGCGACTGGGTAGGTCATAGCGTGGTACTGCATAGGCCATGAATTCGCGGAAAGCTGCGCTTTCCACCAACCGATAAGGCATCATCTCTAACGAGATTAGTTTGGCAATGTGGGCGTTCAAACCCAGTGTACGCGGATGAGAGATTGAGTACTTTCTTGACCTACTCATAGTCTCTGGGAGGGTGAGCTGGACTTGAGAGCTGCATATGGTGGAACTAGCGGTGGACAGGGCGGACTGAGAGAGGGTTGATGATGGTGATGGAGTTGGTGTTCTTTCTGATGGCCTAGATTCAGTCTTTCGTTGATATAACAGTGGGATTCCCTGACTGCTTTGGCCTTGCAACGGCACCTCAACATTTGCTGCTGTGCTAACCGGTGGGCTTACAGTGGGGGAAACAATGTAGCATTGCTGACTAACTTCTTTGTGATCAGTTTGTGATTTGGGAGCAGTAGCATATGTGGTACTTGAGGTTTGGTGTTTTGTACACGCTTGCAAGTGCATGCTGGTTAAATGTCTAAGCATGCAACTGGTATTCAAATTTTTCAGATTTTTCCCTCGGCTAAAGGTCTTTGCGCACTTCTTACAGATAACCTTGGCCTGATCATGAGGATTTTGTTCCAAAGTAGGAAGAGTGCAGTGTGGCACTTTTTTGAAGACATTTTGCGGCCTAGCACGCTGTGCTATTTTGTCCGTCTGGACAAGCTGTCCAGCAACTCTTTTGATTTTTGGAACCTGTCTTTAGAGTGCTCCGGCCCTGCCAGATAACAGCTGTTGTGATGTCGATGTCTGCTGTGGATGCTGCTCCTCCTCATCTGAGCTATTGGAAGCAGCACCCTCTTCCCCCAATGGATGCCCATCTGGGTCAACAACTGGGTCATCCATCTCCTCCTCTTCAATGTCATGTGTACCTTCCTCTGTGTCACCGTGTATGGTGGTATAGTATGCGGGAAGGGGCACCTGAGTCTCATCAGGATCAGAATCTGGATCATTACACTGCGAGGACAATGTAGTGCTCTGAGTGAATGTACCAGCAGAATCATCTATCAGTGGCTGTGCATCAGTGCACTCCATGTCAGATTCATCTTGGCCTGGGTAATTCACCATTTCACTTGATAACCCAGGCATGGCATGTGAAAACAGCTCCATGGAGTAATCAGTTGTATGGCCTGCGTCATCCTTCAATCTTGGTTGGGGTGAAGGACACAAGGAAAGGTGTGGTTCATGAACATGACCCTCCAATGACGACTCAGTGCTTTTATTTTTTACAACTTCAGAAGAGGAGGCGATAGAGCTGGAGACTGAGTCAGCAATGTAAGCCAAAACTTTTTCCTGATGCTCTGGCTTTAAAAGCGGTTTGCCAACTCCTAGAAAACTAAGCCTTCGAGGCCTTGTGGAGCCAGACGATAACGCAGGCTCACCACCTCCTGCATTCGGTCCTATTTTGCTTTTGCCACTACCATCAGATCCACCACCAACACCATCATTACCAGCTGGCAACCCTCGCCCAATTCCAAGGTGTCTTCCACCAGTCTTCCTCATTTTTGGTAAAAATGTACACAAAATCCCACAAACTATATAGTAATGTAAAACAAGGTACAAGGTGTATATAGGACAGGGGAGACATCGAATTTCTGAACACACTTGTGGACATTGTTGGATTGTGTGAGACCCAGTTAATATCACACCGCTATGTCACAGGCTCAATGTCGCAGGTGTGAAAAATGTCACTATAGGACAGGGGAGATGTAGAATTTCTGAACACACTTGTGGACACTGTTGTGTGAGGCCCAGTTAATATCACACCGCTATGTCACAGGCTCAATGTTGCAGGTGTGAAAAATGTCACTATAGGACAGGGGAGATGTAGAATTTCTGAACACACTTGTGGACACTCTTGTGTGAGGCCCAGTTAATATCACACCGCTATGTCACAGGCTCTATGTCGCAGGTGTGAAAAATGTCACTATAGGACAGGGGAGATGTAGAATTTCTGAACACACTTGTGGACACTGTTGTGTGAGGCCCAGTTAATATCACACCGCTATGTCACAGGCTCAATGTCGCAGGTGTGAAAAATGTCACTATAGGACAGGGGAGATGTAGAATTTCTGAACACACTTGTGGACACTGTTGTGTGAGGCCCAGTTAATATCACACCGCTATGTCACAGGCTCAATGTTGCAGGTGTGAAAAATGTCACTATAGGACAGGGGAGATGTAGAATTTCTGAACACACTTGTGGACACTCTTGTGTGAGGCCCAGTTAATATCACACCGCTATGTCACAGGCTCTATGTCGCAGGTGTGAAAAATGTCACTATAGGACAGGGGAGATATAGAATTTCTGAACACACTTGTGGACACTGTTGTGTGAGGCCCAGTTAATATCACACCGCTATGTCACAGGCTCAATGTCGCAGGTGTGAAAAATGTCACTATAGGACAGGGGAGATGTAGAATTTCTGAACACACTTGTGGACACTGTTGTGTGAGGCCCAGTTAATATCACACCGCTATGTCACAGGCTCAATGTCGCAGGTGTGAAAAATGTCACTATAGGACAGGGGAGATGTAGAATTTCTGAACACACTTGTAGACACTGTTGTGTGAGGCCCAGTTAATATCACACCGCTATGTCACAGGCTCAATGTCGCAGGTGTGAAAAATGTCACTATAGGACAGGGGAGATGTAGAATTTCTGAACACACTTGTGGACACTGTTGGATTGTGTGAGGCCCAGTGAATATCACACCGCTATGTCACAGGCAGAAATTGGCAAGTGTATGACAAACTACATGGTGTATATAGAATTGGGCAGAATAGGAATCTCCCTAGAGTGTAGGTCTGTAAGAACGGAACATGTCCTCAACTTATTCTTACAGAGTGACACACAGATAGCTTCACTGTGGCTGTGATAACAGCCGTTACAAGGTACTGAGAGAGGAGCGTGCACGTACACCGCTGTCCGGTGTCCGTAAAATTGTCAAGCTCCGTGTTTTTTAAGTATACGGACTGACACACGCTGTCTCTCTAAAGTTTTGATTGTGATCAAACAGCAAATATACTTAACTGTTTGAAAAGCAGACAAAACTAGAAGGTGGAGGTCTGTAAGAACGGAACATGTCCTCGACTTAGTCTTACAGAGTCACACACAGATAGCTTCACTGTGGCCGTGATAACAGCCATTACACGGTACTGTGTGAGGAGCGTACACCGCTGTATGGTGTGAAAAAATGCAGGCTCAGTACCTCACCAGGAGAAAAAAAAAAATTTGGATTGCTTTTAAAAAAGCAGTTTGCAGAGCAGTGTGAAAACAGCAATGCAGCTATCAGGAAGCCTTAAAAGGCAGCCTAATAACCAACAGAGCTGATGCACCAAAATATAGCCTCCACTTGCACTGCACAGTAACTGGTGTGTTGTACAGGCTAAATCGCTAGCAGCAGAAGTAGTTTTTGGTGTCTTCTTCCCTGCCTAACGCTCTCCCTACAGAATCAGCAGCAGCAGCAGCTCTCCCTATTCTGAGATCAGCATGAGTAACATGGCGGTCGGCGTGCACGCCCTTTTATACCCCCTGTGACGCCTCCCAAAGCAAGCCAATCACTTGCATACCCTTCTCAAAGATGGTGGTGACCCCTGCCTATGTCATCATGTTGCCCACAGTGTCCGTGGATCCTGACTGGCTGAAAAAGGGCGGAAAACAAACTTTTGAAAGGCAACTTTGGCGCTAAAGTTGCCGAGCTCGTGGCCGACCTCACCCTAGGGTCGGGTTTCGTTTCATGAAACCCGACTTTACCAAAAGTCCGCGACCCGTTTCGTTCAACTCTAATTACGAATATTGTGGCCCTCCATACATTATAATGCACCCCCATAGTCCTCCATATAGTAAAAACACACCAAAAAACAGACTAAGAAGCTTACCTGTCTAGGCCTAAAGACAAATGCACTATAAGGGTGCAGCGGACCCAAATAAAGATGGCGACTACACAGGTACCTGGAGCCAGCCCTACCCCCCCACAACTGTAGCCAAATAACCCCCATTTTTCAGTGCGTAACTAGTATTATGAAGTCAATTAAGGTTGACAAGCTTAAGTAATAAGAATTGATGCTTTTGGCTGTAGGTGTGTTTCCTGTCCTCCTCTCACTGCTGACTTTAATTCCCCATTGAGTTACATTGGGTTTCGTGTTTCGGTCGGACCCCCGACTTTTCTCTATAGTCGGCCGATTTTGCTCGACCTGACTTTTGGAAAAGTCGGGTTTCATGAAACGAAACTCGACCCTGAAAAACAAAAAGTCGCTCAACTTTAGTTAGGAACTTTCCGATAATGCTTGAGTTTCTCATTGACTTCCATTATACTTGATATTTGAGTCAAGTCCGCAATTATTTTCTATGAGGATAATAATTACCACTACTTCAGATATCTTGTCTATGGCTCTGTTGTATGCATTATAAATACAGACATTGCATTAGGAGACACATAATTACCACCCTTGTATTTCTGTATACCTTCATAGTCATGGATCATAAATGAGAACTAACATATACAAATACCTGAGTATGAAATAAAGATATAAGGACACAGATCATTGATTTTAAACATATTTTATTAATTACAATCTTTACCCCTATCTAAAGCCAATGATCCAGAAGAAGGCAAAAAACCTGGACACATTCAGCCAATGTGTGTTACAGGGAAAAAATTCCTTCTTGACCCCGGGAAAAGGCGATCAGTTCGAGAACCCTGGACCAAGGCCATACTACAGCTAACTAACTGACATGTATAGAGCAATGATACTCAATATGGAGACTCGTTTCTGGATAGCAGATCTTCTTTCTCCGGGTAACACGCCTCACCTTTTCTCATCAGATCAGACCCTGCAGCTCATAGCCTGACTACGGTCATCTCCCCTGTAAAAAAATAGAACACTACCCCCCTACAAACACTACCCCTTAATATACAGACATATAACTGTCCTATCAGGACCCTATACAGTTGGAAAACAAATAAAGTTGCACTCTATAGCGCTAAAGCATGTAAATATGTACAGTATGCACAGACATATTAAATGATTAATACTGCACAATCTCATTGATCGCTTTAAATTCTTCAGTCTTCCTTCCGGGATCCTGATTCTCTCCCTAGAAAGAAAAAAAAATATGAGTTGAAGTATCTGTATAAAACATGTAGAAAAGCATAAAGTGCCAGGTATCCACGTTCCTTTTTCTACAAATTTTAAGTTTTGATGTAGGCAATTAAAAATGATGTAATAAATATGATTTGAAAAAAAATTACTTCAAATGCCTTTATATATAAGTAACATAAATAGTAAAATAAATAAATAGAAAGCATGTAAATAAATATATTTCCCCCAATGTATGCACACCAACCTCTCTCTCCGCCAAAATAATCTTAAATTAAAGTGACAGAACCACCACCAACAATCTGTGTCAGCCACTGACCGAAGTAGCTACTGTAATGTCTCCATTGGAGGTGCCATCTTTGTGCTGACCTCTCTGATGTCCCCATGTTTTCTGCATAGAACTCTCAGTGTCCAACATTCCGCTGTGTGACCTCACAAAGAACCTTCATCACCCAAGTCTAGAGATTCTACCAGCAAGGACTGAAGAAATCCAGCACCTTACAGCCACAATCTGTAGACGTTGCGGGTCCCTGTTGGCGCTAAGTTCACTAAGAAATCCCTGTAAGGTTTGATATTTACCTGTATCTTCCATCCTGGATCGTCCGCTCTCCTCGTCTTCATCTTGTGAAATGAGCCTTTGCCCCCTGAACACCCGTTTATATAGACCCACAGTCATTGTGACATCATGCTGTGAGGTAACAATGGCCTCCTGTATTTGATGATGTCACATATGACCATGAGTGAAATCTCCACAGGTGTTAATTAATATTGATAACAAGTAGTAATAATATGGCAGATCACATTGGCCAGCATCAAGGCTGGAGGAGCCAGGCGAGTAAGGGAAAGTTCTCAAAAGTAAAATGCATTTAAAACAAGAACATTGAGTGTTTCTTTGCTGGTGATACATCTAGCAATGCACAAATGACAGGTAAGAGCAGGAGTCATTGTCTGTTAGAGAAACCATTCCCATTATTTCACGTTTTCACACATTTTGTAGGTGCAGGAACTATGGACATTCCAGGTTTTGTAAAACTACAACTCACATCATTCCCAGCATAGAGCGCAGGATAAATATAAAAATTGTTTTTTACTTATTTTTCTCATGATATTCACCGTGCAATATAAGTGATAAGACAGCTTTTTTTCTTTAGGTCAGAACAATTACAGCAATATCAGATTAATACAATTTTTTTAATGCTTTCCTACTTTTGCACACTAAAATCGATTTTTTTTTTTAATTCTTTTGGGTGCCTAATATGTTTTGAACATTTATTATTCATATATTTTGGAATTTCTTCCATTCAGGATCCAGATTCTCTCCCTAGTAAGAAAAAAAATAATATGAGGGGAAGTATCAGTATAGAATCTGTAGAAAAGCATAAAGTGCCAGGTATCCACACTCCTTCTATTACGAATATTTTGGCCCTCCATACATTATAATGCACCCCCATAGTCCTCCATATAGTAAAAACACACCAAAAAACAGGCAAAGAAGCTTACCTGTCTAGGCCTAAAGACAAATGCACTATAAGGCTGAGTTCACACGTTGCATTTTTTTCGCGTTTCCGCGGCGGTTTTAACCGCGCGATTTTGCCGCGAAAGCACAAAAAATAAGCATCCCATGCATTCCTATGGGATTCCGCAATGCTGTGCTAATGCTGCGGTTTTTACCTCGGCAGAAACGCTTCGCGGTAAAAACCGCAGCATGCTCATTAATTTTGCGGAATCGCGGCGATCCCGCACCCATAGGAATGCATTGTTCCGCTTATTTCCCACATGTGGCTTTGCACACCATGCGGAAAGTAAGCTGAACAGTTGCGGATGGTACCCACGGTCCGGAGGAGAGGAGACTGTCTTCCGGGCTTTGGGTACCATATCCCTGTAAAAAATAGAATTTAAAATAAAAAATATTGTTATTCTCACCTTCCGACGTCCCGCGCAGCCTTCCCGCCTCTCTCCACGCTCTCGTTCCCAGTAATCCTTTGCGAAAATGCCCGCGATGGCGTCCGTTCTCGCGGGATCGCGAAGTCTCGCAGTCATTCGCGCGACGTCATTGCGAATTACCACGAGACGTCGCGATCCCGCGAGAACGTACGTCATCGCGGGCATTTTCGCAAAGGATTACTGGGAACGGCTGCGCGGGACGTCGGAAGGTAAGAATAACACCATTTTTTATTTTTTTTTACATTTTATCTTTTACTACTGATGCTGCATAGGCGGCCTCAGTAGTAAAAAGTTGGTCACACTTGTCAAACACTATGTTTGACGAGTGTGACCAACCTGTCAATCAGTTCTCCAAGCGATGCTACAGATCGCTTGGAAAACGCTAGCATTCTGCAAGCTAATTACACTTGCAAAATGCTAGTTTTTCCACGGGAAAATCGCGAGAATTTAAAAATCGATTTTCCCGCGGAATGGAATTCCGGAATTCTCGCGGTAATTTCTGCGAGAGTTCCGGTACGTGTGCACATAGCCTAAGGGTGCAGCGGACCCAAATAAAGATAGCGACTACACAGGTGCAGTAATACTGATGAGACAGCCAGCCTTCAATCAGGGATTGGCTGTTTGGTACACCAGTGCAAACAAATACAATATTCACACACAAAGTATACAGAGCATCTGGCTTACAGCCTCTTAATAACGCAGCCCACCATAGGGCATTATTAATAGGCTTTAAGCCAGATGGTCTTCATCCTTTGTGTGTGAACAGTGCCGCATACAGATTGTATTTGTTTGCACTGGTGTACCAAACGACGAATCCCTGATTGTAGACTGGCTGTCTCATCGGTATTACTGCACCTGTGTAGTTATCATCGTTATTTGGGTCCGCTGCACCCTTATAGTGCATTTGTCTTGAGGCCTAGTCAGGTAGGCATCTGTTTTTTTGGTGTGTTTTTTCTAGATTATTAGAGGATTTTCAAGTCTTTTTGTGGTTTTGTCCTCCATATAGCATAATGCTCCCACCATAGTCCTCTATATAGTATAATGTACCCCTCATAGTCATTCTTATAGTATAATGCACCCCCATAGTTCTCCATATAGTGTAATGCACCCCCATAGTTCTCCGTATACAAAAATGCTCCCCCGTAGTCCACTATATAGTATAATGCATCCCTCATATTCCTCCATATAGCCTAATGCACCCCCATAGTACTCCACATAGTATAATAAACCCCCATAGTCCCCCATATAGCATATTGTACCCACCATCGTCCTTCTTATAGTATAATGCACTCCTATAGTTTTCCAGATAGTATAATCTACCCCCCGTAGTCCTCAATATGGTATAATTCACCCCTATAGTGCTATAAATAGTATATTGCACCCACCATCATCCTTCTTATAATATAATGCACCCCCATAGTTTTCCATATAGTATAATCTACTCTCCATTGTCCTCCATATGGAATAATTCACCCCCCATAGTCCTCCATATAGTATAATGCTCTCCATAGTCAGCTGACGCTCCTTCCTTAATGATTTCTTTCAACTGTAATGACATTCAGGATGACAATACAGTTGAACTTGAGATGACGGGCGGGGGCCAGTGCCGATACATCATTATCAGCAGAGAGCACAGGATAAATATAAAAATTGCTTTATTTACTTTTTTCATGATATTCACCGTGCGATATAACTTATAAGACAGCTTTATTCTTTAAGTCAGAACAATTACAGCAACATTAGATTAATACAAATTTTTTTAATGCTTTCCTACTTTTGCACACTAAAATCGATCTTTTTTAACCCCTTCACCCCCAAGGGTGGTTTGCACGTTCATGACCGGGCCAATTTTTACAATTCTGACCACTGTACCTTTATGAGGTCATAACTCTGGAACGCTTCCATGGATCCTGGTGATTCTGACATTGTTTTCTCGTGACATATTGTACTTCATGTTAGTGGTAACATTTCAATCAAATAACTTGCGTTTATTTGTGAGAAAAATGGAAATTTGGCAAAAATTTTGAAAATTTCGCAATTTTCCAACTTTGAACTTTTATGCCCTTAAATCACAGAGATACGGCACACAAAAAACTTGATATCTAACATTTCCCACATGTTTACTTTACATCAGCACAATTTTGGAACCAAAATTTTTTTTTGTTAGGAAGTTATAAGGGTTAAAAGTTGACCAGCGATTTCTCATTTTTACAACACCATTTTATTTTTAGGACCACATCACATTTGAAGCCACTTTGAGGGGTCTATATGATAGAAAATACCCAAAAGTGACACCATTCTAAAAACTGCACCCCTTAAAGTGCTCAAAACCACATTCAAGAAGTTTATTAACCCTTTAGGTGCGTCACAGGAATTTTTTTGAATATTTAAAAAAAAAATGAACATCTAACTTTTTTTCATAAAAAAAAATACTTCAGGTTCAATTTTTTTCATTTTACCAAGGGTAACAGGAGAAATTGGACTGCAAAAGTTATTGTGCAATTTGTCCTGAGTACACAGATACCTGATATGTGGGGGGGAACCACTGTTTCGGTGCATGGCAGAGCTCAGAATGGAAGGAGCGCCGTTTGACTTTTTCAATGCAAAATTGGCTGGAATTCAGATTGGACGCCATGTCACGTTTGGAGAGTCCCTGATGTACCTAAACAGTGGAAACCCCCTACAAGTGACCCCATTTTGGAAACTAGACCCCCCAAGGAACTTATCTAGATATGTGGTGAGAACTTTGAACCCACAAGGGCTTTACAGAAGTTTATAACGTACAGCAGTACAATTAAAAAATCATATTTTTTCCACAAAAATGATCTTTTCACCCCAATTTTTATTTTCCCAAGGGTAACAGGACCCTAGAAGTTATTGTGCAATTTTTCCTGAGTATGCTGATACCCCACATGTGGGGGTAAACCACTATTTGGGCGCATGGCAGAGCTTGGAAGGGAAGCAGCGCCATTTGACGTTTTTGGCTGGAATTGAGATCGGACACCATGTCGCGTTTGGAAAACCCCTGATGTACCAAAACAGTGGAAACCCCCCACAAATGACACCATTTTGGAAACTAGACCCCCTAAGGAACTTATCTAGATGTGTGGTGAGAACTTTGATCCCCCATGGGCTTCACAGAAGTTTATAACATAAAGCCATACAATTAAAAAATCATATTTTTTCCACAAAAATGATCTTTTCACCCTCAATTCTTATTTTTCCAAGGGTAACAGGACCGTAAAAGTTATTGTGCAATTTGTCCTGAGTACGCTGATACCCC
Organism: Dendrobates tinctorius; assembly: GCF_039654945.1. Lineage (NCBI taxonomy): Eukaryota > Metazoa > Chordata > Amphibia > Anura > Dendrobatidae > Dendrobates > Dendrobates tinctorius. The sequence goes on from NW_027361829.1 coordinate 35,118,188, forward strand.
ACATGTGGGGGTAAACCACTATTTGGGCACATGGCAGAGCTCGGAAGGGAAGCAGCGCCATTTGACGTTTTTGGCTGGAATTGAGATCGGACACCATGTCGCGTTTGGAAAACCCCTGATGTACCAAAACAGTGGAAATCCCCCACAAATGACACCATTTTGGAAACTAGACCCCCTAAGGAACTTATCTAGATGTGTGGTGAGAACTTTGAACCCCCATGGGCTTCACAGAAGTTTATAACATAAAGCCATACAATTAAAAAATCATATTTTTTCCACAAAAATGATCTTTTCACCCTCAATTCTTATTTTTCCAAGGGTAACAGGACCGTAAAAGTTATTGTGCAATTTGTTCTGAGTACGCTGATACCCCACATGTGGGGGGAAAACCACTATTTGGGCGCATGGCAGAGCTCGGAAGGGAAGCAGCGCCATTTGACGTTTTTGGCTGGAATTGAGATCGGACACCATGTCGCGTTTGGAAAACTCATGATGTACCAAAACAGTGGAAACCCCCCACAAATGACACCATTTTGGAAACTAGACCCCCTAAGGAACTTATCTAGATGTGTGGTGAGAACTTTGAACCCCCATGGGCTTCACAGAAGTTTATAACATAAAGCCATACAATTAAAAAATCATATTTTTTCCACAAAAATGATCTTTTCACCCACAATTCTTATTTTTCCAAGGGTAACAGGACCATAAAAGTTATTGTGCAATTTGTTCTGAGTACGCTGATACCCCACATGTGGGGGTAAACCACTATTTGTGCGCATGGCAGAGCTCGGAAGGGAAGCAGCGCCATTTGACGTTTTTGGCTGGAATTGAGATCGGACACCATGTCGCGTTTGGAAAACTCCTGATGTACCAAAACAGTGGAAACCCCCCACAAATGACACCATTTTGGAAACTAGACCCCCTAAGGAACTTATCTAGATGTATGGTGAGCACTTTGACCCCCCCAGTGCTTCACAGAAGTTTATAATGCCCGGGCGTGAAAATAAATAATTCGTATTTTTTCCACAAACATGATCTTTTAGTCACCATTTTTTTATTTTCCCAAGGGTAACAGGAGAAATTGGACCCCAAAAGTTGTTATCCAATTTGTCTTGAGTATGCTGATACCCCATATGTGGGAGAAAACTACTGTATGGGCACACGTCGGGGCTCGGAAGGGAAGTAGTGACGTTTTGGAATGCAGACTTTGATGGAATGGTCTGCGGGTGTTATGTTGCCTTTGGAGAGCCCCTAATGTACCTAAACAGTGGAAACCCCCACAAATGACACCATTTTGTAAACTAGACCCCCCAAGTAACTTATCTAGATGTGTGGTGAGCACTTTGAACCCCCCAGTGCTTCACAGAAGTTTATAACGCCCGGGCGTGAAAATAAAAAATTCGTATTTTTTCCACAAACATGATCTTTTAGTCACCATTTTTTTATTTTCCCAAGGGTAACAGGAGAAATTGGACCCCAAAGGTTGTTGTCCAATTTGTCCTGAGTATGCTGATACCCCATATGTGGGAGAAAACTACTGTATGGGCACACGTCGGGGCTCGGAAGGGAAGTAGTGACGTTTTGGAATGCAGACTTTGATGGAATGGTCTGCGGGTGTTATGTTGCCTTTGGAGAGCCCCTAATGTACCTAAACAGTGGAAACCCCCCACAAATGACACCATTTTGTAAACTAGACCCCCCAAGGAACTTATCTAGATGTGTGGTGAGCACTTTGAACCCCCCAGTGCTTCACAGAAGTTTATAACGCCCGGGCGTGAAAATAAAAAATTCGTATTTTTTCCACAAACATGATCTTTTAGTCACCATTTTTTTATTTTCCCAAGGGTAACAGGAGAAATTGGACCGCAAAGGTTGTTGTCCAATTTGTCCTGAGTATGCTGATACCCCATATGTGGGAGAAAACTACTGTATGGGCACACGTCGGGGCTCGGAAGTGAAGTAGTGACGTTTTGGAATGCAGACTTTGATGGAATGGTCTGCGGGTGTCATGTTGCCTTTGGAGAGCCCCTAATGTATCTAAACAGTGGAAAACCCCCACAAATGACACCATTTTGTAAACTAGACCCCCCAAGGAACTTATCTAGATGTGTGGTGAGCACTTTGAACCCCCCAGTGCTTCACAGAAGTTTATAACGCCAGGGCGTGAAAATAAAAAATTCATATTTTTTCCACAAACATGATCTTTTAGTCACCATTTTTTTATTTTCCCAAGGGTACCAGGAGAAATTGGACCTCAAAAGTTGTTGTCCAATTTGTCCTGAGTATGCTGATACCCCATATGTGGGAGAAAACTACTGTATGGGCACACGTCGGGGCTCGGAAGGGAAGTAGTGACGTTTTGGAATGCAGACTTTGATGGAATGGTCTGCGGGTGTCATGTTGCCTTTGGAGAGCCCCTAATGTACCTAAACAGTGGAAACCCCCCACAAATGACCCCATTTTGAAAACTAGACCCACTAAGGAACTTATCTAGATGTGAGGTGAGCACTTTGAACCCCCAAGGGCTTCACTGAAGTTTATAATGCCAGGGCATGAAAATAAAAAAATCGTATTTTTTCCAGAAACATGATCAATTAGTCCCCAATTTTTTCATTTTCCCAAGGGTAACAGGAGAAATTGGTCCCCCAAAAGTTGTTGTCCAATTTGGCCTGAGTACGCTGACACCCCATATGTGGGAGAAAACTACTGTATGGACACACGTCGGGGCTCGGAAGGGAAGCAGTGACGTTTTGGAATGCAGACTTTGATGGAATGGTCTGCGGGTGTCATGTGCGTTTGGAGAGCCCCTGATGTACCTAAACTATTGAAACTCCCCACAAGTGACCCCATTTTGGACACTAGACCCCCCACGGAACTTATCTAGATGTGTGGTGAGCACTTTGAACCCCCAAGTGCTTCACAGAAGTTTATAACACTCGGACGTGAAAATAAAAAAATCATTTTTTTCCACAAAAATGATATTTTTGCCCCCAATTTTTTATTTTCCTAAGGGTAACAGGAGAAATTGGACCCCAAAAAATGTTTTCCAATTTGTCCTTAGTAGGCTGATACCCTACATGTGGGGGTAAATCACTGTTTGGGCGCATGGCAGAGCTTGGAAGGGAAGGAGCACCATTTGACTTTTTCAACTCAGAATTAGCTGGAATTGAGATCAGATGCCATGTTGCATTTGGAGAGCCCCTGATGTGCCCAAACAGTGGAAACCCCCAATTATCACTCCAACCCTAACCCCAACACACCCCTAACCCTAATCTGAGCCCTAACCCTAGCCCTAACCCTAGCCCTAACCCTAACCCTAACCCTAACCCTAACCCTAGCCCTAACCCTAACCCTAGCCCTAACCCTAGCCCTAACCCTAAGGCTGTGTGCACACGCTGCGGATTTTCCTGAGGTTCCGCAGCGGTTTTGGCTGCTGCTGACCCGCAGCAGTTTCAGCTGCGGTGTACAGTACCATGATTCCCTATGGGAATCAAAAACCGCAGTGCAGACGGTGCGGAATTTTCAGCGCAGATTATCTGCGGTTTTCAATCCGCAGAAAGAATTGACATGTCAATTCTTTCTGCGGATTCTCCCGTGGTTTGCCATCTCCTCTATTGAGGAGATGAAAAAACGCAGGACAAAACCGCAGAGCAATCCGCAGGTAAAACCGCAGGTCTTTTGACCTGCGGTTTCACCTGCGGATTTTACAAAATCCGCGCGGATGAATCCGCACCTAATCCGCAGCGTGTGCACACAGCCTTACCCTAACGGGAAAATGGAGATAAATACTTTTTTTTAAATTTTATTATTTTTCCCTACCTAAGGGGGTGATATCGGGGGGTTTGATTTACTATTTATGGCGGTTTTTATATTTGGCAGCTGTCATACGCTAAAAGACGCTTTTTATTGTAAAATAGTTTTTGCATCACCACATTTTGAGAGCTATAATTTTTCCGTATTTTGACCCACTGAGTCATGTGAGGTCTTATTTTTTGCAGGACGAGTTGACGTTTTTATTGGTACCATTTTCGGGCACGTGACATTTTTTGATCGCTTTTTATTCCTATTTTTGGGACGCAGAATGAACAAAAACCAGCGTTTCATGAATTTCTTTTGGGGGGGTGCGTTTACACCGTTCCGCGTGCGGTAAAATTGATAAAGCGGTTTTATTCTTCGGGTCAGTACGGTTACAGCGATACCTCATTTAGGTCGTTTTTTTATGTTTTTGTCGGTTTTATGCAATGAAAACTATTTTATATAAAAAATAATTATTTTTGCATCGCTTTATTCTGCGAGCTATAACTTTTTTATTTTTTCGCTGATGATGCTGTGTGGCAGCTCGTTTTTTGCGGGACAAGATGATGTTTTCAGCGGTACCATGGATATTTATATGCGTCTTTTTGATCGCGCGTTATTACACTTTTTGTTTGGCGGTATGATAATAAATCATTATTTTTTGCTTCGTTTTTTATTTTTATTTTTTAAGGGGTTCGCTAAAGGGGTTAACTAATGGGACAGTTTTATAGGGCGGGTCATTACGGACGCGGTGATACCTAATATGTGTACTTTTATTGTTTTTTTTTTATTATTTCCAAAAAATGGATTTATTGGGGGAATATTTTTTTTTTTTTTTCTAATTTATTTGGCGATTTTTTTTTAATTATTTTAACACTTTTTTTTATTTTTTTTTTTACTTTATTAAATAGTCCCAGGTGGGACATCACTGTCCCTGTCACATCACAGATCAATGTGACAGATCAGCGATCTGACACAGGCACTGCAAAAGGCTTCCTCATGCCTGCGCTTTGCAGGCACTGAGGAAGCCAGCTTCCTCAGGCCCCCGAAGGCCCCCGTCGCCATCTTGGATTCGGGAGCCTGGAGGAAAGGAGCCCCCCGCAGCAGCGCTGCACATTGCGCTGCCGTGGGGGGCTCAGGGAAGCACGGAGGGAGCCCCCTCCCTGCCGATGCTTCCCCTGACCGCCCCTGACACATTGTGCCGGGTGTCAGCTGTGATAATCAGCTGACACCCGGCCGCGATTAGCGGCGCTCACCACGTGGGCGCCGCTGATCGCGGTAGACGTACTATCCCGTCCACGGTCATACGGGCCCGGGTACCGTGGACGGGATAGTACGTCGGATGTCAGGAAGGGGTTAAATTCTACTTCAACTGTAATGGCATTCAGGATGACAATACAGTTGAAGTTGAGATGATGGGTGGGGGCCGGTGCCGACACTGGCAACTGCCCTCCCGCTCACGGACCCATAGCAGTAGCGTCGCTTGCCACTGCTTCACAGGTGTTAATTAAAGATGGCTGCAATATCTAAGAGGGGCATATACGGGTCTGATGGGAAGTGTGAATTTGTAGAAGATTGGTGAGAGCTTGTTCACTCCACAAATCTCAACCCATATTTATATTGATTCTCGTAATTTGTATTCGGAAAGCAATGGAGCAATGATGATATTTACCAACTGGGTAAATACCGTATATACTCGTTTATAAGCCGAGATTTTCAGCCCATTTTTTTGGGCTCAAAGTCCCCCTCTCGGCTTATACACGTGTCATATACCTGGGGGTCAGCAGGGGAGGGGGAGCAGGGGTGTCAGAGATCATACTTACCACACCCTGGCACAGTCTCTGCAGCTCCCGCTTCTCCACGGTCTCCCTTCCTGCCTTCAGCGGTCACGTGGTACTGCTCATTAAACTCATGAATATGTGCATATGGGGGCATAATCTATGGAGCATTTTATGGGGCATAATCTATGGAGCTCTATGGAGCATCTTATTGGGCGTAATCTATGGAGCATCTTATGGGGCCATAACCTTTATATACAGTATGTGGCATATTATTCTATGGAGCATCTCATGGGGGCATTATTAACCTTTGTGCAGCATTATATGGGGTGCATTTTGTATGGAGCATCCTATGGGGCCCATCATGAACTGTATGGAGCATTATATGGGGCTCCTGATTCAATATGGATATTCAAAAACATTTAACCTACTGATGTCTCAATTAATTTTACTTTTATTGATATCTATTTTTATTTTTGAAATTTACCAGTAGCTGCTGCATTTTCCACCCTAGGCATATACGCGAGTCAATAAGTTTTCCCAGTTTTTTGTGGCAAAATTAGGGTGGTCGGCTTATAAATGGGTCGGCTTATACACGAGTATATACGGTAGTTACTGTATATTGATTAACATTAAAAAAACACAGTTTTTTTTATTAATTCGTAATTTTAATGGTCTTAAAGAGTGGCACAAAGCAAAAGCAAAACACTTCTACTCTATAAGAAGTTGTGATATGTACAACTATCAGAAGGTTACATTCATGTGTACAGCAGTGGAGATGCCTGTGGGACAGTCCTATGGGATATGGACAGGGCTCAGTTTACACAAGACTATTTACAGTAATTAAGCCCCCCTCCCCCAACTTTGGGTCTAATGCAGGGGTCCTCAAACTACGGCCCGCGGGCCACATGCGGCCCGCGAAGGACTTTTATCCAGCCCCTGGACAGGCTGACATTAACCGCACTGATTGCACCGCCCTCACTGCCGTGGTGAACCAATCAGCGCTGCAGCCGTGATGAACCAATCAGCGCTGTAGCTCACAAACACTGCCACCCCCCTGACACGCCCACTAAAGAACTAGACTGCAGAGTGCAAACTCGCGGGCGGGACGAGGCGCCGAGGAAAGGTGTTGTGAAGCCCTCAATATGCAGCAGAGACCACATAGACGACGTGATTGTCATCACGCCGCCTGCGCGGCCTAATGACGTCACGCCACCTGTGCCGGAAGAAGACTGGGACGAGTGGGCCGCCTCTTCATAACAGCGGGGGACATAGGTGAGTACTGTTTTTTTTTTCTTTTTAACTCCGGGTCCTATTGGGGACCAGTGCTGCAAAATGGGGACGTTTACCTGCCTACTAGGGACCTGTGCTACATATTGGGGACCTGTGCTACGTATTGGGGACCTGTGCTACTTACTGGGAACCTGTACCTGCCTATTGGGGACCTGTGCTACCTATTGGAGACCTGTATCTGCCTATTGGGGACCTGTGCTGCCTATTGGGGACCTGTATCTGCCTATTGGGGACCTATGCTGCCTATTGGGGACCTGTACCTGCCTATTGGGGACCTGTGCTACCTACTGGGGACCTGTACCTGCCTATTGGGGACCTGTGCTACCTATTGGGGACCTGTATCTGCCTATTGGGGACCTCTACCTGCCTATTGGGGACCTGTACCTGCCTATTGGGGACCTGTGCTGCAAAATGGGGACGTTTACCTGCCTACTAGGGACCTGTGCTACGTATTGGGGACCTGTGCTACCTATTGGGGACCTGTATCTGCCTATTGGGGACCTGTGCTACCTATTGGGGACCTGTATCTGCCTATTGGGGACCTGTGCTGCCTATTGGGGACCTGTGCTGCCTATTGGGGACCTGTACCTGCCTATTGGGGACCTGTGCTACCTATTGGGGACCTGTACCTGCCTATTGGGGACCTGTGCTACCTATTGGGGACCTGTATCTGCCTATTGGGGACCTGTGCTGCCTATTGGGGACCTGTATCTGCCTATTGGGGACCCGTACCTGCCTATTGGGGACCTGTACCTGCCTATTGGAGACCTGTGCTACCTTTTGAGGACCTGTGCTACCTGTTGGGGACCTGTACCTGCCTATTGGGGACCTGTACCTGCCTATTGGGGACCTGTACCTGCCTATTGGGGACATTTACCTGCCTAATAGGGACCTGTGCTGCCTATTGGGGACCTGTGCTACCTATTGGGGACCTGTACCTGCCTATTGGGGACCTGTGCTGCTTATTGGGGACCTGTATCTGCCTATTGGGGACCTATGCTGCCTATTGGGGACCTGTACCTGCCTATTGGGGACCTGTGCTACCTACTGGGGACCTGTACCTGCCTATTGGGGACCTGTGCTACCTATTGGGGACCTGTATCTGCCTATTGGGGACCTGTACCTGCCTATTGGGGACCTCTACCTGCCTATTGGGGACCTGTGCTGCCTATTAGGGACCTGTACCTGCCTATTGGGGACCTGTGCTACCTATTGGGGACCTGTATCTGCCTATTGGGGACCTGTGCTGCCTATTGGGGACCTATATCTGCCTAATGGGGACCTGTGCTGCCTATTGGGGACCTGTACCTGCCTATTGGGGACCTGTGCTTCCTACTGGGGACCTGTACCTGCCTATTGGGGACCTGTGCTACCTATTGGGGACCTGTATCTGCCTACTGGGGACCTGTACCTGCCTATTGGGGACCTGTACCTGCCTATTGGGGACCTATGCTGCAAAATGGGGACGTTTGCCTGCCTACTAGGGACCTGTGCTACGTATTGGGGACCTGTGCTACCTATTGGGGACCTGTACTACCTACTGGGGACCTGTACCTGCCTATTGGGGACCTGTGCTACCTATTGGGGACCTGTACCTGCCTATTGGGGACCTGTACCTGCCTATTGGGGACCTGTGCTGCAAAATGGGGACGTTTACCTGCCTACTAGGGACCTGTGCTATGTATTGGGGACCTGTGCTACCTATTGGGGACCTGTATCTGCCTATTGGGGACCTGTGCTACCTATTGGGGACCTGTATCTGCCTATTGGGGACCTGTGCTGCCTATTGGGGACCTGTGCTGCCTATTGGGGACCTGTACCTGCCTATTGGGGACCTGTGCTACCTATTGGGGACCTGTACCTGCCTATTGGGGACCTGTGCTACCTATTGGGGACCTGTATCTGCTTATTGGGGACCTGTGCTGCCTATTGGGGACCTGTATCTGCCTATTGGGGACCTGTACCTGCCTATTGGGGACCTGTACCTGCCTATTGGAGACCTGTGCTACCTTTTGAGGACCTGTGCTACCTGTTGGGGACCTGTACCTTCCTATTGGGGACCTGTACCTGCCTATTGGGGACCTGTACCTGCCTATTGGGGACATTTACCTGCCTAATAGGGACCTGTGCTGCCTATTGGGGACCTGTGCTACCTATTGGGGACATTTACCTGCTTATTAGGGACCTGTACCTGCCTATTGGGGACCTGTGCTGCCTATTAGGGACCTGTACCTGCCTATTGGGGACCTGTGCTACATATTGGGGACCTGTGATACCTACTGGGGACCTGTACCTGCCTATTGGGGACCTGTGCTACCTATTGGGGACCTGTATCTGCCTATTGGGGACCTGTGCTGCCTATTGGGGACCTGTATCTGCCTATTGGGGACCTGTGCTGCCTATTGGGGCCCTGTACCTGCCTATTGGGGACCTGTGCTTCCTACTGGGGACCTGTACCTGCCTATTGGGGACCTGTGCTACCTATTGGGGACCTGTATCTGCCTACTGGGGACCTGTACCTGCCTATTGGGGACCTGTACCTGCCTATTGGAGACCTATGCTGCAAAATGGGGACGTTTGCCTGCCTACTAGGGACCTGTGCTATGTATTGGGGACCTGTGCTACCTATTGGGGACCTGTGCTACCTACTGGGGACCTGTACCTGCCTATTGGGGACCTGTGCTACCTATTGGGGACCTGTACCTGCCTATTGGGGACCTGTACCTGCCTATTGGGGACCTGTGCTATCTTTTGATGACCTGTGCTACCTGTTGGGGAAATTTTCCTGCCTATTGGGGACCTGTACCTGCCTATTGGGGACCTGTACCTGCCTATTTGGGACCTGTGCTACCTGTTGGGGACATTTTCCTGCCTATTGGGGACCTGTGCTGCCTATTGGGGGCATTTATCTGCTTATTAGGGATCTGTGCTGCCTATTGGGGACCTGTTCCTGCCTATTGGGGACCTGTTCCTGCCTATTGGGGACCTGTTCCTGCCTATTGGGGACCTGTGCTGCCTATTGGGGACCTGTGCTGTCTATTGGGAACATTTACCTGCCTACTGGGGACCTGTGCTACCTAATGGGGACATTTACCTGCTTATTAGGGACGTGTGCTGCCTACTGGGGACCTGTACCTGCCTATTGGGCACCTGTACCTGCCTATTGGGGACCTGTGCTGCCTATTGGGGACCTGTGCTACCTATTAGGGACCTGTTCCTGCCTATTGGGGACCTGTGCTGCCTATTGGGGACATTTACTTGCCTATTGGGGACCTGTGCTGCCTATTGGGGACCTGTGCTACCTATTTGGGACCTGTGCTGCTTACTGGGGACATTTACCTGCCTTTTAGGGACCAATGCTGCCTCTTGGGGATTCTTGCACCACACTAGTCTGAGCCTGAGGTAAAAGTGGAGTTCCACCAATATGGGCACTGGTGAGGCTGCATTGATGGGCACTGATCAGGCTGCTTTGACGGGCACTGATCAGGCTGCATTGATGGGCAGTGCAGTCTGTATGTCTCTGTATGGGCAATTTTATTGCTGGTATATTGTTTTTGTAGCGCTGTATATATGTTGGTATTTTATATAGCAATTTTGAATCCCTAGGAAACAATGATATCATGAGAGAGAAAAAATTGACTCGAAGTGTAGGATATTCGAAAAACCCAAAAGAATCGGTAAGTTTGATGATTTAACTTTACTTCTTCATTTTTAATATTGTATTTGTTCCTATTTTGTTTTATGATTTCTAAATAAGATATGTGCAGTGTGCATATGAATTTGGTGCTAATTTTTTTTAAACTATATTCCGGCCCACCAATGGTCCGAGAGACCGTGATCTGGCCCCCTGTTTAAAAAGTTTGAGGACCCCTGGTCTAATGACACAAACTGACATCACCATAGATATCTATGATGTCATTTTGTATCATTCCACCCATGATTCACCTGGACTTGCAACTGTAACATGGGTTTTTTACACTATTGTAAAACATACCAAAGAGACATTATAAAAATAACTTATAATTAGAAGTATAGAACACATTCAGTGCATTTCAATCAGCCTAGTAGAACTACTATTTGTGACTACATTGTATTGCTACAGTAATAGTGTACAGTTCATTTGATGAATAATATATAATTAATTCAGCACCAAAAAAAACATAAATTCACAAGACATCTTTAAAGGGAACCTGTCATGTTGTACATGAGGTGCGATATGTGGATATAGAGGAGGAAAAGCTGAGCAGAAAAGATATATAGGTTTGTTGGAAAATATCCAGTGTAAAATTTGCATTTTAATCATAGAAATACACGGAAGGAATCCAGTGGGAGGTCCTGCTCAGTGATTGACAGCCATCTCTGCATGCACAGTGATACAGGGAAGACTGTCAATCACTGCGTAGCACCTCCACTGGACTCTTCTCTTGCAGATCAGACATTTTCAGCATAACAGTTTCCCTCTAAAGTAGACATAAATTACATCTCCAAAATATTTAAACCTACACGTACTAATGAACGTTCATTAGCATTTGACCTGCTAGGGTAGCAGTTTGTGCTTCAGAGCTGTTCTTCCTACTGTACATGGGGACTGGAAGTTTGAATGAAATGTAGCCATAAGGCTGGGTTGACATTGCGTTTGTGGGCAGTGTTTAACGCATCCATTACATTGCGACATTAACACTATGTAACGGACGCATTAACGCGCCCATAGACTGCAATAGACGAGCGCATCGCCAACGAATGTCATAATCGGCATGCGTTCGCGATGTGCCGTCATTCTGTGATGGACCCTCGGACGCGGTCTGCAGCGTCCGAGGGTCCGTCACTGCTAGCACAGATAAGGAAGCTGCGCTAGCGTGATCGGTAAATGCAATCACAATATGACAGTAGCATTAATACAGTCCGTCAACGCTATGTCTTGAACGGGCTGCATTAACGCAATGTGAACCTAGCCTTATAAAGTAGTCATCAGGTTATCCAGTCACCCATTTGCATGCAAGTATGCAGAAAATCCTTCATCCCTCCTACTACACACTTCTCAGTTTGGGTTTGCCTGTAGCTTTGCCCCTGTGTCTCCTTGGCTTTGGGAAACTTGGAGAAGTTAATTTGGCGCTCTATGGGAGTTAAGAAAAGTTGCCGAACAAGCGTTCTCAGCAATTCTCAGAACTCTCGAATAAAAATGACTGAAGAAAGCTATGCATGATCGGCCAACTCTCATCTGACAGCAGAGCATCAACATAGTTATAGATTTTTATTTTTAAAGGGATTATTTGAGACGTTAACATTGATGGCCTATCCTTATAATAGGTCATCAATATCTGGTTGAGGGAGATGTGACACCCGGCACCCCCGCCAATCAACTGTTCCTCTTGTTGGTGGCGGCTTGAACTGCTCAGTTGCGGGACTGCACAGCACTGCCTCGCTGGAGAAATAGTGGCTCTTGATTTGACTAAGGGGCGGATGTGCAGTACCTGGCCGTGGCCACTATGCAGTCCGCGAACTTGTGCTGTGCAGTTCTGGCTGACACTGGGAACAGCTGATCGGTCAGGTGTCCGGGTGTCACATCCCCACCGAACAGACATAGATGACCTATCCCAAGGATAGATGATCAATGTTAAAGTCCAAGGCAACCCCTTTAACTGAATCCCTCCTCCAAATGGTGCTACTCCACTGCACCAGGAACAGTTTTTCTTTTTCTTAGGTGTCTCACTATTCCACACTTATGCCCCCAGAGATCCAAATTTTTTCTTTCCACTAATGGGCTGTATACCATGTAACTGTCAGGAACACCGCACTGAACTTGCTCACTGAGCCAGTGCGCGTGTCCTGAGTAAAGCGAACTGTGCTCAAAGATACCTGTGGAGTGTGCAGCAGCTGAGTAGGTGCGTACTTCAGAACAGCAGGACCTGAAGCACGTGACTGCTGGGGGCATGGCCTAAACTCCAGAGAGCTAGGAGCTGCAAGAGAACTCCTAGCAGGGTAACTGCGAGACAAAGTTACCAAGGGGCATAGACAGGGAGGACAGTCAGGACGTAGCCAATGAGTCATACACAGAGATAGCTGCAAGGTGCAAGAGGGGCGAGCAGAGAGTAGTCAGATTACAGGCAACGAGTCATACACAGAGAGGTTAACGCAGTACAGAATCAACAGGCAAACTCACAACGGGGAACAGAACCAGGTCAGAACCATATAAACAAGCTATAACAATGAACAGGCACAGGCACATGGAGGTCACCACACTCAGCCAAAGGCAAAAGTATTAATGACAGGGATTGGAGCTTCCCAGGGGTTTAAGAAGCTCTCCCAGAACCAGAGAGGCCACAATCATTAACCCCAGGTGTGCAGGTCAAAACCTGCACTGAGCTCCAGACATTAACCCCTGACGTGCAGCTCAAAAACCTGCACTGGGATCATGACAGTACCCCCCTCTCAACGGGGGGCCTCTGGACCCCCAGGCTTCCTCGGGTACTTGGCATGGAAAGCCCGAACCAGGTGATCTGCATGTACAGAGCGAGCAGGGACCCATGAGCGCTCCTCTGGTCCATATCCCTTCCAGTGGACCAGATACAGCAAAGAGCGGCGCTCCCGCCGAGAGTCCACAATATGTCTGACCTCATACTCCAATTGACCCTCCACCAACACTGGAGGAACAACAGGCTCGGAGTCCTCTTTGACAGAGCCTACGGATGGATTTCAACAGAGATTTATGGAACACATTGGATATTTTTAATGAGGCGGGGAGACGCAACCTATATGCCACTGGGTTGACTATTTTCATAATCTCATACGGACCAATGAACTTTGGTCCCAACTTAGCTGATGGTACCTTTAAGTTGATGTTGCGTGTGAAAAGCCAAACCTTCTCTCCCACCTGAAACATGTCTCCCGAGGCTCTCTTTTTGTCAGCAAAATATTTGTACCTCCCCTGGGCCTGAGAGATATTACGCTGGACTTCAGCCCAGAGTTTTTTAACCGTTGCACAGACCCCTCTACCCCTAGACAACTGGAACCCACCCGTGAAAACTCCCCAAAATGCGGATTAAACCCATACTTAATCAGGAATGGGGACATGTTGGCGGACTGACTCACCCGATTGTTAAAAGCAAGTTCCGCCAACAGTAACGCATCACACCAATCCTCCTGTCTGACGGAGGTCAGACACCTGAGATTTTGTTCCAGGGATTGATTGGTGCGTTCTGTCTGACCATTACTCTCCGAGTGATATGCCGACGAGAAGGAGAGTGAGATGCCCAATTTCATACAGAACGCCCTCAAAAATTTGGCCACAAACTGCACACCTCTTTCAGACACCACATTTCATGGGTACCCCATGCAATCGGACCACATGCTGTACAAACAACCTTGACAATGTTTCTGCTGAGGGTAATGCTGCCAAGGGAATGAAATGGGCCTGTTTAGAAAACCTATCCACCACCACCCAGATCACGGTATTGCCCCTGGAAGGCTGGTAATAAAATCCATGGAAAGATGAGTCCATGGCCTATCAGTAACCGGTAAAGGTATGAGTTCCCCAGCCGGCCGGTTATATGAGCTTTTGGAACGGGCACACACACCACAAGCAGAAACAAATTTCTTGACATCGGACCTTAGTGAAGGCCACCAAAAACCCCTAGCTACTGCCTCTCTAATGGCCATGATACCTGGATGAGCACTCAGCCAAGACTCATGAAACTCCTGCAGAAGCCTAGGCCGCAATAAATCTGGAACAAACAATTTATCCCCTGGCCTGGTTGCTGGAGCTAGGGCCTGAGCCCTTAGAATTTAGTGTTCCAACTCAGATGATACCCCCGCCACTACCACCCCTGGGGGAAGAATGGAGGATGGCTGCTCGGAGGGAGACACTGGGTCAAAACTTCTGGACAGGGCATCCGCTTTAACATTTTTGGACCCCGGTCGAAAAGTAATGGAGAACTGAAAACGTGGAAAAAAGTGACCAACGGGCTTGTCTAGGAGTAAGCCTCTTAGCAGATTCAAGGTATGCCAAATTTTTGTGATCCATGACAACCGTGATAGGGTGAGCCGCCCCTTCCAAAAAGTGCCTCCATTCCTCAAACGCCAGCTTGACCGAAAGAAGTTCTCTGTTATGATTGAGTCACCGAGGAGGAAAAAACAAAACACAAGCTCAGCCCAGAAAATCAGAGAGGTTGGAATCTAGCGGATTGCTTACCCCTTATCCTATCACACAACTAGTAGTAGCCGTGGAGTGTTCCTACAGAGATCCTAGACACCTCGTCACAGCCGGAGATCTAAATAAGCCTAAAGAAAGAAAAGGGAAAAACTGACTGCCCCAGAGCAGACCCCAAAGCAATAGGCAGCCCCCCCCTTATCTTTGGGAAGCAGGATTCAGACTGGTCTCCAAGAATCCAGCAGAGAAATTACCAGCCACTCAGAAGGGCGTCGGCTGCCTTATATCCAGTCTGATGTTCCCGTTACCCAGTCACAATCCACCTGATCAGGTGTTTGGTTTCTTTCATCCAAATGAGCCTCACTACCTTCCTTCACCAGAAGAGGGAGATCCTCGGACACAATTGGTGAAAGAACAGATGAGCTCACAACAGTTTTCTATTGCCTACATCATAGTTTCTCTCGGCTGAAGAGAACTTCTTGGAGAACAAGGCACAGGGTCTCAGATTGGTAAGGGTGGCCGGACCCTGGGACAGCACTGCCCCCACCCCTACTTCAGAAGCATCCACCTCCACAATGAATGGTTTGGACGGGTCTGGTTGGACCAACACCGGGGCTGACATGAAACATTTCTTAATAGCTGAGAAGGACTCCTTAGCGAGTACAGACCAATTTTTTACATCAGCGCCCTTCCGGGTAAGATCCATGAGTGGTTTAACCACTTGTGAAAAACCTTTAATGAATCTCTGATAATAGTTTGCAAATTGTAAGAAGCGCTGAAGCCCCTTGAGATCTTGAGGCTCAACCCAGTCAGCGATTGCCAGCACCTTCTTAGGATCCATACGAAACCCCTCACAGGACACAATCAACCCCAAAAAAGACAGTTCCTGTACAAAAAACGAACATTTTTCCAATTTAGCGAACAATTTGTTCTCCCTTAATCTCTGGAGAACTGTCTGTAGATGTTGCAAGTGAGATTGGCTGTCCGGGGAATACACCAAAATGTCATCCAAATAAATAATAACAAAACGGCCTATCAGGTCAGAAAACACCACGTTGATGAAATTCTGGAAAATAGTGGGTGCATTAGTTAACCCAGACGTCATTACCAGGTTTTCAAAGAGTCATTCTGATGTGAGGAACGCAGTTTTCCACTTGTCCCCTTCCCGAACCCTTATCAGATTATAGGCCCCCCGGAGATCTAACTTGGAGAACCATTGGGCCCCAGCTAACTGGTTACATAAGTCTGGGATGAGGGGAAGCGGGTAAGTGTTCCTAACCGTTATCTTCTTCACAAAGAAGAATTCTGCTGCCACAGGTGACACAGAAGGCCTGATATGCCCTTTGCGGAGTCTCTCATCTATGTACTCCTTCATGGCTTGGCGCTCAGGCCCAGACAAATTGAACGATCGAGCCTTAGGTAACTTGGCTCCGGGTACTAAATAAATGGCACAATTGTAGGGTCTATGTGGTGGCAGCGCCTCAGCCTCACTTTCGGAAAAAACATCTTCGAAATCCTTCAGGTACTCCGGAATACCTTCCAGACCGACAGACGACACAGATATGGATTTAACAGTGTTAACAAGGTGTCCCAGGTTACCACATTTATCCTTGCATCCCCATTGAGCGATCTCCCCTGTAACCCAATCAATGGTAGGATTATGGCGTTGAAGCCAAGGCATCCCCAGTACCAGTCCTGTATCAGGCTTCTGACAGCGCCGGCGTGCAGCCTCCGCTGAGCAGGGACTCACCCGTACTGTAGGGGCCCCGGGGACAGGAATTGCCGGAAAGCACGGATGCACAGGACCTGAACGCTGAAGCTTTAGCAAGCAGGCACAGGACCTAGGGTCTTGTGACAGCAAGGGGCGGGGCTTAGCATCCTGCTTTCACAGATGGTAGAAAACTCAGAGTCGGGCAAAACGGAGGTCTTAGACAGTACGGGGAAACGAGGTACAGAATCGTGAGTCAGAGAATAGTCAGGCGTAGCAGAGGGTCACACACGGGATGGAGGCAGAAGTACCAGAGGGGCGATCACAGGGAGGTCAGGACAAAGCCAGGGGTCATACATGGGACGGACACACAAGTACAAAATCAGAATCCAAGAGACGTAAACCGAGGCCAAACCAGGTCATACACCAAACAATCGTAACAGGACAGGCGAGAGCACAAATGGAGCAGGGTCGGGCACACTCAAACTAGGAGTATAAACGACAGGGGAGGGTCCTCACCTGAAGCTATAAAAACCCTCCCCAGACCCAGAAGGAGGCTTTACCAATTAACCCCTACACCACCTGCCCAGCATTCTGAATAAACCATGACATCCTGCAGGCAAGTTATCTAGCACAAGACAACTTAGTTTTTCCACATGAGTGGAGCCCACTTTTAGAGAAAAAAGTTCAGACCTGCAACAGATACCATCCTGTGTAAGAGGGGACGAGTGAATTGCCACAAGTTTAACAGAATCCCGAAGCCTGACTGTCCCTATCTTATTAAGAGTCATAATTTTGGTAAAAATCAGGTTCACAGCAGAACCACAGTCAACAAAAGCAGTAGTCTGAACTGGACCATTACCAAGTTCCAGTTCCACCTGCATCACCATTTTTGCACGTGAGGAAAATTGTACCTGAAGGTCTGGGTAGCCTCCTCGAATACTACCCAGACCTAGTCATTTCCCGCCATCTTGGAGGATGACGGACAAGAGGGGCAGTCCTTCTTCCAGTGTCCAGATTCCACACAGTAGAAGCACAACTGCTTCTCCCGGCGGCGTCTTCTTTCCTTTTCCTCACAGGTGACAGCGCTCACCTCCATAGCCACAGGAAGAGTCCGGGTCTCATCTCCACTGAAGAATAATGGTGTTTCCCATTGCATAACTCCTCTAGCCCATAGTCTGCGATCCATGTGAACCGCTTGGGTCATGGCATCCTCCAGGGAGTCAGGTGGAGGATGGAGTGCCAAGGCATCCTTCTGATGTTCACACAGGCCTCTACGGAACAGCCCCCTAAGGGCGGCATCACTCCAAGAAATCTCGGCTGCCCAATGTCTGAATTCCATACAGAACCATTCGGTCGAGTGCTCCCCCTGACAGACACTCATCACCTTGTCCTCAGCCAAACGCACTCTATCAGGCTCATCATAAATAAGAGAAAACAGAAATCAAAAAGCACAAATATCCTGAACTAAAAAGTAAAAAATAAACTGCAAATAATGCATAAAGGTAATAATAACAATAAGGGTATTTAGTAAACAAAATTTTGATCAAAATAATGTACAAGCCATCTCGCCACATCACGGGAACCCTTGTGGGACACTCCCTACTCTAGTATTTAAAACCTTTTCACTTGCCAAGTGACGTGAATGTGAACAAGGATTGAGCGGCTGAACCACTAGTAACAGCTTAGGCCAGACAGGATGGTTTTTCCAGCTCAGAAAGAGGGCGGTCACACCCATATATACACTGAATGCCCAATGAAAGAAGAGGAAAGTGAAAATGCCCAGGCTTGTGGGGACCCCCTAAGCAGGGACATAACCACCCCCACCCTCTGTTTCTCATCCCCAGAGGAGCGGGATCTCAAAGAGAAAAAGAGCTTACAGCCTCCTTAAATGCTCTGAATTCATGTTTGTTACCAGCAAATGTATCTGGCAATTTAACCGGGGATTCGGGTGGGACTAAAATTACATCTCTATTGCCTGCCTGCTGAAAGTCTGCGGAAAGCACCCCCTGAACTGAGTCCTCAACCCGCCGTTGGGACTGAGCCAGAGCTGGGTGTTCCAAACTTAGCTTCTGCAGCGACTGAGTCAAGCATTTCACCTGCTCAGATAAAGCACACATTGGGTCCATGCTGCAGAAGTGAGGAGAGAAAAAAAAATTCAAGGTCAGTTATAATGTCAGGAACACCACACTGAACTTGCTTACTGAGCCACTGAGCGTGTCCTGAGCAGGGCTGCCACTAGGAATTTCGGGTCCCCATACTGGTAAAATTTTCAGGGCCCCCTTGAGACTCCACCCAGGCTCCATCCCAGCCCCACCTCCACTCCGCGAACTGTCCAAAGTCCCACGGCTCTCTCTTGGAGAAACTCCACTTCTCACCAATCACACATTAACAGTTCCCATCACCAGATCACAAATATAGCCGGCAGCTTTTGTTTTGGCCAAAAGATTTTTTAAGCCGCCACCATAACAGGGTAGACTCTTTTGGCTCTATTCTACTGTAACCTACTAAATATTTGTTAAAATATGTGATGCAATTTAGGTTTTTTCTATTTTTAAATTTTTAAAATGACCAATAATATCACATACAAGGCAAAAATACCACCGCACCATGTCCAGACCACATAGTGAGTGACCTATAATACCACACACAAGGAACAAATACCGCCAGACCATGACCAGACCACATATTACCACCACAGTGACCGAATAATATCACATACAAGGAACAGCACTGCACCATGACCAGACCACATATTACCACCACAGAGCCTGAATACTACAATACTGATCAGTAATAAAAAAAACACGATACTATCACCATAAGTGCCATTATACACAGGAGAGCTGTACTTAGCATGCAGTGTCTGTGTACAGGTAATACAGTGATCAATGACATTATACACAAGGCCTCTAAACAGTGTATAGTGTCGGTGTATAGGTGACACACTAACTCACCAGGGACATCTCTAGGTGAAGTCCTTCATCTTTGCTTTTCATCTTTCATCCAGCACAGACCGCCATCACATCTTCCAGCCAGGGCTCGTCTCTGCAGGAAATAACACAGTTATCTAGAGCTCCGCTTGCAGAACATATTACTTAATTTTCCTAACTTCTACATTACATCACATGAAGAAAAAAAGGCAACATAGTGTCACTCTACACAATAACAGGACCGCCCTCCCACCATTTAAAACAGTATACTAAAAAAATAAAATAAATACATCACTGCAGTAATAATATCCTTTAATTAGACCCTGTGGTAATAATATCCCCCATCCTAGCCCCCGTGTGTCTCATTCCTGGCTTCAGCCATCCGTTCAACCATCCCTCCTTCATAAGTATCCATTCTGCCCCATACGATCTCCCCATCCTGCCCCATCTGTCTCCACCGTATCCATCCTGCCCCGTGATCCTGCATGATCTGTCTCCAATCTACCCCATCTGTCTCCAATCCTGCCCCCAGTGTCTCCAGTCATGCCCCCATGTCTTTGATCCTGCCCCCTGTGTCTCCAACCATGCCCCATATCTGCAATCATGCCCTGTATCTCATTCTGCCCCTTCCTGTGTCTCACTGTCACATTCTGCCCCCGTGCCTCACATTCTGCCCCTTCCTGTGTCTCACTGTCACATTCTGCCCCCATGCCTCACATTCTGCCCCTTCCTGTGTCTCACTGTCACATTCTGCCCCGTGTCCATTCAGCCCCCTCCTGTGTCTCACTATCACATTCTGCCCCTATCGTGCCCAGCATTCTGCCCCATTGTGTCCAGCAATCTGCCCCATCGTGCCCAGCAATCTGCCCCATCATGTCCAGCAATCTGCCCCATCGTGTCCAGCAATCTGCACCATCGTGCCCAGCATTCTGCCCCCATCATGACCAGCAATCTGCCCCATCGTGTCCAGCATTCTGCCCCATCATGTCCAGCATTCTGCCCCCATCATGACCAGCAATCTGCCCTATCGTGTCCAGCAATCTGCCCCATCGTGCCCAGCATTCTGCCCCTATCATGACTAGTGTTGAGCATTCCGATACCGCAAGTATCGGGTATCGGCCGATATTAGCGGTATCGGAATTCCGATACTTAGTTCCGATACTTTTGTCATATCGGATTCCGGAATCGGAATCGGAATAGGAAGTTCCCATCATGCTATGAGCCTGCTTGCTTTGATTAAGCCAATGGGAATCCTCCGAAGTGTGGGCACATCCTGTTAGGCATGTAGGCATGTTAACTATTGGCATGGCTGTGATTGGCTGCCGAAATGATGTCATGATGCACTATAAAAGCCACCGCAGCCGCCATTTCTGGTCACTCTGCTGTGAATTCAGTTAGGGACAGGCTGCTGTAGAAGACTGTGAGGGACAGTTAGAAATAGCCATTCCACCAAACATCTAGTGCTTTACCCAGGCTACATAAACCACCACTGTAGCCTTCTTTGCCCTAGCAGCAGTGTTCACAGCTGTCTGCAAGGGCTGTGTGAGTGCAGCTCACGCTGTGGAGTGGGTCCTGCAGCCACGTCAGGCTGTAGGCCACCCAGTGTGATCACTGCTGCCTCATACATCTTTTATTTTTTGAGCTGCATTTTTTACATAATTTCAATCTAGTGTGCTTCCATCCGTATCCATATACGTTGGTTGCAAACACTAGTAGTAGACAGCGGAGCCTTTCTGCAGCCTTTCAGTGCTAGTGTCCACTTTGCTGCACTGTTCACGGCTGTCTGAGAGGTCTCTGACTGTGTGTGAGTGCAGCTCACGCTGAGTAGTGTGTCCTGCAGCTACGTCTGGCTGTAGGACGCTCAGCGTGCGTCAGTGCCTCACACATATTTTTATTTGAGTGCAGCTCATTTTTTCTTCTATTAGTGTGCATCCATCCGTCTCCATCTACGGTGGTTGCAAACACTATAAAGGAGTACACAGCGGAGCCTTTCTGCAGCCTGTCAGTGCCAGTGCCCACTTAGCTGCACTGTTGACGGCTGTCTGAGAGGCCTCTGACTGTGTGTGAGTGCAGCTCACGCTGAGTAGAGTGTCCTGCAGCTACGTCTGGTTGTAGGACGCTCAACGTGCGTCACTGCCTCACACATATTTGTCTTTGAGTGCAGCTCATTTTTTCTTCTCCTATTAGTGTGCATCCATCCGTATCCATCAACATTGGTTGGTTGCAAACACTATATAGGAGTAGATATAGGAGCCTTTTTTTCTGGCTTGTGCCCTGCCGGCGCAGCCAGATTAGTATTACCCAATTTTTTTGGAGCCTCATCTTTTGCATTGTAGGTTACCTGCCTGCATTGTAATAGCTCCAAAAAGTTGGTGATACTATCAGTTTCAATTCTTTGTTCACATACTTTGAGTTTGTTTCCAACAAAGAAACCACAAAAAAAGTTCACCAAACACTACATTTTGAACTTGTGTAGGCCACATCAGCTCCTATTAAAGTCTAGTCCACACACACACACACTTCATAAAATTAGTGTTTCTTGTACCTGTAACCAGCTGTTCAGGAATAAGCACACTAAGGCCCCCCTTTGTACTTTTTTGCCTATCTTAAGCAGTCTTGCAAGATGAAGAAGGCAGGGAGTAAGGCGCGTGGGCGTGGGCGTGGGCGTGGAGTTTCAGCAGGGAGAGGACGTGGGGATTCTGCAGGGAGAGGACGTGGGGATTCTACAGGTAGAGGACGTGGGGATTCTGGGCCTGCTGCGGGCACCAGTGGATCAGCATCCCCCAGTTTTAGCAGGCAACAGTCCTTTATGCGCAGCTTTGTAGGACCTCAACGTACCCCACTGCTGCGGGAGGAACAAATTGAAGCCGTTGTCGGATGGATGGCAGCTAACGCATCGACTTCAATTACTTCCGCATCCTCTCAGGGTCAGAGCACCGAAGAGCAACCATCTGTCTCTTCACCACCTGCCAAAGTGCCCAGGCAGTCAGAGAGACATGGACAGGAGCCATCACAGTCTCTACTTCTGTTCTCGGAATCTGTTGGCTTGGAAAGAGGGGGCCAGCCAAGCAGCATTCCTGAATGTGAAGAAGAGGGAGTATGCAGTGATGCGCAACTTCTTTGTCCCTCTGAATCTGAAGAGGCGAGTGGGCCAGTGCCTATGGTCAGCACACCTCAGTACGCATCAGATGATGACGAGACTCAGTTGCCACTTTCTGGTGCGTACGGTGCTGGCGAGACAACCCCGGAGAAGCAGCTGTTTGAAGAGGGGAGTGAAGATGATGAGGTCCTTGACCCATCATGGCATGAGCAACAGGAAGGTGGTGGGAGCAGCTCGGAGGAAGAGATTCCCCTACCGGCCAAAACAGGAGGCAGAGGGAGGGGGAAGACTTGGTTGCCTGTACCCTCCACTTCGGCACCCGTTAGGAGCATTCCTCCTTCCAAAGGCAAACCGGGCGCTCACAAGAGTTGCAGTGCATGGTCCTTTTTTGACACAGTTGCAGATGACATTTGCTTTGTCAAATGCAAGCTGTGTCATCAGAGAGTCAAAAGAGGGAGAAATGTCAGCAACCTCAATACCACAAATATGTGGAAACATGTGCGCACCAAGCACGAGTTGGAGTTGCAGAGACACCCTGAAGACGTAGGCCAACGTACAGCACCACCTACCACCTCTTCAGTTCGTGTTGGGCCCTCTTCCTCCAGCTCACACACTGCTGGTTCGGCTTCCTCACAGGATCGCCAAGGAAGAACCTCTGCCACTGTTGTCCGGAGACCCTATCAGATTACACCCATAGCAGCACGTTCCCATCCATCACAGCCATCGGTAGCACAGGCATGGGATAAAAGGCGCCCTTACTCGGCAAACCATCCCCGAGCACAGTCTCTGAATGCTGGCATTGCCAAACTTCTGGCAGTTGAAATGCTGTCATTCAGGCTGGTGGACACTGACACCTTCCGGGACTTAATGGCATTGGCAGTCCCCCAATACAACGTGCCCAGCCGCTTTTATTTCAGCAGGCGAGCCGTCCCTGCCCTGCAGAAACATGTTGAGGGCAAAATAAAACATGCGCTACTAAACGCCGTTAGTAGCAAGGTCCACCTGACCACCGATGCGTGGACCAGTAACCATGGACAGGGACGATACCTTTCCCTCACTGCCCACTGGGTCAATGTTGTGGAGCCGGGTACGGATCTGGAGAGTGGCGCTGTACGTGTTCTTCCAACGCCACGGATTGCAGGACTCCAGTCTGTACACATAGACTCCTCCTCCTACTCAAGTTCCTCAGAAACAGCAGAGCAGGAGCCTGTTACGACCGATATGAGCACAGCCGTGGCCAAACGTCAACAGGCTGTACTCAAATTAATTTCTTTGGGGAATCGAAGCCACACAGCGCAGGAGCTCTGGAATGCTATCAAGCTGGAGAGCGATGTGTGGTTTGGGCCAGCGAATCTCCAGCCGGGCTTGGTAGTGTGTGACAATGGCCGAAATCTGGTGGCAGCTCTTGGCCTAGGCAACCTCACACACATCCCATGTCTGGCACATGTTCTTAACTTGGTCGTGCAGAGCTTTTTGAGGGACTATCCGGATCTTGCTGCACTGTTGCACAAGGTCCGCATAGAGTGCGCTCACTTGCGACGTTCCAGCACGGCAAGATCGCGCCTCGCTGCTCTGCAGCGACGATTTGGCCTTCCGGAACATCGCATCATATGTGACCTACCCACCCGGTGGAATTCAACGTTACATATGTTGGAGCGGTTGTGTGAGCAGCAGGCAGCAGTCATGGAGTACCAGCTGCATCAGGCGCAAACAAGTCGCACTGTGCGCCGTTCACACTTCAGCACCATTGAGTGGGCCTCTATGAAGGACATCTGCCTCGTTTTGCGTGCCTTCGATGAATCCACGCGGATGGCGAGTGCAGATGATGCACTAGTCAGCATGACTGTCCCCCTTATCTGCCTGCTTCAACAAACACTGCAAGCACTAAGGGATGAGGTTTCAGAAGAGGTGGAGGATGAGGAGTCCCAAATGCCATCTGCTTCTGGACAGTCTGCGCTACGTGTTTCCTCACAAAGGCCTAGGCAGGGGACACTTTGTGAGGAGGATGAGGAGGAGTCGATGGAGGAGGAAGACATCTCTCCAGAGGAGGGAGGTACACAAACCTCTACTCAGTATGTACAGCGAGGGTGGGGTGATGCAGAGCAGGCCGAGGTCACGCCTCAAACAGGGGACAGCGGTTCTTTGGCAGTTGGGAGTCTGCAGCACATGGTTGATTTCATGCTGCAGTGCCTGAGAAACGACCGCCGCATCGCCCACATTCTCGTCTCGGCTGATTATTGGGTGTACACCCTCCTAGATCCTCGCTACCGGGACAGCGTACAAAGGCTCATACCAACGTTGAACCGGGAGCGTAAAATGCGGGAGTACGAAGAGTCACTGGTGCAGTCCATAATGTTTTCCATTCCACCCGACAGCATTGTTGCTAGTGCTTTACAAAGCAGCTCTGTGCGTCGAGGCAGTGGAGGAAACTCTGCACAAAGAGGGAGCAGAGGCAGCGCCGCAGCACAAGGCAAGACCACTATGGCCCAAATGTGGCAAAGTTTTGTGTGTCCACCACAATTGTCTACACCATCAGCGACGCCTCGAGTCAGCAGGAGGCAACGCTTCCGTCAGATGGTGTCAGACTACATGTCTTGCCCTGTCGCTGTACTCCCAGATGGCTCTTCCCCCTTCAAGTTTTGGGTCTCTAAGCTGGATACATGGCCAGAGCTTAGCCAGTATGCATTGGAGGTGCTGGCTTGCCCTGCTGCCAGTGTATTATCGGAACGTGTCTTTAGTGCCGCAGGTGGTGTACTAACAGACCGTCGCACGCGACTATCTTCCGATAATGTTGACCGGCTGACTTTTCTGAAAATGAACAAGGCCTGGATCTCCAAAGACTTTGCCATTCCTCTTACAGACTAAATTAGTGGTTGGCAACTGTATCCAGGTCTGCTGGTGTGTTCATTTTTCTACCACCTGAACTATAATCCCTTTGCTTCAACACAGCCAGTTGTCGCTCAGATGTGTCGTCTGCACAGAGAAACACACTAGCTCCTGTGTTAGTGGGGTTCAGTAATGCCAGCTGATCCCCTGCTGTGTGGACGGCAAAGTCACCAGCTCCATCAACATTCAAACCACTACTGATTTTTAACCGTGCCCAACTTAGGTCTCTGGCTCCACTGTCTCTACTATTTCCCCTGACCTCCAACCCCGCCATCTACATCTCTGAAGTGGCGTCAGCACAATCTACACTTGTTCCTGTGTTCCTGTGGCTCAGTCCCATCAGTTTCTCCCCTGATGTGTGTCCGGCAAGGTCTCCTGCTCTGTCCACATTCCCATAACCAGTAGTGGGAATGAGGACAGAGCTGGCGAACTTGCCGGACAAACATCAGGGGATCAACTGACGGGACTGAGCACCAGTAACACAGGAACAAGTGTAGATTGTGCTGACGCCACTTCAGAGATGTAGCTGGCGGGGTTGGAGGCCAGGGTAAATAGTAGAGACAGTGGAGCCAGAGGCCTAAGTGGAGCATGGTTAGAATCAGTAGTAGTCCACAACCTCCATAAAAACCGCTGCCCATTGGCCTCTGCATGCGGCATGCGTAATCCTGGGCTCCAACAGCATCAGTTGGTGTTCAGAAGTGTCGTCTCCACAGAGCCAAACACATTCGTTAGAGTGTTAGTGGGGTTCAGCACTGCCAGCTGTTCCCCTGCTGTGGAGATGGCAAGTCTCCTGCTGCCTTCACCTGCCAAAATCCAGTAGGCCACAGCCTGCTCCTCGCCTAATCCTGGGCTCCAACAGCGTCAGTTGGTGTTCAGAAGTGTCGTCTCCACAGAGCCAAACACATTCGTTAGAGTGTTAGTGGGGTTCAGCACTGCCAGCTGTTCCCCTGCTGTGGAGATGGCAAGTCTCCTGCTGCCTTCACCTGCCAAAATCCAGTAGGCCCCAGCCTGCTCCTCGCCTAATCCTGGGCTCCAACAGCGTCAGTTGGTGTTCAGAAGTGTCGTCTCCACAGAGCCAAACACCTTCGTTAGAGTGTTAGTGGGGTTCAGCACTGCCAGCTGTTCCCCTGCTGTGGAGATGGCAAGTCTCCTGCTGCCTTCACCTGCCAAAATCCAGTAGGCCCCAGCCTGCTCCTCGCCTAATCCTGGGCTCCAACAGCGTCAGTTGGTGTTCAGAAGTGTCGTCTCCACAGAGCCAAACACCTTCGTTAGAGTGTTAGTGGGGTTCAGCACTGCCAGCTGTTCCCCTGCTGTGGAGATGGCAAGTCTCCTGCTGCCTTCACCTGCCAAAATCCAGTAGGCCCCAGCCTGCTCCTCGCCTAATCCTGGGCTCCAACAGCGTCAGTTGGTGTTCAGAAGTGTCGTCTCCACAGAGCCAAACACCTTCGTTAGAGTGTTAGTGGGGTTCAGCACTGTCAGCTGTTCCCCTGCTGTGGAGATGGCAAGTCTCCTGCTGCCTTCACCTGCCAAAATCCAGTAGGCCCCAGCCTGCTCCTCGCCTAATCCTGAGCTCCAACAGCGTCAGTTGGTGTTCAGAAGTGTCGTCTCCACAGAGCCAAACACATTAGTTCGAGTGTTAGTGGGGTTCAGCACTGCCAGCTGTTCCCCTGCTGTGGAGATGGCAAGTCTCCTGCTGCCTTCACCTGCCAAAATCCAGTAGGCCCCAGCCTGCTTCTCGCCTAATCCTGGGCTCCAACAGCGTCAGTTGGTGTTCAGAAGTGTCGTCTCCACAGAGCAAAACACATTCGTTCGAGTGTTAGTGGGGTTCAGCACTGCCAGCTGTTCCCCTGCTGTGGAGATGGCAAGTCTCCTGCTGCCTTCACCTGCCAAAATCCAGTAGGCCCCAGCCTGCTCCTCGCCTAATCCTGGGCTCCAACAGCGTCAGTTGGTGTTCAGAAGTGTCGTCTCCACAGAGCCAAACACATTCGTTAGAGTGTTAGTGGGGTTCAGCACTGCCAGCTGTTCCCCTGCTGTGGAGATGGCAAGTCTCCGGCTGCCTTCACCTGCCAAAATCCAGTAGGCCACAGCCTGCTCCTCGCCTAATCCTGGGCTCCAACAGCGTCAGTTGGTGTTCAGAAGTGTCGTCTCCACAGAGCCAAACACATTCGTTAGAGTGTTAGTGGGGTTCAGCACTGCCAGCTGTTCCCCTGCTGTGGAGATGGCAAGTCTCCTGCTGCCTTCACCTGCCAAAATCCAGTAGGCCCCAGCCTGCTCCTCGCCTAATCCTGGGCTCCAACAGCGTCAGTTGGTGTTCAGAAGTGTCGTCTCCACAGAGCCAAACACCTTCGTTAGAGTGTTAGTGGGGTTCAGCACTGCCAGCTGTTCCCCTGCTGTGGAGATGGCAAGTCTCCTGCTGCCTTCACCTGCCAAAATCCAGTAGGCCACAGCCTGCTCCTCGCCTAATCCTGGGCTCCAACAGCGTCAGTTGGTGTTCAGAAGTGTCGTCTCCACAGAGCCAAACACATTCGTTCAAGTGTTAGTGGGGTTCATCATTGCCAGCTGATCCCCTGCTGTGGAGATGGCAGTCTCTCCTGCTGTCTCCGCATTACAAAGACAGTAGGCCTCTGCCTACACCCTCCTATTTCCTGGGCTTCAACACAGCCAGTTGTAGTTCGGAAGTGCCGTCCACACGGAAAGAGATACTTGCTCCCGTGTCTCAGTGGGGTTCAGTAATGTCAGCTGATCCCCTGCTGTGTGGATGGCAGTCTCTTCTGCTGTCACCTCATTCAAAATACAGTAGGCCTCTGCCTATACCCTCCTATTTCCTGGGCTTCAACACAGCCAGTTGTAGTTCGGAAGTGCCGTCCACACGGAAAGAGATACTTGCTCCCGTGTCTCAGTGGGGTTCAGTAACGTCAGCTGATCCCCTGCTGTGTGGATGGCAGTCTCTCCTGCTGTAAACTCATTCAAAATACAGTAGGCCTCTGCCTACACCCTCCTATTTCCTGGGCTTCAACACAGCCAGTTGTAGTTCGGAAGTGCCGTCCACACGGAAAGAGATACTTGCTCCCGTGTCTCAGTGGGGTTCAGTAACGTCAGCTGATCCCCTGCTGTGTGGATGGCAGTCTCTCCTGCTGTAAACTCATTCAAAATACAGTAGGCCTCTGCCTACACCCTCCTATTTCCTGGGCTTCAACACAGCCAGTTGTAGTTCGGAAGTGCCGTCCACACGGAAAGAGATACTTGCTCCCGTGTCTCAGTGGGGTTCAGTAATGTCAGCTGATCCCCTGCTGTGTGGATGGCAGTCTCTCCTGCTGTCACCTCATTCAAAATACAGTAGGCCTCTGCCTACACCGTCCTATTTCCTGGGCTTCAACACAGCCAGTTGTAGTTCGGAAGTGCCGTCCACACGGAAAGAGATACTTGCTCCCGTGTCTCAGTGGGGTTCAGTAACGTCAGCTGATCCCCTGCTGTGTGGATGGCAGTCTCTCCTGCTGTAACCTCATTCAAAATACAGTAGGCCTCTGCCTACACCCTCCTATTTCCTGGGCTTCAACACAGCCAGTTGTAGTTCGAAAGTGCCGTCCACACGGAAAGAGATACTTGCTCCCGTGTCTCAGTGGGGTTCAGTAATGTCAGCTGATCCCCTGCTGTGTGGATGGCAGTCTCTTCTGCTGTCACCTCATTCAAAATACAGTAGGCCTCTGCCTACACCCTCCTATTTCCTGGGCTTCAACACAGCCAGTTGTAGTTCGGAAGTGCTGTCCACACGGAAAGAGATACTTGCTCCCGTGTCTCAGTGGGGTTCAGTAATGTCAGCTGATCCCCTGCTGTGTGGATGGCAGTCTCTCCTGCTGTCACCTCATTCAAAATACAGTAGGCCTCTGCCTACACCCTCCTATTTCCTGGGCTTCAACACAGCCAGTTGTAGTTCGGAAGTGCCGTCCACACGGAAAGAGATACTTGCTCCCGTGTCTCAGTGGGGTTGAGTAACGTCAGCTGATCCCCTGCTGTGTGGATGGCAGTCTCTCCTGCTGTAACCTCATTCGAAATACAGTAGGCCTCTGCCTACACCCTCCTATTTCCTGGGCTTCAACACAGCCAGTTGTAGTTCGGAAGTGCCGTCCACACGGAAAGAGATACTTGCTCCCGTGTCTCAGTGGGGTTCAGTAATGTCAGCTGATCCCCTGCTGTGTGGATGGCAGTCTCTCCTGCTGTCACCTCATTCAAAATACAGTAGGCCTCTGCCTACACCGTCCTATTTCCTGGGCTTCAACACAGCCAGTTGTAGTTCGGAAGTGCCGTCCACACGGAAAGAGATACTTGCTCCCGTGTCTCAGTGGGGTTCAGTAACGTCAGCTGATCCCCTGCTGTGTGGATGGCAGTCTCTCCTGCTGTAACCTCATTCAAAATACAGTAGGCCTCTGCCTACACCCTCCTATTTCCTGGGCTTCAACACAGCCAGTTGTAGTTCGGAAGTGCCGTCCACACGGAAAGAGATACTTGCTCCCGTGTCTCAGTGGGGTTCAGTAATGTCAGCTGATCCCCTGCTGTGTGGATGGCAGTCTCTTCTGCTGTCACCTCATTCAAAATACAGTAGGCCTCTGCCTACACCCTCCTATTTCCTGGGCTTCAACACAGCCAGTTGTAGTTCGTAAGTGCCGTCCACACGGAAAGAGATACTTGCTCCCGTGTCTCAGTGGGGTTCAGTAATGTCAGCTGATCCCCTGCTGTGTGGATGGCAGTCTCTCCTGCTGTCACCTCATTCAAAATACAGTAGGCCTCTGCCTACACCCTCCTATTTCCTGGGCTTCAACACAGCCAGTTGTAGTTCGGAAGTGCCGTCCACACGGAAAGAGATACTTGCTCCCGTGTCTCAGTGGGGTTGAGTAACGTCAGCTGATCCCCTGCTGTGTGGATGGCAGTCTCTCCTGCTGTAACCTCATTCGAAATACAGTAGGCCTCTGCCTACACCCTCCTATTTCCTGGGCTTCAACACAGCCAGTTGTAGTTCGGAAGTGCCGTCCACACGGAAAGAGATACTTGCTCCCGTGTCTCAGTGGGGTTCAGTAATGTCAGCTGATCCCCTGCTGTGTGGATGGCAGTCTCTCCTGCTGTCACCTCATTCAAAATACAGTAGGCCTCTGCCTACACCCTCCTATTTCCTGGGCTTCAACACAGCCAGTTGTAGTTCGGAAGTGCCGTCCACACGGAAAGAGATACTTGCTCCCGTGTCTCAGTGGGGTTCAGTAACGTCAGCTGATCCCCTGCTGTGTGGATGGCAGTCTCTCCTGCTGTAACCTCATTCAAAATACAGTAGGCCTCTGCCTACACCGTCCTATTTCCTGGGCTTCAACACAGCCAGTTGTAGTTCGGAAGTGCCGTCCACACGGAAAGAGATACTTGCTCCCGTGTCTCAGTGGGGTTCAGTAATGTCAGCTGATCCCCTGCTGTGTGGATGGCAGTCTCTTCTGCTGTCACCTCATTCAAAATACAGTAGGCCTCTGCCTACACCCTCCTATTTCCTGGGCTTCAACACAGCCAGTTGTAGTTCGGAAGTGCCGTCCACACGGAAAGAGATACTTGCTCCCGTGTCTCAGTGGGGTTCAGTAATGTCAGCTGATCCCCTGCTGTGTGGATGGCAGTCTCTCCTGCTGTCACCTCATTCAAAATACAGTAGGCCTCTGCCTACACCCTCCTATTTCCTGGGCTTCAACACAGCCAGTTGTAGTTCGGAAGTGCCGTCCACACGGAAAGAGATACTTGCTCCCGTGTCTCAGTGGGGTTCAGTAACGTCAGCTGATCCCCTGCTGTGTGGATGGCAGTCTCTCCTGCTGTAACCTCATTCAAAATACAGTAGGCCTCTGCCTACACCCTCCTATTTCCTGGGCTTCAACACAGCCAGTTGTAGTTCGGAAGTGCCGTCCACACGGAAAGAGATACTTGCTCCCGTGTCTCAGTGGGGTTCAGTAATGTCAGCTGATCCCCTGCTGTGTGGATGGCAGTCTCTTCTGCTGTCACCTCATTCAAAATACAGTAGGCCTCTGCCTACACCCTCCTATTTCCTGGGCTTCAACACAGCCAGTTGTAGTTCGGAAGTGCCGTCCACACGGAAAGAGATACTTGCTCCCGTGTCTCAGTGGGGTTCAGTAATGTCAGCTGATCCCCTGCTGTGTGGATGGCAGTCTCTCCTGCTGTCACCTCATTCAAAATACAGTAGGCCTCTGCCTACACCCTCCTATTTCCTGGGCTTCAACACAGCCAGTTGTAGTTCGGAAGTGCCGTCCACACGGAAAGAGATACTTGCTCCCGTGTCTCAGTGGGGTTCAGTAACGTCAGCTGATCCCCTGCTGTGTGGATGGCAGTCTCTCCTGCTGTAACCTCATTCGAAATACAGTAGGCCTCTGCCTACACCCTCCTATTTCCTGGGCTTCAACACAGCCAGTTGTAGTTCGGAAGTGCCGTCCACACGGAAAGAGATACTTGCTCCCGTGTCTCAGTGGGGTTCAGTAATGTCAGCTGATCCCCTGCTGTGTGGATGGCAGTCTCTCCTGCTGTCACCTCATTCAAAATACAGTAGGCCTCTGCCTATACCGTCCTATTTCCTGGGCTTCAACACAGCCAGTTGTAGTTCGGAAGTGCCGTCCACACGGAAAGAGATACTTGCTCCCGTGTCTCAGTGGGGTTCAGTAACGTCAGCTGATCCCCTGCTGTGTGGATGGCAGTCTCTCCTGCTGTAACCTCATTCAAAATACAGTAGGCCTCTGCCTACACCGTCCTATTTCCTGGGCTTCAACACAGCCAGTTGTAGTTCGGAAGTGCCGTCCACACGGAAAGAGATACTTGCTCCCGTGTCTCAGTGGGGTTCAGTAATGTCAGCTGATCCCCTGCTGTGTGGATGGCAGTCTCTTCTGCTGTCACCTCATTCAAAATACAGTAGGCCTCTGCCTACACCCTCCTATTTCCTGGGCTTCAACACAGCCAGTTGTAGTTCGGAAGTGCCGTCCACACGGAAAGAGATACTTGCTCCCGTGTCTCAGTGGGGTTCAGTAATGTCAGCTGATCCCCTGCTGTGTGGATGGCAGTCTCTCCTGCTGTCACCTCATTCAAAATACAGTAGGCCTCTGCCTACACCCTCCTATTTCCTGGGCTTCAACACAGCCAGTTGTAGTTCGGAAGTGCCGTCCACACGGAAAGAGATACTTGCTCCCGTGTCTCAGTGGGGTTCAGTAACGTCAGCTGATCCCCTGCTGTGTGGATGGCAGTCTCTCCTGCTGTAACCTCATTCAAAATACAGTAGGCCTCTGCCTACACCCTCCTATTTCCTGGGCTTCAACACAGCCAGTTGTAGTTCGGAAGTGCCGTCCACACGGAAAGAGATACTTGCTCCCGTGTCTCAGTGGGGTTCAGTAATGTCAGCTGATCCCCTGCTGTGTGGATGGCAGTCTCTCCTGCTGTCACCTCATTCAAAATACAGTAGGCCTCTGCCTACACCCTCCTATTTCCTGGGCTTCAACACAGCCAGTTGTAGTTCGGAAGTGCCGTCCACACGGAAAGAGATACTTGCTCCCGTGTCTCAGTGGGGTTCAGTAACGTCAGCTGATCCCCTGCTGTGTGGATGGCAGTCTCTCCTGCTGTCACCTCATTCAAAATACAGTAGGCCTCTGCCTACACCCTCCTATTTCCTGGGCTTCAACACAGCCAGTTGTAGTTCGGAAGTGCCGTCCACACGGAAAGAGATACTTGCTCCCGTGTCTCAGTGGGGTTCAGTAACGTCAGCTGATCCCCTGCTGTGTGGATGGCAGTCTCTCCTGCTGTAACCTCATTCAAAATACAGTAGGCCTCTGCCTACACCCTCCTATTTCCTGGGCTTCAACACAGCCAGTTGTAGTTCGTAAGTGCCGTCCACACGGAAAGAGATACTTGCTCCCGTGTCTCAGTGGGGTTCAGTAATGTCAGCTGATCCCCTGCTGTGTGGATGGCAGTCTCTCCTGCTGTCACCTCATTCAAAATACAGTAGGCCTCTGCCTACACCCTCCTATTTCCTGGGCTTCAACACAGCCAGTTGTAGTTCGGAAGTGCCGTCCACACGGAAAGAGATACTTGCTCCCGTGTCTCAGTGGGGTTCAGTAATGTCAGCTGATCCCCTGCTGTGTGGATGGCAGTCTCTCCTGCTGTCACCTCATTCAAAATACAGTAGGCCTCTGCCTACACCCTCCTATTTCTTGGGCTTCAACACAGCCAGTTGTAGTTCGGAAGTGCCGTCCACACGGAAAGCGATACTTGCTCCCGTGTCTCAGTGGGGTTCAGTAATGTCAGCTGATCCCCTGCTGTGTGGATGGCAGTCTCTCCTGCTGTCACCTCATTCAAAATACAGTAGGCCTCTGCCTACACCCTCCTATATCCTGGGCTTCAACACAGCCAGTTGTAGTTCGGAAGTGCCGTCCACACGGAAAGAGATACTTGCTCCCGTGTCTCAGTGGGGTTCAGTAATGTCAGCTGATCCCCTGCTGTGTGGATGGCAGTCTCTCCTGCTGTCACCTCATTCAAAATACAGTAGGCCTCTGCCTACACCCTCCTATTTCCTGGGCTTCAACACAGCCAGTTGTAGTTCGGAAGTGCCGTCCACACGGAAAGAGATACTTGCTCCCGTGTCTCAGTGGGGTTCAGTAATGTCAGCTGATCCCCTGCTGTGTGGATGGCAAAGTCTCCTGCTGCCTACACAGTCGTACCACTACTGATTTTTAACCGTGCTCCAATTAGGCCTGTGGCTCCACTGTCTCTTGTATTTCCCCTGTCCTCCAACCCTGCCAGTTACAGCTCCGAAGTGGCGTCTGCACAATCCACACTTGTTCCTGTGTTACAGGTGTTCAGTCCGGTCAGTTAATCCCCTGATGTGTGTCCGGCAATGTCGCCTGCTCTGTCCACATTCCCATTATGGGAATGTGGACAGAGCAGGCGACATTGCCGGACACACATCAGGGGATTAACTGACCGGACTGAACACCTGTAACACAGGAACAAGTGTGAATTGTGCAGACGCCACTTCGGAGCTGTAACTGGCGGGGTTGGAGGACAGGGGAAATACGAAAATCAGTGAAGCCACAGGCCTAAGTGGAGCTTGGTTCAAATTAGTAGTCTACAACCGATCTTAAAATTTCTTCAATGCAGCCTCAGCCTGCTCCGTGCTTGTCCCTGGGCTTCAACACAGCCAGTTGTTGCTCGGAAGTGCCGTCTTCACAGAGTAAAACACTAGCTCCTGTGTTTGTGGGGTTCAGTAACGTCAGCTGTTCCCCTGCTGTTTTGATGGCAATCTGTCCTGCTGCCTCCCAATTGACAGCACATCAGGCCTCAGCCTGCTAAGTGCTTGTCCTGGGCTCCAACATCGCCAGTTGCTGCTCATAACTGACTTTGGCACGGGTACTCCCTCCTGCCCAGCTTGGTTCCAGCCCTGCCTCCTGTTTCCGGGAAGTGTCAATGTCAGTTTGCCACCCCAAGTTGCCATGTCGTGTTGCGGTTGGGTTAGCCGAGGCTAGGGTGCCAGCAGTTTAGGTGCTTCCTATGTGGACTGCGGGTTCTGGTAAGAAAGGCTTGTTCCATAGTGCCAGTAGGACAAGCACCCCCTGTAGGACTGTGTGATTCGGTAACTGCGGCCAGCTTGCGGCATGCCAACTTTGCTTTTCAGGGGTAACTTCTGATACCCCTCCGGGTTCCAGCACCGTCAGCTGGTTCTCGTCAGAGCCTTTGGCCTAGGTGCCTCCATCTCGGTATCCGAGTTCCGGCAACGTCTGCTGGTCCTTGGTAGTGCTTTGTAGCACAGGTACCTCCTGCTTAGTAACCGGGTTCCAGCACCGTCAGCTGGTCCTCGGTTGTGCCATTGGCTCTTATTCCTTCTGCTGCCCCTCCGGGTGCCAGCACTGTCAGCTGGTCCTCGCTATTTCCATTTGCTCTTGCAGCTTATGCTACCCCTCCGGGTTCCAGCACCGTCAGCTGGTTCTCGTCAGAGCCTTTGGCCTAGGTGCCTCCATCTCGGTATCCGAGTTCCGGCAACGTCTGCTGGTCCTTGGTAGTGCTTTGTAGCACAGGTACCTCCTGCTTAGTAACCGGGTTCCAGCACCGTCAGCTGGTCCTCGGTTGTGCCATTGGCTCTTATTCCTTCTGCTGCCCCTCCGGGTGCCAGCACTGTCAGCTGGTCCTCGCTATTTCCATTTGCTCTTGCAGCTTATGCTACCCCTCCGGGTTCCAGCACCGTCAGCTGGTTCTCGTCAGAGCCTTTGGCCTAGGTGCCTCCATCTCGGTATCCGAGTTCCGGCAACGTCTGCTGGTCCTTGGTAGTGCTTTGTAGCACAGGTACCTCCTGCTTAGTAACCGGGTTCCAGCACCGTCAGCTGGTCCTCGGTAGTGCCATTGGCTCTTGTTCCTTCTGCTGCCCCTCCGGGTGCCAGTACCGTCAGCTGGTTCAAGAGGACAAAGAACAGGAAGACAACCACCAAGATGCAGAACAACAAGAGAGAGAAGACAAAGAAGCATAAAAAAAACAAAGCAGAAGAACATTAAGCATAAGACTAATACTCTGAGCAAATGATATTATCTTATTTATAAGCAGAAGAAGACTAAGCAGTGTATGGGGGTGAGTCCGTTCCTCCTCGTGGTGCCCCTGGAAAAGGCCTGCTGCTGCAGGCCAAACTGAACGCGGACAAATCCTGTTGTAAATCTTTTGTGACAGGCAGAACGGAAGGTGTAAACTTCTAACTTTTCTAGATAACAACTACAGGAATGCCTGACACAAACAAGAATATGATGAAGAAGAATAGGAAGAAGATGAAGAAGCTGAATATGTAGAATAATAATTGTTGAATAAGAAGAATATGAAGAATGTAAGAAAAGGAAGAAGAAGAAGAAGAAGAAGAAGAAGAAGAATGTAAAAAAAGGAAGTAGAAGAATTTAAAAAAGGAAGAAGAAGAAGAATGTAAAAAAAGGAATAAGAAGAAGAATGTAAAAAAAGGAAGAAGAAGAAGAATGTAAAAAAAGGAAGTAGAAGAATGTAAAAAAAGGAAGAAGAAGAAGAATGTAAAAAAAGGAATAAGAAGAAGAAGAAGAAGGTAAAAAAAGGAAGAAGAATAAGAAAGAAGAAGAAAGAAGAAAGAAGAAGAAGACATACATGTCTGGCAAAATATAAATGAGGCTAACATAGTCAATATCTTTGTAACTCCTAACATCTTTAAAAAAAAAGTTTAATTCCTGCTATTCCATTTGATTGGGCTAAACCTCTATGGCTTTAATGTCTCCTCCACCTCCCACAATACATTCTACATTATTCTTAGTTGTTTTTCTTCATGTAGAATTAACCTACAAGGAAAGAAAGGGTTTTTTTTAATTCCGATATTTTGGCCCCATTGACTTGCATTGGTTCCCGGTATCGGAATCGGCGATACCGATACTTTTTTTTAAGATCGGCCGATCCATTCCGATCCGATATTTTCAAGTATCGGCTGGTATCGCTCAACTCTAATCATGACCAGCAATCTGCCCCATCATGTCAAGCAATCTGCTCCATCGTGTCCAGCAATCTGCCCCATCGCGCCCAGCATTCTGCCCCATGTCGAGCAATCTGCCTCAGTGTTCATCATTCTGCCCCATGTCCAGAAATCTCCCCATCGTGTCCAGCAATCTGCCCCATCGTGCCCAGCATTCTGCCCCATCATGACCAGCAATCTGCCCCATCGTGTCCAGCATTCTGCCCCATCTTGTCCAGCATTCTACCCCATCGTGCCCAGCATTCTGCCCCATCATGACCAGCAATCTGCCCCATCATGCCCAGTATTCTGCCCCTATCATGACCAGCAATCTGCCCTATCATGCCCAGCATTCTGCCCCATCGTGCCCAGCATTCTGCCCCATCATGACCAGCAATCTGCCCCATCGTGCCCAGCATTCTGCCCCTATCATGACCAGCAATCTGCCCCATCGTGTCCAGCAATCTGCCCCATCATGCCCAGCATTCTGCCCCATCGTGCCCAGCAATCTGCCCCATCGTGCCCAGCATTCTGCCCCCATCATGACCAGCAATCTGCCCCATCGTATCCAGCATTCTGCCCTCATCGTGTCCAGCAATCTGCCCCTTTGTGTCCAGCAATCTGCCCCATCATGTCCAGCAATCTGCCCCATCGTGTCTAGCAATCTGCCCCATCGTGCCCAGCATTCTGCCCCCATCATGACCAGCAATCTGCCCCATCGTATCCAGCATTCTGCCCCATCGTGTCCAGCATTCTGCCCCCATCATGACCAGCAATCTGCCCCATCGTGTCCAGCAATCTGCCCCATCATGCCCAGCATTCTGCCCCTATCATGACCAGCAATCTGCCCCATCGTGTCAAGCAATCTGCCCCATCGTGTCCAGCAATCTGCCCCATCGCGCCCAGCATTCTGCCCCATGTCCAGCAATCTGCCTCAGTGTTCATCATTCTGCCCCATGTCCAGAAATCTCCCCATCGTGTCCAGCAATCTGCCCCATCGTGCCCAGCATTCTGCCCCGTCATGACCAGCAATCTCCCCCATCGTGTCCAGCATTCTGCCCCATTGTGTCCAGCATTCTGCCCCATCATGACCAGCAATCTGCCCCATCGTGCCCAGTATTCTGCCTCTATCATGACCAGCATTCTGCCCCATCATGCCCAGCATTCTGCCCCATCGTGCCCAGCATTCTGCCCCCATCATGACCAGCAATCTGCCCCATCGTGTCAAGCAATCTGCCCCATCGTACCCAGCATTCTGCCCCTATCGTGTCAAGCAATCTGCCCCATCGTGTCAAGCAATCTGCCCTATCGTGCCCAACATTCTTGCCCCATCGTGAACAGCATTCTGCTCTCATCGTGTCCAGCATTCTGCCCCATCGTGTCCAGCATTCTGCCCCATCATGACCAGCAATCTGCCCCATCATGTCCAGCATTCTTCCCTCCTCATGACCAGCAATCTGCCCCATCGTGTCCAGCATTCTGCCCCATCGTGTCCAGCATTCTGCCCCCATCATGACCAGCAATCTGCCCCATCATGTCCAGCAATCTGCCCCATTGTGCCCAGCATTCTGCCCCTATCATGACCAGCAATCTGCCCCATCGTGTCAAGCAATCTGCCCCATCGTGCCCAGCATTCTGCCCCATGGCCAGCAATCTGCCCCAGCGTTCAGCATTCTGCCCATGTACAACATTCTGCCCCCATGTCTCAGTCTCCCCCGGGCCCCCCCGGATTGCAGCTCTTAAAAATTTAAAAAATAAAAAAAAGTTCTTCTTACCTGGCCGCGGTCTAGCGGCGGGCGACGCTCGCGCTCCCTCCACACTGCAGCGCATCCCAGCCGGGGACTGACAGTGACGTCAGACGCCGGTGAGGTGCACGCTGTGGCTGATGTCAGCTGCCAGCCTCCTATTGGCTGGCGGCTGTTAACTATTGACGTGCGGGCCGGTAGGCCCGCATTGTCAATAGCGTTTAGCTGCGGCAGCGCCGAGGGCCCGGTTTACCTACCGGTAGGGGCCCGGTGACCAGGGGAGACCGGGCCTGATGCGGGCCCCCTCTGCCCACCGGGCCCCATACGCCAGTCAGGACAGTAATGCCCTGATGGCGGCCCTGGTCCTGAGTAAAGCAAACTGTGCTCAAAGATACCTGTGGAGCGGGCAGCAGCCGAGAAGGTGCGTACTTCAGAACAGCAGGACCTGAAGCACGTGACTGCTGGGGGCGTGGCCTAAACTCCAGAGAGCTATGAGCTGCAAGAGAACTCCTAGCAGGGTAACTGCGTGACAAAGTTACCAAGGGGCATAGACAGGGAGGATAGTCAGGACGTAGCCAATGAGTCATACACAGAGGTTGCTGCAAGGTACAAGAGGGGCGAGCAGAGAGTAGTCAGATTACAGGCAACGAGTCATACACAGAGAGGGTAGCACAGTACAGAATCAACAGGCAAACTCACAAAGGGGAACAGAACCGGGTCAGAACCATATAAACAAGCTATAACAACGAATTGGCACAGGCACACGGAGGTCACCACACTCGGCCAAAGGCAAAAGTATAACTGACAGGGATTGGAGCTTCTCAGGGGTTTAAGAAGCTCTCCCAGAACCAAAGAGAGGCCACAATCATTAACCCCAGGTGTGCAGGTCAAAACCTGCACTGAGCTCCAGACATTAACCCCTGACGTGCAGCTCAAAAACCTGCACTGGGATCATGACAGTACCCCCCTCTCAATGGGGGGCCTCTGGACCCCCAGGCTTCCCCGGGTAAAAAGAGAAAAAGCAAATGCCTACAGAGACATTCTGTGGTAGACGCCCACTTGGTTGATGGCAAAAAGTGCGCAATTATTATACCAGTGGGTATAACATTGGATTGGGAGGGCACAAAAGACAAAAAAAAACTGTTCCAGAATCAGTTGAGAAGCGGCAATTGGAGGGGGTGCTCCTTTTAAATAGTGAAAGGTTCTCTTTAATTCCCAGTGGTGGGGCCTGTAGCCATCATACATTTATGGTTTATCCTTTTGATATGTCAGATGGAAAAACCCATTTTACATTTATATTCATTTTAAAAGAAGGTATAACTATAAGGAAAACAGCTATAAATATGGTATAATATGGCAGGTTTAAAATTAAATATGGTACATCCTAAGGGACATCTGTTCACAGAATTAAAAAAAAATCTCCTGCTATCTGATTTCCATTTAAGTCAGTAAAATATTTCATAGTGTTGGTCATCCTCCTTTGATAGCTTTCAGCTGAACCCTCATCCTTTTAGCCAACTATTCCTGATGACCCACCGTCCACATGATCTCTTGTGTTGGTTTATTTACCTTGAGAAAAAAAGATGGGGCATGCTGACATCCAACATGCCCAATACTTCTTTCTTATGACTTTTGATGTCAAGCAAAGTTGGGTCACTACCATATACATAAACGGCTGGAGTGTATGTCCAAAATTAGCAGGTTCAGTCGACCTTCATCTGATATGTATGGAAGCCTTAAGATCAGAAACCCTGAGACATGGAAGTCGTCATCACATTGAAATGAAGGTAAAAAAAAATAAAATACATGACGTCATAAACGGCACTGATGGTGAATTGGCACATTTAAAGAAATGTTTAATTGAATCCTTCAGTTTCAAGAGTAGCCTCCCTCGCTTTATTCTGCGTTATTTTTCTGTAAGAGTAAAACAAAAGCACCGTAACGTTGTTGTATGGATGAACATTACATGGTTTACCTTGTAACTAGGGATGAGCGAGTAGTGAAGTATTCGGACTCGCTATACTCGTACCGAGTATACCATAATACTCGGGTATTCGGTACGAGTAGCGAGTCCAATGATAGTCAATGGAAAAAGCGAGTAATTGTCTGCTGGACCCTACAAAGCGGTCTGGGGGCTGAAGAAAAGGCTAAAAAATGTGTAAATGTTAAAAAAAGTATGCTGTAAACAAATGTATATAACATGGAGGCACCTGGTCAGGGGCTGCATGAGTGGTTTTACACCACTGTTTCACTAGAATGTACAAACACTATTTGAAATCCTGTGTTTTTTTGCCGGAAGAGCGGGACTCGTACGCCACTTACGCAGTGGCAGTGATATATCAGAAGTGCCGTAAGAGCGAGTGATGATGAAGGCAATCTTCTGACACCTAAGTGTGTAAGTGGTGTAGGGAGAGCAATCTGCCCTAGGGGCTGTGTGGCCCCCTGAGGCTTCAGTCGCCACAGAGGTACTGCACCTTCTCCTAAGGTGTAGTGCCCCACCATCCAGGTAGGCTGGGAACTCCTGACCACGCTCAACACCTGCACCCCACACACAGGATAGTTCAGTGGGGCTACCTAACAGCTTCAGGCTGGGGGGTTAGCAGAGCACCCCTCGTGGAACCCTGCTTCGTAACACGAGATGTGCTGGGAGGTGGGTCGAGTAAGATGATACAAAAGAGTGGGAAGAGTGAAAATTATTGGTTAGTTGGTTAGAGGAGAGAGAAGAGAGAAGATGGGTGTCTGAGGGACGTGCTGCAGCAGGTCCCAGTGATCTGGGCTGCTGGCACGAGACAGACCAGAGAAAGAGACTGATAAAATTGATAACCTAACCTTCCATAAGAGAGATAGAACAGATCGGAACGAAGGAGAATAGAAGGACGGTGGGAAGCAGGTTGAGAAAGAGAGAGAACCCTTCCAGTCCAGAGAGCGCAAAAGGCCGGGGCCCGGTCCCCGAGGTTGATTGTATCTCTACGTCCGGCAACAGACACCAGAGGAGTAGTGAGCCGCTAACGCCTTGCTCCCATCATAGACTTGGGACACAACAGCAACACGGATAGAGAGCCAGGACGTAGAGTGGAGGCCCCGAAGCAGGCTACAGCTGTCTATCATACAAGTAAAGACTAGGAACACCTAGAGAGAGGCATTCCAGGGTAACTAAGTACTGGAGTGCTTCGCACCTAAAGGCGCATTGGAGGAGTCGTTCAGTAAGGTACATGTTGGAGGAGTGTGGAAGGGAGAATCCTATCCTGCCTGGAGGCTGGCTGGAGCCCTGACCTGGAGAACACAGTACGAAGGCAGGCAGTTGTGTGAACTGCAAACAGTGAGTAAAGCTTTGGAACCGCATACTCTGGTGTCCTCCAGTTATTCTAGCACCACTACACCTGGGTACCAGCCTCCATACCATTCTGCGCCTCTCCTCATCCATTGCACCTACACTGCCCTGGGACTACAGCTCCACCTGTGGGGAGCTATACCATCTCTGCTGCACCACACCATCAGTCCCAGCGGATTTGCATGCAGCGTTGGCTTACCACCTTGCTTGCCAAACACTACGGGTGGCATCACGAACTCTTCATATAAACTT
Source organism: Dendrobates tinctorius (assembly GCF_039654945.1). NCBI lineage: Eukaryota > Metazoa > Chordata > Amphibia > Anura > Dendrobatidae > Dendrobates > Dendrobates tinctorius. The sequence goes on from NW_027361829.1 coordinate 35,160,671, forward strand.
TAACACCATTAACATCACCGCCATTGATATTTGGTGCCCAGGGCCACGGACCGGGTCACCGCTGCTGTGACACATTCCCGCCTTGACACCGGCCCGATACCAAGTACCCCACTGCCCTGGGTGTGCAAGGGTGACCCAGCTGTGCTATGGTTAACGCAGGAAGAAGCTGCCCATCATCATCTTCATCACAAGGGATTCACAATTAAAAAGCTTGGACTACTGTCCTTGTGCCACTGGCAAATATGTAGGCATAGACATAGTGTCTTCAAAAAATTAGCCCTAGGGGCTGTATCATGGTGGATGAAGGAAGCAAGACAGGTCTGAAGACTCAGAGCCAAACAATTATGATGTAGCTAGGACTACTAGCATAGAGGTTGCAGGGCCCAGTGTCCAGGCATAGCGTAGTGTCTCCAAAAATTAGCCCAAGTGACTGTATCATAGTTGATGAAGGTAGCAAGACAGTTCTGAAGGGCCAAACAATTATGATGAAGCTAGGACTACTAGCATAGAGGTGGCAGTGCCCAGTGTCCAGGCATAGCCATAGTGTCTCCAAAAACTAGCCCAAGGGGCATGATACCATGGTTGATGAAGGAAGAAGGGTCTCACTCTCATCACAAGTGCCTCCGATGGGAAATATTAATTAAGGTAACATTGTTTTTAGCTTATTGACCATGAGGTACATGTGTCAGAAGCAGGTTTTGAAAACATGTGTAAGAAGAAGAAAAGGGGCTTGTATGGGAAGGGATGGACGTGATCAACAATTTAAAAAAAACATAAAGTTTTGGGTGACTTTAGGTTGGGATACTGTCATCAGGAGGGCCTAAATACTGTTGCGAAATCCAGTCCTTGTTAAATTTTATCAAAGTAGGCCTGTCTTCATTCTCTGTAGTTAACCGTGTGCGTGTATCTGTGATGATTTCCCCAGCGGCACTGAAAACACACTCTGACATCACACTAGCAGCAGGGCAGGCCAGCACCTCCAAGGCATAGAAGGAGAGGTCAGGCCAACTATGCTGCTTGGATACCATGTAATTAAACGGTACAGAAGCATCAGGAAGGACGCAGGTATGGTCACTTAGATAGTCGTTGACCATCTTGTTCAAATTCTCCCTCCTTGACATTGCTACTGTTCTAGTCCTTGGTGATGAGCCGGTTTATTAAAGATTGCCCAGTTTGTCGACATTTCACCATCACCTCTTTTTGACCTGCTTGGCATGTCTCTCCCTATTAATGCATGCTGTTGCACAGAGCTGGTACCTCTGCTAGCAGTGGTGTCTGAGGGTGCTGTTGCCATCAAATGATTGAGAACGACCTTCTTGAAGGATTCCATTGTGAAACCCCTTGGTGACTGCAACAGTAGCGAAGGGGAGAGCCACTGATCTGTCTGTTGTTTTATTCCTTGCCACAGCTCTGCTGCAGTGTGTGGTGTTTCCCCTAAGCAGATCAGCTTCAGCAGAGCGTTTTGCTTCTTTGCCGATGCGCCGCTGCACAGCTCCCAACTTGGGAGTGATGTGGAGGGTAATTCAGCATAGGATGACGAGGCGGAGGAGGAGGAAGAGGGGAAACTGGACGTATATGATGAGGCGGAAACCCTGATTGAGGTTGGGCCCGCTATTTGTGGCGTGGGTAGGATATGTGTTGATGGTCCAGTTTGAGACTTTGTCCCACCCTCCACCAGGTTGAGCAAGTGTGCCGTGACAGAGATGTATTGTCCCTGGCCACAAGTACTTGTCCACGTATCTGTTGTAAGATGGACCTTCCCGGTTACGGCATTGGTGAGAGCACGCTTTAGATTGTTTACGACGTGCTGGTGTAATGTGGGGACGGCACACCGGGAAAAAATAGTGCCGGCTGGGAACAGAGTATCGTGGGGCAGCCACGGCCAAGAGATCATGGAAAGACTGTGTCCCCACAAGCCTAAATGGCAACATCTCCATGGCTAGCAACTTGGCAATGTGTGCGTTCAGTATTTGTGCTTGTGGGTGCGTGGCTTGGTATTTACGCGTCCTATCAGACATCTGGGGCACGAACAATTGGACGCTTTCCTGGGACAAACAAGTGGATGAGCTTGTTGTGGCCTGTGTCTGTGCAATCGCAGCTTGTGAGCAAGAGGTATAATGATCACCTGCTTCCTGCTCAGCAGATTGGAAAGGACGTATCACAGGCGACATGGCAGTGGTTTGACCCGCAGTTGCAGACACTGATTTGGTACCCTGTTGTTCAGCCCATCAACTAGGGTGCTTGGCTGCCTTGTGTTTCCGCATACTGGTGGTGCTTTGGTTGCCTTTGCCCTGGCCTCTGCTCAGCTTCCTATGGCAAATGCTACAGATGACAACATTTGGTTCAGAAGGACTATAGGAAAAAAATTTCCAGACAGCAGCTAAACGCACCCTTGCCTTGGCTTGGGGCACAGAGGGATTGCTCTTGGCAACAGTTGACACACTTAGCACTCTGCTCAAACCAGTAGCCCTTGGTGCCTTTGTTTGTGCTACATATCCACCTTCATCCTCTGTGCTGCTGTGCTGGCTATGCGTGCCAATGGTCTAGGTCGGAATGGTGGTCTCATCATCGACCACCTCGTTGTCCATGTCATCCTCCTTCCGTGTTGATATTGGCGATTGGCCAGATGGCAACTGTGTGTCATCACCATCGGCCTCCACCTCTTCACCCGGTATATCACGTGGATGAAAGTGTCTTTCTTCTGGCTGTGGGTGTTGTGAACACTTTTGACCTGGCTTCTGAGGTTGGGCTCCCTCTGGTGGTTGCTGCTGGTAATGGAGCTGGTCTAGCTGACCGAAGTTAGTCACCTGAGGAGGATGATTGGAGGTCAGGTGTTACAGACTGGGAAGATTCAACTGAACAACCTTCCCTCAGTTGTTGCTGGTGATTTGGTTTTCTTCCTGTGCATTTTGGAAGTCTGTTTGCCTCCTGCTTGGTTTTGCATCTTTCAGATAAGTCATTTGTTTTCTTGAATCTTTTTGCAGTTGATTGAGTTTTTGCCTTTCTCTGATTTCTACTTTGCTGATGTGAGTTCAGCATTGTTCCCTGCTGGGACCTGTGCTGGACCCCGTTCCATATGTCACAGCTCATGTCAGTCTTTCAGTATTTCTAATCCCCTGGTATATCAGCATCTTTTGCTTTGCTTCCAGTTCACACCAGAATTCTGATCTAGTGAGGGAGAGGTCGTGTGGCCTCAGTATTTTTGCATATCAGACGTGTTGGATTTTTCTTAAGGTTTTTTGTGTGATTGTAGACAGTATTCTTTCCTGTCCTGTTCTGTCTAGACAGTTTGGGCCCCATCATTTGCTTACTCTATTTTCTGCCTGTTTTTTTGTGCCTCATCTTGTCTTACCGGCAATATATCTTTGGGGGCTATCTATTCCTTTGGGGTTCTACTTCGGGGCAGATTAGCTTTCCCCTCTCTTCCTTTAGGCTTAGTTAATTCTTTGGCTGTGCCGAGGTGTCTAGGGCATCGTAGGTACGTCCCACGGCTAATTCTAGTTGTGTTGTCAGTTTAGGGGTCTGCAATCAGCTAAGTTACCAACCTTTCTGGTTATCTGGTTGCCTAACCTATGCCCCGGCTATCCTCCTCGGTTACCAAATCATAACACGTGGGGTTTCAATTGTTTGGCCATCATCAACAGACGATACCCCCCTCATGTTCCTCTTCAATGTCGTGCGGTGAGAGGCCAGAGGCAATGCAAGGAAATGGATCAAACAGATCTTTGGTGTGACCAAGGTTGGGGTCAAATGTTTTCTGTGACTCCTGATCGGGTGATGAACTAGGAACAGGCTGAGAATAGGATGACCCAGCATTATCTGTATGGACAGTAGACTATTTTGTCATTGGGTGCTGCTAGAACATTTCGTTGAGGCCTTATCAGCCATCCAAGACAGTATCTGCTCTTGTTCTTCTGGCTTCCAGGCCCATTTATGTTCCAGACCGGGAAATTTCACCAGGAAACTAGATGCCTCAACCTTCTTTGAGCTCCCAGACTCTGTGTCTTGTTGGTTACCAACGACCCCACGTCCACGTCCCTGTCCCTTCACAACAGCTTTTTGAGGAATTTTGGATTTTTCTGCCATAGTTGCAGATGTTCAGATGCAGATATTCGGGAACAAGGAGCAGTTAGTGCTTTGTGGAAAGTAGCACTACAGCCTAATACTGCTTTGTGCTTTACAAACAGCACCGCAGCAGCAGAAAAAAATTGCCCTGAGGTTTAAGGTGAGATTATGCACCCCTGACACCACACAAGACAGCGGTGCTGCTACTAAAATATTGCCCTGAGGTTTAAGGCAAGAATACGCACCCCAGACACCACACAAGATAGCGGTGCTGGCTGCGTGTCAGTTGTGCAGGACCGTGCGTGTGTACTTTTCGCTGTAAACAGAGCACCGCAACAGCACAAAAAAACTGTCCTGAGGTTTAAGGCAAGTATACGCACCCCAGACATGACACAAGACATGACACAAGACATTACCACAGACTTTTGTCTTTTGAACCCAGCATCCACTATTAGATGGTATAACTGCAGCTTTTGTAATGCAATACCAATATATGGCAAATACAGACTGTGGTAATGTCTGTGTATCGCAATGAGCACTAATTTGCATATTCAGTAGGTCAGGCTTCTGTCGATGTTTTCTCCTATGTCAATTCTGTAGTAGCCTTGATATTGTGTTTTTGCATATTATCTTTTATCATTGAATTATGGAATAAAGTAAACATTGATTTTACTGGCATGGTATACTTACTCTTTTGTGGTTGATCATATTAACAAGTTGTACCATTTCACTTCATGGTTTTTGTGCTATGAATAGAGATGAGTGACTTTGCCTTTCTAAGGGTCAGGTCGGGTTTCATGAAACCCGACTTTCGCAAAAGTCGGGTCGAACGAAATCGGCCGACTATAGGGAAAAGTCGGAGGCCGACTGAAACATGAAACCCAATGCAAGTCAATGGGGAAGCAAAGTCGGCAGGGAGTGGAGGACAGTAAACACATCTACAGTGCCCATTTAAATGCCAAAAACATCAATTCTTATTACTGAAGCTTGTCAACCTTAATTTACTTCATTATAATAGTTACACATTGAAAACTGGGGGTTATTTGGCTAAAATTTTGGGGGGGGTTGGGCTGACTCCAGGTTTTTGTGTGCCCTGGGCCACAACCACAACTCATGATGCTCCGATACGGCACAGAAATATAGGTATAGTACAATGACAAATACTTCACTGCTTACATGACATGACTGATCTATTATAAATTGTACAATAGCTCAAAAAAGTACAGTATATTACTCCATACAGTATTATGGCCACCTCATTGTGCGCCATACAGAATAATGAGCCCCATATATTTCTCCATACAGAATAATTGGTCACAAATAATGTTCCATACAGTATATGATGAGCTCCACATAATGCTACAGTATATGATGGTCCCTATGGACGATGCTCCAGTGTGTTATGGGCCCAAATAATGCTCCATATATAATGGGCCCCATTTCTAATGCTCCAATGTATAATGTGCCCGATAGATGCTGCTCCATTGTCTAATCTGCCCCATTTGGAATGCTCCAGTATATGATGGGCCCCATGGATGATGCTCCAGTGTCTTATGGGCGTAAATAATGCTCCATATATAATGGGCTCCATTTCTAATGCTCCAGTGTATAATGTGCCCCATAGATGCTGCTCCATTGTCTAATCTGCCCCATTTAGAATGCTCCAGTATATGATGGGCCCCATGGATGATGCTCCAGTGTCTTATGGGCCTAAATAATGCTCCATATATAATGGGCTCCATTTCTAATGCTCCAGTGTATAATGGGCCTCATAAATGCTGCTCCAGTGTCTGATGTCCCCCATTTGGAATGCTCCAGTATATGATGGGCCTCATGGATGATGCTCCAGTGTATGATGGGCCCTAATAATACTCCATATATAATGGGCTCCATTTCTAATTCTCCAGTGTATAATGGGCCCCGAAAATGCTGCTCCAGTGACTGATGTCCCCCATTTGGAATGCTCCAGTATATGATGGGCCTCATGGATGATGCTCCAGTGTATGATGGGCCCTAATAATGCTCCATATATAATGGGCTCGATTTCTAATGCTCCAGTGTATAATAGGCCCCATAAATGCTGCTCCAGTCTCTGATGTCCCCCATTTGGAATGCTCCAGTGTATGATGGGCCCCATTTTTATCCCCTTTCTGTCATGTGATGTACTATCCCATCCATGTGCCCTGGGACTTAATTCCCAGGGATGGGATAGTACGTCACAGCGATCAGCGGCGCCCACGTGGTGAGCGATGCTGATTGCGACCGAGTGTCAGCTGATTATCACAGCTGACACCCGGCACAATGTGTCAGGGGTGGTCACGGAAAACCCCCGACACGTTAACCCCTTGCACACCGCAATCAAACATGATCGCGGTGTACCGGGGGTTAAAGGGAAGCATCGGCAGTGAGGGGGCTTCCTCCGTGCTTCCCTGAGCCCCCCACAGCAGTGCAATGTGCTCTACAGGTCCCCAAATCCAAGATGGCGACGGGGACCTTCGGGGCCAGCAGGGAGCTGGCTTCCTCATGCCTGCAAAGCGCAGGCAAGGAGGAAGCCTTGTGCAGTGCCTGTGACAGATCGCTGATCAGCGATCTGTCACAGGACAGTGATGTCCCACCTGGGATAATGTAATAAAGTAAAAAAAAAAAAAAAGTGAAAAAAATAATTTAAAAAAAATCGCTAAATAAATAAAAAAAAAATATTCCCTAATAAATACATTTTTTGGAAATAAAAAAAACAATAAAAGTACACATATTTGGTATCGCCGTGTCCGTAATGACCCACCCTATAAAACTGTCCCATTAGTTAACCCATTTAGCGAACCCCTTAAAAAATAAAAATAAAAAACGAAGCAAAAAATAATGATTTATTATCATACTGCCGAACAAAAAGTGCAATAACGCGCGATCAAAAAGACACATATAAATATGCATGGTATCGCTAAAAACGTCATCTTGTCCCGCAAAAAATGAGCCACTACACAGTGTTATCAGTGAAAAAATAAAAAAGTTATAGCTCGCAGAATAAAGCGATGCAAAAATAATTATTTTTTATATAAAATTGTTTTCATTGCATAAAAGCGCCAAAACATAAAAAAAACCTAAATGAGGTATCGCTGTAACCGTACTGACCCAAAGAATAAAAGGGCTTTATCAATTTTACCGCACGCGGAATGGTGTAAACGCACCCCCCAAAAGAAATTCATTAAACGCTGGTTTTTGTTCATTCTGTGTCCCAAAAAGCGGAATAAAAAGCGATCAAAAGAAGTCACGTGCCCAAACATGATGCCAATAAAAGCATCAACTCGTCCCGCAAAAAATAAGACCTCACATGACTCTGTGGGTCAAAATATGGAAAAATTATAGCTCTCAATATGTGGTGATGCAAAAACTATTTTTACAATAAAAAGCGTCTTTTAGCGTGTGACAGCTGCCAAATATAAAAACTGCCATAAATAGTAAATCAAACCCCCCATTATCACCCCCTTAGTTAGGGAAAAATAATAAAATAAAAAAATTTATTTATTTCCATTTTCCCATTAGGGCTAGGGCTAGGGTTAGGGTTAGGACTAGGGTTAGGGTTAGGGTAAGGGCTGAGATTAGGGTTAGGGGTGTGTTGGGGTTAGGGATGGAGTTAGAATTGGGGGGTTTCCACTGTTTGGGCATATCAGGTGCTCTCCAAATGCAACATGGCATCTGATCTCAATTCCAGCCAATTCTGCGTTGAAAAAGTCAAATCGTGCTCCTTCCCTTCCAAGCTCTGCCATGCGCCCAAACAGTGTTTTACCCCCACATATAGGGTATCAGCGTACTCAGGACAAATTGCAAAACAACTTTTGGGGTCCAATTTCTCCTGTTACCCTAAGGAAAATAAAAAATTGGGGGCAAAAATATCATTTTTGTGGAAAAAAATGATTTTTTTATTTTCACACCCGGGCGTTGTAAACTTCTGTGAAGCACTTGGGGGTTCAAAGTGCTCACCACACATCTAGATAAGTTCCGTGGGGGGGGTCTAGTTTCCAAAATGGGGTCAATGGTGGGGAATTTCAATAGTTTAGGTACATCAGAGGCTCTCCAAACACACATGACACTCGCAGAACATTCCATCAAAGTCTGCATTCCAAAACGTCACTACTTCCCTTCCGAGCCCCGACGTGTGCCCATACAGTAGTTTTCTCCCACATATGGGGTATCAGCGTACTCAAAGCAAATTGGACAACAACTTTTGGGGTCAAATTTCTCCTGTTACCCTTGGGAAAATAAAAAAATTGGGGACTAAATGATCATGTTTGTTGAAAAAATACGATTTTTTTATTTTCATGCCCGGGCATTATAAACTTCTGTGAAGCCCTTGGGGGTTCAAACTGCTCACCACACATCTAGATAAGTTCCTTAGGGGGTTTAGTTTCCAAAATGGTGTCACTTATGGGGGGTTTCCACTGTTTAGGTACATTTGGGGCTCTCCAAAGGCAACATGACACCCGCAGAGCATTCCATCAAAGTCTGCATTCCAAAACGTCACTACTTCCATTCCGAGCCCCGACGTGTGCCCATACAGTAGTTTTCTCCCACATTTGGGGTATCAGCCTACTCAGAATAAATTGGACAACAACTTTTGGGGTCCAATTTCTCCTGGTACCCTTGGGAAAATAAAAAAATGGGGACTAAAGATCATGTTTGTTGAAAAAATACGATTTTTTTATTTTCACGCCCGGTCGTTATAAACTTCTTTGAAGCACTGGGGAGTTCAAAGTGCTCACCACACATCTAGATAAGTTTCTTAGGGGGTCTAGCTTCCAAAATGGTGTAATTTATGGGGAGTTTTCACTGTTTTGGTACATCAGGGGCTTTCGAAACGTGACATAGTGTCTGATCTCAATTCCAGCCAAAAATGTCAAATGGCGCTGCTTCCCTTCCGAGCTCTGCCATGCGCCCAAATAGTGGTTTACCCCCACATGTGGGGTATCAGCGTACTCAGGACCAATTGCACAATAACTTTTAGGGTCCTGTTACCCTTGGAAAAATAAGAATTCAGGGTGAAAAGATCATATTTGTGGAAAAAATATGATTTTTTAATTGTATGGCTGTACATTATAAACTTCTGTGAAGCCTTTGGGGGTTCAAAGTTCTCACCACACATCTAGATAAGTTGCTTGGGGGGTCTAGTTTCCAAAATGGTGTTATTTGTGGGGGTTTCCACTGTTTTGGTACATCAGGGGTTTTCCAATCGCGTCATGGTGTCCGATCTCAATTCCAGCCAAAAAAGTCAAATGGTGCTGCTTCCCTTCTGAGATCTGCAATGTGCCCAAATAGTCGTTTACACCCACATATGGGGTATCAGCGCTCTCAGGACAAATTGCACAATAACTTTTTGGGTCCTGTTACCCTTGGGAAAATAAAAATTGGGGGTCAAAAGATAATTTTTGTGGAAAAATATGATTTTTTAATTGTATGGCTGTACATTATAAACTTCTGTGAAGCCCGTGTTGGTTCAAAGTTCTCACCACATATCTAGATAAGTTCCTTGGGGGGTCTAGTTTCCAAAATGGGGTCAATTGTGGGGGGTTTCCACTGTTTAGGCACATCAGGAGCTCTCCAAACGTGACATGGCATCCAATCTGAATTCAAGCCAATTTTGTATTGAAAAAGTCAAACGGCGCTCCTTCCCTTCTAGCCCTGCCATGCACCGAAAAAGTGGTTCCCCCCCACATATCAGGTATCAGAGTACTCAAGACAAACTAAACAATAACTTTTGCAGGCCAACTTCTCCTGTTACCCTTGGTAAAATAAAAAAATTGAACCTGAATTATTTTTTTGGTGAAAAAAAGTTGAATGTTTATTTTTTTTTTTTAATATTCAAAAAATTCCTGTGAAGCACCTGAAGGGTTAATAAACTTCTTGAATGTGGTTTTGAGCACCTTAAGGTTTGAAGTTTTTAGAATGGTGTCACTTTTGGGTATTTTCTATCATATAGACCCCTCAAAGTGGCTTCAAATGTGATGTGGTCCATAAAAATAAAATGGTGTTGCAAAATGAGAAATCGCTGGTCAACTTTTAACCCTTATAACTTCCTAAGAAAAAAAAATTTGGGTTCCAAAATTGTGCTGATGTAAAGTAAACATATGGGAAATGTTACTTATTAATTTTTTTGTGTGCCGTATCTCTGTGATTTAAGGGCATAAAAATTCAAATTTGGAAAATTGCAACATTTTCAAAATTTTCGCCAAATTTCCATTTTTTTCACAAATAAACGCAAGTTATATGAATGAAATTTTACCACTAGCATGAAGTACAATATGTCACGAGAAAAAAATGTCAGAATCACCAGGATCCATGGAAGCGTTCCAGAGTTATTACCTCATAAAGGGACAGTGGCCAGAATTGTAAAAATTGGCCCGGTCATGAACGTACAAACCACCCTTGGGGGATAAGGGGTTAATGAACCCAGGCATGGTATGTGAAAAGAGCTCTATGGAGTAATCTGAAGTGTGTGCTGCCACATCCTTCACTTTTGGTGTGGGTGAAGGACACAAGGAAAGGGATTGCTCCTAACCAGAAGCCTGCACTGACGACTCAGTGCTTGCATTTTTTGAAACTTCAGAAGAGGAGGCGATAGAGATGGAGGCTGTTTCAGCAATGTAAGTCAAAAATAGTTCCTGATGCTCCGGTTTTAAAAGCAGTCTACCTACTCCTAGAAAACGGAGCCTTACAGGCCTTCCAAGGATACACCATGACGCAGGCTCAACACCTCCTGCCTTAGCTGCTATTGTGTTTTTGGCACTACCAGCAGATGCACCACCACCATCATCAGTACCAGGTGGCCCCCCACGCCCACATCCGCATCCTCTTACACCATACTTCCTCATGTTTTGGAAAATGGACCCAAAATACCAGCAGATATATGGTACTGTATCAGAAGCATACAGCTCAATACAGTCTAGGGATAACAGTAAATCTCTGTATATATTTCATGAGTCATACACAGATGCTCACAGGCTCAGTATGGATTACACAATAAAATAAAAAGTTGAAAAAGGGTACAGTATCACCAGATACAAGGTATATATAGTATAGTGTAAACATTCTGAATCTCCGTATATATTTCAGGAGGCAGACACAAACTCTCTCAGGCCCAGTATGGATTGCACAAGAATATGAAAAGCTGTAAATGGGTAATATAACACAAGCGTACAGCTGTATACAGTGTTGGGGTAATCTTAAATCTCCAAATATATTTCCGGAGTAACAGACAGACGTTCACAGGCTCATTATGGATTACACCAGAATATAAAAAGCAAAAAAGTTTACTGTATCAGAAGCGTACAGCTGTATACAGCGTTGGTCAAATTTGAAATCTCGGTATATATTTCCGGAGTCACCCTCAGACGCTCACTCTGTCTGGGTTTGCCCATAATAAAAAATGTTGTAAAAAAGGTACTGGATAACAAGATAGCAAGTATATATATATTATAGGGTACAAATGAAATCTCCGTACACATAGTCCCGTAGTCACTCTCAGATGCTCACTCAGTATGGATTTGACCATATTACTAAATGTCGAACAAAGGTACTGTATAAGAAGATACAAGCTGTATTGAGTATAGGGTAAAAATTGGTATCTCCGATTCACCGTATATATAGAAGGCGTAAACCACACACACTAACTCACTATGGATGATACCGCAATAAAAAAATTTGAACAAAGGTACTGTATCAGCACATATCAGGTGTATCCAGTCTAGGGGTAATTGTAAATTTCCGTCTAAACTTCCGGAGTCAGAGACAGACACTCACAGGCTCAGTATGTATTACACCAGAATTTAAAAAGAAGAAAAAGGGAAAGGTATTCGAAGCGTACACCAGTATACAGTGTTGTGGTACTTTTAAAACTTCGTATACATTTCAATCTCAGTAAGCCAGTCCAGAATCTCCACTACTGTAAACTACATGGATACAAGTACAGATGAAAAGTCGAGTGTTTGCAGAATTTTGGGAACTACTCATTGCCGGAAAACCTCCTGGTAGATGTTGCATTGGCGATGCAGACCCTCAATTACTGTGTCTGTGGAGGCAGCGAAAATGGTTCTTTGTGAATAAAGGATTGCTTTATCGCAGTAGCATGGATCACATCACCGTTACTCGTCTCCATCAAATTGTGATCACAGGGAGAGATGTAGACATGGTCCTCACTGCCTATCATGATGTGTCTGGTCATTTTGGAGTGCAAAAGACAGAAGCCACAGGCCGTAGGCTATTTTATTGGATTGGCATGAGAGGAGACATTGAACAATGGTGGCAGGAATGTCACACATCTGTGACTATCACAACTGGGAAAGGTGATCATAACCACCACTGCATCCGCTTGTAAGTTGACATCCATTACAAATGGTAGCCATTGATCACCTGTAGGTAGAGGCCAGCAGGAAAGGCCATAGCTACATCTTAACCATCATCGATCAATACACCAAATTTCTAGTGGCCGTCCCTTTGAAGGATTTAACTGCCCATACTACACAGCAGTGGAGCAGGGAGAGGTAAGTATTGCAACTTGCAAGTGCTGTGGCCATGACGAAGCAGGGAGGGCACACTCGTGGGCGATGGTACTGGCACAGGGCCCCTCATAGTACGCTGGTATGTTATGAATGAGTCACCGAAGGAGGAAAAAACAAAAATACAAGCCAAGTCCAGAAAACCAGAGAGGTTGGTAGCTATCGGATTGCAGACCCCTGATCCTATCCACAACAACTAACAGTAGCCGTGGGGGGTTCCTAGATGCCCTAGACCCCTCGATCACAGCCGGAGAACTAAATAGGCCTAAAGAAAGAAAGGGGAAATCTAAACTGCCCCAGAGCAGACCCTAAAGCAATAGGCAGCCCCCAGCATATAATGACGGTGAGGCAAGATGAAAACACTAACACAGATAGAAAGATAGGTTGAGCAAACGATGGGGCCCAAGCTAACTAAAAAGGACAGGATAGAAAAGCTGCTGTCTGCAATCCGTAAAAAAACCCTACCAAAAAATGTCCCAACCGTCTGATAGGAAAAACAGGCCCTGAAGTCACTAGGACTTCAAAATGACTATATCAGCACTCAGGTAAATTCTGAAGACACAGCAAAGAGACAAACTGATCAGAGACAAAAATGGAACTCAGCACACCCCCGACCGGGGATGGCTGAACTCCAAAAAACAAGGTAAACAAAACTAATAAGTTCAATAGCAGAGCAAAAACTTATCTTTGGGAAGCAGTTACAGACTGGTCTCCAAGAATCCAGCAGAGAAATCACCAGCGACTCAGAAGGGCGTCAGCTGCCTTATATCCAGTCAGAAGTTCCTGTTACCCAGTCATCATCTACCAGATCAGGTGTTTGGTTATCAGCCTCACTACCTTCCTTCACCAGAAGAGGGAGTTCATCAGACATCGACAGTGAAGGGGAAAATGAACTCACAATACTGGTGTGTCTGATGGCGAGTGGGCCCCCCCACCATCAGAGACACTGTATTGTACTATGAGGGGCCCTGTGCCAGTGCCGTCGGCCATCAGTGGGTCCATCTATTATGAGCTCATTTTCTGCTCCACCAGCTGGGAGTTCTCCTTCCGTTCTCCCTCTGGTAGTGACAGCATGTAGTGAGGTTAGTTTAATTGGTAATGGTCTGCCACCTGACGAGGAGGATAGTGATTGGATCTCTGGAGTATCAGACTGGATATAAGACAGCCAGTGCCCTATCCTGTTGCTGGTGATTCAGTCTGTTTCTCTGGTCTTGGACTTCAGCTCTGCTCCAGTCATCTCAAGTTTAGTTTGTTTTTTGCTAATGTTCACACTTGTTGGTCAACTCAGTTTTTGTGTGGTCAGCCAGCCCGGCTGGGCTGTGCTGAATTTCCACTCTTATTTATCTGTATTTGCCAATTTGCCTTTTTGTCCTTTATTAGATTGGCCTCTTTTTGCTCTGTCTCAGAATATTCCAGAGTGCTGATATAGTGGGAGAAGTGTAGTGACTTCAGGGTTAATTTTGTTATCAGAAGTGTTGGACATTATTTTTGGTAGGGTTTTTTGGCAGATTGCAGACAGTATCTTTCCTTTCCTGTCGTTTCAAGTTAGTTTGGCCCCATCGTTTGCTCAGCCTATTTTTCTGCCTTTGTTTGTGTTTTCATCTTGCTTCACCGTCAATACATGTGGGGAGCTGTCTTTCCTTTGGAATCTGCTCTGGGGAGTTAGTTTTCCTCTTTTCTTACTTTAGGCTAATTTAGCTCTCCGGTTGTGACGAGGCGTCCAGGACCACCGTAGGCACTCTCCACGACTGCTTCTAGTTGTGTGTTAAGATCATGGCTCTGCAGTCTGCATAGTTACCAACCTCTCTGATTTTCTGAGACTTAGCGTGTGTTGCTTTTTTTCCTCCTCGGTGACCCATTCATAACAGAATCACCAGCCATACCGCAGATTCTAGGGTACTCAAAAGCAGAAAGGAATTGTTTAAGAAAGAAAAGGGAAAAAAAAAAGTGTCGTAATTTTTTTTTTTTGTATATTTTTTCCTCTTTTTCTCTGGGGCCGTAGGAGGATTTTTTTTTCTCTCCTAATGGAGATTAAGCAACTGTCTGATCGTGTGGAGCAACTTGCTGCTGAAGTGCAGGGAATTTCTACCTACCTCATTCAGTCACATGTTGCTAAACCCAAGATCCCTACTCCTGATGTGTTTTCTGGGGATCGGTCTAAATTTCTGAAATTTAAGAATAATTGTAAATTATTTCTTGCCTTGAAGCCTAACTCATCGGGGAGCTCTGTTCAGCAGGTTAAAATTGTCACCTCCTTGCTGCGTGGCGATCCCCAGGATTGGGCGTTTTCTCTGACACCTGAAAATCCTATTCTGACTAATGTGGATGCATTTTTTCAGGCTTTGCGGTTGTTGTATGATGAACCTAATGCCGTTGATCAAGCTGAGAGAACCCTGTTGGTATTAAGCCAGGGTCAGGATCCTGCAGAGTTATACTGTCAAAGATTCCAAAAGTGGGCGGTCCTTACTACATGGAATGATAGTGCACTGGCAGCTCTCTTTCGGAAAGGTTTATCAGAGACTGTAAAAGATGTTATGGTGGGATTTCCTGTTCCCTCTGGTCTGGATGGCTCTATGTCATTAGCCATTCAAGTTGATCGGCGTTTACGTGAATGTAAGACTACACGGGAGGCGCTGCCACTTTCTGAACAAATGTCTGAACCTATGCAATGTGATGGTGTGTTGTCTAGGGCGCAATGTCAGGAGTTTAGAAGGCGTAATAAGCTGTGTTTTTTCTGTGGAGACGCCTCTCATACTATTTCTGTCTGCCCTAAACGAGAGAAACGTTTTGCACACACATTTGCTGTGGGCAGTGTGCAACCTAAGTTCCTTTTGGCAATTACTTTGATCTGCTCCTTGTCCACATTTTCCACAAAGGCTTTTGTGGATTCAGGAGCAGCTCTGAATCTGATGGATTTGGACTTTGCTAAACGTTGTGGCTTGTCCATGACGCCTCTGCAGACACCTATTCCTTTGAGGGGTATTGATGCCACTCCTTTGGCAGAGAATAAACCTCAGTTTTGGACCCAGGTGATAATGCGAGTTGCCCCAGACCACCAAGAAAATTGTAAATTTTTGGTTCTGCATAATTTACATAATGCTATTGTTCTGGGTTTCCCCTGGTTGCAAACTCATAACCCAGTTTTGGATTGGAAATCTGTGTCTGTGGTGAGTTGGGGTTGTCAGTGTGTTCTTAGGGACGCTCCTGTTTTTTCCACCTCTCCTCAGTCTCATGATATTCCTGATTATCTGGCTGATTTCTCTGATGTATTTAGTGAGAGTAAGTCTGCGTCTTTGCCTCCTCATAGAAGTTATGACTGTGCAATTGAGTTGATGTCTGGGTGTAAATTTCCCAAGGGTCGGCTTTTCAACTTATCTGTACCCGAACATAATGCTATGCGATCCTATATTAAGGAGTCGTTGGAGAAGGGTCATATTAGACCATCCTCGTCACCTTTAGGCGCTGATTTTTTTGTGGCCAAGAAAGATGGTTCATTAAGACCGTGTATTGATTATCGTTCCCTTAACAAGATGACTAGAGTTGAGCGATACCGTCCGATACTTCAAAATATCGGATCGGAATGGATCGGCCGATCTTTAAAAAAAGTATCGGTATCGCCGATGCCGATACCGGAAGTCCCATTCAAGTCTATGAGACTTCCGGTATCGGAATTGGAAAAACCCTTTCCTGCCCTTGTACAGCCTCTCGGGGGTCTGTACGGGCCTGCCGGGGGTCTCTGCCGGCCTGCCGGGGGTCTGTGCCAGCCTGCCGGTGGGCTGTGCGGACTGCCCGGGGTCTGTGCACCCTGTGGGGGTCTGTACCGGCCTGCCGGGGGGCTGTGCTGATGTCCGGGGGGCTGTGCCGGCCTGCCGGGGGGCTGTGCTGGCCTGCCGGGGGGCTGTGCTGATGTCCGGGGGTCTGTGCAGGCATCGTCCGATGGGACTACAAGTCCCATCAGGCGATGCCTGCTACCATGACGGTGATTGACACATTAGCCAATGATGGGACAGTAGTAGTCCCATCATCCGGCTAATGTGTTAAATGTAAAAAAAAAAAAAAAATACTACATACATACATACTACATGCATGCTACATACATACTACATGCTACATACATAGTACATATATACTACATATATACTACATGCATGCTACATACATGCTACATGCTACATACATACTACATACATACTACATACATACTACATACATACTACATGCATGCTACATACATGCTACATGCTACATACATACTACATACATACTACATGCTACATACATACTACATACATACTACATATATGATTCATACATACTACATGCTATATGCATACTACATATATGCATCATACATACTACATGCTACATACATACTACATACATACTACATGCTACATACATACTACATATATACTACATGCATGCTACATACATACTGCATGCATGCTACATACATACTACATGCATGCTACATACATACTACATGCTACATACATACTACATACATACTACATGCATGCTACATACATACTACATGCTACATACATACCACATATATACTACATACATACTACATACATGCTACATACATACTACATGCATGCTACATACATACTACATGCTACATACATACCACATATATACTACATACATACTACATGCATGCTACATACATACTACATGCTACATACATACTACATATATACTACATGCATGCTACATACATACTACATGCTACATGCATGCTACATACATACTACATACATACTACATACATACTACATGCATGCTACATACATACTACATGCTACATACATACCACATATATACTACATACATACTACATACATGCTACATACATACTACATGCATGCTACATACATACTACATGCATGCTACATACAATACATTCATACAATACATACATAGACATACAGTACATATAACATAGAGTAACATACTTACCAATACTTGTCACATTGTTCCCCGAAGCCATTGTCGTCTACGGAATAAATATTAACATAACAAACCACAAAAATACTCACCCATGATCCGAAGCAGTCCACGAGTGTGTCCCACGACGATCTTGGGTAGAGAACTGCAGCATCAGCTGATGCTGCCGCTCTCTACGGGCTGCAGGAATCCAATGACGGAAGGTAGGTATCCTTCCGCACTGTATTCCTCCGCCACTTAAAAAAAAAAAGTCCCTAGTCTCACTTTATGGTAAAAGCTGTGTGGGAATTTCCCACACAGCTTTTACCATAAAGTGAGACTAGGGATTTTTTTTTTTTAAGTGGCGGAGGATCATGTAGTATGTATGTAGCATGCATGTAGTATGTATGTAGTATGTATGTAGTATGTATTTAGCATGTAGCATGTATGTAGCATGCATGTAGTATATATGTGGTATGTATGTAGTATGTCTGTAGCATGTAGCATGTATGTAGCATGCATGTAGTATATATGTGGTATGTAGCATGTAGTATGTATGTAGCATGCATGTAGTATGTATGTAGTATGTATGTAGCATGTAGTATGTATGTAGCATGCATGTAGCATGTAGTATGTATGTAGCATGCATGTAGTATATATGTAGTATGTATGTAGCATGTAGTATGTATGTAGTATATATGTGGTATGTATGTAGCATGTAGTATGTATGTAGCATGCGTGTAGTATGTATGTAGTATATATGTGGTATGTAGCATGCATGTAGTATGTATGTAGTATGTATGTATGTAGTATGTATGTAGCATGCATGTAGTATGCATGTAGTATGTATGTAGTATGTATGTAGTATGTATGTAGTATGTATGTAGCATGCATGTAGTATATATGTAGTATGTATGTAGCATGTAGTATGTATGTAGCATGCATGTAGTATATATGTAGTATGTATGTAGCATGTAGTATGTATGTAGCATGCATGTAGTATATATGTGGTATGTATGTAGCATGTAGTATGTATGTAGCATGCATGTAGTATGTATGTAGTATGTATGTAGTATATATTTTTTTTTTTTTTTAAACATTTAACACATTAGCCGGATGATGGGACTACTACTGTCCCATCATTGGCTAATGTGTCAATCACTGTCATGGTAGCAGGCATCGCCCGATGGGACTTGTAGTCCCATCGGACGATGCCTGCACAGACCCCCGGACATCAGCACAGCCCCCCGGCAGGCCGGTACAGACCCCCACAGGGTGCACAGACCACCGGCAGGCCGGCACAGCCCCCCGGCAGGCCGGTACAGACCCCCGGAAGGCCGGCAGAGACCCCCGGAAGGCCCAAAATGACGGCGCATCATGATGCGCACACACCGCGCATCATGATGACGTCATTTCGGCTGTCAATCAACTTTGAACTTCCGATTCCGATGCCCGATATTGAAAAAATATCAGATGTTGGTATCGGAATTCCGATACAGCAAGTATCGGCCGATACCCGATACTTGCGGTATCGGAATGCTCAACACTAAAGATGACGGTTAAATATTAGTACCCGTTACCTCTGATGTCTGATTTATTCTCCAGAGTTAAGAGTGCCTGCTGGTTTACTAAGCTTGACCTCAGGGGGGCGTATAATCTTATTCGCATCAAGCACGGGGATGAATGGAAGATGGCGTTTAATACTCTGGAGGGACATTTTGAGTACGTGGTGATGCCTTTTGGGCTCTCCAATGCCCCTTCTGTCTTCCAGTCCTTTATGAATGATATTTTTCGAGACTTTGTAGTTATGTTTTTGATCATCTATCTGGATGATACTTTGATCTTTTCTAGTAATTGGGATTCCCATGTGGAACATGTCTGGACTGTGTTCCAGATTTTGAGGGAGAATTCCCTGTTTGGTAAGGGATCGAAATGCCTCTTTGGTGTACAGAGGATTTCATTTTTGGGATTTATCTTGTCTCCATCGACTATTGAAATGGACCCGGCCAAGGTACAGGCCATTTATGATTGGGTTCAGCCTACTTCTTTGAAGGCTCTCCAGAAGTTTTTGGGCTTTGCTAATTTATATCGTAAATTTATAGGTAATTTTTCTAGTATTGTCCAACCACTGACTGATCTGACCAAGAAGGGAGCTGATGTGCTGAATTGGTCTCCTGAGGCTGTCTCAGCATTTCAGGAGCTTAAGCGGAGATTTACTTCGGCTCCAGTTCTACGGCAACCTTATGTCTCACTTCCATTTCAAGTGGAGGTAGACGCTTCTGAGATTGGTGCAGGAGCTGTTTTGCCCCCAAAAGATCCTGTGACTTCTAAGATGAATCCCTGTGCCTTCTTTTCTCGAAAGTTCTCCCCATCTGCACGCAACTATGACGTGGGGAATTGGGAATTGTTGGCCATGAAATGGGCATTTGAGGAGTGGAGACATTGGTTGGAGGGAGCTAGACATCAATTTGTGGTCCTCACCAATCACAAGAATCTGGTTTATCTGGAGTCGGCTAAACGCTTGAATCCTAGACAGGCTAGATGGGCCTTGTTTTTCACGCGTTTTAATTTTGTGGTCTCTTTTCTTCCGGGCACTAAGAATGTTAAGGCAGACGCCCTTTCTAGGAGTTTCTTTGCTGATTCTCTTAATGTGACTGAGCCTACTACTATCCTAGGTGAGGGGTAGTTCTTTCTGCCATTTTGCCCGATTTGAGACGCGCCCTGGAGGAATTTCAGGAGGATAAGCCTGAGCGTTGCCCTATGGGAAGATTGTATGTTCCTGACCAGTGGAGAAAGAGAGTGATGTCTGAAGTCCATTGCTCCACATTGGCTGGTCATCCTTGTATTTTTGGTACCAGAGATTTGGTGAGTCGGTCGTTTTGGTGGCCTGCCTTGTCTTGTGATGTCAGGAATTTTGTACAGTCCTGTGGGACTTGTCCTCGGTCTAAACCCTGTTCTCGTTCTAGTGGGTTGCTGATGCCCCTCCCGGTGCCCAGGAGGCCATGGACCCATATCTCAATGGATTTTATTTCTGATCTTCCTGTCTCTCAGAGAATAACTGTTATCTGGGTGATTTGTGATAGATTTTTGAAGATGGTCCATCTTGTACCACTCCCAAAGTTGCCATCTTCCGCTGAGTTGGTGCCCTTGTTTTTACAACAGGTGGTTCAGTTACATGGGATTCCTGAGAATATTGTGTCCGACAGAGGAGTCCAGTTTGTTTCCAGATTCTGGAAAGCCTTTTGTTCCAATCTGGGAATTCAGTTATCCTTCTCCTCCGCGGTTCATCCCCAGACCAATGGACAGACTGAGAGAGCAAACCAGACCTTGGCGTCTTACTTGAGATGTTTTATATCTGCTGATCAGGATGATTGGGTCTCATTTTTGCCCTTGGCTGAATTCGCACTGAACAATAGAGCTAGTTCTGCCACTTTGATGTCACCCTTTTTCTGTAATTTTGGGTTTCATCCTCGATTCTCTTCAGGACAAGTGGAATCTTCGTCCTGCCCAGGTGTGGACACTGTGGTTGTGAGAATGCAGCAGATATGGGACCAAGTGGTGGATAGGTTGTCACTCTCTCAGGAAAAGGCCCTGTGTTTTTCCAACTGGCATAGGACCATTGGTCCCCGGTTTAAAGTGGGTGATATGGTTTGGTTGTCGTCTAAGAATATTCCTATGAAAGTTGCATCTCCAAAATTTAAGCCAAGATTTATTGGACCTTATAAGATTTTGGAGTTTCTTAATCCTGTTTCTTTTCGGTTGGCTCTTTCAGTTACGCTCAAAATCCATAACGTATTTCACAAATCACTGTTGAAGAGGTTTGTTGAGCCAGTAGTTCCTGTGGCGGCTCCTCCTGACCCTGTTTTGGTTAAAGGCAATGTGGAATATGAGGTAGAGAAAATATTGGATTCTCGCTTGGTCAGACAGGGACTCCAGTATTTGGTCAAATAGAAGGGTTATGGCCAGGAGGATAATTCTTGGGTCTCTGCCTCGGATATTCATGCCGATAGATTGGTTCGAGCTTTTCGCCGGGCCCATCCTTATCGGCCTGGTGGCGTGGATGAGGGTTCTGTGACCCCTCCTCAAGGGGGGGGTTCTGTTATAAGCTCATTTTCTGCTCCACCAGCTGGGAGTTCTCCTTCCGTTCTCCCTCTGGTAGTGACAGGAGGCAGTGAGGTTAGTTTAATTGGTAATGGTCTGCCACCTGACGAGGAGGATAGTGATTGGATCTCTGGAGTATCAGACTGGATATAAGACAGCCAATGCCCTATCCTGTTGCTGGTGATTCAGTCTGTTTCTCAGGTCTTGGACTTCAGCTCTGCTCCAGTCATCTCAAGTTTAGTTTGTTTTTTGCTAATGTTCACACTTGCTCTTGTTGGTCAACTCAGTTTTTGTGTGGTCAGCCAGCCCGGCTGGGTTGTGCTGAATTTCCACTCTTATTTATCTGTATATGCCAATTTGCCTTTTTGTCCTTTATTAGATTGGCCTCTTTTTGCTCTGTCTCAGAATATTCCAGAGTGCTGAAATAGTGGGAGAAGTCTAGTGACTTCAGGGTTAATTTTGTTATCAGAAGCGTTGGACATTATTTTTTGTAGGGTTTTTTAATAATAATAATAATAATAATAATAATCTTTATTTATATAGCACCAACATATTCCGCAGCGCTTTACAGTTGAACAGTTTCAAACACAACAGTCATAAGTAACAACGTTAACAATACAATAATTAAAGCGAAATAAGACGACCCTGCTTGTGGAGCTTACAATCTACAATGAGGTGGGGGAGATACAAAGCATAGGTTTGTATTTACAATGATGTATTTACAATGACGGTCCAGCCATCTTCAGGGGGTGGGGGTTAGATGGAGATAGTGAATGGGCTACACACACACAAACATAACATGACTTTGATTACTGAATCTGATAGGCCGCTCTGAACAAATGCGTTTTGAGCGAGCGCCTAAAACTATGCAAATTGTGGATGATCCTAATATCTTGGGGTAGAGCATTCCAGAGGATTGGCGCAGCACGGGAGAAGTCTTGGAGTCGGGAGTGGGAGGTACGGATTAGGGCAGAGGTTAGTCGAAAGTCATTTGCAGAGCGCAGCGGTCAGTTAGGCCGATAGACAGAAATGAGGGAGGAGATGTAAGGGGGTGCCGCACTGTGGAGAGCTTTGTGGGTGAGAACAAGTACTTTGAATTGTACCCTGTAATGAATTGGCAGCCAGTGTAACGACTGGCGAAACGACTGGTTTTTTGGCAGATTGCAGACAGTATCTTTCCTTTCCTGTCCTCTCAAGTTAGTTTGACCCCATCGTTTGCTCAGCCTATTTTTCTGCATTTGTTTGTGTTTTCATCTTGCTTCACCGTCAATACATGTGGGGGGCTGTCTTTCCTTTGGGGTCTGCTCTGGGGAGTTAGTTTTCCTCTTTTCTTACTTTAGGCTTATTTAGCTCTCCGGTTGTGACGAGGCATCCAGGACCACCGTAGGCACGCTCCACGACTGCTTCTAGTTGTGTGTTAAGATCAGGGCTTGCAGTCTGCATAGTTACCAACCTCTCTGGTTTTCTGAGACTTAGCGTGTGTTGCTTTTTTTCCTCCTCGGTGACCCATTCATAACACCCATCCACCTGTTCAGAGCAACAGGGGGGGGCAGCCCAGTTAGGAAGGTTTAAAAAATGGCATATGTTGATGTGTAGGTTGGAAATTCAGCTGTTGCAAATGGCGGAATTGAGCAAGTCCAAGGAAGAGGAGGTCAAAAGCGAGGCAGTTTTCTGGCAACCTATGTGTCATCAGGGGTAGGTGGGACAAAATCCTTTGCAACCCATGCATGGTTCATTTTAATGAAGGTTAGATCATCAACATTTTGGGTCGACAGACGGGTCCTTTTTTCTGTCAGGATTGATCCAGCAGCACTAAAGACTTTCAGATAACACACTAGCAGCAGGGCAAGCGAGCTCCTTTAAGGCATATTGTGCCAATTCAGGCCAGGTGTCCAGTTTAGAGGCCCAATAGTCAAAGGGGAATGACCTGTGAGGGAGAACATCGATATGGGAGAAGTAGTTTGCAACCATAGTTGTTAACTGCTGTCTCCTGTCACTTTTAATCGATGCAGTATTAGCAGTCTTGTGAGCGGTACTTGAGAAATCAGTCCACAACAATGGGATGAAACTGAATGGGAGGAGACACAGATTAGATATTAGAAAAAACTTTTTGACAGTTAGAGTGATCAATGAGTGGAACAGGCTGCCATGAGAAGTGGTGAGTTATCCTTCAATGGAAGTCTTCAAACAGAGGCTGGACAGACATCTGACTGGGATGATTTAGCGAATCCTGCTTTGAACAGGGGGTTGGACCAGATGGCCCAGGAGGTCCCTTCCAACTCTACAATTCTATGATTCTATGATTCTATTCTATGACAACATGGTCATGAGACCCCTATCTCCAACGCCACTTCTGCTGTGTGCACCACGTACACGTACACCTCTTCCATTGTGCCCTCTATGGCTCGTGGGAGAACCAGCACCGCTACTGTGTGCTGGGAAAGCCTCAAACAAATGGTTTACCAGAGTTGCTTGTTTGTTAGCCAATATTATCTCTAGGTTCTCCTGTGGCATGTTGTTGTGTAATTTGCCTTTGTAGCGTGGATCGAGTATGCTGGCCAGCCAGTAGTCGTCATCCTTCATCATTTTGGCAATGCGGGGGTCCCTTTTTTGGATCCGCAAGGTATAATCGCACATGTGGGCCAATGTTCCAGGTGTCAATAATGCACTGCCACTGCTGGGTGGAGGAGCACTTTCTGGCAAATCCACATCTCTACAGTCACGCAGAAACCCTGTACCTGACCTTGGAACGCCAACATTTTCTCTTGCCCCCTGAGAAGCATCCTCCTGCCCAAAAATAATCATCCCCCTCATCCTCCTCCTCCTCTTCCTCTTCTTCCTCCACCTCGTCCAGGACAGTTCCCTGACCAGACAATGGCTGACTGTCACCAAGGCTTCCCTCCTCCTCCTCCTCCTCCTGTTCCTCCTCCTCTGCTGCAGACACCAGATCCTTAATGTGCATCAAAGTTTGCATGAGCAGGCGCTTAAGAGGGATGCTCATGCGTCGTCTGCGCTTACCAGCCGTGTGCTTTCCTCAAAACACTGAAGGACTTTAAGGAGGTCTTTCAGCTTTGACCACTGCACACTCAACAATTCCATAATAATAATAATAATAATAATAAATTTTATTTTTATAGCGCCGACATATTCCGCAGCACTTTACATTTCAGAGGGGATTTGTACAGACAATAGACATTACAGCATAACAATAATCACATACAGTAGATTATAACAAATACCAAGAGGAATGAGGGCCCTGCTCGCAAGCTTACAGTCTATGAGGAAAGAGGTAGACACGAAAGGTGGGTGGTAACAGTTGCCCTGATTGTATGGACCAGCCATAATGTTAGGTGTGTGACAGTACAGACACAAAGGGCTAATGGATGCATAAAGCATGTGGGAACATGATGCTGAGAACCTGGTTATGGTAAAACTTTTGGCTCTGCCACACAGGGATAGATTAGGTTAATGTGTTGAGGCGATAGGCCAGTCTGAATAAATGCGTTTTCAGGACACGCTTAAAATTGTGGGGATTGGGGACTAATCGTATTGACCTGGGAAGTGCATTCCAAAGAATTGGCGCGGCACGTGTAAAGTCTTGGAGACGGGAGTGGGAGGTTCTGACTATTGAGGATACTAACCTCAGGTCATCAGCAGAACGGAGGGCGCGGGTAGGGTGGTATACTGAAACAAGGGAGGAGATGTAGGGTGGTGCTGAGCCATGGAGGGCTTTGTGGGTGAGGGTAATAAGTTTATACTGAATTCTGGAGTGGATGGGTAGCCAGTGTAATGACTGGCACAAGGTAGAGGCATCGGTGTAACGATTGGTGAGGAATATGATCCTGGCTGCAGCATTCAAGACAGATTGGAGAGGGGAGAGTTTTGTAAGAGGGAGACCGATTAGAAGAGAGTTACAATAGTCGAGACGAGAATGAATAAGAGAAACAGTAAGAGTTTTTGCAGAGTCAAAAGTAAGAAAAGGTCGAATTCTAGAAATGTTTTTGAGGTGCAGATGACAAGAGCGAGCCAGTGATCGAATGTGGGGGGCAAAGGAAAGCTCGGAATCAAGTATGACCCCAAGACAGCGGGCATGTTGCTGGGGAGTAATAGTGGAACCACAGACGGAAATGGCAATGTTGGGTGTAGGTACATTAGTAGCGGGAGGAAACACAAGGAGTTCAGTCTTTGACAGGTTCAGTTTCAGATACAGTGAGGACATGATATTAGACACAGCATTTAGACAATCGCCAGTGTTTTCTAGAAAGGCTGGCGTGATGTCAGGAGAAGAAGCGTATAATTGGGTGTCATCAGCATAGAGATGGTAATGGAAACCAAATCTACTGATTGTTTGACCAATAGGGGCAGTGTACAAGGAGAAGAGGAGGGGGCCTAGAACCGATCCTTGAGGAACCCCAACAGTAAGGGGAAGGTGAGAGGAGGAGGAACCGGCAAAAGAAACAGTAAAGGAGCGGTCGGAGAGATAGGAGGAGAACCAGGAGAGAACGGTGTCCTTGAGGCCAATGGAATGGAACATAGTGAGGAGGAGCTGATGATCCACAGTGTCGAATGCTGCAGAGAGATCCAAGAGAATTAGCATGGAGTAATGACCATTTGTTTTAGCTGTTAGCAGATCATTAGAGACTTTAGTGAGGGCAGTTTCAGTGGAGTGTAAAGAGCGGAAACCGGATTGGAGAGGGTCGAGAACAGAGTTTTCTGAGAGATAGCGGATAAGACGGGAGTGGACCAGGCGTTCCAGGAGTTTAGAGATGAAGGGAAGATTAGAGACAGGTCTATAGTTAGCGGCACAGTTTTGGTCGAGGGATGGTTTTTTAAGTAGTGGATGTATGATGGCATGCTTAAATGAGGAGGGAAAAATACCAGAAGAGAGAGAGAGGTTAAATATTTTAGTTAGGTGAGGGGTGACAGCAGGGGAAAGGGACTGGAGGAGATGTGACGGAAATGGGTCACTGGTGCAAGTAGTTGGGCGAGAAGATGCAAGGAGCCTGCTTACTTCTTCTTCTGTGACTGGTTCAAAATCAGAGAGTGAGTTAGATGCAGTGGGAGAGGGAGGACAGTGCATGGTATGAGGGGATTTGGAGATAATTTCCTGTCGGATCTGGTCAATTTTTTCTTTGAAGTAAGTGGCTAGATCGTCAGCTTGGAGCTCCGTGGTTGGGGCCTGTACTCTTGGATTGAGTAGGGAATGAAAAGTGTCAAAGAGACGTTTCGGGTTATTGGACAGTGAGGTGATGAGGGTGTTGAAATAGGTTTGTTTGGAGAGGTGAAGGGCAGTGTTGTATGTTCTAAGCATAAACTTAAAATGGATGAAATCTTCGTGTAGATTGGATTTTCTCCACAGACGTTCGGCGCACCTGGAGCACCGCTGCAGGAAACGTGTTTGCACCGTGTGCCAGGGTTGTCGCCGTCTGCGTTGTGGTGTTCTATTTATAGGGGGTGCAAATTCATCCAGGGCAGTTTGAAGTGTTTCATTGTAATGCTTCAATGCAGAATCCATGTCTTCCCTCAAACTGCTTGCCCGTGTATCCTCACACAAATGCATTACAGCCTGCCTCTGTTTGCACAGCCTCTCAACCATGTGCAGGGTGGAGTTCCACTTTGTTGCAACGTCTATGATTAGGCGATGCTTGGGGAGGTGGAGCAATCGCTGCAGCTTCTGCATATGACTGGAGTCTACGGGCGAGCGACGGATGTGCGAGCACAGTCTTCGCACCTTATGGACCAGGGATGTTAACTCCGGATAATTATTAAGGAAGCACTGCACCACCAGGTTCAAAGTGTGAGCCAGGCAAGGTATGTGTGTGAGTTTTGCAAGGGCTATGGCTGCCACAAAATTATGTCTGTTATCACTGACTACCTTGCCTGGCTCAAGATGTAGACTGCCCAGCCATGACTCAGTTTGTCGCTGCAAGTAGTCGGCCAGTATCTCCGCGGTGTGTCTGTTGTCGTCCAAAGACATCATCTTTAACACAGCCTGCTGACGCTTACCACTAGCTGTTCGAGAGTGGGACACCTCATGTGCAACACTGCCAGCTGCGGATGCAGTGCTCGTGCGACTGCACTCTGTGGATGAGCTTTTGCTTATGGAGGAGGAGGAGGGTCGAAAGCCTACAGCCAACTGTTTCCTATACCGTGGGCTAGGCAGCACTGTTCCACCTGTGTGGAACGCTGTCCCCTGTGGAGCCTGCATCCACCACATTAACCCAGTGCACAGTGATGGACATGTAACGGCCCTGGCCATGGATTTGTTGTGAGGTGCACCTTTCCACTCACTGACTGTTTTAGTGCATGGACAATGCGGTCATTCACATGCCAGTGGAGGGCAGGGATGGCTTTTCGAGAAAAGAAGTGCCGACTGGGTAGGTCATAGCGTGGGACAGTGTAGGCCATGAAGTCACGGAAAGCTACACTTTCAACCAAATGGTAGGGCATCATCTCTAATGAGATTAGTTTGGCAATGTAGGCATTCTAACACAGTGTACGTGGATGAGATGAGTACTTTCTTGTCCTACTCAGAGTGTCTGGTAGGGTGAGCTGGACTGGAGAGCTACATATGGGGGAAGTAGCGGTGGATCGGACGAAGTGAGAGGAAGTTGGTGATGGTATTGGTGGTGATAGCCTAGATTCAGTGTTGTGTTGCAAAACCATTGTGATTCCCTGAGTGCTTTGGCCTTGTGACGACACCTCAACATTTAGTGCTGGTGGGGTGCTTAACGGTGGCAGTGGTCTTACAGTGGGGGAAGCGATGGAGCGTTGCTGGCTTCCTTCAGTCGGAGCAGGTGCACATGTGCTACCTGAGGTTTTGTAGTCCGTCCACGCTTGCAAGTGCATGTTGGTTAAATGTCTAAGTATGCAACAGATATTCAAATTTCTGAGTTGTTTACCTTGGCTAAAGATCCTTCCTCACTTCTTACAGGTAACCTTTGCCTCATCAGTAGACTTTTGGATAAAGAAGTGCCACACTGCACTCTTCCTACTATGGCAAACATTTTCTGGCCTTGCACGCTGTGCTAAGTTGACCGTCTGGCCAAGCTGTACTGCAGCTCTTTTAGTGTTTGGTCCACATTTTTGGACAGCTACGGGCTGCTGCGATGTCAGTGCCTGTTGCGGATCCTTCTCCTTATCTGAACTACTGCTAGCGCCACCCTCCTTCCCCAATGGATGCCAATCCGGGTCAAGAACTGGGTCATCCATCACCTCCTCTTCAAAGTCATCTGCACCTTCCTCTTTAAATTCCTCTGTGTCACCATGTAAGATTGTATAGTATGCAGGAAGGGGCACCTGAGTTTCATCAGGGTGAGATTCTGGCTCAGTAGACTGCGAGGGCAATGTAGTGCTGTGGGTTAATGTACCAGCAGAATCATCTAGCAGTGGCTGTGCATCAGTGCACTCCATGTCAGATTCATCTTGGAATGGGGAATTCAGGATTTGACTGGATAACCCAGGCATGGTATGTGAAAAGAGCTCCATAGAGTAATCTGAAGTGTGGGCTGCCGCATCCTTAACTTTTGGTGGGGGTGAAGGGCACAAGGAAAGGTGTTTTTCCTGACCAGAACCCTGCACTGACGACTCCGTGCTTGCAGGTTTGGAACGTTCAGAAGAGGAGGCAATAGAGCTGGTGGCTGTTTCGGCAATGTACGCCAAAACCTGTTCCTGATGCTCCGGCTTTAAAAGCGGTTTTCGTACTCCAAGAAAAAGGAACCTTACAGGCCTACTTGGGCCAGACGATGACGCAGGCTCAACACCGCCTGCCTTAGCTGCTATTGTGCTTTTGCCAGAACCAGCCGATGCACCACCACCATCAGTACCAGCCGCGCCCCCCTGCCCACGTCCGCGGCCTCTTCCACCATACTTCCTCATGTTTTGGGAAAATGTACCAAAAATACCAGCAGAGAGATGGTACTGTATGAGGGGCATCCAGCTGTGTAAGGTGTATTAAAAAAATTAAATCTACGTATATATTTTGTTAGTCACAGACACTCTCCCAGTATGTATTTGACCGTAATCCAACAAGTATACGGTACTGTATCAGAAGTGTACAGCTGTATACGTTTTTTTGTGTAACTAACAATCTCCATATATATGTGTTTACGGACTGTCACACACACACACGCGCTGACTATGTATAGATGTGGCTGTAATGCGAACAGCAGATATACAATACTGTTTGAGAATTGGATAGCTCAATACGGTGTATGGAGAAATGGAAATGTCCATATATGTATTTTACGGAGTGTCACACACGCTGACTCTGTATAGATGTGACTGTAATGCGAACAGCAGATATACAATACTGTTTGAGACTCGGACAGCTCAATACGGTGTATGGAGAAATGGAAATGTCCATATATGTATTTACGGAGTGTCACACACACACGTTGACTATGTATAGATGTGACCGTAATGCGAACGGCAGATATACAATACTGTTTGTCAGTCGGACAGCTCTATACAGTGTAGGTCTGGAAAAATGGAAAATCTTCTCTGTTTGTTTTTCCAGAGTCACACACAGATAGCTTGTATTTGTCCATGATACCAGCCGGTACACGGTAGTGTGTGAGGAGCGTACACTGCTATATGGTGTATGTATGGAAAATTTTAAATCTCTGTCTATTTTTATACAGAGTGACATACGCTGTCTCTGTATAGTTTTGACCGTTATCAAACAGCAGATATACAAAACTGTTTGAAAAGCAGACAGCTCTATACGGTGTCGGTCTGGAAAAAGGGAAAATCTCCTCTGTTTGTTTTTCCAGAGTCACACACAGATAGCTTGTATTTGTCCGTGATACCGCCGGAAATGTGCTATACGGTGTGTGAAAAAAAGAACGCTCGGTAACTGACCAGAACAAGATAATAAAAGTTGGAGTGCTTTTCACACTGCTGTTCAAACTGCTTTTTTCACACAGCAATGCAGCTATCGGGTAACCTTAAAAGGCAGCCTAATCACCACCAGCGCTGCTGCACACAACAAAAATCCTCTCCTTTCACTGCACACTAATTGTACAGTGACAAGCGCTATCAGTAGTGTTGAGCATTCCGATACCGCAAGTATCGGGTATCGGCCGATACTTGCTGTATCGGAATTCCGATACCGACTTCCGATATTTTTTCAATATCGGAAGTCGGCATCGGAATCAGAAGTTCAAAGTTGATTGACAGCCGAAATGACGTCATCATGATGCGCGTTGTGTGCGCATCATGATGCGCCGTCATTTCGGGCCTTCCGGGGGTCTCTGCCGGCCTGCCGGGGGGCTGTGTGGACTGCCCGGGGTCTGTACCGGCCTGCCGGGGGGCTGTGCCGGCCTGCCGGTGGTCTGTGCACCCTGTGGGGGTCTGTACCGGCCTGCCGGGGGGCTGTGCCGGCCTGCCAGTGGTCTGTGCACCCTGTGGGGGTCTGTACCGGCCTGCCGGGGGGCTGTGCTGATGTCCGGGGGTCTGTGCAAGCATCGTCCGATGGGACTATAAGTCCCATCTGGCGATGCCTGCTACCATGACAGTGATTGACACATTAGCCAATGATGGGACAGTAGTAGTCCCATCATCCGGCTAATGTGTTAAATGTTAAAAAAAAAAAAATACTACATACATACTTCATGCATGCTACATACATACTACATGCTACGTACATACTACATATATACTACATGCATGCTACATACATACTACATGCTACATACATACTACATATATACTACATGCATGCTACATACATACTGCATGCTACATACATACTACATACATACTACATACATGCCACATATATACTACATACATACTACATGCATGCTACATACATACTACATACATACCACATATATACTACATACATACTACATACATACTACATACATACTACATACATACCACATATATACTGCATACATACTACATGCATGCTACATACATACTACATACATACTACATACATACTACATGCATGCTACATACATAACACATATATACTACATGCATGCTACATACATACTACATGCTACATACATACTACATATATACTACATACATACTACATACATACTACATGCTACATACATACTACATACATACTACATACATACTACATGCATGCTACATACATACTACATACATACACAGCAATAGCATAAAGTGACACTAGGGACTTTTTTTTTTTAAGTGGCGGAGGAATACAGTGCGGAAGGATACCTACCTTCCGTCATTGGATTCCTGCAGCCTGTAGAGAACGGCAGCATCAGCTGATGCTGCAGTTCTCTACCCAAGATCGTCGTGGGACACACTCGTGGACTGCTTCGGATCGTGGGTGAGTATTTTTGTGGTTTGTTATGTTAATATTTATTCCGTAAAAGACAATGGCTTCGGGGAACAATGTGACAAGTATTGGTAAGTATGTTACTCTATGTTATATGTACTGTATGTCTATGTATGTATTGTATGAATGTATTGTATGTAGTATGTATGTAGTATATATGTGGTATGTATGTAGCATGTAGTATGTATGTAGTATGTATGTAGCATGCATGTAGCATGCAGTATGTATGTAGCATGCATGTAGTATATATGTAGTATGTATGTGGTATGTATGTAGCATGTAGTATGTATGTAGCATGCATGTAGTATGTATGTAGTATGTATGTAGCATGCATGTAGTATATATGTAGTATGTATGTAGCATGTAGTATGTATGTAGCATGCATGTAGTATATATGTAGTATGTATGTAGCATGTAGTATGTATGTAGCATGCATGTAGTATGTATGTAGTATGTATGTAGTATGTATGTGGTATGTATGTAGCATGTAGTATGTATGTAGCATGCATGTAGTATATATGTGTTATATATGTAGCATGTAGCATGCATGTAGTATGTATGTAGTATGTATGTAGTATGTATGTGGTATGTATGTAGCATGTAGTATGTATGTAGTATATATGTGGTATGTATGTAGCATGTAGTATGTATGTAGCATGCAGTATGTATGTAGCATGCATGTAGTATATATGTAGTATGTATGTAGCATATATGTAGTATGTATGTAGCATGTAGTATGTATGTAGCATGCAGTATGTATGTAGCATGCATGTAGTATATATGTAGTATGTATGTAGCATATATGTAGTATGTATGTAGCATGTAGTATATATGTAGTATGCATGTTGCATGCATGTAGTATATATGTAGTATGTATGTTGCATGTAGTATATATGTAGTATGAATGTAGCATGTATGTAGTATGTAGCATGTATGTAGCATGTAATTTTTTTTTTTTTTTTTACATTCAACACATTAGCCGGATGATGGGACTACTACTGTCCCATCATTGGCTAATGTGTCAATCACTGTCATGGTAGCAGGCATCGCCCGATGGGACTTGTAGTCCCATCGGACGATGCCTGCACAGACCCCCGAAGCCTGCACAGACCACCGGCAGGCCGGCACAGCCCCCCGGCAGGCCGGCACAGCCCACCGGTGCCTGCACAGACCACCGGCAGGCCGGCACAGCTCCCCGGCAGGCCGGCACAGCCCACCGGAGCCTGCACAGCCCCCCGGCAGGCCGGCACAGACCCCCGGAGCCTGCACAGACCCCCTGGCAGGCCGGCACAGACCCCCGAAAGGCCCGTACAGACCCCAGAGAGGCTGTACAAGGCAAAAACAGGGTTTTTCTTATTCCGATACCGGAAGTCCCATAGTCTTGAATGGGACTTCCGGTATCGGAATCGGCGATACCGATACTTTTTTTTAAGATCGGCCGATCCATTCCGATCCGATACTTTGAAGTATCGGACGGTATCGCTCAACTCTAGCTATCAGCAGAAGCTATTTTTTTTTTCTTCTTCCCTGCCTAATGCTCTCCCTATTCAGAATCAGCAGCAGAACCTCTCCCTATTGTAAGATTGGCAGAAGTAAGATGGCGGTCGGCGGTCACGGCCTTTTATAGTCACTGTGACGCCACACAAAGCCAGCCAATCAATTCAATGCCCTTCTCTAAGATGGTGGTGGCTGCTGCCCATGTCATCGCGTTGCCCACAGTGTGCGTCCTCCATCATTGGCTGAGAAAAGGAGCTGGAAGCATTATTTGAAATGCGACTTTGGCGCTCGGGTCGGCGACCTCATGGCCGACCTCACGCTATGGTCGGGTTTCGATCGGCAAAACCCGACTTTAGCTAAAGTCGGCGACTTTTGAATTTGACTGACCCATTTCGCTCAACTCTAGCTATGAAGTGTTCTGTGTTCTGCATGCTGTGTTCTGCATGCAATGTGCAGAAAATGGCGGCGGCAGGGTTTAGTGCCAGGCTGTGATGAGTCATAGCCTATGATGATGCTGGGCGGCCAGCCAATCATAGCAATGCCGCCCACAACCAAGAAGGGTGCAGCATTACTGTGATTGGCAAATGCTGGGTGGGAAAACTGAATAGTGCGAGACGAGTAGTGAAATACTCACTATTTACTGAGTACCGCATTACTCGCCGAATACCGAATACCCACAAATATGCTCCTTCATTCCTACTTGTAACCTTAACCACTTAGTGACAGAACCAGTTTGCAGCTTAATGACCAGGCCAATTTTTACAATTCTGACCACTGTCACTTTATGAGGTTATAACTCTGGAACGCTTTAACGGATCCCGCTGATTCTGAGACTGTTTTTTATGACATATTGTACTTCATGATAGTGGTAAAATTTCTTCAATATGTCTTGTGCTTATTTATGAAAAAAATGGAAATATGGTGAAAATTTTGAAAATTTTGCAATTTTATTAATTTATATTTTTATGCCCTTAAATCCGAGAGATGTATCACACAAATTTCTTAATGAATAACATTTCCCACATGTCTACTTTACATCAGCACAATTTTGGAAACAAATTTTTTTTTGTTAGGAAGTTATAAGGGTTAAAAGTTGACTAGTGATTTCTCATTTTCACAACAAAATTTACAAAACCATTTTTTTAGGGACCACATCATATTTAAAGTCATTTTAAGGGGTGTACATGACAGAAAATACCCAAAAGTGACACCATTCTAAAAACTAGACCCCTCAAGGTGCTCAAAACCACATTCAAGAAGTTTATTAACCCTTTACAAGCTTCACAGGAACTAAAGCAATGTGGAAGGAAAAAATTAACATTTAACTTTTTTTTGCAAAAAATTTACTTCAGAACCAATTTTTTTTATTTTCACAAGTGTTAAAAGAGAAAATGAACCACAAAATTTGTTGTGAAATTTCTCCTGAATACGCTGATACCCAAAATGTGGGGGTAAACCACTTTTTTAGTGCGCGGCAGAGCTCGCAACGCAGAATTGGCTGGAATTGAGATCGGATGTCATATTGCGTTCGGAGAGCCCCTGATGTTCCTAAACAGTGGAAACCCAAAACAAGTGACCCCATTTTGGAAACTAGACCCAATAAGGAACTTTTCTAGATGTGTGGTGAGCACTTTGAACCTTCAAGTGCTTCACAGAAGTTTATAACGTAGAGCCGTAAAAATATAAAAAATCATTTTTTTCCACAAAAATGATATTTTCACCCCCAAATTTTTATTTTTACAAGGGTAACAGGAGAAATCATACCCCCACAGTTGTTGTGAGATTTGTCCTGAGTACACTGATACCCAATATGTGGGGGTAAACCACTGTTTGGGCGCACGGCAGAGCTCAGAAGGGAAGGAGTACCGTTTGACTTTTTCAATGCAGAATTGGCTGGAATTGAGATTGGACGCCATGTCGCTTTTGGAGAGCCCCTGGTGTACCTAAACAGTCAATAAACCCCACAAGTGACACTATTTTGGAAACTAGACCCCTTAAGGAACTTATCTAGATGTGTGGTGAGCACTTTGAACCCCCAAGTGCTTCACAGAAGTTTATAACGCAGAGCAGTGAAAATAAAATTATCACTTTTTTTTCCTCAAAAATGATAATTTAGCCCGCTATGTTTTATTTTCTCAAGGGTAACAGGAGAAATTGAACCACAAAAGTTGTTGTGCATGTTGTCCTGAGTGCGATAATACCCCATATGTGGGGGGGAACCACTGTTTGTGCACATGGGAGTGCTCGGAAGGGAGGGAGCCCCATTTTGGAATGCAGACTTTGATGGAATGGTCTGCCGGCGTCATGTTGCGCTTGCAGAGCCACTGATGTGCCTAAACAGTAATAACACCCCACATTTGACCCCATTTTGGAAACTAGACCCCTGAAGGAGCTTACCTAGATATGTGGTGAGCACTTTGATCCCCCAAGTGCTTCACAGAAGTTTATAGACGCAGAGCCGTGAAAATTAAAAATCATTTTTTTTCCTCAAAAATGATTTTTTAGCCCGTTATTTTTTATTTTCCAAAGGGTAACATGAGAAATTAGACCACAAAAGTTGTTGTGCAATTTGTCCTGAGTATGCTGATACCCCATATGTGGGGGAAACCACTGTTTGGCGCATGGGAGAACTTGGAAGGGAAGTAGTGCCATTTTGGAATTCAGACTTTGATGGAATGGTCTGTGGGCGTCATGTTGCATTTGCAGAGCTCTTGTTGTGCCTAAACAGTATAAACTCCCCACAAGTGACCCCATCTTGGAAACGAGACCCCCAAAGGAGCTTATCTAGATATGTGGTGAGCACTTTGAACCCCCAAGTG
This sequence comes from Dendrobates tinctorius, assembly GCF_039654945.1. NCBI lineage: Eukaryota > Metazoa > Chordata > Amphibia > Anura > Dendrobatidae > Dendrobates > Dendrobates tinctorius. The sequence goes on from NW_027361829.1 coordinate 35,196,958, forward strand.
CTTCACAGAAGTTTATAAATGCAGAGCCGTGAAAATAAAAAATCATTTTTATTTCCTCAAATATGATTTTTTAGCCCGCTCTTTTTTATTTTCCAAAGGGTAACAGGAGAAAGTGGACCACAAAAGTTGTTGTGCAATTTGTCCTGAGTACACTGATACCCCATTTGTGGGGGGGAACAACTGTTTGGGCGCATGGGAGAGCTCGGAAGAGAAGGAGCGCCATTTTGGAATGCAGACTTTGATGGAATGGTCTGCGGGCGTCATGTTGCATTTGCAGAACCCCTGATGTGCCTAAACAGTATAAACCCCCCACAAGTGACCCCATTTTGGAAACAAGACTCCCCAAAGGAGCTTATCTAGGTGTATGGTGAGCATTTTGAATGCCCAAGTGCTTCACAGAAGTTTATAACCCAGAGCCGTGAAAATAAAAGTCTTTTTGTTTTCCACAAAAGTGATTTTTTTAGCCCCCAATTTTTTTATTTTCCCAAGGGTAACAGGAGAAATTAGACACCCAAAGCTGTTAAATAGTGGAAACCCCTCAATTCTTGCTCCAACCCTAATCCCAACACACCCCTAACTCTAATCCCAACCCTAACCCCTAATCCTAATTCTAACTCTAATCCTAATTCACCCTAACCCTAGCCCTAACCCTAATTCCAACCCTAACCCTAATTCCAACCCTAACCCTAATTCTAGCACTAACCCTAGCCCTAACCCTAACCATAACCCTAATTCTAACCCTAACCCTAATTCCAACCCTAACCCTTGACCTCACCCTAACCCTAGCCCTAACCCTAACCCTAGCCCTAACCCTAATGGAAAATGAAAAAAAAATATTTTCTTTATTTCATTATGTTTGCATAACTAAGGGGGTGATAAACGGGCGGGTTAATTACTATTTTTTTTATTTTGATCACTATGATAGTTTATCATAGTGATCAAAATGAATGAATGGCAGATTCGCAGCGGGCGCACTGCGCATGCGCCCGCCATTTTCTTCCACGTCCAAGATGGCGGCGCCCTCCGGAGGATGCCGGCAGGACAGAGGACCACTGGGAGGGAATCCAGGACCACCGGGAGGTACAGGGGGGGATCGGGGACCCGATTTCTCTCTCCTCTGATGTGCGATCACATCAGAGGAAAGAGAAATTAAATGCAAAATCGCGGCTTTTTTTTTGCAATCACCGTTATAGGTTTAATAACGGCGAGAGCAAAAGCAGGGTCGATAAAAACCAACCCGATTCATGTTCTTTGGGGTCTCGGCTACCTCCGGCAGCTGAGACCCCGGAAAAAATTCAACACTGGGGGCGCTATTTACTTACTCCACAGCGCCGTGAATTAACGGCGCTGTGGTTTAAGTACCCTTAATTACCGCTGTTAAAAGGTGTATCGGCGGTCATTAAGGGGTTAATGTACAGTTTCTATATATATAATGCTGAGTAACTTTGCGTTTTTGTTTTTTCCAAGAGCTGTACATTTTTTAAATGTTTCCCTCGAAATAGTGATATGCTTGGTTTCATGAGATGAGTTGTAGTTTTGAATAACACCATTCATTTTACCTTATACTGCATTGAGAAACGCAAATAAAAATTCCAAGTGCATTGAATGTTGAAAAAAACACAATTCCGCCATTGTTTTTTGGGGACTTTCCTTTCACAGCATTCATTGTAAAAATGACCTGATTATCTTGGTCAGCACAATCACAAAAATGCCAAATTTGTAAAGTTTTTTTAATTTTTATTTTAGTGGTTAACAAAAGTTCAGAACTTTGTAAAATTAAAAGAGCTATAACTTAATGAAGGCTTGATTTTTTTTTTTTTATATCTGCCGAGTTGTTCTTTTTATTGGCACCACTTTGGGGTACATAAGTTGCCTTCTAAATAATTTGATATTTATATAGATTGGACCAATAAAAGCACAGCTATATTTATTCTTTTAGCTTTTTTATTTTTAAATTTGGAAAAAGGGGTGATTTGAATTTTAAGGTATATATATATATTTTATTACTTTTTTTTTTTTACTTTATTTTTTAGTTTCCTTAGGGGACCTGAACCTGGATGGAATCAATGTTGGAACTTGTGGTTGTAATGGCACATGCTGGCGGTTCAGTGTTGAAGGAGGTAATGAGGCGTACTGTGACAGCACCAAGGGGCGTCCCCCCTATGAGGTGCGCTGCAACTTCCACAGGAGCTGAGAGGTGGGGAGAGCAGGCGGCAGCGTGTTCCAACGTACACGTGTGCACCAGCCCCAAAACAGCAGCAGGGGTGAGGGGGCGGGTGACATCACCGCAAGTGGGAATGGGAGCGCAGGAGGACCAAACTAGTGCCGATGTATTTCCAAGGTTCACAGACCTTCTCCTTCAGGGCTGGTGCGCACGTGTATGCTGGAACATGCTGGCACCGCCTGCTCTCCCCAGCTCCCAGCCCCTGTTGAAGTTGCAGTGCACCTCATAGGGGGGACGCTCCCTCGGTGCTGTCAAGCACGCCTCATTAATTACCTCCTTCAACACTGAATCACCAGCATGTGCCATTACAACCACAAGTTCCGGCATTGATTCCATCCAAGCCTCTTATCAGAGTAAGTTCAACATCACTTACGTTTTTCATTATGAGCATAATAAGGATTAGTGGTATTAACCACTGAGCATAATCTAATCATTGAGCACCACGGAGTATCATTTGTTTGGTTTCATCTTTACCATTGATTGTACCTGTTTAACTACACAATTGAATCTCCTCTTGTGCCAAAAAAAACACTTATATTAAAAGTCTTTACAGACAGTTAGCGCAGGTGTCTTATATATACATATAAAAAATTAGCTTTTTATTTATTTTTTTATGATATTCGCCGTGCAGTATAAGTGATTAAACAGCTCTTTTCTTTAGGTCAGAACAATTGCAGCAATACCAGGTTAATACAAGATTTTTTTTAATGTTTCCCTACTTTTGCACACTAAAATTGATTTTTTTTTATTTTTTGGAGTGCAAAATATATTTTGACCATTTTTTTATTCATATATTTTGGACTCAGAATGAACAAACATCCGCATTATAGGAATTGCTTTTGTTTATTGTTATTTATTTTTTCATGGCATCCACTGTGTGGTAGAAGGGATATGACAGCTTTATCTTGCAGTCAGTATGATCGTGGTGATACTAGATTTATTTAGGCTTTCATATTTTGCTAATTTGAAAACTTAACCCCTTCATGCCGCAGCCTTTTTTCGTTTTTGCATTTCTGTTTTTCGCTCCCCTTCTTCCCAGAGCCATAACTTTTTTTATTTTTCTGTGAGTATACATTTTAATGCAATGTTGCTGGACCAAAAAAACATAAATCTGGCGTTTTTAATTTTCTTTTCGCTACGCCGTTTACCAATCGGATTAATTCTTTCTATATCTTGATAGATTGGGCGATTCTGAACGTGGCGATGCCAAATATGTGTATTTTTTTACAGTTTTATTTTGAATGGGGTGAGTGGAGGGTGGTTTAAACGTTTATATTTTTTATTATTATTATTAGAGTTGAGTGAAACGGGTCGAAAAATTTCAAAAGTCCCTGACTTTTGGTAAAGTCGGGTTTCATGAAATGAAACCCGAACCTAGGGTGAGGTCGGCCACGAGCTCGGCGACTTTAGCACCAAAGTCGCGTTTCAAAAGTTTGTTTTCCGCCCTTTTTCAGCCAATCAGGATCCACGGACACTGTGGGCAACGTGATGACATAGGCAGGGGTCACCACCATCTTTGAGAAGGGCATGCCATTAAGTACTGAAGTTTGACATCCATCTCGTTGGAAAAAGAAGAAGATCATCGTTTCTGACGTCATTGATCTTTGTCTGTTGCTGTTATGGTTCTGTGCGCGTTTTTTATATATGTCTGTATGTATAAATGAATCCTTGTTGTCTAACTACATGTAACCTACTGTATGTTGCTGCTAATTTTGTTTATGGTTATTTGTATTTGTACCCCTAAGAATTGTTGTGCAATTTATACATGCTTAGCGCTGTGAGCAGTGGATGGCAGGCATTGGTCTGTGGTTGCGTGGTGGGCTTTTCCTGCCGCGCTGTGCAGGGCATTTTTATGGAATTGTAGGTTAATATAATCTTTACCCTCTAACTGCACATAATCCATTGTACATTGCTGCCAATTGCTGCTCACGGCTATTTGTACTGGCACCTGAGAGAATGACTGTGACACTTTAGACATGTGTCTAGTGCTGTGCACAATAAATGGCAGGCCTTGCTCTGCGCCTGTGTGGTGGACGCGCCTGTCGTGTCATGAAAGGCATCCTTACGGGGACGGCGCTGCGTCGGGTTCCCATGGTTTCCATGTGCGCTCTGACGTTCGCCGACTTCCGGGATGGCCGGAAGTGACGCGACGGGACTGAAGGATCCACTGCGCATGCGCCGGCGTCTAAAATGGCCGCGCGCACTGAATGTATACCGGCACTTACATTAGGTCCATTATAAAAGACCCCTCAGCCTGTTAATTAGCCATATGGCCCCCCGAGGAAGCCCTTGTGTGCGAAACGCGTAGGGGCGGTGGCGGGACCCCGGGACTCACCACTATGGGTAAGAAAATAGATCTTTTTATGATGTGTACTGATGGTTGAACTTTGGGAGTTTAGCAATATATTGTGGGATTTATAGGTTAGCTACTGAGCAGTGCAATAGCACATAAAGACACTTACCCCAGTCAGGGCATTACTTGTACTTATATTGACACATAGTCCTTGACTATGTGCCCATTTTAGGACTTGGGGCCACCCATTTCTCCTGTAATCCCCTCTTGCTAGCCCCCATTCACCTGATTACCATATCTTACCGGGTGTTCTGGCCATGTTGTCTTTCACCAATGTACTGACTCATATTTTGTAATTACTGGTATTTTAATGCTTTAATAGTTTAATAAAATATTCATAATTTTTGCACAAGATATTATTCTGTGTGTATTTTATGATGTAGCTCTTATTTACTGGGCGTTTTCTGAACTCAATTGTGTTTCTGTTGTATGCTCTAATATCGAGTTGCCCACCTTTCTTGGACCTAAGTCCATTTGTGATTAAATTTAGGCATGATTCTTTATATTCAATTCTATGCTGCTGATTCTGTAGGGAGAGCGTTAGGCAGGGAAGAAGACACCAAAAACTACTTCTGCTGCTAGCGATTTTGCCTGTACAACACACCAGTCACTGTGTGTGCAGTGCAAGTGGAGGCTATATTTTGTTGGATCAGCTGTGTTGGTTGTTAGGCTGCCTTATAAGGCTTCCTGATAGCTGCATTGCTGTTTTCCCACTGCTCTGCAAACTGCTTTTTTAAAAGCAATCCAAATTTTTTTTTTGTCCTGGTGAGGTACTGAGCGTGCATTTTTTCACACCATACAGCGGTGTACGCTCCTCACGCAGTACCGTGTAACGGCTGTTATCACAGCCACGGTGAAGCTGTGTGTGACTCTGTAAGGATAAGTCGAGGACATGTTCCGTTCTTACAGACCTCCACCTTCTAGTTTTGTCTGGTTTTCAAACAGTTAAGTATATTTGCTGTTTGATCACATTCAAAACTATAGAGAGACAGCGTGTGTCAGTCCGTATACTTAAAAAACACGGAGCTTGACAATTTTGCAGACACCGGACAGCGGTGTACGTGCACGCTCCTCTCTCAGTACCGTGTAATGGCTGTTATCACGGCCACAGTGAAGCTATCTGTGTGTGACTCTGTAAAGATAAGTCGAGGACTTGTTCCGTTCTTACAGACCTACACTCTAGGGAGATTCCTATTCTGCCCAATTCTATATACACCTTGTAGTTTGTCATACACTAGCCAATTTCTGCCTGTGACATAGCGGTGTGATATTCACTGGGCCTCACACAATCCAACAGTGTCCACAAGTGTGTTCAGAAATTCTACATCTCCCCTGTCCTATATACACCTTGTACCTTGTTTTACATTACTATATAGTTTGTGGGGTTTTGTGTACATTTTTACCAAAAATGAGGAAGGCTGGTGGAAGAGGCCGTGGAATTGGGCGGGGGTTGCCAGCTGGTAATGATGGTGTTGGTGGTGGATCTGGTGGTAGTGGCAAAAGCAAAATAGAACCGAATGCTGGAGGTGTTGAGCCTGCGTCATTGTCTGGCTCCACAAGGCCTCGAAGGCTTAGTTTTCTAGGAGTTGGCAAACCACTTTTAAAGCCAGACCTTCAGGAAAAAGTTTTGGCTTACATTGCTGACTCAGCCTCCAGCTCTATCGCCTCCTCTTCTGAAGTTGTAAAAAATAAAAGCACTGAGTCGTCATTGGAGGCTCATGTTCATGAACCACACCTTTCCTTGTGTCCTTCACCCTAACCAAGGGGTGAAGGATGATGCAGGCCATACAACTGATTACTCCATGGAGCTGTTTTCACATACCATGCCTGGGTTATCAAGTGAAATGGTGAATTACCCAGGCCAAGATGAATCTGACATGGAGTGCACTGATGCACAGCCACTGATAGATGATTCTGCTGGTACATTCACTCAGAGCACTACATTGTCCTCGCAGTGTAATGAGCCAGATTCTGACCCTGATGAGACTCAGGTGCCCCTTCCTGCATACTATACCACCATACACGGTGACACAGAGTAAGGTGCACATGACATTGAAGAGGAGGTGATGGATGACCCAGTTGTTGACCCAGATTGGCATCCATTTGGGGAAGAGGGTGCTGCTTCCAATAGCTCAGATGAGGAGGAGGAGCATCCACAGCAGACATCGACATCGCAACAGCTGTTATCTGGCAGGCCCGGAGCACTCCAAAGACAGGTTCCAAAAATCAAAAGAGTTGCTGGACAGCTTGTCCAGACGGTCAAAATAGCACAGCGTGCTAGGCCGCAAAATGTCTTCCAAAGTAGGAAGAGTGCAGTGTGGCACTTTTTTTAACAAAATCCTCATGATCAGGCCAAGGTTATCTGTAAGAAGTGCGCAAAAACCTTTAGCCGAGGGAAAAATCTGAAAAATTTGAATACCAGTTGCATGCTTAGACATTTAACCAGCATGCACTTGCAAGCGTGGACACAACACCAAACCTCAAGTACCACATGTGCAACTGATCACAAAGAAGGTAGTCAGCAACGCTACATTGTTTCCCCCACTGTAAGCCCACCGGTTAGCACAGCAGCAAATGTTGAGGTGTCGTTGCAAGGCCAAAGCAGTCAGGGAATCTCACTGTTGTATCAACGAAAGACTGAATCTAGGCCATCAGAAAGAACACCAACTCCATCACCATCATCAACCCTCTCTCAGTCCGCCCTGTCCACCGCTAGTTCCACCATATGCAGCTCTCAAGTCCAGCTCACCCTCCCAGAGACTATGAGTAGGTCAAGAAAGTACTCAGTCTCTCATCCGCGTACACTGGGTTTGAACGCCCACATTGCCAAACTAATCTCGTTAGAGATGATGCCCTATCGGTTGGTGGAAAGCGCAGCTTTCCGCGAACTCATGGCCTATGCAGTACCACGCTATGACCTACCCAGTCGCCACTTCTTCTCTTGCAAAGCCATCCCAGCCCTCCACCATCATGTGAAAGACCGCATTGTCCATGAACTCAAGCAGTTACTGAGTGGAAAGGTGCACCTCACAACAGATGCATGGTCCAGTCGGCATGGCCAGGGCCGTTACGTGTCCATCACTGCGCACAGGGTTAATGTGGTGGATGCAGGGTCCACAGGGGACAGCGGTGGTGGGACAGTGCTGCCTAGCCCACGGTATAGGAAACAGTTGGCTGTAGGCATTCGACCCTCCTCCTCCTCCAGAAGCGAAAGCTCGTCCACAGAGCGCAGTCGTACGAGCACTCCATCTGCAGCTGCCACTGTTGCACACAAGGTGTCCCCCTATCGAGCAGCTAGTGGAAAGCGTCAGCAGGCTGTGTTGCAGATGATGTGTTTGGGCGACAGACACACCGCGGAGGTGCTGGCCGAGTACTTTCAGCGACAAACTGAGTCATGGCTGGGCAGTATACATCTTGAGGCAGGCAAGGTAGTTAGTGATAACGGCCGTAATTTTGCGGCAGCCATAGCCCTTTCAAAACTCAGCCACATACCTTGCTTGGATCACACCTTGAACCTGGTGGTGCAGTGCTTCCTCAATAATTATCCGGAGCTAACAGCCCTGCTCCAAAAGGTGCGAAGATTGTGCGCGCATATCCGCCGGTCGCCTGTACACTCCATTCGTATGCAGAAGCTGAGCGATTGCTCCACCTTCCCAACCACCGCCACATTATCGACATTGCAACAAGGTGGAACTCCACCCTGCACATGGTTGAGCGGCTGTGCGAACAGAGGCAGGCCATAATGCATTTGTGGGAGGATACACGGCCAGGCACTTTGAGAGCACACAGAGTTGACAGGTGTGCAGTGGTCGAAGCTGAAAGACCTCTGTAAAGTCCTTCAGTGTTTTGAGGAATGCACATGGCTGGTAAGCGCAGAAGACGCCATCCTAAGTATGAGCATCCCACTTATGCATCTGCTCATGCAAACTTTGACGCACCTTAAGGAGCAGGCGTCTGCAGCCAATGTTGACGAGGAGGAGGAGGAGGGAATCCTTGATGACATTCAGCCATTGTCTGCTCAGGGACCTCTCCTGGACGAGGTGGAGGAAGAAGAGGAGGAGGAGGATGATGATGGGGATGATTACTTAGGGGAGGAGGATGCATCTCGTGGGGCAAGTGAAAATGTTGGCGTGGCAAGGTCTGGTACAGGGTTTGTGCGTGACTGGAGGGATGTGGATTTGCCAGAAAGTGCTCCTCCAACCAGCACTCGCAGTGCATCATTGACACCGGGAACATTGGCCCACATGTCAGATTATGCCTTGCAGATCCTAAAAAGGGACCCCCGCATTGCCAAAATGATGAACGATGACGACTACTGGTTGGCCAGCATCCTGGATCCACGCTATAAAGGCAAATTACAAAACATCATGCCACAGGAGAACCTTGACCTAATATTGGCTAATAAACAAGCAACTCTGGTAAACCAGTTGGTTGAGGCATTCCCAGCACACAGCAGCGGTGATGGTTCTCACACGAGCCGTACGAGCCGGGGGCAGCTTGGCAGAGGTGTTCGTGGTGCACACAGCAGAAGTGGCGTTGGAGAAAGGGGTTTCATGACAATGTTGTGGACTGATTTTTCAAGTACCACTCACACAACTGGTAATACTGCATCGATGGAAAGTGACAGGAGAGAGCAGTTGTCAACTATGGTTACAAACTACTTTTCCTCCCATATCGATGTTCTCCCGCACAGGTCATTCCCCTTTGACTATTGGGCCGCTAAACTGGACACCTAGCCTGAATTGGCACAATATGCCTTACAGGAGCTCGCTTACCCAGCTGCAAGTGTGCTATCGGAAAGAGTCTTCAGTGCAGCTGGATCAATCCTGACAGAAAAAAGGACCCGTCTGTCAACCCAAAATGTGGATGATCTAACCTTCATTAAAATGAACCATGCATGGGTTTCCAAGGATTTTGTCCCACCTTCCCCTGATGACACATAGGGTGACAGAAAAATGGCTTGCTTTGGTCCTCCTCCTATTCCGCGAACTTGACCTACTTCGCCTTTTGCAGCAGCTGAATGTCCCACATCAACATATGCCACTTTGTAAACCGCCCTAACTGGGCTGCCCCCCCCATGGCCAGGGTCACCACCTAGCGCACAAAACCGTGCGAGTGCCGTTGCCCTGGACAGGTGAGTAGGCCGACTCTTGGGCGCGGGCACTGGCACAGGGTCCCTCATAGTGCAATCAAGTGTCTCTGACGGTGGTGGTGCACACTCGCCGTCAGACACACCGCCATACTACGAGGGGCCCAGTGCCAGTATCGACGCCCACGAGTGTGCCCCCCTTGCTTGGGCAGGGCCCCAGCATTTGCAATGTTTACCTCTCCCTGCTCCTCCGCTGTGTAGTCTGGGCTGTCAAATCCTTCACTGTTAGTGCCACTACAAATTGATTGAACTGAAAGATGATGGTTAAGATGTAGCTATGCCCTGTCCTGCTTGCCGGGCTCTAGCTCCAGATGATCAATGGCTTCCATTTCTTATGGACGTCGACTCACAATGACATGCAGTGGTGGTTTATCATCGGCTTTTCCTACTCACAAACGTGTGACATTCCGGCGCACATTTTAAAATGTGCCCTCTCATGCCAATCAAATAGAATCGCCTACGGCCTGTGGCTTCTGTCTTTTGCACTCCAAAGTTATGTGACAGATCATGATAGCCAGTGAGCACCATGTTTACATCACTCCCTGTGATAAAAATTTGATTCAGATGAGTAACAGTGATGGAATCAACGTAAGTGCGATACAGCAAGACTTTATTCACAAAAAAATGTTTTCACTGTCTCAACACACAAATTAATTGAGGGTCAGCATCGCCTATGAGAATTGTGACGGAAGTTTTTCCCGTGAATAGTAATTCCTAGATTTCTGCAATCACTAGCCTTTATGTCAGTAATTGTATACATCTCATTTCCTATTGCGGAGAGGCTGGACTGTATTACTGAGACAGAAATATATATGAAGATTTAAAAATAACACCAAAAGTATATAGTTGTGTACGCCTCAAATGCATTTCCTTTTTTCCACTTTTTAGATTGCTGTGTAATCCATACTGAGAACACAGAGATTTTGCATGTTTAAACTATGCTATATATACCTGCTATCCAGTGATAAAGTACCCTTTCTCAACTTTATACAATCTGGTCAAATCCATACTGGGCCTGAGAACATCTGAGTCTGCCTCCTGATCTATAGACATATATTTTTAATGTGTAAACTAGGCTACATATATACGTGTTATCCGGTGAAACTGTACCCTTTATCAACTTTCTACAATGTTGTTGAATCCATACTGGGCCTGAGAACGGCAGCCGAGCTGTTAAGCAAGCTACAGCACCTGTGGTTTGGACACGTAATTTTTTCAGGAATGACGGTTAGGCCTAACTCCGGAATTGCGGTTGACCTGAACTTACTGGGAAATCATTGTTCGCGGGGAATAATCTGAATCCCAGATCCCCATCACTAACGGAGTTCAGCAGGTTATCTGCACCTGTAAGCGACAAAAGCTGGTCCTTTCAGTGTAGCGTGCATGCAGCCCTGGACATGTACGGGAATGCTAGACCTGTTATTGCGCGATCTCACGTGCCAGAGCCTCGCTTATCCCTCTAGTAAGCTTGATGCGTACTGCGGGGGCATGCCGGAGTCTCGGTCTCGGTTGTTAATGGAATAAAGCTGAGAAATCGCTAGCACAACTACAAACACACATACCACACCACACACAGAAGCGACAAAGCTTTCAAAGTGTGCATCTTTTCTTTAGGTGGCATGGTTGTGGTTTCCCGGGTGGAGTCCAATTAAGCCACGGGCTCCACTCTTGGTGGTGCCCTTTTGGACATTCCTTTAAGGTTCAGCTTTGCAATCATACTGCCCCCGAAAACCAAAAACTTTGCCTTCATGGACGCTGTTTGGAGGTTCGTGGGAATAACGCCGCCCGATCAGCAGTCGGCATATGGGTCGCCCTCCCAGGGCTGTGGGGTACTCGGTACCCGGCCGGTGTCAGTGGGATGTGTCACAACAACGGTGACCCGGACGGTGGCCCTGGGCGCCCATGTAAATGGCGTGGTATAATGGTAAAGAGTTTATATAATTAGTTTGACGCCACCTGTGGTGTTCGGCAACATAGATGTTAGGCCGACGCTGCATGCAGATCCTCTGGGACTGATGGTGTTGTGCAGCAAAGATGGTGAAGCTCCCCACAGGTGGAGCTGGAGTCCAAGGGAAGTGTAGATGTAGTGAAGGGGGAAAGGCACAGGCGGTGTAGGTGCTGGTACCCAGATGTAGCGGTGCTGGAATAACTGTAGGACACCAGAGTGTGCAGTTCCAAAGCTTTACTCACAGTCTGCAGGTTACACAGATGCCTGCCTCCGTGCTGTGTCCTCCGGGTCAGGACCTCAGCCAACCTCTGGGACCAAAATGGAAAGCTCCCTTCCAACACTCCGCCAACATGTACCTTCCTGAACGTCTCCTTTCTAGCGCTTGTGGGGGAAGCACTCACAGGACCGTGGTTCACTGAAGCGCCTCCTGTCTAACAGATGTTCCTCAGAATTTACTTGTATGGCAGACAGCTGTAGCCTTTTCCTTCTGGCTCCCACACGTCGATGCTGGGGCCTCCGAGCCTTAGTTGGGTACAGAGCATTTATAGCTGCTACTTCCCCCGGCTTCTGCTGCAGGAGCGTCAGTGTCCCTACAAACTCGGAGACCGGAATCGGGACCATGCGCTCCAGCTAGGAGTGAGCCTTAACTTTGCTCATCCCCCAGCTCCCCTTCTCACGTCCACACACTTCCCCTTCCCTGCACAGAGTGCCCTAACTTACCTCCTCCCGACCACAGAGAGCAGCTCCTCAGCAGTCAGGTTCAGAGGTCTCCCTGCTAGCCTGGAGTGGGAAATGTGTTGTGTGTTGGTTTCACTGCTAGAGAGATCCTTTGTTGCTCCCAAGCTTGACAACACACTCCCTAGGAGGAAGGTAATGCCACAGTGGCGACTGTACTCTTGGGGACACCACAAGTGCACTGAGGCCCAGCCACTGCTGGATGATGCTGCTGGTACATTGACCCAGACCACTACATTCCCCTCGCACTCTACACTGCCAGAATCTGACCCAGAGGAAACTCAGGTTCCCCTTCCCACATACTATACCACCTTACACAGTGACAAAGAGGAAGGTGCAGATGAAAGTGCAGGTTCCTTGAGCAGGTGGGGGGGCATACTCATGGGCGATGGCACTGGCCCAGGGCACCGCATAGTACGCAAGTGCAGTGAGATGGAAGATGGGGACGACAAGGAGTTCAGAGTAGTGCAGGGATTCCTTAGCAAGGAGACGTATGTAATTGTTTTCAATGTTGGGACAGCAATTTTTGGGGAGCACTATACTCTGGTGAATGATATATGGGGCCCACGATACACTGGAGCATTCCAAAGGTAGACATCAGACACTGGAGCAGCATTTACAGGGCCCATTATACACTAGATCAGTAGAAATGGGGCCCATTATATATGGAGCATTATTTGGGCCCATACGACAGTGGAGCTTAATAATAATAATAATAATAAATTTTATTTTTATAGCGCCGACATATTCCGCAGCACTTTACATTTCAGAGGGGATTTGTACAGACAATAGACATTACAGCATAACAATAATCACATACAGTAGATTATAACAAATACCAAGAGGAGTGAGGGCCCTGCTCGCAAGCTTACAGTCTATGAGCTTCATCCATTGGGACCAACATATACTATAGCATTATGTGGAGCTCATCATATATGGTTTGAAACATTATATGGGATCAATGATTCCATATGGAGAAATATATGGGCCTCATTACTCTGTATAGCGCACTAAGCGCTGGCCATAATACTGTATGGAGTTATATACTGTCCGTTTTTGGAGGTATTGGAGAATTTAAAATGGATATCAGTCATGAGATGTAAGAAGTGACGTATTTTTCATTGTACTATACTGCTATTTCTCTGCCATATCGGAGCATCATGAGTTGTGGTATGTGTTAAAGGGGCGCTCTTTGGCCCTGGGCCCACGAAAACCTGGAGCCAGCCCTACCCCCCCACAACTGTAGCCAAATAACCCCCATTTTTCAGTGCGTAACTAGTATTATGAAGTAAATTAAGGTTGACAAGCTTAAGTAATAAGAATTGATGCTTTTGGCATTCAAATGGGCACTGTAGGTGTGTTTCCTGTCCTCCACTCACTGCCGACTTTAATTCCCCATTGACTTACATTGGGTTTCGTGTTTCGGTCGGACCCCCGACATTTCCCTATAGTCGGCCGATTTTGCTCGACCCGACTTTTGGAAAAGTCGCGTTTCATGAAATGAAACTCGACCCTAAAAAAACAAAAGTCGCTCAACTCTAATTATTATTATTATTTTCTAAACATTTTTTTTTCCTTTTGCTTGCTTCAATAGTCTCCAGGGCATACTAGAAGCTTTAATAATTCGATTGCATCTGCTACACACAGGCTATGATCAGATAACCTGTATGTAAGAGAAAGGCCGGGGTCACACTAACCGACGCAAAATACGGTCAGTATTTTACATCCAACACTGCGGAGACACCATCACATGTTTCTCAACGCAGTGATTCTAGAGCAATGCCCCCATCCCTTATGGGAAATATGCAAAAACATGCAAAACACAAGCTGCGGAGACACCATCACGTGTTTCTCAACGCAAGCAATGACTAGCCAGGTCTTTCCCCGGGAAGGAACAACCACGGGAAGGGCAGTCTCCAATAAAGGAAACCACCTATGCCAAAACATGGTATCCATCCACAGACAGCTGTTTCGGGGTATTGCCCCTAATCAGTGTGGAGTAGGAAACTGGCTAGTGGGAGCAATGCCTAGTAAAAGACCCGAAACAGCTGTCTGTGGATGGATACCATGTTTTGGCATAGGTGGTTTCCTTTATTGGAGACTGCCTTTCCCGTGGTTGTTCCTTCCCGGGGAAAGACCTGGCTAGTCATTGCTTGCGTTGAGAAACACGTGATGGTGTCTCCGCGGCTTGTGTTTTGCATGTTTTTGCATATTTCCCATAAGGGATAGGGGCATTGCTCTAGAATCACTGCGTTGAGAAACATGTGATGGTGTCTCCGCAGTGTTGGATGTTGATCTCCATGAGTTCATTCATCCTCATTTTTCACAGTCTTTTACTAGGCATTGGTTTGGCTTCATGGGCACTCTTTGCGTATGGTCAAGCTGCTCCCACAACAGCTCAATGGGGTTGAGATCTGGTGACTGCACTGGCTTCTCCATTACAGATAGAATACCAGCTGCCTGCTTCTTCCCTAAATAGTTCTTCCATAATTTGGAGGTATGCTTTGGATCATTGTCCTGTGGTAGGATGAAATTGGCTCCAATCAAGCGCTGTCCACAGGGTATGGTATGGTGTTGCAAAATGGAGTGATAGCCATCCTTATTCAAAATCCCTTTTACCTTGTGCAAATCTCCCACTTTACCAGCACCAAAGCAATCCCAGACCATCACATTACCTCCACCATGCGTGAGAAAGGGCGTCAGGCACTCTTCCAGCATCTTTTCAGCTGTTCTGCATCTCACAACTGTTCTTCTGAGTGATCCAAACGCCTCAGACTTGGATTTGTCTTTCCATAACAGTTTTTACCCATTTTCCTCTGTCTAATGTCTGTGTTCTTTTGCCCATATTAATCTTTTCCTTTTATTAGCCAGTCTCAGATATGGCTTTTTCTTTGCCACTCTGCCCTGAAGGCCAGCATCCCGGACTCGCCTCTTCACTGTAGACATTGATACTGGTGTTTTGCGTGTACTATTTAATAAAGCATCCAGTTGATGACCTGTGAGAAGTCGATTTCTCAAACTACAGACTCTAATGTACTTGTCTTGTTGCTCAGTTGTGCAGCGGGGCCTCCCAGTTCTCTTTCTACTCTGGTTAGAGCCTGTTTGTGCTCTTCTCTGAAGGGAGTAGTACACACCAATAAACACACATATAAAAAAGCGGGCTAAAAAAAGCCCTAGCAAGCTCACCAACCACAGCCGGAGCATGGAGCCTCGTCTGGATCCAAACGAAAATTGATTGTAGACAAGGAAAGAAGAAAAGTTCCAGCTTCCAGGATAATAATTTTTTATTCCAAAATCTAGACAAAAAATTCCATACACAGCTTTCTCCCCATATGCAAATGGATGTGTGTCGGGCACTGAGTCAGCTACGCATTTCGATCCTTAGTGGATCTTTTTCACAGCTGAAAAATTAGTGATATGACGCAAATCTTATATTTTTCAAGGACCAATAGAAATGACAACTGCTGTCACATGATTAAATTGACAGGTCCTGCACGGATTTGTCTACATAATGCAAGATTGCTTTATACTAATTCATTAAAATACAAAACAAAAACAAATTTAACATATATTAAAATACAGAAATAATTAATAATAATACATGATTTCGTTCCCTTTATTTAAACCTCTGGGGTATCTAAAGCCTAAATATAGGATCCAGAATGCTTCTCTTGTGAGAAGCCGTTTTTTTCTGTCTCCTCCACGTTTGGAGCTTTTAACACATTCTATTTCAACAATTGACATAGTTTCTAAATTACCATTATGTTGTGTCAGGAAAAGTTTAGAGGCCATGGATATATTGCACATACTTGTATTAGTCCGGAGTCACACTAAGGCCTCATACCCATTGGCGTTTAAAAAAACGGTCCGATTTCTGGACTGGAAAAAAGGGTGGAGTGTTATGCCAGTGTCATGCGATTTCTTTGCGATTTTTTTTTTCCAATCCGTTTTTCATCCGTTTTTTTTCCCAGCCACTCTTTTTCTACAGTCATTTACAGGACCATTTACAGTGTTCTATACCACATAATGGTGATGTATCCATTAAAAATGGATAAAAAATGGATGGTCCGTTTTTGGTCCGTTTTTTTATTCGCACCCATTGACTTCTATTGGCAAAAATCGCTGCAAATGGCCGCATGCTGCGATTTTTTTCTCAGACCGATTTTGACTGAGAAAAAAATTGCAAGTGAGATGTCACCCATTCACTAACATGGGTCTGATTGCAATCCGATTAAAAATCGGATTGCAATCGTCAGATTTAATCGCCAGTGAGTATGAGGCCTAAGCGTCGCAAAATACGGTCTGTATTTTATATGCGTAATACGGAGAAATGTCCCCTAAATAGTGCTCCGTATGTCATCCGTAATTAAGGTGTGGTCGCTTATTTTGCGCATGTAAAGCTACTTTCACACTTGCGTTTTTTTGCGCTGCGTGCGCAGTGCAAACGTGCATAAAAACGCATCATGCGTTTTTAATGCGTTTCCTTATTTTTTGTGCATGGGTTTTACAAAAAAACGCACGCGTTTTTAAACACTGACGTGCGCATGACCATGCGCACGTCAGCGTTCCCATAGACTTTAATGTGTGTTTGGGTGAATTCCGTGTGCATTGCGTGCGCATGCGTTTTTTTAAGACAGGTCGGACGCACCAAAAATGCAACAGGTTGCATTATGTGTGCCTGGGCACACACTACAAAAAAACACATGCGCATGCAAATGCATACAAATGCATGACAATGCGCACCCATGTTAAATATAGGGGGAAAAAAAGCATGCGCAAAAACACAGAGCAAAAAAACCAGCCTAAGCATCCGTATGTAATCCGTATGCCATCCGTATGCCGAGATTTTCTCGCAGGCTTGCAAAATGGACATTTAATGGTTTTGAGGCCTGCTAACTACTTATTTAATCATCAATTATTTAAATCATCAGCCTGCACCCTATTTATTGGCTCTGGAACAGGTGGCTGCCTCCATTCTGTCCATTTGTGACCTGGTGTTGACTAGGTTTGTTGGTGTTGTATGTGTAAAATGGCAGACAGTCTGAGTTTCAACACAACTGAGCAGGTTCTCTTCAACTGGCTTTTGTCACGCCGCTTTGGTCACCCATACCCAGTGATAGTGGAGGAGGAGGAGACGCATGTGGTCCATCCACTTTTGAGGCAGCGACTCACAAGAGGTCATTTTCACCGCCTCTATTCTTCTCTGCGGGATTATCCGGAAAAATTTTACCAATACTGTTATGAAATCGAACAGAGTCAAAATTCTAAACATTAGTTTTGTCCCTGTAAAGTATCTACTTACAGTCTCAGATCCAGAATTGGAGCGAGGAAGGTTATCATAAATATAATATAAATATATAATATATATAATATAAATATAATAAATATAATAAATATATTTTTGCTTTGTGTGGCCCGCATCACCACTCCTGGCCCGCTGCTGACGTTCCCTCCTTTATTGGTCGCGGATGCTGCACCAGCGTCTCATCACATCTTCCACTGCAATGTGACAGGAAATATTCAAAATTGCACATATTTGCTTGCTAAAATTTGCTACAAGTAGCCTAGGCATGTGGCCTTCTAGGGTGTGCTTTCTACCCAGGGTGGCATATATAATTGGGGCATCCAGGCCAGATACACAGGGTCACAATAGTTCAGGGGTCAAGTAACTACACTTAATAACTTGGTTGGCTAGGAGGATGAGGAGCTTGTGGCCTGGGCCAAATTATCTCACTGTAAAACAATGGATCACATAAAAATCTACACGACTCATGAGGCTAAAAGGCCAAGCACAGGAAGGGGGGGGCCCTGATTCTAAATGCCTTTTTTGAGGTGAGGTAATTTGAAACACTTTTTGAGTTGTACTTACTCATTTGCTGCTGCTCCTCACGTGGCCGATCACCAAAATCGTGGAACATCTGGCGACATATGCGCCCCCATGACACCTCCTTTCTTGCCCGGTTGGCATAATGGGCATCACATTAGTCCCAGATTTCCGGGCGCTCCTGCACTAGTACAATCAGCATCTCCACATTGAGGAAGTATGGTGCCATGATGCTGCAGGACTCTGTAGAGGCGTACTTCCTGGATGCTTGGAGCGCTTTTTGAGCTAATTAGCATGTCTAAGCTTCCTGATGATGCAATGGCCCATTTCCTGTCACCTGCCAAAAGACCTGCGTATTTCTCGCAAGTCACATGTGTGGTCCGTGTGTAATGCGTATTTTTTGCGCACCCATAGACTTGCATTGGTGTACTATGGGCGTAGTACGCTGACAATTCCAGCATGCTGCGATTGGCATGGACCATAGAATACCGACGAGAAATATACGGCTAATGGGAGCTGCCCCATAGAGAATCATTTGTCCGTGTGTAATGCGTGCTTTTAACGCCTCTCACTCGTCCGTATTTCACTCTAGTGTGACCCTGGCCTTATTGTTTTCTACGTCCCTAATATGCTCTAAAATACGAATTTTTAGCTTTCTTGTTGTACAGCCTATATACAATAGATTCTGAGCGGGGAAAGCCATCCAGTCTGGCCTAAGCTGTTACAAGTGGTTCAGCCGCTCGACCCTTATTCACATTCACGCCACTTGGCAAGTGAAAAGGTTTTAAATACTAGAGTAGGGACTGTCCCACAAGGGTTGCCGTGACGTGGCGGGATGGCTTGTACATTATTTTGATCAAAATTATGTTTACTAAATACCCTTATTATTATTATTATTATTATTATTATTACCTTTATGCATTATTTGCAGTATATTTTTTACTTTTAGTTCAGGATATTTGTGTTTTTTGCTTTTTGTTTTCTCTGGTTAATGGTCATGTGTTAATATGCACTTACATTGTGCATACACATTAACTTACTTTTCTCAGTTCAGATTTGTTTTTTATTCATTTCATTGTGCATTCAGTGCATATATGGTTGTGACCGCCCTCTTTCTGAGCTGGGAAAGCCATCCAGTCTGGCCTAAGCTGTTACAAGTGGTTCAGCCGCTCGACTCTTATTCACATTCACGCCACTTGGCAAGTGAAAAGGTTTTAAATACTAGAGTAGGGACTGTCCCACAAGGGTTGCCGTGACGTGGTGGGATGGCTTGTACATTATTTTGATCAAAATTATGTTTACTAAATACCCTTATTATTATTATTATTACCTTTATGCATTATTTGCAGTATATTTTTTACTTTTAGTTCAGGATATTTGTGTTTTTTGCTTTTTGTTTTCTCTGGTTAATGGTCATGTGTAGTGTTGAGCATTCCGATACCGCAAGTATCGGGTATCGGCCGATACTTGCTGTATCGGAATTCCGATACCGACTTCTGATATTTTTTCAATATCGGAAGTCGGCATCGGAATCGGAAGTTCAAAGTTGATTGACAGCCTGACGTCATCATGATGCGCGGTGTGTGCGCATCATGATGCGCCATCATTTCGGGCCTTCCGGGGGTCTCTGCCGGCCTGCCGGGGGGCTGTGTGGACTGCCCGGGGTCTGTACCGGCCTGCCGGGGGGCTGTGCCGGCCTGCCTTTGGTCTGTGCACCCTGTGGGGGTCTGTACCGGCCTGCCGGGGGGCTGTGCCGGCCTGCCGGTGGTCTGTGCACCCTGTGGGGGTCTGTGCCGGCCTGCCGGGGGGCTGTGCCGGCCTGCTGGGGGGCTGTGCCGGCCTGCCGGGGGGCTGTGCTGATGTCCGGGGGTCTGTGCAAGCATCGTCCGATGGGACTACAAGTCCCATCTGGCGATGCCTGCTACCATGACAGTGATTGACACATTAGCCAATGATGGGACAGTAGTAGTCCCATCATCCGGCTAATGTGTTAAATGTTAAAAAAAAAAAAAATACTACATACATACTACATACATACTACATGCATGCTACATACATACTACATGCTACATGCATGCTACATACATACTACATACATAACACATATATACTACATACATACTACATGCTACATACATACTACATACATACTACATACATACTACATGCTACATACATACTACATATATACTACATGCATGCTACATACATACTACATGCTACATACATACTACATATATACTACATACATACTACATACATACTACATGCATGCTACATACATACTACATGCTACATACATACTACATATATACTACATGCATGCTACATACATACTACATACATACTACATACATACTACATACATACTACATATATACTACATGCATGCTACATACATACTGCATGTTACATGCATGCTACATACATACTACATACATACTACATGCTACATACATACCACTTATATACTACATACATACTACATACAATACATTCATACAATACATACATAGACATACAGTACATATAACATAGAGTAACATACTTACCAATACTTGTCACATTGTTCCCCGAAGCCATTGTCTTTTACGGAATAAATATTAACATAAACCACAAAAATACTCACCCACGATCCGAAGCAGTCCACGAGTGTGTCCCACGACGATCTTGGGTAGAGAACTGCAGCATCAGCTGTTGCTGCCGTTCTCTACGGGCTGCAGGAATCCAATGACGGAAGGTAGGTATCCTTCCGCACTGTATTCCTCCGCCACTTAAAAAAAAAAAAAAAGTCCCTAGTCTCACTTTATGCCATTGCTGCGTGGGAATTTCCCACACAGCAATGGCATAAAGTGAGACTAGGGACTTTTTTTTTTTTTAAGTGGCGGAGGAATACAGTGCGGAAGGATACCTACCTTCCGTCATTGGATTCCTGCAGCCCGTAGAGAACGGCAGCAACGGCTGATGCTGCAGTTCTCTACCCAAGATCGTCGTGGGACATACTTGTGGACTGCTTCGGATCGTTGGTGAGTATTTTTGTGGTTTGTTATGTTAATATTTATTCCGTAAAAGACAATGGCTTCGGGGAACAATGTGACAAGTATTGGTAAGTATGTTACTCTATGTTATATGTACTGTATGTCTATGTATGTATTGTATGAATGTATTGTATGTAGTATATATGTGGTATGTATGTAGTATGTATGTAGCATGCATGTAGCATGCAGTATGTATGTAGCATGCATGTAGTATATATGTAGTATGTATGTAGCATGTAGTATGTATGTAGTATATATGTGGTATGTATGTAGCATGTAGTATGTATGTAGCATGCATGTAGTATGTATGTAGCATGCATGTAGTATATATGTAGTATGTATGTAGCATGTAGTATGTATGTAGCATGCATGTAGTATATATGTAGTATGTAGCATGCATGTAGTATATATGTAGTATGTATGTAGCATGTAGTATGTATGTAGTATGTGTGTAGTATGTATGTGGTATGTATGTAGCATGTAGCATGCATGTAGTATGTATGTAGTATATATGTGGTATGTATGTAGCATGTAGTATGTATGTAGCATGCAGTATGTATGTAGCATGCATGTAGTATATATGTAGTATGTATGTAGCATATATGTAGTATGTATGTAGCATGTAGTATATATGTAGTATGCATGTTGCATGCATGTAGTATATATGTAGTATGTATGTTGCATGTAGTATATATGTAGTATGTATGTTGCATGTAGTATATATGTAGTATGAATGTAGCATGTATGTAGCATGTAATTTTTTTTTTTTTTTTTTTTTTACATTCAACACATTAGCCGGATGATGGGACTACTACTGTCCCATCATTGGCTAATGTGTCAATCACTGTCATGGTAGCAGGCATCGCCCGATGGGACTTGTAGTCCCATCGGACGATGCCTGCACAGACCCTCGAAGCCTGCACAGCCCCCCGGCAGGCCGGCACAGACCACCGGAGCCTGCACAGCCCCCCGGCAGGCCGGCACAGACCACCGGAGCCTGCACAGCCCCCCGGCAGGCCGGCACAGCCCACTGGAGCCTGCACAGACCCCCTGGCAGGCCGGCACAGCCCCCCGAAAGGCCCGTACAGACCCCAGAGAGGCTGTACAAGGGAAAAAACAGGATTTTTCTTATTCCGATACCGGAAGTCCCATAGACTTGAATGGGACTTCCGGTATCGGAATCGGCGATACCGATACTTTTTTTTTAAGATCGGCCGATCCATTCCGATCCGATACTTTGAAGTATCGGACGGTATCGCTCAACTCTAGTCATGTGTTAATATGCACTTACATTGTGCATACACATTAACTTACTTTTCTCAGTTCATATTTGTTTTTTATTCATTTCATTGTGCATTCAGTGCATATATGGGTGTGACCGCCCTCTTTCTGAGCTGGGAAAGCCATCCAGTCTGGCCTACACTGTTACAAGTGGTTCAGCCGCTCGACCCTTATTCACATTCACGCCACTTGGCAAGTGAAAAGGTTTTAAATACTAGAGTAGGGACTGTCCCACAAGGGTTGCCGTGACGTGGCGGGATGGCTTGTACATTATTTTGATCAAAATTATGTTTACTAAATACCCTTATTATTATTATTATTACCTTTATGCATTATTTGCAGTATATTTTTTACTTTTAGTTCAGGATATTTGTGTTTTTTGCTTTTTGTTTTCTCTGGTTAATGGTCATGTGTTAATATGCACTTACATTGTGCATACACATTAACTTACTTTTCTCAGTTCAGATTTGTTTTTTATTTTTTTTTATACAATAAATTGCATTTTTCACAATGTATTTTATATACCACGTTTTCTGTGTTGCAATTAATAAACTGTTTAATGCTAAATGTTTGAGTATTGTCTGAATTATTACATTTGTTTGTTTTATGTGTATATTTGCACATTTTGCACTTTTCTGAACCACACTTAAAAAACCTGTAGTTTTCAGCCAATTGTTTATAACAGGTGCTGATGAGAAAAAACTCGGAGAAACCAAATCCCCAAAAGTGGGAGAACGTCTAGCAATGACATTAGTACCCGATTCTAGAATTTTTGACAAAATGTCATCCTTGTACAGAATTGGTAAACTTTTGAAAAATTTTTTTTTTTATCTTATGAAATTGAAGGCTATATTTCAGACTAAGAAAGGTTTTTTTTATTTATATCACTTTTGTTTTCATGATTTTCTTTTGGTTCTAGTAATTCTGGTCTGTCCTTTTTCTCTGCAATCCTCTCCGCTCTTTTTAACATCCAGTTAGGATCACCATGTTTTTTTAATTTTTTATGCAATTCAGCAAATTCTTTATTTTTAGTTTGATTATCCGTGCAGTTTCTTTTTAATCTTATATGTTCACCTGTGGAAATAGACCTGATTACATGTTTAGGATGTCCACTGCGTGCATGCAATATCGTATTCCCTGAAATAGGTTTGCAGAACGTATTGGACATAATATTTTGTCCTTCAATTCCCCATAATTCTAGATCTAAAAAAGATATATGAGTTTTATCCATTTTGTAGGTGAATTTTATGTTATATGTATTAGAATTGAGATATTCCACAAAAACTGGTATGTTAATGCTCTGCGCAAATGGATTTTCCACCGAATATATAAATTGTTTTTCCCAATGCGCCATTGTTAGATTGGCAAGTGATGGGGAGTATTTCGCTCCCATAGGAACTCCAGATTTCTTCAAATAAATTGTACCATCAAATGAAAAAAATTGTGTTTCAAAAGAAAATAAACCACCTGTAACAAAAAATTAATGAGATCTTCCGAATAATTACTCAAATGGACTAAAGAAAACTTAAACGCTTCCATGGCTAAACTGTGCGGAATACAAGTACACAGCGATATAACATCGCAACTTAGCCACATATAGTTATCATGCCACATTTTTTTTGAAAAAGTGACCAGAACATCTCTGGAATCTTTGAGATAACCTGGTAAATCCCTTACTAAAGGTTAGAGCAGAGAATCTGTCCATTCACAGAGATGCTCGTTTGATGAGCCAATTCCTGACACTATTGGTCTCAATGGGGGAATTTTTTCAGCTTTGTGGATTTTTTGGCAGACCATAAATAATTGGTAAGACTGGATTTTTTAACACTAAATATTCTACTTGTTTTTTATTTAATATTCCCATATTCAGACCCTCCAGAATCATCTCCTCAGCTTTCTGACTATAGATTTTAGTAGGATTTGATTGTAATTTTTCATAGACATCCCTGTCTGATATTAGCTCAACCATTTTATTCCTATTGTCAGCAGCATTCAAAACTACCACCATACCACCTTTATCGCTGCGTTTTACTACTATGTCTGTCATGTTTTTCAATTCTGAAAGTGCAGCGTTTTGTTTTTTAGAAAAATTTCTTTTTTGATTTTTTTCATTTTTTTTTGTGGAAATCTCCTTCTCCAACTGTTTCAAGTCTCTCTCTAGGACTTCTTGAAACCTATCCATACAATCTCCTCTACTCTGTATCGGATAGAAATATGGGTTTTTAACATTTAGATATTGAGACTGATTAATTTTTTCTGTATTTTCAACACCACTTTCAGACTCTAAAGATTGTAAATTCAAAACAGATAATTGTTCTTTATAATCCAGATTTTCATACACATTTAAATTTTGTACATTTTTACTAATAGATTGATCTTCAGTCTCAGTATAAAAATGTTTTTTCACAGTTAAATTCCAAATAAATTTATTAAAGTCCAAAATTGTCAGAAAAAAAAATCAAAATTTTTATCAGGTGCAAAATTTAAACCTAATCCTAAAGCATCTTGGTGATCTTGTGTGAGTAGTCATGAAGACAGATTCAGCACATTTAATTCCTTTGCTTCTTCTTTCTGTGCCTGGTCATTGCACCCTGTTCTCCTCCGATGTTTCCTGCCTGTGCGCCTCCTGGGTTTTTTGAATGTCCTGAAAAGTTCCTTCTATTCCCAATTCCAGTATTAAATGAGGTATCAGGTGTGCTGCAATTTGAATCCGATGACTCCAGGTCTGAAGACATAGAAAAAACAACATGCGGTTTTTGGGTTGGATTATTTCGAGTCTGGCTTTGTTTGAGAATGGATTTCAATTTGCGAGGTGTTTTCTCCCAGTGGCCCCATTCATAATCTTTTAAATCCCTTGAGAATTTTCTTTTTTTTTCTGCTCATGATATCTTCCTCCAAAGCGGACACATTCTCCTTCATATTTGCTAGTGATTGATCATATTGTGGCAGGGTTTTGTATTGTTCAATACTTTTTTGCATGTTCTCAATTTCTTTCTGAGTTTCTGCAAGTTTTCATTCCTCCTGTCTAATGATCAATGTCATAAGATTTAAATAGCAGTTTGTCAGGATTTGATTTCAGGTTTCCATAAACTTCGTGTTAAAATTCGTTGTCGGCAGCTTTTTTTTATTCTTAGTCCTCTAGGAATAATTTCTTTCGCTACATAATTCTGCAGCGTGGTATAGTCCCACCAAATTTTAGTCTCATGCTGAGTTAATTTCTCAAGCTGTGTTAAATGCTCTGTGAAGTTCAAAAAACCACCAGCTTCAATGGGCTCATTTCCAAATACCTGAACCGCTTTCTTGTTTCTGTCCTCTAACTGAGTTAGAGACATATTAATATCTATTAATATAGTAAACACTTTGTAGGAAATCTTCAGTTTCTTGGCAACTTCTCGCATGGAATAGCCTTCATTTCTAAGAACAAGAATAGACTGTCGAGTTTCACATGAAAGTTATTTTTTCTGGCCATTTTCAGAGTTTAAGGGAACCAACAAATGTAATGCTCCAGATTCTCAACTAGCTCAAAGGAGATCAGATTTATAGCTTCTCTAATCAGCCAAACTGTTTTCAGCTGTGCTAACATACCCTTGAAAACCCTTGTGCAAGTATTTCTAACCAACCATTAGCCTCCTTAGGCTAGTTTCACACTAGCGTTTTTGAGCGCAGCGACGGCCTGCGCACGGCCGCCGCTAAGCCCCGCCCCCTGCCAGACCTCCGCCGGTAGCTCCGCCTACCGGCGCATGATGCTGCATGCGCTCTGCATCCTCTATCTTTATCACTGGGGGCGCAGGCCGTGTGCAGTATGCGTTTGGCGGCGCATGCGTCCTTTTGACGGTGCGCCGACCTGCGCCAAACGCAACCTGCTGCAGTTTGGTTGCGCCGGCGCACCGTCAAAAAGGCGCATGCGCCACCAAACGCATACTGCGTACGGCGAAGTGAGGCAGGGGGCGGGGCTTAGTGGCGACCGTGCGCAGGCCGTCGCTGCGCTCAAAAACGCTAGTGTGAAACTAGCCTTACACAGTTAGCAAACACATAGTACCATAAGAACACTGGAGTGATGGTTGTTGCAAATGGGCCTCTATACGCCTATGTAGATAATGTATTACAAACCAGACATTTGCAGCTGGAATAGTCATTTACCACAGTAACAATGTAGATAGTGTATTTCTGAATCATTTAATGTCAGCTTCATTGGAAAAAAACTGTGATTTCTTTCAAAAATAAGGAAATTTCTAAGTGATCCTAAACTTTTTAACGGTAGTGTATATAGACTGTATGTATACGGATGTCACACGGATACTTTGATGCGGGGAAATCGCATCCTCGCATTGCACATGGATGACATACGGATCACTGTTCATGAAACATTTCTGCAATTCTCGTCCGGGAAAAACAGACTGATTATTTTTATACGTTGTGTGTGACTCCAGCCTTACACTGACACTTTGCCTGTTAGGCCATGCCATAAGCAGTGTCTAACAGGCCACCGTAGCTAGCACCCCACAATCAAGTTCCCATGGGGTGAAAGAGGGAGCTTCCTCCCACTGTTAACCATGTAGATGCTGCTGTTGCTATTGACATATGGCTGATGCATTTTCACCTTACATTGCGCACAAAAAAATTTTTCCTCAATTTTGTTAAAATGAAAAAAGTTGCAATGGCGGTCATTAAAGGGGTAGTCCAGAACAAAAATAATATCTTGATTAAAATTGATTAAACTTATTAATATGCCTATATTATGATTTCATGCCTGGTTTGTCGGTTTCACCGCCGATCATCCTTCACTTCTGGGTTAGTAGTAAGGGGGAGGTATGTTTTGTCAAAAAGAAATTTGACAGTTGCCCCGCCGTTTATCATAGTGATATCAAAGTGTATCAAAGTGATGTTAAAGTGTATTAAATAGATATCATAAGGATATCGTAGTGTATCAAAGTGTATTAAATAGATCTTAAAGTGTATTAAGTAGATATCAAAGTGATAGGAATGTTATTTGGAGGAACGTGCCATAAGGAGTGTTAATAGTAGGGGCCTGCTACTAGTAGAGTTATTAGGAGGGAACTGCCACTAGTGGTGTTGTAAAGAGGGACGTGCCACTAGGAACATTATTAAGAGGAACATGTCACTAGGAGTGTAATTAGGAAGAACCTGCTACTAGGAGTGTTATTAGGAGGGGTGTGCCACTAGGAGTGTTATTAGTAGGTGCATGCCATTAGGAGTGTTATTAGATGGTATTAGTGATGGGCAAGGGTGCTCTCCACATGTCAATACTCAACTGCCCCCCCAAAGTAAGCCACAGCGTAACACGCGTCGGGGCTCCGGTGAAATACTTAGGCTTAAACAGCATATGGGTAAGAGGCATGTTTCTCTGGTTTGTGCTTCTGACACCTGTCACACTATGATGGTCATTTTTGTGCTTAAGCTCACATACTCTTTTAACTCTGACCCTTATAACAGGCTGTGTTTACAATGATTTCTGAAACAGGGGTATGTGTCATATACACTTATATGGAAAATAGTCGATTTTCGTAAACAATCAGCTAATTGACTTCTCCTGTGTATTATAAATGTTAATACATTTTATGCAAATCCTCACACCCCATGCCTATGGGTTGTGTATTATAATGAATCTTACTCTGTATATTACTTTATATATTTTTGTGACCCCATTCACTCCCTGATACTGTCACAGTCAAATTCTTGGATCTGTGTCAGATTCGGGATTCCCTCATTTAAACCTTTTTTTCCTTTCAGGCCTTTGGGGACTTAATATGGGTTTTTGCCCCCTGCGGCCACAGGTGTTATTACATGTCTGTTGTTTTCCCTGCTGATGTGACCACTCCTCCTTTGCTATATAAGGTCACCTGGTCTGTCAGCTGGTGTTGGTTATAGCAGGTCCTTTTTGGATTCCAACCACGGTGAAGTTAGCAGCTGGCTCTGAGGTGTTTTGCCACTGCTGAAAGCTGATCTGGTGCTGAGCTCTGCTGCCTGGTGTCTGCAGCAGAGAAAGGGTAAAGTTAGCAGCTGGCTCTGAGGTGTCGAGCCACTGCTGAAAGCCAATCTGGTGATGAACTCTGCTGCCTGGTGACTGCAGCAGAAAAAGATAAGTGTTTTGTTGTTTTTCCCCATTTGGTGTATTTTTCTTTGTGTGTATCAGTGTAGCAGTGGGACCAGCAACCGCACTAGCCAGTTCCCTAGTAAGGGATAGGTGCAGGGATAGTGAGGGATTCAGGTATCCTGGTCAGCAACAGGTGAAGAGCCTGTATAGGGAACGTTATGAGTATTCAGGGACACTGCCTCAGGGGAGTGCAAGAGGTCTCCACGTCCCCGTTCCCTATTGCAGGGCCCACCGTTGTAACTATTTCGCCGGTGTTCCCCTTTTGTCTTGTTGTTTCAGTTACCAACCTGCGGGTCATGTCACACAGGACAGGTACACGTGACAGATACGCTGTATGCCTATTGTATTGCCCCATGGTTGTATTGTTTTTATAGTCACAACTTTTTCTACATGGTGATTTGTTCATTTTTGAGTTTTCTGGTTTGTATAATTTTGATTAAATATGTTGCTTATTTTTTGGCAAAAACAAGGTATAGAATCTACTTGATGTCACATTCATATTTTGTATTTTAGGGATTTACGCTCCCAATGTCCTTCATTCTCTAATTGTATATTTTGGAGATTATCCCGAATTTAGGAACATAGTTCTTTTGTTATTCCGAATTTCCAGCTATATATATTTAATTTGATCAAGAATAGTGGGTGCTCAAGCACCATGCTCAAGTCCCCACGCCGCAAGTTTTTGCGGCTGAAAACGCACCTAAAAATTGCATCACAGGCAAATATCATAAATAGACGTGAGGTCTCCCTTTTTTTGTAATCAGCCAATGTAAAGCAGAAAGCTCGCAGGCTTATACAGTTGTGGCCAAAAGTATTGACACCCCTGCAATTTTGTCAGATAATACTCTGTTTCTTCCTCAAAATGATTGCAATCACAAATTCTTTGGTATTATTATCTTCATTTAATTTGTCTTAAATGAAAAAACACAAAAGAGAATGAAGCAAAAAGCAAAACATTGATCATTTCACACAAAACTCCAAAAATGGGCCAGACAAAAGTATTGGCACCCTCAGCCTAATACTTGGTTGCATAACCTTTAGCCAAAATAACTGCAACCAACCGCTTCCGGTAACCATCAATGAGTTTCCTACAATGCTCTGCTGGAATTTTAGACCATTCTTCTTTGGCAAACTGCTCCAGGTCCCTGATATTAGAAGGGTGCCTTCTCCAAACTGCCATTTTTAGATCTCTCCACAGGTGTTCTATGGGATTCAGGTCTGGACTCATTGCTGGCCACCTTAGAAGTCTCCAGTACTTTCTCTCAAACCATTTTCTAGTGCTTTTTGAAGTGTGTTTTGGGTCATTGTCCTGCTAGAAGACCCATGACCTCTGAGGGAGACCCAGCTTTCTCACACAAGGCCCTACATTATGCTGCAAAATTTGTTGGTAGTCTTCAGACTTCATTATGCCATGCAAATGGTCAAGCAGTCCAGTGCCAGAGGCAGCAAAGCAACCCCAAAACATCAGGGAACCTCCGCCATGTTTGACTGTAGGGACCGCGTTTTTTTCTTTGAATGCCTCTTTTTATCTCCTGTAAACTCTATGTTGATGCCTTTGCCCAAAAAGCTCTACTTTTGTCTCATCTGACCAGAGAACATTCTTCCAAAACGTTTTAGTCTTTTTCAGATAAGTTTTGGCAAACTCCAGCCTGGCTTTTTTATGTCTCGGGGTTAGAAGTGGGGTCTTCCTGGGTCTCCTACCATACAGTCCCTTTTCATTCAGATGCCGACGGATAGTACGGGTTGACACTGTTGTACCCTTGGACTGCAGGGCAGCTTGAACTTGTTTGGATGTTAGTCGAGGTTCTTTATCCAACATCCGCACAATCTTGCGTTGAAATCTCTTGTCAATTTTTCTTTTACATCCACATCTAGGGAGGTTAGCCACAGTGCCATGGGCTTTAAACTTCTTGATGACACTGCGCACGGTAGACACAGGAACATTCAGGTATTTGGAGATGATCTTGTAGCTTTGAGATTGCTCATGCTTACTCACAATTTGGTTTCTCAAGTCCTCAGACAGTTCTTTGGTCTTCTTTCTTTTCTCCATGCTCAATGTGGTACACACAAGGACACAGGACAGAGGTTGAGTCAACTTTAATCCATGTCAACTGGCTGCAAGTGTGATTTAGTTATTGCCAACACCTGTTAGGTGCCACAGGTAAGTTACAAGTGCTGTTAATTACACAAATTAGAGAAGCATCACATGATTTTTCGAACAGTGCCAATACTTTTGTCCACCCTCTTTTTTATGCTTTTATATCTAATTTGGCTTTAGGACAATTCTTTATGTTTTTTCAAGACAAATTAAATGAAGATAATAATAACAAAGAATTTGTGTTTGCAATAATTTTCAGGAAGAAACTGAGTATTATCTGACAGAATTGCAGGGGTGTCAATACTTTTGGCCACAACTGTATTATCATATTGGGAAGGTCTATCGATATTGGGTCCTTCCCAGCTTAGAAATACCAGTCCGCAGCTGCCTCAGAATTGGTGATTCACATGAGATGCTCCAGTTCTGTCTCTTTACCCGACTCTTCCCGATTGCCGTGTTGTGGCAATTGGGGTAATATTTTTGGGGGTTCATGTCAGCGCAAGCCCAGGGGTTAGTAATGGAGCCAATTGGGGTAATTTTTGGGGGGGTTG
This sequence comes from Dendrobates tinctorius, assembly GCF_039654945.1. Classification (NCBI taxonomy): domain Eukaryota; kingdom Metazoa; phylum Chordata; class Amphibia; order Anura; family Dendrobatidae; genus Dendrobates; species Dendrobates tinctorius. Next base: position 35,228,274 of record NW_027361829.1, read on the forward strand.
ATCTCAGCTGTGTAATGTTAGGTGAAGCCCAGGGGTTAGTAATGGAGAGGTGTTTATAAGACACCCCCCACAACTTCCCCCAATCCGGAAGAAATGGTCAAAGCCCCAGAATTGGCACATTTACTGTGATGTACCAATCCTGGAGAGGCTGCAGGGTTTTTTTAGGCTGGAGAGGGACAAATGATCATGGCCTTTCCATCGTGATAATATGAGCCCTCAGCTGTCTGCCTTGGCTGGTTTTAAAAAGTAATGAGGACCCCCACATCATTTAAAATTATTTACTTAGTTCTGAGCAGAGATCTTGGAGTTAGAGATGCATCCAGGCGTCTTCCATGTGGTGTTCCCATTCCATTTAAGCACAGTTTTTATCTATTTTTCAGTGATTTTCCTGCCCCACCATATCTCCTTTTAGGAACTTTCCGAAAAATGCTTGAGTTTCTCATTGACTTCCATTATACTTGATATTTGAGTCAAGCTCGCAATTATTTTCTATGAGGATAATAATTACCACTACTTCAGATATCTTGTCTATGGCTCTGTTGTATGCATTATAAATACAGACATTGTATTAGGGGACACATAATTACCACCCTTGTATTTCTGTATACCTTCATAGTCATGGATCATAAATGAGAACTAACATATACAAATACCTGAGTATGAAATAAAGATATAAGGAAACAGATCATTGATTTTAAACATATTTTATTAATTACAATCTTTACCCCTACCTAAAGCCAATGATCCAGAAGAAGGCAAAAAACCTGGACACATTCAGCCAATGTGTTACAGGGAAAAAATTCCTTCTTGACCCCGGGAAAAGGCGATCAGTTCGAGAACCCTGGACCAAGGCCATACTACAGCTAACTAACTGACATGTATAGAGCAATGATACTCAATATGGAGACTCGTTTCTGGATAGCAGATCTTCTTTCTCCGGGTAACACGCCTCACCTTTCCTCATCAGATCAGACCCTGCAGCTCATAGCCTGAATACGGTCATCTCCCCTGTAGAAAAAATAGAACACTACCCCCCTACAAACACTACCCCTTAATATACAGACATATAACTGTCCTATCAGGACCCTTTACAGTTGGAAAACAAATAAAGTTGCACTCTGTAGTGCTAAAGCATGTAAATATGTACAGTATGCACAGACACATTAAATGATTAATACTACACAATCGCATTGATCTCTTTAGATTCTTCAGTCTTCCGTCCGGGATCCAGATTCTCTCCCTAGAAAGAAAAAAAATATGAGTTGAAGTATCTGTATAAAACATGTAGAAAACCATAAAATGCCAGGTATCCACACTCCTTTTACTACAAATTTTAAGTTTTGATGTAGGCAATTAAAAATGGTGTAATAAATATGATTTGAAAAAAAATTGCTTCAAATGCCTTTATACTGTATATAAGTAACATAAATAGTAAAATAAATAAATAGAAAGCATGTAAATAAATATATTTCCCCCAATGTATGTACACCAACCTCTCTCCCATGTAGCGGCATAATTGTAGACTTTTTGCCAAAATAATCTTAAATTAAAGTGACAGAACCACCACCAACAATCTGTGTCAGCCACTGACCGAAGTACTGTAGCTACTGTAATGTCTCCATTGGAGGTGCCATCTTTGTGCTGACCTCTGATGTCCCCATGTTTTCAGCATAGAACTCTCAGTGTCCAACATTCCGCTGTGTGACCTCACAAAGAACCTTCATCACCCAAGTCTAGAGATTCTACCAGCAAGGACTGAAGAAATCCAGCACCTTACAGCCACAATCTGTAGACGTTGCGGGTCCTTGTTGGCGCTAAGTTCACTAAGAAATCCCTGTAAGGTTTGATATTTACCTGTATCTTCCATCCTGGATCGTCCGCTCTCCTCGTCTTCATCTTGTGAAATGAGCCTTTTCCCCCTGAACACCCGTTTATATAGACCCACAGTCATTGTGACATCATGCTGTGAGGTAACAATGGCCTCCTGTATTTGATGATGTCACAAATGACCATGAGTGAAATCTCCACAGGTGTTAATTAATATTGATAACAAGTAGTAATAATATGGCAGATCACATTGGCCAGCATCAAGGCTGGAGGAGCCGGGCGAGTAAGGGAAAGTTCCCAAAAGTAAAATGCATTTAAAACAAGAACATTGAGTGTTTCTTTGCTGGTGATACATCTAACAATACACAAATGACAGGTAAGAGCAGAAGTCATTGTCTGTGAGAGAAACCATTCCCATTATTTCACATTTTCACACATTCTGTAGGTGCAGGAACTATGGACATTCCAGGTTTTGTGAAACTACAACTCACATCATTCTCAGCATAGAGCACAGGATAAATATAAAAATTGGTTTATTTATTTTTCTCATGATATTCACCGTGCAATATAAATGATAAGACAGCTTTATTATTTAGGTCAGAACAATTACAGCAATACCAGATTAATACAAATTTTTTTTAATGCTTTCCTACTTTTGCACACTAAAATCGATTTTTTTTTTTTTTTTTTTTTTTTTAATTCTTTTGGGTGCCTAATATTTTTTGAACATTTTTTATTCATATATTTTGGAATGTCTTCCATTCAGGATCCAGATTCTCTCCCTAGTAAGAAAAAAAATAATATGAGGGGAAGTATCAGTATAGAATCTGTAGAAAAGCATAAAGTGCCAGGTATCCACTCTCCTTCTATTACGAATTTTTTGGTCCTCCATACATTATAATGCTCCCCCATAGTCCTCCATATAGTAAAAACATATTGTATTTGTTTGCACTGGTGTACCAAACAGCTAATCCCTGATTGTAGACTGGCTGTCTCATCGGTATTACTGCAACTGTGTAGTTGTCATCGTTATTTGGGTCCGCTGCACCCTGATAGTGCATTTTTCTTGAGGCCTAGTCAGGTAGGCATCTTTGCTTGTTTTTTGGTTTTTTTTCTAGATTATTAGAGGATTTTCAATTCTTCTTTTTGTGGTTTTGTCCTCCATATAGCATAATGCTCCCACCATAGTCCTCTATATTGTATAATGTACCCCTCATAGTCATTCTTATAGTATAATGCACCCCCATAGTTCTCCATATAGTGTAATGCACCCCCATAGTTCTCCGTGCACAAAAATGCTCCCCCATAGTCCACTATATAGTATAATGCACCCCTCATATTCCTCCATATAGCATAATGCACCCCCATAGTACCCCATATAGTATAATAAACCCCCATAGTCCCCCATATAGCATAATGTACCCACCATAGTCCTTCTTATAGTATAATGCACTCCTATAGTTTTCCATATACAGTCATATGTTAAAGTTTGGGCACCCCTATTAATGTTAACATTTTTTATTTATAACAATTTTGGTTTTTGCAACATCTATTTCAGTTTCATATATCTAATAACTGATGGACTCAGTTATATTTCTGGATTCAAATGAGGTTTATTGTACTAACAGAAAATGTGCAATCTGCATTTTAACAAAATTTGACATGAAAAGTGACATTAATATTTCGTAGATCCTCCTTTTGCAAAAATAACAGCCTCTAGTTGCGTCCTGTAGCTATTAATGAGTTACTGGATCCTGGATGAAGGTAATTGTGACCATTCCTGTTTACAAAACAATTCCAGTTCAGTTAAGCTTGTTGGTCGCCGAGCATGGACAGCCCGCTTCAAATCATCCCACAGATGTTCAATGATATTCAGGTCTGGGGACTGGGATGGCCATTTCAGAACATTGTAATTGTTCCTCTGCATGAATGCCTGAGTAGATTTGGAGCGGTGTTTTGGATCATTGTCTTGCTGAAATTTCCATCCCCTGCGTAACTTCAACTTCGTCACTGATTCTTGCACATTATTGTCAAGAATCTGCTGATACTGAGTTAAATCCATACGACCCTCAACTTTAACAAGATTCCCGATGCCGGCATTGGCCACACAGCCCCAAAGCATGATGGAACCTCCACTGTGGGTAGCAAGTGTTTTTCTTGGAATGCTGTGTGTTTTAGCCTCCATGCATAACGCCTTTTTGTATGACTAAACAAATCAATCTTTGTTTCATCAGTCCACAGGACCTTCTTCCAAAATGTAACTGGCTTGTCCAAATGTGCTTTTGCATACCTCAGGTGACTCTGTTTGTGGCATGCTTGCAGAAATGGCTTCTTTCGCATCACTCTCCCATACAGCTTCTCCTTGTGCAAAGTGCGCTGTATTGTTGACCGATGCACAGTGGCACCATCTGCAGCAAGATGATGCTGCAGGTCTTTGGAGGTGGTCTGTGGATTGTCCTTGACTGTTCTCGCCATTCTTCTTCTCTGCCTTTCTGATATTTTTCTTGGCCTGTCACTTCTGGGCTTAACAAGAACTGTACCTGTGTTCTTCCATTTCCTTACTATGTTCCTCACAGTGGAAACTGACAGGTTAAATCTCTGAGACAACTTTTTGTATCCTTCCCCTGAAAAGCTATATTGAATAATCTTTGTTTTCAGATCATTTGGGAGTTGTTTTGAGGAGCCCATGATGCCACTCTTCACAGGAGAATCAAATAGGATAACTACTTGCAAGTGGCCACCTTAAATACCTTTTCTCATGATTTGATACACCTGGCTATGAAGTTCAAAGCTCAATGAGGCTACAAAACCAATTTAGTGCTTCAGGAAGTCAGTAAAAAGTAGTTAGGAGTGTTCAAATCAAGAAAATGATAAGGGTTCCCATACTTTTGCACCGGTCAAATTTAGTTTAAATGCAGATTGCACATTTTCTGTTAGTACAATAAACCTCATTTGAATCCAGAAATATAACTGAGTCCATCAGTTATTAGATATATGAAACTGAAATAGCTGTTGCAAAAAACAAAATTGTTTTAAAGAAAAAAGGTTAACATTAATAGGGGTGCCCAAACTTTAACATATGACTGTAGTATAATCTACCCCCATAGTCCTCCATATGGTATAATTCACCCCTATAGTGCTATAAATAGTATATTGCACCCACCATCATCCCTCTTATAATATAATGCACCCCCATAGTTTTCCATATAGTATAATCTACTCTCCATTGTCCTCAATATGGTATAATTCACCCCCATAGTCCTCCATATAGTATAATGCTCTCCATAGCCAGCTGACGCTCCTTCCTTAATGATTTCTTTCAACTGTAATGACATTCAGGATGACAATACAGTTGAACTTGAGATGACGGGCGGGGTCCGGTGCCGACACATGAATCTCAGCATAGAGCACAGGATAAATATAAAAATTGCTTTTTATTTACTTTTTTCATGTTATTCACCATGCGATATAACTTATAAGACAGCTTTATTCTTTAGGTCAGAACAATTACAGCAACATCAGATTAATACAAATTTTTTTAATGCTTTCCTACTTTTGCACACTAAAATCGATTTTTTTAAAATTCTACTTCAACTGTAATGGCATTCAGGATGACAATACAGTTGAAGTTGAGATGATGGGTGGGGGCCGGTGCCGACACTGGCAAGTGCTCTCCCGCTCACAGACCCATAGCAGTAGCGTCGCTTGCCACTGCTTCACAGGTATTAATTAAAGATGGCTGCAATATCTAAGAGGGGCATATATGGGTCTGATGGGAAGTGTGAATTTGTAGAAGATTGGTGAGAGCTTGTTCACTCCACAAATCTCAACCCATATTCATAATGATTCTCATAATTTGTATTCGGAAAGCAATGGAGGAATGATGATATTTACCAACTGGGTAAATACCGTATATACTCGTTTATAAGCCGAGATTTTCAGCCCATTTTTTTGGGCTCAAAGTCCCCTTCTCGGCTTATACACGTGTCATATACCTGGGGTTCAGCAGGGGAGGGGGAGCGGGGTGTCAGAGATCGTACTTACCACATCCTGGCACGGTCTCTGCAGCCCCCGCTTCTCCACGGTCTCCTTTCCTGCCTTCAGCAGTCACGTGGTACCGCTCATTAAACTCATGAATATGCGCATATGGGGGCATAATCTATGGAGCATTTTATGGGGCATAATCTATGGAGCATCTTATGGGGCATAATCTATGGAGCAGCTTATGGGGCATAATCTATGGAACAGCTTATGGGGCTTAATATATGGAGCATCTTATTGAGCGTAATTTATGGAGCATCTTATGGGGCCATAACCTTTATATATGTGGCATATTGTTCTATGGAGCATCTCATGGGGGCATTATTAACCTTTGTGCAGCATTATATGGGGTGCATTTTGTATGGAGCATTATATGGGGCTCCTGATTCAATATGGATATTCAAAAACATTTAACCTACTGATGTCTCAATTAATTTTACTTTTATTGATATCTACTTTTATTTTTGAAATTTACCAGTAGCTGCTGCATTTTCCACCCTAGGCTTATACGCGAGTCAATAAGTTTTCCTATTTTTTTGTGGCAAAATTAGGGGGATCGGCTTATACATGGGTCGGCTTATATACGAGTATATACGGTAGTTACTGTATATTGTTTAACATTAAAAAAACACAGATTTCTTTAATTAATTTGTAATTTTAATGGACTTAAAGAGTGGCACAAAACAAAAGCAAAACACCTCTACTCTATAAGAAGTTGTGGTATGTACAACTATCAGAAGGTTACATTCATGTGTACAGCAGTGTAGATGCCTGTGGGACAGTCCTATGGGATATGGACAGGGCTCAGTTTTATACAAGAGTAATTAAGCCCCCCTCCCCCAACTGTGGGTCTAATGACACAAACTGACATCACCATAGATATCTATGATGTCATTTTGTTTCATTCCACCCATGGTTCACCTGGACTTGCAACCGTAACATGGGCTTTTTTGCACTAATGTAAAACTGACCAGAGACATTATAAAAATAACTTATAATTAGAAGTATAGAACACATTCAGTGCATTTCAATCAGCCTAGTAGAACTACTATTTGTGACTACATTGTATTGCTACAGTTATAGTGTACAGTTCATTTGATGAATAATATATATAATTAATTCAGCACCAATAAAAAAACATAAATTCACAAGACGTCTTTAAACGGAACCTGTCATGTTGTCTGTGCGATCTGTGGATATAGAGGAGGAAAAGCTGAGCAGAATGATATATAGGTTTGTTGGAAAAGATCCAGTGTAAAATTTGCATTTTAATCATAGAAATACATGGAATCCAGTGGGAGGTCCTGCTCAGTGATTGACAGCCATCTCTGCATGCACAGTGATACAGGGAAGACTGTCAATCACTGCGCAGCACCTCCACGGGACTCTTCTCTTGCACATCAGACATTTTCAGCATAACAGTTTCCCTCTAAAGTAGACATAAATTACATCTCCAAAATATTTAAACCTACACGTACTAATGAACGTTCGTTAGCATTTGACTTGTTAAGGCAGCAGTTTGTGCTTCAGAGCTGTTCTTCCTACTGTACACGGATACTGGAAGTTTGAATGAAATGTAGCCATAAGGCTGGGTTGACATTGCGTTTGTGGGCAGTGTTTAATGCATCCATTACATAGCGACATTAACACTATGTGACGGATGCATTAACGCACCCATAGACTGCAATAGACGAGCGCATCGCCAACGAATGTCATAATCAGCATGCGTTCACGATGTGCCGTCATTCTGTGACGGACCCTCGGACGTGGTCTGCAGCGTCCGAGGGTCAGTCACTGCTAGTGCAGATAGGGAAGCTGCGCTAGCGTGATCGGTAAGCGCAATCACAATATGACAGTAGCATTAACACCTTAATGACAGCCAATACGTCTTTTTACTGACCTGAGATATAAGAGAATAGCATCCCCATACAGGTGACAATCCAGCAGCTGTCAACTGTACATATTAGCTGACAACTTGATGTATCACAAATGATCGGTGTTGGCACGTCCATATCTGTTTAACCCCTTAGTTGCTGCTCTCAAAAGTGACTATGTCAAATAAATGGTTAATAGATTGTGGGGGCTTCCGTTTTAACCTAATTGACACACCAAGATCATGATTGTGTGGTTCTGATGTTTGCCATAGCAGTTTATGGCCAAATAGCGGCCTTAGAGTCTCCCGGTTATAGTGGTCGGTTGAGAAGTTAGCAATATTTAGGTGGTAAACAAACACTTTTTCATTCCTGCAATACCACTTTGCATTATTTACTGAAAATCACCTGAAGGGTTAATAAACTACCTGACAGCAGTTTTCAATATGGCAGGGGGTGCTGTTTTTAAAATGGTATCACGTTTGGGGTTTTCCAATATATGGCACCCCCAATGTCACTTCAAACTTGGATAGGTCCCTCAAAAAAATAAATTTTGTAAATTTCCTTGAAAAAATGAAAAATTACTGCTACATTTTTAAACCTCCTAAAAGACTAACAAAATGAATTAGAGTTTTAAAAATGGTGCTGATGTAAGGCAAACATGTGGGAAATGTTATTTATTCATGATTTTGTATGACTATCTGGATTAAAGGGATAATCATTCAAAGTTTGAAAATTGCAATTTTTTGACCTTTTTGTCAAGATTCTGATATTTTTTATAAATTAACACAAAACATATAAACCTAAATTTACCATTATCATAAATTATAATGTGCCATGAAAAAACACTCTCAAAATCACTGGGATTTGTTGAAGCATTCCAGAGCTATCACCATATACACTCACTGGCCACTTTATTAGGTACACCATGCTAGTAACGGGTTGGACCCCCTTTTGCCTTCAGAACTGCCTCAATTCTTCGTGGCAGAGATTCAACAAGGTGCTGGAAGCATTCCTCAGAGATTTTGGACCATATTGACATGATGGCATCACACAGTTGGCGCAGATTTGTCGGCTGCACATCCCTGATGCGAATCTCCCGTTCCACCACATCCCAAAGATGCTCTATTGGATTGAGATCTGGTGACTGAGGAGGCCATTTGAGTACAGTGAACTCATTGTCATGTTCAAGAAACCAATCTGAGATGATTCGAGCTTTATGACATGGCGCATTATCCTGCTGAAAGTAGCCATCAGATGTTGGGTACATTGTGGTCATAAAGGGATGGACATGGTCAGCAACAATACTCAGGTAGGCTGTGGCGTTGCAACGATGCTGAATTGGTACCAAGGGGCCCAAAGAGTGCCAAGAAAAAATTCCCCACACCATGACACCACCACCACCAGCCTGAACCGTTGATACAAGGCTGGATGGATCCATGCTTTCATGTTGTTTACGCCAAATTCTGACCCTACCATCCGAATGTCGCAGCAGAAATCGAGACTCATCAGACCAGGCAACGTTTTTCCAATCTTCTACTGTCCAATTTCGATGAGCTTGTGCAAATTGTAGCCTCAGTTTCCTGTTCTTAGCTGAGAGGAGTGGTACCCAGTGTGGTCTTCTGCTGCTGTAGCCCATCTGCCTCAAAGTTCGACGCACTGTGCATTCAGAGATGCTCTTCTGCCTACCTTGGTTGTAACGGGTGGCAATTTGAGTCACTGTTGCCTTTCTATCAGCTCGAACCAGTATGCCCATTCTCCTCTGACCTCTGGCATCAACAAGGCATTTCCGGCCACAGAACTGCCGCTCACTGGATTTTTTTTCTTTTTCGGACCATTCTCTGTAAACCCTAGAGATGGTTGTGCTTGAAAATCCCAGTAGATCAGCAGTTTCTGAAATACTCAGACCAGCCCTTCTGGCACCAACAATCATGCCACGTTCAAAGGCACTCAAATCACCTTTCTTCCCCATACTGATGCTCGGTTTGAACTGCAGGAGATTGTCTTGACCATGTCTACATGCCTAAATGCACTGAGTTGCCGCCATGTGATTGGCTGATTAGAAATTAAGTCTTAACACACAGTTGGACAGGTGTACCTAATAAAGTGGCCAGTGAGTGTAAAGTGACATTGGTCAGAATTTATAAAATTGGCCCCGTCACTAAGGGGTTAATGCAGTCCGTCAACGCTATGTCTTGAATGGGCTGCATTAACGCAATGTGAACCTAGCCTTATAGTTGTCAGGTTATCCAGTCACCCATTTGCATGCAAGTATCCAGAAAATCCTTCACCCCTCCTACTACACACTTCTCAGTTTGGGTTTGCCCGTAGCTTTGCCCCTGTGTCTCCTTGGCTTTGGGAAACTTGGAGAAGTTAATTTGGCGCTCTATGGGAGTTAAGAAAAGTTGCCGAACAAGCGTTCTCAGCAATTCTCAGAACTCTCGTATAAAAATGAATGAAGAAAGCCATGCATGATCGGCCACCTCTCCTCTGACAGCAGAGCATCAACATAGTTAGAGATTTTTATTTTTAAAGGGATTATTTGAGACGTTAACATTGATGGCCTATCCTTATAATAGGTCATCAATGTCTGGTTGAGGGAGATGTGACACCCGGCACCCCCGCCAATTAACTGTTCCTCTTGTTGGTGGCAGCTTGAACTGCTCAGCTGCGCGACTGCACAGCACTGCCCTGCTGGAGAAATAGTGGCTCTTGATTTGACTAAGGAGCGGATGTGCAGTACCTGGCCGCGGCCACTATACAGTCTGCGAACTTGTGCTGTGCAGTTCTGGCTGACACTGGGAACAGCTGATCGGTCAGGTGTCCGGGTGTCACATCCCCACCGATCAGACATAGATGACCTATCCCAAGGATAGATGATCAATGTTAAAGTCCAAGAGAACCCCTTTAACTGAATCCTTCCTCCAACTGGCATTACTCCACTGCACCAGGAACAGTTTTTCTTTTTCTTAGGTGTCTCACTATTCCAAACTTATGCCTCCCCAGAGATGCAAATTTTTCTTTCAACCAATGGGCTGTATACCATGCAACTGTCAGGAACACCGCACTGAATTTGCTCACTGAGCTAGTGCGCGTGTCCTGAGTAAAGCGAACTGTGCTCAAAGATAAATGTGGAGTGTGCCGCAGCCGAGTAGGTGCGTACTTCAGAACAGCAGGACCTGAAGCATGTGACTGCTGGGGGCGTGGCCTAAACTCCAGAGAGCTAGGAGCTGCAAGAGAACTCCTAGCAGGGTAACTGCGAGACAAAGCTACCAAGGGGCATAGACAGGGAGGATAGTCAGGACGTAGCCAATGAGTCATACACAGAGATAGCTGCAAGGTACAAGAGGGGCGAACAGAGAGTAGTCAGATTTCAGGCAACGAGTCATGCACAGAGAGGGTAGCGCAGTACAGAATCAACATGCAAACTCACAACGGGGAACAGAACCGGGTCAGAACCATATAAGCAAGCTATAACAACGAACAGGCACAGGTACACGGAGGTCACCACACTCGGCCAAAGGCAAAAGTATAACTGACAGGAATTGGAGCTTCCCAGGGGTTTAAGAAGCTCTCCCAGAACCAAAGAGAGGCCACAATCATTAACCCCAGGTGTGTAGGTCAAACCTGCAATGAGCTCCAGACATTAACCCCTGACGCGCAGCTCAAAAACCTGCACTGGGATCATGACAGTACCCCCCTCTCAACGGGGGGGCCTCTGGACCCCCATGCTTATCCGGGTACTTGGCATGGAAAGGCCGAACCAGGCTATCTGCATGTACAGAGCGAGTAGGGACCCATGAGCGCTCCTCTGGTCCATATCCCTTCCAGTGGACCAGATACTGCAAAGAGCGGCGCACCCGCCGAGAGTCCACAATATGTCCAACCTCATACTCCAATTGACCCTCCACCAACACTGGAGAAACAACAGGCTCGGAGTCCTCTTTGACAGAACCTATGGATTTCAACAGAGATTTATGGAACACATTGGATATTTTTAGGAGGCGAGGAGACGCAACCTATATGCCACTGGGTTGACTATCTCCATAATCTCGTACGGACCAATGAATTTTGGTCCCAACTTAGCTGATGGTACATTTAAGTTGATGTTATGTGTGGAAAGCCAAACCTTCTCTCCCACCTGAAACATGTCTCCCGAGGCTCTCTTTTTGTCAGCAAAATATTTGTACCTCCCCTGGGCCTGAGAGATATTACGCTGGACTTCAGTCCAGAGGTTTTATAACCATTGAATAGACCCCTCTACCCCTAGACAACCAGAATCCACCCGTGAAAACTCCCCAAAATGCGGATTAAACCCATAGTTAATCAGGAATGGGGACATGTTGGTGGACTGACTCACCCGGTTGTTAAAAGCGAATTCCACCAACGGTAACGCATCACACCAATCCTCCTGTCTGACGGAGGTCAGACACCTGAGAATTTGTTCCAGGGATTGATTGGTGCGTTCTGTCTGACCATTACTCTCCAGGTGATATGCCGACGAGAAGGAGAGTGAGATGCCCAATTTCATACAGAACGCCCTCCAAAATTTGGCCACAAACTGCACACCTCTGTCAGACACCACATTCAGGGGTACCCCATGCAATCGGACCACATGCTGCACAAACAACCTTGACAATGTTTCTGCTAAGGGTAATGCTGCCAAGGGAATGAAATGGGCCTGTTTAGAAAACCTATCCACCACCACCCAGATCACGGTATTGCCCCTGGAAGGTAGAAGGCCGGTAATAAAATCCATGGAAAGATGAGTCCATGGCCTATCAGGAATCGGTAAAGGTATGAGTTCCCCAGCCGGCCGGTTATGCGAGCTTTTGGAACGGACACACACACCACAAGCAGAAACAAATTTCTTGACATCGGACCTTAGTGAAGGCCACCGAAAACCCCTGGCTACTGCCTCTCTAGTGGCCGTGATAACTGGATGAGCACTCAGCCTAGACTCATGAAACTCCAGCAGAAGCCTAGGCCGCAATAAATCTGGAACAAACAATTTATCCCCTGGCCTGGATGCCGGAGCTAGAGCCTGAGCCCTTAGAATTTCTTGTTCCAACTCAGATGAGATCCCCGCCACTACTACCCCTGGGGGAAGAATGGAGGATGCCTGCTCGGGGGGAGACACTGGGTCAAAACTTCTGGACAGGGCATCCGCTTTAACATTTTTGGACCTGCGTCGAAAAGTAATGGAGAACTGAAAACGTGAAAAAAAAGTGTCCAATGGGCTTGTCTAGGAGTAAGCCTCTTAGCAGATTCAAGGTATGCCAAATTTTTGTGATCCGTGACAACCGTGATAGGGTGAGCCGCCCCTTCCAAAGTGCCTCCATTCCTCAAACGCCAGCTTGACCGCAAGAAGTTCTCTATTGCCTACATCATAGTTTCTCTCGGCTGAAGAGAACTTCTTGGAGAAGAAGGCACAGGGTCTGAGATTGGTAACAGTGGCCGGACCCTGGGACAGCACTGTCTCCACCCCTACATCAGAAGCATCCACCTCCACAATGAATGGTTTGGACGGGTCTGGCTGGACCAACACTGGGGCGGACATGAAACATTTCTTAATAGCTGAGAAGGACTCCTTAGCGAGTACAGACCAATTTTTTACATCAGCGCCCTTCCGGGTAAGATCCGTGAGTGGTTTAACCACTTGTGAAAAACCTTTAATGAATCTCCGATAATAGTTTGCAAATCCTAAGAAGCGCTGGAGCCCCTTAAGATCTTGAGGCTGAACCCAGTCAGCGATCGCCAGCACCTTCTTAGGATCCATACGAAACCCCTCACAGGACACAATCAACCCCAAAAAAGACAGTTCCTGTACAAAAAACAAACATTTTTCCAATTTAGCGAACAACTGGTTCTACCTGAATCTCTGGAGAACTGTCTGTAGTTGTTGGAAGTGAGATTGGCTGTCCGGGGAATACACCAAAATGTCATTCAAATAAATAATAACAAAACGGCCTATCAGGTCAGAAAATACCACATTGATGAAATTCTGGAAAATAGCGGGCGCATTAGTTAACCAAAACGGCATTACCAGGTTTTCAAAGCGTCCTTCTGATGTGAGGAATGCAGTTTTCCACTTGTCCCCTTCCCGAACCCTTGTCAGATTATAGGCCCCCCAGAGATCTAACTTGGAGAACCATTGGGCCCCAGCTAACTGGTTACATAAGTCTGGAATGAGGGGAAGCGGATAAGTGTTCCTAACCATTATCTTGTTCAGTTCCCGAAAGTCGAGGCACGGCCGCAAACCACCATCTTTCTTCTTCACAAAGAAGAATTCTGCTGCCACAGGTAACACAGAAGGCCTGATATGCCCTTTGCGGAAAATCTCAGCTATGTACTCCTTCATGGCTTGGCGCTCAAGCCCAGACAAATTGAACAATCAAACCTTAGGTAACTTGGTTCCGGGTACTAAATCAATGGCACAATCATAGGGTCTATGTGGTGGCAGCGCCTCAGCCTCACTTTCAGAAAAAATGTCTTCGAAATCCTTCAGATACTCCGGAATACCTTCCAGATCGACAGACGACACAGATATGGATTTAACAGTGTTAACAAGGTGTCCCAGGTTACCACATTTATCCTTGCATCCCCATTGAGTGATCTCCCCTGTAACCCAATCAATGGTAGGATTATGGCGTTGAAGCCAAAGCATCCCCAGTACCAGTCCTGCAGGCAAGTTATCTAGCACAAGACAACGTAGTTTTTCCACATGAGTGGAACCCACTTTTAGAGAAAAAAGTTCAGACCTGCAATTGCCACAAGTTTAACAGGATCCCGAAGCCTGACTGTCCCTATCTTATTAAGAGTCATAATTTTGTTATCAATCAGGTTCACAGCAGAACCACAGTCAACAAAAGCAGTGGTCTGAACCGGACCATTACCAAGTTCCAGTTCCACCTGCAGCACCATTTTTGCACGTGAGGAAAATTGTACCTGAAGGTCTGGGTAGCCTCCTCGACTACTACCCAGACCTAGTCGTTTCCCGCCATCTTGGAGGATGACGGACAAGAGGGGCAGTCCTTCTTCCAGTATCCAGATTCCCCACAGTAGAAGCACAAATGCTTCTCCCGGCGGCGTCTTCTTTCCTTTTCCTCACAGGTGACAGTGCTCACCTCCATAGGCAGAGGAAGATCCGGGTCTCATCTCCACTGAAGAATAATGGTGTTTCTGTCACGTCGCCGTCAGACTCGGGGCCCGCTGTTCCGCCCTCAGCCACTAGGAGGCGACGGACTGTCACGCCGCCCTCGGGGCCTGCTGTCCAGGCCTCGGCCACCAGGA
Source organism: Dendrobates tinctorius (assembly GCF_039654945.1). Classification (NCBI taxonomy): domain Eukaryota; kingdom Metazoa; phylum Chordata; class Amphibia; order Anura; family Dendrobatidae; genus Dendrobates; species Dendrobates tinctorius. The sequence continues at coordinate 35,243,306 of NW_027361829.1, forward strand.
GACGCCGGACTGACATGTCGTCGTCGATCTCGGGGCCTGCTGTTCCGCCCTCAACCACTAGGAGGCGCCGTGGCTCGCGCCCGAGTGAGGGCGGCAACAATGAAAGGGCTTCTGCGCAGGCGTCTACTGGACGCAGACTCCGCTCCTCTGTCAGTCATGATGGGGCTGGTGCATCATCATCAGGTCTGGTCCTGGGGGCGGTCCTGATGACATCACCAGCCCGGGAGCCTGTGAGGGACGACCTGATCCCTCAAATACCTTGGGACTGGGCTTGCAAGCCGCCGGATATATTCTTGGTTCCCCTACGTGTTACTTGTGATTGCCTATCGTTAACTCCGACCTCAGCCTGAACTTCTGACTACTCTGTTGCCTGCTATTTTTGTACCTTGCATTTCTCCTGATTACTGACGCTGACCTTGGCCTGGATTCCTGACCCCTCTATTGCCTGACGATTTTGTACTTCTGCTATTCTCCCGGTTTTTGACTTTGGCCTGGATATTCTGACTCTGCTACTGCCTAACGATTCTGTACCTCTGCTGCCCTCCTGGTTTTTGACTCTGACCTTGACCTGAATTTGACTCTGCTATTGTCTGCCGTTTCTTGTACTTCTGCTGTCCGCTCGGTTAAGACTCTGATTCCCGACTACGCTTTTGGTCCCGTTTTTATTCCTCTCTGACGACCGTCCTGCTCTGGTCACTGTTCACATTCAGACAGCGCCTCCTGGGCTCTGCTGTAAATCCAGATCCCTGTATAGGGGTAAAGGGTATCAGTGTTTCTCGGGGTGTTGTCTGGCTGCAGCCCAGAACCGCAGACGGACGTTACATTATATCCGGCCCAACAAAATAAAACTGCTTTTTGTGTATACTCCTAACATATATACAGTCATATGTAAAAGTTTGGGCACCCCTATTAATGTTAACCTTTTTTCTTTATAACAATTTTGGTTTTTGCAACAGGTATTTCAGTTTCATATATCTAATAACTAATGGACTCAGTTATATTTCTGGATTCAAATGAGGTTTATTGTACTAACAGAAAATGTGCAATCTGCATTTAAACAAAATTTGACCGGTGCAAAAGTATGGTCACCCTTATCATTTTCTTGATTTGAACACTCCTAACTACTTTTTACTGACTTCCTGAAGCACTAAATTGGTTTTGTAACCTCATTGAGCTTTGAACTTCATAGCCAGGTGTATCAAATCATGAGAAAAGGTATTTAAAGTGGCCACTTGCAAGTAGTTCTCCTATTTGATTCTCCTATGAAGAGTGGCATCATGGGCTCCTCAAAACAACTCTCAAATGATCTGAAAACAAAGATTATTCAACATAGCTTTTCAGGGGAAGGATACAAAAAGTTGTCTCAGAGATTTAACCTGTCAGTTTCCACTGTGAGGAACATAGTAAGGAAATGGAAGAACACAGGTACAGTTCTTGTTAAGCCCAGAAGTGGCAGGCCAAGAAAAATATCAGAAAGGCAGAGAAGAAGAATGGTGAGAACAGTCAAGGACAATCCACAGACCACCTCCAAAGACCTGCAGCATCATCTTGCTGCAGATCGTGTCACTGTGCATCGGTCAACAATACAGCGCACTTTGCAGAAGGAGAAGCTGTATGGGAGAGTGATGCGAAAGAAGCCGTTTCTGCAAGCACGCCACAAACAGAGTCGCCTGAGGTCTGCAAAAGCACATTTGGACAAGCCAGTTACATTTTGGAAGAAGGTCCTGTGGACTGATGAAACAAAGATTGAGTTGTTTGGTCATACAAAAAGGCGTTATGCATGCGCTGTATTGTTGACCGATGCACAGTGACACCATCTGCAGCAAGATGATGCTGCAGGTCTTTGGAGGTGGTCTGTGGATTGTCCTTGACTGTTTTCACCATTCTTCTTCTCTGCCTTTCTGATATTTTTCTTGGCCTGCCACTTCTGGGCTTAACAAGAACTGTACCTGTGTTCTTCCATTTCCTTACTATGTTCCTCACAGTGGAAACTGACAGGTTAAATCTCTGAGACAACTTTTTGTATCCTTCCCCTGAAAAGCTATGTTGAATAATCTTTGTTTTCAGATCATTTGAGAGTTGTTTTGAGGAGCCCATGATGCCACTCTTCATAGGAGAATCAAATAGGAGAACTACTTGCAAGTGGCCACTTTAAATACCTTTTCTCATGATTTGATACACCTGGCTATGAAGTTCAAAGCTCAATGAGGTTACAAAACCAATTTAGTGCTTCAGGAAGTCAGTAAAAAGTAGTTAGGAGTGTTCAAATCAAGAAAATGATAAGGGTGCCCATACTTTTGCACCGGTCAAATTTTGTTTAAATGCAGATTGCACATTTTCTGTTAGTACAATAAACCTCATTTGAATCCAGAAATATAACTGAGTCCATCAGTTATTAGATATATGAAACTGAAATAGCTGTTGCAAAAACCAAAATTGTTATAAAGAAAAAAGGTTAACATTAATAGGGGTGCCCAAACTTTTACATATGACTGTAAAAGCAGTTTCCCTGAACTTTTTTTTTTTCTTTCTCCTGACTGAGCTGATTGTTGGCCTGAACACCTGTTGCACTGCACTGCTTGGAAGATCTCTCTCATTCTCCTGCACAAGCATGCTGCAGTCTGGAATCTTCAGGGAGAGAGCTATACGTCAGAGATCCATGCTCCTGGGACGTCGCCCTCTGGGCAACCACTCTGGCTATGGTTGTCCAGAGGCTCAGGTATTGCCCGCAGATGCGGCGAAAGTTTTATTACCTATCTCAGTTTTATTTGGTCAGAAAACTCTCTGTTTAAATGCGTATGTGGATAGTGGGTCTGAAGGCAATTTTATGGATTCTATGACTGCTAGGGATCTGGGTGTACCATTACTAAAACTTAATATTCCAATTAAAACCACGGCTATTAATGGCACATCCATTATTCAGGAGGGGGTTAAATTTGTTACTGCTAAGATAACTATGTCAGTAGGAGCACTACATACTGAGCTTATTTCCTTTTTTGTGTTGGACAATCTATCTTCTGCAGTCATTTTGGGAATGCCGTGGCTACGTCAACATAACCCTGTCATTGACTGGCACCTGGGTGATGTGGTGCGCTGGAGTTTGCAATGCCAGGATAATTGCATGTCTGTAGCAGTAAATCAAACCAAGCTAAAAAAACACCCCTTCATACCGTTTGCTCTCAGGGATTATGGAGATGTCTTTTCCGTTATAGAGTCTGAGAAACTACCGCCCCACAGAGAGTATGATTGTCCTATAAACCTAATTCCAGATGCCCGTCTTCCAAAAGGGAGAATATTTAATCTCTCTGGTCCAGAGCGTCAGGCCATGAATGAGTACATAGCGGATAGCTTAAGAAAGGGGTTCATTAGACCATCTATTTCACCAGTTGGAGCTGGGTTCTTCTTTGTAGAGAAGAAAGATGGTGGTCTCAGACCCTGCATTGACTACCGGGAATTAAACGCAATCACTATAAAGAACCAGTACCCGCTTCCACTCATCCCTGATCTTTTTAATCAGCTAATTGGAGCCCGTTGGTTTACTAAACTTGACCTCCGGGGGGCATACAATCTAATCCGCATAAGAGACGGCGATGAGTGGAAGACAGCGTTTAATACACCTCTTGGTCACTTTGAGTACCTAGTAATGCCTTTCGGACTCAGCAATGCTCCTGCAGTGTTTCAGCACTTTGTTAACGATATTTTCAGGGACATCTGTGGTGTGTATGTCGTTGTGTACTTGGATGATATTTTGATTTACTCCACTGACCCTGTGACACATGCTCAACACGTCCGTTCAGTACTGCAGAGACTACGGGAGAACTCCTTGTTTGCTAAGTTGGAGAAATGTGTCTTTTTCGCTGAGGAGGTACAATTTTTGGGGTACATGGTCTCAGGCAGGGGGTTCCGCATGGATCCTGCCAAGATCCAACCTATTAAGGAGTGGGTGCAACCCAAATCGCTGAAAGCATTGCAGCGATTTTTGGGATTTGCCAATTACTACCGTAAGTTTATCAGGAGTTTTTCTGAGATTGCCAAGCCACTCACGGATCTAACCCGAAAGGGGGCAGACGTGACCAACTGGAATCCCGAGGCCATTCAAGCATTTTCTACGTTAAAAGAATGCTTTGTGGCCAACCCGGTTTTAGTACAACCTGACTTAGACCGCCCATTTATTGTGGAGGTGGATGCCTCCGAAGTCGGAGTGGGAGCAGTGCTATCGCAAGGCACTGCAGCCCTCACTCAGCTGCGCCCATGTGCTTTTTTTTCCCGAAAGTTCTCTGCCACAGAGAAGAACTATGATATTGGGAATCGGGAATTACTAGCAATCAAATGGGCCTTTGAGGAATGGCGTCACTTTCTCGAAGGCGCCAAACACAAGGTCACCGTCATTACAGACCACAAAAACCTGACCTACCTGGAGTCAGCTAAAAGACTGAATTCCAGGCAGGCCAGGTGGGCCTTGTTCTTTTCAAGGTTCGATTTTTTAATCACCTTTCGCCCTGGCACGAAAAATGTGAGGGCCGATGCCCTCTCTCGCAGTTTTTGCCCCACACAAGCCGAAGACTGTGAACCCGTTCCGATATTAGCCAATGGGATCGTCGTGTCGGCAGTTTCCTTGGACCTTCTGGAGGAGATCCGTAGGTCTCCAGAACGAGCTCCTGACACTACACCCCCCAAAAAATTGTTTGTTCCGAATTCCTTTCGCCTTCAAGTTCTTAAAGAGTCACATGACTCTGTTCTGGCAGGTCATCCTGGGCACAACAATACCACCAGGTTGGTAACTAGGAACTTTTGGTGGCCGACGGTGGTCAAGGACTGTAAGAACTATGTTTCAGCATGTGAAGTCTGTGCCCGCGCCAAATCCACCCATAATCGCCCTGCTGGCTGGCTTCAGTCCTTGCCCACCCCTGAGAGTCCATGGACCCACATCTCCATGGACTTCATCACAGACCTGCCGACCTCAGATGGGAAAACATGTATCTGGGTGGTGGTAGACAGGTTCAGCAAACAGTGCCATTTTATTCCCCTGTCTGGCTTACCTAACTCCGAAACCTTGAGCAAATTGTTCCTTGTGCACATTGTACGTCTTCATGGTGTTCCGTCAAATATTGTGTCCGACAGAGGTACCCAGTTCGTCTCAAAATTCTGGAGGGCTTTCTGTAAACGCATCGGTGATGAGTTATCCTTCTCCTCGGCCTACCACCCCGAAACAAATGGGCAAACCGAACGTGCTAATCAAGCTCTGGAGCAATACCTCCGTTGTTACGTGTCAGGACACCAGTCCGACTGGGTAGAACATCTGCCATTGGCTGAGATTGCCTTAAATAATCGCTACCAGGACTCCATTAAAACTACCCCTTTTTTTTGTAACCTTGGATTGCATCCGCGCTTTGGGTCGTTCTCGGCTAGGATGTCGGAGCTCCCTGGGGTAGAGAAAAACATACATCGCTTGAAAACAATATGGTCTGAAGTAAATACGAATTTGAAAGGGGCTCAAGTTAGACAGGCTTCAGCTGCAAACAAACGACGGTCCCAGGGGCCACACTTGGGGGTTGGGGACAAGGTTTGGCTTTCGACTAAAAACATCAAACTGAAAGTACCGTCTGCCAAACTGGGTCCCAGATTTATCGGCCCATATGAAATTATAGAAGTGGTTAATCCGGTAGCCTTCCGTTTGAAACTTCCGCAGTCATTTAAATTACCTAACGTGTTCCACAAGTCTCTCCTCAAACTGTATCGCTCCCCAATTCACCCTGTCCAGTCCCCTCCTCCTCCTGTTTCGGTCGGAGGGTCCTTGGAGTATGAAGTCCAGGGTATCCTTGACTCCCGCCTTGTGAGAGACTCCATACAGTATCTTATACACTGGAAGGGCTGCGGCCCGGAGGAGAGGTCCTGGGTCCCCGCAAGGAACATCCATGCCAAGGCATTAATTAGGAGATTTCATCTCCTTCACCCTGACAAACCGGGTTTTGAGGGTCCGGAGGCCCCTTCTGGAGAGGGGGGTACTGTCACGTCGCCGTCAGACTCGGGGCCCGCTGTTCCGCCCTCAGCCACTAGGAGGCGACGGACTGTCACGCCGCCCTCGGGGCCTGCTGTCCAGGCCTCGGCCACCAGGAGACGCCGGACTGACATGTCGTCGTCGATCTCGGGGCCTGCTGTTCCGCCCTCAACCACTAGGAGGCGCCGTGGCTCGCGCCCGAGTGAGGGCGGCAACAATGAAAGGGCTTCTGCGCAGGCGTCTACTGAACGCAGACTCCGCTCCTCTGTCAGTCATGATGGGGCTGGTGCATCATCATCAGGTCTGGTCCTGGGGGCGGTCCTGATGACATCACCAGCCCGGGAGCCTGTGAGGGACGACCTGATCCCTCAAATACCTTGGCACTGGGCTTGCAAGCCGCCGGATATATTCTTGGTTCCCCTACGTGTTACTTGTGATTGCCTATCGTTAACTCCGACCTCAGCCTGAACTTCTGACTACTCTGTTGCCTGCTGTTTTTGTACCTTGCATTTCTCCTGATTACTGACGCTGACCTTGGCCTGGATTCCTGACCCCTCTATTGCCTGACAATTTTGTACTTCTGCTATTCTCCCGGTTTTTGACTTTGGCCTGGATATTCTGACTCTGCTACTGCCTAACGATTCTGTACCTCTGCTGCCCTCCTGGTTTTTGACTCTGACCTTGACCTGAATTTGACTCTGCTATTGTCTGCCGTTTCTTGTACTTCTGCTGTCCGCTCGGTTAAGACTCTGATTCCCGACTACGCTTTTGGTCCCGTTTTTATTCCTCTCTGACGACCGTCCTGCTCTGGTCACTGTTCACATTCAGACAGTGCCTCCTGGGCTCTGCTGTAAATCCAGATCCCTGTATAGGGGTAAAGGGTATCAGTGTTTCTCGGGGTGTTGTCTGGCTGCAGCCCAGAACCGCAGACGGACGTTACAGTTTCCCGTTGCATAATGCCTCTAGCCCATAGTCTGCGATCCATGCAAACCGCTTGGGTCATGGCATCCTCCAGGGAGTCAGGTGGAGGATGGAGTGCCAAGGCATCCTTCAGACGTTCACACAGGCCTCTACGGAACAGCCCCTGAAGGGCGGCATCACTCCAAGAAATCTCGGCTGCCCAACGTCTGAATTCCATACAGAACCATTCGGCTGAGTGCTCCCCCTGACAGACACTCATCACCTTGTCCTCAGCCAAACAGACTCTATCAGGCTCATAATAAATAAGAGAAAACAGAAAGCAAAAAACACAAATATCCTGAACTAAAAAGTAAAAAATAAACTGCAAATAATGCATAAAGGTAATAATAATAATAAGGATATTTAGTAAACATAATTTTGATCAAAATAATGTACAAACCATCCCGCCACGTCACGGCAACCCTTGTGGGACAGTCCCTACTCTAGTATTTAAAACCTTTTCTCTTGCCAAGTGACGTGAATGTGAACAAGGATCGAGCGGCTGAACCACTAGTAGCAGCTTAGGCCAGATAGGATGGTTTTCCCAGCTCAGAAAGAGGGCAGTCACACCCATATATGCACTGAATGCCCAATGAAAGAAGAGGAAAGTGAAAGTGCCCAGGCTTGTGGGGACCCCCTAAGCAGGGACATAACCACCCCCACCCTCTGTTTCTCATCCCCAGAGGAGCGGGGTCTCAAAGAGAAAAGAGCTTACAGCCCTCCTTAAATGCTCTGAATTCATCTTTGTTACCAGCAAACGTATCTGGCAATTTAACCGGAGATTCGGGTGGGACTAAAATGACATCTTTATTCCCCACCTGCTGAAAGTCTGCGGAAAGCACCCCCTGAACTGAGTCCTCAACCCGCCGTTGGGACTGAGCCAGAGCTTGGTGTTCCAAACTTAGCTTCTGCAGCGACTGAGTCAAGCATTTCACCTGCTCAGATAAAACACACATTGGGTCCATGCTGCAGAAGTGAGGAGAGAAAAAAAAATTCAAGGTCAGTTATAATGTTAGGAACACCGCACTGAACTTGCTCACTGAGCCACTGTGCATGTCCTGAGTAAAGCGAACTGTGCTCAAAGATAAATGTGGAGTGTGCAGCAGCCGAGTAGGTGCGTACTTCAGAACAGCAGGACCTGAAGCATGTGACTGCTGGGGGCGTGGCCTAAACTCCAGAGAGCTAGGAGCTGCAAGAGAACTCCTAGCAAGGTAACTGCGAGACAAAGCTACCAAGGGGCATAGACAGGGAGGATAGTCAGGACGTAGCCAATGAGTCATACACAGAGATAGCTGCAAGGTACAAGAGGGGCGAACATAGAGTAGTCAGATTTCAGGCAACGAGTCATACACAGAGAGGGTAGCGCAGTACAGAATCAACAGGCAAACTCACAACGGGGAACAGAACCGGGTCAGAACCATATAAGCAAGCTATAACAACGAACAGGCACAGGCACACGGAGGTCACCACACTCGGCCAAAGGCAAAAGTATAACTGACAGGGATTGGAGCTTCTCAGGGGTTTAAGAAGCTCTCCCAGAACCAAAGAGAGGTCACAATCATTAACCCCAGGTGTGCAGGTCAAAACCTGCACTGAGCTGCAGACATTAACCCCTGACGTGCAGCTCAAAAACCTGCACTGGGATCATGACAGTAACCTCTCTGTGGTTTGATTGGTTGGCATCAGAAGAGATAAGCAAATGCCTACAGAGTCATTCTGTGGTAGACGCCCCCTTGGTTGATGGCAAAAATGTGCACAATTATTACCAGTGGGTATAACATTGGATTGGGAGGGCACAAAAGACAAAAAAAAACTGTTCCAGAATCAGTTGAGAAGCGGCAATTGGAGGGGGTGCTCCTTTTAAATAGTGAAAGGTTCTCGTTAATTCCCAGTGGTGGAGCCTGTAGCCATCACACATTTATGGTTTATCCTTTTGATATGTCAGATGGAAAAACCCCTTTACATTTATATTCATTTTAAAAGAAGGCATAACTATAAGGAAAACAGCTATAAATATGGTATAATATGTCAGGTTTAAAATTAAATATGGTACATAAGGGACATCTGTTCACAGAATTAAAAAAAAATCTCCTGTTATCTGATTTCAATTTAAGTCAGTAAAATATTTCATAGTGTTGGTCATCCTTCTTTGATAACTTTCAGCTGAACCCTCATCCTTTTAGCCAACTATTCCTGATGACCCACCATCCACATGAACTCTTGTGTTGGCTTATCTACCTTGAGAAAAAAAGATGGGGCATGCTGACATCCAACATGCCCAATACTTCTTTCTTATGACTTTTGATTTCAAGCAAAGTTGGGTCACTACCATATACATAAATGGCTGGAGTGTATGTCCAAAATTGGCAGGTTCAGTTGACATTCATCTAATATGTATGGCATCCTTAAGATCAGAAACCCTGAGATATGGAATTCATCATCACATTGAAATGAAGATAAAAAAAAATAACATACATGACGTCATAAACGGCACTGATGGTGAATTGGCACATTTAAAGAAATGTTTAATTGAATCCTTCAGTTTCAAGAGTAGCCTCCCTCGCTTTATTCTGAGTTATTTTTCTGTAAGAGTAAAACAAAAGCACCGTAACGTTGTTGTATGGATGAACATTACATGGTTTACCTTGTAACTAGGGATGAGCGAGTAGTGAAGTATTCGGACTCGCTATACTCGTACCGAGTATGCCATAATACTCGGGTATTCGGTACGAGTAGCGAGTCCAATGATAGTCAATGGAAAAAGCGAGTAATTGTCTGCTGGACCCTACAAAGTGGTCTGGGGGCTGAAGAAAAGGCTAAAAAAGTGTAAATGTTAAAAAAAGTATGCTGTAAACAAATGTATATAACATGGAGGCACCTGGTCAGGGGCTGCATGAGTGGTTTTACACCACTGCTTCACTAGAATGTACAAACACTATTTGAAGTCCTGTAGTTTTTTGCCGGAAGAGCGGGACTCGTACGTCACTTACGCAGTGGCAGTGATATATCAGAAGTGCCGTAAGAGCGAGTGATGATGAAGGCAATCTTCTGACACCTAAGTGTGTAAGTGGTGTAAGGAGAGCAATCTGCCCTAGGGGCTGTGTTATGGTTAACGCAGGAAGAAGCTACCCATCATCATATTCATCACAAGGGATTCACAATTAAAAAGCTTGGACTATTGTCCTTGTGCCACTGGCAAATATGTAGGCATAGACATAGTGTCTTCAAAAAATTAGCCCTAGGGGCTGTATCATGGTGGATGAAGGAAGCAAGACAGGTCTGAAGACTCAGAGCCAAACAATTATGATGTAGCTAGGACTACTAGTATAGAGGTTGCAGGGCCCAGTGTCCAGGCATAGCCATAGTGTCTCCAAAAATTAGCCCAAGTGACTGTATCATGAAGGTAGCAAGACAGGTCTGAAGGGCCAAACAATTATGATGAAGCTAGGACTACTAGCATAGAGGTGGCAGTGCCCAGTGTCCAGGGATAGCCATAGTGTCTCCAAAAACTAGCCCAAGGGGCATGATACCATGGTTGATGAAGGAAGAAGGGTCTCACACTCATCACAAGTGCCTCCGATGGCAAATATTAATTAAGGTAACATTGTTTTTAGCTTATTAACCATGAGGTACATGTGTCAGAAGCAGGTTTTGAAAACATGTGTAAGAAGAAGAAAAGGGGCTTGTTTGGGAAGGGATGGACGTTATCAACAATTTAAAAAACATAACGTTTTGGGTGACTTTAGGTTGGGATACTGTCATCTGAAGGGCTTAAATACTGTTGCGAAATCCAGTCCTTGTTAAATTTTATCAGAGTAGGCCTGTCTTAATTCTCTGTAGTTAACTGTGTGCGTGTATCTGTGATTGCCCCAGCGGCACTGAAAACACGCTCTGACATCACACTAGCAGCAGGGCAGGCCAGCACCTCCAAGGCATAGAAGGAGAGGTCGGGCCAACTATGCTGCTTGGATACCAAGTAATTAAACGGTACAGAAGCATCAGGAAGGACTCAGGTATGGTCACTTAGATAGTCGTTGACCATCTTGTTCAACTTCTCCCTCCTTGACATTGCTACTATTCTAGTCCTTGGTGATGAGCCGGTTTATTAAAGATGGCTCAGTTTGTCGACATTTTACCATCACCTCTTTTGGACCTGCTTGGCATGTCTCTCCCCATTAATGCATGCTGTTGCACAGAGCTGGTACCTCTGCTAGCAGTGGTGTCTGAGGGTGCTGTTGCCATCAAATGATTGAGAATGACCTTCTTGAAGGATTCTTTGTGAAACCCCTTGGTGATTGCAACAGTAGCGAAGGGGAGAGCCACTGATCTATCTGTTGTTTTATTCCTTGCCACAGCTCTGCTGCAGTGTGTGGTGTTTCACCTAAGCAGATCAGCTTCAGCAGAGCGTTTTGCTGCTTTGCCGATGCACCGCTGCACAGCTCCCAACTTGGGAGTGATGTGGAGGGTAATTCAGCATAGGATGACGAGGCGGAGAAGGAGGAAGAGGGGAATCTGGACGTATATGATGAGGCGGAAACCCTGATTGAGGTTGGGCCCGCTATTTGTGGCGTGGGTAGGATATGTGTTGATGGTCCAGTTTGAGACTTTGTCCCACCCTCCACCAGGTTGAGGAAGTGTGCCGTGACAGAGATGTATTGTCCCTGGCCACAAGTACTTGTCCACGTGTCTGTTGTAAGATGGACCTTTCCGGTTACGGCGTTGGTAAGAGCACGCTTTAGATTGTTTAAGACGTGCTGGTGTAATGTGGGGACAGCGCACCGGGAAAAATAGTGCCAGCTGGGAACCGAGTATCGTGGGGCAGCCACAGCCAAAAGATCACGGAAAGACTGTGTCCCCACAAGCCTAAATGGCAACATCTCCATGGCTAGCAACTTGGCAATGTGCGCATTCAGTATTTGTGCTTGTGGGTGCGTGGCTTGGTATTTACGCGTCCTTTCAGACATCTGGGGCACGAACAATTGGACGCTTTCCTGGGACAAACAAGTGGATGAGCTTGTTGTGGCCTGTGTCTGTGAAACCGCAGCTTGTGAGCAAGAGGTATGATGATCACCTGCTTCCTGCTCAGCAGATTGGAAAGGACGTATCACAGGCGACATGGCAGTGGTTTGACCAGCAGTTGCAGACACTGATTTGGTACCCTGTTGTTCGGCCCATCGACTAGGGTGCTTGGCTGCCTTGTGTTTCCGCATACTGGTGGTGCTTTGGTTGCCTTTGCCCTGGCCTCTGCTCAGCTTCCTAAGGCAAATGCTACAGATGACAACATTTAGTTCAGAAGGACTATAGGAAAAAAATTTCCAGACAGCGGCTGAACGCACCCTTGCCTTGACTTGGGGCACAGAGGGATTGCTCTTGGCAACAGTTGACACACTTAGCACTCTGCTCAAACCAGTAGCCCTTGGTGCCTTTGTTGGTGCTACGTATCCACCTTCATCTTCTGTGCTGTTGTGCTGGCTATGCGTGCCAACGGTCCAGGTTGGATTGGTGGTCTCATCATTGACCACCTCGTCGTCCATGTCATCCTCCTTCCGTGTTGATATTGGCGATTGGCCAGATGGCAACTGTGTGTCATCACCATCGGCCTCCACCTCTTCACCCGGTATATCACGTGGATGAAAGTGTCTTTCTTCTGGCCGTGGGTGTTGTGAACACTTTTGACCTGGCTTCTGAGGTTGGGCTCCCTCTGGTGGTTGCTGCTGGTAATGGAGCTGGTCTAGCTGACCGAAGTCAGTCACCTGAGGAGGAAGATTGGAGGTCAGGTGTTACAGACTGGGAAAATTTAACTGAACAACCTTCCCTCAGTTGTTGCTGGTGATTTAATTTTCTTCCTGTGCAATTTGGAAGTCTGTTTGCCTCCTGCTTGGTTTTGCATCTTTCAGATAAGTCATTTGTTTTCTTGAATCTTTTTGCAGTTGATTCAGTTTTTGCCTTTCTCTGATTTCTGCTTTGCTGATGTGAGTTCAGCCTTGTTCCCTGCTGGGACCTGTGCTGGACCCCATTCCATATGTCACAGCTCATGTCAGTCTTTCAGTATTTCTAATCCCCTGATATATCAGCATCTTTTGCTTTGCTTCCAGTTCACACCAGAATTCTGATCTAGTGGGGGAGAGGTCGTGTGGCCTCAGAATTTTTGCATATCAGATGTGTTGGATTTTTCTTAGGGTTTTTTGTGTGATTGCAGACAGTATTCTTTCCTGTCCTGTTCTGTCTAGACAGTTTGGGCCCCATCATTTGCTTACTCTATTTTCTGCCTGTTTTTTTGTGCCTCATCTTGTCTCACCGGCAATATATGTTTGGGGGCTATCTATTCTTTTGGGGCAGATTAGCTTTCCCCTCTCTTCCTTTAGGCTTAGTTAATTCTTTGGCTGTGCCGAGGTGTCTAGGGCATCGTAGGTACGTCCCACGGCTAATTCTCGTTGTGTTGTCAGTTTAGGGGTCTGCAATCAGCTAAGGCGCATAGGCGGCCTCAGTATTAAAAAGTTGGTCACGCTCGTCAAACACTATGTTTGACGAGTGTGACCAACCTGTCAATCAGTTCTCCAAGCGATGCTACAGATCGCTTGGAAAACGCTAGCATTTTGCAAGCTAAATACGCTTGCAAAATGCTAGTTTTTCCGTGGGAAAATCGCGGGAATTTAAAATGCGATTTTCCCGCAGAATGGAATTCCGGAATTCTCGCGGTAATTTCCGTGAGAGTTCCGGTACGTGTGCACTTAGCCTAAAGGTGAGATTACGCACCCCAGACACAACACAAGACAGCGGTGCTGCCACTAAAAAATTGCCCTGAGGTTTAAGGCGAGAATACGCACCCCAGACACCACACAAGACAGCGGTGCTGGCTGCGTGTCAGTTGTGCAGGACCGTGCGTGCGTACTATTCGCTGTAAACACAGCACCGCAACAGCACAAAAAACTGTATTGAGGTTTAAGGCAAGTATACGCACCCCAGACATGACACAAGACATTACCACAGACTTTTGTCTTTTGAACCCAGCATCCACTATTAGATGGTATAATTGCAGCTTTTGTAATGCAATACCAATATATGGCAAATACAGACTGTGGTAATGTCTGTGTATCGCAATGAGCACTAATTTGCATATTCAGTAGGTCAGGCTTCTGTCGATGTTTTCTCCTATGTCAATTCTGTAGCAGCTTTGATATTATGTTTTTGCATATTATCTTTTATCATTGAATTATGGAATAAAGTAAACATTGATTTTACTGGCATGGTATATTTACTCTTTTGTTCTTTTGTGGTTGATCATATTAACAAGTTGTGCCATTTCACTTCATGAAATGATCCCCATATATTTCTCCATACAGAATAATTGGTCACAAATAATGTTCCATACAGTATATGATGAGCGCCACATAATGCTACAGTATATGATGGTCCCTATGGACGATGCTCCAGTGTCTTATGGGCCTAAATAATGCTCCATATATAATGGGCTCCATTTCTAATGCTCCAGTGTATAATGGGCCCCGTAAATGCTGCTCCAGTGTCTGATGTCCCCCATTTGGAATGCTCCAGCATATGATGGGCCTCATGGATGATGCTCCAGTGTATGATGGGCCCTAATAATGCTCCATATATAATGGGCTCCATTTCTAATTCTCCAGTGTATAATGGGCCCCGTAAATGCGGCTCCAGTGTCTGATGTCCCCCATTTGGAATGCTCCAGGATATGATGGGCCCCATTTTTAACCCCTTTCTGTCATGTGATGTACTATCCCGTCCATGTGCCCTGGGACTTAATTCCCAGGGACGGGATAGTACGTCACAGCGATCAGCGGTGCCCACGTGGTGAGCGCCGCTGATTGCGACCGGGTGTCAGCTGATTATCACAGCTGACACCCGGCACAATGTGTCAGGGGCGGTCACGGACCACCCCCGACACGATAACCCCTTGCACACTGCGATCAAACACGATCGCGATGTACCGGGGATAAAGGGTAGAATCGGCAGGGAGGGGGCTCCCTCCATGCTTCACTGAGCCCCCCACAGCAGTGCAATGTGCAGCGCTGCTGCGGGGGGCTTCATCCTTGAAGGTCCCCAAATCCAAGATGGCGACGGGGACCTTCGGGGCCAGCAGGGAGCTGGCTTCCTCATGCCTGCAAAGCGCAGGCAAGGAGGAAGCCTTGTGCAGTGCCTGTGACAGATCGCTGATCTGTGATGACAGATCAGCGATCTGTCACAGGAGAGTGATGTTCCACCTGGGACAATGTAATAAAGTAAAAAAAAAAGTGTAAAAATAATTTTAAAAAAATCGCTAAATAAATTAAAAAAAAAATATTCCCTAATAAATTCATTTTTTGGAAATAAAAAAAACCAAAACAATAAAAGTACACATATTTGTTATCGCCGCGTCCGTAACGACCCGCCCTATAAAACTGTCCCATTAGTTAACCCCTTTAGTGAATCCCTTAAAAAATAAAAATAAAAAACGAATCAAAAAATAATGATTTATTATCATACCGGCGAACAAAAAGTGCAATAACTCGCGATCAAAAAGACACATATAAATATGCATGGTACCGCTGAAAACGTCATCTTGTCCCGCAAAAAATGAGCCACTATACAGTGTCATCAGTGAAAAAATAAAAAAGTTATAGCTCACAGAATAAAGTGATGGGGGGTTCAAAGTGCTCACCACACATCTAGATAAGTTCCTTAGGGGGTCTAGCTTCCAAAATGGTGTAATTTGTGGGGGGTTTTCACTGTTTTCTTACATCAGGGGCTTTCCAAATGCGACATGGTGTCCGATCTCAATTCCAGCCAAAAACGTCAAATGGCGCTGCTTCCCTTCTGAGCTCTGCCATGCGCCCAAATAGTCATTTACACCCACATATGGGTTATCAGCGCACTCAGGACAAATTGCACAATAACTTTAAGGGTCCTGTTACCCTTGGGAAAGTAAAAATTGGGGGTGAAAAGATAATTTTTGTGGAAAAATATTTTTTAATTGTACCGCTGTACATTATAAACTTCTGTGAAGCCCTTGTTGGTTCAAAGTTCTCACCACATATCTAGATAAGTTCCTTGGGGGGTCTAGTTTCCAAAATGGGGTCACTTGTGGGGGTTTCCACTGTTTAGGTACATCAGGGGCTCTCCAAACGTGACATGGCATCCGATCTGAATTCTAGCCAATTTTGCATTGAAAAAGTCAAACGGCGCTCCTTCCCTTCTGAGCTCTGCCATGCGTCGAAACAGTGGTTCCCCCCCACATATCAGGTATCAGCGTACTCAGGACAAACTGCACAATAACTTTTGCAGTCCAACTTCTCCTGTTACCCTTGGTAAAATTAAAAAAGTTGAACCTTTTTTGTGAAAAAAAAGTTAAATGTTCATTTTTTTTTTAAATATTCAAAAAATTCCTGTGAAGCACCTGAAAGGTTAATAAACTTCTTGAATGTGGTTTTGGGCACCTTAAGGGGTGAAGTTTTTAGAATGGTGTCACTTTTGGGTATTTTCTATCATATAGACCCCTCAAAGTGGCTTCAAATGTGATGTGGTCCGTAAAAACAAAAATGGTGTTGCAAAATGAGAAACTTCCTAAGAAAAAAAATTTGGGTTTCAAAATTGTGCTGATGTAAAGTAAACATGTGGGAAATGTTACTTATTATGTTTTTTTGTGTGCTGTATCCTTGTGATTTAAGGGCATAAAAATTCAAATTTGGAAAAATGCAAAATTTTCAAAATTTTCGCCAAATTTCTGTTTTTTTCACAAATAAACGCAGGTTATATGAATGAAATTTTACCACTATCATGAAGTACAATATGTCACGAGAAAAAACATTGTCAGAATCACCAGGATCCATGGAAGCGTTCCAGAGTTATTACCTCATAAAGGGACAGTGGTCAGAATTGTAAAAATTGGCCCGGTCATGAACGTGCAAACCATCCTTGGGGGTTAAGGGGTTAATGAACCCAGGCATGGTATGTGAAAAGAGCTCCATGGAGTAATCTGAAGTGTGTGCTGCCGCATCCTTCACTTTTGGTGTGGGTGAAGGACACAAGGAAAGGGGTTGCTCCTGACCAGAAGCCTGCACTGACGACTCAGTGCTTGCATTTTTTGAAACTTCAGAAGAGGAGGTGATAGAGCTGGAAGCTGTTTCAGCAATGTAAGCCAAAAACAGTTCCTGATGCTCCGGCTTTAAAAGCAGTCTACCTACTCCTAGAAAACGGAGCCTTACAGGCCTTCCGGAGATACACTATTACGCAGGCTCAACACCTCCTGCCTTAGCTGCTACTGTGTTTTTGGCACTACCAGCAGATGCACCACCACCACCATCAGTACCAGGTGGCCGCCCACGCCCACATCCGCGTCCTCTTACACCATACTTCCTCATGTTTTGGAAAATGGACCCAAAATACCAGCAGATATATGGTACTATATCAGAAGCGTACAGCTCTATACAGTCTAGGGATAACAATAAATCTTTGTATATATTTCATGAGTTATACACAGACGCTTACAGGCTCAGTATGGATTACACAATAAAATAAAAAGTTGAAAAAGGGTACAGTATCACCAGATACAAGGTATATATAGTATAGTGTAAACATTCTGAATCTCCATATATATTTCAGGAGGCAGACACAAACGCTCTTAGGCCCAGTATGGATTACACAAGAATATGAAAAGCTGTAAATGGGTAATGTAACACAAGCGTACAGCTGTATACAGTGTTGTGGTAATCTTAAATCTCCAAATATATTTCCGGAGTAACAGACAGAAGTTCACAGGCTCATTATGGATTACACCAGAATCTAAAAAGCAAAAAAGGTTACTGTATCAGAAGCGTACAGCTGTATACAGTGTTGGCCAAATTTGAAATCTCGGTATATATTTCCGGAGTCACCCTCAGACGCTCACTCAGTCTGGGTTTGACCATAACAAAAAATGTTGTAAAAAAGGTACTGGATAACAAGATAGCAAGTATATATAAAATAGGGTACAAATGAAATCTCCGTACACATAGTCCCATAGTCACTCTCAGATGCTCAGTCAGTATGGATTTGACCATAATACTAAATGTCGAACAAAGGTACTGTATAACAATGTACAAGCTGTATCGAGTATATGGTAAAAATTGGTATCTCCGATTCACCGTATATATAGAAGGCGTAAACCACACACGCTCACTCACTATGGATGATACCGTAATAAAAAAATTTGAACAAAGGTACTGTATCAGCACATACCATGTGTATCCAGTCTAGTGGAAATTGTAAATTTCCATCTATACTTCCGGAGTCAGAGACAGACACTCATAGGCTCTGTATTTATTACACCAGAATTTAAAAAGTAGAAAAAGGGAAAGGTATTCGAAGCGTACACCATTATACAGTGTTGTGGTACTTTTAAATCTTCGCATATATTTCAATCTCACTAAGCCAGTCCAGACTCTCCGCAACTGTAAACTACATGGATACAAGAACAGATGAAAAGTCGAGTGTTTGCAGAATTTTGGGAATTACTCATTGCGGGAAAACCTCCCGGTAGATGTTGCAGAGGCGATGCAGACAGTGAATTACTGTGTCTGTGGAGACAGCGAAAACGGTTCTTTGTGAAGAAAGGATTGCTTTATCGCAGTAGCGTGGATCACATCACCGTTACTCGTCTCCATCAAATTGTGATCACAGGGAGAGATGTAGACATGGTCCTCACTGCCAATCATGATGTGTCTGGTCATTTTGGAGTGCAAAAGACAGAAGCCACAGGCCGTAGGAGATTCTATTGGATTGGCATGAGAGGAAACATTGAACAATGGTGGCAGGAATGTCACACGTCTGTCACTATCACAACTGTGAAAGGTGATCATAAACCACCACTGCATCTGCTTGTCTAGTGGCCATCCCTGTGAAGGATTTAACTGCCCAGACTACACAGCGGTGGAGCAGGGAGAGGTAAGTATTGCAACTTGCAAGTGCTGCGGCCATAACGAAGCAGGGAGGGCACACTCGTGGGCGATGGTACTGGCACAGGGCCCCTCATAGTACGCTGGTGTGTCTGATGGCGAGTGGGCCCCCCACCATCAGAGACACTGTATTGTACTATGAGGGGCCCTGTGCCAGTGCCATCGGCCATCAGTGGGCCCATCCACCTGTTCAGAGCAACGGGGGGGTGGGCAGCCCAGTTAGGGAGGTTTAAAAAATGGCATATGTTGATGTGTAGGCTGGACATTCAGCTGTTGCAAATGGCGGAATTGGAAAAGTCCAAGGAAGAGGAGGACAAAAGCGAGGCAGTTTTCTGGCAACCTATGTGTCATCAGGGGAAGGTGGGACAAAATCCTTTGCAACCCATGCATGGTTCATTTTAATGAACGTTAGATAATCAACATTTTTGGTCGACAGACCAGGATTGATCCAGCAGCACTGAAGACTTTCAGATAACACACTAGCAGCAGGGCAAGCAAGCTCCTGTAAGGCATATTGTGCCAATTCAGGCCAGGTGTCCAGTTTAGAGGCCCAATAGTCAAAGGGGAATGACCTGTGAGGGAAAACATCGATATGGGAGAAGTAGTTTGCAACCATAGTTGACAACTGCTGTCTCCTGTCACTTTTAATCGATGCAGTATTAGCAGTCTTGTGAGTGGTACTTGAGAAATCAGTCCACAACAATGGGATGAAACTGAATGGGAGGAGACACAGATTAGATATTAGAAAAAAACTTTTTGACAGTTAGAGAGATCAATGAGTGGAACAGGCTGCCATGAGAAGTGATGAGTTCTCCTTCAATGGAATTCTTCAAACAGAGGCTGGACAGACATCTGACTGGGATGATTTAGCGAATCCTGCATTGAGCAGGAGGTTGGACCAGATGGCCCAGGAGGTCCCTTCCAACTCTACGATTCTATGATTCTATTCTATGACAACATGGTCATGAGACCCCTGTCTCCAACACCACTTCTGCTGTGTGCACCACGCACACCTCTTCCATTGTGCCCTCTATGGCTCGTGGGAGAACCAGCACCGCTGCTGTGTGCTGGGAAAGCCTCAAACAAACGGTTTACCAGAGTTGCTTGTTTGTTAGCCAATATTATCTCTAGGTTCTCCTGTGGCATGTTGTTGTGTAATTTGCCTTTGTAGCGTGGATCGAGGATGCTGGCCAGCCAGTAGTCATCATCCTTCATCATTTTGGCAATGCGGGTGTCCCTTTTTAGGATCCGCAAGGCATAATCGCACATGTGGGCCAATGTTCCGGGTGTCAATAATGCACTGCCACTGCTGGGTGGAGGAGCACTTTCTGGCAAATCCACATCTCTACAGTCACGCACATACCCTGTACCTGACCTTGGAACGCCAACATTTTCTCTTGCTCCCTGAGAAGCATCCTCCTGCCCAAAAATAATCATCCCCCTCATCCTCCTCCTCCTCTTCCTCTTCTTCCTCCACCTCGTCCAGGACAGTTCCCTGACCAGACAATGGCTGACTGTCAGCAAGGCTTCCCTCCTCCTCCTTCTCCTCCTCCTGTTCCTCCTCCTCTGCTACAGACACCAGATCCTTAATGTGTGTCAAAGTTTGCATGAGCAGGCGCATAAGAGGGATGCTCATGCTTATGATGGCATCGTCTGCGCTTACCAGCCGTGTGCATTCCTCAAAACACTGAAGGACTTTATGGAGGTCTTTCAGCTTTCAAAAAAAGAAAAGAAGCCAGCGCTGCTTAAGGTTAGAATGCATAACATAAAGTGCATATGCACATAATATCTAACTGTATTCAAAATGAGATATTTGGCAAAAAAATTGATCAATTCAATTGAGCCACCCCGCCGCGCCAAGGCAATCTCATGTGGGGGGTCCTACTCTACGTTTTTAATAAACACTGTGCCATTACGGCCTCCTAGATACATTAAAAGCAAGACCACTTTAAGTGCAATCAGTACCTGAGCATTTCTGGATCGCTCCCATGAAGCCAGAAAAAGCAAGTGCAGATGAAGGCCAACCAGGTCTGAATGCAGACATATCAGGTTTAGCCTCCACACATTGCCCGACCAGCAAACATAGATGAAGGGCAATGCAGGTTCAGACACAGGTGCACAATTAAATAAAGCTTGGGGCTGCTGTGTGTGTGTGTGTGTGCACAGCAGCCTAGATCCATCACAGTGAACACAGAAAAAATGTCGAACATAACCCAGCGCGCACGGCAAAAGTGGTGGTCAGCCACATACCAACATACAAAAAAAGAAAAGAAGCCAGCGCTGCTTAAGGTTAGAACGCATAACATAAAGTGCATATGCACATAATATCTAACTGTATTCAAAAACGAGATATTTGGCAAAAAATTGATCAATTCAATTGAGCCACCCCGCCGCGCCAAGGCAATCTCATGTGGGGGGTCCTACTCTTCGTTTTTAATAAACACTGTGCGCTGGCTTCTCTCCTTTTTTTTTTTTTTGTATGTTGGTAGGAGGCTATACCTGACATGTCTACATTCAGACCTGGTTGGCCCTCATCTGCACTTGCTTTACCTGGCTTCATGGGAGCGATCAAGATATGCTCAGGTAAGGATTGCACTTAATGTGGTCTTGCTTTTAATGTATTTAGGAGGCCATATGGCACAGTGTTCATTAAAAACGTAGAGTAGGACCCCCCACATGAGTTTGCCTTGGTGCGGCGGGGTGGCTCAATTGAATTGATCAATTTTTTTGCCAAATATCTCATTTTGAATACAGTTAGATATTATGTGCATATGCACTTTATGTTATGCGCTCTAACCTTAAGCAGCGCTGGCTTCTTTTCTTTTTTTGAAAGCTGAAAGACCTCCATAAAGTCCTTCAGTGTTTTGAGGAATGCACACGGCTGGTAAGCGCAGACGATGCCATCATGCATTGCCCTTCATCTATGTTTCCTGGTTGGGCAATATGTGGAGGCTATACCTGACATGCCTACATTCAGACCTGGTTGGCCCTCATCTGCACTTGCTTTATCTGGCTTCATGGGAGCGATCAAGATATGCTCAGGTAAGGATTGCACTTAATGTGGTCTTGCTTTTAATGTATTTAGAAGGCCATATGGCACAGTGTTTATTAAAAACGTAAAGTAGGACCCCCCCACATGAGTTTGCCTTGGCGCGGCGGGGTGGCTCAATTGAATTGATCAATTTTTTTGCCAAATATCTCATTTTGAATACAGTTAGATATTATGTGCATATACACTTCATGCTATGCGTTCTATCCTTAAGCGGCGCTGGCTTCTCTCATTTTTTTGTTTTGTCTTTCAGCTTTGACCACTGCTCACTCGACAATTCCATGTCTTCCTTTAAACTGCTTGCCCGTGTATCCTCACACAAATGCATTACTGCCTGCCTCTGTTTGCACAACCTCTCATCCATGTGCAGGGTGGAGTTCCACTTCGTTGCAACGTCTATGATTAGGCGGTGCTTGGGGAGGTGGAGCAATCGCTGCAGCTTCTGCATATGACTGGAGTGTGTGGGCAAGCGACGGATATGCGAGCACAGTCTTCGCACCTTATGGAGCAGGGATGTTAACTCCGGATAATTATTAAGGAAGCACTGCACCACCAGGTTCAAAGTGTGAGCCAGGCAAGGTATGTGTGTGAGTTTTGCAAGGGCTATGGCTGCCACAAAATTATGTCTGTTATCACTGACTACCTTGCCTGGCTCAAGATGTAGACTGCCCAGCCATGACTCAGTTTGTCACTGCAAGTAGTCAGCCAGTACCTCCGCGGTGTGTCTGTTGTCGCCCAAAGACATCATCTTTAACACAGCCTGCTGACGCTTACTACTAGCTGTTCGATAGTGGGACACCTCGTGTGCAACACTGCCAGCTGCTGATGGAGTGCTCGTGTGACTGCACTCTGTGGACGAGCTTTTGCTTATGGAGGAGGGTCGAAAGCTTACAGCCAACTGTTTCCTATACCGTGGGCTAGGCAGCACTGTTCCACCGCCGCTGTCCCCTGTGGAGTCTGCATCCACCACATTAACCCAGTGCGCAGTGATGGACACGTAATGGCCCTGGCCATGCCTACTGGTCCATGGATTTGTTGTGAGGTGCACCTTTCCACTCACTGACTGTTTTAGTGCATGGACAATGCGGTCATTCACATGCCAGTGGAGGGCAGGGATGGCTTTTCGAGAAAAGAAGTGCCGACTGGGTAGGTCATAGTGTGGGACAGTGTAGGCCATGAGGTCACGGAAAGCTACACTTTCAGCCAAACGGTAGGGCATCATCTCTAATGAGATTAGTTTGGCAATGTAGGCGTTCAAACACCGTGTACACAGATAAGATGAGTACTTTCTTGTCCTACTCAGAGTGTCTGGTAGGGTGAGCTGGACTGGAGAGCTACATATGGGGGAAGTAGCGGTGGACTGGATGGAGTGAGAGGAAGTTGGTGATGGTATTGGTGGTGATAGCCTAGATGCAGTGTTGTGTTGCAAAACCATTGTGATTCCCTGAGTGCTTTGGCCTTGTGACGACACCTCAACATTTAGTGCTGGTGGTGTGCTTAACGGTGGCAGTGGTCTTACAGTGGGGGAAGCGATGGAGAGTTGTTGGCTTCCTTCAGTCGGAGCAGGTGTACATGTGCTACCTGAGGTTTTGTAGTCCGTCCACGCTTGCAAGTGCATGTTGGTTAAATGTCTAAGTATGCAACTGATATTCAAATTTCTGAGTTGTTTACCTCGGCTAAAGGTCCTTCCTCACTTCTTACAGGTAACCTTTGCCTCATCAGTAGGATTTTGGACCAAGAAGTGCCACACTGCACTCTTCCTACTATGGTATACATTTTCTGGCCTTGCACGCTGTGCTAAGTTGACTGTCTGGCCAAGCTGTCCTGCAACTCTTTTAGTTTTTGATCCACGTTTTTGGACAGCTACGGGCCTGCCAGATAACCGCTGCTGCGATGTCAATGCCTGCTGTAGATCCTTCTCCTTATCTGAACTACTGCCAGCGCCACCCTCCTTCCCCAATGGATGCCAATCCGGGTCAAGAACTGGGTCATCCATCACCTCCTCTTCAAAGTTATCTGCACCTTCCTCTTTAAATTCCTCCGTGTCACCATGTAAGGTGGTATAGTATGCGGGAAGGGGCACCTGCGTTTCATTAGGGTCAGATTCTGGCTCAGTAGACTGCGAGGGCAATGTAGTGCTGTGGGTCAATGTACCAGCAGAATCATCTAGCAGTGGCTGTGCATCAGTGCACTCCATGTCAGATTCATCTTGGACTGGGGAATTCAGGATTTGACTGGATAACCCAGGCATGGTATGTGAAAAGAGCTCCATAGAGTAATCTGAAGTGTGGGCTGCCGCATCCTTAACTTTTGGTGGGGGTGAAGGACACAAGGAAAGGTGTTTTTCCTGACCAGAACCCTGCACTGACGACTCCGTGCTTGCAGGTTTCGAACGTTCAGAAGAGGAGGCAATAGAGCTGGTGGCTGTTTCGGCAATGTACGCCAAAACCTGTTCCTGATGCTCCGGCTTTAAAAGCGGTTTTCGTACTCCAAGAAAAGGGAACCTTACAGGCCTTCTTGGGCCAGACGATGATGCAGGCTCAACACCTCCTGCCTTAGCTGCTATTGTGCTTTTGCCAGAACCAGCCGATGCACCACCACCATCAGTACCAGCCACGCCCCCTGCCCACATCCGCGGCCTCTTCCACCATACTTCCTCATGTTTGGGGAAAATGTGCCAAAAATACCAGCAGAGAGATGGTACTGTATGAGGAGCGTTCAGCTGTGTAAGGTGTATTAAAAAAATAAATCTACGTATATATTTTGTTAGTCACAGACGCTCTCCCAGTATGTATTTGACCGTAATCCAACAAGCAGATATACGGTACTGTATCAGAAGTGTACAGCTGTATACGTTTTTTTGTGTAACTAACAATCTCCGTATATATGTGTTTTACGGAGTGTCACACACACACGCTGACTCTGTATAGATGTGACTGTAATGCGAACAGCAGATATACAATACTGTTTGAGAATTGGATAGCTCAATACGGTGTATGGAGAAATGGAAATGTCCATATATGTTTTTTACGGAGTGTCACACACGCTGACTCTGTATAGATGTGACTGTAATGCGAACAGCAGATATACAATACTGTTTGAGAATCGGACAGCTCAAAACGGTGTATGGAGAAATGGAAATGTCCATATATGTATTTACGGAGTGTCACACACACACGCTGACTATGTATAGATGTGACCGTAATGCGAACGGCAGATATACAATACTGTTTGTCAGTCGGACAGCTCTATACAGTGTAGGTCTGGAAAAATGGAAAATCTCCTCTGTTTGTTTTTCCAGAGTCACACACAGATAGCTTGTATTTGTCCGTGATACCGCCGGAAGTGTGTGAGGAGCGTACACCGCTATACGGTGTGTGAAAAATAGAACGCTCGGTAACTGACCAGAACAAGATAATAAAAGTTGGAGTGCTTTGAAAAAAGCAGTTTGAACAGCAGTGTGCACACAGCAATGCAGCTATCAGGTAGCCTTAAAAGGCAGCCTAATCACCACCAGCACTGCTGCACACAACAAAAATCCTCCCCTTTCACTGCACACTAACTGTGCAGTGAAAAGCGCTATCAGCAGAAGCTATTTTTTTTTTCTTCCCTGCCTAATGCTCTCCCTATTCAGAATCAGCAGCAGCACCTCTCCCTATTGAAAGATCGGCAGAAGTAAGATGGCGGTCGGCGCTCACGGCCTTTAATAGTCACTGTGACGCCACACAAAGCCAGCCAATCACTTCAATGCCCGTCTCTAAGATGGTGGTGGCTGCTGCCCATGTTATCGCGTTGCCCACAGTGTGCGTCCTCCATCATTGGCTGAGAAAAGGAGCTGGAAGCATTATTTGAAATGCGACTTTGGCGCTCGGGTCGGCGACCTCATGGCCGACCTCACGCTATGGTCGGGTTTCGATCAGCAAAACCCGACTTTAGCTAAAGTCGGCGACTTTTGAATTTGACCGACCCATTTCTCTCAACTCTAGCTATGAAGTGTTCTGTGTTCTGTATGCTGTGTTCTGCATGCAATGTGCAGAAAATGGCGGCGGCAGGGTTTAGTGCCAGGCTGTGATTAGTCATAGCCTATGATGATGCTGGGCGGCCAGTCAATCATAGTAATGCCGCCCGCAACCAAGAAGGGTGCAGCATTACTGTGATTGGCAAATGCTGGGCGGGAGAACTGAATAGTGCGAGACGAGTAGTGAAATACTCACTATTTACCGAGTACCGCATTACTCGCTGAATACCGAATACCCACAAATATGCTCGCTCATTCCTACTTGTAACCTTAACCACTTAGTGACAGAACCATTTTGCAGCTTAATGACCAGGCCAATTTTTACAATTCTGACCACTGTCACTTTATCAGGTTATAACTCTGGAATGTTTTAACGGATCCCGCTGATTCTGAGACTGTTTTTTATGACATATTGTACTTCATGATAGTGGTAAAATTTCTTCGATATGTCTTGTGCTTATTTATGAAAAAAATGGAAATATGGTGAAAATTTTGAAAAGTTTGCAATTTTATTAATTTATATTTTTATGCCCTTAAATCCGAGAGATGTATCACACAAATTTCTAAATGAATAACATTTCCCACATGTCTACTTTACATCAGCACAATTTTGGAACCAAAATTTTTTTTTTTTAGGAAGTTATAAGGGTTAAAAGTTGACTAGTGATTTCTCATTTTCTCAACAAAATTTACAAAACCATTTTTTTTAGGGACCACATCATATTTAAAGTCATTTTAAGGGGTGTACATGACAGAAAATACCCAAAAGTGACATCATTCTAAAAACTAGACCCCTCAAGGTGCTGAAAACCACATTCAAGAAGTTTATTAACCCTTTACAAGCTTCACAGGAACTAAAGCAATGTGGAAGGAAAAAATTAACATTTAACTTTTTTTTGCAAAAAATTTGCTTCAGAACCAATTTTTTTTATTTTCACAAGTGTTAAAAGAGAAAATGAACCACAAAATTTGTTGTGATATTTCTCCTGAATACGCTGACACCCAAAATGTGGGGGTAAACCACTTTTTCAGTGCGCGGCCGAGCTCGCAACGCAGAATTGGCTGGAATTGAGATCGGATGCCATATTGCGTTCGGAGAGCCCCTGATGTTCCTAAACAGTGGAAACCCAAAACAAGTGACCCCATTTTGGAAACTAGACCCATTAAGGAACTTTTCTAGATGTGTGGTGAGCACTTTGAACCCCCAAGTGCTTCACAGAAGTTTATAACGCAGGGCAGTGAAAATAAAATTATCACTTTTTTTTTCCTCAAAAATATGTTTTATTTTCTCAAGGGTAACAGGAGAAATTGGACCACAAAAGTTGTTGTGCATGTTGTCCTGAGTACGATAATACCCCATATGTGGGGGGGGAACCACTGTTTGTGCACATGGGAGAGCTCGGAAGGGAGGGAGCCCCATTTTGGAATGCAGACTTTGATGGAATGGTCTGCGGGCGTCATGTTGCGTTTGCAGAGCCACTGATGTGCCTAAACAGTATAAACCCCCCACAATTGACCCCATTTTGGAAACTAGACCCCTGAAGGAGCTTACCTAGATATGTGGTGAGCACTTTGATCCCCCGAGTGCTTCATAGAAGTTTATAACCCAGAGCAATGAAAATAAAAGTCTTTTTGTTTTCCACAAAAGTGATTTTTTTTTTAGCCCCCAATTTTTTTATTTTCCCAAGGGTAACAGAAGAAATTAGACACCCAAAGCTGTTAAATAGTGGAAACCCCTTAATTCTTGCTCCAACCCTAATCCCAACAAACCCCTAACCCTAATCCCAACCCTAACCCCTAATCCTAATTCTAACCCTAATCCTAATTCACCCTAACCCTAACCTTAGCCCTAACCCTAGCCCTAACCCTAATTCCTACCCTAACCCTAATTCCAACCCTAACCCTAATTCTAGCACTAACCCTAGCCCTAACCCAAACCCTAACCCTTGCCCTCGCCCTAACCCTAGCCCTAGCCCTAACCCTAGCCCTAACCCTAGCCCTAACCCTAATGGAAAATGACAACAAAAATATTTTCTTTATTTCATTATGTTTGCCTAACTAAGGGGGTGATAAACGGGGGGGTTATTTACTATTTTTTTTATTTTGATCACTATGATAGTTTATCATAGTGATCAAAATGAATGAATGGAATCTGCCAGCCATCAGATTCGCAGCGGGCACACTGCGCATGCGCCCGCCATTTTCTTCCGTGTCCAAGATGGCGGCGCCCACTGGAGGATGCCGGCAGGACAGAGGACCACTGGGAGGGAATCCAGGACCACCGGGAGGTACAGGGGGGATTGGGAACCCTATTTCTCTCTCCTCTGATGTGCGATCACATCAGAGGAAAGGGAAATGAAATGCAAAATCGCGGCTCTTTTTTGCAATCACCGTTATAGGTTTAATAACGGTGATCGCAAAAGCGGGGTCGATAAAAACCGACCCGATTCATGTTCTTTGGGGTCTCGGCTACCTCCGGTAGCCGAGACCCCGGAAAAAATTCGACACTGGGGGCACTATTTACTTAGTCTACAGCGCCGTTTAACGGCGCTGTGGTTTAAGTACCCTTAATTACCGCTGTTAAAAGGCGTATCGGCGGTCATTAAGGGATTAATGTACAGTTTCCATATATATAATGCTGAGTAACTTTGCGTTTTTGTTTTTTCCAAGAGCTGTACATTTTTAAAATGTTTCCCTCGAAATAGTGATATGCTTGTTTTCATGAGATGAGTTGTAGTTTTGAATAACACCATTCATTTTAAAGCCTTTCCCCGACATAGAGTATGGCGGCTCAATGAGTCAGTACTTGGAAGTACCGAGGTACAGAAGCGTATAAACAAAGTGCTATCCCAATATTTTGAGCAAAATGCTTCACCAGAAATTTCCTCACAAATACTATGGGAAGCACATAAGTCAGTTGTCAGATGGGAGATGATATCTATCACTTCCTTTCTAAATAAACTTCAACAAAAAGAAATCCAGGATCTTTATGATAGTATATCACAGCTGGAGCTTACACATAAACATAAAATAGATCAACATAGCTTAGAGAAGCTACAACAAAAAAGACAACAACTTAAAGACATATTAAACTCGAGATCTGCTAAGCTTTATGCAACATGGAAAAACAGAATGTACGTCCATGGAGACAAAGCATCCAAATTAATGTTATCACAACTGAGGAAGCGGCAGTCACGTACGCTGATTAACTCAATCAAGAATGAACAAGGGTTCAGCTCGCAAACTCCTGAGCACATGGAGCGGGCATTCCTTGACTACTATAAGAAATTATATAATCTCCGTCCGGAAGATAAAGCCGATTCCGCACTTAAAAGAGGCATGGACACTAGGTCCTTCCTAAACACTTTAGATCTTCCTGTCTTGTCTGATTCCCAAAAACAATATCTTACTAGACCTTTTTCACTGGGGGAGTTGCAGTCCGCCCTGTCAAAGTGCCCAAAGGGGAAAGCACCCGGTCCAGATGGATTATCAGCACTTTACTATAAATCCTTCTCTGGCCTCCTACTCCCACATTTATTGAACGTCTGCAATGCAGTTTTACAAGGCCACCCATTACCAAACCAAATGCTTACAGCCAGAATATCCCTAATACACAAAGAGGGGAAGGATCCTGAGCTGTGTAGTAGCTATAGGCCAATCTCTCTCCTTAATGTGGACCTAAAACTCCTAGCAGGGCTGATGGCAAAAAGGATGGCCAAGTCATTGCCAAATTTGATTTCCTTAAATCAGACCGGGTTTGTGGGTGGAAGGGAGGGAAGGGATAATGTCCACAAAGTATTACACCTTCTTCAATACGCAAAAAATCGTAAACTCCCATTGATGCTTCTTGGAACAGATGCAGAGAAGGCCTTTGACAGGGTGGACTGGGTATACCTACGGGAAGTGCTGGTCAAGTTTGAGATACCCAAAGCGTTTATAGCAGCCGTAATGGCAATGTACGATAAGCCCAAGGCACATATTAGGATTAACGACTTTATAACAGATGCATTTACTATAAAGAACGGAACAAGACAGGGCTGTCCCCTATCCCCATTGTTATTTGTGCTAGCAATGGAACCTCTCTTAAGGGCCATACAGGTACATGAGGGAATAGAGGGTATTCGTATCAATAAGACACACTATAAAATAGCGGCATTTGCGGACGATCTCTTAATCTTAATGACAAATCCATTGCTGGGACTCCCAACATTGATGGATCTCATAGATCAATATAGCAAAATTTCCAATTTTAAAGTAAATATGTCTAAGTCGGAAGCGCTGGACATACGTATGTCCCCGAGTAACTTAGCCAAACTAAAAAGTACATACCCATTCACCTGGCCAAAACAATGTATCAAATATTTAGGTGTAAAGATAGGAAGATCGGATAGAGACCTCTTTCAACAGAATATTCCCCCCCTAATTGCCTCAGTAGAAACCACCATGAAATCATGGAGGGACTCGTATGTGTCGTGGATGGGAAGGAAAAATTTACTGAAGAGCCTAATCTTACCCAAGTTCATATATGTCTTCCAAATGCTTCCTATAACCATCCCCAAATCGTATCTTCTTAAAATTAATACATTATTCCGCAGATATGTTTGGAAAAAACAGAAGCCCCGATTAGCATACAGAACATTAACATTAAACAAGTCGAGGGGTGGGATGGGTGCTCCAGACATAGTAAGGTACTACCAAGCGACAATGCTTACTAGAGTGGTAGACCTGTTGCGGTCTCCTAACAATAAGCAATGGATTGAGGTGGAGGAAGCACTAGCACCTTATCCCCTGAGATCCACCTTTTTGGCGTATCCTTGTAAAAACATAAACAAAAATCTACCTAATATACACACCAAAGCTACCTTAAAATTGTGGAAGGGATTGGTGAAAACTCTAGTTCCCCCTTTGTCCCCCTTACTCAAGTTGGCAGATATAATGCCACACGCATCTTATTCCCGAGACAAAGATCTAATCAAACCCGGCTCCCTGGCAAATGTAGCGGTTGATGAACTATTGATGGATGGGACACTCCCCTCCTTTCAGGAACTGAAGAAACAACCAGGGCTTTCCAGCTTGACCTTTATACAATTCGGCTCTATAAGAGACTCCTTGGCACAGTATCTTTTAGGAGCAGACGTTACCCGCCCACTGACTGCATTTGAGACTCTCTGTGCAACAAAGGATAAACCCAAAAAGATAATGTCATCCATTTACCAGATTTTAAATATAACTGACTGTTGCCTCAAAAGAGCCTATATAACAAATTGGGAAAAGGATTTTGGATACAAGTTTACCCCAAACCAAATATCACACATTTATAATTCTTCTCATGGCCCGTCACAGTGTGTTAGAGCACAAGAGAATTCTTTTAAAATAGTCGCCAGATGGTATATTACACCAAAGCAGAACACTCATTGGCGGATGGGGTCTTCTGTTAGGTGCTGGAGATGCTGGGACTCGGAGGGAACATACTTACATATGTGGTGGTCCTGTCGACCCCTGCTGCAGTTCTGGCGCCTAGTAGAGGATTATATCGGGGAAATTGTGGGCAAAAAGCTTACATTGACACCGGAGATAGTGCTCTTAAATTTTCTGTCACCGACTGGACATAAGAATACCGCTCTGTTGACTCAACACATTCTTTCAGCAGCAAAACTTTTAATACCTATGAACTGGAAGACAACTACTACTCCATCTATATCCCAATTGCAAGAGAAGGTAGATATGCTATATCAAGTAGCCAAACTGGCTGCCTTGGTGAATGGCTCACTTTCAGCTTTTGAAAGAGTATGGCACCCATGGACCCGATTCAGATCCATTAGTAAAAATAAATAAGGCTATAGTGGCCTCCTTGTTCGGCTTTATCAGAGTAGACGAAGCCCTTGTTGCCTAGTGTTCCCCTCTCCCCCCCCCTCCCCTTGCTTCCCCTATATTCCACCCCTATCTTCCAACTTCCTCTTTTCACTACTTGACCTTCTGTCCCTTTATTCCCTATACTGTTTTTTTTCTTTTTTGTTCTTTTTCATCTTTGTTTGAAATCATGGCATATGTGATGTAGCAAGGACGTGTGGATGGAAAGAACCCAGATTTGAACCCAGATATTCTTGCTACTGGAAGTTCCTTTAAGGCTGTTGTTGTCCTTAAACCTCTGTATATCAATAGTTTTTGCCATGTATTGATATTTCAAACCATTTGTTTAACTCCCGAAAAGTGGAATTTGTAGGTTATATAATACTTTCGTAAGCTACTTTGTTGATTGCTTTCTTTCTGATGTAACTTGCAGATTTCAATAAATAAAACATTAAAACAAACAAAACACCATTCATTTTACCTTATACTGCATTGAGAAACGCAAATAAAAATTCCAAGTGCATTGAATGTTGAATAAAACACAATTCCGCCATTGTTTTTTGGGGAGTTTGCTTTCACAGCATTCATTGTAAAAATGACCTGATTATCCTGGTCAGCACAATCACAAAAATACCAAATTTGTAAAGTTTTTTTAATTTTTATTTTAGTGGTTAACAAAAGTTCAGAACTTTGTAAAATTAAAAGAGTTATAACTTAATGAAGGCTTGATTTTTTTTTATATCTGCCGAGTTGTTGTTTTTATTGGCACCACTTTGGGGTACATAAGTTGCCTTCTAAATAATTTGATATTTATATAGATTGGACCAATAAAAGCACAGCTATATTTATTCTTTTAGCTTTTTTATTTTTAAATTTGGAAAAGGGGTGATTTGAATTTTAAGGTATATATATATTTTATTACTTTTTTTTTTTTTACTTTATTTTTTGGTTTCCTTAGGGGACCTGAACCTGGATGGAATCAATGTCGGAACTTGTGGTTGTAATGGCACATGCTGGTGGTTCAGTGTTGAAAGAGGTAATGAGACGTGCTGTGACAGCACCAAGGGGGCGTCCCCCCTATGAGGTGCGCTGCAACTTCCACAGGAGCTGAGAGGTGGGGAGAGCAGGCGGCAGCGTGTTCCAACGTACACGTGTGCACCAGCCCCAAAACAGCAGCAGGGGTGAGGGGGCGGGTGACATCACCGCAAGTGGGGATGGGAGTGCAGGAGGACCAAACTAGTGCCGACGTATTTCCAAGGTTCACAGACCTTCTTCGTCAGGGCTGGTGCGCACGTGTATGCTGGAACATGCTGGCACCGCCTGCTCTCCCCAGCTCCCAGCCCCTGTTGAAGTTGCAGTGCACCTCATAGGGGGGACGCTCCCTCGGTGCTGTCAAGCACGCCTCATTAATTACTTCCTTCAACACTGAATCACCAGCATGTGCCATTACAACCACAAGTTCCGGCATTGATTCCATCCAAGCCTCTTATCAGAGTAAGTTCAACATCACTTACGTTTTTCATTATGAGCATAATAAGGATTAGTGGTATTAACCACTGAGCATAATCTAATCATTGAGCACCACGGAGTATCATTTGTTTGGTTTCATCTTTACCATTGTTTGTACCTGTTTAACTACACAATTGAATCTCCTCTTGTGCAAAAAAAACACTTATATTAAAAGTCTTTACAGACAGTTAGCACAGGTGTCTTATATATACATATAAAAAATTAGCTTTTTATTTATTTTTTTATGATATTCGCCGTGCAGTATAAGTGATTAAACAGCTCTTTTCTTTAGGTCAGAACAATTGCAGCAATACCAGGTTAGTACAAGATTTTTTTTAATGTTTCCCTACTTTTGCACACTAAAATTGATTTTTTTTATTATTTTTTTGAGTGCAAAATATATTTTGACCATTTTTTTATTCATATATTTTGGACTCAGAATGAACAAACATCCGCATTATAGGAATTGCTTTTGTTTATTGTTATTTATTTTTTCATGTCATCCACTGTGTGGTAGAAGGGATATGACAGCTTTATCTTGCAGTCAGTATGATCGTGGTGATACTAGATTTATTTAGGCTTTCATATTTTGCTAATTTGAAAACTTAACCCCTTCATGCCGCAGCCTTTTTTCGTTTTTGCATTTCTGTTTTTCGCTCCCCTTCTTCCCAGAGCCATAACTTTTTTATTTTTCTGTGAGTATGCATTTTAATGCAATGTTGCTGGACCAAAAAAACATAAATCTGGCGTTTTTAATTTTCTTTTCGCTACGCCGTTTACCAATCGGATTAATTCTTTCTTTATCTTGATAGATTGGGTGATTCTGAACGTGGCGATGCCAAATATGTGTATTTTTTTACAGTTTTATTTTGAATGGGGTGAGTGGAGGGTGGTTTAAACATTTATATTTTGTATGATTATTATTATTTTCTAAACTTTTTTTTCCTTTTGCTTGCTTCAATAGTCTCCAGGGCATACTAGAAGCTTTAATAATTCGATTGCATCTGCTACACACAGGCTATGATCAGATAACCTGTATGTAAGAGAAAGGCCGGGGTCACACTAACCGACGCAAAATACGGTCAGTATTTTACATGCGTAATACGGATGAATGGCCCCTAAACAGTGCTCCGTATGTCATCCATAATCAAGGTGTGGTCGCGTATTTTGCGCATGTAAGCATCCGTATGGCGAGATTTTCTCACAGGCTTGCAAAATGGACATATAATGGAGCCCTATGACAGGGTTTCTAACAGAAACCAAAGAATAGATATAGACACATAGAATGCGCATATATATATATATATATATATATATATATATGTATTCTATGTGTCTATATCTATTCTTTCGTTTCTTTATTAAAACTGTCAGTGTGAGTTTACTGTATAGCGCACTGAATTGCCGGCTTTGCTAAAAGACACCTGGTGCGTATTTCTCGCAAGTCACATGTGTGGTCCGTGTGTAATCCGTATTTTTTGCGCACCCATAGACTTGCATTGGCGTACTACGGCCATAGTACGCTGACAATCACAGCATGCTGCGATTGGCACCGACCGTCGAATACGGATGAGAAATATACGGCTGGTGAGAGGGACCCCATAGACAATCATTGGTCCGTGTCTAATGCGTGCTTTTAGCGCCTCTCACTCGGTCGTATTCCTTACCAGTGTGACCCCAGCCACATGCTCACTTGCTATGATCGCCGACTGCTGGGCGGTGCTCTCAGCAGTCCATCAATGGCAACCACAGGGATCTCCCACAGACCACGTGTTGTCATGTCAACCCATTGGCAACCTGCGGTCATGTGACACAAGTGCCGATGGGCAGGATTAGTGATGCGCTTCTGGCACAATCACACTAAATGCCGCTATCAGAGATTGACTACAACAGTGGCATTTAACAGTCTAACAGCCGTGGATGGATCACGATTCTAACTGTTGGGGGCACATGTCAGCTGTTCAAAACGGATGACATGTGTCGGGAAAGATGTGAGCTCAGCGCCGGAGCCCACATCAAAGCGAGAGACACGACATGCGCAGTACATGTACAGCGCATGTTGTGAAGGGGTTAAAGTAAAATAATTTTTGATGAAAAATACTTTGTTTTTCAGCTTTGTAGTCTAAAGTCTGTAACGTTTTATGTTTCCTCCAACAGAACTGTATGAGGCTTTCTTTTTACGGGACACATTGATATTTGCAGTGATACTATACTTTTTCCACATACATATATTTGATTGTTTTTTGTTCTCTTTTTTTTCGTGCTGATATCATGAAAAAGCTACATTTTTGTCAGTTTTTATGGTTTTTACAAAACAAATAATGTAACAGTTTCAGATCTTGCGTTGTTACAAACAAGGTGATACCAATTTTGTGTATGATTTTTTTTGTTATTTCTGTCTTTATATAAGCATGTTACACATTTGATGTCGATTTGATGGCGCTATATAAGTAAGTAAAAAAATAATAAACACACATTTTTCCACAATATTTACCTGTTTTTTTTTTTTATTTGCTCTAAATTTTATTGACTTTTTTTCTTAGTCCTTCTGCAATACTACTTCCGTATTGCTGTACTATAGTAGATCACTGTTAGGCCGGAGTCACACTAGAGAGAGAAATATGGACGAGTGCTATGCGAGAAAAAATCGCATAGCACTTGAACCAATGTTAATCTATGGGGCAGCTCCCATCATCCATTTTTTTCTAGCCCATATTATACATGAGAGAAAAATCGCAGCATGCTGCGATTTCAACCGTATCTCGGTCTAGACTGTACGGCAGACAGGTATGGGATATTGTTGCTTTTTTACGTTGGATTTTTTTTTACAGGAGAATGATGGCTTCGAATGGTTTTGGAGTGTAATAAAGATGGAAAAAATGTGTGTTTATTTTATGAAAAGTCTTTTTTCTTAATGTGTGTGTGTGTGTGTGTGTTTTATAACACCTTTCAGACTAGTGGATTAATAGTGGATAGGTGTCTTATTGACACCTTTTCATTATTAACCAGGGATTAATGTCACCTTACAATAGCAAGGTGACATTAGCCCCTTATTATCCCATATGCCACCTGCTACATGGCAATGGGAAGAGAGCGGGTAAGTGCCTGAATTGGCACATCTTATAGATGCGCCTTTTCTGGGCTGGCTGGGGGCAGATTATTTTAGCCAGGGGGGCCCAAAAACAATGGTCCCTCTCTTGGCTATTAATATCTGCCCTCAGACACTGGCTTGCCCTCTCTGACGGAGAAAATTGGGCGGAAGCAGACACAAGTTTTTTTGTAAATGAATCCTTTAATTTAACACCTACAGCTCCAAAATTTAACACACATACACTACTAACATTATTAGTGAGGAATATGCAATGGATTACTATATGTAAACCACGTCTCATATCCTTGTCGGGTTCTGTAATGATTTTACAGATGCCGACAATTGAATATTAGCCTATTCTGCTATCTAAATCTCTATGAAATATAAATATATATATAAATAAATAAATATATATATATATATATATATACACTACCGTTCAAAAGTTTGGGGTCACCCAGACAATTTTGTGTTTTCCATGAAAACTCATGCTTTTATTAATCAAATGAGTTGCCAAATGAATTTAAAATCTAGTCCAGATGTTGACAAAGTTCAAAAAAAGATTTTAATAATTTTCTCCTTCAAACTTTACTTTCGTCAAAGAATGCTCCCTTTGCAGCAATTACAGCATTGCAGACCTTTGGTATTCTAGCAGTTAATTTGCTGAGGTAATCTGGAGAAATTTCACTCCATGCTTCCATGCTTCCAGAAGCTCCTCCCACAAGTTGGTTTGGCTTCATGAGCACTCTTTGCGTATGGTCAAGCTGCTCCCACAACAGCTCAATGGGGTTGAGATCTGGTGACTGCACTGGCTACTCCATTACAGATAGAATACCAGCTGCCTGCTTCTTCCCTAAATAGTTCTTCCATAATTTGGAGGTATGCTTTGGATCATTGTCCTGTGGTAGGATGAAATTGGCTCCAATCAAGCGCTGTCCACAGGGTATGGCATGGCGATGCAAAATGGAGTGATAGCCTTCCTTATTCAAAATCCCTTTTACCTTGTGCAAATCTCCCACTTTACCAGCACCAAAGAAATCCCAGACCATCACATTACCTCCACCATGCTTGACAAAGGGCATCAGGCACTCTTCCAGCATCTTTTCAGTTGTTCTGCAGCTCACAACTGTTCTTCTGAGTGATCCAAACACCTCAGACTTGGATTTGTCTTTCCATAACAGTTTTTACCCATTTTCCTCTGTCTAATGTCTGTGTTCTTTTGCTCATATTATTCTTTTTCCTTTTATTAGCCAGTCTCAGATATGGCTTTTTCTTTGCCTCTCTGCCCTGAAGGCCAGCATCCCGGAGTCGCCTCTTCACTGTAGACATTGATACTGGTGTTTTGCGTGTACTATTTAATAAAGCAGCCAGTTGATGACCTGTGAGACGTCGATTTCTCAAACTACAGACTCTAATGTACTTGTCTTGTTGCTCAGTTGTGCAGCGGGGCCTCCCAGTTCTCTTTCTACTCTGGTTAGAGCCTGTTTGTGCTCTCCTCTGAAGGGAGTAGTACACACCAATAAACACACATATAAAAAAACGGGCTAAAAAAAGCCCTAGCAAGCTCACCAACCACAGCCGGAGCATGGAGCCTCGTCTGGATCCAAACGAAAGTTGATTGTAGACAAGGAAAGAAGAAAAGTTCCAGCTTCCAGGATAATACATTTTTATTCCAAAATATAGACAAAAAATTCCATACACAGCTTTCTCCCCATATGCAAATGGATGTTTGTCGGGCACTGAGTCAGCTACGCATTTCAATCCTTAGTGGATCTTTTTCACAGCTGAAAAATTAGTGACATGACGCAAATCTTATATTTTTCAAGGACCAATAGAAATGACAACTGCTGTCACATGATTAAATTGACAGGTCCTGCACGGATTTGTCTACATAATGCAAGATTGCTTTATACTAATTCATGAAAATACAAAACAAAAACAAATTTAACATATATTAAAATACAGAAATAATTAATAATACGTGATTTCGTTCCTTTTATTTAAACCTCTGGGGTATCTAAAGCCTAAATATAGGATCCAGAATGCCGTTTTTTTCTGTCTCCTCCACGTTTGGAGCTTTTAACACATTCTATACCAACAATTGACATAGTTTCTAAATTACCATTATGTTGTGTCAGGAAAAGTTTAGAAGCCATGGATATATTGCGCATACTTGTATTAGTCCGGAGTCACACTAAGGCCTCATACCCATTGGCGATTAAAAAAATGGTCCGATTTCTGGAATGGAAAAAAGGGTGGAGTGTTATGCCAGTGTCATGCGATTTCTTTGCGATTTTTTTTTTTTCCAATCCGTTTTCCATCCGTTTTTTTTCCCAGCCACTCTTTTTCTACAGTCATTTACAGGACCATTTACAGTGTTCTATACCACATAATGGTGATGTATCCATTAAAAATGGCTAGAAAATGGATGGTACATTTTTGGTCCGTTTTTTAAGCGCACTAATTGACTTCTATTGTCAAAAATCGTTGCAAATCGGCGCATGCTGCGATTTTTTTTCTCAGACCGATTTTGGCTGAGAAAAAAATCGCAAGTGAGATGTCACCCATTCACTAATATGGGTCTGATTGCAATCCGATTAAAAATCGGATTGCAATCATCAGATTTAATCGCCAATGAGTATGAGGCCTAAGCGTCGCAAAATACGGTCTGTATTTTACATGCGTAATACGGAGAAATGTCCCCTAAATAGAGCTCCGTATGTCATCTGTAATCAAGGTGTGGTCGCTTATTTTGCGCATGTAAAGCTACTTTCACACTTGCGTTTTTTTGCGCTGCGTGCGCAGTGCAAACGTGCATAAAAACGCATCATGCGTTTTTAATGCGTTTCCTTATTTTTTGTGCATGGCTGTTACAAAAAAACGCATGCGCTTTTAAACAATGATGTGCGCATGACCATGTGCACGTCAGCGTTCCCATAGACTTTAATGTGTGTTTGGGTGAATTCTGTGTGCATTGCGTGCGCATGCGTTTTTTTAAGACAAGTCGGACGCACTAAAAATGCAACAGGTTGCATTATGTGTGCCTGGGCGCACACTACAAAAAACACATGCGCATGCAAATGCATACAAATGCATGACAATGCGCACCCATGTTAAATATAGGGGAGAAAAAAGCATGCGCAAAAACACAGAGCAAAAAAACGCAAGTGTGAAACCAGCCTAAGCATCCGTATGTAATCCGTATGCCATCCGTATGCCGAGATTTTCTCACAGGCTTGCAAAATGGACATTTAATGGTTTTGAGGCCTGCTAACTACTTATTTAAATCATCAGCCTGCACCCTATTTATTGGCTCTGGAACAGGTGGCTGCCTCCATTCTGTCCATTTGTGACCTTGTGTTGACTAGGTGTGTTGGTGTTGTATGTGTAACATGGCAGACAGTCTGAGTTTCATCACAACTGAGCAGGTTCTCTTCAACTAGCTTTTGTCACGCCGCTTTGGTCACCCATACCCAGTGATAGTGGAGGAGGAGGAGACGCATGTGGGTCCATCCACTTTTGAGCCAGCGACTCACAAGAGGTCATTTTCACTGCCTCTATTCTTCTCTGCGGGATCATCCGGAAAAATTTTACCAATACTGTTATGAAATCGAATAGAGTCAAAATTCTAAACATTAGTTTTGTCCCTGTAAAGTATCTACTTACAGTCTCAGATCCAGAATTGGAGCGAGGAAGGATATAATAAATATATAAATATAATATAAATATATAATATATATAATATATAATATAAATATAATAAATATAATAAATATATTTTTGCTTTGTGTGGCCCGCATCACCACTCCTGACCCGCTGCTGACGTTCCCTCCTTTATTGGTCGCGGATGCTGCACCAGCGTCTCATCACATCTTCCACTGCAATGTGACAGGAAATATTCAAAATTGCACATATTTGCTTGCTAAAATTTGCTACAAGTAGCCTAGGCATGTGGCCTTCTAGGGTGTGCTTTCTACCCAGGGTGGCATATATAATTGGGGCATCCAGGCTAGATACACAGGGTCACAATAGTTCAGGGGTCAAGTAACTACACTTATTAACATGATTGGCTAGGAGGATGAGGAGCTTGTGGCCTGGGCCAAATTATCTCACTGTAAAACAATGGATCACATAAAAATCTACACGACTCATGAGGCAAAAAGGCCAAGCACAGGAAGGGGGGGGGCCCTGATTCTAAATGCCTTTTTTGAGGTGAGGTAATTTGAAACACTTTTTGAGTTGTACTTACTCATTTGCTGCTGCTCCTCACGTGGCCGATCACCAAAATCGTGGAACATCTGGCGACATATGTGCCCCCATGACACCTCCTTTCTTGCCCGGTTGGCATATTGGGCATCACATTGGTCCCAGATTTCCGGGAGCTCCTGCATTAGTACAATCAGCATCTCCACATTGAGGAAGTATGGTGCCATGACGCTGCAGGACTCTGTGGAGGCGTACTTCCTGGATGCTTGGAGCGCTTTTTGAGCTAATTAGCATGTCTAAGCTTCCTGATGATGCAATGGCCCTTTTCCTGTCACCTGCCAAAAGACCTGCGTATTTCTCGCAAGTCACATGTGTGGTCCGTGTGTAATGCGTATTTTTTGCGCACCCATAGACTTGCATTGGTGTACTATGGGCGTAGTATGCTGACAATCGCAGCATGCTGCGATTGGCATGGACCATAGAATACGGACGAGAAATATACGGCTAATGGGAGCTGCCCCATAGAGAATCATTTGTCCATGTGTACTGTGTGGTTTTAACGCCTCTCACTCGTCCATATTTCACTCTAGTGTGACCCCGGCCTTATTGTTTTCTACGACCCTAATATGCTCTAAAATTCGAATTTTTAGCTTTCTTGTTGTACAACCTATATGCAATAAATTGCATTTTTCACAATGTATTTTATATACCACATTTTCTGTGTTGCAATTAATAAACTGTTTTATGCTAAATGTTTGAGTATTGTCTGAATTATTACATTTGTTTGTTTT
The DNA here is from genome assembly GCF_039654945.1 of Dendrobates tinctorius. Lineage (NCBI taxonomy): Eukaryota > Metazoa > Chordata > Amphibia > Anura > Dendrobatidae > Dendrobates > Dendrobates tinctorius. Next base: position 35,284,723 of record NW_027361829.1, read on the forward strand.
ATGTGCATATTTGCACATTTTGCACTTTTCTGAACCACACTTAAAAAAACCTGTAGTTTTCAGCCAATTGTTTATAACAGGTGCTGATGAGAAAAAACTCGGCGAAACCAAATCCCCAATAGTGGGAGCACATCTAGCAATGACATTAGTACCCGATTCTAGAATTTTTGACAAAATGTCATCCTTGTACAGAATTGGTAAATTTTTAAAAAAATTGTTTTTCTATCTTATGAAATTGAAGGCTATATTCCAGACTAAGAAAGGTTTTTTTTATTTATATCACTTTTGCTTTCATGATTTTCTTTTGGTTCTAGTAATTCTGGTCTGTCCTTTTTCTCTGCAATCCTCTCCGCTCTTTTTAACATCCAGTTAGGCCGGAGTCACACTGGCGAGGAATACGGGCACGTGAGAGGAGCAAAAAACACGCATTACACACGGACAAATGATTTTCAATGGGGTCACTCGCACCAGGCGTATTTTTCTCTTCCGTATCCTACGCTCCGTGCCAATCGCAGCATGCTGCGATTGTCAATGTACTACGCCCGTAGTACGCCAATGTAAGTCAATGGGTGCGCAAAAAATACGGATTACACACGGAACACACGTGTGACCTGCGAGCAATACGCAGGTCTTTTGGCTGGTGACAGAAAATAGGCCAATCCATCATCAGGAAGCCTAGACATGCAAATGAGCTCAAAAACCGCTCCAGACATCCAGGAAGTACGCCTCCACGGAGTACAGCAGCAGCATGGCGTCCACATATATTAATGTTGAGATGCTCATTGTGCTGGTACAGGAGAGTCCCGAAATATGGGACCCACGCGATGCAAATTATGCGAACCGGACAAGAAAGGAGGCGTCATGGAAGCGCATCTGTCGCCAGATGTACCATGACTTTGGTGACAGACCACGTGATGAGCAGCATAAAATTCGTAAGTGCAACCATAAAAACATCATTAACCTTAGCGCACGCTTAAAAATGATTCTACAATCAGCACCCCCCTTCCTGGGCATGTAAATTTATTAGCCTCATGAGGCCGTTACATTTGGATGTGACACGTGGCTTCACACAGCCATAATTAGGGGTTAGGCCACAAGCTCCTCATCCTCCTAGCCAATAAAATTATTTTCAGTGTAGCTAATGAGACCCTGTGTATCGGCCCAATTACATATGCCACCATGGGTAGAACGCACACCCCAGAAGGCCCCATGCCTAGACTACTGTTAGAAAATGTGACCTCTCAAATATGTGATTTTGACAATCTTTCCTGTCACATTGCAGTGGAAGATGTGATGAAACGCTGGCGAAGCATCCGGGACCAGTTCCGCCGGGAAGGCCAGCAGCGGTCCAGGAGTGGGGATGCTGGGCATGTGAAGAGAAAATATATCTACTATGACCAGCTGAACTTCCTCACCCCAATTCTGGATCTGAGACCGTAAGTACATAGCTCACACCACATTACACAAATACATTACACAAATACTTTACAGGGACAAAAATATTGATGTATTTTTGCCTCTGTTCTATTTCATAACAGAACTCAATCCAACCTTACGGATCGAGGAACGGCCTCAGAGGCAGCGCCCATTATAGATCCTGTAGGGGATGAGGTGGCTGGCCTATCTTCTCCCCCTACAAGAAGGATGGCTGAAGATGAGGCATCACAAGACCACACAATGGCTGCCCTACACACCACACCATCAGGACGGTCTGCTGCTGCCACCTCACCCATCCTGGAAGAGCCGGGCAACTTGAGCAGCAGCCCAACTGCCCAGATCAGGTCCTCCCCACAGGCTGCTGTAGTATCACGGCGAACAAGAAGAAGGCGCCAGGTCACTCTTCAAGAGAGCAGGACCAATGTGGACACAGGGGTGCTAAATTATTTGTCCAGAGTAACAACAGATGATGGTGAGGAGGCCTCTGCACGTAGCCTCACCCTTTATCTCCGTGCCCTTACCCGTGAGGTCAGGCTCCGTATTAGGGGATGTATTCAGATCCTGCTTGATGCAAGCACCCCCCCCCCAATATGCCATATGAGGTTTTTGAATTTCTGGAGAGGTGGCAGCTCTCACCATGAAATTTAATGCGCATGAGACCATCTACACAGATGCTTGCTCAAGCAGGGTCTGAATAGCTCCTATTACATGGGCCAACACCTCAACCCCTTCCTCCCCCTACCCAACCGTCTATACCGCAGCACCAAATGTCTTCCTCAAGCCAACCCCACCAATATGGCCACTTGTACCCACCCAGTGTTGGAGGCTGGTCCCAACCTGGTTGGGGACGATCTGGCTATCTTGGTGGGTATGAGCCACGGGCCTACCAGAGCCAACAAGAAGCCCCTCACCATCATCAGTACTCTGGCCAGTATCCCCAACAGTCCCAGGAGGCTGGACAATTCCAGCATCATGGGCACCAGTATGGCCCCACACAGGGCGATGTTGGCCACAATGTCCAGCAGCACCCACAGGCTGTTGATCCACGTTCCCCTTCCCCAACATATGAGGATTTATGATTCTGATGGTTGGAGATGTCCAGTCAGATGTAACTGGTGCTCCTAATCTAAATGTAAAAACAGGTGTTCTCCTTCACTAACATTTATAACATAATGTAACATTCACATTTTTAAACGATGTTTTCCAAACATATGAAACAATCCATCATGACAGGCAACGCTATCTCACGCCTTTCAGACAGATATCACATGTGTGTAGAAAAGAGAATCTTTAAATGCGCTATGCTGTAAACTGAAAGGATGAAAATACACTACTCGCTTGCTAACGCATAGGAAAGGCGTGCTCGCCTTAGTTAAGTAGTCACCTTTTTTGTTAGCAATCTCTAGGACAAAATTTCTAGGCGACAAGCATTCAGAATAACCCGCTTTCTCTATGTATTAACAAGTGAGTTTTGTATTTTCATCCTTTCCGGTATAGCATGCTTAAATATTGTCTGGTGTACAGACAGGTAATATCTGTGTGAAAGCTGTGAGGTAGCCTTGCCTGTCATGGTGGAATCTTTCTATGTTTGGCTAACATTATGTGGAAATGTGAGTGTTATCTCGTTGCCTTTATTTTGGTGATGGAGCTCACCTTTTGTTGGCAAATCTAGGTTAATCTAGTGATGCAGCAATGTTTTTTTGGCCTAATGTTTGTGGCTGTTTTGTTCTGTTATGTTCATTTTACAACAAGTTAAAGAAGGCACAAAGGGTCATTTTGGCCATTGCCAAATTTGTGTTATGGCAAAATTATGTTTGCCTTTAAGCGACAAAAAAAAAAAAGGCAAAACTAAATATTTGTCTACTCTACTTAACGTCTCTGTGTGATTTTTCACAATCCCTCACAACATACTAACAGACACCAACCAATGCACTGAAACACTCATAGAATCATAAAGGCTTGAGTAATATATATTTTGACACACTTAAAGCAACAAATTATAACATAGACACAGCATGCTCTTGCCAAGAAGTTGCCCCCTCAGGTGTGATAAAGTAATTAGTGAAAATATCACGCACTTTGAGGCCAGAGAGTGGTCTACGTTGAGGGTTAATAGGTGGTCTCACCCTGCGCACATTGTCCGGCCTACGCACAACACCATCAGAGGAGGAGCAATCATGTATCCTGGTGAAGTTATGCAGAACAACACAGGCTTTCACAACTTCATTCACATTTTGCTCACTCAACTGAATGGCAGACTGGAGTACTCGCCATTTGGCAGAAAGAATCCCAAAGGAACACTCCACCAGTCGCCTAGAACGTGATAGGCGCAAGTTAAAAATTCTGCGCCTGTGGTCAAGGTTGCGCCGGGGATATGGCCTCATGACAATGCGCGATAACTGAAAGGCCTCATCTGCCACAAGGACATAAGGGACTGATTGTTCGGGGGAGCCTGGTAGCTGGCATGGTGGTGGTAGATCCAACTGGTTGGTGCGTAGCCGCCGAGCCATTATGGAAGTATTGAAGACTCTAGAGTCTCCCGTCCTTCCAAAGGCCCCAATGTCAACAATTATAAACTTGTATTGAGGGTCTACCAGAGCCAACAATACAACAGAAAAGTATTGTTTATAATTGAAGAATTGGGAGCCTGAGTTCGGCGGCTTACGCACCCTGATATGTTTGCCATCCAGGGCCCCAATACAATTTGGAAACTGGCAGTCCTCCTAAAAACTCCCTTGATAACCTTAACCAGTCTTCCATCCTGGGCTCGGGCATGACCACTTGATGGAGTCTTGTCTAGATTTGTGCACATGTAGACCTCACTGTTGTGAGTTCATTTTTCCCTTCACCATTGAGGTCTGATGAACTCCCTCTTCTGGTGAAGGAAGGTAGTGAGGCTGATTATCAAACACCTGGGCAGCTAGATGATGACTGGGTGGCTGGAATTGAGGACTGGATATAAGGCTGCCAACGCCCTTCTTCCTGGTTGGTGATTTTCCTGCTGGATTCTTGGATACCAGTCTGATTCCTGCATCTAAAAGCTAAGTTTTTCTGCTCTGCTTTGTACTCTTCAGTTTTGTTTTTGTTTTGCCTTGTTTTTTGGGAGTTCTGCCATCCCCGGCCGGGGGTGAGCTGAATTCCATTTTTTTCTCTGATCTGTTGATCTTTTGCTCTGTCTTCAGAATATACCTGAGTGCTGATATAGTCTTTTGAAGCCTAGCGACTTCAGGGCCTGTTTTTCCTATCAGTCGGTTGGCTCATTTTGATAGGGTTTTTTGCGGATGGCAGCAGCTTTCCTATCCTGTCCTATGTAGTTAGCTTGGGCCCCATCATTTGCTCAATCTATCTTTCTATCTGTGTTAGTGTTTTCATCTTGCTTCACCGTCATTATATGTTGGGGGCTGCCTATTGCTTTGGGGTCTGCTCTGGGGCAGTTTAGTTTTTCCCCTTTCTATCTTTAGGCTATCTAGTTCTTCGGCTGTGATCGAGTGGTCTAGGGCACCGTAGGAACCCCCCACGGCTACTGCTAGTTGTTGTGGATAGGTCCAGGGGTCTGCAATCCGATAGCTGCCAACCTCTCTGGTTTTTCTGGACTTAGCTGGTATTTTGTTTTTTCCTCCTTCGGTGACTCATCATAACACCTCACTATGCCTGAAATGGTTGATTTTCCTATGAGAAACTCATGGTGGAGGGCGGCATAAGACAGGCCAGTGGACAGGAAGCTGTAGAACAACAGAAATAGTTAAGTTTAGAATGGCTAAAGTAAAAAAAAATCATTTACATGCTGACCAAACTTGTTAGGAAATGATAGAGAAGAACACACACATATTTGGTGGCACAATGACTAAGTGATATGCTGGACATATTAGATGTAACATTCTGCTGTGTCAGGTGATTCATATTTGGAGTAAGATGATGGCATTCAACTTTGTCCAAGAAGGGAAAAAACATAATTTAGCACACACATTAGGAATATAGAGAATGTGGTTGTGTAGTACATACCGTATTGTGAGTAGAAGTCGCTCCTCTGCAGATATGGCTTTGCGCATCCTTGTATCCTGAAAGGTTATCCCAGGGCGCACTGTCTCCAAGAGTCGATCAAATGTGGCAATGCTCATGCGACAGTACTGGTAAAATTTCTCCGGATGATCCCGCAGAGAAGAATAGAGGCGGTGAAAATGCCCTCTTGTGAGTCGTTGCCTCAAAAGTGGATGGACCCACATGCGTCTCCTCCTCCGCGGATCCACTACCACAGGATATGGTTGCCCAAAGCACCGTGACAAAAGCCAGGTAAAGAGAACCTGCTCAGTTGTATTGAATCGCAGACCCTCTGCCATGCTGCACAAAGAACACCAACACACCTCGTGAAAGCAAGGTGACAAATGTACAGAATGTAGGCATCCACCTGTTTCTGAGTGTCTAAATAGGGTGCAGGCTAATGATTTAAATTGTTTGCAGGCCTGAAAACCGTTAAATGTCCATTTTGCAAGGCTGCGAGAAAATCTCGCCATACGGATTGCATACGGATGCCACACGGATTACATATGGATGCACACATGCGCAAAATACGCGACCTCACCTTGCTTACAGATGACCTACGGAGCACTATTTAGTGGTCATTCATCCGTATTACGCAAGTAAACTACGGACCGTATTTTGCGCAGGTTAGTGTGACTCCAGCCTAAGGATCACCATGTTTTTTTAATTTTCTATGCAATTCAGCAAATTCTTTATTTTTAGTTTGATTATCCGTGCAGTTTCTTTTTAATCTTATATGTTCACCTGTGGGAATAGACCTGATTACATGTTTAGGATGTCCACTGCGTGCATGCAATATCGTATTCCCTGAAATAGGTTTGCAGAACGTATTGGACATAATATTTTGTCCTTCAATTCCCCATAATTCTAGATCTAAAAAAGATATATGAGTTTTATCCATTTTGTAGGTGAATTTTATGTTATATGTATTAGAATTGAGATATTCCACAAAAACTGGTATGTTAATGCTCTGCGCAAATGGATTTTCCACCGAATATATAAATTGTTTTTCCCAATGCGCCATTGTTAGATTGGCAAGTGATGGGGAGTATTTCGCTCCCATAGGAACTCCAGATTTCTGCAAATACATTGTACCATCAAATGAAAAAAATTGTGTTTCAAAAGAAAATAAACCACCTGTAACAAAAAATTAATGAGATCTTCCGAATAATTACTCAAATGGACTAAAGAAAACTTAAACGCTTCCATGGCTAAACTGTGCGGAATACAAGTACACAGCGATATAATGTCGCAACTTAGCCACATATAGTTATCATGCCACATTTTTTTCGAAAAAGTGACCAGAACAACTCTGGAATCTTTGAGGTAACCTGGTAAATCCCGTATTAAAGGTTGGAGCAGAGAATCTGTCCATTCACAGAGATGCTCGTTTAATGAGCCAATTCCTGACACTATTGGTCTCAATGGGGGAATTTTTTCAGCTTTGTGGATTTTTGGCAGACCATAAATAATTGGTAAGACTGGATTTTTTACCACTAAATATTCTGCTTGTTTTTTATTTAATATGCCCATATTCAGACCCTCCAGATTCATCTCCTCAGCTTTCTGACTATAGATTTTAGTAGGATTTGATTGCAATTTTTCATAGACATCCCTGTCTGATATTAGCTCAACCATTTTATTCTTATTGTCAGCAGCATTCAAAATTACCACCATACCACCTTTATCGCTGCGTTTTACTACTATGTCTGTCATGTTTTTCAATTCTGACAGCTTTTTCAGTTCTGCAGCTTTTTGTTTTTTAGAAAAATTTCTTTTTTGATTTTTTTCATTTTTTTCTGAGGAAACCTCCTTCTCCAACTGTTTCAAGTCTCTCTCTAGGACTTCTTGAAACCTATCCATACAATCTCCTCTACTCTGTATCGGATAGAAATACGGGTTTTTAACATTTAGATATTGAGACTGATTAATTTTTTCTGTATTTTCAATACCACTTTCAGACTCTAAAGATTGTAAATTCAAAACAGATAATTGTTCTTTATAATCCAGATTTTTGTACACATTTAAATTTTGTACATTTTCACTAATAGATTGATCTTCAGTCTCAGTATAAAAATGTTTTTTCACAGTTAAATTCCAAATAAATTTATTAAAGTCCAAAATTGTCAGAAAAAAAAAAAATAAAATTTTTTATCAGGTGCAAAATTTAAACCTAATCCTAAAGCATCTTGGTGATCTTGTGTGAGTAGTCATGAAGACAGATTCAGCACATTTAATTCCTTTGCTTCTTCTTTCTGTGCCTGGTCATTGCACCCTGTTCGCCTCCGATGTTTCCTGCCTGCGCGCCTCCTGCGTTTTTTGAATGTCCTGAAAAGTTCCTTCTATTCCCAATTCCAGCATTAAATGAGGTATCAGGTGTGCTGCAATTTGAATCTGATGACTCCAGGTCTGAAGACATAGAAAAAACAACATGCGGTTTTTGGGTTGGATTATTTCGAGTCTGGCTTTGTTTGAGAATGGATTTCAATTTGCGAGGTGTTTTCTCCCAGTGGCCCCATTCATAAACTTTATTTGAGGCATAATCTTTTAAATCCCTTGAGAATTTTCTTTTTTTTTCTGCTCATGATATCTTCCTCCAAAGCGGACACATTCTCCTTCATATTTGCTAGTGATTGATCATATTGTGGCAGGGTTTTGTATTGTTCAATACTTTTTTGCATGTTCTCAATTTCTTTCTGAGTTTCTGCAAGTTTTCATTCCTCTTGTCTAATGATCAATGTCATAAGATTTAAATAGCAGTTTGTCAGGATTTGATTTCAGGTTTCCATAAACTTCGGGTTAAAATTAGTTGACGGCAGCTTTTTTATTCGTAGTCCTCTAGGAATAATTTCTTTCGCTACATAATTCTGCAGCGTGGTATAGTCCCACCAAATTTTAGTCTCATGCTGAGTTAATTTCTCAAGCTGTGTTAAATGCTCTGTGAAGTTCAAAAAATCACCAGCTTCAATGGGCTCATTTCCAAATACCTGAACCGCTTTCTTGTTTCTGTCCTCTAACTGAGTTAGAGACATATTAATATCTATTAATATAGTAAACACTTTGTAGGAAATCTTCAGTTTCTTGGCAACTTCTCGCATGGAATAGCCTTCATTTCTAAGAACAAGAATAGACTGTCGAGTTTCACATGAAAGTTATTTTTTCTGGCCATTTTGAGAGTTTAATGGAACCAACAAATGTAATGCTCCAGATTCTCAACTAGCTCAAAGGAGGTCAGATTTATAGCTTCTCTAATCAGCCAAACTGTTTTCAGCTGTGCTAACATACTTGCACAAGGGTTTTCAAGGGTATTTCTAACCATCCATTAGCCTTCTTACACAGTTAGCAAACACATAGTACCATAAGAACACTGGAGTGATGGTTGTTGCAAATGGGCCTCTATACACCTATGTAGATGATGCATTACAAACCAGACATTTGCAGCTGGAATAGTCATTTACCACATTAACAATGTAGATAGTGTATTTCTGAATCATTTAATGTCAGCTTCATTGGAAAAAACTGTGATTTCTTTCAAAAATAAGGAAATTTCTAAGTGACCATAAACTTTTTAACGGTAGTGTATATAGACTGTATGTATATGGATGTCACACGGATACTTTGATGCGGGGAAACCGCATCCTCGCATTGCACACGGATGACATACGGATCACTGTTCATGAAACATTTCTGCAATTCTCATCCGGGAAAAACGGACTGATTATTTTTATACATTGTGTGTGACTCCAGCCTTACACTGACACTTTGCCTGTTAGGCCATGCCATAAGCAGTGTCTAACGGGCCACTGTAGCTAGCAACCCACAATCAAGTGCCCATGGGGTGAAAGAGGGAGTTTCCTCCCACTGTTAACCATGTAGATGTTGCTGTTGCTACTGACATATGGCTGATGCATTTTCACCTTACATCGCGCACAAAAATTTTTTTCCTCAATTGTGTTAAAATGAAAAAAGTTGCAATGGCAGTCATTAAAGGGGTAGTCCAGAACAAAAATAATATATTGATTAAAATTGATTAAACTTATTAATGTGCCTATATTATGATTTCAGACCTGGTTTGTCGGTTTCACCGCCGATCATACTTCACTTCTGGGTTAGTAGTAAGGGGGAGGTATGTTTTGTCAAAAAGAAATTTGACAGTTGCCCCGCCCTTTATCATAGTGATATCAAAGTGTATCAAACTGATATTAAAGTGTATTAAATAGATATCATAAGGATATCGTAGTGTATCAAAGTGTATTAAATAGAAGAAGTGTATTAAGTAGATATCAAAGTGATAGGAGTGTTATTTGGAGGAACTTGCCACAAGGAGTGTTATTAGGAGGGACCTCCTACTAGTAGAGTTATTAGGAGGGAACTGCCACTAGTGGTGTTGTAAAGAGGGACGTGCCACTAGGAACATTATTAAGAGGAACATGTCACTAGGAGTGTAATTAGGAAGAGCCTGCTACTAGGAGTGTTATTAGGAGGGGTGTGCCACTAGGAGTGTTATTAGTAGGTGCATGCCATTAGGAGTGTTATTAGATGGTATTAGTGATGGGCAAGGGTGCTCTACACATGTCAATACTCAACTGTCCCCCCCCGAAGTAAGCCACAGCGAAACACGCGTCGGGGCTCCGGTGAAATACTTAGGCTTAAACAGCATATGGGTAAGAGGCATGATTCTCTGGTTTGTGCTTCTGACACCTGTCACACTATGATGGTCATTTTTGTGCTTAAGCTCACATACTCAATTAACTCTGACCCTTATAACAGGCTGTGTTTACAATGATTTCTGAAACAGGAGTATGCATCATGTACACTTATATGGAAAATAGTCGATTTTCGTGAACAATCACCTCCTTGACTTCTCCCGTGTATTATAAATTTTAATAAATTTTATGCAAATCCTCACACACCATGCCTATGGGTCATGTATTATAATGAATCTTACTCTGTATATTACTTTATATATTTTTGTGACTCTATTTACTCCCTGATACCGTCACAGTCAAATTCTTGGATCTGTGTCAGATTCGGGATTCCCTCATTTAAACCTTTTTTTCCTTTCAGGCCTTTGGGGACTTAATATGGGTTTTTGCCCCCGGTGGCCACAGGTGTTATTACATGTCTGTTGTTTTCCCTGCTGATGTGACCACTCCTCCTTTGCTATATAAGGTCACCTGGTCTGTCAGCTGGTGTTGGTTATAGCAGGTCCTTTTTGGATTCCAACCACGGTGAAGTTAGCAGCTGGCTCTGAGGTGTTTAGCCACTGCTGAAAGCTGACCTGGTGCTGAACTCTGCTGCCTGGTGTCTGCAGCAGAGAAAGGGTAAAGTTAGCAGCTGGCTCTAAGGTGTCGAGCCACTGCTGAAAGCCAATCTGGTGATGAACTCTGCTGCCTGGTGACTGCAGCAGAGAAAGATAAGTGTTTTGTTGTTTTTCCCCATTTGGTGTATTTTTCTTTGTGTGTATCAGTGCAGCAGTGGGACCAGCGACCGCACTAGCCTATTCCCTAGTAAGGGATAGGTGCAGGAATAGTGAGGGATTTAGGTATCCTGGTCAGCAACAGGTGAAGAGCCTGTATAGGGTACGTTATGAGTATTCAGGGACACTGCCTCAGGGGAGTGCAGTAGGTCTCCACATCCCCGTTCCCTATTGCAGGGCCCACCGTTGCAACTATTTCCCCGGTGTTCCCCTTTTGTCTTGTTGTTTCAGTTACCGACCTGCGTGTCGTGCCACACAGGACAAGTACACATGACACTTTTGTCTTGTTGTTTCAGTTACCGACCTGCGGGTCATGTCACACAGGACAGATACGCTGTATGCCTATTGTATTGCCCCATGGTTGTATTGTTTTTATAGTCACAACTTTTTCTACATGGTGATTTGTTCATTTTTGAGTTTTCTTGTTTGTATAATTTTGATTAAATATGTTGCTTAATTTTTGGCAAAAACAAGGTATAGAATCTACTTGATGTCACATCCATATATTGTATTTTAGGGATTTACGCTCCCAATGTCCTTCATTCTCTAATTGCATATTTTGGAGATTATCGCGAATTTAGGAACATGGTTCTTTTGTTATTCCGAATTTCCAGCTATATATATTTAATTTGATCAAGAATAGTGGGTGCTCAAGCACCATGCTCAAGTCCCCACGTCGCAAGTTTTTGCGGCTGAAAACGCACCTAAAAATTGCATCACAGGCAAATATCATAAATACATATTTTTTAAAAGACGTGAGGTCTCCCTTGTTTTCGTAATCGGCCAATGTAAAGCAGAAAGCTCGCAGGCTTATATAGTTGTGGCCAAAAGTATTGACACCCCTGCAATTTTGTGAGATAATACTCAGTTTCTCCCTGAAAATGATTGCAAACACAAATTCTTTGGTATTATTATCTTCATTTAATTTGTCTTAAATGAAAAAACACAAAAGAGAATGAAGCAAAAAGCAAAACATTGATCATTTCACACAAAACTCCAAAAATGGGCCAGACAAAAGTATTGGCTCCCTCAGCCTAATACTTGGTTGCACAACCTTTAGCCAAAATAACTGTGACCAACCGCTTCCGGTAACCATCAGTGAGTTTCTTACAATGCTCTGCTGGAATTTTAGACCATTCTTCTTTGGCAAACTGCTCCAGGTCCCTGATATTAGAAGGGTGCCTTCTCCAAACTGCCATTTTTAGATCTCTCCACAGGTGTTCTATGGGATTCAGGCCTGGACTCATTGCTGGCTACCTTAGAAGTCTTCAGTGCTTTCTCTCAAACCATTTTCTAGTGCTTTTTGAAGTGTGTTTTGGGTCATTGTCCTGCTAGAAGACCCATGACCTCTGAGGTAGACCCAGCTTTCTCACACTGGGCCCTACATTATGCTGCAAAATTTGTTGGTAGTCTTCAGACTTCATTATGCCATGCACACGGTCAAGCAGTCCAGTGCCAGAGGCAGCAAAGCAACCCCAAAACATCAGGGAACCTCCGCCATGTTTGACTGTAGGGACCGTGTTTTTTTCTTTTAATGCCTCTTTTTTTCTCCTGTAAACTCTATGTTGATGCCTTTGCCCAAAAAGCTCTACTTTTGTCTCATCTGACCAGAGAACATTCTTCCAAAACGTTTTAGGCTTTTTCAGGTAAGTTTTGGCAAACTCCAGCCTGGCTTTTTTATGTCTCGGGGTAAGAAGTGGGGTCTTCCTGGGTCTCCTACCATAAAGTCCCTTTTCATTCAGACGCCGATGGATAGTATGGGTTGACACTGTTGTACCCTCGGACTGCAGGGCAGCTTGAACTTGTTTGGATGTTAGTCGAGGTTCTTTATACAACATCTGCACAATCTTGCGTTGAAATCTCTTGTCAATTTTTCTTTTCTGTCCACATCTAGCGAGGTTAGCCACAGTGCCATGGGCTTTAAACTTCTTGATGACACTGCGCACGGTAGACACAGGAACATTCAGGTATTTGGAGATGAACTTGTAGCCTTGAGATTGCTCATGCTTACTCACAATTTGGTTTCTCAAGTCCTCAGACAGTTCTTTGGTCTTCTTTCTTTTCTCCATGCTCAATGTGGTACACACAAGGACACAGGACAGAGGTTGAGTTAACTTTAATCCATGTCAACTGGATGTAATTTAGTTATTGCCAACACCTGTTAGGTGCCACAGGTAAGTTACAGGTGCTGTTAATTACACAAATTAGAGAAGCATCACATGATTTTTCGAACAGTGCCAATACTTTTGTCCACCCTCTTTTTTATGCTTTTATATCCAATTTGGCATTAGGACAATTCTTTTTGTGTTTTTTCATTTAAGACAAATTAAATGAAGATAATAATAACAAAGAATTTGTGTTCACAGTAATTTTCAGGAAGAAACTGAGTATTATCTGACAAAATTGCAGGGGTGTCAATACTTTTGGCCACAACTGTATTATCAGATTGGGAAGGTCTATCGATATTGGGCCCTTCCCAGCTTAGAAATACCAGTCCGCAGCTGCCTCGGAATTGGTGCATCACATGAGATGCTCCAGTTCTGTTGCTTTACCCGAATCTTTCCGATTGCCCTGTTGTGGCAATTGGGGTAATATTTTTGGGGGTTCATGTTAGCAAAGCCCAGGGGTTAGTAATGGAGCCAATTGGGGTAATTTTTTGGGTGGTTGATCGCAGCTGTATAATGTTAGGTGAAGCCCAGGGGTCAGTAATGGAGAGGTGTTTATAAGACACCCCCATAACTTCCCCCAATCCGGAAGAAATGGGTAAAGCCCCAGAATTGGCACATTTACTGTGAAGTACCAATCCTGGAGAGGCTGCAGGGTTTTCTTAGGCTGGAAAGGGACAAATGATCATGGCCTTCCCATCGTGATAATATGAGCCCTCAGCTGTCTGCCTTGGCTGGTTTTAAAAAGTAATGAGGACCCCCACATCATTTAAAATATTTTACTTAGTTCTCAGCAGAGATCTTGGAGTTAGAGATGCATCCAGGCATCTTCCATGTGGTGTTCCCATTCCATTTAAGCACAGTTTTTATCTATTTTTCAGTGATTTTCCTGCCCCACCATATCTTCTGTTAGGAACTTTCCGAAAAATGCTTGAGTTTCTCATTCTCTTCCGTTATACTCGATATTTGAGTCAAGCTCGCAATTATTTTCTATGAGGATAATAATTTCCACTACTTCAGATTTCTTGTCTATGGCTCTGTTGTATGCATTATAAATACAGACATTGCATTAGGAGACACATAATTACCACCCTTGTATTTCTGTATACCTTCATAGTCATGGATCATAAATGAGAACTAACATATACAAATACCTAAGTATGAAATAAAGATATAAGGACACAGATCATTGATTTTAAACATATTTTATTAATTACAATCTTTTCCCCTACCTAAAGCCAATGATCCAGAAGAAGGCAAAAAACCTGAACACATTCAGCCAATGTGTGTTACAGGGAAAAAATTCCTTCTTGACCCTGGGAAAAGGCGATCAGTTCGAGAACCCTGGACCAAGGCCATACTACAGCTAACTAACTGACATGTATAGAGCAATGATACTCAATATGGAGACTCGTTTCTGGATTGCAGATCTTCTTTCTCCGGGTAACACGCCTCACCTTTCCTCATCAGATCAGACCCTGCAGCTCATAGGCTGACTACGTTCATCTCCCCTGTAAAAAAACAGAACACTACCCCCCTACAAACACTACCCCTTAATATACAGACATATAACTGTCCTATCAGGACCCTATACAGTTGGAAAACGAATAAAGTTGCACTCTGTAGTGCTAAAGCATGTAAATATGTACAGTATGCACAGACACATTAAATGATTAATACTGCACAATCGCATTGATCTCTTTAGATTCTTCAGTCTTCCTTCCGGGATCCAGATTCTCTCCCTAGAAAGAAAAAAAATATGAGTGGAAGTATCTGTATAAAACCTGTAGAAAACCATAAAGTGCCAGGTATCCACGTTCCTTTTACTACAAATTTTAAGTTTTGATGTAGGCAATTAAAAATGGTGTAATAAATATGATTTAAAAAAAAAATTATTGCTTCAAATTCCTTTATATATAAGTAACATAAATAGTAAAATAAATAAATAGAAAGCATGTAAATAAATATATTTCCCCCAATGTGTGTACACCAACCTCTCTCCCATGTAGGGGCATAATTGTAGACTTTTTGCCCCAATAATCTAAATTAAATTGACAGAACCCCCACCAACAATCTGTGCCAGCCACTGACCGTAGTAGCTACTGTAATGTCTCTATCTGAGGTGCCATCTCTGTGCTGACCTCTCTGATGTCCCCATGTTTGCTGCATAGAACTTTAAGTGTCCAACATTCCGCTGTGTGACCTCACAAAGAACCTTCATCACCCAAGTCTAGACATTCTACCAATAAGGACTGAAGAAATCCAGCACCTTACAGCCACAATCTGTAGACGTGGAGGGTCCATGTTGGGGGGTAAGCTCACTAAGAAATCCCTGTAAGGTTTGTTATTTACCTGTATCCTCCATCCTGTATCCTCCGCTCTCCTCGTCTTCTTCTTCTGAAATGAGCCTTTGCCCCCTGAACACCCGTTTATATAGACCCACAGTCATTGTGACATCATGCTGTGAGGTAACAATGGCCTCCTGTATTTGATGATGTCACAAATGACCATGAGTGAAATCTCCACAGGTGTTAATTAATATTGATAACAAGTAGCAATAATATGGCAGATCACATTGGCCAGCATCAAGGCTGGAGGAGCCAGGCGAGTAAGGGAAAGTTCCCAAAAATAAAATGCATTTAAAACAAGAACATTGAGTGTTTCTTTGCTGGTGATACATCTAGCAATGCACAAATGACAGGTAAGAGCAGGAGTCATTGTCTGTGAGAGAAACCATTCCCATTATTTCACGTTTTCACACATTTTGTAGGTGCAGGAACTTTGGACATTCCAGGTTTTGTAAAACTACAACTCACATCATTCCCAGCATAGAGCGCAGGATAAATATAAAAATTGTTTTTTACTTATTTTTCTCATGATATTCACCGTGCAATATAAGTGATAAGACAGCTTTATTCTTTAGGTCAGAACAATTACAGCAATATCAGATTAATACAAATTTTTGTAATGCTTTCCTACTTTTGCACACTAAAATCGATTTTTTTTTTTAAATTCTTTTGGGTGCCTAATATTTTTTGAACATTTTTTATTCATATATTTTGGAATATATACAGACATATTAAATGATTACTACTATACATTCACATTGCTCGCTAAATTCCTCAGTCTTCCATTCAGGATCCAGATTCTCTCCCTAGTAAGAAAAAAAATAATATGAGGGGAAGTATCAGTATAGAATCTGTAGAAAAGCATAAAGTGCTAGGTATCCACACTCCTTCTATTACGAATATTTTGGCCCTCCATACATTATAATGCACCCCCATAGTCCTCCATGTAGTAAAAACACACCAAAAAACAGGCAAAGAAGCTTACCTGTCTAGGCCTAAAGACAAATGCACTATAAGAGTGCAGAGGACCCAAATAAAGATGGCGACTACACAGGTGCAGTAATACTGATGTTTGGTACACCAGAGCAAACAAATACAATCTGTATGCGGCACTGTTCACACACAAAGGATGCAGAGCATTTGGCTTACAGCCTATTAATAAGGCAGCCCGCCAAAGGGCATTATTAATAGGTATTACTGCACCTGTGTAGTTGTCATCTTTACTTTTGTCCGCTGCACCCTGATAGTACATTTGTCTTGAGGCCTAGACAGGTAGGCATCTTTGCCTGTTTTTTTTGTGTGTGTTTTCTAGATTATTGGAGGATTTTCAAATCTTCTTTCTTTGGTTTTGTCCTCCATATAGAATAATGCTCCCACCATAGTCCTCTATATAGTATAATGCACCCTTCATTGTCATTCTTATAGTATAATGCACCCCCATAGTTTTCCATATAGTATAATGCACCCCCATAGTTCTCTGTATACAATAATGCACCCCCCATAGTCCACTATATAGTATAATGCACCCCTCATATTCCTCCATATAGTCTAGTGCACCCCCATAGTACTCCATATAGTATAATAAACCCCATAGTACCCCATATAGTATAATGTACCCACCATAGTCCTTCTTATAGTATAATGCACTCCTATAATTTTCCATACAGTATAATCTACCACCCATAGTCCTCAATATGGTATAATTCACACCTATAGTGCTATAAATAGTATATTGCACCCACCATAGTCCTTCTTATAATATAATGCACCCCCATAGTTTTCCATATAGTATAATCTACTCTCCATTGCCCTCCACATGGTATAATTCACCCCTCATAGTCCTCCATATAGTATAATGCTCTCCATAGTCAGCTGACGCTCCTTCCTTAATGATTTCTTTCAACTGTAACGGCATTCAGGAAGACAATACAGTTGAACTTGAGATGACAGGCGGGGGTCGGTGCCGACACTGGCAACTGTCCTCCCTCTCACGGACCCATAGCAGGAGCATCGCTTGCCACTGCTTCACAGGTATTAATTAAAGATGGCTGCAATATCTGAACAGAGCAGCATATATGGGTCTGATGGGAAGTGTGAATTTTTAGAAGATTGGTGAGAGCTTGTTCACTCCACAAATCTCAATCCATATTTATATTGATTCTCGCAATTTGTATTCGGAAAGCAATGGAGTAATGATGATATTTACCAACTGGGTAAATAGTTACTGTATATTGTGTAACATTCAAAAAAAACACACAGATTTTTTTGATTAATTTGTAATTTTAATGGACTTAAAGAGTGGCACAAAACAAAAACAAAACACCTCTACTCTATCAGAAGGTTACATTCATGTGTACAGCAGTGTGCAGCAGCGGATTAATCAGTGTAACATCCAGAGTCAGCAACACAGAATGTAGGTTTATTCATATCCAGGTTGAACAGCTTACAGCATGAAATGTGATCAGTCTGGTATCTGCTGTGGCTTGCAGCATGGGAGCATTACAACAAAGGGAAGAGAAGGAGGGGGCAACCTGTCTGTTTTTTTTTTGTCACTGAACTTTTTATTAACAATCTCACAATATGCACAATATATAAAACAGTACAGTAGTAGTTGTTGCAATACATACAGATCAATATGCATTATTCCAACACCCCCACTCAACAACTACTTATCCTCTTGGTCCCAGTGTGGTCCTCAATTCTTGGAACCTGGCTCGTGGCAATGGCTTTTTCATAATGTCAGCTGCCATCTTATCAGTTTCACAATAGACGAACTGAATTATGCCACGATCTATCAAATCACGTAAATGATGATGTCTGACGTCAATGTGCTTGGTTCTAGCACTGATCTTTTCACTGCATGCAAGTTTAATGCATCCTTGGTTGTCCTCATAAATCACCGTCGGCTGAGTTGACGGTGTGCCAAGATCATCCATCAATTGTCAGCCAAATGACCTCCTGGCTTGCATAGGCTGCGGACACATACTCCGCTTCTGTAGATGACAAGGCAGCAGACACTTGCTTCCTACTAGACCAGGAGATTAAACTTTCTCCAACTTTAAACAAGTATCCGCTTGTGGATTTACGATCATGCGAATCACCAGCCCAAACTGCATCTTCATAGCCGGTGAGTTCTAGATCTCCCGTTGCAGACAGTTTTAAATTTACATCTTGCATTTCTTTTAAATATCGGAGAAGTCTCTTAACAGCATTCCAGTCTCTTTGGCGTGGTTTTTCCACATATCTGCAAAGGATTCCAACTGTTGTTGTGATATCCGGTCGAGTCATAGTTGATATGTATAGAAGTGCCCCCACTGCCTGACGATATTTCTCATTGTTTGGCAACAGGTCATCTTTTCCTTCCAGCTTCAGGTAGGATGGTTCCATTGGGGTTGATATACTTCTGACATTCCAAACTGATTCAGAATCAAATTAATTTTTGCACTTTGGTTTAGAAGAAAACTTCCATCTTCCTCTCTCTGGATTTGGATTCCTAGATAATATGTTACATTTCCAAGGTCTTTCGTTTCAAAATGCTGGTTCAGAATTTTAGCCATTTTTCCAATTTCTGCGTCTTCCTGATGAACTACAATCACATCGTCCACATATAAGAGAATATACATCCACTTTCCATCTGTATATTTTGTGTATAAGCATGGATCCGCTTGACCTCTTTTAAAACCTTCTTCCAACAAGACCTTATTCATCTTGGTATTCCATGCTCTTGCTGATTGCTTAAGACCATAAAAGGTTTTTTGTAGTTTGCAAACAAGATTCTCTTCACCCCCTTTTACATAACCTTCAGGTTGAGTCATGTATAAGTCCTCAATGTCACCATTTAAAAAGGCAGTTTTTATATCCAAATGTCTGACATTCATCTTTTGTACAGCAGCTACAGCTAACAAAGCTCTGAACGTGGTCTGTTTAGCGACTGGAGCAAACGTAGCATCGTAATCTTCGCCATACTTTTGAGAATATCCTTTTGCCACCAACCTTGCTTTAAATCTGTTGACTTTACCTTCAGAGTCATATTTGGTTTTGAAGACCCACTTGCACTTGATTGCCTTTTTGCCCTGTGGCAGCTTGGTGAGTTTCCAAGTTTGAAGTTGATGAAGCAATTTGATTTCCTCATTAGCAGCATTGATCCACTTTGTTCTTTCATGGACAGGTAGTTCTTGCGTTTCATCCCATGACTGCAGCTCTGATTCAGGTAGTGTCTTAACTATGTAGGATAGACGTTTAGCTGGTACGCCTCTGTTTGATCTTGAAGATCTCCTGATTTCAGATTCACCTGACTTTTCTGTTGTTCCTTCAGTGGTTGAAGAATCCAGCCAGACCTCTACATCCTCCTTGTTATTGTCTTGTAATTGTGACTTCAGCTGGACTACTGGCGTGATGTCACAAAACTTGGGGGACACAAAGTTCTCATCAATCACTACATCTCTACTTATTGTGATCTTGTTTGTTTCTGGGTGTAGAATCCTATAACCTTTCTGGGTTTCACTGTAGCCTACCAGGATCCCTTCCTTAGCGTGAGATTCCCACTTAGTTCGCCTTTCTTTGGGAACATGTACAAGCGTTTTACTTCTGAATATTCTTATATGATGTGGTTTTGGCTTTCTGCTGTTCCATTGCTCAAACGGAGTTTTCTCTGTAGCTTTACCTGGTAGTCTGTTCTGAAGATAGCAAGATGTCATGATTGCTTCACCCCAATATGCTGTGGGCAGATTTGCATCAAACAACATACTTCTTCCACTTTCACAGAGTGTTCGGTTCATTCTTTCCGCGACACCATTTTGCTCAGGATTGTACGGTACAGTGGTCTGAAATAGGATTCCATTTTTCTTTAAAATGCTCTGTGTCTCATTACTTGTGTATTCAGTCCCATTATCTGCATGTAGAATCTTTGGCATTCTCCCAAATTTATTATATACATCAGCTAGATATACTTCAAGTTTCTCTGGAACTTCTTTCTTGCTGTGAAGCAGATGGACAACTGTATATCTTGAATGATCATCAATAAATGTGAGAAAATATCTCTTCTTCCCAGGAGTCTGAGTGCTCATTGGACCACAGACATCTGTATGTATTAAATCTAGTGTCTGTTCTGTTCTTGTAGTACTTCTCTTAGGAAAAGCTTTTCTAGACATTTTCCCTTTGATGCAGCTAGTACATTTCATTATCTGGTTACATAGATCAATTGTAATGTCGTCAGCTAGTTGCTTTTGAACTAACTTCCTTATTGCTTCTTGGTCTCTGTGTGCTAGGCGCCTATGCCATACATGAATGCAGTTATTGTGCCTTTCTTCCTGAGCAGTATACACACACTCTTTGCATTTAAGCTGGTAAAGTTCATTTGTGATTTTTCCTTCTGCTAGTGTGTGGCCCTCTTTTGAGATGATGCAGCTATCATGCTTAAATGTAACTTCATTTCCTTGTTTTGTGAGTTTCTTCACAGATAGTAAATTACTCTCAAGACTAGGCACATAGAGCACATCTTTTACTGGGATCTTCTTGCTTTGTGTTGGTGAGATTTGACAATCAATATAACCATCTCCTATACCTTGTGAAGTCATGTACTGACCATTAGCCATAATCACTTTCTCTGACTTACTTTGGTTAAGCTTAGAAAAGAAGTCCCTGTTATTAGTCATGTGACTAGTTGCTCCAGAGTCTATACACCATGCATGCTTTGATGTATTTACACTGACAGTAAATGCAGTTTCAGTATTCACAGAATCATTTTCTGCAGACACAGCACTTTTAACCCTTTGAAGACTGCTTTGCTTTTTCAGCTGATTCATTCTAGCTTTCCAGACTCTGCAGTCGGCTTTCAAATGTCCTGATTTCTTGCAAACAAAACATTCACGTGTTTCTTTTAGGTGCTTTCTGCTATCATTTAGATTTTGTGTCTGTAAAGCAGATTCTGCATCGCATGTCCTGCTATTTACACCTTCCGCTTTCCGCTTATATTCATCTATGAGCTTCCCTCTGACACTCCAATGTAAGCTCATCATTTGGGCGCGCATCTAGTGCGGTTACAAGCGTGTCATAGTTTTCTGGAAGACCACTAAGCAGTAATGAGGCTACATGAAAGTCCTTCAAATCTTCCCAAGTGCCTCTCAGGCGTTCTACAATCTCTAGAATGCTTGTTATGTAGTCCTGCACATCCTGGCCATTCTGTAGTTTAGACTGGTACAATTTTCTCATGAGATAAAGTTTATTGCTTAAATTTATCCTCTCATGCACCTTTTGCAGCTGCTCCCACATTTCTATTGCAGTTTCACTTTTACACACATGCACAATCTGATCATCATCTATACTGAGTGATATGGTACTTTGTGCTTTCTGCTCCATCTCTATCCACTCCTGTGATACTGGGTCAGGTTTAGGCTCCTGTGTGTATTTCCATGTACCTTCTCTTATCAGCAGCATTTTCACTTTGAATTTCCAGAATTGATAATTCTGGTTAGTGAGACTTGGTACTGTAAAATTCATGGAGTTACTGCTGCTGGTGGCCATCTTTGCTGTCTTCCTTTCTTTTCTTTTCTCTGTGCTCTGGGGATCTGGGACTCTAGGACTCTGGGCCCATAACCTGTTAGCAGCGGATTAATCAGCGTAACATCCAGAGTCAGCAACACAGAATGTAGATTTATTCATATCCAGGTTGAACAGCTTACAGCATGAAATGTGATCAGTCTGGTATCTGCTGTGGCTTGCAGCATGGGAGCATTACAACAACAAGAAGGGAAGAGAAGGAGGGGGCATCCGGTCTGTTTTTTTTTTTTTTGTCACTGAACTTTGTTAACAATCTCACAATATGCACAATATATAAAACAGTACAGTAGTAGTTGTTGCAATACATACAGATCAATATGCATTATTCCAACAAAAACACATTCAGTGCATTTCAATCAGCCTAGTGGAACTACAATTTGTGACTACATTGTATTGCTACAGTAATAGTGTGCAGTTCATTTGATAAATAATATACATAATTAATTATGCACCAAAAAACCCCATAAATTCACAAGACGTCTTTAAAGGGAACCTGTCATGTTGTACATGAGGTGCGATCTGTGGATATAGAGGAGGAAAAGCTGAGCAGAATGATATATAGGTTTGTTGGAAAAGATCCAGTATAAAATTTGTATTTTAATCATAGAAATCCATGGAGTCCAGTGGGAGGTCCTGCTCAGTGATTGACAGCCATCTCTGCATGCACAGTGATACAGGGAAGACTGTCAATTACTGCGTAGCACCTCCACTGGACTCTTCTCTTGCAGATCTATCATTTTCAGCATAACAGTTTCCTTCTAAAGTAGACATAAATTACATCTCCAAAATATTTAAACCTACACGTACTAATGAATGTTCATTAGCATTTGACCTGCTAGGGTAGCAGTTTGTGCTTCAGAGCTGTTCTTCCTACTGTACATGGAGACTGGAAGTTTGAATGAAATGTAGCCATAAGGCTGGGTTAACATTGTGTTTGTGGGCAGTGTTTAATGCATCCGTTACATAGCGGCATTAACGCTATTTAATGGATGCATTAACGCACCCATAGACTGCAATAGACGAGCGCATTGCCAACGAATGTCATAATCGGCATGCGTTCGCGATGTGCCATCATTCTGTGACGGACCCTCTGACGTGGTCTGCAGCGTCCGAGGGTCCGTCACTGCTAGCGCAGATAGGGAAGCTGCGCTAGCGTGATCGGTAAACACAATCACAATATGACAGTAACGTTAATGCAGTCCACCAACGCTATGTCTTGAATGGGCTGCATTAACGCCATGTGAACCTAGCCTTATAGTCGCCAGGTTATCCAGTCACCCATTTGCATGCAAGTATGCAGAAAATCCTTCACCCCTCCTCCTCTCTCTACACCTCTCAGTTTGGGTTTGCCCATAGCCTTGACCCTGTGTCTCCTTGGCTTTGGGAAACATGGAGAAGGTAATATGGCTCTCTATGGGAGGTATGAAAAGTTGCCGAACAAGTGTTCTCAGCAATTCTCAGAACTCTCGTATAAAAAAGAGTGAAGAAAGCCATGCATGATCGGCCACCTCTCCACTTACAGCAGAGCATCAACATAGTTATAGATTTTTTTTTTTAAAGGGATTGTTTGAGACACTAACATTGATGGCCTTATAATAGGTCATCAATGTCTTGTTGAGGGAGATGTGACACCTGGTACCCCTGCCGATCAACTGTTCCTCTTGTTCGTGGCGGCTTGAACTGCTCAATTGCGAGACTGCACAAGCACAGCTCCGCTGATGGAATAGTGGCTCTTGATTTGAATAAGGAGCGGATGTGCAGTACCTGGCCGCAGCCACTATACAGTCCGCGAAGTTGTGCTGTGCAGTTCTGGCTGACACTGGGAACAGCTGATCGGTCAGGTGTCCGGGTGTCACATCCCAACCGATCAGATGACCTATCCCAAGGATAGATGATCAGTGTTAAAGTCCAAGGTAACCCCTTTAACTGAGTCCCTCCTCCAACTGGCACCACTTCACTGGATCAGGAACAGTTTTTCTTTTTCTTAGGTGTCTCAATATTCCAAACTTATGCCCCCCCAGAGATGCAAATTTTTCTTTCAACCAATGGGCTGTATACCATGTAGCCTCTCTGTGGTTTGAATGGTTAGCATCAGAAGAGAAAAAGGAAATGCCTACAGAGACATTCTGTGGTACACGCCCACTTGGTTGATGGCAAAAATGTGCGCAATTATTGCCACGGGGTATAACCTTGGAATGGAGGGGCACAAAAGACAAAGAAAAACTGTTCATGAATTAGTTAAGAAGCGGCAATTGGAGGGGGTGCTCCTTTTAAAAAGTGAAAGGTTCTCTTTAATTCCCAGTGGTGGGGCCTGCAGCCATCATACATTTATGATTTATCCTTTTGGTATGTCAGATGGAAAAACCCCTTTTACATTTATATTAATTTTAAAAGAAGGCATAACTATAGGGAAAGCAGCTATAAATATGGTATAATATGGCAAGTTGAAAATTAAATTTGGTACATCCTCCTAAGGGACATCTGCTCACACAATTAAATAAAGTCTATTATTATCTGATTTCAATTTAAGTGAGTAAAATATTTCATAGTGTTGGTTATACTCCTTTGATAACTTTCAGCTGAACCCTCATCCTTTTAGCCAACTATTCCTGATAACCCACCGTCCACATGAACTCTTGTGTTGGCTTATCTTCCTTGAGAAAAAAGGATGGGGCATGCTGACATCCAACATGCCCAATACTTCTTTCTTATGACTTTTGATGTCAAGCAAAGTTGGGTCACTACCATATACATAAACGGCTGGAGTGAATGTCCAAAATTAGCAGGTTCAGTCGACCTTCATCTAATATGTATGGCAGCCTTAAGATCAGAAACCCTGAGACATGGAAGTCATCATCACATTGAAATGAAGGCAAAAAAAAAATAAAATCCATGACGTCATAAACGGCACTGATGGTGAATTGGCACAATTAAGGAAATGTTTAATTGAATCCTTCAGTTTCAAGAGTAGCCTCCCTCGCTTTATTCCGTGTTATTTTTCTGTAAAACAAAAGCACCGTAACGCTGTTTTATGGATGAACATTATATGGTTTACCTTGTAACTAGGGATGAGCGAGTAGTGAAGTATTCGGACTCGCTATACTCATACCGAGTATACCATAATACTCGGGTATTCGGTACGAGTAGCGAGTCCAATGATAGTCAATGGAAAATACGAGTAATTATCTGCTGGACCCTACAAAGTGGTCTGGTGGCAGAGGAAAAGGCTAAAAAATGTGTAAATGTTAAAAAAAGTATGCTGTAAACAAATGTATATAACGTGGGGGCACCTGGTCAGGCGCTGCATGAGTGGTTTTACACCACTGCTTCACTAGAATGTACAAACACTATTTGAAGTCCTGTGGCTTTTTGCCGGAAGAGCGGGACTCGTACGCCACTTACGCAGTGCCAGTGAATGATATAGCAGAAGTGCCGTAAGAGCGAGTGATGTTGGAGGCAATCTTCTGACAGCTAAGTGTGTAAGTAGTGTAAGGAGAGCAATCTGCCCTAGGGGCTGTGTTATGGTTAACGCAGGAAGAAGCCACCCATCATCTTCTTCATCAAAAGGGAATCACAATTATAAGCTTGGACTACTGTCCTTGTTGTGCCACTGGCCAATATGTAGGCATAGACATAGTGTCTTCAAAATATTAGCCCTAGGGGCTGTATCATGGTTGATGAAGGAAGCAAGACAGGTTTGAAGACTCAGAGCCAAACATTTAAGACGTAGCTAGGACTACTAGCATAGAGGTTGCAGTGCCCAGTGTCCAGGCATAGCCATACTGTCTCCAAAAATTAGCCCAAGGGGCGTGATACCATGGTTGATGAAGGAAGAAGGAGGGAAGAAGGGTCTCACTCTCATCACAAGTGCCTCCAATGGGAAATATTAATTAACATAACATTGTTTTTAGCTTATTGACCATGAGGTACATGTGTCAAAAGCATGGAAAATAAGGTGTGTGCATTAAACTATATTGAGGACTATAGGGAGTTTATTACACTATATGGAGGACTATGGGGAGTGTATTATACTATAGGGAGGACTATGGGGAGTTCATTATACTATATGGAGGACTATGGGGAGTGTATTGTACTATATGGAGGACTATGGGGAGTGCATTCTACTATATGGAGGACTATGGGGAGTGCATTATACTATATGGAGGACTATGGGGGGTGCATTATACTATATGAGGGAATATGGAGTGTGCATCATATTATGTGGAGGACTATATCGTACATTATACTAAACTATCAAAATGCTGCCTACTCATTGAGTGATTGGATTATTTATGCCAGAACAAAAATTATTGTTCTCGGCAGCACATCGTCCAGTGAAAACTGCAGAGCTACTGATAAAATGATACTGTATGGGGACAGATTAATCTAATAGTGATCATTCTGTGCCCATCATTCTTCCTCAGCCGGTGTAAAGAGGCCGGAAACAAGCGTTGAATAACTTCAATATTGTCGATCACACTCCTTTAATGGCCTGAATTCAGCACATGTAAATAAAACCAAAATGTTCGTGTGTGATGGTGCAATATGTTAGCATTTGGGTCCCCACTTTAACCCCTTCATGACATGGGCAGTACATGTATGGCGCATGTCGGATCTCTTCCTTTGATGTAGGCTCCGGTGCTAAGCCCACATCTTTTCCAGCACATGTCAGCTAGTTTCAACAGCTGACATGTGCCCCTAACAACCTCGGGCAGAATCGCGATCCACCTGCTGCTGTTAACCTGTTAAATGTCGCTGTCAATCTCTGACAGCGACATTTAACACAATCGCACTGGAAGCACATCACTAATCCCACCTATTGGCACCCATGTCAAATGACCCTCGGTCGGCGATGATATGGCATGACAACCAGGGGTCTGGAGGAGACCCCTATGGTTGTCATTGCCAGATAGCTATGTGCCCCACCCAGCGGTCCATGCTCAAAGCAAGTTAGCATTTCTGCTCCACAGAGCAGGGCTTCAGTCCTACTCTGTGTAGCACAGGCGATTGGACGATTGCAGCTTTTAGTCTCCTATGGAAACTATTGAGGCAAGTTTAAATAAAAAAAAAGTCTTTAAAAATATTAAAAAAATGAAAAATATAAAAGTTTGAATTATCCCCCATTCGCCCCATTCAAAATGAAACAATAAAAAAATACACATATTTGGTATAGCCGTATTCAGAATCGGCCAATACATCAATATATAAAAAGATTAATCCAATTGGAAAACGGTGTAATGAGAAAAAAAGTCAAAATGCCAGAATTACGTTTTTTGGTCACCGAAACATTGCATTAAATTGCAATAGCAGGCATTCAAAACATCATATCTATCCCAAAATGGAATTACTAAAAATGTCAGCTAGGCACGCAAAACATAAACCCCCACCCAGTCCCAGATCCCGAAAAATGGAGACTCAACGAGTCTCGGAAATTTACGCAATTTATTTTTGAACAAATTTTGGATTTTTTTTCACCACTTATATTAAAAAGAACCTATACATGTTTGGTATCTACGAACTTGTAATGACCTGGATAATCATAATGGCAGGTAAATTTTAGCATTTGGTGAACATGGTAAAAAAACAACAAAAACCACTTGGCACTTGGAATTTTTTTCTTGCTTTCCAATACAATATAAGGTAAAACCAATGGTGTCATTCAAAAGTACAACCCTTCTTGCAAAAAACAAGCCCTCACATGGTCATATTGATAGAAAAATAAAAAAGTTATGGCTCTGGGAAGAAGGGGATAAAAAAATAGAAACACAAAAACATAAAACGGCTCAGGGGTGAAGGGGTTGAAATTTTGCCCAGGGCCTAACTTGGTCTAAAACTGGCCATGCGTGTTTGACATCACTCCTCTCCTCCCCTTCTGTGTTTGCAAGATGATAAGAAAGGATAAAGTTTAGGATCACAGTGAGGAGCCATTTTGTTGGTGACTGCAAAGTGATACTGGCAAGTAGATAGTGTGACACAGCTCCGTGAACTTCTGTGGGAGCAGTGGTGTAATCTGTGACCCCGCTCCTTCCAGTACTTTACGACTCCTATTGAAGTTTACAGAGGGGGGTCACACATTACACCACTGCTCCCATAGAAGTGAATGGAAAGGGGTCACACATGTCTAAGTTAGCAGTAGTGTAATGTGGGACCCCGCTGAATATTATTTTTTTTGGGGAAGCAATTAATGTGACCCCTCTCCGTCCACTTCTATCGAAGTACTGGTGTATTGTGAGACACTGTTACATTCACTTTTATGAGAGCAGTGGTGTAATGCGTGACCCTGCTCCGTCCACTACATTACTACTCCCATAGAAGTTGACAGAACCTGGGTCACACATTACACCACTTGTTCCATAGAAGTGGATGAAGCAAGGTCACACATTTATTGACACCCCCACACCCCTCAAAAAATAATAATATTCAGCAAGGTCACAGAAAAGCTTATCTCACAACTTTGCAGCCCTTACAAAATAATTTTCATTTTAATGAACCCCTTAGATTCCCATATACAGTTGTGGCCAAAAGTATTGACACCCCTGCAATTCTGTCAGATAATACTCAGTTTCTTCCTGAAAATGATTGCAAACACAAATTCTTTGGTATTATTATCTTCATTTAATTTGTCTTAAATGAAAAAACACAAAAAGAATTGTCCTAAAGCCAAATTGGATATAATTCCACACCAAACATAAAAAAGAGGGTGGACAAAAGTATTGGCACTGTTTGAAAAATCATGTGATGCTTCTCTAATTTGTGTAATTAACAGCACCTGTAACTTACCTGTGGCACCTAACAGGTGTTGGAAATAACTAAATCACACTTGCAGCTAGTTGACATGGATTAAAGTTGACTCAACCTCTGTCCTGTGTCCTTGTGTGTACCACATTGAGCATGGAGAAAAGAAAGAAGACCAAAGAACTGTATGAGGACTTGAGAAACCAAATTGTGAGTAAGCATGAACAATCTCAAGGCTACAAGTCCATCTCCAAAGACCAGAATGTTCCTGTGTCTACCGTGCGCAGTGTCATCAAGAAGTTTAAAGCCCATGGCACTGTGGCTAACCTCCCTAGATGTGGACGGCAAAGAAAAATTGACGAGATTTCAACGCAAGATTGTGCGGATGTTGGAAAAAGAACCTCGACTAACATCCAAACAAGTTCAAGCTGCCCTGCAGTCCGAGGGTACAACAGTGTCAACCCCTACTCTCCGTCGGTGTCTGAATGAAATGGGACTGTATGGTAGGAGACCCAGGAAGACCCCACTTCTTACCCCGAGACATAAAAAAGCCAGGCTGGAGTTTGCCAAAACTTACCTGAAAAAGCCTAAAACATTTTGGAAGAATGTTCCCTGGTCAGATGAGACAAAAGTAGAGCTTTTTGGGCAAAGGCATCAACATATAGTTTACAGGAGAAAAAAAGAGGCATTCAAAGAAAACAACATGGTCCCTACAGTCAAACATGGTGGAGGTTCCCTGATGTTTTGGGGTTGCTTTGCTGCCTCTGGCACTGGACTGCTTGACCGTGTGCATGGCATTATGAAGTCTGAAGACTACCAACAAATTTTGCAGCATAATGTAGGGCCCAGTGTGAGAAAGCTGGGTCTCCCTCAGAGGTCCTGAGTCTTCCAGCAGGACAATGACACAAAACACACTTCAAAAAGCACTAGAAAATGGTTTGAGAGAAAGCACTGGAGACTTGTAAGGTGGCCAGCAATGAGTCCAGACCTGAATCCCATAGAACACCTGTGGAGAGATCTAAAAATGTCAGTTTGGAGAAGGCACCCTTCAAATATCAGGGACCTGGAGCAGTTTGCCAAAGAAGAATGATCTAAAATTCCAGCAGAGCAATGTAAGAAACTCATTGATGGTTACCGGAAGCGGTTGGTCGCAGTTATTTTTGTCTAAAGGTTGTGCAACCAAGTATTAGGCTGAGGGTGCCAATACTTTTGTCTGGCCCATTTTTGGAGTTTTGTGTGAAATGATCAATGTTTTGCTTTTTGCTTCATTCTCTTTTGTGTTTTTTTCATTTAAGACAAATTAAATGAAGATAATAATACCAAAGATTTTGTGTTTGCAATCATTTTCAGGAAGAAACTGAGTATTATCTGACAGAATTGCAGGGGTGTCAATACTTTTGGCCACAACTGTAGGCCTCCATATAGTACAATGGTGCCCACATTGTGTTCCCTATAGTAATACTGGCCCACATAGTGCACCATACAGTATAATAAGCCCTATATAGTGCTCAATACAGAATAAAGACTAGAATCACAGTGCAGTGCCATTTTCTTGGTGACTGTGTAAGGAGGTGGCGGGGACCCTCATGTACCTTCTCTTTCCTTAATGCCGTTCACCTGTGTCACATGTGGTACCCTGATGTTTTATTAATGTTTTACTATTGTGTGCACTGTAATATATTTGTCATGTACTGTAAAGTGATGTATTGTGCTTTAGCTTAGGGATTAGAATAGAGGGAGCACATTAGAGATAGGGAATAGGATAGATAGGAATGATTGTTAGATACAGGCAGCATAAGGGTTAAGCAGATAGGAGGAGTCACACAGCAGAGCAGCACAGAGCAGGGGGTATAGGAAAGATACATCCTAGGTTCTGATGGACGCTCGGTCACTTTGCCCAAGGGCAGGACGTTTGAGCAGAGTATTACAGGCTGTGGGGATGAAGCTGTTTCAGTAAGGGGCCCCGGGCTGAGACTCGTGCAGGTGTCACCAGCTTATACAGAACCATTTCAAGGAAGTATCTGCAGCTAGCAGCTGGGATTAGGAGGCAGCCGAGTCGGTGAGCCCATCACCCTATAGCTCGCAGCCGGACCAGGGAAACGGCAGTGTAACGCTCGTGCCCAGACTGGATGATGTGAGCAAGGATTGTGGCCCCACTGTGCCACAATCCAGACTGCCATGAAGGGGCATGACTAAGCAGCTACCTTCGTGTTCACTGAAGCCTCTAGTGGTGAGGTCAGGCTTGTGCGGCAGGTAGCTGTCAAGTACCACTCCAGGGTGGTGTCTGGCTGTAGCAGCTGATCCCACTAGGGATGGAACACTAATGACAGAGAGAAGAGCAGAGCCGCAGGGTGCAGAGCAAAAAGCAGAGCAGGGCCGCAGGGTGTAGAGCGAAGAGCAGAGCAGGTTCACAGGGTGCGGAGCAAAAAGCAGAGCAGAGCTGCAGGGTGCAGAGCAAAGAGCAGAGCCACAGGTTGCGGAGCAAAGAGCAGAGCTGCAGGGTGCGGAGCGAAGAGCAGAGCAGAACCTCAGGGTGCTGTGCGAAAAGCAGAGTAGAGCCACAGGGTGTGGAGCGAAGAGCAGAGCCACACGGTGCAGAGCAAAGAGAAGAGCAGAACTGCAGGGTGGGGAGTAAAGAGCAAAGCAGAGCAGAAGGAGTAGACACAAGGTTACACACAGCTAAGTAGGGAAGGAAACAGACAGGGACAAGAACAGGTACAAGAAACAAACTTAGCACAGACAAGGATGGACACAGGTACAAGTACAGGACAAAGGTTACAGGCCTGGGCATGCAGCACCCAGGGAGGCAGGAACACAAGACACACAGAGCACAGAAAGAATCTAGGTATGCAGCTCCCAGAGAGGCGGAACACTAGACACTCAGAGCACAGAAACGGGTCTGGGTATGCAGCCCCCAGAGAGGCAGAAAACAGGACAAGACCCGGCAACTCAGCAGCAAAGTATAGACTGACAGACTTTGTTGCTGAGGCATCTCCCTATGGGTGGAGATGCCTTAAGTACCTGATATCTCTTGGCAATAGGCTGGGACCAAATTAGGGTGTTGCATTCTATCTTTATAAGACTCAGGAAGTGCCAGTGCCACCAGCCACCCTAAGCATACAGCCAGGAAGTATGCAGCAAGCAAGGACATTAAGTACACAGCATGGAGCAGGCAGAGGACAGAACCCAAAGCATGGCCTATAGTGGTGAGTAAGATGGGAAGCCATGCAGTGATGCCAGCAGGGATGTTACATGCAAGAAGCTGGTGGGCCTGGAGCATGAGTGGGTCAAAGATTGTACAAGGAAACAAATGGGACACGGATTGTTCAGGAAAATAGTTGAGCTTGCTGGGAAAGGGAAGCTGATGCGGAAGATAGTCTGTCTGGATAACAGGGAAAGATAAGAAGATGTCTCTGTGTTTAACTTGTGCTGCCTGTGTGAAGAATGACCTCGAATTTATGGTCAGATATAAAATAAATATATATATAAAATAATGTTAAAAATAAATAAGTAAGGGCAATGCGATGTATAATTAAAATACCTTTATTAGATAATAGTGCTAAATGGTAATACTAAAAAACATTGTGCGTTCATTAAATATATAATATATCCTTTATATATAAAAAAAAATATGGAAAACACAGCGGGCCAGACACATGAAATAGATATTATTATTTCATCAAGAATTTATTTACTAATTAAATGTATACTACCCTTAGTAAGCTCATCCCATAAAAAGAAAGGTGACAAAATAAATAAGGAGCCAATTAATAAAATATTAAAATATTCAAAAATCCCATAAGGGCTTCAAGCTCGGCAAGGTGAAAGTGCAAAGCTTAAATAAATATATATTAAAACCCAAATATACAAAATTTAACTAACATGTGCATATGAAAAAGTGCCAAGTGCAAAAGTGCCAATAAGAGCAGGGGAGAGCAATTGGGGGTATATACCTTTAAGGCCCGCCGGTCACAGAGCAGCACAACCCCAACGCGCGTTTCGGATTGAATCCTTCATCAGGGGGTGGTGTGTGTTCTGAACTGGTCTCCCTAAATACTCCTGTGGTGTGCAATGAGCCAGGACTGAACTTATTGCGGCGCTCGCGCCGCCGTGATGACCCGGACGTGACGCCCGCCCCCTCGTCACAAGACCGGCAACCCGGAAACCAACCCTGAGTTGCCTAGTCACAGACTCTGAAACAGAAGGTCCGCGATCCAGACTGTGCACGCGCACAGGCCATCCATTCCCATGGATACATACACAGATCCAATGTGGGAGGGTTACAGGTATCAGCGGCACATGCATCGTTGGCAGGACAAGCAGTCTCAGGAGATGCGCGGCGTCCAAGGATATTGCCATGGATACCGTTACGTACACCACAGAACGCCGAGTCACCAGCAGCGCACGCGCACATCCTGAACCCAGGCACATAGGCTAAATGCTTTAAGGGCAGTTTATATACCATATGTAAGGTAGGGCACAAGAGTATACTGTATATAAGAAAAAGGAGATATGGATGGAAAAAACGGGGGCATATAATATAAAGAAATCATATATAATATACAGAGGAGAAATGTATTATACTGTATATCTAAAAAATAATATAAAATAGTGAATAACTTATTATAGAAAAAATAAATAAATATAATAAGAAAATATTAGACAAAAAAATAGAAAAAATATATAGAAAAA
The DNA here is from genome assembly GCF_039654945.1 of Dendrobates tinctorius. Classification (NCBI taxonomy): domain Eukaryota; kingdom Metazoa; phylum Chordata; class Amphibia; order Anura; family Dendrobatidae; genus Dendrobates; species Dendrobates tinctorius. The sequence continues at coordinate 35,318,175 of NW_027361829.1, forward strand.
TAAAGAAAAAATAGAAGAATTAATAATAGAATATATACCGTGTATACTCATGTATAAGCCAAGATTTTCAGCCCATTTTTTTGGCTGAAAGTCCCCCTCTCAGCTCATACACGGGTCATATACCTGGGGGTCGGCGGGGGAGCGGGAGCGGGGGTGTCAGAGATCATACTTACCTGTCCTGCCGTGGTCTCTGCAGCCTTGCTTCTCCACTGTCTCCCTTCCTGTCTTCAGCGGTCACGTGGGACTGCTCATTACACTCATGAATATGCACAGGGTCTACCATTCTCCCTTTAGCAGCTATATAACATGGTTAATATATTAATTTTTAATATTTTTAGCAATATCTTTTATCCAAAGACTTTTCTGGATTTTAAACCGTGGTGTATATAGATATTGCTTTAACCAGGTTGTTTGGGTTCTCTGTGTGAAGAATGCAGATAAGAATATGTCTCCGTGTTTGACTTGTGCTACCTATGTGATGAATACACTGCTGTCTAGTAAAGTTAAGCTGTTGGAAAAAGACCTCATCTCTGAAGTGATTTGTGGAGCTTATGAATGCGGAACCGACATGGCAGCGGCTGAGGGGAATCCGGCAGAGCCTGTGAGTGTGCTGGGGTGCATGCTGCACATGCAGTACAATGGACTTTATCTTTTCATGTACAAGGTGACGGGGTGCTCACTGACTGTTGCTTAGTTTAGTGATCTTACCCAAGACTACCACCCCGTGCCACTTTGTTACAACTGCATTGTGATCTACATGTGCTACTGGTCCGGAGAAGTAGCGTGGACCATTGGCGAATATCAAGGCTGTGGCAGTGTGAATATCAGGGCCAGGCATGGTGCTTTTTTGCAGGGGCAAAAATATGAGCTGGGAAGACAGGAAATATGACCATAACGACCCGCCCTATAAAACTGTCCCATTAGTTAACGCCTTTAGTGAACCCCGTAAAAAATAAAAGTAAAAAACAAAGCAAAAAATAATGCTTTATTATCATACCGCCGAACAAAAAGTGAAATAATGCGCGATAAAAAAGACGGCTATAAATAACCATGGTACTGCTAAAAACGTCATCTTGTCCCGCAAAAAACGAGCCACCACACAGCATCATCAGCAAAAAAATAAAAAAGTTATAGCTCGCAGAATAAAGCGATGCAAAAATAATTATTTTTTATATAAAATTGTTTTCAGTGCATAAAAGCGCCAAAACATAAAAAACTACATAAATGAGGTATCGCTGTAATTGTACTGACTCGGAGAATAAAACTGCTTTATCAATTTCAATGCGAAACGGTGTAAAGGCAGCCCCCCAAAAGAAATTCTTGAAATGCTGGTTTTTGCTCATTCTGCATCCCAAAAATCGGAATAAAAAGTGATAAAAAAATTTCACGTGCCCAAAAATGGTACCAATAAAAACATCAACTCTTCCCGCAAAAAATAAGACCTCACATGACTTGGTGGGTCAAAATATAGAAAAATTATAGCTCTCAAAATGTGGTGATGCAAAAACTATTTTTGCAATAAAAAGTGTCATTTAGAGTATGACAGCTGCCAAACATAAAAACCCACCATAAATAGTAAATCAAACCCCCTTTATCACCCCCTTAGTTAGGGAAAAATAATACAATTAAAAAAATGTATTTCCATTTTCCCATTAGGGTTAGGGTTAGGGCTAGGGGTAGGGTTAAGGTTAGGGCTAGGGTTTGAGCTAGGGATAGGGCTGAGATTAGGGGTGTGTTGGGGTTAGAGTTGGAGTTAGAATTGGGGGGTTTCCACTGTTTGGGCACATCAGGTGCTCTCCAAATGCAACATGGCGACTGATCTCAATTCCAGCCAATTCTGCGTTGAGAATGTAAAATGGTGCTCCTTCCCTTCCAAGCTCTGCCATGCACCCAAAAAGTGTTTTACCCCCACATATGGGGTATCAGCCTACTCAGGACAAATTGCAAAAAAACTTTTGGGGTCAGATTTCTCCTGTTACCCTTGGAAAAATAAAAAATTGGAGACAAAAATATCATTTTTGTGGAAAAAAAAATGATTTTTTTATTTTCACGCCGGGGCGTTATAAACTTCTGTGAAGCACTTGGGGGTTCAAAGTGCTCACCACACATCTAGATAACTTCCGTGGGGGGTCTAGTTTCCAAAATAAGTTCCGTGGGGGGTCTAGTTTCCAAAATGGGGAGTTTCAACAGTTTAGGCACATCAGAGGCTCTCCAAACGCAACATGACACCCGCAGACCATTCCATCAAAGTCTGCATTCCAAAACGTCACTACTTCCCTTCCGAGCCCCGACGTGTGCCCATACAGTAGTTTTCTCCCACATATGGGGTATCAGCGTACTCAGGACAAATTGGACAACAACTTTTGGGGTCCAATTTCTCCTGTTACCCTTGGGAAAATAAAAAAAATTGGGGACTAAAGATCATGTTTGTGGAAAAAAATATGATTTTTTTATTTTCACGCCCAGGCGTTATAAACTTCTGGGGAGCACTGGGGGGTTCAAAGTGCTCACCACACATCTAGATAAGTTCCTTGGGGGGTCTAGTTTCCAAAATGGTCTCATTTGTGGGGGTTTCCACTGTTTAGGCACATCAGGGGCTTTCCAAACGCGGGATGGCATCCAATCCCAATTCCAGCCAAAAAAGTCAAATGGCGCTGCATCCCTTCCAAGCTCTGCCATGCACCTAAATAGAGTTTACCCCCACATGTGGGGTATCAGCGTACTCAGGACAAATTGCACAATAACTTTTAGGGTCCTGTTACCCTTGGAAAATAAAAATTGGGGGTGAAAAGATCATTTTTGAGGAAAAAATGTGATTTTTTTTATTTTACGACTCTACGTTATAAACTTCTGTGAAGCCCTGGGAGGTTCAAAGTTCTCACCACATATCTAGATAAGTTCCTTGGGGGTCTAGTTTCCAAATTGGTGTCATTTGTGGGGGGTTTCCACTGTTTTGGCACATCAGGGGCTTTCCAAACGCGACATGGCGTCCGATCTCAATTCCAGCCATAAAAGTCAAATGGCGCTGCTTCCCTTCCGAGCTTTGCCATGCGCCCATATAGTGGTTTACCCCCACATATAAGGTATCAGCATACTCAGGACAAATTGCACAATAACTTTTGGGGCCCTGTTACCTTTGGAAAAATAAAAATTGAGGGTGAAAATGTCATTTCTTTGGAAAAAATTAAGATTTTTTAATTGTACGGCTGTACGTTATAAATTTCTGTGAAGCCCTTGTGGGTTCAAAGTTCTCACCACATATCTAGATAAGTTCCATAGGGGATCTAGTTTCCAAAATGGGGTCACTTGTGGGGGGTTTCCACTGTTTAGGCACATCAGGGGCTCTCCAAACGTGACATTCCAGCCAATTTTGTATTGAAAAAGTCAAACGGCGCTCCTACCCTTCTGAGCTCTGCCATGCGCCGAAACAGTGGTTCCCCCCCACATATCAGGTATCAGCATACTCAGGAGAAATTGCACAATAACTTTTGCATCCAATTTCTCCTGTTGCCCTTGGTAAAATAAAAAAATTGGACCTGAAGTAATTTTTTTGTGAAAAAAAGTTAAATGTTCATTTTTTTTAAACATTCAAACAATTCCTGTGAAGCACCTGAAGGGTTAATAAACTTCTTGAATGTGGTTTTGAGCACCTTGAGGGGTGCAGTTTTTAGAATGGTGTCACTTTTGGGTATTTTCTATCATATAGACCCCTCAAAGTGACTTAAAATGTGATGTGGTCTGTAAAAATAAAATGGTGCTGCAAAAATGAGAAATCGCTGGTCAAGTTTTAACCCTTATAACTTCCTAACAAAAAAAATTTTGGTTCCAAAATTGTGCTGATGTAAAGTAAACATATGTAAAATGTTGCTTATTAAGTTTTTTGTGTGCCATATCTCTGTGATTTAAGGGTATAAAAACTCAAAGTTGGAAAATCGAAATTTTGAATGAATTTGAATGAAATTTTACCACTAACATGAAGAACAATATGTCACAAGAAAACATTGTCAGAATCAGTGGGATCCATGGAAGCATTTCAGAGTTATTACCTCACATATGACAGTGGTCAGAATTGTAAAAATTGGCCCGGTCAAAAACGTGCAAACCATCCTTGGGGGTAAAGGTGTTAAAGGATGGTGGGGGTGGTCACCACCCACATCAGCTGGCCTAGCAACTCCACAGCTGCAGAAAGCTGCCAGCAAGAAAAACTGACATTAACCCCTGCTGGCCTAAAAGTAAAAAAGCTACATTTAAATTTTAGTCGAACCACGTCTCAACCCGCTGCGATTCACCTCCACGGTCACCTGATCCTCAGGTTTGTGACAACCTGTGTAATACATTATGTACCTGCATTACTGGAGGTAACTCCAGCTGAAAAGTCCCTGGGCTGGAATGGCCAACATCCGATACAGCCCGACCACCCTAAATCTCCAGGTCTCAGATGTGCACTTCCACTTGATGTCTTTAGTGGACACCCACACGTACTCATTCACACATAGGTTCAGACCTGAACATTTATTTCCACATGTACGTTTGCCAACAGACTGTAATTTCTCTGAGGAACAGACAACAGAGGTATCCCCCCGTGTCACCAAACTCATACCCTCACAACATACAGGGGGAACCACCACCCTCCCTTGATCCCTCCTCCTGAGAGGACACCGAGATTCAGAGTTTACTTGTGATGAGGGTTGAATCCTGCCCCTATTCCCTGGAAGCACCTTATCTGCCTCCACCAGAGAAGGAGTAGGTTTGAGAAAGACAGCAGAGGCAGCAGTCTTTACAAGACTGGTCCCAACTAACTAATTCACTAGACCACCAATCAATGACCAGATTGTGTCACTTCAACAAGGGAAAGCCTAAGATTATGGGAGTTGACATACCCTCCAAGACGTAGCACGACAGGGACTCTTCATGAAGAGTTCCTACACGCAGGTTAATATTATCTACAACTTGGGTCACACTCCCTTGGCTGAGAGGATCAAAGATAATTGCCTGGATGGAAATTGGTCTCGCCAGCAACCTACTGATCAGACCAGAGGTCTTCACAAAGTGAGAATCCACCAGATTGACCGCAGCTGCATTATCCACAAGAACCGGCACAGTCTCAGTCTCCCCACCAACCAGCACTTCAGCAGAATCGGAAAACTGAGAATTAAAGGTGGAAGATATGTACACACCCGGGTCTTCTTCCTCCACACGGCCAGGGGAACACAGTTTTGGAGATGAAGTACCAATGCACCAACTTTGGCGTGAGATGTGCAGACATTAATGTAATGATCCGTAAGACAACAGTAGAAACATGTCCCCATCCCATGGCGAACCGCAGGCAATCCAGTTTGAGAAGAGACTCCTCCCACCTACATAAGTTCATCTCTCTTCACCAGTGTGTTCTCCTCCCTAGAAAGAACAACAGGGGGCAGATTCAGTGTATGTCTCTCTCCGAGGCGTCTATCCACACGTCTATGGTCACACAAACGTGTATTCTATCATCTGAGAAAATTGGTCCAATTATGGTAATCACATTCTGATAAGACTCTTTTCAAAGGGTGATCAGAGTGTGATCCAATTTTCTCGGATATGGTGAAAAAAAATCTCTATCTTAATTCAGTTTGTCTGTGAAAATTGGACTGTACTCAGATGTCATCTGACTGTGGTCTGATGTTTACAATGGAACCAAAGACATCAATGTTCAAGTGTTATCCAATAATCAGATGCAACTCGTGCATCCTGCGATTATTTCTTCTGACGGACTCAGCTAGAGAAAAAATCAGACATGTGCCCCATGGAATAACACGGGGTTGAGTGCTATCTGTCAAAACTAGAGATAGCACACGTCTAATTTCAACATCGTGTTCTTGAGCCCTTATATTGTTCTGTTTTATACGTAGGTAGTGCACACATAAAAGCCTTGATATTCTACTGACCATACTTTAGAATTACACCATATTATGTACTACAGCAACTTTAACAAATTAATCGATTTTTGCACACTAATTAATCTGCTTTCACGCAAATGTGCAACATACATAAAAACCTTAAAAGCTTTAAAATCACTGCATCGCATATTTTGACTTTTCAGTTGCTGATCACAGTCAATTACCTCTTAGATTGTTCCTTGAGGAAATTCAATAGCAAATGTATATAATTAACTGGACAATGTCTGGCTTAAAATAATCTGAGATATTGCTTTCTCAGATACATCTGAAATTTCCAGTGCATTTTCGTGCTGAACCTTTCAATTGAAAGAGCACATTTCTTCAGTGACATTTTTTTCACATTCATTATATTTCTCCAGTCTCATAAGTTACCAACTGTTACTTGAAAAGAGCGCTTTGCTCAGGGGAACTTTAAGACACAAAGAACTCTTCTATACAAAGTCATTTTCTTCCCCTGAAATATAAATAAATGAGAAGCGCTCCAAGTGCGTTCATGACAAGTAAGTAGTCATAAACAGCAGAGAAAGATTTCCTAAACCTAACAGAATATGGTTTCCCCGTATGGTGAAATGTGTTTGTAATTGAGCTGTCATAAGCCATATCACATTGATCTCTCAGTCTCAGGTCATTGCTGAGGTCATGGAGGGTTGCAGACAGTTGAATGGTCCGGGGCATCGGAATAAGCCTGCCACACATTACCAAGAATATTACAAAACAGTGTTAATATATTAGGGATCTGTCGGTAAAATTAATAAAATGACACATGCCGTAGCAATGTTAAAAATAGTAGCATTGTTTCATTCAGTATATTAATGATTATTCACTGTTACTTGGCCCTTAGTCCACTTGAAACAATTTATTAATTATATTTCCATTCACTATTTAATAAATCTTTCAGAAAATAATTGCTATTTCTGAAATGGATACATGCTATGTAACATGATGGTATGTTACTTAACTACATCACTGTTTCCACTAAAATATAATATTTGTCTGTTAAAATATGGCATTGAGTATACTGACTAACATATTGGCACTGAGTGCCTCTAAGAGAGTCAGAGTTTTTTTTGCCTGTGAAATCATACTGAGATGTAAGCTTCCCAATCATGCTTCCATAGAAACATTTCTAGAATTTTAGAGATGAGTGAATCCATTTGATGCAAATCAAATTTGACTCACATTGTGAAAAATTCGCTGAACCTGGCTAATTCATACAATTGACGTTTCACTTTGCATGAATCGCCTAATATGCCCACCGCTGTTTAACCCCTTTAACCCAAAGGGTGCTTTGCACGTTAATGACCGGGCCAATTTTTACAATTCTGACCACTGTCTCTTTATGAGGTAATAACTCTGGAACGCTTCCATGGATCCTTGTGATTCTGACAATGTTTTTTCGCGACATATTGTACTTCATGACAGTGGTAAAATTTCTTTGATATGACTTGCGTTTATTTGTGAAAAAAACCAGAAATTTGGCAACTTTGAATTTTCATGCCCTTAAATCACAGAGATATGGCACATGTTTACTTTACATCAGCACAATTTTGGAACCAAAATTGTTTGTTAGGAAGTAATAATGGTTAAAAGTTAAACAGCGATTTCTCATTTTTACAACACCACTTTTTGGGGGGACCACAGCACATTTGAAGTCACTTTGAGGGGTCTATATGATAGAAAATACCCCAAAGCGACACCATTCTAAAAGCTGCACCCATCAAGGTGCTCAAAACCACATTCAAGAAGTTTATTAACTCTTCAGGTGCTTCACAGGAATTTTTGGAATGTTTAAAAACAAAATGAACATTTAACTTTTTTTCACAAAAAATTTACTTCAGATCCAAGTACAGAAATATCCTGGATGAAAACCTCTTCCAGAGTGCTCTGAACCTCAGACTTGGTAGAAGGTTCACCTTCCAACAAAACAATGACGCTAAGCACACAGCTAAAATAACAAAGGAGTGGCTTCAGAACAACTCTGTGACTAGTGTTGAGCATTCCGATACCGCAAGTATCGGGTATCGGCCGATACTTGCTGTATCGGAATTCCGATACCGACTTCCGATATTTTTTCAATATCGGAAGTCGGCATCGGAATCGGAAGTTCAAAGTTGATTGACAGCCTGACGTCATCATGATGCGCGGTGTGTGCGCATCATGATGCGCCGTCATTTCGGGCCTTCCGGGGGTCTCTGCCGGCCTGCCGGGGGGCTGTGTGGACTGCCCGGGGTCTGTACCGGCCTGCCTGGGGGCTGTGCCGGCCTGCCGGTGGTCTGTGCACCCTGTGGGGGTCTGTACCGGCCTGCCGGGGGGCTGTGCCGGCCTGCCGGTGGTCTGTGCACCCTGTGGGGGTCTGTACCGGCCTGCCGGGGGGGCTGTGCCGGCCTGCCGGGGGGCTGTGCTGATGTCCGGGGGTCTGTGCAAGCATCGTCCGATGGGACTACAAGTCCCATCTGGCGATGCCTGCTACCATGACAGTGATTGACACATTAGCCAATGATGGGACAGTAGTAGTCCCATCATCTGGCTAATGTGTTAAATGTTAAAAAAAAATAAAAATACTACATACATACTACATGCACGCTACATACATACTACATGCTACATACATGCTACATACATACCACATACATACTACATACATACTACATACATACCACATACATACTACATACATACTACATACATACTACATGCATGCTACATACATACTACATGCTACATACATACTACATACATACCACATACATACTACATACATACTACATACATACTACATACATACCACATACATACCACATACATACTACATACATACTACATACATACTACATACATACTACATACATACTACATACATAACACATATATACTACATGCATGCTACATACATACTACATGCTACATACATACTACATACATACTACATACATACTACATACATACCACATACATACCACATACATACCACATACATACTACATACATACTACATACATACTACATACATAACACATATATACTACATGCTACATATATACTACATACATACTACATACAAACATACTACATATATACTACATGCATGCTACATACATACTACATGCTACATGCATACTACATATATACTACATACATACTACATACATACTACATGCATGCTACATACATACTACATGCTACATACATACTACATATATACTACATACATACTACATGCATGCTACATACATACTACATGCTACATACATACCACATACATACTACATACATACTACATGCTACATACATACTACATATATACTACATGCATGCTACATACATACTGCATACTACATGCATGCTACATACATACTACATACATACTACATGCTACATACATACCACATATATACTACATACATACTACATACAATACATTCATACAATACATACATAGACATACAGTACATATAACATAGAGTAACATACTTACCAATACTTGTCACATTGTTCCCCGAAGCCATTGTCTTTTACGGAATAAATATTAACATAACAAACCACAAAAATACTCACCCACGATCCGAAGCAGTCCACGAGTGTGTCCCACGACGATCTTGGGTAGAGAACTGCAGCATCAGCTGTTGCTGCCATTCTCTACGGGCTGCAGGAATCCAAAGACGGAAGGTAGGTATCCTTCCACACTGTATTCCTCCGCCACTTAAAAAAAAAAAAGTCCATAGTCTCACTTTATGCCATTGCTGTGTGGTATGTAGTATGTATGTAGCATGCATGTAGCATGCAGTATGTATGTAGCATGCATGTAGTATATATGTAGTATATATGTAGCATGTAGTATGTATGTAGTATGTATGTGGTATGTATGTAGCATGTAGTATGTATGTAGCATGCATGTAGTATGTATGTAGTATATACACTCACTGGCCACTTTATTAGGTACACCATGCTAGTAAGGGGTTGGACCCCCTTTTGCCTTCAGAACTGCCTCAATTCTTCGTGGCAGAGATTCAACAAGGTGCTGGAAGCATTCCTCAGAGATTTTGGACCATATTGACATGATGGCATCACACAGTTGGCGCAGATTTGTCGGCTGCACATCCCTGATGCGAATCTCCCGTTCCACCACATCCCAAAGATACTCTATTGGATTGAGATCTGGTGACTGAGGAGGCCATTTGAGTACAGTGAACTCATTGTCATGTTCAAGAAACCAATCTGAGATGATTCGAGCTTTATGACATGGCGCATTATCCTGCTGAAAGTAGCCATCAGATGTTGGGTACATTGTGGTCATAAAGGGATGGACATGGTCAGCAACAATACTCAGGTAGGCTGTGGCGTTGCAACGATGCTCAATTGGTACCAAGGGGCCCAAAGAGTGCCAAGAAAAAATTCCCCACACCATGACACCACCACCACCAGCCTGAACCGTTGATACAAGGCAGGATGGATCCATGCTTTCATGTTGTTTACGCCAAATTCTGACCCTACCATCCGAATGTCGCAGCAGAAATCGAGACTCATCAGACCAGGCAACGTTTTTCCAATCTTCTACTGTCCAATTTCGATGAGCTTGTGCAAATTGTAGCCTCAGTTTCCTGTTCTTAGCTGAGAGGAGTGGTACCCAGTGTGGTCTTCTGCTGCTGTAGCCCATCTGCCTCAAAGTTCGACGCACTGTGCGTTCAGAGATGCTCTTCTGCCTACCTTGGTTGTAACGGGTGGCAATTTGAGTCACTGTTGCCTTTCTATCAGCTCGAACCAGTCTGCCCATTCTCCTCTGACCTCTGGCATCAACAAGGCATTTCCGGCCACAGAACTGCCGCTCACTGGATTTTTTTTCTTTTTCGGACCATTCTCTGTAAACCCTAGAGATGGTTGTGCGTGAAAATCCCAGTAGATCAGCAGTTTCTGAAATACTCAGACCAGCCCTTCTGGCACCAACAATCATGCCACGTTCAAAGGCACTCAAATCACCTTTCTTCCCCATACTGATGCTCGGTTTGAACTGCAGGAGATTGTCTTGACCATGTCTACATGCCTAAATGCACTGAGTTGCCGCCATGTGATTGGCTGATTAGAAATTAAGTCTTAACACACAGTTGGACAGGTGTACCTAATAAAGTGGCCAGTGAGTGTATGTAGTATGTATGTAGCATGTAGTATGTATGTAGTATGTATGTAGCATATATGTAGTATGTATGTAGCATGTAGTATATATGTAGTATATATGTAGCATGTAGTATGTATGTAGTATGTATGTGGTATGTATGTAGCATGTAGTATGTATGTAGCATGCAGTATGTAGTATATATGTAGTATGTATGTAGCATGTAGTATATATGTATTATGCATGTTGTATATATGTAGTATGTATGTTGCATGTAGTATATATGTAGTATGTATGTTGCATGTAGTATATATGTAGTATGCATGTTGCATGCATGTAGTATATATGTAGTATGTATGTTGCATGTAGTATATATGTAGTATGAATGTAGCATGTATGTAGTATGTAGTATGAATGTAGCATGTATGTAGTATGCATGTTGTATGTATGTAGCATGTATGTAGCATGTAATTTTTTTTTTTTTTTTTTACATTCAACACATTATCCGGATGATGGGACTACTACTGTCCCATCATTGGCTAATGTGTCAATCACTGTCATGGTAGCAGGCATCGCCTGATGGGACTTGTAGTCCCATCGGACGATGCCTGCACAGACCCCCGAAGCCTGCACAGCCCCCCGGCAGGCCGGCACAGCCCCCCGGAGCCTGCACAGCCCCCCGGAGCCTGCACAGCCCCCCGGCAGGCCGGCACAGCCCCCCGGAGCCTGCACAGCCCCCCGGCATGCCGGCACAGCCCCCCGGCAGGCCGGCACAGCCCACCGGAGCCTGCACAGCCCCCCGGCAGGCCGGCACAGACCACCGGAGCCTGCACAGACCCCCTGGCAGGCCGGCACAGCCCCCCGAAAGGCCCGTACAGACCCCAGAGAGGCTGTACAAGGGAAAAACAGGATTTTTCTTATTCTGATACCGGAAGTCCCATAGACTTGAATGGGACTTCCGGTATCGGAATCGGCGATACCGATACTTTTTTTTAAGATCGGCCGATCCATTCCGATCCGATACTTTGAAGTATCGGACGGTATCGCTCAACTCTATCTGTGACCATTCTTGACTGGTCCAGCCAGAGCCCTGACCTAAACCCAATTGAGCATCTCTGGAGAGACCTGAAAATGGCTGTCCACGAACGTTCACCATCCAACCTGACGGAACTGGAGAGGATCTGCAAGGAAGAATGGCAGAGGATCCCCAAATCCAGGTGTGAAAAACTTGCATCATTCCCAAGAAGACTCATGGCTGTGTAAGGGATTGTAGGTTTAACCCCTTTAATGCTCTCTGTGCTGCTAACGTGTTGTGAGTTCATTTTCCCCTTCACTACTGAGGCCCGAGGAACTCCCTCTTCTGGTAAAGAAAGGTAGTGAGCCTGATTATCAAACACCTGAGTCTGATAATGATGATGACTGGCTGAGTGGAGTTACTGACTGGATATAAGGCTGCCGACGCCCATCTGCCCTGCGGGTGATTTCTCTGTGGGATCCTTGGAGACCAGTCTGAATTCCTGCTCTTCTAAAGCTGTTTTCTGCTCGGCTTTTTGCATTCTTGCTTTGACTTTGTTTTGCTTTGTTTTTCTGGATTTCTGCCATTCCCTGCTGGGGTGTGCTGAATTCCTTTAGCTCTGTCTTCTGAAAATACCTGAGTGCTGATTTAGTTTTTGAAGCCTAGCTGCTTCATGGTCTTTTTCATATCAGCTTGTTGGCTTATGTTTTTGATAGGGTTTTGGCAGATTGCAGACAGCAACCTTCCTTTCCTGTTCTGTTTAGTTAGCTTGGGCCCCGTCTTTGCTCAGTCTATCTTTCTATCTGCGTGAGTGTTTTTTCATCTTGCTTCACCGTCATTATATGTTGGGGGCTGCCTTTTACTTTGGGGTCTGCTCTGGGGCAGTTTAGATTTCCTTTTCTGTCTTTAGGCTATATAGCACTCCGGCTGTGATCGAGGGGTCTAGGGCATCGTAGGAACCCCCCACGGCTACTGCTAGTTGTGTTGATAGGTTCAGGGGTCTGCAATCTGATAGTTGCCAACTTCTCTGGTTTTCTGGACGTAGCTTCTATTTTTGTGTCTGCCTCCTACGGTGACTCAATCATAACACTAATGTATATACTCATATATGTATCGTTGTTTCGTGATTCTGATATTATGTTATGTTTAACATGTATGTAGCGTATATGTATATATTTGTACTGTTGCGTAATTTCATGCTAAAATATGTATATTTCATGTTACTGCACCATATATATTTTGTCATGATCTGAAGTGATCTGACAGTATTAAATTGCACTGGGTGAACTTTTTTTACTTTGGAAAGTTCCAAGGTGTCTTGACTGTCCCCGGTGGTGGTGAGTGGTATTGCACTTTAGGGTTTTTTGCACTTAATTATGGATCAGGTGCGACACCCTATAAAGGTGTGCTCAGGATGTTCACTCACTGCCTGTGATATTGTGAGATTGCTTTCACTTTGAGTTGGAGAGCCTGGAGGAAGGATGGAGCTGGTGAGGAGTCCTGCGCAGCTTAGCCAGGGGGGACGTGTTGCAGCTATGGTGTCTGGACGAAGGGCTCGCATGGCGTGGTGGGGTCGCAGTGATGGAGTCAGCGGGAAGTGTCTGCATGGTCTGGTGGAGTGGCTACTATGGAGAGTGGCACTCACCATGTGGGACTTGGCCGCTGAGCTGGACTCAAGCATGCTTGACTTCGTGGCAGAAGCTGAACACTTCCTTGGGGCTCTGGTACTAAGCAGCTGCAACTGGTGTTGGACTCTGCTCCAAGGTTGCACTAAGGTGAAGGATCCTGTTATGGTGATGGATCCGGGTGGAGGAGAAGATGCACTCAGGTGGAGGGCTCTGTTGCTAGGAGCGCACGCAACAGAGCAAAGCTAAGTGGTGTTTCCCCTGTATTGTCTCTTTCCTCATGTGTGTTATTAGTGCAGTGGTGGGATTAGTCTCCGCACCGACCCATTCCCTAGTGAGGGTTTAGGGTCAGGGTGAGCAAGGGCGTTAAGGTACGCGTGCGGCGACTGGTGCGGAGCCTGTTTAGGGAATGTAAGGAGTGCAGGGACACTGGCTTAGGGGAGCTTAGGAGGTCTCCATGTCCCCATTCCCTATCGCAGGGCCCACCATTGTTAAAGTTTCCCAGGTTCCCCCGTTATTATTTGATTATTGTATGTATAACATGTAATACCTAAATTCGCCAGGTGGAGGCGGTGTATCCACCTGCACGTTTTATTATTTAAATGCGCCCCACTGGAGGCGGTGTATCCAGGGTCACGTGTGTTATGGGTCCGCCTTGCGGTATCATCTGCATCCCGACACACGTGACCATGACATTATCACAGGCCATACAGGTTTTTTTTTTTTCTGGTGAGCCTTGGCCATGTGGAGACCTGTTAGTAATTGCTGCCGGGCCTCACTGAGGTGAGTGGGGAGCGGCATGGTTTGTTAGAGCCGCTGCAGCAGCAGTTATCTGGGTCTGGGGCCTCTGCTGAGAAAAATAAAAAAAAGGGCGGCTGTGATCTGGCTAAAAGCCCCTAGAGTCGCTGCTGGGGAGCGGGACTTGCTCATGCACGGGGAGGTACCCAGGCAGGTGGGAGGAATGGTGCCCCACGGAGCTGTCTGGTATTCCCCGAGGTAAAGGGGTACATCCCCGTGGTGAGCAGACTGGTGTGATAGTCCGCAGGGTTTATGCCAAATCTTCCATACCATTGAAGAAGCTGCCCCCTTCTGGTCGTGTGGAGGCAACCAGCGAGTGTATTTTTCCTCCATATTCCTGCGGCTCTGGCAAAGTGCCCCCTAGAGTCGCTGCTGGGGAGCGGGACTTGTTCATACAGGCGGACATAACCAGACAGGTGGGTGGAATTGGTGTCCCCATGGTGCTGTCTGTGGTTCCCCGAGGTGAAGGGGTACGTCCCTGTAGTGAGCAGACTGGTGTGAAAGTCCGCGGGGCTTACGCCAAATCTTCCAATACCACCGAAGAAGCCGCCCTCCTGGTTGTGTGGAGGCGACCAGCGAGTGTATATTTCCTCCATTTCCCATCCCCTTCTCCTCCTGGTGTGTGCAGCAGGTGTGCTGCGGGGGAGTAGGGACAAATCTCAACCCTCGCCATTAACCAACCCTGGAGGCGCTGACCTCATGGTGATGAGGATTGGAGGGTGGTGACCCCTTGGTGAATTGCGGGGGTGTGAGTGTGGTGATGCAGGGGGACGCCTCTGCTGTCTAGTTCAGAATGAGTTCACCAATTATGACAAACGAATGTATGCAATAAACGTTCAGGTCCGGACCTGTGTGTGAACTAGCGTGTATGGTGCCACCAAAAAACATCTTGTGGAAGTGTGTTGTGGAGCCTGATCAGCTCATAACAAACAAACATACACATACATAAACTCGTTCCCCAGGTCGGCGCTGTGGAGATGAGTGGTGCCTCCAAAGTGAACTTTATTGCCAATACCAGCGGTGTGTTGTCATAAACCTGAAGTGTCAGGTAGTTGTGGGTGAACTCAGGATCTGGGCGTCCCCGCTGTAGGTGTTTCCCTAATGAGGGGTGGTCTTGAGGGTCCAGAGGCCCCTCATTAAGGAGGGGGTACTGTCATGATCTGAAGTGATCTGACAGTTTTAAATTGCACTGGGTGAACTTTTTTTACTTTGGAAAGTTCCAAGGTGTCTTGACTGTCCCCGGTGGTGGTGAGTGGTATTGCACTTTAGGGTTTTTTGCACTTAATTATGGATCAGGTGTGACACCCTATAAAGGTGTGCTCAGGGTGTTCACTCACTGCCTGTGATATTGTGAGATTGCTTTCACTTTGAGTTGGAGAGCCTGGAGGAAGGATGGAGCTGGTGAGGAGTCCTGCGCAGCTTAGCCAAGGGGGACGTGTTGCAGCTATGGTGTCTGGACGAAGGGCTCGCATGGCGTGGTGGGGTCGCAGTGATGGAGTCAGCGGGAAGTGTCTGCATGGTCTGGTGGAGTGGCTACTATGGAGAGTGGCACTCACCATGTGGGACTTGGCCGCTGAGCTGGACTCAAGCATGCTTGACTTCGTGGCAGAAGCTGAACACTTCCTTGGGACTCTGGTACTAAGCAGCTGCAACTGGTGTTGGACTCTGCTCCAAGGTTGCACTAAGGTGAAGGATCCTGTTATGGTGATGGATCCGGGTGGAGGAGAAGATGCACTCAGGTGGAGGGCTCTGTTGCTAGGAGCACACGCAACAGAGCAAAGCTAAGTGGTGTTTCCCCTGTATTGTCTCTTTCCTCATGTGTGTTATTAGTGCAGTGGTGGGATTAGTCTCCGCACCGACCCATTCCCTAGTGAGGGTTTAGGGTCAGGGTGAGCAAGGGCGTTAAGGTACGCGTGCGGCGACAGGTGCGGAGCCTGTTTAGGGAATGTAAGGAGTGCAGGGACACTGGCTCAGGGGAGCTTAGGAGGTCTCCATGTCCCCATTCCCTATCGCAGGGCCCACCATTGTTAAAGTTTCCCAGGTTCCCCCGTTATTATTTGATTATTGTATGTATAACGTGTAATACCTAAATTCACCAGGTGGAGGCGGCGTATCCACCTGCACGTTTTATTATTTAAATGCGCCCCACTGGAGGCGGTGTATCCAGGGTCACGTGTGTTATGGGTCCGCCTTGCGGTATCATCTGCATCCCGACACACGTGACCATGACATTTTTTAGGGACAGTGAAGTCTGGGTTGTGGCCACTAGATGGAGACATAGAAGTCACCACTGTAGAGTTAGTAATATAAGAGTTAACTATAGGAGACGTTAGTTGGGGAATAGCTGGGAAGGTCTTCCTGTATCTAGTCAGACAGGGGCCTGACACTGTAGTGCTCAAGTGGGCTATATGCCCAAGCTGCCTAACTACCCCGTAACATTTAAGGGTATTCCCAGCCACCCACAGGGGGAACTTAGAGAAGAACCAGATACAGCAGAACCAGCAGTAGAGGAAGATGGAAGGTCACCGTAAATGTGTACAGGCAGGTCACTCCAGTATGTGGTGGATAGCCTCGTGGGCTGGATCTGTGTTGTCTGAGGCAAAGCAGATGGAAGAACGCTCTATCATGGTGATGTTCCACTGAGAGGACACTGAGGGGTTGTCTGAGACACTCCATCCCGCGGAAACACTTAGTGATGCAAGGAACAGTGAAGGGAAAGATGAAGTAATGTGCCATCTTTACTGAGATGAAAATGCTGGATTCTATGTGGATGTGCTGTGTCCTGAAGTAAATAAATATGTTCAGTTAAGAGTTGCCCTGGACTGTGTCTCTATTCTTGGAGATCCAGGACCAGCTTCAAGTCAGCACAGCCAAGAAGATGCTGACAGGCCTGTGAGTACCGATTGTAACATGCAAGAGAAAAGGTAACGTTTTCCTTTAGAGGAAGGTCAGGGTGTACAATGCCCGATGACCTCAGCCTCGACTATTGCCCTGGCCGACCTTTACAGCTGTACTAGCTCAAAAGGGTGCTTCTACTCAATAATGAGCAAAGGGTCTGAGTACTTATGACCATGTGATATTTCAGTTTTTCTTTTTAATAAATTTGCAAACCTTTCTACATTTCTGTGTTTTTCAGTCAAGATGGGGTGCAGAGTGCACATTAATGAGAAAAAAATGAACTTTTTTGAATTTACCAAATGGCTGCAATGAAACAAAGAGTGAAAAATGTAAAGGGGTCTGAATACTTTCCGTACCCACTGTAAGTGATGGTTAATGAAACAGTCCTGTGTTCTTCTAGCTAAGGCCATGGTCCCCAAGCTGATATCCTGTATAGTCTCTCTAAATACAGGCAGAGCTTCCTTTTTATAGTTCACAACTTCTCATTCAGGTATTCCTAAACAGACTTGGGGAAGGTGGAAGGTGGCTATCCCTCACTCCTGTAGTGTTCAAACAACATGGATAGATTGTCCGTCATATTTGCAGAGCACCAATGGGTCATCAACATATTAACAAACATTGTTCAGCAATACATACAATAGCTAATCAGCAGCCAGTAAATAATTGGAAGCCATTGAACATTAATTCAGTGACAATAAGAGTCAATAATCATTCTCACATGAACTCAAGCTCATGTCCCTGGGCCTACTGAAATCATACATCTGGATGATTCAGATTAACCCCCAAGGGTGGTTTGCACGTTCATGACCGGGCCAATTTTTACAATTCTGACCACTGTCCCTTTATGAGGTTATAACTCTGGAACGCTTCAACGGATCTAGGCGATTCTGAGATTGTTTTCTCGTGACATATTGTACTTCACTTTAGTGGTAAAAAATTTTCGCTATAACTTGCGTTTATTTATGAAAAAAACAGAAATATGGCAAAAATTTTGAAAATTTTGCAATTTTCAAACTTTGAATTTGTATGCCCTTAAAACAGAGAAATATGTGACACAAAATAGTTACTAAATAACATTTCCCACATGTCTACTTTACATCAGCACAATTTGGGAAACAACATTTTTTTTGTTAGGAAGTTATAAGGGTTAAAATTTGACAAGCGATTTCTAATTTTTACAACAAAACTTACAAAACCATTTTTTTTAGGGACCACCTCACATTTGAAGTCACTTTGAGGGGTCTATATGGCAGAAAATACCCAAAAGTGACACCATTCTAAAAACTGCACCCCTGAAGCTACTCAAAACTACATTCAAGAAGATTATTAACCCTTCAGGTGCTTCACAGGAGCAGAAGCAACGTGGAAGGAAAAAATGAACATTTAACTTTTTAGTCACAAAAATAATATTTTAGCAACAATTTTTTTATTTTCCCAAGGGTAACAGGAGAAATTGGACCCCAAAAGTTGTTGTCAAATTTGTCCTGAGTACGCTGATACCCAATATATGGGGGGGAACCACTGTTTGGGCACAAGG
This sequence comes from Dendrobates tinctorius, assembly GCF_039654945.1. Lineage (NCBI taxonomy): Eukaryota > Metazoa > Chordata > Amphibia > Anura > Dendrobatidae > Dendrobates > Dendrobates tinctorius. Next base: position 35,337,091 of record NW_027361829.1, read on the forward strand.
CAGGGCTCAGAAGGGAAGGAGCCCCGTTTGACTTTTTCAACCTAAAATTGGCTGGAATTGAGATCGGACGCCATGTCGCGTTTGACGAGTGTCTGATGTGCCTAAACAGTGGAAACCCCCCACAAGTGACCCCATTTTGGAAACTAGACCCCATAAGGAACTTATCTAGATGTGTGGTGACCACTTTGAACCCCCAAGGGCTTCACAGAAGTTTATAACACCCGGGCGTGAAAATAAAAAATCATATTTTTTCCACAAACATGATCATTTAGTCCCCAATATTTTGTTTTCCCAAGGGTAACAGGAGAAATTGGACCCCAAAGGTTCTTGTCAAATTTGTCCTGAGTACGCTGATACTCAATATGTGGGGGGGAACCACTGTTTGGGCACATGGCAGGGCTCAGAAGGGAAGGAGCCCCGTTTGACTTTTTCAACCTAAAATTGGCTGGAATTGAGATCGGACGCCATGTCGCGTTTGACGAGCGTCTGATGTGCCTAAACAGTGGAAACCCCCCACAAGTGACCCCATTTTGGAAACTAGACCCCCTAAGGAACTTATCTAGATGTGTGGTGAGCACTTTGAACCCCCAAGGGCTTCACAGAAGTTTATAACACCCGGGCGTGAAAATAAAAAATCATATTTTTTCCACAAACATGATCATTTAGTCCCCAATATTTTGTTTTCCCAAGGGTATCAGGAGAAATTGGACCCCAAAGGTTGTTGTCAAATTTGTCCTGAGTACGCTGATACCCAATATGTGGGGGGGAACCACTGTTTAGGCACATGGCAGGGCTCAGAAGGGAAGGAGCCCCGTTTGACTTTTTCAACCTAAAATTGGCTGGAATTGAGATCGGACGCCATGTCACGTTTGACGAGCGTCTGATGTGCCTAAACAGTGGAAACCCCCCACAAGTGACCCCATTTTGGAAACTAGACCCCCTAAGGAACTTATCTAGATGTGTGGTGAGCACTTTGAACCCCCAAGGGCTTCACAGAAGTTTATAACACCCGGGCGTGAAAATATAAAATCCTGTTTTGTTCCCACATAAATGATCACTTAGTCCCCAATTTTTAATTTTCCCAAGAGTAACAGGAGAAATTGGACCCCAAAAGTTGTTGTTCAATTTGTCCTGAGTACCCTGATACCCCACATGTGGGAGAAAACTACTGTTTGGGCACACGTCAGGGCTCGAAAGGGAAGTAATGACGTTTTGGAAAGCAGACTATGATGGAATGGTCTGCGGGCATCATGTTCCATTTGCAGAGCCCTTGATGTTCCTAAACAGTAGAAACCCCCCATAAGTGACCCCATTTTGGAAACTAGACCCCCTAAGGAACTTATCTAGATGTGTGGTGAGCACTTTGAACCCCCAAGTGTTTCACTAAAGATTATAATGCCCAGGCGTGAAAATATAAAATCCTGTTTTGTTCCCACATAAATGATCATTTAGTCCCCAATTTTTAATTTTCCCAAGAGTAACAGGAGAAATTGGACCCCAAAAGTCGTTGTCCAATTTGTCCTGGGTACTCTGGTACCCCACATGTGGGAAAAAACTGTTTAGGCACATGTTGGGGCTCGAAAGGGAAGTAGTGTTGTTTTGGAATGCAGACTTTGATGGTCTGCTGGCGTCATGTTCCATTTGCAGAGTCCCTGATGTGCCTAAACAGGAAAAAAATCCCACATATGACATCATTTTGGATACTAGACCCCCAATGAACAAATCTAGATGTGCCCCCAACTAATCTAATGTAAATTAGTAGTGCATGGAGGTGTGGTACAATTTGAAGCAATCCTTCATGCACAGGCCAGGTTTTTCGGGGCAGGTGTCGCACTGGTAAGTGGTGTCCCTGCGTATTCCTTTTTTGTAACACACTCGACACCTTTTTTGCGGCTTAACTTTTCTTGGGGTTGGCGGGACCACCCCCGGAAAATGCTGACCTGGGACAATACGAGCACCTTCAGTTCCTGAAGTACTGGGGCCCGCTCCTTCCTGAGCGCCAAACATCATGGCCTTAACCACTACCTCCTGGAAATGAAGGTACGCCGTATCGCTGGGGCATGCACATTGTGACAGAAGGAATGCGTTGAGCATTGCCATTTGGACGATGTGCACGGCCAGCTTTTTGTACCACACCTTGGCCTTCCTCAATGCATTGTACGGTTGGAGGAGTTGATCGGAGAGATCAACTCCCCCCATTTTTTTGTTGTACCCCACTACACATGTCGGTTTGAGGACCTGTGTAGAGGTACCCCGTACAGTGCAGAGGGTACTGCCATCACCGTGTATGGTGGTCAAGAGATGGACATCTCTCTTGTCCTTGTACTTGACCACCAGCAGGTGGTCGCTACATTGGGCTCTGCTCTCACCTTTTCGGAGCATCTGCCCAAGTAGCGTCTTCGGGAGGCCTCTCTGATTTTTGCGGACAGTACCGCAGGCTGCGGTACGTCGCTCAGAGAGGGATTTGTAGAGTGGGATGCTGGTATAAAAGTTATCAGTGTAGAGGTGATAACCTTTATCCAGCAGTGGGTGCACCAAATCCCACACAATTTTCCCACTCACTCCCAGGAAAGGAGGACACTCAGGGGGTTCAATCCGGGTGTCCTTCCCTTCGTAAACTCTAAACTTGTGGGTGTACCCTGAGGTACTCTCACACAACTTATAGAGTTTGATTCCGTACTTGGCCCTCTTACTGGGCAGGTATTGACGGAATCGCAGCCTTCCCTTGAAGTGAACCAAGGACTCATCCACGCAGATGTCCCTTTGGGGCACGTACACTTCAGCAAACTTTTTGTTGAAGTGTTCGATGACCGGCCGAACTTTGAACAGACGGTCAAAGTTGGGGTCATCTTGTGCGGGACACGCTGCATTATCAGTATAATGCAGAAACTTGTGGATGGCCTCAAAACGCGTCCGGGCCATGACCATTCGGAACACTGGAGTGTTGTATAAAATATCAACACTCCAATATTGCCAAATTTCCGGCTTCTTCAGTATCCCCATATGGAGGACCAGGCCCCAAAACTGCGTCATTTCAACTGCGTCTACAGGAGACCAGTTTGAAAATGTTGAACGCGGGTTTTGCTCCAAAAATTGACGAGCGTACAAATTAGTTTGCTCCACCATGAGGTTAACAAAATCCTCAGAGAAAAAGAATTTGAAAATGTCAATTTCTGTGAGGCCGGTGGTGTCAAACTTGATTCCTGATTCTGCCACAAAATCAGGAATCAGTGGCTCGTAATTTTCGGGGGGCGAGGTCCATACGGGGAGCACTGGGTCAGCTGTGGGCATGGTGGGCGGTGCCTCATCTTCTGTCCTGGAGCGTCTGCGTGGCTGTTCCGCAGGACCCGAGGAGGAAGATGAGGAGGGGGAAGAGGAAGAAGAAGAGGATGAAGAATCCGAAAAATAAAGAAAAGTCGGATCGTCATCCAAATCGCTATCAGTTTCGGAGGCAAGTAAAGCATATGCCTCCTCCACTGAATAGCGCTGTTGGGATGAATTTGATGACATTTTTGTGTAAATATGGTGCTTGGGTGTACACTTTATTGAAAACTGTATGTGTACGTGAGGGGGGGGAGTGATTGGTGTAAACTTTCTGTAAAGAAAAAGCTGTGGAAAAAAGTCTAAAACAGCAGGCCCTAGCTGATAATTGTCACTTATCAAAACTAGGCTGCTGGATGTGCGCACGGGGTGGCGCAAGGGGGGGGTGGAAAAAAAAAATAAAAAGGAAAACGGCAAACTCTGATAAGTGAACTGTGTCACTTATCCAAGTTTCGCAGCTGCGGGATGTGTGTACGGAGGGGCTAAGGAAAAAAAAGCGAGCTCAAGTGTTGATCGGTGAACTGCGTCACCAATCAACGCTCGGCGGCTGCGCACGGAGGTGGCGCAAAAGTGGGGTGGAGGGGGGTAAAAATAGGGGGAAGGGGGATGGGGGGATTGGGGTGGATGAAGAGAGATTCGGCAGGGATCAACAGTTAGGGTTGTAGTTAGGTGGCACAAAGGGGGGTGAAAAAAATGAAAAGCGGCAGGCACAAGCTTGGATAAGTGACGTGTGTCACTTATCCAACTTTTGCGGCTGCGGGATGTGTGTACGGAAGTGGCGCAAAGGGGGCTAAGGAAAAAAAAGCGAGCTCAAGTGTTGATCGGTGAACTGCGTCACCAATCAACGCTCGGCAGCTGTGCACGGAGGTGGCGCAAAAGTGGGGTGGAGGGGGGTAAAAATAGGGGGAAGGGGGATGGGGGGATTGGGGTGGATGAAGATAGATTGGGCAGGGATCAACAGTTAGGGTTGTAGTTAGGTGGCACAAAGGGGGGTGAAAAAAATGAAAAACGGCAGGCACAAGCTTGGATAAGTGACGTGTGTCACTTATCCAACTTTTGCGGCTGCGGAATGTGTGAACGGAAGTGGCGCAAAGGGGGCTAAGGAAAAAAAAGCGAGCGCGAGTGTTGATCGGTGAACTGCGTCACCGATCAACGCTCGCCGGCTGCGCACGGAGGTGGCGCAAAAGTGGGGTGGAGGGGGGTAAAAGGGGGGTGAAGGGGGGTAAGAGGGTGGGTGGAGGGGGGATGGGGGGATGAAGATAGATTGGGGGGTGAAGATAGATTGGGCAGGGGATCAGGGATCAATTAACACTTACAATTGTAGTTTTCTTTCTTCTTCTTCTTCTTTCTTCTGCAGGGATTGTGATGCTACAAGCTGTGGCACCACAATACCCAGCACAGGAGCTCTTGCTGCGTCCGACCTCTCTGCAGGAATCCTCAGCTAGAGTGAGGACCCCTGCAGACAGGTCAGACAGGTCAGAGGCAGGTCAGGGGGCAGGTCACAGAGCGGTCACATCGCTGCTGTGACCTGTCATTGGTGGGATCGAATGATTACATCGATCCCACCAATCCCTGATCTGCCTGGTGACCATGGCAACTGCCTAGAATCGGAGCTCACAGCTCCGATTACTAGGCAGGTCATGCCCAGGTCACCAGCAGGGCACAGAGCGGTCACATGGTGACCGCAGCTGTGCCCTGTGGTTGGCGCGATCGCCGATCTAATCGATCGCGCCAGCCAACTCCTGCAGGCCCTGCTGGGCCTGCATCAGGCTCCAGCACGATCGGTGCTAATATAGCACCGATCCTGGCCGGTACTGGCAGGGCACAGCGGCGATATAGCGCCGCTGTGCACTGCGATTGGCGCGATCGATCAGATCGGCGATCGCGCCAATCCGGGTGCTTTTTGCCGGTGCCTGGCGTTGCCAGGCACCGGCTCTAGGATCGAGTACATCGGTACTCGATCCCCGCCTAGGACATCATTGTTTCAGCCAAGCTGATTGGCTGAAACAATGATAAACGCTGCGATTGGCTGTTCAGAATTGAACAGCCAATCACAGCGCTCTGGATGCCGGGGGGGCGGGATCGCAGCCCGGGATGCCGACGCCATCTTTTCTAAGGTGAGATGGCGTCGGAATTTTAATGCGATCACCGCGACTTTAGTCGCGGTATCGCATTAAAGGGCCCGACGTACTATCCCGTCCACGGTCATACGGGCCCGGGTACCGTGGACGGGATAGTACGTCGGATGTCAGGAAGGGGTTAAATGCTGCGTTACCACAGTAATAAATCCCTATAATGAAAATTTATACTTTTATTGATACTATTAAAAGAAAAAAGCAATAAATTTGGTAATTCCTACCCAACAAACATTTATACATATAACTATACAACAACACCATAGAAACTCTGAGTATAAATCCAATTAAAAATAAATTTTATTCAAATTTATATATTAAAATAACAGAGACTACACAAGCAAAAAATTAGAGGGAGCCAGATGACATATATATTTATACAAAAGAAAAAGTATCCACTATTTATGAATAATTTTATGCCTAGAAACTGCATGAAGCTACCAAGCTTATCATGCACATACTATTAGTTTATGTGTTGACAGTACAGCTTTTAACGTTATCCGCAACATTTAACCAATAAATAAGGAATTACAAAGATAACACTGTAATACTTACATATTAACACACTGCTCCCCTTCGCCCCAACGCACGTTTCGTGTGTCCATGCCTCAGAGACTGCAAGCTGTTATAAAAGCCAGAGGTGGAGCAACAAAATACTAGTGATGTGTTGGAGTGTTTTTTTGTTTTTGTTTTTCATGATTCCATAATTTTTTTCCCTCAGAGAAGAGTGACTCTATAATTTTTACCCTATGCTTGATTTAAAAAAGTTACCATTACTGACTACCACATTTTTTTGTTCTTGATTTCTTTTAGTGTTTCTTAAAGACAGAAAGTTGCCATTTGAAATGACTTTAGTTTTGTGCCATGTCTGTGATCTGCTTTTTTTCTACTAAATTAAACAACTGAATGAACATCCTCAAAGGCCGGTGATTACATAATTTTTGCCAGGGGTTGTAGTCATGGCGAGGGCCTGATGCTGTTCTGGCACACCCTGACTCTCCGCTACAGAAACATTAGGTTCTTTCTGTTGTGTGGTGTGTTTGCAAGGTGCTTCACCCACCTGTGCGTCAGAAGCATCCTCAGAGTGCAAAGTCCCAATCCGCTTCAGTAGCACACAAATATTCTCAAAGTCCAGGTTCATTTTCAATAAAATATTACTTAACTCATTCATTTTCATTACAGACACATTCCAACAGTCTTCATATGTCATGAATGTTCCTTCTGCTAAGCTGTCCCTGGTCTTCTCTAACAACGTACAAGCTGGTACCATGGTCTCCATTCCTGCAGCTTTCTGGATCACCGGTCTATCTTGTCCCTGGTGCCCTGTCCACTTTCCCCATCTTGGGCAAAATTACAGGATGCCACTGCCAATCCTTGTCGGACCGTAGGTCCTGGATGTCACGGGAGTTACCCAAAAGCCTGACCACTGAATCCTTCCGGCTGCCCAGATCTACACGTACCCCGGAGGCAGACATCACAACCTTTTTCAATCTCAGACCTTCTTCCTTCTTACACAGACAGACTACCTCAGTCGTAACTTCTCCTAACCCCTCTTCTAGCTCCTCCCACAAGCTAGCTTCCCATTGGCTCAACTCTTCCTATCTTATCTTAGCTAAGATCTAGCACTACAGTGCCCCCCACTGTCCTAGATTCTAACTAACCTTTACTAATGCTAAACCTTACTTTGCCACTATATATCCCTATCTCTATCCAACATAGGTGCATATAATCAACTTGCACAATGCATAACCATTGATACATTAGTCAGCACACTAAAATGAAGTCAGATGTTGTCATATTACACGATACACATATTAACACTTGTAAGCCGTACTCGGTTTCATTAAACAGGTGTGCGCAGGAATGCAGTGCCTAAACTAGCCTCCTGCACACCCCCTACAGAAGGCAGCAATTTTTAGAACTCTGTAGAGGTGTTCAATGGGATTTAGATCCAGACTCATTGCTGGCCAATTCAGAACTCTCCACAGCTTTGTTTACATCAATGTCTGGGTGCTTTCTGAAGTATGTTTGGAGTCATTGAATTTGTCCTGCGGGAAGACCCATGACCTAAGATGCAAACGCAGCTTTCTGACACTGAGCACTACACTGTGATCCGAAATACATTGGTAATCTTCAGATTTCATGATATTCTGCACACAGTCAAGGCACTCAGTGCCAGCGGCAACAAAACAACCCCAAAACTCATATACATTTTGACAAATTGCAGTCTAGCTTTTTATGCCTCAATGTCAGTGTAAGGGGGTAAGATATAATGTCTTTCATGTTTCCCTTCCCTCTGATTGTCTGACAGGCACTGTACTGAATAAGCATCGTGCCTCTGAATGTAGAGCCCCCATGGATTTGATGATAAACGAACTCCGTGCAGTGCCTCCCTCTCCCACTACTCCCCCCTGGTGATGCCATAATTAGGACGCCCCACTGACCAACGGAAAGAGAGGAAGGGGCGTCCGGCCACACCCTCAGGGGTTAAATTCAGGTGCTGGGATGGGGTCTTTCTCTTTCCTCTCCGCCTGATACCTAGAAGCTTTTGTCTCCCCTTCAGCCAGGTCCGAAGCCATGATCGAGGCCCTGCGGCAGAGAGCAGCACAGGAAGGTGAGCAATCATTTCAATCCCTTGTATTCACCTCCCTGTGCCCTCTCATGACCCCCTAGCTTTGCCACAGGCCTCCCCTTATATTTATATATCCCGGGGCTCCATCTCCTCCTAGGCCACAGTCCTCCTGTAGATCTCTCGAGGCCGCAGGCTTCCTTGGCATCCCCCATCATCCCCTAGTCTCCCCGCTGACAGTATCTCTTGCTCTCCCCTGTGGTGTCCGCTCATACCCACCTCCTGCCGGCCATTCATCCTGCTCGCCTGCGCCTTCTCCCAGCTTGGCCCCCCCACTCACACTACTCCGGCTCTGTGTGGTCCTCCTACCATCCGGTGCAGATCCACGTCGGTGGCTGGTCATCACCGCCTCTCCATCCACCACCACGATCGCGTCGGGCGCTGCGGTCTCCATGCATGGGTCCAGGAGCATGTGCCACGCGCACATTATTCCTCCACCGACGTTGCACTCCACTTGCCTAGGATCGGGCCTCCGCAACTTCGCCCGGTGTCGCGCTGAGGCCCGGACATGTCCCACCCACTTCCGGTCGGTCGGGAGCCGGGCCTGAACACGCCGCAGCTCCGGAGCCCTTAGACCGCCCACTTAATGACATCGGCCCCGCGATAGCTCCGCCCACTTCCTGTCATCGGGCCCGCAATGACTCTGCCCACTTCCTGTCATCGGCCCCAAGATGACTCCACCCACTACCTATCACCAGCCCCTACTCTCCGCCCACTTCCTGGCAGCGGGCACGGGACATCCCCGCCTGTCTGCGGGGAGCTCATTCTGTGCTGCAGATTGGCCAGGCCTGAGCTCCACAAGAGTCGGGAGACCAGGACAATCTTTCTGGCTCCCAGTCCACGAGTCGATTGTGCCCCCCCAAATGCTGACATTGCATGGGAACCCCACCCCACAAATTCCACCCTAACCCCACACCTAACCCGCAGCATCTCTGGCAGGCGAAGCTGCACCGCCTGCTCGGGAAGACTTGGGGTCAGGTGTCAGAACCCAAAAGGCTGCTGCAGAGCACGCTGTCCAGTCCGACACGATCGTTCAACATGCTCTGCCGCATATACAGTATGTCAAAACATAAAACGTTACACAAGCACTCCAACCACACAGTACATGCCGCCAACTCCCACAATGACCCTTTATAAAAAAAAAAAAATACACCCCGTGCGAAAAAGCACAACGTTATCAATGATGCCCCTAGCCACAACGGGCGCATGGGGTAGCATCACTCCCCATAGTAGCAGTGGTCCCAGGCGTAGACGCCGCACGACCTCCCGCTCCTCCTCTTACTTCTCCTCTGCAAACTTCCGTCACCATTTCCACTATCCCTCTAAGAGCCGTCATCACGCTAACACTGGAGACACGGACCACATAGGAGCTAACACCGCAGACATGGACCACATAGAAGCTAACACCGCAGACACGGATCACATAGAAGCTGCCACGGTTCAATCCCACACTCCCTGGGCTTCTGGACACAGCAGACACCTAACCTCAACCTACAATACTGCGGGAGCCTGAGTGCCTCCATCACCTGGAGTCACTCGGCCGAAGTCAAATAGCGGTGAGAGATCTTACCCCAGTGATCTACGTTTTATAAATCACTCAAATATTGATTATGTTTCCGCCTGGCGGTGGTAAAATGTACAGTTCCGCAGGTGCCTGACCCTACAGCCCAAATTTGGCTGGGAACAGATGTTTGGCTATGATTAGTGTTGAGCATTCCGATACCGCAAGTATCGGGTATCGGCCGATACTTGCTGTATCGGAATTCCGATACCGACTTCCGATATTTTTTCAATATCGGAAGTCGGCATCGGAATCGGAAGTTCAAAGTTGATTGACAGCCTGACGTCATCATGATGCGCGGTGTGTGCGCATCATGATGCGCTGTCATTTCGGGCCTTCCGGGGGTCTCTGCCGGCCTGCCGGGGGGCTGTGCCGGCCTGCCGGGGGGCTGTGTGGACTGCCCGGGGTCTGTACCGGCCTGCCGGGGGGCTGTGCCGGCCTGCCGGTGGTCTGTGCACCCTGTGGGGGTCTGTACCGGCCTGCCAGGGGGCTGTGCCGGCCTGCCGGTGGTCTGTGCACCCTGTGGGGGTCTGTACCGGCCTGCCGGGGGGCTGTGCCGGCCTGCCGGTGGTCTGTGCACCCTGTGGGGGTCTGTGCCGGCCTGCCGGGGGGCTGTGCTGATGTCCGGGGGTCTGTGCAAGCATCGTCCGATGGGACTACAAGTCCCATCTGGCGATGCCTGCTACCATGACAGTGATTGACACATTAGCCAATGATGGGACAGTAGTAGTCCCATCATCCGGCTAATGTGTTAAATGTTAAAAAAAAAAAAAAAAAAAAAAAACTACTACATACATACTACATGCATGCTACATACATACTACATGCTACATACATACTACATATATACTACATGCATGCTACATACATACTACATATATACTACATGCATGCTACATACATACTGCATGCTACATACATACTACATACATACTACATACATACTACATACATACTACATACATACTAAATACATACTACATACATACTACATACATGCTACATATATACTACATGCATGCTACATACATACTACATACATACTACATACATGCTACATACATACTACATATATACTACATGCATGCTACATACATACTGCATGCTACATACATACTACATACATACTACATGCATGCTACATACATACTACATGCTACATACATACTACATACATACTACATACATACCACATATATACTACATACATACTACATACATACTACATACATAACACATACATACTACATACATACTACATATATACTACATATATACTACATATATACTACATGCATGCTACATACATACTACATACATACTACATGCTACATATATACTACATACATACTACATACATACTACATGCATGCTACATACATACTACATGCTACATACATACTACATATATACTACATGCATGCTACATACATACTGCATGCTACATACATACTACATACATACTACATGCTACATACATACCACTTATATACTACATACATACTACATACAATACATTCATACAATACATACATAGACATACAGTACATATAACATAGAGTAACATACTTACCAATACTTGTCACATTGTTCCCCGAAGCCATTGTCTTTTACGGAATAAATATTAACATAACAAACCACAAAAATACTCACCCACGATCCGAAGCAGTCCACGAGTGTGTCCCACGACGATCTTGGGTAGAGAACTGCAGCATCAGCTGTTGCTGCCGTTCTCTACGGGCTGCAGGAATCCAATGACGGAAGGTAGGTATCCTTCCGCACTGTATTCCTCCACCACTTAAAAAAAAAAAAAGTCCCTAGTCTCACTTTATGCCACAATTCCCACGCAGCAATGGCATAAAGTGAGACTAGGGACTTTTTTTTTTTTAAGTGGCGGAGGAATACAGTGCGGAAGGATACCTACCTTCCGTCATTGGATTCCTGCAGCCCGTAGAGAACGGCAGCAACAGCTGATTCTCAGATCGTCGTGGGACACACTCGTGGACTGCTTCGGATCGTGGGTGAGTATTTTTGTGGTTTGTTATGTTAATATTTATTCCGTAAAAGACAATGGCTTCGGGGAACAATGTGACAAGTATTGGTAAGTATGTTACTCTATGTTATATGTACTGTATGTCTATGTATGTATTGTATGAATGTATTGTATGTAGTATGTATGTAGTATATATGTGGTATGTATGTAGCATGTAGTATGTATGTAGTATGTATGTAGCATGCATGTAGCATGCAGTATGTATGTAGCATGCATGTAGTATATATGTAGAATGTATGTAGCATGCAGTATGAATGTAGCATGCATGTAGAATATATGTAGTATGTATGTAGCATATATGTAGTATGTATGTAGTATGTATGTAGCATGCATGTAGTTTATATGTAGTATGTATGTAGCATATATGTAGTATGTATGTAGCATGTAGTATATATGTAGTATGCATGTTGCATGCATGTAGTATATATGTAGTATGCATGTTGCATGCATGTAGTATATATGTAGTATGTATGTTGCATGTAGTATATATGTAGTATGTATGTTGCATGTAGTATATATGTAGTATGAATGTAGCATGTAGTATATATGTAGTATGTATGTTGCATGTAGTATATATGTAGTATGTATGTTGCATGTAGTATATATGTAGTATGTATGTTGCATGTAGTATATATGTAGCATGTATGTAGTATGTAGTATGAATGTAGCATGTATGTAGTATGCATGTTGTATGTATGTAGCATGTAATTTTTTTTTTTTTTTGTACATTCAACACATTAGCCGGATGATGGGACTACTACTGTCCCATCATTGGCTAATGTGTCAATCACTGTCATGGTAGCAGGCATCGCCCGATGGGACTTGTAGTCCCATCGGACGATGCCTGCACAGACCCCCGAAGCCTGCACAGCCCACCGGAGCCTGCACAGCCCCCCTGGCAGGCCGGCACAGCCCCCCGGCAGGCCGGCACAGCCCACCGGAGCCTGCACAGCCCCCCTGGCAGGCCGGCACAGACCACCGGAGCCTGCACAGCCCCCCTGGCAGGCCGGCACAGCCCACCGGAGCCTGCACAGCCCCCCGGCAGGCCGGCACAGACAACCGGAGCCTGCACAGACCCCCTGGCAGGCCGGCACAGCCCCCCGAAAGGCCCGTACAGACCCCAGAGAGGCTGTACAAGGGAAAAACAGGATTTTTCTTATTCCGATACCGGAAGTCCCATAGACTTGAATGGGACTTCCGGTATCGGAATCGGCGATACCGATACTTTTTTTTAATATCGGACGATCCATTCCGATCCGATACTTTGAAGTATCGGACGGTATCGCTCAACTCTAGCTATGATTGATGATGGCTCAAAAAGCAGCACCCCCCTTTTCATACACGACCACTAATTACTCCAGGACTCAATGGTCGCACATGGACCAGGGGCCCGCTTACTATTTAACAAAGGATACTGCTGATTCAATGTGTCTGGTAAATATAACCATGCATGCTCATCTTGCGGACGCGGACACCCTACATCATGGTGTACCCGCCAAGCAAATGAGGCACTTACGAGCTGCTCTGCGGAGAAATTATGGTTTTGATTACAGGTTTTACCCCCGTTAAATTAGTCCCTGGAGCAGAGTCGGCGGATCCAGGATTCGGAGTATATCAGCTCAGGTATCACTCCTCCTGTGACATATATTGGTGATTGTTGATAAATCGATAATGTATCAATACTAAGAAAGACGTCTACTTTAAAAAAAAAAAAATAATAATTTTAATGCTAGTTTTTCAGCAGCCGCAGGCCAGATCTCACTGGTCGTACGGAGACCACGGGCCTGCTTGTTATACAATAATGGAAACTGTCGCTTCCAGGCGGCATGCAGATATAGACACGACTGCTCAGCCTGCGGAGGCGGACACCCTGTATCAAGGTGTACACGCCTCGCAAGTGGAACTGCTACGAGGCAAAACCCCGGTGAGCGTAGCTGCAATGGGCCCCTGGCTAAGCCTTTATCCCAATAAAGAAGCTGCTCAGCAATTATACGACGGTTTTAAGTACGGTTTTTCATCCCCTTTAAATTTAACCGAGCTCCAACTTCAGTAAAAAATCAAAAATCAGCTCAGGAGTTCCCGGAGATTTTACAGCAAAAAATCATAAATGAGGTCCAACTAGGCAGGATGGTGGGCCCATTTCAATCATTACCATTTAAAAATTTCAGAATCTCGCCTTTAAGTATTGTGACCAAAAAAGAACCCGGTAAATATCGGCTAATACATCACCTTTCCTACCCAAAAGGTGATTCGGTCAATGATGCAATACCCCCAGAAGACTCGTCGGTAACCTACGCTTCGTTTTGACAGAGCAGTTGAGCTTGTGCACCCGGTGGAGCCCGGGGCCCTGCTGGCAAAAACCGACATAGAGTCAGCTTTCCATCTTTTACCCGTGCACCCTGAATGCTTTCATTGGGTTGTAAGGTGGGCCAGCTTTTTTTTATTTCGACATGTGCCTGCCAATGGGCCTGCCAATGGGCTGCTCCATTTCCTGTCACTATTTCGAGCTTTTCAGCACCTTCTTAGACTGGGTAGTACATCACGAAACAGGCAGCAATTCAACAATTCACTACCTCGATGACTTTTGTTCGTCGGTCCTAGGGAATCTAAACTTTGTTCTTTTCTTCTTCAAAAGTTTAAATTTATTTCTAGGCGTTTCGGTGTCCCACTATCGCCGGAGAAAATGATCGGTCCGTGTAACGTTCTCCCTTTCCTCGGTAATGAAATAGACACCAATGAGATGATTTTTCGTTTACCAGCGGATAAATTGGAAAAAACACTCCAAATGGTTAAAAGTTTCCTCGTTGAAAAGAAAGTCACCCTCTTGCAAATGTAGTCCTTACTAGGTTTACTCAACTTTGCTTGTCGAGTTATGTCTGTTAGCAGGGCTTTCTCACGCAGGTTATCATTAGCTACAAAGGGCATCTCCCAGCCGGGCCACCAAATCAGAAAGCGGATTTGGCCGTCTGGAAAACATTTTTGAAAATCTACAATGGGCATACATGTGTCATGTCTCAGGAAATGCTAAACAGCGCCCTTGGTCTACTGGTGGGATCTCACAAATGGTTTTGTCGCAATCTATTGCAACCAATGGTGCAAAAGCAGATGGCCGGTCCTATGGACCTCTGCCAACTGGGGCCGCAACCCCGTTTTGTGGGAGATATTTGCCATAATTACATCAGTCGAACTATGGGGTGACAAATTAAAAAATGCTAGTATCAGATTTCTAATCAAAAACCCGGGAAGTGTGAAATGTTTAAACAGTTTGTCTTCCTCATCACCACCGATTCTTGCGCTGTTGCGCCGCCTTGCACTATTAAGCCTTAGACACAACATCTGGTGCCGAGCCAGAGTGACGTCTACTATGGATGATAAGATGGTTAACTCTCTGTTGTCTTCTGATTGGCAGGACTTCAAAGTCCTCCTTCCAAGCGCAGAACCAACGGGCCTACTGTGTCCTTCCTCCCTCTGGGACACAGTGGCCAATCAATGATGCCCTTGATCCGCGTCTCAGTGACACTGGCTACCCGGCAGGTTTATGGTAAGGCATGGGAAGAGTGGTGCTCGCTAATTAAAGGGAGGCCAGTCAATACGTGTGATCAGGCGAGATACGATGTGGTGGTAGAACTCCTGAATCAGCTCAAGAGTAGAGGCACGTTGGGTACATTAGAGCAGCGTCATTTATCGGGAGTAGCCTTTTTCTTTCAGCTAGTGGGATGGGCCGATCTAACTAAATATTTTTTCATAAAGCAAGCCGTTAAAGGCTGGAAAAGGCTCCAACCTAGTCAGGAATGTCGTCGCCCCGTTTCTTTAAGTCTGTTGCATGATATTATAACAATATCTAAAACGGTATGTAGGTCACAATGCGAGTCAGCCCTAATATCTGTAGCGTTTGCAATCGCATTCTTCGGGGCGCTGCGAATTAGTGAACTAGTGCCGCATTCTAAAACAGCATCAATAGGCTGGTTAATATATGAGGATCTCGCAATATGCAGCGACGCTCTGCGCATTAGAGTGTGGAAATCAAAATGTGACACCACCGGTAGAGGGTCGTGGGTCCTGGTCAAGGCCCTTGACGGCCCCATATGCCCGGTCAATATAGTCAGACACTACGCAGCTATTAGACACGAAAGTAGATTTTACCTCTCACACACCGAGGTTCCCACTTACTAAATATCAATTTCACACAATCTTTAAGAAATGTATACAAGCTGTCGGTGTAGACCCCAAAGAATACCAAACGCATTCTTTTAGAATCAGAGCGGCCACTGAAGCAGCTAGGGCCGGTGTAGCAGAAGCTGAAATACAGAGATAGGGTCATGGGAAATCCGCGTGCTTTGCAAGATACGTTAGACCAGACCTGATATAACACATCTTGCTTCTTACAGGAGGTCATAAGCCCACAGTTTGTGTATTGGGACATTCTTTTATTTATTGGGCATGCAAAAGAGCCGAGATACGCCCTGGTGGAAAGAATTTTTACTTCCCACAACTTGAGGTCAACTGGAGAGGCATCAGAGGGCTCCAGTGGGATCAGATCTTCCCGGAGTTGGTTAAAATTTCTAAAATGGCAAAAGGGCCACTGATATTGGTGTTACATGCTGGTGGTAATGATTTGTGCAAGACAACAGGTGCGGAGCTCTTCACGACAATGAAAACTGACATCAAGCAGGCTGTTTGCTTGATACCAGATATGGTGGTGGTGTGGTCCGATATAATATCACAAACGGTCTGGCATGGAGCTAAAGACCCTAAAGCCATCGACAAGTCAAGGAGAAGGATAAACGCAAAGATGGCAACGTTTGTCAAAGAGAACTGCGGCATCGTGGTTCACCACCACAATCTGGAAGAAGACATCTCACTCTTCCTGAGACCGGACAGCGTTTATCTAACAGATATCGGCCTAGATATGTTTTTAACTAACTTGCAGGACAGGGTTGAACAGGCCTTAATGATGTTGGGTGGGGGTCGGAGTCCTGTGTAGGTCATACACATGATCCTCCGTGGCGGTAGTGTAGAGGGGGGAAGGTTCGTAACCTCTCATCAGCCGACGTGCCCAGCGGTCACGGGCCTACAGCTTTGAGTCCGTTGCAAATTGTACTTGCCTCTCTCTGCTTATTAATAAACTGTGACCGACCTGTTCAACCCATCCATGCTTGCCGGTGTTTTGTTATTACGGGATTGGTGGGAGGCGGGAAGGCACTGCTTGCGACACACAGGTCTCTGCAGTCATTCGGTTCTTGATGTTTACAGATGTGTTTTATGATAATTACCTGCGGTACTCCTTCATGTATAGCTATGTATTACCGCTGATTGCTTATGGTATTGTCACTTAAATGTGTTACCATTATATAGAAGACTTATATATTGCTTTGTATTCCTGTATTATAGTAACGTGTGTATATATATATATATATACACTCACTGGCCACTTTATTAGGTACACCTGTCCAACTGTGTGTTAAGACTTAATTTCTAATCAGCCAATCACATGGCGGCAACTCAGTGCATTTAGGCATGTAGACATGGTCAAGACAATCTCCTGCAGTTCAAACCGAGCATCAGTATGGGGAAGAAAGGTGATTTGAGTGCCTTTGAACGTGGCATGATTGTTGGTGCCAGAAGGGCTGGTCTGAGTATTTCAGAAACTGCTGATCTACTGGGATTTTCACGCACAACCATCTCTAGGGTTTACAGAGAATGGTCCGAAAAAGAAAAAAAATCCTGTGAGCGGCAGTTCTGTGGCCGGAAATGCCTTGTTGATGCCAGAGGTCAGAGGAGAATGGGCAGACTGGTTCGAGCTGATAGAAAGGCAACAGTGACTCAAATTGCCACCTGTTACAACCAAGGTAGGCAGAAGAGCATCTCTGAACGCACAGTGCGTCGAACTTTGAGGCAGATGGGCTACAGCAGCAGAAGACCACACCGGGTACCACTCCTCTCAGCTAAGAACAGGAAACTGAGGCTACAATTTGCACAAACTCATCGAAATTGGACAGTAGAAGATTGGAAAAACGTTGCCTGGTCTGATGAGTCTCGATTTCTGCTGCGACATTCGGATGGTAGGGTCAGAATTTGGCGTAAACAACATGAAAGCATGGATCCATCCTGCCTTGTATCAACGGTTCAGGCTGGTGGTGGTGGTGTCATGGTGTGGGGAATTTTTTCTTGGCACTCTTTGGGCCCCTTGGTACCAATTGAGCATCGTTGCAACGCCACAGCCTACCTGAGTATTGTTGCTGACCATGTCCATCCCTTTATGACCACAATGTACCCAACATCTGATGGCTACTTTCAGCAGGATAATGCGCCATGTCATAAAGCTCGAATCATCTCAGATTGGTTTCTTGAACATGACAATGAGTTCACTGTACTCAAATGGCCTCCTCAGTCACCAGATCTCAATCCAATAGAGCATCTTTGGGATGTGGTGGAACGGGAGATTCGCATCAGGGATGTGCAGCCGACAAATCTGCGCCAACTGTGTGATGCCATCATGTCAATATGGTCCAAAATCTCTGAGGAATGCTTCCAGCACCTTGTTGAATCTCTGCCACGAAGAATTGAGGCAGTTCTGAAGGCAAAAGGGGGTCCAACCCCTTACTAGCATGGTGTACCTAATAAAGTGGCCAGTGAGTGTATATATATATATATATAGTTGTGGCCAAAAGTATTGACACCCCTGCAATTCTGTCAGATAATACTCAGTTTCTTCCTGAAAATGATTGCAAACACAAATTCTTTGGTATTATTATCTTCATTTAATTTGTCTTAATTGAAAAAACACAAAAAGAATTGTCCTAAAGCCAAATTGGATATAATTCCACACCAAACATAAAAAAGAGGGTGGACAAAAGTATTGGCACTGTTCAAAAAATCATGTGATGCTTCTCTAATTTGTGTAATTAACAGCACCTGTAACTTACCTGTAGCACTTAACAGGTGTTGGCAATAACTACATCACACTTGCAGACAGTTGACATGGATTAAAGTTTACTCAACCTCTGTCCTGTGTCTTTGTGTGTACCACATTGAGCATGGAGAAAAGAAAGAAGACCAAAGAACTGTCTGAGGACTTGAGAAACCAACTTGTGAGGAAGCATGAGCAATCTCAAGGCTACAAGTCCATCTCCAAAGACCTGAATGTTTCTGTGTCTACCGTGCGCAGTGTCATCAAGAAGTTTAAAGCCCATGGCACTGTGGCTAACCTCCCTAGATGTGGACAGAAAAGAAAAATTGATAAGAGATTTCAACACAAGATTGTGCGGATGTTGGATAAGGAACCTCGACTAACATCCAAACAAGTTCAAGCTGCCCTGCAGTCTGAGGGTACAACAGTGTCAACCCGTACTATCCGTTGGAAAAGGGACTGTATGGTAGGAGACCCAGGAAGACCCCACTTCTTACCCCGAGACACAAAAAAGCCAGGCTGGAGTTTGCCAAAACTTACCTGAAAAAGCCTAAAACGTTTTGGAAGAATGTTCTCTGGTCAGATGAGACAAAAGTAGAGCTTTTTGGGCAAAGGCATCAACATAGAGTTTACAGGAGAAAAAAAGAGGCATTCAAAGAAAAGAACACGGTCCCTACAGTCAAACATGGCGGAGGTTCCCTGATGTTTTGGGGTTGCTTTGCTGCCTTTGGCACTTGACTGCTTGACTGTGTGCATGGCATTATGAAGTCTGAAGACTACCAACAAATTTTGCAGCATAATGTAGGGCCCAGTGTGAGAAAGCTGTGTCTCCCACAGAGGTCATGGGTCTTCCAGCAGGACAATGACCCAAAACACACTTCAAAAAGCACTAGAAAATGGTTTGAGAGAAAGCACTGGAGACTTCTAAGGTGGCCAGCAATGAGTCCAGACCTGAATCCCATAGAACACCTGTGGAGAGATCTAAAAATGGCAGTTTGGAGAAGGCACCCTTCAAATATCAGGGACCTGGAGCAGTTTGCCAAAGAAGAATGGTCTAAAATTCCAGTAGAGCATTGTAAGAAACTCATTGATGGTTAACGGAAGCGGTTGGTTGCAGTTATTTTGGCTAAAGATTGTGCAACCAAGTATTAGGCTGAGGGTGCCAATACTTTGGTCTGACCCATTTTTCGAGTTTTGTGTGAAATGATCAATGTTTTGCTTTTTGCTTCACTCTCTTTTGTGTTTTTTCATTTAAGACAAATTAAATGAAGATAATAATACCAAAGAATTTGTGTTTGCAATCATTTTCAGGAAGAAACTGAGTATTATCTGACAAAATTGCAGGGGTGTCAATACTTTTGGCCACAACTGTATATATACATTATGTGTCCTTTGTACATGTACAGTTAGGGAAAGTTAGTGTATCCTTCTTGGGTCAGTAGAGGAGGGCACTCTTAGTACATAGTTTCCCCATAGACCGGGTAGGTGTAATTATGTTGCAGGCCACTAGATGAGGGCATACTAATTGGGCCTGATAGGATGTTCATAGAGGGTTACTTGTAGGAGGTACTGCTGAGAGTTAAGGTTAGTGATGAAGAGTGGTTTAGTCAGACAGGGCCAGGGCACCCAAATGTCCACATGGGCTATAAGCCTGGACAGCTTGGCAGCCACGTAACGTTAAGTCGTTATATCCCACGATACCCACGGCCACTGCATGTCTTAGCAGTGGGTCAGAACAGTAAAAGGAAGATATGGCGTCTTACCGCCTGGGCCAATGCTTTTAGGGCAGAAGTTGGCTGGACTAAGGAAATGAAAGGAGTTGGAGCTTTGACGAGATCGGTGCTTCACCAGAGGCCACCAAACGTAGTGATTGATGAATTCATGTCTGGGGTGAAACAGACTGAAGGAAGTGTCATTATAGCGAGGTCAGGCCAGGAAGAAACTGGGAAGCAGTCTAGTACAGTCTGGTCTGAGCATGTAGGGACAGAAGTGACAACAAGCAAGGGAAAGATGAGGATGCAAGCAAATGTAATAATGTACCAAATGTGGATGTAACGTGCAAAATCCTAAGTAAAGAAAGTGTAAAAGTTGTCTCGGACTGTGTCTTCATTGATGGGCGTCGGCTAGAAGAGGGACCATTATGGCCTGGGAAGTGCCCAGGTGAAGTTGAATCTGGAGATGCAGGTATGCCGGGAAGAGTATTGTTTCATGTAGGGGAAGGACTGGACACAGCTGCCACCAGAATACAGATCACGACTACAGTCCTGTCCCTCCCTTACATCAGCAGTGGGGTTCTGCTGGGCTTCCTGCCTTATCCCTTCATTTCATTCAAATGTTGACTGATAGTTCGCGCTGACACTGATGTACCCTGAGAAAGCAGGACAACTTGAATTTCTTTGGAACTTGATTGGGGCTGCTTATCCACGATCTGGACTATCATACATTGCAACCTTTCAGCAATTTTTCTCTGCTGTCCACATCCAGAGAAATAAGCTTCAGTGCCATGGCTTGTAAATGTCTTTATTAAGTTCCACACTGCGGAACATCAGGATCTCTGGAGCTGGACTTGTAACTTTGAAATTGTTGATTTTGTTCAACAATTTTGCTTCTCACGTACTCCAACATTAGTCTTCTTTTTTTGTTCTCCATGCTTAGTGTGGCACACACAAACACAAAATGCAAAGAATGAGTCAACTTCTCCCCTTTAATACCTTAAACCAGATTAAATTTTCCTATTGCCCACACTTGTAACTTGCCACAGGTGAGTTTGAACAAGCATCACATGCTTGAAACAAAGTTGTTTATCCACAATTTTGTAAAGGTGCCAACAATTTTGTCCAGCCCATTTTTGAGGTTTTGTCTGAAATTATGTTCAATTTGCCTCTTTTTCTCTGTTTCAAG
Organism: Dendrobates tinctorius; assembly: GCF_039654945.1. NCBI lineage: Eukaryota > Metazoa > Chordata > Amphibia > Anura > Dendrobatidae > Dendrobates > Dendrobates tinctorius. The sequence continues at coordinate 35,358,601 of NW_027361829.1, forward strand.
TGTGCTAACATTTTCTTCCAAGACTGTATATAGTCAGGTGCAAACAACCCCTGATATTCATAAGTGGTCATACAACTACACAATATACGTTGTGTAGAGAAAGTGCCCGTGCATATAGTAAAGTGCAAACTGATTAATTTAACTATCACAGAGGTATTTACCATGTAGTGACAAGGAACTGTGGGCACCTACCTGATCCCTTGAACTAGGGACTAGAAATGAGTGGATCGGTTCGGTGCGATAAACATCCCGATGTTCGCCGAACATGTTCATCAAACAGTCCATCGAACATAGCCGAACCCCATTGAATTCAATGGGATGCAAAACCAGAAGCATAGACAACATCTCAAGGGGGGCCAAAAAGCTTCCCAAACAGCTCAAATTAGGTGCAGACACCAGGAAAAGTGGCATCAATTGACCCAGAGTACAAATAGTATAATTACAAAGCATGGATGCATGGGACAGGGCTTGGACCAGCATTTCTAGCTGAAACACACACGTTTCCAGAAAATCAATATTACATGATTGCCAATATTTTGATAACTTAGTCATTTATACAGCAAATGTGGTTGATGAGATGACTGGTGGTTGGCGAGACCCACTGTTTGGCATTTTAACGCAGTGAGATTCCCACGCTAAGGCATGTTGATCGCACATGAGTCGGTTTATGCATGTATTGGTCAAAGTATTGCAATTTTTGCCTCTACTGAGTTTTTTTTAATTTTTTTGCAAATTTGGCAGATAATGTGAGTTGAATCATCCTTTGCTGTCTCAAAAAAGACCCAGGCTAGGCAACACTTACCGCCCCTGTGAACTGCAGACTCGTGACCTATGCTGGGCACAGCCAGAATTGTGGCTGAGGTTTCAGTGCTTGTCATGGTTGCATCACTCTGTGTCTGTGCGCGAAACTGCAATGTAACCTCCTCGTCTTCCTCCTCTTCCACCTCCTCTGCCGAGCAACTCAGCTGCGTATCTTGGGGTTCACACCAAGTGGGATTTACAAACTCATCGTCATCCTCTCTGTTCTCCCACTCTTCACCCTGAGAGTCACCCTCATCCTCTTTCTGCCCTGACACCACAATGCAGTGCGCATGAGCCTCTGGTATCTGAGTCTCATAAGGATCACCTCCACCCCTGGGGAGTAACATCTGGTGACGACGGTCTGGATTCTTCTCGAACCCTGCTTCATCTGAACTCTGATGCTTATGGAATAGACCATGTGATCAGCTCTGCAGAATAGCCCACCTGTGGTTTTCCACAGTCAGTTAGGTGTTTGGAAATTTGTGATGCAGGGGAAAACAAGAGTGTTTGGGGTGCCACCTCTGAGCATTGTACTGTGTGTGATGTTAAGGTGGAAAGGTGGAGGAAGAAGAGGAGAGGCCACTTGATGGAATGCTTGCCATCCACTGGAGGACATGCTCTTTCTCACCTTCAAGCCCTTGTGCGGCTTCCATAGAAAGGGAGTGGAGTAGCCCGTCCATTAACAGATGTTGTCAGTGGTCTTTGGATAAGACGAGATGGTGTTTGTTCATTTGAGCTTTCATTATTATTAACACCTAACCCATGTACACGTCCAATACCAAGCCTATTCCCCCTTCCACAACAACCTTGATTTTTCCCACTTATGTTGTTCCCCTCTTTTAAACTGCTGTTCCACAACCTCAGGCCCACAGCTGTCAGTCACCTGTCACTAAATGAACAATCACTATTTATTTTCTTAGAAAGTGTGCCTGAACAACACTCTTATACCTAAAGATTTTGATAAGCAAATGTGTCCTCCTGATTCCTCACTGCAACAATGCTTTATCTCAAATTATTTGGATTAGCAAATAAGGCCTCCTGGCTGAACTTCGATTAGCAGATGGAGCATCCTGAGACTGCAAAACAGTTTTAGCACAATCTAGTTAGATGCTGATGTTACACCCGGTCCCTGTCCTGGCGCGGCGCCCAGGTCTGCCACTGTTACACCTGGTCCCCGTCCTGGCGCTGCGTCCAGGCCTGCCACTGCTCTCCGTTCTGGGCACTCACCTCGAGCCTCACATCAGCAGCCGGCCTCCTCTGGATTTCATCATGCTGCTGCTCAGCATTCTGGCCTCCCTCCTGCCTCCTCCTCCTGGCATCCTGTGAGGAGATCTGTAGCTAAGGCTATTAGGGCACGCCTGCCCCCTCTCTTGCCTTCTTAAAGGGGTGGCGTGCATTATTCAAAAAGTGTAATTAACCAATGGTAGTGCACTGGCTGCTATTTCTGGCCTCTCCTCCATAGGGAAAGTGCCGGAGCAACGAGTATCTATCATTGCTACATCCGGTTCTCATGCTAACCTGTCTGCGCTGTGTCTGCAGTCTCTGTGCATTGTCTAATGCTCTCTGTCTCCACAGCATATCAGTATCCTGTGCTTCTTGGTTATATCTGCAACCATTTGGGCCTAAGCCCAGCTATCCGCATCTGAGGACTGTGTGAAGGTCACTGGAACCGACTCCTTACCATTTACCCAGATCTAGGACCCAGCTCATTACGGACTCTGCTGTAACTACTGTTATCCCTTTTGGTCCCGCTGGGAAAGCTGCCACGTGTTCGGGGTCTAACTGGAGGTAGCAACTGTGTCCTCCGGGTATTCCATTCTGGCCCTGTTTGAGGGGCTTTACTACGGGTACCCGGGGCTCACTAGTCACGCCCCCTTTGGAGCCCCCCGGACCGTGGTCCCGAGGTTCCACTTAAAAAATAAAAACGAATGTGAACTTCACCATCTCTGCCTCCGCTTCCATTCGTTACAGCTGAAAGATCGATTTCACACAGAGCAGGATCCTATCTAGCTAACTGACAAGTTCACTTTCATGAGCAGCATTAGCAGGCGCGGCCTCTCTGCGCTGTGACAATGAGCAAATGGTGACAGCAAATCAAGATGTCCTCTTTTTATATGAACAGGGACATGTGACTTCGGCTGCCATTCAAAGCAGACCTTGCGAATGGTTTCTGTGCCCTGATTGGCTGCCGGGGAGTACATACATTAAGTTATTAAAGAAAAAAAGAAATGAAAAAAAAACTACACTCCACAGCTCCTCTGACCAAGACACCCCCCCTCCCCTAATAAAACACGTCCCCCCACTCATCATACAGCAGAACTAACCTAGACAAAGTCAAAACAAGTGCATTAGTGTAAACACGATCATGTACTGAATAGTGTTGAGCGATACCTTCCGATATCGGGAAATATCGGATCGGATTGGATCGGACCAATACCCCAAAAATATCGGATATCTCTGATTCCGATACCGGAAACCAATGCAAGTCAATGGGACACAAATATCGGAATGAAGATAAACACTTACTTTCCTTGCAGGTTAATTCTACATGAATGAAAACAACTAAGAATAATGTAGAATGTATTGGGGGAGGTGGAGGAGACATTAAAGGCATAGAGGTTTACCCCAATCAAATGGAATAGCAGGAATTAATTTTTTTTTTAAGACGTTCGGAGTTACAAAGATATTGACTATGTTAAAGGGGTTGTGTATAGAGTTGAGCATTCCGATACCGCAAGTATCGGGTATCGGCCGATACTTGCTGTATCGGAATTCCGATACCGACATCCGATATTTTTTCAATATCGGGCATCGGAATCGGAAGTTCAAAGTTGATTGACAGCCGAAATGACGTCATCATGATGCGCGGTGTGTGCGCATCATGATGCGCCGTCATTTCGGGCCTTCCGGGGGGTCTGTAGCGGCCTGCCGGGGGGCTGTGCCAGCCTGCCGGGGGGCTGTGTGGACTGCCCGGGGTCTGTACCGGCCTGCCGGGGGGCTGTGCCGGCCTGCCGGTGGTCTGTGCACCCTGTGGGGGTCTGTACCGACCTGCCGGGGGGCTGTGCCGGCCTGCCGGGGGGCTGTGCACCCTGTGGGGGTCTGTACCGGCCTGCCGGGGGGCTGTGCCGGCCTGCCGGGGGGCTGTGCTGATGTCCGGGGCTCTGTGCAGGCATCGTCCGATGGGACTACAAGTCCCATCGGGCGATGCCTGCTACCATGACAGTGATTGACACATTAGCCAATGATGGGACAGTAGTAGTCCCATCATCCGGCTAATGTGTTAAATGTTAAAAAAAAAAAAAAAAAATACATACATACTACATACATACTACATGCATGCTACATACATACCACATATATACTACATGCATGCTACATACATACTACATGCTACATGCATGCTACATACATACTACATGCTACATACATACTACATACATGCTACATACATACCACATGCATGCTACATGCTACATACATACTACATATATACTACATGCATGCTACATACATACTACATACATACTACATGCATGCTACATACATACTACATGCTACATACATACTACATATATACTACATGCATGCTACATACATACTACATGCTACATGCATGCTACATACATACTACATGCTACATACATACTACATGCATGCTACATACATACTACATGCTACATACATACTACATATATACTACATGCATGCTACATACATACTACATGCTACATACATACTACATATATACTACATGCATGCTACATACATACTACATATATACTACATGCATGCCACATACATACTACATGCTACATACATACCACATATATACTACATGCATGCTACATACATACCACATGCTACATGCATACTACATGCTACATACATACTACATACATACTACATGCATGCTACATACATACTACATACATACTACATGCATGCTACATACATACTACATGCATGCTACATACATACTACATGCTACATACATACTACATATATACTACATGCATGCTACATACATACTACATGCTACATACATACTACATATATACTACATGCATGCTACATACATACTACATGCTACATACATACTACATACATACTACATATATACTACATGCATGCTACATACATACTACATGCTACATACATACTACATATATACTACATGCATGCTACATACATACTACATGCTACATACATACTACATATATACTACATGCATGCTACATACATACTACATGCTACATGCATACTACATGCTACATACATACTACATACATACTACATGCATGCTACATACATACTACATACATACTACATGCATGCTACATACATACTACATACATACTACATGCATGCTACATGCATACTACATGCTACATACATACTACATATATACTACATGCATGCTACATACATACTACATGCTACATACATACTACATATATACTACATGCATGCTACATGCATACTACATGCTACATACATACTACATATATACTACATGCATGCTACATACATACTACATGCTACATACATACTACATATATACTACATGTATGCTACATACATACTACATGCTACATACATACTACATACATACTACATACAGTGGGGAAAAAAAGTATTTAGTCAGTCAGCAATAGTGCAAGTTCCACCACTTAAAAAGATGAGAGGCATCTGTAATTTACATCATACAGTCATGGCCAAAAGTATTGACACCCCTGCAATTCTGTCAGATAATACTCAGTTTCTTCCTGAAAATGATTGCAAACACAAATTCTTTGGTATTATTATCTTCATTTACTTTGTCTTAAATGAAAAAACACAAAAAGAATTGTCCTAAAGCCAAATTGGATATAATTCCACACCAAACATAACAAAGAGGGTGGACAAAAGTATTGGCACTGTTCGAAAAATCATGTGATGCTTCTCTAATTTGTGTAATTAACAGCACCTATAACTTACCTGTGGCACCTAACAATAACTACATCACACTTGCAGCCAGTTGACATGGATTAAAGTTGACTCAACCTCTGTCCTGTGTCCTTGTGTGTACCACATTGAGCATGGAGAAAAGAAAGAAGACCAAAGAACTGTCTGAGGACTTGAGAAACCAAATTGTGAGGAAGCATGAGCAATATCAAGGCTACAAGTCCATCTCCAAAGACCTGAATGTTCCTGTGTCTACCGTGCGTAGTGTCATCAAGAAGTTTAAAGCCCATGGCACTGTGGCTAACCTCTCTAGATGTGGCCGGAAAAGAAAAATTGATAAGAGATTTCAATGCAAGATTGTGCGGATGTTGGATAAAGAACCTCCACTAACATCCAAACAAGTTCAAGCTGCCCTGCAGTCCGAGGGTACAACAGTGTCAACCCGTACTATCCGTTGGCATCTGAATGAAAAGGGACTGTATGGTAGGAGACCCAGGAAGACTCCACTTCTTACCCCGAGACATAAAAAAGCCAGGCTGGAGTTTGCCAAAACTTACCTGAAAAAGCCTAAAACATTTTGGAAGAATGTTCTCTGGTCAGATGAGACAAAAGTAGAGCTTTTAGGGCAAAAGCATCAACATAGAGTTTACAGGAGAAAAAAGAGGCATTCAAAGAAAAGTACACGGTCCCTACAGTCAAACATGGCGGAGGTTCCCTGATGTTTTGGGGTTGCTTTGCTGCCTCTGGCACTGGACTGCTTGACCGTGTGCTTGGCATTATGAAGTCAGAAGACTACCAACAAATTTTGCAGCATAATATAGGGCCCAGTGTGAGAAAGCTGGGTCTACCTCAGAGGTCATGGGTCTTCCAGCAGGACAATAACCCAAAACACACTTCAAAAAGCACTAGAAAATGGTTTGAGAGAAAGCACTGGAGACTTCTAAGGTGGCCAGCATTGAGTCCAGACCTGAATCCCATAGAACACCTGTGGAGAGATCTAAAAATGGCAGTTTGGAGAAGGCACCCTTCAAATATCAGGGACCTGGAGCAGTTTGCCAAAGAAGAATGGTCTAAAATTCCAGCAGAGCATTGTAAGAAACTCATTGATGGTTACCGGAAGCAGTTGGTCGCAGTTATTTTGGCTAAAGGTTGTGCAACCAAGTATTAGGCTGAGGGTGCCAATACTTTTGTCCGGCCCATTTTTGAAGTTTTGTGTGAAATGATCAATGTTTTGCTTTTTGCTTCATTCTCTTTTGTGTTTTTTCATTTAAGACAAATTAAATGAAGATAATAATACCAAAGAATTTGTGTTTGCAATCATTTTCAGGAAGAAACTGAATATTATCTGACACAATTGCAGGGGTGTCTATACTTTTGGCCATGACTGTAGGTAGACCTCAACTATGGGAGACAAACTGAGAAAAAAAATCCAGAAAATCACATTGTCTGTTTTTTTTTCATTTTATTTGCATATTATGGTGGAAAATAAGTATTTGGTCAGAAACAAAATTTCATCTCAATACTTTGTGATATATCCTTTGTTGGCAATGACAGAGGTCAAACGTTTTCTGTAAGTCTTCACAAGGTTGCCACACACTGTTGTTGGTATGTTGGCCCATTCCTCCATGCAGATCTCCTCTAGAGCAGTGATGTTTTTGGCTTTTCGCTTGGCAACACGGACTTTCAACTCCCTCCAAAGGTTTTCTATAGGGTTGAGATCTGGAGACTGGCTAGGCCACTCCAGGACCTTGAAATGCTTCTTACGTATCCTTCCGCACTGTATTCCTCCGCCACTTAAAAAAAAAAAAGTCCCTAGTCTCACTTTATGGTAAAAGCTGTGTGGGAAGTGGCGGAGGAATACAGTGCGGAAGGATACCTACCTTCCGTCATTGGATTCCTGCAGCCCGTAGAGAGCGGCAGCATCAGCTGATGCTGCAGTTCTCTACCCAAGATCGTCGTGGGACACACTCGTGGACTGCTTCGGATCATGGGTGAGTATTTTTGTGGTTTGTTATGTTAATATTTATTCCATAAAAGACAATGGCTTCGGGGAACAATGTGACAAGTATTGGTAAGTATGTTACTCTATGTTATATGTACTGTATGTCTATGTATGTATTGTATGAATGTATTGTATGTAGCATGCATGTAGTATGTATGTAGTATGTATGTAGCATGTATGTAGCATGTAGTATGTATGTAGCATGCATGTAGTATGTATGTAGTATGTATGTAGCATGTAGTATGTATGTAGCATGTATGTAGTATGTATGTAGCATGTAGTATGTATGTAGCATGTAGTATGTATGTAGCATGCATGTAGTATATATGTAGTATGTATGTAGTATATATGTAGCATGTAGTATGTATGTAGCATGCATGTAGTATATACAGTGGGGCAAAAAAGTATTTAGTCAGTCAGCAATAGTGCAAGTTCCACCACTTAAAAAGATGAGAGGCGTCTGTAATTTACATCATAGGTAGACCTCAACTATGGGAGACAAACTGAGAAAAAAAAATCCAGAAAATCACATTGTCTGTTTTTTTTCCCTTTTATTTGCATATTATGGTGGAAAATAAGTATTTGGTCAGAAACAAAATTTCATCTCAATACTTTGTGATTAGAGTTGAGCGATACCATCCGATACTTCAAAGTATCGTATCGGATGGTATCGGCCGATCTTTAAAAAAAGTATCGGTATCGCCGATTCCGATACCGGAAGTCCCATTCAAGTCTATGGGACTTCCGGTATCGGAATAAGAAAAACCCTTTCCTGCCCTTGTACAGCCTCTCTGGGGTCTGTACGGGCCTTTCGGGGGGCTGTGCCGGCCTGCCAGGGGGTCTGTGCAGGCTCCGGTGGTCTGTGCCGGCCTGCCGGTGGTCTGTGCAGGCTCCGGGGGGCTGTGCCGGCCTGCCGGGGGGCTGTGCCGGCCTGCCAGGGGGTCTGTGCAGGCTCCGGTGGTCTGTGCCGGCCTGCCGGTGGTCTGTGCAGGCTCCGGGGGGCTGTGCCGGCCTGCCGGGGGGCTGTGCCGGCCTGCCGGGGGGCTGTGCCGGCCTGCCGGGGGGCTGTGCCGGCCTGCCAGGGGGTCTGTGCAGGCTCCGGGGGGCTGTGCCGGCCTGCCGGGGGGCTGTGCCGGCCTGCCGGGGGGCTGTGCCGGCCTGCCGGTGGTCTGTGCAGGCTCCGGGGGTCTGTGCAGGCATCGTCCGATGGGACTACAAGTCCCATCTGGCGATGCCTGCTACCATGACAGTGATTGACACATTAGCCAATGATGGGACAGTAGTAGTCCCATCATCCGGCTAATGTGTTAAATGTAAAAAAAAAAAAAAAAAAAAAAATTACATGCTACATTCATACTACATACTACATACATGCTACATTCATACTACATACTACATACATGCTACATTCATACTACATGCAACATACATACTACATATATACTACATGCATGCTACATACATACTACATGATACATACTACATATATACTACATGCATGCTACATACATACTACATATATACTACATGCATGCTACATACATACTACATGCTACATGCATGCTACATACATACTACATGCTACATGCATGCTACATACATACTACATACATGCTACATATATACTACATACATACTACATATATACTACATGCATGCTACATATATACTACATGCATGCTACATACATACTACATATATACTACATGCATGCTACATACATACTACATGCTACATGCATGCTACATATATACTACATACATGCTACATATATACTACATACATACTACATATATACTACATGCATGCTACATACATACTACATATATACTACATGCATGCTACATACATACTACATGCTACATGCATGCTACATACATACTACATACATGCTACATATATACTACATACATACTACATATATACTACATACATACCACATACATACTACATGCATGCTACATATATACTACATGCATGCTACATACATACTACATATATACTACATGCATGCTACATACATACTACATGCTACATGCATGCTACATACATACTACATGCTACATACATACCACATATATACTACATACATACAATACATTCATACAATACATACATAGACATACAGTACATATAACATAGAGTAACATACTTACCAATACTTGTCACATTGTTCCCCGAAGCCATTGTCGTCTACGGAATAAATATTAACATAACAAACCACAAAAATACTCACCCACGATCCGAAGCAGTCCACGAGTGTGTCCCACGACGATCTTGGGTAGAGAACTGCAGCATCAGCTGATGCTGCCGTTCTCTACGGGCTGCAGGAATCCAATGACGGAAGGTAGGTATCCTTCCGCACTGTATTCCTCCGCCACTTAAAAAAAAAAAAAGTCCCTAGTCTCACTTTATGCCATTGCTGTGTGGGAATTTCCCACACAGCAATGGCATAAAGTGAGACTAGGGACTTTTTTTTTTTTAAGTGGCGGAGGAATACAGTGCGGAAGGATACCTACCTTCCGTCATTGGATTCCTGCAGCCCGTAGAGAACGGCAGCATCAGCTGATGCTGCAGTTCTCTACCCAAGATCGTCGTGGGACACACTCGTGGACTGCTTCGGATCGTGGGTGAGTATTTTTGTGGTTTGTTATGTTAATATTTATTCCGGAAAGACAATGGCTTCGGGGAACAATGTGACAAGTATTGGTAAGTATGTTACTCTATGTTATATGTACTGTATGTCTATGTATGTATTGTATGAATGTATTGTATGTATGTAGTATATATGTGGTATGTATGTAGTATGTAGTATGTATGTAGTATGTATGTAGCATGCATGTAGTATATATGTAGCATGTATGTAGTATGTATGTGGTATGTATGTAGCATGTAGTATATATGTAGCATGCATGTAGTATATATGTAGTATGTATGTAGTATGTATGTAGCATGTATGTAGTATATATGTAGTATGTATGTAGTATATATGTAGCATGTATGTAGTATATATGTAGTATGTATGTAGTATATATGTAGCATGCATGTAGTATATATGTAGTATGTATGTAGTATATATGTAGCATGCATGTAGTATATATGTAGTATGTATGTAGTATATATGTAGCATGTATGTAGTATGTATGTAGCATGCATGTAGCATGTAGTATGTATGTAGCATGCATGTAGTATATATGTAGTATGTATGTAGCATGCATGTAGTATATATGTAGCATGCATGTAGTATGTATGTGGTATGTATGTAGCATGTAGTATATATGTAGCATGCATGTAGTATGTATGTAGTATGTATGTAGTATGTATGTAGCATGCAGTATATATGTAGTATGTATGTAGTATATATGTAGTATGTATGTAGCATGCATGTAGTATGTATGTAGTATGTATGTAGTATGTATGTAGTATATATGTAGTATGTATGTAGCATGTAGTATGTATGTAGTATTTTTTTTTTTTTTTTTTTTTTTTTTAACATTTAACACATTAGCCGGATGATGGGACTACTACTGTCCCATCATTGGCTAATGTGTCAATCACTGTCATGGTAGCAGGCATCACCCGATGGGACTTGTAGTCCCATCGGACGATGCTTGCACAGACCCCCGGACATCAGCACAGCCCCCCGGCAGGCCGGCACAGCCCCCCGGCAGGCCGGTACAGACCCCCACAGGGTGCACAGCCCCCCGGCAGGCCGGCACAGCCCCCCGGCAGGCCGGCAGAGACCCCGGGCAGTCCACACAGCCCCCCGGCAGGCCGGCACAGCCCCCCGGCAGGCCGGCAGAGACCCCCGGAAGGCCCGAAATGACGGCGCATCATGATGCGCACACACCGCGCATCATGATGACGTCAGGCCGTCAATCAACTGAACTTCCGATTCCGATGCCGAATTCCGATATTGAAAAAATATCGGAAGTCGGTATCGGAATTCCGATACAGCAAGTATCGGCCGATACCCGATACTTGCGGTATCGGAATGCTCAACACTATTTGTGATATATCCTTTGTTGGCAATGACAGAGGTCAAACGTTTTCTGTAAGTCTTCACAAGGTTGCCACACACTGTTGTTGGTATGTTGGCCCATTCCTCCATGCAGATCTCCTCTAGAGCAGTGATGTTTTTGGCTTTTCGCTTGGCAACACGGACTTTCAACTCCCTCCAAAGGTTTTCTATAGGGTTGAGATCTGGAGACTGGCTAGGCCACTCCAGGACCTTGAAATGCTTCTTACGAAGCCACTCCTTCGTTGCCCTGGCGGTGTGCTTTGGATCATTGTCATGTTGAAAGACCCAGCCATGTTTCATCATCAATGCCCTTGCTGATGGAAGGAGGTTTGCACTCAAAATCTCACGATACATGGCCCCATTCATTCTTTCATGTACCCGGATCAGTCGTCCTGGCCCCTTTGCAGAGAAACAGCCCCAAAGCATGATGTTTCCACCACCATGCTTTACAGTAGGTATGGTGTTTGATGGATGCAACTCAGTATTCTTTTTCCTCCAAACACGACCAGTTGTGTTTCTACCAAACAGTTCCAGTTTGGTTTCATCAGACCATAGGACATTCTCCCAAAACTCCTCTGGATCATCCAAATGCTCTCTAGCAAACTTCAGACGGGCCCGGACATGTACAGGCTTAAGCAGTGGGACACGTCTGGCACTGCAGGATCTGAGTCCATGGTGGCGTAGTGTGTTACTTATGGTAGGCCTTGTTACATTGGTCCCAGCTCTCTGCAGTTCATTCACTGGGTCCCCCCGCGTGGTTCTGGGATTTTTGCTCACCGTTCTTGTGATCATTCTGACCCCACGGGGTGGGATTTTGCGTGGAGCACCAGATCGAGGGAGATTATCAGTGGTCTTGTATGTCTTCCATTTTCTAATTATTGCTCCCACAGTTGATTTCTTCACTCCAAGCTGGTTGGCTATTGCAGATTCAGTCTTCCCAGCCTGGTGCAGGGCTACAATTTTGTTTCTGGTGTCCTTTGACAGCTCTTTGGTCTTCACCATAGTGGAGTTTGGAGTCAGACTGTTTGAGGGTGTGCACAGGTGTCTTTTTATACTGATAACAAGTTTAAACAGGTGCCATTACTACAGGTAATGAGTGGAGGAAAGAGGAGACTCTTAAAGAAGAAGTTACAGGTCTGTGAGAGCCAGAAATCTTGATTGCTTGTTTCTGACCAAATACTTATTTTCCACCATAATATGCAAATAAAATGAAAAAAAAACAGACAATGTGATTTTCTGGATTTTTTTTTCTCAGTTTGTCTCCCATAGTTGAGGTCTACCTATGATGTAAATTACAGACGCCTCTCATCTTTTTAAGTGGTGGAACTTGCACTATTGCTGACTGACTAAATACTTTTTTGCCCCACTGTATGTAGTATGTATGTAGCATGTAGTATGTATGTAGCATGCATGTAGTATATATGTAGTATGTATGTAGCATGTAGTATGTATGTAGCATGCATGTAGTATATATGTAGTATGTATGCAGTATATATGTGGTATGTATGTAGCATGTAGTATGTATGTAGTATGTATGTAGTATATATGTAGCATGTAGTATGTATGTAGCATGCATGTAGTATGTATGTAGCATGCATGTAGTATATATGTAGCATGTAGTATGTATGTAGCATGCATGTAGTTTATATGTAGTATGTATGTAGTATGTATGTAGCATGCATGTAGTATATATGTGGTATGTATCTAGCATGTAGTATGTATGTAGCATGCATGTAGTATGTATGTAGTATGTATGTAGTATTTTTTTTTTTTTTTTGTACATTTAACACATTAGCCGGATGATGGGACTACTACTGTCCCATCATTGGCTAATGTGTCAATCACTGTCATGGTAGCAGGCATCGCCCGATGGGACTTGTAGTCCCATCGGACGATGCCTGCACGGACCCCCGGACATCAGCGCAGCCCCCCGGCAGGCCGGCACAGCCCCCCGGCAGGCCGGTACAGACCCCAAAAGGGTGCACAGCCCCCCGGCAGGCCGGCACAGCCCCCCGGCAGGCCGGTACAGACCCCAGGCAGTCCGCACAGCCCACCGGCAGGCCGGCACAGCCCCCCGGCAGGCCGGCAGAGACCCCCGGAAGGCCCGTACAGACCCCCGAGAGGCTGTACAAGGGCAGGAAAGGGTTTTTCCAATTCTGATACCGGAAGTCTCATAGACTTGAATGGGACTTCCGGTATCGGCATCGGCGATACCGATACTTTTTTTAGAGATCGGCCGATCCATTCCGATCCGATATTTTGAAGTATCGGACGGTATCGCTCAACTCTAGTGGTGTAGCAATAGAGGGAGACGTTCCGAAAAGGCACATGTTGGCGGAGTGTTGGCACAGAGTGCTTCATCTAGCTTGGAGGTTGACTGAGCCCCTGACCCGGAGGACACGGCACGGATACGGGCACCTGTATGCACAACAGATTGTGAGTAAAGCTTTGGAACTACATGTCCTGGTGTCCTCCAGTTATTCCTGCGCCAACACACTCAGCACTGCTACATCTCTTTGCCTGGCACTGTACCATCTACGTCTTTTCACTACCTCTCCATCTACACTGCCCTGGGACTACAGCCCTACCTGTGGAGGGCCACAACATTAAAGCTGCACCCCACCATCTGTCCCAGAGGATCTGTCTGCAGCGTCGGCTTAACATCTTCATTGCCGAACACCACAGGTGGCGTCACGAATCATTCACTCATAAACTTTAATCCTCATCCATACGTTCAACATTTCCCTTTTACAATGGACGCCCAGGGCCACGGACCGGGTCACAGCTACCGTGACATCTCCCATTGAAACCAACGGGCCCGGTACCGAGTACCCCACCAGCCCTGGCGGGCGATCCAACTTGGCGGAAATACATAACAGAACAGGTTGTCCGGGCTTTTCAAATAATCTCAGTGCATATCTAGGCTGCAGAATGCTGACAATAAGTAATTTACCTTCTGTGGCTAGTCTGCACGGTTTCCAAGATATCATCTCTTTCTTCTAAGTTAAACGTCCGGGGGGGTGTTCTGGCATTGAAATGAGAACTGGTCGTTTCCTCCTCCCTCACTAGTTTCACTTTCCATAGATCACTGTTCAGCGTGTGTCTGGGGGAGGAGCAGCTGGGTGGTCTGCTCGCAGCCAATCACAGCCATGCCATTAGTTAACATGCTTAACATGCATAACAGGATGTGCCCACACTTCTTAGGATTCCTCATTGGCTGAATAAAATCAAACTGGCTCATTGCATTATGGGAACTTCCGATTCCGGTATTCGATATGCAAAAAGTATCGGAACTCAGTATCGGAATTCCGATACTGCGAATATCGTCCGATACCCGATATTTGCAGTATCGGATTGCTCAACACTAGTACTGAACTTTGACTGAATTTTGCCGACTTTGAGGAAAAATGCCAGGAAAACTAAACACAAATGTGCTACATTTGTGCCGAATTTGAGATTGGCAAAAATTTTCTGAAAAAGTTCGCTCATCTCTATTCGTGAGCCATGTATAACACCAACTATGGTTGGTAGATTTCTGTTTTGGTAGATTCCCGGTTATGGGAGACTTTAACACGAGCACACATATCACAAGCAGACACAAACCCAGCGATGTCAGAAGACATGGAGGAACACCAAAACATTTTAGCAATAGCTCTCCGGTCGCCACGACTCCCGTGTGTCCACTGAGAGCAGATTCGTGGAACTCCCGGAGCACCCTCAACCGATACTGAACTGGAGGAGCAAGAGACTTAGCCTCACAAATTTCAAGTTCCAATTTGGAGGACACCCCAGCCACAACCACCCCATGCTGAAGCATGGAGGAAGGAGGTTCTGGAGGTGATATCGGAATAAAGCTGTGAGATAAGGCATCAGCCTTGTTATTCTTGGAACCAGGCTGAAAGGTGATGGAAAAATGAAAACGTGAAAAAAAAGCGACCTCCTCGCCTGTCTAGGAGTCAGACGTTTGGCTGACTCAAAGTAAGACAGATTCTTGCGGTCCGTAATCACTGTGATCCGATGAATACCCCCCTCCAAAAAGTGCCTCCATTCTTCAAGAGCCAATTTTATGGCTAATAACTCCCAATTCCCAACATCGTAATTTCTTGGAGAAAAAGGCATAAGGTCTTAAGTTAGTCAAATTGACGGGTCCCTGAGACAGCATCGCCTCCACTCCCACCTCCGATGCATCCACCTCTACAATGAATGGTTCAGACAGATCAGGCTGGACCAACACAGGAGCAGACATAAAACATTTTTTCAAAGTAGAAAAGGCTTCAACTGCCAAAGATGACCAGTTTTTAAGATCAGCCCCATTATGAGTGAGATCAGTGAGAGGCTTGACCACCTGAGAAAACCCCTTAATAAATTTGTGATAGTAAATGGCAAAAACCAAAAAACGCTGAAGACCCTTGAGGTCTCTGGGTTGCACCCAATCAACAATGGCCTGTACCTTTCCAGGGTCCATATGAAATCCAATGGCAGAAAGGATGAACCCTAGAAAGGACAGCTCTTGGACAAAAAAATGAACACTTCTTAGGTTTAGCGAACAAAGAGCTATCCCGTAACCTATGAAGAACTGCACGTAAATGACCCATGTGAAATTCTTTGTCAGATGATTATACAAGAATGTCATCTAGATATACCACCATAAAGTGCCCAATGAAGTTAGAAAATACATCATTAATGAAATTTTGAAAAACAGCTGGCGCTTCGTGAGACCAAAGTGCATGACCAAATTTTTAAACAAACCCTCAGAGGTAAGAAATGCAGTTTTCCACTCATCCACCTCCCATATACGTATAAGATTATATGCTGCCCTGAGGTCCAACTTGGAAAACCACTTAGCCCCAAATAGTTTGTTGTAAAGATCTGGAATAAGCGGGAGAAGGTAGGTATTTCTCACGGTAATTTTATTTAGCTACCAAAAATCAAGGCAAGGGCATAAACCACCATCTTTATTTTTGACAAAAAGAATCCAGCAGCCACAGGAGAGACAGTGGGGTGGATGTGACCTTTATGTAAGCTTTCTGAGATAAAATCTTTCATAGCGGTACATTCCAGGCCATAAAGATTGTACAAATGGGCCTGGGGCAATTTAGCACCCGAGATTAATAGTACAATCATAGGGGCGATGTGGTGGCAAGACCTCAGCCTCTTTTTCGGAAAACATGTCCTCAAAATACTTCAGGTATTCCAGAATACCCTCCAGACTAATGGACGACACCAGAACAGCAGAAAGCCAACCATGTGAACAATTCGGACCCCATTTCACAATATCCCGAGATTTCCTTTCAATAACAGGATTATGCACTTGTAATCAGGGAACTCTGTCATGATTGGGTCACCAAGGAGGAGACCAAGCCCAAGCTAAGCCACAGAAAACCAGAGGGGTTGGTAACTAAGCGGATTGCAAACCCCTGATCCTATCCACACAACTAGCAGTAGCCGTGGAGCGTGCCTACGATGATCCTAGATGCCTCGGCACAGCCGGAGAGCTAACTAAGCATAAAGCAAGAAAGGGGAAATCTAAACTGCCCCAGAGCAGACCCCAAAGGAATAGAAAGCCCCAAAACATATATTGTTGGTGAGACAAGATGAAAACACAAACGCAGGTAGGAAAATAGACTGAGCAAACGATGGGGCCCACACTGACTAGACAGGACAGGAAAGGAAAGACACTGTCTGCAATCACTCAAAAAACCCTGCAAAAAAGTCCAACACGTCTGATGCAAAAATACTGAAGTCGCACGACTTCGCCCACTATATCAGCACTCTGGTATATTCTGAAAGCAGAGCAAAAAGAGGCCAATGTAATAAGGGACAAAAACAAACTGGCACAAGCAGTAACATATGGATGGTGATTCAGCACAGCCCCAGCTGGAGCTGGCTGAACCACACAAAACTGAAATAGACAAAACCAGATCAAATGTGAACAGAATAGCAAAAGAACACTTAGCTGAGGCCTGTTTCACACTTGCCTTTTTTTGCAGCGCGTTTTTCCCGCAAAAAAACGCATTGAAAAACGCATACAAAAAGCATACAACTGCTGCATTTTTTTCAAGCATTTTTATGAGCATGCATGAAAAAAACGCAGCGTTTTTATGCGTTTGTATGCGTTTTTAGTGCGTTTTTTTCCAACATTAGGTGGCCCCTCACACTAACCCAAACCATGACTTTACTAACCCTAACCCTGACCCTAACCCTAACCCTGACCCTAACCCTAACCCTAACCCTAACCCTTAACCAAACCATACTTAACCCTAACCCTGACCCTAACCCTTAACCAAACCATACTTAACCCTAACCCAAACCCTAACTAACCTTAACCCTAACCCTAACCCTGACCCTAACCCTAACCCTAACCCTAACCCTGACCCTAACCCTTAACCAAACCATACTTAACCCTAACCCTGACCCTAACCCTGACCCTAACCCTTAACCAAACCATACTTAACCCTAACCCTGACCCTAACCCTGACCCTAACCCTAACCCTAACCCTAACCCTAACCCTAACCCTGACCCTAACCCTAACCCTTAACCAAACCATACTTAACCCTAACCCTGACCCTAACCCTTAACCAAACCTTACTTAACCTTAACCCTAACCCTAACCCTGACCCTAACCCTAACCCTAACCCTAACCCTGACCCTAACCCTTAACCAAACCATACTTAACCCTAACCCTGACCCTAACCCTGACCCTAACCCTAACCCTAACCCTTAACCAAACCATACTTAACCCTAACCCTGACCCTAACCCTGACCCTAACCCTAACCCTAACCCTGACCCTAACCCTAACCCTAACCCTGACCCTAACCCTAACCCTAACCCTTAACCAAACCATACTTAACCCTAACCCTGACCCTAACCCTTAACCAAACCATACTTAACCTTAACCCTAACCCTAACCCTAACCCTGACCCTAACCCTAACCCTAACCCTGACCCTAACCCTTAACCAAACCATACTTAACCCTAACCCTGACCCTAACCCTGACCCTAACCCTAACCCTAACCCTAACCCTGACCCTAACCCTTAACCAAACCATACTTAACCCTAACCCTGACCCTAACCCTTAACCAAACCATACTTAACCCTAACCCTAACCCTAACCCTGACCCTAACCCTAACCCTAAACCCCCTTAACTAACCCTAACTTTACCCAAACCCCTAAATTCCATTGTCTAAACTAATGGTAAAAAAAAAACGCATGTGCAAAAAAACGCATACATAAGCATGCCAATGCGCACATATGCTCACCATAGACTTATAATGGGTGTCTTGCTGTAAAAAAACGCATTGCGCGCGCATGCGTTTTTTTGAGGCAAATCGGACACACAAAAAATGCAACAAGTTGCATTTTGTGCGCCCGAGCGCATACCGCAAAAAAACGCATGCGCGGTAAAACGCGTACAAACGCATGTGTATGCGCACATAAGCGCATCCCATGCAAAGTATAGGAGAAAAAAACGCATGCCCTATTTAGCGCTAAATTACCGCGAAAAAAAACGCAAATGTGAAACCAGCCTGAGTATGCAGGGACTGAGCTGGAAACTAAGACCTCAGGAGGCAGGAAAAAATCACCAGCAGGGATAGAGGGAGTCAGCTGTCTTAAATCCAGTCTGAAACCCCAGATCTCCAATCGTCGTCCTCATTATCAGGTGGCAAGCCTCTGTTAATCAGATCAGGTCCATTACCTCCAGTAACCACCAGAGGGAGCCCAGAAAGAGAACTCGCAACCCCTCTGTCAATTTGACCAGCTCCACTACCTTCAGTAGTAACCAGAGGTAGGCCAGAAAGCGAATGCACAACAGGACTCCCAACACCAGTCCCGCTGGAAGATTATCAATAACAACATGAAATTCATTCCTGATGCAAGGAACCCACTTTGAGGAGACACTCCTCAGAGACAAACTTAACAATATTCTTAACCAGCGGTGTCTTATCAATGGCAATAATATGGATTGGATTTCAAGCCTAACTGTCCCTATCTTACTCTTGGAAACCAAGCTCGAGTCAACGAAGTTCAGGGACGATCCACAGTCCACAAAAGCTGAAGTGGGTATGAATCCATCCCCACAACAAAGTTTTACCTCCAACAAAATCTTTTGAAATGAGGAAAAATTTACCTGAGAGTCTGGTTGACCTACTCGACAATCACCCAGACTTAGGCATTTTCCCGGCAGCTAGCTAGTCAGCAGGCAAGAAGGGCAATCCTTTTTCCAATGTCCAGGACTTCCACAATAAAAACATTATCTCCCTTCATGTCGTCGCTTCCTCTTTTTCTCCTTGAGGTTAGTGGCACCAACCTCCATAGGTTTTGTATATGGCATCACTTTAGATTTAGCAGGATGTAAAGGAACCTCTTGCTGAATTACTCCTCTCTCCCACAACCTCCAATCCATGTGAATGGCGTGAGTCATGGCCTCCTCCAAGCAGCTGGGTGGCAGATGGAGGGCCAGAGCATCCTTAAAATGATCCGACAGTCCGCTCCTGAACTGACATCTTAGCGCAGAGTCATTCCAGGACACTTCGGTGGACCACCGTCTAAACTCAGAACAATACCATTCTGCAGTGAGTTTACCCTGGGAGAGACCCATGATCGTGTCCTCTGCTACCCTGACCCGGTCTGGTTCATCATAAATCAGTCCTAAAGCCTCAAAGAGCCTATCCACAGACACACGTTCAAGGGCAGTAGCAGGCAAAGAAAAAGCCCAAGTTAGAGGACCCTCCCGAAGTAAAGAAATAATTATCCCCACCCGTTGACTCTCATCACCTGATGATCGGGACCTAAGGGAGAAAAGCAGCTTACAATTCTCCCTGAATGTACGGAACTTCTCCTTTTCTGTGGAGAAAGTGTCTGGGAGCCTGACCATAGGTTTAGAAGAGTGTAAAAAGACATCCATGGGGTCCGAGTGCTTGCAAGTTGATTGTGTCATAGAACCCTGAAAAGACTTAAACATCTTAGTAAGTTCCCTCTGAAGTTGATTATGAGAAGTGGCCAGGGCTCTATATTCCACAGACAAATCCTGCATCATTTGAGTCAAATTAGACATCTGATCTGCAAGAGTACAAAGCGGATCCATAGAGAGAGAGGAGAGAAAAAAAGATGTATGGCCAGTTATAATGTCACACTGCAGCGCTACAGGTAAATGCAGAGTAGCGCAAACTTCTCGAGATGGCAGCAGTATGGAGAGAGGGCTGGAATCTTGCTCAGAGCAGACCAGCAGCACTGTAGTGAGGCTACCACCAGGTGGCAGCAGAAAAGTCAGACCAGCCGGGTAAATACCAGAGAGTAGCGGAGAACTAAGTCAGAAAAGCGCAAAAAGGTCAATACCAGCCCATAGCAGAAGTACCAGAAGGAAGGGACAGAATCAGATCAGAGCCAAGGCAGAGTCGAGTATCGGGGAGACAAACAGAGTAGGGACAGGTAGGAGAGGGGTACACAGACACGAGCAAAGTCAGCTAAACGAAGCTGGACAAATCAGGGTCTCACCAGAGCCAGCTGCACATGCCGTAGGAAGGAAATATGCATAGAGAGGATGTGTGCACAGCTAGAGAGTGGTGCCAAGATAGGTTCCCAAACCGTAGCAATTTATACAAAGAAAGAACCCAGCACTCAACTTTGTAATAATGTACAGGTGATTTATTCAGTCCCAGACAGTGGTATAGTATAGTACGACAAAACGTTTTGGTCCAATTACAAGACCTTCATCAGTTGCTGTGGGAATATATGATACTACAAAGTGTAACAAATAACAAAATGGGAAAAATAAAGAAAAAAAGCAAAAAAAAGTATATACAAAGAAATTCATATTATCCATGGCAATATGGTAAATAGCATACATATGTGTAGACAAGAATTTAATCAAGGTACAAACAAGGCAAGTGATGCATATTAAGAGTGATGACATACCGTACCTATAATTGTGGTAGGACGAGAAAGAATAACCAAACGTTTGGTATTATTGGGGTGAAAGCCTATAAAATAGCAGAAATAGGTGCATAGAGTGAATAAGTAGTAATGCGATAGGGACGCCATAGATAAGGTATAGTAACCTACCCATGATGGGTAAATCAGAGATATATTCAGTCTTCGTAACAAACATTAGTGGATGCAGCCTAGGGAAATATTATATATGTATATATAAGGATCTGATGCTGTAGAGAAGACTGTCAGCGGTGAGTAAAAATTGGGGAGACTTCTTACCAAAGAGATGATGCTGCAGTCATATCACAAGACTCGTTAAAGGGTTGATTGTGAATTGTAGGATCGCTACTACAGACAGGTGGCACTATAGAGTTCAAGTCTTCTTTTTCTCTGAAGAAGTAATTTGCATATTAAATTTCCCAGAGGAGCATTGCACGGCGAATAAGCCTCCTTACCTTGACAAGCCAGAACTGGTATGTCACTCTCCACAATGAAAAACCTTACCCCTTAGACCTCAGTCCAGAACCTCTCACCTAGCCAAACCAGTTCTCATACTTTGCACTGATGAGGGCCAATAGCCCGAAACACTGTGACTGCAAATTGAGATTCTGATTAGGCTTTTATCCTAAGTCTTATTACAAGACTCGTTAAAGGGTTGATTATGACTAGTAGGATCGCTACTACCAACAGGTGGCACTATAGAGTTCAAGTCCTATTTTTCTCTGAAGATGTAATTTGCATGTTAAATTTCCCAGAGGAGCATTGCATGGCAAATAAGCCTCCTTACCTTGACAAGCCAGAGATGGTATTTCACTCTCCACAAGGATAAACCTTACCCCTTAGACCTCAGTCCAGAGCCTCTCACCTAGCTAATCCAGTTCTCATACTTTGCACTGACGCGGGCCTATAGCCCGAAACACTGTGTCTGCAAATTGAGATTCTGATTTGGCTTTAATCCTAAGTAATATTACAAGACTCGTTAAAGGGTTGATTGTGACTTGTCGGATCGCTACTACCAACTGGCACTATAGAGTTCAAGTCCTCTTTTTCTCTGAAGAGGTAATTTGCATATTAAATTTGCCAGAGGAGCATTGCACGGCAAATAAGTCTCCCATAATGATAGTTCTGCTTCACGTCTTATCTATTGCATTATTTCTTTCTGTGCTGGCTTGTGCAAATATATGTGATTCTTCAGATTTTGTATTAGTCAATGCCTGATGAAGAGACCTGAGTAGTCTCAAAAGCTTGCAATTTGTTACCATCTTTTCAGTTAGCCAGTGGTGTGATTCAAATTTTTAACAACATGTTCTGTGTTTGTTTGTAGGAAAACCACACCCATTTTAAGACACACCCATTATTAAGCCACACCCATTTACACACACCTTTTCCTCAAACATATACAAGTAGGGGCGCAGTCAAGGAGCTGTTCCCTATAGGCAGCACAGGTCCCCAATAGACAGCACAGGTCCACAATAGGCAGCATTGTTCCCCAATAGGCAGGCACAGGTCCCCAATAGGCAGGCATAGGTCCCCAATAGGCAGCATTGTTCCCCAATAGGCAGGCACAGGTCCCCAATAGGCAGCATTGTCCCCTATAGGCAGCACGGATCCCCAATAGGCAGCACAGATCCCCAAAAGGCAGCATTGTTCCCTAATAGGTAGCACAGGTCCCCAATAGGCAGCATTGGTCCCCAATAGGCAGCACAGGTCCCCAATACACAGCACAGGTCCCGAATACACAGCACAGGTCCCTAATAGACAGCACAGGTCCCTATAGGCAGCACAGGTCCCCAATAGGCAGCACAGGTCCCCAATAGGCAGCATTGTTCCCTATAGGCAGCACACGTCCCCAATAGGCAGCACAGGTCCCCAAAAGGCAGGCACAGGTCCCCAATAGGCAGCACATTGCTACACAGGTCCCCAATAGGCAGCACAGTGCTGCACAGGTCCCTAATAGGCAGCAGAGTGCTGCACAGGTCCCCAATAGGCAGGCACAGGTCCTCTGTCCCTTCTGTCCACCCGACTCCGCTTTCCCCTCTGTCCACCCGACTCCTCTGTCCCCTCTGTCCACCCCAAACTCCTGTGTCCCCTCTGTACTCCTCTGTCCACCCCAGACTCCTGTGTCCCCTCTGTACTCCTCTGTCCCCTTTGTACTCCTCTGTCCACCCCAGACTCCTGTGTCCTCTGTCCACCCCAAACTCCTGTGTCCCCTCTGTACTCCTCTGTCCACCCCAAACTCCTGTGTCTACCCCAGACTCCTCTGTTCTCCTCTGTCCAACCCAGACTTCTGTGTCCCCTCTGTACTCCTCTGTCCACCCCAGACTCCTGTGTCCTCTCTGTACTCCTCTGTCCACCCCAGACTCCTCTGTCCCCTCTAGTCCTCTCTGGACTCCTTTCTCTCCCTCAGACTCCTCAGTCCCCTCTGGACTCATCTGACCCCTCTAGTCCTCTGTCCCTTCTGTCCCCTCCGGACTTCTCTCTCCCCCCAGATCTCTCTGTCCCCTCCAGACCTCTCTGTCCCCGAGACTCCACTGTCCCCCCCAGACTCAGCGTGTTCCGTCACGACGTGTACCTGAGCACCTGACCGCGTCCTCACAGCACCACACGCTCTCTGGGCACTTGCTGCAGGACGGGGGCGCATCTCCTTGGTGATATACGGTAGCTGTAGTTCCGGGTTCTTGCTTCCTGGGGCTGGGCTGGAGGTGAGCTCTGTGCTCCCTGTGGATGTGTCGCGGCGATCCCCGCACTGTGCTGGCTGCAGCTCCGGCCCCTGTATAGTCCTCAGAACCGGATCGCGGCTCTGAATCTCCCTGGTTCGGGGAACCGGCTGCTTTTTTAATAACCGATTCCACCGAACCGGGGAGAACCCGCTGAATCCCACCCCTGCAGTTAGCCATTAAAAGATATCAACCACTGATGACTCTCAATTCTGAATATTTCACATGAATCTGAACATTTTGAAATTTGATGTGTGGTTTGCAAAAAAAATTTGCACTATTTCCCACACTGCTGAAAAATCAGAAAACAGGCAAACATAATTTTGCATTGCAAGCTTTCCCATCATGACCTGCTGCTAAGATGTCATATGGATTACTTTACACAGTGGTGGTCAACAGCTGGGTCATCAGAAATCAGCGGTTTCCAGTGGAGCACAATTTGTACAGCAGAATCACTTTCCATCTCCATAATCAAAAGGGTAAGTCTCTCTCTTCTGTAGAACATAAGTTCTTTTGGTCAGTGGGGCTCTCTATCACTCTTAAAGAGTGTAAGGCCTCTTTCACACTTCCGTTTTTTACAATCAGTCACAATCCGCCAGGTTTTGAAAAAAAACGGATCCTCAATTTTTTTTTGAGGATCCGTTTTTTCCCATTGACTTGCATTAATGGCGGATTGTGACGGATTGCTGTCCGTTGCATCCGTTTTTTGTGAGGATCCGCCAAAAGTTGCTGTCCGTCACCATCCTCAAAGATTTCAGGACGGAGCTTGTAACGTTTTTTTCTCTGGCGGATCCTCCAGACACTCATTTAACCCGAAATTCTTTCTGGGTGCCGGACAAAAATAAAAAAATTCTCTCTCTCTCATTCTCTCTCTCTCTCTCTCTCTCTCTCTCTCTCTCTCTCCTCCCCTCCCCTCCCCTCTTCCCGGCCAGCGATTCCTTTAAATTTCTTCATTTTCAGGATCCGTCTGAAAACGGATCCTGTGCCATCCGTTCACATCAGTTTAGAACGGATCCGCTTGTCCGCCTTTTTGGCGGATTATAACTGATGCAAAAAACTGAAGTGTGAAAGAGGCCTAAGGCTATGTGCACACGTAGCGGAACTCACCGCGAGAATTCCATTCCGCGGGAAAATCGCATTTTAAATTCTCGCGATTTTCCCACAGAAAAACTAGCGATCTGCAAGCGTTTGTAGCTTGCAGAATGCTAGTGTTTTCCAAGTGATCTGTAGCATCGCTTGGAGAACCGATTGACGGGTTGGTCACACTCGTCAAACATAGTGTTTGACGAGTGTGACCAACTTTTTACTACTGAGACTGCCTATGCGGCATCAATAGTAAAAGACATAATGCTAAAAATAATAAAAAAAATAAAAAATGGTATTATATTCACCTTCCGGCGTCCCACACAGCCTTCCTGGGCCTCAGCGATACTTCCGTTCCCAGTAATGCTTTGCGAGACCTTTGATGATGTCACGGTCTCGTGATAATGCAGCGGTCTTGCGAGGAATAGGGACCGCTACTTTATCGCGAGACTGCAACATCATCAAAGGTCTCGCAAGGCATTACTGGGAATGGAAGCATCACTGAGGCCCGGGAAGGCTGTGCGGGACGCCGGAAGGTGAATATAACCCAATTTTTTATTCTATTTTTTACAGGGATATGGTACCCACAGCCCGGAGGACAGTCTCCTCTCCTCCGGACCGTGGGTACCATCCGCAAATGTTCTGCTTACTTTTCGCATGGTGGGCACAGCCACATTCGGGAAGTAAGCAGAACAATGCAATTCTATGGGTGCGGGATCGCCGCGATTCCGCAAAATAATGAGCATGCTGCGTATTTTTCTGCGATGCGATTCCACCGTGGGAAAATCCGCAGCATTAGCACAGCATTGCGGAATCCCATAGGATTGCATGGGATGCTGTTGTTTTGTGTTTTCGCAGGAAAATCGTGCATTAAAAAACACAGCGAAAACGCAAACAAACCGCGACTTGTGAACGCAGCCTAAGCGCTTATAATTAACAGGATTTTCTCTCTCTTTCTCTCCTGTAAAGTGTAAGCTCTTATGGTAAGTGGGGTCATTGTTCTCTCTCCTATAAAGTGTAAGCCACTTTGGTCAGTGAGGTCCTCTCTCTCCTCTCCCCATGTGTATTTTATGAGCAATTATAAGCTTTCCAGTATAAAAATCAGTGCAACTTTATTCTCTGTGAAACTATTTTTTTTTTTGGAAAATTTGGCAAAGTCAGCACATTTGAATTTCAAAAGATCCACTGATTTTTACTTCAGTCGTCTGTATGGAAACTGAATTTGCACATGTCCAAGTTCATTACAATCGATGCAGAACCACCTGGATTGTACGGCCTTATGCAAAAGAACAACGTGGGCTGTGCCGCAATGGATGATACCTAACTGCCATTATTTAATTGATAAATGCTTTTCCTGGCAGATATGGGTACAAAATGCAAACATTATTCCTAAACAAATTTATTGTGTCTCGTGTGTCAAATTTCGCTATATCTCAGCTTCTTTATAATTTTTTAAAGATTTTTTTCATTATTCCTGCATCTGGAGGCATGCAGAAAGTGAACCAGTGGTCTCCTCAATAATTCTGCCAATCATGGCAAGTTGTATGCTGGAATGCTTGTGGGATGACAGGTATGTCGTTATCGCAAAGCAAAGGGATGACTAATGTTTAGCAATGATTTTAGACCCTTGCTATAAAAGAAAAATTTAATTTCAATGACTTTCATAAGGGAGTCCAAATTGATTTATTAACAGGACCGAATGTCTGATGTGGAAACCCCATACTGCTCCCTGCACTGTCAACACTCCTCTAAATGTACCATCAGTACAGCACTATAACCAAGGTAGCAGCAGCAATTATAGTATATTTCACATGATGGACCAGATATTTTATCCTCTGCTGCACCGTTCTGATGAACAACAGTAAACAGAGTCGCATTGCCTGAGCCGCCAAGTTGAATGTGTTTTTCAGCAGGTACCTTAACCCCTTAACGTCCAATCACAGACAGATAAAAATGAGGATGAATGAACTCATGGAGATCAACATCCAACACTGCGGAGACACCATCACGTGTTTCTCAATGCAGTGATTCTAGAGCACTGCCCCCATCCCTTATGGGAAATATGTAAAACATGCAAAACAGAAGCCGCGGAGACACCATCACATGTTTCTCAACGCAAGCAATGACCAGCCAGGTCTTTGTCCGGGAAGGAACAACCACGGGAAGGGCAGTCTCCAATGAAGGAAACCACCTATGCCAAAACATGGTATCCATCCACATACAGCTGTTTCGGGGTATTGCCCCTCATCAGTGTGGAGTAGGAAACTGGCTGGTAGGAGCAATGCCTAGTAAAAAGACTATGAAAAGGAGGATGAATGAACTCATGGAGATCAACATCCGACACTGCGGAGACACCATCACGTGTTTCTCAACGCAGTGATTCTAGAGCACTGCCCCCATCCCTTATGGGAAATATGTAGAACATGCAAAACAGAAGCCGCGGAGACACCATCACATGTTTCTCAACGCAAGCAATGACCAGCCAGGTCTTTGTCCGGGAAGGAACAACCACGGGAAGGGCAGTCTCCAATGAAGGAAACCACCTATGCCAAAACATGGTATCCATCCACAGACAGCTGTTTCGGGGTATTGCCCCTCATCAGTGTGGAGTAGGAAACTGGCTGGTAGGAGCAATGCCTAGTAAAAAGACTATGAAAAGGAGGATGAATGAACTCATGGAGATCAACATCCGACACTGCGGAGACACCATCACGTGTTTCTCAACGCAGTGATTCTAGAGCACTGCCCCCATCCCTTATGGGAAATATGTAGAACATGCAAAACAGAAGCTGCGGAGACACCATCACATGTTTCTCAACGCAAGCAATGACCAGCCAGGTCTTTGTCCGGGAAGGAACAACCACGGGAAGGGCAGTCTCCAAAACAGAAGTCTCCGTGGCTTCTGTTTTGCATGTTATGCATATTTCCCATAAGGGATGGGGGCAGTGCTCTAGAATCACTGCGTTGAGAAACACGTGATGGTGTCTCCGCAGTGTTGGATGTTGATCTCCATGAGTTCATTCATCCTCATTTTTCACAGTCTTTTACTAGGCATTGCTCCTACTAGCCAGTTTCCTACTCCACACTGATGAGGGGCAATACCCCGAAACAGCTGTCTGTGGATAGATACCATGTTTTGGCATAGGTGGTTTCCTTCATTGGAGACTGCCCTTCCCGTGGTTGTTCCTTCCCGGACAAAGACCTGGCTGATCATTGCTTGCGTTGAGAAACATGTGATGGTTTCTCCGCGGCTTCTGTTTTGCATGTTTTACATATTTCCCATAAGGGATGGGGGCAGTGCTCTAGAATCACTGCGTTGAGAAACACGTGATGGTGTCTCCGCAGTGTCGGATGTTGATCTCAATGAGTTCATTCATCCTCCTTTTCATAGTCTTTTTACTAGGCATTTCTCCTACCAGCCAGTTTCCTACTCCACACTGATGAGGGCAATACCCCGAAACAGCTGTATGTGGATGGATACCATGTTTTGGCATAGGTGGTTTCCTTCATTGGAGACTGCCCTTCCCGTGGTTGTTCCTTCCCGGACAAAGACCTGGCTGGTCATTGCTTGCGTTGAGAAACATGTGATGGTGTCTCCGCGGCTTCTGTTTTGCATGTTTTACATATTTCCCATAAGGGATGGGGGCAGTGCTCTAGAATCACTGCGTTGAGAAACACGTGATGGTGTCTCCGCAGTGTTGGATGTTGATCTCCATGAGTTCATTCATCCTCCTTTTCATAGTCTTTTTACTAGGCATTGCTCCTACCAGCCAGTTTCCTACTCCACACTGATGAGGGCAATACCCCGAAACAGCTGTATGTGGATGGATACCATGTTTTGGCATAGGTGGTTTCCTTCATTGGAGACTGCCCTTCCCGTGGTTGTTCCTTCCCGGACAAAGACCTGGCTGGTCATTGCTTGCGTTGAGAAACATGTGATGGTGTCTCCACGGCTTCTGTTTTGCATGTTAAAATACATCAGGCATGGCTCATTATCAACTTTTATTCACCTATTCACATGCCAGTGAATGCATCAGCCATGCCATCTGCCTGCCTACCTGTCCTTTGTCTATCTTCTATGCAATTCTGCTGCTGCCAGTGCCAATGGCCCACTCTCAGTCAGGCATCTACTCCCTGTCCATCAAGTCATCTATACTGTACTGATGCTGTTGGTGATGCCATTGCTGGCCCTACACTGCTAGATATTTCCTAGTCTGACTTGTCATATTTTCTTCTATACAACTTCAGTCACTGCTATTTAACAGCATTTTACACATTTCCTGGCTGCAAACTGTGTACTTAAGTGTTATACTGTACTATTGCTGACCTACACTTCTAGATATCTCTTGGCTTAGCCTGTCAAATTTTTATACCATGAAGCTTCTGCCACTGCCTCTAGATGTCCACGCACATCTATTGCGCATGTCTATTGTGTCCTATAGCTGTACTGTACTGCTGCTGGTCTGTGTAACCTCTTCATGGTATTGTAATATTACACAGCTCTCAAAATAGGAATAATTTCTCACCTGCTTGTTGACAATCCATTGCTTATTCATTTCAAAAATAGAGAACCTATTGATGCTCTCTAAGGAAAGGGATAATTTTTGAAAGGATTGTTAAAATTCCATTGTAATAGTTTAGTAATTTTGAGAATATCAAACCCGTTGCAGATCCCAAAAATTGAATACTTTTTTCACTTTTAGCTGAGATATTCTCACCATGGTGCTTCTTGCATCTTGCAGCATGGTTGTGTCTCTGATCCAAACTGTGGGCTTACCTGTTTTGCAAGCAGAGGCAGCTTTGCCTTTGCGGAATTGGAGGAGATTTTCTTCTCCTTCCAATTTTAAGTAGGACGGATCCATTGGTTTTGATGCACTTTTGGCTTCTGAAATTCCAAACTGGTTTAGGATTGCGGAAATTTTAGAACTTTGGTTGAGAAGAAAACTCCCATCTTCCTCTTTCTGGATTTGGATTCCCAAATATGACACATTTCCAAGGTCCTTAGTCTCAAAGTGCTGGTTGAGAATTTCACCTAGCTTTGCAATTTCTTTTTCATCTTGATGAGACATGATTACATCGTCTACATATAGAACATATATCCACTCATTCGCTATATTTTTCTTATACAAACATGGATCAGCTTGAGATCTTTTAAATCCTTCATCCATCAAAACTTTTATCATTTTCGAGTTCCATGCTCTTGCCAACTGCTCAAGTCCACAGAGAGATTTTTGCTTTTTACAAACAAGGTTCTCTTCACCTTTCTTAAAATATCCCTTAGGTTGGCTCTTCTGAAGTCATATAATGACCATTAGCTAAGATGACCTTTTCTGACTTGCTTTCATTAAGGTCAGTGAAGAAATCCTTGTTATTTGTCTTATGACTGCTTGCATCAGAATTTATACACCATATACTGCATGGGTCTCAAACTGCATTCCTCGAGGGTCACAAACCATGCGTGTTTTCAAGAATTCCTTATCATTGCACAAGGTGCTGGAATCATTATCTGTGCAGGTCATTAAATTATCACCTGTGCAATACAAGGAAATCCTGAAAACATAACCTGTTTGCGGCCCTTGAGGAATGCAGTTTGAGACCTCTGATATACTGTATGATTTGCAGATGGGCCTGTACTGGCATTAAATGTAACTTCAACACATGCAGAATCTTCCTTTACAGCTGTTTTAAGCCTTTGATGACTGTTCTGCTTTTTAAGCTGACTCATTATTGCTTTCCAAATTCTGTACTCTGCTTTAAGATGGCTGGGCTTTTTACAGACAAAACATTCACGAGTTTCTCTTAGATTGCTCTTATATTTAGAAAAATCCATCTGGCCGTGCATCTAGTACAGTCACGAATGTGTCATAACTTTCTGGAAGTCCACTTAATAGAAGTGCAGCATCATGAAAATATTTAATTTCTTCGACGCTGCTCAATCTCTAGGGTGTTTCTTGTATAGTTCTATATATTCTGTCCATCACTTAGCTTATACTGATACAGCTTTCTCATGAGATAAAGCTTATTGCTGAGATTTGATCTTTCAGGCACTTTCTGTAACTCATCCCACATCTCCTTTGCAATTGCACATTTGCATATATGCACAATCTGATTATCATCTACACTGAGAGAGACTGTGCTTTGTGTTTTCTGATCCTTCTTTAGCCAATCATTTGGTAATGGATGAGGCACTTGTTCCTGAATATATTATATTACATTATATCATACCTCCTCTTATGAGCAACATCTTCACCTTGAATTTGCAGGACGGGTAGTTCTGGTTAGTAAGCCTTGGCACTGAGAACTTAACAGGATTGCTGCTAGTGAACATCTTCTCTGTTGCTCTGTGCTACTTTTGCTTTGGGCTTCTGTTGTTGTGTTACTCTGGGGTTCTGTGTCACTCTGGGCCCATAGCCTGTTGGCAGCAGATTATTCAGGATACTCCCTAAGCGTGTGACAACAGAGCTTCTTTAATCAGGAACAAACAAGAACAATATATGATAAGCTTAATAGATCAGGAATAAATCATTCGTGTGTCTCTATCTGTGCAGCATCTACAGCAGGCTGCTTCTCTCATACACAGACACAGGAAAAGCAGGAAATACAGTCAAATGCTGTACCTGTGTGAGTTTTTTTTGTTCTACCTTTTTTAAACAGCATACAAATCTAGCAACTAAACACTCATAGACATGAATGGAGTTGTTGCATTAAACATATTCCAAGAATTACATTTAAAAGATTCTTAAGAAATGTTTTGAAAAACACTTTATAATTTAAACTATAGTTTTGAACATTATATAATAAGGACATGCAAATATGTAGACTAGATTAATTTTCTGGAAATGAAAAAAAATAGAAAGTCAGTCTGTAGCATTGCAATATGGGCTAATTTAAGGTGGTATTTCAAATTATGCAAAAATATTCAATGTTGTAGCTATACAACTGGAGAAGGCAATGAGGTATTAATATATTATGTGTCTGAGGCTCACATGCTAGCAATGTAATCTGAGGTTCATAGCAAAACGTCATAATATTGGGCATGTTCAACTTTCCAATGTTTTATTATGCTCTTTGATTTATTCTAACCACCATGTGAACTACAGACATGTGCAGACACCAGAACTGATGATATTGCCGCCTGCAGTATTTTTACAGCAGTTTCCTCTTATTGCATCCCATTTGGAAGGAAGCCCTAGACAGATCTTACAAGACATCGTCTGGATGAGCCCTTAGGGTTTCCAGGTCATGCATTTCAGTAAAAAAAAAAAAGTGAATACTTTTAAAGACCAAACTCCATAGCAGTTATTGAAGATAATGTTGGTGCTTTAGATGTTTCCAGCAAATTCTTGCTTTTATTTTTTCAGAGTTTATAGTTTTAGAAGCTGTATGATTTCAAGTGCAGATGAAGTGCTCAAGGACACTACCGCTTACTGTACTAAGGCTAGTTTCACACTTGCTTTTTTTTGCAGCGCGTTTTTCCCGCAAAAAAACGCATTGAAAAAACGCATACAAAAGCATACAACTGCTGCGTTTTTTTCAAGCATTTTGATGAGCATGCATGAAAAAAACGCAGCATTTTTATGCGTTTGTATGCGTTTTTAGTGCGTTTTTACCGCGTTTGCGTTTTTTTCCAACATTAGGTGGCCCCTCACACTAACCCAAACCATGACTTTACTAACCCTAACCCTGACCCTAACCCTAACCCTAACCCTGACCCTAACCCTAACCCTGACCCTAACCCTTAACCAAATCATACTTAACCCTAACCCAAACCCTAAACCCTAACTAACCCTAACCCTAACCCTAACCCTGACCATAACCCTGACCCTAACCCTGACCCTAACCCTAACCCTAACCCTAACCCTGACCCTAACCCTTAACCAAACCATACTTAACCCTAATCCTGACCCTAACCCTGACCCTAACCCTAACCCTAACCCTGACCCTAACCCTAACCCTAACCCTAACCCTGACCCTAACCCTTAACCAAACCATACTTAACCCTAATCCTGACCCTAACCCTTAACAAAACCATACTTAACCCTAACCCTGACCCTAACCCTAACCCTAACCCTGACCCTAACCCTAACCCTAACCCTAACCCTGACCCTAACCCTTAACCAAACCATACTTAACCCTAATCCTGACCCTAACCCTGACCCTAACCCTTAACAAAACCATACTTAACCCTAACCCTGACCCTAACCCTAACCCTAACCCTAACCCTAACCCTGACCCTAACCCTAACCCTAACCCTAACCCTGACCCTTAACCAAACCATACTTAACCCTAATCCTGACCCTAACCCTGACCCTAACCCTTAACCAAACCATACTTAACCCTAACCCTGACCCAAACCCCAACCCTAACCCTGACCCTGACCCTAACCCTAACCCTAAACCCCCTTAACTAACCCTAACTCTAACCCAAACCCCTAAATTCCATGGTTAAAAAAAAAAAACGCATATGCAAAAAAACGCATACATGAGCATGCCAGTGCGCACATATGCGCATCCATAGGCTATAATGGCCATTTTTAGCGCAAAACGTGCGCATATGTGCGCATGCGCTTTTTTGCAGGGCCAAAAAATGCAACATGCTGCGTCTGGAAATTACAAACGCACACCCCAAAAAAACGCAGAGCATGAAAATCGCATACATGCTCTTACAAGCGCGCAGGTATGCGCACCCATGTTAAATATAGGGGAAAAAACGCATGCGCACATATGCGTTTTTTTCCAGCGCTAAAAAACGCAAATGTGAAACCAGCCTAAACAACAAAGTAACAACAGAGGCTCTTGTATACTTGTGTTTTGGGTCACTAAATTACCAGAAAAATATTGCTTCCTTTTTATACAGAACACCAATAGTCACAGTTATGGTTGAAAACTGCACTGTAAAAATATAGCTGTAGTATTACCTTTTTTTGTAAAGAATAGGAACTTTTTTTTAATTAAAAAATGGCAGAGGTTGTCTTGAAGGTCAACATTTTCTACATAAAAAGTAAAAAACACCATTTTCACGTCACTCATCCCACACTATGCCTAGATGACACTCCACAGGTCATAGCCAATCTCTACTTCCTGCTGCAACAATCATAATCAGTGATTGCAGGAACAGAGACCATTGTTGCAGAAAGTAGACACTTCTTTGGAACAGGAAGGATCAGAATGGCAGTAGCAGGTGATTAGTAAGGGGAGCATTGCTTTAGTATTTTGAATCCATTCTGAACATTTAGTGAAAATATTTACCAAAAAATACATTATGTAAAAGCCCATTGCAACTACATGTAAAAAAAAAATCTAAATAACATAACAAAAAGGGTACCTAATTTAATTTAAAGGGAATTTTTCACATGGTTCCTGCTGCCTTAAGCAAAAGCAGAATGAATCAAAGCCTGGCTGCATAATTGTATGCAGTGTGTCACAGAAAACATAGTTTAGAAAATCTGGGGACCAAAAGCAGAGACGAGACTTGTCTAACGTCTGTGCCTGGCCCAATTCTCACTGCATTATTTCAGGTGATTGACAGGTCTTTGCCATGTGTGTCAATTAAGAATCCAGCCATTGGTGTTGCCAGGCTAGTTTTGTCTAGGGGCTAGTCTTAGCTGTTGGCTGGATCTCCTAACTATATTTTCTGTGAAATGCTGGAGAATATACGTGGCTGCAATTTTGCAGCCAGGCACAGATTCATTATGAAAGTGGTTTGGGCAGCAGGAATTACATGACAGATTCCCATTAAGCAAGGGACAAAGTAAAGGGATAAAAACAAGGATTTTTTTACTGTTACGAATACTAATCAATAAAAAAAATCAGACAAAAAAGGACACAAAAATAACTTGAATAAATCTAAACAACAGAAATTTTTGATTGTAAAATTGATATATATACATATACTAGCTATGAACCCGTTCTACGCCAGGGTGGCGAGCATTTTTATAGGTATATGGTCTCCCATCCTGGTATGTGCTGCCCCCCTCCTATCCTGGTGTGCATGGCACCCCTCATCCCTATCCTGGTATGCATGGTACTCTCACCCCCCCAATCCTGGTAAGCATGGCACCCTATTCCTCATCCTGGTATGCAAGGTCCCCTCAACCCCCAAACCTGGTATGCATGCTACCCCTCACCCCCCAATCCTGGTATGCGTGGTCCTCTCACCCCCCAGTCCTGGTATGCATGGTCCCCTCACCCCCCAGTCCTGGTATACATGGTCCCCTCACCTCCCTTTTTGTGGTATGCATGGTCCCCTCACATCCCTTTCGTGGTATGCATGGTCCGCTCACTCCCCTTTTGTGGTATGCATGGTCCCCTCACCCCCTTTCGTGGTATGCATGGTCCCCTCACCCCCCTTTCGTGGCATGCATGGTCCCCTCACTCCCCTTTCGTGGTATGCATGGTCCCCTCACCCTCCTTTCGTGGTATGCATGGTCCCCTCACTCCCCTGTCGTGGTATGTATGGTTCTCTTACCCCCCTTTCATGGTATGAATGGTCCCCTCACCCGCTTTCGTGGTATGCATGGTCCCCTCACCCTCCTTTTGTGGTGTGCATGGTTCCCTCACTCCCCTTTTGTGGTATGCATGGTCCCCTCACCCCCCTTTCATGGTATGCATGGTCCCCTCACCCTCCTTTCATGGTATGCATGGTCCCCTCACTCCCCTTTTGTGGTATGCATGGTCCCCTCATCCTCCTTTCATGGTATGCATGGTCCCCTCACTCCCCTTTCATGGTGTGCATGGTCCCCTCACTTCCCTTTCATGGTATGCATGGTCACCTCACTCCCCTTTCTTGTTATGCATGCTACCCCTCACCCCCTTTTGTGGTATGCATGGTCCCCTCTCCCCCCTTTCCTGGTATGCATGGCCACCTCACCCCCTTATCCTGATATGTAAACTACACACATACAAAAACAAATTATACTCACCCTTCTTTCCTGTGCTCCAGTGCTGTCACGTTCTGTTGGAGGCCGGGGGAGGAGTTTGGCGCCGGAGTACGCGCATGCCCATAGCGCTGTCTGGCGCCATATTGCTGAAGACACACTGCAAATGTGTCTTCAATAAAATGGCGCCGCATCGCGCTATGTGCATGCGCGATTCTAGCTGAACTCCTGCCCCGGTCTCCGGCCGAAGAGAAGCGCAGCGGCAATGCTCCTCCCGGTCAGGTAAGTATGTAAGTACGGCGCCCGAGATTGCGGTATGCAGTGTGTATGCGTACCGCCATCTCCGACGCCATACACACTCCTCACCGTTCGATGCCTCATTCTGTCTAGAGCCAGACTGCGCAGGCGCGCCACGCTTGCGCAGTCTATAAAGACTTCAGACAGAGTGATGTTTAGAGCGTTATATTATATATATATATATATATATATATCTCATATAAGAAATGGCTTTTGTGTCTCCAGCGATCAGTCCAATGGTAGAGTAAAATATAACTTTTATTTAGCCATTAAAAAGTTCCAGGTTTCTTCAATATCAATTTTGCATACAGTCAGTCCCTTTTGGACGACATGTTTCGACACTACATGTGTCTTCCTCCAGGCCCAAATGAAGAGTGAATCAAGACCGCATATATATTATAAGGACAGGGAAAACCCATCTGACTTTCTGAAACTAGCTGGTGTGTATAAAAGATTCCAGTATTAAATAATTCCACTATTAACCATTCTTGTGCTGTGGAATATCTGAGTATTTTATATGAATTTTTGTATGCTATAGGTACGAATGATTTTATTCGTATTTAATGTTGATTTTAATTATTTGTTTTTTTCATGTTGGTGAAGTCCTTAGGGATGGATCAACACCGCAAAGGGTTACTGTTGGCTATAGGGTTAACCTGGTTAAATTAAATCCATTTGGAATCTTTTATACACACCAGTTATATATACATAAACTTTGTATGACTCATTAGAGTGTCATTACTATTAGATATACTGTTTAAGAGTGTGACCGGGAGTGTCATATACCTTCCCCTCCTAAAGACAACATTTGTAAAGTGTGTGTTGTGACATGATTATTATTATGCATTTATATAGCGCCATTTATTCCATGGTGCTTTACATGTCAAAAGGGGAATTTTAGACAAGTGTAATATATACAAGAATAATAAACAAGTGTAAGACAAGGGACGCACAAGTACATAAGGAGAGGGGACCCTGCCCGCGAGGGCTCACAGTCTACAGGGATGGGTGAGGATACAGTAGGAGGGGGTAGAGCAGGTCGTGCGGTGGTTCAGTAGACCGAGGATCTTTGCAGGCTGTAGGCTTGTCGGAACAGGTGGGTCTTCAGGATCTTCTTGAAGGTTTCTGTTGATGGTGAGAGTCTGATGTGTTGCGGCAGGGAGTTCCAGAGTATGGGGGAAGCACGGGAGAAGTCTTGTATGCTGTTGTGGGAAGAGGAGATAAGGGGGGAGTAGAGAAGGAGATCTTGAGATGATCAAAGGTTGCGTGCGGGTAGGTACCTAGAGACCATGTCACAGATGTATGGAGGAGACAGGTTGTGGATGGCTTTGTATGTCATGGTTAGGGTTTTGAATTGGATCCTCTGGGCGATAGGAAGCCAGTGAAGGGCCTGGCATAGGGGGGAGGCTGGGGAGTAGCGGGGAGACAGGTGGATTAGTCGGGCAGCAGAGTGTAGGATGGACTGGAGCGGTGCCAGAGTGCTAGAGGGGAGGCCAGTGAGTAGGAGGTTGCAGTAGTCGAGGCGGGAGATGATAAGAGCGTGCACTAGTGTTTTTGTCATTTCGTTGTTGAGGAATGAGCGGATCCGGGAAATATTTTTGAGTTTGAGGCGGCAGGAGGAGGCTAGGGCTTGGATATGTGGTTTGAAAGAGAGCGCAGAGTCGAGGATCACCCCAAGGCACTGAGCGTGCGGGACTGGGGAAAGAGAGCAGCCGTTGACATTGATGGATAGGTCTGGTGGAGGGGTAGAGTGAGATGGGGGAAAGATGATAAATTCTGTTTTGTCCATGTTCAGTTTGAGAAAGCGAGCAGAGAAGAAGGCTGAGATAGCAGACAGACATTGTGGGATTTCAGTCAGTAAGGAGGCGAGGTCGGGCCCAGATAGGTAGATCTGCGTGTCATCGGCGTAGAGGTGATACTGCAAACCGTGGGATTCTATGCGCTATCCCAAGCTGAAGGTATAGATGGTGAATAGTAGGGGTCCTAGGACAGAGCCTTGGGAAGCACCAACAGACAGGGGGCGAGGTGAGGAGGTGGTGTGTGAGAGGGAGACAGTGAATGTTCGGTCCGTTAGGTATGATGAGATCCAGGATAGGGCCAAGTCTGTGATGCCAAGAGATGAGAGAATCTGTAGCAGGAGGGAATGGTCTATGGTGTCTAAGGCAAAGGACAGGTCCAGGAGAAGGAGGACAGAGTAGGGTCGCTTGCTCTTGGCGGTTAGTAAGTCGTTAGTGACTTTAGTTAGGGCAGTTTCAGTTGTGTGATGCAGTGGGAAGCCAGATTGTAACCGGTCAAAGAGGGAACAGGAGGAAAGGTGGGAGGACAGTTCAAGATATACATGTTGTTCCAGTAGTTTTGAGGCATAAGGGAGAAGAGATATTGGGCGATAGTTAGACACAGAGGATGGGTCAAGGGAGGGCTTTATGAGGATGGGTGTGATTGAGGCATGTTTGAAGGATGAGGGAAAGACACCATTTGTAAATGAAAAGGTTGAAAAGGTGTGTTAGAGATGGGATGAGGACTGTGGCCAAGTTAGGGATGAGGTGGGACGGGAGTGGGTCGAGGGCACAAGTGGTGAGGTGTGATCTTGACAGAAGGGTGGAGAGCTGATCTTCTGTCATGGTGGAGAAGCTGGCTTTTGCAGAACAGGGCTGAGCGGCTAAGAGGGCTGCGGGCCACAGTTTTGTCTGATCGTGTCAATCTTCTGCTTAAAGAAGGAGGCAAAGTCTTCAGCAGAGATGAGAGGAGGGGGAGGAGGTGCTGTGGGACGGAGTTGAGAATTGAAAGTGTTGAAGACTTGTGTGACATGTGTTTTTATTACATTTTTAAGATGTAAAATTGCATAGCATGTTATAAGTACTGATTTCTGTGATTATTGTAATTTAATGTATAATGTGAATAATGTATAAAACAAGTATGAAATTTGATTTAGGACATAGGGTTTAGTACAAGGCTTAGAGGGTGGGCCAAATAGCAAGATATGCAGTGGTGGGCCTATTAGTGAGAAAAATATAGAAATAGTTTAGGATACAGTTTAAAAGTTTGGGACCAGCCCAGCATGGTCAAACAAAAAGGGAAAGCATTTCTTGATTTTAGTCAGACAGAAAATAAAAGGAAGTTCAAGGGCAGTGGGCTGGAGGCAAGAGAAGTTATTATTCTAGCAGTACAAGATCGTTTGAAGCTCCATGAGGACATTCCTGTAATGTCCGAAGCATCAGATTCAAGTCAATGAGTGCTGACAACCCTATCGTACTGTTGAAGTTGGATGTGGAATCGTGTGAGAGAAAGTTGGCAGATCTCGTGGGTACGGAAAATACTTGGAGAAATAGGAGAAAGTTAGAATAGGGACAGTTCAGAGGCTGAGCAAACGGAGAACATGAAAATGCTTTGTACTCTCAACCTAAGCAGAAAAAAGGGTATGCCCAATACTGCATGTTGTCATCTATTGAACTTGGACAGTTAAATAAAGTTGAACTGGTTAATCTGAACCGGGTGGCCCGTAATGTATGTGAGGCTGTTCCTGGATCTGAAAGCATTGAGACAGTGGAGGTATGCGGACGAAATTTGAGTGTTCTGAACCACACACACAGCATATATGGACTGGGACACGTTTTATTTGTAAGGAGTCATGGTGACGTCAGGCAGTCCCTCGACCATAACTACCACACTGCTCACCTTAGAAGTGTATTCCCAATGTAATTAGTATAAGTTGATAAATTCTGTGTCCAGGCTCCCTGTCCTTACATATACTTTATTTTGTTTACTACATATTTAAAGATTTCAGATATAAAACTTGGACATGTTTTACATTTTTAACCAAAATGTGCTGTTAATCTTGAATGAAACGTTAGCATATGGCTAGTTATAGTGAACTTACAGAATGAACATGACGAGACCTAATCCTGGCCGTATGAGACACTTTGCATCACATACAAATCATATTAGTAGCAGTTGATGGGGTACTTCAATAAAAGTACTTTCGTCTGTTCTATGTTTTTGAAGCCTCCCTGTTGAGAGCAGGAACACTAACTTTATATGTAAGTGTTGTTAAAATAGAAGTTCTTCAAAATGAACCAAAAATCTCAAGCATCTTCTTGTCACTGCAGATTCCCAAAAAAACACAGTAAGGGTGAAGACAATTGGACTGAACAGTCTTTGAAGATACTTTGCTATTGAACGTTACAAATTGGTTTGAATTGGATGTGAACCAGAAAACTACACATGTGCCTGTTCTAGATATCTGTCACTACCGATTTACTTGATTTAAAACAATTCATTTCTTTCTTTCTTCCTAGTGTTCTTCTCACTTGATTATTCAAGGCTGGTTTCCTCTGGATGGCAAACCTCTTTGGCTTGGTTATGCCCATGTAATTGCTTCAAGATCTCACCCCTAATGCAGCTGCAGAATTATTCATTTTGCTAAACCATTATGTAAAGTACAAGTCTTGTCATGTATTTGTTTTGTTACTGTAAAATGTCATATACATATTCTCCAGACGTTCTCAACAGGTGAGCAACAAAAAGAATATTTTTAATTTTAAAATGATATATAAAACCCTAGTCTGGTTCTATGTGCGCCATTTAAAACCAGCTGTTTTCTGATACTGTTACAGCTTGCCAACCATGTATTCAGAATGTTTTCTATTTCCTTGTCTCATCAGTTCTATTGTTTTTAACATAAAATTGACAAATATACTGCAAGTATAAAATGTGCAATTTTAAATAGTCCATATTAAGGCATTAATAGCTAAACCACAAATAGTTCTTAGAATTTAGGAGAACTGATGAGGTCTGGATATTTTATCAGTAATATGGACCTAAATATATGACCATACCAGCATTATGGCTATTTGAGCGTGACCTAAAAGTAAAGGGAGTTTCATATGCCACTAATTTAAACATTTTCTCTAGTGGTTATCAGTAAAGTTGAGCGAAACAGGTCGGCCAGATTCATAAGTCGCCGACTTCTGGCAAAGTCGGGTTTCGCCGACCGAAACCCGACCACAGCGTGAAGTCGGCCATGTGGTCGGCAAAATGAGCGCCAAAGTCAGATTTCCCAGAATGCTTGCACGTGACTTTTTTCAGCCACTGAGCAAGGACATACACTGTGGGCAACGAGATGACATGTGCAGAGAGAGAGAGAGATTTTGCGCACTTTAAAAAAGCGGTCGAGCATGTAGATGTGTTTACTGTCCTCCACTCCCTGCCAACTTCGCTTCCCCATTGACTTGCATTGGGTTTTGTGTCTCAGTCGGACCTTCAACTTTTGACGATACTCGGCCGATTTCGTTCGACTCGACTTTTGAGAAAGTCGGGTTTCATGAAACCCGACTCGACCCCAAAAAAGGCAAAGTCGCTCATCTCTAGTTATCAGTTTGGGGTGGTATGACAGTCTGAGTATGCACCACTCTACAATGACACAGTCGCTAAGCCATCACAATTTGGCCTTCGTCAAAATTGCTCAGATCCTTGAATTGACCTATTTCTTCTGCTTGTAACACATGAACATTAAGAACTGACTGTTCACTTTCTGTCTAATATTCATTGTCAGGTGTCAATGTAACAAGATAATCAATGGAATTAATTTTACCTTGCTGGGGGGTTTAATGCAATGGTTGACCGGTGTTATTATACACTGCTCAAAAAATAAAGTGTCCACTTAGGAAGCAACACTGATTGAAAATCAATTTCACATGCTGTTGTGCAAATGGAATAGACAACAGATGGAAATTATTGGCAATTATCAAGATACACTCAATAAAAGAGTGGTTCTGCAGGTGGGGACCACAGACCACATCTCAGTACCAATGCTTTCTGGCTGATGCTTTGGTCACTTTTGAATGTTGGAGGTGCCATCCTGGATGAGCTGCACTACCTGAGCCACTTTTGTGGGTTGTAGAGACCGTCTCATGCTACCATAAGTGTGTCAATGAGCCTGTGCAGAGTACCCTAGCTGACCTGAGGTGAACTGATGAGCGTGGAAAAAATTCTGAAACTTTCCCATGCTCATTAGTTCATCTCCGGTCAGCCGGGGAAGCTGAGCAGAGATGAATTAATTCATTCTGGCAGTGGTTTACAGAGGGGCCGGTCGCATTAGCACCGGTCCCCTTTGTAAACCAGTTAACTCCTTCTGATGGATTGCAGTGGGGGACCTGACTGACCAGCGTAGAGGTAAGTATATTGTTGTTTTTTATTTTCTGTTTTTTACAGATCCATGGCTGTTTTTATTGGATTAGTAGATGAATAAAAATGTGGTCAAAAACTTGGTGTATTTATTTCATTAAAAGAATTTTTAATTAAAGTGTGTTTTTTTAACCCTTTCCTATTCTAGGGTTAATAATGGATCGGTGTCTTATTGACACCTCTCCATTATTAATCCGGCTTAATGTCACCTTCCAATAGCAAGGTGACATTAGCACATTAATATTAACCCATTAGCCACCGCTACAGGGCAATGGGAACAGAGAGGCTAAGTGCCAGAAAAGGCACATCTTATAGATGTGCCTTTTCTGGAGTGTCTGGGGGAAGATGTTTGTATACGGGGGGGGGCAACCAAATTAATAAATCAAGAAAAATAGGCAGCACTCCAAATTATCAAGCCACATTTCACATTTAATTTGGAGTGCTGCCTATTTTTCTTGATTTATATATA
Organism: Dendrobates tinctorius; assembly: GCF_039654945.1. Classification (NCBI taxonomy): domain Eukaryota; kingdom Metazoa; phylum Chordata; class Amphibia; order Anura; family Dendrobatidae; genus Dendrobates; species Dendrobates tinctorius. The sequence continues at coordinate 35,401,927 of NW_027361829.1, forward strand.
TATATATACTGTATATATATATATATATATATATACACACACACACACCGTATATACTCGAGTATAAGCCGACCCCCCTAAAACTGGGAAAACTTATTGACTCGAGTATAAGCCTAGGGTGGAAAATGCAGCAGCTACTGGTTAAAGTTAAAAAATAAAAACAGATACCAATAAAAGTAAAATTAATTGAGACATCAGTAGGTTAAATGTTTTTGAATATCCATATTGAATCAGGAGCCCCATATAATGCTCCATACAGTTCTTGATGGACCCATAAGATGCTCCATACAAAATACACCCCATATAATGCTGCACAAAGGTTAATAATGGCCCCATAATATGCTCCCTAGAATAATATGCCCCATATGCTGCTCCATAAAGGTTAAGGCCCCATAAGATGCTCCATAGAATAGGCCCCATATGCTGCCCCCATAAGATGCTCCATAGATTATGCCCCATATGCTGCCCCCATAAGATGCTCCATAGATTATGCCCCAATATGCTGCCCCGTAAGATGCTCCATAGATTATTCCCCCATATGCTTCCCCTATAAGATGCTCCATAGATTATTCCCCCATATGCTGCCCCTATAAGATGCTCTATAGATTATTCCCCCATATGCTGCCCCCATAAGATGCGCCATAGATTATTCCCCCATTTGCTGCCCCTTTAAGATGCTCCATAGATTATACCCCTATATGCTGCCCCCATAAGATGCTCAATAGATTATGCCCCAATATGCTGCCCCTATAAGATGCTCCATAGATTATGCCCCTATATGCTGCCCCTATAAAATGCTCCATATATTATGCCCTTATATGCTTCCCCCATAAGATGCTCCATAGATTATGCCCCCATGTGCTTCCCCCATAAGATGCTTCATACATTATGCTCCCATGTGCTGCCGCTGCTGCATTTAAAAATAAAAAAATTACATACTCACCTCTCCGTCGCTGGAGCCAGGTGCCACTGCTTGCTGCTGTCTGGCACGTCATCTGTCAGTGATGTTCAGACTGCAGGGGGCGCGCGCTAACACATCACCATGCCCGCTGCGTCTGAACATCACTGACAGATGACGTGCCAGATAGCAGCAAGCAGCGATGGACCCGGTCAGGTGAGTATCGCTATACTTATCGGGCCTGGCACGGTCTCTGCAGCCCCCAGCCTCTCCGCGATCTCCCTTCCTGCCTTCAGAGGTCACGTGGTACAGCTCATGACACTTTATGAATATGCGCATATTCATGAGTGTAATGAGCGTAATGAGCGGTACCATGTGACCGCTGAAGGAAGGAAGGGAGATCGCGGAGAAGCTGGGGGCTGCAGAGACCGTGTCAGGACCGGTAAGTATGACCTGACACCCCCGCCCCCCCTCCCTCTCCGACCCCCTGGTGTATATGACTCGAATATAAGCCGAGATGGAGACTTTCAGCCCAAAAAAATGGGCTGAAAATCTCGGCTTATATTCGAGTATATACGGTACATTTTATACAAAAATATTATATATATGTATAAGATATATAATATATACTTATAATATATATAATCTATACATATAAAATATTAATTGAATATATATCTATTATATAAAGCTCAAGTGTGTGTATGTCCGGGAGAGGCATCCGCACCGTCGCAGCTACAGCCACAAAATTTGGCACAGTCACACGTCTGGACCCCAAGAGTGTCCTAAGCTATGTTGTGAGGCAAAATTTTAACCCCGCGCGTTCCAATTCATCAATTTTGCCCCTATCTACATAATGGGAAAAAAGTGTGTGTGTATCAAGCCCCTCCCCTCATTATGATGTCATAATGGTTGCCATGGCGACGCTGATGTCATCATAGGTTGCAAGCCCTGCCGCTCATTATGATGTCATAATAGTTGACTATGGGATGGAGGATGTGTGATGGGTATATGTACACTGGACTATGGGATGCAGGATATGTATGATGGGTATATGGGCACGGGACTATGGGATGGCAGATATGTATGATGGGTATATGGGCACGGGACTAGGGGATGGATGATATGTATGATGGGTATATGGGCATTGGACTATGAGATGAAAGATGTGTGATATCCCCAGTATGTAGATATGGACAAAATTGTTTGGTGAATTGGAACGCGCGGGGTTAAAATTTCGCCCCACAACATAGGTTAGGACGCTCTCGGGGTCCAGACGTGTGACTGTGCCAAATTTTGTGGCTGTAGCTGCGACGGTGCGGATGCCTATCCCGGACATACACACACACACACATACACACTTTGAGCTTTATATATTAGATATATCAGTGACAAATTCAATTACCGTAGTATAGTGTTGCTGTCTATAAATAATAGGGGGACCCCACAGCATTTTGTTCCTTGAAATAATAATTTATTAAATACATGTCCATAATTTAGAACCAACACTATAATAATTGTATGTATTATATATATATTATATTTATATTATACTAGCTGAAGAGCCCGGCGCTGCCCGGGCATAGTAACTAACTGTGGTTAGTTATAGCAAATTATAATTATCCTCCATCCCATAGTTCCGTGCCCATATACCCATCATACATATCCTCCATCCCATAGGCCCGTGCCCATATGCCCATCATACAATCATACATATCCTCCATCCCATAGTCAAGTGCCCATATACCCATCATACATATCCACCATCCCATAGGCCCGTGCCCATATACCCATCATACATATCCTCCATCCCATAGTCGAGTGCCCATATACCCATCACACATCCTCCATCCCATAGTCCCATGCCCATATACCCATCATACATATCCGCCATCCCATAGTCCCGTGCCCATATACCCATCATACATATCCGCCATCCCATAGTCCAGTGCACATATACCCATCACACATCCTCCATCCCATAGTCAACCATTATGACATCATAATGAGTGGCGGGGCTTGCAACCTATGATGACATCAGCGTAGCCATGGCAACCATTATGACATCATAATGAGGGGCGGGGCTTGATACACACACTTTTTCCCCATTATGTAGATAGGGGCAAAATTGTTTGGTGAATTGGAACGCGCGGGGTTAAAATTTCGCCTCACAACATAGCTTAGGACACTCTCGGGGTCCAGACGTGTGGCTGTAGCTGCGACGGTGCGGATGCCTATCCCATACATACATACATAGACACACTTGAGCTTTATATATTAGAGTTATGATATGTATATATAATATATTACTATATTAAATATATTGGCTATATATACTATACGTATATATATATATATTCTCTATATCTTCAATATAATATATCATATATCTATATATATATATATATATATTATGTATATATTTTCTATAAATATATTATATACACTACCATTCAAAAGTTTGGGGTCACCCAGACAATTTTGTGTTTTCCATGAAAACTCATACTTTTATTAATCAAATGAGTTGCCAAATGAATTTAAAATCTAGTCCAGACATTGACAAGGTTTGAAAAAAAAATTTCTATTTGAAATAATAATTTTCTCCTTCAAACTTTGCTTCTGTCAGAGAATGCTTCCTTTGCAGCAATTCCAGAATTTGCAGACCTTTGGCATTCTAGCAGTTAATTTGCTGAGGTCATCTGGAGAAATTTCACCCCATGCTTCCAGAAGCCCCTCCCACAAGTTGGTTTGTCTTGATGGGCACTTTTTGCGTACCATAGGGTGAAGCTGCTCCCACAACAGCTCAATGGGGTTGAGATCTGGTGACTGCGCTGGCCACTTCATGGTCCAAGTGCTGTCAGATTTTTTTCTCGCACCCACTGACTTGTATTGGCGATTTTCAGACGAAAATCGCAGCAAATCGCAGTATGCTGCGATTTTTTTCTCAGTCTGATTTCTGTTGAGAAAAAAATCACAAATGAGATGTCACCTATTGAATAACATTTGTCAGCGTGCAATCTGATTTTTTTATCAGATTGCACTCGTTGGATTTTCTCTCCAGTGAGTATGATGAGCCCTTAGTTGCATCATCCTGATTTTTTTCTGCCTAGTGCTTGGTGTAAAGAGAGCAGAATAAGATTCACCTGAGAGAGCTCGGAGCAGATTTTGAGCTAGCAAGACATATTGGGAAATGTCAGCTCTGGAATCTTTACAATTGTGAATGCAGCTATGGATTATAATACAGACTGTAAAATGGGATCAGGGTAAGTAAGGAGATGAGTACAGAAAAGTATTCAGAGTCACTCCTTATTTTCTGTGGATAATTGTTATGCTTAAAAGCACACTACTGAATTGGAAACTTCTGGCAAACCTCTTTCACAAGTTTTTAACCCCTTAGGCTATGTGCACACGCTGCGGTTTTTGCTGCGTTTCCGCTGCGGTTTTGGCCGCTGCGGATCGGCAGCAGTTCTGCAGACAGTGTACAGTAGCATGTTATCCTATGTGATTTACAATCTGCTGTGCACATGCTGTGGATTTTTAACTGCGGAAAAGCTGCGGTTTTGAATCCGCAGAAAGAATTGACATGTCACTTCTTTTCTGCGGATTCTGCTGCGGTTTACCATCTCCTCCATTGTAGAGATGATAAACCGCAGGGAAAACCGCAGGTCATTTTACCTGTGGTTTTACCTGCGGTTCCGCAGATAAAAAATCCGCAGACCATTCCGCAGCGTGTGCACATAGCCTTAGTGAGCGGGCTATTTTTTAAAAAAAATCTGACATGTGTCACTTTATGTAGTAATAACTCTGGAATGCTCCATCATATCTGAGTGTTTCTGAGATTGTTTTTTCGTCACACATTTTTTATAATTTATGATAATGGTGAATTTATGTTGCTTTGTTTTGTTTTCATTTATAAAAATATCAGAAATTTGACAACAGTTTAAAAAAAATTTCAGTTTTCAAACTTTCAATGTATCACATCAAACAAAAACATTAATAAAAAATACATTTCCCTCATGTCTGCTTTACATAAGTGCCATTTGTAAACTTTTCTTTTATTTTGTTAGCATTTTAGAAGGTTTAAAATATTTTCAGTAATTTATTCATTTTTTCAAGGAAATATACAAAAAATTTTTTTCATAGGGACCAATTCAGTTTTGAAGTGACTTTGGTATAACATTTTAAATCCCACCCCCCCTAAATGTATTCAAAATTGCTTTCAGATAGTTCATTAACCCTTCATGTACTTTTCAGGAATTAATGCAAAGTGACATGATAGAAATGAAAAAGTTATTTCTACCACGTAAATTTGTAAAATTTCTGAACAGGCCACTATAGCCGGCAGACTCTAAGGACATTATTTGGCCATTAACATCAGAACCACATGATCAATATCTAAGGCCGGTTTCACATTTGCGCTTTATAGCGCAGCAATGGCCTTCGCGCGGCCGCCGATAAAGCTCCGCCCCCTCCCGGCTCCCTGCCTGCCCCATCCGGTCATCGCCGCCTACTAGCGCACTTGGACGCTTGCGATCTGCGCACTCTATCTTTAGCATAGGGTGTGCAGATCGTGCGCTGGCCGTGTGCTAGCAGGATTTTGCAGTGCGCTGCGCACTATTGAAGGTGCGCCGAACGCAGCATGTTGCATTTCGGCACGCACGGCGCACCTTCAAAAGTGCGCAGCACACGGCAAAATCCTGCTAGCGCACGGCCAGTGCACGATCTGCGCACCCAAAGCTAAAGATAGGGTGCGCAGATCGCAAGCATCCATGTGCGCTAGTAGGCGGTGATGACCGGATGGGGCGGGCAGGGAGCCGGGAGGGGGCGGGGCTTAGCGGCGGCCGTGCGCAGGCCGTCGCTGCGCTATAAAGCGCAAATGTGAAACCGGCCTTAGAATGCCAATGGGGTTAAAGAGGCAGCCTAGGCACTCTCTTAACCATTTAGGTGCTGTAGTCACTATTAACAGCAGCATTTAAGGGGATAAATGGCTATGACTGGTGCCAACACTGATCGTGTCTGATGCAGAAAATTGTCCGCTATAGAGTACTACTGACAGCTACAGGATTGTCACCTGTATGGGGATGCTTTTCTCTTTTATCTCAGGTCAGTAAAAAGACGTATTGGTGGTCACGAAGGGCTTAAAAGTACAATTATATTTTAATTTCTATAGAAATTGATATTTTTGCATATTTTTAACATGTTTTTATATTTCAACAGTGGGATGTCTTTAACTGCTTATTTTATCATTTTCATTTGACGTGGGTCAATATATTCTTTTGCACACAAGAGAATTTTCCGTAGTGAATAATTCGTCACCAATAAAACATGCTGATGTTACTCCGAGTTTATCATTTGTTAAGTGTCTTGCTTTTGACTTTCCAACTGCATGTAAAAGTTTTCTAGAATTAATGTCGGGTGAGGTTGTAAGGCTATCTTTCTTTTATCCTGATTAAAACAAAATAGGAAAGGTCTCACTGGTGCAGAACACATGAAGGTTATAAAAGGAGGATAGACGCCAAGGAGACACTAAATATAGCCTTTCTTTGACTGGTCAGAAAGATAAGTAAGGGAAAAGACTGTGGTTAGTCTATAAATCGTGTGCCAGCAAGTTTATCACTGAAGACTACAGATTATGTTGAGTAAAGTAATCAGGAGGAAGAAAGGGAGGCTAAAATAACAAAGTGAGAAGGATATTTTGACTTCACAATCAAACTTTCCTTGACTTTTGCCTTTTTAGCGGAGAATGGTTTTGTTAGAAAACATATTATGGTTGTGTTCTTTCATTATTTGGCTGTAAGAAGTCGCAGCACAAATATGACTATTTTATACTATTTGTGCTTCCACTCCCTTCTCAAGATTAATGAATAGTTTTAAGATCAAGGTTTTCCTTTGAAGAAAACCTCTAAAATTGGTGTGGTCAGTTTGTACACATGACCGGAGATGCCTTTGTCTCTACTACATATTTGCATTATGCAGTATTTAATCCTGTGGAGAAAATAAAAGCACTTACTTTTAAATAGATTCCATTTGCTTTGAAAGTGCTATGTTATTAAAGAAGCCCCCAGTAACATTTTTATTGATCAAATGTGTGTGTACATGCATGTTATGTAGTGTGAGTGTATTAATATACTCACCTACTATTAATGAGCGAACGTGCTCACCTCTACTCGTTACTCGCCCGAGTATCACGGTACTCGGTGTACTCGGCAAGCACCCAGCTTTTCCGGAACTACTCAGCGGGAACTTGGGCACTGCCCAGCATTTTTGGCAGACTTTAGAGACCCAATCACGTGCAGGGATTGTTTGCCAGGCAATGAAATGCCACAGTCATCTTTGTTGTGGTCGTGCAGTGATTGACTGGCTGCACAGCATCATCAGGGGTATAAGATACCGGACGCCTCCCTGCAAGGTGCATTAAGCTCTGGATTTAGATAGTATAGGGAGAGCTGCTGCCAAGATAGGGTATGAATTGGAGGTTTATTAGTTAGTGTGGCGTCTACCATCGTAAACTACTCAAATCCAGCTAAAACAACAGTCCTTCTAAAGACTAATTCTGGAGTATATAGGTTCCAGTGTTAGGTAGGCAGGGTAGTGTATGTTGCTCTATGCACATTAGTGCAAGGCCTGCAGGCACCTTAGGCACAGACAGACAGACCCAGTGACCTAGAAGCATGGGGCCAGCTTAAGAGAAAGCGTGCAAGACATCAAAGATTTTTGGCATGGACAAGCAGCGCATAGGAGGCTGAGTAGCGTGCTCCATCCTTAGAGCAGTGGTGCTGCAAAGGACTGTTCCCATTGTCTCCAGCTACTAAAAGCGGTACTGCCATTTAGCAAAGCACCGTTTGCCCAGTAAACGCCAGAGAGCAAGGCACTATGCGCTCCTTGACCATGAGTACAACGCACGTGCGTAGTAGAGAGCCAGTTCATGCCATGTGTTCAGCGTGGATAACCAATAATTAGAAGGCACAGAGGAATGACAGAGGACATTGGTATGGTCAGCAAGGTACTCCCTCAGCATTTTCCAAAACTTTGCACTCCTTGTGAGAGTCCCTTGCACCTCAGGGACAGGGTGATGGGAAGGTCTGAGAAAACTCTCCCCAAACTTTGCCAGTGTTCCACTGCCTTTGCTGGCTTGGAGTTGTGTCTCTCTCACCTGTACTCCTTGCTTGGCCAACAAACTTTGACCTCTGCAGTCAGCGTTTTCAGATGTGAATTTTTTTAATAATTCCGAAAGAAGGGACCTGTTTTCCTCCAACATTTTAGTACACCTGTCTGCCTCTGAAATAAGAAATGTAAAGTTCTCCTTGTAGCATGGGTCTAGAAGTGCCTCCAATCAGTATTGCCGTCTCCCAAAATGTTGATAATGCGAGGGTGACTGGAAAGGCAGCGTAACTTAAACTCAGTCAATACTTCTGTGTCCTCACCAACAGGATGACTGACCATGCTCTCTTCCTCCTCCTTGTCCTCACGCCTCCAACACTTCATAACTAACCTCAGTAATATTATAGTACAAACATCATTGTAAATACCTTCTTGTAAATACACCCCTATATTTTTTTATTTCCCCACCTCATTTTAAATTGTAAGTTGTCACGAGCAGGATTGTTTTGTTTGGGTTTAATTATTGTTATCGTTGTTACTTAGTGTAGATTGTTAGCTGTCACCAGCAGGGTAGTTTTATTTTGGTTTAGTCATAGGATTATTGTTATCGTTTTTACTTAGGACTGTGGTGTTTGAAACTGTTAAACTGCAAATATGTTTTCGTTCTATAATAACTCTCAATTTTTCAATTAGAACACAGATAATCAGGATGGAGATGTTAATTATGATGTCATTTACACTCACCCTCTTTGTGGATTCGTCAAAGTTTTGAAGGATGTTACATATGTCAGACATCCATGTCCACTCCTCAGATGTTATGTGTGAAGACACAACATAATACCGACAACCTTGTTGATGCTGGTAGGCTACTCACCAACTGCCCTCTTCTGCTCACAGATCCTTTCCAAGATCTGCAGTCTAGAGTTCCAAGGCCTGGGAGCATTACACACCAGTCGGTGAGCCAGAAGCTGCAAACGCTGCTGAATCACAGCATGGGCGGATGAAGCTGTAGCTGACTTTCTAAAATGGGTATTTAGAACGTTGCACTTTTCAGAGCAGATCTGCCAGCTCCATGTCACTTTTCCAAAAAGATGACCAGGCATGGCACATGTGTGAGCTCGCCTCGCCACAGAGCAGCCACCAGGTTCCAGCCATTGTCACACACATCCTTGCCTGGCTGTGGGTTCGGCCATCTCAGCCACCAATCTGCCTGCTTTTTCTGCGCTGTCCACAACTATTCAGCATTGTGGGGTTTGTCACAGAAGCATATTAGCTTCAGCACAGCCTGTTCCTGCTTTGATTTGGCAGTGCTGCCTTTTGTAGCTGGATGCTGAAGAGGAGGCGAAGGAGGAGGAGGAGGTGCAGGAGCTGTACACTGTGGGGGCAACCCATTTTGATGTAGGGCACGCAATACTCAGTGTTTGGGAGGATGGGCACCATACCAAGGTCAGAGTGGGTCCCGGCTTCCACTATGTTAACCTAGTGTACCATCAGTGAGATGTACTGTCCCTGACCACAAGCACTCATCCACAAGTTTGTGATTAGGTGGACTTTCCAAGTAACAGCAATGAGGAGGGCAAGGGTAATGTTGTGGGACACGTGCCTGTGTAATGGCGGGATGGCACACCGGGACAAATATTCCCGCATGTTCGTGGCCTCGGGGTGATCCTCGACTCTGCCCTCTCTTTCAAACTACATATCAAAGCCCTTGCCTTCTCCTGTCCATTACAACTCAAAAACATTTCCTGGATCCATGCATTATAAGAAACTTAAACAATGTTCGTGCACACCCTCATGATCTCCCGCCTCGAGTATTGCAACCTTATACTCTGTACCCTCCTATCTAGCACTGTTGCACCACTCAAATCTATCCAAAACTCTGCTGCCAGAGTAATCCAACTGTACCTCTGTTATTCCACAGCCTCTCCTCTCTGCCATGCCCTTCACTGCCTTCCTATTGCCCATAGACTACAGTTCAAAACCCTAAATAAGACATACAATGCCTTTTCCAAACTGTCCCCTCCATACTTCTGTGACATGGTCTCCCAATGTCTGACTGGGTCATGACTTTTTCTATGCAAGCACAGTGTGCCGTCAGAAATATGTACCATCTCTGCCCTCAAGCACTTGTCCACGTGTCTGTGGTTAGGTGCACTTTCCATGTACCAGCATTGTAAAGCGTCCGTTTCCCAAGAGCCTAAAATGCAACATTTCGAGCACGAGCAGATGACAAATTTATGAATTTTGTACTGTGTCCTGTGGGCTGTTGGCTGTGTCTTTCTGCTAACGGTCCAATGACTAGGGTATGGACAAATGAAGGCTGCGCTGGGACAAGGACGTGCACATGCTTGATTATGGTGCAATTTGACTGTGGTCAACAACAGGTGCAGGGCAAGGGGCATCTTCACATGCATCGTGGACAGGGATTGGCTTACATGCACAACAGCAGAAGAAGCAGTGGTATCACCCACACTGTTCATGGAGCCAACAAAGTCTGTTGCTTTGCTGCCATGTGTCTGATCATGCTGGTGGTGGTAAGGCTGGTAGTTTTACTACCCCTGCAGATGTGCCCATGGCCGGTGGTGCAAATGTCCTTTTTGGGGTTATTGGCAGAGTCTTTAAAAAACAAGAAGACTGTTGGTAGGTTGACATTCATTGTCTCCCTTTATCATACCACCTCCTCACCTCGACACCTGTCTTTCGTTGTTCCCGACAGCTCTGTTCTAGGACCCCTACTCTTCTCCATCTACACCTTCGGCCTAGGCCAGTTGATGTAATGGCACAGTTTGCAATATCATCACAACGCCAATGACACGCAGATCTGTACCTGACATCACCTCTTACTGACCAAAATCACATGTCTTCCCGCATAATCATCCTTCTTTTCTACTCGCTTTCAAAAAGTGGACATGGACAAATCAGAATACATAGTCTGTCAAGTATCTCACTCTCAGTGCATCAGAGAGCTGTGCATGCCTCATTTGGTACCACTTTAGTAAGAGGTAAACTTTGACCAAGAGAAAATAATATTTAAGACATTCACAGCCTTTTTGGAAATTTTTTGCAGCTGTCATCTTCATCTTCTTGGTGTGGATGTGGGAAACTTCTAAGTCATCATCAACACCATCATCGTTCATATGTTGTAAAGAGGAAATGAGAATTTTCAAAGGGTCGTGATTATTTATGTTTTGTGGCAATCCTTAACAGTGTTGGTTACACTCGGACAATTAATTTTAGACTTTGACCTTTGCATATTATTGGTAATATGTATGGGTGAAGATGAAAAAGCTTGTTGCACGGGTGTGTTTATAGTTATGGTCGGTGCACTCTTCTTTAAACTTAGTTTTTCACAAGCATCCATCAGTTTGTTTGGTTTTTCTTCTACACTGATCTGCTTTCTATAATTCAGCATTTTAATAACATGTTGCACTTTTCCCTTTATACAGACACGTGCGTGTTTAGCAACATATTTTGGATGGGATTGGATGGCATTTTTTATTACAAGTCTCACACGCGCATCTGGTACACCGATCTTATGATGGGTGTGAAACCGATGATGGTAATTGATGGTGGCTAAACAACGAATCATTGTTGGCTGCATCCTGGATCTCATACCTCCCATAGCCACTGCTGTTATTAATTATGTACTTTCCCATTCCTGTCATCACCATGCCCCTTTTCCAGATCACTTCATCCAATGATTCATCCACCATATTTTTACTAAAAACCTGCACCTTCCCAGCAGCAACTGTGTATGAAACCATGTAACAGTTTTGCAAGGTGTTTATGATGCCCCCCAAAAAAGGCCCCATTATGTTGATATCTACCCCAGGGGCAAATGTTTGACAGCCAACACACTTAGTGTATGGGCATTAGAAGTCTATGAGACCCACTCCTAGAAATTGGGCCTATTTGTTAATCAGGCCTTGCTCCACATCTCATCATCCACGACCACCGCCAGTAGATCAACATGGTTAGCGTGTTCAGTGCTGCTACAGCCAGGGTCGAATTCCGAACAAGGGTGGGTGGTTATGCTGGGTGTAAAATACTTGTTCTGAAAACGGTTGAGGTGTACCCCACAGGAGAAAATGTTTGACAGCCAACACACTTAGTGTATGGTCATTACAAGTCTAGGAGACCTGCTTCTAGAAATTTGGCCTATTTCTTAATCAGGCCTTCGTCCATGTCTAATCATCCACCGCCACTAGATCAAAAGGGTTTACGTGTTCCATGCAGCTACAGCCAGTGTCGAATTATTAACAAGGGTGGGTGGTTATGCTGTATGTAAAATACTTGTTCTGAAAAAGGTTGCGGTATACCCCACAGAGGAAATGTTTGTCAGCCCATACACTTATGGGCATTCCAAGTCTAGGAGACACGCTCGTTTAAATTAGGCCTATTTTTTAATAAGGCCTTCCTGATTCCCTGCATCGTGATTGGGTCTCTGAAGTCCGCCAAAAAAGCTGGGTGGAGACCCGAGTTCCCGCCGAGTAATCCTGGAAATGCTCGGTGCTCGCCGAGTACACCGAGTAACGTGATTCTCGGGAGAGTAACGAGTAGTGGCGAGCACGTTCGCTCACCACTAGAAATATGGCATCGGTAATCATGAATTGTTGTTAGTGTTGAGCATTCCGATACCGCAAGTATCGGGTATCGGCCGATATCAGCGGTATCGGAATTCCGATACTTAGTTCCGATACTTTTTTCATATCGGATTCCGGGATCGGAATCGGAATAGGAAGTTCCCATCATGCTATGAGCCTGCTTGCTTTGATTAAGCCAATGGGAATCCTCCGAAGTGTGGGCACATCCTGTTAGGCATGTAGGCATGTTAACTATTGGCATGGCTGTGATTGGCTGCCGAAATGATGTCATGATGCACTATAAAAGCCACCGCAGCCGCCATTTCTGGTCACTCTGCTGTGAATTCAGTTAGGGACAGGCTGCTGTAGAAGACTGTGAGGGACAGTTAGAAATAGCGATTCTAAAAACAATATTGTGCTTTATCCAGGCTACATAAACCACCACTGTAGCTTGCTTTTCCCTAGCAGCGCTGTTTTCACAGCTGTCTGCAAGGGCTGTGTGAGTGCAGCTCACGCTGTGGAGTGGGTCCTGCAGCCACGTCAGGCTGTAGGCCACCCAGTGTGATCACTGCTGCCTCATACATCTTTTATTTTTTGAGCTGCATTTTTTAAATAATTTCAATCTAGTGTGCTTCCATCCGTATCCATATACGTTGGTTGCAAACACTAGTAGTAGACAGCGGAGCCTTTCTGCAGCCTTTCAGTGCTAGTGTCCACTTTGCTGCACTGTTCACGGCTGTCTGAGAGGTCTCTGACTGTGTGTGAGTGCAGCTCACGCTGAGTAGTGTGTCCTGCAGCTACGTCTGGCTGTAGGACGCTCAGCGTGCGTCACTGCCTCACACATATTTTTATTTGAGTGCAGCTCATTTTTTCTTCTATTAGTGTGCATCCATCCGTCTCCATCTACGGTGGTTGCAAACACTATATAGGAGTACACAGCGGAGCCTTTCTGCAGCCTGTCAGTGCCAGTGCCCACTTAGCTGCACTGTTGACGGCTGTCTGAGAGGTCTCTGACTGTGTGTGAGTGCAGCTCACGCTGAGTAGAGTGTCCTGCAGCTACGTCTGGTTGTAGGACGCTCAACGTGCGTCACTGCCTCACACATATTTGTCTCTGAGTGCAGCTCATTTTTTCTTCTCCTATTAGTGTGCATCCATCCGTATCCATCAACATTGGTTGGTTGCAAACACTATATAGGAGTAGATAGAGGAGCCTTTTTTTCTGGCTTGTGCCCTGCCGGCGCAGCCAGATTAGTATTACCCAATTTTTTTGGAGCCTCATCTTTTGCATTGTAGGTTACCTGCCTGCATTGTAATAGCTCCAAAAAGTTGGTGATACTATCAGTTTCAATTCTTTGTTCTCATACTTTGAGTTTGTTTCAAACAAAGAAACCACATAAAAAGTTCACCAAACACTACATTTTGAACTTGTGTAGGCCACATTCATAAAATTAGTGTTTCTTGTACCTGTAACCAGCTGTTCAGGAATAAGCACACTAAGGCCCCCCTTTGTCCTTTTTTGCCTATCTTAAGCAGTCTTGCAAGATGAAGAAGGCAGGGAGTAAGGCGCAGGGGCGTGGGCGTGGGCGTGGAGTTTCAGCAGGGAGAGGACGTGGGGATTCTGCAGGGAGAGGACGTGGGGATTCTACAGGTAGAGGACGTGGGGATTCTGGGCCTGCTGCGGGCACCAGTGGATCAGCATCCCCCAGTTTTAGCAGGCAACAGTCCTTTATGCGCAGCTTTGTAGGACCTCAACGTACCCCACTGCTGCGGGAGGAACAAATTGAAGCCGTTGTCGGATGGATGGCAGCTAACGCATCGACTTCAATTACTTCCGCATCCTCTCAGGGTCAGAGCACCGAAGAGCAACCATCTGTCTCTTCACCACCTGCCAAAGTGCCCAGGCAGTCAGAGAGACATGGACAGGAGCCATCACAATCTCTACTTCTGTTCTCGGAATCTGTTGGTTTGGAAAGAGGGGGCCAGCCAAGCAGCATTCCTGAATGTGAAGAAGAGGGAGTATGCAGTGATGCGCAACTTCTTTGTCCCTCTGAATCTGAAGAGGCGAGTGGGCCAGTGCCTATGGTCAGCACACCTCAGTACGCATCAGATGATGACGAGACTCAGTTGCCACTTTCTGGTGCGTACGGTGCTGGCGAGACAACCCCGGAGAAGCAGCTGTTTGAAGAGGGGAGGGAAGATGATGAGGTCCTTGACCCATCATGGCGTGAGCAACAGGAAGGTGGTGGGAGCAGCTCGGAGGAAGAGATTCCCCTACCGGCCAAAACAGGAGGCAGAGGGAGGGGGAAGACTTGGTTGCCTGTACCCTCCACTTCGGCACCCGTTAGGAGCATTCCTCCTTCCAAAGGCAAACCGGGCGCTCACAAGAGTTGCAGTGCGTGGTCCTTTTTTGACACAGTTGCAGATGACATTTGCTTTGTCAAATGCAAGCTGTGTCATCAGAGAGTCAAAAGAGGGAGAAATGTCAGCAACCTCAATACCACAAATATGTGGAAACATGTGCGCACCAAGCACGAGTTGGAGTTGCAGAGACACCCTCAAGACGTAGGCCAACGTACAGCACCACCTACCACCTCTTCAGTTCGTGTTGGGCCCTCTTCCTCCAGCTCACACACTGCTGGTTCGGCTTCCTCACAGGATCGCCAAGGAAGAACCTCTGCCACTGTTGTCCGGAGACCCTGTCAGATTCCACCCATAACAGCACGTTCCCATCCATCACAGCCATCGGTAGCACAGGCATGGGATAAAAGGCGCCCTTACTCGGCAAACCATCCCCGAGCACAGTCTCTGAATGCTGGCATTGCCAAACTTCTGGCAGTTGAAATGCTGTCATTCAGGCTGGTGGACACTGACACCTTCCGGGACTTAATGGCATTGGCAGTCCCCCAATACAACGTGCCCAGCCGCTTTTATTTCAGCAGGCGAGCCGTCCCTGCCCTGCAGAAACATGTTGAGGGCAAAATAAAACATGCGCTACTAAACGCCGTTAGTAGCAAGGTCCACCTGACCACCGATGCGTGGACCAGTAACCATGGACAGGGACGATACCTTTCCCTCACTGCCCACTGGGTCAATGTTGTGGAGCCGGGTACGGATCTGGAGAGTGGCGCTGTACGTGTTCTTCCAACGCCACGGATTGCAGGACTCCAGTCTGTACACATAGACTCCTCCTCCTACTCAAGTTCCTCAGAAACAGCAGAGCAGGAGCCTGTTACGACCGATATGAGCACAGCCGTGGCCAAACGTCAACAGGCTGTACTCAAATTAATTTCTTTGGGGAATCGAAGCCACACAGCGCAGGAGCTCTGGAATGCTATCAAGCTGGAGAGCGATGTGTGGTTTGGGCCAGCGAATCTCCAGCCGGGCTTGGTAGTGTGTGACAATGGCCGAAATCTGGTGGCAGCTCTTGGCCTAGGCAACCTCACACACATCCCATGTCTAGCACATGTTCTTAACTTGGTCGTGCAGAGCTTTCTGAGGGACTATCCGGATCTTGATGCACTGTTGCACAAGGTCCGCATAGAGTGCGCTCACTTGCGACGTTCCAGCACGGCAAGATCGCGCCTCGCTGCTCTGCAGCGACGATTTGGCCTTCCAGAACATCGCATCATATGTGACCTACCCACCCGGTGGAATTCAACGTTACATATGTTGGAGCGGTTGTGTGAGCAGCAGGCAGCAGTCATGGAGTACCAGCTGCATCAGGCGCAAACAAGTCGCACTGTGCGCCGTTCACACTTCAGCACCATTGAGTGGGCCTCTATGAAGGACATCTGCCTCGTTTTGCGTGCCTTCGATGAATCCACGCGGATGGCGAGTGCAGATGATGCACTAGTCAGCATGACTGTCCCCCTTATCTGCCTGCTTCAACAAACACTGCAAGCACTAAGGGATGAGGTTTCAGAAGAGGTGGAGGATGAGGAGTCCCAAATGCCATCTGCTTCTGGACAGTCTGCGCTACGTGTTTCCTCACAAAGGCCTAGGCAGGGGACACTTTGTGAGGAGGATGAGGAGGAGTCGATGGAGGAGGAAGACATCTCTCCAGAGGAGGGAGGTACACAAACCTCTACTCAGTATGTACAGCGAGGGTGGGGTGATGCAGAGCAGGTCGAGGTCACGCCTCAAACAGGGGACAGCGGTTCTTTGGCAGTTGGGAGTCTGCAGCACATGGTTGATTTCATGCTGCAGTGCCTGAGAAACGACCGCCGCATCGCCCACATTCTCGTCTCGGCTGATTATTGGGTGTACACCCTCCTAGATCCTCGCTACCGGGACAGCGTACAAAGGCTCATACCAACGTTGAACCGGGAGCGTAAAATGCGGGAGTACGAAGAGTCACTGGTGCAGTCCATAATGTTTTCCATTCCACCCGACAGCATTGTTGCAAGTGCTTTACAAAGCAGCTCTGTGCGTCGAGGCAGTGGAGGAAACTCTGCACAAAGAGGGAGCAGAGGCAGTGCCGCAGCACAAGGCAAGACCACTATGGCCCAAATGTGGCAAAGTTTTGTGTGTCCACCACAATTGTCTACACCATCAGCGACGCCTCGAGTCAGCAGGAGGCAACGCTTCCGTCAGATGGTGTCAGACTACATGTCTTGCCCTGTCGCTGTACTCCCAGATGGCTCTTCCCCCTTCAAGTTTTGGGTCTCTAAGCTGGATACATGGCCAGAGCTTAGCCAGTATGCATTGGAGGTGCTGGCTTGCCCTGCTGCCAGTGTATTATCGGAACGTGTCTTTAGTGCCGCAGGTGGTGTACTAACAGACCGTCGCACGCGACTATCTTCCGATAATGTTGACCGGCTGACTTTTCTGAAAATGAACAAGGCCTGGATCTCCAAAGACTTTGCCATTCCTCTTACAGACTAAATTAGTGGTTGGCAACTGTATCCAGGTCTGCTGGTGTGTTCATTTTTCTACCACCTGAACTATAATCCCTGTGCTTCAACACAGCCAGTTGTCGCTCAGATGTGTCGTCTGCACAGAGAAACACACTAGCTCCTGTGTTACTGGGGTTCAGTAATGCCAGCTGATCCCCTGCTGTGTGGACGGCAGAGTCACCAGCTCCATCAACATTCAAACCACTACTGATTTTTAACCGTGCCCAACTTAGGTCTCTGGCTCCACTGTCTCTACTATTTCCCCTGACCTCCAACCCCGCCATCTACATCTCTGAAGTGGCGTCAGCACAATCTACACTTGTTCCTGTGTTCCTGTGGCTCAGTCCCATCAGTTTATCCCCTGATGTGTGTCCGGCAAGGTCTCCTGCTCTGTCCACATTCCCATAACCAGTAGTGGGAATGAGGACAGAGCTGGCGAACTTGCCGGACAAACATCAGGGGATCAACTGATGGGACTGAGCACCAGTAACACAGGAACAAGTGTAGATTGTGCTGACGCCACTTCAGAGATGTAGCTGGCGGGGTTGGAGGCCAGGGTAAATAGTAGAGACAGTGGAGCCAGAGGCCTAAGTGGAGCATGGTTAGAATCAGTAGTAGTCCACAACCTCCATAAAAACCGCTGCCCATTGGCCTCTGCATGCGGCATGCGTAATCCTGGGCACCAACAGCGTCAGTTGGTGTTCAGAAGTGTCGTCTCCACAGAGCCAAACACATTCGTTCAAGTGTTAGTGGGGTTCAGCACTGCCAGCTGTTCCCCTGCTGTGGAGATGGCAAGTCTCCTGCTGCCTTCACCTGCCCAAATCCAGTAGGCCCCAGCCTGCTCCTCGCCTAATCCTGGGCTCCAACAGCGTCAGTTGGTGTTCAGAAGTGTCGTCTCCACAGAGCCAAACACATTCGTTCAAGTGTTAGTGGGGTTCAGCACTGCCAGCTGTTCCCCTGCTGTGGAGATGGCAAGTCTCCTGCTGCATTCACCTGCCAAAATCCAGTAGGCCCCAGCCTGCTCCTCGCCTAATCCTGGGCTCCAACAGCGTCAGTTGGTGTTCAGAAGTGTCGTCTCCACAGAGCCAAACACATTCGTTCAAGTGTTAGTGGGGTTCAGCACTGCCAGCTGTTCCCCTGCTGTGGAGATGGCAAGTCTCCTGCTGCCTTCACCTGCCAAAATCCAGTAGGCCCCAGCCTGCTCCTCGCCTAATCCTGGGCTCCAAAAGCGTCAGTTGGTGTTCAGAAGTGTCGTCTCCACAGAGCCAAACACGTTCGTTCAAGTGTTAGTGGGGTTCAGCACTGCCAGCTGTTCCCCTGCTGTGGAGATGGCAAGTCTCCTGCTGCCTTCACCTGCCCAAATCCAGTAGGCCCCAGCCTGCTCCTCGCCTAATCCTGGGCTCCAACAGCGTCAGTTGGTGTTCAGAAGTGTCGTCTCCACAGAGCCAAACACATTCGTTCAAGTGTTAGTGGGGTTCAGCACTGCCAGCTGTTCCCCTGCTGTGGAGATGGCAAGTCTCCTGCTGCCTTCACCTGCCAAAATCCAGTAGGCCCCAGCCTGCTCCTCGCCTAATCCTGGGCTCCAACAGCGTCAGTTGGTGTTCAGAAGTGTCGTCTCCACAGAGCCAAACACGTTCGTTCAAGTGTTAGTGGGGTTCAGCACTGCCAGCTGTTCCCCTGCTGTGGAGATGGCAAGTCTCCTGCTGCCTTCACCTGCCCAAATCCAGTAGGCCCCAGCCTGCTCCTCGCCTAATCCTGGGCTCCAACAGCGTCAGTTGGTGTTCAGAAGTGTCGTCTCCACAGAGCCAAACACATTCGTTCAAGTGTTAGTGGGGTTCAGCACTGCCAGCTGTTCCCCTGCTGTGGAGATGGCAAGTCTCCTGCTGCCTTCACCTGCCAAAATCCAGTAGGCCCCAGCCTGCTCCTCGCCTAATCCTGGGCTCCAACAGCGTCAGTTGGTGTTCAGAAGTGTCGTCTCCACAGAGCCAAACACGTTCGTTCAAGTGTTAGTGGGGTTCAGCACTGCCAGCTGTTCCCCTGCTGTGGAGATGGCAAGTCTCCTGCTGCATTCACCTGCCAAAATCCAGTAGGCCCCAGCCTGCTCCTCGCCTAATCCTGGGCTCCAACAGCGTCAGTTGGTGTTCAGAAGTGTCGTCTCCACAGAGCCAAACACATTCGTTCAAGTGTTAGTGGGGTTCAGCACTGCCAGCTGTTCCCCTGCTGTGGAGATGGCAAGTCTCCTGCTGCCTTCACCTGCCAAAATCCAGTAGGCCCCAGCCTGCTCCTCGCCTAATCCTGGGCTCCAACAGCGTCAGTTGGTGTTCAGAAGTGTCGTCTCCACAGAGCCAAACACGTTCGTTCAAGTGTTAGTGGGGTTCAGCACTGCCAGCTGTTCCCCTGCTGTGGAGATGGCAAGTCTCCTGCTGCATTCACCTGCCAAAATCCAGTAGGCCCCAGCCTGCTCCTCGCCTAATCCTGGGCTCCAACAGCGTCAGTTGGTGTTCAGAAGTGTCGTCTCCACAGAACCAAACACATTCGTTCAAGTGTTAGTGGGGTTCAGCACTGCCAGCTGTTCCCCTGCTGTGGAGATGGCAAGTCTCCTGCTGCCTTCACCTGCCAAAATCCAGTAGGCCCCAGCCTGCTCCTCGCCTAATCCTGGGCTCCAACAGCGTCAGTTGGTGTTCAGAAGTGTCGTCTCCACAGAACCAAACACATTCGTTCAAGTGTTAGTGGGGTTCAGCACTGCCAGCTGTTCCCCTGCTGTGGAGATGGCAAGTCTCCTGCTGCCTTCACCTGCCAAAATCCAGTAGGCCCCAGCCTGCTCCTCGCCTAATCCTGGGCTCCAACAGCGTCAGTTGGTGTTCAGAAGTGTCGTCTCCACAGAACCAAACACGTTCGTTCAAGTGTTAGTGGGGTTCAGCACTGCCAGCTGTTCCCCTGCTGTGGAGATGGCAAGTCTCCTGCTGCCTTCACCTGCCCAAATCCAGTAGGCCCCAGCCTGCTCCTCGCCTAATCCTGGGCTCCAACAGCGTCAGTTGGTGTTCAGAAGTGTCGTCTCCACAGAGCCAAACACGTTCGTTCAAGTGTTAGTGGGGTTCAGCACTGCCAGCTGTTCCCCTGCTGTGGAGATGGCAAGTCTCCTGCTGCATTCACCTGCCAAAAACCATTAGGCCCCAGCCTGCTCCTCGCCTAATCCTGGGCTCCAACAGCGTCAGTTGGTGTTCAGAAGTGTCGTCTCCACAGAACCAAACACATTCGTTCAAGTGTTAGTGGGGTTCAGCACTGCCAGCTGTTCCCCTGCTGTGGAGATGGCAAGTCTCCTGCTGCCTTCACCTGCCAAAATCCAGTAGGCCCCAGCCTGCTCCTCGCCTAATCCTGGGCTCCAACAGCGTCAGTTGGTGTTCAGAAGTGTCGTTTCCACAGAGCCAAACACATTCGTTCAAGTGTTAGTGGGGTTCAGCACTGCCAGCTGTTCCCCTGCTGTGGAGATGGCAGTCTCTCCTGCTGTCTCCGCATTACAAAGACAGTAGGCCTCTGCCTACACCCTCCTATTTCCTGGGCTTCAACACAGCCAGTTGTAGTTCGGAAGTGCCGTCCACACGGAAAGAGATACTTGCTCCCGTGTCTCAGTGGGGTTCAGTAACGTCAGCTGATCCCCTGCTGTGTGGATGGCAGTCTCTCCTGCTGTAAACTCATTCAAAATACAGTAGGCCTCTGCCTACACCCTCCTATTTCCTGGGCTTCAACACAGCCAGTTGTAGTTCGGAAGTGCCGTCCACACGGAAAGAGATACTTGCTCCCGTGTCTCAGTGGGGTTCAGTAACGTCAGCTGATCCCCTGCTGTGTGGATGGCAGTCTCTCCTGCTGTAAACTCATTCAAAATACAGTAGGCCTCTGCCTACACCCTCCTATTTCCTGGGCTTCAACACAGCCAGTTGTAGTTCGGAAGTGCCGTCCACACGGAAAGAGACACTTGCTCCCGTGTCTCAGTGGGGTTCAGTAACGTCAGCTGATCCCCTGCTGTGTGGATGGCAGTCTCTCCTGCTGTAAACTCATTCAAAATACAGTAGGCCTCTGCCTACACCCTCCTATTTCCTGGGCTTCAACACAGCCAGTTGTAGTTCGGAAGTGCCGTCCACACGGAAAGAGATACTTGCTCCCGTGTCTCAGTGGGGTTCAGTAACGTCAGCTGATCCCCTGCTGTGTGGATGGCAGTCTCTCCTGCTGTAAACTCATTCAAAATACAGTAGGCCTCTGCCTACACCCTCCTATTTCCTGGGCTTCAACACAGCCAGTTGTAGTTCGGAAGTGCCGTCCACACGGAAAGAGACACTTGCTCCCGTGTCTCAGTGGGGTTCAGTAACGTCAGCTGATCCCCTGCTGTGTGGATGGCAGTCTCTCCTGCTGTAAACTCATTCAAAATACAGTAGGCCTCTGCCTACACCCTCCTATTTCCTGGGCTTCAACACAGCCAGTTGTAGTTCGGAAGTGCCGTCCACACGGAAAGAGATACTTGCTCCCGTGTCTCAGTGGGGTTCAGTAACGTCAGCTGATCCCCTGCTGTGTGGATGGCAGTCTCTCCTGCTGTAAACTCATTCAAAATACAGTAGGCCTCTGCCTACACCCTCCTATTTCCTGGGCTTCAACACAGCCAGTTGTAGTTCGGAAGTGCCGTCCACACGGAAAGAGACACTTGCTCCCGTGTCTCAGTGGGGTTCAGTAACGTCAGCTGATCCCCTGCTGTGTGGATGGCAGTCTCTCCTGCTGTCACCTCATTCAAAATTCAGTAGGCCTCTGCCTACACCCTCCTATTTCCTGGGCTTCAACACAGCCAGTTGTAGTTCGGAAGTGCCGTCCACACGGAAAGAGATACTTGCTCCCGTGTCTCAGTGGGGTTCAGTAACGTCAGCTGATCCCCTGCTGTGTGGATGGCAGTCTCTCCTGCTGTAAACTCATTCAAAATACAGTAGGCCTCTGCCTACACCCTCCTATTTCCTGGGCTTCAACACAGCCAGTTGTAGTTCGGAAGTGCCGTCCACACGGAAAAAGACACTTGCTCCCGTGTCTCAGTGGGGTTCAGTAACGTCAGCTGATCCCCTGCTGTGTGGATGGCAGTCTCTCCTGCTGTAAACTCATTCAAAATACAGTAGGCCTCTGCCTACACCCTCCTATTTCCTGGGCTTCAACACAGCCAGTTGTAGTTCGGAAGTGCCGTCCACACGGAAAGAGATACTTGCTCCCGTGTCTCAGTGGGGTTCAGTAACGTCAGCTGATCCCCTGCTGTGTGGATGGCAGTCTCTCCTGCTGTCACCTCATTCAAAATTCAGTAGGCCTCTGCCTACACCCTCCTATTTCCTGGGCTTCAACACAGCCAGTTGTAGTTCGGAAGTGCCGTCCACACGGAAAGAGATACTTGCTCCCGTGTCTCAGTGGGGTTCAGTAACGTCAGCTGATCCCCTGCTGTGTGGATGGCAAAGTCTCCTGCTGCCTACACAGTCGTACCACTACTGATTTTTAACCGTGCTCCAATTAGGCCTGTGGCTCCACTGTCTCTCGTATTTCCCCTGTCCTCCAACCCTGCCAGTTACAGCTCCGAAGTGGCGTCTGCACAATCCACACTTGTTCCTGTGTTACAGGTGTTCAGTCCGATCAGTTAATCCCCTGATGTGTGTCCGGCAATGTCGCCTGCTCTGTCCACATTCCCATTATCGGAATGTGGACAGAGCAGGCGACATTGCCGGACACACATCAGGGGATTAACTGACCGGACTGAACACCTGTAACACAGGAACAAGTGTGGATTGTGCAGACGCCACTTCGGAGCTGTAACTGGCGGGGTTGGAGGACAGGGGAAATACGAAAATCAGTGAATCCACAGGCCTAAGTGGAGCTTGGTTCAAATTAGTAGTCTACAACCGATCTTAAAATTTCTTCAATGCAGCCTAAGCCTGCTCCGTGCTTGTCCCTGGGCTTCAACACAGCCAGTTGTTGCTCGGAAGTGCCGTCTTCACAGAGTAAAACACTAGCTCCTGTGTTTGTGGGGTTCAGTAACGTCAGCTGTTCCCCTGCTGTTTTGATGGCAATCTGTCCTGCTGCCTCCCAATTGACAGCACATCAGGCCTCAGCCTGCTAAGTGCTTGTCCTGGGCTCCAACATCGCCAGTTGCTGCTCATAACTGACTTTGGCACGGGTACTCCCTCCTGCCCAGCTTGGTTCCAGCCCTGCCTGCTGTTTCCGGGAAGTGTCAATGTCAGTTTGCCACCCCAAGTTGCCATGTCGTGTTGCGGTTGGGTTAGCCGAGGCTAGGGTGCCAGCAGTTTAGGTGCTTCCTATGTGGACTGCGGGTTCTGGTAAGAAAGGTTTGTTCCATAGTGCCAGTAGGACAAGCACCCCCTGTAGGACTGTGTGATTCGGTAACTGCGGCCAGCTTGCGGCATGCCAACTTTGCTTTTCAGGGGTAACTTCTGATACCCCTCCGGGTTCCAGCACCGTCAGCTGGTTCTCATCAGAGCCTTTGGCCTAGGTGCCTCCATCTCGGTATCCGAGTTCCAGCAACGTCTGCTGGTCCTTGGTAGTGCTTTGTAGCACAGGTACCTCCTGCTTAGTAACCGGGTTCCAGCACCGTCAGCTGGTCCTCGGTTGTGCCATTGGCTCTTATTCCTTCTGCTGCCCCTCCGGGTGCCAGCACTGTCAGCTGGTCCTCGCTATTTCCATTTGCTCTTGCAGCTTATGCTACCCCTCCGGGTTCCAGCACCGTCAGCTGGTTCTCGTCAGAGCCTTTGGCCTAGGTGCCTCCATCTCGGTATCCGAGTTCCGGCAACGTCTGCTGGTCCTTGGTAGTGCTTTGTAGCACAGGTACCTCCTGCTTAGTAACCGGGTTCCAGCACCGTCAGCTGGTCCTCGGTTGTGCCATTGGCTCTTATTCCTTCTGCTGCCCCTCCGGGTGCCAGCACTGTCAGCTGGTCCTCGCTATTTCCATTTGCTCTTGCAGCTTATGCTACCCCTCCGGGTTCCAGCACCGTCAGCTGGTTCTCGTCAGAGCCTTTGGCCTAGGTGCCTCCATCTCGGTATCCGAGTTCCGGCAACGTCTGCTGGTCCTTGGTAGTGCTTTGTAGCACAGGTACCTCCTGCTTAGTAACCGGGTTCCAGCACCGTCAGCTGGTCCTCGGTTGTGCCATTGGCTCTTATTCCTTCTGCTGCCCCTCCGGGTGCCAGCACTGTCAGCTGGTCCTCGCTATTTCCATTTGCTCTTGCAGCTTATGCTACCCCTCCGGGTTCCAGCACCGTCAGCTGGTTCTCGTCAGAGCGTTTGGCCTAGGTGCCTCCATCTCGGTATCCGAGTTCCGGCAACGTCTGCTGGTCCTTGGTAGTGCTTTGTAGCACAGGTACCTCCTGCTTAGTAACCGGGTTCCAGCACCGTCAGCTGGTCCTCGGTAGTGCCATTGGCTCTTGTTCCTTCTGCTGCCCCTCCGGGTGCCAGTACCGTCAGCTGGTTCAAGAGGACAAAGAACAGGAAGACAACCACCAAGATGCAGAACAACAAGAGAGAGAAGACAAAGAAGCATAAAAAAAACAAAGCAGAAGAACATTAAGCATAAGACTAATACTCTGAGCAAATGATATTATCTTATTTATAAGCAGAAGAAGACTAAGCAGTGTATGGGGGTGAGTCCGTTCCTCCTCGTGGTGCCCCTGGAAAAGGCCTGCTTCTGCAGGCCAAACTGAACGCGGACAAATCCTGTTGTAAATCTTTTGTGACAGGCAGAACGGAAGGTGTAAACTTCTAACTTTTCTAGATAACAACTACAGGAATGCCTGACACAAACAAGAATATGATGAAGAAGAATAGGAAGAAGATGAAGAAGCTGAATATGTAGAATAATAATTGTTGAATAAGAAGAATATGAAGAATGTAAGAAAAGGAAGAAGAAGAAGAAGAAGAAGAAGAAGAAGAAGAAGAAGAAGAAGAAGAAGAAGAAGAAGAAGAAGAAGAAGAAGAAGAAGAAGAAGAAGAAGAAGAAGAAGAAGAAGAAGAAGAAGAATGTAAAAAAAGGAAGTAGAAGAAGAAGAAGAAGAATGTAAAAAAAGGAATAAGAAGAAGAATGTAAAAAAAGGAAGTAGAAGAAGAAGAAGAAGAATGTAAAAAAAGGAAGTAGAAGAAGAAGAAGAAGAATGTAAAAAAAGGAAGTAGAAGAAGAAGACATACATGTCTGGCAAAATATAAATGAGGCTAACATAGTCAATATCTTTGTAACTCCTAACATCTTTAAAAAAAAAAGTTTAATTCCTGCTATTCCATTTGATTGGGCTAAACCTCTATGGCTTTAATGTCTCCTCCACCTCCCACAATACATTCTACATTATTCTTAGTTGTTTTTCTTCATGTAGAATTAACCTACAAGGAAAGAAAGGTTTTTTTTTAATTCCGATATTTTGGCCCCATTGACTTGCATTGGTTCCCGGTATCGGAATCGGCGATACCGATACTTTTTTTTAAGATCGGCCGATCCATTCCAATCCGATATTTTCAAGTATCGGCTGGTATCGCTCAACTCTAATTGTTGTCAATTAAGTCAGCTTTCAAGGAATGATGACACTTCGCCGCTGGTACCAAACATAAAATCACTTATCACAGACAACAAAATTCTGACTTAGCTTGAGTCAGCCAAAAGACTAAATCCTATGCAAGCTAGATGTTCTATCAGTTTGATTTTGCAGTGTGATTTGTACTTGGTAGAAAAAATATGAGAGACAATGCTCTCTCACAAAGTTTTTGCTCATCCCAAATCGAGGACTGAGAACTAGTACCCATTCTAGCTAATGATATAGTTGCGTCTGTGGTTTCTCTAGATCTTGTTTAAGTTATACATAAAAAAGTTGTCTATGAGTATGGAGCGCCCCACCAGGGCCTAGTGGGGTACTTGGTACCGGGCCCGTTGTTCTCAATGGGAGTTGTCATGGAAGCTGTGACCCGGTCCGTGGCCCTGGGGCTCCATGGCAAAAAGGGGGTGAATGAGCAATGAAATAAAGCTTATGAATGGTCATGAACGCATAACATGAAGTGCAATGCACATATGACATCTAACTGTAATCAAAATGAGACATTTGGCAAAATATTGATCAATACATTGAGCCGTGCCAAGGCAATCTCATGTGGGGGGTCCTACTCTACATTTTTTATTACTCACTGTGCCATTACGGCCTCCTGAATATTTTAAAAGCAAGACCATATCTATTACAAATGTACCTGAAACATGTCTGAATCGCTCCCATGCAGCCAGATGAAACAAGTGCAGATAAAGGCCAGCCAGGTCTGAACACAGACATCTCAGGTTAAACCTCCACACACTGCCCAACCAGCAAACACAGATGAAGGGCGATGCAGGCTCAGACACAGATGTACAAATTATAAAGCCTGGGGCAGGGCAGGGCCTAGATCCATCACAATGAATACAGCAAAAATGGCGAACATAACGCAGCGCGCACGGCAACATTGGTGGTCAGCCACGATGCAAGCTTATGAATAGTTTGTGACGCCACCTGTGGTGTTCGGCAAGTGAGGTGTTAGGCTGACGCTGCATGCAGATCCTCTGGGACTGGTGGTGGGATGCAGCCAAGATGGGGAAGCTCCCCACAGGTGGAGCTGTAGTCCCAGGGCAGTGTAGATGTAGCAATGGAGGAGAGGCACAGGCGGTGTAGAGGCTGGTGCCCAGATGTACTAGTGCGGGGTGTAGTGGTGCGGGAATAAGTGGAGGACACCAGGGCATGTAGTTCCAAAGCTTTACTCACAGTCTGCAGTTCACACAGATGCCTGCCTCCTTGCTCAGTCAACCTCCAGGCAAGATAGGATGCTCCCTTCCAGCACTCCGCCAATATGTACCTTTCTGAACGTCTTCTCTACAGCGCCTTTAAGTGAAGTACTCCTAGTACTGAGTTACACTGGAGTGCCTCCTGACAGATGTTCCCAAGAACGCTACTTGTATGGCAGACAGCTGTAGCCTGCTTCGGGGACTCCTTACTCCTGAGTCCCGGCTCACTATTCAAGTTGCTGTTGTGCCCCAAGTCTTAGATGGGAGTAGTGCATTTACAGCCCACTACTCCACCGGTGTCTGCTGCAGAACCATTAGTGTCCATACATCCTCGGGGACCGGGCCCCAGCCTTGCGCTTAGAACTTCTAGGAAGGGTTCTTCATTTAACCCACGTCCTCTGAGTTCCCTTTTATTCCTACGATCCGTACTTGTCTTTCTTTCTTATGGAAGCTCTGGTTTCGGTTCAATGTCTTTCTCCTTCCTTCCTTTCCCGTGCCAGCTGGCTCAGATCACTGAGGCAGCTGCAGCACTCCTTCCTCCATCCCTCTTCCAGGGATCTCCTTTCCTCACTCCTCTCTGAGTGACTCTCCGACTGACTGACCTCCAATCCTATACCTTCCCACTCTTTTATGTATTTTAAACTCCCCCACCTCCCAGCACGTTTCGTGTTTCCAAGCAGGGAATCACCAAAGGCGCTCTGCTACTCTCTAAGCAAGGAGCCGCAATGTGGCTTTGCTACACTACTTTGTGGTGAGGGGTGCAGGTGTTGGAGCGTGGTTAGGAGTTCCCACCTAACCTGGATGGTGGGGCACCACACCTCAGGAGGAGGTGCAGTACCTCTGTGGCGACTGAAGCTCAGTGGCGCCACATTCCCCCCATTAAACACAGCACGTCTGCGGGCTGCAAGTTACACAGAATTAACAGTATAGGAACATACAAAATTTTGGTAATGCCGAATAAACATTCCTTATACCAAACTTCCTAATATAGGAGGCACGGTTTCTTGAACGTTACAAACAAATTAACTGTCTAAATCTTAAATTATGCCACCTAATGTCACATTTTCTAGCAACACATCTCTTTCCATTATCTTTCGCATCTTCTACTTTTCACTGTCTCTTCTAGACTTAGGATGACAACCCTACGGTTACCTGGTTCGTCACCAGTAATTTTCAATTCTGCATTCACATTCTCAACATCTTTATTCAAAAACTCTGTAAAACATTCACTATGTCTCTTTCTCAATATACTTCTATAAAATCTGTCATTAATACTTTCATTATACACTATTATGTTCTAGCTTCTTATTCAGAGAATAACATTAAGCATTATTATCAAGTGCAAAGATAGACACTGGTCCGGCCATCGTGTCTGGAAATGTCCCTATGTCGAGGTAGATCTTCTTTCAAAAAGAGAGTCCTACATAAAACCAGGAGAGAGCACCTAAAGAGGTGCAAACTATATACAATAACAGTTCTGGACCATTCAGCGTTCATGGTCTCCACAGTTCAAGTGTAAAGGCTGCCAACAAAACTGGGCAACTCTGGGAAAATAAACTAGGACATGATAACCAAAAATAGAAAACTGATGCAAAAATAGAAAACAATGGCACAACTGTGCAAATACCCTCCGGGGCAATGAGATTTACTTTAAAGTAGCATTTTGACTTAATTGTTGTTGTTGTCCCCTCCTGGGGTTCTGGAAGCTGATGATTGGGAACTGCTACCAGATGAAATGCTCTGGGTGTCTTCATCTTGTTGGTGGTTGCTTGCCAAACGCATGTACTCTGCCTCCCAAAGGGAGAGATTAGGGCTGGTCGGGGTAATTGAAAGAGCCATAGAAATGTCAACTGCTTGCAGGGACGGCATATCTGCTACCACCGATGGCACTGCGGCTGCAGTCAGTGAGTCAGCCGGTGTTGACGCTGCTACCTCGGAGTCCGATTCTTCTGTGTCCATCGGGACCTCGGCTGGCAGCACTGCAGCCTGGGGTTGCCGACGGAGGTCAATTGGGCCATTTCTATTTGTGGGTTCCACTCCCAAGACTAGGGTCAGGTCGGGGGCAGTGGTCGTACCTTGTGCTCCCAGGCGAGGTTCCAGTCCCGATACCTGGTAGTGGACAGCCACAGCCACAACTCCCGGGGTTGCCAATGGGGTAGATCACAGCTGGATTCAGGCAGGGGCAAGGCCGGTTTCTGCCGGAGCCAGCAGTGGAGGCCTTTGCAACCGCGCCCGGTCCAGACAGAGACACGGTCCCGGCCCTCCATTCTGCTCCGGAACCCTCATATACCTCCTCCGGACAGGGCTCATCCAATGGCAATATCTGTTGTAAGGTGGAGGCGGACACAGAAGAGGGTGTATCAGTGGTCGTATCCTCCGCAGGGGTGGCCTGGGGGCGAGTGGCTTCCCCTCCCCCCGTCCTGACTTCTTTTCTCCTTCCATCATGGCATTCTGGCGTTCTTCTTCCTGCCTCGGCTCCTTCCCGCCATTGGCTTCTGCCCCTCCTTCTTGGGGCGGCATCTTCTTCTAGCGCCTCCATACCAAGCCAGTATATGAACCCCTCGGGGGGTGGGCCAAGCTGCTGTCGCATAGAAGTTCAGACAGGGGAGGCCCAGGACAGTCCGTGCTCTTTTCTTGGGACCGCCCATATTATCACGCCTTTCTTCTCTAGGCTGTCGGCCATTTTTAATATTCATTTCACAGTCTATTAAATTGGGTCTTCGGCACATTCTCAAAAGTTTTAAGTCCAACAAATCTTAGGCACACAGAACCCGATGGCATTGGGTCTCGTCATCCTGTTCGTGACGCCAGAATGGAGCGCCCCACCAGGGCCTAGCGGGGTACTCGGTACCGGGCCTGTTGATCTCAATGGGAGTTGTCACGGAAGCTGTGACCCTGGGGCTCTATGGCAAAAAGGGGGTGAATGAGCAATGAAATAAAGCTTATGAATAGTTTGTGACGCCACCTGTGGTATTCGGCAAGTGAGGTGTTAGGCCGACGCTGCATGCAGATCCTCTGGGACTGGTGGTGGGATGCAGCCAAGATGGGGAAGCTCCCCACAGGTGGAACTGTAGTCCCTGGGCAGTGTAGATGTAACAATGGAGGAGAGGCACAGGCGGTGTAGAGGCTGGTGCCCAGATGTAGTAGTGCAGGGTGTAGTGGTGCGGGAATAAGTGGAGGACACCAGGGCATGTAGTTCCAAAGCTTTACTCACAGTCTGCAGTTCACACAGATGCCTGCCTCCATGCTGTGTCCTCCTGGTCCTGGGCTCAGTCAATCTCCAGGCAAGATAGGATGCTCCCTTCCAGCACTCCGCCAACATGTACCTTTCTGAACGTCTCCTCTACAGCGCCTTTAAGTGAAGTACTCCTAGTACTGAGTTACACTGGAGTGCCTCCTGACAGATGTTCCCAAGAACTCTACTTGTATGGCAGACAGCTGTAGCCTGCTTCGGGGACTCCTTACTCCTGAGTCCCGGCTCACTATCCAAGTTGCTGTTGTGCCCCAAGTCTTAGATGGGAGTAGTGCATTTACAGCCCACTACTCCACCGGTGTCTGCTGCAGAACCATTAGTGTCCATACATCCTCGGGGACCGGGCCCCAGCCTTGCGCTTAGAACTTCTAGGAAGGGTTCTTCATTTAACCCACGTCCTCTGAGTTCCCTTTTATTCCTACGATCCGTACTTGTCTTTCTTTCTTATGGAAGCTCTGGTTTCGGTTCAATGTCTTTCTCCTTCCTTCCTTTCCCGTGCCAGCTGGCTCAGATCACTGAGGCAGCTGCAGCACTCCTTCCTCCATCCCTCTTCCAGGGATCTCCTTTCCTCACTCCTCTCTGAGTGACTCTCCGACTGACTGACCTCCAATCCTATACCTTCCCACTCTTTTATGTATTTTAAACTCCCCCACCTCCCAGCACGTTTCGTGTTTCCAAGCAGGGAATCACCAAAGGCGCTCTGCTACTCTCTAAGCAAGGAGCCGCAATGTGGCTTTGCTACACTACTTTGTGGTGAGGGGTGCAGGTGTTGGAGCGTGGTTAGGAGTTCCCACCTAACCTGGATGGTGGGGCACCACACCTCAGGAGGAGGTGCAGTACCTCTGTGGCGACTGAAGCTCAGTGGCGCCACATTCCCCCCATTAAACACAGCACGTCTGCGGGCTGCAAGTTACACAGAATTAACAGTATAGGAACATACAAAATTTTGGTAATGCCGAATAAACATTCCTTATACCAAACTTCCTAATATAGGAGGCACGGTTTCTTGAACGTTACAAACAAATTAACTGTCTAAATCTTAAATTATGCCACCTAATGTCACATTTTCTAGCAACACATCTCTTTCCATTATCTTTCGCATCTTCTACTTTTCACTGTCTCTTCTAGACTTAGGATGACAACCCTACGGTTACCTGGTTCGTCACCAGTAATTTTCAATTCTGCATTCACATTCTCAACATCTTTATTCAAAAACTCTGTAAAACATTCACTATGTCTCTTTCTCAATATACTTCTATAAAATCTGTCATTAATACTTTCATTATACACTATTATGTTCTAGCTTCTTATTCAGAGAATAACATTAAGCATTATTATCAAGTGCAAAGATAGACACTGGTCCGGCCATCGTGTCTGGAAATGTCCCTATGTCGAGGTAGATCTTCTTTCAAAAAGAGAGTCCTACATAAAACCAGGAGAGAGCACCTAAAGAGGTGCAAACTATATACAATAACAGTTCTGGACCATTCAGCGTTCATGGTCTCCACAGTTCAAGTGTAAAGGCTGCCAACAAAACTGGGCAACTCTGGGAAAATAAACTAGGACATGATAACCAAAAATAGAAAACTGATGCAAAAATAGAAAACAATGGCACAACTGTGCAAATACCCTCCGGGGCAATGAGATTTACTTTAAAGTAGCATTTTGACTTAATTGTTGTTGTTGTCCCCTCCTGGGGTTCTGGAAGCTGATGATTGGGAACTGCTACCAGATGAAATGCTCTGGGTGTCTTCATCTTGTTGGTGGTTGCTTGCCAAACGCATGTACTCTGCCTCCCAAAGGGAGAGATTAGGGCTGGTCGGGGTAATTGAAAGAGCCATAGAAATGTCAACTGCTTGCAGGGACGGCATATCTGCTACCACCGATGGCACTGCGGCTGCAGTCAGTGAGTCAGCCGGTGTTGACGCTGCTACCTCGGAGTCCGATTCTTCTGTGTCCATCGGGACCTCGGCTGGCAGCACTGCAGCCTGGGGTTGCCGACGGAGGTCAATTGGGCCATTTCTATTTGTGGGTTCCACTCCCAAGACTAGGGTCAGGTCGGGGGCGGTGGTCGTACCTTGTGCTCCCAGGCGAGGTTCCAGTCCCGATACCTGGTAGTGGACAGCCACAGCCACAACTCCCGGGGTTGCCAATGGGGTAGATCACAGCTGGATTCAGGCAGGGGCAAGGCCGGTTTCTGCCGGAGCCAGCAGTGGAGGCCTTTGCAACCGCGCCCGGTCCAGACAGAGACACGGTCCCGGCCCTCCATTCTGCTCCGGAACCCTCATATACCTCCTCCGGACAGGGCTCATCCAATGGCAATATCTGTTGTAAGGTGGAGGCGGACACAGAAGAGGGTGTATCAGTGGTCGTATCCTCCGCAGGGGTGGCCTGGGGGCGAGTGGCTTCCCCTCCCCCCGTCCTGACTTCTTTTCTCCTTCCATCATGGCATTCTGGCGTTCTTCTTCCTGCCTCGGCTCCTTCCCGCCATTGGCTTCTGCCCCTCCTTCTTGGGGCGGCATCTTCTTCTAGCGCCTCCATACCAAGCCAGTATATGAACCCCTCGGGGGGTGGGCCAAGCTGCTGTCGCATAGAAGTTCAGACAGGGGAGGCCCAGGACAGTCCGTGCTCTTTTCTTGGGACCGCCCATATTATCACGCCTTTCTTCTCTAGGCTGTCGGCCATTTTTAATATTCATTTCACAGTCTATTAAATTGGGTCTTCGGCACATTCTCAAAAGTTTTAAGTCCAACAAATCTTAGGCACACAGAACCCGATGGCATTGGGTCTCGTCATCCTGTTCGTGACGCCAGAATGGAGCGCCCCACCAGGGCCTAGCGGGGTACTCGGTACCGGGCCTGTTGATCTCAATGGGAGTTGTCACGGAAGCTGTGACCCTGGGGCTCTATGGCAAAAAGGGGGTGAATGAGCAATGAAATAAAGCTTATGAATAGTTTGTGACGCCACCTGTGGTATTCGGCAAGTGAGGTGTTAGGCCGACGCTGCATGCAGATCCTCTGGGACTGGTGGTGGGATGCAGCCAAGATGGGGAAGCTCCCCACAGGTGGAACTGTAGTCCCTGGGCAGTGTAGATGTAACAATGGAGGAGAGGCACAGGCGGTGTAGAGGCTGGTGCCCAGATGTAGTAGTGCAGGGTGTAGTGGTGCGGGAATAAGTGGAGGACACCAGGGCATGTAGTTCCAAAGCTTTACTCACAGTCTGCAGTTCACACAGATGCCTGCCTCCATGCTGTGTCCTCCTGGTCCTGGGCTCAGTCAACCTCCAGGCAAGATAGGATGCTCCCTTCCAGCACTCCGCCAACATGTACCTTTCTGAACGTCTCCTCTACAGCGCCTTTAAGTGAAGTACTCCTAGTACTGAGTTACACTGGAGTGCCTCCTGACAGATGTTCCCAAGAACTCTACTTGTATGGCAGACAGCTGTAGCCTGCTTCGGGGACTCCTTACTCCTGAGTCCCGGCTCACTATCCAAGTTGCTGTTGTGCCCCAAGTCTTAGATAGGAGTAGTGTATTTACAGCCCACTACTCCACCAGTGTCTGCTGCAGAACCATTAGTGTCCATACAACCTCGGGGACCGGGCCCCGGCCTTGTGCTCAGAACTTCTAGGCAGGGTTCTTCCTCTAACCCACGTCCTCTGTGTTCCCTTTTACTCCTACGTTCCGTACTTGTCTTTCTTTCTTATGGAAGCTCCGGTTTCGGTTCAATGTCTTTCTCCTTCTTTCCTTTCCCGTGCCAGCTGGCTCAGATCACTGAGGCAGCTGCAGCACTCCTTCCTCCATCCCTCTTCCAGGGATCTCCTTTCCTCACTCCTCTCTGAGTGACTCTCCGACTGACTGACCTCCAATCCTATACCTTCCCACTCTTTTATGTATTCTAAACTCCACCCACCTCCAAGCACGTTTCATGCTTCCAAACAGGGAACCACCAAAGGTGCTCTGCTACTCTCTAAGCAAGGAGCCGCAATGTGGCTTTGTTGCACTACTTTGTGGTGAGGGGTGCAGGTGTTGGAGCGTGGTTAGGAGTTCCCACCTTACCTGGATGGTGGGGCACCACACCACAGGAGGAGGTGCAGTACCTCTGTGGCGACTGAAGCCTCAGGGGCGCCACAAGTACTCCAAGTGTCTTATGATTCTGTCCTTGTACAACACCCTAGGATTTGCAATACAATCCAAATAATAACCAGAAATTTTTGGTTGCTACCCATTAGTCGATATTGTAAAGAATATGCTATTGCTTGTGAAATTTGGGCCCAAACTGAAACAACCTAAACCCACCCAGATGGACTTCGTCAGTCCCATATCTCCATAGATTTCATTGCTGATCTCCCACTTTGAGAAGAGAAAACAGTAATTTGAGCAGTGGTAGACAGATTTGGCAAACAGTGTAATTTTCTTTCTTTGTCTGGGTTGCCTATCTCCCAAACCTTAAGTAATTTGTTTTTTCCAAATACAATGTGAGTCGTTATGGGATTTCAGAAAATAATGTTTCAAACAGAGGAACTCAGTTTGTTTTTAAATTCTGGAGGGCGTTCCATAGTATAATGAATATTGAATTGTACTTTTCATTAGCTTATCCCACCAGAGACCAATGGTCAGAATGAACGTTTCAACCTAAAACTTGAGCAATTTCTAGGGTGTTATCTCTCTTACCATGAGTCTGATTGGGTGGAACATCTGCTGTTAGAAGAGCACATCTGCTGTTAGAAGAGCTTGCCTTTAATAATAAATGTCTTGAATTCATTAAGACACCTCTTCTCTTCTTCTGTAATCTTGGATATCATCCAAGTTTTGGTCCCTTTTTGACCTCCGAAGTTGATAATCCAGAGGCTGGTAAATCCACAGACAAATTGAAGCTTGAATGGTCTGAAGTTGGAGAAAACCTGAGACAGACACAGGCTAGACAGATATGCTGCGCTAATATGAGGCGCATGGAAGGGACAAGTTTTGCTACTTGGGATATGGTGTGGTTATCCACTAGAAATATCAAACTCAAGGTTCGCTTTGACTAAGTTATGTCCTAAATTCATTGTCCCATCTGAAAGAATCGTGGTTGTCAATCCAGTACCCTTCAATTTAAAACCTTCCCCCTCATTCCAGATTCCCAATGTCTTTCACAAATCCTTATTAAAGACATATCAGTTGCTAGAGCACCCTAATAACAACCACCCTGCACCTGGTTTTAGGCAATCTTGAGTATAAAGTGAAAAAAAGCCTTGATTCTAGGATAGTAAGGCTATCCTTGCGGCACCTTTTCCATTGGAAAGGCTGTGGACCAGAGATAAGATTGTGGATATCAATTGATAACATTAAAGCTGAGAATCCTATCAGAAAGTTCCATCATTCTTTCAGAAGTGTCAGAAGTCTCCTTGTAAGAGCGGGGGTACTGTAATATCTGTGTTGGCTCCTGTTCATTTTGCTCCTGCTTCAGCCGTCGTAAGGTGATGTGCCTCTGTTGCAGGTGATGCATGGCACCATCAGTCCCATTTTATTCCTTGGACTTGTGGTGCTCCTAGATAAGGAAGTTAATTGGCTGTTGTTTAGCTGAGAGCTTTGGGTGAGACTACCTCCTACTTAAACTCTTGGGTCCCTGACTTCCAATGCCAGTCATTTAGTTTTACTACCTAACTTGTGCTCTAGATCCTGCTTCTGTTGTTTTCTTGATTCCTCCTGTTTTCTGATCTCAGAGTGAATTTTGACCATCCTGTTTTATGATTCTGTTCTTGATATGACATCTTTGATATGATCAGGTTACCTGACTATCTTTTTTGCCAGCTTGCGCCCCCAAACAGCAGCTGACTCTGTGGTCCTTGCCCAGGGACCCCTGTGTAAGTCCAGATCCCAGTACAGCGTGAAGGCTAGGGCAACCTTTAGGCTCTGGGAAGCAGAGTAGCTTGTGTCATGCCTGCCTTTTTGGAGCTGCCAGATGACTTCAAACAGTGCCTACTTGACATTGATCCTCTAAAACTTATAGGAAAAGTGTTAACCGGTTCGGGGATGCATCAATCCATGCACTAATTGTCTGATGAATTAAAGGCATCCCTCACAATGGTGCGATATCAGGGTGCCGATGGGTTGCCATGGCAGTCATGGGTCTACTGCCTAGTGAAAAAGAGAATAATGCTCGCCGACACTGCAAGCTTCAGATAACATCTATTTAGCACAACAGAGAGGGAAACACTCATCCACGGGTCTTAGAACACTCTTCAAGGCAGATAGAAAAGGAAACACAGATAGTGGTGCTAAGCTCATAGTCAGAACTAGGTTATAATCCAGGTGAGAAAAAATAGCAGCACTCAGTTCCATACAAAGTGGCAATCTTTTATTGAAGAATGAAATTGCTAAGCCGGGCACATGAAAAACCAGTCAGCCAACTTCGCTTTGTGTGAACACATGCTTTCTCAAGACCTCATGTTGACGCATTGAAAAACGAGTGCCTGCACGAAACGAAATATTGGCTGACTGAATTTTCATCCGCTTGGTTTAGCAATTTCATACTTCAATAAAAAGGCAGCACTTTTTTTGTTATTAAGTGCTGCTGTGGTGCCCCCCCCAGGAGCACGGTTGCCACAGTGACCTTACCTCCCTCCTAGGGAAGGTGATGTCATGCTTGGAAGCAATGGGAGGATCTCTTTATCAGGTAGTTCCAGCACACAACACAGTTCCTACTCCAGGCCTGCAGCGGGAGCTCTGAAGCTAACAGCAGAGGAGCTGCTCTCTGTGGTCAGGAATAGGAAGTTAGTGGAGTTGAAGTTTGGACAGGGAAGCAGCATGTTATGGTCGGCGGAACGCACCAGATATAAAATAATAAGAGGTGCGTTCGCCGCCCGGGGTCCACCGTGCGGTAGTTGGTAAGACCGCTGCTGGGCAATGGCAGATGCACCAGAAGGTGATGTAGTGCGCACGGGTTAACGTCACCCGAACGCTAGGAGCGGCTCTGTTCAGACACAGAGTCGCTTGCCAGAAATATATACAAAGGTGCTGGCCCTGTTATCGTCACAGGAGTCAGCGTGTGGCGTCGCAGCCGCGAACACCAATAGCTGCTGTTAATGCAGCGCAGCGGCAACTATAGCCGCAAGCGTCGGCGCCGAGGACCGGGCACCGACGGACGCTAGGGTAGGCGAAGGAGCACTGTGGCGTAGCTTGCCTCTACCTGGTGCTGACCTAAGAACACACTGTGTCACCAATCGTATTATCCGAGGGAAGGGGTTTCATAATGAGTCAGCCACCAGTCCATGCATCCGTCACCATTCACACACATAGCAAGATAAGTCTACACTAGCGCATCGCCGAGCCGCCCTGCGGGCTTTTTATAGCGATGCGCTTCCGGAACCTTCCATTAGCTTGGGAAGGACCAATCAGATCCGACGCAGGACCTGAGCATGTGACCCCTGCTCTCCAGTGAGAGGTCAAGTTGCGGGCATGCCCAGTAGCACGGCATGAGGACTTAGCCTCAGGAGCGGTTCCCTGCAATGCAGGTTGCGCTGCCATTGCTGCACCAGAGGTGGCAGCAACATCCAGGCTGTCAGAGCGAGTCTGAGCAGCAAGCCTGGCTCGCCGTGTTTGCTGAGCAACACCTGGAGCGGTCGAGGAAGAATGGGAGACCGCAGGATGTCTGGCTCTGGATTCCCGCTGTGCAGTGCTAGGAATCTGACGCCTAACACAACAGGACGTGTGAGGAGCTGGAGGCTTGGAGCTATAGAGGAGCTCACCACTCAGCTGAAGCGCAGAGACCGGATGACGGAGTCTAAGGCTGTGTGGATTGTTATGATGAGTCACTGAAGGAGGAAAAAACAAAATACCAGCTAAGTCCAGAAAAACCAGAGAGGTTGGCAGCTATCGGATTGCAGACCCCTGAACCTATCCACAACAACTTGCAGTAGCCGTGGGGGGTTCCTACGGTGC
The DNA here is from genome assembly GCF_039654945.1 of Dendrobates tinctorius. Lineage (NCBI taxonomy): Eukaryota > Metazoa > Chordata > Amphibia > Anura > Dendrobatidae > Dendrobates > Dendrobates tinctorius. The sequence goes on from NW_027361829.1 coordinate 35,440,388, forward strand.
CCTAGACCCCTCGATCACAGCCGGAGAGCTACATAGCCTAAAGACAGAAAGGGGAAAAACTAAACTGCCCCAGAGCAGACCCCAAAGCAATAGGCAGCCCCCAATATATAATGACGGTGAAGCAAGATGAAAACACTAACACAGATAGAAAGATAGGTTGAGCAAATGATGGGGCCCAATCTAACTACATAGGACAGGATAGGAAAGCTGCTGTCTGCCATCCGCAAAAACCCTATCAAAATGAGCCAACTGACTGATAGGAAAAACAGGCCCTGAAGTTGCTAGGCTTCAAAAGACTATATCAGCACTCAGGTATATTCTGAAGACAGATCAAAAGATCAACAGATCAGAGACAAAAATGGAATTCCGCTCACCCCTGGCCGGGGATGGCAGAACTCCCAAAAAACAAGGCAAAACAAAAACAAAACTGAAGAGTGCAAAGCAGAGCAGAAAAACTTAGCTTTGAAATGCAGGAATCAGACTGGTCTCCAAGAATCCAGCAGGAAAATCACCAGCCAGGAAGAAGGGTGTCGGCAGCCTTATATCCAGTCCTCAATTCCAGCCACCCAGTTATCATCTAGCTGCCCAGGTGTTTGGTAATCAGTCTCACTTCCTTCCTTCACCAGAGGAGGGAGTTCATCAGACCTCAATGGTGAAGGGAAAAATGAACTCACAACAGTGGATACTATAGGTCCCACAGCAGAAACCGGAGTAATAGAGTCTGTAAAATGCTCTGTTCCCAACTGAGACTCGACGACACAGTAGCAACGTGTGAGCCAGAGAAGGAGGCTACAGCTACCTGTCATGAGAGTGGAGTTCTAAGTAACAGACAGAAAGAGGAGTTTGAGTGGAGTTCAGAACCGCAAGTACTTCAGAATAGTGCTAGAAAGGAGACCTCACCACCCATCTGTATAGAGAGATTCCAAAATTGATTCCAGGCTGATCAACTCCTGTACCATCTGTAATCTGAATCCTGGACTGTACCTACAAAGCACAGTAGAAGCTAAAGGAAACTTCTTTCACCTGTCCTGGGACTCAGCTCTGCCTGTGGAGAGCTTTACCAACTCTGCTGCATCACCATCAGTCCCAGCGGATCTGCACTGCAGCGCTGGTCACTATTGATCAGATACCACGGGTGGCGTCACAAACTCATTGCAAAAACTCTTTATTTTTCATTCCCTTGTAAATACATCTCTTTTATTAGACACCGGCGCTGTGACACTGCCTCTTTAAGAAGTGGCCCAGTACCGAGTACCCCACGGCCCTGGCGGGCGCTCCAACTTGTCATCACGAACAGGATATTGAAGTCCGGTATCACCGGGTCCTGTGAGCCAGAGACTGTACTGTGTGCTATAGACTGTATTGAATTGTGCAATTGCCGCCATTACAACGCCACACGGCGCGTGGGAAGCCAAAGGGGTGTGCCGTCGTGGGCGGAGCCTAAGTGAGAGTGCGAAAAGAGAAGTGCTGCGCGCGAAGAGATCAGCTAGAAGAGAGAGCAGTGAGCTGAGGCTTGCATTCCCGGTGCACACCGTTCATCCAGCATGGTAAGCCAGTGAAAATTCAGAACCTGGCTAAGATTAACTAGGGGGGGAAGAAAGTGTCTAATGCGGAAGAAGATCTAGCGGTGGATGCCGTCGTAGCTCCCACAGCACCGCAAGATGCAGAGACAAGTATAGCTGCAGCCTCAATAGCACAGCAGAATCCAGTGGCCGGCACAACTCCCAGAGCACAGAAAGATCAGTCACATACCCTGAGTGATTTCAAGGAGAGTCTGTGCAGTTTATTTGAAGTGTACCTCCTGTCTGAAAGCCAAAAAGTAAACATCCTTATTAGACAGTTAACTGGTACAGCTCAAAGAGAAGTAAAGTCCAGGCAGGACACTGATAGAGACTGTTAAGCAAGTTCTGGCTAAGCTGAGGAGCACCTTTGACACTCGCCTGCAGCAGAAATAAAAATGAGGTTGTCTGGGTACAAACAAAGAGTGCAGGACAGTATACAGGACTATACTCTTAACCTTCAGGAGGCGCTGCGGGCCATCAAGCAGATTGACCCAGACAGCGTGAGGGATGGGGACAAATTGTTAAAGGGAACCTGTCACCCCCCAGGGCATTTTAAGTAAAAGAGCCACCTTCAGCAGCACTAAGGCTGCATTCAGTGAAGGTGGCTCTTCTGTTTCTGACCCCAAGTAACGCAGAAATATTGATTTTTATAAATAGGTCCTCATACCTGTAATGCATCCCACAGGTATGGTGTGTCCCCCTGTATCAGCCGTCTGCCAGATGTCCATCATGCCTCTGTCCTGTGTCTGGGCACCACCTCCTCCTGTGTAGTATGCCTGTGCTGTGACAACTCTAGCTGCAGCTTCCCCCATCCGCCTCCTCCTCTTTCTTTTCCCTCCCTCAGCATGCAGCGTCTGATGAGCTGACCTGCCAGTGACCTGCTTGTGTGCCGAGAGACAAAAGAAAGAGGAGGAGGGGGATGGGGTGGCTTTTTTACTTCAAAACGCCCTGCGGGGTGACAGGTTCCCTTTAAAGGAGCAATTTATTGAGGGACACCTATCCAGCACCCACAGAGCACAACTGCGCATCATAGCCCTACAGAACCCTGATCTAGACTTTGCAGACTTTAAAGACAGGGCTATCCAGGTGCTGCATGAACTAATTATCAGCTGCCCAGCGGCCTCTAGGCGCTCAGCAATTACATACCACCAAGAAGCAGCATCGTTCCCTCAGATCCCTGTTGAGGCTGATGCACAAACTATGGATAATGATCGATCTGCAGAACTGAGACTTCTGATCCAAGGGCTGACCAAAAATATGGCTGCACTTGCCAAAACTGTGCAGTATATCCAAGTGTCCTCAAAAGAGAAGATCCAGCTGGCCCCCAAGTCCAGAGGATGTCCTGTGGCTATGGAAGAAGAGGGAGAGACAGCAATCGCTATGACCAGAACGGACATCCTATCTGCCGCCACTGCAGCAAAGCAGGCCACATCGCAAGTGTTATGAACGGCGGAACACGCTAAATAAAAATATAAATAAAGCGTGTTCGCCGCTCGGGGTCCACCGTGCGGTAAATGGAAAAATCGCAGCTAGATGAAGACAGAGCACTAAGGCGGTAATATGCACGGGGTTAACCAACACCCAAGTGCACAGAGCAAGCTCTGTTGAAGTAACAGAGCAGCAAGTAGTAAATAATAACTACAATGGTGCTGAGCCTGTTAACTGCACAGGTACTCAGCCACACACAAGCGGTAGATGAACAGCGGAGTAGTTATCTACTGCATTACATCCGCAAGGACCTACCGTATAAACTTGTGAGTAAAGCGTCGCAACCGCGAACGCACACTTAAGCTGCAACTGCAGCACAGCGAGGATAGTGCCGCAGAGAGACACTGCTAAAGGCAGGCGCGATGTCAGATGCTAGCAGGCGTTAATGGAGCATAGGCGCGCTGGCGCTAGTACTGGCTATAGCTCATTCCCTCACACAGACGTAATAACCAAGGAAGGTGGTTTCAAATGAGTCATTCACCAGTCCAAGCATCCATCAACATACACACTGCAGCAAGTATGACTAAACTAGCGCATGGAGGAACAGCCATGCGCACTTTTTATAGCAAACGGGACCTTCCGGAAGTCTCCAGAACTCTGAGATAGACCAATGGAATCAGGAGCAGGACCTGAGCAACTGACTCCTGAACTCCAATGGGAGATTGTCCCACGAGCATGCTCAGAGTATGGGATGAAGGACTTAGCCTCCGGAGAGAGTTGCTGCAAAGCCATCTCCTCAACAATCTCTTCTGCAGTGGACAGAGAGCAGGAGAATGCAGGATGTGAGAGTCTAGATTCCTGCCTAGTCAGGGCAGAAATCTGACTCCTAACAGCAAGATTCTGTTATTTAAACAGGCAACCACTGGGGCAGAGGGCCAACCCTCAGGAGTAGGACAAGTAGGTCCAAAGAACTGGCGAGCCAAATACGTTGGAGGACGACCGGTCCTCCCAGTGGTGATTGATGGCATACCCATGAACGCTTTACTGGACACCGACTCTCAGGTGACAACTATGCCATATATTCTTTACAAACGGTATTGGGCTGATTCTGAACTTACTCGCGGCCCAAGTGATGAGCTGACAGTAGTTGCCAGCACTGGTCAGTCTTTGCCGCAAGTGGGATGTAAGGAGATGACCATTAAGGTGGGGCGAGTAGAGTTAAAAAACCAAGGTCTAATAGTTGTAGCCATTGATCGACGAGAATGTAACCCAATAGTGACCTTAGTTACTAATGTGATGGAAAATTGCCTTGCCAAGGTTATTGTTTTGTTGCAACAGGTAGCTGAGACTGCTGGTTCCAGTGTGCAACGGGTCCTGCATAAGGAGATCAAGGCCCTGATGCAAAGACAACAGGTAGAGCTATCTGGCGGAGAAGTCGGCTGCGTCAGAGTGAGTGATTCATTCTCGAAATACAATACCCCCAAAGAGTGAAATGTTAATTTGGTGTCAGACAGCCATAGGCCTCAGGGGAAGACTACCAAGCTCTGGTGAACCAGTGTACTCTGATAGTAGACCCACTGTCCTGACAGCCAGAGGGGTAGTCGATGTCCGCAAGGGGAGGGTACCTGTACGCATCTTAAATTGTGGGGAGGAGGAGGCCACACTACCTCGGGTATGCCAAGTTGCTAAGTTGCTGACTGTCAATAACAATGCAATACAGACAGCAGAACCCTCATCCGATCAGGCGGAGGACAATGACTCTGCAAAACAGCAGGAGGATTGGTGTTAGCAGCTACACGCAGTCACTGACTCCACCCCTTCACACCAAAAGAATGAGGTTTACCGAGTGGCTCAAGAGTTTGAGCGGGTATTCAGAAAACATCCTATAGACTTTGGGAAGGCAAAAGGGGTCCAACACCATATCTCCACTGGAGATCAAACACCCATTAAAGAGAGGTACCGACCTATACCCCCAACACAATATCAATGTGCCAAGAGTATGTTGCAGGAGATGAAGGAAGCTGGGGTGATCAGAGATAGTTTTAGCCCCTGAGCAGCTCCAATAGTTTTTGTGAAAAAGAAAGATGGTACCATGAGAATGTGTGTTGATTACAGGAAAATTAACAGAATTACACATAAGGATGCTTACCGTTACCCAGAGTTGAAGAGTCATTAGCTACACTGAAAACTGCTAACTATTTTTCTACCTTAGATCTCACTAGTGGGTATTGGCAGAGGCAGACAAAGAGAAAACAGCGCTTACTACATCAATGGGACTCTGTGAGTTTAACTACACGTCGTTCAGGCTCAGCACAGCCCCAGGGACATTTCAACGGTTAATTGAGTGCTGTCTTGGACAAAAGAACTTCGAGACAGTTCTGCTGTACCTTGATGACGTCATTGTCTTCTCCAAGACATATGAAGACCATTGGGAGCACCTGGCTGAGGTGTTTGAAGCCCTGTCCAACTTTGGCCTGAAAGTGAAGCCATCCAAATTTCATCTCCTGAAGCCCAAGGTGCAGTACCTGGGCCATGTAGTGAGCGCAGAAGGTGTGGCACCGGACCCCGACAAAGTCACTGTCATTCGGGACTGGCAGAGGCCCAGCAACATCCGTGAGATACGTCAATTCCTCGGGTTGGTAGGCTACTACCGAAGGTTCATCAAGGGCTTCACTGAAATAGCTGCACCCATGCAAAATCTTCTCATGGGCAAGCCCAAGAAGGACAGAAAGAAGAGTCCTACATTTGACTGGAATGGGGAACTGGAAAAGTCCTTCACTCGATTGAAGTTGGCTCTCACGGGAGATAAAGTTCTGGCCTACCAGACTATGACCAACCATTTGTCTTTTATACTGATGCCAGCAACGTGGGACTGGGAGCAGTACTGTCACAGGTACAGAATGGCAAAGCAAGGGTGATCTCCTACGCCAGCAGGAAGCTTCGTCCCACTGAAAGGAACCCTGACAACTACAGTTCCTTTAAACTGGAGTTCCACGCCATAGTCTGGGCTGTGACTGAATGATTTAAACATTACCTAGCTGTGGCCAAGTTTACCATCTTCACAGACAACAATCCACTGACTCACTTGGAAACCGCAAAGCTGGGTGCGCTGAAACAGCGATGGATGGCCCGACTGTCCAACTACAAGTTTACCATCAAGTACCGAGTGGGGCACAATAATGCCAAAGCTGATGCACTGTCCAGAATGCCCAATCTGCCAGATGGGGGAGAAGATCCTGATGCACTCGAAGAAATCGAATTATCTGCCTTTCACCGGCCAATAGCGGCCCAGCATCCTCAAGGAGTGAAAAACAAGTACTGCATCGTGAAAGAGGCCACGCTAAACCCATTGCTTCACCATGAGTGGGCAGAAATGCTGGATAGTGACCCAGCAGTGCCCCTGGTAAAGGAGCTACTGAAACAAGCTGACTTGTGCCCGGGTCCAGATGTTCCTGAAGAGACTCAACAGTTGTGGAAGGAGAGGGGCAGGCTGTTCATCTACGAGAGAAAGTTGTGTTGGAGGAGTGTCAACGCCCACACTCACGAGCTGGTCTGGCAGGTGGTAGTCCCAAAGCGAGATGCGTCCATGGTGTTGGAAGCATACCATGATGGAGCAGGACACTTCAGATGGAAGAAGTTGGAGACCCTACTCCAAGAGAGATATTACTGTGCTGGTATGAGGAAGACCATTGAAATTGGTGCTTAGAGTGTGGACCATGCAACCTGTGCATGAAGGGACCGTAACAGCCAGTGAGGCCCATTACAGCCAATAATCACCAAGCAGCCATTTGAGCTGGTAGCCTTAGACCATGTGAAGTTGGTCCCAAGCCATTCCGGCTATGTATACGCTCATACCATCGTTGACCACTTCTCAAGGTTCCTGGTAGTCGTGACTGTCAAGGACCAAACAGCAAAGACAGCGACCAAAGCATTTCAACAACACTTTTGTTGACCACACGGTTATCCTGAATGAGTGCTTACAGACCAAAGCTCAGCCTTTGAAGCAGAAGTGTTCCAGGAGTTCTGTAATCTGTACGGCTGCAAGAAAATCAGGACAGCGCTGTATCATCCACAGACCAATGGCATGTGTGAGAAGATGAACCAAGTGGTAATTGACCTATTGAAGACCTTGCCCTTGGAAGAGAGAAATCTGTGGCCAGAGAAGTTGCCAGATCTGGTAGATCTCTACAATCACATTCCTGTAAACTCCACCAAGTTACCCATTGACTTGGACATGGGAGTCCTGACACCTGAGGTAATATCGTCAGATGCAGACTGGGATACAGAGCGGCAGCAGCAGTACCGTAAAGTGCAAGAGTGCATAGAGAAGAGTCTAGCTCAGGCAAGACAGAAGCAGGAAAACAACTACAATCAGCATGCACCTGCAGTTCCCTTGTCGCCCGGAGAACAGGTCCTAAAGAGAAAGAGTAGGATGCACAAATTAGATGACCAATGGGAGGCTAAACCCTACACCGTCCTAACTTGAAGTTTTGATAATACCAAGGTATGCCTCATAAGTAAGCATGGAGGAGAAACCTCATCCACAGTGTCGAGGGATCATCTGAAGATGTGCCCTGACCAACTAAGCAAAGGAAGGGAGAGCAAAACAACCTTCAGCCCATAGAAGAAGAAAAGGTCAGCACTGTACTCAGTGAATTCTCTGTAAATTTGACAAGAGTGAACCAAGCCATCGTAGTTCCTGTCCTAATCTTTCCCCAGCCTACTGCACGTGAAGTAGCAGAGACACAAGACAACCCTGAAAATCAGCAACTTCAGGCACTGGATGCCACACCAGCAGTGGAGCAAAAGAATCCTCGCCCTGCCAGTGGTGAATCTGTTGTGCCCACAGTGAATCTAAGAGTTCGCAGACAGTTTCCTAGTTTACCCACACCAGTAACAGGCCCACTAAACCTAAATAGGCCAATAGAGGAACCCATGCTACGTAGATCTACCCATAGTACAAAAGGTGAGATCCCAGCTACGTATAGGGGCTAAAAATGCAAAACAGTATATGTAAATATGAAATGTTAATACGTAACTTTCAAGCATATGAGCCTCCAGAGACTCTGTAAGAACTTTTGAGCAATTTTATTTTGTTTTGATGGACGATTGGGTCACTGGACTCATAGTGACCAGGACAATGTGTGTAAATAGTTGGCATTAGCGACCACAGAACAAAAACCGTCTGGCGTGGCTGAAGATGTGGTTCAGGAAAGAGACCAGCCATGCCTTGTAGCCCGCCAAAGGGTTTGAGGGTTTGAGACGGGTTCCTTCATATTGTACATTTGTTAGGGTGAAAAAGGACTCCCCGTTCCAGAACTTTACTTGTATATAGTTAATGTTAAGCGTCGGGTTCCAGTCGCTGCACAGATCCCGAGCCTTGCCTTCGGCGGTCTCCCATTCCTCTCCGGCTGCAGAGAAGGCTGCTCAGCAGACTCGTTGATCCCGGGGCTCTGCTTAGACTAGCACTGTGAGTTTGGTTGCTGCTACCACCTCTGGTCCAGCTATAGCAACGCATGCTGGTCAGCAGCGAGCAACTCCAGGGCCTAAGTCCTTCTTTCTGTCCATTGAGCATGCCCGTGGGAAGATTTCTCATTGGAGATCGGAGGTCACATGCTCAGGTCCTTCTCCAACTCAAATTGGACCATCAGGAAGGTCCCAGAATGACGCTGCTATAAAATGTTCGCATGCCCGCTCGGCCATGCACTAGTATAGACAGTATTTTGTAGTTGTGTGTGTGAAGATGGATGTATGTGTTCTGGTGGCTGACTCATTAAGACTCCCTCCCTCTGGTTGTGCATGTGTATAGGGTATTGGAGATAAGTCAGCGCCTACAGGTGGCATTGCCAATGTGCCACAGTGCATCCAGTCCTCTGCACCACACTTAGCGTCTAACTGTGCCATCCAGCACAAGGCACTACTATACTGCGTCAAGCAGCAACCACCAGTGCGGCGCCGTGCGCAATACGTGCGCTTTCCTAGCCCCAATTTTGGGTGGTTGGTGGCATCCGCCAGAGCGGTACTTTGCGCACTAGGTGCGCTATATATTCCTTTCAGTTTCTTCCTGGTACTGCAGTTGCGGCGCTGAGTGCTAGTAGTTTTAGAAGGACTCTAACCCAGCATCTTTGGGGCTGAGTCCTGAGACTGTACCCTAGCGCTCACTCCGCCGAGTCCTGTGGAGTTAACAGGCTCCGGCATCTGTTACTGCGGCTCTGTGAAGTAACAGAGTTCGCTCCCACACACCGGGTCAGCGGTTTCCCGCCGGTGTTTAATTTGTACTCCGCCATTATTTAGCAGCAGTATACCATCTCTGCACGGTGAACCCCGGGTTGTGATCGCACTTTCTCATATTTTATTTTTAATGCGATCCGCGACCCTAACAACTGGCTCAGGAGTGAACCATGGACAATGACGCATGGACTAATCATCACAAGGACTATTTTTGAGCTATGTTTTTTGGCAATTTTTCATTTTTGAAATCTAGTAAAAGTTATAATTGTTCATGTGCTGATATGTTTGTTCATGTTTCCTTAGTCTGGGAGTACTGAATTGCACTAGGGGGGAAAGTGGCGCCCCCAGGAGTACGGTTGCCACAGTGACCTTACCTCCTTCCTATGGAGGGTCATGTGTTGTGAGTTCATTTTCCCCTTCGCCATTGAGGTCTGATGAACTCCCTCTTCTGGTGAAGGAAGGTAGTGAGGCTGATTACCAAACACCTGAGCTGGTAGAGGATGACTGGGTGACGGGAATTGCTGACTGGATATAAGGCAGCCGACGCCCTTCTGCCTCGCTGGTGATTTCTCTGAGGGATTCTAGGAGACCAGTCTGATTCCTGCTCATCAAAAGCTAAGTTTTCTGCCTTGCTTTTTGCATTTGTGTTTTGGTTTTATTGTGCCTTGCTTTTCTGGATTCTGCCTTTCCCTGCTGGGGTGAGCTGAATTCCTTTGTGTCTTTTTGCTCTGTCTTCAGAAAATACCTGAGTATTGACATAGTCTTTTTGAAGCCTAGCGTCTTCAGGGCCTTTTTCCCTGTCAGTCTGTTGGCTCTTGTTTTGATAGGGTTTTTGGCGGATTGCAGACAGCAGCTTTTCTATCCTGTCCTATCTAGTTAGCTTGGGCCCCATCATTTGCTCAGTCTTTCTTTCTATATGTGTTAGTGTTTTTTCTTCTTGCTTCACAGTCATTATATGTTGGGGGCTGCCTATTGCTTTGGGGTCTGCTCTGGGGCAGTTTAGATTTCCCTTTCTGTCTTTAGGCTATGTAGTTCTCCGGCTGTGATCGAGGGGTCTAGGGCATCGTAGGAACCCCCCACGGCTGCTGTTAGTTGTTGTTGATAGGTTCAGGGGTCTGCAATCCGATAGCTGCAAACTTCTCTGGTTTTCTGGACTTAGTTAGCATTTCTGTTTTTGCCTCAAACGGTGACTCGTTCATAACAGAATCACCAGTCATACCGCAGATCCTAGGGTACTCAATAGCAGGAAAGAATTGTAAAAAAAAAAAAAAAAAGTGTGTATATTTTTTCCTCTATATCTCTGAGGCCGTAGGGGGAATTTTTTTTCTCTCAATGGAGATAAAGCAATTGTCTGATCGTGTGGAGCAGCTCGCTGCGGAAGTGCGGGGAATTTCCGCCTACCTTGCTCATTCACATGCTGCTGGACCAAAGATCGCTACTCCTGATGTGTTTTTTGGGGATCAGTCTAAATTTTTGAATTTCAAAAATAATTGTAAATTATTTTTTGCCTTGAAGCCTAACTCATCAGGGAGCTCCGCGCAGCAGGTTAAAATTGTCATCTCTTTGCTGCGTGGCGATCCCCAGGATTGGGCATTTTCTTTGAAACCAGATGATCCTATTCTGACTAATGTGAATGCATTTTTTGAAGCCTTGGGGTTATTGTATGATGAACCTAATGCTATTGATCAGGCTGAAAAGACCCTGTTGGCATTGAGCCAGGGTTGAGATTCTGCAAAATTGTACTGTCAAAAATTCCGAAAGTGGGCGGTCCTTACTACCTGGAATGATAATGCCTTGGCAGCTCTCTTTCGGAAGGGTTTGTCAGAAGCTGTAAAAGATACTATGGTGGGATTTCCTGTTCCCTCTGGTCTTGATGATTCTATGTCATTAGCCATTCAGGTTGATCGGCGTTTACGTGAATGCAGGACTGCACGAGAGGTGCTGCCACCTGTTGAACAAGTGTCTGAACCTATGCAATGTGATAGAGTTTTGTCCAGGGAGCAACGTCAGGAGTTTAGAAGGCGTAATAAGCTGTGTTTTTTTTGTGGAGATGCATCGCATATTATTTCTGTCTGTCCTAAACGAGAGGAACGTTTTGTACACACATTTTCTGTGGGTGGTGTTCAACCTAAGTTTCTTCTGGCAATTACTCTGATCTGCTTCCTGTCCACATTTTCAGCCAAGGCTTTTGTGGATTCGGGAGCAGCCCTGAACCTAATGGACTTGGATTTTGCTAAACATTGTGGATTTCCTATGACACCTCTGCGGACGCCTATCCCTTTGAGAGGGATTGATGCTACTCCTTTGGCGAAAAATAAACCTCAGTTTTGGACCCAGGTGGTCATGCGGGTCGCCCCAGACCATCAAGAAAATTGCAGATTTTTGGTGTTGCATAATTTGCATGATACCATTGTTCTGGGGTTTCCCTGGTTGCAAATTCATAATCCAGTTTTGGATTGGAAATCTGTGTCTGTGGTGAGTTGGGGTTGTCGGTGTGCCCTTAGTGAGGCTCCGGTTTTTTCCACCTCTCCTCAGTCACATGATGTTCCTGACTATTTGGCGGACTTTTATGATGTATTTAGTGAGAATGAGTCTGCGTCTTTGCCTCCTCATAGGAGTTATGACTGTGCAATTGAACCGAGCCCGGGGTGTAAATTTCCCAAGGGTCGACTCTTCAATTTATCTGTACCCGAGCACGAGGCTATGCGATCCTATATTAAGGAGGCGTTGGAGAAGGGTCATATTAGACCATCCTCTTCACCATTAGGTGCTGTTTTTTTTTTCGTGGCAAAAAAGGATGGTTAATTAAGGCCTTGTATTGATTATCGTGCCCTCAACAAAATTACTATTAAATATCAGTATCCGTTACCCCTGATTTCGGATCTATTCTCCAGAGTTAAAGGTGCTTGCTGGTTTACCAAGCTTGACCTCAGGGGGGCGTATAATCTTATCCGCATTAAGCATGGGGATGAAAGGAAGACGGCGTTTAATACTCCAGAGGGACATTTTAAGTACCTGGTGATGCCTTTTGGGCTCACCAATGCCCCTTCTGTCTTCCAGTGCTTCATGAACGACATTTTCCGAGACTTTGTGGATACATTTTTGATTATCTACTTGGATGATATTTTGATCTTCTACAAGGACTGGGATTCTCATGTGGAACATGTTCGGACTGTGTTCCGGATCTTGAGGGAGAATTCCCTGTATGTCAAAGGATCGAAATGCCTTTTTGGGGTACAGAGGATTTCATTTTTGGGATTTATTTTGTCTCCGTCAACTATTGAAATGGACCCGGCCAAGGTACAGGCCATTTATGATTGGGTTCAGCCCACTTCTTTGAAGGCCCTTCAGAAGTTTTTGGGTTTTGCTAATTTTTATCGGAAATTTATAGCAAAATTTTCTAGTATTGCCAAGCCATTGACTGATCTAACTAAGAAGGGTGCTGATGTGTTGAATTGGTCTCCGTAGGCTGTTTCTTACTTTCAGGAGCTGAAGTGAAGATTCACTTCTGCCCTGGTTTTGCGGCAACCTGATGTCTCACTCCCGTTTCAGGTAGAGGTGGACGCTTCTGAGATTGGTGCAGGAGCTGTTTTGTCCCAAAAGGATCCTGTAACATCTAAAATGAATCCCTGTGCTTTCTTTTCCCGAAAGTTCTCCCCATCTGAACATAACTATGATGTGGGGAATCGGGAACTGTTAGCCATGAAATGGGCATTTGAGGAGTGGAGACATTGGTTGGAGGGAGCTAAACATCAAGTCGTGGTCCTCACTGACCACAAGAATTTGATTTACCTGGAGTCGGCCAAACGCTTGAACCCTAGACAGGCTAGATGGGCCTTGTTTTTTACACGTTTTGATTTTGTGGTCTCTTTTCTTCCTGGCACTAAGAATGTCAAGGCTGACGCTCTTTCTAGGAGCTTCTTGGCTGATTCTCCTGTGGTGACCAAGCCTGCTACCATCTTAGGTGAAGGGGTAGTTCTTTCTGCCATCTCGCCCGATTTGAGACGTGCTCTGGAAGAGTTCCAGGAGCACAAACCTGAGCGTTGTCCCAGTGGAAAGTTGTATGTTCCTGACCAGTGGAAGAAGAGAGTGATGTCTGAAGTTCATTGCTCTGCATTGGCTGGTCATCCAGGTATTTTTGGTACTAGAGATCTGGTGAGTCGGTCTTTTCGGTGGCCCGCCTTGTCTCGTGATGTCAGGAATTTTGTGCAGTCCTGTGGGACTTGCTCCCGGTCTAAACCTTGTTCTCGCTCTAGTGGGTTGTTGATGCCTTTGCCGGTCCCCAGGAGGCCATGGACCCATATTTCAATGGATTTCATCTCTGATATGCCTGTCTCTCAGAAAATGACTGTTATTTGGGTGATTTGTGATAGGTTCTCTAAGATGGTTCATCTTGTACCACTCCCTAAGTTGCCATCTTCTTCTGAGTTGGTGCCCCTGTTTTTGCAACAGGTGGTTCGCTTGCACGGGATTCCTGAGAACATTGTATCTGACAGAGGAGTTCAGTTTGTGACTAGATTTTGGAGGACTTTCTGTTCCAAGCTGGGAATTCAGTTGTCCTTCTCCTCTGCGTTTCACCCTCAGACCAATGGGCAGACGAAGAGAACAAACCAGACCTTGGAGTCGTATTTGAGATGTTTTATTTCCGCTGATCAGGATGATTGGGTTTCATTTTTGCCCTTGGCCGAATTTGCTTTAAATAATAGAGCTAGTTCTGCCACTTTGATGTCACCTTTTTTTTGTAACTTTGGGTTTCATCCTCGATTTTCTTCAGGGCAGGTGGAGCCTTCTGCCTGCCCAGGTGTTGACACTGTGGTGGAGAGAATGCACCAGATCTGGGACCAAGTGGTGGATAAGTTATCTCTCTCCCAGGAAAAGGCCCAGCGGTTTTCCAACCAACATAGTTCATAGGGAGTTCACCAGACCTCAGTGACGAAGGGGAAAATGAACTCACAACAGTACCTCCCCCTTGAGGAGGGGTCACCGAACCCTCAATCACGCCACCAGGGCGATCAGGGTGAGCCCGATGAAAGGCACGCACCAATCTTTTGGCATGAATATCAGAGGCAGAGACCAAGGAATTATCCTCCTGACCATAACCCTTCCACTTAACCAAATACTGGAGTCTCCGTCTAGCCAGACGGGAATCCAGTATTCTCTCTACCTCATATTCCATGTTACCTTCAACCAATACAGGGTCCGGAGGTGCCACCCCAGGAACAACTGGTTCAACAAACCTCTTCAACAAGGACTTATGGAACACATTATGGATTTTAAATGTGACAGGAAGAGCCAAACGAAAAGAGACCGGGTTAATAATCTCCAAAATCTTGTAAGGTCCAATAAATCTAGGCTTAAATTTAGGAGAAGTCACCTTCATAGCAATATTTTTTGATGATAACCACATCATATCACCAACCTTAAACTGGGGACCAATGGTCCTATGTCGATTGGAAAACCGCTGGACCTTTTCCTGGGAGAGAGATAACTTATCCACCACTTGGTCCCAGATCTGGTGCATTCTCTCCACCACAGTGTCAACACCTGGGCAGGCAGAAGGCTCCACATGCCCTGAAGAAAATCGAGGATGAAACCCAAAGTTACAAAAAAAAGGTGACATCAAAGTGGCAGAACTAGCTCTATTATTTAAAGCAAATTCGGCCAAGGGCAAAAATGAAACCCAATCATCCTGATCAGCGGAAATAAAACATCTCAAATACGACTCCAAGGTCTGGTTTGTTCTCTCTGTCTGTCCATTGGTCTGAGGGTAAAAAGCAGAGAAGGACAACTGAATTCCCAGCTTGGAACAGAAAGTCCTCCAAAATCTAGACACAAACTGAACTCCTCTGTCAGATACAATGTTCTCAGGAATCCCGTGCAAGCGAACCACCTGTTGCAAAAACAGGGGCACCAACTCAGAGGAAGACGGCAACTTAGGGAGTGGTACAAGATGAACCATCTTAGAGAACCTATCACAAATCACCCAAATGACAGTCATTCTTTGAGAGACCGGCATATCAGAGATGAAATCCATTGAAATATGGGTCCATGGCATCCTGGGGACCGGCAAAGGCATCAACAACCCACTAGAGCGGGAACAAGATTTAGACCGGGAGCAAGTCCCACAGGACTGCACAAAAATCCTGACATCCTGAGACAAGGTGGTCCACCAAAAAGAGCGACTCACCAGATCTCTAGTACCAAAAATACCTGGATGACCAGCCAATGCAGAGCAATGAACTTCAGACATCACTCTCTTCTTCCACTGGTCAGGAACATACAACTTTCCACTTTGACAACGCTCAGATTTGTCCTCCTGGAACTCTTGCAGAGCAAGTCTCAAATTGGGCGAGATGGCAGATAGAACTACCCTTTCGCCTAAGATGGTAGCAGGCTTGGTCACCACAGGAGAATCAGCAAAGAAGCTCCAAGAGAGGGCGTCTGCCTTGACATTCTTAGTTCCAGGAAGAAAAGAGACCACAAAATCAAAACGTGTAAAAAACAAGGCCCACCTAGCCTGTCTAGGGCTCAAGCGTTTAGCCGACTCTAGGTAAATCAAATTCTTGTGGTCAGTGAGGACCACAACTTAATGTTTAGCTCCCTCCAACCAATGTCTCCACTCCTCAAATGCCCATTTCATGGCCAACAGTTCCGGATTCCCCACATCATAGTTACGTTCAGATGGAGAGAACTTTCGGGAAAAGAAAGCACAGGGATTCATTTTAGATGTTACAGGATCCTTTTGGGACAAAACAGCTCCTGCACCAATCTCAGAAGCATCCACCTCTACCTGGAACGGGAGTGAGACATCAGGTTGCCGCAAAACCGGGGCGGAGGTAAATCTTCGCTTCAGCTCCTGAAAGGAAGCAACAGCCTCAGGAGACCAATTCAACACATCAGCACCCTTCTTAGTCAGATCAGTCAATGGTTTGGCAATACTAGAAAATTTTGCTATAAATTTCCGATAAAAATTAGCAAAACCCAAAAACTACTGGAGGGCCTTCAAAGAAGTGGGCTGAACCCAATCATAAATGGCCTGTACCTTGGCCGGGTCCATTTCAATAGTTGACGGAGACCAAATAAATCCCAAAAATGAAATCCTCTGTACTCCAAAAAGGCATTTCGATCCTTTGACATACAGGGAATTCTCCCTCAAGATCCGGAACACAGTCCGAATATGTTCCACATGAGAATCCCAATCCTTGGAGAAGATCAAAATATCATTCAGATAGATAATCAAAAATTTATCGACAAAGTCTCGGAAAATATCGTTCATGAAGCACTGGAAGACAGAAGGGGCATTAGTGAGCCCAAAAGGCATCACCAGGTACTTAAAATGTCCCTCTGGAGTATTAAACGCCGTCTTCCATTCATCCCCATGCTTAATGAGGATAAGATTATACGCCCCCCTGAGGTCAAGCTTGGTAAACCAGCAAGCACCTCTAACTCTAGAGAATAGATCCGAAATCAGGGGTAACGGTTACTGATATTTAATAGTAATTTTGTTGAGGGCACGATAATCAATACAAGGCCTTAAAGAACTATCCTTTTTGGCCACAAAAAAACCCCCGGCACCTAAGGGTGAAGAGGATGGTCTAATATGACCCTTCTCCAACGCCTCCTTAATATAGGATCGCATAGCCTCGTGCTCGGGTACAGATAAATTCAAGAGCCGACCCTTGGGAAGATTACACCCCGGGCTCAGTTCAATTGCACAGTCATAACTCCTATGAGGAGGCAAAGATGCAGACTCATTCTCACTAAATACATCATAAAAATCCGCCAAATAGTCAGGAACATCATGCGACTGAGGAGAGGTGGAAAAAACCGGAGCCTCACTAAAGGCACACCGACAACCCCAACTCACCACAGACACAGATTTCCAATTCAAGACTGGATTATGAATTTGCAACCAGGGAAACCCCAGAACAACGGCATCATGCAGACCATGCAACACCAAAAATCTGCAATTTTCTTGATGGTCTGGGGCGACCCGCATGACCACCTGGGTCCAAAACTGAGGTTTATTTTTAGCCAAAGGAGTAGCATCAATCCCCCTCAAAGGGATAGGCGTCTGCAGAGGTGTCATCGGAAATCCACAACGTTTAGCAAAATCCAAGTCCATTAAGTTTAGCGCTGCTCCGGAATCCACAAAAGCCTTGGCGGAAAATGTGGACAGGGAGCAGATCAGAGTAATTGCCAGAAGAAACTTAGGTTGAACACCACCAACAGAAAACGTGTGTGCAAAGCGTTTTTCTCGTTTAGGACAAACAGAAATAATATGCGAGGCATCTCCACAGAAAAAGCACAGCTTATTATGCCTTCTGAACTCCTGACGTTGCGCCCTAGAAAAAACTCTATCACATTGCATAGGTTCAGACGTCTGTTCAACCGGTGGCAACACCTCTTGTGCAATCCTGCGTTCATGTAAACGCCGATCAACCTGAATGGCTAATGACATAGAATCGTCCAGACCAGATGGAACAGGAAATCCCACCATAGTATCTTTTACGGCTTCTGACAAACCCTTCCGAAAGAGAGCAGCCAAGGCATTATCATTCCAGGTAGTAAGGACCGCCCACTTTCGGAACTTTTGACAGTACAACTCTGCAGAATCTCGACCCTGGTTCAATGCCAACAGGGTCTTTTCAGCCTGATCAATAGCATTAGGTCCGTCATACAACAACCCCAAAGCTTGAAAGAATGCGTTCACATTAGTCAGAATAGGATCGTCTGGTTTCAAAGAAAACGCTCAATCCTGGGGATCGCCACGCAGCAAAGAGATGACAATTTTAACCTGCTGCGCGGAGCTCCCTGACGAGTTAGGCTTCAAGGCAAAAAATAATTTACAATTATTTTTGAAACTCAAAAATTTAGATCGATCCCCAAAAAATACATCAGGTGTAGGGATCTTTGGTTCAACAGCATGCGAACGAGCAAGGTAGGCGGAAATTCCCCGCACTTCCGCAGCGAGCTGCTCCACACGATCAGACAATTGCTTTATCTCCATTGAGAGAAAAAAAAAAAATCCCCCTACGGACGGCCTCAGAGATATAGAGGAAAGAATATACACACTCTTCTTTTTTTTTTTTTTTAACCCCTTACCTACAATTGACGTAATATTCCGTCCATGTGACCATGGACCTAATTACCATGGACGGAATATTACGTCATCGCGATCAGCGGCGCCCACGTGGTGAGCGCCGCTGATCGCGGCCGAGTGTCAGCTAATTATCATAGCTGACACCCGGCACAATGTGTCAGTGGCGGTCACGGACCGCCCCCGACATGTTAACCTCTTGCACACCGCTATCAAACACGATCGCGGTGTACCGGGGGTTAAAGGGAAGCATCGGCAGGGAGGGGGCTCCCTCCGTGCTTCCCTGAGCCCCCCACGGCAGCGCAATGTGCAGCGCTGCTGCGGGGGGCTCCTTTCCTGCAGGTCCCCGGATCCAATATGGCGACGGGGACCTCCGGGGGCCTGCAGGAAGCTGGCTTCCTCAGTGCCTGCAAAGCGCAGGCATGAGGAAACCTGTGCAGTGCCTGTGACAGATCGCTGATCTGTGATGTGACAGATCAGCGATCTGTCACAGGACAGTTATGTCCCCCCTGGGACATTGTAATAAAGTAAAAAAAAAAAAAAGTGTAAAAATAATTTAAAAAAAATCGCTAAATAAATTAAAAAAAAAAAAAAATATTCCCCAATAAATTCATTTTTTGGAAATAAAAAAAACAATAAAAGTACACATATTTGGTATCGCCGCGTCCGTAACGACCCGCGCTATAAAACTGTCCCAATAGTTAACCCCTTAAGCGAACCCCTTAAAAAATAAAAATAAAAAACGAAGCAAAAAATAATGATTTATTATCATACCGCCGAACAAAAAGTGCAATAACGCGCGATCAAAAAGACGCATATAAATATCCATGGTACCTCTGAAAACGTCATCTTGTCCCGCAAAAAACGAGCCACCATACAGCATCATCAGCGAAAAAATAAAAAAGTTATAGCTCGCAGAATAAAGTGATGCAAAAATAATTATTTTTTATATAAAATTGTTTTCATTGCATAAAAGCGCCAAAACATAAAAAAAGACCTAAATGAGGTATCGCTGTAACCGTACTGACCCGAAGAATAAAACCGCCTTATAAATTTTACCGCACCCGGAACAGCGTAAACGCACCACCCAAAAGAAATTCATGAAACGCTGGTTTTTGTAAATTCTGCGTCCCAAAAAACTAAATAAAAGCGATCAAAAATGTCACATGCCTGAACATGATACCAATAAAAGCGTCAACTCATCCCGCAAAAAATAAGACCTCACATGACTCGGTGGGTCAAAATATGGAAAAATTATAGCTCTCAATATGTGGTGATGCAAAAACTATTTTTACAATAAAGAGCGTCTTTTAGCGTGCGACAGCTGCCAAACATAAAAACCACCATAAATAGTAAATCAAACCCCCCGTTATCACCTCCTTAGTTAGGGAAAAATAATAAAATTAAAAAAAGTATTTATTTCCATTTTCCCATTAGGGTTAGGGCTACGGCTAGGGTTGGGGCTAGGGTTAGGGTTAGGGTTAGGGCTAGGGTTAGGGTTAGAATTGGGGGTTTCCACTATTTGCGCACATCAGGTGCTCTCCAAACGCAACATGGCGTCTGATCTCAATTCCAGCCAATTCTGCGTTGAAAAAGTCAAATGGTGCTCCTTCCCTTCCAAGCTCTGCCATGCACCCAAACAGTGTTTTACCCCCTCATATGGGGTATCAGCCTACTCAGGACAATTTGCAAAACAACTTTTGGGGTCCTATTTCTCCTGTTACCCTTAGGAAAATAAAAATTTGGGGGCAAAAATATCATTTTTGTGGAAAAAATTTTTTTTGTTATTTTCACGCCTGGGCGTTATAAACTTCTGTGAAGCACTTGGGAGTTCAAAGTTCTCACCACACATCTAGATAAGTTTCTTGGGGGGTCTAGTTTCCAAAATGGGGTCATTTGTGGGGGGTTTCCACTGTTTAGGTACATCAGGGGCTCTCCAAACGCGACATGGCGTCCGATCAGAATTCCAGCCAATTTTGCATTGAAAAAGTCAAACTGCGCTCCTTCCCTTCTGAGCTCTGCCATGCGCCGAAACAGTGGTTCCCCTCCACATATCAGGTATCAGCGTGCTCAGGACAAATTGCACAATAATTTTTGCAGTCCAATTTCTCCTGTTACCCTTGGTAAAATAAAAAAAATTGAACCATTTTTTAAATATTCAAAAAATTCCTGTGATGCACCTGAAGGGTTAATAAACTCCTTGAATGTGGTTTTAAGCACCTTAAGGGGTGTAGTTTTTAGAATGGTGTCACTTTTGGGTATTTTCTATCATATAGACCCCTCAAAGTGGCTTCAAATGTGATGTGGTCCGTTAAAATAAAATGGTGTTGCAAAAATGAGAGATCGCTGATCAACTTTTAACCCTTATATCTTACTAACAAATAAAAATTTTGGTTCCAAAATTGTGCTGATGTAAAGTAAACATGTGGCAAATGTTACTTATTAACTTTTTTGTGTGCCATATCTCTGTGATTTAAGGGCATAAAAATTCAAAGTTGGAAAATTGCGGAATTTTCAAAATTTTCGCCAAATTTCCGTTTTTCTCACAAATAAACACAAGTTATATGAATGAAATTTTACCACTAACATGAAGTACAATATGTCACGAGAAAACAATGTCAGAATCACCAGGATCCATGGAAGCGTTTCAGAGTTATTACCTCATAAAGGGACAGTGGTCAGAATTGTAAAAATTGGCCCGGTAGTTAACGTGCAAACCACCCTTGGTAGTGAAGGGGTTAAACACAACTCTTTCCTGCTATTGAGTACCCTAGGATCTGCGGTAAGGCGAGTGATTCTGTTATGAATGAGTCACCGTAGGAGGCAAAAACAGAAATGCTAGCTAAGTCCAGAAAACCAGAGAAGTTGGCAGCTATCGGGTTGCAGACCCCTGAACCTATCAACACAACTAGCAGTAGCCGTGGGGGGTTCCTACAATGCCCTAGACCCCTCGATCACAGCCGGAGGACTATATAGCCTAAAGACAGAAAGGGAAATCTAAACTGCCCCAGAGCAGACCCCAAAGCAAAGGCAGCCCCCAACATATAATGACGGTGAAGCAAGAAGAAAGAACACTAACACAGACAGAAAGATAGACTGAGCAAAGATGGGGCCCAAGCTAACTAGATAGGAAAGGACAGGAAGGCTGCTGTCTGCAATCTGTGAAAAACCCTATGAAAATAAGAGCCAACAGACTGACAGTGAAAAAGGCCCTGAAGACGCTAGGCTTCAAAAAGACTATGTCAGTACTCAGGAATATTCTGATGACAGAGCAACCGGCAAAAGGAGATTCAGCTCACCCCAGCAGGGAATGGCAGAATCCAGAAAAGCAAGGCAAACAAAAACAAAACACAAATGCAAAAAGGCAAAGCAGAAAACTTAGCTTTAGAGGAGCAGGAATCAGACTGGTCTCCTAGAAGTCCACAGAGAAATCACCCGCAGGGCAGAAGGGCGTCGGCAGCCTTATATCCAGTCCGTGACTCCACTCAGCCAGTCATCATCATTAGGCTCAGGTGCCTGATAATCAGGCTCACTACCTTCCTTCACCAGAATAGGGAGTTCACCAGACCTCAGTGACGAAGGGGAAAATGAACTCACAACACCACAGGTGGCGTCACAAACTCATTACAAAAACTCTTTATTTTTCATTCCCTTGTAAATACATCCCTTTTATTGGACGTCCAGGGCCACGTACTGGGTCACCGCCGCTGTGACACTGCCCCTTTAAGAAGCGGCCCAATACCGAGTACCCCACGGCCCTGGCGGGCGCTCCACTGCTATTTTTTCATATGTGGATTACTCATTCAAACATCCATTTTTCACAAACGGGTTCTATTGGTATGCTATGGAACTCAAATACATTTTAATGGACCTGTTCAAACATTCATGTTTTTTCTGCTTCATGGATCAAAATTACAAATGCAAGTCTATGAATCCATGCGCATCATGAGCAATCTGTGTGTTGTCTGTGATTATGGGCAAAATCACACTTGCCATATGAAAAATCGATCAGATTTTCTCGGCCGACAATCGTAGGAGTGTTCTCTGTGTGGTGATCGGTATGTAATCCATTTGCAAAGCGATGATGCGATTTCCTCACATCCAGTATCCGTATGACATCCATATGCAGTCCTCAGATTTGGGTAACATTGCCTGAGCAGAAGGAATCAACTGTTCTTCCAGGATAACCTTGTATGCGGCTTGATTTATACGTCCTTCACAAAGATTAACCTGCTCAATTCCAGCCTTGCTGAAGCATTCCCAGATCATCACCGATCCTCCATCAAATTTCACAGTGGGTGCAAGACACTGTGGCTTGTATGCCTCTCCAGGTCTCTGTCTAACCATTAGATCACTAGGTGTTGGGCAAAGCTGAAAATTAGACTCATCAGAAAAGATTACCATATTCCATTCCTCTATGGTCCAATCCTTATGGTCTTTGGCAAACTTTATCCTGGCTCTCCTTTGCTTCTCATTGATGAAAGTCTTTTTTTTAGCTTTACATGACTTGAGCCCTACCTCTAGGAGCCTGTTATGAACAGTTCTTGCCGTACACTTCACCCCAGCTGCCATTTGCCATTCCTTTTGTAGGTCAATTGATGTCATCCTGCAGTTGCTGAGTGACATTCGAATAAGGTGACTGTCATCCCGGTCAGTGGAGAGTCGATTTCACCCTCTGCCGGTCTGTAGCTTTGCTGTTCCCAATGTCTGCTGCTTGACCTTGTTGCAATGGACTGCGTCTTAGAAATTTTAGGGATGGAGGCAACATGATGCTCACTGTATCCCTCTGCTAGTAAAGCCAGATTTGATCCCTTCTTTTTTCACTCAAGACTTTTTTTTTCAACTCCTTTGGCATGGTTAAAAGTTATTTTTTCATTCCTATTACTTTTGCGATATTACTAGCACTTGTTTTGCCATCCAGCTTGTCCTATTGCAAGAAGATTGTGAACACTACAGTAGGGTCTTTTATACTCTCCTTCGTTAAATAAGATTTGGTTCAGGTGATCGCCTAATCAGAAGCACATTAAGTAGAATGAGGTGTACTCTGGTCGGAATTCAACTGACACTGGAATGGAATGGCTGTCAGATATGTAGAGAAGCTGTTTTTTATACAACTGTGCAGTGGTCTCTTAATTTTTTGCCAGAGCTATATATATATATATATATATATATACAGCTCTTGCAAAAATTAAGAGACCACTTTCAAGTATTCAGTTTGTCTGATTTTTCTCTTTATAGGTATATTTTTGAGTAAAATGTAAATTGATACTTTGGTCTATAAATTTCTGACAACATGTCTCTGAATTTCCAAGCAAAAAATTTTGTATTTTTTTTCTGACAAAGAAAAATGGTCAAAATTAAAAAAAAACAAAACAGTGCTTTCAGACATCAAATAATTAGTGTTGAGCATTCCGATACCGCAAGTATCGGGTATCGGCCGATACTTGCTGTATCGGAATTCCGATACCGACTTCCGATATTTTTTCAATATCGGAATTCGGCATCGGAATCGGAAGTTCAGTTGATTGACGGCCTGACGTCATCATGATGCGCGGTGTGTGCGCATCATGATGCGCCGTCATTTCGGGCCTTCCGGGGGTCTCTGCCGGCCTGCCGGGGGGCTGTGCCGGCCTGCCGGGGGGCTGTGTGGACTGCCCGGGGTCTCTGCCGGCCTGCCGGGGGGCTGTGCCGGCCTGCCGGGGGGCTGTGCACCCTGTGGGGGTCTGTACCGGCCTGCCGGGGGGCTGTGCCGGCCTGCCGGGGGGCTGTGCTGATGTCCGGGGGTCTGTGCAAGCATCGTCCGATGGGACTACAAGTCCCATCGGGCGATGCCTGCTACCATGACAGTGATTGACACATTAGCCAATGATGGGACAGTAGTAGTCCCATCATCCGGCTAATGTGTTAAATGTTAAAAAAAAAAAAAAAAAAAAAAAAAATACTACATACATACTACATGCTACATACATACTACATATATACTACATACATACTACATACATACTACATACATACTACATGCATGCTACATACATACTACATATATACTACATACATACTACATATATACTGCATGCTACATACATACTACATACATACTACATACATACTACATGCATGCTACATATATACTACATGCTACATACATACCACATACATACTACATGCATGCTACATATATACTACATGCATGCTACATACATACTACATATATACTACATGCATGCTACATACATACTACATGCTACATGCATGCTACATACATACTACATACATGCTACATATATACTACATACATACTACATATATACTACATGCATGCTACATATATACTACATACATACTACATATATACTACATGCATGCTACATATATACTACATACATACTACATATATACTACATACATGCTACATATATACTACATACATACTACATATATACTACATACATGCTACATACATACTACATACATACTACATATATACTACATGCATGCTACATATATACTACATGCTACATACATACCACATACATACTACATACATGCTACATATATACTACATGCATGCTACATACATACTACATACATACTACATGCTACATACATACCACATATATACTACATACATACAATACATTCATACAATACATACATAGACATACAGTACATATAACATAGAGTAACATACTTACCAATACTTGTCACATTGTTCCCCGAAGCCATTGTCTTTCCGGAATAAATATTAACATAACAAACCACAAAAATACTCACCCACGATCCGAAGCAGTCCACGAGTGTGTCCCACGACGATCTTGGGTAGAGAACTGCAGCATCAGCTGATGCTGCCGTTCTCTACGGGCTGCAGGAATCCAATGACGGAAGGTAGGTATCCTTCCGCACTGTATTCCTCCGCCACTTAAAAAAAAAAAGTCCCTAGTCTCACTTTATGCCATTGCTGTGTGGGAAATTCCCACACAGCAATGGCATAAAGTGAGACTAGGGACTTTTTTTTTTTTTAAGTGGCGGAGGAATACAGTGCGGAAGGATACCTACCTTCCGTCATTGGATTCCTGCAGCCCGTAGAGAACGGCAGCATCAGCTGATGCTGCAGTTCTCTACCCAAGATCGTCGTGGGACACACTCGTGGACTGCTTCGGATCGTGGGTGAGTATTTTTGTGGTTTGTTATGTTAATATTTATTCCGTAGACGACAATGGCTTCGGGGAACAATGTGACAAGTATTGGTAAGTATGTTACTCTATGTTATATGTACTGTATGTCTATGTATGTATTGTATGAATGTATTGTATGTATGTAGTATATATGTGGTATGTATGTAGCATGTAGTATGTATGTAGCATGCATGTAGCATGTAGTATGTATGTAGCATGCATGTAGTATATATGTAGTATGTATGTATCATGCATGTAGTATATATGTAGCATGCATGTAGTATGTATGTGGTATGTATGTAGTATATATGTAGTATGTATGTAGTATATATGTAGCATGTATGTAGTATGTATGTAGCATGCATGTAGCATGTAGTATGTATGTAGCATGCATGTAGTATATATGTAGTATGTATGTAGCATGCATGTAGTATATATGTAGTATGTATGTAGTATATATGTAGCATGTATGTAGTATATATGTAGCATGCATGTAGCATGTAGTATGTATGTAGCATGCATGTAGTATATATGTAGTATGTATGTAGCATGCATGTAGTATATATGTAGCATGCATGTAGTATATATGTAGTATGTATGTAGTATATATGTAGCATGTATGTAGTATGTATGTAGCATGCATGTAGCATGTAGTATGTATGTAGCATGCATGTAGCATGTAGTATGTATGTAGCATGCATGTAGTATATATGTAGTATGTATGTAGCATGCATGTAGTATATATGTAGTATGTATCATGTAGTATGTATGTAGCATGCATGTAGTATATATGTAGCATGCATGTAGTATATATGTAGTATGTATGTTGCATGTAGTATGAATGTAGCATGTATGTAGTATGTAGCATGTATGTAGTATGTAGTATGAATGTAGCATGTAATTTTTTTTTTTTTTTTTTTTTTTTACATTTAACACATTAGCCGGATGATGGGACTACTACTGTCCCATCATTGGCTAATGTGTCAATCACTGTCATGGTAGCAGGCATCGCCAGATGGGACTTGTAGTCCCATCGGACGATGCCTGCACAGACCCCCGGAGCCTGCACAGACCACCGGCAGGCCGGCACAGCCCCCCGGCAGGCCGGCACAGCCCCCCGGCAGGCCGGCACAGCCCCCCGGAGCCTGCACAGACCCCCTGGCAGGCCGGCACAGCCCCCCGGCAGGCCGGCACAGCCCCCCGGCAGGCCGGCACAGCCCCCCGGAGCCTGCACAGACCACCGGCAGGCCGGCACAGACCACCGGAGCCTGCACAGACCCCCTGGCAGGCCGGCACAGCCCCCCGGCAGGCCGGCACAGCCCCCCGGAGCCTGCACAGACCACCGGCAGGCCGGCACAGACCACCGGAGCCTGCACAGACCCCCTGGCAGGCCGGCACAGCCCCCCGAAAGGCCCGTACAGACCCCAGAGAGGCTGTACAAGGGCAGGAAAGGGTTTTTCTTATTCCGATACCGGAAGTCCCATAGACTTGAATGGGACTTCCGGTATCGGAATCGGCGATACCGATACTTTTTTTAAAGATCGGCCGATACCATCCGATACGATACTTTGAAGTATCGGATGGTATCGCTCAACTCTACAAATAATGCAAAGAAAACTAGTTAACAATCATTTAGAAACAACAATACTAATGTTTTAACTCAGGAAGAGTTCTGAAATCAATATTTTGTGGAATAACTGTGATTTTTAAAAACAGCTTTCATGTGTCTTGGCATGCTTGCCAACAATCTTTCACACTGCTTCTGGCGCAAAAATTTCTTCTTTGCTTGATGGCCTGTGACTATCCATCTTCCTCTTTATTACATGCCAGAGGTTCTCAATGGGGTTTTATATTTGTTTATGATAGATACAGTATATATATATATATATATATTTATATTTCATAGAGATAGAAGAATAGTCGATAATTCATTTGTCGGCTTCTGTAAAATCACTACAGAAGCTGACAGGATAGGAGAGATGGATTACATGCAGTAAATCCATATAGAATAAGTAGATATATACATGAGTGGCAAATACAATTAGTATAGTGTGTGTGCCCCGGTGATGGGAGCTGCCCCATAGATTAACAGTGGTCCGAGAGCTATGCGATGTTTTATCGCATATTACTCGTCCATATTCCTCACTAGTGTGACTCCGGCCTAACATTGCTTTACAATTTCCATGAAAAGGAAAATAAAAAAGTAAAGGCCTCAGTAAGTGGGAACACATAGCAATTTTTTGTTTTTAACATATTTGAATTTATTTTCCCTACTTAAATAAAACAAAATTATATAAGTTTGGTAGCTATGTAATCGTGTTGGCCGGTAAAATGAAATTGCATGGTCAATTCTATTTCATAATGAACACTGTGAAAACAAAAAACAAAAAGCAATGGCAAAACTTCAGTGTTTTTTTTTTTCTTATTTTTTAGAGATTTCACCGCACTTGGCATTTTCCCCATTTTTTATTACAATGTATGGTAAAGTGAACGTTGTCATTCCAAACTACAACTTGACTGACAACAAAAAAGCCCTCATATGTTATGGCTTTGTTGTCAGAAAAATAAAAAAGTCCTTGCTCTTGGAATAATTGAAAGAAAAAGCTAGAGCACAAAAATGAAATTTGGCAGTGGCGATAAGGGGTTAAATGGACATGTGAAAGCACTTTATTGATGGAAAGAAAGGGAACCAATAACATTTATTATGCAATGATGAATATTTTTCCTGAAGAAACAATGAATACAATAATTTATACTGTTATAAATTGTAGATTTCTGAATTATACATTAAAACCATTTTCTACCCTCTAAATTATAATGATTTTATCGTAAGCAAAGAGTATTTAACAGGACTATTCACAGCAAAGGAATGACCAGTGATCTATGAACTCCTACAGTATGTGTGCTTCTATCCTTTTGCCAGGGTTCTAGCTTTCTTGTCTAATGCAAGGGAAAAAGCTGAAGGCCAGACGTGATTCATCACATGTAGGGCAGCCAATTCACATTCTAAACTTTATAAGCTCAAGGGATGGAACAGCTGTGTAAAGCTGACCATTTAAATGATGATGTAGGCTAAGCATTCTCAGACCTGGTTTATTAACAAAGGAGATGTTTTAAGTAGTAGCAGTAATATCTAGGGAGTGAGAAAGTTAAATAAAAAATACCCTAAACATCAAAAAATGCAGTTTATGACCAATTTATTCTCATGCAATGGACATATATATTGATGGGTCAGGTGACTGTCAACCAGAGCGAAAGCAAGTCTTACAGAGCAGCTTAAATTGAAGGTAATCTTAGTGGTGGAATCTACAGTATTGTTCATTTAGATGTCCCCCAGAAGAAGAATACATCGAAACGCGCATTGGGGTAGGAGCAGGTCTTTGTTGGTCCCCTATTGGGGTAATAATACCTGGATAGCCCTTTGATACATTTACTTGCATTGACAATGTTTACAGGCACTTAATCACTTTGCTTTTGATAGTTATTAGGGTGTTTTATTTGCACATATTTCAAGATGTATTTATGGTGATTTTGGTTTGCACTTTGGCACTTTATTTGGTGCAGTTTCATATTATTGTCCAAGGAATACCTTATATGTGGCATTGCCATATTAAACTACTGAGTAGAGTTGAGCGAAACAGGTCGGCCAAATTCAGAATTCGCCGACTTTTGCTAAAGTCGGGTTTCGCCGATCGAAACCTGACCATAGCCTGAGGTCGGCAATGAGGTCGCCGACTTGAGCCGAGTTTCCCACAATGCTTCCTGCGCCTTTTCTCAGCCAATCATCAAGGACGCACACTGTGGGCAAAGCGATTACATAGGCAGCGGCCCCCACCACGTTAGAGAAGGGCAGTCAAGTGATTGGCTGGCTTTGTGTGGTGTCACAGTGCCTATAAAAGGCCGTGACCGCCGACCACCATCTTACTTCTGCCGATCTTAGCATAGGGAGAGGTTGCTGCTGCTCGTACTCACTAGGGAGAGTGTTTAGACAGGCCAAAAAAAAAAAAAATTGCTTCTGCTGATAGTGAATGTCACTGTACAACACAACAGTATTGTGTGCAGTGACAGGGGAGGATATATTTGTGTGCAGCAGCTCTGTTGGTTATTAGGCTGCCTTATAAGGCTCCCTGATAGCTGCATTGCTGTTTGCACACTGCTGTGCAGACTGCTTTTTTAAAAGCAAAAATCCTTTTATTCCTTTTATTCTGCACAGTAGATACTGAGCGTAAAATTTTTCACACACCATATAGAGGTGTACGCTCCTCACACACTACCGTGTACCGGCTGGTATCACGGACAAATACATGCTATATGTGTGTGACTCCGTAACAAAATACACGGAGATTAAAATTTTCCATGCATACACCATATAGAGGTGTCCGATTATCAAACAGTATCGGATATCTGGTGTTCTTATTACGGTCACATCTACACAGAGTCCGCGTGTGTGTGTGACACTCCATAAATATATATATGGACATTTTCATTTCTCTATACACCGTATTGACCTGTCCGATTATCAAACAGTATCGGATATCTGGTGTTCTTATTACGGTCACATCTACACAGAGTCCGCGTGTGTGTGTGTGACACTCCATAAATACATATATGGACATTTCCATTTCTTTATACACCGTATTGAGCAGTCCAATTCTCAAACAGTATCCGATATCTGGTGTTCTTATTACGGTCACATCTACACAGAGTCAGCGTGTGTGTGTGACATCCTGTAAATACATATACGGAGATTGACAGTTTCACCAAAAACGTATACAGCTGTACACCTCTGATACAGTACCGTATATCTGCTTGTTGGATTATGGTGAAATACATACTGGGAGAGTGTCTGTGACTCACAAAATATATACATAGATTTCACTTCTTACATACACATTACACAGCTGTACGCTACTCATACAGTACCATTTCTCTGCTGGTATTTTTGGTACATTTTCCCAAACATGAGGAAGTCTGGTGGAAGAGGCCGTGGACGTGGATGTGGGGGGCCAGCTGGTACTGATGGTGGTTGTGGTGCATCTGCTGGTAGTGCCAAAAGCACAATAGCAGCTAAGGCTGGAGGTGCTGAGCCTGCGTCATCAGCTGGCACAAGAAGGCCTTTAAGGCTTCCTTTTCTGTGAGTAGGTAAACTGCTTTTAAAGCCAGAGCATCAGGAACAGGTTTTGGCTTACATTGCCAAAACAGCCTCCAGCTCTATTGCCTCCTCTTCTGAAGTTACAAAAACTGCAAGCACAGAGTCATCAGTGCAGGCCTCTGGTCAGGAACAACACTTTTCCTTGTGTCCTTCACCCACACCAAAAGTGAAGGATGCTGCAGCACACACTTCAGATTACTCCAGGAGCTCTTTTCACATACTATTTCTGGGTTATCAAGTCAAATCCTGAATTCCCCAGTCCAAGATGAATCTGACATGGAGTGCACTGATGCACAGCCACTGCTAGATGAATCTGCTGCTACATTCACCCACAGCACTACATTGCCCTCGCAGTCTACTGAGCCCGAATCAGACCCTGATGAAACTCAGGTGCCCCTTCCCGCATACTATACCACCTTACACGGTGACACAGAGGAAGGTACAGAAGAAGGTGCAGATGACATTGAAGACGAGGTCATGGATGACCCAGTTGTTGACCCTGATTGGCATCCTTTGGGGGAAGAGGGTGCTGGTGACAATAGGTCAGAACAGGAGAAGGATCCGCAGCAGGCATCGTCATCGCAGCAGCGGTTATCCGGCAAGCCCGTAGCTGTCAAAAAACTTGGCAAGAAAACTAAAAGAGTTGCAGGATAGCTTGGCCAGACAGTCAAATTAGCACTGCATGCAAGCCCTGAAAATTTGTACCATAGTAGGAAGAGTGCAGCGTGGCACTTTTTTTTAACAAAATCCTACTGATGACGCAAAGGTTATCTGTAAGAAGTGCCAAAGGACCTTTAGCAGAGGGAAAAATCTAAGAAATTTGAATACCAGTTGCGTGCTTAGACATTTAGCCAACATGCACTTACAAGCGTGGACAGACTACAAAACCTCAGGTAGCACATGTGTACCAGTCCGACTGAAGTTAGCCGGCAAAGCTCCATCGTTTCCCCCACTGAAAGGCCACCGCTAAGCACACCACCATCAAGAAATGTTGAGGTGTCGTCGCTAGGCCAAAGCAGTCAGGCAATCACAATATTCTCGCGAGGAAAAACTGAATCTAGGCCATCAACCCCCTCACCATCACCCACCCCTTCTCAGTCCGTCGTGTCCAATGCTAGTTCCCCCATATGCAGCTCTCAAGTCCAGCTCACCCTACCAGACACTCTGAGTAGGACAAGAAAGTACTCATCCTCTCATCCGCGTACACTGGTTTTGAACGCCAACATTGCCAAACTGATCTCATTAGAGATGATGCCCATCCGTTTGGTAGAAAGCGAAGCTTTCCGAGAGCTCATGGCCTATGCTGTCCCACGCTATGACCTACCCAGTCGGCACATCTTTTCTCGAAAAGCCATCCCTGCCCTACACCAGCATGTGAAAGACCGCATTGTCCATGCACTAAAACTATCAGTGAGTGCAAAGGTGCAATTCACAACAGATGCATGGACCAGCAGGCATGGCCAGGGTTGTTACGTGTCCATCACTGCGCACTGGGTTAATGTGGTGGATGCAGGGTCCACAGGGGACAGCGGCAGTGGAACAGTGCTGCCTAGCCCACGGTATAGGAAACAGTTGGCTGTAGGCGTTTGACCCTCCTACTCCTCCAGAAGCGAAAGTTCGCTGACAGAGCGCAGTCGCACGAGCACTCCATCCACGTCTGTCAGTGTTGCACACGAGGTGTCCCAGTATCGAACAGCTAATGCTAAGCGGCAGCAGGCTGTTTTAAATATGATGTCTTTGGGCGACAGTAGACACACCGCGGAGGTACTGGCCGACTACTTGCATTGACAAACTGAGTCATGGCTGGGCAGTCTACATCTTGAGCCAGGCAAGGTAGTCAGTGATAATGGGTGGAATTTTGTGGCAGCCATAACCCTTTCAAACCTGACACACATACCTTGCCTGGCTCACACCTTGAACCTGGTGGTGCAGTGCTTCCTAAATAATTATCTGGAGTTAACATCCCTGCTCCATAAGGTGTGAAGACTGTGCTCGCACATCCGTCGCTCAAACATCCACTCCAGTCGTATGCACTCAACCTCCCCAAACACCGCCTAATCATAGACGTTGCTACAAGATGGAACTCCACCATGCATATGGTTGAGAGGCTGTGCAAACAGAGGCAGGCTGTAATGCATTTGTGGGAGGATACACGGGCAGGCAGTTTGAGGGCAGACATGGAGTTGTCGGGTGTGCAGTGGTCAAAGCTGAAAGACCTCTGTAAAGTCCTTCAGTGTTTTCAGGAATACACACGGCTGGTAAGCGCAGACGACGCCATCATAAGCATGAGCATACCACTTATGCGTCTGCTCATGCAAACTTTGACGCACATTAAGGATCAGTTGTCTGCAGCTGAGGAGCAACAGGAGGAGGAGGAGGGAAGCCTTGATGACAGTCAGCCTTTTTCTGGTCAGGGAACTGGCGTGGATGAGGTTGAAGAAGAAGAGGAGGATGAGGGGGATGATTATTTTGGGGAGGAGGATGCTTCTCAGGAGGCCAGAGAACATGTGAGCGTGCCAAGGTCTGGTACAGGGTTTGTGCGTGACAGGAGGGATGTGGATTTGCCAGAAAGTGCTCCTCCATCTACCACTGGCAGTGCAGCATTGACACCTGGAACATTGGCCCACATGTGACTGTGCCTTGTGGATCCTAAAAAGGGACCCCCGCATTGCCAAAATGATGAGGGATGACGACTACTGGTTGGCCAGCATCCTCGATCCACGCTATAAAGGCAAATTATACAACATCAGGCCACAGGAGAACCTAGAGCTAATATTGGCTAACAAGCAAGCAACTCTGGTAAACAGGTTGTTTGAGGCATTCCCAGCACACAGCAGCGGAACTGGTTCTCCCACGAGCCGTAGTGGGCAAAATGGAAGAATTGTTCGTGGTGCACACAGCCGAACTGGCGTTGGAGACAGGGGTTTCCTGACCATGTTGTGGTCTGATTTCTCAAGTCCCGCGCACACGGCAGCTAATACAGACTCAATTGCAAGTGACAGCAGTTGTCAACTATGGTTACAAACTACTTCTCCTCCCATATCGAGGTTCTCCCTCACAGGTCATTCCCCTTTGATAATTGAGCCTCAAAACTGGACATATTGCCTGAATTGGCACAATATGCCTTACAGGAGCTC
Organism: Dendrobates tinctorius; assembly: GCF_039654945.1. Taxonomy (NCBI): domain Eukaryota; kingdom Metazoa; phylum Chordata; class Amphibia; order Anura; family Dendrobatidae; genus Dendrobates; species Dendrobates tinctorius. Next base: position 35,474,173 of record NW_027361829.1, read on the forward strand.
GCTTGCCCTGCTGGTAGTGTTCTATCTGAAAGAGTCTTCAGTGCTGCTGGATCAATCCTGACGGAAAAAAGGACCAATCTGTCGAGAGACCCATTTGTTGCCTGTAAAGTTAACTGTACAGCACCCCAGGGCAGAAATTTGAACTCTAAGGGTGGTGACCTAAAGGCCCTGTTCTAGCTCCTACTGAAGAAAGTCTAAGATAGCCTTTAGAGGCACTTTCCCTCCTAGAGTAGACACTGTAGAGGACAGAAATTTCCTCCAGGTCCTACCTTACATTCTAGTGGTGATTGACTTTCTACTACTGAGTAAGATGGAGATTAAATTAGATGAGAATACTTTACCTTCTAATATTGACCTCTAATGTTCCAGGCTGTTAAATGTGGCCAGGCTACTTGATGATGACATATCGGTCCTTGAGAAAGAAGGTCCGGATCCCCTGGAAGAATCCTGAGGTCTGTGATCGATATAGGTCTGAGGTCCTATGATACTGTAGTTCTCATTCAGAAAAACTAAGGACTTTTGGGCCAATAGGGGCTATAAGAATTACCCTCACCCTGTCCACCCTGATCTTCTTTAGAACAGACAGAATCAGACATATCGGAGGAAACACATATGTTAGGCTGAAGTTCCAATTACCGTATATACTCGTGTATAAGCCGACCCGTGTATAAGCCGACCCCCTAATTTTGCCACAAAAAACTGGGAAAACTTATTGACTCTTGTGTAAGCCGAGGGTGGAATCCATAGACTATGCCCCCATATGCTGCTCCATAGTTTATGCCCCCATATGCTGCTCCATAAAATATGCCCCCATATGCTGCTCCATAGAATATGCCCCCATATGCTGCTCCATAGATTTTGCCCCATATGCTTCTCTATAGTTTATGCCCCCATATGCTGCCCCATAGACTATGCCTTCATATACTGCTCCATAGACTGTGCCCCCATATGCTGCCCCATAGAATATGCCCCCATATGCTGCCCCATAGAATATGCCCCATATGCTGCACCATAGAATATGCTCCCATATACTGCTCCATAGACTATGCCCCCATATGCTGCCCCATAGAACATGCCCCCCATATGCTGTCCCATAGACTATGCCCCCATATGCTGCTCCATAGAATATGCCCCCATATACTGCTCCATAGGCTATGCCCCATATACTGCTCCATAGATTATGCCCCCATATGCTGCCCCATAGACTATGCCCCCATATGCTGCTCCATAGAATATGCCTCCATATACTGCTCCATAGACTATGCCTCCATATACTGCTCCATAGATTATGCCCCCATATGCTGCCCCATAGAATATGCCCCATATGCTGCTCCATAGAATATGCCCCCCATATGCTGCTCCATAGACTATGCCCCCATATACTGCTCCATAGACTATGCTCCCATATGCTGCCCCATAGAATATGCCCCATATGCTGCTCCATAGACTATGCCCCCATATGCTGCTCCATAGAATATGCCCTAATATGCTGCAAAAAAAATGCCATACTCACCTCTCCTGGGTCGATTGCCGCTGTCTGCTGCTTCTTGTGTCAGTGACAGTTCAGCAAGCAGAGGGGCGGCGCGCACTAACCACGTCACCACGCCCCCTGCTGCCTAAACGTCACTGACAGAGGATGCAGCAGAGACAGCGGTGAGCAGCGATGGACCGGGGGACAAGTGAATATCGCTATACTCACCCATCCTGCCTCGGTCTCTGCAGCCTTGCTCGCTTCTCCACTGTCTCCCTTCCCTTCCTGTCTTCAGCGGTCATGTCATGGTACCGCTCATTACCACTCATGAATATGCGCATATTCATGAGTGGTAATGAGCATCACCACGTGACCGCTGAAGACAGGAAGGGAGACAGTGGAGAAGCTGCAGAAGCTGCGAGGCTGCAGAGACCATGGCAGGACAGGTAAGTATGAACTCTGACACCCCCGCTCCCCCTCCCTCGCCAACTCCCAGGTATATTACCCGTGTATAAGCCGAGAGGGGGACTTTCAGCCCAAAAAAATGGGCTGAAGATCTCGGCTTATACACAAGTATATACGGTAATCGGAAAGGAGTCTACTATCTGAGGGTTTTCCCTCAAATTCAGTGAACAGAACTTTTCTACCTTGCCGTTCCGCTTGGTTGCAAAAGGATCTATTTCAGGAGGACTCCACATGGTCACAATCTGGTCGAACATGGATGTCATGGTCAGGACATGGTTAATGTCCTGTTCTCACATGGTTAACTTTTTCTGGCCTCTCTTTGGATCTGGGAGGGGTATTTATACTCACTCCAGACTAGCATTCTCTGTCAGCTATACGGTTATTCTGGCTGTGTGTCTGACCGAGCCCCCTGCTGTGCATGTACTGCATTGCTTGCTTGATTTCCGTGTATGACTCGGCCTGTCCCCTCACTCTGAACTCCGTCTCACGTTTTAGGCACTATTGTCTTCTCTGGTTCTGACCTCCTGGCTTGGCTATTGTTACTCCGCTACCGTTTTCCCCTATTGTACCGTCTATTGCCAGTTCTGGTATTCTGATCTGTTGCTACATCCTGACTATCCACTCTGTCTAACCCTTTGGTACTGTCCTGCTATCTCGTGCATTGACCCCGGCTTGATCTGGTTTCCGCCCCTGTCTATGCCCCTTGGTAACTTGTCCCGTAGTTACCTTTCTAGGAGTTTTCATGCAGCTCCTAGCTCTGTGGAGCTTAGGCCACGCTCCCAGCAGTCACATGCTTCAGGTCCTGATAGTTTGAAGCACGCATTGTCACCGCTGCTGCCCTGCTCCACACATATCTTTGAGCATGGTTTTTTGTACTCAGGACATGCGCACTGGCTCAGTGAGTGAGTGTAGAGCGGTGTTCCTGACAATGGATTTCTTTAGTGACCACTCCTCTTGTCGCAGCTGTTTGCGGCTTAGGAAATCTGGTTCAAAATTGTCTTGCCCCCCTGATATGTAGAACTGACAATGACTGGAACTGTGCTTCTGCCAGCATAAATATTCATGTGGTGCCCCTGAGGCTCAGTCGCCACATAGGTACTGCACCTTCTCCTAAGGTGTGGTGCCCCACCATCCAGGTAAGTTGGGGGCTCCTGACCACGCTCCAACACTCGCACCCCACACAATAGAGTAGTTCAGCAAAACCACATTGCGGCTCCTTGCTTAGAGAGAAGCAGAGCACCTTTGGTGGTTCCCTGCTTGGAAAACTAGATGTGCTGGGAGGTGGGTGGAGTTGAGAATATATAAAAGAGCAGGATGGTTTAGGATTACAGGTCAGTCTGTCAGTCAGAAGGAGAGTAGGAGAGAGGAAGCCACTCAGAGAGGAGTGGGGATCCCTGGAAGAGGGATGGAGGAAGGAGTGCTGCAGCTGCCTCAGTGATCTGAGCCAGCTGGCACGGGAAAGGAAAGAAGGAGAAAGACATTGAACTGAAGCCTGAGCTTCCATAGGAGAGAAGGACAAGTACGGAACGTAGGAGTAAAAGGGAACACAGAGGACGTGGGTTAGAGGAAGAACCCTGCCTAGAAGTTCTAAGTGCAAGGCCAGGGCCCGGTCCCCGAGGTTGTATGGACACTAATGGTTCTGCAGCAGACACCGGTGGAGTAGTGGGCTGTAAATGCACTACTCCTATCTAAGACTTGAGGGCACAACAGCAACACGGATAGAGAGCCGGGACTTAGTAGTAGAGAGTTCCCGAAGCAGGCTACAGCTGTCTACCGTACAAGTAGAGTTCTTGGGAACATCTGTCAGGAGGAACTCCAGTGTAACTCAGTAGAAGGAGATCTTCACACTTAAAGGCGCTATAGAGGAGACGATAAGAAAAGGCACATAAGTTGGCGGAGTGTGGAAGGGAGCCTTCCATCTTGCCTGGGGGTTGACTGAGTCCCTGACCCGGAGGACACGGCACAGAAGCGGGCACTACAGACTGTGAGTAAAGCTTTGGAACTACATACCCTGGTGTCCTCCATTCCATCCTGCGTCTGTCCGCCTGGCACTGCTACATCCCCTGCGCCGGACAATACACCATCTAAGTGTCTCCACATCTATACTGCCCTGGGACTATAGGTTCACCTGTGGGGAGCTTTTACATCCTTGCTGCGCCATACCACCAGTCCCGGAGGATCTGTCTGCAGCGTCGGCTTAACACCTCCCTTGCCGAACACCACAGGTGGCATCACAAACTATTCATCTAACTTCATTCCACCATTCACAACAACTTCCCCTATTATTTGGGTGCCCAGTGCCACAGTCCGGGTCACCGCTGTTGTGACACATCCCACTGATACCGGCCCGGTACCGAGTACCCACAGCCCTTGGAGGGCAACCCATTTGCATTTAGATTGACAGGGATCTGGAGTGACTACCTCTGTAGTGGTTTATGTATGCAATCGTGACCTGGTTGTCTGAGAGCTCTCTCACGTGATGACCCTGCAGGAGGGGCAGTAATCTGTTTAGTGCGTATTCCACTGCTAAAAGTTCCCACATATTTGAGGAGCCCAACTTCTCTTTCTCTGACCATGTCTTCTGGATTAGATGGGTGGCCCATGAGGCCCATAACCCTTGGGGCTGGTAACCCTTTTGACCATCCTGGTGATGTTGCATACATAAGACACTCCCCCTGAGAATTATCCTATTCTTAACCAAAGGATAGAGTGGACTGCCTCTTGTGCAAGAGTTAATTTGCCTTCCAGGAGTCCTTGTAAGGCTACTTTGTTCTCTAGAATGTTCCTTTGTAATTCCCTTGTGTGGATTTGGGCCTATCTTATCGCCGACATCACGAAACAATCACTGACCTCAGGGAGACCAGTCAAAGAAAACACTGCGGCAGCCGACAAAGGCGCTCAACCAGTGAATTCCTAGGTGGTGATTTCCAAAAGGAGACACTACTTGGCTGGGTCCTTCCCTGGAGGAAGATCAGGCTAGTCCCGTGTTTGAGACTCTTAAATGAGGCTCCACGGACTTTATTTGCATATTCGTATTTCCCAGGGAACAATGCACCTAGGAATTCACTGATTGAGCGCCTTTGTCGGCTGCCGCAGTGCTTTCTTTGACTGGTCTCCCTGAGGTCAGTGATTGTTTCGTGATGTTGGTCTACTAGACATTGCTCCCACCTAGCCAGAATCCTACTCCACACTGATGAGGGGCAACACCCCGAAACAGCTGTCTGTGGATGGATACCTGGCCTTGGTGTTTCCCTTGTCATATCTGTAAACTCGTAAAGAGCTGCTTATTGACTTAAAGGGCCACTTAATATGGTGGTAATGGTGGTTTCCGAAAGGAGACGCTCCTTGGCTGGGTCATTCCCTGGAGGAAGATCTGGCTAGTCCCGTGTTTGAGACTCTTAAATGAGGCTCCATGGACTTTATTTGCATATCTTACCGCCGAGACACCGGAGGAATTTTCTATTGCTATTGAGATTGACTATCTTTTCCGTCTTTTCTTTGTAAGACAACATTCTGGAAGATTGGAGTAACGTGAGATCTAGAAAAAATGTGCTCTTAGTAGCTCTAATCTTGATTTTTCTAGATTTAAACACCATCCTAAGTTTATTAGGGTGTTACACACTTCTTTCACTTGCCTCTGACAGTGATGGAATGAGCTTCCTACTATTAAAAAATCATCCAGACATAGGATAATCAATTTGTCTCTCTTGAAGGTGGGCTGTAACTTCTGTCTCTAACGGTAGTTGTACAGTGGAGATGCCCTTCGATATTTTATAGTAAATCTCTCTGGTGGATGTTTTTAAAACTCCAGTCTCTAGCCTGATCTTATTAGACTGAGGATACAGATGCTGGGGGAAATCTTTTCTGAGGCTGGAAGGAAAAAGAGAGCCACCTGCAAGTAATGACCAGAGGTTCTAATAAGATTCAGTGGGTCACAAACTAAGACTGAGGCAGAAATAACAATACTGTCTTTATTAAAATGACAGTTGGAGTGAGTGCTACTGTAGTAATGAAAAAAAAACAGAATGAAATTCCATTATTAATTACACTCAATCAGCCAAAGCTGAAATCAATGTGCCAGTCCCAAAGTTCCCGCTTTGAGTGTGTTACACTGAGATTTGGAATAAATTTACCAGTCCAAAAGGTCAATCCAGATACTAAGAAAAAAGGTGTAAATAGGATGAGGTGATACTGGGATGGCACACTGAGTATAAACCGTTCAAAACCCACAATAACAATACATATAAATAAAAGAGAAGTTCTTAAACACTTAATCTGGGGATAACCGGGTATCTATTACTACGGTACCGTTAACCTGAGGTCTCTACTCAGGCATATAATTTGCATCAGCTGCCGGCAGTCCCCAAATCTTTGGCGCCAAAACAACCACAGGAAAACAAGGATCAGCGTCTTGTCGGCCGATACCAAGCCCATACGCCGGGGGCTTACAGTTCTGAAGCCTCAGGATATGGTCCGGAATAGCACTTCAACGGGGCTTGTCGGGATCCCTCTCAGTACCCATGATACAGGATACCGTCTCCCTCCAGCAGTCCCTCACAAATTCTCCTGACAGCAAACCACCTGAATCTGCAGAGGATAAATGTTTTCTGTTGCTTTTCAGCTCAGCACAGCAGAGACTCCACAGAGCTCCACAGTTACACAGCTCTCAAGAATACTCTGTACTTGTTCCACAGCAGAACCACAGGTTCACAAGAGGAAGGGGTTAACACCCTCACAAACAAGCTGGAAGCAAACAGTCTTTACAGAGTTCAGTCTCCTTGCTCCTCATCAGCTGCCTCACACACGTCTCACATGGCAGTCTCTCTGCTTCTAGATTCATCACTTCTCAGCATCCTATACAGAAGACATTAGGCCCCACCAGTTTCCCGAGCTTTCACTCTCAGTCCAGACATGCAGCTGCAGGATCTTAATGCTCTCCTGATGTCATCACAGTTCACCGTCCTACATGCATGTGGCTAAAAGTCATTGGAAAGGTTTTCTGCCCTCCTGGGAGGGACCGTCGAAAAGAATCCTTTATTTCTTTTGGAGCGAATATCCCCTCTATGCTAGTCTCAGAAGGTCCTTTATAGTCTAAACCGTTTTCTTCTAAAGGGCTGTTTAAAGGATGAAAAAGGGATTTGGGGACCCTTTTTAATAAACTCCACTCTCTCTGGGATATCATTAAGTGTTTGCTGAATATTTCCCCTTGCATTGAAGTAAGCACAACTTCACCTTCCAAACAAGTATAAACCTCAAATTCTATTCAATAGTAATCCCTTCACTAATAGAACACTATACCAAAAAGAGAAAAACGAAGGAACATGATCCCAATATATAACAAATTTTATTGCACCATGATTAAAAAGTATATATCATACAACACCATATTTAAATAGTACTGTACAGAGTATATAGGGGGAGAAAAATACCTCACCCTAATATCAGCAAACTTATGGTTAGTGGATGAGAGACAAACTGTATAACGGTACCCAGCACCTAAATAGGGCGCAGCATAGGTCTATTATATATTGTTATGCTGAATATGCAGCCTAAAAATGACCTACAAGATGCAGCAAATTTGCTATAAGGAAAAGGCACACACAAAAATCGCCATGTAAAGAAATACCAGTGTACCTGTAGTCATGCTGCCACCCAGGTGGAGGGGACTTGTGAACACACCCCGACGCGCGTTTCACCGCCTCTGCAGTTTCATCAGGAGGTAAGTAGGCAACATATCTGGTTCTTAATATAGCCCCTGCATGGATCACTGACCGCCCTCAGCGGCGCGTCACCGCCATGTTGTGACGCGGCAAGGGAGGCGGCGCTCAACACGCGCGTCACATAGTCACATGGTCCGGTCATGTGACTGGGCATGTTGCCATGCGACGCGATGCTTCTTAGAGCGCCAGCCGCCCCGCCGCAACACAGCACATGCGCGGTGCGCGCTCAAGCCTGTGGGAACGGAGGATATCTATGTTTCTTCTACATGGACATTGTAATGAAAATAGGCTAAACTTTAAATGCACTCCCATATAAAGTCGACAACGCATGAATAGGTGGGAGGGAAAAAGGGAATTACATACCATGCCTATATAATCAGAAAAATTCTCAAAATCCATTTGCTATGGTTATTATAATCGAGGTGAATTATACCTCATAACACCCCCATATAATAAATAAAAAGAGGGGGGAAAATAGCAAATGGCCATATCACTACATCAATGACCTGTAGTAGGATCAGAATCAAACACCATTTCAGCTATATAAGTCTCCATACGCCGATACATACAAAATATCATATAATTTTTGACTATATACAGATACAATTGTACGAAATATCTACATAATTAGCATAGAATCATCAGATAATCATAACCAATAAGGAGAAAAAATGCAGTATAGAAATTTGCTTGATTTTGTTTTCTTTTTGATCCAGAACCATCTCACTCCATCAGGGTCCATAGAGCCAGTAGTAGATCCAAACATTAAGGAGCGAACTCCCTTATGTGATACGAAAATCAAAACTTCAGTGTGTTGATATGTACTAGAAAAAATTGTTAAAACAACATAAATTAACACTGAACACACTAAAAGGACAAAAAACAATTAAAATTCGCGCCTACTATAAAAAGGACTTGAAGCTCAATGTTTCATTAAGGCCCTTCGGGGCACATGTATCGAGCACAACCATCCATTTAGTTTCTTTTTTAAGCAATTCCCTCTTATAATCACCCCCCCGAGTACCCAATTGTACCCTATCGATTCCCTTCACCTTAAGCCATTTGGGGTCACTTTTATGACATGCATGAAAGTGTCTGGGTATAGTTTTCAAAATTGTTGGATCTTGCACCACCACTCAATTTTTAATATCTCTCACATGTTCGAGAATCCTAATTCTCAATTGTCGGGTTGTCATCCAAATATAAATGAGCCCACAAGGGCAAGATGCATAGTATACAACCATATCTGTAGTACATGTAACATGATGTGTAATGTTATATGTCCTTGTGGCCTCACTGTTGTTAAAAGTGAATGCGCTCTCAACATATTTGCAAGCTGAGCAGTTGCCGCATTGAAAACTTCCCCACTTAGGGCCAGTTCGTTCTGAAAAAAATGATTTTTGTGGAGCCACATAGTGGCTCCTTGTAAGGAGGTCCTTCAGATTCTTTGATCGCCTCCAAGTTACACTTGGATGGGTAGGTAAGACTTTACATAAGTCTTCATCGGCTTTTAAAATAGGCCAATGTTTCCGGAGTGTGTCCATAACATCCGTCCACCTTGAATTAAAGGTAGTTATAAGACGTACTGGTTGTTCTGCTGTCTTCACCTTACGTTTATGTACTAGTAGCTGATTTCTAGGGGTAAATTGAGCTCTCCTGTATCCGGCCCTAATTGTTTTATGGTTATACCCTCTTTGTTGAAGATTAGACGAGAGAGTCTTAGCTTGTTTTTGAAATTTAGCGTCATCTGAACATATACGCTTCATGCGCAGGAATTGACCCACCGGTATCGCCCTAACCGTCTGCGGATGATGTGCCGAGATGGTGTAAAGGAGGAAGTTTGTTGCTGTGCTTTTCCGAAAAACATCAGTTGTAATAAATTTAAATTGGTCAACCTCCAACATAACATCCACAAACTCAATTTTATCCTTACTGTATTTAAAGGTTAATTTGATGTTTAATTGATTGTCATTCAATGCACCCATGAATGAAATCAAGGAGGTCTCTGAACCTTGCCATATAAACAATATATCATTGATATAGCGAGACCATGAGATTACGGCAGAGAAGTCCTCCAAATTATATACAGTTTCTCTTTCCCACAGCCCCAGGAACAAGTTAGCATACGAGGGCGCACAAGTCGCCCCCATTGCTGTGCCCTGGAGCTGTAGGAAAAATCTGTCTTTAAAAGTAAAAAAATTATGTGTCAAACTAAATTCTAATAACTCCAAAATAAAATTAATCAAATTATTATCTAAATCAGTCATATTTAAGAAGGACCTTGATTCCGCAATTCCATGGTCATGACATATCGATGTATATAAAGACTCGACATCACATGTTACTAAGAACATGTCTTGTTCTAATTGTACACCATTGAGTCGTTTCAAGATGTCAGTTGTATCCTTAATGTATGATGGCAAGGTTTCCACGCACCGCTGTAAGTAGAAATCAATAAACCTACAAACTCTCTCGTTCAAACTCCCTATCCCCAAGACGATAGGGCGACCCGGTGGGTCTTGCAAATTTTTGTGGATTTTTGGCATCAAATATAACGTTGGGACCACTGGTGATGTGGTGATTAATCCCTCCAACATTCTATTTGTTATTATGTCCTCCTGTTGTGCTCGATGCAACATGGAATCCAGTTCCATCTTGAATATTTTTAATGGATTGGAGTCCAACTTTTTATAGCACTGTCGATCATTCAGTTGTCTGAAAGCCTCACGCTCATACATAGTGCACGGCCAGATCACAACATTTCCCCCCTTATCTGCTGGCTTGATAACTACGTCCTTCATAATTCATAATTGTTTTTTGTCCTTTTAGTGTGTTCAGTGTTAATTTATGTTGTTTTAACAATTTTTTCTAGTACATATCAACACACTGAAGTTTTGATTTTCGTATCACACAAGGGAGTTCGCTCCTTAATGTTTGGATCTACTACTGGCTCTATGGACCCTGATGGAGTGAGATGGTTCTGGATCAAAAAGAAAACAAAATCAAGCAAATTTTTATACTGCATTTTTTCTCCCTATTGGTTATGATTATCTGATGATTCTATGCTAATTATGTAGATATTTCGTACAATTGTATCTGTATATAGTCAAAAATTATATGATATTTTGTATGTATCGAGACTTATATAGCTGAAATGGTGATTCTGATCCTACTACAGGTCATTGATGTAGTGATATGGCCATTTACATTGCTATTTTCCCCCCTCTTTTTATTTATTGTATGGGGGTGTTATGAGGTATAATTCACCTCGATTATAATAACCATAGCAAATGGATTTTGAGAATTTTTCTGATTATATAGGCATGGTATGTAATTCCCCTTTTCCCTCCCACCTATTCATGCGTTGTCGGCTTTATATGGGAGTGCATTTAAAGTTTAGCCTATTTTCATTACAATGTCCATGTAGAAGAAACATAGATATCCTCCATTCCCACAGGCTTGAGCGCGCACCGCGCATGCGCTGTGTTGCGGCGGGGCGGCTGGCACTCTAAGAAGCATTGTGTCGCATGGCAACATGCCCGGTCACATGACCGGACCATGTGACTATGTGACGCGCGTGTTGAGCGCCGCCTCCCTTGCCGCGTCACAACATGGCGGTGATGCGCCACACACAGCTGAGGGCGGTCAGTGATCCATGCAGGGGCTATATTAAGAACCAGATATGTTGCCTACTTACCTCCTGATGAAACTGCAGAGGCGGTGAAACACGCGTCGGGGTGTGTTCACAAGTCCCCTCCACCTGGGTGGCAGCATGACTACAGGTACACTGGTATTTCTTTACATGGCGATTTTTGTGTGTGCCTTTTCCTTATAGCAAATTTGCTGCATCTTGTAGGTCATTTTTAGGCTGCATATTCAGCATAACAATATATAATAGACCTATGCTGCGCCCTATTTAGGTGCTGGGTACCGTTATACAGTTTGTCTCTCATCCACTAACCATAAGTTTGCTGATATTAGGGTGAGGTATTTTTATCCCCCTATATACTCTGTACTGTACTATTTAAATATGGTGTTGTATGATATATACTTTTTAATCATGGTGCAATAAAATTTGTTATATATTGGGATCATGTTCCTTCGTTTTACTCTTTTTGGTATAGTACAACTTCACCTTCGCTTGCACATCTCCTGGCCAACACTTCAACCAAATGGATCTGAGGCCTGCGTTGGATAATGTTGCTGACCTGGCTGCTAGCTTTGCTAAGTCTGCCAAAGTGTCTGAGAGGAAGGCAGGCACCCCTTTCATTACTGGGAGTGTGGCTAACATGGAATCTTTTGGCACCTTATTCTTAAGGTGGTCCTCCAGATTATTTAACCAGACCATAAGTGACCTGGCTGTACATGTTGCTGCTATAGCCAGTTTTAAAGCTCCCACTAAAGATTCTCTTGTACCTTTTAGAAAACTATCATTTTTCCTATCTAAGGGGTACTTTAGCAATCTCATATCTTCAAAGGGAAGTGAAGATTTCCTTGAGGCCTCTATATTAAGAGACTTCTGTGTTGCAGCACTAATACTCTATTACACTGTCCTTTGATACACACTGCTTCTTGGTTTATAAGGTCTATGTAATTTATCATTGCTCTAATTTCCATGCTATACCAGTAGAGATCTCTGACACTACAGGCGTTCGGAGCACTAGTGGGCCACTCTTCTATTTTCTCTGATGTGATGTATTTTTTCCATCTGTTCCCACATCAGTTTTAGCTGTCTTTTCTTCCCTTACTTCATATTATTGTCACTGTTAGATATTTAGTGTTTAATACATTTTCATATTTTTGCTAAGATTACCCCTTTGTTTGATCATCTCTTTTATTTCATTCACATTACTTAGATTGTATTATTTATTGTTATTGGATTTTTTTACTTAGAGATTCTTCTCCTTTTTTGGTTGTTTGTTCCAGGATGCTGTAGGTTCTTCCTCAAAGGGAACTTTCTTCTTGAAAGAAGGAGGAAATGGGCCTATCTTTTCCGGTTTTCCCGATTCTTTATCAATATGTCCCTCGACTTTTCTGTTAATGTGGAAGCTCTTGTTCTTCCTCTGATACAGGGTCCAAAACATTATGTCCTGAACAGATTTTTTTGGCTTCTCGTCTACTAACCCAATGTGGAACTTACCGCCTTTCCTAAATCCTCCACCTTTTCTAGTGGAAAACAATGTCCACTCCCAATGTCACTCTCAGATCAAGTGGCAATTGATGAGGATTCATACTGAACTCCCTCTTCTGACTCAGTAGAATTATCTGACAGCCAGGGAGACTGTTTGGCTCTGAAATGTTTACATCTTACTTTTTCTGAGTGGGACAGTAATTTTGAGGAGTTTTCTACATCAGTTCTAATGAGAAATATCAAATTAGAGGGTAAATTTTGGGGGCTGTTCTGAAACAGTATGATCTATACAGGACTGGCACAATTTTTTAGGCAATGTCCAAGTCAACCCCTGTCTACATAGCACAAACTCTATAGTTGGTTTTTGATGAACAGTTTTTAGTGGCCTTCTGGTACCATCAGAAAAGGAAGAGAAAAAAGAGAAAGAAAACCTCATTAACAGGCTAAACTTTTATGTAGATCATTCACCACTCAGATGATATGAAGGGTACCGGAACAGGAGGCAGAATCACATCCGATAAATCTCCTCTGGAGACAGCAGAATCTTCCATTCTGCTGGAGGTGTGCCTATCTGGCCTGGAATTCCTGGTCTTGTGTACTCCACCTGAGCGATCCCCACTGCTGCTGCCCCACTGATATAGATGTGGCTGTTGGTGTACCTGCTTCTTCTGGTGCTGCTTCTAGTGCTGCATCTGTAGACTATGTGGCTGATGTTCCGGCTCCAAGTGCTGCTGCATCGGCTGCTTTCCATGATGCTGCACAGGATCCCAGCCTGGCCAGAGAACGAACTCTTATATAGGAAAAGACAAGGGGGATCTGCCAGCTGTCACGTTCACTGCAGATTTCAGTACCGTCCCTGGAAGTACCTCTGAGTGAAAGGTTGCCTGTGCGCATCATCAAGGCATGACTTCTGGTCCACACCCTACGCCTGCGCAGCCCGGCTGCGAGGCCACTGGGCAACCAAAGCCTTGATGGTGCCGTCGCACATGCTCGTCCAACAGGCGACCCCCCCCATGGGCGCCCCCACAGCGCTTCTAGGCTACCAGAGCCGGCCGCACCAGAGACAGTGACATGAAAGTTATCGACCAGCCAGGTCTAGGAATCCTATCTTCTTTCTCTTCTATCTTATTTTCTTCTACCACTGTCCTAAACAAGGCTCCCATATCAAGGACAGTAAATCAACTGATGCAAGGAGAAGTGCCGCCCTTTTTATCCTGAAGGTTTATTGTACTTGAGATACAGATCCCCTCTCTCGTGGTGCTGTCATGGATGACAGAAAAACTTAAGGCTAAGTGCACACGTACCGGAACTCTCGCGGAAATTACCGCGAGAATTCCGGAATCCCAGTCCGCGGGAAAATCGCATTTTAAATTCCTGCGATTTTCCCGTGGAAAAACTAGCATTTTGCAAGCGTAATTAGCTTGCAGAATGCTAGCGTTTTCCAGGCGATCTGTAGCATCGCTTGGAGAACTGATTGACAGGTTGGTCACACTCGTCAAACATAGTGTTTACAAGTGTGACCAACTATTTACTACTGAGGCCGCCTATGCAGCATCAGTAGTAAAAGATAGAATGTAAAAAAAAATAAAAAATGGTGTTATTCTTACCCTCCGACGTCCTGCGCATCCATTCCCAGTAATCCTTTGCGAAAATGCCCGCGATGACATCCGTTCTCGCGGGATCGCGATGTCTCGCGGTAATTCGCGATGACGTCGCGCGAATGACCGCGAGACTTCGCAATCCCGCGAGAACGGACGCCATCGCGGGCATTTTCGCAAAGGATTACTGGGAACGGGAGCGTGGAGAGAGGCGGGAATGCTGCGCGGGACGTCGGAGGGTGAGAATAACAATATTTTTTATTTTTAAATTCTTTTTTTTACAGGGATATGGTACCCAAAGCCCGGAGGACAGTCTTCTCTCCTCCGGACCATGGGTACCATCCGCAATTGTTCTGCTTACTTTTCGCATGGTGTGCACAGCCACATGCGGGAAATAAGCGGAACAATGCATTCCTATGGGTGCGGGATCGCCGTGATTCCGCAAATTAATGAGCATGCTGCGGTTTTTACCGCGAAGCGATTCCGCCGCGGTAAAAACCGCAGCATTAGCACAGCATTGCGGAATCCCATAGGAATGCATGGGATGCTTATTTTTCGCGTTTTTGCGGCAAAATCGCGCGGTTAAAACCGCCGTGGAAACGCGAAAAAAAGCCACGTGTGAACTCAGCCTAAGAATTGAGGTGCAGAAATCTTGCAGTGTGAAATTTTAAATATTTGACTGTAACAGAAGGCAAGTCTCAGCAAATGGACATAAAGAAACAAATAACATGACAGCAAAAACAAACTATTTGATCAGGTGTGCTACCCAGCTGTCACGGGTTTACCGCGACAGAGAAGAGCCAGAAGACCACAGCATCTGATTCCTCCTACTCCTGCACTGATTATAAGCACTTCACCTTCATATTAAATGCTGTAAGTTTCTTTTGTCAGTGCAGGGGTTAATCTGCTCTGTTGAGAGCTCCTGAAGTTTTAAGCCTCTGGGCTGTGCACTGTTAGTCCCCCCAATCTCCTTTATAAACTGGGCCCTGGCTAGCACTCATTGTCAGAGTAGGTTATGCAGCATGTCTGGAGGTTGTTGGTGATTATTACTGGAGAAAGGCGTTTGGTGGCTTTATCTGACTCTTCCAAGATTTTGAGTGTGTGATCGTTCCCTTTTTACTCTTAATTTGGTTAAACCCCATCGTCCACTCCCTGGTGCATTCCTCTATTGTTTATGTGTGAGTATATTTGTAGGTTTGGTATTTTTCATTACCCCTGTACGTATTACCTTGTTAGTCTGGTTGGTGTATTATGGTACACTACGACTTCCCTTTTCCCTGCGTGGTGGAAGGATACAGACCGAGGGCAGATTCAGGAGCTAAATTAAGGTACATGGCCTCATCAGAAGTAATTCTGAGAGCAGGGCAGGCTAGGGCGCCCCCGAGTGTTAGGGAAGGGAAGAAGCCCCTGGTCCCAGGACTCCCAATAATACAGTTGTGGCCAAAAGTATTGACACCCCTGCAATTCTGTCAGATAATACTCAGTTTCTTCCTGAAAATGATTGCAAACACAAATTCTTTGGTATTATTATCTTCATTTAATTGGTCTTAAATGAAAAAACACAAAAGAGAATTTAGCAAAAAGCAAAACACTGATCATTTCACACAAAACTCCAAAAATGGGCCAGACAAAAATATTGGCATCCTCAGCCTAATACTTGGTTGCACAACGTTTAGCCAAAATAACTGCGACCAACTGCTTCCGGTAACCATCAATGATTTCTTACAATGCTCTACTGGAATTTTAGACCATTCTTCTTTGGCAAACTGCTCCAGGTCCCTGATATTAGAAGGGTGCCTTCTCCAAACTGCCATTTGTGACATCAGCACTCTATAAGTATACCCCACAAGTGCAGACACTCTCCAATTCCATACACCAAAACTACATGTTCATCAGTATTTTGCAGCTGTGCTGCCTCCTCCTTTATCATAAAGGTCTGCTGCATCCTGCTCAATGTGACCTAGTGTTGGTTTTTCTGTGATGTTTATTTTATATAGAATACCGTTTATTAGTGGAAGGTATGGAGATCAGTATTAAGGCTTGCTCACTCAAGCGTATAACTTCAACAAGTGCTATCTGTTGTTTTATCGGATAGCACTTGGTCCAATGTTATACTATGGGGAACTGCAGATTTACTTCTTTCTCATGTCGATTCAGCTTAAGAATAAAGATCACAGTATGCTGTGAATGGCTTTGCAAATTGGATAATGTACACCAATTCAAGTCTGTCTGTGCGTGTAAAACATCAGATGTCATCCGTGTGCAGTCCTTTTACCACTGACACAGACAATGGAGAAGATGGAGAAATTAAGTTCTCCGTCTTCTCCTCATCCGAGAGAGTCAGATCACACACTAAGGTTACACTTGTATTAAACTTTAACAGAGTTTAAGCTGAGTGAGATTCATATAGTAATCGATTTGATTCTGTCTAAAGAGAGAATCATCACTCAGGTGACCCCGGCCTAAGGGCTCGTACTCACTTGCGAGAGACTTGCGCGATTTTCGTGTGAGTCTCTCGCATGAAAACCCGGCACTGCCGCCGGCACTCAGGACCGGAGCACTCAGTTGCATAGAAATAAATGTAGCCGCACGCTCCAGTCGAGTGCCAGCAGCAGTGATGGGTTTTCATGCGAGAGACTCACACGAGAATCGTGTGAGTCTCTCGCAAATGAGTATGAGCCCTAATAATGAGTTTCTGCAGACAACAATGAAGCATGATGAAGGTTCCTTGCAAGACTGGGGCTGCATTTCAGCAAATAGAGTTGTTGATTTCGTCAGCAGTAATGGTGTCAATGTAAGGGGGTGAAGCACAAGAAGACTCAGAGGGGGGTTACCTTCTCCGCTCCTGATCTGGAACCACTTGGCCAGACAGCAGGCTTGTTAGAGGGAAGACTTTCTGCCCTGGACGTGCTGGGTCATGTGACTGCTGAGAGGAGAGAGGAACAGGAAAGAGGGCAGTCTGAGAGCGTGCGACGCTCAGAGCAGCGTGTGCAGGGGACAAGGCAGGTTGCAGCTGCACGCAGGGGAGAAGAGAGAACTCCCGATCAGAGGACAAATCCAGGGGGGACTGTGCAGAGAGACTGCATCTTGTGAGTACGTGAGACCAGAGCCTGCAGTGACTGGAGTGATGTGCCCTGACTCCCGTGCAGAGACAGTGACCCCTGTTCGTAGCCCCGGTACCTGCGGTGTTGGTGCAGAGCCCCTGACTCCTGTTGAGAGACTTAGAGACACAGAGCCTTGATTCCTGCAGAGAGACTGTTTAGTTTTGGAGCATAGACTCAGAGCAAGGGACACCCGGAATGCCTTGTGTTCCCCTTGCCTTTCTTCATTAACCCCCGAGACCCCTGTTGTGGGTCCTTAGACTGCAGAGCCTACAGCAACTAGGGAGATGACAAGTGCCGCTGCTGACGGCGCCAACGCAGGAGAAGACGACCCTACAAGCAAGTACTCAGCAGACTGAAACGTTCCAAGAACACCTGTTTCTAACTGTTATTCTTTTTGACTGTTTGATATACTGCTTTAAAACCAGTTTAACCCCCACTGCTTTCTCCCTGCAAGGAGTATCATATCCCTGTAAATAAAACCCTTTAACTTTTGATCTGTCTCGGTTCCGTGGTGACATACCAGCACCTGCACGTTTATTACATCCTCAATTTTGAGAAACGCAGCAAGATACTTATCTATCGTGCAATACCATTGTTGAGATTACATGACGTGACATAAGGATTTGTGTAAGTGTACATCTACAGAAATTATGTGGCTAATTGTATTATGCTTTAACCCCTTCACTACCTTTATGTACTTGTACGTCACAAATAGCGCCCCTCTGCACACTGAGCCCACATCTTTCCCAGCACTTGATGCCTGATTTAATTAGCCATTATGTGCCTTTAAGGCCACTTTCAAACATACAGTATTTGGTCAGTATTTTACGTCAGTATTTGTATGCCAATACAAGAGTGGTCGAAATAAAAAGTAATTTTTTTACCGTAAATTCTCTTTGCTTTAGTTTAAAATTTTCTTCCATCTAGTTCCCCTCCTTTTGTTGTGTAGTTATCACATATAATCAAGAGGCCTTAAGCCTAGAAGAAATACAGAAAAAGCAAGTTGATTGGAAGGGAAAGTTTGTGATGCTGCTTCGGAATAAAGGAACGAGAATGTGCTGTAAGAAATTATGCCTTCCTTGTTGTCCTACAGCATCAGAACCGATGGGGATATGGCAATTAACCATCACTTGGGTACTGTCAACCGCAGTCAGTAGAACCGCGGTGCCAAAGGCCGACTCTCCAGAACATTGGATATCCAGCCTCCTTTAATTCAAATCTACACTTCACTAAGCCTAGTTGCAGCGGTGTGGAGATATGGTGTCCTGCTCCTTTTAATATTCAGGGAGCAGGTGTATGACCTGGAATTTACACACATCTCATCACAGTGCACAAGTTACACACATCTCACAGCAGTGCACAAGTTACACGCAGCTCATAGCAGTCGTATACATCACAAGAACACAGCAAGCAAGGAAAAAAAGATAAAACCAGGGAGAGACAGAAGCTGAAGGTAACAACACTTAATCTCTAGCAACCTGATAGTGTCAGGAGGGTGTAAATGTCCCTACTGGCTCAAAATAGCCACCCTGTAATGGGTCAGTACTGCCCCAAACATTTATATATATATAAATATATATATATATATATATATATACTAGATGGTGGCCCGATTCTATCGCATCGGGTATTCTATTCTAGAGTCTCTGTTAAAATAAAAAATAGTGATATACTCACCTCCCGACGGCCCCCGGACTCTTTCTCTCCTCTCACCACGCTCCCGGCATCTTCTGGTCCCAGTAATGCTTAGGGCAAAACACCGCTGATGACGTTGCGCTCTCGCGAGAGTGACGTCATCTCCGGCCCTTCTCGCTAAGCATTACTGGGACCGGAAGATGCTGGGAGCGTGGTGAAAGGAGGGACAGAGTCCGGGGGTCGTCGGAAGGTGAGTATATAACTATTTTTTTATTTTAGCTGAGACTCTAGAATACCCGGATGCGATAGAATCGGGCCACCATCTAGTGTATTATACTCCCCTTACACCCGGAGCTGCTGTCACTGTTCTGTTACCTAATGTATTGTACTCCAGTTACACCCAGAGCTGCTGTCACTGTTCGGCTGTTATCTAATATATTGTACTCCAGTTAATCCCAGAGCTGCAGTCACTGTAATGCTTTTACCTAATGTATTGTAGTCCAGTTACACCCAGAGCTGCAGTCACTGTTCAGATCTTACCAAATGTATCATATTCAAGTTACACCCAGAGTGGCAGTCACTGTTCTGCTGTTACCTAATGTGTTGTACTCCAGTTACACCCAGAGCTGCTGTCACTGTTTTGCTGTTATCTAATGTATTGTACTCCACTTAATCCGAGAGCTGCAGTCACTGTTCTGCTCTTACCTAATGTATTATACTCCTGTTACAGCCAGAGCTGCAGTCACTGTTCAGCTGTTACCTAATGTACTCCTGTTACACCCAGAGCTGCAGTCACTGCTCTGCTGTTACCTAATGTAGTGTACTCCAGTTACACCCAGATCTGCAGTCACTGTTCTGCTGTTATCTAATGTATTGTACTCAAGTTACTCCCAAAGCTGCAGTCACTGTTCTGCTTTTACCTAATGTATTGTAGTCCAGTTACACCCAGAGCTGCAGTCACTGTTCTGCTGTTACCTAATGTATTGTACTCCAGTTACACCCAGATCTGCAGCCACTGTTCTGCTGTTACCTAATGTAGTGTACTCCAGTTACACACAGATCTGTAGTCACTGTTCTGCTGTTACCTAATGTAGTGTACTCCAGTTACACCCAGAGCTGCAGTCACTGTTCTGCTGTTACCTAATGTATTGTACTCCAGTTACACCAAGAGCTGCAGTCACTGTTCTGCTGTTACCTAATGTATTGTACTCCAGTTTCACCCAGATCTGCAGCCACTGTTCTGCTGTTACCTAATGTAGTGTACTCCAGTTAAACCCAGATCTGCAGTCACTGTTCTGCTCTTACCTAATGTATTATACTCCTGTTACAGCCAGATCTGCAGTCACTGTTTAGATCTTACCTAATGTATTGTACTCCAGTTACACCCTGAGCTGCATTCACTTTTCTGCTGTCACCTAATGTATTGTACGCAAGTTACACCCAGAGCTGCAGTCACTGTTCTACTGTTGCCTATTTACCTAATGTATTGTACTCCAGAATATGTACAGAACTGTGCCTGTGTAATGAGCAACGCAGCAGTGATGCCTTTAACGGCTGTAATGTGCCTGTACAATAAGGAATGCGGCCGTGTTGCCACGACGACTAAGCAACTGTCGCTGATTAGTCGTGGCCTAACTGAAGCGACCAATCAGCGAGGTGGGATTTCCATGACAGACAGACAGACAGAATTAGACAATCATATAGTATATATATATATATATATATATATATACACTCACTGGCCACTTTATTAGGTACACCTGTCCAACTGTGTGTTAAGACTTAATTTCTAATCAGCCAATCACATGGCGGCAACTCAGTGCATTTAGGCATGTAGACATGGTCAAGACAATCTCCTGCAGTTCAAACCGAGCATCACTATGGGGAAGAAAGGTGATTAGAGTGCCTTTGAACGTGGCATGATTGTTGGTGCCAGAAGGGCTGGTCTGAGAATTTCAGAAACTGCTGATCTACTGGGATTTTCACGCACAACCATCACTAGGGTTTACAGAGAATGGTCCGAAAAAGAAAAAAAATCCAGTGAGCGGCAGTTCTGTGGCCGGAAATGCCATGTTGATGCCAGAGGTCAGAGGAGAATGGGCAGACTGGTTCGAGCTGATACAAAGGCAACAGTGACTCAAATTGCCACCCGTTACAACCAAGGTAGGCAGAAGAGCATCTCTGAACGCACAGTGCGTCGAACTTTGAGGCAGATGGGCTACAGCAGCAGAAGACCACACTGGGTACCACTCCTCTCAGCTAAGAACAGGAAACTGAGGCTACAATTTGCACAAGCTCATCGAAATTGGATAGTAGAAGATTGGAAAAACGTTGCCTGGTCTGATGAGTCTCGATTTCTGCTGCGACATTCGGATGGTAGGGTCAGAATTTGGCGTAAACAACATGAAAGCATGGATCCATCCTGCCTTGTATCAACGGTTCAGGCTGGTGGTGGTGGTGTCATGGTGTGGGGAATTTTTTCTGGGCACTCTTTGGGCCCCTTGGTACCAATTGAGCATCGTTGCAACGCCACAGCCTACCTGAGTATTGTTGCTGACCATGTCCATCCCTTTATGACCACAATGTACCCAACATCTGATGGCTACTTTCAGCAGGATAATGCGCCATGTCATAAAGCTCGAATCATCTCAGATTGGTTTCTTGAACATGACAATGAGTTTACTGTACTCAAATGGCCTCCTCAGTCACCAGATCTCAATCCAATAGAGCATCTTTGGGATGTGGTGGAACGGGAGATTCGCATCAGGGATGTGCAGCCGACAAATCTGCGCCAACTGTGTGATGCCATCATGTCAATATGGTCCAAAATCTCTGAGGAATGCTTCCAGCACCTTGTTGAATCTCTGCCACGAAGAATTGAGGCAGTTCTGAAGGCAAAAGGGGGTCCAACCCCTTACTAGCATGGTGTACCTAATAAAGTGGCCAGTGAGTGTATATACACAGTATATATATATATATCTAATATATAAAGCTCAATGTGTGTGTTTGTATGTTTGTATGCATGTGTGTATGTCTAGGATTGGCATCTGCACCGTCGCAGCTACAGCCGCAAAATTTTGCACAGTCACACGTCTGGACCCCGAGAGCGTCATAGGCTATGTTGTGAGGTGAAATTTTAACCCCACGCATTCCAATTCACCAAACAATTTTGCCCCTTGGTACATAATGGGGAAAAAGTGTATGTATGTGTGTATGTCCGGGATTGGCATCTGCACTGTCGTAGCTACAGCCATAAAATTTTGCACAGTCACACGTTTGCACCCCGAGAGCGTCATAGGCTATGTTGTGAGGTGAAATTTTAACCCCATGCATTCCAATTCAACAAACAATTTTGCCCCTATCTACATAATGGGGAAAAAGTGAAAGGAAAAGTGTTGGAGGCAAATTGACAGCTGCCAGATGTGAACAAGGGGGACTTAAACAATGAGAGCGATGGCACTAAAGAGTATATACCATACAGTTGCTAAGTTGGGGCCCTGACATGGGATACTCTCCACACACGGGGATATGAACACACACACAAAATGCGCCACACACTACCACGTGCTTCAACACATATACCACCCTCAGCACAGATTTCACCAAACATACACCAACCTCGCCACATAAAAGTCGAAACACAAAAATCGCCACTCAAAACTCACCACGCTGTCCCAGAGCTTTTAAAATATGAAAAATGAGCTGTGATTGGTTGCTATCAGCAGCAGTTTTCTTTGTAGACAGTTGTGGTAGCTGAGGCCTATTATTCTTATCATTTCTATGGTGTTATTGTCCTTCTGTAAAGCTGGAAATAACACAATTTATTACCGTGCCAACACAGACCACCCTCTGACACAGACTGCAGGAGGAGCCCAGTATCACACAGGATAGGATTAGATACACGGCTCAGCAGTCAGTTTAACACAGGATAGGATTAGATACACAGCTCAGCAGTCAGTATCATACAGGAGAGGATTAGATACACAGCTCAGCAGTCAGTATCACACAGGATAGGAATAGATACACGGCTCAGCAGACGGTATCACACAGGATAGGATTAGATACACAGCTCAGCACACATTATCACACAGAACAGTATTAGATATATGACTCCGCAGACAGTATCACACAGAATAGGATTAGATACATGGCTCAGCAGTGAGTATCACATAGGATAGGATTAGATACACGGTTCAGCAGTCAGTATCACACAGGATAGGATTAGATACACGGCTGAGCAGTCAGTAACACGCAGGATAGGATTAGGTACATGGCTCAGCAGTCAGTATCACACAGGATAGGGTTAGATACATGGCTCAGCAGACGGTATCACACAGGATAGGATTAGATACAGTGCTCAGCAGTAAGTATGACACAGGATAGGATTAGATACACAGCTGAGCAGTCAGTAACACAGGATAGAATTAGATACACAGCTCAGCAGAAAGCATCACACAGGAGAGGATTAGGTACACAGCTTGGCAGACATTATCACACAGGATAGGGTTAGATACACAGGTCAGAAACAGGATGTGCCAAAGGAGAGGACATTTTCATTCCAAGAATTCCACTCATTCCATCTGATTTGTTTTTTGATTTTAAACACCTCCAGTATCCAGTTCATCTGCTGTTTGCAATGTCCATTAACAATGCTCAGGGACAGTCCTTGAAAGTAGTAGTAGGGATCGATTTGCAATCTCCTTGCTTTTCTCATGATCAACTTTAAGTGATCTGTTCAAGAGTTGGAACTGCCAAAAAATCTGTTCATCTTTGCACTGAAAGGAAAAACAAAAAATGTTGTTTATCAAAATGCTCTTGAATGAGTTGAAAATAAAATACTATCAATAATCGTTTAATTAATTTGTATTGAAAATCTGTAGTGTTGAATATATGATGTGAAATGTTTTTATGTGCAATATAATCATTATAATTTGTTATAACTAACCACAGTTGGTTACTATGCCCAGGCAACGCCGGGCTCTTCAGCTAGTGTGTATATATATATATATATATATATACACACAGTCATATGTTAAAGTTAACCCCTTCACCCCCAAGGGTGGTTTGCACGTTCATGACCGGGCCAATTTTTACAATTCTGACCACTGTACATTTATGAGGTCATAACTCTGGAACGCTTCAATGGATCGTGGTGATTCTGACATTGTTTTCTCGTGACGTATTGTACTTCATGTTAGTGGTAAAATTTCATTCAAATAACTTGCATTTATTTGTGAAAAAAACGGAAATTTGGCAAAAATTTTGAAAATTTCGCAATTTTCCAACTTTGAATTTTTATGCCCTTAAATCACAGAGATACGGCACACAAAAAACTTGATAACTAACATTTCCCACATGTTTACTTTACATCAGCACAATTTTGGAACCAAAATTTTTTTTTGTTAGGAAGTTATAAGGGTTAAAAGTTGACCAGCGATTTCTCATTTTTACAACACCATTTTATTTTTAGGACCACATCACATTTGAAGCCACTTTGAGGGGTCTATATGATAGAAAATACCCAAAAGTGACACCATTCTAAAAACTGCACCCCTTAAGGTGCTCAAAACCACATTCAAGAAGTTAATTAACCCTTTAGGTGCGTCACAGGAATTTTTTTGAATATTTAAAAAAAAATGAACATCTAACTTTTTTTCACAAAAAAAATACTTCAGGTTCAATTTTTTTTATTTTACCAAGGGTAACAGGAGAAATTGGACTGCAAAAGTTATTGTGCAATTTGTCCTGAGTACGCTGATACCTGATTTGTGGGGGGAATGACTGTTTCGGTGCATGGCAGAGCTCAGAATGGAAGGAGCGCCGTTTGACTTTTTCAATGCAAAATTGGCTGGAATTCAGATCGGACGCCATGTCACGTTTGGAGAGTCCCTGATGTACCTAAACAGTGGAAACCCCCTACAAGTGACCCCATTTTGGAAACTAGACCCCCCAAGGAACTTATCTAGATATGTGGTGAGAACTTTGAACCCACAAGGGCTTTACAGAAGTTTATAACGTACAGCGGTACAATTAAAAAATCATATTTTTTCCACAAAAATGATCTTTTCACCCCAATTTTTATTTTCCCAAGGGTAACAGGACCCTAAAAGTTATTGTGCAATTTGTCCTCAGTATTCTGATACCCCACATGTGGGGGTAAACCACTATTTGGGCGCATGGCAGAGCTCGGAAGGGAAGCAGCGCCATTTGACGTTTTTTGGCTGGAATTGAGATCGGACACCATGTCGCGATTGGAAAACCCTTGATGTACCTAAACAGTGGAAACCCCCCACAAATGACCCCATTTTGAAAACTAGACCCCCTAAGGAACTTATCTAGATGTGAGGTGAGCACTTTGAACCCCCAAGGGCTTCACAGAAGTTTATAATGCCCGGGCATGAAATAAAAAAATCGTATTTTTTCCACAAACATGATCAATTAGTCCCCAATTTTTTCATTTTCCCAAGGGTAACAGGAGAAATTGGATCGCAAAAGTTGTTGTCCAATTTGTCATGAGTACGCTGACACCCCATATGTGGGAGAAAACTACTGTATGGACACCTAAACTATTGAAACTCCCCACAAGTGACCCCATTTTGGACACTAGACCCCCCACGGAACTTATCTAGATGTGTGGTGAGCACTTTGAACCCCCAAGTGCTTCACAGAAGTTTATAACGCTCGGACGTGAAAATAAAAAAATCATTTTTTTCCACAAAAATTATATTTTTGCCCCCAATTTTTTATTTTCCTTAGGGTAACAGGAGAAATTGGACCCCAAAAATTGTTTTGCAATTTGTCCTGAGTAGGCTGATACCCTACATGTGGGGGTAAAACACTTTGGGCGCATGGCAGAGCTTGGAAGGGAAGGAGCACCATATGACTTTTTCAACTCAGAATTGGCTGGAATTGAGATCAGACGCAATGTTGCATTTGGAGAGCCCCTGATGTGCCCAAACAGTGGAAACCCCCAATTCTAACTCCAACCCGAACCCCAAAACACCTCTAACCCTAATCTCAGCCCTAACCCTAGCCCTAACCCAAGCCCTAACCCTAGCCCTAACCCTAACGCTAACCCTAGCGCTAACTCTAACCCTAGCCCTAACCCTAGCCCTAACCCTAACCCTAATGGAAAAATGGAAATAAATACATTTTTTTAATTTTATTATTTTTCCCTAACTAAGGGGGTGATAACGGGGGGTTTGATTTACTATTTATGGCGGTTTTCATGTTTGGCGGCTGTCGCACGCTAAAAGACGCTTTTTATTGTAAAAATAGTTTTTGCATCACCACATATTGAGAGCTATAATTTTTCCGTATTTTGACCCACCGAGTCATGTGAGGTCTTATTTTTTGCGGGACGTGTTGACGTTTTTATTGGTACAATTTTCGGGCACGTGACATTTTTTGATCACTTTTTATTCCGATTTTTGGGACGCAGAATGAACAAAAACCAGCGTTTCATGAATTTCTTTTGGGGGAGTGCGTTTACACCGTTCCGCGTGCGGTAAAATTGATAAAGCGGTTTTATTCTTCGGGTCAGTACGGTTACAGCGATACCTCATTTAGGTCTTTTTTTATGTTTTGTCGGTTTTATGCAATGAACACTATTTTATATAAAAAATAATTATTTTTGCATCGCTTTATTCTGCGAGCTATAACTTTTTTATTTTTTCGCTGATGATGCTGTGTGGCAGCTCTTTTTTTGCGGGACAAGATGACGTTTTCAGTGGTACCACGGATATTTATTTCCTTTTTTTTGATCGCGCGTTATTACACTTTTTGTTTGGCAGTATGATAATAAATCATTATTTTTTGCTTCGTTTTTTATTTTTATTTTTTAAGGGGTTCGCTAAAGGGGTTAACTAATGGGACAGTTTTATAGGGCAGGTCGTTACGGACGCGGCGATACCTAATATGTGTACTTTTATTGTTTTGGGGTTTTTTTATTTTCAAAAAATGAATTTACTGGGGAATTTTTTTTTTTTTTTTTTTACTAATTTATTTGGCGATTTTTTTAAAATTATTTTTACACTTTTTTTTAATTTTTTTTTTACTTTATTACATAATCCCAGGTGGGACATCACTGTCCTGTGACAGATCGCTGATCTGTCACATCACAGATCACTGTGACAGATCAGCAATCTGTCACAGGCATTGAAGAAGACTTCCTCTTGCCTGCGCTTTGCAGGCACTGAGGAAGCCAGCTTCCTGCAGGCCCCCGAAGGCCCCCGTCGCCATCTTGGATTCGGGGGCCTGGAGGAAAGGAGTCCCCCGCAGCAGCGCTGCACATTGCGCTGCCGTGGGGGGCTCAGGGAAGCAAGGAGGGAGCCCCCTCCCTGCCGATGCTTCCCTTTAACTCCCAGGAACACCGCGATCATGTTTGATCGCGGTGTGCAAGGGGTTAACGTGTCGGGGGCGGTCCGTGACCGCCCCTGACACATTGTGCCGGGTGTCAGCTGTGATAATCAGCTGACACCCGGCCGCGATCACTACGTGGGTGCCGCTGATCGCGGTAGACGTACTATCCCATCCATGGGCATATGGGCCCGGGTCCCATGGATGGGATAGTACGTCGGATGTCAGGAAGGGGTTAAAGTTTGGGCACCCCTATTAATGTTAACCTTTTTTCTTTATAACAATTTTGGTTTTTGCAACAGCTATTTCAGTTTCATATATCTAATAACTGATGGACTCAGTTATATTTCTGGATTCAAATGAGGTTTATTGTACTAACAGAAAATGTGCAATCTGCATTTAAACAAAATTTGACCGGTGCAAAAGTATGGGCACCCTTATCATTTTCTTGATTTGAACACTCCTAACTACTTTTTACTGACTTCCTGAAGCACTAAATTGGTTTTGTAACCTCATTGAGCTTTGAACTTCATAGCCAGGTATATCAAATCATGAGAAAAGGTATTTAAGGTGGCCACTTGCAAGTAGTTCTCCTATGAAGAGTGGCATCATGGGCTCCTCAAAACAACTCTCAAATGATCTGAAAACAAAGATTATTCAACATAGCTTTTCAGGGGAAGGATACAAAAAGTTGTCTCAGAGATTTAACCTGTCAGTTTCCACTGTGAGGAACATAGTAAGGAAATGGAAGAACACAGGTACAGTTCTTGTTAAGCCCAGAAGTGGCAGGCCAAGAAAATTATCAGAAAGGCAGAGAAGAAGAATGGCGAGAACAGTCAAGGATAATCCACAGACCACCTCCAAAGACCTGCAGCATCATCTTGCTGCAGATGGTGTCACTGTGCATCAGTCAACAATACAGCGCACTTTGCACAAGGAGAAGCTGTATGGGAGAGTGATGCGAAAGAAGCCGTTTCTGCAAGCACGCCACAAACAGAGTCGCCTGAGGTATGCAAAAGCACATTTGGACAAGCCAGTTAAATTTTGGAAGAAGGTCCTGTGGACTGATGAAACAAAGATTGAGTTGTTTGGTCATACAAAAAGGCGTTATGCATGGAGGCTTAAAAACACAGCATTCCAAGAAAAACACTTGCTACCCACAGTAAAATTTGGTGGAGGTTCCATCATGCTTTGGGGCTGTGTGGCCAATGCCGACACCGGGAATCTTGTTAAAGTTGAGGGTCGCATGGATTCAACTCAGTATCAGCAGATTCTTGACAATAATGTGCAAGAATCAGTGACGAAGTTGAAGTTACGCAGGGGATGGATATTTCAGCAAGACAATGATCCAAAACACCGCTCCAAATCTACTCAGGCATTCATGCAGAGGAACAATTACAATGTTCTGGAATGGCGATCCCAGTCCCCAGACCTGAATATCATTGAACATCTGTGGGATGATTTGAAGCGGACTGTCCATGCTCGGCGACCATCAAACTTAACGGAACTGGAATTGTTTTGTAAACAGGGATGGTCACAAATACCTTCATCCAGGATCCAGGAACTCATTAATAGCTACAGGAAGCGACTAGAGGCTGTTATTTTTGCAAAAGGAGGATCTACGAAATATTAATGTCACTTTTATGTTGAGGTGCCCATACTTTTGCACCGGTCAAATTTTGTTAAAATACAGATTGCACATTTTCTGTTAGTTACATTTCTGCATTCAAATGAGGTTTATTGTACTGAGTCCATCAGTTATTAGATATATGAAACTGAAATAGCTGTTGCAAAAACCAAAATTGTTATAAAGAAAAAAGGTTAACATTAATAGGGGTGCCCAATCTTTAACATATGACTGTATATATATATATATACACACACATATACATATAAACAAAAGACAATGATCAGCAGTCCCATCCATGAGGGACCACACAGATTGGAGTGCCCCAAATGAAGTATCTATATAAAATAAAATAAAAAAAAAGAGATACTTCCCAACATTACCACCTGCCCTTCAGGAAGACAGAAGAAAACACACAAGGGAAAGAGGGGTACTAGTAGGTGTATATATAGACGGAAGACAATCTAAAATAATTGCTTTCACATGTTCTTTGATCCTTGAGGATAGCTCCCCATTGGTGCTGATGCTATATGATGACAAGGAACAGAAGTGGTGCACATATTTCTATTAAACTTTTCATCTGATTGATCCACTCCTGGTTTTGGCTTTCAAAATACTGATGAAATTATGACCAAATACTGCATGTTTGAACATGTCCTAACTTCCACTTCAGCCAGTTAAATGCCACTGTCAAAGACTGATAGCGGCATTTAACATGTGATGATGGGGAATGCGTCAGTCCTCCCGCCCATCGGTGGTCCCGTTGTGTTATTGCGGGTCGCCGATAAGATGTCATGACAGCAGGGGGCTTCTGATGACACCCGTGCCTGTCATTACAATACTTTTGTAAATGCCGACCTATGGCTGGCATTCAAGAAAGACAATTATTTTTCTATACATACAGTTGTGCTCAAAAGTTTACATACCCCGGCAGAATTTTTGCTTTCTTAAGGTACTGTCACACTTAGCGATGCACCAGCGATCCCGACCAGCGATATGACGCGGTCAGGATCGCTGGTGCATCGCTAAGTGGTTGCTAGTGAGCTGCCACACAGGCAGATCTCACCAGCGACATTGCTGGGGACGGGGGTCGCTACTTACCTGTCACACTAGGCGATCCTGCGTCCTCCCGCCCGGCTCCACGCTCGTCGCTCGTCTCTCCACAGGAAGCGCCGCAGGAAGCTGATGATGAGAAACAGTCCTGGACGTTCTCGCGCGATCAGCGATAACCAGCGGGGGAGTGGATTGTTGGTAAGTATCAGACACAGCGATATCGCTAGCAATATCGCTATAACGTCACAAGTTATAGCGATATTGCTAGCGATATCGCTTAGTGTGACAGGCCCTTTAGCCTTTTTTCAGAGAATATGAATGATAACACCAAAACTATTTCTCCAGTCATGGTTAGTGGTTAGGTGAAGCCATTTATTGTCAAGCTATTGTGTTTTCTATTTTAAAATCTTAATGACAACACAAAACATACAAAAGACCCTGATCAAAAGTTCACATACCCCAATTCTTAATACCGCGTATTGCACCCTCTAACATCAATGACAGCTTGAAGTGATTTGTGGTAGTTGTGGATGAGGCTCTTTATTTTATCAGATGGTAAAGCTGCCCACTCTTCTTGGCAAAAAGCCTCAAGTCCCTGTAAATTACTGGCCAGTCTAGCATGAACTGAACACTTGTAATCTCCCCAGAATGGTTCAAAGATATTGAGGTCACGAGACTGAACCTTCACTTTGTTCTGCTGTAGCCAATGACCGGTCGACTTGGCCTTGTGTTTTGGATCGTTGTCATGTTGGAACGGCCAAGTACGTCCCATTTGCAGCTTCCGGGCTGATGAATGCACGATTTGCCTCCAGTATTTGTTGATAATGTGCTGCACTCATCTTTCCTTCAACTTTGACCAAGTTTCCTGTGTCTTTGTGGCACACACATCACCAAAACATCAGCGATCCACCTCCGTGCTTTACAGTAGGAATGGTAATCCTTTCATCATAGGCCTTGTTGACCTGTCTCCAAATGTAACGTTTATGTTTATGGCCAAAAAGTCAAATTTTGGTCTCATCACTCCAAATTACCTTGTTCCAGAAGTTTTGAAGCTTGTCTCTGTGCTGTTTTCCATATTGAAGGTGAGATACTTTATGACATTTGCACAGTAATGGCTTTCTTCTGGCAACTCGACCATGCAGCTCATTTTTCTTCAAGTGACTCCTTATTGTGCATCTTGAAACAGCCATACCGCTAGTTTTCATAGAGTCCTATATTTCAGCTGATATTATTTGTCGGTTTTTCTTTGCATCCCGAACAATTTTCCTGGCAGGTGTTGGTGATACTTTTGCTGGTCTTCCTGACCGTGGTTTTATTTTTACAGAGCCTCTGATTTTCCATCTGTAAATCACAGTTTGAATGCTGCTGACTGGCATTATCAGTTCATTGGATATCGTTTTGTATCCCTTTCCTGTTTTATACAGTTCAACTACCTTTTCCCATACTTCCGTTGACAATTCTTTTGCTTTCCCCATGACTCACAATCCAGAAATGTCCGTGGCTGGATGAAAGATACAAGAGTCTGTCTGGATCCCAGAAACTCACTCAGCTTTTATGCACACACTCTAATTGCAAGCAAGCAGGTTACAGGTGAGGATATCACATTTAGCAGCCATTCAAACCCATTTGTGTCAACTTCTGTGCATGTTATCATGCCAAAATCACCAGGGTATGTGAACTTTTGATCAGGGTCATTTGAATGTTTTGGGTTGTCAATATGATTTAAAAAGAGAAAATACATTATTTTGCCAATAAATGGCTCCATCCACCCACTAACCATGACTGGAGAAAAAGTTATGGTGTTATCATTCATATTCTCTGAAAAAAGGCCAAGAAAGTAAAAATTCTACCGGGGTACGTAAACTTTTGAACACAACTAAAGCAAGACTGAAGGACTGATGCTATGTATAGCACAGCTGATTGGACAAACACAACTTCAAGTCTCTTGAGCGGACTATTTAATTTAGTAAAAAACATTTTTAAAAATATGAAAAAAATTAGAAATCACAAAAGCTCAAATTACCCCATTTTCCCCATTAAAAATAAAACAATGAAATAAACATATTTGGTATCACTGTGTTCAGAAATGTCCACATATGAAATAAATTAATCTGATTGGTAAATGGTGCAGTGAGGAAAAAATCTAAATGTCAAAATTACAATTTTTGGGCTGCCACAACATTGTGATTAAATGCAATAAGAGGCGATCAGCACACCGTATCTACACCAAAATGGTATCAATAAAAACATCAGCTCAGGGTTCAAATTTTTGTAGTTTCAAACCACCTTTTTACCCTTTTCCAGTACACCATATGGTAAAAAGAATGGTGTCATTGAAAAGAACAATTCAGCCTGCAAAAATAAAACTGGTCACAGGAGAACCAGGTGACTATGATGAGAGTAGGATTCAGCACCCAGTAACAGCGCTAACTGTACTGCTTTTCCCAGTAGCCGGTATGTGTGACACTGATGACTAGAGATGAAAGAATATTTCAATATTCAGTTCGGCTGATGATCGCCGAATTTGCAATATTCGCCGATTTAATTGTCGATTTAATCGCCAAATGTAGCTGAACATACACAGCACAAAAGCCAGTGTTTCCCACGCTGTGTGACAGCATGTGAAACACTGGCATAGCGCTTCTGATCAGCGGTGAAATCATCCCCGCTGGTCAGAGAGCTGCGGTTCCCACGCTGTCAAAAGACAGTGTGAGCACTCAGCTGTGATTGGAGGTATAAAGTTTACCGGTCACTGGTGTCAGCAGTGAGAGGAGGAGCGGCTGATGGGAGTATACATCAGCTGCTCCTGCACTGTAAATAAATAATTAATAAAAAAAACTGCATGGGTTCCCCTGTATTTTTGATAACCAGCCAGGCAAAACTCAGAGCTGAGGACTGTAACCCTCAGCTGTCAGCTTCAGTAAGGTTGGTTATTAAGAATAGAGCGGTCCCCAAGCCTTATTTTTAATTATTTAAATAAATAATTTTAAAAAACAGCGTGGGGTCCCCCCATTTTTGACAACCAGTGTAAAACTCACAGCTGAGGGCTGGTACTCTCAGGCTGGTAAGGGGCCATGGATATAGGCTCCCCAGTAGGGTGCCAAGGAAAATTGAACTTTTTCAAATTGGTAAGTCTTACCCCTTAAATTTGTTTCTTTTTACATAAGGGTTCACCATGTAAAATATGTTGACATTAAATTTAGATTTAACACTTGCTCAAGAATATATATATATATATATATATATATATATATATATATATATATATATATATACACATATATATATATATATATATATACACACACACACACACACACATTTGATATCGCCGCGTTCAGAAACGCCCGATCTATCAAAATATAAAATCAATTAATCTGATTGGTAAAAGGCATAACATACCATACATAACGCGGGATATGCATGACGATAAATACTAAATAAACATTTAAAACTGTAATATGATGTGCCATTGAGCAACCAGTAAATGATAACTGATCTTAAAAAAAGAAAATTCTAAAATATCTATGACCAAAAAGGAACAAAATTAGGAGGTAAGACCTTCAAAAACTTGCTACTTAATTTTTACCATGCATTTCCTTGGCACCCTAGTCCCCTGCCAAAAAATAGCAGCCTGCAGCCACCCAGAAAAGGCACATTTATTAGATGCCCCAGTTCTGGCACTTTGTCCAGCTCTTCCTACTTGCCCTGTAGCAGTGGCAAGTGGGTTAATATTTGTGGGGTTGATGTCACTTTTGTATTGTCAGGTGACATGAAGCCCACAAGTTAGTAATGGAGAGGCGTCTGTAATCCTATATCCATTATTAATCCTATAGATATATGGTAAATAAAGACACAGCAAGAATCAAGTCCTGTATTAGAAATAAGACTAATCACAGGTTTCATTTTTATTTAAGAATAACAAACACAGTTATACTCATTTAACGCTCAATTCCACCGAAGCCCTCGTTCTCCTGTATTAAAACTAAAATAAAAACAACAACAATATCCCTCACCACCCCATCATTGTGTCCCATACCGTAATCCATGTCAGGGGGATAAATAGTTTTCAACCTAGATGGTGCTAAGTTGTGCCTGTCCAAACTGAGAACCACTGGTGAGCGAGCGCAGTGTCAGTGACCATCAGTGACATCATCGAGGTTACCTCTGGTCACTGGTGTCAGCTAATAGGACTACAGCTCCCATCAGCTGACAACTGCTGCTTCTGATAACAGTGAGAAACACAGCAGCACTCTGTAGAGACCAATATATATGCGAGCACAAAATCTATCATAATTGCTGAGTAAACTAATAAAAGATAAAAAAAAAAATTAAAAAATTGCTTACAAAAGAGAAGGTTCTTATCACATGAATTGACCAATTCATGTGAGCCCATCAACTACGACAAGGTGACACTTCTCTGATGGGTCCTATCATCAAATAAATGCCTCTCTTGTGCGATAAAAGTCTACAGTGTGAATGGGCAAACATGCCTCTCCTGGGTTACAAACTTGCACATTAAAGTAAGCTGGTAGGATCCAGAGTTGATTATAAACACCTTTAGGCTGATGGGTGGGGTGCAGAGTAAGACAGGAGGCAGTAACAACCTCCAATGGATAACTGCATAGAACAAAAAACCTGAGATACAGTGAGCGTCATGTTGCCTCCATTCTTAAAATTTCTAAGACAGCAGTCCATTACAACAAGTTCAAGCAGCAGACATTGGGGACAACAAAGCTACAGATTGGCAGAGGGTGAAAACGACTCTCCACTGACCGGGATGACCGTCATCTTATTCAAATGTCACTCTGCAACCACAGGATGACATCATGTGAGCTACAAAAGGAATGGCAAATGGCATCTGGGGTGAAGTGCATGGCAAGAACAGTTCGTAACAGGCTCCTAGAGGCAGGGCTCAAGTCACGTAAAGCTAGAAAAAAAACTTTCATCAATGAGAAGCCAAGGAGGGCCAGGCTGAAGTTTGCCAAAGACCATAAGGATTGGTCCATAGAGGACTGGAGTAAGGTAATCTTCTCTGATGAGTCTAATTTCCAGCTTTGCTCAACACCTGGTCATCTAATGGTTATACAATGACCTGGAGAGGTGTACAAGCCACAGTGTCTTGCACCCACTGTGAAATTTGGTGGA
Organism: Dendrobates tinctorius; assembly: GCF_039654945.1. NCBI lineage: Eukaryota > Metazoa > Chordata > Amphibia > Anura > Dendrobatidae > Dendrobates > Dendrobates tinctorius. The sequence continues at coordinate 35,509,483 of NW_027361829.1, forward strand.
GGATCGGTGATGATCTGGGGATGCTTCAGCAAGGCTGGAATTGGGCAGGTTAATCTTTGTGAAGTTCATATGAATCAAGCCACATACAAGGTTATTCTGGAAACACAGTTGATTCCTTCAGCTCATGTAGTGTTCCCCAACTCTGAGGAATGTTTTTTTCCAGCAGGACAATGCGCCATGCCACACAGCTAGGTCAATCCATGTGTGGATGAAGGACCACCACATCAAATCCCTATCATGGCCAGCCCAATCTCCAGACCGAACCCCATTGAAAACCTCTGGAATGTAATCAAGAGGAAGATGGATAGTCACAAGCCATAAAACAAAGAAGAACTGCTTACATTTTTGTACCAGGAGTGGCATAAGGGCACCCAAAAGCAGTGTGAAAGACTGGTGGAAAGCATGCCAAGAGGCATGAAAACTGATTAAAAATCATGGTTATTCCACAAAATATTGATTTCTGAACTCTTCCTGGGTTAAAACATTAGTATTGTTGTTTCTAAATGATTATGAACTTGTTTTCTTAGCATTATTTGAGGTTTGCAAGCACTGCACTTTTTTGTTATTTTGACCATTTCTCATTTTCTGAAAATAAATACAAAATTAGTGCTTGGAAATTCGAAGACATGTTGTCAGTAGTTTATAGAATAAAAGAGCAATTTACATTTTAGGCCAGGTTCACACAGCGTTAACCAACCCTATCAACGCATAGCGTTGACGGGCTGCGTTAACTCTATAGCATAACGCGATATGCGTTATGCTATACCGCTAGCGCTGATGATTCATCAGCGCTAGTGGCCGCTAGCTGCAGGCCGCGTCCAAGGCTCCGTCAGTGCTTAACGGCACATCGCGAATGCGTGCCGCTTTACGGCATACTTCGCAATGCCCACATAATGGTGGTGTATGGCAGCGTTAACAGACTGCGTTACACCGCAATTATACCATGGTGTAACGCAGTCCATTAAACGGACTGCCATAGCGCAGTGAGAACCCAGCCTAACTCAAAAATATACCTCATTTTCTTATTTTTATGAAACTATGCAGTGGTCTCTTGATTTTTGTCAAAGCTCTAAATGCGAGCACAAAATTTATCATAATTGCTGAGCAAGCTGTAATAAAAAGTAAAAAAAAAATTAAAAATTATTTACAAAAAGTAAAGGTTCTTAGCACATACAGTAAATTGGCCAATCCATGTGAGCTGATCAACCGTGACAAGGTGAGACTCAGGGCCAGACTGGGACTAAAATACAGCCCTGGCATTTGAAGTTACACAGGCCCACTAGTCACATGGTGACTATATAATATCTTTGTACACTTGTAGGTTACAAGAAGTGAGAGATTAACATGACTATATAACATGTAGTCACAGCTGTGCCCAGTATTTCAGCTCAGTCCTATTTATTGCTTTTAGTTGCAGTACTCCTCCCAAAGCTCTGTCCCCTTTTGTACGCACGGTGACAGAATTCCTGGCAGAACTGCTATCCATTGGGCAACCAGACCCCCTGGTCATAGCTGCCCCTATCATACCTCCCAACTTTTGAAGAAGGGAAAGAGAAACAAAGACTGCGGCGCGTGCAGCACGCCGCTGCAAATTTGAGGCCACGCCCCGGCCACATCCATTTTGCAACTAGTCACACCCATGTCCACGCCCAACCGCACCCATTTAGCACTGCTGATCACACTGACTGGTACTGAGGGCACAGTGGCTGGCATTATGGGCACATTTGCTGGTACTGTGGGTACACTGACTGGTACTAAGGAAACACTGACTGGTACTAAGGAAGAGAGAAAACAGAGAAAAAAAAAGAAAACAGAGAGAGAGAAAGAAAGGAGAGCGAGAGAGAAAGAAGAACAGAGAGAAAGAAGTAAAGAAAAGAAAGAACAGAGAGAAAGAAATAGAGGAAAGAAAAAGAAAGAAAGAGGGGAAAGAAAGAACAGAGAGAGAGAAAGAAAATGAGGGAAAGACAAAACAGAGAATGAGAAAGAAAGAAAGAAAGAAAGAAAGAAAGAAAGAAAAAAAGAAAGAAAGAAAGAAAGATTCTATAAAGATACTATAGCAGCCCGGCTCCCATTGTAGTGCCCACCTGAGCCTCCTGATGCAGGACATATCATGATCCGCTCACATGGCCAGCATCCCTGATTCCAAGGTGATCCTGCTGTCTGCGCTGTTGGAGGAGGACATGGTGATGGATCTGAAGCATTCCTAGTTCTGTCACAATTTCCTCATGAAATTATCTCATTTCCGGTCAGCTTCCAGCACATCACTTCCGGTGGAACGTCATGTGTGAGTTTTAAAATGCTCCTCGGGGATCCGCCATGTACTCCTGTGTCCGTGGGAAAAGCTGACATTGTATGCTTCGTACACACTTGGCTCTGCTTCGTACATCCCGTACACATTTGGCTCCACTCCGTACACACACGGCTCCTCTCGGTACACATCGTACCCACGGCTCCGCTCCGTACACCTCATACACACACAGCTCCTCTCTGTACACGCGGCTCCGTTCCATACACACGGCTCCGCTCCATACACGCGGCTCCGCTCCGTACACCTCGTACACATCTGGCTTTGCTCCGTACACCTCGTACACACACGGCTCCGCTCCATACACCTCATACACACTGCTCTGCTTCGTACACGCTGCTCCGCTCCGTACACCTCGTATACGCTACTCCGCTCTGTACACCTCGTACACACACGGCTCCGCTCCGTACATCTCGTACACACACGGCTCCGCTCCGTACACCTCGCACACACACGGCTCCGCTCCGTACACCTCGTACACACATGGCTCCGCTCCGTACACCTCGTACACACACGGCTCCGCTCCGTACACCTCGTACACATCCGGCTCCTCTCCGTACACCTCGTACACATCCGGCTCTGCTCCGTACACCTCGTCCACGCGGCTCCGCTCCGTACACCTCGTACATGCGGCTCCGTTCTGTACACCTCGTACACACGCGGCTCTGCTCCGTACACCTCGTACACATCCGGCTCTGCTCCGTACACCTCGTCCACGCGGCTCCGCTCCGTACACCTCGTACACACGCGGCTCTGCTCCGTACACCTCGTACACATCCGGCTCCACTCTGTACACCTCATACACACACAGCTCTGCTACATATACCCTGTAAACCCCTCCTGACCCCACACATACTTCCCTCATCCAGCACCATGACAACCAGCACAGCAGAGTCCAAGAGGCAGGGCTGTGAGCACTGGACCTGTGATGAGGTCACAGGAGGGGCGGAGTCAGGGGTCTGGACAAAGACTCCTGATCATGTGACCCCCTGACTCCTCCCCTCCTGTGACCTCATCACAGGTCCTGTGTACAGAGAAGAAAAAAACGGTCAAGCGACGCTGTGAGTGGCTGCGGGGGGGAGGTCTCATGCTAGGGCGAGGATGGGGTGCGTGGGGGGGCATGGTGGCTTATGTCCCTGCAGTGAGGGATAGAAAAATCCCAGGAGGGTTGGAAACTATAACCGCCGTGCCCGCAGAGAGGGCCGGCGGCAGGAACAACAGCCAGGCCAGTGGTCGCATCAGCTGGCAAGCGGCCAGATGAGCGGGCGCTGCCGCCCGCGGCCCACATGACAGTGGCCCAGTGGGAAAATGCCCGGTTGGGCATATTACCAATCCGGGCCTGGTGAGACTTCTCTGATGGGTCCTATGATCTAATAAATGCCTATCTTATGCTATAGAAGTCTACAGAGTGAATGGACAAACATGACTCTCCTGGCTTACAAACCTGCACATTAAAGTAAACTGGTAGGAACCAGAGTTGATTATAAACACCCTTAGGCTGATGGGTGGGGAGTAGAGTCAGAAAGGAGCCACCAATGGATAACTGCAAAGAACAAAAAACCTGACCAGCACCTCCATATAGTATGAACAGATGCCTACTGCAATGAATACATTACTTGTAAAAAGTAGGAATGCAGCAGTACTCTGTAGAAACCAATATGTATGCGAGCACAAAATCTATCATAATTGCTGAGTAAACTGTAATAAAGAGTAAAACTTTTTTAAAAAAAATACTTATAAAAGTGAAGGTTCTTAGTGCATAAATTGGCCAATTCGTGTGAGCCCATCAACCGCAACAAGGTGACACTTCTCTGATGGGTCCTATCATCTAATAAATACCACTCTTGTGCTATAAAATTCTACAGTATGAATGGGCAGACATGCATCTCCTGGGTTACAAACTTGCACATTAAAGTAAGCTGGTAGGATCCAGAGTTGATTATAAACAGCCTTGGGCTGAAGGGCGGGATGCAGAGTCAGAAAGGAGGCAGTAACAATCTACAATGGATAACTGCATAGAACAAAAAACCTGACCAGCACCTCCATATAGTATGAGCAGGTGCCTACTGCAATGAATACATAACTTGCAAAAAGGAGGAACACAGCAGCAACCTGTAGAGACCAATATATATATATATATATATATATATATATATATATATATATATATATACAGTGGGGAAAAAAGTATTTAGTCAGCCATCAATTGTGCAAGCTCTCCCACTTAAAAAGATGAGAGAGGCCTGTAATTGACATCATAGGTAGACCACAGCTATGAGAGTCAAAATGAGAAAACAAATACAGAAAATCACATTGTCTGATTTCACAAGATTTATTTTGCAAATTATGATGGAAAATAAGTATTTGTCATTAACAAAAGTTTATCTCAATACTTTGTTATATATCCTTTGTTGGCAATGACAGAGACAAAACATTTTCTGTAAGGCTATGTGCACACGCTGCGGCAGAGGCGTATCTAGGCTCTCTGGCACCCGGGGCAAGAATTCGGTTCGGCGCCCCCCCCCCCCCAAGTACATATGCGACTTGCACACTTAGCCATGTACCCACGAGCTGCTCCTCCTAATGCTCTCAATGTTCAGTAAAAAACTGAGAGAAGCAGGAAGAGAAGCTCGTTGTCAAGTATGAAAATCACACATGAGTGAAGTGTCCATGTGATGACTACTGGAACCTGCAGCGCTGAATCCTGACATTGCAGCTTCTGAATTCTCACAACGAATGCACTGCACACATTTAGGATTCTCCCTTGCCGATGTACAGTCATGTCAGTACAAGTATGTGATTTATATACTTCTGGCCACATTCCGACTAGACGTGCCCGGCCTCGCGCCGTTTACTTTCATTGAGTGAGGCCACACACATCTAGTCAGCATGTGACCGCATGTATGTAAATTACCGGCATGAGAGAATCCTAACAGCGTTCAGTGAGCACTGTGAGAATTCAGACGTCTGCAGTCACAAAGAATGACTGCAGACTCCGTACAAACCTGGACAACCCCTTTAATGTTCCTAACAAATAAAAACATGAGAATTAGTCAGTATCACAAATAATATTTACATCCAAGTACCTTATAGATGACGTCGTCTCTGCAGTCAGTCTCCTTTTCTTCTAGACCCCATGATGAGTTTTCTCATCCACAGCCGTCTCTGTAGACTTCCATCTTCTCCGGTCTTCTGCAGCAAATCTCCACACGACGCCCTTAAAGATAGAAGTGTCATTATAATGCTCCTAAATAAAAAATGTCTGCAATATACTGTCCCCTCACACTATTCCCCTCCCTCCTCATACGGTCTCCTCTAACATCCCACCTGTTCACCATACTGTCTCCTTATATATTTACCCCCTCACTCTCTATACTGTCTGCTCACACATATCCCCGACTCCCCATACTGTGTCCACTTACATTAACCCATTCGCTCCCCATACTGTCTGCACCAATCCCCCATACTGTTTCCTCATACATACTCTTTATTTTGTGTCCTCAAATCTCCCCACACATTAAATCCCCCCATCCCCAATCCCCCACATACATTAAGTACCCCCATCCCCATTCCAAATCCCCCCACACATTAACCCAATCCCCACTCATTAACCCCCATCAGCACTCCAAATACCCCCACACATTAACCGCAACCCCACTCATTAACGCCCCCATACATTAACCTCCATCCCCATTCATTAACCCCCGCACACATTAACCCAATCCCCACTCATTAACCCATTACCACTCCAAATCCCCCCACACATTAAATAACCATCTGCACTCCAAATACCCCCACACATTAACCCCATCCCCATTCATTAACCCCCACACACATTAACCCCCATCCCCACTCATTAACACCCCCACACATTAATCCCCATCCCCATTCATTAACCCCCGCACACATTAACCCAATCCCCACTCATTAACCCCCGCACACATTAACCCAATCCCCACTCATTAACCCCCATCACATTAAATAACCCCCATCTCCACTCCAAATCCCCCCACACATTAACCCCATGGCATCCCCACTTATTAACCCCCATCCCCACTCTAAATACCCCCACACATTAACCGCCATCCCCTCTACAAATCCCCCCCATCTCCACTGATTAACTACCCCTCATCTCCCATCTTCGGTGGTTCTTCAGCTCCACAGAGGAGCACACTTACCACCAGCGTTTGCTTTGGGCGCCGGGGAGTGACGTCAGCAGCGTGATCACATGACATGATCACGCTGCTGACGTCGCTCTGGCCCGGCGGTCAGAGCTTCAATTGTACAGGCGTCTGTATAGACGCCAGTACAATTGCTCCCTGGGAGCCGGCACGGCCTCCTTCTCTGCGCCGGCTGTCAGCTTGACAGCTGACACAGAGAACCGCTGACTCTCAGGTGGGGGGCGGCAGAACGCAGCCGCCAGGGAGGACACTGCGGACTGCTGCATTAGGCGGCCCGACTGCGCCCCCCTGCTGGCTGCGCCCGGGGCAACTGCCCCAGCTGCCCCCCCCTAGATACGCCACTGCGCTGCGGATTCACCTGCGGGTTTTTCCGCGCGGATCCACAGGTAAAACCACAGGTAAAGTGACCTGCGGTTTTCCTGTGGTTTGGCCTGTGGTTTTCCCCTGCGGTTTGACACCTGGACAATGGAATAGGTGCCAAACCGCTGCGGAAACCGCAGAAACAATTGACATGCTGCGGTTTGTAAACCGCAGCAAAACCGCGCGGAGAAAACCGCAGCGTGAGCACAGCGGATTTGAAAACCCATAGGGTTACATAGTACTGTACCATGTCTGCGGAACTGCTGCGGTTCCGCAGGGCCAAAAACGCTGCGGAACCGCAGCAGAATCCGCAGTGTGTGCACATAGCCTAAGTCTTCACATTTTACCCAATCCCTTAGGCCTCTTTCACACTTCAGTTTTTTGCATCAGTCAAAATCCGCCAAATGGCGGATCCGTTTTAGTACTGATGACCCGTTTTTTTTTACGAATCCGCAAAATGAAGAATTTTAAAGGAATCGCAGGAGAGAGAGAGAGAGAGAGAGAGAGAGAGATTTTTTTTGTCCGGCACCCAGAAAGAATTTCGGGTTAACTGAGTGTCTGGAGGATCCGCCAGAGAAAAAAACGTTGCAAGCTCCGTTTAAAATCTTTGAGGATGGTGACGGACAGCAACTTTTGGCGGATCCTCAAAAAAAACGGATGCAACGGACGGCAATCCGTCACACTCCGCCATTAATGGAAGTCAATGGGGGAAAAAACGGATCCTCAAAAGAAAATTGAGGATCCGTTTTTTTCAAAACCTGGCGGATTTTGACTGATTGTAAAAAACTGAAGTGTGAAAGAGGCCTTACTGGAAGATTGTGCACTTTTGCCTGAACCAGGAAGTGTACACGATTCCTGAGGGGGAAGGATATGCTTCTGAAAGGTTGCAATGTGCATAGCAGTGAAGATGTAAGAAGAAATAGGAACATGGAGGTCCTCAGGCAGAGGAGAGGAGCATGCTTTCTCTGCTAGGACAAGCTGCACAAGGAAGGGTGTCACTTACCCGCATCTCAGCACATGACTTGGGGTTGTGCCTGCAAGGGTTAATCTATCTCTTCTCACTCAGACCAGCATTCAACCTCTGTCCTATGCTGCAATGGGAGCATAAATCACACCCTGACACAGACCACGCACCCCTGCTTCATACACGCTGTCACCACTCACTGAACACACAGGCAATGAGTCCCAGAAATATTACTACTATATGCCAATCACCAGGATCACACACTCTAAGGCTATGGATTCTTTAGACCATACAAGGCTCAAACGTTTTAAAAGTTTAAGCTTTAATAGAAAAGGTACAGTGCTTACAATAAAATGATATAAAAAATATGGAAATAAAAAGTGACATACAAATAGGCAAAACAGTTATAAAAATAAAAGGGAGAAAGCTTACAGAAATATCTAAACTTTGCAGTCTGGTATTCTGTTCCCTGAGGGAGGAATACGAAACGGATCACATCAGCTTGGCTGCCCTCATCTGAGAACAACTCCCTTTTTGTATAGGCCTAATTTATAGGTTTAGCCTCCAGATCAGATTTCTAGACTAGCCTCTCATGTTAATAATCTAATTCCTGGTTTGTGACTGGACCATGGCTCCTTTACCAATGAATACATTATTTTTCTAAAGGTTCTTGTCATAGCTTTCCTATAGTAAATAGAAATTGTCAGGCTGCAAATAAGTCCCATTTGGCATCTGCCCTCAAGGTATCAGAGGTGTGAAATGTACAAATTCTGTGTTTGCAGGAAGGGCCCCTGGGGTTGGAGACCAGGAAACTGACTTTTCTCAGGATAACATATGCTATCACCTTTGTGAGACATGCCGCCTGAAGACAGATGCTAGTTAACTGCCAGCCAAATATTGCCTACAAATACATATTTCTACTACACAGGGTGTCAGTCCCTAGAGCACAGAGACTTCCAGGGTCTGTGCTAAACTGAAAGACTGCTCAATTTTCATATAACGAGCAGTAGTGTGTTTTTACCCAGGAGCTCAGCAATGCATAAAATCAGGGACACTGCTACAAGAAAGAACATTTTCCACAGGATTCGAGCTGCCTGCTCGCTGGAAGGGATGAAGAATCCAGTAACTGTTTAACTTGGACATCTGAGGGTATAAGGAATCGTTCACCAGAGGTATAATTAGCAGCAGGAAGGCTACACAACGTCACAACCTAGAAACTGAACTCTCACCATGCAGGCCTGACCAAAACCCTGTATGTGAATTATATGGAATTTTCTGGAACTGTTTGCAGATCTTCAGTAAAAGATGCAAACTGATCATTACCCTGTCTAACGCAGATTTTTTTCTGCAGCACCATTACTGCTTCAACTGCTCTGAGAGCCAGCCGTAGTTGTGAAGGAGTTAATCATCTGGCACTGTCCATCACCACCTAACTCCCAAATCTTCATCAGTGCCCGGCCATACAAGGCCGAACATCACAAATCTTTTTATTGTTTTATTATTAACCCCTACATTTGGGGGCGCACCCCTGGTCGGACTCGACCAGCACTCAGACTGCTGTGACCCAGTAACATTACCGCAGCAGTCCGGCCGGGGCGGCTCATCTACGTGTTTGGCACATGTACACATGGTTCATGGGAACATAATGACATATGCGCAGGCCCATAGATTTGAATGGTTCTACCTGTGTAAGTGTTTTTAGTATGTGTGAAAACTGTCACCATACATACTGGAGACTGTTGTGAATTCGCTTTCTGGCCTCCCTCTGGTTATTACTGAAGGTAGAGGAGCTGGTCAGATCAACAGAGGGGTTGCGAGTTCTCTTTCTGGGCTCCCTCTTGTGGTTACTGGAGGTAATGGAGGTGATCTGATTGACAGAGGCTTGCCACCTGATAATGATGATGACGATTGGAGATCTGGGGTTTCAGATTGGGATTTAAGATAGCCGACTCCCTCTATCGATCTGGGGGTGATTTGCTTCCTGTTCCTCCTGAGGTCTGATTTCTCCAGCTCTGTCCCTGTATGTTCAGCTAAGTGGTTTATTTGCATTTGATCTGGTTTTGTCTATCTCTTCTTGGTACAGGTCAGCCAGCTCCAGCTGGGGCTGTGCTGAATCACCGCCCTTATGTTACTGCTTGGGCCAGTTTGTTTTATCCCCTGTTAGATTGATCTGTTTTTGCTCTGGTTTCAGAATATAACAGACTGCTGATATAGTGGGGGGCGAAGTCGTGTGACTTCAGTGTTTTTTGCATCAGACGTGTTGGACTTTTTGCAGGTTTTTTTGCGTGATTGCAGACAGTGTCTTTCCTTTCCTGTCCTGTCTAGTCAGTGTGAGCCCCATAATTTGCTCAGTCTATTTTCCTGCCTGTGTTTGTGTTTTCATCTTGTCTCACCGACAACATATGTTTGGGGGCTATCTATTCCTTTGGGGTCTGCTCTGGGGCAGTTTAGATTTCCCCTTTCTTGGTTTAGGCTTAGCTAGCTCTCTGGCTGTGCCGAGGCATCTAGAATCATCGTAGGTACGCTTCACGGCTGCTGCTAGTTGTGTGGATAGGATCAGGGGTCTGCAATCCGCTTAGGTACCAACCTCTCTGGTTTTCTGTGGCTTTGCCTAGACCTGCTCTCCTCCTTGGTGACTAGAGTTGAGCGACTTTGGTCGGATCGGGTTTCGTGAAACCCGAATGAAACAAAATAAGTTTCAGATGAAACTCGTCCGACTAGAGCAAAACAAAGTCGGAGTTTCGTCCGAAACCCGACCCCAATGCAAGTCAATGGGAAATAAAAGTCGGACGAAACTCCGACTTTTTTTGCTCTAGTCGGACAAGTTTCATCTGAAACTTATTTTGTTTCATTCGGGTTTCACGAAACCCGATCCGACCAAAGTCGCTCAACTCTATTGGTGACCCATTCATAACAGGAGACACAATTTGTCTGTGATAATTAGGAACAGCACAAGTTTGGCATCAGGGCGTAGCCCGTGTGCGGTCAGTGATTAACATTGCAGTGTATATTGAAAGCTTTGCAATTAATTTCTTTATCCATACTTGAAACACTGATGAAATAAAAATTCACTGACCTAGCACTGATGAAATTCAGATCCAAAACACTGATGACACTGATGACCATTTTTTTGCAAACATGAGAAAATACAGATGTCTGAATGATGCCTTACTATGGAAGGGATTCCCTCTGTGATGCCATTGCTCCAAATAATGTGATGATGATGGGTTGTTGAGACATTCAAGCCTGCCAATTTATTCCTATAAAGCCTTGGCAGAGTCAGATCTAAATAGAATAACATTGACCAAAAAATTCCCAGAAATACATGAATTTTGCAGTCCATTGTAAAAGCTATCAAATAAAAGCATGCTTACAAGTGGGACTAAAAAACAAGAAAAAATAAAAAAATGTTTAAAAATGTAAAAGAAAAACAAACATGAAACAAAAAAACTATTCTAATTCATTAAATTACAAAATTATAAATAAGAAGAAAAACTTACAGCATAATAGGATGATTACAACATATTAAGAGGATTAAAGGGAATCTGTCACCCCTTTTTTTAAATATGAGTTGCCGGCACTGACATCAGAGACCTGTCTACAGCATTCTGTAATGCTGTAGATAAGCCCCCGATGTAACCTGAAAGATATAAAAAAAGAGTTAGATTATACTTACCGGGGGGGGCGGTCCGGTCCGATGGGTGCCGTGGTCCGGTCCTGCGCCTCCCATCTTCATACGATGCCGTCCTTTTCTTTCCTTCCTGTCGTGGCTCCTGCACAAGCGCACTGCTCACTGCCGGCCCGGTGCCTGCGCACTGCAGTATTCTGCTCTGTCCTCAACAGGGTAGAGCAATGCGCCTGCGCAGGAGCCACGACAGGAAGGAAAGAAGAGGATGGCATCGTATGAAGATGGGAGGCGCCGGACCGGACCGTGACACCCATGGGACCAAGACCGGACCCTGACCGCCACCGGGTGAGTATAATATAACTCCTGCTTCTTATCTTTCAGGTTACATCGGGGGCTTATCTACAGCATTACAGAATGCTGTAGATAAGCCCCTGATATTGGTGCCGGCAGCTCATATTCGAAAAAAGGGGTGACAGATTCCCTTTAAAACTTTGATAGTAGTGCTTATTTATTTGGTATAGTATCGGTATGATTTTTATTTTGTAAAAGTAAATCAGTACAACAAAAACAGAATAAAATGAACAGAATTTTTACTGCCCAGTGAACACACAAACTCCTCAACCCCCAAAAATATAATAAAATGATAGAATTGCTGGAGATTTTTTTTTCACTTTATGCTCCGCTAAGAATTGTTTTTTTTTTTAAATATTTTATATTCTCTCATCTGAGTCAATCAGGCCAATTATGCAGATCAGAGTGTGATCATAGTGTGAGCTGATTCTCTCGGATAACGAGATGATGCAGAAAAAAATGTCTCTATCTTGTCTATATTTGGAAATTGGACTGCAATCAGATGTCATCCGATTGCAGTCCGATGTTTTCCACGGACTCATCGACTTGCATGGCCGAGTGCAATCCTAATTTTGAATCAAAATCTGGCATGCTGAGTTTTTTTTTTCCTTGGACAGACTCCATCCGAGGAAAAATCAGACATGTGCCTGGCCCCATACAATAACATCGGTCCGCGTGTGATCTGATATTTTGTCCGAATGCACTTGGACCAAAAATATAATTGTCTGCAACTGCCTTTAACCAATTCCTAACCAGACCAAATTTTACAATTCTGACCCATTCTTTTTTTTTTTAGGGACCACATCACATTTGAAGTGACTTTGAAGGGCTTATATGACACTACAAAAGTGACATCAATTTCACCACAGTAGAAATGGTATAATAGGAACTTCTACTACACCCAAAAAATACCCAAAAGTGACAATATTTAAAAAATTGCATTCCTCAAAACCTCATTAAATAAGTTTATTAACCCTTTAGGTGCTTCACAGGCATTAAGCCAATGTGGAAAAAAAAATTAAAGTGTACTTTTTTTCACAAATGTGTTGCTTTATTTCCAAATATTGTATTTTGACAAGGGTAACAGGAGAAATTGGACCATAAAATGTGTTGTGCAATTTCTCCTAAGTAGTGTTGAGCGATACCTTCCGATATCGGGAAATATTAGATCGGATTGGATCGGACTGATACCCCAAAAATATCGGATATCGCCGATTCCGATACCGGAAACCAATGCAAGTCAATGGGACACAAATATCGGAATGAAAATAAACCCTTACTTTCCTTGTAGGTCAATTCTGCATGAAGGAAAACAACTAAGAATAATGTAGAATGTATTGGGGGAGGTGGAGGAGACATTAAAGGCATAGAGGTTTAGCCCAATCAAATGGAATAGCAGGAATTATTATTTTTTTTAAGATGTTTGGAGTTACAAAGATATTGACTATGTTAATCTTTTTTATATTTTGTCAGATATTTATTTTTCACTACTTCCATGCTCTTCACCTTCTTTTTTACTTCTCCCACACTTTCGACTTCATCATCCTCTTCAGGGTCATCTTCTTGGTCTTCTTCGGGGTGGTCTTCAGGGTCGCCGTCTCCAGGGTCGTCGTTTTCGGGGTCGTTGTCTTCTTCGGGGTTGTCGTCAGGGAGATCCAGAGTGATTACCAGAAACCATTTCAAAAAGCTTGAACTTTGAAATGTAAAAGAAGGTACAAGAAGGCTGAGGAACTGCTGAGAACCAGCTGATGGTACTGGAACCTGGATGGGTAGCCGAAGGTACAAGAGCCAATGGAACTACCGAGGACCAGCTGATGGTACTGGAACCCGGTTACTAAGCAGGAGGTACCTCTGCCAGAAAGCACTACCAAGGACCATCAGACGTTGGTGGAACTCGGATACCGAGAAGGAGGCACCTAAGCCAAAGGCTCTGCCTGGAACCAGCTGACGTTACTGGAACCCAGGGGGACATATTCAAGACTGACTTCCAAAGAACCAGCTAATGGTACTGGAACTCAGGCAGCAGAAGGTATACATGAAAAAAAAAGTTGCAAGGTCTGCCAGAGTTACCGAAACCCACAGTCCTACAGGGGAGCTTTTCCTATTGGCACTACGGAACCAGCCTTCATTGCCAGATCCCGCAGCCCACATAGGAAGCACCTAAACTGCAGGCACCATAGAGTCGGCTAACCCGACCGCAACACGACAGTATTGGAGGCAAAGTGACGTTGACACTACCCGGAAACAGCTGGCGTTCTGGAACCAGGCTGGGCAGGAGGGAGTACCCGTGCCAAAGACACTTCTGAGCAGCAACTGGCGGTGTTGAAGCCCAGGGATTACATTAGAAACAGAGTGTAGCTAGAGGCCTAATTGGAGCAAGTTTAATATCTGTAGTAGTGTGAATGTGGACAGAGCAGGAGAAATTGCCGGACACACAGCAGGGGATCAGCTGACATTACTGAACCCCAATAACAATGGAGCATGTGTTGACTGTGCAGATGGCACTTATGAGCAGCAAATGGCGGTGTTGGAGCCCAGAGATTATAGTTCAGGTGGTAGAAACATGAACACAATAGGAGAAGGAGACCTGGATACTGTTGCCAACCAATTATTTAATCTGGAAGGGGACTGGCAAATTCCTGCGAGATCCAGGCCTTGCTCATTTTCAGAAAAGTAAGCTGGTCAACGTTATCGGAAGATAGTCGCATGCGACGGTTTGTTAGTACACCACCTGCGGCACTAAAGACGTGTTCCGATAATACACTAGCAGCAGGGCAAGCCAGCACCTCCAATGCCTACTGGCTAAGCTCTGGGGATGTATCCAGTTTAGAGACCCAAAACTTGAAGGGGGAAGAGCCGTGTGGGAGAACACTAAGAGGGCAAGACATGTAGTCTGTCACCATCTGATGGAAACGTTGCCTCCTGCTGACTGGAGCCGTCTGTGATGGTGTAGACATTTGTGGTGGGGACACAAAACTTTGCCACATTTCGGCCATACTGATCTTGCCTTGTGCTGAGGCGCTGCTTCTGCTCCCTCTTTGTGCAGAGCTTCCTCCACTGTCTCGAGGCACTGAGCTGCTTTGTAAAGCACTAGCAGCACTGCTCTCGGGTGGAATGGAGAACATGATGGAATGCACCAGTGTGTCTTGGTACTCCCGCATTTTACGCTCACAGTTCAACTGTGTTATGAGGCTTTGTAAGTTGTCCCGGTAGCGAGGATCTAGCAGGGTGTACACCCAATAATCAGCCATGTTGAGAATGTGGGCGATGTGGCGGTCGTTTCTCAGGCACTGCAGCATGAAATCAACCATGTGCTGCAGACTGCCAACAGGCCAAGAAAAGCTGTCCCCTGCTTGAGGCGTCATCTCTGCCTGCTCTGCATCACCCCACCCTCGCTCTACATACTGACTACTAGAGCATTGTGTACCTCCCTCCTCTGGACAGATGTCTTCCTCCTCCATTGACTCCTCCTCATCCTCCTCACAAAGTGTCCCCTGCCTAGGCCTTTGTGAGGAACCACGTTGCACAGACTGTGCAGAAGCAGATGGCATTTGTCACTCCTCATCCTCCACCTCTTCCAAAACCTCCTCCCTTAGTGCTTGCAGTGTTTTTTCAAGCAGGCAGAGAAGGGGGATAGTCATGCTGACTAGTCCATCATCTGCACTCGTCATCCGCGTGGAATCATCAAAATCACGCAAAATGTGGCAGATGTCCTTCATAGAGGCCCACTCAGTGGTGGTGAAGTGTGAACGGCGCGCAGTGCAACTTGTTTGCGCCTGATGCAGCTGGTACTCCATTACTGCTGCCTTCTGCTCACACAACCTCTCCAACATATGTAACGTTGAATTCCACCTGGTGGGTAGGTCACATATGATGCGATGTTCCGGAAGGCGGAATCGGCGCTGCAGAGCTGCAATGCGCGATCTTGCCATGCTGAAACGACGCAAGTGAGCACACTCTATGTGGACCTTGTGCACCAGCGCATCAAGATACGTATAGTCCCTCAAAAAACTCTGCATGACCAAGTTGAGCACATGTGCCAGACATGGGATGTGAGTGAGGTTGTCTAGGCCCAGAGCTGCCACCAGATTTCGGCCATTGTCACACACTACCATGCCTGGCTGGAGATTCGCTGGCACAAACCACACATCGCTCTCCTGCTTGATGGCATTCCAGAGCTCCTGCGCTGTGTGGCTTCGATTCCCCAAAGAAATTAATTTCAATACGGCATGTTGACGTTTTGCTATGGCTGTGCTCATATCCGTCATAACAGGTAAGCATTCACGGGTCCATGTGGAGGTAGACTGTGATGGCTCCTGCAGCACTGATTCAGAGGAACGGGAGTATGAGGAGGAGTCAATGTGTACAGACTGGATTCCTGCAATCCTTGGAGATGGCAGAACACGTACAGCGCCACTCTCAAGATCTGTACCCGACTCCACAACATTTACCCAATGGGCAATGAGGGAAAGATATCGTCCCTGTCCATGGTTACTGGTCCACGCATCGATGGTCAGGTGGACCTTGCTACTGACGGCATTTAGTAGCGCATGTTTAATTTTTCCCTCCACATGCTTTTGCAGGGCAGGGACGGCTTGCCTGCTGAAATAAAAGCGGCTGGGCACTTTGTATTGTGGGACTGCCAATGCCAGTAAGTTACAGAAGGTGTCAGTCTCCACCAGCCTGAATGAGAGCATTTCAAGGGACAGTA
This sequence comes from Dendrobates tinctorius, assembly GCF_039654945.1. Lineage (NCBI taxonomy): Eukaryota > Metazoa > Chordata > Amphibia > Anura > Dendrobatidae > Dendrobates > Dendrobates tinctorius. Next base: position 35,525,983 of record NW_027361829.1, read on the forward strand.
GTTTTGCAATGCTAGCATTCAGAGCCTGTGCTCGGGGGTGGTTTGTGGAGTATGGGCGCCTTTTCTCCCATGCCTGTGCTACCGATGGCTGTAGAGTGGCCTGGGAGTGTGAGGATGAACGGGAACATGGTGCTGTGGGTGGAATGTCACTGGGTCTCTGGACAACAGTGCCAGAGGTTCTTCCATGGCGATCCTGTGAGGAAGCTGAACCAGCTGTGTGTGAGCTGGAGTAAGAGGCTGCAACATGAGCTGAAGAGGTGGTAGGTGGCGATGTAGGTTGGCCTAGGTCTTCAGTGTGTCTTTGTAACTCCACCACGTGCTTGGTCCGCACATGTTTCCACATATTTGTGGTATTGAGGTTACTGACACTTTTCCCTCTTTTCACTTTCTGATTACACAGCTTGCGTTTGACAAAGCAAATGTCATCTGCAACTGTGTCAAAAAAGGACCAGGCACTGCAAGTCTTGGGATCGCCCGTTTTGGGTTTTGGAAGAGGCATGCTCCTAATGGGTGCCAAAGTGGAGGCTACAGGTAATCGAGTCTGCCCCCTCCCTCTCCCTCCTTTTTTGGCCACTCGGGGAATCTCTTCCTCAGAGCTGCTCCCACCATCTTCCTGTACCTCACGCCATGATGGGTCAACGACCTCATCATCTACACTACACTCTTCAAACGATTGCTTCTCCTGGGTAGTCTCGACAGCACAGTACGCAACAGAAAGAGGCACCTGAGTCTCATCATCAGATGCGTACTGAGGTCTGCTGACCATAGACACTGGCCCCACCACCTTTTCAGATTCAGAGAGACAAAGCTGTTGCGCATCACTGCATACTACCTCTTCTTCAAATTCTCGAATGTTGCTTGGCTGGCCCCCTCTTTCCAAGCCAACAGATTCAGAGAACAGAAGTAGAGATGGCTCCTGTCCAGGGCTCTCTGACTGAGAGGATCTGGAACTAATTGAAGTCGTTGCGTTAGCTGCCATCCATCCGACAACGTCTTCAATTTGTTCGTCCCGCAGCAGTGGGGTACGGCGAGCTCCTACAAAGCTGCACATAAAGGACTGTTCCCTGGTAGAACTGGGTGATGCTAAGTCACTGGTGCCCACAGCAGGCACAGAATCTCCACATCCTCTCCTTGCAGAAATTCCACCCCCATGACCACGTGCCTTACTCCCTGCCTTCTTCATCTTGGTAGACTGATAAAGATAGGCAGAAAAGTACTAAGGGCTTAGTGTGCTTATTCCTGAACAGCTGCTAACAGGTATAAGAAACACTAATTTTATAAAGTGTGGACTAGACTTTAATATGAGCTAATGTGGCCTACACAACTGTAAAGTGGAGTGTTTGGTGAACTTTATTAGCTTTTTTTTTTTTCACAAAAAGACACTGGATGTGCCCAAAGATGTAAAACCGATAGTATCACAAACTTTTTGTAGCTATTACAATGCAGGAAGGTAACCTACAATGCAATAGATGAGGCTCCAAAAAATAGGCTAATACTAATCTGGCAGGGGCTGCAGGGCACAAGCCAGGAGAAAGGCTCCTCTATCTACTCTTATATAGTGTTTGCAAATATTCTAGCTGGATACGGATGGAACCACACTAATAGAAGAAATCTGGAAAAATGAGCAGCACTAATGCAAAAAAGGACAATGTATGAGGCAGTGACGCGCGCTGAGTGGACTACAACCGGAGGTGGCTGTCTGCAGAACACACTACAGCGTGAGCCGCACTCACACACAGAGACCACACAGACAGCTGTGAACAGCGCTGCAAGGCAAAAGAAAGCTACAGCGGTTGATAAAGTAGCCTGGGTAAAGCACAATATAGCAAATCGCTAGGTCACACTGTCCCTCAGAACAGCAGCGTCTTATCCCTAACTGAATTCACAGCAGAGTGAACCCAAAATGGCGGCGGCTTTTATAGTGCATCATGACATCATTTCAGCAGCCAATCACAGCCATGCCAGTAGTTACATGCTTAGCATGCTCTAACAGGATGTGCCCACACTTCTTAGGATCCTTATTGGCTGAGTAAAATCAAACTGGCTCATTGCATTATGGGAACTTCCGATTCCGGTATTCGATATACTAAAAGTATCGGAACTCAGTATCGGAATTACGATACCGTGAATATCGGCCGATACCCGATATTGCAGTATCGGAATGCTCAACACTACTCCTAAGTACAACAATACTCCATATGTGCTGGAAAACTTTTTTTGGGGCACACAAGATAGTTCGGAATGGAAGGAGTACCATTTGACTTTTGGAGTGCAAGATTGGCTGGAATAGATAGGACACTTGCAGAGCCCTTGATGTGTCTAAACAGTGGAAACCACTCAAAAGTGACCCCGTTTTTTAAACAAAACCCCTCAAGGAACATATCCACAGGTGCTTCACAGATTTTTATAACGATGAGCCATGAAAATGAAAAAACACATTTTTTTACCACAAAAATGTTGCTTCAGCGACAAAGTTTATTTTTACAAAGTTAACGGAGGACAATGGACAATAAAATTTGTTGTGCCATTTCTTCTGAGTACAGCGATACCCTATATGTGGTGGAAAACTGCTATTTGGGCACACGGCAGTGCTCAGAAGGGAAGGCGCACCAACTGAATCCTGGACCTCAGTTTCAGCTGTAATAAATTGCAGATGCCATGTCACATTTGAAGAGCCCCTGACATGCCAAAACAGCAGAAACCACGACAAGTGACCCCATTTTGGAAACTAAACCTCTTGAGGAATTCATCTAGTTGTGTAGGGAGAATTTTTAACCTTCAGATGATTCACAGAATTGTATAATATTCAGCTGACTAAATGGAAAATTATTGTTTTTTCCACTAAAATGTTGTTTTTCATTTTTGAAGGGGTAATAGCAGATAATGAAAGGTACAAGTTTGTTAAACAATTTCTTCTGCACACACCAATAATCTTATGTGATCAAAAACAATTTTTAAGTCATGGTGTAAAGCTAGAAGAGAAGAAGCACCGTATTGGAGTTCAGATTTGGCTGGAATTGCTTGAGGGTGTCATGTCACATTGGCAGAGCCCCTGAAGTGCCAGAACAGCAGAAACCCTCTATAAGTGGCCCAATTTTACAAACTACACCACCCAATTAATTCATCTAGGGATGCAGAGAGCATATTGACACAAAAGGTGTCTCACAGAATTTTATACGATTGCGCAGTGAAGAAAGAATAATTACATTTTTACCACTAAAATGTGTTTAGATCCAAGTTTTTAATTTTTATAAGGGCTAAAAGGAAGAAATGGACCTCACAGTTTATTGTGCAATTTCTCCTGAGTGTGGCAAATACCCTATATGTAATCGAAAAATACTTTGCTGGCATACAGGTGTAATGACCAGGCTGAATGTTCCCTGCTATTCACCACCACATGATGTCCGTAGCCGAAGGAATTATGACACACCGGTGTCGGGGATAGCAGTTGCTTTTACTTCAGCAGGAACGGGAATTACAACTTGGAACAAATGAGGAACAGTCTCTCGTGGGTAGTCCACGGCAATTACAGTTCACACTTGGATGCTGAGATGTGATTCGGGTCTGGAGCTTTAAGAGCACAGGACAGCGTATTTTGGTAGTTTACAAAAGGAGGTAGATGCATCAATTAGAGGTTACAGACCTGTACTTGGGGTTAGCTCCACCGTGTGTCACGGCACGTGCACAAGTACAAATAGGTGAATGTAGAAACTGTGGTGAATCCTGTCAGCAATACTTTGCATGTGGTGAATCCTGTCAGCAATACTTTGCATGTGGTGAATCCTGTCAGAAAGACTTTAGATTGATTTCTGTACAGGTTAGAGGGAACTCAGGCTTTTAGGCCTGCAAGAGATCTTGAGGTAAAAACATCCTCCATGTGTGTTCTGCTCTCCCTTAAGTCATCCCTCAGACTAAAGAATATTCTAGACTTGCCTGGAAAAATGCTCCTCCTATTGACCATGTGACTAGGAGCTGGCCAATAGGAGACCAAATTCACATCTCAGATCCTTACGAAACAATAATTGAGTCATTGTACACTTTCACCATTAGATGGCGACAGATCACAGCAAATGAGAAATGCATTGCATCTAAAACAGAAGTGACTAGAAATTAAGAATTACAGCTCACAAATAATGTAGAGGGCCAGTTGGAGAGTGAGCTGTAGTGTACAGAAGCTACTCATAATTCAGTATTACTTAAAGGGACGGACACACTCTGGACTGGGTCACTACACAGGCACAGTTTAAAACTCAGAAGAGAAGGAGAGCCATATTATAGTGCAGATTTTTCTGCTGTGGTTTGCAGGTGCCATGTCACATTGGCAGAGCCCCTGAGAGGCCAGAACAGCAGAAATCCTTATAAGTGACCCCATTTTACAAATGACACATCTCAATAAATTCATCCATCTAAGGGTGCAGTCATCATATTGACATCGCTTGGTGTGTCACATCATTTTATACCATAGGGCAGTGAAGAAAAAATAATGACACTAAAATTTCATTTTAGCCCCAAATTTTACATTTTCACATGAATAAATGGATAAAAATGGCACCAAAATTTGTCACACAATTTATGATGAACATGGCAATACCCTTTATTGTGGTTGTACAGTACTGCTTAGACACACTGCGAGACTCAGGAGGGATGGTGCGTTATTTGACTCTTGGAGAGCAAAATATCGTAGAATAGTTTGCAGACTCCATATGTAGAGGTCTTAAGGGTTAGAAGACCAGAAAACCTCCACAAGTCACCCCATTTTAGACACTACACCCCTCTGGGAATTTATCTACAGATGTAGTGACGATTTTGACTCCATATGTGTTTTCTAGAAACAAGCAGCACTGGATGTTGCCGAGCGAAAATTGCAAATCTGCTGTTGTAGCACCAAGTACTTTATAGTTCCTGTACAGGGTAGTGCCCAGTACATTGGATTGCCCATACATCATGCCCAGCTTGTGCACCACTTGTAAATTAAATCGGCTCTCATCGGTATAGAAATGCCAACATACGGAAGCTAAGTGTGGTTTAGGCACACTGTGGGGCTCAGAAGGAAGGAGGTCATTTGGATTTGGGATTGCAGAATTCACTGAATTTCTTTTGGGAGGCGAGGAGCCAAAGCGCTTCTACAGAGACTTTTTGCTTCCAGTACCGTTGAAGCCCCTTATATTTGCATTAACAGATGTCAGACCTTGGTTGGAACTTGATCTGAAACTTTTATTGAGAACATTTTGCATAACATTTCTCATTTCCCCTGCGTTATACGTTGAGCACTTACATTGGGGTTCCCTCTAAATCTCTGAATTACATGATTCATATGAAACTGGTGAGGAATCCATTCACCATAATGAGGCAGCAGAGTTACTCTGGACTCTTTCTGGCCTCTGTTCAGCAGTGTCCTTTTTTTCTGAGGTGCACAAAACTGTGGCAGACAATGCTTTTATGCATGCTTAAAAAGACGGACACCTCTGGATCCTAGGTCAGGTGGCTTCCACAGTGCATTATAGGGAATATTCTGCCTGAAGCTCTGTCGGAATCATGTATTTCAGAGATTTACATGGATACTCAGGTGTAAGTTCTCATCGTAGAGCGCAGATTATGTGTGAGCTGAGCCTTACTGCAGTCTTTGTGGGGAAGAATGATCAAATCAACAACAGGTCGAGAGTTGATTTAATTTAATTTTTACACCATTCCTCGTGCAATATAAGTAGTCACTCACTGACACCGCTCACCTGAGTGCCAGCATTTCGGTCTCGAGTGCTGAATAACTGCGGCCGCAGGAAGGTGCTGAGAGGCTACAGCCATTCAGCAACATCATTTTTTTTTCAATGTGGCTCCCCTCTCAGGGAGGCAAAGGGTAGCACCCTAAGCAGGTGCCTACCCTGCCTATCCCTTGTCCCAGCACTTATCACATTTATCAAAAGAAACACTTCTCTGCCCTTTATAGAGTAGATATCACATTTTTAAAATGGATTCCATTGTAACCAGTTTTGCAGAGTAGATAAAATTCATTATCAAATAACTTTATATACACCCTAATCTATTATGTAAAAGACCTTCCATCATGTGGCGATATCTTGCATTTACCTTACACAGCTAAGGCCTCTTTCACACTTCTGTTTTGGACCATCAGTCAAAATCCGCCAGGTTTTGAAAAAAATGGATCCGCCATTTTTTTTTGAGGATCCGTTTTTTTCCCCATTGAGTTGCATTACTGGCGGATCTTGACGGATGGCCATCCATTGGATCCGTTTTTGTGAGGATCCGCCACATTTTTTGCGTCCGCCGGTAGAAAGGAAGTCAGGGAGAAAATTAACCCTGAAATCCTTTCTGGCGGACGAAAAAAATTCTCTCTCTCTCTCTCTCTTAATTCTTCATTTTGCAGATCCATCAAAAAACGGATCCTGTTACATCCGTTAGCAACGGATCCACTTTTCCGCCTTTTTGGCGGATTTTAACTGACACAAAAAACTGAAGTGTGAAAGAGGCCTTAATGATATGAACATATTGTTAGGCACCAAGGTTCTCCCACTGCTCAGGGGGAATCTCAAGCCATGTCCTCTGAGGTCTCCCATTCCTCTACAGCCACAGAGGTTCCTGCTCAGCAGAGACATCAGTCCCAGCATCTTGCCCAGCCAAATGTTAGGCATTTGGTTGCTACTCCTGGCTCAGCTATTGTATCATGCATGAGTCAGCGGCGAGCAGACACTCCTGGGACTAAGTCCTGCTTTTCTCCTACTGAGCATGCCCGTGGGACGACCTCTCATTGGAGGTCGGAGGTCACATGCTCAGGTCATACTGCAGTTCGGACTGGGCCATCAGGAAAGTCCCAGAAGGCTGCATCTATAAAAGGATTGCATGACCGCACGGCCGTGCGCTAATATAGAAAAAGATTAGACCATGTGGCGTGAGTGTTGTATGCGTGTATGTGTGGCGCCCCCAGGAGTATGGTCACCACAATGGCTTTGCCTTCCTCCAGGGGAGGGTAATGCCAGGCTTGGAAGCAGTGATGGGTCTCTCCAACAGTTAACCTAATGCATGCAACACAGTTCCACTCCGGGCCACCAGGGGGAGCACTGAACCAGGATTGAGGAGCAGAGTGCTTTCTGAGGGTCAGGAGGAAGGAGTAGTCAGATTGTGTGAGGAGGTCCACGTGTGCAGACGTGTGGAGCGGGGTGGAGGTTGAGCTCCGGGAGGAGAGCTCCCTCACCGCTAGAGCCCAAAGACTGGAGCCTGGTCTCCACTGTGGTACGGATACTAACGATCCTGCCACAGATACCAGAGGAGTAGGAGGCTGTAAATGCCCTGCTCCCAGCAAAGACTTGGGACACAACAGCAATTGGATAGAGAACCAGGACTCAGGAGAGGAGTCCCTGAGAGAGGCTACAGCTGTCTGTCATACAAGTATAGTTCTAGGAACATCTGAAGAGAGGCATTTCAGAGTAACTAAGCACTGGAGTGCTTCACACTACAAGCGCTAAGAAGGAGACTGCACAGCCCTTCTGCTGAGAGAGAATTCTGATCTGCTTCCAGGCTAACCTGCTCCAATACCATCTGTAATCAGGACCCTGGACTGCATATACTCAGTAAAGGTACAGAAACAACAACCGCTGTGTTTTGTCTGTTCCCTACGCTTTCGGCACTGCTACATTCCCGCGCCAGCTACATCTACACTGCCCTGGGACTACAGCTCCACCTGTGGGGAGCTTCACCATCTATCCTGCACATACCATCAGTCCCAGCGGATCTGTATGCAGTGTTGGCCTAACACCACATTTGCCAAACACCACGGGTGGCGTCACGAACTATTCTACCAATAACTACATCTCCCCATTACTTGGGAGCCCAGGGCCACGGACCGGGTCATCGCTGCTGTGACACATCCCCCTGACACCGGCCCGGTACCGAGTACCCCACAGCCCTGGGAGGGCGACTCAATTTGGCGCTGCGAACAGGATTATGGAGCCTGGTATCCCCAGGTCCTGTGTGCCATAGACTGCGATTGTGAACTGTGTGAATTTGGCGCCAGAAACCGCCATTGCCGCGCTGCTTGGCGCGCACGGGAAGAAAGAGGCGGGCCTTCGTGGGCGGAGCCTGCCGCAGAGCGTGAAGAAGTGAAGTGCCACGCGGGAAGATAGGACAGCGCACGAGAGGAGGAGGAGCTGAGGCCTGCAGCCCGGAGCATCGGGCCTGTGAAGCGGCCTCCGGTGAGCTCACACAACCCCCGGCCCTGGCTAACGTTAACTAGGGGGGGAGAAGATGTCCGCGCCACAAGCCAATAACCCTGCAGCACCGCAAGGAGGAGCGCCCGCCACAGCGGTCCCCATAATGCCGCTATCCATGCCCTACATACCGGGAGCGGCCTGGCTACCGCAGTACTCGGGTGAGTCCCACACCCTGAGTGAATTTAAAGAGAGGCTGTGCAGCTTGTTTAAAGTTTACCCCCTGTCTGAAAGCCAGAAAGTGAATATCTTGATTGGACAGCTAACGGGTGCAGCACTGAGGGAGGTGAAAGCCTGGCAGGACACCGATAAAGAGACAGTTGCAAAGGTCCTGGCCAAGCTGAAGAGCACTTTTGACACACGCACTGCAGCTGAAATCAAGATGAGGTTCTTTGGCTGTAAACAGAGGGCACAGGATAGTATCAGAGACTATGCTCTCAACTTGCAGGAGGCGCTGCGAGCAGTTAAACAAGTTAACCCTGACAGTGTAAAGGAAGAAGATCAACTGTTAAAGGAGCAGTTAATTGAAGGGCTCCTGTCCAGCACCCACAGAGGGCAGTTGCGTATTCTAACCCTGCAAGATCCTGATCTGGACTTTGCTGAATTTAAGGACAGGGCTATTCGGGTACTGCAGAAGTCCACTGACAGCCGTCCAGCGCCCCCTAGGCGCCCAGCGATCACCTACCATCAGGAAGCAACATCTTTTCCTTCCGTCCCTGTGGAGGCTGATGCACAGACTCTGGATAAAGATACAACTGAGGAGCTGCGTCTTCAAGTCCAGGAGCTGACCAAAGGGATGGGTGCACTCACCAGAACCGTGCAGTCCCTGCAGGATTCCTCCAACGAAAAGGTCCAGCTTGCTTCCAGTCCAGAGGATGTCCCGTGGCTCCGGAGGAGGAGAACCCCGCCACTTCGAGGAATGAACAACGATCGCTACGACCAGAACGGACGTCCCATCTGTTGCCGCTGTTACAAGGCAGGTCATCTTGCAAGGTACTGTCCTTTCAACGAGCAACCCCTGGGGCAAAGGGCCATCCACCCTGGAGTAGGATCACCAGGCCCAAGGAACTGGAGAGCCAAGTATGTGGGAGGGAGACCGATCCTTCCTGTGGTGATTGACGGCATCCCCATGAACGCTTTGCTGGACACTGGCTCCCAGGTGACCACTATGCCATATATTTTGCACAAGAGGTATGGGGCTGATTCTGAACTTACCCGTGGCCCCACTAATGAACTAACTGTAGTTGCTAGTAATGGTCATACCTTGCCGCAGATTGGATGCAAGGAAATTTCTGTTAAAGTGGGGCGGGTGGAGCTAAAATCACAAGGTCTGATAGTTGTTGATATTGACCGACGTGAATGTAATCCCATGATGACTCTTGGTACAAATGTAATTGAAAACTGTCTGTCCGAGGTTATTGTCTTGTTACAACAGGTGGCTGAGGCTGCTGGTTCCGGTGAACAACGAGTCCTGCAGAAGGAGATCCGAGCCCTGATGCAAAGGCAACAGGTAGAACTCTCTGGCAGAGAGATTGGCAGCGTCATAGTGAGTGATGCTTTTCCCATTGTAATACCCCCCAGATGTGAAATGTTGGTTTCGTGTCGGGCAGCCATAGGGCTCAGAGGGCAGGATTACCAGGCATTGGTAGAGCCAGTATATTGAGACAGCAGGCCCACTGTCCTGACAGCCAGAGGGGTGGTTGATGCACGAAAGAGGAGAGTACCTGTACACCTTCTGAATTCTGGGGAGGAGGAAGCCACAATACCTCGGTACGCCACAGTTGCTAAACTGCTCACTGATAATAACAACTCATTTCAGGCAGCAGAGCCTTTGCTCTCATCCTATCCGGTGGAGGACAATGGCCCTGTGAAGCAGCTAGAAGAGTGGTGCCAGCAACTGCAGGTGGGAACTGACTCTACACCTTCATACCAGAGAAATGGGGTTAACAGAGTGACACAAGAGTATGAGCGGGTATTCAGCAAACACCCACTAGATTTTGGGCAGGCAAAAGGGGTGCAACATCATATCCCCACTGGAGACCATCCACCCATAAAGGAGAGGTACAGACCTATACCCCCAACACAGTACCAATGTGCTAAGAGTGTGTTGAAAGAGATGAAGGAAGCTGGGGTCATTAGGGACAGTTGTAGCCCATGGGCAGCTCCAATAGTGTTTGTAAAGAAAAAGGATGGTACTATGAGAATGTGTGTTGATTACAGGAAAATTAACAATATCACACATAAAGATGCCTACCCATTGCCTAGAATTGAAGAGTCATTAGCTGCACTTAAAACTGCTAACTACTTTTCCACCTTGGATCTCACCAGTGGGTATTGGCAGGTTCCCGTGGCAGAGGCAGACAAGGAGAAAACCGCATTTACCACTCCAATGGGTCTCTGTGAGCTCAATTATATGCCATTTGGACTCTGCACTGCTCCAGGAACATTTCAGCGGCTGATGGAGTGTTTCCTGGGACACATGAACTTTGAAACAGTCCTGTTATACCTGGATAATGTCATCATTTTCTCCAAGACCTATGAAGAGCATCTGGAACACCTGGCCGAAGTGTTTGAAGCTTTGTCCAATTTTGGCCTGAAAGTGAAGCCTTCAAAATGCCACCTCCTGAAGCCTAAGGTACAGTACCTCGGTCATGTGGTCAGTGCAGAAGGTGTGGCACCAGATCCTGACAAGGTCACGGTCATCCGGGACTGGACGAAGCCCAGCAACCTCCATGAGGTACGCCAATTCCTTGGATTGGTAGGCTACTACCGGAGATTCATCAAAGGCTTTACTGAGATAGCCACCCCGATGCAAAACCTTCTGGTGGGGTAGTCCATGAAAAACAAGCAGAAGAATTCCACATTTGAATGGACTGAAGAGTTGGAGAGGTCTTTCACCAGATTGAAGATGGCTCTCACAGGTGACAAAGTTCTGGCCTACCCAGATTATGACAAACCCTTTGTGCTGTACACGGATGCCAGCAACGTGGGATTAGGAGCAGTACTGTTGCAGGTACAGAATGGAAAAGAGAGAGTGATCTCCTACGCCAGCAGGAAGCTGCGTCCCACTGAGAGGAACCCTGATAATTACAGTTCTTTCAAGCTGGAGTTCCTTGCCATAGTCTGGGCTGTCACTGAAAGGTTCAAGCATTACCTAGCTTCGGCCAAATTTACAATCTTCACGGACAACAACCCGTTGACCCACTTGGACACTGCCAAGCTAGGAGCACTGGAGCAGCGATGGATGGCTCGGTTATCCAATTATGAGTTTACCATCAAGTACCGGGCAGGGCACAAGAATGCCAATGCTGATGCGCTATCCAGGATGCCTAATCTGCCAGATGCAGGAGAAGACCCTGAGGCTCTGGAAGAGGTAGAATTGCCTCCCTTCCACCGGCCACTGGCGGCCCAATGTGCTCAAGGAGTGAGAAACAGGTGGCCTGGCTTGAAGGAAGTCACTCTGAATCCGTTGCCCCATCATGATTGGGTAGAAGCGCAAGATAATGACCCTGCAGTCCGCCTGGTGAAAGAGCTGCTGACACAAGGTGACTCACGCCCAGAGTTGAATGCTCCTGAAGAAACTCATCAGTTGTGGAAGGAAAGAGGTCGGCTGTTCATTTATGAAGGGAAGCTGTGTCGGAGGAGTATCAATGCCCGCACACATGAGCTGGTCTGGCAGGTGTTGGTCCCAAAGAGAGATGCATCAATGGTCCTAGGAGCATACCACAATGGAGCTGGACACTTTGGATGAAGACGTTGGAAACATTGCTCCGAGAGAGGTTCTACTGGACTGGCATGCGGAAGGCCACTGAGAGGTGGTGCTGGGAGTGTGGACAGTGTAACCTGCGCAGAAAGGATCGAGACAGCCAGAGAGCTCCCTTACAGCCAATCATCACCAAACAGCCCCTGGAGTTGGTAGCCCTGGACCATGTGAAGCTGGTTCCAAGCCGGTCAGGCTAGCTCTATGCCCTTACCATTGTGGACCACTATTCAAGATTCCTGGTGGTTGTGCCCGTCAAAGATCTAAAGGCCAGGACAGCGGCCAGAGCATTCCAACAGCACTTCTGTAGACCACATGGTTATCCTGAGAGGGTGCTGACAGACCAAGGTCCTGCTTTCGAGGCAGAAGTGTTCCATGAATTTTGCAACTTATATGGGTGTAAGAAGATCCGGACAACACCTTATCACCCACAGACCAACGGCATGAGCGAGAAGATGAACCAGGTAGTGATTGATTTACTGAAGACCTTGCCCTTGGAGGAGAGAAATCTGTGGCCAGAAAAGTTGCCTGATCTGGTGGACCTCTACAACCATATCCCAGTGAACTCTACCAACTGTACTCCAGTGTACCTGATGAGAGCAAGGCCTGGTAAGCTGCCTATTGACTTGGACATGGGAGTCCTGATGCCTGAAGTAGCGTCACCAGATGCTGACTGGGACAAGGAGAGGCAGCAGCAGTACAGAAGGGTACAGGAGTGTGTGGAGAAGAGTCTGGCTCAGGCAAGGCAGAAGCAGGAGAGACTTTATAACCAAAATGCACCTGCTGTTCCTTTTTCGCTGGGAGAACAAGTTCTCAAGAGAAAAAGAAGCCTGCATAAGCTGGATGATCAATGGGAAGAGGAGCCCTATACAATTCTGCCGTCGAACTTTGATAATGCCAAAGTATGCCTTGTTAGCAAAGATGGAAGAGAGACCTCAGCAGCGGTATCCAGGGATCACTTGAAGTTATGCCCTGACCAATTGAAAGAAAAAGCGGGAGGATCAGATAACTTCCCACCTACAGAGGAAGAAAAGACAGTCAGTACCGTGCTGGGAGAGTTCCCTGCGAATTGGACTAGAGTTAATGATGCTATAGTGGTGCCAGTGTTGTTATTTCCCCAGGTAGAAGCACAGGAGAATAGGACTCAAGAAGACTTTGAAGATCGAGAAAATCAGGCAACAGAGGCCACACCAGCAGTGGAGCCAGAGAACCCTCGCCCTGCCAGTGGTGAACCTGTTATGCCCATGGTGAGTCCAAGAGTTACTAGACAATCAAGAATCCCTGTGCCATGTGGAACACCCAGTAGTGTATCCAGTACATTACCCACTGCACCAGTCTTACGCATATCTACCCGCACCACACAAGGCATACTACCAGTTAGATACCGTATATAAAGTAATGTAAATGTTGAAATTGCGTATGTAAATATGTAACTGTTTTTCAAGTTTTGTGCCTACAGGTAATCTGTAAGAGTTTCCTTTGGAGTTTGTTTTATGGACACTGAACCACAGGACTTGTGTGTGGTCAAAAACTTTCTTTATATTTACCATTTGCCAGGAATGGACCATGGACATTGATGCTGGACTTATCATCATAGGACCATTTTTGCAGCAATTGGTTTTTGTACATTTTTCCCTTTTTCAAATCTTGTACAATTATTGTTGTTTAAATGTTTATATGTTGTTTTTCATGTTTTTGCTCAGCCCAGGAGTGCTGACTTGCACTAGGGGGGAATGTGGTGCCCCCAGGAGTATGGTCGCCACACTGGCTTTGCCTTCCTCCAGGGGAGGGTAATGCCAGGCTTGGAAGCAGTGATGGGTCTCTCCAGCAGTTAACCTAATGCATGCAACACAGTTCCACTCCGGGCCACCAGGGGGAGCTCAGAACCAGGATTGAGGAGCAGAGTGCTCTCTGAGGGTCAGGAGGAAGGAGTAGTCAGATTGTGTGAGGAGGTCCACGTGTGCAGACGTGTGGAGCTGGGTGGAGGTTGAGCTCCGGGAGGAGAGCTCCCTCACCGCTAGAGCGCAAAGACTGGAGCCTGGTCTCCACTGTGGTACGGATACTAATGGTCCTGCCACAGATACCAGAGGAGTAGGAGGCTGTAAATGCCCTGCTCCCAGCAAAGACTTGGGACAAAGCAGCAATTGGATAGAGAGCCAGGACTCTGGAGAGGAGTCCCCGAGAGAGGCTACAGCTGTCTGTCATACAAGTATAGTTCTAGGAACATCTTAAGAGAGGCATTTCAGAGTAACTAAGTACTGGAGTGCTTCACACTACAAGCGCTAGGAAGGAGACTGCACAGCCCTTCTGCTGAGAGGGAATCCTGATCTGCTTCCAGGCTAACCTGCTCCAATACCATCTGTAATCAGGACCCTGGACTGCATATACTCAGTAAAGGTACAGAAACTACAACCGCTGTGTCTTGTCTGTTCCCTACGCTTTCAGCACTGCTACATTCCCGTGCCAGCTACATCTACACTGCCCTGGGACTAGAGCTCCACCTGTGGGGAGCTTTACCATCTAAGCTGTACATACCATCATTCCCTGCGTTTCTGTATGCATCGTTGGCCTAACACCACATTTGCCAGACACCACGGGTGGCGTCACAAACTAGTCTACCAATAACTACATCTCCAAATTACTTGGGTGCCCAGGGCCACGGACTAGGTCATCGCTGCTGTGACACATCCCCCTGACACCGGCCCGGTACCGAGTACCCCACAGCCCTGGGAGGGCGACCCATATGAATGTCTCTGGTGAATGACTCATTATGAAACCCCTACCCTTGGTACGCATTGACGCGCCCCAGAGTCCGTGGGATATTCGGCGCCGGGCCAGTTAACTTCAATGGGAAATGTCACAGTGCCAGTGACCCGTTCCATGGCCTCAGGCGGTCATGTAAAAGGGGTCGAATTGAATGGGGATAAAGTTTATGTAGTGATTCGTGACGCCAGTTGGAGTGTTCGACTGTAGTATAGCCGGCACTGAAGATGATCCCTAGGGGAGTAGATGGTGTTTGCAGTGCAGATGTTAAACCCTCTCCAACCAGGGCAGACCCCCAGGGATTGTAATGCAAGTAGAAGGCACGGAGTAATAAGGCAGGAGACAAGGAAAGTCACTTTATCATTTACTGTAGTTCAGGTGCAGTTCAAATGAAATATTACAACTCTCACCAGGTTACAGTCTGCTCTGGAGAATGGGAGTTATCCTTTCTCTCTGCTGCTGTGACTCAGTGTATGCTTCCTGCTATTCTAATCCCGTCTGGGACTAAGGCCTCCCAGAGTCTAAAACTTCCGGTATAGTTTCTATTCACTGTGTATTTCTCCTTTGGCAACTTGCAGCATGGATCCTGTGTGTGAGCATCTCAAGTTCCCACTGCAGTTTTCCCAGGGAAAACATGATGCTGTTGGTTGTATAAATCCACACAGTCTCTCAGCTTACCACTCTGCTCTGAAAGCATGGATGGTCTAGGGGCTGGCACCCTGATCCTTCTTAGCTTTACTCCTGGGTCGGGCACATGTCTAATGGCTCCCCAGAGCGTTCTTCTTCTCCTTCGCACTGAAAACAACAAGTCTCGACTCCTCCCCCTCCCAGTTGGGGTATGTCTGCAAAGCTCTAAGCTTCAGACAAGTGAGGGAGTGAGGCGAATTGTGTGTGTGTTGTGGTCTCTAGCAGAGAAAGCATAACTCCCATTGCTCACAGAACACATACAAAGTAGTACATATTTAACCCTTTTGTGGCGGTAAAGATGCAGGGCACCACACATGTGTTGTGTAGCCTAGCCTGCTAGCGCCCAGGCTGAGGTCCAGGTAGAGACAGAGTCAGAGACTGGCATCAGCATCCACCGATGGCTTTGTCTGTACGCCACGTGCACATAGTCTGCACTCCTCGGTGGTCAGCATTCATTGGAGGCATCCGCAAGTGCGACGCTGCATGCTCAGTAGGTCTAGAGAGACTCAGACCTTGTGTCCTTGGGGCTGAGTTCTGTGACCATATACTGAGCGCTCTCTTGCCGAGTGCTGTGTGTTTTAACAGGCTCCGGCATTTATGTTCAGCTGTACTGCGGCTCCTGTTCTCACCGGGTGACGTTAACCCACGAGAAACCTTTTATATACCTCTATATACATCCTCCATTACTAATCAGCAGTTTACCACCTCTGCACAGTGGACCCCGAGCTGCGAACGCACCTTAATATCATTTTATTAATTGGTGCGTTCCGCCAGCCCTAACACATATACAGTAGATGAAAGCTGTAACACAAGGAAAAAAAAGAATATTTTTGATTTTCAGAACCATTATAAAATTGTACTTTTGAACATTTCCAGAATTCTGCTAGCACCAGAAACTATACACTAACTATTTTTTCTAACAATTTAAATGTCCGTACATATTCTTCAACACTTTTTTTAATACAAGGAATAAGCCTAGATCGAGAAACACACACCCAAAAAAGAACCAGATGGCGCCTTTTAGTTTTAACTCAATTTATTTCACAATTTAGTAATATGTTACATCTCTCAAATGAGGATATAACATAGCAGACCAGCAAACAAAATTGCAAAATGGAAAAAGGTGATGCCAAACAAGAATATTCAGTATTTATGTAAGCAATGGATGAATGGTTATAATTAAATATATACTCTATTAAAAATAATTTTTCTTCTGTTTGTTACAGAAATGTTTTTAAATCATATATTTGCAACCTGTTAGTTATAGTTCAGTGATGCCTAACTTTCCTTTAAAAGGGAATCTGTCAATCCTAGACACTCCTTTCTTTGTCTCTTGGCTTTTATGGCTAAGAAATTCTACTGGCTGACCATGTGATGCCTGTGAACTAATCAGATGGAGAGGAATATTAATTAAATATAGAGCACTTTAAATCATCAGCCCAAGACCTCGTTCACATCACATTTATGGCCGCCATTAAATTTATACACTGAGAAAATCTACTGACTTATCCATTAAAAGGAGGCTTCCACTGAATGGCATAAGGTAAACATTTTTTTCCTGTTGACCGCTGTAGTCAGTTACGAAGAATGCTACTCTATTTTGTGATTCTATTTTGGCCTCTCTCAGTCTCATATGCTTAGCTTGTGTGTTGGGAGCTTTTTCTCAGTGGAGACCAAAAATGTGATGTGAAATATGTAATAGCAAACCATTACTGTATTTACATACTGTTACTGAAAAGGGTTTGTCCTTGTAGGAATGACAACCGTTCTACTTATTAAAGGATGTTAGTACAATTCTTTGAATAATTGGCCTTCAGTTCAGCAATAAGATTTTATGATTTGTCAACTTTTTGTTCATGACCAGTTTAGGTTTATCGTCCAATTGAGTCAACTATGTCCCTTCACTCAGGGGCATATGTAGCAGGAGAGTCAAGTGGTGCATTTGTCGTCGGCGCAGCAGTAGGGTCGGTGGGCCGGACTGGGGGGGTGGTCCCTCTGTATACCGCGCAGTAACGTACAGACACAAGATGGAGGCAATTTTCGGGTGCAACAGATCCAAGTTTATTCTCTTGCCGTCCACATGACATCCTCACAGTATACCACAATCCTGTTCCAGGCTCTCCGGTTACAGAACACTTTAACGTACCGTAGTCTCAACAGGGACGTATATATATATGTGTTGTCCCTTTTCACCCTTTGACGCTCTGACAGCTCCGTCACTGTGGCTGCCGTAGGCCCATACACCAACAGTAATTTTACTGGTCATACGTCATTCCAAATACGGTGTCCTACACCCGGTGCCTCGTCTATACTGCGGTACTTCTTGTCAGGACCACCCCCCTGACTTCCTTTCTCCTCAGTCCCCTGGTTAGGTTTTCCTCACAGTGGCACAACTGTCACAGTGTCCTTATCACTTGAGCTCCCCCTGGGGACTGGAACTTTCTGGAACCCTCCTTCAAATTTATATCTTTCCCGGTTCCCTCTAACTCTGCCCCCCCCATGACCAACGGTTTCTTAAGCCCTAAGCTGATGTCAAGTCCTATGCTCACACTCCTCCCTGCCCTCTAATGGTCAACCCAAGGTACTGCACGTCCACTACACTTTCCTAGCTGTTTCCCCACTGTAATAACTAACACCTGTCTAAACTATGCAAACCTTCCTTTCTCTATTCTGACAAGTCTGTCCGTCCATCAGGTCACCTTCCCTACACTCCCCTTCCTTTGTCTATTGTCATCCTCGACAATCGTAATCCCTGCCTTCGTCGTTCTGAAGCTTACCCTACCTTCTCTTGTCGGACCAGCTGTTGGGCCAAACCCACTACCCGCGGGGGCCGAACCAAACCGGCAGCACCATGCTCCGAGCAGCCTATTGCTACTCGCCAACGTGCACGCCACATGACGTCTTTCAAATTGGGCTAGGTACACCTGGATTCTCTTTCCGCCGTGTACCTTCCCCTACTCTCCCCTTCTGTCACCTTCCACTATCCGGTATGCCATGATCGAGGCCTTACACCTACCAGATCATTGTCGGCATCCGCCTTCTTCATTCAGGGGTGTCCGTGGTGTCAGGGACCTGACCTAGGACAACTGTCTTTCTCACGTCTTCCATCTCTTTGCCTTTCTTTTGGTTACACGTCATGGTCGGCGTCTCGGTCTCCTAGACCTAAAAAGTACCCCTTTTTTACATTTTTTTTTCCTTTTTACTAATGCTTTAAAACCAACATATTATAACAAAACATCACGTCTTCTTCCCCTCTTCCTTGGACATGGACACTCTGTTTTTTCTGCGTATCCCCGCTCTGTCAGGCT
Organism: Dendrobates tinctorius; assembly: GCF_039654945.1. Classification (NCBI taxonomy): domain Eukaryota; kingdom Metazoa; phylum Chordata; class Amphibia; order Anura; family Dendrobatidae; genus Dendrobates; species Dendrobates tinctorius. The sequence continues at coordinate 35,544,720 of NW_027361829.1, forward strand.
AACAAGTAAATGTAGACTATCCTGTAAGAGGAACATAGAAAAACAAAAATGGAAACCACAGATAAACAACATTTTTTTTCTTTTTTTTTTTTTTAAATCTAAATGCGAACTGTCCTTATGACCTTGCCAACGGTGCAACGAACTCCAGACAGTTCAATCCACCTTCAGGTGGTCAGTAGTAAGGGCCCCACAGCCGTGGAGTACCCGGGATACCGAGAGTGTCTGCAACAGTTCTCTTTACGGGGGCTCGTGTTCTTCGGATTCTGCGAGCACGGCTACGGCATATTAACTGCGGGGACAATACTCCTTATAATAGGATACTAAGTCCCCCTCCTGCAAGGCCCGGCCATGACGGACAGAGGCAACGTTGAGATAAATCTTCTGGCCTGTCACAAGATCTCAGATGAACCCATATCCTCTTGGTATGTTCGTATACACAAGCCGTCCCTGGGATCGTGTTGCTGCCATGCCAGCCTCTCCTTTTTCATGAAGAAGCCCCCAAATCTCCCGCTCTCTGGCCTTCTTCCCTTTGATGACCTCCGCGACCCAAACGGAGGGTCCGGTATGAGCCCGGGAGTCCGGTGGGCGGGACTTAGCCAGGGATGAGAGCAGGGCAGAGGTGGCTGATGATGTCTGCGGCCCAGCAGCCGCTGGGACCAGGTGGCGAGCAGGGACAGCTGTATTTCTCGCAGATTGGGCCACAGGAACCAACTCATCGGCTACAGACGGCTCCAACGCCGGCATAGCCATGGCCGCAAGATGGGCCGCATCCAGAATTTCAGCCGGAGCCAGTATAGTAGTAGTAACGGCTGGCTTCGGGGAAGATGTCACTTCTGGCAGGGGGAACGCAACAGCGTTTTCCAGCGACAGGTTCCGCACCGGTGACACCGGGCGTGGCATCACCGGGCAGGGTGGCTCGGGGTTAGGAGCGGAGGCCCCGCTCAGCTCCACGTAGACAGTAGGGCCTCCCCTGATCAGACTCTCAGGGGCACAGGATGCCGCGGGCTGCGGCTAAATGGTAGAGGCCGCTTGCGGGGCCACCGGTGGGATCAGGGGAACTCTCACTTTCCCTGGCACCGTGGCCTCCGTCACATTATCACGCGCCTCCTCCCGCAGTCTCTGCTCTTCACCCCGCCGTCCGGCAGGGCTAGCCTCCAGGCTCAGGAGCACCGCTGGCCGGTCCCCTGCTGGTATCTTCAGTGGCTGCTCCCGCTGGCTCCGCAAAGGCTCCACTTCTCCGCTCATCATCCAGCTTCCTGCCCAGGACTCTGAGGGAGCCATTTCCTGGCGTGACTCGACCTCCCGGCGCCACCGCCACTCCAGGCGCCCGATGCCCTGACATCCACAGTGTCGCGATGAGCAGCACTTAAATGGCGCCAGACGGCCGCAGCCAAACTTTTCCTCTGTGCCACTCCCTCTGCTGGGTGGGGCGTCTGCAGGCCTTTCCACCCACTTATCAGGGTCCAATATGTAGGAGCGTCGGCCTCCTGGTACATATTGCTGTCCCCAGGGATATGTAGAAGGGGGCCCCAGTCCATTGGGAACAACGGCAAACACCTGGATCTCTCCTCTGCACTGAAGCAGCACCGCCATCTTGCTCCGGACCAGACACTGCCCCAGATCCTCTGCTGGCAACGCAGATGCGCCACAGCGCTCCCAATTTATAATCCACAGGTAGGTGATTTGTATTCCACAAGTGCTTATAATCCACACAGAGCAGTCTGAGTCTTTCCATCCCTTGGGGCAGGCCTGCCGCAGAAGATCTTGTATTAGCGGCGTTGATCCTGCCGACTACGCCAAGTGTAGGGTTGCTGGGCCGGACTGGGGAGTGGTCCCTCTGTATACTGCGCAGTAACGTACAGACACAAGATGGAGGCAATTTTCGGGTGCAACAGGTCCAAGTTTATTCTCTTGCCGTCCACACGACAGCCTCACAGTACACCACAATCCTGTTCCAGGCTCTCCGGTTACAGAACACTTTAACGTACCGTACTCTCAACAGGGACGTATATATACGTGTTGTCCCTTTACACCCTGTGAGGTAGCGCTGTCATTCAAGGTTGGGGGACACTCGCTTGGCAGCCACACAATCAGATCCAGCACCAGGTTTTCATAAGACTTAACAGTCCATGAGGTTTATTTGTCATCATAAACCACAGCAGCAATATATAACAGCGTAGCGTCCATTATATAGCTTCACATTACAGCATAGCGTCCATTAAACAGGCTATTAAGCCCCAGGGTTATCTCACCCACGTCAGGGTTCCCATATGGCTGTTTCTCCAGGCTGCAGACATCCACTCACTCCTCAGGGACTCTCAGACGCTGGCCGCCATTATACACACAGCCGCTCCACAGGCTGTTAGTGAGGAGATCCTTCTCCTCATGGGACCTTCCAAACTGGACCAATCAGGTCCCAGCATTCACCACATGTGACCTAACCTGGCCACATTATATGGTCCATAGCCACGCCCACCGGGTCACATGACTATGACCTCACCACAGGTCCTTCACACCGACATATATACTTTACAATAGCGTTCATAAACATACATATGTCTCTATCTCAAGGTCACCCACCTTGAGATACATAATGGCTCTTCAACCACTCACACTCTTGGGACATCCACACAGCGCCCCTAGTGGACACAGTGGTCATTACACCACAACCCTTTGACACTCTGACAGCTACGTCCCTGTGGCTGCCGCAGGCCCATACACCAACAGTAATTTTACTGGTCATACGTCATTCCAAATACGGTGTCCTACACCCGGTGCCTCGTCTATCCTGCGGTGCTTCTTGTCAGGACCACCCCCCTGACTTCCTTTCTCCTCAGTCCCCTGGTTAGGTTTTCCTCACAGTGGCACAACTGTCACAGTGTCCTTATCACTTGAGCTCCCCTTGGGGACTGGAGCTTTCTGGAACCCTCCTTCAAATTTATATCTTTCCCGGTTCCCTCTAACTCTGCCCCCCATGACCAACGGTTTCTTAAGCCCTAGGCTGATGTCAAGTCCTATGCTCACACTCCTCCCTGCCCTCTAATGGTCAACCCAAGGTACTGCACGTCCACTACACTTTCCTAGCTGTTTCCCCATTGTAATAACTGACACCTGTCTAAACTGTGCAAACCTTCCTTTCTCTATTCTGACAAGTCCGTCAGGTCACCTTCCCTACACAGCCATTAGGGGTATCACTGTCGGGCCACCCTAGTGACATCATATCTACATTACATAGTAGGTGGACGGAGATAATGCAAGTGCTCCATTGAAGTCGAAGACATAGGATTGTAATTGGGAGGGGTGGGTGAGTAAATGACAGTATGGTAAGGAGTGGATAATTCTGTCAGGACACAGCAGTAGGTGAAGATAAATGTGTGAGGGGAAAACAATACAGTGGGGGAGTGGGTGATGTTTGAGGAGACAACAATATGGGGGATGAAGTGTGAAAAGACAATATGGAGGGAGTGAGTATATGTGTGAGGAGATGATAGCATGGTAGAGAGTTGGTAAATGTGTGTGGAGACAACAGTAAGGGGGTAAATGTGTCATGAGGCAGCAAAAATATAGGGGGAAGTACATGTGTGAGGAAACAACAGTATGGGGAGGAGAGTAAATGTGTGAGGAGACAAGAGCATGGGGTGGAGTGGGTAAATGTGTGAGGAGACTGTATAGGAAGGAAAGGGTAAATGTGTGAGGAGACAGCTGTATGGGGAAGGGGGTAATTGTGTAAGAAGACAACAGTATGAGATGGAGAGGGTAAATGTGTGAGGAATCTATAAGGGGGGTAAATGTGTGAGTAGACAGCAGATTGGGGACAGGGTAAATGTTTGAGGAAACAACAGTATCAGGAGGAGGGTAAATGTGTGAGGAAACAAGAGAATGGGAGTAAATATGTGAGAAGACAATAGTATGGGGTGGAGTGAGTAAATGTGTGAGGAGACTGTATAGAAGGGGAGGGTAAAAGTGTGAGGACAACTGTATGGGAAGGAAGTAAATGTGTGAGGAGACAGTATGGAGAAAGGGACATAAATGTCTGAGGAGACAATAATATAGTATGGGGAGGGGGTATATTTGGGAGGAGACAGTATGGCGAGGAGGGTAAAGGTTTGAAGGCAGCATGGGAAGTGGAGGGAGATGTGTGAGGAGATAGTATGGGGGAGAAATGTGCAAAAGGACAGTATGGGGAGAAATGCACAGGGGTACAGTATGAGGAACAGTGTAAGGAGTCATACTATACAGGCTAGGTAGGGTGGGAGGCTGTATTCAAAGGGGAAAGTGTGGGGGAGAAATGTGTGGGGGACAGCATATGGGGACAATTTGAGAAAACAGTAAGGAGGGGACAGCATGTAGAGGGGTGGGGAGTGTGGGGAGGATGCATAATATAGAGATGACGTGGTATGGGAGGTATAATGTGAGGGGACATTGTGAAGAGAGGCCCAGTATGGAATGGAGAGTGCAGTGTAAAAGGCATGTTCCATAAGATAGACAGTGTGGGAGTTATATTTTGTCCAGGGAGCGCAGTGAGTGGCAATTATATAGAGGCATAGCAGAAGGCAGATACTTTTAAAGATAATGGTAATGACACTGTTATTTTTAAGGGCGCCATGTTGGGATGTGCTGCAGACAACTGGAGAAGATGGAAGTCTGCTGGGCCAAGCTGTGGATTTGAAAAGTCATCATGGCATCTGGACCAGATAGAGAAGAACAGAGAGAAACCAACTCCAGTCAGTGAAGATGTCACTTATAAGGTATCTGAATGTAAATGTTTATTTGTGATACTGACTATAACTCATCAGTATTATGGTTCCTGTATGGTCAGCTCTCACATAATGGCTTGTAACAACAAATTCCAGCATCTCCCTACCATTGTTAAGGGCATACTGGGAGTTGTAGGTTCATTTGACACAATTTTGTATGGGACTGACTTGAAAGGACAATTGATAGCTGTACAAATCATGCATTTATGTACTGATGGTAGTTCTGGTGATGTATTCATATACTGATGGTGATTGTGGGGTTAGTTGTAGTGATATATTCCTGTGCTGCTGATGGTTTGATGGTTCAGGTGATGTATTTCTGTACTAAAGGTGATTCTTGTGCTGTTTATTCATGCACTGATAGTACTTCTGGCCATGTGATACATTTATATTTATATTAGAAGTATTAATAATAAAATTAAGCACTGTAACATGCCGGACGCTAACAGTGTGCTTTATTCTCAATATCAGGATCTGGTTTTGTTTGCCGGTTCCACCGGTAATCACATGACCACTCATATGAGATTTTCATGCTTAAAGTCACATGACAACTAGCTTCTCTTCCTGCTTCTCTCAGGGAAGTAGGACATGTAGTTTTTCACTGAACATTGAGAGAACAAGAAGAGCAGCTAGTCTGCACATAACTCTATGTTTGAAAAAACACACATGACTATTACTCAAACCACTTAAGCTATGTATAAAATGGAAGAGGGAAGAGAAACTAAATTTTTGCCATTGGGTGCAGAAAAACGTAGATTTGCCTCTGCTTCATGACTTTATACGTTTCATTTGCACTTAAAATCCAAATGACTTTTATAAGTTTTGCTTATGTGTTCTCTAAATTTCTAAGGAAAGCGCTAACCATTATTTCTCTGAATTATCCGAGTGAAAGCAGCCTCTGCTTTAGGTTTTTTATTTTTTATAAAGTAGACATCATTCTGAGTAAAGCAGAAAAACAAAGGTGAAGTCCACAGGTCTATGTTAGAAAAATTTAGATCTGGCCATTGCAAAACTATATGATTAAATTAATCAGCACAGTATATTAGTGCTATTTAAGATCGCTCAACAAATAGCAGATTCATTGCAGAAATGTCTGCAACCGAAAAATATATACAATACATGTGAATGATTTCTTTGTCATGTGCATGAATTTCCAGAAACTCAATTCTGATTAATGAGATGGTTGCAGAAATTGTGCTTGTAGTGAATTACGATTATTGAATCTCTTTGATTTACTCTCCAGATGCTTGCTTGTTTGTTTTTCCATAGCAAAGGGATCTGACGGATGGTCCTAAGACCCTTGCTAAATAACCCCAGAATATGTCATGAAATCAAATATGCCACATTTTATATATAAATATATAGAATCATACATTCCTATGTGTACCATATCATAGATCAATTGAACAAAAATTAATTAATGGTTTAAGCACCCGACCATATAATGTAACTAATTAACCCATCATACAGTAGACTTGTTCAGTTTGACCCTATAGAGTTTATTAAGAAGAGTTGGACAGAGTCAGGACTATCAGTTTAATGCTGGCTTGGCAGTTTTGTCACTTCTGCACTTTATGCTGATAATAAAGTGTTAGCATATAACATATTAATTGCATTTCTGTAATTGCAAATTTGTTTAATACATTGGAAAGGTTGTTCTTGCAAAGTTTGAGAAATTTCAGAAACCCATTAGGGTAGGGAATAGTTTTAACAATGTAACAAATCTTCCAATTTTGAGCATAGCCAAAACATGTTTTTAGTGTAGGATATATGCCAGAAATCATATTCATTTTAATTTATTCCAAGTTCAGAAACTTTCCCATGCTAATCAGTTCATCTCCGGTCAGTCGGGGAGCCTACGCAGATATGATTTCATTCATTCTGCAGTGGTTTACAGCGGGGCCAGTAGCATTAGCACCGATCCCTGTTGCAAACTAGTTAACCCCTTGAGATGGATTGCAGCGGGGACCTGACTGAACTGCGTAGAGGTATGGATATTGTTGTTTTTTTATTTTATCTTTTTTTTTACAGGAGAACAAGGGATTCAGTTGCATTGGCAGCATAATAAATTTGGTAAAAAACTTTGTGTAATTATTTCATTTACATAATTTTTAATTAATGTGTGCGCGTGTGTGTGTGTGTCTTTTCTAACCCTTTACTACTATAGGATTAATAATGGATAGGTGTCTTATTGACACCTCTCCATTATTAACCTGGCTTAATGTCACCTTTCATCCCCCATATTAACTCATGAGCCACCGCTAAAGGCAATAGGATTAGAGAGGCTAAGTGCTGGAATTGGCACATCTTATAAATGCACCTTTTCTGGGGTGGCTGGGACAGATTTTTTTTAGCCAAGGGGGCCCCAAAAACAATGGTCCCTCTCTAGGCTATTAATATCTGCCCTCACTCACTAGCTTTCCCTCTCGGTGGAGAAAATTGCGAGGGAGCCCATGCAATTTTTTTTCCGCGATTATAGTTTTAAATTTAAGCACTATAGTTCCAAATTTTTCCTAACACAAACTAATAAATTTAGTAAACACTGACATATATAAATCATTTTGATATGACATGGTTTACTCTATGTAAACTATGTGTCATATCATGTCGGGCTCTGTAATGATTTTACAGACGCCAGCAAATTATTTAGCAGCTATTATGTTATGTAAAACGCTATGAAATATAAAAATATGTATATATATATATATATATATATATATGTGTCTCAATGACATGTATCTATATATATATATACATATACTGTATATATATGTATTCCATTTGTATATATCTATTCTTTGTAGTCTTTATTAAACATGTCAGTGTGATTTTACTGTATCGCGCACTGAATTGCCGGCTTTTGTTAAAGGACACCGGTGGGTATTGCTCGCAAGTCACACGTCTGGTCTTTGTGTAATCCTTATTTTTCTCGCCCCTATAGACTTGCATTGACACTTTACGGGTGTAATATGGTGACAATCACAGCATGCTGCGATTTTCTCAGCATGTATAATACGGCCGAGAAAAAATCGGCTAATGGGAGCTGCCCCATAGATTAACATTGGGACGAGCGCAATTCGTTTTTTTTTGCACTCATCCGTATTTCTCGCTAGTGTGACTCCGGCCTAACAGAGAGCATGATGCTGGGCTATGATGTGCGATGAAACTCCGTCTACAGCCCAGCCACTCAGGAGACTGGGTCCCACTTCGGTGATGCCGGGTCAGCTTCAATCCCAGAAGTTGATGTGACATCACCGGACATCAGAGGCAGCTGCATCCAGGGGTCAAGTGATGGGGATGAGTGGACAGCAATAGCGCCACTCAGAGGCATATTTGGAAACGCAATGTGTTTGAACAAAGCCTTATTTCCAAACTTTACATCCATCTGCCCACTACGCATTGTAGTGGATATCCTCTTTAACAGCTTTGTTTCCTGGAAAATAAATCTATTTTTTTATTAGACCAAACTTACATTTTGAATTTATAAAGAATGTCTTATTTTTTAGGTATATTTACATGATTTGTTGCAAATATGAAGAATATTTTAACAATAAAATGATTATGCATACAGTATTATGCCAACTTTATTGGAAAATTTTGGATAATTTCAGATAATAATGCAATCCAGATACAGAATAAATGGCAAGTGAGATTATCATGTGTACATATTCAGCAGGAATCAATTTATCACTTAGCTCTCATGCACACAAATGTCTTATGACTCCACTTGACAGTTAGAATAATAGAGCTACTATTCAAGTACACACAACACTATGTTCGCTATACAGTACAAAATACTATGCATCCATTTGCTCCAAATTTCTTACATAAGCTTATAAAGGTCTTTTGTATACAATATGTGACACACCCACCAGGGCCGTGGGGCACTTGGAACCGGGTCGGACAGTTCTTTAGGGAAGTCACGGGGCCATGACCTGACTCCGTGGCCCTGGCTGTGCCGTAAAATGGGGAATATGTATATGGGATTTAATGCGACGCCACCTGTGGTATTCGGCAACAGATGGCCGATGCTGCTAAAGGAGACCACTGGGGCTGATGGTGACGGTGACGCAGCTGGGATGGTTCTGCTCCCCACAGGTGGAGCAGGGACCCCGGGGCTATCAGTTCTGTTTATGTCAGGCTTTGTGTACCTTTTGGTGCAGGACTCGGGGCGCAAGAGATCACTGAAGGATACAAGGACTGTAATTGTCTTTTCCTTTACTTAATGGTTGATAGTACAGACCAGGGCACTGGTAACAGATGGTAATAGAGAGCCAGGCAGCCTGGAAGCAATTTTGGATACACCTGGTCAGGTAGATATGGAGGCCTTCCTTCTGCGCTGTCATCCCTTTTACCTTGCTGTCTAACAGCTTACCCTCCTGCTGCTATCTGCCTCTCTCTGTTTTAAAAACAAACTTGTTATGAATGGGTCACCGAGGAGGAAGACTAAACAAGCTAAGTCACAGAAAACCAGAGAGGTTGGTAACTATGCAAATTGAAGACCCCTGATCCTAACCACACAACTAGCAACAGCCGTGTAGCGTTCCTACGATGAATCTAGACACCTCATCACAGTCGGAGGACTAAATAAGCCTAAAGCAAGAAAAGGGGAAAACTAACTGCCCCAGAGCAGACCCCAAAGGAATAGACAGTCCCCACACATGTATTGACGGTGAAACAAGATGAAAACACAAACACAGGCAGGAAAGTAGGCTGAGCAAATGATGGGGCCCAAACTAACTAGAAAGGATAGGAAAGGAAAGACACTGTCTGCAATCTGCCCAAAAAACCCTACAAAAATAATGTCCAACACTTCTGATAACAAAATTAACCCTGAAGTCATTAGACTTCTCCCACTATATCAGCACTCTGAATTATTCTAAGACCAAGCAAAAAAGAGGACAATCTAATAAGGGACAAAAAGCAAATTGGCAAATACAGATAAATAAGAGTGGAAATTCAGCACAGCCCCAGCCGGGGCTGGCTGACCACACAAAAAACTGAATAGACCAACAAAATCAAGTGTGAACATTAGCAGAAACACTTAGCTTGAGATGACTGGAACAGAGCTGAAAACCAAGACGAGAAAAGCCAGAAGGAATCACCAGCACCAGAATAGGGCGTCGGCTGTCTTAAATCCAGTCTGAGATTCCAGAGATCCAATCGTTATCCTCATCATCAGGTGGCAGATCTCTACTAATTAAATCAACCTCACTACCTCCTGTTACCTCCAGAGGGAGCCCGAAAGGAGAACTCACAACTGGTAGACCAGAAAATGAGTTCACAACAGTACCCCCCCTTGAGGAGGGGTCACCGAACCCTCATCCACGCCACCAGGCCGATCAGGATGGGCCCGGTGAAAAGCACAAACCAATCTATTGGCATGAATATCAGAGGCAAAGACCCAAGAATTATCCTCCTGGCCATAACCCTTCCATTTGACCAAATACTGGAGTCTCCGTCTAACCAATCGAGAATCCAATATTTTCTCTACTTCATATTCCACATTGCCTTTATCCAATACAGGGTCAGGAAGTGCTGCCATAGGAACTACTGGCTCAACAAACCTCTTCAACAGTGATTTGTGAAATACGTTAAGGATCTTGAACGTAACTGGAAGAGACAATCGAAAAGAAACAGGATTAAGAATCTCCAAAATCTTATAAGGGCCGATAAACCTTGGCATAAATTTTGGAGATGCAACCTTCATAGGAATATTCTTTGACGACAACCAAACCATATCACCCACTTTAAACCGGGGACCAATGGTCCTATGCCGGTTGGAAAATCGCTGGGCCTTTTCCTGAGAGAGTGACAACTTATCCACCACTTGGTCTCATATCTGCTGCATTCTCTCAACCACAGTGTCCACACCTGGGCAGGAGGAAGATTCCACTTGCCCTGAAGAGAATCGAAGATGAAACCCAAAATTACAGAAAAAGGGTGACATCAAAGTGGCAGAACTAGCTCTATTGTTCGGCCAAAGGCAAAAATTAGACCCAGTCATCCTGATCAGCAGATATAAAACATCTTAAATAAAGGGCCTGTCACACTAAGCGATATTGCTAGCTATATCGCTATAACTTGTGACGTTATAGTGATATTGCTAGCGATATCGCTGTGTCTGATACTTACCTACAACCCACTCCCCCGCTGGTTATCGCTGATCGCGCGAGAACGTCCAGGACTCTTTCTCGTTGTCAGCTTCCTGCGGCGCTTCCTGTGGAGAGAAGAGCTATGAGCGTGGACGCGGGCGGGAGGATGCAGGATCGCCTAGTGTGACAGGTAAGTAGCGACCCCCATCCCCAGCGATGTCGCTGGTGAGATCTGTCTGTGTGGCAGCTCACTAGCGACCACTTAGCGATGTACCAGCGATCCTGACCACGTCATATCGCGGGTCGGGATCGCTGGTACATCGCTAAGTGTGACAGTACCTTAAGACTCCAAGGTCTGGTTTGTTCTCTCAGTCTGCCCATTGGTCTGGGGATGAAACGCGGAGGAGAAGGATAACTGAATTCCCAGATTGGAACAAAAGGCTTTCCAGAATCTGGAAGCAAACTGGACTCCTCTGTCGGACACAATGTTCTCAGGAATCCCATGTAACCGAACCACCTGTTGTAAAAACCAGGGTACCAACTCAGCGGAAGATGGCAACTTTGGGAGTGGTACAAGATGGACCATCTTCGAAAATCTATCACAAATCACCTAGATAACAGTCATTCTCTGAGAGACAGGAAGATCAGAAATACATAAAATCCATTGAGATATGGGTCCATGGCCTCTTGGGCACCGGCAGGGGCATCAGCAACCCTCTAGAACGAGAACAGGGTTTAGACCGAGAACAAGTCCCACAGGACTGTACAGAATTCCTGACATCATGAGATAAGGCAGCCAACAAAAAGACCGACTCACCAAATCTCTGGTACCAAAAACACCTGGATGACCAGCCAATGCGGAGGAATGAACTTCAGACATCACTCTCTTTCTCCAATGGTCAGGAACATACAATTTTCCCATAGGGGAACGCTCAGGTTTATCCTCCTGAGATTCCTCTAGGGCGCGTCTCAGATTGGGTGAAATGGCAGAAAGAACTACCCCCTCACCTAGGATGGTAGTAGGCTCGGTCACATTAAGAGAATCAGCAAGGAAACTCCTAGAAAGGGCGTCTGCCTTAACATTCTTAGTGCCCGGAAGAAAAGAGACCACAAAATTAAAATGCGTGAAAAACAAGGCCCATCTAACCTGTCTAGGATTCAAGCATTTGGCCGACTCCAGATAAATCAAATTCTTGTGATCGGTGAGGACCACAACTTGATGTCTAGCTCCCTCCTATCAATGTCTCCACTCCTCAAATGCCCATTTCATGGCCAACAATTCCCGATTCCCCACGTCATAGTTGCGTTCAGATGGGGGAGAAATTTTGAGAAAAGAAGGCACAGGGATTCATTTTAGAAATCACGGGGTCTTTTTGGGACAAAACAGCTCCTGCACCAATCTCAGAAGCATCTACCTCCACCTGAAATGGAAGCGAGACATCAGGTTGCCGTAAAACTGGAGTTTAAGTAAATCTCTGCTTAAGCTCCTGAAATGCTGAGACAGCCTCAGGAGACGAATTCAGCACATCAGTGCCCTTCTTGGTCAGATCAGTCAGTGGTTTGACAATACCAGAAAAATTACCTATAAATTTACGATAGAAATTAGCAAAACCCAAAAACTTCTGGAGAGCCTTCAAATAAGTAGGCTGAACCCAATCATAAATGGCCTGTACCTTGGCCGGGTCCATTTCAATAGTCCACGGAGACTAGATAAATCCCAAAAATGAATGAAATCCTCTGTACACCAAAGAGGCATTTCGATCCCTTAACAAACAAGGAATTCTCCCTCAAAATCCGGAACACAGTCCAGACATGTTCCACATGAGAATCCCAATCACTAGAAAAGATCAAAATATCATCCACATAGATGATCAAAAACTTATCCACAAAGTCTCAGAAAATATCATTCATAAAGGACTGGAAGACAGAAGGGGCATTAGTGAGCCAAAAAGACATCACCAGGTACTCAAAATGTCCCTCCGGAGTATTAAACGCCATCTTCCATTCATCCCCGTGCTTGATGCGAATAAGATTATACGCCCCCCCTGAGGTCAAGCTTAGTAAACCAGCAGGCACTCTTAACTGGAGAATAAATCAGACATCAGAGGTAACTAACGGGTACTGATATTTAACCGTCATCTTGTTAAGGGAACGATAATCAATACACGGTCTTAATGAACCATCTTTCTTGGCCACAAAAAAACCCAGCACCTAAAGGTGACGAGGATGGTCTAATATGACCCTTCTCCAACGATTCCTTAATATAGGATCGTATAGCATCATGTTCGGGTACTGATAAGTTGAAAAGCTGACCCTTGGGAAATTTACACCCAGGCATCAACTAAATTGCACAGTCATAACTCCTATGAGGAGGCAAAGATGCAGACTTACTCTCACTAAATACATCAGAAAAATCGGCCAGATAATTAGGAATATCATGAGACTGAGGAGAGGTGGAGAAAACAGGAGCGTCCTTAAGAACACACTGACAACCCCAACTCACCACAGACCCAGATTTCCAATCCAAAACTGGATTATGAGTTTGCAACCAGGGAAAACCCAGAACAATAGTATCATGCAAATTATGCAGCACCAAAAATTTACAGTTTTCTTGGTGGTCTGGGGCAACTCACATTATCACCTGGGTCCAAAACTGAGGTCTATTCTCCACCAAAAGAGTAGCATCAATACCCCTCAAAGGAATAGGCGTCCGCAGAGGCGTCATGGAAAAACCACAACGTTTAGCAAACTCCAAATACATCAGATTCAAAGCTGCTCCTGAATCCACAAAAGCCTTAGTGGAAAACGTGGATAAGGAGCAGATCAGAGTAATTGCCAAAAGGAACTTAGGTTGTACACCACCCACAGCAAATGTGTGTGCAAAACGTTTCTCTCATTTAGGGCAGACAGAAATAGTATGAGTGGCGTCTCCACAGAAAAAACACAGCCTATTATGCCTTCTAAACTCCTGACGTTGCGCCCTAGACAAAACCCCATCACATTGCATAGATTCAGACGTTTGTTCAAAAGGTGGCAGCGCCTCCCGTGTAGTTTTACGTTCAAGTAAACGCCGATCAACTTGAATGGCTAATGACATAGAATCATCTAGACCAGGGGGAACAGGAAATCCCACCATGACATCTTTTACGGTCTCTGATAAACCCTTCCGAAAGAGAGCTGCCAAAGCACTATCATTCCATGTAGTAAGGACCACCCACTTTTGGAATTTTTGACAGTATAACTCTGCAGAATCCTGACCCTGGTTTAATGCCAACAGGGTTCTCTCAGCTTGATCAACAGCATTAGGTTCATCATACAACAACCCTAAGGCTTGAAAAAATGCATCCACATTAGTCAGAATAGGATTTTCAGGTGTCAGAGAAAAAGCCCAATCCTGGGTATCGTCGCGCAGCAAGGAGATGACAATTTTAACCTGCTGCGCAGAGCTCCCCGATGAGTTAGATTTCAAGGCAAGAAATAATTTACAATTATTCTTAAAATTCTAAAATTTAGACTGATCCCCAGAAAACACATCAGGAGTAGGGATCTTAGGTTCAGCAGCATGTGACTGAATGAGGTAGGTGGAAATTCCGTGCACTTCAGCAGCAAGTTGCTACACACGATCAGACAATTGCTCAATCTCCATTAGGAAAAAAATTCCTCCTACGGCCCCAGAGAAAATGAGGAAAAAATCCATAAAAAAAACACTCTGACACTATTTTTTTTTAAACAAATTTTTCCTGCTTTTGAGTACCCTAGAATCTGTGGTATGGCTGGTGATTCTGTTATGAATGGGTCAGCGAGGAGGAAAACTAAACAAGCTATGTCACAGAAAACCAGAGAGGTTGGTAACTATGCAGATTGCAGACCCCTGATCCTAACCAAACAACAAGCCGTAGAGCGTTTCTACGATAAATCTAAACGCCTCATCACAGCTGGAGGACTAAATAAGCCTAAAGCAAGAAAAGGGGAAAACTAACTGCCCCAGAGCAGTCCCCAAAGGAATAGACAGCCCCCACACATGTAATGACGTAATGACGGTGAAACAAGATGAAAACACAAACACAGGCAAGAAAATAGGCTGAGCAAATGATGGGGCCCAAACTAACTAGAAAGGATAGGAAAGGAAAGACACTATCTGCAATCTGCCCAAAAACCCTACAAAAATAATGTCCAACACTTCTGATAACAAAATTAACCCTGAAGTCACTAGACTTCTCCCACTATATCAGCACCCTGAAATATTCTGAGACAGAGCAAAAAAGAGGACAATCTAATAAGGGACAAAAAGCAAATTGGCAAATACAGATAAGTAAGAGTGGAAATTCAGCACAGCCCCAGACGGGGCTGGCTGACCACACAAAAAACTGAATAGACCAACAAAATCAAGTGTGAACATTAGCAGAAACACTTTGCTTGAGATGACTGGAACAGAGCTGAAAACCAAGATGAGAAAAGCCAGAAGGAATCACCAGCACCAGAATAGGGCGTTGGCTGTCTTAAATCCAGTCTGAGATTCCAGAGATCCAATCGTTATCCTCATCATCAGGTGGCAGATCTCTACTAATTAAATCAACCTCACTACCTCCTGTTACCACCAGAGGGAGCCTGGAAGGAGTACTCACAACTGGTAGACCAGAAAATGAGTTCACAACACAAACTGTTACCCGCATGGCAGGCAGCTTGAGCCTATCACAGGTGCCACTCCTTTGTGTCGGCTCCAGGCTCTGGTATGCTGCTGTGCTGCAAGGTATTAGATAGGGCCATGAGACCTGCAGTCCCCTGCCCTCCGGGTTTAGCTGCCGGGACTTCAGTACCCGAGCAACCACGGACTCCGGTATCCAGTTCCTAGTGCTCAGCTCTGGGGAAAGTTTAATTCCAACTCCACTCCCCAGGTTCTGCTCAACTTCTCTCCTACTGACACCTGGTAAGGAGACCCCTCCTTGCTTCCAAGCATGACATTACTCCCTGTGAGGGAGGCAATGCCACTGTGGCAACTGGACTCCTGGGGTGCCACACGTACAATATGTATGAATATTTTCTTGTCTAGAAGCATTGTTACAAACCCATTAATGGGTCACCCTCCCAGGGCGGTGGGGTACTCGGTACCGGGCCGGTGTCAGGGGGAAAGGTGTCACAGCGGCGGTGACCCGGTCCGTGGCCCGGGGTGCCAAAATCAATGGTGGTTTGTGATATAGTTTATGTGATATTTGTGACACCACCTGTGGTGTTTGGCAAGCAAAATGTTAAGCCAACACTGCGTGCAGGTCTTCTGGGGCTGATGGTGTGTTGCAGCATAGATGGTGTAGCTCCCCACAGGTGAAGCTGTAACCCCAGGGCAGTGTAGTTGCAATAGTTGAGAATAGGCGCAGGTGGTGTGAGGAATGTTGGTACTCAGATGTAGCGGTGCTGACGGTGTTAACGCACAAACGAATGGAAGACACCAGGGCTTGCAGTTCCAAAACTTTACTCACAGTCCGTGGTACACACTGGTGCCTGCCTCCAAGCCATGTCCTCCGGGGTAGAGACTCAATCAACCTCCCGGGCAAGTCAGGATTCTCCTCTCCAACACTCCGCCAACATGTACCTTTCCTGAACGACTCCTCTATTGCACCTTTTAGTGTGAAGAGCTCCAGTACCGTGGTACACTGAAGTTCTTCCTGTCAGATGTTCCTAACAACTCTACTCGTATGTCAGACAGCTCTAGCCTCTCTCGGGGACTCCCTTCTCCGGAGTCCTGGCTCTCTATTCAGTTGCTGTTGTGCCCCAAGTCTTAGATGGGAGTAGTGCATTTACAGCCAACTACTCCACCGGTGTCTGCTGCAGAACCAAAAGTGTCCATACAACCTCGGGGACCAGGCCCCGGCCTTGCGCTGAGAACCTATAGGCAGGGTTCCTCTTCCAACCCACAACTCCTCTCTGTTCTCCTACTCCTTCGTTCCGCACTGTTCCTTCTCTCTCTTATGGAAGCTTAGGTTTCAGTTCTACGTCTTTCTCCTTCTGTTCCTTTCCCGTGCCAGCTGGCTCAGGTCACTGAGGCAGCTGCATCACTCTTTCCTCCATTCCTTCTTCCAGGGATTCCCCACTCCTCCCTAGTGGCTTCCTTCCTCTCTGACCCTCTGTCAGACTGAACCCCAAACTGATCTGCATTTCTAAACCTTCCCAACCTTTTATATATATCAACTCCACCCACCTCCCAGCACATCTCGTGTTGCGAAGGAAGGACCCACGAAAGGTGCTCTGCTACCCTCTAAGCATGGAGCCGCAATGTGGTCCTGCTGAACTATCCTGTGTGTGGGGTGCAGGTGTTGGAGTGTGGAAAGGAGTTCTCAACTTACCTAGGTGGTGGGGCACTACACCTTAGGAGAAGGTGCAGTACCTCTGTGGCGACTGAGCCTCAGGGGTGCCATATTAAGGCCAACCTATTGCAAAATCACAAGATATTAATAGAGAAATGTAAGTGTACTACATCAAATTTTGATCAAACCTCAAGTGTGTAAAAGCATATTGCCTGTTAGCTCATTGGAGAGTGTTGTGGGATAGATGTCTCTGACTTTGAATACACACGTCGTCAAAATTGTTGGTACCCCTCGTTTATTGACAGAAAATCCCACAATGGTGACAGAAATAACTTGAATCTGACAAAAGTAATAAAACATAAAAAAATCTATGAAAATCAGAAAATAAAAGTCAGACATTGCTTTTCAACCATGCTTCCACAGAATTTTTAAAAACATAAAACTCATGAAATAGGCCTGGACAGAAATTATGGTACCTCTAAAAATAATGTGACAAAGGGGACGTGTTAAATCAAGGTATGTCCACTAATCAGCATCACAGGTGTCTACAATCTTGGAATCAGTGAGTGCTACAGATACTCACTGTGGTGCTTGGTGACATGGTGTGTCTCACACTCAACATGGACCAGAAGAAGCGAAGGAAAGAGTTGTCTCAGGAGATCAGAAAGAATATTATAGACAAACATGTTAAAGGTAAAAGTTATAAGGCTATCTCAAAGCAGCTTGATGTTCCTGTGACTACAGTTGCACATATTATTCAGAAATTTAAGCTCTATGGGACTGTAGCCAACCTCCCTGGACATGGCCGCAGGAGGAAAATTGATGACAAATAAAAGAGACTGACAATATGAATGGTAACAAAAGAGCCCAGAAAAACTTCTAAATAGATCAAAGGTGAACTTCAAGGAACATCAGTGTCAGATCGCATCATTCGTCATTGTATGAGCCAAAGTGGACTTCTTGGGAGATGACCAAGGAGGACACCATTGTTGAAAAAAAAAATCATAAAAAAGCCAGACTGGAATTTGCCATACTGCATGTTGACAAGCCACAAAGCTTCTGGGAGAATGTCCTATGGACAGATGAGACAAAAATGGAACTTTTTGGCAAAGCACATCAGCTCTATGCTCACAGGCAGAAAAAATGAAGCATATCAAGAAAAGAACACTGTCCCTACTGTGAAACATGGAGGAGGCTCTGTTATGTTCTGGGGCTGCTTTGCTGCATCTGGCACAGGGTGTCTAGAATCTGTGCAGGGTACAATGAAATCTCAAGACTATCAAGGCATTACAGAGAGAAATGTGTTGCCCAGTGTCAGAAAGCTTTGTCTCAGTCACAGGTCTTGGGTCTTGCAACAGGATAATGACCTAAAACACACAGCTAAAACACCCAAGAATGGCTAAGAGGAAAACATTGCACTATTCTGCAGTGGCCTTCTATGAGCCCTGACCTATATCCTATTGAGCATCTTTGAAAAGAGCTGAAACTTACCGTCCGGAAAAGGCAACCTTCAAACACAAGACAACTGGAGCAGTTTGCTCTTGAGGAGTGGGTCAAAATACCTGTTGAGAGGTGCAGAAGTCTCATTGACAGTTACAAGAATTGTTTGATTGTAGTGATTGCCTCAAAAGGTTGTGCACTAAAATATTAAGTTAAGTTAAGGGTACCATCATTTCTGTCCAGGCATATTTCATGAGTTTTATTTTTTTTTTACATTCTGTGGTATCATGGTTGAAAAGCAGTGTCTGACTTTCATTTGTTCATTTTCATAGATTTTTTATTTATTATTACTTTTGTCAGATTCAAGCTATTTCTGTCACCATTGTGGGTTTTTCTGTCATTAAATGAGGGGTACCAACACTTTTGACCATGTGTGTATATACCGTATTTCTTTATAAATTTTTCCAATATACAAATAATATATTCACAAGCTATTACCATGTCATACCATATAATTGTTTTTCAAGGGACTGATGTGTCCTGGCCTTGAGACTTTTGTGCACTTCTGCAAATGAGCTACAGACTCTCACAGCCAGACTACATTCACACCACCGTATTTTCTGTCCAAGTGCACTTACTGAAATAAACTGACATTACAGTAACAGCAATTTGTGCTGAATGAATGCAAATTCTGAAGAATACATTTTTTGCAAAATTTGAGAATTCCCAGGCCCTCCCCCCACCTCCTCTTCCTCTTCCAGCACCCAGGAACAGCAGGGATTTTGGTTTATTTTGATCACTGTGATAGACCCTATCACAGTGATCAAAAGACAACAATTAGTATATCATTCTCTTACAGTAGATTAATTTTTTTTTATTTTACAATTTTTATTTCTTTCATTCTTTGCCATTAGGGTTTAGGTTGGGGTTAGGGTTGGGTCAGAGTTATGTTTAGGCTAGGGTTAGGATTTGTCTTAGGGTTTGAGTTGGGCTAGGGTTAGCTCAGGGGTAAGGGTGTTTTCAAAAGTTAAAAAAAATGACGATATGACACCTAGTGTTGAGCGCAAGTACTAGCTTTTCGAAATTGCATCGGGGTTGCTCGAGCACCCGCAAAACTTGGTGAATACTGGAGCACCCCAATGCAAACTCGAGTAGTGAGCACGTACGCTCAACACTAATGACAACAATTGTTGAGCGATACCACCCGATATTGAAAAATATCAGATCGGATTGGATCGGCCGATATCAAAAAAGTATCGGATATCGCCGATTCCGATCCCGGAAGTCCCATTCAAGTCAATGGAACAGAAATATCGGAATTAATAAAAACCCTTTCTTTCCTTGTAGTTTAATTCTACATGAAGAAAAACAACTAACAATCATGTAGAATGTATTGGGGGAGGTGGAGGAGACATTAAAGGCATAGAGGTTTAGCCCAATCAAATGGAATAGCAGGAATAATTTTTTTTTTTAAAGATTTTCGGAGTTACCAAGATATTGACTATGTTAACATTTTGTATATTTTGTTAGATATGTATGTTTCACTACTTCCATGCTCTTCACCTTCTTTTTTACTTCTCCAACACTTTCTCCTTCATCACCCTCAGCAGCAGCATCTTTTTCATCAACTTCTTCTTCACCTTATTCATCTTCTTCTTCTTCATCTTCTTCCTATTATTCTTTTTTTTACATTCTTCATCTTCTTCCTATTATTCTTTTTTGTACATTCTTCATATTTTTCTTATTCATCTTCTTCCTATTCTTCTTCTTCATCATATTCTTATTTGTGACAGGCATTCCTGTAGTTGTTATCTATAAAAGTTTGAAGATTACACCTTCCGTTCTGCCTGTCACAAAAAATTTACAACCGGATTTGTCCACGTTCAGTTTGGCCTGCAGCAGCAGGCATTTTCCAGGGGCACCACGAGGAGGAATGGACTCACCCCCATACACTGCTTAGTCTTCTTCTGCTTATAATTTAGATAATATCATTTGCTCTGATTTTTAGTCTTATGCTTAATGTTCTTCTGCTTTTGGTTTTTCTGCTTCTTGCTCTTCTGTCTCTTGTTGTTCTGCATCTTAGTGGTTGTCTTAATATTATTTGTCCACTTGGTCATCTTCTTCAGGGTCATCTTTTTGGTCTTCTTCGGTGTGGTCTTCAGGGTCGTCGTCTTCAGGGTCATCGTCAGGGATATCCAGAGTGAGAACCAAAAACCATTTCCACAAGCGTGAACTTTGAAAAGTAGCAGAAGGTACAAGAAGGCTGAAGAACTGCCGAGAACCAGCTGATGGTACTGGAACCCGGATGGGCAGCAGAGGGAACAAGAGCCAATGGCACAACCGTGGACCAGCTGACGGTGCTGGAACACGGTTACTAAGCAGGAGGTACCTGTGCTATAAAGCACTCCCAAGGACCAGCAGACGTTGCTGGAACTCGGATACCGAGGAGGCACCTAGGCCAAAGGCACTGCCGAGAACCAGCTGACGATGCTGGAACCCGGATGGGTAGCAGAAGCTACAAGAGTCAATGGAACTACCGAGAACCAGCTGACGGTGCTGGTACCCAGAGTGGGAGCAGAAGGAACAAGAGCCAATGGCACAACCGTGGACCAGCTGACGGTGCAGGAACACGGTTACTAAGCAGGAGGTACCTGTGCTACAAAGCACTACCAAGGACCAGCAGACGTTGCTGGAACTTGGATACCAAGAAGGAGGCACCTAGGCCAAAGGCACTGCCGAGAACCAGCTGACGGTACTGGAACCCGGATGGCTAGCAGAAGGAACAAGAGCAAATGGAACTAGCGAGGACCAGCTGATGGTGCTGGAACCCGGAGGGGCAGCAGAAGGAACAAGAGCCTATGGCACAACCGTGGACCAGCTGACGGTGCTGGAACCCAGTTACTAAGCAGGAGGTACCTGTGCTACAAAGCACTACCAAGGACCAGCAGACGTTGCTGGAACTCGGATACCGAGAAGGAGGCACCTAGGCCAAAGACACTGCCGAGGACCAGCTGACGATGCTGGAACCCGGATGGGTAGCAGAAGCTACCCCTGAAAAACAACGTTGCAAGGCCGCGAGCCGGCCGCACTTACCGAAACCCACAGTCCTACAGGGGGTGATTGTTCTATTGGCTCTACGGAACCAGCCTTTATTACCAGAACCCGCAGCCCACATAGGAAGCACCTAAACTGCAGGTACCATAGACTCGGCTAACCCGACCGCAACAAGACTGGACAACGTTTTGGTGGCAAAGTGACATTGACAATCCCCGGAAACAGCAGGCGTGCTGGAACCAGGCTGGGCAGAAGGGAGTACCCGTTCCAAAGACACTTCTGAGCAGCAACTGGCGATGTTGGAGCCCAGGGTCAATCATGCAGCACGCTGAGGCCTACTTGGAGCGAGCAGTAAATAAGATGTAGTGTGATTTTGGAGGCAGCAGGAGACTTTGTCGTCCACGCAGCAGGGGAGCAGCTGGCGTTACTGAACCCCACACTGGAGCATGTGTTTTCTCTGTGCAGACGCACTTCCGAGCAACAACTGGCTGTGTTGAAGCCCAGGATCAATTTTGGAGCAGGTTGAGGCCTACTACTAGTAATGGGAATGTGGACAGAGCAGGAGACATTGCCGGACACACATCTGGGGATCAACTGACGTGACTGAGCCCCTGTAACACAGGAACAAGTGTGGATTGTACAGATGCCACTTCAGAGCAGCAACTGGCGGGGTTGGAGGCCAGGGGAAATACTAGAGACAGTGGAGCCAGAGGCCTAAGTGGAGCACAGTTAAAAATCAGTAGCAGTGTGACTGTGTAGACAGCAGGAGACTTTGCTATCCACACAGCAAGGGAGCAGCTGGCATTACTGAACCCCACTGACACAGGAGCTAGTGTTTTTCTCTGTGCGGACAGCACTTCCAAGCAACAACTGGCTGTGTTGAAGCCCAGGATCAATCATGGAGCAGGCTGAGGCCTACTTGGAGCGAGTAGAAAATAAGATGTAGTGTGATTTTGGAGGCAGCAGGAGACTTTGTCGTCCACACAGCAGGGGAGCAGCTGGCGTTACTGAACCCCACACTGGAGCATGTGTTTTTCTCTGTGCAGACGGCACTTCCGAGCAACAACTGGCTGTGTTGAAGCCCAGGATCAATCATGGAGCAGGCTGAGGCCTACTTGAAGCTGGTTTTATATCGGTTGTACACTACTACTGATTGTAACCGTGCTTCGCTTAGGCCTCTGGTTCTACTGTCTCTAGTTTTTCCCTTGGCCTCCAACCCCGCCAGTTGCTGCTCTGAAGTGGCGTCTGCCATAGTGGTCTTGCCTTGTGCTGAGGCGCTGCCTCTGCTCCCTCTTTGTGCCGAGCTTCCTCCACTGCCTCGACGCACAGAGCTGCTTTGTAAAGCACTAGCATCACTGCTGTCAGGTGGAATGGAGAACATGATGGACTGCACCAGTGTGTCTTGGTACTTCCGCAGTTTACGCTCCCGGTTCAAAGGTGATATGAGGCTTTGTAAGTTGTCCAGGTAGCGAGGATCTAGGAAGGTGTACACCCAATAATCAGTCGTGTTGAGAATGTGGGCGATGCGGCAGTCCTTTCTCAGGCACTGCAGCATGAAATCAACCATGTGCTGCAGACTCCCAACTGCCAAAGAAATGCTGTCCCCTGCTTGAGTCGTCATCTCTGCCTGCTCTGCATCACCCCACCCTCGCTGTACATACTGACTAGAGCATTGTGTACCTCCCACCTCTGGAGAGATGTCTTCCTCCTCCATTGAGTCCTCCTCATCCTGCTCACAAAGTGTCCCCTGCCTAGACCTTTGTGAGGAACCACGTAGCGCAGACTGAAAAGAAGCAGATGACATTTGTGACTCCTCATCCTCCACCTCTTCCAAAACCTCCTCCCTTAGTGCTTGCAGTGTTTTTGAAGCAGGCAGATAAGGGGGACAGTCATGCTGACTAGTGCATCATCTGCACTCGCCATCTGCGTGGAATCATCGAAGGCACACAAAACGAGGCAGATGTCCTTCATAGAGGCCAACTCAGTGGTGCTGAAGTGTGACCGGCGCACAGTGCGACTTGTTTGCGCCTGATGCAGCTGGTACTCCATGACTGCTGCCTGCTTTTCACACAACCTCTCCAACATATGTAATGTTGAATTCCACCTGGTGGGTAGGTCACATATGATGCGATGTTCCGGAAGGCATAATCGGCGCTGCAGAGCAGCAAGGCGCGATCTTGCCGTGCTGGAACGCCACAAGTGAGCGCACTCTATGCGGACCTTGTGCAGCAGTGCATCAAGATCCGGATAGTCCCTCAGAAAGCTCTGCAAGACCAAGTTCAGCACATGTGCCAGACAAGGGATGTGAGTAAGGTTGCCTAGGCCCAGAGCTGCCACCACATTTCGGCCATTGTCATTGTCACACACTACCAAGCCCGGCTGGAGATTCGCTGGCACAAACCACACGTCGCTCTCCTGCTTGACGGCATTCCAGAGCTCCTGCGCTGTGTGGCTTCGATTCCCCAAAGAAATTAATTTGAGTACGGCCTGTTGACGTTTGGCCATGGCTGTGCTCATATCGGTCGTAACAGGCTCCTGCAGCGCTGTTTCTGAAGAACTTGAGTAGGAGGAGGAGTCAATGTGTAGAGACTGGATTCCTGCAATCCGTGGAGTTGGCAGAACACGTACAGCGCCACTCTCCAGATCTGTACCTGGCTCCACAACATTGACCCAATGGGCAGTGAGGGAAATGTATCGTCCTTGTCCATGGTTACTGGTCCACGCATCGGTGGTCAGGTGGACCTTGCTACTGACGGCGTTTAGTAGCGCATGTTTTATTTTTCCCTCCACATGTTTTTGCAGGGCAGGGACGGCTTGCCTGCTGAAATAAAAGCGGCTGGGCACGGTGTATTGTGGGACTGCCAATGCCATGAAGTTCCAAAAGGTGTCAGTCTCCACCAGGCTGAATGAGAGCATTTCAAGGGCCAGTAGTTTGGCAATGCCAGCATTCAGAGCCTGTGCTCGGGGATGGTTTGCCGAGTATGGCCGCCTTTTATCCCATGCCTGTGCTAACGATGGCTGCAGAGTGGCCTGGGAGTGTGAGGATGACTGGGAACGTGGTGCTGTGGGTGGAATGTCACTGGGTCTCCGGACAACAGTGCCAGAGGTTCTTTCTTGGCGATCCTGTGAGGAAGCCGAACCAGCTGTGTGTGAGCTGGAGGAAGAGGCCCCAACACGAGCTGAAGAGGTGGTAGGTGGTGCTGTACGTTGGCCTACGTCTTCAGTGTGTCTGTGTAACTCCAGCTCGTGCTTGGTCCGCACATGTTTCCACATATTTGTGATATTGAGGTTGCTGACATTTTTCCCTCTTTTGACTTTCTGATGACACAGCTTGCATTTGACAAAGCAAATGTCATCTGCAAGTGTGTCAAAAAAGGACCACGCCCTGCAAGTCTTGGGAGCGCCCGTTTTGGCTTTTGGAAGAGGATTGCTCCTCACGGGTGCCGAAGTGGAGGCTACAGGTAACAAAGTCTGCCCCCTCCCTCTCCCTCCTGTTTTTGCCATTTGGGGAATCTCTTCCTCAGAGCTGCTCCCACCACCTCCCTGTTCCTCACGCCATGATGGGTCAAGGACCTCATCATCTACACTCCCCTTTTCAAACACCTGCTTCTCCTGGGTAGTCTTGCCAGTACCGTATGCACCAGAAAGTGGCACCTGAGTCTCGTCATCATTTGATGCATACTGATGTGTGCTGACCATAAGCACTGGCCCACCCGCTTCTTCAGATTCAGAGAGACAAAGAAGTTGCTCATCACTGCATACTCCCTCTTCTTCACATTCTTGAATGCTGCTTGGCTGGCCCCTCTTTCCAAGCCAACAGATTCAGAGAACAGAAGTAGAGACTGTGATGGCTCCTGTCCAGGGCTCTCTGACTGCCTGGGCACTTTGGCAGGTGGTGAAGAGACAAATGGTTGCTCTTCAGTGCTCTGGCCCTGAGAGGACGTGGAAGTCATTGAAGTGGATGCGTTAGCTGCCATCCATCCGACAACGGCTTCAATTTGTTCCTCCCGCAGCAGTGGGGTACGACGAGGTCCTACAAAGCTGCGCATAAAGGACTGTTGCCTGCTAAAACTGGGGAATGCTGACTCACTGGTGCCCGCAGCAGGCACAGAATCCACACGTACTCTCCATGCAAAATCCCCACATCCTCTCCCTGCAGAATCCCCACGTCCTCTCCCTGCTGAAACTCCAAGCCCACGTGCCTTACTCCCTGCCTTCTTCATCTTCGTAGACTGATAAAGATAGGCAGAAAAGTACAAAGGGGGGGCTTAGTATGCTTATTCCTGAACAGCTGGTAACAGGTATAAGAAACACTAATTTTATGAAGTGTGTGTGTGGACTACACTTTAATAGGAGCTAATGTGGCCTACACAACTGTCAAATGGAGTGTTTGGTGAACTTTATTTTGTATTTTGTTTTTTAAAAAAAACTAAAAGGATGTGACCAAAGATTTGAAAGCGATAGTATCACTAACTTTTTCGAGCTATTACAATGCAGGAAGGTAATCTACAATGCAAAAGATGAGGCTCCAAAAAATAGGGTAATACTAATCTGGCTGCAGCTGAAGGGCACAAGCCAGAAAAAAGGCTCCTCAATCTACTCCTATATACTGTAGTGTTTGCAACCAACCAATGTAGATGGATACGGATGGATCCACACTAATAAGAGAATAAAAAATGAGCTGCATTAAACGAAAAATATGTGTGAGGCAGTGACATACGCTGAGCGGCTTACAACCAGACGTAGCTGAAGGACACACTACTCAGCGTGAGCTGCACTCACACACAGTCAGAGACCTCTCAGACAGCCGTGAACAGTGCAGCAAACTGGGCACTAGCACTGAAAGGCTGCAGAGAGGCTCCGCTGTCTACTCCTATAGTGTTTGCAACCAACGTATATGGATACGGATGGATGCACAGTGCACACTGATAGGAGAATGAAAAATGAGCAGCAAAAAATTAAAAATATGTATGAGCGGCCTACAACCAGACGTGGCTGCAGGACACACTACTCAGCGTGAGCTGCACTCACACAGACCTTGCAGACAGCTGTGAACACTGCTGCAAGGCAAAAGAAAGCTACAGTGGTGGATTATGTAGCCTGGGTAAAGCACACTATGATTGTGAAAATCGCTATCTCTAACTATCCATCACAGTCTTGAACAGCAGCCTGTCCCTAACTGAATTCACTGCAGAGTGACCAGAAATGGCGGCTGCGGCGGTTTTTATAGTGCATCATGACATCATTTAATTTATTTTAGCAGCCAATGGATAGGAATAATTATAAAATATAACTTTTATTCAATTAGTATAAAATGTTAAAGGGCAAGGTGCTCAGGTTATACAAACAAACAAATAGAGAAAAAGAAGAGAAGTTGGTGGCTTCAATACTGCCCATCACTTTTAATGTATCCCAGATACAGTGGGGCAAAAAAGTATTTAGTCAGTCAGCAATAGTGCAAGTTCCACCACTTAAAAAGATGAGAGGCGTCTGTAATTTACATCATTGGTAGACCTCAACTATTGGAGACAAACTGAGAAAAAAAAATCCAGAAAATCACATTGTCTGTTTTTTTTCCTTTTATTTGCATATTGTGGTGGAAAATAAGTATTTGGTCAGAAACAAAATTTCATCTCAATACTTTGTGATATATCCTTTGTTGGCAATGACAGAGGTCAAACGTTTTCTGTAAGTCTTCACAAGGTTGCCACACACTGTTGTTGGTATGTTGGCCCATTCCTCCATGCAGATCTCCTCTAGAGCAGTGATGTTTTTGGCTTTTCGCTTGGCAACACGGACTTTCAAATCCCTCCAAAGGTTTTCTATAGGGTTGAGATCTGGAGACTGGCTAGGCCACTCCAGGACCTTGAAATGCTTCTTACGAAGCCACTCCTTCGTTGCCCTGGCGGTGTGCTTTGGATCATTGTCATGTTGAAAGACCCAGCCACGTTTCATCATCAATGCCCTTGCTGATGGAAGGAGGTTTGCACTCAAAATCTCACGATACATGGCCCCATTCATTCTTTCATGTACCCGGATCAGTCGTCCTGGCCCCTTTGCAGAGAAACAGCCCCAAAGCATGATGTTTCCACCACCATGCTTTACAGTAGGTATGGTGTTTGATGGATGCAACTCAGTATTCTTTTTCCTCCAAACACGACAAGTTGTGTTTCTACCAAACAGTTCCAGTTTGGTTTCATCAGACCATAGGACATTCTCCCAAAACTCCTCTGGATCATCCAAATGCTCTCTAGCAAACTTCAGACGGGCCCGGACATGTACAGGCTTAAGCAGTGGGACACGTCTGGCACTGCAGGATCTGAGTCCATGGTGGCGTAGTGTGTTACTTATGGTAGGCCTTGTTACATTGGTCCCAGCTCTCTGCAGTTCATTCACTAGGTCCCCCGCGTGGTTCTGGGATTTTTGCTCACCGTTCTTGTGATCATTCTGACCCCACGGGGTGGGATTTTGCGTGGAGCACCAGATCGAGGGAGATTATCAGTGGTCTTGTATGTCTTCCATTTTCTAATTATTGCTCCCACAGTTGATTTCTTCACTCCAAGCTGGTTGGCTATTGCAGATTCAGTCTTCCCAGCCTGGTGCAGGGCTACAATTTTGTTTCTGGTGTCCTTTGACAGCTCTTTGGTCTTCACCATTGTGGAGTTTGGAGTCAGACTGTTTGAGGGTGTGCACAGGTGTCTTTTTATACTGATAACAAGTTTAAACAGGTGCCATTACTACAGGTAATGAGTGTAGGAAAGAGGAGACTCTTAAAGAAGAAGTTACAGGTCTGTGAGAGCCAGAAATCTTGATTGCTTGTTTCTGAACAAATACTTATTTTCCACCATAATATGTAAATAAAAGGAAAAAAAAACAGACAATGTGATTTTCTGGATTTTTTTTCTCAGTTTGTCTCCCATAGTTGAGGTCTACCTATGATGTAAATTACAGACGCCTCTCATCTTTTTAAGTGGTGGAACGTGCACTATTGCTGACTGACTAAATACTTTTTTGCCCCACTGTATATAGTTATTCATTGGGTGCCATAAATCAATCCTGTGCGGCCAAACCACTCCAAAGACATAGGATACACCAATCTAAAAATTATCTCTATGCTTTACATTCAATATTGTGATTAGCCATCACAGTTTATATGGTTATCTCTTATTGAGAGTGCATGCCCAACCGTCTTATAATATCAACAATACATTTCTAGACTTAGCAAACCGATGCTACCCTCCTCATAAAGAGTACCATTTGATTTTTTTGGGCAGAGAATATCCAAACTACTGCCACATAGTATCAACCAATTTTCACCACACAGCTTCGATAACCGCATTTGCTGCAGGTTCTAATTATAATACAGTACACAAAATGTTATCAATATATTATTTAGTATAAGTGTGTCATCATTGAGATATACAATTCCGCATACTATATGTGCTCCCTAAGGCCTCTTTCACACTTCAGTTTTTTTGCATCAGTTCAAATCCACCAAAAAGTCATACAAGCGGATCCGTTGTTAACTGATGTGAACGGATGGCACAGGATCCGTTTTTAGACGGATCCTGAAAATGCGGAAATTTAAAGGAAATGCTGGCCGGGGAGAGAGAGAGAGAGAGAGCGAGAGAGAGAGAGAGAGAGAGAGAGAAAAAAAACGTTACAAGCTCCGTTTTGAAATCTTTGAGGATGGTGACGGACAGCAATTTTTGGCGGATCCTCAAAAAAAACGGATGCAACGGACAGCAATCCGTCACAATCCGCCATTAATGCAAGTCAATGGGGAAAAAAACGGTTCCTCAAAAAAAATTTGAGGATCCGTTTTTTTCAAAACCTGGCGGATTGTGACTGATTGTAAAAAACGGAAGTGTGAAAGAGGCCTAATTCAGGGTCTAAGTCCAACACGTATGCATATATCAGTTTATATTTTCTCAAATGCCTCCTACATACAATGAGAGCACTATTCTGACACTAAAACAATTGACATAAAACGGAACAGTCTCACCAAAATATCAGGGGCACGTTCTGATTTGTTACCATCCCCATGATTGGTGAGCGCGATACCCCTGTCTTCCGACGCGTTTCGTCAAATCTCATCAGGGGAGTCGACTGGGGTCATCTCTGTGGTGTATCACGAGTGGCCGTTTTATGTTTAAACTGACAGTATACTTACACATGATGTCGGTTTAAACATATAACGGCCACTCGTGATACACCACATATGGTATGCGGAATTGTATATCTCAATGATGACACACTTATACTAAATAATATATTGATAACATTTTGTGTACTGTATTATAATTAGAACCTGCAGCAAATGCGGTTATCGAAGCTGTGTGGTGAAAATTGGTTGATACTATGTGGCAGTAGTTTGGATATTCTCTGCCCAAAAAATCAAATGGTACTCTTTATGAGGAGGGTAGTATCGGTGTGCTAAGTCTAGAAATGTATTGTTGATATTATAAGACAGTTGGGCATGCTCTCTCAATAAGAGATAACCATATAAACTGTGATGGCTAATTACAATATTGAATGTAAAGCATAGAGATAATTTTTAGATTGGTGTATCCTATGTCTTTGGAGTGGTTTAGCCGCACAGGATTGATTTATGGCACCCAATGAATAACTATATATCTGGGATGCATTAGAAGTGATGGGTAGAGTTGAGCGACTTTTGTTTTTTTAGGGTCGCGTTTCGTTTCGTGAAACCCGACTTTTCCAAAAGTCGGGTCGAGCAAGATCGTCCGATTATAGGGAAAAGTCGGGGTCGTCCCGAAACACGAAACCCAATGTAAGTCAATGGGGAATAAAAGTCGGCAGTGAGAGGAGGACAGGAAACACACCAACAGTGCCCATTTGAATGCCAAAAGCATCAATTCTTCTTACTTAAGCTTGTCAACCTTAATTAACTTCATAATACAAGTTACGCACTGAAAAATGGGGGTTATTTGGCTACAGACTGTGGGGGGGGAGGGCTGGCTCCAGGTTTTCATGTGCCCTGGGCGAAAGAGCGCCCCTTTAACACATACCACAACTCATCATGCTCCGATACGGCAGAGAAATAGCGGTATAGTACAATGAAAAATACCTCACTTTTTACATCTCATGACGAGGCCCATCTATTTCTCCATACAGAATCATTGGTCCCATATAATGTTTGAAACAGTATATGATGAGCTCCACATAATGCTACAGTATATGTTGGTCCCCATGGATGAAGCTCCACTGTCTTATGGGCCCAAATAATGCTCCAAACATAATGGGCCCCATTTCTAATGCTCTAGTGTATAATGGGCCCTGTAAATGCTGCTCCAGTGTCTGATGTCCACCTTTGGAATGTTCTAGTGTATGGTGGGCCCCATCTATCATTCTCCAGAGTATAGTGCTCCCCAAAAATTGCTGTCCCAACATTGAAAACAATCAAATAAGTCTCCTCGCTAGGGAATCCCTGTACTTGTCTGGACTCCTCGTCGTCCCCATCTTCCATCTCACTGCACAGTATTTCAACTTTGTAAGTGCTGTGATCCTGGGCAAGCAGGGGGGGCCCACTCGTTTGCGACGGCACTGGCACAGGGCCCCTGATAGTACGGTGGTGTGTCTGATGGCGGGTGGGCCGAACCTGCACTTTCATCTGCAGCTTCCTCTTTGTCACCGTGTAAGATGGAACTGTATATGGGAAGGGTAACCTGAGTTTCATCAGGGTCAGATTCAGGTCGTGTAGCGTGCGAGGGGAATGTAGTGGTCTGGGTCAATGTACCAGCAGATTCATCCAGCAGTGGCTGGGCATCAGTGCACTTGTGTCGCCCCCAGGAGTACGGTCGCCACAGTGGCATTACCTTCTTCCTAGGGAGTGTGATGTCATGCTTGGGAGCAACGAAGGATCTCTCTAGCAGGTTAACTGATTGGGCGGCGTTATTCCCACGAGTCATGACCCTCCAAACAGCGTTCATGAAGGCAAAGTGTTTGTTTTACGTGGGCAGTATGGTTGCAAAGCTGAACCTTAAAGGAATGTCCAGAAGGGCACCACCAGGAGTGGAGCCTACGGTTAAATTCGACTCCACCTGGGAAACCTCAACCATGCCAGCTACAGAACAGATGCACACATTGCAAGCTTAATTCCGTTAACGAACGAGACTCCGTCATGCCCCGCGGTCCGAGTCCGGCTTACTAGAGGGACACGTGAGGCTCTGGCACATGAGATTGGCCAATAACTGGTTTGTCATGCCCTTACATGTCCGTGGCTGCATGTGCGCTACACTGAAAAGGCCAGCGTTTGTCGCTTACATGTGCAGATAACCCGCTGAACAACGTTAGTGATGGGGATCACTGATTACAATTATTACCCGCGAACAATGATTTCCCAGTAAGTGCAGGTCAACCGCAGTTCCGGAATTAGGCCTAACCATCATTCCTGAAAAAATGAAAAACTTACGTGTGCAAACCACAGGTGCTGTAGCTTGCTTAACAGCTCGACAGCCATTCTCACGCCCAGTATGGATTACAAGTGATTGCACAAAGGTGAGAAAGGGTACCGTATCCCAAGATAACATGTATGGATAGCGTACACATTCAAAATATATGTCTATACATCAGGAGGCAGGCTCAGACGGTGTTAGGCCCAGTATGGATTGCACGTGATTGCACAAAGGTTAGAAAGGGTACCGTATCCCCAGATAACATGTATGGATAGCATACACATTCAAAATATATGTCTCAGGAGGCAGGCTCAGACGGTGTTAGGCCCAGTATGGATTGCACGTGATTGCACAAAGGTTAGAAAGGGTACCGTATCCCAGGATAACATGTATGGATAGCGTACACATTCAAAATATATGTCTCAGGAGGCAGGCTCAGACGGTGTTAGGCCCAGTATGGATTGCACGTGATTGCACAAAGGTTAGAAAGGGTACCGTATCCCCAGATAACATGTATGGATAGCGTACACATTCAAAATATATGTCTCAGGAGGCAGGCTCAGACGGTGTTAGGCCCAGTATGGATTGCACGTGATTGCACAAAGGTTAGAAAGGGTACCGTATCCCCGGATAACATGTATGGATAGCGTACACATTCAAAATATATGTCTCAGGAGGCAGGCTCAGACGGTGTTAGGCCCAGTATGGATTGCACGTGATTGCACAAAGGTTAGAAAGGGTACCGTATCCCCAGATAACATGTATGGATAGCGTACACATTCAAAATATATGTCTCAGGAGGCAGGCTCAGACGGTGTTAGGCCCAGTATGGATTGCACGTGATTGCACAAAGGTTAGAAAGGGTACCGTATCCCCGGATAACATGTATGGATAGCGTACACATTCAAAATATATGTCTATACATCAGGAGGCAGGCTCAGACGGTGTCAGGCACAGTATGGATTTGACGGCCCAGATTACACAGCGGAGGAGCAGGGAGAGGTAAAGATTGCAAATGCTGGGGCCCTGCCCAAGCAAGGGGGGCCCACTCGTGGGCGTCGGTACTGGCACTGGGCCCCTCATAGTACAGCGGTGTGTCTGACGGCGGGTGTCCACCACCACCGTCAGAGACACTTGATTGCACTATGAGGGACCCTGTGCCAGTGCCCGCGCCCAAGAGTCGGCCTACCCACCTGTCCAGGGCAACGGCACTCGCACGGTGTCGTGCGCTAGGTGGTGACCCCGGCCATGGGGGGGGAGGCAGCACAGTTAGGGAGTTTTAGAAAGTGGCATATGTTGATGTTGGACATTCAGCTTATGCAAAAGGCGAAATAGGTGAAGTACCAGGAAGAGGTGGACCAAAGCAAGCCATTTTTCTGTCACCCTATGTGTCATCAGGGGAAAGTGGGACAAAATCCTTGGAAACCCATGCGTGGTTCATTTTAATGAAGGTTAGATCATCCACATTTTGGGTTGACAGACGGGTCCTTTTTTCTGTCAGGATTGATCCAGCT
The DNA here is from genome assembly GCF_039654945.1 of Dendrobates tinctorius. NCBI lineage: Eukaryota > Metazoa > Chordata > Amphibia > Anura > Dendrobatidae > Dendrobates > Dendrobates tinctorius. The sequence goes on from NW_027361829.1 coordinate 35,578,297, forward strand.
GCACTGAAGACTCTTTCCGATAGCACACTTGCAGCTGGGCAAGCGAGCTCCTGTAAGGCATATTGGGCCAATTCAGGCCAGGTGTCCAGTTTAGCGGCCCAATAGTCAAAGGGGAATGACCTGTGTGGGAGAACATCGATATGGGAGGAAAAGTAGTTTGTAACCATAGTTGACAACTGCTGTCTCCTGTCACTTTCCATCGATGCAGTATTACCAGTTGTGTGAGCGGTATTTGAAAAATCAGTCCACAACATTGTCATGAAACCCCTGTCTCCAATGCCACTTCTGCTGTGTGCACCACGAACACCTCTGCCAAGCTGCCCCTGGCCCGTACGGCTCATGTGAGAACCATCACCGCTGCTGTGTGCTGGGAATGCCTCAAGCAACCGATTTACCAGAGTTGCTTGTTTATTAGCCAATATTAGGTCAAGGTTCTCCTGTGGCATGATGTTTTGTAATTTGCCTTTATAGCGTGGATCCAGGATGCTGGCCAACCAGTAATCGTCATCGTTCATCATTTTGGCAATGCGGGGGTCCCTTTTTAGGATCCGCAAGGCATAATCTGACATGTGGGCCAATGTTCCCGGTGTCAATGATGCACTGCGAGTGCTGGGTGGAGGAGCACTTTCTGGCAAATCCACATCCCTCCAGTCACGCACAAACCCTGTACCAGACCTTGCCACGCCAACATTTTCACTTGCCCCACAAGATGCATCCTCCTCCCCTAAGTAATCATCCCCATCATCATCCTCCTCCTCCTCTTCTTCCTCCACCTCGTCCAGGAGAGGTCTCTGAGCAGACAATGGCTGAATGTCATCAAGGATTCCCTCCTCCTCTTCCTCCTCATCAACATTGGCTGCAGACGCCTGCTCCTTAAGGTGCGTCAAAGTTTGCATGAGCAGACGCATAAGTGGGATGCTCATGCTTAGGATGGCGTCGTCTGCGCTTACCAGCCGTGTGCATTCCTCAAAACACTGAAGGACTTTACAAAGGTCTTTCAGCTTCGACCACTGCACACCTGTCAACTCCATGTCTGCTCTCAAAGTGCCTGGCCGTGTATCCTCCCACAAATGCATTATGGCCTGCCTCTGCTCGCACAGCCGCTCCACCATGTGCAGGGTGGAGTTGCACCTTGTTGCAATGTCGATAATGAGGCAGTGGTTGGGAAGGTGGAGCAATCGCTGCAGCTTCTGCATACGAACGGAGTGTACAGGCGACCGGCGGATGTGCGCGCACAGTCTTTGCACCTTCTGGAGCAGGGCTGTTAACTCCGGATAATTTTTGAGGAAGCACTGCACCACCAGGTTCAAGGTGTGAGCCAAGCAAGGTATGTGGCTGAGTTTTGAAAGGGCTATGGCTGCCACAAAATTACGGCCGTTATCACTAACTACCTTGCCTGCCTCAAGATGTACACTGCCCAGCCATGACTCAGTTTGTCGCTTCAAGTACTCGGCCAGCACCTCGGCGGTGTGTCTGTCGCCCAAACACATCATCTGCAACACAGCCTGCTGACGCTTTCCACTAGCTGCTCGATAGGGGGACACATCGTGTGCAACAGTGGCAGCTGCAGATGGAGTACTCGTACGACTGCGCTCTGTGGACGAGCTTTCGCTTCTGGAGGAGGAGGAGGAGGAGGAGGGTCGAACGCCTACAGCCAACTGTTTCCTATACCGTGGGCTAGGCAGCACTGTCCCACCACCGCTGTCCCCTGTGGACCCTGCATCCACCACATTAACCAAGTGCGCAGTGATGGACACGTAACAGCCCTGGCCATGCCGACTGGACCATGCATCAGTTGTGAGGTGCACCTTTCCGCTCACTGACTGCTTGAGTGCATGGACAATGCGGTCTTTCACATGATGGTGGAGGGCTGGGATGGCTTTGCGAGAGAATAAGTGGCGACTGGGTAGGTCATAGCATGGTACTGCATAGGCCATGAGTTCGCGGAAAGCTGTGCTTTCCACCAACCAAAAGGGCATCATCTCAAACGAGATTAGTTTGGCAATGTGGGCGTTCAAACCCAGTGTACGCGGATGAGAGACTGAGTACTTTCTTGACCTACTCATAGTGTCTGGGAGGGTGAGCTGGACTTGAGAGCTGCATATGGTGGAAGTAGCGGTGGACAGGGCGGACTGAGAGAGGGTTGATGATGGTGATGGAGTTGGTGTTCTTTCTGATGGCCTAGAATCAGTCTTTCATTGATATAACAGTGGGATTCCCTGACTGCTGTGGCCTTGCAACGACACCTCAACATTTGCTGATGTGCTAACCGGTGGGCTTACAGTGGGGGAAACAATGTAGCATTGCTGACTACCTTCGTTGTGATCAGTTGCACATGTGGCACTTGAGGTTTGGTGTTGTGTCCACGCTTGCAAGTGCATGCTGGTTAAATGTCTAAGCATGCAACTGGTATTCAAATTTTTCAGATTTTTCCCTCGGCTAAAGGTCTTTGCGCACTTCTTACAGATAACCTTGGCCTGATCATGAGGATTTTGGTCAAAAAAGTGCCACACTGCACTCTTCCTACTTTGGCAGACATTTTGCGGCCTAGCACGCTGTGATCTTTTGACCCTCTGGACAAGCTGTCCAGCAACTCTTTTGATGTTTGGAACCTGTCTTTGGAGTGCTCCGGGCCTGCCAGATAACAGCTGTTGCGATGTCGATGTCTGCTGTGGATGCTCCTCATCTGAGCTATTGGAAGCAGCACCCTCTTCCCCCAATGGATGCCAATCTGGGTCAACAACTGGGTCATCCATCACCTCCTCTTCTATGTCATGTGCACCTTCCTCTGTGTCACCGTGTATGGTGGTATAGTGTGCGGGAAGGGGCACCTGAGTCTCATCAGGGTCAGAATCTGGCTCTGTACACTGCGAGGACAATGTAGTGCTCTGAGCGAATGTACCAGCAGAATCATCCATCAGCGGCTGTGCATCAGTGCACTCCATGTCAGATTCATCTTGGCCTGGGTAATTCACCATTTCACTTGATAATCCAGGCATGGTATGTGAAAACAGCTCCATGGAGTAATCAGTAGTATGGCCTGCGTCATCCTTCAATCTTGGTTGGGGTGAAGGACACAAGGAAAGGTGTGGTTCATGAACATGAGCCTCCAATGACGACTCAGTGCTTTTACTTTTTACAACTGAAGAAGAGGAGGAGATAGAGCTGGAGGCTGTCAGCAATGTAAGACAAAACTTTTTCCTGATGCTCTGGCTTTAAAAGCGGTTTGCCAACTCCTAGAAAACTAAGCGTTCGAGGCCTTATGTAGCCAGACGATGACGCAGGGTCAGCACCTCCTGCATTCGGTCCTATTTTGCTCTTGCCACTACCATCAGATCCACCACCAACACCATCATTACCAGCTGCCAACCCCCGCCCAATTCCACGGCCTCTTCCACCAGCCTTCCTCATTTTTGGTAGAAATGTAGACAAAATCCAACAAACTTTATAGTAATGTAAAACAAGGTACAAGGTGTCTATAGGACAGGGGAGATTTTGAATTTCTGCAGACACTTGTGGACACTGGACACTTTTGGATTGTGTGAGGCCCACTGATATCTGAGCGCTATGTGACAGGCTCGATGGCACAGCTGTGACCAAAGTGACTAGAGGATAAGGGAGATTTTGAATCTCTGCACACACTTTTGGACACTGGACACTTTTGGATTGTGTGAGGCCCAATGAATATCTGAGCGCTATGTGACAGGCTCGATGGCACAGCTGTGACCAAAGTGACTAGAGGATAAGGGAGATTTTGAATCTCTGCACACACTTTTGGACACTGGATGGACACTTTTGGATTGTGTGAGGCCCACTGATATCTGAGCGCTATGTGACAGGCTCGATGGCACAGCTGTGACCAAAGTGACTAGAGGATAAGCGAGATTTTGAATCTCTGCACACACTTTTGGACACTGGATGGACACTTTTGGATTGTGTGAGGCCCACTGATATCTGAGCGCTATGTGACAGGCTCGATGGCACAGCTGTGACCAAAGTGACTAGAGGATAAGGGAGATTTTGAATCTCTGCACACACTTTTGGACACTGGATGGACACTTTTGGATTGTGTGAGGCCCACTGATATCTGAGCGCTATGTGACAGGCTCGATGGCACAGCTGTGACCAAAGTGACTAGAGGATAAGGGAGATTTTGAATCTCTGCACACACTTTTGGACACTGGATGGACACTTTTGGATTGTGTGAGGCCCACTGATATCTGAGCGCTATGTGACAGGCTCGATGGCACAGCTGTGACCAAAGTGACTAGAGGATAAGGGAGATTTTGAATCTCTGCACACACTTTTGGACACTGGACACTTTTGGATTGTGTGAGGCCCACTGATATCTGAGCGCTATGTGACAGGCTCGATGGCACAACTGTGACCAAAGTGACTAGAGGATAAGGGAGATTTTGAATCTCTGCACACACTTTTGGACACTGGACACTTTTGGATTGTGTGAGGCCCAATGAATATCTGAGCGCTATGTGACAGGCTCGATGGCACAGCTGTGACAAAAGTGACTAGAGGATAAGGGAGATTGGATTGCTTTTAAAAAAGCAGTTTGCGGAGCAGTGGGTAAACAGCAATGCAGGAATGTCAGGAAGCCTTAGAAGGCAGCCCAACAACCAACACCACTGATACACCACTATATAGCCTCCCCTTGCACTGCACACACAGTGACTGGTGTGTTGTGCAGGCCAAATTGCTAGCAGCAGAAGCAGTTTTTTTTTCTTCTCAGCAGGACAAAAAAAAAATTGGGATTGCTTTTAAAAAAGCAGTTTGCGGAGCAGTGGGTAAACAGCAATGCAGGAATGTCAGGAAGCCTTAGAAGGCAGCCCAACAACCAACACCACTGATACACCACTATATAGCCTCCCCTTGCACTGCACACACAGTGATTGGTGTGTTGTGCAGGCCAAATCGCTAGCAGCAGAAGCAGTTTTTTTGTCTTCTTCCCTGCCTAACGCTCTCCCTACAGAATCAGCAGCAACCTCTCCCTATACTAAGATCGGCAGAAGTAAGATGGCGGTCGGCGTGCACGCCCTTTTATACCCCCTGTGACGCCCACCAAAGCAAGCCAATCACTTGCATGCCCTTCTGAAAGATGGTGGTGACCCGTGCCTATGTCATCACGTTGCCCACAGTGTCCGTGGATCCTGATTGGCTGAAAAAGAGCGCAAAACAAACTTTTGAAACGCGACTTTGGCGCGTAAGTCGCCGACCTCGTGGCCGACCTCATCCTAGGGTCGGGTTTCGTTTCATGAAACCCGACTTTGCAAAAAGTCGGCGACTTTTGAATTTTTTCGACCCGTTTCGCTCAACTCTAGTGATGGGCAGTATTGAAGCCACCAACTTCTCTTCTTTTTCTCTATTTGTTTGTTTGTATAACCCGAGCACCTTGCACTTTAAGATTTTATACTAATTCAATAAAAGTTATATTTTATAATTATTCCTATCCATTGACTGCTAAAATAATTTAAGAGGAGTGGATACACTAGTGCTATTGTTTTTGATGACATCATTTCAGCAGCCAATCACAGCCACGCCATTAGTTAACATGCCTACATGCCTAACAGGATGTGCCCACACTTCTGAGGATTGTCATTAGCTGAATCAAATCAAACTGGCTCATAGCATTATGGGAACTTCCGATTCCAGTATTTGATATGCTAAAAGTATCGGAACTCAGTATCGGAATTCCGATACGGTGAATATAGCCGATACCTGATACTTGCGGTATTGGAATGCTCAACACTACTGATGACACATAGGTTGCCAGAGAAATGGCTCGCTTTTGTCCTCCTCTTCCTCGGACTTCTCCAATTCCTCCATTTGCAGCTGCTGAATGTCCAACATCAACATATGCCATTTTTTAAACCTCCCTAACTGGGCTGCCTCCACCCCCATGGCCGGGGTCACCACCTAGCGCACGCAACCGTGCAAGTGCCATTGCCCTGGACTGGTCGGTGGGCCGACTCTTGGGCGCCGGGACTGGCACAGGGTCCCTCATAGTGCAATCAAGTGTCTCTGACGGTGGTGGTACACACCCGCCATCAGACACACCGGCGTACTATGAGGGGCCAAGCGCCTGTACCAACGCCCACGAGTGGACCCCCTTGCTTGGGCAGGGCCCCAGCATTTGCAATATTTACCTCTCCCTTCTCCTCCGCTGTGTAGTCTGGGCTGTCAAATCCTTCCCTGGGACTGCCACTACAAATTTGGTGAACTGATAGATGATGGTTAAGACATAACTATGCCCTGTCCTGCTGGCCGGGCTCTAGCTTCAGATGATCAATGGCTTCCATTTCTTATGGATGTTGACTCACAATGAGATGCAGTGGTGGTTTCTCATCAGCTTTCACAGTTTTCCTTCCCACAGACGTGTGACATTCCAGCGCACATTTTTAAATGTGCCCTTTCATGCCAATCCAAATGAATCGCCTACGGCCTGTGGCTTCTGTCTTTTGCACTCCAAAGTTACGTGACAGATCATGATAGGCAGTGAGGACCATGTCTACATCTCTCCCTGTGATCAAAATTTGATGGAGATGAGTAACGGTGATGGGACCAACGGTACTGCGATACAGCAACCCTTTCTTCACAAAGAACTGTTTTCCCGTGATTAGTAATTCCTAAATTTCTGTAATCACTCGACTTTATGTCTGCACTTTTATCCATCTCGTTTCCTCTTGCGGAGAGTCTGGACTGTCTTACTGAGACAGAAATATATATGAAGATTTAAAAATACCCCAACAGTGTATACTGGTGTACTCTTCATAAGCATTTCCTTTTTTCTACTTTTTAGATTGTTGTCTAATCCATACTGAGGCTGTGAGTGTCTTTGTCGGACTCCAGAAATAAACACGGAGATTTTAAATGTTTAAACTATGCTATATATACCTGTTATCCGGTGATACTGTACCCTTTCTCAGCTTTCTGCAATCTTGTCAAATCCATACTTTGCCTGAGACCGTCTGAGTCTGCCTCCTGATTACAGATGAGTGGTGTTTGAGTGGAACTGTTGGCCAAGTTCAAATTCTAGCTATTTTGGGCGGTGTTAGATCCGTTCATCGAACTACAACACTTTGATTAAAATTCGGCTGTTCGAGTTTCCGTTCGAGAACATTTCGTTAAACAAAAGCGTATCTTTTTTTCACATTAATAATGATTTTCAATGATAATAGACAGTTTTAGGGCATAGTAGCGGTGTCTGGTAGCCAGCGGTATAGTACACCTGTGAAGGAGCTACACCGTGTGTGTTTCTAATAATTTTTTACCGCATATTGTCCTGAAAATCCTTTTGGGCCAAGTAACTGTGTCTGCTACTCAGAAGAGGAGCCCACCCGTGAACCGAGCTATGCCACCTGTTTATGAAAGAACCAGTTTTTTACTGCATTTACACCACTTAATACTTTGGGCCTAATAACTGTGTATGCTACTCAGCAGAGTTGGCCGCCCATGAACCAAGCTATGCCGCCTGTTTATGTAAGAACTGTGTGCTACTCAGCAGAGGAGCCCAGCTGTTAAGCAAGCTACAGCACCTGTGGTTTGGACACTTCATTTTTTCACATTCTTTCTGGAATGCCGTTTAGGCCTAATTCCGGAATTACGGTTGCCCTGCACTTACTGGGAAATGCTTGTTCGCGGGGAAGAATTGTAATCCCAGATCCCCATCACTAACGGGGTTCAGCGTGTTATCCGCACCTGTAAGCGATACACGCTGGTCCTTTCATTGTAGCACGCGTGCAGCCCCGGACATGTAAGGGCATGACAGACCTGTTATTGGCCGATCTCACGTGCCAGAGCCTCGCGTGTCCCTCTAGTAAGCTGGACGCAGACCGAGGGGGCATGCCTGAGTCTCGTTCATTAGCGGAATTAAGCTTGCAATCTGTGCAGCTTTTTTGTGGATGTCATGGTTGAGGTTGACCGTGTTGAGTCCAATTAAGCCGCAGGCTCCACTCCTGGTAGTGCCCTTCTGGACATTCCTTTAAGGTTCAGCTTTGCAACCATACTGCCCCCCGGAAACCAAACACTTTTCCTGATGATGACATTCTGGTCAAAGAGCGCGATGACATCACGTCTGTACCCCCTCTGCCTAAACAGTTCAAGTGCAGAGAGATGGAAGATGGGGATGACGAGGAGTCCAGAGTACAGGGATTCCTTAGCGAGGAGACTTATTTAATTGTTTTAAAGGTTGGGAGCAATTTTTGGGGAGCTCGATACTCTGGAGCATGATATCTGGGGCTCACCATACACTGGAACATTCCAAAGCTGGATATCAGTCACTGGAGCAGCATTTACAGGGCCCATTATACACTGGAACATTACAAAAGGGGTCCATTATATATGGAGCATTATTTGGGCCCATAAGACACTGGAGCTTCATCCATGGTGAACAACATACAGTGGGGAAAAAAAAGTATTTAGTCAGTCAGCAATAGTGCAAGTTCCACCACTTAAAAAGATGAGAGGCGTCTGTAATTTACATCATAGGTAGACCTCAACTATGGGAGACAAACTAAGAAAAAAAAATCCAGAAAATCACATTGTCTGTTTTTTTTTTTCATTTTATTTGCATATTATGGTGGAAAATAAGTATTTGGTCAGAAACAAAATTTCATCTCAATACTTTGTGATATATCCTTTGTTGGCAATGACAGAGGTCAAATGTTTTCTGTAAGTCTTCACAAGGTTGCCACACACTGTTGTTGGTATGTTGGCCCATTCCTCCATGCAGATCTCCTCTAGAGCAGTGATGTTTTTGGCTTTTCGCTTGGCAACACGGACTTTCAACTCCCTCCAAAGGTTTTCTATAGGGTTGAGATCTGGAGACTGGCTAGGCCACTCCAGGACCTTGAAATGCTTCTTACGAAGCCACTCCTTCGTTGCCCTGGCGGTGTGCTTTGGATCATTGTCATGTTGAAAGACCCAGCCACGTTTCATCATCAATGCCCTTGCTGATGGAAGGAGGTTTGCACTCAAAATCTCACGATACATGGCCCCATTCATTCTTTCATGTACCCGGATCAGTCGTCCTGGCCCCTTTGCAGAGAAACAGCCCCAAAGCATGATGTTTCCACCACCATGCTTTACAGTAGGTATGGTGTTTGATGGATGCAACTCAGTATTCTTTTTCCTCCAAACACGGCAAGTTGTGTTTCTACCAAACAGTTCCAGTTTGGTTTCATCAGACCATAGGACATTCTCCCAAAACTCCTCTGGATCATCCAAATGCTCTCTAGCAAACTTCAGACGGGCCCGGACATGTACAGGCTTAAGCAGTGGGACACGTCTGGCACTGCAGGATCTGAGTCCATGGTGGCGTAGTGTGTTACTTATGGTAGGCCTTGTTACATTGGTCCCTGCTCTCTGCAGTTCATTCACTAGGTCCTCCCGTGTGGTTCTGGGATTTTTGCTCACCGTTCTTGTGATCATTCTGACCCCACGGGGTGGGATTTTGCGTGGAGCACCAGATCGAGGGAGATTATCAGTGGTCTTGTATGTCTTCCATTTTCTAATTATTGCTCCCACAGTTGATTTTTTCACTCCAAGCTGGTTGGCTATTGCAGATTCAGTCTTCCCAGCCTGGTGCAGGGCTACAATTTTGTTTCTGGTGTCCTTTGACAGCTCTTTGGTCTTCACCATAGTGGAGTTTGGAGTCAGACTGTTTGAGGGTGTGCACAGGTGTCTTTTTATACTGATAACAAGTTTAAACAGGTGCCATTACTACAGGTAATGAGTGGAGGAAAGAGGAGACTCTTAAAGAAGAAGTTACAGGTCTGTGAGAGCCAGAAATCTTGATTGCTTGTTTCTGACCAAATACTTATTTTCCACCATAATATGCAAATAAAATAAAAAAAAACAGACAATGTGATTTTCTGGATTTTTTTTTCTCAGTTTGTCTCCCATAGTTGAGGTCTACCTATGATGTAAATTACAGACGCCTCTCATCTTTTTAAGTGGTGGAACTTGCACTATTGCTGACTGACTAAATACTTTTTTTCCCCACTGTGTACTGTAGCATTATGTGGAGCTCATCATATACTGTATCGAACATTATATGGGACCAATGATTCTGTATGGAGAAATATATGGGCCTCATTACTCTGTATGGTGCACTATGCGGTGGCCATAATACTGTATGGAGGAATATACAGTAATGTCTGTTTTTGGAGCTATTGGAGAATTTAAAATGGATATTAGTCATGTGATGTAAGAATTGAAGTATTTTTCATTGTACTGTACCGCTATTTCTCTGCCGTATCAAAGGATCATGAATTGTGTCATGTGTTAAAGGAGCCCAGTGACACTCTTTGGCCCTGGGCCCACGAAAATCTGGAGCCAGCACTACCACCCCACAACTTTAGCCAAATAACCCCCAGTTTTCAATGCCTAACAATTATTATAAAGTAAATTAAGGTTGACAAGCTTAAGGAATAAGACTTGATGTTTTTGGCATGAAACCCGACTCGACCCGGAAAAAGGCAAAGTCGCTCATCTCTAATCATAATCCCTTTAGGATAAAAAAAATGTTATGTTTTTGCTGCTTTGCACTTAGATACTTGTAACTTTTAAATTCTTGTTGATTAAGGCCGGTTTCACATTAGCGCTTTTTAAGCGCACGCACGGCCGGGGGTAGCTCCGCCCCCGAGCCGGCTCTCTGCCCGGCGTGCCCGCCCCTTGCTTATAGCGCCGCCTCCTAGCGGACAGCGGCGCCTGCGATCGGCACACCCTATCTTTAGCATAGGGTGCGCAGATCGTGCGCAGGCCGTGCGCTAGTTGCGCTTTGACCTGCGCTGCGCACTTTTGACGGTGCGCCGTGCGCGCCAAAATCGAACTTTTTGGATTTTGGCGCGCACGGCGCACCGTCAGAAGTGCGCAGCGCAGGTCAAAGCGCAACTAGCGCACGGCCTGCGCACGATCTGCGCACCCTATGCTAAAGATAGGGTGCGCCGATCGCAGGCGCCGCTGTCCGCTAGGAGGCGGCGCTATAAGCAAGGGGAGGGCACGCCGGACAGAGAGCCGGCTCGGGGGCGGAGCTACCCCCGGCCGTGCGTGCGCTTAAAAAGCGCTAATGTGAAACCGGCCTAAGTTGTACAATGGGACAAACTGTGATTTTTTTTTTAGCTGTCTTTTTTACTTCTAATAATGCAGAAAATTAATAATGCTTGGAATGAACAGCAGAAAAGAGGCAGTGCCAGGCTAGATGGTCTCTTTAATTCTAATGTCATGACTCTGGACAGGATGGTTCTGCCTGGTCAGGTCAGGGTTAATTTTAGTTTCCCTCTCTTTGGTTCTGGGGCAGTTCCTGGATTTGGTGTCAGTGATACTTCCGTGTACTCGGTTTATGGTTGCTGACCCAGGTTTACTCGTCCATAAACGTTCTGCCTCTATGCTTGTGTGCTTTGCTGTGTATGATCTGGTTTGTCTGCTGACTTTTGCCTCTGCATCCTGCTTTGTACTGCCCTGTCCCTCCTGGTTATCTGACCCCTTGGCTTGTTTCCATTTACTCTTTGCCTTATCCCTAGGTACTGTGCTCTCGCCTGCCTTTTGACTCTCGGCTTTCCTTGACAACGTTCACTGTCTGTGCCCTGCACTCTGCGTGCTCAGTTTCATTCCCTGTACTTATGTGTGATGACTATGGGACGCCCTCCCAGAGCTGTGGGGTACTCGGTACCGGGCCAGTGTCTGGGGGATGTGTCACAGCAGCGGTGACCCGGTCCGTGGCCCTGGGTGTCCAAGCAATGGGAAGATGTAGTTAATGGTAGAATAGTTTGTGACGCCACCCGTGGTGTTTGGCAAATGTGGTGTTAGGCCAACGCTGCATACAGATCCACTGGGACTGATGGTATGTGCAGCTTAGATGGTAAAGTTCCCCACAGGTGGAGCTGTAGTCCCAGGGCAGTGTAGATGTAGCTGGCACGGGGATGTAGCAGTGCCGAAAGCGTAGGGAACAGACAAGACACAGCTGTTGTAGTTTCTGTACCTTTACTGAGTATATGCAGTCCAGAGTTCTGATTACAGATGATATTGGGGCAGGTTAGCCTAGAAGCAGATCAGGATTCTCTCTCAGCAGAAGGGCTGTGCAGTCTTCTTCCTAGCGCTTTGTAGTGTGAGGCACTCCAGTACTTAGATACTCTGAAATGCCTCTCTGCAGATGTTCCTAGAACTTTACTTGTATGACAGACAGCTGTAGCCTCTCTCGGGGATTCCTTTCCTGAGTCCTGGCTCTCTATCCAATTGCTGTTGTGTCTCAAGTCTTTGCTGGGAGCAGGGCATTTACAGCCTCCTACTCCTCTGGTATCTGTGGCAGGACTGTCATTATCCGTACCACCGTGGAGACCAGGCTCCAGTTCTGTGCACTCTCAAGCTGAGGGAGCTTGCCTTCTGCAGCTCAACCTCTCAGCTTCGTTCCTCCCGTCTCCACACTTCACCCTCTGCAGACTATCTGACCACTCCTTCCTCCTGACCCTCAGAGAGCACTCTGCTCCTCAATCCTGGTTCAGAGCTCCCCCTGCTGGCCCGGAGTGGAACTGTGTTGCATGCATTAGGTTAACTGCTGGAGAGACCCATCACTGCTTCCAAGCCTGGCATTACCCTCCCCTGGAGGAAGGCAAAGCCAGTGTGGCGACCATACCCCTGGGGGCACCACAACTATGCCCCCTGTTAACATGACTGCTTAGTGCCAGATCCTGTGCTTGCTGCTTTGCCGCAGGTCCTTGTGCACTGCGTACCTTGTTCCTGCACTCCCTGTGCTCATTCACTTGGCACCTGATAGCACCCCCTAGGCAGCGCCAGTGACACCATTAGTGTCATCACATCTAATTTTTAATAAATATTGTATTTTCATATGTCTATGTGCCAGTATACGTCATTATAGACATAGGCAATTGTGGCATATATGTAACAACAAGCATTGTGGAAATACACCGGTTCGCTTCATTTTGAAGACTTGGGTCTTTTCTAGACAACAACTGACTCCATACATGACACCCCTTTAATCATGTCGCAGTTAGTCACACATTATCTGTATGTCTTTGACTAATACATAATCAGATGGCTAATAGAAATTTAACAGTTCATTTAGATAATTGTTTCTTTTATTTAAAAGTTAATGGAAACCAGATGAACTCTTCAGAGTGAATTGAGATTGCCTTCCTAATCCTGGGGAAGCTTGGTGGATTGTCAATATTCTATTATTGGCAACATTGAAAGAAAACTGAATTTGTGTTTTTTTATCCATTGCTGGGATTTATACCCCACCTGCATACTAAGTGATGGATACTCATTGGGATCACTAATAGGAAATTAACAATGTTCATTGTTTTGGTCAATGTAAACCAGATGAACTGTTCAAGATACATAGTCCAGGGATTCCTGGATAGGATGGGTTGATTCATGCCAAGCAGAAATGAAACAGCCAGCTGGACTGCAAAAATTAACAGGAAAAAGACAAATAGACTGATTCTTAAGGCAGGCAAATACTCTGGCTACGTCTTACAGCTTCACATTCCCACCTCCTCAGATAATTAATCTGGTACACCAACCATGTCTTTAAGAAACAACATACTGAATATAGAAAAATACAACCTGTAGTTTCTACAACATGATCAGTCATATCCTATCATTTACAATCCAGTTATACTTTAGTGTAAGATGCACATTTTCTCAATGATCTCTAGGAAAATCTGAACACTTCAGTCCAAAATCACTTTTTATTATGCTCCCTATTCACATTATAATGACCCGGCAATGCTTTATGGAACTTAGCTTGGGATTTTTGGAGTATGTGAGATTGTTCCTTGTCTTTTAGGCTATATCTATATATACTTTTATACCTGGACTTGCAGGCAACAAATCCCACACCCTTATAATACAGTGGCAGAAAAGTGGGTGAAATTTTACCAAACATCAACCTCTTGCTGCAAAAACATTGCAGTGGAAATTCCCCTCTGGTGCAGATTTTTTATCCCTGATATATCATGCTTACCTTTTTTCCTAAAAATAAAAGACAATTTTTATAATCACTTAAATTGTGTAGAAATGTATTTCATATGAACTAATAAATAGCTGAAATAGAAATTGCACTATTGCACTAATGCTCTGTGATAAAGCCTACAATTTCATAAAGATATTGCCTTTTCTGAAAGAAAATTGGAAGTGCAAATCTTTTACTACTTCATCTTCCAAATAAAAGATGTAAAAAATGGGGAGATGTCAAATATATAAACTCACATCTGCTTCAATATCTGAAGAAACGACCTCTATGACAATTTTATTGCTGCCTAGGTATAAAGAGACCATTGTATTGTAAGATGTGTGAATATTTCATAAAAGTAGTAGGTCATGGGCATTGAAATCACTTTTTTATCATAACTATTTTTCCTCTACATTGATTTTATGCATAACTATTAACTTAATCTTTTACATTTAACTAGTTTAACAGCCAAAAGTTTTACCATATCCAGGTTGCCCGCATCATGTTCCCACATGCTTTATGCATCCATTAGCCCTCTGTGTCTGTACTGTCACACACCTAACATTATGGCTGGTCCATACAATCAGGGCAACTGTTACCACCCACCTTTCGTGTCTACCTCTTTCCTCATAGACTGTAAGCTTGCGAGCAGGGCCCTCACTCCTCTTGTTATTTGTTATAATCTATGTGATTATTGTTATGCCGTAATGTCTATCGTCTGTACAAATCCCCTCTATAATGTAAAGTGCTGCGGAATATGTCGGCGCTATAGAAATAAAATGTATTATTTATTATTATATAGTTTCTTGTTATCTTCATACCTCTCTGACCTCTTATTCAGTGTACAATTTGCTGTCTCTACTTTTTTATCCTGTTCCTCTTACTGCTACGGTTCCACAGGATTTAATCCACAAAGCTTTTATTTCTACCCAGCCCAAATAGGAAAAATAATCATCAGATTTGGCTTTTAGCTCCATTTCAACACTCTTTACACTCAATTGTATACGTCCTTTTTTGACATAATATTATAAGACTTGAGCAGATCAATCCAAACAGAGTAATCTATTTCAAGTATTTATTTCTGTTAGGCTATGTGCCCACGTATGCAGAAATTTCCTGAGAAAAACCGGACTCATTCACAGGAAATCCGCAATTTTTTTCGCATTTTTTGCGAGTTTTTAGGCTGTGTGCACACAATGCAGATTTGCAGCGGTTCCGCAGCGGATTTTACCACGCAGAAACGTTGCATATCCGCATTGTGATGTACAGTAGCCTTAAAATCAATGTAAAAAAAAAACGCGGTACAAAATCCGCAGCATGTTACTTCTTTTGTGTGGTTTTCCATCTCCCCTGTCACCAAATCCACAGGGGGAAAACCGCGATGGAAAACCGCACAAAAACAGCAAGAAAACCGCATAAAAAATGGAAGAAATCCGCAGGAAAAATGCAGGTCATTTGACCTGCGGATTTCTTCCATTCTGCGCGGAAAAATCCGCAGGGCCAAAAAGTACGTCTGCACTCAGCCTTATAGCGGTTTTTGCAAGTTTTTTTTTGCAGATTTTTTGCATTTTTTCTGGGGCATCCTAATACAATGAAATCGCAGATTTTCTGCAATATTAATGAACATGCTACGTTTATCTCCGCAATGCTTTTTTTGTGAAATGCGTTTAAGCATTTTTGCAGGGAAAAAACATGAAAATACCGCAAAAAATCCTGAACGCGTGAACCACAGCCTTAATGTTGATGATTATGGCTTATAGCCAATGAAATCCCAAAAGTCATCTCAGTAAATTAGAATACTTTATAACACCAGCTTGAAAAAATTATTTTAACCTCTTTCTAACCATTGGCGTACTATTCCGTCCATGTTCCCTGGGACTTAACTCCCATGGACGGAATAGTACGTCATCACCAATTCTCACAGCTGACACCCAGCACTTTAACCCCCGGAACAATGCGATCAAACATGATTGCAGTGTTCCGGGAGCAGCTGACAGTCCCTCTGCCTTTGTATTGGAGACCCCGCTTCATGACACAGGATCCCGATTGCTGCAATGGATACCCGATGTCGTCATGATGACATCCAGGTTACCAGAGCTCAGAGACTTCCTGTCATGCACAGTGATGACCACAAAGTCTCTCAGTGCGGTGTATTGAAGCTGCTATGCACCAAAAGAGTTTTTTGCCCCCGCATATGGGGTATCAGCCTACTCAGGACATTTTGCACAATTTTTGTGGTCCAATTTCTCCTGTTACCCATGGGAAAATAAAAAATTGGGGGCGAAAAGATCATTTTTGTGAAAAAGTATGATTTTTTATTTTTACGGCTCTACATTATGGAGTCTACTTTCCAAATTGGAGTCACTTGTGGGGTATTTCATGAAATCTGGTTAGTTGGTTGCTCTTTATGAGCCTCTGGGGACATATATTTTATGGTCTCTGAGACTGATTTTGATTATCAGATTATCAGACACGGGCTTTTGCCTATATATTTCTGAATGTGGTGCTGCAGGTTTGCATCATGGAGTAGTTAGGTGCAGTTATCTTAGTCCTTTGTGCCATCACCATTTATCCATCATTATTACTGAATAAAATTGCTCATTTTTTAGGAATTTTTGTACATTGCTATTTGTTTTGTTTGGGCTTCATACTCCACATTTGCTGATAGGGTCTATTTATTATAGGAGTTGTCCTGTTTTCCTGTTGCACTCCAGCACTTAACCCTAGTTAAGGGGAGAGCAATTGTGCATTGGAGATGTCGGTCTTTGTTAAGCTAAAATAAAAAATGTATTTATTTCCATTTTCCCATTAGGGTTCGGGTTAGGGTTGGGGCTGGAGTTAGGGTTAGAGCTAAAGTTAGGGTTAGGGTTGGGGCTAAAGTTAGGGTTAGGATTAGGGTTAGGGTAGGGATTAGGGTTAAGTTTGTGGTTAGGGTTATGATTAGGGTTGGGATTAGGGTTAGGGGTGTGTTGGGGAAAGAGTTGGAGTTAGAATTGGGGGGTTTCCACTGTTTAGGCACATCAGGGGCTCTACAAACGTGACATGGTGTCCGATCTCAATTCCAGCCAATTTTACATTGAAAAGTCAAAAGGCGCTCCTTCCCTTCCGAGCTCTACCATGCACCCAAACAGTGGTTTCACGGCATATATGGGGCATCAACGTACTCAGGACAAATTGTACAACAACTTTTGGGGTCCAATTTTTCCTGTTACCCTTGGTAAAATAAAACAGTTTGGAGCTGAAGTATATTTTTTGTGAAACAAAGTTAATTGTTCATTTTTTTAAAACATTCAAAAAAATTCCTGTGAAGCACCTGAAGGGTTAATAAACTTCTTGAATGTGATTTTGAGTAACTTGAGGGGTGCAGTTTTTAGAATGATGTCACTTTTGGGTATTTCCTATCATATAGACCCCTCAAACTGACTTCAAATGTGATTTGGTCCCTAAAAAAATGGTGTAAAAATGAGAAATTGGTGGTCAAATTTTAACCCTTATAACCTCCTAACAAAAAAAATGTTGGTTCTAAATTGTGCTGATGTAAAGTAGACATGTGGGAAATGTTACTTATTAAGTATTTTGTGTGATATATCTCTGTGATTTAAAGTTCAATGTTGGAAAATTGCGACATTTTCAAAATTTTCACGAAATTTCTGATTTTTTCACAAATAAATGCAAGTAATATCAAATAAATTTTACCACTAACAAGAAGTACAATATGTCTTGAGAAAACAATGTAAGAATCACCGAGATCCATGGAAGCAATCCAGAGTTATTACCTCATAAAGGGACAGCGGTCGGAATTGCAAAAATTGGCCTGGTCATTAATATGCAAACCATCCTTGGGGGTTAAGGGGTTAAAATCTGAAATATTGGCCTACTGAAATGTATGTTCAGTAAATACACTCAATTTGTGTTCGGGGCTCTTTTGTCATCAATTACTCATCAATGCAGAGTGGCATGGAGGCGATGAGCCTGTGGCACTGCAGCTTTCAGCTCATCTGCAATTGTTGGTTCTGGTGTCTCTCATCTTCCTCTTGACAATACCCCATAAATTCTCTATGGGGTAAAGGTCAGACACATTTACTGGCCAATCAAACACAGTGATACTGTTGTTTTTAAACCAGGTACTGGTACTTTTGGTAGTGTGGACAGGTGCCAAGTCCTGCTAGAGAATGAAATTTCCATCTCCAAAAAGCTTGTCAGCATAGGGAAGCATGAAGTGCTCTAAGATTTACTGATAGACAGCGGCGCTGACTTTGGTCTTGATAAAACACAGTGTACCTATACCAGCAGATGACATAGCTCCCCAAACCATCACTGATTGTGGAAACTTCACAATATCTATCAAAATTTTGCAAAAGCATTTTAAAGTTCACTTCTGATGTGCTGTTAGCTCTGCTGTACTGTGTTAGCTCTGAAGTTAGCTCTGTTGTACTGTGTTAGTTCTAATGTCACTGTGCGTGATTAACAGATCAAAGATTTAGTCCTTACATGTCTCACACTGGTAATGCCCTGAGTCATAACTGGTGATATCAGCCAATCCTGAGACACTGATCTGTACCCAATAGTGTTTTTGTTGGCTGTATGAGATGACTTTGAAGGCACTCTTGTAAGTTACTTTTTCTCCTTGCAGTAACCAGTCCTGCATGGAGGAACTTACAATTGAGCCTTAGGCATCTTGTTCATGCAGCTAACCCAGGCAATGGCAACCCTCTAAACCATAAACCATTGATTTAAAATTTACCTTTTAAAAAAATTACAAGCAAAAAATAAAGGCGCATGAAAATATCACCACCTAGAGTATAATCTTTGTAATAGTGACTTTATTAATGTACACAGCGGTGATAAGATCCTAAATAAACCGCTATTAAAAGGAGTAAGAAATACAGAATGAAAATGACAGCTGGCTGGTGACACGCCGTCCCTGCCGCCCCAAGGCACGTTTCGTCAAGACTTCCTTCCTTTATTTAAGCTCTTAGTCACCGCTGCAGTAAGCCACTTTTTGAGAGTTGTGGATCTTTGCACTATGCACTTTATTTTTTTGGTGACTCCTCTATTTGGTTTAATCTTTTTTGCCAGTGGCTTCATTCATTGCACTAGCACCTTATATTATATAATTTTTATGCTGCTATTTGTATTTTGGTTGCACTATGATGAATCTGATTGCCTTGCTGCTACCTTCTTTAAGGAGTTTGATGTTATTTTTCAAGTGGCTGTAATTTTATGGTGATACTATGTCCCTGGACATTTTGTGCTCAGTAGCTCTGATGTTATTTATTGTCAGTGTACATTTATAAAGTCACTAATCCGGATTATACTCTAGGTGGTGATATTTTCATGCACCTTTATTTTTTGTTTGTAGTAGTTATCATTGTTTTGAGTTTTTGCCCTATATATTTCTTGGTCACCCCTTTTTGTGATACTTTTAAAAAAACTAAAATGTGGCTCAAAAGTGTCCTTCAAGAATTCCAAAGTTGACTCCACCGCTCCCTTATCCCTACTAACCTATTGAATTGAAGTTGCATAGCCATCTCTTTTATACAATTTTGATTTGCACCACACTTTGCTTTGCAATTGTTACTATGTGTTACCCCAATAGAGTGCCATGTGCATGTACAACATTACTAAACTGATGCTATATAAATAAATTATTAATAATAATTATGATAGTCACAATTAATTCCTGGATGCCATGTATATACTCCTATGCTGCAAAAAAATCAGGAAAATGATGCTTGAGTCACTGTTGGTTAGCAAAGTGTAGTGTGAGGAGGGAGACATTAATTGCTGCTTGCTACCTCCCTGGGATTCTGGCAAAAACCACTACTCATGCAATGATTTGCTATGACAGCTCTAACAGAGAACATAAAAGTAAGGCTCCTGGCTATAGTAAATGCAGGCAGACGTTAAGAGTCCCAGTGATTTTATGGATATATTTTTATTAGTTACATTTCTCCAAACAGTAGTTTCCAGTAATTACATATATTTAACAACACAGAAAATGTCTATGCGAGAAATTGCTTACATATGATATAATCACAATTTAATTTAAAAGAGAGGAATGTTAAGTAGGCATTACATAATGTAAATAATGTGCACTCAACTGTGTCATTAAATACAATTCACTTTTTAACAAGGGTGCAATTACTTAGGCCTATAGAAGAAATAACAAGAGTGCTTATTTTATCTTGTCTTCTTCAAAATTATTCCTGCGTGTGCAGCATGTGTGTGGCCCACATGTAAGGCGTCCCTTGTAGCGCTACCATTACAAATATTGATCAGAAAACTGGTGTTTTGCTGTTGTCAACTTGAACACTTATTTAGGTGTCTAGCAAGCTCACAGTAACACATACATGGTTAATATCTATGTATCTCTGTATACAATGCTGTATATCTACCCCCAACCTGACCTGTAAGAGATGAAAAAGAACTTTTATTATACTCACCTGTGGGGCGGTCCGGTCCTAGGGGTGTTGCAGGTCTTGGTCCGGCGCCTCCCATCTTCTTACGATTGTCATGCATCTTGCTTCATGTGGATGATGCATCCCTGCATCATCCACACAGTCTCCTTGGAATCGTGCTGCTCCGCAGGCATACTTCTCTGCCCTGTTGAGAGAAGAAGAAAGTACTGCAGTGCGCAGGTGTCGGGAAAGGTCAAAGAGGCCCGGCGCATGTGTACTGCTATACTTTGCTCTGCCCTCAACAGGCAATGCCAAGGAAACTCCAATGGATGATGCAGGGTCGCGACATCCAAACGCAGCAAGAAGGAGGACGGTGATTGTATGAAGATGTGAGGTGCCGGACAAAGATCAGCGACACCCCTCGGAACGGACCGTCCCGCGGGTGAGTATAATGAAAGGTGTTTTTCTTCTCTTAGAGGTCGGGTTTGGTGCTTATATACAGCATTATAAAATGCTGTGTATAAGCCCTGAAAGGTGATGACCGTATCTTATATTGGCCAAACTTGGTGACAGGTTCTCTGTAATGTATTATTTTCCACATTATTGAATAAAACAACATACATAACCTGGTACATGTAGACATGTTATAAACAGGTAGCACTAGAAAATAAGATTTCTGATGCTCCTGAAATCTTTGACAATATTTTATGTAGTTTATGCAATGCAATTATTTTCTCACTATCAGAGTAATTAGAAAACTGTCTTCAGTCGAAATGTCTAAATTGAATTTATAGGTAACATGCACTGGGTTGGACCTTCACACCTACTTGACAGTGTGACGGACTCAGCTCCTGCTGAGCCCATTTTTTGAGTGGACCCTCTGGGTCATGGCACCCACCCGCCGAGGGCGAGCTTACCTTGTGAGAATCCACCCCCTGTATAGGGAGTGTCAGGGGCAAGACCAAGGGGGTGAGCCACCACGACTGCTGGGACCAGACGGCCGGCTCAGGGGACACTAGACGAGTGTCTGACGACAAGGACGAGCAGGAAGCAAGACGAGACAAGACGTAGGTGCAAGGTAACTTCATTAGGATAACATACAGTGTAAACAAGCAAACGTGCAAGGTGCGCTCGTGGGCACGCCAAGGTCCATAGAATGGTACGTGCCAGGTGGCACGCCTAGGTACAGGTATCGGCACGATGGCATCGGACTCCGGACTGCTGGCAACGATCGACATCATCAAGGCATCAGGCTGCGGACATCAGCTCCGGACGTCAGGCCGCAGTCATCCAGCTCATGATCTCTGGCAGCGATCGGCAGGTTCCGGGCATCCGGCAGGCAAACCAGGTTCCAGGCAAGGAGGCACGACAGATATCCGGGCATGGTGCGTGATAGGGAACACGCCGAGGTCCAAGGCTAGGTGCGTGTGTAGGGGACACGCCAGGGTTCAAAGCTAGGTGCGTATGTAGGGGACATGCCAGGGTTCACAGACGAGACAGGGTGCCTGTGTGGAGACACGCCAAGGCATGAGACAGAGCGCGAGTGTAGACACACGGCAAGGCACAAGGTACGAGGTACGAGACAGAGTGCGTGTGTAGAGACACGCCAAGGCATGAGACAGAGTGCGTGTGTAGAGACACGCCAAGGCACAAGGTACGAGAAAGAGTCCTGAGCGTGCAAAGGGCACGCCAGGGTCAGGCGAGGCAGAGTCCTGCGCGTGCAGAGAGGCACGCCAGGAACAGTGTCATGATCCAGTGTTGGATCTGGCGGTATTAAAAGCACAAAGTGAACTTTTTTTACTTTGGTTAAGTTCAAAGGTGTTTTGACTGTCCCCGGTGGTGGTTGTGGTATTGCACCTTAGGTTAGGTTGCACTTAATTATGGTTCAGGTGTGACACTCTTTAAATGGGTCTCAGGGTGTTCACTCACGGCTGGTGATATTTCTTGCTGAGTTGTGGGAGAGCCTGGTGGAAGGATGGAGCTGGATTGGAGTCCTGCGCAGTCAGCCAGAGAGAACGAGTGCCAGCTAATGGTGTCTGCAGGAAGGACTGGCATGGCCTGGTGGAGTCGCAGTTTATGGTGTCGGCAGGAAGTGCGGACATGGCTCAGAGGAGTGGTGACTAGGAAGAGAGTTGCACTCAGCATGCTCGACTTGGTTGCTGAGAACTGGACTCGAGCATGCTTGGATTCTTGGCAGAGGCTGGACTCATCTTGGGACTCTGTGTACTGGACTGCTGCAAGTGGTGATGGACTCTGCTCCCAGGCTGCACGATGGTGATGGATCCATTTATGGTGATGGATCAGGGTGGAGGAGAAGATGCACACAGGTGGTGGGCTCTGTTGCTAGGAGCGTACGCAACAGAGCAAAGCTAAGTGGTGTTTCCCCTGTATTGTCTCTTTCCTCATGTGTGTTATTAGTGCAGTGGTGGGATTAGTTTCCCCACCGACCTATTCCCTAGTGAGGGTTTAGGTTCAGGGCGAGCTAGGGCGTTGAGGTACGCGTGCGGCGCCCGGTGCGAAACCGGCATAGGGAATGTTAGGAGTTCAGGGACATTGGCTCAGGGGAGCTTAGGAGGTCTCCACATCCCCCATTCCCTATCGCAGTGCCCACCATTGTTAAAGTTTCCCAGGTTCCCCCCTTATTATTTAAATGCGCCTTACTGGAGGCGGTGTTTCCAGAGATATATTTATAACGTGTAATACTTAAATTCGCCAGGTGGAGGCGGCGTATCCACCTGCACGTTCTATTATTTAAATTCGCCCCACTGGAGGCGGTGTATCCAGGGTCACGTGTGTTATGGGTTCGCCTTGCGGCATCATCTGCGACCTGACACACGTGATCATGACAAACAAGGACCAGGTTAGGACCTGTGCGTGCAAGAGGGCACGACAGGGTACATGGCCAAACCTGCGCGTACTATTATGGAAGCACGGGGAGGTATGCCATGGGCAGGCGAGGGCCTGTGCGTGCTTTAGAGAGCTCGCAGAGCACAGTGCGGAAACAGCGTGAAGTGCAAGGGAGCACAGAGGGCACGGCTGGGGCACTGGCTAGCTGATCGGGCTGCGGCACAGACAGACGGGCAAGACTCCAGCGAACCCGGCTGAGGTATGGCAGGCGACACAGCTGTCACTGACCGACGAGCACGGCTGAGGCACAAGCAGGCGGGCACGGCTAGGGCGCGCACGGCTGAGGCACAAACAGGAGGCTAGGAAGGCCAGGCGCATGCAAAGAGCATACGAAGAAACAGAGCAGGGGAAGACAAGACGAGAAAAAAGGCAGGGCTTAAGCAGAGTACAGAACCAGGAACGGAATAGATCAGAGCAAGAACAGAGCTAGCAGCGGAGCGTAGGCCGAGCCCAGAGCCGGGCCAAGGGAGAACCTTGGGACTAGCCTAGAAACATGCAAGAGAGCATAATAGGAAAGAGTCTAGCAGCGGAGCGTAGGCGAAGCCCAGAGCCGGGCCAAGGGAGAACCTTGGGACTAGATATGGAAAAGAGAGGAGGAAGGGTGCGTGTGCCAGGGAGCACAACAGAGCACCATAGGAGAGAGCGAGGCAGAGCAAGCAAAGACCATAGGGAGGAACAAGGCAGAGCAAGGCAAGGTACGGAACAAGGCATAGCAAAAACAGGCAAGGCAGAGAAACAGAAGGACTACAAGTCCAAGCAGGACAAAGACGAACATGACACAAGAGACAAACATAAGACAAGGCACGGGACAAGAGATGGATTATCAGCACGGAGCGTGTGCAGAGAGGCACGACAGAGCAGAGTGCAAGGGCACAGAATAGAGGGAGCGCCCCACAGACCAAGCAGCCATGCAGGGACACCACACAATACTCAGGCCCTGAGCAAAGGAAGGAGCGGCCTGATATAGGGCATAGCACCTCCTCTTCCAGGTCAGGACCAGGGGAGCACTTCCGGGTTCAGATCCACAGGATAACAGAGCACAGTCACATGATCAGAGTTCCAGACATGACGAGACGACTGCAGATCCAATGCTGAAACCTAGACAGGTCACATGATCATAGTTCTAGACATGGCAAGATGATTACTGAACCAGACAGTGCAGGATCTTTAGGAAACGTCACATGATCAGCGTTCCAGACATGACGAGATGATTGCAGAACCAGACAGTGCAGGATCCAGGCAGGGACACATGATCAGGGACTCTAGACAAGACGAGAAGATCACAGAAGGCAGAGCAGAAATGCAGGCATCCTGCAGCTCAGACATGAGGTGAGTATGCACACTGCTCTAGTGAACATGCAGGACAGCAGACAAGATATGTGCATGCACATCGCTCCAGGAGTTCTTGAGACAAAACAGACATGGCAGACATGACAAATATGGCGGACATGACAGACAGTAAGCTAAACTGTAGTACTGCAAAAAGCAACATAAGTTGAAGTTGTCACCATATTATAACACATCAAACTGTATACAGTAGTAGACAGATCTCCTAGACTTGATGAGGATCGTATACTTACTTGGAAAATTCATATTAGAATAGCTTAAAATACTGGAGATTTCGTGTATTTTTTGGCGCTGCTCTATATGACTCAGGAACATAACGTTCATAAAGGAGATGATGGTTTATTCATAATCTCAACACGTTTCGAAGTCCAAGACTTCTTCCTCAGCAGAATTATATCAAGATACAATATCATTACTTGCTGGTTAAATACATTCGACATTTGAAACTGGCGCCAAAAATCACGTCAAAGAAAAAAAAAATCAACGTTCATATAATGACTAGTGTTGAGCGATACCTTCCAATATCGGGAAATATCGGATTGGATTGGATCGGACCGATACCCCAAAAATATCGGATATCGCCAATTCCGATACCGGAAACCAATGCAAGTCAATGGGACACAAATATCGGAATGAAAATAAACCCTTACTTTCCTTGTAGGTTAATTCTACATGAAGGAAAACAACTAAGAATAATGTAGAATGTATTGGGGGAGGTGGAAGAGACATTAAAGGCATAGAGGTTTAGCCCAATCAAATGGAATAGCAGGAATTAATTTTACTTTAAGACGTTCGGAGTTACAAAGATATTGACTATGTTAAGCTTTTTTATATTTTGTCAGATATTTATGTTTCACTACTTCCATGCTCTTCACCTTCTTTTTTACTTCTCCCACACTTTCTCCTTTATCATCCTCTTCAGGGTCATCTTCTTGGTCTTCTTCGGGGTGGTCTTCAGGGTCGTCGTCTCCAGGGTCGTCGTTTTCGGGGTCGTCGTCTTCTTCGGGGTGGTCTTCAGGGTCGTTGTCTTTAGGGTCGTCGTCAGGGGAGATCCAGAGTGATTACCAAAAAACATTTCAAAAAGCTTGAACTTGGAAATGCAGCAGAAGGTACAAGAAGGCTGAGGAACTGCTGAGAACCAGCTGACGGTACTGGAACCTGGATGGGTAGCCGAAGGTACAAGAGCCAATGGAACTACCGAGGACCAGCTGATGGTACTGGAACCCGGTTACTAAGCAGGAGGTACCTGTGCCAGAAAGCACTACCAAGGACCAGCAGACGTTGGTGGAACTCGGATACCGAGAAGGAGGCACCTAAGCCAAAGGCTCTGCTTGAAACCAGCTGACGCTACTGGAACCCAGGGGGACATATTCAAGATCGACTTCCAAAGAACCAGCTAATGGTACTGGAACTCAGAAAGGCAGCAGAAGGTACACATGAAAAAAAAAGTTGCAAGGCCGCGAGCCGACCGGAGTTACCGAAACCCACAGTCCTACAGGGGGAGCTTGTCCTATTGGCACTACGGAACCAGCCTTCATTGCCAGATCCCGCAGCCCACATAGGAAGCACCTAAACTGCAGGAACCATAGAGTCGCCTAACCCGACCGCAACACGACAGTATTGGAGGCAAAGTGACGCTGACACTACCCGGAAACAGCTGGCGTACTGGAACCAGGCTGGGCAGGAGGGAGTACCCGTGCCAAAGACACTTCTGAGCAGCAACTGGCGGTGTTGGAGCCCAGGGATTACAGTAGAAACAGAGTGTAGCCAGAGGCCTAATTGGAACAGGCTTAATATCTGTAGTAGTGTGAATGTGGACAGAGCAGGAGAAATTGCCGGACACACAGCAGGGGATCAGCTGACGTTACTGAACCCTAATAACACTGGAGCATGTGTTGAGTGTGCAGACGGCACTTCTGAGCAGCAACTGGCGGTGTTGGAGCCCAGGGTAAATAATAGATACAGAGTGGAGGCAGAGGCCTAACTGGAGCAAGTTTAATATCTGTAGTAGTGTGAATGTGGACAGAGCAGGAGAAATTGCCGGACACACAGCAGGGGATCAGCTAACGTTACTGAACCCCAAATAACACTGGAGCATGTGTTGACTGTGCAGACGGCACTTCTGAGCAGCAACTGGCGGTGTTGGAGCCCAGGGATTACAGTTCAGGTGGCAGAAACATGAACACAACAGGAGACCTGGATACTGTTGCCAACCAATTATTTAATCTGGAAGAGGGCTGGCAAATTCCTGCGAGATCCAGGCCTTGTTCATTTTCAAAAAAGTATGTCGGTCAACGTTATCGGAGGATAGTTGCATACGACGGTCTGTTAGTACACCACCTGCGGCACTAAAGACACGTTCCTATAATACACTAGCAGCAGGGCAAGCCAGCACCTCCAATGCATACAGGATAAGCCCTGGCCATGTATCCAGCTTAGAGACCCAAAACTTGAAGGGGGAAGAGCCGTGTGGGAGAACACTGAGAGGGCAAGACATGTAGTCTGTCACCATCTGAAGGAAACGTTGCCTCCTGCTGACTGGAGCCATCTGTGATGGTGTAGACATTTGTGGCGGGGACACAAAACTTTGCCACATTTGGGCCATACTGGTCTAGTCATGTGCTGAGGCGCTGCTTCTGCTCCCTCTTTGTGCAGAGCTTCCTCCACTGCCTCGACGCACTGAACTGCTTTGTAAAGCACTAGCAGCACTGCTCCGGGTGGAATGGAGAACATGATGGAATGCACCAGTGTGTCTTGGTACTCCCGCATTCTACGCTCCCGGTTCAACGGTGTTATGAGGCTTTGTAAGTTGTCCCGGTAGCGAGGATCTAGGAGGGTGTACACCCAATAATCAACCGTGTTGAGAATGTGGGCGATGCAACGGTCGTTTCTCAGGCACTGCAGCATGAAATCAACCATGTGCTGCAGACTGCCAACTGGCCAAGAAACGCTGTCCCCTGCTTGAGGCGTCATCTCTGCCTGCTCTGCATCACCCCACCCTCGCTCTGCATACTGACTACTAGAGCACTGTGTACCTCCCTCCTCTGGACAGATGTCTTCCTCCTCCATTGACTCCTCCTCATCCTCCTCACAAAGTGTCCCCTGCCTAGGCCTTTGTGAGGAACCACGTTGCGCAGATGGGTCACCCTCCCAGGGCTGTGGGGTACTCGGTACCGGGCCGGTCTCTCAGAGGGAAGTGTCACAGCAGCGGTGACCCGGTTCGTGGCCCTGGGTGCCCATGTAAAAGGGGTTTGAGTGGTGAAATAAAGTTTATGAGTGATTCGTGACGCCACCTGTGGTGTTCGGCAATGAAGGTGTTAAGCCGACGCTGCAGACAGATCCTCTGGGACAGATGGTGTAGTGCAGCAAGAATGGTGTAGCCCTCCACAGGCAGGGCTGTTGGTCCCAGGGCAGTGTAGATAGGTGTTGGGGAAGAGGGTGCAGTGTTTGGCACAGAGATGTAGCAGTGCTGAGGATGTTGCAGGAAGGAGGCAAGGACACAACAGGGTGCAGTTTCTTTACCTTTACTTGGCAAACGCAGTCCAGGGTCCTGGTTACAGATGGCACAGGAGCAGGCTAGCCTGGAAGCAACTCAGGGATCTCTCTATCAGATGGGTTGTGTAGTCTCCTTCCTAGCGCTGGTTTGAGGTACATTCAGTACTGTGTTACGCTGAAGTTTCTCCTTCTTATCTTCTCTTAGAACTACCTCGTATGGCAGACAGCTGTAGTCCTCTATCTCTCTTGGCTCACCCATCGCTGTTGTGCCTCCAAGTCTTAGTTGGGAATAGAGCATTTACAGCTTCCTATTCCTCTGGTTTCTGTTGCAGGACCTTCAGTATCCATACAACCGTGGAGACCAGGCTCCAGATCATGCGCTATCACTGGGAGGGAGCTCTCTATCCTCAGCTCAACCTCCAGCTTCTCTCCACATGTCTGCACTCTTTGCCCTCCTCACGCTAACTCCTATTTCCCTTCCTGGCCCTCAGAGAGCACTCCTCCCCCAATTCTGTTTCAGAGCTCCCTCTGCTGGCCTGGAGTGGGAACTGTGTTGCATGACATGATTAACTGTTAGAGAGACCCTTCATTGCCTTCAAGCCTGACATCACCCTCCCTGGAGGAAGGCAATGCCACTGTGGCGACCATACTACTGGGGGCGCCACATTCCCCCCTAGTGCAAGTCAGTACTCAGATCCTGTACTCGGGGGTGGTTTGCCGAGTATGGGTGCCTTTTCTCCCATGCCTGTGCTACCGATGGCTGTGGACTGGCCTGGGAGTGTGAGAATGACAGGGAACGTGGTGCTGTGGGTGGAATGACACAGTGTCTCTGTACAACAGTGCCAAAGGTTCTTCCATGGCGATCCTGTGAGGAAGCCAAACCAGCTGTGTGTGAGCTGGAGGAAGAGGCTACAACATGAGCTGAAGAGGTGGTAGGTGGCGCTGTAGGTTGGCCTAGGTCTTCAGTGTGTCTTTGTAACTCCACCACGTGCTTGGTCCGCACATGTTTCCACATACAGTGGGGCAAAAAAGTATTTAGTCAGTCAGCAATAGTGCAAGTTCCACCACTTAAAAAGATGAGAGGCGTCTGTAATTTACATCATAGGTAGGCCTCAACTATGGGAGACAAACTGAGAAAAAAAAATCCAGAAAATCACATTGTCTGTTTTTTTTTTCATTTTATTTGCATATTATGGTGGAAAATAAGTATTTGGTCAGAAACAAAATTTCATCTCAATACTTTGTGATATATCCTTTGTTGGCAATGACAGAGGTCAAACGTTTTCTGTAAGTCTTCACAAGGTTGCCACACACTGTTGTTGGTATGTTGGCCCATTCCTCCATGCAGATCTCCTCTAGAGCAGTGATGTTTTTGGCTTTTCGCTTGGCAACACGGACTTTCAACTCCCTCCAAAGGTTTTCTATAGGGTTGAGATCTGGAGACTGGCTAGGCCACTCCAGGACCTTGAAATGCTTCTTACGAAGCCACTCCTTCGTTGCCCTGGCGGTGTGCTTTGGATCATTGTCATGTTGAAAGACCCAGCCACGTTTCATCTTCAATGCCCTTGCTGATGGAAGGAGGTTTGCACTCAAAATCTCACGATACATGGCCCCATTCATTCTTTCATGTACCCGGATCAGTCGTCCTGGCCCCTTTGCAGAGAAACAGCCCCAAAGCATGATGTTTCCACCACCATGCTTTACAGTAGGTATGGTGTTTGATGGATGCAACTCAGTATTCTTTTTCCTCCAAACACGACAAGTTGTGTTTCTACCAAACAGTTCCAGTTTGGTTTCATCAGACCATAGGACATTCTCCCAAAACTCCTCTGGATCATCCAAATGCTCTCTAGCAAACTTCAGACGGGCCCGGACATGTACAGGCTTAAGCAGTGGGACACGTCTGGCACTGCAGGATCTGAGTTCTTGGTGGCGTAGTGTGTTACTTATGGTAGGCCTTGTTACATTGGTCCCAGCTCTCTGCAGTTCATTCACTAGGTCCCCCCGCGTGGTTCTGGGATTTTTGCTCACCGTTCTTGTGATCATTCTGACCCCACGGGGTGGGATTTTGCGTGGAGCACCAGATCGAGGGAGATTATCAGTGGTCTTGTATGTCTTCCATTTTCTAATTATTGCTCCCACAGTTGATTTCTTCACTCCAAGCTGGTTGGCTATTGCAGATTCAGTCTTCCCAGCCTGGTGCAGGGCTACAATTTTGTTTCTGGTGTCCTTTGACGGCTCTTTGGTCTTCACCATAGTGGAGTTTGGAGTCAGACTGTTTGAGGGTGTGCACAGGTGTCTTTTTATACTGATAACAAGTTTAAACAGGTGCCATTACTACAGGTAATGAGTGGAGGAAAGAGGAGACTCTTAAAGAAGAAGTTACAGGTCTGTGAGAGCCAGAAATCTTGATTGCTTGTTTCTGACCAAATACTTATTTTCCACCATAATATGCAAATAAAATGAAAAAAAAACAGACAATGTGATTTTCTGGATTTTTTTTTCTCAGTTTGTCTCCCATAGTTGAGGTCTACCTATGATGTAAATTACAGACGCCTCTCATCTTTTTAAGTGGTGGAACTTGCACTATTGCTGACTGACTAAATACTTTTTTGCCCCACTGTATTTGTGGTATTGTGGTTGCTGACACTTTTCCCTCTTTTCACTTTCTGATTACACAGCTTGCGTTTGACAAAGCAAATGTCATCTGTAACTGTGTCAAAAAAGGACCAGGCACTGCAAGTCTTGGGAGCGCCCATTTTGGGTTTTGGAAGAGGCATGCTCCTAATGGGTGCCGAAGTGGAGGCTACAGGCAACCGAGTCTGCCCCCTCCCTCTCCCTCCTTTTTTGGCCGTTCGGGGAATCTCTTCCTCAGAGCTGCTCCCACCACCTTCCCGTACTTCACGCCATGATGGGTCAAGGACCTCATCATCTACACTACCCTCTTCAAACTACTGCTTCTCCTGAGTAGTCTCGACAGCACAGTACACACCAGAAAGTGGCACCTGAGTCTCATCATCAGATGCGTACTGAGGTCTGCTGACCATAGGCACTGGCCCAACCGCCTCTTCAGATTCAGAGAGACAAAGCTGTTGCGCATCACTGCATACTACCTCTTCTTCAAATTCTCGAATGCTGATTGGCTGGCCCCCTCTTTCCAAGCCAACAGATTCAGAGAACAGAAGTAGAGATGGCTCCTGTCCAGGGCTCTCTGACTGCCTGGGCAATTTGGCAGGTGGTGAAGAGACAGATGGGTGCTCTTCAGTGCTCTGGACTTGAGAGGATCTGGAACTTAATGAAGTCGATGCGTTAGCTGCCATCCATCCGACAACGGCTTCAATTTGTTCGTCCCGCAGCAGTGGGGTACAGCGAGCTCCTACAAAGCTGCGCCTAAAGGACTGTTCCCTGG
This sequence comes from Dendrobates tinctorius, assembly GCF_039654945.1. Classification (NCBI taxonomy): domain Eukaryota; kingdom Metazoa; phylum Chordata; class Amphibia; order Anura; family Dendrobatidae; genus Dendrobates; species Dendrobates tinctorius. Next base: position 35,609,840 of record NW_027361829.1, read on the forward strand.
TAAAACTGGGGGATTCTGAGTCACTGGTGCCCGCAGTAGGCACAGAATCCCCACGTCCTCTCCCTGCAGAAACTCCACGGCCACGATCACGTGCCTTACTCCCTGCCTTCTTCATCTTGGTAGACTGATAAAGATAGGTAGAAAAGTACTAAGGGCTTAGTGTGCTTATTCCTGAACAGCTGCTAACAGGTATAAGAAACACTAATTTTATAAAGTGTGGACTAGACTTTAATATGAGCTAATGTGGCCTGCACGACTGTAAAGTGGAGTGTTTGGTGAACTTTATTAACTTTTTTTTTTCTTCTTCACAAAAAGACACTGGATGTGCCCAAAGATGTAAAACCGATAGTATCACAAACTTTTTGTAGCTATTACAATGCAGGAAGGTAACCTACAATGCAATAGATGAGGCTCCAAAAAATAGGCTAATACTAATCTGGCAGGGGCTGCAGGGCACAAGCCAGCAGAAAGGCTCCTCTATCTACTCCTATATAGTGTTTGCAAATATTCTAGCTGGATACGGATGGAACCACACTAATAGGAGAAATCTGGAAAAATGAGCAGCACTAATGCAAAAAAGAATGTATGAGGCAGTGACGCACGCTGAGTGGACTACAACCGGAGGTGGCTGGCTGCAGAACACACTACAGCGTGAGCTGCACTCACACAGAGACCTCGCAGACAGCCGTGAACAGTGCTGCAAGGCAAAAGAAAGCTTCAGCGGTTGATAAAGTAGCCTGGGTAAAGCACAATATAGCAAATCGCTAGGTCACACTGTCCCTCAGAACAGCAGCGTCTTATCCCTAACTGAATTCACAGCAGAGTGAACCCAAAATGGCGGCGGCGGCTTTATATATTGCATCATGACATCATTTCAGCAGCCAATCACAGCCATGCCAGTAGTTACATGCCTAACATGCTCTAACAGGATGTGCCCACACTTCTTAGGATCTTCATTGGCTGAATAAAATCAAACTGGCTCATCGCATTATGGGAACTTCTGATTCCGGTATTCGATATACTAAAAGTATCGGAACTCAGTATCGGAATTCCGATACCGCGAATATCGGCCGATACCCGATATTGCAGTATCGGAATGCTCAACACTAATAATGACCTATGAATTACCACATGATTTTTATAAATCGTATTCATTTGTCTAAAACAACATTATTCATCAATAAATGCATCATGTAATCTCATTTGAATTGCAGATAAAAGAAGAAAAAGAAACAAAAAGGAAAGTAAAAAAGAAAAAAAAGAAGACACGAACCAGCATGAAAAAATCCTCCGGACCGTATCCCACATAACAGGAAAAAATTCATCCAAGGATCGGGAAAAAAGAAAATTACCATTAATACACAAAAAAAAAAAAAAAATGCTAAAGAAATTTTTATTAAAAATATTTTTATTAAATAAAAAGAAATATGGAAAAAATGTTTATACAAAAATACATTGCTGTATAAATAAAAATGATATTTAATCAATATCTGTGTGTTCATTTCAATAATAAGTGACCAATATATTTAGGATGCATAATAATAACCTTGCGAACTAATAACATATAGGATAAATAGATCTACAAAATATATTTGTAGAGGGATCGCGAACGGATGTAATCAAGTACAAAATATTTACCTGACAGAGGCACCTACTGTCAAGGCTAAATTCCAGTTAAATGAAAGGGAGAAAAAAAGGAATTTAGTTAGATGTTCTATATATAAGGGTAGAACTGCTTGGCTCTTTTTGGGCAAATATACATATATATAAAAAATAAATATAAGTTAAAAAAGGTATAAATATCTCTATATATAAAAGTGTATGTATGTATGTGTATGTGTGTGTGTGTGTGTATCAACAACCAATCACGAAGCATGTTTCATTTCACCAGAGCTGTTCAAAAGGAGCTGAGCTGTGATTGGTTGCTATGAGCAACAGTTGTCCTTGCAACCAATCACTAAGCATCTATCATTTCACCAGAGCTGGTTAAAAGTAGCTGAGCTGTGATTGGTTGCTACGAGCAAGTTGTCCCACTTGACAACACCTCAGCAGACACTGACATGGTGGGAGAAATCTAGCATCCCCAGGAACATAAGTTCCCAGCCATTGTCTTCCCCCAGAAAGGAGCAGTGAGTACATGATAGAAATGAATCCCACCCTCCCGTGCCTATTTACCCATCACACATCCCCCATCTCATAGTCACATCTTCCCTCTTAAAGGGATCATTGGTATGGAAGTCAGAGAAAACCACCCAGCGCTTTGGTTTTGACTTCAGGCCTCTTTTAAAGCTATCCCCGGTATGGAAGTTAGGACAGTTCCACTCAGCTCTGTGGTTCTGACCCCAGGGTCTCTTAAAGGGATCATTGGTATGGAAGTTATGGCAAATCCACTCTGTGCTTTGGTACTGACCCCAGGCCTTTCTTAAAGGGATCTCCGGTATAGAAGTCAGGGCAAATCCAACCAGCGCTTTGGTTCAGACCCCAGGCTTCTCTTAAAGGGAACCCCGGTATGGAAGTCAGGGCAATTGCCTTCAAATGCTCTGGTTCTGACCCCAGGCTCTCTTAAAGGGATCTCCTGTATGGAAGTTAGGGCAAATCTCTCAGCACTCTGATTCTGACCCCAGGGTTCTATTAAAGGGATCATTGGTATGCAAGTCAGGGAAAAACCACTCAGCACTCTGGTTCTGACCCAAGGCTTTCTTAAAGGGATCTCCTGTATGGAAGTTAGGGCAAATCCCTAAGCGCTCTGATTCTGACCCCAGGGTTCTAGGATCATTGGTATGCAAGTCAGGGCAAATCCACTCAGCACTCTGGTTCTGACCCAAGGCCCCTCTTAAAGGGATCCCTGGTATGGAAGCTAGGACAGTTCCATTCAGTGCTCTGGTTCTGACCCCAGGCTGACCGTATGATGTGGGATATTAGGTGTAGTAGTCCGGTGGCTCTGGCTGATGGGATGATGTGGGGATATTAGGGGTAGTAGTCCAGTGACTTTGACTGACGGGATGATGTGGAATATTAGGGGTAGTAGTCCGGTGGCTCTGGCTGATGCGATGATGTGAGATATTAGGGGTAGTAGTCCGACGACTGTGATGGGATGATGTGGGATATTAGTGGTAGTTGTCCGGTAGCTCTGGCTGATGGGATGATGTGGGATATTTGGGGTAGTAGTCTGGTGGCTGTGACGGGATGATTTGGGATATTAGTGGTAGTAGTCCGGTGGCTCTGGCTGACGGGATGATGTGGGATATTAGGGATAGTAGTCCGATGGCTCTGACTGACGGGATGACGTGGGATATTAGAGGTAGTAGTCCGGAAGCTCTGGCTGATGGGATGATGTGGGATATTATAGTGAATGTGGCTATGTGGAGTGGGCGGGGCTCTACACTCATCTTTATATACAGTATATAGATATAATCATTAGAATTTGTTATAACTAACCGTAGTTAGTTACTATGCCCGGGCAGCGCCGGGCTCTTCAGCTAGCATTATATAAAAAGGATATGAATGCCTATTATTTCAGATAGTGTATCGATAGGAGGTGCTGCAGCACATAGAAACACGACATAAGAAAATTCAAGAGAGTTGACCTCTACAATGCAAGATCGCACTGCAAACAAGGAGTCGCCCAAGCATGCGGCAAAAAACATGAATACATTACCAATTAAAACTATATAAAACATCAATTTAAGACTATAAAATGAAGGTAGCACCATATTTAAAACCGCTATAAAATTAATACATGGAGCTTCTTTTGAAACATTAGAATCAATTAAAATTACATATATAAACAATAGTAATAAATAATAACAATCTTTTTCCATTGATTCCAAAAAAAGAATTAAAAAAAAAAAATATATATATATATATATAAACATAAAAAGGGGGGTATAAAAATACTTCTTTATTTTAGCCTATAATGATCGCTGTCACTTATGGGGCTCACAATCTAAATTCCCTATCAGCATGTCTTTGGAGTGTGGGAGGAAGCCCACGCAAACACAGAGAGGACATGCAAACTGTTTGCAGATGTTGTCTTTGGTGGGATTTGAACCCAGCACCCCAGCGCTGTAGTGCTACCCACTGAGCCACCGTACTGCCCAACTATAAATCCAATCCAATAATGATTAATGAATTCACTAGCAGGTAATTGCTAATCTCCTGATTCCAGATGACATTTAATCTGAAACTTATTGGATGAATTTTGACCTTCAGGAAACTCCTTAGTTTTTGACATTACAATAAGTAAATGGCATTTCAACCAGGACCATGCTGAAGTCCACCAGATTGGGGGGAGGGAAGTGGCATACAACTGCAGTATACATTTTTATGGGGATTTTAATAACAATAGTAATATCAACAATCAAGCTTGGATCTCCTCCTAACCTTCAAAATTAAATTATCTTCACAAAGATAACTGATGGATTTTCTTCACTCTAGAGGTACTGTCACACTTAGAGATGTACCAGCGATCCCGACCAGCGATATGACGTGGTCAGGATCGCTGGTACATCGCTAAGTGGTCGCTAGTGAGCTGCCACACAGGCAGATCTCACCAGCGACATCGCTGGGGTCGGGGGTCGCTACTTACCTGTCACACCAAGCGATCCTGCGTCCTCCCGCCCAGCTCCACGCGTCGCTTGTCGTCACAGCAGGAAGCAGACGACGAGAAACGGTCCTGGACGTTCTCGCGCGATCAGCGATAACCAGCAGGGGAGCGGTTGTAGGTAAGTATCAGACACAGCGATATCGCTAGCAATATCGCTATAACCTCACAAGTTATAGCGATATTGCTAGCGATATCGATTAGTGTGACAGTACCTTTAATCTCCTGAAAAGTAAGAACTGGTTTAGTAGGTTACAAATTTCTTATCTGCAGATCTGTCTAAAGCAACATCCAGTTTTCTTAAGGCCCCGTAACACACAGCGACATCGCCAGCGAGATCGCTGATTTTGTGACGCCACAGCGATCTCGCCAGCGATATCACTGTGTGTGACATGGATCAGCGACTGGCCCCCCTGCCGGGTATCGCTGATCGTGCAGGATCATCCTGGACTGTTTTTTGATCGTTGGTCTCCCGCTGGCCAGCACGCATCGCTGCATGTGGCAGCGGGAGAGCAACGATCAGTGTCGCTGCATGCTGGTTTCCAATGTAAACAGCGAGTATCTAGGAGCCGCGTGGCTCTTAGTTACCCACTGGTTTCCAGAGTAAACAGGGGGTATCTAAGATACTTAGATACATGCTGTTTACATTGGAAACCAGCTTGCTCGCTGGTCCTGATCGCTGGGGCTGTCTATGTGACAGTTCACCAGTGATCAGCCTAACGATGTCCCAGCGATCCCATACATGTCGGATCACTGGTGGGATCGCTGGGACATCGTAATGTGTAACGGGGCCTTTATTATGGTTGAGTGCATCTAAATTAGATTGTTTTTTCATGTTAACCACTAGCACACAAGTCATTTATTGAGAGCATCTCTATACACAGAAGGGAAACATTTCCTATGCTATTTATCAAAGCTGGAAAGGGAGGGCAGACAATGTATGGATGTATTACATGCAACAGCATTTTATTTATTTATTTTACTCATTTATATAGTGCCATTAATTCCTCAGCACTTTACATACATTATTGGCACTGTCCCCGATGGGGCGCACAGTCTAAATTCCCTATCAGTATGTCTTTGAAGTGTGGGAGGAAACCCACGCAATCACGGGGAGAACATACAAACTCCTTGCAGATGTTGTCCTTGGTGGGATTTGAACCCAGGACCCCAGCGCTGCAAGGCTGCAGTACTAACCACTGATCGATCCACGCTTAGTTGAATTATTTTTAAATGTTAAATTTAAAATCCATCCTTTTTCTTAATGTGTAAGCCGACTCGCTGAAAAATATATTCACCTGCACAATCCATTTAATTTTTCTCTATTGGTAATGAATATAAAATATCAAATCCGTGATTCTCAAAAACAACAATAGCAATCAGAAAATGGTTTTATTACTGCTAAAGCATATGATACTTAAGTGGCATTGCAGAATGTAGCCCACACTTCCTAAAAATAATTTATGGGAACTTATTGAAGGCAAATAGTATCCTGAGGGTGAGAAAAGACATAGTCAAGGTGAAAAACATGAGGATTCTGTATTAGTGGCTGACATCATTGTAAAGGAGCATGGTCCCTGTCTGATGCTGTCATCTTCTTGGGGCCCTTATTTTTAATGCTGAAATTTCACAGCGCAAAGTAAATAAAATAATAATTTAATTTCTTGAACTCTGTAGCCATGTGGAATACAAGAAGCACTATTTCTATGACTAATGATTATTTAGCAACAATGTAAAAATGAAGCAAATGAAAATACAATATGTGAAATAAAAGTATATAAGTAAATATAAGATATACGTATCTGCAAACTGCTCATTTACAATTTCACAATAAGATGTAAACTGCTTGTAAAGATAATTTTCTTCAGGTCTGGTGCACATAACCAAATTTTTAGTTCCAGTGCAATCCGACAAAATGGATCACACTAGGACCAATGTTAGGCTATGGAGCCATGCACATGTCCGATATTACCTCGGAAAAAAAATCACTCCATGTCCAAGTTGGATTTGCCACACTGGACCATGCAAATCAATGAGTGCATGGAAATCACCAGACTGCACTCAGATGATATTTAAGTGCAGTCCAATTTTCACTGACTGACAGAATGGAGATAATGGAGAATTGTTTTTCTATTTTCTCCTCATCTGAAAAAATCAGACTGCACTATGATCACACTCTGATCAAAGCTTGATCAGTATGTGACAGGCATAGTTGGTTGTAAGGATTCCGGACTTTCCTTTGTGCCTTTTTGCCCTTATATAAGATGGAGTCTTGTATCTCGCCCTGTCATGGAACTTCGTGTCTGTTTTGTGATTTAAGTCCGGACCATGTGTTCCTCTTTGCCTGAGTATTTTGTTGCTGTTCTCTCTTGAGCTCCTGCCTGTTTACTGGTGGACTCGCTGCTGCAAGTTACTTACCACTCTGCCTCTCCATGCTCTGCTCCCTACAGTTCCCTGTGCATCTCCCCGATAACTGCTATCTGGACATGTAGTGAGGAGCTGTTCACCTCTGGACCTACTGTGGCCAGTAAGGAATCATCATCATCTCCTCTTGGTCTGCGGTGCAAGACTTGTATGGGACTTTCAGCCCCAAAGGTACATGTGGTGACCTTCCCCTGCTAATGCTACTCCTGTGTATTGCTGTATTTCTACGTCTAAGTGCCGTGTGCATTGTCACCTGTATGATTGCTGGACTTCTACACATTAGTGCGGTGTGTGTGCTCATCCATAATATCGCTGGACTCCCTCATTAAAGGCCGTGTGCTTCCTCTCATTTATACTTCTGGACTCTTACGTTTAGTGCCTAGTGCACACCTGTGTCATATTACAGTTGGACTGGTTCATATTAGCTCTTTAGTTTCACTGGACATTACTAATAATAATCTTTATTTTTATATAGCGCTAACATATTCCGCAGCGCTTTACAGTTTGCACACATTTTCATCACTGTCCCTGATGGGGCTCACAATCTAAATTCCCTATCAGTATGTCTTTGGAGTGTGGGAGGAAACTGGAGTGCCCGGAGGAAACCCACGCAAACACGGGGAGAACATACAAACTCCTTGCAGATGTTGTCCTTGGTGGGAATCGAACCCAGGACTCCAGCGCTGCAAGGCTGCAGCGCTAACCACTGAGCCACCATGCTGCCCCTATATTGTGCTGTGTTTTTGTTAGTATTGCAGGAAGTGCTCTGTTAGCTTTGCTACACTTGCATCATTCTATATTGTGCTGTATTTTTGTTACTATTGCAGGAAGTGCTCTGTTAGTTTTGTTTTGCTTCTCAATATACTTATTTACATCAGCCTTGGTCTCAGTCTTGTGTTATCCCACGCATTCAGATTCCGGTGTACACTTACAACTGTTACATTGGCCCAATTCTCTTGGATGTGAGAAAATACTGTTGTGTGACTTTACTCTAAGAGTCATGGCATCTTCTAAGCAACAATTTTCACACAAATGGTTTGAAAAAATGTTGTCCATGATCTGATGGACATTTCTTTGCATCCTGACTTTTGTTTCCAGCTCAATTTGTCAAGTCAATTTCAGCTGGTGATTGTTTTGATTATTAACAGCGATTTTAAATGAAGGCCCCAATTGAAGGCCTCAGTTCATGAACACTGACATTTTACTGCAGTAAGACTATTCCAGTTCATTAAAAGGCATGTTAATGGATTTGGCACATCTTTCAATTGCTATGTGAAATATACTCCAGTATAGAACTGGAGTCCATCTTCATCACAATTTATGCTACATTATCATAGAAAAATTAAAGTCCCCTAAGACCTCTCCAGAAAGGGGGCATTAACCATCCCCTCTCATCCATAGAATCTCTCAAAGAGAAAGAGCTTGTGATATAAGTGCCTCCTTGAAGTAGAATTACACAGTTGACATATGGGAAGTTAGGAAATTACATATAGCTGAGAAGTAACAAAACTAATTAAAATTCTCTATGAGGCTGTGGCAGCCTGTTGTGACCCAAATAAATGAGGCAGGATATCTATTGTGGGAAGGGACATAAAGTCTGGGGTTTGTTTGCTTAACCCCTTTCTGACATCAGACGTACTATCCTGACCATGGAACCCGGGCCCCTATGCCCATGGACGGGATAGTACGTCTAGCGCGATCAGTGGCGCTCACGTGGTGAGCGCCGCTGATCGCGGCCGGGTGTCAGCTGATTACCACAGCTGACACCCGGCACAATGTATAATGTCAAAACACCTCTAGCGCTCAGAACAATATCAAAACGAAGTTACTTCCAAAAATATATTCATTTATTTCATGTTTTTATTTCATCTCTTTATGCACTGGAAATTCACAGCCAATATATAAACTTGTACAGCAGAGTATTTAAGCCCAACGTTTCGGCCCATCTGGCCTTTAGCAAGGGTTAATTCTATATAAACAGAAAAGAAAATTATAAAAAATTATAAAAAATGTAAAAAATACAAAAAATACAAGAAATACAAATAATGCATGAAATAACAATATAAAAGTACAATACAGTCATATAAAGATTCCTAGCCCAAGCACAATGTGTCAGGGGCGGTCACGGACCGCCCCCGACATGTTAACCCCTTGCACACCGCGATCAAACATGATCGTGGTGTACCGGGGGTTAAAGGGAAGCATCGGCAGGGAGGGGGCTCCCTCCGTGCTTCCCTGAGCCCCCCACAGCAGCGCAATGTGCAGCGCTGCTGCGGGGGGCTCCATCCCTGCAGGTCCTTGAATCCAAGATGGCGACAGGGACCTTCGGGGGCCTGCAGGGAGCTGGCTTCCTCAGTGCCTGCAAAGCGCAGGCACGAGGAAGCCAAGTGCAGTGCCTGTGACAGATCGCTGATCTGTCACAGTGATCTGTGATGTGACAGATCAGCGATCTGTCACATGACAGTTATGTCCCCCCTGGGACAATGTAATAAAGTTAAAAAAAAGTGTAAAAATAATTTTTTTAAAAATCGCTAAATAAATTAAAAAGAAAATATTCCCTAATAAAGTCATTTTTTGGAAATAAAAAAAAGAACAATAAAAGAACACATATTTGGTATCGCCGCATCCTTAACAACCCGCCCTATAAAACTGTCCCATTAGTTAACCCCTTTAGAGAACCCCTTAAAAATAAAAATAAAAAACGACGCAAAAAATAATGATTTATTATCATACCGCCAAACAAAAAGTGAAATAACGCGCGATAAAAAAGACGAATATAAATATCCATGGTACCGCTGAAAACGTCATCTCGTCCCGCAAAAAACAAGCCACCATACAGCATCATCAGCAAAAAAATAAAAAAGTTATAGCTCGCAGAATAAAGCGATGCAAAAATAATTATTTTTTATATAAAATTGTTTTCATTGCATAAAAGCGCCAAAACATAAAGAAAGACCTAAATGAGGTATCACTGTAACCGTACCGATCCGAAGAATAAAACCGTCTTATCAATTTCACCGCACGCGGAACGGTGTAAACGCTCCCCGCAAAAGAAATTCATGAAACGCTTGTTTTTGTTCATTCTGCGTCCCAAAAATCGGAATAAAAATCTATCAAAAGATGTCACATGCCCGACAATGATACCAATAAAAACGTCAATTCGTCCCACAAAAAATAAGACCTCACATGACTCGGTGGGTCAAAATATGGAAAAATTATAGCTCTCAATATGTGGTGATGCAAAAACTATTTTTACAATAAAAGCGTCTTTTAGCGTGCGACAGCTGCCAAACATAAAAACCGCTATAAATAGTAAATCAAACCCCCCGTTATCACCCCCTTAGTTAGGGAAAAATAATAAAGTTAAAAGAAAATGTATTTATTTCCATTTTCCCATTAGGGCTAGGGTTAGGACTAGGGTTAAGGCTAGGGTTAGGGCTAGGGTTAGGGCTAGGTTCAGGGTTAGGGTTAGGGCTAGAGTTAGGGCTGAGATTAGGGTTAGGAGTGTGTTGGGGTTAGGGTTGGAGTTATAATTGGGGGGTTTCCACTGTTTGGGCACATCAGGTGCTCTCCAAATGTAACATGGCGTCTGATCTCAATTCCAGGCAATTCTGCGTTGAAAAAGTCAAATGGTGCTCCTTCCATTCCAAGCTCTGCCATGCGCCCAAACAGTGTTTTACATCCACATATAGGGTATCAGCCTACTCAGGACAAATTGCAAAACAACTTTTGGGGTCCAATTTCTCCTGTTACCGGTAGGAAAACAAAAAATTGGGGGCAAAAATATCATTTTTATGGAAAAAAATGATTTTTTTATTTTCACGCCCGGGCGTTATAAACTTCCGTGAAGCACTTGGGGGTTCAAAGTGCTCACCACACATGTAGATAAGTTCCTTCGGGGGTCTAGTTTCCAAAATGGGGTTACTTGTGGGGAGTTTCAATAGTTTAGGTACATCAGGGGCTCTCCAAATGCACATGACACCCGCAGACCATTCCATCAAAGTCTGCATTCCAAAACGTCACTACTTCCCTTCCGAGCCCCGACGTGTGCCCATACAGTAATTTTCTCCCACATATGAGGTATCAGCGTACTCAGAACAAATTGGACAACAAGTTTTGGGGTCAATTTTCTCCTGATACCCTGGGGAAAATAAAAAAATTGGTGACTAAAAGATCATGTTTGTTGAAAAAATACGATTTTTTTATTTTCACGCCCGGGCGTTATAAACTTCTGTGAAGCACTGGGCGTTCAAAGTGCTCACCACACATCTAGATAAATTCCTTGGGGGGGTCTAGTTTCCAAAATGGTGTCATTTGTGGGGGGTTTTCACTGTTTTGGTACATCAGGGGCTTTCCAAACGCGACAAGGTGTCAGATCTCAATTCCAGCCAAAAGTGTCAAATGGCGCTGCTTCCCTTCCAAGCTGTGCCATGCGCCCAAATAGTGGTTTACCCCCACATGTGGGGTATCAGCGTACTCAGGACAAATTGCACAATAACTTTTAGGGTCCTGTTACCCTTGGAGAAATAAGAATTGAGGGTGAAAAGATCATTTTTGTGGAAAAAATATGATTTTTTAATTGTATGGCTGTAAGTTATAAACTTCTGTGAAGCCCTTGGGGGTTGAAAGTGCTCACCACACATCTAGATAAGTTCCTTGTGGGGTCTAGTTTCCAAAATGGTGTCATTTGTGGGGGGTTTCCACTGTTTTGGCACATCAGGGGTTTTCCAATCGCGACATGGTGTACGATCTCAATTCCAGCCAAAAAAGTGAAATGGCGCTGCTTCCCTTCTGAGCTCTGCCATGCACCCAAATAGTCATTTACACTCACATATGGGGTATCAGTGTACTCAGGACAAATTGCACAATAACTTTTGGGGTCCTGTTACCCTTGGGAAAATAAAAATTGGCCTTGAAAAAAACTTTTTTGGAAAAAATATGATTTTTTAATTGTACCACTGTACGTTATAAACTTCTGTGAAGCCCTTGTGGGTTCAAAGTTCTCACCACATAACTAGATAAGTTCCTTGTGGGGTCTAGTTTCCAAAATGGGGTCACTTGTGGGGGGTTTCCACTGTTTAGGTACATCATGGGCTCTCCAAATGTGACATGGCGTCCAATCTGAATTCCAGCCAATTTTGCATTGAAAAAGTCAAACGGCGCTCCTTCCCTTCTGAGGTCTGCCATGCGCCGAAACAGTGGTTCCCCCCCACATATCAGGTATCAGCGTACTCAGGACAAATTGCTCATTAACTTTTGCAGTCCAATTTTTCCTGTTACCCTTGGTAAAATAAAAAAATTGAACCTGAAGTATTTTTTTTTGCGAAAAAAAAGTTAAATGTTCATTTTTTTTTAAATATTCAAAAAATTCCTGTGATGCACCTGAAGGGTTAATAAACTTCTTGAATGTGGTTTTGAGCACCTTAAGGGGTGCAGTTTTTAGAATGGTGTAACTATTGGGTATTTTCTATCATATAGACCCCTCAAAGTGGCTTCAAATGTGATGTGGTCCGTAAAAATAAAATGGTGTTGCAAAAATGAGAAATCGCTGGTTAACTTTTAACCCTTATAACTTCCTAACAAAAAAAATTTTGGTTCCAAAATTGTGCTGATGTAAAGTAAATATGTGGGAAATGTTACTTATTAAGTTTTTTTGTGCCATATCTCTGTGATTTAAGGGCATAAAAGTTCAAATTTGGAAAATTGCGAAATTTTCAAAATTTTCACCAAATTTCCTTTTTTTCATAAATAAACGCAAGTTATTTGAATGAAATTTTACAACTATCATGAAGTACAATATGTCACGAGAAATCATTGTCAGAATCATCAGGATCCATGGCAATGTTTCAGAGTTATTACCTCATAAATGGACAGTGGTCAGAATTGTAAAAATTGGCCCGGTCATGAACGTGCAAACCACCCTTGGGGGTGAAGGGGTTAAAGGAGGAGCAGTGGGCTCTTTTCCGGGATTAGCAGCTAAGATGAAAGAATTTTCCCCAGACTTTGTGTCTTCAATGTGCAGTTATGAATTTTGGGGTTTGTATAGATGAGATATTGATGGGACAAACATTTTCAACTTCTGGTCTAATAGGTGAAGAATATACTTTTTTTTTCATAATTGTGACACATGCCTATTACCCCCAACTCAATAGTGGCCAGATCATTGACAACAGTCATGTCATGTTTCCTATATATGGAAAGGTGAAATCCAAATACAAAATATGACAGTAATATAGAATGCCTGTAATCTTCTGGAGTGAAGATAATGAGAATGTTGGGAATATCAAAATTTTCCAAAACTAAAGGCACATCCCATGATCAGCCCTGTTATGAGTCATCAAGGGTAGGTGTGTGGGTGTAATTTAAGTGCTGATAAAAGGACAAGGTGAATAATAATCTGTGTTCCATGCAGAGAGATACATACCAGTGTATGCATGATCCACTGAACGTTTCCAATTGAAGTGCTCTCCTTTGCTATTCTCTGAGCCATCTCTGTGACTTGAATTTAGTAAGTTTATTTTGTTAATTCTCTTTATTTTATGTAATTGTATAAGCTGTATTGTTTAAAGGTTTAAAGGTGTTATGGGCTGGCGGAACACGCCATATAATAAAGATGGAAAAATATATGAGGTGCGTTCGCAGCCCGGAGCCCACCGTGCAGAGGTGATCAACTGCAGCTAAACAATGAGGAGAAGGCGTGTAGGGGAAAGCCGGACACCGGTGGATAACCACTAGAGATGAGCGACTTTGCCTTTTTTAGGGTCGAGTCGAGTTTCATGAAACCTGACTTTCTCAAAAGTCAAGTCGAACGAAATCGGTCGACTATCATGAAAAGTCAAAGGTCCGACAGAAACACGAAACCCAATGCAAGTCAATGGGGAAGCAAAGTCGGCAGGGAGTGGAGGACAGTAAACACCCCTACATGCCGGACTGCTTTTTTAAAGTGTGCGAAAACTCTGTCACGTGGACCGGTCCTGTGTGACACAACCCGCAGGTCGGTAGCTAAAACAACAAGACACGGCACATGTAACTGTCCTGTGTGACACCACCCGCAGGCCGGTAACTAACACAACTGTCACGGTCACGTGTCTGGACGCAGCGAGTACCGCAAGGCGAACCCATATGACACACGTGACCCTGGATACACCGCCTCCAGTTGGGCGAATTTAAATAATAAGACGTGCAGCTGGATACACCGCCTCCAACTGGGGAATTTTGGTATTACACGTAAATCTGGAAACCCCGCCTCCAGTAAGGCGAATTTAAATAATAAAGGGGAACCTGGGTAACATTAACAATGGTGGGCACTGCGATAGGGAATAGGGACGTGGAGACCTCCTGTACTCCCCTGAGCCAGTGTCCCTGCACTCCTAATGTTCCCTATGCCAGTTCTGCACCGGGTGACGCACAGGATACCTTTTAACCTTAGCTCGCCCTGAACCTAAACCCTCACTAGGGAATTGGTCGGTGCAGAAACTAATCCCACCACTGCACTAAACACACATGAGGGAAAATGACAACACAGGGGAAACACCACTTTGCTTTGCTCTGTTGCGTATGCTCCTAGCAACAGAGCCCACCACCTGTGTGCATCTTCTCCTCCACCCGGATCCATCACCATAACTGGATCCTTCACCATAGTGCAGCCTTGGAGCAGAGTCCACCACCAATTGCAGAAGTCCAGTAACAGAGTCCCAAAGATGAGTTCAGCTCCTGCCCAAAAAGTCAAGCATGCTTGAGTCCAGCTCTCAGCAACCAAGTCCCGAAAGCTGAGTGCAACTCTCTCCATAGTCGTCACTCCACCAAGCCATACAAGCAATTCCTGCCGACACCATAAACTGTGACTCCACCACGCCATGCCAGCCCTTCTTGCAGACCACATAGCTGCCACTCGTCCCCTCTGGCTGGGCTGCGCAGGACTCATGTTCAGCTCCTTCATCACCCAGGCTTGCTTCCCAAATGACGAACACACAATATCACCAACAGTGATTGAACACACCTGGCTCTCTTTTATAGAGCCTCACACCTGAATTATAATTATGTGCACTAAACCAAAGAAACTAAAGTGCACTACCACTCACCACCACCGGGGCAACTTAGAATGAATGACACCACGTGTGATAATTCTAATGGCCACTGGGGGCAATCACATCACTTTGGCACCTAGCCAAAGGAAAAAAGTTCACTTATCCATTTAATCTGTCAGATCCACGCTGGATCATGACAACAACAAGACACGGGGGAAGGGGAAACAGTTGCAAGGGTGGGCCCTGCGATAGGGAACGGGGACGTGGAAACCTTCTGCACTCCCCTGAGTCAAAGAAAACATCAAGTGCAATGACCCTAATGGCCACCGGGGGCAAAACTAGAACTGAAGCCACCAGCATAAGGAAAAAAAAAGGTTACTAGTGCTTTTATCTGTCATGATCCAGCATGGATCATGACAGTACCCTCCCTTAATGAGGGGCCACTGGACCCTCAAGACCGCTCCTCATCAAGGAGACACCTACAGAGGGGATGCCAAGAACCAGAGTTCACCCCTGCAACTACCTGCACGTCAGGTTGATGACAAACGAGCACCGCTGGTATTGGCAATGTATGTTCTTGAGGCACCAAACATCTCCGAAGCGCCAACCTGGGGAACGAGTTGTGTATGTGTATGTTTGGTGGTAACTTGAGCTGGTAAGACTCCGCAACACATTTCCACTGGATGTTTTTTGGTGGCCACCCATACATGCTCGTTCACACACAGGTCCGGACCAGAACGTTTATGGCCACACATTCGTTTGTCACAATTCGGTGAACTCTTTCTGAGATTGACAACAGAGGCGTCCCCCTGTGTCACCACACTCACACCCCCGCAATTCACCACGGGGTACACCACCCTCTAACCCCTTCCACCACGAGGTCTGCACCTCCCAAGGTTGACTAATGGCAAGGGTTGAGACTTGCCCCTACTCTCCTGCAGCACATCTGCTGCTCTCACTGGAGAGAAAAGTGTTGTGAGTTCATTCTCTGGTTCACCAGTTGTGAGTTCTCCTTCCAAACTCCCTCTGGTGGTGACAGGAGGTAGTGAGGCTGATTTGATCAGTGGAGATCTGCCACCTGAGAATGAGGATGACGATTGGATATCGGGACTCTCAGATTGGATTTAAGACAGCCAACGCCCTATTCAGTTGCTGGTGATTCCTTCTGGCTTGTCAGCTCTTGGTTTTCAGCTCTGTTCCAGTCATCTAAAGCTAAGTTTTTCTGCTAATGTTCACACTTGATTTTGTTGGTCTATTCAGTTTTTTTGTGTGGTCAGCCAGCCCCGACTGGGGGCTGTGCTGAATTTCCACTCTTATATATCAGTATTTTGCCGATTTGCTTTTTGTCCCTTACTGGTTTGGTCTCTTTTTGCTCTGTCTCAGAGTATTTCAGAGTGCCGATATAGTGGGAGAAGTCTAGTGACTTCAGGGTTAATTTTGCTATCAGAAGTGTTGGACATTATTTTTGTAGGGTTTTTTGCAGGTTGCAGACAGTGTCTTTCCTTTCCTTTCCTCTCTAGTTGGTTTGGGCCCCATCGTTTGCTCAGCCTATTTTCTGGCCTGTGTTTGTGCCTTCATCTTGTTTCACCGTCAATACATGTGTGGGGGCTATCTATTCCTTTGGAGTCTGCTCTGGGGCAGTTAGTTTTCCCCTTTTCATGCTTCAGGCTTATTTAGACCTCTGGCTGTGACGAATAGAGTTGAGCGAAACGGGTCGAAAAATTTCAAAAGTCGCCGACTTTTGGCAAAGTCGGGTTTCATGAAACGAAACCCGACCCTAGGATGAGGTCTGCCACGAGGTCGGCGACGTAAGCGCCAAAGTCGCGTTTCAAAAGTTTGTTTTGCGCACTTTTTCAGCCAATCAGGATCCACGGACACTGTGGGCAACGTGATGACATAGGCAGGGGTCACCACCATCTTTCAGAAGGGCATGCAAGTGATTGGCTTGCTTTGGTGGGCGTCACACGGGGTATAAAAGGGCGTGCACGCCGACCGCCATGTTACTCATGCTGATCTCAGAATAGGGAGAGCTGCTGCTGCTGCTGATTTTGTAGGGAGAGCGTTAGGCAGGGAAGAAGACACCAAAAACTGCTTCTGCTGCTAGCGATTTTGCCTGTACAACACACCAGTCACTGTGTGTGCAGTGCAAGTGGAGGCTATATTTTGCTGGATCAGCGGTGTTGGTTGTTAGGCTGCCTTCTAAGGCTTCCTGACGGCTGCATTGCTGTTTACCCACTGCTCTGCAAACTGCTTTTTTAAAAGCAATCCCAATTTTTTTTTTTGTCCTGGTGAGGTACTGAGCGTGCATTTTTTCACACCATACAGTAGTGCACACTCCTCACACAGTACCGTGTAACGGCTGTTATCACAGCCACAGTGAAGCTATCTGTGTGTCACTCTGTAAGAATAAGTCGAGGACATGTTCCGTTCTTACAGACCTGCACCTTCTAGTTTTGTCTAGCTTTCAGTTAAATATATTTGCTGTTTGATCACATTCAAAACTAAAGAGAGACAGCGTGTGTCAGTCCGTATATTTAAAAAACACGGAGCTTGACAATATTACGTACACCGGACAGCCGTGTACGTGCACGCTCCTCTCTCAGTACCGTGTAACGGCTGTTATCACGGCCACAGTGAAGCTATCTGTGTGTTGCTCTGTAAGGATAAGTCGAGGACTTGTTCCGTTCTTACAGACCTACACTCTAGGGAGATTCCTATTCTGCCCAATTCTATGTACACCTTGTAGTTTGTCATACACTAGCCAATTTCTGCCTGTGACATAGCGCTGTGATATTCAGTGGGCCTCACACAATCCAAAAGTGTCCAGTGTCCACAAGTGTGTGCAGAAATTCAAAATCTCCGTTATCCTCTAGTGACATTTTTCACACCTGCGACATTGAGCCTGTGACATAGCGCTGTGATATTCAGTGGGCCTCACACAATCCAAAAGTGTCCAGTGTCCACAAGTGTGTGCAGAAATTCAAAATCTCCGTTATCCTCTAGTGACATTTTTCACACCTGCGACATCGAGCCTGTGACATAGCGCTGTGATATTCAGTGGGCCTCACACAATCCAAAAGTGTCCAGTGTCCACAAGTGTGTGCAGAAATTCAAAATCTCCGTTATCCTATAGACACCTTGTACCTTGTTTTACATTACTATATAGTTTGTTGGATTTTGTCTACATTTCTACCAAAAATGAGGAAGGCTGGTGGAAGAGGCCGTGGAATTGGGCGGGGGTTGGCAGCTGGTAATGATGGTGTTGGTGGTGGATCTGATGGTAGTGGCAAAAGCAAAATAGGACCGAAGGCAGGAGGTGTTGAGCCTGCGTCATCGTCTGGCTCCACAAGGCCTCGAAGGCTTAGTTTTCTAGGAGTTGACAAACTGCTTTTAAAGCCAGAGCTTCAGGAAAAAGTTTTGTCTTACATTGCTGACTCAGCCTCCAGCTCTATCGCCTCCTCTTCTGAAGTTGTTAAAAATAAAAGCACTGAGTCGTCATTGGAGGCTCATGTTCATGAACCACACCTTTCCTTGTGTCCTTCATCCCAACCAAGATTGAAGGATGATGCAGGCCATATTACTGATTACTCCATGGAGCTGTTTTCACATACCATGCCTGGATTATCAAGTAAAATGGTGAATTACCCAGGGCAAGATGAATCTGACATGGAGTGCACTGATGCACAGCCACTGATAGATGATTCTGCTGGTACATTCACTCAGAGCACTACATTGTCCTCGCAGTGTACAGAGCCAGAATCTGACCCTGATGAGACTCAGGTGCCCCTTCCCGCACACTATACCACCATACACGGTGACACAGAGGAAGGTGCACATGACATTGAAGAGGAGGTGATGGATGACCCAGTTGTTGACCCAGATTGGCATCCATTGGGGGAAGAGGGTGCTGCTTCCAATAGCTCAGATGAGGAGGAGGAGCATCCACAGCAGACATTGACGTCGCAACTGCTGTTATCTGGCAGGCCCGGAGCACTCCAAAGACAGGTTCCAAAAATCAAAAGAGTTGCTGGACAGCTTGTCCAGAGGGTCAAAATATCACAGCGTGCTAGGCCGCAAAATGTCTGCCAAAGTAGAAAGAGTGCAGTGTGGCACTTTTTTGAACAAAATTCTCATGATCAGGCCAAGGTTATCTGTAAGAAGTGCGCAAAGACCTTTAGCCGAGGGAAAAATCTGAAAAATTTGAATACCAGTTGCATGCTTAGACATTTAACCAGCATGCACTTGCAAGCGTGGACACAACACCAAACCTCAAGTACCACATGTGCAACTGATCACAAAGAAGGTAGTCAGCAACGCTACATTGTTTCCCCCACTGTAAGCCCACCGGTTAGCACAGCAGCAAATGTTGAGGTGTCATTGCAAGGCCACAGCAGTCAGGGAATCCCAATGCTATATCAACGAAATACTGAATCTAGGCCATCAGAAAGAACACCAACTCCATCACCATCATCAACCCTCTCTCAGTCCGCCCTGTCCACCGCTACTTCCACCATATGCAGCTCTCAAGTCCAGCTCACCCTCCCAGACACTATGAGTAGGTCAAGAAAGTACTCAGTCTCTCATCCGCGTACACTGGGTTTGAACGCCCACATTGCCAAACTAATCTCGTTAGAGATGATGCCCTATCGGTTGGTGGAAAGCGCAGCTTTCCACAAACTCATGGCCTATGCAGTACCACGCTATGACCTACCCAGTCACCACTTCTTCTCTCGCAAAGCCATCCCAGCCCTCCACCATCATGTGAAAGACCGCATTGTCCATGCACTCAAGCAGTCAGTGAGTGGAAAGGTGCACCTCACAACTGATGCATGGTCCAGTCGGCATGGCCAGGGCTGTTACGTGTCCATCACTGCGCACTGGGTTAATGTGGTGGATGCAGGGTCCACAGGGGACAGCGGTGGTGGGACAGTGCTGCCTAGCCCACGGTATAGGAAACAGTTGGCTGTAGACGTTCGACCCTCCTCCTCCTCCAGAAGCGAAAGCTCGTCCACAGAGCGAAGTTGTATGAGCACTCCATCTGCAGCTGCCACTGTTGCACACGAGGTGTCCCCTATCGAGCAGCTAGTGGAAAGCGTCAGCAGGCTGTGTTGCAAATGATGTGTTTGGGCGACAGACACACCGCCGAGGTGCTGGCCGAGTACTTTCAGCGACAAACTGAGTCATGGCTGGGCAGTGTACATCTTGAGGCAGACAAGGTAGTGATAACGGCCATAATTTTGTGGCAGCCATAGCCCTTTCAAAACTCAGCCACATACCTTGCTTGGCTCACACCTTGAACCTGGTGGTGCAGTGCTTCCTCAATAATTATCCAGAGTTAACAGCCCTGCTCCAGAAGGTGCGAAGACTGTGCGCGCACATCCGCCGGTCGCCTGTACACTCCATTTGTATGCAGAAGCTGCAGCGATTGCTCCACCTTCCCAACCACCGCCTCACTATCGACATTGCAACAAGGTGGAACTCCACCCTGCACATGGTTGAGCAGCTGTGCGAGCAGAGGCAGGCCATAATGCATTTGTGGGAGGATACACGGCCAGGCATTTTGAGAGCAGACATGGAGTTGACAGGTGTGCAGTGGTCGAAGCTGAAAGACCTCTGTAAAGTCCTTCAGTGTTTTGAGGAATGCACACGGCTGGTAAGCGCAGATGACTCCATCCTAAGCATGAGCATCCCACTTATGCGTCTGCTCATGCAAACTTTGACGCACAGGCGTCTGCAGCCAATGTTGACGAGGAGGAAGAGGTGGAGGGAATCCTTGATGACATTCAGCCATTGCCTGCTCAGGGACCTCTCCTGGACGAGGTGGAGGAAGAAGAGGAGGAGGAGGATGATGATGGGGATGATTACTTAGGGGAGGAGGATGCATCTCATGGGGCAAGTGAAAATGTTGGCATGGCAAGGTCTGGTACAGAGTTTGTGCGTGACTGGAGGGATGTGGATTTGCCAGAAAGTGCTCCTCCACCCAGAACTCGCAGTGCATCATTGACACCGGGAACATTGGCCCACGTGTCAGATTATGCCTTGCAGATCCTAAAAAGGGACCCACGCATTGCCAAAATGATGAACGATGATGACTACTGGTTGGCCAGCATCCTGGATACACGCTATAAAGGCAAATTACAAAACATCATGCCACAGGAGAACCTTGACCTAATATTGGCTACTAAACAAGCAAATCTGGTAAACGGTTGGTTGAGGCATTCCCAGCACACAGCAGCGGTGATGGTTCTCACACGAGCCGTACGGGCCGGGGGCAGCTTGGCAGAGGTGTTCGTGGTGCACACCGCAGAAGTGGCGTTGGAGACAGGGGTTTCATGACAATGTTGTGGACTGACTTTTCACGGACCGCTCACACAACTGTTAATACAGCATCGATGGAAAGTGACAGGAGACAGCAGTTGTCAACTATGGTTAACAACTACTTTTCCTCCCATATCGATGTTCTCCCGCACAGGTCATTCCCCTTTGACTATTGGGCGGCTAAACTGGACACCTGGTCTGAATTGGCACAATATGCCTTACAGGAGCTCGCTTGCCCAGCTGCAAGTGTGCTATCGGAAAGAGTCTTCAGTGCAGTTGGATCAATCATGACAGAAAAAAGGACCCGTCTGTCAACCCAAAATGTGGATGATCTAACCTTCATTAAAATGAACCATGCATGGGTTTCCAAGGATTTTGTCCCACCTTCCCTTGATGACACATAGGTTGCCAGAAAAATGGCTTGCTTTGGTCCTCCTCCTATTCCGCGAACTTGACCTATTTCGCCTTTTGCAGCAGCTGAATGACCCACATCTACATATGCCACTTTGTAAATCTCCCTAAATGGGCGCCCCCCCCATGGCCGGGGTCACCACCTAGCGCACAAAACCGTGCGAGTGCCGTTGCCCTGGACAGGTGGGT
The DNA here is from genome assembly GCF_039654945.1 of Dendrobates tinctorius. NCBI lineage: Eukaryota > Metazoa > Chordata > Amphibia > Anura > Dendrobatidae > Dendrobates > Dendrobates tinctorius. Next base: position 35,631,812 of record NW_027361829.1, read on the forward strand.
AGGCCGACTCTTGGGTGCGGGCACTGGCATAGGGTCCCTCATAGTGCAATCAAGTGTCTCTGACAGTGGTGGTGCACACCCGCCATCAGACACACCGCCATACTATGAGGGGCCCAGTGCCAGTACCGACGCCCACGAGTGTGCCCCCCTTGCTTGGGCAGGGCCCCAGCATTTGCAATGTTTACCTCTCCCTGCTCCTCCACTGTGTAGTCTGTGCTGTCAAATCCTTCACTGGGACTGCCACTACAAATTGATTGAACTGAAAGATGATGGTTAAGATGTAGCTATGCCCTGTCCTGCTGGCCGGGCTCTAGCTCCAGATGATCAGTGGCTTCCATTTCTTATGGACGTCGACTCACAATTACATGTAGTGGTGGTTTATCATCAGCTTTCACAGTTTTCCTACTCACAAATGTGTGACATTCCGGCGCACATTTCAAAATGTGCCCTCTCATGCCAATCAAATAGGATCGCCTACGGCCTGTGGCTTCTGTCTTTTGCACTCCAAAGTTACGTCACAGATCATGATAGCCAGTGAGCACCATGTTTACATCGCTCCCTGTGATAAAAATTGGATTGAGATGAGTAACAGTGATGGAATCAACGGAAGTGCAATACAGCAAGTCTTTATTCACAAAAAAATGTTTTCACTGTCTCAACACACAAATTAATTGAGGGTCAGCATCGCCTATGAGACGGAAGTTTTTCCCGTGAATAATAATTCCTAGATTTCTGCAATCAATAGCCTTTATGTCACTAATTGTATGCATCTCATTTCCTATTGCGGAGAGGCTGGACTGTATTACTGAGCAGAAATATATATGAAGATTTAAAAATAACACCAAAAGTATATAGTTGTGTACGCCTCAAATGCATTTCCTTTTTTCCACTTTTTAGATTGCTGTGTAATCCATACTGAGAACACGGAGATTTTACATGTTTAAACTATGCTATATATACCTGCTATCCAGTGATAAAGTACCTTTTCTCAACTTTGTACAATCTGGTCAAATCCATACTGGGCCTGAGAACATCTGAGTCTGCCTCCTGATCTATAGACATATATTTTTAATGTGTAAACTAGGCCACATATATACGTGTTATCCGGTGAAACTGTACCCTTTATCAACTTTCTACAATGTTGTTGAATCCATACTGGGCCTGAGAACGGCAGCCGAGCTGTTAAGCAAGCTACAGCACCTGTGGTTTGGACCCGTAATTTTTTCAGGAATGACGGTTAGGCCTAACTCCGGAATTGCGGTTGACCTGAACTTACTGGGAAATCATCGTTCCCGGGGAATAATCTGAATCCCAGATCCCCATCACTAACGGAGTTCAGCAGGTTATCTGCACCTGTAAGCGACAAAAGCTGGTCCTTTCAGTGTAGCGTGCATGCAGCCCCGGACATGTACTGGAATGCTAGACCTGTTATTGCTCGATCACACGTGCCACAGCCTCGTGTATCCCTCTAGTAAGCTTGACGCGTACCGCGGGGCCATGCCGGAGTCTCGGTCATTAACGGAATAAAGCTAAGAAATCGCTAGCACAACTACAAACGGACGTACCACACCACACACACAGAATCGACAAAGCTTGCAATCTGTCCATCTTTTCTGTAGCTTGTATGGTAGTGGTTTCCCGAGTGCAGTCTAATTAAGCCACAGGCTCCACTCCTGGTGGTGGCCTTTTGGACATTCCTTTAAGGTTCAGCTTTGCAATCATACTGCCCCCAGAAACCAAAAACTTTGCCTTCAGGGACGCTGTTTGGAGGTTCGTGGGAATAACGCCGCCCGATCAGCAGTCGGCATATGGGTCGCCTTCCCAGGGCTGTGGGGTACTCGGTACCGGGCCGGTGTCAGTGGGATGTGTCACAGCAGTGGTGACCCGGACGGTGGCCCTGGGCGCCCATGTAAATGGCGTGGTAAAATGGTAAAGAGTTTATATAGATAGTTTGACGCCACCTGTGGTGTTCGGCAACATAGATGTTAGGCCGACGCTGCATGCAGATCCTCTGGGACTGATGGTGTTGTGCAGCAAAGATGGTGAAGCTCCCCACAGGTGGAGCTGGAGTCCCAGGGAAGTGTAGATGTAGTGATGGGGGAAAGGCACAGGCGGTGTAGCTGCTGGTACCCAGATGTAGCGGTGCTGGAATAACTGTAGGACACCAGAGCGTGCAGTTCCAAAGCTTTACTCACAGTCTGCAGGTTACACAGATGCCTGCCTCCGTGCTGTGTCCTCCGGGTCAGGACCTCTGCCAACCTCCGGGACCAGAATGGAAAGCTCCCTTCCAACACTCCGCCAACATGTACCTTCCTGAATGTCTCCTTTCTAGCGCTTGTGGGGGAAGCACTCACAGGACCGTGGTTCACTGAAACGCCTCCTGTCTAACAGATGTTCCTCAGACTTTACTTGTATGGCAGACAGCTGTAGCCTTTTCCTTCTGCCTCACACACGTCGATGCTGGGGCCTCCGAGCCTTAGTTGGGTACAGAGCATTTATAGCTGCTACTTCCCCCGGTTTCTGCTGCAGGAACGTCAGTGTCCCTACAAACTCGGAGACCGGAATCCGGACCATGCGCTCCAGCTAGGAGTGAGCCTTAACTATGCTCATCCTCCAGCTCCCCTTCTCACGTCCACACACTTCCCCTTCCCTGCACAAAGTGCCCTAACTTACCTCCTCCCGACCACAGAGAGCAGCTCCTCAGCAGTCAGGTTCAGAGGTCTCCCTGCTGGCCTGGAGTGGGAAATGTGTTGTGTGTTGGTTTCACTGCTAGAGAGATCCTTCGTTGCTCCCAAGCTTGACAACACACTCCCTAGGAGGAAGGCAATGCCACAGTGGTGACCGTACTCTTGGGGACGCCACAAGTGCACTGAGGCCCAGCCACTGCTGGATGATGCTGCTGGTACATTGACCCAGACCACTACATTCCCCTCGCACTCTACACAGCCAGAATCTGACACAGAGGAAACTCAGGTTTCCCTTCCCGCATACTATACCACCTTACACGGTGACAAAGAGGAAGGTGCAGATGAAAGTGCAGGTTCCTTGAGTAGGTGGGGGGGCATACTCATGGGCGATGGCACTGACACAGGGCACCACATAATACGCAAAAGTGTCTCTGCCGGTGGGAGGGCCTAAACAGTCAAGTGCAGTGAGATGGAAGATGGGGACGACAAGGAGTTCAGAGTAGTGCAGGGATTCCCTAGCAAGGAGACTTATGTAATTGTTTTCAATGTTGGGACAGCAATTTTTGGGGAGCACTATACTCTGGTGAATGATATATGGGGCCCACCATACACTGGAGCATTCCAAAGGTGGACATCAGACACTGGAGCAGCATTTACAGGGCCCATTATACACTTGAGCAGTAGAAATGGGGCCCATTATATATGGAGCATTATTTGGGCCCATAAGACAGTGGAGCTTCATCCATTGGGACCAACATATACTGTAGCATTATGTGGAGCTCATCATGTACGGTTTGAAACATTATATGGGAATAATGATTCCGTATGGAGAAATGTATGGGCCTCATTACTCTGTATAGCGCACTAAGTGCTGGCCATAATACTGTATGGAGTTATATACTGTCCGTTTTTGGAGGTATTGGAGAATTTAAAATGGATATCAGTCATGAGATGTAAGAAGTGAAGTATTTTTCATTGTACTATACTGCTATTTCTCTGCCGTATCGGAGCGTCATGAGTTGTGGTATGTGTTAAAGGGGCGGTCTTTGGCCCTGGGCCCACGAAAACCTGGAACCAGCCCTCCCCCCCCACAACTGTAGCCAAATAACCCCCATTTTTCAGTGCGTAACTAGTATTATGAAATTAATTAAGGTTGACAAGCTGCTTTTGGCATTCAAATGGGCACTGTTGGTGTGTTTCCTGTCCTCCTCTCACTGCCGACTTTAATTCTCCATTGACTTACATTGGGTTTCGTGTTTCGGGACGACCCCGACTTTTCCCTATAGTCGGCCGATTTTGCTCGACCGGACTTTTGGAAAAGTCGGGTTTCATGAAACGAAACTCGACCCTAAAAAACCAAAAGTCGCTCAACACTAGTGACGAAGCGTCTAGGAACATCGTAGGTACGCTCCACGGCTGCTGCTAGTTGTGTGGTAGGATCAGGGATCTGCAATCTGCATCGTTACCAACCTCTCTGGTTTTCTGTGACTTGGCTTGTTTTGCTTTTTTCTCCTCGGTGACCCATTCATAACAGAAAGGGGTCAGTTGAAGAGAGACGGCAGAGACAGTAGTCCCTAGGCAGCAGCCCTCACACGACTGCCCCCAGCTGACCACTTCCCTCGCCCGCCAATTTATTACCAGGTTGTGTTTTTTCAGCCAAGGGAGGCCTAAAACGATAGGTACTGGCATTCCCTCCAAGACATAGCATGACAAGGACTCCTCATGATGTCCTATACGTAGATGGATATTTTCTACGACTTGGGTCAAGCTCCCCTGGCTCAGTGGAACAGAGTTTATGTCCTGGACGCTTATAGGTTGGGCTAGCGTCCTACACCTCAGGCCATGAGTCTGGACAAAGCGAGCATCCACCAGACTGACTCATGCTCCGCTGTCCACAAGCACCGGTATCACCTCCGGTACCCCGCCAGCCAACACCTCTGCTGACATAGTACCTTGGGAGGGCAAAATGGAGGAAATATACACTCCCTGGTCACCTCCCTCCAAGTGACCACGGGAATGCGGCTTCTCAGATGGCACAGATAATTTGGCACGGGTTGGGCAAGCCTTCAGGACATGACCAGTCTGCCCACAGTAAAAACATGCCGACACCACTCCCTGAACTGTAGGCAGCTCCGTACACAAACTAGCTCCTCCTACTTGCATAGGTTCGTCTGGAGACTTGGCATGCACTGGGCAGGCTCTCATGAAATGGCCCGGCTTCCCACAGGAAAAGCATACCCCCTACCATGACAAGCCACAGACACCCCCTTTTTTGTACCAACAACACCGGGCTCTCTGGGTTCCTCCGTCCACACTGGTGGGTCCTCCTCCCTAGCGAGGACAACAGGGGGCACATTTTGTGTATGTTTCTCCCTAAGGCGTCTATCCACCCAGAAGGCAAGGGATATGGTGGCCTCCAGCGACCTGGGGGTGGCGTACTGCACCAGTGTATCCTGCAACTTAGGAGACAGACCCTGCACAAATTGACTCCTAAGTGCAGGGTCATTCCACTGAGTGTCAGTGGCCCACCTCCTAGACTCTGAGCAGTACTCCTCAGCAACCAGGGCTCCCTGTTTACACCTACTGTCACGCTCGCGCCTTGGCTGAATGGCGCGAGCCGGGGGGGTTGTGGCCCCACTGTGCAACAAACCAGACTACCCTGGAAGGGGCGTCACTACGACAGCTACCTCGGTCTTCACTGGAGCCTCTGATGTTGAGGTCAGGCTTGTGTGGCAGGTAGCTGTCGGGTGCCACTCCAGGGTGGTGTCTGGCTGTGGCTGCTAATCCCACCACTCGAGGACAAGTCACTTGGACAGGTGTGACGAACAGGCAGGCTGAGACACAGGGCAAGCAGGCACGGCTTGGAAACACAGGGCAAGCAGGCACGGCTTGGAGACACAGGGCAAGCAGGCACGGCTTGGAGACACAGGGCAAGCAGGCACGGCTTGGAGACACAGGGCAAGCAGGCACGGCTTGGAGACACAGGACAGGCGGGCACGGCTCAGAAAGGAACAGGTATGGGCCTGTTCACACAGCAGGGGCAGGTATAGGTTTAGGCAGGAAGAAGTGGAGTATGTTGCAACAGGTTAGGAACTTAGCTGCAGGAGTGCGGCGTAGGTGGAGCCGCAGGAGTGCGGAGTAGGCTGGGCTGCAAGGGAGCCGGGCAGGCAGAGCGGCAAGGGAGCCGCGCAGGCAGAGCGGCAAGGGAGCCGAGCAGGCAGAGCGGCAAGGGAGCAGAGCAGGCAGAGCGGCAAGTGAGCAGAGCAGGCAGAGCTGCAAGAGAGCAGAGCAGGCAGAGCTGCAAGAGAGCAGAGCAGGCAGAGCTGCAAGGCAGCAGAGCAGGCAGAGCTGCAAGAGAGCAGAGCAGGCAGAGCTGCAAGGGTGCAGAGCCTCAGACAGGGAGGACACAAGGAAAGACACAGCAGAGAAGGAACCACAGACAAGGAGACAGACAGAGGTAAGACTGAGTTCAGACAGATACACAGGGACAAAGACACAAGGACCAGGATATTCTGCCTCATGGCAGGTGGAGAGAGAAGTATTAGGCAAGCTACCAAGACACAGGAATACGCAATAACAGCCTTCAGAGACGGCAAGACATAGGACAGGGCCTGGCTAGCTCAGCAGCAAGGAGCTAACTGAGTTTAGACATTGCACAGGCAATGTTTCAGTGGGTGTGGCAGGGTTAAATAGTCCAGGGCTCTAGGTAATTGGTCAGGGACCCATTAGCCAGGTGCACCCTGACTGCATAAGAACCAGAGAGTTCAGGCGCCGCCCCCCTATACACACAGTCAGGAAACATGGAGAGCAAGCAGGAAAACAAGAGGCATAGCGCATGGCGCTCAGGGCTGGCAACAGACAGAATTCACAGCATGGCTTGATGCCAAAAGTAAGTTGGTGTGCGGGGGATGGGAGGCCATGCAGTGATGCCAGCAGGGTTGCTACACCTATGGAGTCGGGATTCCGCCAGGGCAACGCTATCAGTATCCCCATACACTAGTGCCAAAGCTGCAAAAAACTCGTCCACGGACTCTAATGATGGTGAATCGTCCGGCAGGGAGAAGGCCCAGGATTGGGGATCCCCCTTAAGAAGGGACATAATGATTCTCACCCGTTGCTCTTCACTCCCTGATGAACGATGGCGCAGCCTGAAGTATAGTTTACAGGCTTGCTGAAATACCAAGACTTGATCTCTCCCTCCAGAAAACCTGTCAGGGAGGGATATCTTGGGTTCTGGCTGAGCCTGTCTCTGAACCAAGCCCCCAAAGCCCACCACAGCTGCAGTTGCTGCACCAACTCACCGTGCAGCCCCCTAATCTCATCCGTAAAGATTTGCAGCATTTGGGCAAAGGACTGCATTGGGTCCATGGCTCAGCAGAAAAAAAATGTATGGTTGGTGATAATGTCACGTGGACCCATCCTGTGTGACACGACCCGCAGGTGGGTAGCTAAAACAACAAGACATGGCACGTGTAACTGTCCTGTGTGACACGACCCGCAGGCCGGTAACTAACACAACAAGACACGGGGGAAGGGGAAACAGTTACAACAGTGGGCCCTGCGATAGGGAATGGGAACGTGGAGACCTCCTGCAGGCCCCTGAGTCAGTGTCCCTCGCACTCCTAATGTTCCCTATACAGGCTCCTCACCTGTCACCGAGCCGGAACCTGTCACCCTAGCACACCCTACACATATCCTTGCTAGGGAGCTGGGTGGTGCAGGCACTGGCCCCACCGCTGTACTAATATACACCAGGGAAAAATACAAACAGGGAAACACCACTTAGCTTTGCTCTGTTGCTATTGCTCCCAGCAACAGAGTCCACCACCAGAATGCAGCTTTCCTCCAGAATAGCTGCTACTTCTCCAAGCTTTGTCAGAGCTGCAAGGAACACCTCTCTGTAATTCCTTCCTTCACCAGACTTTACACCAGAGCTCCCCTGAGCTGCTCTCTGTAGTTGCTTCCTTCCCCAGTCTTGGTTGGAAATGAGCAATATCACCAACACCTGCTCATAGACATTGTGACCCTATATAGGAAAAGGGAATGGTCAAATGATCAGGGGCCAAAAGCTGCTATAATCCCAGTGACCACCGGGGGCAAACGGCAAAGCAAGGAAAACATCAAGTGCAATGACCCTAATGGCCATCGGGGGCAAAACTAGAACTGAAACCGCCAGCTTAAGGAAAAAAAAGGTTACTAGTGCTTTTACCTGTTAAGATCCAGCATGTCATCTTGTTGCCCACAGTGTACGTCCTTGCTCAGTGGCTGAAAAAAGTCACATGCAAGCATTCTGGGAAATCCGACTTTGGCGCTCGTTTTGCCGACCGCATGGCCAACTGTGGTCGGGTTTCGGGCGGCGAAACCCGACTTTGCCATAAGTTGGCGACTTATGAATCTGGCTGACCTGTTTCGCTCAACTCTAATGACCACTAACCCGGTGCTAGCACGAACGAACTCCGTTACTTCACGTAGTTCGCGCCAGCCGGCGAACAACCACAACCTGCTAACGTCACAGGTCACGGTAATGTGAACCACCGCTTGGAGTGGGTGCAATGTCCGCCCTGACGAACGCCACTAACCAGCCTGTCAATGGTTCTGTAAATCGCACATAGGGCGCACGGTGCTGCTCTGGTGGACGCTGCGGTAGCAGTAGTCCAGGAGGCCTGTACTGGCCAACGCCCAGGGCGCTAGTGGATGATGAGGAGACACACTGCAGCGCTAAGCAGTATCAAAGCTACGGTGCTGACTCTGATTCCTAACCCTAACTCATACGTAATATCCAAGGAGGGGGAATTATAATGCGTCAGTCACCAGCCTCATTCATCCATCATCACACATACACTAAGCACTACAGCCTCAGAGTCTATCATAGCGCATGGAGGGGCGGCCATGCAAACCTTTTATAGCCGTGTCCTTCCGGAACCTTCCTGATCCCCCTGATGGTCCAATCAGAACTGGAGAAGGACCTGAGCATGTGACTGCCGATACCCATGCTCAGTGTAGCGACGGAAGGACTTAGATTCTGGAGTCTTTTGCTGCTGGCCAGGCTGCTTTGTCATAACCGGACCAGAGGTGGCAGCAGCAACCAAACCCACAGTGCTGGAGTGAGCAGAACGTCGGGATCAAGAAGTCTGCTGAGCAGGCTCCACTGTGGCTGAAGAAGAATGGGAGACTGTCGACTGCAAGGCTCGGGATTCCTGCTGTGCAGCACCCGGAACCCAACGCCTAACATTACCCCCCCAGGGCCCCCTCCTCTCCGAGCCTCGCTGCGCTCAAATGCCGCAATAAGGAGCAGAGTGTGGATATTCTCCACTGGCTCCCAGGCTTCTGGACCATGACCCTTCCAGTCCACCAAATAAAACTTTTGCCACGTACTACCCTACATCCCACAAAGGCGTTGACCTCAAATTCGTCCGAAGACAGGGCGGATGTCCCGGCAGATGACTCGGAAAACCGGGACAAGTGAGCAGGCTTAAGGAGGGACACGTGAAAGGTGTCAGAAATGGCCAAGTGGGGGGGAAGGGCCAGGAGATAGACCACAGGATTGACCTGCTCCAGGACCTTGAAGGGACCAATGTAGCGCGGCACAAACTTGGTGGACTCGACCTGCAGCCTGATGTTACGGGTAGAGAGCCACATCAAGTCGCCAGGGGAAAAAGTCGGAGCGGGACGCCGGTGCGTGTCGGCGGATGCCTTCAGTCTCTCCTTAGAGGCCCGGATGGCATCCTGAGTGCGGTCCCAAATGTCACGAGCCTCCACTGCCCAGTCTGCCACCCTGGAATCAGTGGAAGATACGGGCATCGGGACAGGGATGCGTGGATGCTGGCCATAATTAAGGAGGAACGGAGTCTGGCCAGTGGAATCGGCTACTGCGTTATTCAAGGCAAATTCTGCTCATGGTAGTAAGGATGCACAGTCATCCTGCCTGGCCGAAACAAAATGTCGCAGGTATGTGACCAGAGTTTGGTTAGCTCTCTCAACCAACCCGTTGGTCTCGGGGTGATAGGCGGAAGAGAGATTTAGCTCGATGCTGAGCCGACTGCAGAGCTCCCTCCAAAACCGTGACGCAAACTGAGGACCCCAATCACTAACAATCTTGTCCGGCATACCGTGCAAACGAAATACGTTCTTTATTGAATAGCGCAGCTAGACCTCGAGCAGAAGGCAGCCGCGCGAGTGGCACCAGATGCACCATTTTAGAAAAATGATCGGTGACCACCCAGATGACCGTGCTGCCGCTGGATTTGTGCAGGTTGACCACAAAATCTATGCCGACCATCTCCCTGAGTCTGTCTGCCACCGGCAAGGGGTAAAGTAACCCAGCCGGTCTCTGCCTAGAGGACCTGGAGACGCATGCCTGAATGTATTCTCTTGCGTTCCGAGCCATATGTGGCCATCAATAAGTCCTTTCCAGGAGTTCCGTGGTCTGCCTTGTTCCAAAGTGATCGCCCACCCTAGACGCGTTAGCCCACGAGAGAGCCTCTGGCCGCAGGCAGGGGGGAACAAAAGTCTTGCCCGGTGGTGCTGACTCAAGAGCGACCGAGGCAATGGTCCTCAGACTCTTGGAGGGGCTGATTAGCTGAGGCTCCGCCTCCTCCTCCTCCACTGATACCACAGAGCGAGAGAGGCATCAGCCCGGACGTTCCTCTCACCGGACAGATAGTGCAGGGTGAAGCGGAAACGGGAGAAGAAAAGCGACCTCCTGGCTTGGCGAGAGTTCAAGTGCTGGGATGTTTGCAAGTACACCAGGTTTTTATGATCAGTGTACACCTGAAAGGGAAACCGAGCTCCCTCCAGGAGATGTCTCCACTCGGAGAAGGCCAATTTCATTGCCAGCAGCTCCCTGTCCCCGATGGAGTAGTTTCTCTCTGCCGGTGAAAAGATCTTTGTGAAAAAGAAGCAGGGATGCTTCCGACCTTGAGCATCCTTCTGGAAAAGGACTGCTCCAGCACCGACGGACGAGGCATCTACCTCTAGGGTAAAGGGTTTATCCACATCAGGACGAAGAAGGATAGGAGCGCCAGCAAAATGGGTCTTAAGGGCAGAGAAGGCCGTGGAGACCTGTTCCAACCAAACCTTGGGATTGGCTCCCTTCTTGGTGAGGGCGACCAAAGGAGCCACCAGGGTAGAGAAGTGGGGGATGACCTGGAGATAGTAATTAACAAACCCCAAAAAACGCTGCACCGCTTTAAGAGAGTGGGGCTCCTGCCAGTCCATTACTGCCTGCAATTTGGCAGGATCCATAGCCTACCCCTGGGCCGAGAAGATAAAACCCAGGAAAGGCAAAGACTCCTGCTCAAACTGACACTTCTCCAACTTGGCGAAGAGAGAATTCGCCCGCAAGTGGTCGAAGACCTTGCAGATGTCTCTCTGGTGAGAGGCCAAATCTGGAGAAAAGATAAGAATGTCAAGCAGATAGACCACCACCGAGGTGGAGAGCATATCACGAAAGACTTCAGTCACAAAGTCTTCGAAGATGGCTGGTACATTACAGAGGCCAAAGGGCATAACCAGATACTCATAGTGGCCATCCCTGGTATTAAAGGCCGTCTTCCACTCGTCCCTCTCATGAATACGTATCAGGTTGTAAGCCCCCCCCCCGTAGATCCAGCTTAGTGAAGATCCGGGCCCCATGCAACCTGTTCAACAGCTCAGATGTGAGAGGAAGAGGGTACTTGTTTTTGATGGTTATAGCATTAAGACCCCTGTAATCAATGCAAGGACGCAGCTCTCCACTCTTCTTCTGTATGAAGAAGAACCCCGCCCCCACTGGTGACACCGACTTCCTAATAAATCCCCTTGCCAGGTTCTCCCAGATGTAAGGTGACATGGCCTCTGTCTCCGGGAGAGACGGGATATACGTGACCTCGAGGAGGCTCCACGCCTCCCAAAAGTCTATAGGACAGTCGTAGGGACTTAAGTTGAGCGAAACAGGTCGGTCAGATTAAAAAATCGCCGACTTTCGCCAAAATCGGGTTTCACCGATCGAAACCCAACCCTAGCGTGAGGTCGGCCATGAGGTCACCGATTAGCGCGCCAAAGTCACGTTTCAAATGATGCTTTCAGCGCCTTTTCTCACCCAATGATGGAGGACGCACACTGTGGGCAACGCGATGACATGCGCAGCGGCCAGCACCATCTTAGAGAAGGGCATTGAAGTGATTGTCTGGCTTTGTGTGGCGTCACAGTGGGTATAAAAGGCTGTGAACGCCGACCGCCATCTTACAATAGGGAGAGGTGCTGCTGCTGATTCTGAACAGGGAGAGCGTTAGGCAGGGAAAAAGAAAAAAAAACTGCTTCTGCTGGTACTGCTTTTCACTGTACCGTTAGTGTGCAGTGAAAGGGGAGGAATTTTGTTGTGTGCAGCAGCGCTGGTGGTCATTAGGCTGCCTTTTAAGGCTACCTGCTAGCTGCATTGCTGTGTGCACACTGCTGTTCAAACTGCTTTCTTCAAAGCACTCCAAATTTTATTATTTTGTCCTGGTGAGTTACTGAGCGTTCATTTTTTCACACACCGTCTAGCAGTGTACGCTCCTCACACACTACCGTGTACCGGCTGGTATCACGGACAAATAAAAGCTATCTGGGTGTGACTCTGGAAGAAAAAGCCGAGGAGTTCATCCATTTTTCCAGACCTACACCTTAGAGTCGTGTCCGTTTTTCAAACAGTTTCGTATATCTGCTGTTTGATAACGGTCAAAACTAGACAGAGACAGTGTGTGTCAATCCGTATACAGATACATGGAGCTTGACAATTTTCCATACAGACACCGTCTAGCGGTGTACGCTCCTCACACACTACCGTGTACCGGCTGGTATCACGGACAAATAGACTCTGGAAAAAAGAGCCGAGGAGTTTTTCCGTTTTTCCAGACCTACACCTTAGAGTCGTGTCCGTTTTTCAAACAGTTTCGTATATCTGCTGTTTGATAACGGTCAAAACTAGACAGAGACAGCGTGTGTCAGTCCGCATACAAATACATGGAGCTTGACAATTTTACATACACACCGTGCAGCGTTGTACGCTCCTCACACACTACCGTGTACCGCTTTTGTAGCACGGATAAATGGAAGCTACCTGTGTGTGACTCTGGAAAAAAAAGCCGAGGAGTTTTTCCGTTTTTCCAGACCTACACCTTAGAGTCCTGTCCATTTTTCAAACAGTTTCGTACATCTGCTGTTTGATAACGTTCAAAACTAGACAGAGACAGCGTGTGTCAGTCCATATACAAATACACGGAGCTTGACAATTTTACATACACACACCGTGCAGCGTTGTACGCTCCTCACACACTACCGTGCAGCGTCGGACTGGAACACCTTGGGCCCACCAGAGAAAATCATTCTTGGGGCCCACTATGTAGCTGCATAGAGTTAAATACCAGACCACCAATTATGCGGTAAAACACGCTAATATCCGGGTATAATATAAGGTTGTACATGTCTTAATTATGTAGCAGGAGTTGGGGTAGCCCCCTCATAGAATATAAAGCAGCCCCCTCACATAGTATAATGCAGCCATCTCATAGAATATAATGCAGCCATCTCATAGAATATAATACTGCCCCCCTCATAGGGTATAATACTGCCCCCCTCATAGGGTATAATACTGCCCCCCCTCATAGGGTATAATGCACCCCCTCATAGGGTATAATACTGCCCCCCTCATAGGGTATAATACTGCCCCCCTCATAGGGAATAATGCACCCCCTCATAGGGTGTAATGCACCCCCTCATAGGGAATAATGCTGCCCCCTCATAGGGTATAATACTGCCCCCCTCATAGGGTATAATACTGCCCCCCTCATAGGGTATAATACTGCCCCCCTCATAGGGAATAATGCACCCCCTTATAGGGTATAATGCTGCCTCCTCATAGGGTATAATACTGCCCCCCTCATAGGGTATAATACTGCCCCCCTCATAGGGAATAATGCACCCCCTCATAGAATATAATACTGCCCCCCTCATAGGGTATAATACTGCCCCCCTCATAGGGAATAATGCACCCCCTCATAGAATATAATACTGCCCTCCTCATAGGGTATAATACTGCCCCCCTCATAGGGAATAATGCACCCCCTCATAGGGAATAATGCACCCCCTCATAGGGTATAATGCTGCCCCCTCATAGGGTATAATACTGCCCCCCTCATAGGGTATAATACTGCCCCCCTCATAGGGTATAATACTGCCCCCCTCATAGGGTATAATGCTGCCTCCTCATAGGGTATAATACTGCCCCCCTCATAGGGAATAATGCATCCCCTCATAGGGAATAATGCTGCCCCCTCATAGGGTATAATACTGCCCCCCTCATAGGGTATAATACTGCCACCCTCATAGGGTATAATGCACCCCCTCATAGGGTATAATGCACCCCCTCATAGGGAATAATGCTGCCCTCCTCATAGGGTATAATGCTGCCTCCTCATAGGGTATAATGCTGCCCCCTCATAGGGTATAATACTGCCCCCCTCATAGGGAATAATGCTGCCCCCCTCATAGGGTATAATACTGCCTCCTCATAGGGTATAATACTGCCCCCCTCATAGGGAATAATGCTGCCCCCCTCATAGGGTATAATGCTGCCCCCTCATAGGGAATAATGCTGCCCCCCTCATAGGGTATAATACTGCCCCCCTCATAGGGTATAATACTGCCCCCCTCATAGGGAATAATGCATCCCCTCATAGGGAATAATGCTGCCTCCTCATAGGATATAATGCTGCCTCCTCATAGGGTATAATGCTGCCTCCTCATAGGATATAATGCACCCCCTCATAGGGTATAATGCACCCCCTCATAGGATATAATGCTGCCTCCTCATAGGGTATAATGCTGCCCCCTCATAGGGAATAATGCACCCCCTCATAGGGTATAATGCACCCCCTCATAGGGTATAATACTGCCCCCCTCATAGGGTATAATACTGCCCCCCTCATAGGGTATAATTCTATATAGATATATAGATATAGAGTTAGATAGAAATAGATAGAAAGATAGATGTAGAAATAGATAGATATAGAGATAGATAGTAGATAATGGATAGAAAGTAGATAATGGATAGATATAGATAGAAAGATTCATAGAGATAGATAGAGATAGATAGAGATAGATAGAGATAGATATAAAGATAGATATAGAAAGAAAGATAGATAGATAGATAGATATAGAGATAGATAGAAAATAGATAATGGATAGATAGATAGATAGATAGATAGATAGATAGATATAGAGATAGATAGCTATAGATAGAAAGATATAGAGATAGATAGATATATAGATAGAGATAGATAATAGATAGAGATATACAGATATAATAATAATAATAATAATAATAATAATAATAATAATAATATAGACATATATAGATAGATATAGAGATAAATATATATAGATAGATGGCTATAAATAAAAATAGATATAGAGATATATAGAGATAGATAGATATAGAGATAGATAGAATGATAGATAGATATAGAGATAGATATAGAGACAGATAGATATAGAAAGATAGATATAGAGATAGATATAGAGATAATAGCTAGATATAGAGATATGTATAGAGATAGATAGATATAGAGTTAGAAAGATAGATATAGAGAGATATAGAGATAGATAGAGATAGCTAGATAGATGGATAGATATAGATAATAGAGATAATAGATAGATATAATAGATAGATATAGAGATAGATATAGAGATAGATGGATAGATCAATAGATAGATAAAGAGAGAGAGATTGATAGATAATGAGATATAGAGATAGATATAGAGATATAGTGTTAGATAGAAATATAGATATAGAGATAGATAGATATAGAGATAGATATGGATATAGAGATAGATATGGATATAGAGATAACAGATATAGAGATAGATATAGAGATAGATAGATATAGAGATAATATATAGATAGATAGATATAGAGATAATAAATAGATAGCTATAGAGAGAGAGATATAGAGATAGATATAGAGAGAAACAGATATATATATATATATATATATATATAGAGATAGATATAGAGATAGATAGGTAGATAGATATAGAGATAATAGATATAGAGATAGATAGATATAGATATAAAGATAGATAGAGAGAGAGAGATAGATATAGAGAGAGATAGATACAGAGATCGATAGATAGAGAGATAGATATAGATATAGATAATAGATAGAGATAGATAAAGATAGATAATAAATATAGAGATAACAGATAGATATAGAGATAGAGTAAGATAGAAAGATATAGAGATAGGTAGATATAGATAATAGAGATAGCTAGATAGACATAATAGATAGATATAGATATAGATAGATATAGATAGAGAGATAGATGTAGAGATAGATGTAGAGATAGAAAGATAGATATAGAGATAGAGCGATAGATAGAGATAGATATAGATAATAGATAGAGATAGATAGATAGAGAAAGATAGATAGATATAGAGATAGATATAGAGATAGAAATATAGATAGATATACAGAGAGATAGATATAGAGATAGAGATAAATAGATAGATAGATAGATAGATATAGAGAGAGATATAGAGAGAAATAGATATAGATATAGAGATAATAGATATATATAGAGATAGATAGATATAGATATAGAGAGATAGATACAGAGAAAAGATATAGAGATAAATAGATAAAGATAGATAGATATATAGAGATAGAAAGATAGATATAGAGATATAGAGATAGATAGAGATATATAGATAGATAGCTATAGAGATAGATATAGAGAGAAATAGAGATAGATATAGAGATAGATATATAGATATAGATATAAAGATAGATATAGATATAGATATAGAGATAGAGTGATAGATAGCGAGAGATATAGATATAGAGATAGATACAGAGAAAAGATATAGAGATAGATAACGGATAGATAAATAGATAGATAGGTATAGAGATAGATAGATATAGATATTAGATAGAGATATATATAGATAAAGATAGATAGATATAGATGGTAGCTAGATAGATAATAAATATAGAGATAATAGATATAGAGATAGATAGAGTAAGATAGATAGATATAGAGATAGATAGATAGACATAATAGATAGATATAGAGATATATATAGATAGATATAGAGATAGATGTAGAGATAGAAAGATAGATATAAAGATAGATAGATAGAGATAGATATAGATAATAGATAGAGATAGATATAGAGATAGATAGATATAGATAATAGATAGAGATAGAAAGATAGATAGATATAAGAGAGATAGAGAGATATATAGAGATTAGTGTTGAGCATTCCGATACCGCAAGTATCGGGTATCGGCCGATACTTGCTGTATCGGAATTCCGATACCGACTTCCGATATTTTTTCAATATCGGAATTCGGCATCGGAATCGGAAGTTCAGTTGATTGACGGCCTGACGTCATCATGATGCGCGGTGTGTGCGCATCATGATGCGCCGTCATTTTGGGCCTTCCGGGGGTCTCTGCCGGCCTGCCGGGGGGCTGTGCCGGCCTGCCGGGGGGCTGTGTGGACTGCCCGGGGTCTCTGCCGGCCTGCCGGGGGGGCTGTGCCGGCCTGCCGGTGGTCTGTGCACCCTGTGGGGGTCTGTACCGGCCTGCCGGGGGGCTGTGCCGGCCTGCCGGGGGGCTGTGCTGATGTCCGGGGGTCTGTGCAAGCATCGTCCGATGGGACTACAAGTCCCATCGGGCGATGCCTGCTACCATGACAGTGATTGACACATTAGCCAATGATGGGACAGTAGTAGTCCCATCATCCGGCTAATGTGTTAAATGTTAAAAAAAAAAAAAAAAAAAAAAAAAAAAATACTACATACATACTACATGCATGCTACATACATACTACATGCTACATACATACTACATATATACTACATACATACTACATACATGCTACATACATACTACATGCATGCTACATACATACTACATGCTACATACATACTACATGCATGCTACATACATACTACATATATACTACATACATACTACATACATGCTACATACATACTGCATGCTACATACATACTACATACATACTACATACATACTACATGCATGCTACATACATACTACATATATACTACATGCATGCTACATACATACTACATGCTACATACATACTACATGCTACATACATACTACATATATACTACATACATGCTACATACATACTGCATGCTACATACATACTACATACATACTACATGCTACATACATACCACATATATACTACATACATACAATACATTCATACAATACATACATAGACATACAGTACATATAACATAGAGTAACATACTTACCAATACTTGTCACATTGTTCCCCGAAGCCATTGTCTTTCCGGAATAAATATTAACATAACAAACCACAAAAATACTCACCCACGATCCGAAGCAGTCCACGAGTGTGTCCCACGACGATCTTGGGTAGAGAACTGCAGCATCAGATGATGCTGCCGTTCTCTACGGGCTGCAGGAATCCAATGACGGAAGGTAGGTATCCTTCCGCACTGTATTCCTCCGCCACTTAAAAAAAAAAAAGTCCCTAGTCTCACTTTATGCCATTGCTGCGTGGGAATTTCCCACACAGCAATGGCATAAAGTGAGACTAGGGACTTTTTTTTTTTTTAAGTGGCGGAGGAATACAGTGCGGAAGGATACCTACCTTCCGTCATTGGATTCCTGCAGCCCGTAGAGAACGGCAGCATCATCTGATGCTGCCGTTCTCTACCCAAGATCGTCGTGGGACACACTCGTGGACTGCTTCGGATCGTGGGTGAGTATTTTTGTGGTTTGTTATGTTAATATTTATTCCGGAAAGACAATGGCTTCGGGGAACAATGTGACAAGTATTGGTAAGTATGTTACTCTATGTTATATGTACTGTATGTCTATGTATGTATTGTATGAATGTATTGTATGTATGTAGTATATATGTGGTATGTATGTAGCATGTAGTATGTATGTAGTATGTATGTAGCATGCATGTAGCATGCAGTATGTATGTAGCATGCATGTAGTATATATGTAGTATGTATGTAGCATGTAGTATGTATGTAGCATGCATGTAGTATATATGTAGTATGTATGTAGCATGTAGTATGTATGTAGCATGCATGTAGTATATATGTAGTATGTATGTAGCATGTAGTATGTATGTAGCATGCATGTAGTATGTATGTAGCATGCATGTAGTATGTATATGGTATGTATGTAGCATGTAGTATGTATGTAGCATGCATGTAGTATATATGTGTTATGTATGTGGTATGTATGTAGCATGCATGTAGCATGCATGTAGTATGTATGTAGTATGTATGTAGTATATATGTAGTATGTATGTAGCATGTAGTATGTATGTAGTATGTATGTAGCATGCATGTAGCATGCAGTATGTATGTAGCATGCATGTAGTATATATGTAGTATGTATGTAGCATGTAGTATGTAGCATGCATGTAGTATATATGTAGTATGTAGCATGTAGTATGTATGTAGCATGCATGTAGTATATATGTGTTATGTATGTAGCATGTAGCATGCATGTAGCATGCATGTAGTATGTATGTAGTATATATGTGGTATGTATGTAGCATGCAGTATGTATGTAGCATGCATGTAGTATATATGTAGTATGTATGTTGCATGTAGTATGAATGTAGCATGTATGTAGTATGTAGTATCAATGTAGCATGTATGTAGTATGCATGTTGTATGTATGTAGCATGTAATTTTTTTTTTTTTTTTTTTTTTACATTTAACACATTAGCCGGATGATGGGACTACTACTGTCCCATCATTGGCTAATGTGTCAATCACTGTCATGGTAGCAGGCATCGCCCGATGGGACTTGTAGTCCCATCGGACGATGCCTGCACAGACCCCCGGAGCCTGCACAGACCACCGGCAGGCCGGCACAGCCCCCCGGCAGGCCGGCACAGCCCCCCGGCAGGCCGGCACAGCCCCCCGGAGCCTGCACAGCCCCCCGGCAGGCCGGCACAGCCCCCCGGCAGGCCGGCACAGCCCCCCGAAAGGCCCGTACAGACCCCAGAGAGGCTGTACAAGGGCAGGAAAGGGTTTTTCTTATTCCGATACCGGAAGTCCCATAGACTTGAATGGGACTTCCGGTATCGGAATCGGCGATACCGATACTTTTTTTAAAGATCAGCCGATACCATCCGATACGATACTTTGAAGTATCGGATGGTATCGCTCAACTCTAATAGAGATATATTGAGAAATAGAGATAGATAGATAGATAGAGACAGATAGAGAGAGCGAGAGAGATATAAAAAAAAAAAACAAAACACAATACTCACCTCTCCTCCTCGCTCCCACGCTGATCCCGGCTTCAGTGTCAGGAGCTGCCCCCTCTGCCAGACACACAGCGGGTGCGCGATGTAGTGACGTCATCGCGCACTGGCTGTGAGTCAGGAGCAGAGAGGACTGAGGGCGGCGCCGGCCCTGATGCAGAGCAGCTTACTGGGCTGGGGGCGGGGCCTCTGGGGGTGTGGAGACCTGAAATGATATTCACTGCTTCGCAGTGAATATTCATTTCTCTTTAGCAGCGGGGACAGGGGCTCCTGCCTCCTGACACCCGCTGCTACTCCGCTGGCAGGGGCCCCCATAGCAGCTGCATGGTGTGCGACACACCACTGGCTGGGGGCCCCTGGAGCAGCGGGGGCCCTAGGCAACTGCTGGCCCTGTATGCCTGCAGGTGCCAGGGCCCACCAGATGCCAGGGCCCACCGGAGAATCCTCCGGTTCCCCGGTGGGCCAGTCCGACGCTGCTACCGTGTACCGCTTTTGTAGCACAGATAGATGGAAGCTACCTGTGTGTGACTCTGAAAAAAAAAGCTGAGGAGTTTTTCCGTTTTTCCAGACCTACACCTTAGAGTTGTAGGGAAGGTGACCTGACGGACGGAAGGACTAGTCAGAGTGAAGAAAGATAGGTTTGCACAGTGTAGGTAGGAGTCAGTGATTACAGTGGGGAAACAACTAGGAAAGTGTAGTGGACGTGCAGTACCTTGGGATGACCATTAGATGGCAGGGTGGAGTGTGAGCAAAGGACTTTACAGCAGCTTAGGGCTTTAGAAACCGTTGGTCATGGGGGGCGTGGTGACAGTTAGAGTGACAGTTTCAAGGAACCGGGGGAGTTATAAATACTGAGGGAGGGTTCCAGAAAGTTCCAGTCCCCAGGGGGAGCTCAAGTGACAGGAGGACTACGACAGTCTGTGCACTCTGAGGAGAATCCAGACCAGGGGGACTGAGGAGAGAGAATGTCAGGGGGGTGGTCCTGACAGGAAAGGACCGCAGTTGAGACGAGGTACTGGGTGTAAGACACCGTATGTGACACGACGACTGAGCAGTAGAAGCGCTGTTGGTTAATGGGCCTAAGGCGGCCACAGTGACGGAACTGTCAGGAGCGTCGACAGTAAAGGAGGGGACGGTGTGTGCAGACACGTCTCCAGTGTACGGTGTGAGAAGCGGCTCTGGAAACGGAGGGCCGCGAGGTGTGCCGTCAGTCGGACGGCAAGTGAAGAAATAAACTTGGACCTGTTGCACCCAGAATCTGCCTCCATCGTGTCTCTGTTGTCATCTCTGCGCGGTAAGAAGTGGGACCACCCCCTATCCCCCCCAGCTCGGCACCCCACCACCGACACTACATTTGGCGTAGTCGGCAGGATCGCCGCCGCTAATACCCCATCTTCTGCGGCAGACCTGCCTCAAAGAATGGAAAAGGACTTGGACTACTCTGTTTGGATTACAATTACCTGTGGATTACAAATGACCTACCTGTGGAATACAAATGGGAAGCGCTGTGGCGGATCTGTGTGGCCAGCAGAGAATCCGGGGCGGTACCAGGTACTGTGCAGTATGGCGGTGTTGCTTCAGCGCAGAGGAGAGGTCCGGGTGTTTGCAGTCGTGTTGAATGGACTGGGACCCCCTCCAACGTACCTCAAAAGGAAGCAGTATGTGCCTGGAAATCGACGCTTCCATATATTGGACCCTGACAGGATGGTGGAGAGGCCTGCCGACACCTCACCTCACAGAGGGAGTGGCACAGAACAAAAACTTGGCTGCGGCTGTCTGATGCCATTCGAGTGCTGCCCAACGGACGGTATGAGACTCTGCAGGTGTCGGGGCATCGGCCGCCTAGAGTGGCAGTGGCGGCAGGGGATGGAGCTGTGCCAGAAGTCTCCCTCAGAGCCACGGGAGAGCAGCGGGATGCTGATAATAATAATCTTTATTTTTATATAGCGCTAACATATTCCGCAGCGCTTTACACACATTTTTCATCACTGTCCCCAATGGGGCTCACAATCTAAATTACCTATCAGTATGTCTTTGGAATGTGGGAGGAAACCGGAGTACCCGGAGGAAACCCACGCAAACACGGGGAGAACATACAAACTCCTTGCAGATGTTGTCCTTGGTGGGATTCGAACCCAGGACCCCAGTGCTGCAAGGCTGCAGTGCTAACCACTGAGCCACCGTGCTGCCCATGCTGAGCTGGGGAGCGGAGCCTGAGCGGAGTCAGCGAAAACGGCCGCCACCAATACCAGCAGAGGACTTCTCAGCGGAGCCCCCGAGTTTAGGGGAAAAACCCGCGGGACAGTGGAGCGAGGGAAGGAGGCTGCGGGTGAAGCCACGTATTGATGTGATGGAGGCCGCAGCGCCGGGGAAGGTGAGAGTACCCCCGGCACCACCAGTGCCTCCGCCAGCGGCCCTCATCATTCCGCCGCAGCACGCTGCCCCCTGCGCACCGGAAGGCCTGGGTACATCGGGCCCAGTGGTGTATGCAGAGTTGTGCGAGGCCCCTGCTCAAGTCCCTGAGGTACCCCGCCTGGAGCCGCCAGTGCGGAAGTCATCCAAAGAAGACGCTGCTGCGTTCCCCCTGCTGATAGCAGCTGCGTCGTTGGAACCAGCCGTTACTCCGGCTCCAATGGAAGTAGTGGATGCGGCCTGTCCTGAGGCCGCGGTTATGCCGCTGCTGAAGTCGACTGCGGCCGACTTAGTGGGCCTTGTGATTCCAGCCTCCAAGGACCCGGTTGTCCCAATTTGCCACCTGGCCCCAGCGGCTGTTGAGCCGCAGGAATCATCGGCCGCCTCTGATCCACGTCCTTCCTCGGTTAAGTCCCGCCCACCGGACTCCAGGGCTCATGCCGGACCCTCTGTTTGGGTCGCAGGAGTTATAGAGAAGAAGAGGGCCAGGGGGCAGGAAGTCTGGAACCTGCTCCATGAGAGGGGAGAGGCTGGCATGGCGGCTGCACGACCCCCGGGACGGCTCGTTTATACTATCTTGCAGAAAGGGACACTTCTTGCATCCTGGGAGCTCCACGGTTGTGGGGTCCCATACTACTGACCACCGAAAGGAGGATTGAACTGTCAGGAGTTCGTTGCACCGTTGTGCAGGTCAAAAGGACAGTTCGCGGTCAGCTTTTAAAAAAAAAAAGAAATGTTTATCTGTGATTTTTATGTCTGTTTTTCTATGTTCCTCTTACAGGATAGTTTGTGTTTACTTGTTAGACTGACAGAGCGGGGATACTTAGAAGAGAGGGAGTGTCCATGTCCAAGGAAGGGGGGAGAAAGAAGACATGCAATGTTATGTTGTTATATGTTGGTTTTAAAATGAGCAAAAGAAAACGGAAAAAAAAAAAAATTATAAAAAATGGGGTACTTGTGCTATTATAAAGTTGTATGATGTATAATATGCAAAGTAAAATGCAACAGGTCTGGGTAAGGGAAGGTCTGCGGGACCAAAGGAAAGTGTGAGATCCGGTAGGGATCTAAGAGTTGAGGAGGTCTGGGAGACCGGGACGCCGACCATGACATGTAATTGAAAGAAGGAAAGGCGGGCGCCGGCAATGATCTGGTAGGTGAGTGGCCTCGATCATGGCGTACCGGATAGTGAAAGGTAACAGTAGGGGAGAGTAGGGGAAAGATACACGCCGTAGAGAGAATACAGGTGTGCCGTCAGTCGGACGGCAAGTGAAGAAATAAACTTGGACCTGTTGCACCCAGAATCTGCCTCCATCGTGTCTCTGTTGTCATCTCTGCGCGGTAAGAAGTGGGACCACCCCCTATCCCCCCCCAGCTCGGCACCCCACCACCGACACTACAGAGTCCTGTCCATTTTTCAAACAGTTTCGTATATCTGCTGTTTGGTATCGATCAAAACTAGACAGAGACAGAGTGTGTCAGTCCGTATACAAATACACGGAGCTTGACAATTTTACATGCACACATCGTATAGAGCTGTCCGATTCTCCAACAGTATTGTACATCTGCCGTTCGCATTACAGTCACTTTTATACCTAGTCAGCGTGTGTGTGACACTCCATAAATACATATACGGAGATTGTTAGTTGCACAAAAAACGTATACAGCTGTACACTTCTGATACAGTGCCGTATATCTGCTTGTTGGATTACGGTCCAATACATACTGTGAGAGCGTCTGTGACTAACATAATATATACGTTTATTTAATTTGCTTAATACACCTTATACAGCTGGACGCTCCTCATACAGTACCATCTCTATGCTGGTATTTTTGGTACATTTTCCCAAACATGAGGATACTATATGTATCCTATGGTGGAAGAGGCCGCGGACGTGGGCAGGGGGGTGCAGCTGGTACTGATGGTGGTGGTGCATCGGCTGATTCTGGCAAAAGCACTATAGCAGCTAAGGCAGGAGGTGTTGAGCCTGCGTCATCCTGTGGCCAAAGAAGGCCTGTAAACTTGCCTTTTCTTGGAGTAGGAAAACCGCTTTTAAAGCCGGAACATCAGGAACAGGTTTTGGCGTACATTGCCGAAACAGCCACTAGCTGTATTGCCTCCTTGTCTGAACGGTCGAAACCTGCAAGCACGGAGTCGTCAGTGCAGGGTTCTGGTCATAAAAAACCCCTTTCCTTGTGTCCTTCACCCCCACCAAAAGTTAAGGATGCGGCAGCCCACACTTCAGATTACTCTATGGAGCTCTTTTCACATACCATGCCTGGGTTATCCAGTCAAATCCTGAATTCCCCTGTCCAAGATGAATATTACATGGAGTGCACTGATGCACAGCCACTGCTAGATGATTCTGCTGGTACATTGACCCACAGCACTACATTGCCCTCGCAGTCTATTGAGCCAGAATCTGACCTTGATGAAACCCAGGTGCCCCTTACCGCATACTGTACCACCTTACACAGTAACACAGAGGAAGGTAAAGAGGAAGGCGCAGATGACTTTGAAGAGGAGGTGATGGATGACCCAGTTCTGGACCCAGATTGGCATCCATTGGGGGAGGAGGGTGGCGCTGGCAATAGTTCAGATAAGAAGGATCCGCAGCAGGCATTGACATCGCAGCAGGGGTTATCTAGCAGGCCCGTAGCTGTCCTAAAACGTGGACCAAAAACTAAAAGAGTTGCAGGACAGCTTGGCCAGTCGGTCAACTTAGCACAGCGTGCAAGGCCAGAAAATGTTTACCATAGTAGGAAGAGTGCAGTGTGGCACTTCTTTGTCCAAAATCCTACTGATGAGGCAAAGGTTACCTGTAAGAAGTGCGGAAGGACCTTTAGCCGAGGTAAACAACTCAGAAATTTGAATACCAGTTGCATGCTTA
Organism: Dendrobates tinctorius; assembly: GCF_039654945.1. NCBI lineage: Eukaryota > Metazoa > Chordata > Amphibia > Anura > Dendrobatidae > Dendrobates > Dendrobates tinctorius. The sequence goes on from NW_027361829.1 coordinate 35,657,121, forward strand.
GACATTTAATCAACATGCACTTGCAAGCGTGGATTACAAAACCTCAGGTAGCACATGTGCACCTGCTCCGACTGAAGGTAGCCAACAACGCTCCATCGCTACCCCAATGTAAGACCACCGCCACCATTAAGCACACCACTAGCACTAAATGTGGAGGTATCGTCACAAGGCCAAAGCACTCAGGGAATCACAATGGTTTTGCAACACAACACTGAAACTAGGCCATCACCTCCAATACCATCACCAACCCCCTCTCACTCCATCCGGTCCACCGCTACTTCCTCCATATGCAGCTCTCCAGTCCAGATCAACCTACCAGACACTCTGAGTAGGACAAGAAAGTAGTCATCCTCTCATCCGCGTACAATGTGTTTGAACGCCTACATTGCCAAACAAATCTCATTAGAGATGATGTCCTACCGTTTGGTTGAAAGCGAAGCTTTCCGCGACCTAATGGCCTACGCTGTCCCATGCTATGACCTACCCAGTCGGCACTTCTTTTCTCAAAAAGCCATCCCTGCTCTCCACCGGCACGTGAAAGACTGCATTGTCCATGCACTAAAACTGTCAGTGAGTGGAAAGGTGCACCTCACAACAAATGCATGGACCAGTAGGCATGGCCAGGGCCATTACGTGTCCTTCACTGCGCATTGGGTTAATGTGGTGGATGCAGGCTCCACTAGGGACAGCGGCGGTGGAACAGTGCTGCCTAGCCCACGGTATAGGAAACAGTTGGGTGTAGGCTTTTGCTCCTCCTCGTCTATCAGCGAAAGCTCATCCACAGAGCGCAGTCACATGAGCACTACATCCGCAGCTGGCAGTGTTGCACACGAGGTGTCCCACTATTGAACAGCTAGTGGTAAGCGTCAGCAGACTTTGTTAAAGATTATGTCTTTGGGCGACAACAGACACACTATGGAGGTACTGGCCAACTACTTGCAGTGACAAGCAGAGTCATGGCTGGACAGTCTACATCTTGAGGCAGGCAAGGTAGTCAGTGATAACGGCCGTAATTTTGTGGCAGCCATAGCCCGTGCAAAAGTCAGACACATACCTTGCCTGGCTCACACCTTGAACCTGGTGGCGCAGTGCTTCTTTACTAATTATCCGGAGTTAACATCCCTGCTCCATAAGGTGCGAAGACTGTGCTCGCACATCTGTCGCTTGGCCATACACTCCAGTCGTATGCAGCAGCTGCAGCGATTGCTCCACCTCCCCACCATCGCCTAATCATAGACGTTGCAACAAGGTGGAACTCCACCCTGCACATGGTTGAGAGGCTGTGCGAGCAGAGGCAGGCTGTAATGCATTTGTGGGAGGATACACGGGCAGGCAGTTTGAGGGAAGACATGGAATTGACTGGTGTGCAGTGGCCAAAGCTGAAAGACCTCTGTAAAGTCCTTCAGTGTTTAGAGGAATGCACATGGCTGGTAAGTGCAGACGACGCCATCATAATCATGAGCATCCCGCATATGCGTCTGCTCATGCTAAGTTTGACGCACATTAAGGATCAGGCATCTGCAGTGGAAGAGGAGGAGGAGGGAAGCCTTGATGACAATCAGCCATTGTCTGGTCAGGGAACTGTCCTGGACGAGGTGGAGGAAGAAGAGGAAGAGGAGGAGGATGAGGATGAAGGGGATGATTATTTTGGGCAGGAGGATGTTTCTCAGGGGGCAAGAGAAAATGTTGGCATTCCAGGGTCAGGTACAGTGTTTGTGCGTAACTGTAGGGATGTGGATTTGCCAGAAACTGCTCCTCCACCCACCACAGGCATTGCATCATTGACACCTGGAACATTGGCTCGCATGTGCGATTATGCCTTGTGGATCCTGAAAAGGGACCCCCGCATTGCCAAAATGATTAGGGATGATGACTACTGGCTGGCCAGCATCCTTGATCCACGCTACAAAGGCAAATTACACAACATCATGCCACAGGAGAACCTAGAGATAATATTGGCAAACAAACAAGCAACTCTGGTAAACCGTTTGTTTAAGGCTTTCCCAGTACACAGCAGCGGTGCTGGTTCTCCCTCGAGCCGTAGTGGGCACAATGGAATAGTGAGCCTGTGAGTGTCTCTGTCTGACTCCGGAAGTATAGACGGAAATTTAACCCTAGACTGGACACACCTGGTATGTGCTGATACAGTACCTTGTTTCAAAAATTTGTATTAAGGTATCATCTGTAGGAAGGATAACCAACTGTGGGGGGGACCCTCTTCTTGCCACAGACAAACATAAGATTGAGAAGGAGTTTGTATTGAACAGGTCCGTTTTTAGTGCCCATCCTTCTGTCGACAACAGCAATTCACCACAGCCGTTTCATATTTCTCTGTACACAGGCCCCGGTACCTTCACTTCCTTTGTAACTATAATCGTGGCGTCCTCTGTGGCTCTTCCACTGTGGCTGGCCTAGGCCCAACCACCACAGCGCTGCACCAGTTTGAGCACACCGTCCGTATGATAGCCCCAGGCTGTCTTTGTCTGCGGCTACTGTCCTCTGCGCCACCCCCCCATGACCGCCTCAGCTGTCAGTCCTCTCTGGAGCCTTTCCACTGTCTCTGTTTCCTCAGCAGAACTTCCTCTTTACTGTGCTCCCTTCGCTGACTGACTCATCCAGAACCTTTTATACTTCCAGTTCTGGTAACTCCGCCCACCATCACCTAACAGTTTCTCTGACCAATGGCAGTTATTCAGTCCCACTCCTACACTCTCCACTGTCCTCAAATGGGCAAGCTAAAACACTGCACCCTTTCTCTTTATCTTGCGCTACACCTCTGCTTCTCACTACAGGCTGGTTTGTCTGTCAATCCACCTTCCCTACATCATCCATAGTGAGTGAGCATGTGTGGGTTACGCCTTCTATACATACGGTGAATCGGAGAAACAAATTTTTTCACTATACTCGATACAGCTTGTATCTTGTTATACAGTACCTTTGTTCAACATTTAGCATTACGGTCAAATCCATACTGTGTAAGTATCTGAGAGTGACCACGGGACTATTTATACAGAGATTTCAATTATACCCTAAAAAATATATACTTGCTATCTTGTTATGCAGGACCTTTTTTACAACATTTTTTATTATGGTCAAAACCAAAAAGAGTGAGCGTCTGCGGGTGACTACGGAAATATATACCGAGATAAATTTGGCCAACACTGTATACAGCAGAACGCTTCTGATACAGTAACCTTTTTAGCTATTTAGATTCTGGTGTAATCCATAATCAGCCTGTAAATGTGTGTCTGTTGCTCCAGCAATATATTTTGAACTTTAAGATTACCCCAACACTGTATACAGTTGTACGCTTGTGTTACATTACCCATTTACAGCTTTTCATATTCTAGTGTAATCCATACTGGGCCTGAGAGCGTTTGTGTCTGCCTCCTGAAATGTATACGGAGAATTAGAATGTTTACACTATACTATATATACCTTGAAAAGCCAGAGAACCACAGGAGTTTAATGGGTTAAAATACAGCCTTTATTAACATGCAAGGAATAAAATAACAGGCACAAGCATAGACAAAGATTTAATGTAAACACCAAAACCGGAAAAAGGTGAGACTGCGCACGCCATGAATACTAGCCACAGAAATGTAACCCCAATGATCAGTCTCCAAAAATAAACTCCCAATTTGAAACAAAATGGTAATGTCTCAAAATGACATAAGGCCACTGTATGACCTGATTGTCCCGCTTAGTAAACCGATTCACCATGTGAAGGTGAAAGCAAGGGGGGGAGAAAAAGTGAGAGGGACAACATGAGGAGCGGCAAAGTACTTACATAAGGGCGCAGGCACCGCAGTCCGGGACACCCCGACGTGCGTTTCGCCAACTCACGTTTGGCTTTCTCGAGGGGAAGTGTGCTGGGCATGGATATTGAACCTTTTAACAGCATTCCTATTAGGTCATCTGGTTGTCAGCTGATCAATTCCTCACGCGCCGTGTATGGGCGGCGCATGCGCACTTCCCCGGCATTCCCCAGCTCCGAACATCCGGCGATGCCCGGCCGGAAAGCGAGTGGGGACGGGAAGTCCCCAGTCGCAAGCAGACACAGGCTGTGCCGGATCATCGGAGCCGGGAGAACCCGCAGGAAGGACGCAGGCGCACAACAGCGGCGCCGATCACAGTGACCCAGTGTCATAATGAATAAGTATAAGAAACAAACAAACAATGCAAAGAATAAAAATGAAACAACAAAAACAGGTCCTCCACAGTCATTATCTGCTGGATAAATCTTCATATTAGCTCTTTCAAGCATCTTCAGATAATCAGCTTCACTTGTGGGGAAATCAGCAACCAATGGATATGATAGATGTGCAAGCATCCACAGATACATAGTCATAATAGACTGAATAAAAAAAGTGGGGGGGGGAGATAATGAGATTAAAAACACACAACCAACACAACAATTAAAAATACAAAAAGTGGAGGAAGTAAATCCACAAGTGCTTTCTATAGAAAAGGGCCAAAATTGTCGTGTTGGTTGTGTGTGTTTTTAATCTCACTTTTTCTCCCCCCCGTGCTTTCACCTTCACATGGTGAATCGCTTTACTAAGCGGGACAATCAGGTCATACAGTGGCCTTATGTCATTTTGAGACATTACCATTTTGTTTCAAATTGGGTGTTTATTTTTGGAAACTGATCATTGGGGTTACATTTCTGTGGCTAGTATTCATGGCGTGCGCAGTATCACCTTTTTCCGGTTTTGGTGTTTACATTAAATCTTTGTCTATGCTTGTGCCTGTCATTTTATTCCTTGCATGTTAATAAAGGCTGTATTTTAACCCATTAAACTCCTGTGGTTCTCTGGCTTTTCAACTTTTCACAGTGGAGTGGCTCATGTGTACTTATAGGGCGTATATACACCCGGTGTTTATATTATAATGAATCTGGCATTTGTTGTACTATATATACCTTGTATTTGGTAATACTGTACCCTTTTTCAACTTATTATTTTATTGGGTAATCCATACTAAGCCTGTGAGCGTCTGTGTATGCCTCATGAAATATATACGGAGATTTACTGTTATCCATAGACTGTATAGAGCTGTATGCTTCTGATACAGTACCATATATCTGCTGGTATTTTGGGTCCATTTTCCAAAACATGAGGAAGTATGGTGGAAGAGGACGCAGATGTGGGCATGGAGGGCCACCTGGTACTGATGGTGGTGGTGATGCATCTGCTGGTAGTGCCAAAAACACAATAGCAGCTAAGGCAGGAGGTGTTGAGCCAGCGTCATGGTGTAGCTCTGGAAGGCCTGTAAGGCTCCTTTTTCTGGAAGTAGGTAGACTGCTTTTAAAGCCGGAGTATCAGGAATTGTTTGTGGCTTACATTGCTGAAACAGCCTCCAGCTCTATCACCTCCTCTTCTGAAGTTGTAAAAAAATGCAAGCACTGAGTCGTAACTGCAGGCTTCTGGTCAGGAGCAACCCCTTTCCTTGTGTCCTTCACCCACACCCAAAGTGAAGGATGTGGAAGCACACACTTCAGATTACTCCATGGAGCTCTTTTCACAGACCATGCCTTGGTTAATTAAAAATAGGGCTCATCATGTACTGGAGCAATGTAAATGGGGCAGATCAGACACTGGAGCAGCATCTAAGGGGCCCATTATACACTGGAGCATTACAAATGGGGCCGATTATATATGGAGCATTATGTGGAGCTCATCATATACTGTATGGAACATTATATGTGACTAATTATTTGGTATGGAGAAATATATGGGGCTTATTATTCTGTATGGCGCACAATGTCATGGCCATAACACTGTATGGAGTAATATACTGTCCTGTTTTTGAGCTATTGTACAATTTAAAATAGATCAGTCATGTCATGTAAGCAGTGAAGTATGTGTCATTGTACTATATCTATATTTCTGTGGCGTATCGGACCATCTTGAGTTGTGGTATGCGTTAAAGGGGCGCACTAACACTCTTTGGCCCAGGGCACACGAAAACCTGGAGCCAGCCCAACCTCCCCACAACTTTAGCCAAATAGCCCCCAGTTTTCAATGCATAACTATTATTAGGAAGTAAATTAAGGTTGACAAGCTTCAGTAATAAGAATTGATGTTTTTGGCATTGAAATGGGCACTATTGGTGTGTTTACTGTCTCCCACTCCCTGCCGACTTTGCTTCCCCATTGACTTGCATTGGGTTTCGTGTTTCAGTCGGCCTCCGACTTTTCCCTAAGTTCGACCCGACTTTTGCGAAAGTCGGGTTTCATGAAACCCGACTCGACCTGAAAAAAGGCAAAGTCGCTCCTCTCTAGTAGGGATGAAGGGGCGGAAGAGTCTCGGCAGATTTTTTGGAGAACACGTCCGCGTACTGCTGGCAGTGCCTTGGGAGTGCGGAGAGATCCATGGCAACCTCAGTAGAAGCTATCTGAACGCAGTCCCTCTTGCACCTACCTTCACAGGACTTGCTCCAAACCGGTATTCTCCCCGAGGACCACTCTATATGGGGAGAATGGCAATGCAGCCAGGGAACTCCTAGGAGGACCTGGTCGGTGCCCTCTGGCATAATGAGAAGAGACAACGTCTCGTGGTGGGACAGCGAGAGCCCAAGGGGAGCTGTCTGGTGTGTGATTTGGGATGGTAAGGTCGAACCATTCACCACCCTAATGGTCACGGGGTGAGGAAGTGGCACCAAGGGAACTGCGTGCCGTTGGGCGAAGGCCGAGGACATAAAGTTTCCATCTGCCCAGGAGTCTAAACAGACCTCTACCTTCCAGGTGGAAGTATCGCTCTCTAATGTCCCTCTGAAGGACAGTTTGAAGGAGAAAGTTCCAGTGTCTAGTAGGCCTCCTCCGACTACCACTAGATGTGGCCCTTTCCCGACCGCAGAGGGCACCTGCTGGCCAGGTGACCAGGCTGTCCACACTGGAAACAGCGTATGGAGGTGCGCACAGGGTGAGACTTGGAACCGGTGTGAGACACATCCATGGCCTCCGGAGGCACGATGGGGTGGGTCCAGAGGTCTAGAGAAGGCGGGAGCCAACCTAACACTCGGTCTGGACTGAGAACGCTCCAACCCACGCTCCGTAAAATGGAGATCTATGCGGGTAGAGATGGTAATCAGCTCCTCCAGACTAACGGGAACCTCCCTGGTCGCTAGAGCATCCTTAACGTGCTCCGACAAAACTCTCCAGAACACAGTGATGAGTACCTTATCAGGCCATTCCAGCTCGGAAGTTAGTGTCCGGCAGCAGACGGCATAATGGCTGACCGAGAGGAGACCCTGTGTTAATGCCAATAACGGAAGAGAGGTGTCGTGTGTGACCCGTGGCCCCAAGAAGACCTGTTTTAAGAATGTCAGGAACTGTGCAGCACTCAGAACCACGGGGTCACCACAGTGGGGTGGCCCATTCCAGAGCCCTGCCCAACAGAAGGGAGATGATGAACCCCACCTTAGCCTGCTCTGAAGGGAATCACGTGGCCAGTAACTCAATGTAGATAGAGCACTGACTCACGAAACCCCTACATTCGGTGCTGTCGCCCGAGAACTTGTCGGGCGATGGGAGACGGGACAATGTCAGGGCAGGAATGGACGTGGAGGTGTGGGAAACTGCCTCTGCTGCCACCTGGACGGCAACTGCAGTGACGTCCGCAGCTGAAGCTGAGTGCTCGAGAGCGGACAACCTGACCTCCAGCTGCTGGACATATCGCTGCAGGGACTGCTCGTCCGTCATTGTTAGCCAGGCCCTGACGCTATGATAATGTTATGGGCTGGCGGAACGCACCAAATAATAAAGATGGAATAATATATGAGGTACGTTCGCAGCCCGGGGCCCACCGTGCAGAGGTGACCAACTGCAGCTAAACAATGAGAAGAAGGAGTGTGTGTAACCACTAACCCGGTGCTAGCAGGAACGAACTCCGTTACTTCACATCATTCATGCCAGCCGGCGAACTGCAACCTGTTAACGTCACAGGTCACGGTAATGTGAACCACCGCTTGGAGCGGGTGCAATGTCCGCTCTGATGGATGCCACTAACCAGCCTGTCAATGGTGTTGGAAAGCGCACATATGGCACACGGTGCTGCTCTGGCGGACGCTGCGGTAGCAGTAGTCCAGGAGGCCTGTACTGGCCGACACCCAGGGCGCTAGTGGATGATGAGGAGACACACTGCGGCGCTAAGCAGTGTCAAAGCTATGGTGTTGACTCTGATTCCTAACCCTAACTAATACGTAATATCCAAGGAGGGGGTAATTATAATGCGTCAATCACCAGGCTCATTCATCCATCATCACACATACACTAAGCACTATAGTCTCAGAGTCTATCATAGCGCATGGCGGGGCGGCCATGCAAACCTTTTATAGCCGTGTACTTCCGGAGTCTTCCTGATCCCCCTGATGGTCCAATCAGAACTGGAGAAGGACCTGAGCATTTGACTCCCGATCCCCAATGGGAGATCGTCCCATGAGCATGCTCAATGGAGCGATGGAAGGACATAGACTCTGGAGTCTTTTGCTGCTGGCCAGGCTGCCTTGTCATAACTGGACCAGAGGTGGCAGCAGCAGCTAAACCCACACTGCTGGTGTGAGCAGAACGCTGGGATTGAGGAGTTTGCTGAGCAGGCTCCACTGCAGCCGAAGAAGAATGGGATACCATTGATGGCAAAGCTCGGGATTCCTGCTGTGCAGCGCCCGGAACCCGACGCCTAACAAAAGGTACAATTTGATAGTTCTATTCCTTTTGTTCTGTAAACCACACTCCTTCACGCTCTGGCATTTCAGAAAAAATATACTGTAGTTAGAAGATCCAGCCGGCGACCATGGGCAGAGAAGAGTCCGGCACCAACCCAGGCTAGCTTATCCCAACACTGCTCCTGCTATGGGAGAGATCTGTTAATCAACTCTACGGGTGCTAGGGAAAGCTGGTCAGAGATTTTTTTTTCATTATTATCAAACAAATACCGTATATACTCATGTAAAAGCCAAGACTTTCAGCCCATTTTTTTGGGCTGAAAGTCCCCCTCTCGGCTTATACACGAGTCATATACCTGTGGGTCGGAGGGGGAGGGGGAGCGGGCGTGTCAGAGATCATACTGACCCCCCCTGACATGTCTCTGCAGCCCCCTCACTTCTCCCACAGTCTCTCCCTTCCTTGCATCAGCGGTCACATGGTACCGCTCATTAAACTCATGAATATGCACATATTCATGAGTTTAATGAGTTGTACCACGTGACCGCTGAAGGAAGGGAGTCCAGGAGAAGCAGGGGGGCTGCAAAGACCGTGCCAGAAGGGGGTAAGTATATCCAATATTCATCTGTCCCAGATCCATCGCTGCTTGCTGCTGTCTGTTGCATCCTCTGTCAGTGACGTTTAGGCAGAAGAGGGCGCGATGACATGGTTAGTGCGCATCGCGCCCTCTGCTGCCTGAACAGTCACTGACAGGATGCGGCAGACAGCAGCGATGGAATGGGGACAGGTGAATATCTCAGATGCTGTGTCCTGAGCCAGCAGCAACACCGGCACCTCTCCCCCATAGCGTGCCAGTGTCTCCACCTGCTCAGGACGTGGCACCTGGCCCCCAGGGAGGAGAGGTGAGTATGCCATTTTTTTGCAGCAGCAGCATATGGGGCATAATCTATGGAGCATTTTATGGGGGCATAATCTATCGAGCATTTTATGGGGCATAATCTATGAAGCATCTTATGGGGCATTTTATGTGGGAATAATCTATGGAGCATCTTATGGGGCCATAACCTTTATGGAGCAGCATATGAGGCATATTATTCTATGGAGCATCTTATGGGGCCATTATTAACCTTTGTGCAGCATTATATGGGGTGTATTTTGTATGGAGCAACTTAATGGGCCCATCATGAACTGTATGGAGCATTATATGGGGCTCCTGATTCAATATGGATATTCAAAAACATTTAACCTACTGATGTCTTAATTTATTTTACATTTATTGGTATCTATTTTTATTTTTGAAATTTACTAATAGCTGCTGCGTTTTCCACTCTAGGCTTATACGCGAGACGATAAGTTTTCCCAGTTTTTTGTGGCAAAATTAGGGGGGTCGGCTTATACACGAGTATATACAGTATGTATAATGTATAGGCTTATTTCACATCAGCATTTTTCAATTCTGCTGTTAGTTCTGCTGAGCCTGATCTGTCACAGCCGCATCTATTGTCTTCTATTTATGGCCTGAACTGCAACTGAGACTCCAAATTGCCTGAACTGTAGATGTGAACATAGCCTTACAATAATACCACATCTTGTTTTGAAGTGTCAAAAGGAACAGACACAGTCTTTCTTTTTTTTTCTGCGTTCCAACTGTTGTATAGTCCTTTTTTCAAATTTGATATTTCAATGAGCACCACAAAAAAGTGAGCAAAAATGTTTGTTTTTATATACAATCAAAAATTACATCTCAATAGGATGGAAAATATGATGTGATCCTAGCTTAAATCTCAGCCCCAGCAGCATTATCAGATGCTCTAGTAATGAATCCAATCTGCCATTCAAAAAAATACTGCTTTTTTTATATATTATCTTTTCCTCCCGCTCATGGAACTCTAGGAAAATGCCTGTGTCATATACAAAGCTGCACTCAAAGCAATCCTGTATTATTCATAGCTGTATTTCGTAGAAGGAGTGAATATGTTATCTGTAGAATAGTGTGGATATTCACATAGCTGAAAGCATCATTATTTTCAGCGATTACTTTAGTATGCTGCATGGGTCATGAATGATGACTAATTTTCTGGCATTCAATTTTTTTACACTTACTTAAAAAACTGTGTGTAATTTGGTTTCCACCTCTATGTAATATGTACATGCATTTGTGATGTCTGGATTAACAAAACCAATGTGCTGGCTAGGTGTAAAATAAGTGGTGCTAACAGAGTGGGACTTCCTTGCACTGGGTCATACTTTCCTGGCTCTGCTTTTCATCATCTGCCAGTAATTCCAGCAGACTGAAAACTACTTATCAGTCTAAAGCTTGGTGTTACACTATCTCCGACTCTCTGAGCTCAGCTCCTTTGGAGTGTATAGTATAACTATTGGGACTTCAATAAATTCCTTTTTTGTCAGAGAACAGGTGTCTGAGAAAATAAACAGCAAAAGAAAATATAAAGCATACTTATATGTTAAATATGTATTGTTACCAATTTTTTCCACTTTACCCCTTTCATTTGCTATTTTCTAAAAGCTGAACAACACATCATGTATGCAGTATGTCAGATTGAGCAAGAGCTCATGACTAGAGATGGGCGAACCCGAATAGTAAAGTTAGGTGTCTGTACCGAACACCTACTGTTCGGGCATGGACACCGAGCATGGACTTTATCAGGAAGTCCATGTTACTGTTTGGGTTCAGTCCCCCGAACACTGGGTGTGTGCATGACAAAGCGGAAAACACTACTTCTGAATGGTGGTAAAATCATCACTGCCAGTCCGACAGTTGCGGTTCCCATGCTGTCAAATGACAGTGCATGCGCACAGCTGTGATCGAAGGTATAAAGTTTATCTCCGGTCACTGGTGTCAGCTGATTGGACTACTGCTCCCATAAGCCGACGCCTGCTGACGCTAATAACAGCAAGAGAAGAAGCGGGTGATGGGAGGATTCATCAATTCATCAGCCAGCACCAGTGCTGTAAATAAATAAGTAAAAAAAACAGTGTGCGTTCAATAGTATTTTTGATAACTAGCCAGGCAAAACTCACAGCTAGGGGCTGCAACCCTCAACTGTCAGGTTCAGCAAGGCTGTTTATCAAGAATAGTCAAGAATACAGGGGTCCCCACTCCGATTTTTTTAATTATTTAAATTAATAATTTAAAAAAATGCATGGGGTACCCCCATTTTTGACAACCAGCCAAGCTAAAGCAGACAGCTAGGGGTTGGTATTTACAGGCTGGTAAGGGGCCATGGATATTGAGCCCCCAGCCTAAAAATAGCAGCCCACAGCTGCCCAGAAAAGGTGCATCTATTATATGTGCCAATTCTGATGCTTTGCCCAGCTTTCCTACTTGCCCTGTAGTGGTGGCAAGTGGGGTTCATATTTGTGAGGTTGATGTCACCTTTGTATTCTCTGGTGTCATCAAGCCAATGGATTACTAATGAAAAGGCAACTGTAAGACACCTATCCTATACTTATATGATAAATAAAAACATAACCAGAATAAAGTCCTTTATTTGAGAAAAAAGCAAAAAACACTTTTACTTTTTTATTTTAAAAATAACAAACATGGTTATACTCACCTAACACCCAGTCCATTGAATCCCTCATCTCCTGTAATAAAACAAAAATAAAAAAAAAACAATATCCCTCACCTGTCTGTCATTCTGTTCCACACTATAATCCATGTCTTGGCGATAAAGAATTTTCAAACTGTACGGTGCAAAGATGCAACTGTCCAGGCTGAGAACCACTGGGGAATGAGAGTCTGCTAGCTCAGCCTCAGTGACTAGCGGTGACATTATTGAGGTTACTGCTGGTCAGTGAGGCTGTGTTCCCAGCCGGCAAATGAACTGCAGTGACCTTGGTAATATCACTGCAGTGAAATTCTCCCGGTGAACTGCAGTGAAACTGTCTCTGCTCCATGAGTCTTTTTCTCAATGTGCTAGCAGTGATCTCACCGAGGTCACTGCACTTCCTTGGCCTGCCTGGGAACGCAGCCTCAGTGAGCTCCAGTAACCTCAATGATATCACCGCTAGTCACTTAGGCTGAGCTCACAGCAGCTGATTCCCCAGTGGTTCTCAGCCTGGACAGTTACATCTTGGAACCATCCAGGTTTAAAACTGTTTATCCCCCTTACATGGATTACAGCGTGGGAAGAACGACGGACAGGTAAGGGATATGGTTGTTTTTTATTTTTGTTTCAATACAGAAGATGAGGGTGTGTTTTGTTGTATTTCAAATAAAGAACTTTATTATGGCTGTGTTAATTTAGACATATAATTCTAACCTCCCATTTATAAGAATAAGGGAGAAACGAAGAGATCCCAAAAGCATAAAAATAATTTTATTCAAAATTATTTAAAATACAATACAAAAAGAGTTAAAAGGCATAATGCTGTCCGGGGACACTGAGCAAAAAAGGGGTGTGGTGTAGTAACCACTGTGTTTGCTAGGGGGCGCTGTGTTGATGTCCCAGGAGAAAGGATGAATGGCAGAATACTGAATGGCCATTATGTATCTCAAAGTTGGTGGCTTTGAGATGGAGACATATGTGTTGATCAGCAGTGATACTGCTGAGGTGTTGCTTTAATGTGACAGGGAGAAGTCTCCAGCTAACTAGGGAGATGGGTGGGCAAGTTACCTACAAACCCACCCAGGGGTTGTGTTTAAAGAACACTGTTGTAAAGAGTGTGTAAGTGCTTGAAGGACCTGTGATGAGGTCAGAATCATGTGACCCGGTGGGTGTGGCTATGAACCATATAATGTGGCCAGGGTAGGTCACATGGGGTGAATGCTGGGACCCGATTGGTCCAGTGTGGATGGTCCCGCTGAGATGGAACTTCCTGGCTAACAGCCTGTGAAGTGGCTGTGGTGAATGGCTACACGTGTCTGAGAGTTCCCAGGGGAGGGAATGAACGTCTGCAGTAAGCTGAAGCAGCCATGAGGAAACCTGGACGTGGGTGAGATAAGTGAGGCTAAGAGAGCCTGTATGCTGGACATTGTACAACGCGTGTGAACACAGGGTTTACAGAGTGAAACTCTGCCATGGACACTGCTGTTTATATGAAGTTTTGTTGCTGCTGTGGGTTTATGATGTTGAATAAACCACATGGACTATGCTTGCTTTATGGAAAATCTGTGCCGGATCTGATTTTGTGGCTGCTGAGCGAGTATCCCCTACCCGAATAACAGCGCTACCTCACAGGGGGTACATGAAAAATACCCATATAAAGTCTGCAGTACACTATATTGTTCTAATATGCTATACTAGTACACTATTACACGTCTCACTATAGCTGCAATACAGCATGTGAAAATTTAAGAGAAACAATACACAAGCACTTTTCTCATATACGTAATATAGGCAAGGTTAGCTATATAAAATATAACGTGCAAGATAGGCACAATTATGACTGTTTCAGTATATGCACCATCAGACAACCAGACTTTATCACAAGCGCTTCCAGCATTTATATGGGTATTTTTCATGTACCCCCTTTTTTGCTCAGTGTCCCCGGACAGCATTATGCCTTTTAACTCTTTTTGTATTGTATTTTAAATAATTTTGAATAAAATTATTTTTATGCTTTTGGGATCTCTTCATTTCTCCCTTATTCTTATGATAAATGGGAGGTTAGAATTTATTCCATGGCGCTTTACATGTGAAAAGGGGAAATATAGACAAGTATAATAAACATGTGTAAGATAAGGGACACATAAGTACATAAGGAGAGGGGACCCTGCCCGCGAGGGCTCACAGTCTACAGGGATGGGTGAGTCTTTGTTGAAGTGCCCGATGAGATTTGACACTTTGTGTGGTAACTGTGTTAATTTACAGTTTGACTATAGGATTAGTAATGAATAGGAGCAGTAGCATAACTACTAGGGGGCCGTCACATGAAGGGGCCCACGGGGAATCATGAGGCAGAATACAGTACAGGAGGATAGCAGGAAAATGCCTGCTCCCCTGCCTGACAGAGACCCTGCATGCTGGTAACACAGTGGCCAGTTACAGAGTCTACCCCCTGTACTGTACGGTGCAGGCTTACTGACCTGAGGAGCTTCTGTCAGGTTGCAGATTTGTGCACGCTCTGATTTTCTCAGACACGCTGGGTCCTAGTGCCCACCCTGCATTGCACTCTGACACTTCTCGGTCCTGCCTTACTGCCTGTAAACCTCATTGGGAAGTGGGGATTTAATTTATTAGATTTATCAAATGAAGGAATGTCATGATCACTGGGGGGTGATGGTGATGGGATGGGGTATTGTGGGGTCTGAAGTGAGGGAAGGGAGACAGGGCACTGGCAGGTGAATGTGAGAGGATGGGGGTATTGTTGGGGAGAGGGCACAGGGCACTGGGGGTGAGTGTGAGAAGATGGGGTATTGTGGGGGAGGGGGACAGGGCACTGGGGGGGGTGAATGTGAGAGGATGAGGGTATTGTGAGAGCTGAGGTGGGTGAGTGGGCAACAGGATACGGGGGGGCTGATTCTGATAATTATATTGTTTTGTTAGGACATTATATGCACTCCACTCTATGAACCCTGACCTAAATCCTATTGAGCATCTTTGGAAAGAGCTTAAACATGCTATCTGGAAAAGGCAACCTCCAAACATAAGTCAACTGGAGCAGTTTGCGGTTGAGGAGTGGGCCAAAATACCTGTCGAGAGGTGCAAAAGTCTTATTGACAGTTACAGGAATCGTTTGATTGCATTGATTGCCTCAAAAGGTTGTGCAACAAAATATTAAGTTAAGGGTACCATCATTTCTGTCCAGGCCTAGTTCATGAGTTTTATTTTTTTTTAAATTCTGTGGAAGCATGGCTGAAAAGCAATGTCTGACTTTCTTTTGTTCATTTTCATAGATTTTTTATTTATTATTACTTTTGTCAGATTCAGGTTATTTCTGGGACCATTGTGGGTTTTTCTGTCATTAAACGAGGGGTACCAACAATTTTGACCATGTGTGTATTTACCCCTTTCCGACGTTGGTAGCAAATTTACGCCGATGTTGGACTCCCTCCCTTTGATGTGGGCTATGGCAGTGAGCCCACATACTTCCCAGGACATGTCAGCTGTTTTAAACAGTTGACATGTGCCTGGAATAGCCACGGGAAGAATTGCGATCCACTCGTGGCTATTAACCTGTTTAATGCTGCTGTCAAACGCTTACAGCGGCATTTAACTCGCGCTTCCGGTCATCGGTCCAGAAATCCACCCACCATTGTCCACCGTCACATGATCGCGGGTCACCTGTGGACTGGCATGACAACCAGAGGTCTCCTGGAGACCTCTATGATTGTCACTAGAGTTGAGCGACTTTTGGTTTTTTATGGTCGAGTTTCGTTTCATGAAACCCGACTTTTCCAAAAGTCGGGTCGAGCAAGATCGGCCGATTATAGGGAAAAGTCGGGGTCGTCCCGAAACACGAAACCCAATGTAAGTCAATGGGGAATAAAAGTCGGCAGTGAGAGGAGGACAGGAAACACACCTACAGTGCTCATTTGAATGCAAAAAGCATCAATTCTTCTTACTTAAGCTGGTCAACCTTAATTAACTTCATAATACAAGTTACGCACTGAAAAATGGGGGTTATTTGGCTAAAGTTGTGGGGGGGGGAGGGCTGGCTCCAGGTTTTCATGTGCCCTGGGCGAAAGAGCGCCCCTTTAATACATAATACCACAACTCATCATGCTCCGATACGGCAGAGAAATAGCGGTATAGTACAATGAAAAATACTTCACTTTTTACATCTCATGACGAGGCCCATCTATTTCTCCATACAGAATCATTGGTCCCATATAATGTTTGAAACAGTATATGATGAGCTCCACATAATGCTACAGTATATGTTGGTCCCCATGGATGAAGCTCCACTGTCTTATGGGCCCAAATAATGCTCCAAACATAATGGGCCCCATTTGTAATGCTCTAGTGTATAATGGGCCCTGTAAATGCTGCTCCAGTGTCTGATGTCCACCTTTGGAATGTTCCAGTGTATGGTGGGCCCCATCTATCATTCTCCAGAGTATAGTGCTCCCCAAAAATTGCTGTCCCAACATTGAAAACAATCAAATAAGTCTCCTCGCTAGGGAATCCCTGTACTAGTCTGGACTCCTCGTCGTCCCCATCTTCCATCTCACTGCACAGTATTTCAACCTTGCAAGTGCTGTGATACTGAGCAAGCAGGGGGGGCACACTCGTTGGCGACGGCACTGGCACAGGGCCCCTGATAGTACGGTGGTGTGTCTGATGGCGTGTGGGCCGAACCTGCACTTTCATCTGCAGCTTCCTCTTTGTCACCGTGTAAGATGGAACTGTATATGGGAAGGGTAACCTGAGTTTCATCAGGGTCAGATTCAGGCCGGGTAGCGTGCGAGGGGAATGTAGTGGTCTGGGTCAATGTACCAGCAGATTCATCGAGCAGTGGCTGGGCATCAGTGCACTTGTGTCGCCCCCAGGAGTACGGTCGCCACAGTGACATTACCTTCCTCCTAGGGAGTGTGATGTCATGCTTGGGAGCAACGAAGGATCTCTCTAGCAGGTTAACTGATTGGGCGGCGTTATTCCCACGAGTCATGACCCTCCAAACAGCGTTCATGAAGGCAAAGTGTTTGTTTTACGTGGGCAGTATGGTTGCAAAGCTGAACCTTAAAGGAATGTCCAGAAGGGCACCACCAGGAGTGGAGCCTACGGCGTAATATGACTCAACACGGGCAACCTCAACCATGCCAGCTACAGAACAGATGCACACATTGCAAGCTTAATTCCGTTAACGAACGAGACTCCGTCATGCCCCGCGGTCCGAGTCTGGCTTACTAGAGGGACACGTGAGGCTCTGGCACATGAGATTGGCCAATAAGTGGTGTGTCATGCCCTTACATGTCCGTGGCTGCATGTGCGCTACACTGAAAAGGCCAGCGTTTGTCGCTTACAGGTGCAGATAACCCGCTGGACAACGTTAGTGATGGGGATCACTGATTACAATTATTACTCGCGAACGATGATTTCCCAGTAAGTGCAGGTCAACCGCAGTTCCTGAATTAGGCCTAACCGTCATTCCTGAAAAAAATGAAAAACTTATGTGTGCAAACCACAGGTGCTGTAGCTTGCTTAACAGCTCGCCAGCCGTTCTCACGGCCAGTATGGGTTACACGTGATTGCACAAAGGTGAGAAAGGGTACCGTATCCCCGGATAACATGTATGGATAGCGTACACATTCAAAATATATGTCTATACATCAGGAGGCAGGCTCAGACGGTGTTAGGCCCAGTATGGCTTGCACGTGATTGCACAAAGGTGAGAAAGGGTACCGTATCCCCGGATAACATGTATGGATAGCGTACACATTCAAAATATATGTCTATACATCAGGAGGCAGGCTCAGATGGTGTTAGGTCCAGTATGGATTGCACGTGATTGCACAAAGGTGAGAAAGGGTACCGTATCCCCGGATAACATGTATGGATAGCGTACACATTCAAAAGATATGTCTATACATCAGGAGGCAGGCTCAGATGGTGTCAGGCACAGTATGGCTTGCACGTGATTGCACAAAGGTGAGAAAGGGTACTGTATCCCCGGATAACATGTATGGATAGCGTACACATTCAAAAGATATGTCCATACATCAGGAGGCAGGCTCAGACGGTGTAAGGCCCAGTATGGCTTGCAAGTGATTGCACAAAGGTGAGAAAGGGTACCGTATCCCCGGATAACATGTATGGATAGCGTACACATTCAAAAGATATGTCTATACATCAGGAGGCAGGCTCAGACGGTGTTAGGCCCAGTATGGCTTGCACGTGATTGCACAAAGGTGAGAAAGGGTACTGTATCCCCGGATAACATGTATGGATAGCGTACACATTCAAAAGATATGTCTATACATCAGGAGGCAGGCTCAGACGGTGTTAGGCCCAGTATGGCTTGCACGTGATTGCACAAAGGTGAGAAAGGGTACCGTATCCCCGGATAACATGTATGGATAGCGTACACATTCAAAAGATATGTCTATACATCAGGAGGCAGGCTAAGACGGTGTTAGGCCCAGTATGGCTTGCACGTGATTGCACAAAGGTGAGAAAGGGTACCATATCCCCGGATAACATGTATGGATAGCGTACACATTCAAAATATATGTCTATACATCAGGAGGCAGGCTCAGACGGTGTTAGGCCCAGTATGGCTTGCACGTGATTGCACAAAGGTGAGAAAGGGTACCGTATCCCTGGATAACAAGTATGGATAGCGTACACATTCAAAATATATGTCTATACATCAGAAGGCAGGCTCAGACGGTGTTAGGCCCAGTATGGATTGCACGTGATTGCACATTGGTGAGGAAGGGTACCGTATCCCCGGATAACATGTATGGATAGCGTACACATTCAAAATATATGTCAATACACCAGGAGGCAGGCTCAGACGGTGTCAGGCACAGTATGGATTTGACGGCCCAGACTACACAGCGGAGGAGCAGGGAGAGGTAAAGATTGCAAATGCTGGGGCCCTGCCCAAGCAAGGGGGGCCCACTCGTGGGCGTCGGTACTTGCACTGGGCCCCTCATAGTACGGCGGTGTGTCTGATGGCGGGTGTGCACCACCACCGTCAGAGACACTTGATTGCACTATGAGGGACCCTGTGCCAGTGCCCGCACCCAAGAGTCGGCCTACCCACCTGTCCAGGGCAACGGCACTCACACGGTGTCGTGCGCTAGGTGGTGACCTCGGCCATGGGGGGGAGGGAGCACAGTTAGGGAGTTTTAGAAAGTGGCATATGCTGATGTTGGACATTCAGCTGATGCAAAAGGCGAAATAGGTCAAGTCCCAGGAAGAGGTGGACCAAAGCAAGCCATTTTTCTGTTACCCTATGTGTCATCAGGGGAAGGTGGGACAAAATCCTTGGAAACCCATGCATGGTTTATTTTAATGAAGGTTAGATCATCCACATTTTGGGTTGACAGACGGGTCCTTTTTTCTGTCAGGATTGATCCAGCTGCACTGAAGACTCTTTCCGATAGCACACTTGCAGCTGGGCAAGCGAGCTCCTGTAAGGCATATTGTTCCAATTCAGGCCAGGTGTCCAGTTTAGCAGCCCAATAGTCAAAGGGGAATGACCTGTGTGGGAGAACATCGATATGAGAGGAAAAGTAGTTTGTAACCATAGTTGACAACTGCTGTCTCCTGTCACTTTCCATCGATGATGTATTACCAGTTGTGTGAGCGGTACTTGAAAAATCAGTCCACAACATTGTCATGAAACCCCTGTCTCCAACGCCACTTCTGCTGTGTGCACCATGAACACCTCTGCCAAGGTGCCCCCGGCCCGTACGGCTCGTGTGAGAACCATCACCGCTGCTGTGTGCTGGGAATGCCTCAAGCAACTGATTTACCAGAGTTGCTTGTTTATTAGCCAATATTAGGTCAAGGTTCTCCTGTGGCATGATGTTTTGTAATTTGCCTTTATAGCGTGGATCCAGGATGCTGGCCAACCAGTAGTCGTCATCGTTCATCATTTTGGCAATGCGGGGGTCACTTTTTTGGGTTCGCAATGTCGATAATGAGGCGGTGGTTGGGAAGGTGGAGCAATCGCTGCAGCTTCTGCATACGAACGGAGTGTACAGGCGACCGGCGGATGTGCGCGCACAGTCTTCGCACCTTATGGAGCAGGGCTGTTAACTCCGGATAATTTTTGAGGAAGCACTGCACCACCAGGTTCAAGGTGTGAGCCAAGCAAGGTATGTGGCTTAGTTTTGAAAGGGCTATGGCTGCCACAAAATTACGGCCGTTATCACTAACTACCTTGTCTGCCTCAAGATTTACACTGCCCAGCCATGACTCAGTTTGTCGCTTCAAGTACTCGGCCAGCACCTCGGCGGTGTGTCTGTCGCCCAAACACATCATCTGCAACACAGCCTGCTGACGCTTTCCACTAGCTGCTCGATAGGGGGACACCTCGTGTGCAACAGTGGCAGCTGCAGATGGAGTGCTCGTACGACTGCGCTCTGTGGACGAGCTTTCGCTTCTGGAGGAAGAGGAGGAGGAGGGTGGAACGCCTACAGCCAACTGTTTCCTATACCGTGGGCTAGGCAGCACTGTCCCACCACCGCTGTCCCCTGTGGACCCTGCATCCACCACATTAACCCAGTGCGCAGTGATGGACACGTAACGGCCCTGGCCATGCCGACTGGACCATGCATCAGTTGTGAGGTGCACCTTTCCACTCACTGACTGCTTGAGTGCATGGACAATGCGGTCTTTCACATGATGGTGGAGGGCTGGGATGGCTTTGCGAGAGAAGAAGTGGCGACTGGGTAGGTCATAGCGTGGTACTCCATAGGCCATGAGTTCGCGGAAAGCTGCGCTTTCCACCAACCGATAGGGCATCATCTCAAACGAGATTAGTTTGGCAATGTGGGCGTTCAAACCCAGTGTACGCGGATGAGAGACTGAGTACTTTCTTGACCTACTCATAGTGTCTGGGAGGGTGAGCTGGACTTGAGAGCTGCATATGGTAGAAGTAGCGGTGGACAGGGCGGACTGAGAGAGGGTTGATGATGGTGATGGAGTTGGTGTTCTTTCTGATGGCCTAGATTCAGTATTTCGTTGATATAACAGTGGGATTCCCTGACTGCTGTGGCCTTGCAACGACACCTCAACATTTGCTGCTGTGCTAACCGGTGGGCTTAGGCTGGTTTCACATTTGCGTTTTTTTGCGCTGGAAAAAAACGCATACGTGCGCATGCGTTTTTTCCCCTATATTTAACATGGGTGCGCATACCTGCGCGCTGGTAAGCGCATGTATGCGATTTTCATGAGCTGCGTTTTTTTGGGGTGTGCGTTGGTATTTTCCAGACGCAGCATGTTGCATTTTTTGGCCCTTGAAAAAATCGCATGCGCACGTATGCGCACGTTTTGCGCTAAAAATGGCCATTATAGCCTATGGATGCGCATACGTGCGCACTGGCATGCGCAGGTATGCGTTTTTTTAGCGCTGCGTTTTTTTGGTGGTGTCCACTTGTTGTCCTAGTTATAATCTTCTAAAGTCAAAAAAAAAAAGTCTATATAAAGGAGGTGCCTGCCATAACTCTGCCACTACTACACTGACAGATTGAAGAGCAGACAGTCAACCAAGAACCCATTATATCAGCGAAGAATGTGAGTATATTACATTATATGCCTGTCCTTTTAAATTATGTATGTACTAATGATTTTTATTATTTTTACATGCAGTATGTCTTCAGAATCAGAGTATTCCCCATCGCGGCAGGAATTGGCGCAAGCAGACCGTGAGGTGATTATTTTCGTGCATCTGGTAAGTATATCTGCTGCTTCTCCAAATCTCTTACGTTTTTTTCAACTTTTTTAAGACATCGTCATCATCATCTTCTGCGGACGGGACTAGTGAGGGCGAAGAGCAGGAGCAGCGAAGCCAAGTCCCGGTGGTGATACGGAATGTAAGTATCAAATGATTTGTAATGTTCTTTATTTTTTATCTTCTATTTTTACTCTTTTTTATGTTTCTTTTTTTGTAACTTTTTATTCAATTTAAATTTGATTATTCTAATGAATGTGTTTTGTCTAGGTTCCACAACGGGATGAAGACGTATACCTGGATAATGATCAGCTCATCAGCCTGGTCCAGGAGCGTTCGCCGTTGAGGGACAGCCGTGACCGGCTGCACAAGGACATTGTGGTGACCCGGCGGCTATGGAATGAGGTGGCCGCAGCGTTGATGGATGGCTGGGACAGCGCCACAGCATCCTCCAAAAAGGCGTTTAGTGAGTATTTCCCTGCTCTGTATTGTGCCTCAGTGACTGTTGTCCTTGACGGCACTGTTGGGTTTCGTGCTAGGCGTATTCTAGCAGGAAACCCAACAGTGTCATCGGGGTCTACAGTGACTGCTTTGAGTATTGTATTGCTACATTGTGCCGCAGTGACTGTTGTCCTTGACGGCACTGTTGGGTTTCGTGCTAGGCGTATTCTAGCAGGAAACCCAACAGTGTCATCGGGGTCTACAGTGACTGCTTTGAGTATTGTATTGCTACATTGTGCCGCAGTGACTGTTGTCCTTGACGGCACTGTTGGGTTTCGTGCTAGGCGTATTCTAGCAGGAAACCCAACAGTGTCATCGGGGTCTACAGTGACTGCTTTGAGTATTGTATTGCTACATTGTACCGCAGTGACTGTTGTCCTTGACGGCACTGTTGGGTTTCGTGCTAGGCATATTCTAGCAGGAAACCCAACAGTGTCATCGGGGTCTACAGTGACTGCTTTGAGTATTGTATTGCTACATTGTGCCGCAGTGACTGTTGTCCTTGACGGCACTGTTGGGTTTCGTGCTAGGTGTATTCTAGCAGGAAACCCAACAGTGTCATCGGGGTCTACAGTGACTGCTTTGAGTATTGTATTGCTACATTGTGCTGCAGTGACTGTTGTCCTTGACGGCACTGTTTTTTTTTTATCAACAGTGGACAAAGTCCGAACACGTTGGCGTTCGATCAAGGACCGCTTCAACAGTGATGTTCGTGCTGAGGGCCAGGTTCGCAGTGGATCTGCGTCAAGGACCAGAACTAGATACCGTCACTATAACACGTTGCAGTTCCTAAGACCGGTCCTTGCCACGAGATCATAAGTATTATAAATTTTGTGTTTTTATTTTTATTAATCTGTGTTTTTCTAATCCACAGCTGATGCTTCTTGTAAAGGCATGGTAGTAATGATTTTCCTTTCTTCAACAGCACCTGGAGCAGCACCCTGCAACCTGGCCCTGGAGCGGTCCTTCCTCGGACGTCCTCTGACCCGTCCCAGCCATCCGACAGCCAGGAAGCACCTTGCAGGTCAACCACACACACAGCTGGTGACCAGGAAGCTGGGCCATCAGGTGTTCCCCTGTCCCAGGTCTCTGCCACTGGTTATGCGTGCACTACCCGCCAGTGGCAGAGGGCCTTGGACAGGAATGTCTTGCCCGAGTTTATGCATTTGAGCGAGACATTTAATTCCAGCCTCAAGTCACTGTCCGACAGAGTTGAAAGCGGTTTTGCACTCATGGAACGTGGTTTTAACCACTTTGAACACCGCTTCAATTCTGTAGAACAGCGCCTTGACCGTCTGGAGGCCGACCTCAACAGACCAGCACACCATTTTTTTAGTAAGATTGAAAAGGGCATGGCGGAACACCTTAGTCCTGATCAACAGCTGAATGTGCTGCAGGCCTGCAACAATGCTTTCTTGCAGGCTATGCAGCATAATCGGTACGGTCAGCAGTCAGTGGTGTCCTTTCCACCTGTGCCACCATTGACTCGCTTCACCTCACTACCGACTTGTGCTGCATACCACTGCACGGACACCTCTATTCAAAGCCAGGACACCCACCGTTACACCACCACAAGTCTGAGTGCAGCTGGTCACTTCACCGACACCACCATGGCAAGCGCTGCTCCTGTCTGGAGCACCACCGCCACTCCCATGCATGCGTGGAGCTCAGCCACCACTAGGCAAACATGGAACAGCCCTGCCGCTACAACAACATGTAGTAGCCCTGCCACCACCACTCTGCAAACCTGGACCATCACTGCCGCCACCAGTCCTCCTGCAAGGACGAGCACTGACAACGAAGAGCAGCAGCAGCAGCCACCTCAGCAGCAGCTCCAGCCACCTCAGCAGCAGCCACCTCAGCAGCAGCAGCCACCTCAGCAGCAGCAGCCACCTCAGCAGCAGCAGCAACCACCTCAGCAGCAGCAACCACCTCAGCAGCAGCAGCCACCTCAGCAACAGCCGCCACCTCAGCAGCAGCCGCCACCTCAGCAGCAGCAGCCGCCACCTCAGCAGCAGCAGCAGCCACACCTGCAGACGGGGGACCTACACTCAATATTTGCCCCTAGTTCAAGGCGGAATCTATCAAGGCGGGCATTGGGCCAAAGTTGGTCCAGGCACACAAGCCTACGGCGACATGCCATTACAACTAATGTACCTGAACAGATTTCCTCTCCTCCAAGTGTTCCTAGTTTGATTCCCTTAACTGGACTACCTTCCCCCACAAGTTTTGTTGCCCCTTCCCCTCAAACACCGTCTTCAACAGCAAGTGTTGCATATTCCCTGCACACCCCCAAATTGAAACCATCTGCCCCCAAACGCCAGAAAAAATAATTTTTTGGTTTATTTTTGTGATAAAAAATAAATTTACATTTGTGGTTCACCATTACTAAGTTTCATTAATGTTGTTTGCGCCGCTCACACACACTGATGGGTAAATACATGTTAAAAACCAACCCAAGGCCTAGTATAGTCATATGTGAAATAACACGGACTAGTATAGTCATACCAAGGCCTAGTGTAATAACTCGAGTTTTACCAACTTGGATCTAGTTTCATGAAAAACAAACTGTTGAAACTTGTCTTAAAAATAAGTTTCTTTCTAGTTTCACCAGTTTGTTTTTTGTGAAACAAGATGCTAGTTGTTAAAAATCGAGTTATTACAGTAGGCCTTGGTATGACTATACTAGGCCGTGGTATTTCACATATGACTATACTAGTAGGCCCAAGGCCTACTATACTCATATTTGAAATACCACGGCCTAGTATAGTCATTCCAAGGCCTAGTGTAATAACTCTAGTTTTACCAACTAGAATCTGGTTTCATGAAAAACAAACTGTTGAAACTTGTCTTAAAAATAAGTTTCTTTCTAGTTTCACCAGTTTGTTTTTTGTGAAACAAGATGCTAGTTGTTAAAAATCGAGTTATTACAGTAGGCCTTGGTATGACTATACTAGGCCGTGGTATTTCACATATGACTATACTACTAGCACAAAGGCCTACTATACTCATATTTGAAATACCACGGCCTAGTGTAGACTAGAATCTGGTTTCATGAAAAGCAAACTGTTGGTTTCAAGTTTCACCCGTTTGTTTTTCGTGAAACAAGATCCTAGTTGGTAAAAATCGAGTAGGCCTTGTTATGACTATACTAGGCCGTGGTATTTCACATATGACTATACTAGTAGGCCCAAGGCATACTATACTCATATTTGAAATACCACGGCCTAGTATAGTCATTCCAAGGCCTAGTGTAATAACTTGTAAGTTGGAATGGAGCAGATTATATTCATCCACTCAATGCTGACTTGTATTCCCCATGGACTTTCATTGGGGTTGGGTTTTGAGGGTTGTGTTTTGAGAAAATCACATACTTTGTTTTCAACTAGTTGCACAATTTTCTCTTGAAAAAAAATGGTTTCCTGATTCATGGCCTGCAGCTTTGCTCGTTCCAATATATTTCACGCAGACTAGCAATGCTGCATTTTAACTCATATGTGTATTTACCTGCCCAGGTGTGTGAACATCAAAAAATTCAGTTATACATGGGAAGTTTTTTATTAAATTGGAGTTTCAAAAATATAGTGCACTCAGTAATGGTATCAAATAAGGTTTTTTATTACCATAAACAAACAAAAACATTACACCATTTCATCTTGCCAGTGCACCCGTCCTACATCAGAAATAAAGTAGGCCGCAAATTGGTCCCTCATTTGGCCAACTTCAACGGATGACCTGAGAGTGTGCTGAGTGAATTCAGGCAATGGGTTAGGAGCATCATCGTCCAGTTCAAAGGTCGGGTGCTCTTTAGCCATCACAAAGTTATGTAGAACCACACAGGCCTTCACCACCTCATCGACTGTTTCAAGTTTAAGATTAATGGCCGTGCCCAGAATTCGCCATCTGGAAACAAGAATCCCAAAAGCACACTCGACAGTTCTTCTGGCCCTGGTCAGCCTGTAATTAAATATTTTTTTGGTGTGGTCCAAGTCCCGGCTGGAGTAGGGTTTCAGTAAGTTTCCGCACATTTGAAAAGCCTCATCGCCAACCATTACAAAGGGCAGTGGCGGAGCTTCGTTGTGAGGAAGAGGCCGTGGCATAGGGAAATTAAATTGGTTGCCATACAACCTCCGGCCCATGTCTGAGTTTTTAAAAGCCTGTGAGTCATTACCACGGCCAAATGCTCCAATGTCCACTGCTACAAACATACATCCGGCATCCGCAATCGCAATGAGTACTATTGAAAAGTACTTTTTGTAATTATAGTACTAAGATCCCGTTCTTTGGGGTTTGATGATCCGTATGTGTTTACCATCAACAGCTCCCAAACAGTTGGGAAAATTGCATACTGTCCAGAATTTGTCAGCAATTTCCATCCACTTTTCAGCGGTGGGCAGGGGCATAAATTCTGGGCAAAGAACATTCCAGAGAGCCCGGCAGGTGTCAGCAACAATTCCAGACAAGGTAGAGATTCCAATACGGTACTGGAAGTGTAGTGAAGATAGGGTTTCTCCAGTCGCCAGGAATCTGTGAACAGACAAAGAAGTAAAATTAATATTTATGTATATTATTTTAAAAAACTATAAAATAAAATATTAGTACATTCACGAAAACTAATTACCCACGGTTTTGAATACTAAATTTAAAAAAAACCCATCAGACCGCACCCCTTGGTTTTTAAAACATACCGTAATGTCACCAGTAGCCGTTCCTCAGGAGGAATCGCACGACGGAGCTGTGTGTCCTGTCTCCGGATGGATTGTTGGACACGAGCAAGCAAATCCATGAAACTTTCGTGGGACATCCTGATATAATCTGTAAATTTCTCCGGGTTTGCCTGTAGCTCGCTGTAGAGGGTGTGGTATGCCCCACGGCTCTCCCGGAGTTCAACAATCGGATGTATCCACATACGCCGCCGTCTTCGCTGCCTCTCTCTCTTCCTTTGTTCATGGCAAGCAACTGCATACGCCTGAGCCATCGCGATGTCCAAATCCAAGTTGAAGTGAAAACTCTTCCAGCGCAGATCCATGGTCACGAGAAGAACCAAGCAAATGTGAAGAATACTGTAGACAGGGTCTATATATTAACATACCACACCCACAATGAAGTCCCATTGGTCTTGTGTGTTGTTGAATGGTTGTTTTTTCATTTTTGTGGGGTTTTTCCAAAATCTGTAAAAAAACGCAAACGCACAAAAAACGCATACAAACGCGCAAAAACGCTGCGTTTTTTTCCTGCATGCGCATAAAAATGCTTGAAAAAAACGCAGCGTTTGTATGCATTTGTATGCGTTTTTTTAATGCGTTTTTTTGCGGGAAAAACGCGCTGCAAAAAAAAGCAAGTGTGAAACTAGCCTTACAGTGGGGGAAACAATGTAGCGTTGCTGACTACCTTCTTTGTGATCAGTTGCACATGTGGCACTTGAGGTTTGGTGTTGTGTCCACGCTTGCAAGTGCATGCTGGTTAAATGTCTAAGCATGCAACTGGTATTCAAATTTTTCAGATTTTTCCCTCGGCTAAAGGTCTTTGCGCACTTCTTACAGATAACCTTGGCCTGATCATGAGGATTTTGTTCAAAAAAGTGCCACACTGCACTCTTCCTACTTTGGCAGACATTTTGCGACCTAGCACGCTGTGATGTTTTGACACTCTGGACAAGCTGTCCAGCAACTCTTTTGATTTTTGGAACCTGTCTTTGGAGTGCTCCGGGCCTGCCAGATAACAGCTGTTGCGATGTTGATGTCTGCAGTGGATGCTCCTCATCTAAGCTATTGGAAGCAGTGGATGCCAATCTGGGAGTCCCCAATGGATGCCAATCTGGGTCAACAACTGGGTCATCCATCACCTCCTCTTCAATGTCATGTGCACCTTCCTCTGTGTCACCGTGTATGGTGGTATAGTGTGCGGGAAGGGGCACCTGAGTCTCATCAGGGTCAGAATCTGGCTCTGTACACTGCGAGGACAATGTAGTGCTCTGAGTGAATGTACCAGCAGAATCATCTACCAGCGGCTGTGCATCAGTGCACTCCATGTCAGATTCATCTTGCCCTGGGTAATTCACCATTTCACTTGATAATCCAGGCATGGTATGTGAAAACAGCTCCATGGAGTAATCAGTAGTATGGCCTGCGTCATCCTTCAATCTTGGTTGTGGTGAAGGACATAAGGAAAGGTGTGGTTCATGAACATGAGCCTCCAATGACGACTCAGTGCTTTTACTTTTTACAACTTCAGAAGAGGAGGCGATAGAGCTGGAGGCTGAGTCAGCAATGTAAGACAAAACTTTTTCCTGATGCTCTGCCGTTAAAAGCGGTTTGCCAACTCCTAGAAAACTAAGCCTTCGAAGCCTTATGGAGCCAGACGATGACGCAGGCTCAACACCTCCTGCATTCGGTCCTATTTTGCTTTTGCCACTACCATCAGATCCAACACCAACACCATCATTACCAGCTGCCAACCCCCGCCCAATTCCACGGCCTCTTCCACCAGCCTTCCTCATTTTTGGTAGAAATGTAGACAAAATCCAACAAACTATATAGTAATGTAAAACAAGGTACAAGGTGTCTATAGGACAGGGGAGATTTAGATTTTCTGCACACACTAGTGGACACTGGACACTTTTGGATTGTGTGAGGCCCACTGAATATCAGAGCGCTATGTCACAGGCTCGATGGCACAGGTGTGAAAAAAGTGACTACAGGATAAGGGAGATTTTGAATTTCTGTGAGATTTTGAATTTCTGCAGACACTTGTGGACACTGGACACTTGGATTGTGTGAGGCCCACTGAATATCACAGCGCTATGTCACAGGCTCGATGCAGCAGGTGTGAAAAAAGTGACTACAAGATAAGGGAGATTTTGAATTTCTGCAGACACTGGACACTTTTGGATTGTGTGAGGCCCAATGAATATCAGAGCGCTATGTCACAGGCTCGATGCAGCAGGTGTGAAAAAAGTGACTACAGGATAAGGGAGATTTTGAATTTCTGCAGACACTTGTGGACACTGGACACTTTTGGATTGTGTGAGGCCCACTGAATATCAGAGCGCTATGTCACAGGCTCGATGGCACAGGTGTGAAAAAAGTGAATTGTAGAATTGGGCAGAATAGGAATCTCCCTAGAGTGTAGGTCTGTAAGAACGGAACAAGTCCTCCACAGTGACACACAGATAGCTTCACTGTGGCTGTGATAACAGCCGTTACACGGTACTGTGTGAGGAGCGTACACCGCTGTATGGTGTGAATAAATGCACGCTCAGTACCTTAGCAGGACAAAAAAAAATTGGGATTGCTTTTAAAAAAGCAGTTTGCAGAGCAGTGGGGAAACAGCAATGCAGCTGTCAGGAAGCCTTAGAAGGCAGTCTAACAACCAACACCGCTGATCCACCACAATATAGCCTCCCCTTGCACTGCACACACAGTGACTGGTGTGTTGCACAGGCAAAATCGCTAGCAGCAGAAGCAGTTTTTTTTTCTTCTTCCCTGCCTAACGCTCTCCCTACAGAATCAGCAACCTCTCCCTATGCTAAGATCGGCAGAAGTAAGATGGCGGTCGGCGTGCACGCCCTTTTATAACCCCTGTGATGCCCACCAAAGCAAGCCAATCACTTGCATGCCCTTCTGAAAGATGGTGGCGACCCCTGCCTATGTCATCACGTTGCCCACAGTGTCCGTGGATCCTGATTGGCTGAAAAAGAGCGCTAAACAAACTTTTGAAACGCGACTTTGGCGCGTAAGTCGCCGACCTCGTGGCCGACCTCATCCTAGGGTCGGGTTTCGTTTCATGAAACCCGACTTTGCCAAAAGTCGGCGACTTTTGAAATTGTTCGACCCGTTTCGCTCAACTCTAATTGTCACTGCTGGCTTGCTGTGGTCAGTGTTCATAGCATGTGAGTAATTCTACTACATAGGGGCGATCTGATCATCACCTGTATGTAGCAGAAGCTGACGGGTTATGGCATCTTCTAGTCTCCCATGGAGACTATTGAAGCATGCCAAAAGTTTATAAATTGTTTTTAAAAATTTAAAAAAATAAAAATATATAAAAGTTCACCTCCCCTTTTGCCTCATTCAAAAAATAATTAAAAAAATCAAACATACACATATTTGGTAAAAAAATCAAACATACACATATTTGATATCACTGCATTTAAAATCACCCAATCTATCAATAAAAAAAGGATTAACCTGATCGCTAAACAGCATAGCGAGAAAAAAAGTCAAAACCCCAGAAATACGTTTTTTTAGATATAAAATAGGATCCGTCTCAAGCTGAGTAAAATTCCAAACTTTAAAGAAAATCTGTCACCCGCTTGGACTTATGTAACCTGTTAATATGGACATACAGGTTATAGAATGATTAAGATAGTCATACTTATGTGCCTCATATCTGCTGTTTTGTTGAGAAGCCCTTTTATTCGTTCATGGTATTGAGTTCTTCCAGGCTCTGGGGCGTGCGCAAAATACGGTCCGTAGATTACAGGCGTAATACGGATGAATGACCCCTAAATAGTGCTCCGTAGGTCATCCGTAAGCAAGGTGCGGTCGCGTATTTTGCGCATGTCTGCATCCGTATGTAATCCGTATGGCATCCGTATGCAATCCGTATGGCGAGATTTTCTCGCAGCCTTGCAAAATGGACATTTAACGGTTTTGAGGCCTGCTAACAATTTAAATCATTAGCCTGCACCCTATTTGTACACTCAGAAACAGGTGGCTGCCTCCATTCTGTCCATTTGTGACCTTGCTTTCACGAGGTGTGTTGGTGTTCTTTGTGCAACATGGCAGAGGGTCTGAGATTCAATACAACTGAGCAGGTTCTCTTCAACTGGTTTTTGTCACAGCGCTTTGGGCAACCATACCCAGTGATAGCGGATCCGCGGAGGAGGAGACGCATGTGGGTCCATCCACTTTTGATGCAACGACTCACAAGAGGTAATTTTCACCGCCTCTATTCTTCTGTGCGGGAGCATCCAGTGAAATTTTACCAATACTGTCGCATGAGCATTTCCACATTTGATCGACTCTTGGAGACAGTGCGCCCTGGGATAACCTTTCAGGACACAAGGATGCGCAAAGCTATATCTGCAGAGGAGCGACTTCTACTCACAATACGGTGTGTACTACACAACCACATTCTCTATGTTCATAATGTGTGGGCTAAAGTAGGTTTTTTTGCCTTCTTGGACTAAGTTTAATGCCCTCATCTTACTCCAAATATGGTTCAACTTACACAACAGAATGTTATGTCTAATATGTACTGCATATCACTTAGTCATTGTGCAACCAAATATGTGTGTGTTATTCTATCTCAATTCCTACCAAGTTTGGTCGGCATGTAACTGATGTTTTTGGACTTTATGCATTCTAAAATTATCAATTTCTGTTGTTCTACAGCTTCCTGTCCACTGGCCTGTCTTATGCCGCCCTCCACCATGAGTTTCTCATTGGAAGATCAACCATTTCAGGCATAGTGAGGTCTACATGTACAGAAATCTGGACAAGACTCCATCAAGTGGTCATGCCCGAGCCCAGGATGGAAGACTGGTTGAGGATATCAAGGGACTTTGAGGAGGACTGCCAGTTTCCAAATTGTATTGGGGCCCTGGATGGCAAACATATCCGGGTGCGTAAGCCGCCGAACTCTGGCTCCCAATTCTTCAATTATAAACAATACTTTTCTGTTGTATTGTTGGCTCTGGTAGACCCTCAATACAAGTTTATAATTGTTGACATTGGGGCCTATGGAAGGACGGGAGACTCTAGAGTCTTCAATACTTCCATAATGGCTTGGCGGCTACGCACCAACCAGTTGGATCTACCACCACCACGCCAGCTACCAGGCTCCCCTGAAGAATCAGTCCCTTATGTCCTTGTGGCAGATGAGGTGTTTCAGTTATCGCGCAATGTCATGAGGCCATATCCCCGGCGCAACCTTGACCACAGGCGCAGAATTTTTAACTTGCGCCTATCACGTGCTAGGCGACTGGTGGAGTGTTCCTTTGGGATTCTTTGTGCCAAATGGTGGGTACTCCAGTCTGCCATTCAGTTGAGTGAACAAAATGTGAATGAAGTTGTGAAAGCCTGTGTGGTTCTGCATAACTTCACCAGGATACATGATTGTTCCTCCTCTGCTGGTGTTGTGCGTAGGCAGGACAATGTGCGCAGGGTGAGACCACCTATGAACCCTCAACGTAGACCGCTCTCTGGCCTCAAAGTGCGTTATATTTTCACTAATTACTTTATCTCACCTGAGGGGGCAACTTCTTGGCAAGAGCATGCTGTGTCTGTGTTATAATTTGTTTCTTTAAGTGTATCTAAATATATATTACTCAACCCCTTATGATTCTATGACTGTTTCATTGCATTGGTTAGTGTATGTTAGTATGTTGACAGGGTTTTTTAGAAATCACACAGAGATGTTAACTATAGTAGACAAATTTTTAGTTTTGCCTTTTTTTTTGTTTCTTAAAGGCAAACATAATATTGCCATATGAACATTTTGGCAATGGGCAAAATTGCCCTTTTTGCCTTCTTAAACTTTTTTGAAAAGTAACATTATATAACATAACCCAAAAAAACATTAGGCAATAACAACATTGCTGCATGAGAATATTTAAATACAAAGGAAAAAAATAGGTGAGCTCCATCAACAAAATTAATGCTAAAAGATAACACTCACATTTCTTCAGAATGTTTTCCAATCATAGAAATATTCCACCATGACAGGCAAGGCTACCTCGCGGCTTTCAGACAGATATTACCTGTCTGTAGAACAGAGAATATTTAACCATGCTATACTGGAAAGGATGAAAAAACAAAACTCACTTGTTAAGACATAGAGAGAGCGTGATATTCTGAAGGCTGGTCGCCTTGATTTGTTACTATAGATTGCTAGCAAAAAAGGTGACTACTTCACTAAGGCCAGCACGCCTTTCCTAGACATTAGCAAGTGAGTAGTGTATTTTCATCCTTTGACTTTACAGTATAGCGCGTTTAAATATTCTCTTTTGTACACACATGTAATATCTGTCTGAAAGGCGTGAGGTAGCCTTGCCTGTCATGATGGATTCTTAATATGATTGGAAAACATCGTTAAAAAATTAGAATGTTACATTTTGTAACAAAGTTTGGTGATGGAGAACACCTTTTTTTTCCTTTGTATTTGGAGCACCAGTGAAACCGCACTGGACATCTACAGCCATCAGACTTATAAATCCTCATAGGTTGGGGAAGGGGAACGTGGAAGAGCAGCCTGTGGGTGCTGCTGGACACTGTGGCCAACATCGCCCTGTGTGGGGCCATACTGTTGCCCATGATGTGGGAATTGTCCTGCCTCCTGGGACTGTTGGGGATACTGGCCAGAGTAATGATGGGGAGGGGCATCTTGTTGGCTGTGGTAGGCACGTGGCTCATACCCACCAAGATAGCCATATCGTCCCCAACCAGGTTGGGAGCAGCCTCCAACACTGGGTGGGTACAAGTGGCCATATTGGTGGGGTTGGCTAGAGGCTGACATTTGTGGCTGCTGAATAGAAGGTTGGGTAGTGGGAGGAAGGGGGTGAGGTGTAGGCCAACGTATTAGAGGATGTTCGGACCCTGCTTGAGCAAGTATCTGTGTGGATGGTCTCATGCGCATTAGAGTTCTGGGGGAAAGCTGCCACCTCTCCAGATATTCGAAAAGCTCATATGGGGTATTGGGGGTGTGCTTGCATCAAGCAGGATCTGAAAACATCCCCTAATACGGAGCCTGACCTCACGGGTAAGGGCACGGAGATAAAGGGTGAGGCTACGTGAGTAGGCCTCCTCCCCATCATCTGTAGTTTCTCTTGATAAATAATTTAGCACCTCTGTGTCCACATTGGTCCTGCTCTCTTGAATAGTGACCTGGCGCCTTCTTCGTGTTCGCCGGGATGTAACAGCAGCCTGTGGGGATCCCCTGATATGGCCACTTTGGCTGCTGCTCAAGTTGCCCGGCTCTTCCAGGATGGGTGATGGGGCCGCAGCAGACCGTCCTGGTGGTGTTATGTGTTGGGCAGCCAATGGGTTCTCCTGTGATGCCTCATCTTCTGCCATCCTTCTTGTAGGGGGAGAAGATGGGCCAGCCACCTCATCCCCTACAGGATCAATTATGGGCTCTGTCTCTGAGGCCGTTCCTCGATCTGTAAGGTTGGATTGAGTTCTGTTATGAAATAGAACAGAGGCAAAAATACATCAATATTTTTGGCCCTGTAAAGTATTTGTGTAATGTGGTGTGAGGTATCTACTTACGGTCTCAGATCCAGAATTGGAGCGAGGAAGGAGAGCCGGTCGTAATAAATATATTTCCTTTTGACGTATCCCGCATCCCCACTCCTGGACCGCTGCTGGCGTTCCCGGCGGTATTGGTCCCGGATGCTTCGCCAGCATTTCATTACATCTTCCACTGCAATGTGACAGAAAATATTGTCAGATTCACATATTTGATAGGTCATATTTGCTACCAGTAGTCTAGGCATGGGGCCTTCTGGGGTGTGCTTTCTACCCATGGTGGCATATCTAATTGGGCAGATACACAGGGTCTCTTTAGCTACACTTAATAATTGGTTTGTCTAGGAGAATGAGGAGCTTGTGGCCTAACCCCAAATTATGGCTGTGTGAATCCACGTGTCACATCCAAATCTAACGGCCTCATGAGGCAAAAAGTACATGCACAGGAAGGGGGGGTGCTGATTCTATATTCCTTTTTTGTTGTGCGCTAAGGTTACTCATGTTTTGCCTTGTACTTACAAATTTTATGCTGCTCCTACGTGGTCGGTCACCAAAGTCATGGTACATCTGGCGACAGATGCGCCTCCATGACGCCTCCTTTCTTGCCCGGTTTGCATAATTGGCATCGCGTTGGTCCCAGATTTTGGGACGCTCCTGCACCAGGACAATGAGCATCTCCACATTTATGTAAGTGGACGCCATGCTGCTGCTGTACTCCGTGGAGGCGTACTTCAGGGATGTCTGGAGCGCTTTTTGAGGTCATTTGCATGTCTAGGCTTCCTGATGATGGATTGGCCCATTTCCTGTCACCAGCCAGAAGACCTGCGTATTGCTCGCAGGTCATACGTCTGATCCGTGTGTAATCCGTATTTTTTGCGCACCCATAGACTTGCATTGGCGTACTACAGCCGTAGTACGCTGACAATCGCAGCATGCTGCGATTGGCAAGGAGCGTAGAATACGGATGAGAAATATACGCCTGGTGCGAGTGACCCCATAGAGAATCATTTGTCCGTGTCTAATGCGTGCTTTTGGTGCCTCTCACTCGGTCGTATTCCTCGTCAGTGTGATCCCGGTCGAAAACTCTGCCTCCTGTCTTCATAAGCGTGCCAGCTCCCTCTCATCAGTGTGGTCGGTGCTCATAGCAAGTGAGTAATTGTTCAATATAGAGGCGATCTGATCTTCGCCTGCATGCAGCAGTGCCGATCGGATTGTGGCAGCTTCTAGTCTCCCATGAAGACTATTGAAGCATGCCAAAAGTAAAGAAAAATGTTTTAAAAATATAAAAAATATATAAAAGTTCAAATCACCCCCTTTTTGCCCCATTCAAAATAAAACAATAAAAATAAAATCAATCATACACATATTTGGTATTGCTGAAATTCAGAATAGCCTGATCTATCAATGAATAAAAAGATTAACCAGATCGCTTAATGCCGTAGTCAGAAAAAATTTCAAAACGTCAGAACTACATTTTTTTGGTCCACGTGACATTGCATTAAAACGCAATAACGGGCGATCAAAAGATCGCATCTGCACCAAAATGGTATCATTAAAATGTCACGAAAAATGGAGATGCTATTGGTATTGGAAAATGGCGCAATTTTTTTCAACAAAGTTTGGATTTTTTTTTTCACCACTTAAATAAAAAACAGCCTAGACATGTTTGATGTCTATGAACTTGTAATGACCTGAAGAATCATAATGACAGGTTAGTTTTAGCATTTAGTGAACCTAGTAAAAAAGCAAAACAAAAAACAAGTGTGTGATTGCACTTTTTTGCAATTTCACCGCACTTGGAAATTTTTTTCTCATTTTCTAGTACATGTCATGGTAATATAAATGGTGTTGTTCAAAAATCCAGTTTGTCCTGCAAAAAAAAAGCTTTCACACGGCCATATTGATGGAAAATAAAAAAGTTATGGCTCTGAGAAGAAGGCGAGCAAAAAACAAAAATGCAAAACTGAAAATACCTCCGGTCATGAAGGGGTTACAAATTGTTGTTAAAATACAGAGGCTGCTAAGCTAAATGGGGGAACAAACCGACCGACTGGATAAAGTGCAAATTGCATAAATATACACTAATGTTTTGGACAGTCATTACAATGATTCAATCATACAAAGTGCCTAAAGCATATCCTGTACAAAAGGTACACTCTCAATAGAAAAAGCAGAATAACTCCAAACTTACAGGCTTTCACAACAGAGAGGCCGAATGTAGCCAAGCAATGGTGTGTCCCGTCACTTGGTCTGCTATGACTTGATGGGAACCTGTCACCAGGTTTGGCTGATAAGAGATACGGCCATCACCTTTCAGGGCTGATATTACAGCATTCTATAATGAAATATATCTGTCCCCAACCCGACCTGCAAGAGAAGAATAATAACTTTTATTATACTCACCTGTTGGGCAGTTTGGTCCATTGGGCATCGCTGGTCTTGGTCCGGCACCCTTCTTCTTAAGGCAGTTTCACACGTCAGTGTCTCCGGTGCGTGTAGTGACAGTTTTCTCATGTACCGGAGACACTGACACACGTAGACACATTCAAATGAATGTGTCTATGCAGATGTCAGCGTGTTTTCACGGACCGTGTGTCCGTGTGCAAAACACGCTGATATGTCCGTTTTTGTGCAGCAGCACGGATCACACGGACCCATACAAGTCAATGGGTCTGTGTAAACACGTACCGCACACGGATGCTGTCCGTGTGCTGTCCGTGTGCGATCCGTGTGCGATCCATGTGCGTTTTTAAAAGTCAAAGGGTTAACATTGAAAATAATTTTTCAAAAACATGGACATGGACACACGGACAGCATACGGACAGCACACGGATGGTACACACGGACATACGGATAGCACATGGATGTCACATAGATGACATACGTATGCACATGGACACACGGACACGGATAGCTCCGGTACCGATTTTTCCAGTACCGGAATTATCTGGACGTGTGAAACAGAATGCTGCATATCAGCCCTGAAATGTGATGGCTGTATATCGTATCAGACAAAACTGGTGACAGGTTCCCTTTAAGAGAGTAAAGTAATATTACATGGGTAGGAAAATTAAAGGAAAATTGTATAGAATACTTACAACATGGTAAAGTCACTCTGTATGAACCCCATCGCCCCAATGCACTTTTCGTTGCTACTTCATCAGGAGGCATCATATTAATAGGTTGTACAAGTCCCCGGGGGGGTGACAGATTCCCTTTAAAGCACCACTCCAGCATTTTTTTTATTTCACCCTGGAATGGCGCCTTAAAATCCAAGACCTCTACCAACTGTCTGATACTCACCTTCCGGCATTTTCATCTGTTTTCGCCACCGCTCAGCTCCATCTCCAGCAGTTTGTGACCTGTCTGCTGCTCCAGTGTTTCATGGAGCGGTGCAAAGGTCTCTAATCAATGTGAGTCTATGAGAACCTCTTTCTGGCCTTGTTCTCGCCTCTTTCTGTCTTTATAGACTTACATTGAGTGCTTGTGACGTAGCTTCTAACTTCTGGCCAGTCAGAAGCTGCAGTCACAAGTTTGAGCCGCGAGACTTGAGCCATGCCAAAAAAACGGTGACTAAGCCAGAGGATGAGTATATGACAGGGGAAAGCGACTTGAGCTTAAAGCACCACTCCAGTGGTGAAAAATAACCCCTGCTGGAGTGCTGCTTTAATAATTTAATAATAAGCAGTTTATTATTATAAAGTTAATTACAGCTTGGAATAAATCTCTCCAGTCTCTTTATGTGTCTGATAAATCATGACAGGGAGAGCCTGATGCACGAGCACTCAATCTCACTGGCATTATCAGGCGGTCATGGACCCCAGGTTTGCTGTTTGCATGTGTCCACTAGAAAGATTTGGCTTCTCTCAATAGAAGCCAAAAGAGTCATCACTTGACCGTCTGCTCAAATCTGTGATACTGGGGCCATTGTTATTGAACATGGGGGACTCAGGACATTATTAAATGTTAAGTGGGCACTTAAGAAGCATTATTGTTATAGGGGCAATCAAAGTATTGTGACCATCAAAGTTGCATATGTGGCATTACTACTTTTTAGGGACAAAATGTGGAGGGTACTAGCACAGGGAATTAATATATTTAGGGGGGAATTTTACTATCTAGAGAGCACAAATGTGGCATTATTACTATGTAAGGAGCACAGTGGTGGCAGTATTATTTGGGGCGGTAAGAGGAGCACGGTTATTGTATCGCACAGTAGGTGCAGTAATAGGGACACATACTGCAGCAGCTTAGTATTGGGGAATCAGCAGAATGAGTAGTTTGCACAGGTTGAGCATAGATATAGACAGTGCAGGAAATATGAGAAGTCAGATGTGTCTTTGTTGTAATCTATGCAGACAAGTACTGTTTGGAGAAGTTGTCATGTCGGTCTGGGCCAGATGGAAAAGATGGGAAAAATAAATGATTTCATCAGGAAGAACATCAGCTGTAAGTCACCATCTATAACTGTACTGTGATCTGTTATATGGTCTGCAGGACTGATATCTACCACGATATGGTCTCCATATAGTAATATCAGTGTTCGTTTTGTATATAGATTGATTTTCAATCACAGTGCGGTCATCTGCTGATGTTCCCACAGTTCTCACAATTAGGGAGCACCACGTAGCTGTAGTCAGGATTACATGGTCAGGAGCCCACTCAGATTTTTCACACCCCCCCTCCTAAGCTGAAACCCTATCTATCCCTCTGGATGGGAGTCTTATAGACGCCTCTCCAATACTATCCCGTGTGCTAGATGTCACCAGACAATAAAAAGGTGACATCAACCCAACAAATATGAACCCCACTTGTCACCGCTACAGGGCAAATGGGAAGAACCGGGCAAAACATCAGAATTGGCACATCTAATAGATGGCCTCTTACCAGCATGAGAAAACCAGCCTCCAGCTGTCTGCATTAGCAAAGCTGGTTGTCAAAAATGGCGGGACCCCACGCTGTTTTTCTCAGTTGTTTATTTAAATAATTTAAAAATATCGGAGTGGGGACCCCTCTTTTCTTGATAATCAACTTTGCTGAAGCTGACTGCTGAGGGTTACAGCTCCCATCTGTGAGTTTTGCCTGGCTGGTTATAAAAAATACAGGGGAACCCACTCTGTTTTTTTAAAATTATTTCTTTACAGCGTGGGTACCAGCTGATGAATACTCCTATCAGCCAATTCTGCTCTTGCTGTTATTAGCAGCAGGAGTCGGCTTATGGGAGCAGTAGTCCAATCAATTGACACATGTGACCAGAGGTAAACTTTATACCTCCGATCACCACTGCGCACTCACGCTGTCATTTCACAGCATGGGAACTGCGGCTGCAAAACAGTGTGTGCCTCCTAATGAATTTGGCACATTTTTCAGCTTACATGCGCCACCACAAGAAATGTCCTACAGTCAGGGACTGACTTACATTTCTGTTGTATTTTCACCACTTTTGTGGAGTAAATAATGTTGAAAATGCTTTTTCAAGGGACAGATAAGAGCATTTTATTTAGTCTCATGCTACCTGTATAGTAACACCAGTCCCAGTAATGTTGCTGAGGCTGGTGATTACGTCTACATGCCTGGATCAGAATTTTCTCCGATCTCAGCACTTGCAGCAGGAGGGCAGCTGTTTATTACAATCATCCTTCTCCTGCTGTTGATTCTGTGAACATAATGTCAGTATCTGCACCATCACCTTGATGTCATAGTATGTAAACAAGCACCATTTTTTTGGCACCTGTAAAGATTTATTCTTGTTACTTTTTTTAAGGTGAAACGGGAGGATGGGAAAAAATTAGTGAATCTGTGAGGGATGAGGGAGCCTCCAATATGTATATATTAATTCAGTTCCAATATATTGTCCATAGATCTTCCTCCATGCCTGAAGTGGAACCCACCCTTGGGATAAGTGCACAAATCCCCAAAAGAACAGAACTTTGCCATTTAGCCAGAGAATTAGAGGCCACGTGTTAATGAAGGCATGGAGAAGCAGAGCTGGGACCTCTTGCTGTCTTTTGTGCAAGGATGACAATATCAATGGAAGCTCTAGACTAAGCGTCAACAACACCTAGAGATGAATCATGAGAGAACCATGAAAGCGTAGACACTTGGGCACCGACACTTAGAGATGAGTCACAAGAGTACCGTGCATCTCAGGGGTAAGTCCAATATACCACCAGAACCATGTGAGCACCCTGCACACACCCCAGTGTCTCATATTTCTCTAGCTGTCCTGGATACCGAGCTATCGAGACTGGCTCTCCACAACCTCTTAGCCAACCCAAGTTTGGACTCTCCGTATTGGTCCAGACCCAACAAACCTGTTGAGATATTAGTTGTCCCGTTTGGACCCCCCTAGCAAGTTATGACCATCCTAGATAATGGGGATTAATTCAGCTAGGTCAAGGGAGAAGAATTCAGTCCAGCCCAGAGGGGCAGTGGCAAATATGGGAGGGGGCGAGCTAGGGGTTAAAAGCTAGCTACACACCTTTAGCCTTTGCCACTGTTCTGCCATGGAAGCCGCATCACGTCACATGTGGAGACAGACCAGAAACTAAAAAGGTGCCTGTGGATATGAGAGCTTCCCTTCATCCACAAGTTATAAGGAATGTAAGGAATGGTAAAGTGACACATACAGCTAACTGTAATCCCCAACCTGTACCCTACTTTAGCTGTACTTCTGGCTGTAATAACTGTATATTACTCTGTATATATTTGTATTATCTAGTGTGCCTATCAGCAATTAACCCCTTCCTGACATCCGACGTACTATCCCGTCCACGGTACCCGGGCCCGTATGACCGTGGATGGGATAGTACGTCTACCGCAATCAGCGGCGCCCACTTGGTGAGCGCCGCTGATCGCGGCCGGGTGTCAGCTAATTATCATAGCTGACACCCGGCACAATGTGTCAGGGGCGGTCACGGACCACCCCCGACACGTTAACCCCTTGCACACCGCGATCAAACACGATCGCAGTGTACCGGGGGTTAAAGGGAAGCATCGGCAGGGAGGGGGCTCCCTCCGTGCTTCCCTGAGCCCCCCACGGCAGCGCAATGTGCAGCGCTGCTGCGGGGGGCTCCTTTCCTCCAGGCCCCCGAATCCAAGATGGTGACGGGGGCCTTCGGGGGCCTGAGGAAGCTGGCTTCCTCAGTGCCTGCAAAGCGCAGGCATGAGGAAGCCTTCTGCAGTGCCTGTGTCAGATCGCTGATCTGTCACAGTGATCTGTGATGTGACAGATCAGCGATCTGTCACAGGACAGTGATGTCCCACCTGGGACTATTTAATAAAGTAAAAAAAAAAAATAAAAAAAAGTGTAAAAATAATTTTTAAAAAATCGCCAAATATATTAGAAAAAAAAAAAATATTCCCCCAATAAATCCATTTTTTGGAAATAATAAAAAAAAAAACAATAAAAGTACACATATTAGGTATCGCCGCATCCATAACGACCCGCCCTATAAAACTGTCCCATTAGTTAACCCCTTTAGCGAACCCCTTAAAAAATAAAAATAAAAAACGAAGCAAAAAATAATGATTTATTATCATACCACCAAACAAAAAGTGTAATAACGCGCGATCAAAAAGACGCATATAAATATCCATGGTACCGCTGAAAACGTCATCTTGTCCCACAAAAAATGAGCCACCACACAGCATCATCAGCAAAAAAATAAAAAAGTTATAGCTCGCTGAATAAAGCGATGCAAAAATAATTATTTTTTATATAAAATTGTTTTCGTTGCATAAAACCGACAAAAACATAAAAAAAGACCTAAATGAGGTATCGCTGTAACCGTACTGATGTGAAGAATAAAACCTCTTTATCAATTTTACCGCACGCGGAACGGTGTAAACGCACCCCCCCAAAAGAAATTCATGAAACGCTGGTTCTTGTTCATTCTGCGTCCCAAAAATCGGAATAAAAAGCGATCAAAAAATTCCACGTGCCCGAAAATGGTACCAATAAAAACGTCAACTCGTCCCGCAAAAAATAAGACCTCACATGACTCGGTGGGTCAAAATACGGAAAAATTATAGCTCTCAATATGTGGTGATGCAAAAACTATTTTTACAATAAAAAGCGTCTTTTAGCGTGCGACAGCCGTCAAACATAAAAACCTCCATAAATAGTAAATCAAACCCCCCGTTATCACCCCCTTAGTTAGGGAAAAATAATAAAATAAAAAAAATGTATTTATTTCCATTTTTCCATTAGGGTTAGGGTTAGGGTTAGGGCTAGGGGTGTGTTGGGGTAGGGTTAGGGCTAGGGCTAGGGTTAGGGTTAGGGCTAGGG
The DNA here is from genome assembly GCF_039654945.1 of Dendrobates tinctorius. Lineage (NCBI taxonomy): Eukaryota > Metazoa > Chordata > Amphibia > Anura > Dendrobatidae > Dendrobates > Dendrobates tinctorius. The sequence continues at coordinate 35,700,142 of NW_027361829.1, forward strand.
TTAGGGCTAGAGTTAGGGCTAGGGTTAGGGTTAGGGGTGTGTTGGGGTTCGGGTTGGAGTTAGAATTGGGGGTTTCCACTGTTTGGGCACATCAGGGGCTCTCCAAATGCAACATGGCGTCTGATCTCAATTCCAGCCAATTCTGAGTTGAAAAAGTCAAATGGTGCTCCTTCCCTTCCAAGCTCTGCTATGCGCCCAAACAGTGTTTTACCCCCACATGTAGGGTATCAGCCTACTCAGGACAAATTGCAAAACAATTTTTGGGGTCCAATTTCTCCTGTTACTCTTAGGAAAATAAAAAATTGGGGGCAAAAATATCATTTTTGTGGAAAAAAATGATTTTTTTATTTTCACGTCCGAGTGTTATAAACTTCTGTGAAGCACTTGGGGGTTCAAAGTGCTCACCACACATCTAGATAAGTTCCGTGGGGGGTCTAGTGTCCAAAATGGGGTCACTTGTGGGGAGTTTCAATAGTTTAGGTACATCAGGGGCTCTCCAAACGCACATGACACCCGCAGACCATTCCATCAAAGTCTGCATTCCAAAACGTCACTGCTTCCCTTCCGAGCCCCGACGTGTGTCCATACAGTAGTTTTCTCCCACATATTGGGTGTCAGCGTACTCAGGACAAATTGGACAACAACTTTTGGGGGTCCAATTTCTCCTGTTACCCTTGGGAAAATGAAAAAATTGGGGACTAATTGATCATGTTTGTGGAAAAAAATACGATTTTTTTATTTTCATGCCCGGGCATTATAAACTTCTGTGAAGCCCTTGGGGGTTCAAAGCGCTCACCACACATCTAGATAAGTTCCTTAGGGGGTCTCGTTTCCAAAATGGGGTCACTTGTGGGGGTTTCCACTGTTTAGGTACATTAGGGGCTCTCCAAAGGCAACATGACACCTGCAGACCATTCCATCAAAGTCTGCATTCCAAAACGTCACTACTTCCCTTCCGAGCCCTGACGTGTGTCCATACAGTAGTTTTATCCCACATATGGGGTGTCAGCGTACTCAGGACAAATTGGACAACAACTTTTGGGGTTCAATTTCTCCTGTTACCCTTGGGAAAATAAAAAAATTGGGGACTAATTGATCATGTTTGTGGATAAAATACGAATTTTTTATTTTCACGCCCGGGCATTGTAAACTTCTGTGAAGCACTGGGGGGTTCAAAGTGCTCACCACACATCTAGATAAGTTCCTTGGGGGGTCTAGTTTACAAAATGGTGTCATTTGTGGGGGGTTTCCACTGTTTAGGTACATTAGGGGCTCTCCAAATGCAACATGACACCCGCAGACCATTCCATCAAAGTCTGCATTCCAAAACGTCACTACTTCCCTTCCGAGCCCCGACGTGTGCCCATACAGTAGTTTTCTCCCATGTATGGGGTATCAGCATACTCAGGACAAATTGGACAACAACTTTTGGGGTCCAATTTCTCCTGGTACCCTTGGGAAAATAAAAAATGGTGACTAAAAGATCATGTTTGTGGAAAAAATACGAATTTTTTATTTTCACGCCCAGGCGTTGTAAACTTCTGTGAAGCACTGGGGGGTTCAAAGTGCTCACCACACATCTAGATAAGTTCCTTGGGGGGTCTAGTTTCCAAAATGGTGTCATTTGTGGGGGGGTTCCACTGTTTTGGTACATCAGGAGTTTTCCAAACGCGACATGGTGTCCGATCTCAATTCCAGCCAAAAACGTCAAATGGCGCTGCTTCCCTTCCAAGCTCTGCCATGCGCCCAAATAGTGGTTTACCCCCACATGTGGGGTATCAGCGTACTCAGGACAAATTGCACAATAACTTTTAGGGTCCTGTTACCCTTGGAAAAATAAGAATTGAGGGTGAAAAGATCGTTTTTGTGGAAAAAATATGATTTTTTAATTGTATGGCTTTATGTTATAAACTTCTGTGAAGCATATGGGGGTTCAAAGTTCTCACCACACATCTAGATAAGTTCCTTAGGGGGTCTAGTTTCCAAAATGGTGTCATTTGTGGGGGGGTTTCCACTGTTTTGGTAGATCAGGAGTTTTCCAAACGCGACATGGTGTCCGATCTCAATTCCAGCCAAAAACGTCAAATGGCGCTGCTTCCCTTCCGAGCTCTGCCATGCGCCCAAATAGTGGTTTACCCCCACATGTGGGGTATCAGCGTACTCAGGACAAATTGCACAATAAGTTTTAGGGTCCTGTTACCCTTGGGAAAATAAAAATTGGGCTGAAAAGATCATTTTTGTGGAAAAAATATGATTTTTTAATTGTACCACTGTACGTTATAAACTTCTGTAAAGCCCTTGTGGGTTCAAAGTTCTCACCACATATCTAGATAAGTTCCTTGGGGGGTCTAGTTTCCAAAATGGGGTCACTTGTAGGGGGTTTCCACTGTTTAGGTACATCAGGGACTCTCCAAACGTGACATGGCGTCCAATCTGAATTCCAGCCAATTTTGCATTGAAAAAGTCAAACAGCGCTCCTTCCATTCTGAGCTCTGCCATGCGCCGAAACAGTCGTTCCCCCCCACATATCAGGTATCTGCGTGCTCAGGACAAATTGCACAATAACTTTTGCAGTTCAATTTCTCCTGTTACCCTTGGTAAAATGAAAAAAATTGAACCTGAAGTATTTTTTTTATGAAAAAAAGTTAGATGTTCATTTTTTTTTTAAATATTCAAAAAAATTCCTGTGACGCACCTAAAGGGTTAATAAACTTCTTGAATGTGGTTTTGAGCACCTTAAGGGGTGCAGTTTTTAGAATGGTGTCACTTTTGGGTATTTTCTATCATATAGACCCCTCAAAGTGGCTTCAAATGTGATGTGGTCCTAAAAATAAAATGGTGTTGTAAAAATGAGAAATCGCTGGTCAACTTTTAACCCTTATAACTTCCTAACAAAAAAAAATTTTGGTTCCAAAATTGTGCTGATGTAAAGTAAACATGTGGGAAATGTTAGTTATCAAGTTTTTTGTGTGCCGTATCTCTGTGATTTAAGGGCAAAAAAATTCAAAGTTGGAAAATTGCGAAATTTTCAAAATTTTCGCCAAATTTCCGTTTTTCTCACAAATAAACGCAAGTTATTTGAATGAAATTTTACCACTAACATGAAGTACAATATGTCACGAGAAAACAATGTCAGAATCACTGGGATCCATGGAAGCGTTCCAGAGTTATGACCTCATAAAGGTACAGTGGTCAGAATTGTAAAAATTGGCCCGGTCATGAACGTGCAAACCACCCTTGGGGGTGAAGGGGTTAAAATATCAATTAATTTTGGGCTGCTCTTTTATCTCAAAACCCGATTTACCAAGTCCATGAGTCGTGCTAGTACTTATACGCTACCTGGGGTTGGTTTCTGATTCGATATAAGCTTCTTTAATGGACCGTGCTTATATTTAATGATGAAATGGAGGTAGCATACAGTTCTGGTGTTATTGGGGGATCCTGACAGTGACGGACTGGAGGTTTATATATATACTAGATGGAGGCCCGGTTGTTGTGAATTCGCTTTCTGGCCTCCCTCTGGTTATTACTGAAGGTAGTGGAGCTGGTCATATCGACAGAGGGGTTGAGAGTTCTCTTTCTGGGCTCCCTCTGGTGGTTACTGGGGGTAATGGAGCTGATCTGATTGACAGAGGCTTGCCACCTGATAATGATGATGACGACTGGAGATCTGTGGTTTCAGATTGGGATTTAAGACAGCTGACTCCTGCTATCCCTGCTGGTGATTTACTTCCTGTTCCTCCTGAGGTCTGATTTCTCCAGCTCTGTCCCTGCATGTTCAGCTAAGTGGTTTATTTGCTATTCTGCTTGCATTTGTTCTGGTTTTGTCTATCCCTTCTTGGTGCGGGTCAGCCAGCACCGGCTGGGGCTGTGCTGAATCAACGCCCATATGTTACTGCTTGTGCCAGTTTGTTTTATCCCCTATTAGATTGGTCTCTTTTTGCTCTGCTTTCAGAATATACCAGAAAGCAGATATAGTGGGGGCGAAGTCGTGTGACTTCAGTTTTTTCATCAGACGTGTTGGTGTTTTTGCAGGGTTTTTTGCGTGATTGCTGACAGTGTCTTTCCTTTCCTGTCTAGTCAGTGTGGACCCCATAATTTGCTCAGTCTATTTTCCTGCCTGTTTTTGTGTTTTCATCTTGTCTCACCAACAATATATGTTTGGGGCTAGCTATTCCTTTGGGGTCTGCTCTGGGGCAGTTTAGATTTCCCCTTTCTTGCTTTAGGCTTAGATAGCTCTCCGGCTGTGCCGAGGCGTCTAGGATCATCGTAGGTACGCTCCACGGCTACTGCTAGTTGTGTGGATAGGATCAGGGGTCTGCAATCTGCTTAAGTACTAACCTCTCTGGTTTTCTGTGGCTTATCCTGGACCTGCTCTCCTCCTCTGTGACCCATTCATAACACCCGATGCTATCGCATCGGGAGGGCGGTAATGTCACGATGGGGGCAGGATTTGCAGTGTTGAGAATCTCTCCCCCCATGTGCTCACCCACCTATCCACTCTCTTTTTCCCCATGTCCTGACTTCTCCCATTTGTGCTCTCTTCTTTGACCTGTCTACCCCATGTGCTATCCCCGTTCTGACATTTTACAGCAGGAGATCGCAGAGAATAAATTTTGTGAGGTAAAATATTGTTTAAAACAGTCATAGAAATATTTTACCTCACAAAATGAATCCTCTGCTCTAATGTAAGTTTTGTCTTTTGCTTCCTCTCTGCTCAGGAGATGTGATATGCTCTGCATGGTCAGACAGAGACAATTTTTAAGTTGAACATTCATTCGTGGGAAAACCCCTTTAATGTGACCGGATTCTTCTGCCTGTAGACATGTCGCGAATCTGCCGTCAGGATCAGCTGAATGATTTTCTGCGCCTGCACGAAATTCGCGCAGGTGCAGTGAATCAGACTGCTGCCATTTTTGGGCAGACAGACAGCAGTGGTCACAATAAAACTGCGCATGCACTCCTCCTGTACAAAGATGTTGGTGGTCAGTGAATTATTCGGCTGATTCCAGCGGCGGCGTGATCGCGACAGTGTTCCGCTGGAGGTACTGCACAAGAAGCTGCGAATGGCGTATACAGTGTGTGTGTGTGTGTATATGGTGCGTACGGCATATACAGAGTGTGTATGTGTATGTGGTGCATACGACATATACAGTGTGTGTTTGCGTGTGTGTGTGGTGCGTATGGTGTCTACAGTGTGTGTGTGTGGTGCGACGTTGTTCCGCTAGTGGTACCGCGCAAGAGGCGGGTACCACCAGCAGTTTCCATATTGAGACACCCATCACTTGGGTGTCCCAATATGGAAGTCGGTGAACTTCCGCCTCTTGGAATTCTGGGATTCGGACACATCTGGACAGAACAGGATGTGAAGACATTACAAGGTAAGTATATATTAGATATTCCCAACCTGGGACGGGTGATATATATACCGCCCTCACAACAGAGTGCCCCGATAACCAGTACATGTCAGAGCAGCCTCTCCGGTGACTACATATCCTAGGTGCAGTTCCCTGACTGACCTGAGGGTAAAGGGGGGCCAGAGAGCTGTGAATGTGTAAGCTCCTTCACAGATTGGTGATGGCGGGGGGATATCCGTATTCCCCGGCTCTCTCGTGTGTGTTTGAAGCGATGGCCGGGGGACCACCACAATGCAGGGAGACTACTGTACACAATATGAGATGCAAGCAACAAAGGGTTAATTTATTTACAGGCAAGGAATGCAATGTTAGGAATGAGTAAACAGGGGTATGCAATGACATAAAACAATTTGCAAAAGTGATATTCTCTATCTGGGCCGTACAAATGGCACGGTGCACCAACTATTACAGATCAGTGTATTTCTCAAAAAAGCAAAACAATACAATATAGTACAGTATGCTGCTACTCTAACTATAGCCTGACTGGCCGCTGCTACTTCGGCCGCACGGCTACTGTGCTCTGTCTATTGCAACCTATCCTAAGCCCTAAACATGTGCGCACATGGGGTTAACTCTCACGGTAAAGTTGGTGTCTCAGTTCCTTTCTGGGAGCTCCCTGCAGTTTTATGCAAGATGATGGGACTTCCTCCCTGGAAGCTCTGTGCAATGTGGTCCTGTCCTTGTGTGAAGATCCAGAGCCTGTTCCTTCCTTGTAGAGTATATCTTCATGACTCCTCGCAGTAACACAGCAAAAACACCTTTGTTACCTCGGAAGGGTACGCAATCCCACAGGTTCAGTCAGTTCAAAGCTGCACGTTTTTCTCCTCACAGAATCCAGCACGCCAGCTTCCCTCAGACTCCCTGGAAACACAGCCCCTCCCCTCTCCTAGCAGGCAGAACAAACGAAAAACAGTCTTATTGCAGGAGAGATCGGAATGTCCAATTGCTCTAGCCAAGGGGGGTTCTGTCTCTTAAAGTGGCAGTTTGTCTCTACTGTCTGAGAGGAAAGCACCAGCAATTGACAGTGCAGGCACAGGTCATGTAACTAAATCATCACCGTGTCATAGTAGCACTGCAGTATGTGTCGAGAGACTATAACTCAATGCAAGTTTATTTATTTTTTATTTTACACGCTGCTGTTTTCCACAGTGAATTACTAGAAAGATCTGCACCAAAATCAAATTTGCTGTTGCAGATTTTCTTGTGGATTCTTGATCATTTTCTCTGATTTTCTGTGGAAATTCATCACAAAAAAACATTACATTTGAAAATATCCTTAGGCCTCATTCAGACATCTGTAGTTTTCTGGTACATTTAAAAAAACAAAAATAAACTGATTGTTATCAAAGGAATGGATCAGAATTTTATCAATGTTTGTTACTATATGCAAAAAAGAAATACGGATATGTGAACTGCCCCATAGACAGTAGCGTAGCTACGGGGGGGCAGAGGGGGTGGTGGCCCTGGGCCCCGCTCTCTGAGGGGGCCCACCCAGAGCTACACTATGTAACTGTATCGGCGTGCGTTACTTTCTGTGGCAGAGCAGGGAGAGAGAGAGAGATTTTTCCGTCAGCCAGAAAGGATTTCAGGGTTAAATTTCCAGCTGACTTCCTCCCTCTGGGCATGCGCACTGTAAAATGCGGATCCTGCAGCAAAAAAAAACATTGCATGGTCAGTCCAGGCATGTCGGCGGATCCGCAAAAAAACCAGGGAGGGGGAGGAGTCTTCACTTGTCAGTGCTGGCCCTGTGATGGGGCCCATCAGGGGACTCACCGTTTCCTGGCTGGGCCAGTCCGAACCTGGAGAGAAGGATGGCTAATTATATGCAAGGCAACATGGATGCAAAGACATACTGTAATTCTAATTTATGTCATATAGTTTCACAAGTACCTCTTAATGGAATAACATGGCAGCCATATTTTCAAGCATAGTTTTACCATCCTTGACACCTCAATCATGACTGCGATATATATCCATAATTTAGGGTGATATTCCCCTTCTGTTGTTCCCCTCACCCCAAAACCATAACCAGAGAAGCAATTAGGTTCCCTGAAGACAGGTATATTCATGAAATGTTTAGGCATCAGATTATTAGATATGGCAGGGGAAATATGGCCTTTCCAATTCTTCAATTTCTGCCATTTCTTGCCAGAAACTGTCAGCTGCTCGATAATGAATTTAACTACACAGAAATGAGAATGCTACAGAGAATTGAATGTTTGATTGATTTGCTCTATAACTCAATCCACAGCAATGAGATCCAAGACTTAGGGTACCGTTACACATAGCGATGCACCAGCGATCCCGACAACGATATGGATCACTGCTGCATCGCTAAGTGGTCGCTAGTGAGCTGCCACACAGGCAGATCTCACCAGCGACATAGCAGGGGTCGGGGGTCGCTACTTACCTGTCAGATGCGGCGATCCTGATGTCCTCCCGCCCATGTAACGCATCGCTCCTCGTCACAGCAGGAAACCCAGCAGGAAGCTGACGACGAGAAATGGTCCTGGACCGTCTCGCGCGACCAGCGATAACCAGCGGGGGAGCCAGTCGGAGGTAAGCATCACATGTAGCGATATCGCTAGCAATATCGCTGCTACATCACAAAATCGGTGACTTTACAGCGATATTGCTATCGATATCACAGTGTGTAACGGGGGCTTTAGTATGAGTTGGCTGATAATTAATTAGCAACCACAATTAAAGATCTCAAAATGGTATTGTAGTTTCAGCAAAGGTTGCATAAATCAATAAATCAATAGTACAGTACATGTTTACATGTGCATCTTCTCCTATCTTCACTACTGAAAAACTTCTCCCCCCGCCTTCTGAACTTGTCATCCACTCTGAAGAAACATCTCAACTCCATCATTCTCAAGACAAGACAGACTGCCAGCCCAGTGCAGTGTCAAACTACACTGCCTTTTATAATCTACTAGAAATAGGCACGATGCTATTCCCCACGCAGGCGCAGTAACAGCCGTGTCATTACCGCGCATGCGCGGGTAGAGCGTGTAGTTGCGGCTGCTACTGCGCATGCGCAGGAATAGCATTGACGTTAATGTCACCTCTGTTCCTGCACATGCGTAGTAACGACACGCCTGTTACTGCGCCTGCATGGGAATAACAGACGTGTATGTCACTTGCACAGGCGCAGTTGACACTGCCGTGGTGCCTTATGGTATTCGGGGACAGCGGACGTAAGTCCCAACTGGCGATTATTATATAAGTTAGAGAGGGGAGAGAGAACAGGAGTGAGGAATAGAGTGATAAAACAGGTAGAGGAGACACAGAAAGATCATGCCATATAACAAGTCCTTTAACTGACCCCAGAAGCAGATTTATGTTTTCACTGTTCAGTGCTGCTGAATCATTTAATCCTTCCTGCTGCTGGATCTCTCTTTTTGCTAATTAATGAAGGAAGAGAAGGATTCCTTCTCTGTGTACCGTGTGATGTATGAGGAATAGACTCCTCACACCAGCTCAGAGTCAATTGCAAATTAAGAGCTAGAGCCTACAGAGGGGAAAACTGGTGAAAATGTAAGATACAATTATATAATGGCTAATGATGGTGTTTTTCTTCACACAGCTTATTCTGAAAGGTTAAAAAAAGCACAATTGCTCTTTAACAGATTTACAAATGGCATCTAATAATAAATTGTGTGTCCTTTATATTATTATTATTATTATTACACTATGATGGTATTTATCATAATATGTTCTATCATGCCAAGCAAAACAGTAAAATATATGTGACCATAAAAGTAATTACATAACAATAAATGTTGCTGGACCTCAGTCAAGTATTCAACTAAGTTTTTAATAAAACAAGTTTTAAAATTTCACTTCAACTTCACTTTTGGATTATACTATTGGGAGAAGTAGTAATGTCAGGGAAAAAGATGTGTTATTTCCATGGAATAGTATAAGTAGTTGTAGCCATCAAATCAGAATTCAATGACACATCCTGGGAAATAAGTTGACCACTACATTTTGAAATAAAGAACATTTTTCTCCCTGTGAGGGTAGATTGGCAGATGAATGATTCTGCCTTCTTCATGATCAAATTAATGTTTCTAGAATTAAAAACAGGTCGGATTAGTTGGACTTTACAATATAATTTCCTTATAAACCCACATGTACACACACTCAATGGAAACTTTGAATGTTAAAATTTTTAAAATTAAAATTAAAAAAAAAAAACATGGACAATCAAATAAAGGCTCCAACTGTAAAATATGCCATGGGATTAGATTCTTATTAGATCTGACAACAGCTGATTATCTACAGAAGGTTTTCTGTCGTATCTTATTGATGCCTTTGATAAACGCTGAGCAAGGTGTCGCTCATTTCAGCTAAATGTTAGCTTATATCTGGAACTGCATTTGTGTCGATTTTATATTAAACACCTATGTAGAGCAAAAAGAAGTCCTCCAAACATAGTAATGTGTAAAAACTATATTTTACTGAAACATACACTTAAGTTATTAAAAGGAAGGGTTTTGGAGATGTATACAGACCATACAGAAAAAACAAGCAAAACACGGGGCTCAAAAAATGGATGAATAATATTAAAAGAGTAATTATATTGCATCCATAATTCTAAGCAATCTGCAGCTACCTGCATAATGAATTTTAGTTACAAGGTGCACTTATAAAGCAGTAGTCAGCAATAATCATCTACAGAGAAAAGTGCAGAGTGCAAAAAAAATGTCAACAATAGGGTGCAAAATAAGTGAACAAATATACCTGGACACTACTGTGGTTACATCCCTGGCTGCCCCTAATGAGGCTTGCAGAGGGTTAATACTATGAATGTAATGGGTAAATACCTCAAAACATAATTCAAATAAGTATACACCTCATGAGGGAAGCCAGAGACAAGAGAACAATGCACACCATGGCTCAAGGTGCAGAAAAATCAGTATCAATCACAAGTATATAATGAGGAGCCAGAGAGATGAATAGCAGTTACCCAGAGTGTCAGGAGTCCCAGTGTACCCCTTGATGCGCATTGCGCGTTTCAATGTCTATCTTCCTCAGAAGGGATGCATACTTATTTGATTTGTGTTTTGAGGTATTTACCCATTGCATTCGTAATATAAACCCTCTGCAAGCCTGCCTCATTAGGGGCAGCCAGAGACGTAACCCCAGCAGTGTCCAGGTATATTTATTTATTTACTTATTTTGCACCCTATTGTTGAAATTTTTTGCACTCTGCACTTTTCTCTATAGATGAATATTGCTGTCTGTGTGCTCAGCGTTTCATCTGCATAGATCCGCATGCGTCCATATATTTAACATGGTGTACGCAGGGACATTTGCATGCTTTTGCATACGCATGCATCGCTTCGCAGTGTGCGGTGGGACGCAGCGAATGCAACATGTTGCATTTTTTGAAGCGTCAAAATGCATTACTGTCTATGGAAACCAATTGGTACGCAAGGACATGCGTACATGTGCGTTCGATACGCATGCATTCTTCAAAATGTAAATAGAAATCCCATGAGACGCCCATTTTTGTCTGGTGTCATATCGAACGCATGCGCATAAACAACGTAAATGCATGCAAAAACTCATACAAATGCATGCTGTTAGCTTTGTACTAGGCAAGGCGGACTTCCCAGAGTGGACCCTCTGGACCGTGACACCGAGGGACCCAGGACGAGCAACCAGATGGAACCGACCCCTATACAGGGATAGTTAGGAGCAGGTCCAGGGGTTCGAATGCCACGGCAGCCGGAACCAAGAGGGGCGGCCTGGAGTGGAGTGCGGGGACTAACACGGGAAGGCAGGTCTGGAGTAGAACAGTAGATACAAACACAGGTAGGCTGGACTGGAACAGGACTGCAGGTGCGGACACAGACAGGCAGGACCGGAATAGGACTGCAGGTATGGACACGGGTAGGCTGGATTGGAACAGGACTGCAGGTGCGGACACGGACAGGCAGGACCGGAGTAGGACAGCAGGTATGGACACGGGTAAGCTGGACTGGAACAGGACTGGAGGTGCGGACACGGACAGGCAGGACCGGAGTAGGACAGCAGGTACGGACACGGGTAGGCTGGACTGGAACAGGACTGTAAGGAAGCACAAGGCAGTGAGAGGGAGTGGAAGCTGCAAGGCAATCCACAGGACCTGGATGGATGTCAGAAACAACAACGATCAGGCATCTCCATTAAGGGAGGGCGGCCTGATATAGCTGCAGATGTGCCCCCATTGGTCCGGCGGTGCTACCGGGTCAGGGCACCGCTGGCCGATAAGATCAAAGGGAGAGTGCCGGCCGCGGCCTATGGCGCATGCGCAGAGCACGCTATGACGTCACAGGCCACGGGCCGGTCAGAGGAGGACAGCGACAGGGGAGAGCGAGGCTGCGACGCCGGGTAAGAATGAGCGCTCGTGATGGGGGGGCGGGGCGGCGCATGGCTGGAGGCACAGGGGCCGTGACACATGCACACGCAGCATTTTTTCCATCATACATAAGATGATGCACATAAAACACTGCATAGACATGCATTATGCATGCGTTTCTGCATGCATTTGCGTATGTGGATGATGTGCTGCGGACTCAAACGCTAATGTGAACCTAGCCTAAGTGTATGTTTCAATAAAATATATTTTTTATACATTACTATGTTTGAAGGACTTCTTTTTGCTCTACATAGGTGATTGGTGTTATCACAGTCCTCCGTGTTTATGATTTAGGGCATTTTTTGTTCTTAGATTTTACTTTAGAAGAACTGCTCTATACAGAGTGTAGCGCAGTGACATGAAAAGAAAGGAACTCATCTTTAAACAAACCAAATGACTTTGTCTATAAAAACCACTATCTGAAAAAAAAACACCATAATAAAAAGTCAAAACAAATATTCTGGTTTATATTTACAACATAAAACACAAGTGACAGATTACATGCATCAGAAACGGCTTTAATCTTTTCCCTTCAAAGAATGAAGAACAGCAAAACACCGTGCCCAAAGATTCCCAGATATAACATTAAAGCTGCCTAAGTACAAATGGGCTCTGACAAGTAAATAACTAATGAGATTATCTTCCTTTTATTCAGAGTGTACCAGAGTTAAGATTTAGATAATTTTTCATAAAAAGGCTAGAAATAAACATGAAAATATAATAACTATATCTATATATTTACATTTTCTATACAAATATTTAAAATGCAGGATATTTTTTATCATTTTAATTTTTTTTTTATCATCTTGTTTTTTGTCTGTAGCATTTTTCTGTTTCATGTAATAGTTTGTAGATACTGTATATGTGACATATATCATCAACCAATAATTTGCCCCACTCTCGTGCACTAGCTCTTTTGCAAACCCAAATGTGATCAGAGTAGAGCACAAAAATATTAGGATATAAGATCAGATGCTTTGCTTTGAATCTGACATATATTTCATCTCAATGTTTCATTATCTGAAAGACAAATATTTGACATACCCCATGTTGAAAACTGGTTCCAAACCCATGCACTGATAGAAAAATAATATAAAAACAGACAAAAAGCAATGTTTTCTAATAAAATAATATATAAAACTGACACCCTTTGTTCAAAGAGTATCTACTCTACACACAAAAAGGACTTTTCAATATATATTGATACAGTGCTTACATAAAATCTGGACTCAGACAATTAAAGAAATAACCCATAATATTGGAGTTATAGAAGCAGCATAACTCCTGCTTCTGTAGGAAATTTTGGAGAAAAATTTGAAAATTTAGCAATTCTCAAACTTAATTTTTATGACCTTAAACCAGAAGGTTATGTCACACAAAAAAAGTTAATAAATAACATTTCCAACATGTCTACTTTACGTCAGTGCAATTTATGAAACATTTTATTTGATAGGAAATTCTAAGGGTTAAAAGTTGACCAGCAATTTCTAATTTTTCCAAAAGCATTTACAAAACCATTTTTTAGGGATCCCACCACATTTGAAGTGACCTCGAGGAGCCTATATGACAGAAAGTACCCCAAATTAACACCATTCTGAAAACTGCACCCCTCAAGGTGCTCAAAACCACATTCAAGAATTCTATTAACCCTTCATGTGCTTTACAGGAATTTTTGCAATGTGTAAAGAAAAAAGTACCATTTAACTTTTTTCACAAAACTTTTACATTAGACACAAATGTTTTTAGTTTCACAAGGGTAACAGGACAAAGTGGACCCCAAAATTTGTTATGCAATTTCTCTTGAGTACGCTGATACCCCATATTTCGGGGAAAACTATTGTTTGGGTGCACAGCAGGGCTCAGAAGGGAAGGAGCGCCATTTGACTTTTTGAACTCAAAATTGGCTGGGATCACTAGCGTACATCGTGTCGTGTTTAGAGAGCCCTTAATGTGCTTACGCAGTAAAACACCCCCCACAATTGACCCCATTTTAGAAACTAGATCCTTCAAGGAATGTATCTAGCTGTGTGGTGAGCACCTTTAACCCCTGGTGCTTCACAGAACTTTATGACATTGAACTGTGAAAATAGAAAAAAAATCAAAATTTTCACACAAAAATGGAATTTTAGCCCCAATGTTTTCTTTCACAAAGGTAACAGGGCAAAAATTGAAAAACAATTTGTTGTGAAATGTCTGCTGAGTACGCAGATAGTTTTCCCACACATATAGGCTACCATTTGTGAGCATATGGCAGGGCTCAGAAAGGAAGGAGTGTTGAATTGGAAAACAGACTTTCATGGAATGGTCTACTGGTGTCCTGTCATGTTTGAAGAGCCCCTGATGTGCCTTAACAGTGGAACCCCCTGAAGTGATGCTATTTTGGGAATTAGACATCTCAAGGAATTTATCTAGATGTGTGGTGAACACCTTTAGCCCCCAGGTGCTTCAAAGAATTTTACAACGATGATCTGTGAAAATGAAAAAATATATATTTTTCCCACAATATTTTTGCAATTTCTCCTGAGTACAACAATACCCCATATGTAATCAAAAGCTGCTTTTGAGGCACAGTGCAAAGCTTAGAATGGAAGAAGCACCATATTGCAGTTCAGATTTTGCTGAAATGGTTTGAGGGTGCTGTGTCACATTGACAGAGTCCCTGAGGTGCCTGAACAGCAGAAATCCCCCATATGTCACCTCATTTTAAAATGAATTTATCCATGGGTGCAGTGATCATATTGACATCACATGTGCTTCACAGAATGTTATACCATTGGGCACAGGAGAAAAGATAATTCCATTATTACCACCAAAGCTTAGTTTTAGCCCCAGATTTTAGATTTTCACATAGAGAAGTGGGTGAAAAATGGCACCACAATTTGTCCCACACTTTCTGCTGAATGTGGAAATACCCATATGTGGATGTACAGAACTAATTAGCCATATAGCAAGACTCTGGAGGGACAGAGCGCTATTTGCCTCCTGGAGAGCAGATTTTTCTAGAATAGTTGCGTGTTCCATATACAAAGCTGGCCATGAGTGCTAGAATAGCAGACACCCCTTTCAAGTGACCAAATTTTGGAAATCATACCACTTTGGGATTTTATCTACAGGTTTAGTGACAATTTTGATTCCATGGTTGATTTCCAGAAACAAGCAGTATTGCATGTTGCTGAGTGTAAATTTCTAACTGCTGTTGTAGTCCTCATTATGTTGTAGTTCCAAGTATGTTGTAGTCCCCAGAACTTGGTAGTTACCAGTGTGTTGTAGTTCCAATTACTTGGTAGAGCCCAGGTCATACTTCTGGAGACACGCACCCTTGAATTAGGTGGGCTCTCATCCCTATAAAAGTGTCAAACGGGTGGATGCTAAATGTGGTTTAGGCACAGTGGGGCTCAGAAGGGAGGGGGCATTTGGATTTGGGAGCGCAGAATTTGCTGAATTTCTTTTGGGGGACGAAGAGCCATTTTCCTTTTCCAGAGCCTTTGTGCTTCCAGTAAAGTTAAAGCCTCCTATATTTTCTTAGACAAATGACAGACCTGAGTAGGGACTTTCTTTTTTTGTGAATTAAGTCGAAGCTTGTATTGGTAACATAACATTTGGGATTAAATTTATCCTGTGTCCTACACTGAGCACTTACATTGGGGTTTCCATCTAAATCTCTGAGTGACATGATTCAAATGAAACCCCTGAAGGATCCATTCACTATAATGAGGTAACAGAGTTACTCTGGACTCCATCTGGACTCTGTTCAGCAGTGTCCTTCTTTTCAGAAGTGCACAAAACTCTTTCCGATGACACTTTTATGCACACCTATAAAGATGGACACCGCCGGTTCACAAGTCAGATGGCGTCCACAGTGCCTCTCTTTGCCTCATTAGAGGAAATTTTCTCCTGGAGGTCTGTTATGAGCTCATTTTCTGCTCCACCAGTTGAGAGTTCCCCTTCCGTTCTCCCTCTGGTGGTGATGGGAGGTAGTGAGGTTGGTTTAAGTGGTAGTGATCTGCCACCTGGTGAGGAAGATAGTGATTAGATCTCTGGAGTATCAGACTGGATATAAGACAGCCGACGCCCTCTCCGGGTGCTGGAAATTCAGTCTGCTTCTCAGGTCTAGGACTCAGCTCTGTTCCAGTCTTCTCAAAGATAAGTTTGTTTTTTGCTAATGTTCACACTTGCTCTTGTTGGTCTCTTCAGTTTCTGTGTGGTCAGCCAGCCCAGCTGGGCTATGCTGAATTTCCACTCTTATTTGCCAAATTGCCTTTTTTTGTCCCTTATTAGATTGGTCTCTTTTTGCTCTGTCTCAGAATATTTCAGAGTGCTGATATAGTGGGAGAAGTCTAGTGACTTCAGGGTTAATTTTGCTATCAGTTGTGTTGGACATTTTGTAGGGTTTTTTGGCAGACTGCAGACAGTGTCTTTCCTTTCCTGTCCTTTCTAGTTAGTTTGGCCCCATCGTTTGCTCAGCCTATTTTCCTGCCTTTGTGTTTTCATCTTTTTTCAACTTCAATACATGTGGGGGGCTGTCTCTCCTTTGGGGTCTGCTCTGGGGCAGGTAGTTTTCCTCTTTTCCTGCTTTAGGCTTATCTAGTTCTCCGGTTGTGACGAGGCATCTAGGACCACCGTAGGAACGCTCCACGACTGCTGCTAGTTGCGTGTTAGGATCAGGGGTCTGCAGTCTGCATAGTTACCAACCTCTTTGGTTTTCTGAGACTTAGCTTGTATTGTTTTTTATTTCCTCCTCGGCTACCCGTTCATAACAGAGGTCCCATCTGAATCAAGTATTTCAGAGATATACATGGAAACCCTGTTGTAAATGGTCAGCACAGAGCACAGGATAAATGTGAGCTGAGCCTTACTGCAATTTTTGGGAGACAGAAAGAACAAATGAACAGCAGGTGAAGAATTGGTTTTATTTATTTTTTATGCCATTTCTGCTGCAGTATAAGTGAAAACATTATTCTTTGGGTCGGTGTGATTACAGCAGATTTATATAATTTATATTATGTTTGGCTGCTGTCACACTCTAATAGATGCTTTTTTTCTGGTTTTTGCATCACCATATTTAGATAGCTACAAATTTTCCATATTTCATCAGAGTTATTTGAGCATTGCTTTTTGCTGGACGAGTTGATGTTTTTATTGGTACCATTTTAGGGTACCTGACCTTTTTTGATTGCTTTCTATTCCGATTTTTGAGAGGCAGAATTAACAAAAATCAGCAATTCAAGATATTTTTTTATGCCGTTCCGCCTGTGGTAAAGTTAATAATGCAGATTTATTCTTTGGATTAGTATGATTGCATCGATCCCACATATATAACTTTTTATGTTTGGCACTTTTGCACAATAAAAACAATTTTATAGAAAAAGTTATTATTTTTTGCATCGCTTTATTCTGAGAGCTATAACTTTTTTATTTCTCCACTGATGAAGTAGTATGACAGTTTCAGCTATACCATTTTTATTTACATTTGTCTTTTTGATAGCATTTTATTCCATTTTTGTTCGGCGGTATGATGAGAAAGCATAGTTTTTTTGCCTCGTTTGAACCTGACAGCAGATATATGCTGCCCATGTATCAGACACTGGCTCTGTTATTGAAACCAGATGTTTTACTCTGAAATAATCTGGAATTTCAGAAAAAAAGGTACATTTAAAAGCAGCTTTGGTGACAAGTCCAAAAAGCCAATCTCCGGCGACTTCTTCTCGTCCAACTCAACATGAGTGACAGATCTCTTCCTATACGCATTTGTAAGGAGAGACCTGTCACTTAAAGGGGTAAAGATGAGGAGAAGTGTTTTAAAATTCTTCCAGATTGTTGGGAGGACCCCAAAACCCCATCAGTTGCTCTAAAGACTGCTCAATAGTTCACAGGGCAGGAGGTAAACTGTGCCCATGATTTTTCGGCAAGTGAGTATTTTGACCATAACATCATTTTTGTACATATTTTCCAACTCCAAGCTGTATAAACATGAATGCTTATTGGATAAAGTAGATCAGGTGATGTGTATTGTGTGTTGAGGGAAGGTGGGGCCTAAGGATACAACACCCTTTATCAACGTGTGCAGCATTTTTAGTCAGCTGTTTTTCTCTGACAAAATGGGTCAAATAAGAGATTTAACTGACTAAAAATACAAAAATTGTTAAAACTCTTACAGAGGGATGTAGCACTCTTGAAGTTGCTAAGATATTGACAATGATCACAGAATTATCAAAATAATGTAGCTGTCAAAGATTTGAGAAAAAATAAACGTGAAGCAACCAAGAACTCCTTACCCTTCAGTGCTGTCATATTCCACAACGGCAGCCTCCCTGGAGGCCCAGTAGTGCAAGATGTTCAGTGCTCAGAGACATGGCCAAGGTCAGGAGGGCTGAAACCCAACAACCACTGAACATGACACATAAGTTGAAACATCAGGACTGGGCCAAGAAATATTTGAAGACAGATTTCCAAAGGTTTTATTGACTGATGAGATGTAAGTGACTATTGATTGACCTATTGATGCTTAGACCTGCACTTCAACTCATACACCAGCAAGAAAACTGGAAGCTTACACCAAATATTCACAAGAAAAATACACCTTTATTTAGAGATCACATTAAAAAAATTAGAAAACGGAGATACAAGTGCAAAAATGTACTGCTAATCACAGATCATACAAAATAATATATAAATAACTCTCACTGCATATAGTACTTGAGTGGAATCTAAATGTCATAATGTTAAATATATATGGTTTTGGAAAACCTACAAAACAAATTTAATGACATTTATATGCAGATAAAGGTTATTTATTATAGCAAACTACTTTTAATGCCTGCCCTTAGTACAGAGGAAAGTGCTTAGTGCATTAGTATTTAATCTGTAACAGATTGGAAATTCATCCGTTTTAAGACATTATCCGTAAGTGCAAAGTTGCTAGCAAAGTGCAATTGTGCATGGCAGCAATGATTATTAGAGCACGCATTATTATAAGCAAGTCATTGCTAGAGTGAAGATGGTCACCAAACAAAATGAACACAATTGTGTGTGTACCTGACCTGTGATGCAATAGAGACGCCCCAACGCACGTTTCGCGTTAGCATCTTCCTGGGGGGGGTTCTCTTAACAAAGGTGTATTTTTCTTGTGAATATTTGGTGTAAGCTTCCAGTTTTTATGTAGGGCTATAATGAACTTGGAGGAAGTGTCATTATTAGGTCTGTTTTTCTGATAGATTCTCATGCACCAGCAAGGTAGAGTTGGATCTTCTTCAGTTGAAGATGGACTCAAAATCAACTACCAGCCCAACTGACAGTTTTTAGAAGTCACTTTCATCAAGCAGTGGTACAGGAAAAAACTGCATTTGCAAGAAAACCATGATTTTTACATAGCACAATGCTCCATCTCAGATTTTAAGTCTCCACTGCCAGCAAAGGCCTTAAATAAGTACACCTATCAAAGTTTTTATCATCATAATATATTGCAGGCATCATATTATATATCACTGTGTACTTAAAATTGTCCTTTTTTGCCCTTCTACCCAGCTAATTCTTCTCTTTTGTCTGCTTTATGTAGAAACAAGAAGCCTCTTTTTCCTGCATTTACCATTCCCCTCTTTCACTTCTGACCCAGCTTCTCCCTCCTTCTCCCTGTCAGGAACTTTTGCAGTGACTTATAACTCATACAGGGAAAATAGATTTCAGGTTTTGACATAGAGCTTAGGAGTCAGTTTTTAATAACATGATGTCATAGACATAATGGAAAAGAGAAGAATTAGCTGGGTAGAAAGGCAAAATGAGCAAATTTAAGTACACAGCTCTATATAATATGATGACTGCAATTTATTAAGAGGATAAAAACTTTAATGGGAGTGCTTCCTTAAGGCCTATACTAGCATTGGATACTTTAATCCTGGGATGGAACATTGGGCTGCATAAAAATTGTGTTTTTTGGAAAATGCAAACATTTTAGTGAAATTTTTTGTTTTCACAACTAAATGCTATACAGTTTTGTGAATCACCTGTAGGTTAATAATGCTCAGTACACCACTAGATAAATTCCTTGAGGGGTCTAGTTTCCAAAATGGAGTCACTTTTGGGGTGTTTTTGCTGTTTTTGCATTGCAGTGGCTCAACAAATATGACATGGCATTCATAATCTATTCCAGACAAATTTACGATCCAAAAATCAAATATCCCTCTTGCCTTTCTGAGCCCT
Source organism: Dendrobates tinctorius (assembly GCF_039654945.1). Lineage (NCBI taxonomy): Eukaryota > Metazoa > Chordata > Amphibia > Anura > Dendrobatidae > Dendrobates > Dendrobates tinctorius. The sequence goes on from NW_027361829.1 coordinate 35,720,170, forward strand.
GCCATGTGCCCAAACAAGTTTCTGACCACGTATGAGAAAAAATTACTTAACAAATTATGGGGTCTGTTGTCTCCTATTATCCATTGCAAAAATGACAAATTTTAAATAAAAAAGAACGTTTTGTATGAAAAACGTATGGTAATTTAACATTTTAAAATGTTCTGTGAAGCACCTATGGGCTCAACTTACTCAGCACAGCCCTAGATGAATTCTTTGATGGGCCTATTTTCCAAAATGTAGTCACTTGTGGGGATTTTTGCTGTATTGGTATTTCAGGGGCTCTGCAAATGAGATATGGTGTCTGCCAACCAAATTTATACTTCCAAATACAAAATGTCGTTGCTTCCCATCCGGGCACTACTATGTGTCCAAATAGTACTTTTTGACAATATGTGGGGTATCATTTGCACTGAGAAGAAAGTGGGTAACTAACAAATTGTTAATTCCACTTTTTTGTGTTTACCTTTGAAAGTGTGAAAAATGTGGGAATACAGAAACATTTTTGAGAAAAAAAATGAAAATTTTCAATATGAATGCCTAATATTATCAAAGCCTGTGTAGTACCTGTAGATTCAAAATGCTCACTATACCCCTGGATAAAATTCTTGAGGGATTTAGTTTCCAACATACTTGTTAGGAGTTTCTGTTGTTTAGGCACCTTAGAGGCCCTGCAAATGCGACATGGTGCCTGTAGTCCTTTTCAATCCCATTTGCGTTCCAAAATTCAAATGGGGCTCCTTCCCTTCTGAGCCCTGACATTTTTCCACATAGAGATTTCTGACCATGTGGGGCATCAGTGCGCTCAGAAAAAAATGGGTAATACATTTTGGAGTCAATTTTCTCACTCTATTCCGTGTAGGGGCTCGCTCCCACTTGCGATTAAATCGGACTAATGCAATCTAATTAAAAATTGGACTGCATTCTTACCAATTTAATCCTATGCTCCTGTTCTCAATGGCATTTTTTTTCTTGCTCTGATCAGATCACGGTCAGATAGTGAAAAAAGCGTAGCATGCTGCAATTGCATGCCAAATTCACATTGCACCCATATAAGTCTATTGGTATGTGAAACATTGCACTGCTGTTGGATATCACCCGAGTGCAGTGAAATTCCCACCGACGCCAGCAGCAGAGGAAATTGAGAAATTGATTGAATTAATGAATAAATTAATCCTCATGTGAGAGGAACAAAGCACAGAGCACTGACACTCAGCTCCAGCATCTGATGTCATATGCTAGTGTGTCTCAGGCCTAATGCAACATTTTAGAGTGAAAATTGCAATTTATTTTTTTTTCATTCCACTTTGCACGCACACCTAAGTAGCACCTGCAGGGTTAAAAAAAATTCCTGACAATAGTTTTGATGTATTTGAGGGGTGTGGTTTTAGCAAGGTATTACTTTTGGAGAGTTTCCAATATATAAGCCCTTCAAAGTCCATTTAAGTTTGAATAGGCTCCTAAAGAAGCAAGTTTTGTAAATGTCTTGAAAAACTGCTCAACGTTTAACTCTTCTAAAATCCCATTAAAATAAAATGATGTTTGCAAAATTATTAGGATATAAAGCAGACATATGTAAAATGTTATTTATTGATAAATAAAAGAATACACCGCGCTATACTGGGAAAAAAAAAAGGAAGAATCCGGTTGCTGGATACTCACTTAGTGGTGTGGGAAGAATCTCGCAGTCAAAGATGTTTTCTCAGAATCAGAGCTGTTTCACACTGTCATAATGACCATGAATCCGTATATAAAAAACTACTGGATAAAGAGTAAAGAGTCAAATTAAATTAACCTGTTTTGCATAATTGTGAGCAATTCAACTGGGCCTGTGGCACTCACTTGAGTTTGTCTGTCCAGTCCAGAAAAAAAAAAAGGTGCTGTGGTCAATACAACCAATGCTGATGCAACAGGATTAGGGGTGCTTACAATAAAGATTTCGGATAGAGGGAAGTGGTAATAGTAAATGTTAAAACAATGACAAGAGAAGAAAAATAAGAGCTGCTTTGATGGCAGATATAAGCTACACTTACTGCAGAATGAATAGAAAAAACACTGGATCAAGGTTGTTGTTTTCAGATAGGGAGCAACTTAAGCTCAGGCACTGTGGATTAAATGAATGTGAGTAGCAGCGTGTGCTCACGGTTAAACAAGGTGCTGGTATGGGGCGGAGCTTGTGTGATGTCACACTAGCACTAGGACGGGTGCATGGAAGGGGCGCAAAACCAACACGTTTCAAGGGAAAGCTTCCCCTTCCATGCACCTGTCCTAGTGTTAGTGTGACATCACACAAGGTCCGCCCCCATACCACGCCGCCTCCCTCAGCGTTGCTTCCGGCCAGAGCGCGCGAGACATCGGCGTCCTCCTCGTACAGACCCAGCAGCAGCCCCTTGCTGAGCACCAGCACCTAGCCTACCTCATCGAGCACTAGTCATCATAAGCAAGGGCACTAGGTCCAGCACCTTGTTTAACCGCGAAAACATCTTTGGCTGCCAGATTCTTCCCACACCACTAAGTGAGTATCCGGCAACCGGATTCTTCCTTGTTTTTTTTTTTTTTTCCAGTATAGCGCGGTGTATTCCTTTATTTATCAGTTTAACATTTTTTAACAGGCACCGGCACAGAGTCTGTTGATCACCTGCTGCATCTGGGAATATTTTCTTTCTTCGAGTGGACAAGTGTAAAGTACTTACATATTCGTTATTTATTTATTAATTATTTTGCACAGAATGACTTTCTGGTTTAGGATATAAAAATTGTATTTTTTCAAATTTTTGGTCAAAATTCCGATATTTTCACAAATAAAGGCACAAGATGTTGACTTACCACCAACATAAAGTACAATGTGTCACGAAATAACAGTCTCACTGCTGCATGAAGTGAGGCTGGTCAGATTTTAAAAAAAATTGGCCTGGTCATTAGGGTTAAAGTTGGCTTGATCACGAAGCAGTTAAATGTGTATAAAATAGTAGGTTATAATGCTTTAGAATATAGTTTTGTTATCACAGGTGCACTTATTTTCAAATACCCACTTTGGTTCCAGGTTGTGTCAGCATGTCGCCAGTGCTTTTTTTAAGTGTTCAGGTTGACTGTGCCATTTGAGCAGCTAAGCCAGCCCCCTTCATGGCCAATACATAGAAGAGGGTTGACCCTGATATTGAGATCAGCAATCGGTCAGCCATCTTCACACACAGCACTGATCATGTGATAAAATAGGAAGCTCTAGTCTATCCTGTGTCAAGCAAAAGGCCAAACATTAAGCTGCTGAAAACACTTGAGCATTGTGGATAACTGAGTTGGGTCTCTTATGTTAATAGAAGTGTATAATTGCTAGTTGTATAGCTTCTGAGTTTATGAATGTTTAAGTATAATTTTATGAAACTAGATAACCCATTTAACCCTTTCTATAGAGGTCATGGAGCCAGGCAACTTTATTTTTAAATGTACTAGTTATACCATTGTTCTGGAAATGATTTTAAAGGGGCTGTCTGAGACTATTTATTTTTTTACTTTGGGAATATGTACTAACAGGCAAATTGTTGCTACCTACATGCCCGTTTTGCCTGGCACCTATCTTCGCTGTCACAGAGCTGTGGCCGCTCCTGTTGGCGATTCAGAGGGTTCTGTTGACATCATGGCATCGCATTGCTTTTCTTCCTCTTTGCTCTGTTGACGGGGTGTGACCGCTGACTTCACGCATGACAACAGCAGTCACATCTCATTAACAGAGCAGCTGGGATACAGGTGCCCTGCTCAGTTGATGTGGAGCAACTGAATTGCTGGCAAGAGTGATCAATAACCGCTCATAAAAATAAAACTGAAATCATATTTATTTTAGGATATGATTACTAACATTTCATATCATTTTGATTATGTAAGCAAAGTTATGTATTATGTAGCAATAAAAAGTTCTAGAGTCATAGGCATTATGAAGAATATACATTGTACATAACTCCTTGCTTCAACTTTATTTTTTTCTTGGTTGGCTATTACTTGGTTAAACTGACTAGAGTTTTGGTTTGGGGGAGGATGTTGTGTTCTGCCTATACACTCCCAGAACAAAAGGACCCAACCTTGACTTTTTACAAAAATATTGTGATTCGGGAGAGACTCTTTTTCTGCTGACGAAGAATAAAATGATATGTTATTGAAGATAAGAAGCAGAGATATATTTTTATTTGACTTGAAAATAGCATTGGCCAAATTTAAAGACTGATGTCAATATTTTCATGGAAATATAAGCTCGGCCACATGGTGAGATTCTATAGAGGCTTCATTATTTGTGTATAAAATTTCCCAGGCTCTGCAATACTCATGAAATAGCTCTGATACTTGGTGAAGCAATTTTGAAATATTTATTTCATTAAACAAAACTTTTCCCAGGTTCACAGTGACTTATTATAGAAGATTACTTAGTGATACAATGCTATAGCATTTCATATGATAAGTATTACCAACTGTGATACAGTACTTAGGTTTTATTGCGCAGACTCTTAAAATACATATGTCTTGCAGATTTTGTGTGGGCTTTGAAACTAATATTAAAATTCTATTGTGTAATAATGAGAGAGTATGATACTGTCAAATGATATTTAATGACCTTTTAACGAACTATAACAGGTCATAGCAAGTCATAAAGTCTTTCCAGATCTAGGGACAGATAGGTGTTGAATTTTCGACACTTTGGCAACACTTGTATAAAACAAGATGCTAAGGATTTCTTCATACTTCCTCTAATCCCACTTCACTCAGCACTTCCTGGTAAGCCTAAATCAAATGTCTGATCCTCCCTTTTTCTACATAAGCCCTTTTTCAGAAAATCATTTTTTGGATCAAGCTGCACTGGAAAACCAAGACTTTTAGAGACCCAAAATTATATTGAATATTTATTTTCAATCTGATATTTGAGGAGCAAGAATGGTTATGTGCAATAAGCATAGTTCACTATATATTTCAATCTCAAATTCTGCATACAATAGCTCATTTCCAATCAGAGGGATTGAGAATGTATGTTTTATACTAAATGTATTTGTCCAATCTAATATATAAAGCTCAATGTGTGGGTGTGTGTATGTATGTATGTATGTATGTATGTCCGGGATTGGCATCTGCACCGTCGCAGCTACAGCCACAAAATTTGGCACAGTCACACGTCTGGACCCCGAGAGCGTCATAGGCTATGTTATGAGGCGAAATTTTAACCCCTCGCGTTCCAGTTCACCCAACAATTTTGCCCCTATCTACATAATGGGGAAAAAGTGTATGTATGCATTGGCATCTGCACCGTCGCAGCTACAGCCACAAAATTTAGCAAAGTCACACGTCTGGACCCTGAGAGCGTCATAGGCTATGTTGTGAGGCGAAATTTTAACCCTGCGCGTTCCAATTCACCAAACAATTTTGCCCCTATCTACATAATGGGGAAAAAGTGTATGTATGTATTGGCATCTGCACCGTCGTAGCTACAGCCACAAAATTTAGCAAAGTCACACGTCTGGGCCCCGAGAGCATCATAGGCTATGTTGTGAGGTGAAATTTTAACCCTGCGCGTTCCAATTCACCAAACAATTTTTGCCCCTATCTACATAATGGGGAAAAAGTGAAAGGAAAGGAAAAGTGTTGGAGGCAAATTGCCAGCTGCCAGATGTGAACAAGGGGACTTAAAGAATGAGAGCGATGGCGCCAAACAGTATATACCGTACAGTTGCTAAGGTGGGGCCCTGACATGAGATACTTACCACACACGGGGATATGAACACACACAAAAAATGCGCCACACACTACCACGTGCTTCAACACATATACCACCCTCAGCACACATTTCACCACACATACACCAACCTCGCCACATAAAAGTTGAAACACAAAAGTCGCCACTCAAAACTCGCCATGCTGTCCCAGAGCTGTTTAGAAGATTAAAAATGAGCTGTGATTGGTTGCTATCAGCAACAGTTTTCTTTGTAGACAGTTGTGGTAACTTAGGCCTATTATTCTTATCATTTCTATGGTGTTATCGTCCTTCTGTAAAGCTGGAAATAACACAATTTATTACCGTGCCAACACAGACCACCCTCTGACACAGACTGCAGGAGGAGCCCAGTATCACACAGGATAGGATTAGATACACAGCTCAGCAGTCAGTATCACACAGGAAAGGATTAGACACATGACTCAGCAGGCAGTATCACACAGGATAGGATTAGATACACAGCTCATCAGTCAGTATCACACAGGATAGGATTAGATACATGGCTCAGCAGTCAGTATCACACAGGATAGGATTAGATACACAGCTCAGCAGTCAGTATCACTCAGGAGAGAATTAAGGCCCCTTTACATTTAGCGATGCACCAGCGATCCCGACCACGATACGACCCGGTGAGGATCGCTGGTGCATCGCTAAATGGTTGCTAGTGAGCTGCCACACAGGCAGATCTCACAGCGATGCAGCAGCGATCTAGCAGTCATTCCTTACCTTTCGGACACGGCGATCCTGACGTCCTCCCGTCCGCATCCACGCGTCGCTCATCGGCACCGTCAGGAAGCCCAGCAGGAAGCGCCCGACGAGAAATGGAGCTGCGCGATCTCACGCGATCAGCGATGGACAGCGGGGGAGCCGGTCGGAGGTAAGTATCACACATAGCGATATCGCTGCTGCGTCACCAAATCGGTGATGCTTTAGCGATATTGTTAGCGATATTGCTATGTGTAAAACCCCCTTTAGACACATGCCTCAGCAGGCAGTATCACACAGGATAGGATTAGATACACAGCTCAGCAGTCAGTATCATTCAGGATAGGATTAGATACACAGCTCAGCAGTCAGTATCACACTGGATAGGATTAGATACACGGCTCAGCAGTCAGTATCACAGAGGATAGGATTAGATGCACGGTTTTTATGTGCAATATAATCATTAGAATTTGTTATAACTAACCACCCACAGTTGGTTACTATGCCCAGGCAACGCCGGACTCTTCAGCTAGTATGCTATAAAATTCATTATCATTTTCCAAAGTTAGTGATGCTGTATTCTGATTACGTACACAGTCTTAATAAGTTAATTGATAAAACTAGATTACTGAATGTAAAAAATGTTCAAAACATAGTAAATTTTTTGTTCAATGCACATTGGATTCTACCAATACATTACTTGTAAAGGCAATCAATGCAAGCACTGTTTTCATCGATTATAAAGGCATAAGATATTATAAGAGATAGTCGCCTGACCAGAATCCTCTTAGATCATAGAATAAAGCACTTCAAGCTGCATGTCTCATTCTGAAGAAACACTGGATTAATTGTCATTGTTTAATCCTTCAGGTCCATAAGAGGATCTCATATTGTGGAGGATCAGTTATGTCCCTGCATTCATTGATTTAAATGTTCACCATGTAATGCTCCATTTACTGTGTGGATTCTCTGTAGAAGAATTGAAGATTTGTTGCCGAGTTTGTATACAGATCAAAACTGATCAGATAGGTACTGTAGCATTTTATTGAAAATGTGTATGTAAACATTCAAAAAAAAATTTTCAATCTAAATAGAATGATAAAAATATAATGTTGTAAGGCTGGTTTCACACTTGCGTTTTTTTTCCGCGGTATTTTAGCGCTAAATAGCGCATGCGTTTTTTTTCCCTATACTTTGCATGGGATGCGCTTATGTGCGCATACACATGCGTTTGTACGCGTTTTTCCGCGCATGCGTTTTTTTGCGGTATGCGCTCGGGCGCACAAAATGCATCCTGTTGCATTTTTTGGGCGTCCGACTTGCCTCAAAAAAACGCATGCGCGCGCAATGCGTTTTTTTACAGCAAGACACTCATTATAAGTCTATGGGTGCGCATATGTGCGCATTGGCATGCTTATGTATGCGTTTTTTTGCACATGCGTTTTTTTGTTAACCATGGAATTTAGGGGTTTGGGTTAGAGTTAGGGTTAGTTAAGGGGGTTTAGGGTCAGGGTTAGGGTTAGGGTTAGGGTCAGGGTTAGGGTTAGGGTTAGGGTTGGGGTTAGGGTTAGGGTCAGGGTTAGGGTTAGTTAGGGTTTAGGGTTTGGGTTAGGGTTAAGTATGGTTTGGTTAAGGGTTAGGGTCAGGGTTAGGGTTAGGGTCAGGGTTAGGGTTAGGGTTGGGGTTAGGGTTAGGGTCAGGGTTAGGGTTAGTTAGGGTTTAGGGTTTGGGTTAGGGTTAAGTATGGTTTGGTTAAGGGTTAGGGTCAGGGTTAGGGTTAGGGTCAGGGTTAGGGTTAGGGTTAGGGTTAGGGTCAGGGTTAGGGTTAGGGTTAGGGTCAGGGTTAGGGTTAGGGTTAGGGTCAGGGTTAGGGTTAGGGTTAGGGTTAGGGTCAGGGTTAGGGTTAGGGTCAGGGTTAGGGTTAGGGTCAGGGTTAGGGTTAGGGTCAGGGTTAGGGTCAGGGTTAGGGTTAGGGTTAGGGTTAGTAAAGTCATGGTTTGGGTTAGTGTGAGGGGCCACCTAATGTTTGGAAAAAACGCAAACGCGGTAAAAACGCACTAAAAACGCATACAAACGCATAAAAACGCTGCGTTTTTTTCATGCATGCTCATAAAAATGCTTGAAAAAAACGCAGCAGTTGTATGCTTTTGTATGCGTTTTTTCAATGCATTTTTTTGCGGGAAAAACGCGCTGCAAAAAAAAGCAAGTGTGAAATTAGCCTTAAACCATTAAAACAACTCATATGAGAGAGAGACAATAAACCTTTTTGTATCAGGAAAAAAATTACTCCAGAATCTACTGAAATAAATGTAACTACTAACTAGTCATGTTCCTGCAGTCTTTTATAAGACTGGCTTTATGCTTTTAGCATACAACAAGCCAGATGCTGTGTCAATCAGTTTAGACCTTAGAGGGGCTGTTCACTATTGGACAACACCTTCTTAACTGCTAATGTGCCCCAACTGAAAAAAAAACCTCTCTACAGGTTTTGTTCTTGTGATGTTATTGCTGCGTCTACCAGTGGTTGTGTGACATTTTTATGTTACCTGACTGCTACAGCCGATCAGTGGCAAAACATTGCTGGAGTGGCGCCAGCAGTGCAGTGGAGGTTTGGACAACCCCTTTTATTTAAATACTCTCCTTAGAAGTATGTTATTTGCTATGATTTGTGTTATTTTCCTTATTCCTGTTCTTGTTGAAGACTTTCTTTGCTTCTTCCTGTTCCTTTTCAACTTAACCTTTAATTACCTTAACAATCTACTTACCTACCAAACTTATTGTTGATTGTCGTAAGCATTATTTGCTCATCCTTTTCCTCTACAGCTGTGACTTTGCTTGTATTTTATACCTCAGTTTATAATCTTTTGACAATTCTTTCTGCCAACTATATAATGTATGTAACCAATTCTACTGGGCAGTTTCTGTTAGCTTAGATATCTTCTGATGATAATTTCACCCTTGGGCTGAAAAAACAATAGAAAAAGAGAAAATCATGTCACTCCTATGTGGATCAATGATAAATGTGACTTTAATTTTAGTCAGTAGTCCTCATCGGAAGTTTTGTATAATTTGCATTGGAAGTAAAGGACATTTTCTGATATGACAGGTATCTGAATTTGACTCTGCATTGAAAATCAAAAGAACATTACCTTCATTATACTTTTTCATCTACACAAAAGGGGAACAGTCTGAGCACAAGACTAATTTGAACATTATAGACAATTTGATGTTATCAGCAATTGTCTATACAGACTGTCAAGACCAGAACATCTAACAATATTTCCACTTGAAAGACAGGAAGCTAAAGAACTATTAATATAAATGCACTTGCATAGATGTTTAAATTCCTCTCAAGATGTTTGAAGCAGGCTCATCCTCGGCAATTTGAAGTCATCCTCCTAAGAGTCTCTTCAATCATTTTGGTGATTTACATTTTTCAAATTCTTGAGAATTATTCTTTTTCAGAAAGGATTAATCATCTGGAATGGGAAACTTGTTTCGTTTGAATTTCTCTTAGCTCCCTTGTCAGTATACTATATAAGTTCCGAATGTGAAGCCAAAATCAGATACTGAAGAGCAATTACCTGAAATAAAAACTGCTGGCAATGCCTCTTTGTTTGTCTTTTAGTTCCTTTTCCTATTAAATTTCCCTGCACATTTTAGACACTCGGCCCGATTAGAATCAAGGTCAAAGCATGCACTTTGTGCAAGACCGTTACACAGAGTGTCAACTAAAGTTCATTTTTTACATTTCCCAATGCGCACGATATGATAAGCAGACAATTTATGTCATTATTAAGTTGCAAAAGTAAGTGAGAAGTACAACTAAAATTCGATAACCTCTTACTTCATTTTATAGGTGAAAAATTGAGCCAAAGCTGCTATCACATGCTTTCCTTCATGTTCTTATATCGTCAAGCATGAAATCTTTGCTTCAGTCAAAAACCTGTTCAAGAGGGAGGATAGTTAAAAAAATATCTAACTTTCCATCAGGAACAATGTCTTCATTTAATTTTCTCACTTTCAGTGCTCTTAAAGTGATCAGTGACCTTCATGTGGATGTAATAAAAGAGAGTACACATAATCAGGTGCAAAAACCCCCCATTTACTTACCATAAAATTAATAACTATAAAAGTACACACATTTCAGAACTCCAGCCAAATAGTCCCTACTTTGTCAGCTTTGTGGAGTTTTGACAAAGATCACTGCTGTGATTGAAACGCATCGCTCTGTTTGCCTGTCATGAATAATTCCCGGAGCATTCATTTGTTTCTATAATGAATTTTCAATAAAATGAATTTTAAATGATTTTCATCAAAAGGAGCTGCAAGATATTCTCTTTTTTCATTCATCTGGTCAACATGTTTAACCAGGACCGACTTCCGTGCACCTGTCATCTATTTCAGTGAACTGGCTTTTTTTTTTTACCTAAAATGGTATTAGACAAGTATTCATTCAGAATTAGATGTTAAAGGTTCACCAGAAAAAACACATATGCAGAGCAAAGAGCAAGAATTGCACATAATTTTTGCATGTGTCAGGCAGATTGCATTATGACATCTGTGACTATTCAGGTTAGAGGGTGCGGTGACGTAGTTAGTGCACGCCGTGCCCTCTGCCTGAACATCACTGACAGAGGGACCCAGAAAACCGATGCACAGCGATGGACCAGGGACAGGTGACTATCGCCAGTACTGGGGTCCTGAGCCAGCGGTGACACCGGCACCTGGCTCCCAGTAACGAGAGGTGAGTATGTCATTTTTTTATTTGCAGCAGCGGCATGTGGGGTATAATCTATGGAGCAGCATATGGGGGCATCTTATGGGGCAGCATATGGGGGCATAGTCTATGGAGTAGCATATGGGGGCATAATCTATGGAGCATTTTATGGGGGCATAATCTATGGAGCATCTTATGGGGCAGCATATGGGGGCATAGTCTATGGAGCATCTTATGGGGGCATAATCTATGGAGCATCTTATGGGGCAGCATATGGGTGCATAATCTATGGACCAGCATATGGGGACATAAACTATGGAGAATCTTATTGTGGCATAAACTATGGAGCATCTTTTGGGGGCATAATCTATGGAGCATCTTATGGGGGCATATTCTATGGAGCATCTTATGGGGGCATATTCTATGGAGCATATTATGGGGCATTATCTATGGAGCATCTTATGGGGCATAATCTATGGAGCAGCATATGGGGCATAAACTATGGAGCATCTTATGAGGGTATAATCTATGGAGCATCTTATGGGGCATAATCTATGGAGAATTTTATGGGGCATAATCTATGAAGCATCTTATAGGGCAGCATATGGGGAATAATCTATGGAGCATCTTATGGGGCAGCATATGGGGCATAATCTATGGAACATCTTATGGGGCCATAACCTTTATGGAGCATTATATGGGGCATATTATTCTATGGAGCATCTTATGGGGCCATTATTAAACTTTGTGTAGCATTATATGGGGTGTATTTTGCATGGAGCATCTTATGGGGCCCATCATGAACTGTATGGAGTATTATATGGGGCTCCTGATTCAATATGGATATTCAAAAACATTTAACCTACTGATGTCTCAATTAATTTTACTTTTATTGGTATCTATTTTTATTTTTGAAATGTACCAGTAGTTGCTGCATTTTCCACCCTAGGCTTATACGTGAGTCAATATTTTTTGTGGCAAATTTAGGGGGGTCGACTTATACATGTATTGGCTTGTACACGAGTATTTACGGTATTTTTTTTTGCAAAAGAAAAACAGACTTCACTAACACTGTGACATATGCTCCCCTTAAGTGATAGCTATAAAGTTACTTAGTGCTAACCTTTTTTTTGCAAAATAAAAATGGACATGACTAACACTGTGATGTTCGCTCCCCTAAAGTGCTAGCTATAAAGTTACTTAGTGCTAACTATTTCTTTTCGTGCAAAGGAAAAATGGACGTCACTAATACTGCCACGTATGCTCCCCTAATGTGCAAGCTATCAAGTTACTTGGAGGCTAACTAATATTTTTTCGGTGGAAATAAAAGACTGAAAGACGGATGTCACCAACACTGCAACATAGGCTCCCCTAATGCGCTAGCTAAGACGTTATCTGAGGCTAAGTATTATTATTTTTCTCCAAAAGCAGAGCAATGTTCCCTCCCATAATGCACTAGCTAAGAAGTTACTCAGTTCTAACTATTATTATTTTTCTGCAAGAGAAAAAAGGATGTCACCAACTCTGCGACATATGCTCCCCTCTTACCTATAAAGTTACTCTGCATTAACTATTATTGTTTTTTTCTACAAGAAAATCAGATGTCACTTACACTGCTTTGTCCGCTACTCTACCTATAGCTAAAAAAAGAAAAAGTCCCTTGACACAGACTCTGCTCAACAGCGATACTGATCAGAGCACTGCGGCCATGGAATGAGCACAAATGCTCAGCGCAGGATGCCAGGCATACATAAAAGGTGCAAACAAAATTGCAACAAAAATACAATTGGGTAGTGCAGTGATTAGGAGTGGGGGTGATTGGGGGTGGGTGAACGGGGGGAGCTAGAACAGGAATTTGGGAACTGCTGCAACTGTGATGATAGATCAGTCACACAGCAACCAGCACACCGAGAGCACACAGCACTGGATCGCAGGAGACACAGGAAATCGCAGGGGGGGTCACATTGGTGGCTACCAATGATATTCCTTTCAGGTTCACAGAGGATCTACACAACCACTTCCTCCTCTTTTGTGACACTTTGAAGGAGGTTGACTCAATTTAATACCAAGTCAAGTCCAGTAATCTAAGAAATACAAACTGAAAGAAAGCTCTTTAGATGTGAAATCTGTTACAGGTGAACTCTGATATAATAAAAAATACTCTACCTCCACAAGTCTGAATGACTAAAGCCCCCATCACACACAGCAATCTCGCTAGCGAGATCACTGCTGAGTCACAAGTTTTGTGATGCAACAGCGATCTCACCAGCGAGATCGCTGTGTGTGACACTTACCAGCAACCGGCCCCCCGCCGGGTATCAATGATCGTCCTGGAATGGCCAGGACATTTTTTTGATCACTAGTCTCCCGCTGGCCAACACGCATCGCTGCGTGTGGCAGGCGGGAGACCAGCGATCAGCGAGTTGGCCCTGGTAACTAAGGTAAACATTGGGTTTCTAAGCAGCGTGCAGCGCTTAGAAACCCGATGTGTACCTTAGTTACCAGCGCACTGGTGCAGGGAGCTGGTAACCAAGGTACACATCGGGTTTCTAAGTGCCGCGCGCCGCTTAGAAACCCGATGTGTACCTTGGATACCAGCTCCCTGCACCAGCGCATTGGTAACTAAGGTACACAGTGGGTAACTAAGCGACGTGCATCACTTGTTACCTGCGTGTCGCTGTCCTGATCGCTGGTGAAGCTGCCTATTTGGCAGCTCACCAGCGATAATGTAGAGACACACCAGCAATCCAGACAAGGTCATATAGTTGTCGCGATCGCTGGTGCGTCGCTATGTGTCACGGGGCCCTATAGACCAACAGAACCAGTTCACTCAGGAATGGACAGATAAGATCATCACTATATCTGGGTAGTAGATGTTCCCATGATGCATTGCCTGTATCCTTACAAAAATTAAGTGGTGCGAGTACACTTTTTTGCCCATAGACAATTACATATGAAAGCATTATTGGGAAGCTACAGGAAAAGAAGAACTAGACTACTCATGTAGGACCTATACAGGTCTGTCTCTGCAACATATCAAGATTTCAGACATATAATCACTTTGGACCCGATTTGTTAAGACTGGCTTTGTTCATGGCAGTCATAATGGTATGTGTGCAGGAGTAAGATGTGTCTGAGTCATTAAGAATTTTAAGAAATGAGGCACATTTGACAAATGGCATGCACCTCTATAAGGTATGTTTATCCACTGGAGTATCATTGCACCACAACTTTTGATGAATTTGTCAGGTGGGCCTTAGCATGACCCTTTTTCTGCCCTAACCCCAAACACCATTTCAGAACTGTCTGAAACTCAAATACAAACGTCAAATGTCACAACCTTTTTTATAAACTTTGCTTTGCCAAAAAATATGATGTTTGGAGGTGTTTTATGACACAATTCTGGCAAAAACAACATCATGAATTGGGCCCATTTGTATAGTACAAAAGGTTTTGCTATTCTTTACTTTTTGTCATATTTTTCACTTTAATTTCAAGATCTGCAAAAATAGCGTGTATCCAAGACATTATAGGAGATGGACATGGATAAATAATAGAAAAGTTTGTGTAACTCTACTACTTGCATTCCATTAAATCTTCCATTAAGGAAGGTGTTTTCAATTTAACCACTTTGGGGAATATTTTTTATTATGATTATCAGATTTTCAGAATTCTGGCCTGCATTTCTTTTACATTTTCCATTACATAACAGGACATATTAGTTGGGCAGGGGTTGTCATTGTGTACATGGTGATATCAACTAAGTGGGATTTTTAATATTTCTTAAATTATTTTTTTCATTATAGTCTGACGAGTGTGAGGAGACTTGAGCTACTGTAACATTAGTTGCTTATATAATATACCGCAATATCAATGAATGCAGTGAATTATGTCCGTCAGCGTAACAGAGTCTCATAATTAGGTCCCTGGCTGCCACGACATTTCAATGGCATCATTATGATCAGTTTGTGGTATTCAAATGAGCTGATCAAAAAGACTCTCACATTCTGATTAACCACTTAGATGCTGAAATTTCAATTGACAGTAGCATCTAAGAGGGAAAAGCTACTGCTGCAACATGACGTTTATAACGGATATACATGTTATATATATCATGGAACTCTAAGGGGTTAAAATTATTAATTTCCCACAGTTCTTCAGTCACAGGGAATGGTTGTGGTGTCACAGGAGAACTTACAATTTCACTGCAGTTTCCTATAAAAAAAAGGAAAAGAAAAGCGGAGACACTTTGTATTATTTTTAATTTCTGAACTACTATAAAACAATTTAATGAGATTAAGGTTAAAACAAAACCAGAATTATCATTTCATGCACTTTCTATGGCCCCAGAAAAAAAAAATCAAAGTTAGAGAGGTCAATAAAAGGTACAGAGGTAAACAAAATTTAATTCCTTATACTGTAGATGTATGGCAGCAATGCATTTCAATTTGTGTTTTTGGATTACATTGGAGATGAGGAAATCTTTTCAAATTCAAATTTACCGGCTTAGTATAATTTTGCCACTATATTTCTTTTGGGTTTATCGACATAATGCACTGTACAGGCTTCAATCACCCTTAAAAGTTGTAACACTTTGAGGTCTCCTAGGACTGTATTCAATCGTGTTGAAACTATTTAATACAAGCACAGCCTTATTAATGTCTATGCTTTTTAAAATTTAAAAAATGGATAAAAATTTTCTTTTGTGATCAGGCAGACCATTACCTTTAAATCCAAGAGAATTACTGAAATGTCATGGGCAAAGGACTGCTAAGAATTCATCTTCTTAAATCACTTATCCCCCAAATTAGGTATGACCAAGCATTTTATAAATATAAACGGTCAGGTCTTGAGGGTAGCCATCCTCACATGATTGGGCTATAAATCTTCCTGGTTTATGGTATTTCAGAAAGACAGGACAAATAGTAAAGATGAGGAGTTTGTCTGTATGTTACGAGTAATATGAAAGCGATTGTGACAGTGGCTATAGGGGAGGAAGTCTGTGATGGATTGGAAACCTTGCGTTGGAATTACATAGAGAGGTAAATGCTGAAAAAGTAATTTTTGTGTAATGTATAGACTTCCAAACATCATTGAGGAGTTCATAGAATCATAAAATGTTAGCGTTGGAAGGGTATCCAACCCCCTGCTCAATGCAGCACAGGATTCACTAAACCATCTCAGACAGATGTCTGTCCAGTCTCTGTTTGAAGACTTCCATTGAAGGAGAACTCACCACAAGAGATGAGCGAATTTGTTTGGATTCGTTTCCAAATACGATCAGATTCGAATATTTTTTTTGAAATATTCGTTGAACACAGTCGAACTTCATTACAGTCAATGTGAGTAGAAATAACCGAATATGTTCGGAACCGAACATAAGTCATACATACGGGCCGAATAGTGTTCGAATATTCCCGGGATATGTCAAAATCAGATTCGGGGCCAAAATCTGAACAAATTCGCTCATTTCTACTCATGACCTCTCGTTGCAACCTGTTCCACTCATTCATCACTCTCACTGTCAAAAGTTTTTTAATATTCAAACTGTATCTTCTCCCTTTCAGTTTCATTTAATTGATTTCATGTTTCATTGTGCAAATGAGAAAAAGAATGATCCCTCTACAATGTGACATCCCTTCAGATATTTGTAGACAGATATTAAGTCTCCTCTTAGCCTTCTTTTCTACAAGCTAAACATTCCCAGATCTTCTAACAATTCCTTGCAGAACATATTTTGCAGTCCACTCACCATCCTGGTAGCTATTCTCTGAACTTGCTCCAGCTTTTCAATAAACTTTTTAAAATGTTGTGTCCAGAACTGGATGCAGTATTCCATGTGAAACCTGACCAAGGAGGAGTAGAGGGGAATAACTATTTCATGTGATCTTGACACTATGCTTCTTTTTATACATCCTAGAACTGTGTTTACCTTTTTTGCTGCTGCATCACACTGTTGACATGTGCAGTCTGTGTCTATTAGTATACCCAAATCTTTTCACACGTGCTGTTACTTAGTTCTCTTCCTCCCATTCTATATCAACCTCATTTCCCTGATGCAACCAGTCAGTGATTCCATTATAGAAATAACTTAAATTAGTCTGGCATGACTTCTTTGCAGCAAACCCATGCTGGCTCCAGTTAATTACTGTAATCCTATCTAAGTACTTACATACAGTTGTGGCCAAAAGTATTGACACCAATGCAATTCTGTCAGATAATACTCAGTTTCTTCCTGAAAATGATTGCAAACACAAATTCTTTGGTATTATTATCTTCATTTAATTTGTCTTAAATGAAAAAACACAAAAAGAATTGTCCTAAAGCTAAATTGGATATAATTCCACACCAAACATAAAAAAGAGGGTGGACAAAAGTATTGGCACTGTTCGAAAAATCATGTGATGCTTCTCTAATTTGTGTAATTAACAGCACCTGTAACTTACCTGTGGCACCTAACAGGTGTTGGCAATCACTAAATCACACTTGCAGCCAGTTGACATGGATGAAAGTTGACTCAACCTCTGTCCTGTGTCCTTGTGTGTACCACATTGAGCATGGAGAAAAGAAAGAAGACCAAAGAACTGTCTGAGGACTTGAGAAACCAAATTGTGAGGAAGCATGAGCATTCTCAAGGCTACAAGTCCATCTCCAAAGACCAGAATGTTCCTGTGTCTACCGTGCGCAGTGTCATTAAGAAGTTTAAAGCCCACGGCACAGTGGCTTACCTCCCTAGATGTGGATGGAAAATAAAAATTGACAAGAGATTTCAACACAAGATTGTGCGCATGTTGGATAAAGAACCTCGACTAACATCCAAACAAGTTCAAGCTGCCCTGCAGTCCGAGGGTACAACAGTGTCAACCCGTACTATCCGTCAGCATCTGAATGAAAAGGGACTGTATGGTAGGAGACCCAGGAAGACTCCACTTCTTACCCCGAGACATAAAAAAGCCAGGCTGGAGTTTGCCAAAACTTACCTGAAAAAGCCTAAAATGTTTGGAAGAATGTTCTCTGGTCAGATGAGACAAAAGTAGAGCTTTTTGGGCAAAGGCATCAACATAGAGTTTACAGGAGAAAAAAAGAGGCATTCAAAGAAAAGAACACGGTCCCTACAGTCAAACATGGCGGAGGTTCCCTGATGTTTTGGGGTTGCTTTGCTGCCTCTGGCACTTGACTGCTTGACCGTGTGCATGGCATTATGAAGTCTGAAGACTACCAACAAATTTTGCAGCATAATGTAGGGCCCAGTGTGAGAAAGCTGGGTCTCCCTCAGAGGTCATGGGTCTTCCAGCAGGACAATGACCCAAAACACACTTCAAAAAGCACTAGAAAATGGTTTGAGAGAAAGCACTGGAGACTTCTAAGGTGGCCAGCAATGAGTCCAGACCTGAATCCCATAGAACACCTGTAGAGAGATCTAAAAATAGCAGTTTGGAGAAGGCACCCTTCAAATATCAGGGACCTGGAGCAGTTTGCCAAAGAAGAATGGTCTAAAATTCCAGCAGAGCATTGTAAGAAACTCATTGATGGTTACCGGAAGCAGTTGGTCGCAGTTATTTTGGCTAAAGGTTGTGCAACCAAGTATTAGGCTAAGGGTGCCAATACTTTTGTCTGGCCCATTTTTGGAGTTTTGTGTGAAATGATCAATGTTTTGCTTTTTGCTTCATTCTCTTTTATGTTTTTCATTTAAGACAAATTAAATGAAGATAATAATACCAAAGAATTTGTGTTTGCAATCATTTTCAGGAAGAAACTGAGTATTATCTGACAGAATTGCAGCGGTGTCAATACTTTTGGCCACAACTGTACATGTTGTTTAATCATTTGTTCAAAGATCTTTACTGGTATAGAAGTAGTATGAAGAAAAACCTCCAAAAGTACATTTTTAACACATTATTTTAAATCCCTAAATGATGCCTCATCAAGTGTCCATAGTGACGACTCTAAATCAAATGAAAAAAACGGAGAATGCCAGAGTCCAAAGCTATATACATAAATATAAATTTTATTAATACAATTGAAGACATATATGTGAGATACAGAACATATATTGTTAAGTCAGTTAGTCTTAGGGTTAATTAACCTGAAACCATGAAAGAAAAACAGACCAGCGACCATCACTGATGAAAAAGTCAAAATGGGACAATAGTAAAAAAGGTAAGCATAGTACTTGCCTATCACACATAAAGTGGGAATGGGGAGTAATAATATACAAAAAATTCCAATACATCAAGAATTAATTATAATGGTATATTGCACTCTGCCCTAAAATGTAAGCTGCTGACACAGTGGTGGGAGACGCAGTCACAGCAGGCGTAACATGGTCACAGTAAGCGTGACATATACAGTATATGCTTCCTGCAATGTTAGCCAATATGGCCTGTGATCATATCCACTGTGACTGCGGGCACCACCACATTAGTCAGGGAATACAGCACTAGGAGTAAAGCCGCAATGTGCCAAGAAAAATCAAACAAAGGTATATTGCACCAAACCCACACAAAAAAGTACATAGGAACATACCCATCATGTCATGAATGGACCGCTGGTCGGGGAGCCCCAACATACGTTTCGTGGTGGAATACCGCTTCCTCGGTGGATATGATCACAGGCCATAAAGGCTAACATTGCAGGAAGCATATATATGTCACGTTTACTGTGACCATGTTACGCCTGCTGTGACTGCGTCTCCCACCACTGTGTCAGCAGCTTACATTTTAGGGCAGAGTGCAATATACCATTATAATTAATTCTTGATGCTTTGGAATTTTTTGTATATTATTATTCCCCATTCCCACTTTATGTGTGATAGGCACAGTGCTTTACTTACCTTTTTTACTATTGTCCCATTTTGGCTTTTTCATCAGTGATGGTCGCTGGTCTGTTTTTCTTTCATGGTTTCAGGCTAATTAACCCTTAGACTAACTGACTTAACAATATATGTCCTGTATCTCACATATGTGTCTTTAATTGTATTAATCAAATTTACATTTATGTATATAGCTTTGGACTCTGGCGTTTTCCGTTTTTTTCATAGTATAGAAGTAGGGCTCAGTGGCCTGTAAATTCCTGGTTCCTTTTTTTTCTGTTTTGAAGATAGGGACAACATTTGCATTTCCAATGTTCTGGGGCTTCTCCTATTATACATGATTTTTGAAAGATTCTGGCTAGTGGTTCTGCAATTTCCTCTGCTAACTTTAAAATGAATTTAAATTATCTAAGTGCTCTCTCACCATCTCTCTGCTTAACGATAGTGTGGATTATTTTATTCCTTTGATGACACCATGAAAATGAGTTGCTTTCTAAAGGTACTGTCACACTTAGCGATGTACCAGCGATCCCGACCAGCGATATGACGCTGTCAGGATCGCTGGTACATCGCTAAGTGGTCGCTAGTGAGCTGCCACACAGGCAGATCTCACCAGCGACATCGCTGGGGATGGGGGTCGCTACTTACCTGTCACACCAGGCGATCCTGCGTCCTCCCGCCCGGCTCCACGCTCGTCGCTCGTCTCTCCACAGGAAGTGCCGCAGGAAGCTGACGACGAGAAGCGGTCCTGAACGTTCTTGTGCGATCAGCGATAACCAGCGGGGGAGCGGTCGGAGGTAAGTATCAGACACAGCGATATCGCTAGCAATATCGCTATAACGTCACAAGTTATAGCGATATTGCTAGCGATATCGCTTAGTGTGACAGTACTTTTAGAGAACACAGATGCAAAATAAGAATTTAAAAGTTTGACTGTCTCAACATTTTTGACCACTTCAACTTTTTCATCCTGTAAAACTCCTATAGCAAGTTTCACTTTTCTTTTGCTTTTGACATAACCCCCATATCCTTTTTTTACTGATTTTGGTCTCCCTTGCATGCCTCACTTCATAATTGGCTTTAGCTCTTATAACGCTTGGCCTGCATTCCTATTAAACAGCATTATGTTCTTCTTTAGCTATGCCCCCTCTTTCCATTTAATATACATTACTTTTTTTCTTTTTCTAACAAGTGATTAAGTTCTATGCTAATCCATAATGGTCTTTTTAAATGTTTACAATTCTTCCTTCTTTTCGGGATTGTTACAGATGTGCAGTGAGAATTTCATTTAGCAAAATTTTCCTCCTTCTTATACATTTCTATCCTTTAGAACATCTAGCCATTGGACCTTTCCTACCCTCTTTTTGTCTGAGTCCTCGCTTGTTCTCCTCCTCTTGTAATCCAAAATTTGAGGATAGCATGATCGCTGCCTCCTAAATTCCCAGCAACTTTTCATTTCCTTAACTATTTCCTCTCTATTCGTAAGAATGATTGCAGAGTCGGGTACATAATCAGATGATGCTTGTTGCACAGGCTGAGACAATAGTAATTGTGGAAGATTTTAATTACCCCATATCCTACAGCACTGGGACACCCCTTGTCTGTAAAGTGCCAGAGCGCAACCGAATAGAAGTAGCGACTACCACTCTGAAGCACTTTACACCAGTGACCACAGCATCATTTCATTTTTCTTACATTAAAAAACATACTTATGCGAAGAGGAAAATTATCTCACACTGCGCACCGGATATGTGCTCCATACTCACCTGATAAATCTGTTGAGAGGAAACGCGTTGGAAGATATTATGCCTGGGAGAGAAAAAACAGGGATATACTAAACATGTAACCCCACTGAAGTTGAACACTCAGACTCAACCTACAAGAATCTGTGGGATTGTTCTGGTTTCTTGGCTGAGTATAAATTAAAATGATTGCTGTTGAAGCACACCCACTTTGGGACTGCTTTGAGTTATATGCCATAGAGGTCTAAAAAGTTATAGATGATTGTGACCTAAAAGTATAGGCAAATTCTGTTTTCCCAAGTGGGATATTGCATGTTGCAGAAACTATTTGAGGAGAACTGATGTAAATATCAGGTCCTTATCCATGTTTCTTGTTGCTATTCAGTTGCAGTAGCTATTATACCGCCATATGTCCCACATATAGCAGACAAAATACAGGATGCTAGATAAGCTTTAGGTGATTCTATCAAAAGGTGTTTTTTTGGGCTACTCCCTCATGCTGCAGCATAACCTATGAACTGCATGTGGTATCCTTCTTCCCATACTTCATAGGAATCTATGTTGATAATTGGAACATTGGTCATTAGTGGACTGTAAGTTTAAGGCAGCTGTGGGTATCTATGTGATATTTATGAGATCTGGTATTACTCGATACACTGACCTAGGACTCTAACTCTGTCAGAGAATGGGAAGAGTCGTGTAGAAGGAACTGAACAATGTATCAATACCAGTTATAAAGTTATATGATGGTAAACTGCTACATGGTCTTATATTTGGCCTATTTTTTTTTTTTCATTTTTTGGCACGTTTGCACGTTAAGTGTCTTGTTGATATTATATTTTAATAGTAATTGACTGAAGGTTTATATTTTAATTAGTCCCAAGCTGCTAATACCGATTTGATCATTTTGGGTTTTCAGCACTGCCCCCGTTATCTATAATTTTAAAAAAGACAATTTTCTAAGTTTGAAGGCTAATGCATCCTGGTAGCATCTACTGCCAGACAGTTATAGTTATACAAAATAATAAATGTGAGCACTTTAAAGACAATCTGTCAGTAGAATCAATCATCCTAAGTCGTCTGTATGGGCACACAGCCCATAGGAAACAGAATAAAATGATACCTTGATATCTGCAATCCAAACTCTTAATCCAGAGATATCCATATTTTTGTACCTTTTCAAAATCCTCAGTTAGCGACAAATGTCCCTAATCACCTGCCAATAGCAGATCACAAAGTAACTCAAGCCCTAGTTTGTCTGCTGCCTAATATGATCAGCCACATAAGAGGCCTAAGAATGTATTAAAATGATTTAACTTTTCTTCCTAAATGCAGTAAATGAAAAATGATTGTGAATGTAGATTTACCCTTTACAATCTTGCTTTAGTAAAATCTAGTCTCATATGTACAGATTCCTAAGAGCCAAATATTTCTATAACTAGGCTTATTTTCCAGAATGTATCATCAAACTTTCATCCTCAATCCTAAGCTTGTAAATTCAACTGCATTTTGTCATTTAATACCTTCAGTATATTCAGTCTTGTTGTTTTTGCATGCTTACATTTATTTTATTATAATTGCCAAAAAAGGTTGCTTGAAAACAGCAGCTATCATATGACAGAACTCCTGTGCGATACCAATACATAATTATTATTTATATTATTTTTCTTTCCTTAGTCCACTGAATTAACATTCTAGTGATTTAAGTGGATTGTGTATATTTTTTAATGGTGTCTAAATGTTAACCTTTCGGTAACCTTTTAATTCTGAATTGGAGTGTCTGATGGTGTAAGACTACGCGAGAGATCAAGCAACAAAAATACTAGTGTTTAAAGGCTGGAGTTCAAATGTTCAAAAGTAGACTGGAGTGTAATGGTATATCTGTGAATAAAATAAGCCCGTGGAGAAGCAGGAACACTCAAGCCAAAACACAACATATAATTGGACTTAATTTTCTCCATATGTATCAACAAAAACAGCCCATTCGAGATGAAAGCCTCGCTGTTTTGCCAATTTTATCTTGTATTTAATTTTAAAGTGGCATTTATTTTTAACAGTCATGTGTTTTGTCATAGCAAAGTAAAATAAGTAAATTCTATTAATAAATGGAACAGAAAAAAAGTCAATAATTATTGTTGTCTATGACAGCAAAATATTACAAAATATAAAACATGCTGTACTCCTGAACTAAAATCCTAAATTTAACCTCTTAAAGACCACATACCATGTTTCTAAGATGATCCTTGCTATAAGTGCATAAAATCTAAATTTGCTTTCTACTGTTTCTGACTTCTTCATTAAGGGCCTGCCACACTAAGCGATATCGCTAACAATATCGCTATAACTTGTGACGTTATAGCGATATTGCTAGTGATATCGCTGTGTGTGATACTTACCTACAACCCGCTCCCCCGCTGGTTATCGCTGATCGCGCGAGAACAGGCTGGACCATTTCTCGTCGTCAGCTTCCTGCGGCGCTTCCTGCTGTGACGACGAGCGCCGCGTGGACGCAGGCGGGAGGACGCTGGATCGCCTGGTGTGACAGGTAAGTAACGACCCCCGACCCCAGCGATGTCGCTGGTGAGATCTGCCTGTGTGGCAGCTCACTAGCGACCACTTAGCGATGTACCAGCGATCCTGACCGCGTCATATCGCTGGTCGGGATCGCTGGTACATCGCTAAGTGTGACAGTACCTTTACTCGTTGAGCGCTGTGTATGGACAGTGGAAATAACTGACCCTACTGATGTCAGGGATTATGCTGGGGCAACTGTATTATGATAGAGCTTCTGGGGCTAAATAAAACCAGTAAAACCTGTCTGTTACAAATGTTCTATTATCAGGACCTTATTTTCCATTATTTCAAATAGTATTACTGCAGCTTTATTTTCAACAGAAATGCTTAATAAAAAAATGCAAACACATATCATTATTTGCTGTAAGAAATAATTAAGACAGTACAAAGAAGACTAGGTTGACGTTACTAAAAATAAATCAATCCCATGATAAACACAAACAAATGAAGATATAAAATAGGATCAGGCTCGAAGTGAGTAAAATTCCAAATTTTAAAGGGAATTTGTCACCCGCTTGGACTTATGTAACCTGTTAATATGGAGATTCAGGTTATAGAATTGTTAAGATAGTCATACTTATGTGCCTCATATCTGCTGTCTTGTTGAGAAGTCCTTTTATTCCTTCATGGTATTGAGTTCTTCCAGGCTCTGGGGCGTGCTCAGTCTGGAAGAAAACTCTGCCTCCGGTCTTCCTAAGCGTGCCAGCTCCTTCTCATCAGAGTGGTCGGTGTTCATAGCAAGTGAGTAATTCTGCAATATAAAGGCGATCTGATCATCGCCTGTATACAGCAGAGCCGATCGAATTGTGGCAGCTTCTAGTCTCCCATAGAGACTATTGAAGCATGCCAAAAGTAAAAAAAAAAAGTTTTCAAAAATATAAAAAATATAAAAGTTAAAATCACTCCCCTTTCACCGCATTCAAAATAAAACAATAGAAATCAAACATACACATATTTGGTATCTCCGTGTTCAGAATTGCCAGATCTATTTATGAAAAAAAAGCATTAACCTGATTGTTTTATGCCGTAGGAAGAAAAAAATTAAAAATGTCAGAATTACGTTTTTTTGGTCCATGGGACATTGCATTAAAATGCAATGACGGGCGATCAAAAAATTGTATCTGCCCCAAAGGGTATCATTAAAAATATCAGCTTGATGCACAAAAAATAAGCCCTCACCCAACCTGAAATCACAATAAATGGAGACGCTACAGGTATCAGAACATGGCACAATTTTTTTATTAACAAAGTTTGGAATTTTTTTTCACCACTTAGACAAAAAAGAACCTAGACATGTTTGGTGTCTATGAACTCGTAATGACCTGGAGAAGCATAATTGCAGGTCAGTCTTAGCATTTAGTGAACCTAGTAAAAAAAGCCAACCAAAAAAAAGTGTGGAATTGCACTTTCTTTTGCAATTTCATCGTGCTAGGAATTTGTTTCCCATTTTCTAATACATGACATGGTAAAACCAATGGTGTCTTTCAAAAGTACAACTCATCCCGCAAAAAAAAAGCCCTCACAAGGCCATATTGATGGAAAAGTAAAAAAAAAAGTTATGGCTCTGAGAAGAAAGGTAGCAAAAAACGAAAGCTCAAAACTGAAAAAAGCTCCGGTCATGAAAGAGTTAACTAAAATATATCTGCATTATTAATGCTAAATAACAAGTAGTATTTCAGAACCTTGATGAATCACATTATATAGCTCCCATGTGTTTATTTATGTTGAGAAAGAATATAATTTAGGGGTTTGTAGTTTTTGTTTCCTGCCATATTAAATATGATATCCCAAGAAGGCTTATAGGGGACACTGGCCTCCTGTGGATTTCCAAAACAAAGTTGGAAAGGAACTGCACCTTTTTAGTAGTTGTAAGGTATAATTTTTCTTGCTTTCATCTCCTATTACTTGTCATTGTCTGTCACAATTATACTGAATGTTCTAAATAAGTTATATGCAAATTGCCTCTTCAGAAAGAAAGAGGACTTTTACTCTACAGCGCCACCTATTGGTAGTAGCGATCCTACAAGTCACAATCAACCCTTTAACGAGTCTTGTAGTATGACTTAGGATACAAGCCAAATCGTTAAAGGGTTGATTGTGACTTGTAGGATCGCTACTACCAATAGGTGGCGCTGTAGAGTAAAAGTCCTCTTTCTTTCTGAAGAGGCAATTTGCATATTATTTTCCCAGAGGAGCATTGCACGGCAAATAAGTCTCCTTACCTTGACAAGCCACAGCTGGCATGTCACTCTCCGCAAGGAGAAACCTTACTTCTTAGACCCTAAATAAGTTATAAATTTTTGTAGGAGGAACTACTAGCCTTCATATATCGTCTTATCTAAATGATCTCTTCATAGGCAAATTTACTGTGTATAATATACGATAAAATGTAGTTACTGTATCTGTAAGGTTTATATCTTGTGGACTGAACAAATGACTCGCTAATAAAACTATTACAAGGCAAAATCACATCAAATTAATTAAAAGGTTACTTTGTGACCATCATTCGTTTGTTAATCAAAATATTGTTAATGTCAAAAGTGCATTGGAAAAAAACCCTGCATTTTAATTAACAATATATAAAACTATATATAGAAACTTAAGGAAGAGTGGCTTGGATTATGAAAAAATCTGCTATCATGGTGAAACAACCATTGCCAATAGGAAATGAATTGCATCCTCCAGATTCATGTATTTCTGCTATGGAATTAGTGATGTCATTGAAATAATTAATCATAAAAGCTTCATTGTGTTTTCCAAACCATGCTTGAGTAGTTTCAGTGTTCTCTTGTGTGTGTACTTTACCACAGAGACAATTATCTAAACTGTTATCTGCATCAGTATACTGTACATATGTAATAAAAGACAAAAATAAGCATACAATTCATAGTCATACAGTAAAATTAAAACTTTGCTGCTTTTACCTACAACGCTGGACCCATTTCATTCTTGAGGATGATGATCATAAATAGTGATAAGCGAATTTGTTTGGAAAATGATCGCCAAACTTATATTCAGCACGAATATGGCACATTCGGATTCGTGATCGGAAACACGAGCAAAATTGTATAAAATCGTGGGGAAAACGATAACATTCAGTAAAAAGAGCTGGAAAATATTTGAGTTGCCACAAAAGTATTTTAAGGCAACAATGGTGGTGTATCATGAGCCTGGGGCATGTGTTTGATGAGGGGAGGGGTGTTGCAGAGCTCAGAGGTGTGGCATGCATGTAAACAGTATTTATTTTTTCCCTAACTTTTTGTGTGCACATTGCAGCTAGCCAATCAGGCTACAGGAAACATCCACAATGTCCTGACATAACGGCTTGTGTCATTGGCTGCTGAAATCACATGTCCCTCTCCTATAGAGTGGACATCTTGTTTTAGCACCATTTTAACACTGTAACAGCGCAAAGAAGCTGCTCCTGATGCTGGCAGTGTTTGCAGCTAGATTTTAGCTAGCTAGCTAGGCGGTTGTTTCTTACTCAGATAGTTTAGCTAGATAGTGTACTGTGTGGCTGTGAAATCGACCTTCCAATAGATTTTTTTTGCCATTACTGAGGTCCACAGACAAAGCCAGCAGAACACATGTCATACAAGTGTGTTATGCACTGCTTCTATTGTGCTCCATGCATAAGTATAGCATTCTATACCTTATTTTTTCACAAGCTAAATGTGAAACAGCATGCCATATCCCATCTTGTCATTTAGTGGTGTGGTGACATTGTTCTGTGATTTGAGCTGTTGTGCATGAATAAATATTTTGTTGGGGCAGTTGCTACCGTGATTCACTATACCATATCTCACCTTGTTATTTAGTGGTGGTGAAATACCGCAGTGTGCACAGCTCATGCACACTAAAAAAATATTATTTTTTTCTGTTGCTAAATGTTATGCAGCCCGCTTTATCCCATGTTATCATTTTGTGGTGGTGATATGAAGCTGTCTGCAGACCTAAGGCTGGTTTCACATTTGCGTTTTTTAGCGCTGGAAAAAAACGCATACGTGCGCATGCGATTTTTCCCCTATATTTAACATGGGTGCGCATACATGCGCGCTTGTAAGCGCATGTATGCGATTTTCATGCGCTGCGTTTTTTTGGGGTGTGCGTTGGTATTTTCCAGACGCTGCATGTTGCATTTTTTGGCCCTGGAAAAAAGCGCATGCGCACGTATGCGCACGTTTTGCGCTAAAAATGGCCATTATAGCCTATGGATGCGCATACGTGCGCACTGGCATGCGCAGGTATGCGATTTTTTAGCGCTGCGTTTTTTGGGTGGTGTCCACTTTTTATCCTAGTTAGAATCTTCTAAAGTCAAAAAAAAAAAGTCTATATAAAGGAGGTGCCTGCCAAAACTCTGCCACTACTACACTGACAGATTGAAGAGCAGACAGTCAACCAAGAACCCATTATATCAGCGAAGAATGTGAGTATATTACATTATATGCCTGTCCTTTTAAATTATGTATGTACTAATGATTTTTATTATTTTTACATGCAGTATGTCTTCAGAATCCGAGTATTCCCCATCGCGGCAGGAATTGGCGCAAGCAGACCGTGAGGTGATTATTTTCGTGCATCTGGTAAGTATATCTGCTGCTTCTCCAAATCTCTTACGTTTTTTTCAACTTTCTTAAGACATCGTCATCATCATCTGCGGACGGCACTAGTGAGGGCGAAGAGCAGGAGCAGCGAAGCCAAGTCCCGGTGGTGATACGGAATGTAAGTATCAAATGATTTGTAATGTTCTTTATTTTTTATCTTCTATTTTTACTCTTTTTTTTGTTTCTTTTTTTGTAACTTTTTATTCAATTTAAATTTGATTATTCTAATGAATGTGTTTTGTCTAGGTTCCACAACGGGATGAAGACGTCTACCTGGATAATGAGCAGCTCATCAGCCTGGTCCAGGAGCGTTCGCCGTTGTGGGACAGCCGTGACCGGCTGTACAAGGACAATGTGGTGACCCGGCGGCTATGGAATGAGGTGGCCGCAGCGTTGATGGATGGCTGGGACAGCGCCACAGCATCCTCCAAAAAGGCGTTTAGTGAGTATTTCCCTGCTCTGTATTGTGCCGCAGTGACTGTTGTCCTTGACGGCACTGTTGGGTTTCGTGCTAGGCGTATTCTAGCAGGAAACCCAACAGTGTCATCGGGGTCTACAGTGACTGCTTTGAGTATTGTATTGCTACATTGTGCCGCAGTGACTGTTGTCCTTGACGGCACTGTTGGGTTTCGTGCTAGGCGTATTCTAGCAGGAAACCCAATAGTGTCATCGGGGTCTACAGTGACTGCTTTGAGTATTGTATTGCTACATTGTGCCGCAGTGACTGTTGTCCTTGATGGCACTGTTGGGTTTCGTGCTAGGCGTATTCTAGCAGGAAACCCAACAGTTTCATCGGGGTCTACAGTGACTGCTTTGAGTATTGTATTGCTCTGTATTGTGCCGCAGTGACTGTTGTCCTTGACGGCACTGTTGGGTTTCGTGCTAGGCGTATTCTAGCAGGAAACCCAACAGTTTCATCGGGGTCTACAGTGACTGCTTTGAGTATTGTATTGCTACATTGTGCCGCAGTGACTGTTGTCCTTGACGGCACTGTTGGGTTTCGTGCTAGGCGTATTCTAGCAGGAAACCCAACAGTGTCATCGGGGTCTACAGTGACTGCTTTGAGTATTGTATTGCTACATTGTGCCGCAGTGACTGTTGTCCTTGACGGCACTGTTTTTTTTTATCAACAGTGGACAAAGTCCGAACACGTTGGCGTTCGATCAAGGACCGCTTCAACAGTGATGTTCGTGCTGAGGGCCAGGTTCGCAGTGGATCTGCGTCAAGGACCAGAACTAGATACCGTCACTATCACGCGTTGCAGTTCCTAAGACCGGTCCTTGCCACAAGATCGTAAGTATTATACATTTTGGGTTTTTATTTTTATTAATCTGTGTTTTTCTAATCCACAGCTGATGCTTCTTGTAAAGGCATGGTAGTAATGATTTTCCTTTCTTCCACAGCACCTGGAGCAGCACCCTGCAACCTGGCCCTGGAGCGGTCCTTCCTCGGACGTCCTCTGACCCGTCCCAGCCATCCGACAGCCAGGAAGCACCTTGCAGGTCAACCACACACACAGCTGGTGACCAGGAAGCTGGGCCATCAGGTGTTCCCCTGTCCCAGGTCTCTGCCACTGGTTATGCGGGCACTACCCGCCAGCGGCAGAGGGCCTTGGACAGGAATGTCTTGCCCGAGTTTATGCATTTGAGCGAGACATTTAATTCCAGCCTCAAGTCACTGTCCGACAGAGTTGAAAGCGGTTTTGCACTCATGGAACGTGGTTTTAACCACTTTGAACACCGCTTCAATTCTGTAGAACAGCGCCTTGACCGTCTGGAGGCCGACCTCAACAGACCAGCACACCATTTTTTTAGTAAGATTGAAAAGGGCATGGCGGAACACCTTAGTCCTGATCAACAGCTGAATGTGCTGCAGGCCTGCAACAATGCTTTCTTGCAGGCTATGCAGCATAATCGGTACGGTCAGCAGTCAGTGGTGTCCTTTCCACCTGTGCCACCATTGACTCGCTTCACCTCACTACCGACTTGTGCTGCATACCACTGCACGGACACCTCTATTCAAAGCCAGGACACCCACCGTTACACCACCACAAGTCTGAGTGCAGCTGGTCACTTCACCGACACCACCATGGCAAGCGCTGCTCCTGTCTGGAGCACCACCGCCAATCCCATGCATGCGTGGAGCTCAGCCACCACTAGGCAAACATGGAACAGCCCTGCCGCTACAACAACATGTAGTAGCCCTGCCACCACCACTCTGCAAACCTGGGCCATCACTGCCGCCACCAGTCCTCCTGCAAGGACGAGCACTGACAACGAAGAGCAGCAGCAGCCACCTCAGCAGCAGCAGCCACCTCAGCAGCAGCAGCCACCTCAGCAGCAGCCGCCACCTCAGCAGCAGCAGCCACCTCAGCAGCAGCCGCCACCTCAGCAGCAGCAGCAACCACCTCAGCAGCAGCAGCCACCTCAGCAGCAGCCGCCACCTCAGCAGCAGCCGCCACCTCAGCAGCAGCCGCCACCTCTGCAGCAGCAGCTGCCACCTCAGCAGCAGCTGCCATACCAGCAGACGGGGGACCTACATTCCATATTTGCCCCTACTTCAAGGCGAAATCAATCAAGGCGGGCATTGGGCCAAAGTCGGTCCAGGCACACAAGCCTACGGCGACATGCCATTACAACTAATGTACCTGAACAGATTTCCTCTCCTACAAGTGTTCCAAGTTTAATTCCCTTAACTGGACTACCTTCCCCCACAAGTTTTGTTGCCCCTTCCCCTCAAACACCGTCTTCAACTGCAAGTGTTGCATATTCCCTGCACACCCCCAAATTGAAACCATCTGCCCCCAAACGCCGTAAAAAATAATTTTTAGTTTTTTTTTTGTGATAAAAAATAAATTTACATTTGTGGTTCACCATTAATAAGTTTCATTAATGTTGTTTGCGCCGCTCACACACACTGATGGGTAAATACATGTTAAAAACCAACCCAAGGGCTAGTATAGTCATATGTGAAATAACATGGACTAGTATAGTCATTCCAAGGCCTAGTGTAATAACTCTAGTTTTACCAAATAGAATCTGGTTTCATGAAAAACAAACTGTTGAAACTTGTCTAAAAAATAAGTTTCTTTCTAGTTTCACCAGTTTGTTTTTTGTGAAACAAGATGCTAGTTGTTAAAAATCGAGTTATTACAGTAGGCCTTGGTATGACTATACTAGGCCGTGGTATTTCACATATTACTATACTACTAGCCCCAAGGCCTACTATACTCATATTTGAAATACCACGGCCTAGTATAGTCATTCCAAGGCCTAGTGTAATAACTCTAGTTTTACCAAATAGAATCTGGTTTCATGAAAAACAAACTGTTGAAACTTGTCTAAAAAATAAGTTTCTTTCTAGTTTCACCAGTTTGTTTTTTGTGAAACAAGATGCTAGTTGTTAAAAATCGAGTTATTACAGTAGGCCTTGGTATGACTATACTAGGCCGTGGTATTTCACATATTACTATACTACTAGCCCCAAGGCCTACTATACTCATATTTGAAATACCACGGACTAGTATAGTCATTCCAAGGCCTAGTGTAATAACTCTACTTTTACCAAATAGAATCTGGTTTCATGAAAAACAAACTGTTGAAACTTGTCTAAAAAATAAGTTTCTTTCTAGTTTCACCAGTTTGTTTTTTGTGAAACAAGATGCTAGTTGTTAAAAATCGAGTTATTACAGTAGGCCTTGGTATGACTATACTAGGCCGTGGTATTTCACATATTACTATACTACTAGCCCCAAGGCCTACTGTACTCATATTTGAAATACCACGGCCTAGTATAGTCATTCCAAGGCCTAGTGTAATAACTCTAGTTTTACCAACTAGAATCTATTTTCAAACTGTTGAAACTTGTCAAGTTTCACCCGTTTGTTTTTTGTGAAACAAGATACTAGTTGGCCAAAATCGAGTAGGCCTTGTTATGACTATACTAGGCCGTGGTATTTCACATATTACTATACTACTAGCCCCAAGGCCTACTATACTCATATTTGAAATACCACGGCCTAGTATAGTCATTCCAAGGCCTAGTGTAATAACTTGTAATGGAGCAGATTACATGAGCAGATTACATTCATCCACTCAATGCTGACTTGTATTCCCCATGGACTTTCATTGGGGTTGGGTTTTGAGGGTTGTGTTTTGAGAAAATCACATACTTTGTTTTAAACTAGTTGCACAATTTTCTCTTGAAAAAAAATGGTTTCCTGATTCATGGCCTGCAGCTTTGTTCATTCCAATATATTTCACGCAGACAAGCAATGCTGCATTTTAACTCGTATGTGTATTTACCTGCCCAGGTGTGTGAACATAACAAAATTCAGTTATACATGGGAAGTTTTTTAATTAATTGGAGTTTAAAAAATATAGTGCACTCAGTAATGGTATCAAATAAGGATTTTTATTACCATAAACAACAACATTACACCATTTCATCTTGCCAGTGCACCCGTCCTACATCAGAAATAAAGTAGGCCGCAAATTTGTCCCTCATTTGGCCAACTTCAACGGATGACCTGAGAGTGTGCTGAGTGAATTCAGGCAATGGGTTAGGAGCATCATCGTCCAGTTCAAAGGTCGGGTGCTCTTTAGCCATCACAAAGTTATGTAGAACCACACAGGCCTTCACCACCTCATCGACTGTTTCAAGTTTAAGATTAATGGCCGTGCCCAGAATTCGCCATCTGGAAACAAGAATCCCAAAAGCACACTCGACAGTTCTTCTGGCCCTGGTCAGCCTGTAATTAAATATTTTTTTGGTGTGGTCCAAGTCCCGGCTGGAGTAGGGTTTCAGTAAGTTTCCGCACATTTGAAAAGCCTCATCGCCAACCATTACAAAGGGCAGTGGCGGAGCTTCGGTGTGAGGAAGAGGCCGTGGCATAGGGAAATTAAATTGGTTGCCATACAACCTCCGGCCCATGTCTGAGTTTTTAAAAGCCTGCGAGTCATTACCACGGCCAAATGCTCCAATGTCCACTGCTACAAACATACATCCGGCATCCGCAATTGCAATGAGTACTATTGAAAAGTACTTTTTGTAATTATAGTACTCAGATCCCGTTCTTTGGGGTTTGATGATCCATATGTGTTTCCCATCAACAGCTCCCAAACAGTTGGGAAAATTGCATACTGTCCAGAATTTGTCAGCAATTTCCATCCACTTTTCAGCGGTGGGCAGGGGCATAAATTCTGGGCAAAGAACATTCCAGAGAGCCCGGCAGGTGTCAGCAACAATTCCAGACAAGGTAGAGATTCCAATACGGTACTGGAAGTGTAGTGAGGATAGGGTTTCTCCAGTCGCCAGGAATCTGTGAACAGACAAAGAAGTAAAATTAATATTTATGTATATTATTTTTAAAAACTATAAAAAAAAATATTAGTACATTCACGAAAACTAATTACCCAAGGTTTTGAATACTAAATTTACAAAAAAAAACATCAGACCACACCCCTTTGTTTTTAAAACATACCGTAATGTCACCAGTAGCCGTTCCTCAGGAGGAATCGCACGACGGAGCTGTGTGTCCTGTCTCCGGATGGATTGTTGGACACGAGCAAGCAAATCCATGAAACTTTCGTGGGACATCCGGATATAATCAGTAAATTTCTCCGGGTTTGCACGTAGCTCGCTGTAGAGGGTGTGGTATGCCCCACGGCTCTCCCGGAGTTCAACAATCGGATGTATCCACATACGCCGCCATCTTCGCTGCCTCTCTCTCTTCCTTTGTTCATGGCAAGCAACTGCATACGCCTGAGCCATCGCGATGTCCAAATCCAAGTTGAAGTGAAAACTCTTCCAGCGCAGATCCATGGTCACGAGAAGAATCAAGCAAATGTGAAGAATACTGTAGACAGGGTCTATATATATTAACATACCACACCCACAATGAAGTCCCATTGGTCTTGTGTGTTGTTGAATGGTTGTTTTTTCTTTTTTGTGGGGTTTTTGCAAAATCTGTAAAAAAACGCAAACGCACAAAAAACGCATACAAACGCGCAAAAACGCTGCGTTTTTTTCCTGCATGCGCATTAAAATGCTGGAAAAAAACGCAGCGTTTGTATGCATTTGTATGCGTTTTTTTAATGCGTTTTTTTGCGGGAAAAACGCGCTGCAAAAAAAAGCAAGTGTGAAACTAGCCTAACACACATTAAAAAAATATAATTTTTTCTGTTGCAAAATGTGATACAGCCCGCCGTGTCCCACGTTGTCATTTTGTTGGGTTGAAAATAAGCTGTCTACAGACCTCACGCACATAACAAAAAAAATGCTTTTGTTGCTAAGTGTGATGCAGCCTGCCATATCCCATGTTGTAATTTTGTGCCAGTGAAATTGTTGTGAGTCCAGTAGAGTTGAGCGAAACAGGTCGGTCAATTTCAAAAATCCCGACTTTCGCCAAAGTCGAGTTTCAGGAAAAAAACTCCGACCATAGCGTGAGGTTGGCCATGATGTCGGCGACCCGAGCGCCAAAGTCGTGTTTCAAATGATGCTTCCAGCGCCTTTTTTCAGCCAATGATGGAGGACGCACACTGTGGGCAATGCGATGACATAGGCAGTGGCCAGCACCATCTTAGAGAAGGGCATTGAAGTGATTGGCTGGCTTTGTGTGGCGTCACAGGGGGTATAAAAGGCTGTGAACGCCGACCGCCATCTTACTTCTGCCGATCTTACAATAGGGAGAGGTGCTGCTGCTGATTCTGAACAGGGAGAGCGTTAGGCAGGGAAGAAGAAAAAAACCTGCTTCTGCTGTTTGCGCTTTTCACTGTACAGTTAGTGTGGCAGCCGAGACCCCGGAGAAAATCTGACACTGGGGGGCGCTATTCACTTTCTCCACAGCGCCGAGAATTAGCGGCGCTGTAGTTTTAGTACACTTAAATACCGCCGTTAAAAGGCGTATCGGTGGTTGCTAAGGGGTTAAAAATCAGTCACTAACTTACTAAAGTGGATCCACAAAAAAAACGGATCTGGTGGCATCCGTTTGTGCCACAACGGAAACGGATCCGTTTTTTCACAACCTGCCAGATTTTGATTGACGTCAAATAACTGAAATGTGAAACAGGCCTTAGGCATTATTCAGACATCTATGCAAATTAATCTGACATCAGACCACATTGCATGGACTGGCTGTGTCTTTCCCGACCCGAGATGGTATAGCCTCATACAAATACATGAAATTGACCCTCTCGGCTTGGAGACCCACGACCAATCCATGCATTAGCGGTCTGAACTTGAATTCATGTGTTTGAATGAGCCCTTACATTTACCAGGTGGTGTTCAGCATCCTTCAGATGGTTATTTGTATGCGTATTTAATATGTTTGGATAGAATAAGTTGGTATGAACATTTTAGAGAGATAAACATATAAATAAAGTGTTTACAGTCACTTTCACCTAATTTTTTATGTCTGTTTTCAACTATAGTATTGTGTTTGTCACCTAAAAATACTCTCCATTACCTGATCCAATGTATTTGGCATGTGCATGCAGACTTTTTATCTAACATACTGGACGCTTGTCTTGACAGAGACAATTTTGACCTTCAGCAACATTTTTCAAATTTGAAAACTTTGAAATGATTCAATCTCATTGTTTCTGAGAATGTTTTTGTGTCATATGTGCTTTATGTTAGTGGCAAAAGTATGTTTGTAAGCTTCACCTTTTTATAAAAATATCTGTAATTTGGAGAAAATTTTGAAAAATTAGCAGTTTTTGATTGCTTACATTTTTAAACCAGTCATACCACACAAAATAAATAAAAAATAACATATGTAATATGTCTACTTTATGGCAGCATAATTTTTCAAATTTTATTTAATTAGCAAGTTGGAAAAGTTAAAATATAGCAGCAGTTTTTCATTTTTTTAACGAAATGTACAAATCCTATGTTTCTTACTATCCTATGCAGTTTTGAAGTGATTTTGACGGGAACGTGTATTGGAACGCACCAAGAAGTAATAACTTTTTAATTCATCAAATTATTTAAAACTACTGTTAAGAAATTTGTAAACCCTTCAGGTGCTACATATGAATTAAGATAAAGTGAAATGAAAAAAATTAAAAATTACATTTTGGTTCCACCAAAATATTGCTTTTGCCCTAATTTTTCAATTTTCACAAAAGGTAAAATGACAAAATAGACTCCACAATGTATTATTCAATTTTTACCTAATGTGGAAATATCCCATATATGGTAAACCCCCCCCCCGCTGCTCATATATGTGTCATGGCTCATAAGAGAAGCAGCACTGTTTGATTTTTGAAATGCAAATTTGTCTGGAATAGATTGTGAATGCCATAATGCATTTGCAGAGTCCCTGAAGTCCAAAAGAGTAAACCCCCCCACGAGTGACCAAATTTTGGAAGTAAGATCTATCAAGTAATTCATCTTAGGCCTTCTTCACATGTTTTTTATGTCCGTACGCAGTTCATTTTTTAAGGACTGCAAATATGGACACACGCACACCCATTGTATTCAATGATGGTGCGCACATGTCAAGTTTTTCACACAGACCATGTGTCCATGTGAAAAACATGCAATCATGTCCTTTTTTCAGGAACCATGGATGAAATGCTTGCCTCACATGTGCACACTGATGATGCACGGATGACATCCGTGTGACACATCCTGGAATTAAATGCTCCGGCAGCGTGCTCTGGCATCTGGTGTTAATATTCTTGGAGGGTACCAATATCCAGTCTATTATTAACAGCTCACAATTGTTTGCTTAGTCTTTACTGGTTAGTAAAAAGGGGTCCCCCATATTTACTAATCTGCAAAAGCTAAACAGACAGCTGCGGGCTGATATTAAAAGGCTGTGAACCATGGATATTGGCCCACTTCCAGACTAACAACACCAGCCCTAAGCTGCCCCAGAAATGGCACATCCATTAGATGGGCCAATTCTGGAGCTTAGCCTCTGCTCTTACCACTTGCCCTGTTGCGTTGGCAAGTGGGATAATAATTTTGGGGTTGATGTCAGCTGTATTATGTCCACTGACATCAATCCCAGAGGTTAGTAATAAAGAGGCGCCTGTCAGACACCCCCATTACTAACCTCGTAGTCAACATTAATAAAGACACAAACAGAGAAAAGTCCTTTAATTGAAAAAAACACTCCCTGACCCTATTTTACCCATTTATTAAACTAAAAATAAATAATCAAAGTAATCCTCACCTGTCCACCATAAATCCATGATGATTAGGTCACACAACGACCAGCAACTGTGCTACATCCAGGTGGTGTGGTGAGCAGTGACTTCACTAATGTGACCTCTCACCAATGCACTGAGCTTAGCGTGAGAACACGGCTGCCATGACGAGCAGTGATTTCATTAAGTTTACCGCAGATCACAGGCAGCGGTTCCCACAGTAAGCACTGTGTGAGTCGGCCTATGAACTTTTGTAACCTTACTGATGTCACCGTTCGTGGCATGAAAAATTTCTCATGGCCCCTTCCCAGCCTATTAATATCAGCCTGCTGCTGTCTGTTTAGCTTTTTGCTGGTTAGTAACTATAGGGAGGACCAAATATCTTTTTTTGGCGTCCCCCACTTTAATAATCAGTAAAAGCTATACAGACACCTGTGAGCTGTTATTAATAGGCTGGGAACCTTTATGGCTTTTGGCCTTTTCCCAGAATAATCACATCAGACCCCAGCTGTCGGCTTTCCTTCAGCTGGCTAATAAAATTAAGTGGTACCCCATAACATTATATTTATTTATTTAATCAATAAATACAAGTGTAGAAAAATAAGTACCCAAAGCAATGATTATATATCACACTAACATATTTCTATCTATCGATCTATCTATCTATCTATCTATCTAGAAAATCAGATAAAAACAGGCAGCACTCAAGGCTTGAGAAAGGCAGAGAAATCTGCCAAAATGTTGCTGCTAATGGATCAGTAAAGCCACGGTTTTTCACTTTAATTTTTGGAGTGCTGCCTGTTTTTTTCTGATTTTCTATTTTGGAGGTTTGGACATTACCTTAACAAGTTTTATTGTACCCGGCTTCTTTTGGCAGTGCTACCAAATTTTCTTTAATTATTTACAGACCTGACAAAAATTAAGAGACCACCACATAGAAACCCTGTCATGAGCAGCCCATTCTCCAGACCTGGATCCTATTGAAAACCTGTGGAATGTAATCAAGAGGATGATGGATAGTTGCAAGCCATCAAGCAAAGAAAAACTGCTTAATTTTTTGCGCCAGAAGCAGTGTGACAGACTGGTGGCAAGCATGCCAAGATGCATCAAAGTTGTGATTTAAAATCATTTTTATTCCACAAAATATTGATTTCGGAACTCTTCCTGAGTTAAAACATTAGTATTGTTGTTTCTAAATTATTATTAACTTGTTTTCTTTGCATTATTTGAGGTCTGAAAGCACTGTTTTTTTCTTAATTTTGACCATTTCAGAAAAAAAAAATTTTGTTTGGAAGTTTGGAGACATGTTGTCAGACGTTTGTAGACTAAAAGAACACTTTACATTTTACTCAAATATATACCTAGAAACAATATATGTATGTATAGGTGGGCACCACATGTAGCACATAAATGATAGCTGGGTGCCTCACAGTGCCGAAAGCACCAAGAAAGAAACAAGAAAAAGAAGCACAGAATGGAGCATACTCCCAGCTGACTATCAATAAGCAAAAAACTTTTATTGTTCATACAATGCCAAGAAAACCAAGTGCATAATAAAAAGAGTTAAAAAAACACCAATGAAAACAATGTGGGCAAGTGGATGTGAGCATACATATACATGCAAAGTATACATGATATAGCAATCACAAATATTCAAATAGCATAAATTTGCATCAATGCTCTTTTTCTCCCAATGGATAATGAATAACAATAAATGTATATTAACTTTCTATATGTGATTTATTAGATGTCTCTTACCTCTTAAGAATATGAAAAAAGGACTAAGAACTAGCTAATGAATAGCTTGCACTATAAATAATGAATTTGTATCAATTGTGCATGCATCCTCAAAGAGGGTTTGTGCCTCATGCGGATGAACAGGTGAAAAGAGCAATGCTAGTTCACATAATGGTAAAATACCAGGGAAAAGCCATGCAGATCTCAGATACCATCCCATGAATATGGTGAAGAAAAGGGGGAAAGAGAACAGATTAAGTCACATAATAATTACCAAGGGAGACCACTCAGCCCACAAATACACAAGGCATGTCGCTGCTGCTTCAGCTTAATCAGGGGAAGAGAAAAATCAGACAAACTGAACATTTGGGAGTGGTCTATTAATTTTTTCCAGAGCAGTATCTATCTATCTATCTATCTATCTATCTATCTATCTATCTATCTATCTATCTATCTATCTATCTATCTATCTATCTCTCTATTTATCATGTTCCTCATTGCTATCTATCTGTATCTTTGTACATCTTTAAAACAAAACACTCTTTAATTTCTATGCTGCATTTCATTCCATACTTGCCACACTGACAGCACACTGACACATGGACATGGTCAACACACGGACACATGAATGTCACACGGATGTCATATAGATACACATAGATGGCACATGAACACGGACTATGGATTTCATCAGTACTGGCTTTTCCAGTACAGGAATCACCAGGATGCGTGAAGGGAGCCTTCAGATGTATTACCTATTTTGTACACATATATGCATTAAGGAATTTATAACATTTAGACTTGAAAGTGAAAACATTACATTTTTTTCCAGTGAAATATTGTTTTGGCCCCAAATTTGCATTTTTCCAAGGTTTAGCAGGAGAAAATGCACTCCATAGTTTGTTACGCAATCCGTTCAAACTGCGGGGATGCCTGATCTGTGGTCAAAAACTTCTATTTAGGCACACATTAAGGTAAAAGTACTGTTATTTTTTTAATGCAAATTTGTCTGAAATAGACTATGGACACCATGTCGCATTAGCAGAGCCTCCTAAGTGCAAGATCAGCAAACCCCCTGTTAGGCGTTGGGTTCCTGCCTCTGCACAGGAGGAATCCCGAGCCTTGCCTTCTGCGGTCTCCCATTCAGTCCCAGCTGCAGAGGAGGCTGCTCAGCAAAGACGTCGTTCCCGGCATCTTGATCAGACCACTGCTGTCATAGAATAGAATCATAGAATCGTAGAGTTGGAAGGGACCTCCTGGGCCATTTGGTCCAACTGAACTGTCGGTTCAGTTGCTGCTGCCATCTCAGAGTTAGCGATAGCAGCCTGCACTGGTCAGCAGCAAGCAGCTCCTGAGACTGTCCTTCTTTCGGGCTACTGAGCATGCCCGTGGGTCGTCCTCTCATTGGAGGCTGGGATTCACATGCTCAGGTCCTGTTGCTGCTCGGATTGGACCATCTGGAAGGTCCCGGAAGGCTGCGCCTAGTATAGAATTTTATGGTTTAGGGTGTGTGAGATGATGGATGCATGTGTGTGTGACTGACTCATTATGATTCCCCTCCTTTGGCTGTGTATGTTGCAGGGTTCTGGTTTAGAGTCAGCGCCTATTAGTGGCATTGACTAGCGCCACAATGCTACCAAGTCACCGCACCTCACACTAGCGTCCGACTGTGCCATCCCGTACGTGGCACTCTCGCACTGCGCCAAGTCTCAGCTCCCGCCAGTGCAGCACCATGCGCAAGTTGTGCGCTTGTTAGCCCAATCCTGGGCAATTGGTGGCATGCGCCAGAGCGGCTCTGTGCACACTTGTGTGCTATTTTCATTTTACTCCTTGGCTGCGGCGCCAAGTGCCCGTGGTTCAGAGGGGCTCCAGCCCTTGTCTCTGGGGTAGAGTCCTGTGACCGTTTAAGAGCACTCCTTCAGCCGAGACCTGTGAAGTTAACAGGCTCTGGCGTTTGTTTTGCGGCTCTGTGAGGAAATAGAGTTCGCTCCTGTGCACACCAGGTCAGTGGTTAACCCGCCAGTGTTCACTCAGTGTTCCGCCATTACTGAGCAGCAGTTTTCCATCTCTGCACGGTGGACCCCGGGTTGCGATCGCATTTCTTTATATTTTA
This sequence comes from Dendrobates tinctorius, assembly GCF_039654945.1. Classification (NCBI taxonomy): domain Eukaryota; kingdom Metazoa; phylum Chordata; class Amphibia; order Anura; family Dendrobatidae; genus Dendrobates; species Dendrobates tinctorius. The sequence continues at coordinate 35,762,081 of NW_027361829.1, forward strand.
TATTTATTGTGATCCACAACCCTAACAACCCAACCCCACAAGTGACCTTATTTTAGAAATTAAACCCTCCAAAAATTTATCTTTGGGGTATGTGGAGCATTTTGAATGTAGAGGTGCTTTACAAAACTTTGGATTTGAATGTAAACAGTTATATATTTTTCCAGTAACATTTATCCCCAAATTTGTAATTTTCCAGAGGTTAATACGAGAATATAGACCTCATAATTTGTTACATGATATCTCCAGGGCGCAGGTCAAGACTCAGCAAGGAAAGAGCGCTAATTGATTTTTGGAGTGCAAATTTGAATGCCATGTTGCATTCACCGAGCTCCTGAGGTGCCAAAAAAAGAAGAAACCTCAACATGTAATCTCCATTTGGGAAATTAAACTCCACAAGGAATTCATTTATAGGTCTGGTGAAATGTATTACAGAATTTTATAATATTGGACTGTCAAAATGAAAAATTTAAAGGTTTTCTGCCAAAATGGTTTTGTAGCCTCAAATTTTTTATTCACAGAAGTTGTTAATAGGACAAAATGAACACCACAATTTGTTATGCCATTTTTAATGAGCACAGAAATACATGGTTGTGCTCTCCTGCTCCAGTACTTGGAGAGGTTTCAAAGGGAATGAGCAGCAGAAAATCTGAGCATGTAAACCCATTTTGAAATGTTCACTGCTCAAGGAATTCATCTAGGGGAATAGTGAATATTTTGAACTGTTGGGTGCTTAACCCCTTTACCCCCAAGGGTGGTTTGCATATTAATGATCAGGCCAATGATTACAATTCTGACCACTGTCCCTTTATGAGGTAATAACTCTGGAATGCTTCCATGGATCCCAAGGATTCTGACATTGTTTTCTCATGACATATTGTACTTCATGTTAGTGGTAACATTTCATTGATATAAACTTGCGTTTATTTGTGAAAATAACGGAAATTTGGTGAAACTTTTGAAAATTTTGCAATTTTCCAACATTGAATTTTCATGCCCATAAAATCACAGAGAAATGGCACACAAAAAACTTTATAAGTAACATTTCCCATATGTTTACTTTACATCAGCACAATTTTGGAACCAAAATTTTCTTTTGTTAGGAAGTTATAAGGGTTAAAAGTTGACCAGCGATTTTTCATTTTTACAACAAAATTTACAAAACCACTTTTTTTAGGGACCACCTCACATTTGAAGTCACTTTGGGGGGTCTATATGATAGAAAATACCCAAAAGTGACACCATTCTAAAAACTAAACCCCTCAAGGTGCTGAAAACCACATTCAAGAAGCTTATTAACCCTTCAGGTGCTTCACAGGAATTTTTTGAATGTTTAAAAAAAATTAACTTTTTTTAACCAATAAAATGTTATTTTAGCTGCAATTTTTAATTTTTACAAGTGCAATAGGAGAAACTGGACCCCATAATAAATTTGGCAATTTCTCTCAAGCTCATTGATACCCTATATGTTATTGAAACTAATGTTAAGCCACACAGTGGAACTTACAAGGAAAAACTTCTGACTGGCTTTTGGAGTGCAGATTTTGCTGGCGCAATTTGTAGAGCACCTAGTTCCCAGAAAAATGGAAAAAAAGCAAAAGTGGCACCATATTGGAAATTACATCTCTTGATGAATTCCTCTGTGCCTGTAGTGACAATTTTAACACTACAGGCATTTTCACATAAACTCCATATTTTTTTTCTGGAAATTTGCAATTATGCCAACTTAATGTCCATTCATTTTGCCCATTTTTTGCTATTGGCGACACACAGCTCATATCTTAAGTGGGCTTCTCCTAATACAGTTATGCCAAACTTGTGAATGCTAAGGCTATGTGCACACATTGCGGATTCTCCCGCGGATCCACAGCGTTTTTGGTCCTGCGGGTCCACAGCAGATTCTGCTGCGCTGTACAGTAGCATTAAAGTCAATGGGATTTGAAAACTGCTGTGCTCATGCTGCGGAAAAATCCGCGTGGATTAGCTGTGGGTTGATTTCTGCAGCATGTCAATTCTTTGGGTGGTTCTGCAGCGTTTCTGCACCCATTGACTTGCATTGATCCGCAGCAAAACCGCAGTTCTCAAAAAGATCTGCGGCTTTGCTGTGGATGAAACGCTGCAGATCAGGAGGGGGAAGAGTGGGGGCGAAGTGAGGGTTGTGAGTGTGTGTGTGTGGGCGGTGACTGGGTGTGTATGTATGTGCGAGCTATGTGTTTGTGTGGTGGTCTGCAGGGCTCATCGGGCTGTTTGGGGGTCTGGTGGGGCCTGTGCGATGGTCTTCGGGATGTCGGGGGTCTGTGTGGGGCTGTCAGAGGTCCGTGCGGGGCTGTGGGGGGCTGCGGGGCATCGGTCTGTCCGGCGGGGGGTGCAGGGCTGTGTATGTATGTATGCATGTACAGTCATATGTAAAAGTTTGGGCACCCCTATTAATGTTAACCTTTTTTCTTTATAACAATTTTGGTTTTTGCAACAGGTATTTCAGTTTCATATATCTAATAACTGATGGACTCAGTTATATTTCTGGATTCAAATGAGGTTTATTGTACTAACAGAAAATGTGCAATCTGCATTTAAACAAAATTTGACCGGTGCAAAAGTATGGGCACCCTTATCATTTTCTTGATTTGAACACTCCTAACTACTTTTTACTGACTTCCTTAAGCACTAAATTGGTTTTGTAACCTCATTGATCTTTGAACTTCATAGCCAGGTGTATCAAATCATGAGAAAAGGTATTTAAAGTGGCCACTTGCAAGTAGTTCTCCTATTTGATTCTCCTATTAAGAGTGGCATCATGGGCTCCTCAAAACAACTCTCAAATGATCTGAAAACAAAGATTATTCAACATAGCTTTTCAGGGGAAGGATACAAAAAGTTGTCTCAGAGATTTAACCAGTCAGTTTCCACTGTGAGGAACATAGTAAGGAAATGGAAGAACACGGGTACAGTTCTTGTTAAGCCCAGAAGTGGCAGGCCAAGAAAAATATCAGAAAGGCAGAGAAGAAGAATGGTGAGAACAGTCAAGGACAATCCACAGACCACCTCCAAAGACCTGCAGCATCATCTTGCTGCAGATGGTGTCACTGTGCATCGGTCAACAATACAGCGCATGCATAACGCCTTTTTGTATGACCAAACAACTCAATCTTTGTTTCATCAGTTCACAGGACTTTCTTCCAAAATGTAACTGGCTTGTCCAAATGTGCTTTTGCAGACCTCAGGTGACTCTGTTTGTGGCGTGCTTGCAGAAACAGCTTCTTTCGCATCACTCTCCCATACAGCTTCTCCTTGGGCAAAGTGCGCTGTATTGTTGACCGATGCACAGTGACACCATCTGCAGCAAGATGATGCTGCAGGTCTTTGGAGGTGGTCTGTGGATTGTCCTTGACTGTTCTCACCATTCTTCTTCTCTGCCTTTCTGATATTTTTATTGGCCTGCCACTTCTGGGCTTAACAAGAACTGTACCTGTGTTCTTCCATTTCCTTACTATGTTCCTCACAGTGGAAACTGACTGGTTAAATCTCTGAGACAACTTTTTGTATCCTTCCCCTGAAAAGCTATGTTGAATAATCTTTGTTTTCAGATCATTTGAGAGTTGTTTTGAGGAGCCCATGATGCCACTCTTCATAGGAGAATCAAATAGGAGAACTACTTGCAAGTGGCCACTTTAAATACCTTTTCTTGTGATTTGATACACCTGGCTATGAAGTTCAAAGATCAATGAGGTTACAAAACCAATTTAGTGCTTCAGGAAGTCAGTAAAATGTAGTTAGGAGTGTTCAAATCAAGAAAATGATAAGGGTGCCCATACTTTTGCACCGGTCAAATTTTGTTTAAATGCAGATTGCACATTTTCTGTTAGTACAATAAACCTCATTTGAATCCAGAAATATAACTGAGTCCATCAGTTATTAGATATATGAAACTGAAATACCTGTTGCAAAAACCAAAATTGTGATAAAGAAAAAAGGTTAACATTAATAGGGGTGCCCAAACTTTTACATATGACTGTAAGTGTGTGTATGTGTATGCAGGCATCATCCGATGGGACTACAAGTCCCATCCGGCGATGCCTGCTACCCTGACAGTGACTGACACATTAGCCAATGATGGGACAGTAGTAGTCCCATCATCCGGCTAATGTGTTGAATGTAAAAAAACAAAACAACAATATACAACATATAACATACAAAACATACATATAACATACAGAACATGCAACATATAATACACAGAACATACATATAACATACAGAACATATAACATATGGAACATACATATAACATACAGAACATACAACATATAAGATACAGAACATACAACATACAGAACATATAACATACAGAACATACAACATATAAGATACAGAACATACAACATACAGAACATACATATACTGTATCATACAGAACATACAACATATAAGATACAGAACATACAACATACAACATATAACATACAGAAAATACAACATATAATATACAGAATATACAACATACAGAACATGCATATAACATACAGAACATACAACATATAATATACAGAACATACAGAACATATAACATATGGAACATACATATAACATACAGAACATACAACATATAAGATACAGAACATACAACATATAACATACAGAATATACAACATATAACATGCAGAACATACATATAACATACAGAACAAACAAGTAACATACAGAACATATAACATACAACACATAACATAGAGCACATACCACACACACCTTGTTTCCCGAAGCCATCAATCTCCTGTAATAAATATAAAATAATAAACCAATCTATATTTACCTTTCCATCATAGTCCAATTAATATCAAGGGTCCCACAGCAATCTCCCGTGGAGAACAGCCACATTAGCTGATGCGACTGCTCTCCAGGGGCTCCAGCACTGAAATGACAGGAGAAGGTAATCCTCCGTGATGTCTATCCCTCCACCGGGAAAGAGGTCCTGTAACCCTAACCCTAGCCCTAATCCTAGCCCTAACCCTAACCCTAGCCCTAACCCTAACCCTAGCCCTAACCCTAACCCTTGCCCTAACCCTAACCCTAGCCCTAACTCTAACCCTAACCCTAGCCCTAGCCCTAACTCTAACCCTAACCCTAGCCCTAACCCTAGCCCTAACCCTATCTCTAACCCTATCTATCCATCTATCCTTCCATCCATCCATTCTTCCATCCATCTATCCTTTCATCTATCTATCTATCTATCTATCTATCTATCATCTATCTATCCTTCTATCTATCCATCTATCTATGTATCTATCTATCCTTCCATCCATCCATCCATCCATCCATCCATTCATCCATCTATGTGTGTAATGGATTGTGGGTTGGACCAATGTAAATGAGGAGGTTGGACAGAAATGACATCACAAATCTTTTTTTTTGTTAAATGACATATTTTTATTTCGCTTACAAAAACGCAGACAAATCCACAGTAAAAACTGCACTAAAAAGATGCATCAAAACCGCAGCAAAAATGCACTTGCATTTTCTGCCAAGAGCTGCGTCTTTTGTGCAGAAAAATCTGTGGGAGACTCAACAACGTGTGCACATAGCCTAACTGTGGTTTAAGCAAACTGTGCTGTTCATCAAAGAGCAGATTATTTTGATTTTGGAGCACATATTTTACTGGATTTCATATGAGGCAGGCAGCCATGTCACTTTTCAAGGGAGTTTGAGCTATCTATATTCTGTAATCCCAGCAATATTTCCATTGACAGATGACGTATCGAAGTGAGGACTTATATTTTGCAGGTTAAGTTGACATTTTTATACAAGCTTTACCTTTTTTTAGCAATTTCAGTATAAGGCTAGGTTCATATTTATCCTCTGCTCTACTCTAAGCACTTATGTCGGGGTTTTGGTGTAAATCACCATGAAACTCAATTTAGATGAAACTCCTAATGGAACCATCCACTGTAATGAAGCAAATGAAGTCACTTTGGACTCTGCTCCAGCATTGTCTATCTTTCCAGTGCACAAAATTGTAGTCGACTACAGTTGTGTACACACTAAAATGACAGGACATCGCCAGAACTGAGGCTAGACAGAGTTTAATGCGACTCCATCTGCCTCGTTATAGTGAGTGGTTCAGCTGAGGATTTCATCTTAATCGCATATTTTTTGAGGAGCTACACAGAAACCGCAGGGTAAGTGCTCAGCTAGGAGCACAGGAGAAATGTCAACTGAACAATATTCTAATTTTTTGGAGGCATAATGAACAAATAAACAGCAATTCGAGAATTGATTCTTTTAAATTTTACCCCTTTCATCCTTCAGTAAAGTTGATGAGACAGCTTCATTCTTTGGGTCAGTACAACTACAAGGAGACCAGAGTTATGCATTTTTCCAGTTTTGCTACTTTTATTAAATAAATAGGTTTTTTTATGAATAAAAAAATTAATCACCATATTATAAGAGCTATAGTGTTAGGTGCCGGGATTCTCCCTCTACACAGGATGTATCCCAAGCCTTATCTTCTCCTGCGGTCTTTCATTCAGTCTCGACCACAGTAGATGCTACTCAGCAAAGACATCAGTCTCAACATCTTGCTCAGACTCAGGTTGTGCGCATTGTTACCGGTGCCTCTCCAGGTTCAGCTATGGTAACTAACAATAGACAGCAGCGAGAAGTCATTCCTGAGACTAAGTCCAGTATTACCTCTACTGAGCATGCTTGTGAGGTGGCGACCTTTCATTGGTGGTCGGTCATCAGCTGCTCAGGTCCTGTGCCGTCTCTGGATTGGCCCGCGAGCAAGGTCCTGTCTGATTGGCACAGTTTATAAAAGGATCTTTGGCGCACCCTTCAGTGTGCTAAGATCATGCATAATTACTGTGTGTGTAGATGGGACAGTTACCACCCTGTATGCAAGTGTGCCGCTAATAGCACCTCGAGTGCGTTTCTAAACAGGCAGTGTAGGGTGGGAACTCCCGCTTGAACTTAGCGTCTGCATCAGGCGTCCTCAGGCGCAGTGCTCAAAAGCCATTGTGTCAGAGCAGGTTCAATCACCAGCATAGTGGGGGGAGAGTTATAGGGACCCCAACTAGCGCCAATTCCTCAATGCTCCTGTAACGTCTACCAGGGCACAGCTTAGAGTGCTCTCAGTTTTTGTACTGCTCTGTGGAGTAACAGAATCAGGTACGTTGCACTCTGTTCACTTCGAGTGACGTTTAACTCGGTGTGTTTGTTGCGCCCCTGAGGCTCAGTCGCCACAGAGGTACTGCACCTCCTCCTGAGGTGTGGTGCCCCACCTCCAGGTAAGTTGGAGGCTCCTGACCACGCTCCAACACTCGCACCCCACACAACACGGTAGTTCAGCAAAGCCACATTGCGGCTCCTTGCTTAGAGAGTAGCAGAGCACCTTTGGTGGTTCCCTGCCTGGAACACGAAACGTGCTGGGAGGCGGGTGGAGTTTAGAATACATAAAAGAGCGGGAAGGTTTAGAAGTACAGGTCAGTCTGAGAGAGGAAGCCACTCAGAGAGGAGTGAGGAAAGAAAATCCCTGGAAGAGGGATGGAGGAAGGAGGTGCTGCAGCAGATCTCAGTGACCTGGGTCTGCTGGCAAAGGTAAGAAAGAGAAAGACATTGAACTGAAATCTGATCTTCCATAAGAGAGAGAGATTAGAATGGAACGAAGGAGTAAAAGGGAACAGAGAGGACGTGGGTTAGAGGAAGAACCCTGCCTAGAAGTTCTAAGCGCAAGGCCGGGGCCCGGTCCCCGAGGTTGTATGGACACTAATGGTTCTGCAGCAGACACTGGTGGAGTAGTGGGCTGTAAATGCACTACTCCCATCTAAGACTTGGGGGCACAACAGCAACTTGGATAGTGAGCCGGGACTCAGGAGTAGAGAGTCCCCGAAGCAGGCTACAGCTGTCTGCCGTACAAGTAGAGTTCTTGGGAACATCTGTCAGGAGGCACTCCAGTGTAACTCAGTACTGGGAGTACTTCACACTTAAAGGCGCTATAGAGGAGACGTTCAGAAAGGCACATGTTGGCGGAGCGTTGGAAGGGAGCATTCCATCTTGCCTGGAGGTTGACTGAGTCCCTGACCCGGAGGACACGGCACAGAGGCAGGCACCTGTGTGTAGTACAGACTGTAAGTAAAGCTTTGAAATTGCAAGCCCTGGTGTCCTCCATTCATTCTTGCACCAACGCATCCAACCCCGCTACATCTGGGTACCAGCTTCTACACTGCTTGTGCCTCTCCCCTTCCCCACACATCTACACTGCCCTGGGGCTACAGGTCCACCTGTGGGGAGCTTCACCATCTTGGCTGCAACACACCACCAGCCCCAGAGGATCTGCATGCAGCGTCGGCCTAGCATCTCACTTGCCGAACACCACAGGTGGCGTCACGAACTATTCATTCAAACCATTACATTCACCCATTACTTGGGTGCCCAGGGCCATGGACCGGGTCCCCGCTGCTGTGACACGTCCTGCTGATACCGACCCGGTACCGAGTACCCTACAGCCCTGGGAGGGCGACCCATGTTTACTGTGCTTGTTCGCAGCTACACTCCACCATTGTCTTCTAGCTGCAGTTTTTCCATCACCGCACGGTGGACCCCAGGTTGCGATCACACCTTCCTATAATTTACATTTGGTGTGATCCGCAAATGCTAACATATAGCTTTTTGTTTTTTGGGTCGATAGACCGCTCTGATGGCTTGATTTTGCACAACAAATTGAAGTTTTTATTGGTATCATTTTGAACTACATAACATTTTTGATTGATTACTTTTTATTCACCCTTCTTTTACAGTTTTTACCCCTCAGTGACAGGCCAAATTTTTAAAATCTGACCAGTTTCACTTTATGTGATGATAATTCTGGAATGTTTCAACATATCCCAGTGATTTTGAGATTGCTTTTTTGGGGAGACATTATATTTTTTGATAAGGGTAAATTTAGGTTGATATGTTTTGTGTTTATGTATAATGAAATGTCAGAAATTTGACAGAAATTTTTAAATATTTGAAATTTTCAAACTTTGAGTGTTTATTCATTTAATTTAGTCATGCCACACAAAAACATTTAATAACATTTCCCTCATATTTCCTTTACATCAGCACAATTTGTAAAATGTTTTTTATTTAATTAGCATTTATTTTAAAAGGTTTAAAAATGTAGCAGTAATTTTTCATTTTGTTAAGGAAATTTACAAAATTTAATTTTTTAGGGACCTATTCAATTTTGAAGTGACTTTGGGGGTCCTGTATATTAGAAAACTACCAAAAGTTTTAAATTTTAAAACAGCACCAGTCAACATATTCAGATTTGCTGTCAGGCAGTTTATTAACCCTTCAGGTGTTTTTCAGGAATTAATGCAAAGTGGCATGACACGAATAAAAAAAAATACCACCTAAATATTGCTAACTTCTGAACAGGTCACTATATCTCTCAGACTCTAAGGTGATTGTTTGGCTGTGACTTTCCATTGCAAAGAGCGGGACCACACAATCATGATCCTAGGGTACCGATGGAGGTAAATAGGAAGCCCCTACACTGTGCCAACACTAATCTTAACTGATGGACAAAGGAGTCAGCTATATTGTACAGCAGACAACTGCTGGATTGTCACCTATCAGAGGATGCTATTCTCTAATATCTCAGGTCAGTAAAAAGACGCATTGGTGGTCATTAAGGGATTAAACTTCTGATCATTCTGGACGTGGAAACAACAAATATGTGCATGTTTTTTGTTTGTTTTAGTTTTTACACAAAAGCTGTGTTTTAGTGGTGACACAGCTTTTCCATGACATTTTTGTGTTTTTTTTTGTTTTTACACATTTTGTTGATTTTTTTAAAACTTTTTTACTTAGACCAACTGCGGAACTTGAATACTTTGAGTGCTGATCACACACTGCAATACTTATGTTTTGCAGTGCCTAAGACCTGTCAGTTTCTCACTCACAGTCTTTTAGGCCCTACTATGAACAGAAACCGTTGGCACAACCCTACAGATACCGGAATGGTGCACAAGTAGGATCCCAATCCGTGACTATCAATGTATATGAACTTGGCACACACCCAAACGAATGTTGTTGCAAAATTGGTGATTTTAATAAAAGGCAGTACATACATAAACGTTTCGGTCTATGACCTTCATCAATGTACTGAAAAATTAAACAAAAATAACAGAATAAAAGAAAGTATTTACAATGGAAAGACATGGGTTTTTTTACAGAGAAAATTATATAATATGCTGAGACATCGGTCACATTATGGCACAAGATACAATGTAGTAATGAGGACACAATCACGGAGACAGGAAACCTACAGAGAGGATGCACATACCGTTAGAATGTACTGTGAGCACTTTGTGAATAGGTTTCAAGGAAAACCTGAAAAGAGGGGAAGAATGGAGCTGATAAGACAGCCATTCAAAATAGGTGAAGGTGAATATTATGAAGACTGATCATACCAATGCTGAAGGGAGGTAACTATCGCCGTCCTACTGTGAGAAAATATAGACCGCTTAGTGACTGGCAGCAATGTAAAGTCCATACTGACTATTAGTATGGACAAAAAAGGCAATCTTACCGTGCAATGCTACAGCGTGTGGATGCGGTATCCGCCGCAGATCCTATGGCGCTATGGTGTGGAGGAGGTGGCAGTGTTAAATAGCCCAAGAATATTGCTGCTTAGCCTATCAGACGCGCGCCACAGGAAGTGGGTGGGCGTGTGTATGACTGACGTCATACGGCGCTCCAGGCGCTGAGAGGAGGCGTGGGTGGGGGCGTGTCGGTCTGAGGCCCCGGAAGTGGGTCACAGCCTGTCAGGCTAGAGCGCTCTGTAGTGAGGAGGCATAGGTTACCGTGGTTACAGACGCAGCGTTAATAGCAGGAGTGCCAAGAGTGGTTGTTCAGAGATAGGTGGTGAAGATTCAACAAGAGTTCACAGTTGTGGGTTCTGTAATTGAAATAGAACATCATTAGTCCAAATATAATAGAATGACATCATGAAAATGAAAATAGAATTGGAGATGAAATACTAGCAAAATGTATACAGTAACCATAATATTGATATATCATAATAGAGACTGATGGTAAGGATACAGAACATTATGATTGGAGGAAAGCCTGTATATCATAATCTTTATTTAACCCCTTAGGTGCCAGGGTATCAAGTTCATGAATCCAGAAGGCCTCCCTTCTTTTTAAGATATTAATCCGGTTACCTCCTCTACGTGGCAAATGGATTTGCTCTATGACTTGAAATTTGAGCTGGGCAATAGAGTGACCAGCTGTGATGAAATGGAAAGGGATCGGAAGAAGCATATTCTTGCACCTGATGGTGGACTTGTGCTTTGATATGCGATCCCTAACGTGCTGTGTTGTCTCACCCACATATAAAAGGCCGCAAGGACATTTAATCAAATATATAACGAATGAGCTGTCACAAGTGTAGTATTCACGGATGTTATATTTCTTGCCTGTATGGGGGTGATAGAATATATTGCCTTTCTGTACGTTATTGCATTGCACACACTGTAAGCAAGGGAAGGTACCAAATTTGGGATTAGAAAGAAAGCGTTGATGTTTGGGGGGGCCAGGAGAGCCGATGTCGGCTTTAATTAGAATGTCACGCACATTGCGTGGTCTCCTAAAACAAGGTAGGAAGGGTTCCCTAAAAGCCTCTATCTGTGGGTGGGCTGTTGTTAAAAGATGCCAGTGACGCCTAATACTAGAATGTAAACGGTAAGCGAAAGGGTGATAGTCATGAACAAAGGCAATGCGATTCATAGCCTTTGGTTTACGGGGGGAAGGAGCATCCAAATTGTTCAAAGTGTCTGTGGGATAACCCCTCTCAAGAAATTTGGTACGCATTTCTGCCATACGTATTTTCTGAGTCTCTGTCTCTGACACTATTCTTTGCACCCTTTTGAACTGTGACTTAGGAATTGCATCTTTCATTTTGGTAGGGTGGAAGCTCGTATAGTGAAGGAGACTATTGCGGTCAGTCGGTTTTCTGTAGAGGTCAGTAGTTAAATGGCCTGTCTCATCTTTGATGACGAGTGTGTCCAAGAAGTTAATCTGTTTAAGATGATGTGTCATGGTGAAGCTTAGACCTGGCCAGGATGTCTGTAGCATGGAGAAAAAGGAATCTAATGTATCCAAGGATCCTCCCCAGATGCAAAAAATATCGTCGATGTATCTCTTCCACACTATAGCGTGAGTGCGGAAGAGGTCATCACGATAGATAATACGGTCCTCAAAGTGAGCCACATAACAATTTGCATAAGGGGGTGCAGCATTAGAGCCCATCGCGGTCCCCCTAGTCTGCAGGTAGTGTGTGTCCTCAAAAAGAAAAAAGTTTTTAGTTAGAATGATGGACAGTAGTTCGCAACACAAATCAATTTGTTCAGGGTGGAAATTGGACATTTCCAATAACCTCCGTACAGATTGGATTCCCTCAGTATGGGGAATGGACGTATAAAGATCTTTCACATCCAGTGTGACTAAGATAGCATCTATAGGAATATGGTCGAGGGTACGGATCACGTCCAGGAAGGCTCCTGTATCCAGTAGGAATGATGGTGTTAATTTAATGAGGGGTGTTAGAATTTTTTCCAAATACTTGGAAATAGGAGAAAAGATGGATTCTGTGGATGCCACGATAGGTCTACCGGGTGGGTTAGCAAGGTTTTTGTGTATCTTAGGTAGTATATAGAAGACCGGCATGATGGGGAATTGTTTGGTTAAGTACTCGCACGTTTTGCTGTCCAGAACTCCACATAATTTATATTTAATCAAGGTAGTCTGGATGAGCCCTTTAATTTCGTTAGTGGGATCCCTGTCGAGTGGTTTGTAAATTGATATATCATTTAATTGGCGATATACTTCGCCCAGGTACATACTCTTATCTAGAATAACAATAGCTCCCCCTTTATCTGCCGGTTTAATGATAAGATCCTTGTCATCCTGTAAGCTTTTTAGGGCTTGTTGATCTAATGCAGTGAGATTGGGTGGAAAATGTAAACGTCTTTTATGGATGTCGTCTCGTAAATTCTGGAAAGTACTATCTATAAAAGAGATAAAAGTCTCCAATGCATATGAACCTGTGGGTGGCCTGAAGGTGCTTTTCTTCCTGAGGCCCAAGTTATCCGAAGATATCAAAAGGGGATGAGAAGGGCCGGATGTATAATGTGTATCAGTGATGTTGGAAAAGTGCACCTTCAATCTCAATGACCTGTAAAACCTTTGTAGGTCCATGTCTAGATTAAATGTGTTATAGCTATAACTAGGGCAGAAGGAAAGGCCCTTTTGTAATACCCGGTGTTCAGCTATACTAATACTTTTTGAGGAGATATTAATTACCAGTGGGTCGTTACCTGTGAGCGAGTAATGCGACCAAGGTCCGTATTTCTGTGTATATCTCTTCCCCCTGCGGGTCCTCTTCTTTTTATCGTTCTGCGTCGTTGTCCTAAAAAATGGCTGGACGAGCCCTGTCTGTCGTGATCCGAACCAGAGGACGAGATGTCTGTAGTGGATCTGTAGTTGGACTGGGAGTTGAAGTTGCCGGAACTGTAGGATTCGCGCCATTTATAGACTCTGTTGCGTTCGTAGTCATCCGTATCACGGGCAAATTTATTCCTTTTCCTTGTCTCAGTATCTCGCCGATGTTGTTCAATAGCCCCGTTGATCTTTGTCTTCAGATTGTTAAAGTCCTCAGTACTGATAGAAGATGAAAGCTGGGTTTCTATATTAGAGATTTCTTCTTTGCACTTGGCGATTCCTAGATGTAGATGCTCCAAAGTAAGAGTAATGAGATCAAATGAACATTTATTAATGATTTGTTCGAAACGAGAGCAGAAATCGCTAGATTCGCTGAAAAGAGTAGGACGCAGGGGAACGCGCAGTCCCCGGGGTATCCTCTGAACTTTAAGATATTCAGTGAGAGTGACACAGTGTAACTCCAGATTGGTGCACCGCCTAAGTGTCCTCTCCAAGTCACGACCTCTGGTCTCCTTGGGAGGAAGTCTGAGAAAATCACTAGGAAGAGTAGATTGTGCTATAATGTTGGATGTCTCTTCTGCATTATATGAAAATGTGAGGGATGACATCGCCCAGAAAAGGGTGTGCACAACGTAAGGGTTAACAGTATATGAACAGAAACCGTTGGCACAACCCTACAGATACCGGAATGGTGCACAAGTAGGATCCCAATCCGTGACTATCAATGTATATGAACTTGGCACACACCCAAACGAATGTTGTTGCAAAATTGGTGATTTTAATAAAAGGCAGTACATACATAAACGTTTCGGTCTATGACCTTCATCAATGTACTGAAAAATTAAACAAAAATAACAGAATAAAAGAAAGTATTTACAATGGAAAGACATGGGTTTTTTTACAGAGAAAATTATATAATATGCTGAGACATCGGTCACATTATGGCACAAGATACAATGTAGTAATGAGGACACAATCACGGAGACAGGAAACCTACAGAGAGGATGCACATACCGTTAGAATGTACTGTGAGCACTTTGTGAATAGGTTTCAAGGAAAACCTGAAAAGAGGGGAAGAATGGAGCTGATAAGACAGCCATTCAAAATAGGTGAAGGTGAATATTATGAAGACTGATCATACCAATGCTGAAGGGAGGTAACTATCGCCGTCCTACTGTGAGAAAATATAGACCGCTTAGTGACTGGCAGCAATGTAAAGTCCATACTGACTATTAGTATGGACAAAAAAGGCAATCTTACCGTGCAATGCTACAGCGTGTGGATGCGGTATCCGCCGCAGATCCTATGGCGCTATGGTGTGGAGGAGGTGGCAGTGTTAAATAGCCCAAGAATATTGCTGCTTAGCCTATCAGACGCGCGCCACAGGAAGTGGGTGGGCGTGTGTATGACTGACGTCATACGGCGCTCCAGGCGCTGAGAGGAGGCGTGGGTGGGGGCGTGTCGGTCTGAGGCCCCGGAAGTGTGTCACAGCCTGTCAGGCTAGAGCGCTCTGTAGTGAGGAGGCATAGGTTACCGTGGTTACAGACGCAGCGTTAATAGCAGGAGTGCCAAGAGTGGTTGTTCAGAGATAGGTGGTGAAGATTCAACAAGAGTTCACAGTTGTGGGTTCTGTAATTGAAATAGAACATCATTAGTCCAAATATAATAGAATGACATCATGAAAATGAAAATAGAATTGGAGATGAAATACTAGCAAAATGTATACAGTAACCATAATATTGATATATCATAATAGAGACTGATGGTAAGGATACAGAACATTATGATTGGAGGAAAGCCTGTATATCATAATCTTTATTTAACCCCTTAGGTGCCAGGGTATCAAGTTCATGAATCCAGAAGGCCTCCCTTCTTTTTAAGATATTAATCCGGTTACCTCCTCTACGTGGCAAATGGATTTGCTCTATGACTTGAAATTTGAGCTGGGCAATAGAGTGACCAGCTGTGATGAAATGGAAAGGGATCGGAAGAAGCATATTCTTGCACCTGATGGTGGACTTGTGCTTTGATATGCGATCCCTAACGTGCTGTGTTGTCTCACCCACATATAAAAGGCCGCAAGGACATTTAATCAAATATATAACGAATGAGCTGTCACAAGTGTAGTATTCACGGATGTTATATTTCTTGCCTGTATGGGGGTGATAGAATATATTGCCTTTCTGTACGTTACCTTGTTTTAGGAGACCACGCAATGTGCGTGACATTCTAATTAAAGCCGACATCGGCTCTCCTGGCCCCCCCAAACATCAACGCTTTCTTTCTAATCCCAAATTTGGTACCTTCCCTTGCTTACAGTGTGTGCAATGCAATAACGTACAGAAAGGCAATATATTCTATCACCCCCATACAGGCAAGAAATATAACATCCGTGAATACTACACTTGTGACAGCTCATTCGTTATATATTTGATTAAATGTCCTTGCGGCCTTTTATATGTGGGTGAGACAACACAGCACGTTAGGGATCGCATATCAAAGCACAAGTCCACCATCAGGTGCAAGAATATGCTTCTTCCGATCCCTTTCCATTTCATCACAGCTGGTCACTCTATTGCCCAGCTCAAATTTCAAGTCATAGAGCAAATCCATTTGCCACGTAGAGGAGGTAACCGGATTAATATCTTAAAAAGAAGGGAGGCCTTCTGGATTCATGAACTTGATACCCTGGCACCTAAGGGGTTAAATAAAGATTATGATATACAGGCTTTCCTCCAATCATAATGTTCTGTATCCTTACCATCAGTCTCTATTATGATATATCAATATTATGGTTACTGTATACATTTTGCTAGTATTTCATCTCCAATTCTATTTTCATTTTCATGATGTCATTCTATTATATTTGGACTAATGATGTTCTATTTCAATTACAGAACCCACAACTGTGAACTCTTGTTGAATCTTCACCACCTATCTCTGAACAACCACTCTTGGCACTCCTGCTATTAACGCTGCGTCTGTAACCACGGTAACCTATGCCTCCTCACTACAGAGCGCTCTAGCCTGACAGGCTGTGACACACTTCCGGGGCCTCAGACCGACACGCCCCCACCCACGCCTCCTCTCAGCGCCTGGAGCGCCGTATGACGTCAGTCATACACACGCCCACCCACTTCCTGTGGCGCGCGTCTGATAGGCTAAGCAGCAATATTCTTGGGCTATTTAACACTGCCACCTCCTCCACACCATAGCGCCATAGGATCTGCGGCGGATACCGCATCCACACGCTGTAGCATTGCACGGTAAGATTGCCTTTTTTGTCCATACTAATAGTCAGTATGGACTTTACATTGCTGCCAGTCACTAAGCGGTCTATATTTTCTCACAGTAGGACGGCGATAGTTACCTCCCTTCAGCATTGGTATGATCAGTCTTCATAATATTCACCTTCACCTATTTTGAATGGCTGTCTTATCAGCTCCATTCTTCCCCTCTTTTCAGGTTTTCCTTGAAACCTATTCACAAAGTGCTCACAGTACATTCTAACGGTATGTGCATCCTCTCTGTAGGTTTCCTGTCTCCGTGATTGTGTCCTCATTACTACATTGTATCTTGTGCCATAATGTGACCGATGTCTCAGCATATTATATAATTTTCTCTGTAAAAAAACCCATGTCTTTCCATTGTAAATACTTTCTTTTATTCTGTTATTTTTGTTTAATTTTTCAGTACATTGATGAAGGTCATAGACCGAAACGTTTATGTATGTACTGCCTTTTATTAAAATCACCAATTTTGCAACAACATTCGTTTGGGTGTGTGCCAAGTTCATATACATTGATAGTCACGGATTGGGATCCTACTTGTGCACCATTCCGGTATCTGTAGGGTTGTGCCAACGGTTTCTGTTCATATACTGTTAACCCTTACGTTGTGCACACCCTTTTCTGGGCGATGTCATCCCTCACATTTTCATATAATGCAGAAGAGACATCCAACATTATAGCACAATCTACTCTTCCTAGTGATTTTCTCAGACTTCCTCCCAAGGAGACCAGAGGTCGTGACTTGGAGAGGACACTTAGGCGGTGCACCAATCTGGAGTTACACTGTGTCACTCTCACTGAATATCTTAAAGTTCAGAGGATACCCCGGGGACTGCGCGTTCCCCTGCGTCCTACTCTTTTCAGCGAATCTAGCGATTTCTGCTCTCGTTTCGAACAAATCATTAATAAATGTTCATTTGATCTCATTACTCTTACTTTGGAGCATCTACATCTAGGAATCGCCAAGTGCAAAGAAGAAATCTCTAATATAGAAACCCAGCTTTCATCTTCTATCAGTACTGAGGACTTTAACAATCTGAAGACAAAGATCAACGGGGCTATTGAACAACATCGGCGAGATACTGAGACAAGGAAAAGGAATAAATTTGCCCGTGATACGGACGACTACGAACGCAACAGAGTCTATAAATGGCGCGAATCCTACAGTTCCGGCAACTTCAACTCCCAGTCCAACTACAGATCCACTACAGACATCTCGTCCTCTGGTTCGGATCACGACAGACAGGGCTCGTCCAGCCATTTTTTAGGACAACGACGCAGAACGATAAAAAGAAGAGGACCCGCAGGGGGAAGAGATATACACAGAAATACGGACCTTGGTCGCATTACTCGCTCACAGGTAACGACCCACTGGTAATTAATATCTCCTCAAAAAGTATTAGTATAGCTGAACACCGGGTATTACAAAAGGGCCTTTCCTTCTGCCCTAGTTATAGCTATAACACATTTAATCTAGACATGGACCTACAAAGGTTTTACAGGTCATTGAGATTGAAGGTGCACTTTTCCAACATCACTGATACACATTATACATCCGGCCCTTCTCATCCCCTTTTGATATCTTCGGATAACTTGGGCCTCAGGAAGAAAAGCACCTTCAGGCCACCCACAGGTTCATATGCATTGGAGACTTTTCTCTCTTTTATAGATAGTACTTTCCAGAATTTACGAGACGACATCCATAAAAGACGTTTACATTTTCCACCCAATCTCACTGCATTAGATCAACAAGCCCTAAAAAGCTTACAGGATGACAAGGATCTTATCATTAAACCGGCAGATAAAGGGGGAGCTATTGTTATTCTAGATAAGAGTATGTACCTGGGCGAAGTATATCGCCAATTAAATGATATATCAATTTACAAACCACTCGACAGGGATCCCACTAACGAAATTAAAGGGCTCATCCAGACTACCTTGATTAAATATAAATTATGTGGAGTTCTGGACAGCAAAACGTGCGAGTACTTAACCAAACAATTCCCCATCATGCCGGTCTTCTATATACTACCTAAGATACACAAAAACCTTGCTAACCCACCCGGTAGACCTATCGTGGCATCCACAGAATCCATCTTTTCTCCTATTTCCAAGTATTTGGAAAAAATTCTAACACCCCTCATTAAATTAACACCATCATTCCTACTGGATACAGGAGCCTTCCTGGACGTGATCCGTACCCTCGACCATATTCCTATAGATGCTATCTTAGTCACACTGGATGTGAAAGATCTTTATACGTCCATTCCCCATACTGAGGGAATCCAATCTGTACGGAGGTTATTGGAAATGTCCAATTTCCACCCTGAACAAATTGATTTGTGTTGCGAACTACTGTCCATCATTCTAACTAAAAACTTTTTTCTTTTTGAGGACACACACTACCTGCAGACTAGGGGGACCGCGATGGGCTCTAATGCTGCACCCCCTTATGCAAATTGTTATGTGGCTCACTTTGAGGACCGTATTATCTATCGTGATGACCTCTTCCGCACTCACGCTATAGTGTGGAAGAGATACATCGACGATATTTTTTGCATCTGGGGAGGATCCTTGGATACATTAGATTCCTTTTTCTCCATGCTACAGACATCCTGGCCAGGTCTAAGCTTCACCATGACACATCATCTTAAACAGATTAACTTCTTGGACACACTCGTCATCAAAGATGAGACAGGCCATTTAACTACTGACCTCTACAGAAAACCGACTGACCGCAATAGTCTCCTTCACTATACGAGCTTCCACCCTACCAAAATGAAAGATGCAATTCCTAAGTCACAGTTCAAAAGGGTGCAAAGAATAGTGTCAGAGACAGAGACTCAGAAAATACGTATGGCAGAAATGCGTACCAAATTTCTTGAGAGGGGTTATCCCACAGACACTTTGAACAATTTGGATGCTCCTTCCCCCCGTAAACCAAAGGCTATGAATCGCATTGCCTTTGTTCATGACTATCACCCTTTCGCTTACCGTTTACATTCTAGTATTAGGCGTCACTGGCATCTTTTAACAACAGCCCACCCACAGATAGAGGCTTTTAGGGAACCCTTCCTACCTTGTTTTAGGAGACCACGCAATGTGCGTGACATTCTAATTAAAGCCGACATCGGCTCTCCTGGCCCCCCCAAACATCAACGCTTTCTTTCTAATCCCAAATTTGGTACCTTCCCTTGCTTACAGTGTGTGCAATGCAATAACGTACAGAAAGGCAATATATTCTATCACCCCCATACAGGCAAGAAATATAACATCCGTGAATACTACACTTGTGACAGCTCATTCGTTATATATTTGATTAAATGTCCTTGCGGCCTTTTATATGTGGGTGAGACAACACAGCACGTTAGGGATCGCATATCAAAGCACAAGTCCACCATCAGGTGCAAGAATATGCTTCTTCCGATCCCTTTCCATTTCATCACAGCTGGTCACTCTATTGCCCAGCTCAAATTTCAAGTCATAGAGCAAATCCATTTGCCACGTAGAGGAGGTAACCGGATTAATATCTTAAAAAGAAGGGAGGCCTTCTGGATTCATGAACTTGATACCCTGGCACCTAAGGGGTTAAATAAAGATTATGATATACAGGCTTTCCTCCAATCATAATGTTCTGTATCCTTACCATCAGTCTCTATTATGATATATCAATATTATGGTTACTGTATACATTTTGCTAGTATTTCATCTCCAATTCTATTTTCATTTTCATGATGTCATTCTATTATATTTGGACTAATGATGTTCTATTTCAATTACAGAACCCACAACTGTGAACTCTTGTTGAATCTTCACCACCTATCTCTGAACAACCACTCTTGGCACTCCTGCTATTAACGCTGCGTCTGTAACCACGGTAACCTATGCCTCCTCACTACAGAGCGCTCTAGCCTGACAGGCTGTGACACACTTCCGGGGCCTCAGACCGACACGCCCCCACCCACGCCTCCTCTCAGCGCCTGGAGCGCCGTATGACGTCAGTCATACACACGCCCACCCACTTCCTGTGGCGCGCGTCTGATAGGCTAAGCAGCAATATTCTTGGGCTATTTAACACTGCCACCTCCTCCACACCATAGCGCCATAGGATCTGCGGCGGATACCGCATCCACACGCTGTAGCATTGCACGGTAAGATTGCCTTTTTTGTCCATACTAATAGTCAGTATGGACTTTACATTGCTGCCAGTCACTAAGCGGTCTATATTTTCTCACAGTAGGACGGCGATAGTTACCTCCCTTCAGCATTGGTATGATCAGTCTTCATAATATTCACCTTCACCTATTTTGAATGGCTGTCTTATCAGCTCCATTCTTCCCCTCTTTTCAGGTTTTCCTTGAAACCTATTCACAAAGTGCTCACAGTACATTCTAACGGTATGTGCATCCTCTCTGTAGGTTTCCTGTCTCCGTGATTGTGTCCTCATTACTACATTGTATCTTGTGCCATAATGTGACCGATGTCTCAGCATATTATATAATTTTCTCTGTAAAAAAACCCATGTCTTTCCATTGTAAATACTTTCTTTTATTCTGTTATTTTTGTTTAATTTTTCAGTACATTGATGAAGGTCATAGACCGAAACGTTTATGTATGTACTGCCTTTTATTAAAATCACCAATTTTGCAACAACATTCGTTTGGGTGTGTGCCAAGTTCATATACATTTTTAGGCCCTACTGACAGCATCATGGCCTAAAAGGCCAACCATGCCATTGTAGCCCCAAGGTCATTCTTTGAACTTAGATTGAGATAGGAGCTAAACACGTGGTCAAAATTGTTGGTACCCCTCGTTTAATGACAGAAAAATCCACAATGGTGACAGAAATAACTTGAATCTGACAAAAGTAATAATAAATCAAAAATCTATGAAAATGAACAAATGAAAGTCAGACATTGCTTTTCAACCATGCTTCCACACAATTTAAAAAAATATACTTATGAAATAGGTCTGGACAGAAATGATAG
Organism: Dendrobates tinctorius; assembly: GCF_039654945.1. Classification (NCBI taxonomy): domain Eukaryota; kingdom Metazoa; phylum Chordata; class Amphibia; order Anura; family Dendrobatidae; genus Dendrobates; species Dendrobates tinctorius. The sequence continues at coordinate 35,783,841 of NW_027361829.1, forward strand.
TAGCCCTGAAAATTATGTGACAAAAGGGACATGTTAAATCAAGGTGTGTCCACTAACTAGCATCACAGGTGTCTACAATCTTGGAATCAGTGAGTGGGCCTGTATATAGGGCTACAGATACTCACTGTGCTGTTTGGTGACATGGTGTGTATCACACTCAACATGGACCAGAGGAAGCAAAGTAAAGAGTTGTCTCAGGAAATTATAAAGAAAATTATAGACAACCATGTTAAAGTAAAAGTTATAAGACCATCTCCAAGCAGCTTGATGTTCCTGTGACTACAGTTGCACATATTATTCAGAAATATACGCTCCATGGGACTGTAGCCAACCTCCCTGGACTTGGCCGGAGGAGAAAATTTGATGACAAATCAACAAGACGGATAATATGAATGGCAACAAAAGAGCCCAGAAAAACTTCTAAACAGATTAAAGGTGAACTTCATGCTCAAGGAACATCAGTGTCAGATCGTACCATCCGTCGTTTTATGAGCCAAAATGAACTTCATGGGAGACGACCAAGGAGGACACCATTGTTGAAAAAAAAATAATAAAAAAGCCAGACTGGAATTTGCCAAACTACATGTTGACAAGCCACAAAGCTTCTGGGAGAATGTCCCATGGACAGAAGAGACAAAAATGGAACTTTTTGGCAAGGCACATCCACTGTATGTTCACAGATGGAAGAATGAAGCATATCAAGAAAAGAACACTGTCCCTACTTTGAAACATGTCACAAAGGAGGAAGAAAAAGACCGAGTTTTTCAATGTATCCGCGCTGACCACACAAGGACAGAAATATTCTTCATAGCTTTATTGTGGCGACGCGTTTCGTGGCAGATCTGCCACTTCCTCAGGGCCAAGGAATACCTTAATTACTTTAAAACATGGAAGAGGCTCTGTTATGTTCTGGGGCTGCTTTACTGCATCTGGCACAGGATGTCTAGAACCTGTGTAGGGTACAATGAAATCTCAAGACTATCAAGGGATTCTAGAGTGAAATGGGCTGCCCAGTGTCAGAAAGCTGGTCTCAGTCACAGGTCATGGGTCTTGCAAAAGGATAATAACCCTAAACACACAGCTAAAAACATCCAAGAATGACTAAGAGGAAAACATTGAACTATTCTGAATTGACCTTCTATAAGCCCTGACCTAAATCCTATTGAGCCTATCTGGAAAGAGCTGAAACATGCCATCTGGAAAAAGCAACCTTTAAACACGAGACAACTGGAGCAGTTTGCTCTTGAGGAGTGGGCCAAAATACCTGTCGAGAGGTGCAGAAGTCTCATTCTCAATTATAGGAATCGTTTAATTGCAGTGATTGACTCAAAAGGTTGTGCAACAAAATATTAAGTTAAGGGTACCATCATTTCTGTCTAGGCCTACTCATGAGTTTTTTTTTTTTTTTTTAATTCTGTGGAAGCATAGTTTGAAAAGCAATGTCTGACTTTCATTTGTTCATTTTCATAGATATTTGGTTTATTATTACTTTTGTCAGATTCAAGTTATTTCTGTCACCATTGTGGATTTTTCTGTCATTAAACAAGGGGTACCAACAATTTTGACCACGTGTGTATGGGGACCTGCGATCAAGGTGCTGAGCACTCTCCTTCTTTTAACCAGCTAGATGACACTGTTATGATGGACAACTTCATCTAAAGAGTTAAATATCCCTAATCTGTTGCAAATCCTTTCAGGACTGATGTAGCATATACAGTCAACACACTTGGCATTTATGCCTGAGGGAGACAGGGGTGTTACTCACTTATTGCAGTCAGTTTTTTTCTCTGCCCTTCCTTGGAGCAGCATGGAGTAGGGGTAGAGACCTGTTGGCAGTGGATTATTCAGGATACTCTCCAAGAAAGTGACAGCAGAGTTTGTTTATTCAGCAACAATCAGAAACAATATGCTTAATAGATCAGGAATAAATAATTTGTGTTTCTCTCTCTGTGCAGCATCTGCAGCAGGCTCCTTCTATCATACACAGACACAGGAAAAACAGGAAATACAGTCACATGCGCTCCCTGTGCGAGCCTATTGGAGTTTTTTTTGCCTTTAACATACGCTAGTGTTAGCTCATCATCTGCCTGTGCCTCTAGTGCAGTCACAAGTGTGTCATAACTTTCTGGAAGACCATTTAGTAGAAGTGCAGCAACTTGAAAATCTTTAATTTCTTCTCCAATACCCCTGAGACGTACCTCAATCTCTAAGGTGTTTCTTATATATTGCTGCATATTCTCTCCATCACTTAGCTTAGACTGATACACCTTTCTCATGAGATAAAGCTTATTGTTGAGATTTGAACTTTCATGCACTTTCTGTAACTCATCCCACATCTCCTTTGCAGTTGCACATTTGCATATATGCACAATCTGATTATCATCTACACTGAGGGAGATTGTGCTTTGTGCTTTCTGATCCTTCTCTAGCCAGTCATCTGGTAATGGATGAGGCACTTGTTCCTGAGTATATTTCAACATACCTTCTCTTATGAGCAGCATCTTCACCTTGAATTTCCAGGACTGGTAGTTCTGGTTAGTGAGGCTTGTCACTGAGAATTTGACAGGATTGCTGCTAGTGGACATCTCTGTTGCTCTGTGCTGCTTTTGCTTTGGGCTTCTGTTGCTGTGTTACTCTGGGGTTCTGTGTCACTCTGGGCCCATAACCTGTTGCCTATGGATTATTCAGGACACTCTCCAAGCATGTGACAGCAGAGCTTGTTAATTCAGGAACAATCAGCAACAATATGCTTAATAGATCAGGAATAAATAAGTTGTGTGTCTCTATCTGTGCATCATCTGAAGCAGGCTGCTTCTCTCATACACAGACACAGGAAAATCAGGAAACACAGTCACATGCAATCCTTCTGTGAGCCTCTGGGAGCTGTTTTTTTACTTTATAAACAGCCTACATTCTAGTAACTAAGCACTCATAGACAGGAATGGAGTTGTTACACCAAACATATTGCAACAAGACCCTAATCCGAACAGTATGTCACTTGCTGAGCTTGATGCCAGATTTTCGATAATTTATCTGCCCCAGCTTTGTTAGTCCTCTCAATGACAAACTCCTGCTATTAATTCCTTGATATTTACGAGCGTTGGCTATCCATGTACCCCAATAGGTTTAGTAACCTACAGCCTAGGCAAAAAGTTGCCAATCAATAGTGCGGGTTGAGTTGTACAAAGCTTTTTGAAAGGACTAGCAACTAAACAGTAATATTATGAAAACTAAAGCAAAGAGTCCAGTAAGTGACAGAACACTGAAACAAGGATATCAGTCAGTATTTTATGCTGCTCTCAGATTGAGTAGCGTAAATTTAGAGATAGATTCATTTTAATTGGATAAATTGTTCATGTGAATTTATCTTACTCACATATTCAACATTTAGCTACTGCCCAGTTTAATTGCACATTTCTGAAATCAAGTTTAGAGGCCTTTGCTCGCAGCAAAGACCTCTGTAGGTTCTATTATGTGGAGTAAAATCGGACAAATGTAAACTACCGTTCAAACGTTTAGGGTCACTTAGAAATTTCCATTTTTTTAAAGAAAAGCAGTTTTTTTCAGTGAAGCTAACATTAAATGATTCAGAAATACACGCTATACATTGTTAATGTGGTAAATGACTATTCTAGCTGCAATTGTCTGGTTTGCAATGCATTATCTACATAGGTAGATAGAGGCCCATTTCCAACAACCATCACTCCAGTGTTCTTATGGTACTTTGTGTTTGCTAACTGTGTAAGAAGGCTAATGACTGGTTAGAATACCCTTGAAAACCCTTGTGCAAGTATGTTAGCACAGCTGAAAACAGTTTGGCTGATTAGAGAAGCTATAAACCTCACCTTCCATTGATCTAGTTGAGAATCCGGATCATTACATTTGTTGGTTCTATTAAACTCTCAAAATGGCCAGAAAATAAAGAACTTTCATGTGAAACTCGACAGTCTATTCTTGTTCTTGGAATTGAAGGTTATTCCATGTGAGAAATTGCCAAGAAACTGAAGATTTCCTACAACGGTGTGTACTACTCCCTTCAGACGAGAGCACAAACAGGCTCTAACCAGAGTAGAAAGAGAAGTGGGAGGCCCCGCTGCACAACAGAGCAACAAGACAAGTACACTAGAGTGTGCAGTTTGAGAAATCGATGCCTCACAGGTCCTCAACTGGCTACTTCATTAAATAGTACTCGCAAAACGCCAGTGTCAACATCTACAGTGAAGAGGTGACTGCTGGCCTTCAGGTCAGAGTGGCAAAGAAAAAGCCATATCTGAGACTGGCTAATAAAAGGAAAAGATAAATATGGGCAAAAGAACACAGACATTGGACAGAGGAAGATTGGAAAAAATGTTATGGACAGAAGAACATTTGCGAGACGCAAGACAACTGAAAAGATACTAAGAGTGCCTAATGCCATCTGTCAAGCATGGTAGAGGTAATGTGATGGTCTAGGGTTGCTTTGGAGATTGTTTGTAAAAGGTAAAAGGGATTTTGAATATGTAAGGCTATCACTCCATTTTACAACGCCATGCCATACCTTGTGGACAGCACTTGATTGGAGCCAATTTCATCCTACAACAGGACAATCACCCAAAGCACACCTCCAAATTATGCAAGAACTATTTAGGGAAGAAGCAGGCAGCTGGTATGCTATCTGTAATGGATTGGCCAGCGCAGTCACCAGATCTCAACCCCATTGAGCTGTTGTGGGAGCAGCTTGACTGTATGGTATGCAAAATGTGCCCATCAAGCCAAACCAACTTGTGTGAGGGGCATCTGTAAGCATGGGGTGAAATTTCTCCAGATTACCTCAGCAAATTAACTGCTAGAATGCCAAAGGTCTGCAATGCTGTAATTGCTGCAAAGGGAGCATGCTTTGACGAAAGCAAAGTTTGAAGGAGAAAATTATTATTTGAAATAAAAATCTTTTTTTCAAACCTTATCAATGTCTGGGCTAGATTTTAAATTCATTTGGTAACTCATTTGATTATTAAAATTATGAGTTTTCATGGAAAACACAAAATTGTCTGAGTGACCCCAAACTTTTGAACGGTAGTGTATAGAGTTGAGCGACTTTAGTTGGATCGGGTTTCATGAAACAAAATTTTCATCCACTCAATGCCGACTTTTATTCCCCATTGGGGTCGGGTTTCGGACGAAACTCCGACTTTTTTTTGCCCTAGTCGGACCAGTTTCATCTGAAACAAATTTTGTTTCATGAAACCCGATCCAACCAAAGTCGCTCAACTCTAGTAGTGTATATTCAGTAAGTATGCTGTCTGAGTGCACAAAGGACTGCACATGAGCAGTGCAGTGACAAATAACAGTTAATATTCTAGTGTATGAGAGATTTTCTGCATGGAATGATGGTATATGGGCAAGAAGTCAAAGCATGCACTGGTCTTGTCTATTTTGTAGATGACACAGTGCTAATTTTTAAGGCATTTAATTCCACCATCTACAGCAGCAACGTGTGTGAGCCAGAGAGAGAGAGCTACATGTGGATGAGCATATGACCCAGTTATATCTGTAATTGGATATGATTGGCCTGGAGAATCATACAGTACATTTGCAAAAAAGAATCTTTGTATCTATTGTATTGTTCTAATGACGCTCAAAGGCTGTCTAAAATATGTAGCTTAGAGAGCCTTAAGTTTAAAATCGATGCTTTAGGATATTGCACATATCATTTTGTTATTAGTGAATCCAGAAAAGAATTTACCTTATTGTATTTGTGTAGTTTAAAATGAATGTAGCCTTTCCTATAATACATTTTGTAGGGAATTTTGCATGTGTCAGTATGTACAGTATAATTACTGTTCAATGCTTTTGATAAAGGAACATTAGTGAAATGTGATTTATAAATAAGTTTAATTACAATCAAAGTCAGAGGCTAAATGAATTTAAGGTGCTGGATGTAGGAGCTGGCATGAATACGTAAACTTTGAAGCAATTTCCTTACATAAGGTAGCGTATGGAACTGAGACACTTTGACTTGAATTGAAGTCAGTACACTAAAGCAGTAAGAAGTATGACTTGAAATAATAAACTTTGAAAGCCTTTCAACAGGATGTGTAGCTTTGGGTGTGTAACACAACTGAGGAGTTATTCATAATGCATGTGCTCAATTAAAGATAGGAGTAAGGGAAATTACATCATCAGACAAAGGACAGTAGTCCTCACACGTAATACTGGAATGCAGTCGCTAATTTAATCTGTTAGATTAGATAATGGTAGGATGAAAACGAAAGCCATGACATGTCACTGTTATTACCTAGTTACTAAAGCCACATTCTATGCTTGACCATTTTCTCCTTTGACACCTCTACTACCAAGAGAAATCTGTTTGGTCAATTTAAAGTGGCTATCAGCATCTCATTTTATTGAGTAATAAAAAAGAAAATCTAGCTCTATGAACAGATTTTTCTTTATTCAAACAGCAAAGTTCATACAGAGAACATAGGATGGTGTGAAGGCAAATAGATTAGCGCTGGCAATGGACAGACATCTAAGGGTACAGTTACACGTAGCGATGCACCAGCGATCCCGACAACGATATGGATCGCTGGTGTATCGCTAAGTGGTCGCTAGTGAGCTGCCACACAGGCAGATCTCACCAGCGACATCGCAGGGGTCGGGGGTCGCTACTTACCTGACAGACGCGGCGATCCTGGCGTCCTCCCGCCCACCTCCACGCATCGCTCGTCGGCGCCACAGGAAGCCCAGCAGGTAGTGGCCGACGAGGAATGGTCCAGGGAGTTCTCGCGCGACCAACGATGAGCAGCGGGGGAGCCGGTCGGAGGTAAGTATCACATGCAGCGAGATCGCTAGGAATATCGCTGCAACGTCACAAAATCGGTGCTAGCGATATCGCAGTGTGTAACAGGGGCTTTAGCGTTTCAGGTGTAAACACACCTCAAATCTATATGCCTTCCCTTCACACTATCCTGTGTTCTCTGTATGAACTCTGTTTGAGTAAAGAAGGCTTTGTTCATAGATTTGGATTTCAATTCTTATTACATGATTATGCAGGCCATGGCAGAGCCAGTGTCCAAGCCCCAAACAGATTGAGTTAACATCAATGGTGAGCTGGAACCCATGCAATTTATTTGATCTTATCATTGAGGTGGGACCATTTCAGTTTATGGGAGTTTTGGACAAAGACTGACATTGTAATATTGAAGTTGATATTTGAGGGGTATTTACACTTTTATCTATTTAAAAACTATTACTTTAAATGATATGCATAATATTATTCACACAAATGTAAATCTAGCCTTAAATGGATTTACGCATAAATATATTTCTCAACTGCAGTACAGTGGTAAATTTACCCAGAGTTTTGATTCCAATACACCTCTCAGTTTTGGCTTTGCTTCAGCAGCAGGACTGTGCAATTCATTTTCCCAAGGGGCTACACAAGAAAATAGGATTGTTGTAGAGGACAAAACCAATTGACTGAACCTAATTCTGCTTAATATTAATTTTATCACTTTATGATAAGCAAATAATATGATTTTGATTAGTTGCTACTGATAATAAGCTTTGTAATAACATGTTTTAGCATTAGCATCTAATTAATATATGTTACCTATTTTGCAAAACAGGCTTTCCCTTCAAGCAGGTGTGGTATGGAGCTCTTACCATGCCATGAGTTAAACTGGGTTCAGACTGACAGTCTGTGCAAAGTCCACAATATCGTATCTCATCGTGAAACTACCTACCAATGATTCTGAAACTTTTGGTCAGGAGACCAGTAGTCTCTCCAGACGTTCCCGCCTGTAGAAGGACTGTGCAATATATTCTTCGTAACCCAGCCTAAGTAGCTGCATTTAGTCTTACACTGTCTGAACAGCCTGTTTATTCCCCATGTTATTTATTTCTGGATGTCTTATTTGTGCAAGCAGAGATGCAGAGCTTGAGGACATGTGCAGTGGATGATACAAGCATAATATATACAGTACCTGAAATTATTGTGGTTAATACGGTGATATCATTGCATGCGGCTCTTGCAATTTCTCATGTGGCTCGTAGTAATAAAACAAGTTAATCAGACAGTCCTTAGAGATTCATTTTTGAATAATCCAAATGTAGAAATAAGGGTGGCACTCACCATTCCATTAAAATATCCTTTATTCAGAATCACATAAAAAACAGAGGCAGGAGAGTCCTATGTGGACTACGACTGTTTCGCACTGGTGTGTGCTTCTATGGGTCCTTTTTATATCATCCTTTTCCACAAGAGTTTTAACATGAATTCCTCATTCTTCGTCCCCACCACACTTCCCTCCTATATTCTATACAATTAATTAAATGTACACATTTCAATCCTATATTCCATTATGGGAGTGAATTGCGACAGGGACAAAGTATTTGGAGCACACAGTATAAGGCTGTGTGCACACGCTGCGGAAAAGGTGCGGATCCATCCGCGCGGATTTTGTAAAATCCGCAGGTGAAACCGCAGGTCAAAATACCTGCGGTTTCACCTGCGGATTGCTCTGCGGTTTTGCCCTGCGGTTTTTCATCTCCTCAATTGAGGAGATGGCAAACCGCAGGAGAATCCGCAGAAAGAATTGACATGTCAATTCTTTCTGCGGATTGAAAACCGCAGATAATCCGCGCGGAAAATTCCGCACCGTCTGCACTGCGGTTTTTGATTCCCATAGGGAATCATGGTACTGTACACCGCAGCAGAAACTGCTGCGGGTCCGCAGCGGCCAAAACCGCTGCGGAACCGCAGCAAAATCCGCAGCGTGTGCACACAGCCTAACACTCTTGCAGAAAAGCATTATTTAAAAACATTTAATGGTCTTTTTGCAAGACCAGTGAATGTATAGAATACGATTGGGAAGTGCAATGGGGATTTGGTATTTGGTGGGAGTAATGGCAAGCAGGATTCTCTTCAAGATGGCAGAAACAGTGTGTAAGGCTGGTTTCACACTAGCGTTTTTGCACGCAGCGCATCATGCGCTATCGGGCGGATGTGCCATGCTCCCCTATGTTTAACATAGCAGGCGCATGGTCTAGCGCTTGCACAAGTTCATCAGCATTTTTGTGTGCTGCACTTTTTCCAGGTGTGCGCCCAGACGTGCTAGATGCAACATGTTGCATTTTTGTTCCTCCCAACCTATTCAAAAAAGCACATGCGCACGTGTGAGCATGGAATGCGCCAAAAAAATCACATTACAGTCTATGGGGTCGCTGGCATGCGCTTGGTCATGTGCACTCCCGTGCTTTTGAGCACATGCGATTTTTGAGTAAACAATGTCTAGATACTGTTTTGGGGTTGTGTACATAAAAGAATGTGAGTGCACTGGCAGACCACTATCTACTGAAAGCCTGGAGGAGACTATACAGCCTGCCACAGACAAGAGAAATATACAGCCTGCCACAGACCAGAGACATTTTGGATCCAAGCTCCAGCAGCAAGAATGTGAGTATTCTACCTAATGTCTGTCTGTCCTTTCAAATGTATTATGTACTATTGCCTTTTTTTTATTGCAGCATGTCTTCTGAGGATGAATATCGGCCATCCTGTGAGGAACTGGCACAAGCAGAGTGTGATGTGAGTATATTCCTGCTGTACATTTTGGGTAAGTATAGCTGCTGCATCTACAAATAATTTTTGTTCTTTTTCAGACATCATCGGACACGGTATCAGAGTCCTCAGTGCAGGAGCAGCGAAGCCAAGTCCCGGCAGGGAGACAGAATGTACACTGTGTTCCAAATTATTATGCAAATTATATTTTTCTATGATTTGCCTAAATAGTCGGTACAAATGACAGTCAGTCTAATAAAAGTCATCACCGGTTAGAGTATACATCAAATTTTATTGAAGAAACCTTCCAATAATAACAGTATAATCTCCAAAATGAATAAAAGCTCAAATTGCACTGTTCCTAATTATTAGGCACAGTAGAATTTCTAAACATTTGAAATTTTTTAAAGAACTGAAAATGCTCACTTGTGGAATTTGCAGCATTAGGAGGTCAGATTCACTGAACAAAAAAGCTATTTAACTCCAAAACATCCTAACAGGCCCAGTTACATGTTAACATAGGAACCCTTCTTTGATATCACCTTCACAATTCTTGCATCCATTGAACTTGGGAGTTTTTGGAGAGTTACTGTTTGGATTTCTTTGCATGAAGTCAGAATAGCCTCCCAGAGTTGCTGTTTTGATGTGAACTGCCTCCCACCCTCATAGATCTTTTGCTTGATGATACTCCAAAGGTTCTCTATAGGTTTGAGGTCAGGGAAAGATGGTGGCCACATCATGAGTTTATCTCCTTTTATGGCTATAGCATTCAATGACTCAGAGGTATTCTTTGCAGCATGAGATGGTGCATTGTCGTGCATGAAAATGAATTTGCTCCTGAAGGCACGTTTCTGCTTTTTATACCATGGAAGACAGCTGTCAGTCAGAAACTCTATATACTTTGCAGAGGTCATTTTCACACCTTCAGGAACCTTAAAGAGCCCTACCAGCTGTTTCCCCATGGTTCCGGCCCAAAACATGACTCCTCCACTTCCTTGCTGACGTCGCAGCCTTGTTGGGACATAGTGGCCATCCACCAACCATCCACTACTCCATCCATCTGGATCATCCAGGGTTGCTCGACACTCATCAGTAAACAAGACTGTTTGAAAATTAGTCTTCATGTATGTCTGGGCCCACTGCAACCATTTCTGCTTGTGAACACTGTTTAGGGGTGGCCGAATAGTAGATTTATGCACCACAGCAAGCCTTTGAAGGATCCTACACCTTGAGGTTCGAGGGACTCCAGAGGCACCAGCAGCTTTACATATCTGTTTGCTGGTTTGTAATGGCTTTTTAGCAGCCACTCTCTTAATCCAATGAACTTGCCTGGCAGAAACCTTCCTCATTCTGCCTTTATCAGCACAAACATGTCTGTGCTCAGAATCAACCACAAATCTCTTAACAGTACAATGATCACGTTTAAATTTTTGGGAAATATCTAATGTTTTCATCTCTTGACCAAGGCATTGCACTATTTGATGCTTTTCAGCAGCAGAGAGATCCTTTTTATTTCCTAAATTCCTTGAAACCTGTGCCCTGCTTAATAATGTGGAACATCATTCTTAAGTAGTTTTCTTTTAATTGAGCTCACCTGGTAAACTAATTATCACAGGCATTTGAGATTGATTTCAGTGATCCAAAGAGCCCTGATACACAATACCATCTATGAGGTTATTTGAAAAACAAAAAAAAACATCTTTATGACACTTAAATCCAATTTGCATAATAATTTGGAACACAGTGTAAGTAGAGACTGACTTTGATTTTCTAATTTTTTTTTTAGTTTTTTTCTCTGCCTTTATTTCTGTCCTGTTTTTATCTTCAGTCTTTCTTCTTTTCTGTAGCTTTTTCTATCTTTTGCATTCAGAAATATTTCCAAGATTATAATGTTTTTTTTTCTAGGTTCCACAACGGGATGAAGACATCTATATGGACAATGAGGCCCTGATCCACCTGATCCAGGAGCATGTCCCGTTGTGGGACAGCCATGACCAGCATCACTCGGACAAGGTGGTGACCCGGAGGCTCTGGAATGAGGTGGCCACAGTGCTGATGGATGGCTGGGACACCGCTTCTCAAAGTGACAAAAAGGAGTTTAGTAAGTATTTCAATGCTCTGTGATGCCGCAGTGACTATTGTCCGTGATGACACAGGTGTGTGTCATACTAAATATATTCTAGCATGAAACACAATTGTGTTATCATGGGCAACAGTGAGTGCATTGTAAAATTGTATTGTTTTGTGATACCACATTGTCTCTTGGTTGTGATGACAGAATTGTGTTTCATGATAGAATATATCTAGCATGAAACACAATTGTGTTATCATGGTCAACAGTGAGTGCATTGTCTATTGAATTGTTTTGTGATGCAGCATTCTCTCTTGGTTGCGATGACAGAATTGTTTTCTGATGCCGCATTGTCTCTTGGGCGTGATGACAGAATTGTGTTTCATGCTAGAAAATATCTAGCATGAAACACAATTGTGTTATCATGGTCAACAGTGAGTGCATTGTATATTGTATTGCTGTGTGATGCCGCATTGACTGTTTGCCATGTTCACTCATGTGTGTGTGATGATTAGAGTTGAGCGATACCAGCCGATACTTGAAAATATCGGATCGGAATGGATCGGCCGATCTTAAAAAAAAGTATCGGTATCGCTGATTCCGATACCGGGAACCAATGCAAGTCAATGGGGCCAAAATATCGGAATTAAAAAAACCCCTTTCTTTCCTTGTAGGTTAATTCTACATGAAGAAAAACAACTAAGAATAATGTAGAATGTATTGTGGGAGGTGGAGGAGACATTAAAGCCATAGAGGTTTAGCCCAATCAAATGGAATAGCAGGAATTAAACTTTTTTTTTAAAGACGTTAGGAGTTACAAAGATATTGACTATGTTAGCCTCATTTATATTTTGCCAGACATGTATGTCTTCTTCTTCTTTCTTCTTTCTTCTTCTTTCTTATTCTTCTTCCTTTTTTTACCTTCTTCTTCTTCTTTTTCCTTTTTTTACATTCTTCTTCTTCTTCTTCTTCTTCTTCCTTTTTTTACATTCTTCTACTTCCTTTTTTTACATTCTTCTTATTCCTTTTTTTACATTCTTCTTCTTCCTTTTCTTACATTCTTCATATTCTTCTTATTCAACAATTATTATTCTACATATTCAACTTCTTCATCTTCTTCCTATTCTTCTTCATCATATTCTTATTTGTGTCAGGCATTCCTGTAGTTGTTATCTAGAAAAGTTAGAAGTTTACACCTTCCGTTCTGCCTGTCACAAAAGATTTACAACAGGATTTGTCCGCGTTCAGTTTGGCCTGCAGCAGCAGGCCTTTTCCAGGGGCACCACGAGGAGGAACAGACTCACCCCCATACACTGCTTAGTCTTCTTCTGCTTATAAATAAGATAATATCATTTGCTCAGAGTATTAGTCTTATGCTTAATGTTCTTCTGCTTTGTTTTTTTATGCTTCTTTGTCTTCTCTCTCTTGTTGTTCTGCATCTTGGTGGTTGTCTTCCTGTTCTTTGTCCTCTTGAACCAGCTGACGGTACTGGCACCCGGAGGGGCAGCAGAAGGAACAAGAGCCAATGGCACTACCGAGGAACAGCTGACGGTGCTGGAACCCGGTTACTAAGCAGGAGGTACCTGTGCTACAAAGCACTACCAAGGACCAGCAGACGTTGCCGGAACTCGGATACCGAGATGGAGGCACCTAGGCCAAAGGCTCTGCCGAGAACCAGCTGACGGTGCTGGAACCCGGAGGGGCAGCTGAAGTTACCCCTGAAAAGCAAAGTTGGCATGCCGCAAGCTGGCCGCAGTTACCGAATCACACAGTCCTACAGGGGGTGCTTGTCCTACTGGCACTATGGAACAAGCCTTTCTTACCAGAACCCGCAGTCCACATAGGAAGCACCTAAACTGCTGGCACCCTAGCCTCGGCTAACCCAACCGCAACACGACATGGCAACTTGGGGTGGCAAACTGACATTGACACTTCCCGGAAACAGCAGGCAGGGCTGGAACCAAGCTGGGCAGGAGGGAGTACCCGTGCCAAAGTCAGTTATGAGCAGCAACTGGCGATGTTGGAGCCCAGGGACATGCACTTAGCAGGCTGAGGCCTGATGTGCTGTCAATTGGGAGGCAGCAGGACAGATTGCCATCAAAACAGCAGGGGAACAGCTGACGTTACTGAACCCCACAAACACAGGAGCTAGTGTTTTACTCTGTGAAGACGGCACTTCCGAGCAACAACTGGCTGTGTTGAAGCCCAGGGACAAGCACGGAGCAGGCTGAGGCTGCATTGAAGAAATTTTAAGATCGGTTGTAGACTTCTACTAATTTTAACCAAGCTCCACTTAGGCCTGTGGCTTCACTGATTTTCGTATTTCCCCTGTCCTCCAACCCCGCCAGTTACAGCTCCGAAGTGGCGTCTGCACAATCCACACTTGTTCCTGTGTTCCAGGTGTTCAGTCCGGTCAGTTAATCCCCTGATGTGTGTCCGGCAATGTCGCCTGCTCTGTCCACATTCCCATAACTAGTTATGGGAATGTGGACAGAGCAGGCGACATTGCCGGACACACATCAGGGGATTAACTGACCGGACTGAACACCTGGAACACAGGAACAAGTGTGGATTGTGCAGATGCCACTTCGGAGCTGTAACTGGCAGGGTTGGAGGACAGGGGAAATACGAGAGACAGTGGAGCCACAGGCCTAATTGGAGCACGGTTAAAAATCAGTAGTAGTAGGACTGTGTAGGCAGCAGGAGACTTCGCCATCCACACAGCAGGGGATCAGCTAGCGTTACTGAACCCCACTGAGACACGGGAGCAAGTGTCTCTTTCCGTGTGGACGGCACTTCCGAGCTACAACTGGCTGTGTTGAAGCCCAGGAAATAGGAGGGTGTAGGCAGAGGCCTACTGTCTTTGGAATGCGGGGACAGCAGGAGAGACTGCCATCCACACAGCAGGGGAACAGCTGGCGTTATTGAACCCCACTGAGACACGGGAGCAAGTGTCTCTTTCCGTGTGGACGGCACTTCCGAGCTACAACTGGCTGTGTTGAAGCCCAGGAAATAGGAGGGTGTAGGCAGAGCCCTACTGTCTTTGGAATGCGGAGACAGCAGGAGAGACTGCCATCCACACAGCAGGGGATCAGCTAGCGTTACTGAACCCCACTGAGACACGGGAGCAAGTGTCTCTTTCCGTGTGGACGGCACTTCCGAGCTACAACTGGCTGTGTTGAAGCCCAGGAAATAGGAGGGTGTAGGCAGAGGCCTACTGTCTTTGGAATGCGGAGACAGCAGGAGAGACTGCCATCCACACAGCAGGGGATCAGCTAGCGTTACTGAACCCCACTGAGACACGGGAGCAAGTGTCTCTTTCCGTGTGGACGGCACTTCCGAGCTACAACTGGCTGTCTTGAAGCCCAGGAAATAGGAGGGTGTAGGCAGAGGCCTACTGTCTTTGGAATGCGGAGACAGCAGGAGAGACTGCCATCCACACAGCAGGGGAACAGCTGGCATTACTGAACCCCACTGAGACACGGCAGCAAGTGTCTCTTTCCGTGTGGACGGCACTTCCGAGCTACAACTGGCTGTGTTGAAGCCCAGGAAATAGGAGGGTGTAGGCAGAGACCTACTGTCTTTGGAATGTGGAGACAGCAGGAGAGACTGCCATCCACACAGCAGGGGAACAGCTGATGTTACTGAACCCCACTGAGACACGGCAGCAAGTGTCTCTTTCCGTGTGGACGGCACTTCCGAGGTACAACTGGCTGTGTTGAAGCCCAGGCAAAATCTGGGTGTAGGCTGAGGCCTACTGTCTTTGGAATGCGGAGACAGCAGGAGAGACTGCCATCCACACAGCAGGGGAACAGCTGACGTTACTGAACCCCACTGAGACACGGCAGCAAGTGTCTCTTTCCGTGTGGACGGCACTTCCGAGCTACAACTGGCTGTGTTGAAGCCCAGGGACAAGCACGGAGCAGGCTGAGGCTGCATTGAAGAAATTTTAAGATCGGTTGTAGACTTCTACTAATTTTAACCAAGCTCCACTTAGGCCTGTGGCTTCACTGATTTTCGTATTTCCCCTGTCCTCCAACCCCGCCAGTTACAGCTCCGAAGTGGCGTCTGCACAATCCACACTTGTTCCTGTGTTCCAGGTGTTTAGTCCGGTCAGTTAATCCCCTGATGTGTGTCCGGCAATGTCACCTGCTCTGTCCACATTCCCATAATGGGAATGTGGACAGAGCAGGCGACATTGCCGGACACACATCAGGGGATTAACTGACCGGACTGAACACCTTGAACACAGGAACAAGTGTGGATTGTGCAGACGCCACTTCGGAGCTGTAACTGGCGGGGTTGGAGGACAGGGGAAATACGAAAATCAGTGAATCCACAGGCCTAAGTGGAGCACGGTTAAAAATCAGTAGTAGTAGGACTGTGTAGGCAGCAGGAGACTTTGCCATCCACACAGCAGGGGATCAGCTGGCAGTGCTGAACCCCACTAACACTTGAACGAATGTGTTTGGCTCTGTGGAGATGACACTTCTGAACACCAACTGACGCTGTTGGAGCCCAGGATCAGGCGTGGAGCAGGCTGGGGCCTACTGGATTTTGGCTGGTGTAGGCAGCAGGAGACTTGCCATCTCCACAGCAGGGGAACAGCTGGCAGTGCTGAACCCCACTAACACGTGAACGAATGTGTTTGGCTCTGTGGAGACGACACTTCTGAACACCAACTGACGCTGTTGGAGCCCAGGATCAGGCGTGGAGCAGGCTGGGGCCTACTGGATTTTGGCTGGTGTAGGCAGCAGGAGACTTGCCATCTCCACAGCAGGGGCACAGCTGGCAGTGCTGAACCCCACTAACACTTGAACGAATGTGTTTGGCTCTGTGGAGACGACACTTCTGAACACCTACTGATGCTGTTGGAGCCCAGGATCAGGCGTGGAGCAGGCTGGGGCCTACTGGATTTTGGCTGGTGTAGGCAGCAGGAGACTTGCCATTTCCACAGCAGGGGAACAGCTGGCAGTGCTGAACCCCACTAACACGTGAACGAATGTGTTTGGCTCTGTGGAGACGACACTTCTGAACACCAACTGACGCTGTTGGAGCCCAGGATCAGGCGTGGAGCAGGCTGGGGCCTACTGGATTTTGGCAGGTGTAGGCAGCAGGAGACTTGCCATCTCCACAGCAGGGGAACAGCTGGCAGTGCTGAACCCCACTAACACTTGAACGAATGTGTTTGGCTCTGTGGAGACGACACTTCTGAACACCAACTGACGCTGTTGGAGCCCAGGATTACGCATGCCGCATGCAGAGGCCAATGGGCAGCGGTTTTTATGGAGGTTGTTGACTACTACTGATTCTAACCATGCTCCACTTAGGCCTCTGGCTCCACTGTCTCTACTATTTACCCTGGCCTCCAACCCCGCCAGCTACATCTCTGAAGTGGCGTCAGCACAATCTACACTTGTTCCTGTGTTACTGGTGCTCAGTCCCGTCAGTTGATCCCCTGATGTTTGTCCGGCAAGTTCGCCAGCTCTGTCCTCATTCCCACTACTGGTTATGGGAATGTGGACAGAGCAGGAGACCTTGCCGGACACACATCAGGGGATAAACTGATGGGACTGAGCCACAGGAACACAGGAACAAGTGTAGATTGTGCTGACGCCACTTCAGAGATGTAGATGGCGGGGTTGGAGGCCAGGGGAAATAGTAGAGACAGTGGAGCCAGAGACCTAAGTTGGGCACGGTTAAAAATCAGTAGTGATTTGAATGTTGATGGAGCTGGTGACTTTGCCGTCCACACAGCAGGGGATCAGCTGGCGTTACTGAACCCCACTAACACAGGAGCTAGTGTGTTTCTCTGTGCAGACGACACATCTGAGCGACAACTGGCTGTGTTGAAGCACAGGGATTATAGTTCAGGTGGTAGAAAAATGAACACACCAGCAGACCTGGATACAGTTGCCAACCACTAATTTAGTCTGTAAGAGGAATGGCAAAGTCTTTGGAGATCCAGGCCTTGTTCATTTTCAGAAAAGTCAGCCGGTCAACCTTATCGGAAGATAGTCGCGTGCGACGGTCTGTTAGTACACCACCTGCGGCACTAAAGACGCGTTCCGATAATACACTGGCAGCAGGGCAAGCCAGCACCTCCAATGCATACTGGCTAAGCTCTGGCCATGTATCCAGCTTAGAGACCCAAAACTTGAAGGGGGAAGAGCCATCTGGGAGTACAGCGACAGGGCAAGACATGTAGTCTGACACCATCTGACGGAAGCGTTGCCTCCTGCTGACTCGAGGCATCGCTGATGGTGTAGACAATTGTGGTGGACACACAAAACTTTGCCACATTTGGGCCATAGTGGTCTTGCCTTGTGCTGCGGCGCTGCCTCTGCTCCCTCTTTGTGCAGAGTTTCCTCCACTGCCTCGACGCACAGAGCTGCTTTGTAAAGCACTAGCAACAATGCTGTCGGGTGGAATGGAAAACATTATGGACTGCACCAGTGACTCTTCGTACTCCCACAGTTTACGCTCCCGGTTCAACGTTGGTATGAGCCTTTGTACGCTGTCCTGGTAGCGAGGATCTAGGAGGGTGTACACCCAATAATCAGCCGAGACGAGAATGTGGGCGATGCGGCGGTCGTTTCTCAGGCACTGCAGCATGAAATCAACCATGTGCTGCAGACTCCCAACTGCCAAAGAACCGCTGTCCCCTGTTTGAGGCGTGACCTCGGCCTGCTCTGCATCACCCCACCCTCGCTGTACATACTGAGTAGAGGTTTGTGTACCTCCCTCCTCTGGAGAGATGTCTTCCTCCTCCATCGACTCCTCCTCATCCTCCTCACAAAGTGTCCCCTGCCTAGGCCTTTGTGAGGAAACACGTAGCGCAGACTGTCCAGAAGCAGATGGCATTTGGGACTCCTCATCCTCCACCTCTTCCGAAACCTCATCCCTTAGTGCTTTTAGTGTTTGTTGAAGCAGGCAGATAAGGGGGACAGTCATGCTGACTAGTGCATCATCTGCACTCGCCATCCGCGTGGATTCATCGAAGGCACGCAAAACGAGGCAGATGTCCTTCATAGAGGCCCACTCAATGGTGCTGAAGTGTGAACGGCGCACAGTGCGACTTGTTTGCGCCTGATGCAGCTGGTACTCCATGACTGCTGCCTGCTGCTCACACAACCGCTCCAACATATGTAACGTTGAATTCCACCGGGTGGGTAGGTCACATATGATGCGATGTTCCGGAAGGCCAAATCGTCGCTGCAGAGCAGCGAGGCGCGATCTTGCCGTGCTGGAACGCCGCAAGTGAGCGCACTCTATGCGGACCTTGTGCAACAGTGCATCAAGATCCGGATAGTCCCTCAGAAAGCTCTGCACGACCAAGTTAAGCACATGTGCCAGACATGGGATGTGTGTGAGGTTGCCTAGGCCAAGAGCTGCCACCAGATTTCGGCCATTGTCACACACTACCAAGCCCGGCTGGAGATTCGCTGGCCCAAACCACACATCGCTCTCCTGCTTGATAGCATTCCAGAGCTCCTGCGCTGTGTGGCTTCGATTCCCCAAAGAAATTAATTTGAGTACAGCCTGTTGACGTTTGGCCACGGCTGTGCTCATATCGGTCGTAACAGGCTCCTGCTCTGCTGTTTCTGAGGAACTTGAGTAGGAGGAGGAGTCTATGTGTACAGACTGGAGTCCTGCAATCCGTGGCGTTGGAAGAACACGTACAGCGCCACTCTCCAGATCTGTACCCGGCTCCACAACATTGACCCAGTGGGCAGTGAGGGAAAGGTATCGTCCCTGTCCATGGTTACTGGTCCACGCATCGGTGGTCAGGTGGACCTTGCTACTAACGGCGTTTAGTAGCGCATGTTTTATTTTGCCCTCAACATGTTTCTGCAGGGCAGGGACGGCTCGCCTGCTGAAATAAAAGCGGCTGGGCACGTTGTATTGGGGGACTGCCAATGCCATTAAGTCCCGGAAGGTGTCAGTGTCCACCAGCCTGAATGACAGCATTTCAACTGCCAGAAGTTTGGCAATGCCAGCATTCAGAGACTGTGCTCGGGGATGGTTTGCCGAGTAAGGGCGCCTTTTATCCCATGCCTGTGCTACCGATGGCTGTGATGGATGGGAACGTGCTGCTATGGGTGGAATCTGACAGGGTCTCCGGACAACAGTGGCAGAGGTTCTTCCTTGGCGATCCTGTGAGGAAGCCGAACCAGCAGTGTGTGAGCTGGAGGAAGAGGCCCCAACACGAACTGAAGAGGTGGTAGGTGGTGCTGTACGTTGGCCTACGTCTTCAGGGTGTCTCTGCAACTCCAACTCGTGCTTGGTGCACACATGTTTCCACATATTTGTGGTATTGAGGTTGCTGACATTTCTCCCTCTTTTGACTTTCTGATGACACAGCTTGCATTTGACAAAGCAAATGTCATCTGCAACTGTGTCAAAAAAGGACCACGCACTGCAAGTCTTGGGAGCGCCCGTTTTGCCTTTGGAATGAGGAATGCTCCTAACGGGTGCCGAAGTGGAGGGTACAGGCAACCAAGTCTTCCCCCTCCCTCTGCCTCCTGTTTTGGCCGGTAGGGGAATCTCTTCCTCCGAGCTGCTCCCACCACCTTCCTCTTCCTCACGCCATGATGGGTCAAGGACCTCATCATCTTCCCTCCCCTCTTCAAACAGCTGCTTCTCCGGGGTTGTCTCGCCAGCACCGTACGCACCAGAAAGTGGCAACTGAGTCTCGTCATCATCTGATGCGTACTGAGGTGTGCTGACCATAGGCACTGGCCCACTCGCCTCTTCAGATTCAGAGGGACAAAGAAGTTGCGCATCACTGCATACTCCCTCTTCTTCACATTCAGGAATGCTGCTTGGCTGGCCCCCTCTTTCCAAGCCAACAGATTCCGAGAACAGAAGTAGAGACTGTGATGGCTCCTGTCCATGTCTCTCTGACTGCCTGGGCACTTTGGCAGGTGGTGAAGAGACAGATGGTTGCTCTTCGGTGCTCTGGTCCTGAGAGAATGCGGAAGTAATTGAAGTCGATGCGTTAGCTGCCATCCATCGGACAACGGCTTCAATTTGTTCCTCCCGCAGCAGTGGGGTACGTTGAGGTCCTACAAAGCTGCGCATAAAGGACTGTTGCCTGCTAAAACTGGGGGATGCTGATCCACTGGTGCCCGCAGCAGGCCCAGAATCCCCACGTCCTCTACCTGCAGAATCCCCACGTCCTCTCCCTGCAGAATCCCCACATCCTCTCCCTGCTGAAACTCCACGCCCACGCCCACGCGCCTTACTCCCTGCCTTCTTCATCTTGCCAGACTGCTTAAGATAGGCAGAAAAGTACAAAGGGGGGCCTTAGTGTGCTTATTCCTGAAAAGCTGGTTACAGGTACAAGAAACACTAATTTTATGAAGTGTGTGTGTGTGGACTACACTTTAATAGGAGCTGATGTGGCCTACACAAGTTCCAAATGTAGTGTTTGGTGAACTTTTTTTGTGGTTTCTTGTTGGAAACAAACTCAAAGTATGTGAACAAAGAATTGAAACTGATAGTATCACCAACTTTTTGGAGCTATTACAATGCAGGCAGGTAACCTACAATGCAAAAGATGAGGCTCCAAAAAAATTGGGTAATACTAATCTGGCTGCGCCGGCAGGGCACAAGCCAGAAAATAAGGCTCCTCTATCTACTCCTATATAGTGTTTGCAACCAACCAATGTTGATGGATACGGATGGATGCACACTAATAGGAGAAGAAAAAATGAGCAGCACTCAAAGACAAATATGTGTGAGGCAGTGACGCACGTTGAGCGTCCTACAACCAGACGTAGCTGCAGGACACTCTACTCAGCGTGAGCTGCACTCACACACAGTCAGAGCCCTCTCAGACAGCCGTGAACAGTGCAGCTAAGTGGGCACTGGCACTGACAGGCTGCAGATAGGCTCCGCTGTGTACTCCTATATAGTGTTTGCAACCACCGTAGATGGAGACGGATGGATGCACACTAATAGAAGAAAAAATGAGCTGCACTCAAATACAAATATGTGTGAGGCACTGACGCACGCTGAGCGTCCTACAACCAGACGTAGCTGCAGGACACACTACTCAGCGTGAGCTGCACTCACACACAGTCAGAGACCTCTCAGACAGCCGTGAACAGTGCAGCAAAGTGGACACTAGCACTGAAAGGCTGCAGAAAGGCTCCGCTGTCTACTACTAGTGTTTGCAACCAACGTATATGGATACGGATGGAAGCACACTAGATTGAAATTATGTAAAAAATGCAGCTCAAAAATTAAAAGATGTATGAGGCAGCAGTGATCACACTGGGTGGCCTACAGCCTGACATGGCTGCAGGACCCACTCCACAGCGTGAGCTGCACTCACACAGCCCTTGCAGACAGCTGTGAACACTGCTGCTAGGGCAAAGAAGGCTACAGTGGTGGTTTATGTAGCCTGGGTAAAGCACTAGATGTTTGGTGGAATCGCTATTTCTAACTGTCCCTCACAGTCTTCTACAGCAGCCTGTCCCTAACTGAATTCACAGCAGAGTGAACCAGAAATGGCGGCTGCGGTGGCTTTTATAGTGCATCATGACATCATTTCGGCAGCCAATCACAGCCATGCCAATAGTTAACATGCCTACATGCCTAACAGGATGTGCCCACACTTCGGAGGATTCCCATTGGCTTAATCAAAGCAAGCAGGCTCATAGCATGATGGGAACTTCCGATTCCGGTATCCGATATGACAAAAGTATCGGAAGTCAGTATCGGAATTCCGATACCGCTAATATCGGCCGATACCCGATACTTGCAGTATCGGAATGCTCAACACTAGTGATGATAGAGATTTTACCATCAGTGCATGGTCTAATTTTTTTTCTTTGTTTTTCCCACAGTGAACAAAGTCAGAACCCGTTGGCGCTTGATGAAGGACCACTTCAACAGGGATGTTCGTGATGAGGGCCAGGTTCACAGTGGTTCAGCGGCAAGGACCAGACAAAAATATCATTATCATCAGGAGTTGGCGTTCCTAAGACCGGTCCTTGCCGTCAGAGCGTAAGTATTTTGTTGTTTTGTAATTTTTTTACTCTGTGATTTTCCATTCCACAGCAGTTGGTGCTTGTAAATGCATGATACTAATGTTTTTGTTTTCTTTTCACAGCACCTGGAGCAGCACCCTGCAACCTGTCCCTGGAGCAGTCCTTCATCGAATGACTTCGGACGCGTCCCAGCCATCTGACAACCAGGAAGCAGCTTGCAGGTCTGCAACACAGACATCTGGATATCTGGAAGCTGGTATGTCAGGTCTTCCCCTGTCCCAGTTCTCTGCCACTGGTTTTGCGGGCACTTCCCGCCAGCGGCCGAGGGCCTTGGACAGGATTGTCATGCCCGAGTTCATGCACTTGAGCACTGCCTTTCAGAACAGCCTCAAGGCGCTGTCAGACTGAGTGAAAAGCGGGTTTGCCCTCATGGAACGTGGTTTTACCCACATGGACCACCGCTTCCACTCTGTCAACAGTCGCCTTGACCGTCTGGAGGCCGATCTCAACAGACCAGCGCACCATTTTTTCAACAAAATTTTCAATGGGCCATGGCAGAACACCTTAATCCTGATCAACAGCTGAATGTGATGCAGGCCTGCAACACTGCTTAATTGCAGGCTATGCAGCAGAATCAGTACATGCAGCAGTCGGTGGTGTCATTTCCAACTGTGCCACCACTGACTCGCTTCACCACAGTACCTACTTCTGCTGCATACCACTGCACGGTGACCTGCATTCCAAGCCAAGCCGGACATCACTACACCACCTAAAGTCAGAGTGCTGCTGGACACTCAACCGCCACCACCATGCAAGCGCTTCTCCTGTTTGGAGCACCACCACCACCACCGGTCCACCTGCTTGGAGCACCGCACCACCTTCTTGGAGCACCGCTGCCTATTCTCCTGCTAGGAGCACCGCCACCACTCCTCCTAGGAGCACTACCGCTTCCAGTTCACCAGCTTGGAGCACCGCCACCGCACCACCTTCTTGGAGCACCGCCCTCTTTTCTCCTGCTAGGAGCACCACCACCACTTCTCCATCTAGGAGTACTGCCACCACTCCTCATCCTGTTAGGAGCACCGCCACCATTTCTCCGTGTAGGAGCACCGCCACCACTCTTCATCCTGCTAGGAGCACAGCCACCACTTCTCCGCCTAGGAGCACCGCCACCACTTCTCATCCTTCTTGGAGCACCACCACCATTTCTCCATCTAGGAGCACTGCCACCACTCCACATCTTGCTAGGAGCACCGCCACCACTCCTCATCCTGCTAGGAGCACCGCCACCATTTTTCCACCTAGGAGCACCACCACCACTCCTGATCCTACTAGGAGCACCGCCACCACTTCTCTGCCTAGGAGCACCACCACCACTAGAAATGAGCGACTTTGCCTTTTTTAGGGTCGAGTCGGGTTTCATTCGAACGAAATCGGCCGGCTATCATGAAAAGTCAGAGGTCCGACTGAAACACGAAACCCAATGCAAGTCAATGGGGAAGCAAAGTCAGCAGGGAGTGGAGGAAAGTAAACACACCAACAGTGCCCATTTCAATGCAAACGACATCAATTCTTATTACTTAAGCTTGTCAACCTTATTTTACTTTAAAATAATAGTTATGCATTGAAAACTGGCGGTTATTTGCCTAAAGTTGTGGGGGGTAGGGCTGGCTCCAGGTTTTCGTGTGCCCCGGGTGAAAGAGTGTCAGTGGGCCCCTTTAACACATACCACAATCCATGATGCTCCGATACAGCAGAGAAATATTGGTATAGTGCAATGACAAATACTTCACTTCTTACATTACATGACTGATATCTATTTTAAATTCTACAATAGCTCAAAAGCCGGACAGTATATTCCTCCATACAGTATTATGGCCACCACATAGTGCGCCATACAGAATAACGAGCCCCATATACTGCTCCATACAGAATAATTGGTCCCATATAATGTTCCATACAGTATATGATGAGCTCCACATAATGCTACAGTATATGATGGTCCCCATATAATGTGCCATACAGTATAGGACGGTCCCCATAGAGTAGAATGAGCCCCACATATTGCTCCATACAATATACTAAGTCGCATATAAAGCTCCCTACAGTATATGATGGGCCCCATATATTGCTCCATACAGAATGGGCTCCATATAATGCTCCATACAGAATAGGCCTCATATGTCCTCCATATAATGCGCCATACCCTATATGATGCCCCATAAATAATGAACCCCGTATGATGCTCCAGTATATGATGGGCCCCATGGAGGATGCTCCATTGTATGATGGGCCTATATAATGCTCCATATATAATGGGCCCCCATATGATGCTCCAGTGTATAACGGTCATATACACTGTGTGTAGAATTATAAGGCAAATGAGTATTTTGATCACATCATCCTTTTTATACATGTTGTCCTACTCCACGCTGAATAGGCTTGAAAGCCAGCTGCCAATTATGTAAATCAGGTGATTTGCATCTCTGTAATGAGGAGGGGTGTGGTCTAATGACATAAACACCATATATAAGGTGTGCTTAATTATTAGGTAACTTCCTTTCCTTCTTCTTCCTCCAGAAGAGAGATTTGACGGACTCTAAAAAGTCAAAAAGTGTGCGATGTCTTGCAGAGGGATGCAGCAGTCTTGAAATTGCCAAATTTTTCAAGCGTGATCACTGAACAATCAAGCGTTTCATGGCAAATAGCTAACAGGGTCGCAAGAAGCGTGTTGATTAAAAAAGGCTCAAAATAACTACCCATGAATTGAGGAAAATCAAGCAAGAAGCTGCCAAGATGCCATTTGACGCCAGTTTTGCCATATTTCAGAGCTGCAACGTTACTGGAGTAACAAAAAGCACAAGGTGTACCATACTCAGGGACATGGCCAAGGTAAGGAAGGCTGGAAAATGACCACCTTTGAACAAGAAACATGAGATAAAACATCAAGACTGGGCCAAAAAATATGTTAAGACAGATTTTTGTAAGGTTTCATCAAAAGATGAACTTGTGGGACTTTTTCGGGTTGAGGATGGAGTGAAGCTCAACTCCCAGACCTACTGCCAGTTTCTGGAAGACACCTTTTTCAAGCAGTGTTACAGGAAGAAGTCGGTATCGTTCAAGAAAAACATGATTTTCATGCAGGACAATGCTCCATCACATGCATCCAAATACTCCACAGCGTGGCTGGCCAGTAAAGGTCTAAAAGAAAAAAAATGACATGGCCCCCTTGTTCACATGATATAAACCCCATAGAGAACCTGTGGTCCCTAATAAAATGTGAGATCTACAGGGAGTGAAAACATTACACCTCTCGGAACAGTGTCAGGGAGGCTGTGGTGGCTGCTGCACGCAATGTTGATCGTAAACAGATCAAGCAACTGACAGAATCTATGGATGGAAGGCTTTTGAGTGTCATTGTAAAGAAAGCTGGCTATGTTGGTCCCTTTCTTTTGTTTTGAATGTCAGAAATGTTTATTTCTAAATTTTGTGTTGTTATATTGGTTTACCTGGTGAAAACAAACAAGTGAGATGGGTATATATTTGGTTTTTATTAAGTTGCCTAATAATTATGCACAGTAATAGTTACCTGCACAAACAGATATCCTCCTAAGATAGCCAAATCTAAAAAAACCCACTCCAACTTCCAAAAATATGAAGCTTTGAAATTTATGAGTCTTTTCGGTGGATTGACAACATAGCTGTTGTTCAATAATAAAAAGAGTCCTCTCAAATCCAACTTGCCTAATAATAATCATGCAAACAGTGTATAATGCTCCATGTATAATGGGCCCCATTTATAATGCTCAAGTGTATAATGGGCCCTGTATATGATGCTCCAGTGTATGATGGGCACCATGGATTATGCTCAAGTGTATGATGGGCCCCATTTATAATGCTCCAGCGTATGATGGGCCCATATAATGGTCCATATGTAATGGGCCCCATACGATGCTCCAGTGTATAATGGGCCCTATCTATGATGCTGAAGTGTATGATGGGCACCATATATAATTCTCCAGTGTATAATGCTCCCCATATATTGCTCCAAACATTAAAAAATGAAATACCTCTCCTCGTTGGGCACTGCTCTACTCTAGACTCCTCAGCGTCGCCATCTTCCAGCTCTGTGCACTTGGATTGTTCAGGCAGAGGGCGTACAGACGTGACGTCATCATGCTCTCTGACCTGAATGTCACTGTCAGGAAACGAGGAAGAGGTCACAGCGGTGGAGCAGGGAGAGGTAAGTATTCCAAGTTTCAGTGCCCTGAGCAAGCAGGGGGGCCAATCGTGGGTGACGGCACTGGCACAGGGCCCCTCATAGCACGACGGTGTCTGTAACGGCAAGTGGGCCCCCCCACGTCAGAGACACCCGCCTACTGTGAGGGGCCCTGTGCCAGTGCCGTCGCACACGAGTGGGCCCCCCACCTGCTCAGGGCCCCGGCACTTGCCCGGGTGTGCCAGATGCTGACGCCGGCCCTGGGGGGAGGGGACAGCCCAGTTAGGGAGGTGGAAAAACTGGCATATGTTGAGGTGTAGGCTGGACGTTCAGCAGCTGCAAATGGAGGAATTGGAGAAGTCGGAGGAAGAGGAGGACAAAGTGAGCCATTTTGCTGGCAACCTATGTGTCATCAGGGGAAGATGGGACAAAATCCTTTGAAACCCATGCATAGTTCATTTTAATGAAGGTGAGATCATCAACAGTTTGGGTCAACAGCCTGGTCCTTCTTTCAGTCAGGATTGCTCCAGCAGCACTGAAGACTCTTTCTGATAGCACACTACCAGCAGGGCAAGCGAGCTCCTGTAAGGCATATTGTGCCAATTCAGGCCAGGTGTCCAGTTTACAGGCCCAGTAGTCAAAGGGGAATGAACTGTGAGGGAGAACATTGATAGGGGAGGAGAGGTCATTTTGAACCATAGTTGACAACTGCTGTCTCCTGTCTGTTGCAATCGATTCAGTATTATCAGTCGTGTAAGCGATCCTCGAGAAATCAGTCCACAACATGGACATGAAACCCCTGTCTCCAACGCCAGTTCGGCTGTGTGCACCATGAACACCTCTTCCATTTGGCCCAGTACGGCTCATGGTAGAACCTGCATCGCTGCTGTGTGCTGGGAATGCCTCTAACAAACAGCTTACCAGAGTTGCTTGTTTGTTCACCAATATTAGCTCTAGGTTCTCCTGTAGCATGATGTTCTGTAATTTGCCTTTATATCGTGGATCTAGGATGCTGGCCAACCAGTAGTCATCATCCATCATAATTCTGACAATGCGGGGATCCCTTTTTAGGATCTGCAAGAGGTAATCACACATGTGGGCCAATGTTCCAGGTGTGAATGATGCACTGACAGTCGTGGGTGGAGGAGCACTTTCTGCCAAATCCACATCCCTCCAGTCACGCACAAACCCTGTACCTGACCTTGGCAAGCCAACATTTTCTCTTGCCCCCCGAGAAGCATCCTCCTCCACAAAATAATCATCCCCTCCTCCTCCTCTTCCTCTTCTTGCTCCACCTCATCCAGGACAGTTCCCTGACCAGACAATGGCTGACTGTCATCAAGGCTTCCCTCCTCCTCCTCCTCTTCCTTCTCCGCTGCAGACGCCTGATCCTTAATGTGCATCAAAGTTTGCATGAGCAGACAGTATGCTCATGCTTATGATGGCACCGTCTGTGCTTACCAGCCGTGCGCATTCCTCAAAACACTGAAGGACTTTACAGAGGTCTTTCATCTTTGACCACTGCACACCCGACAACTCCATGTCTGCCCTCAAACTGCCTGCCCATGTATCCTCCCACAAATGCAATACAGCCTGCCTCTGTTTGCACAGCCTTTCAGCCATGTGCATGGTGGCATTCCACCTTGTTGCAACATCTATGATTAGGCGGTGCTTGGGGAGGTTGAGCGATCGCTGCAGCCTCTGCATACGACTGGAGTCTACGGGCAAGCGACGGATGTGCGAGCACAGTCTTCTCACCTTATGGAGAAGGGTTGTTAACTCTGGATAATTATTTAGGAAGCACTGCACCACCAGGTTCAAGATGTGAGCCAGGCAAGGTATGTGTCTGTGTTTTGAAAGGGATATGGCCGCCACAAAATTACGGCCATTATCACTGACTACCTTGCCTGTCTCAAGATCTAGACTGCCCAGCCATGACTCAGTTTGTCGCTGCAAGTAGTCGGCCAGTACCTCCGCGGTGTGTCTGTTGTCACCCAAAGACATCATCTTTAAAACAGCCTGCTGATGCTTACCACTAACTGTTCGATTGTGGGACACCTCAACACTGGCAGCTGCGGATGGAGTGCTCATGCGACTTCGCTCTGTCGACAAGCTTTCGTTTCTGAATGAGGCGGAGGGTCGAACGCCTACAGCCAACTGTTTCCTATACCGTGGGCTAGGCAGCACTGTTCCACTGCCGCTATCCCCTGTGGAGCCTGCATCCATCACATTAACCCAGTGTGCAGTGATGGACACGTAACGGCCCTGGCCATGCCTACTGGCCCATGCATCTGTTGTGAGATGCACCTTTCCACTCACTGATTGTTTGAGTGCATGGACAATGCAGTCTTTCACATGAAGGTGGAGGGCAGGGATGGCTTTTCTTGAAAAGAAGTGCCTACTGGGTAGGTCATAGCATGGGACAGCGTAGGCCATGAGCTCTCAGAATGCTGCGCTTTCAACCAAATGGAAGGGCATCATCTCTAATGAGATCAGTTTGGCAATGTAGGCGTTCAAAGCCAGTGTACGTGGATGAGAGGATGAGTACTTTCTTGTCCTACTCAGAGTGTCTGCTAGGGTGAGCTGGACTTGAGAGCTGCATATGGGGGAACTAGAGGTGGACCTGATGGACTGAGAGGGGGTTGGTGATGGTGATCGTGGTGGTGCTGGTGGTGATGGCCTAGATTCAGCCTTTCGTTGCAAAAACATTGTGATTCCCTGACTGCTTTGGCCTTGCGATGATACCTCAACATTTCTTGCTGGTGGTGTGCTTACCGGTCACCTTACAGTGAGAGAAGCGATGGAGCATTGCTGGCTACCTTCAGTCGGAGCAGGTGCACATGTGCTACCTGAGGTTTTGTAGTCCGTCCACGCTTGCAAGTGCATGGTGATTAAAAGTCTAAGCATGCAACTGGTATTCAAATTTCAGAGATTTTTCCCTCGGCTAAAGGTCCTTCCGCACTTCTTACAGATAACCTTTGCTTCATCAATAGGATTTTGGTCAAAAAAGTGCCACACTGCACTCTTCCTACTTTGGTATAAATTTTCAGGGCTTGCACGCTGTGTTAATTTGACCGTCTGGCCTAGAGGTCCTGGGCAAGCTGTCCTGCAACTCTTTTTGCTTTTTTACCACGTTTTTGGACAGCTACGTGTTATGAATGAGTCACCGTAGGAGGCAAAAACAGAAATACAGTTGGCAGCTATCGGATTGCAGACCCCTGAACCTAACAACAACAACTAGCAGTAGCCGTGGGGGGTTCCTACGATGCCCTAGACCCCTCGATCACAGCCGGAGAACTACATAGCCTAAAGACAGAAAGGGAAATCTAAACTGCCCCAGAGCAGACCCCAAAGCAATAGGCAGCCCCCAACATATAATGACGGTGAAGCAAGATGAAAAAACACTCACACAGATAGAAAGATAGGCTGAGCAAATGATGGGGCCCAAGCTAACTAAATAGGACAGAACAGAAAAGCTGCTGTCTGCAATCTGCCAAAACCCTCTCAAAAACAAGAGCCAACAGACTGATAGGGAAAAAAGCCCTGAATACGCTAGGCTTCAAAAAGACTATATCAGTACTCAGGTATTATCTGAAGACAGAACAAAAAAGAATTCAGCTCACCCAGCAGGGAAAGGCAGAAATCCAGAAAAACAAGGCAAAACAAAACCAAAACACAAATGCAAAAAGTAGAGCAGAAAACTTAGCTTTTGAGGAGCAGGAATCAGACTGGTCTCCTAGAATCCCTCAGAGAAATCACCCGCAAGGCAGAAGGGAGTCGGCTGCCTTATATCCAGTCAGCAATCCCAGTCACCCAGTCATCATCATTCTGCTCAGGTGCTTTGTAATCAGCCTCACTACCTTCCTTCACCAGAAGAGGGAGTTCATCAGACCTCAATGGTGAAGGGGAAAATGAACTCACAACAGCTATGGGCCTGCCAGATAACCGCTGCTGCGATGTCGATGCCTGCTGTGGATCCTTTTCCTCTTCTGAGCTATTGCCAGTGGCACCCTCTTCCCCCAATGGATGCCAATCCGGGTCAACAACTGGGTCATCTATCACCTCCTCTTCAATTTCAGCTGCACTTTCCTCTGTGTCACCATGTAAGGTGGTATAGTATGTGGGAAGGGGCACCTGAGTTTCATCAGGGTCAGATTCTGGCTCAGTAGACTGCGAGGGCAATGTAGTTCTCTGGGTCAATGTACCAGCAGAATCATCTAGCAGTGGCTGTGCATCAGTGCAATCCATGTCAGATTCATCTTGGACTGGGGAATTCAGGATTTGACTTGGTAACCCAGGCATGCTATCTGAAAAGAGCTCCATGAAGTAAACAGAAGTGTGGCCTGCTGCATCCTTCACTTTTTGTGGGGGTGAAGGACACAAGGAAAGGTGTTGTTCCTGACCAGAAGCCTGCACTGATGACTCGGTGCTTGCATTTTTGAACACTTCAGAAGAGGAGGCGATAGAGCTGGAAGCTGTTTCTGCAATGTAAGCCAAAACCTAGTCCTGATGCTCCGGCTTTAAAAGCTGTTTACGTACTCCCAGAAATGGGAACCTTCCAGGCCTTCTTGAGCCAAACGATGGCGCAGGATAAAAACCTCCTGCCTTAGCTGCTGTTGTGCTTTTGGCATCACCAGCAGATGCACAACCACCACCATCAGTACCAGCTGCCCCTCCGCCCACATCTGCTGCCTCTTCCACCAAACTTCCTCATGTTTGGGAAAATGTACCAAAAATACCAGCAGATATATGGTACTGTATGAGGAGCGTACAGCTGTATACAGTGTATTGGAAAATTTAAATCTCGGTATTTATTTCTGTAGTCACACACAGACACTCTCCCAGTATGTATTTTATCGTAATTCAAACAGCAGATATACAGTACTCTATCAGAAACGTACAGCTGTATAAAGTGTAGGGGAAAATTTAAATCTCCTTTTATATATTCCCATAATCACACACAGACGAACTCCCAGTATGTACTTGACCATAATCCAAATAGCATATATACGGTACTGTATCAGAAATGTACAGCTGTATACAGTGTAGGGGAAAATTTAAATCTCCTTTTATATATTCCCATAGTCACACACAGATGCTCTCCCAGTATGTATTTGATCGTAATCCAAACAGCAGATATATGGTACTGTATCAGAAATGTACAGCTGTATACAGTGTATGGGAAAAATTATATCTCCTTTTATATATTCCCTTAGTCACACACAGGCGCTCTCCCAGTATGTATTTGACCGTAATCCAAACAGCAGATATACGGTACTGTATCAGAAATGTACAGCTGTATACAGTGTAGGGGAAAAATTAAATCTCCATATCTATTTCCGTAGTCACACACATACGCTCTCCCAGTATGAATTTGACTGTAATCCAAACAGCAGATATACGGTATTGCATCAGAAGTGGACAGCTGAATACGGTGTAGGGGAAAATTTAAATCTCCGTATATTTATTTCCAGAGTCACACACAGATAGTCAGCATGTATTTGTCCGTGATACCAGCCGGTACACGGTAGTGTGTGACTGGCATACAGCTCTATATGGTGTATGGAAAAATGTAAATCTCTGTACATATTTCCAGAGTCACACACAGATGCTGTCTCAGTAAGGATTTGAACGTAATCCAAACAGCAGATATACATTACTGTATCAGAAGTGGACAGCTGAATACGGTGTAGGGGAAAATTTAAATCTCTGTATATTTATTTCCGCAGTCACACACAGACGCTGTCTCAGTATGGATTTGACCGTTATCCAAACAGCAGATATACGGTACTGTATCAGAAGCGGACAGCTGAATATGGTGTAGGGGAAAATTTAAATCTCCGTATATTTATTTCCGGATTCACACACAGATAGTCAGCATGTATTTTTCCGTGATACCAGCCGGTACACGGTAGTGTGTGAGGAGCGTACTGCTCTATACGGTGTGGGAAGAAATGAACGCTCGGTAACTGTGCAGAAAAAAAGAGTATGAGTGCTGTGTAAAAAGCAGTCTGCACAGCAGTGTGCACACAAGAAAATCCTCCCCTGTCACTGCACACTAATTGTACAGCACAATTTCTATCAGCAGAAGCACAGATTCTTTTTTTTTCCTGCCTATCTTTTTTCTTTCCTACCTAACACTCTCCCTATTGAGAAACAGTGGCAGCAACCTCTCCCTATGCTAAGATTGGCAGAAGTAAAATGGCGGTCGGCAGTCAGGGCTTTTAAACCCACTGTTACGCCACACAAAGCAAGCCAATCACTGCAATGCCCTTCTCTAAGATGGTGGTGGCCGCTGCCCATGTCATCGCGTTGCTCACAGTGTGCATCCTTGCTCATTGGCTGCGAAAAGGTGCCTGTAAGCATTATGGGAAATGCGACGTTGGCGCTCGGGTCGGCGACCGCATGGCCGACTGTTATGAGCTCATTTTCTACTCCACCAGCTGGGAGTTCTCCTTCCGTTCTCCCTCAGGTAGTGACAGAAGGTAGTGAGGTTAGTTTAATTGGTAATGGTCTGCCACCTGACGAGGAGGATAGTGATTGGATCTCTGGAGTAACAGACTGGATATAAGACAGCCAACGCCCTATCCTGTTGCTGGTGATTCAGTCTGTTTCTCAGGTCTTGGACTTCAGCTCTGCTCCAGTCATCTCAAGTTAAGTTTGTTTTTTGCTAATGTTCACACTTGCTCTTGTTGGTCAACTCAGTTTTTGTGTGGTCAGCCAGCCCGGCTGGGCTGTGCTGAATTTCCACTCTTATTTATCTGTATTTGCCAATTTGCCTTTTTGTCCTTTATTAGATTGGCCTCTTTTTGCTCTGTCTCAGAATATTCCAGAGTGCTGATATAGTGGGAGAAGTCAAGTGACTTCAGGGTTAATTTTGTTATCAGAAGGGTTGGACATTATTTTTGGTAGGGTTTTTTGGCAGATTGCAGACAGTATCTTTCCTTTCAAGTTAGTTTGGCCCCATCGTTTTCTCAGCCTATTTTTCTGCCTTTGTTTGTGTTTTCATCTTGCTTCACCGTCAATACATGTGGGGGGCTGTCTTTCCTTTGGGGTCTGCTCTGGGGAGTCAGTTTTCCTCTTTTCTTACGTTAGGCTTATTTAGCTCTCTGGTTGTGAAGAGGCATCCAGGACCACCGTAGGCACGCTCCACGACTAATTCTAGTTGTGTGTTAAGATCAGGGCTCTGCAATCTGCATAGTTACCAACCTCTATGGTTTTCTGAGACTTAACGTGTGTTGCTTTTTTCCTCCTCGGTGACCCATTCATAACAGCCAACCTCACGCTATGGTCGGGTTTCGTTCGGCGAAACCCGACTTTGGCGAAAGTCGGCGACTTCTGAATCTGACTGACCTGTTTCGCTCAACTCTAGCCACCACTCCTCTTCATGCTAGGAGCAACGCCAGCGCTCATCCTCTTTGGAGCAATGCCACCACTCCTCATCCTGCCAGGAGCACCGCCAGTGCTCCTCCTAGGAGCACCGCCATCAATTCGCCTTCAAGGAGCACCGCCATCACTCCTCATTCTAGGAGCACCGCCAACGCCACCACTGAGCATCAACATCCCTCTTTTTTGACACAAGGCCAAGGTCCACCAGCTCCAGGCGGTCAAGCACTTTAAGTTGGTCACACAGTGCCAAGCGGTCCAGGCAGGAGACTCCAGGACCCAAGAAAAAAAAAAGACCAAAGACTTTGTCTGTCCCTCCAACCTCTCCTCCTATTGTGTCTCACCCTGCCTCCAGTTCCATCCCTGAACTCCCTTCCCCCACTACTTTCGTTGCCCCTTTCCCTAGAACCCCTTCCTCACCTTCCAGTCGTTCCTCGTCTTTCCACACCCCCAAAGTGCCAGCATCTACCCCCAGCCGTCATTCCCAATAAACTTTCTTCTTTTCATTTTAAAATAAATGTTACATTATGGTTTACCATAATACTGCTTGAGTCTTTTGCCGCCTACACACACTGTGCCGTACACACAATGCACCGTACACTTTTCGTTTTTGCCACCACATAGCACCATTACTGACACATGTTTCTTGTGTCATTCCTGGAGACATGTGTAGTCAAAAACACAAATATATGACTTGTATTTTCACCACCATTAGTGTCTTTCTTCAGTCTGCTAATATTGCACAGACTGAATGGAGGGTGGTGTTGGTTGCAAGGCATATC
Organism: Dendrobates tinctorius; assembly: GCF_039654945.1. Classification (NCBI taxonomy): domain Eukaryota; kingdom Metazoa; phylum Chordata; class Amphibia; order Anura; family Dendrobatidae; genus Dendrobates; species Dendrobates tinctorius. Next base: position 35,818,840 of record NW_027361829.1, read on the forward strand.
TATTGTTACCTTGCAAGGTATCATAAAAAGATAATTGAGGATGGTGTATTTTTAGCATTATCAATTCACTTTTTGCGACACAAGGCCAGGGGATTCTAGATATACCTTGTAATTAACCACATCCTCTATTCAGTGTGTGGTGAATAAATTGAGGAGATGATGGGGAAAATACACATCATATCTACAATACACTGGCCTCGTATCATAACTATTTATCACACCTGGGCAGGTGAATACACATATGAGTTAACCGTCAACATCGATTCAGTCTGCATTATCTATTGCACGCAGACTGTAGCGATGCTGCAGCTTAACTCATATGTGTATTCACCTGCCCATGTGTGATAACATTCTGTAGTCAGGATGCGTTATTTTTGGCGTCCTCACTTCAGCATCACCAGGCCTGGGTATTGTAGAAGATGTGTAAACTTTATTATCTCTCCAGTCTGCATTCAAACTCAAGCCATAGTGGTGATCCTACAAATAATATTTATAGTCACATGGTCAGGTGTCATAAAGAGTGAGTGATGCTAGTGCATCCCCAAATCACTATTTGTAACATCAGGCCATGTGATACAAATATTAGTTGCATTATCTCCACTGTCGCTGCAAATTGAACACAAACTGTAGAGATGATAAAGGTCATACAACTTGTGTCTGTGTATGTATAGTCAGCAGGTCAGGAGTACTAGTAAATCCATGATGCACAAAACACAGCATCATGAATTCACTGGCACACCTGGGCAGTTGATTATTGTATTGGAGTGTATAAAAACAGAGTGCACTCGGTACAGGTATCAAAACAGGTTTTTTATTAACATACACACAAGAAAATTTTTTACACCATTTGATCTTGCCATTCCACCCGTCCTACATCTGAGAAAAAGTAAATTGGTCCCTCATTTGGCCAACTTCAATGGATGACCTGAGAGGGTGCTGAGTGAATTCAGGCAATGGGTTTGGAGCTGCATCATCTAATTCCAGGTTAGGGTGCTCTTTAGCTATCACAAAATTATCACGAACCACACACACCTTCACCACCTCATCCACTGTTTCCATTTTAAGATTAATGGCTGTGTCGAGAATGCGCCATCTGGAGACAAGAATACCAAAGGTACACTCTACAGTTCTTCTGGCCCTGCTCAGTCTATAATTAAAGATTTTTTTGGTGTGGTCCAAGTCCCAGCTGGAGTAGGGTTTCAGCAGGTTTTGGCACATTTGAAATGCCTCATCCCCAACCATTACAAATGGCTGTCGCGGACCTTTGGTGTGGGGAAGAGGCCATGGCTTGGGGAAATTGAAATGGTTGCCATACAACCTCCAGCCATGTCCAAGTTCTTAAAAGCCTGGGAGTCATTCCCAAGGCCAAATGCCCCAATTTCCACTGCAACAAACATACAGTCTGCATCCGCAATGGCCATGAGTACTGTCAAAAAATACTTTTTGTAGTTATAGTACTCAGAGACTGTTCTTTTGGGTTTGATTATCCCGGATGTGATTCCAATCCACCGCTCCCAAACAGTTGGGGAAATTGCAGACTGTCCAGAATTTGTCAGCTATTTCAATCCACTTTTCGGTGGTGGGAAGGGGCATAAATTCTGGACAGAGAACGTCCCACAAAGCCCAACAGGTGTCCGCAACAATTCCAGACAAGGTGGATATTCCAATCCGGTACTGGAAGTGGAGTGAAGAGAGTGTCTCTCCAGTAGCCAGGAATCTGTGAAACAGAGAAAAAACAAAAATTAATATTTATGTATATGGTTTTTTAAAACAATAAAATAAAAAAAAAATTAGTACATGGCATAACAATAATTCTGCAGCCTTTGGTTTACTACATGGCAGATCAATAATTCTACAGGCTTTGTGTTACTACATGGCAGAACAATAATTCTGCAGGCTTTGGAACAGTACATGGCAGAACAAAGAAAATTATGCATGTATTGGTTTGTAAATATTACGTACCGTAATGTGACCAGGAGCCGTTCCTCAGGATGAATCGCATGACGGAGCTGTGTGTCCCGTCTCCGGATGGATTCTTGGACACGAGCAAGCAAATCCCTGAAGCTTTCTTGGGACATCCGGGTATAGTCAGTAAATCTCTCCAGGTTTGCCTGGAGCTCGCTATAGAGAATTCAATAATTGGATGTATCCACAAACGCCGCCGCTGCCATCTTCGCTGTCTCTCTCTCTCCCTTTGTTGCTGGCAAGCAAATGCAAAAGCCTGAGCCATCGCGATGTCCAGATCCAAGTTGAAGTGAAAACTCTTCCAGCGCAGATCCATGTTGACAAAGGAAAAAGCAAGCAAATCTGAAGAATTCGGCTGTAAACAGGGTCTACATAAAGAATTTCCATGAGACACGCCCACTGATGTCCCATTGGTGGAGTCTGTTTCAAGAATTTTGCGAGGATTTTCCTCCTGTGAAATGTGACACCTAGACAACACATGTGCATAAAAAATGCAAACGCATGCAAAAACGCTTGAAATCGCATACAAACGCTGAATTTTTTTGTCGTAATGCGCACGCTGATGCGACAAAATATCGCAGTGTTTAAAAGCGTTTGCAAGCTTTTTTTGCATGCGTTTTATGTGCGCGCAAAACAGTGCAAATGTGAAACTAGCTTAATGTGTGTGCACCTGACCTGCATGTCTTCGCATCTAGGTGAGGTGCATCCCATATTCTAGAATCTCAGCAGCACCTCTTTTACATTCAATTTTTTGGCGCTTTGGCTGTCACTATTTATAAGCTGGATAGAGACAGCCAAAAGGCTTGATGTTGCTTGTAGGCTGCAGTATGCTGAGGGCTGCACTCTAGCAACACAAATTTCTCATTTGATGCTGTTCCAAATAGTATGTCCAGAAATATATCATGTTACTGATGGATATTGAGGTGCAAGATTCATGCGAGTTTCTTGCAAGTGTGACCCTGGCCTAATACTGTATAATCATGGTTTTTGCTATTTAAATGGCATTGTTTGGGGCTAAACCTTTTGTGTGGGTCACATATAGTCTAATGAAAATGTTTTTTTTTTTTTTTTATGGTGATCCCTGCCTGAATGGATGATGGTCTATACTCTCCTTTTCTCATTGATCTTCAGTGACATGCGGCGGGTTGAACCCATTTACTAATTTGTTGATGGTGCCCTTCTATCTTGGGTTCTCTACTAATACTGACCATGGGGACATACCCTAAGTGTTCAGACGGGCAGTGTGGAGGGAGGACATTATAGAGACTAGGGACAGTATGTGGGGGACATTATGGAGACCAACATTATGGAGAGGGATGGTGTAGGCGGGATATTATGGGGAGGTGTGGTGTAGGGGGTATATTATGGAGAGTGGAGGTGTAGGGGTATATTATGGGGAGGTGCTGTGTAGGAGGTATATTATGGGGATGGGCAGTGTATGGAGTATATTATGTAGAGGTGTGGTGTAGGGGGTATATTATGGAGAAGGGTGGTGTGGGAGGGATATTATGGAGAGAGACAGTCAGGGGGGATTTTTTGTGCAGGAAGCACATTCACGAGCAATTATTTAGTCAGGGGCGCAGCATGGTAGATATTTATATTTTGTTGGCAGTATAATGATACTTTTTAATTTTAAGAGTACCATGTCAGCAAATGCTGCTGAAGATGGAAAAGAGGGAAGTTTGCAGACACTGGCTGTGGGCATGAAATCTCTTCATGGCGCCTGTGCTGCGTGAAGACAAAAGAGTCGGGAATGACTCCAATCAGGTATGATGTCATCTATAAGGTACCAGGATGTACAGTAAATGTTTGTAATACTGACTACATAAGTAGTAAGGTCGCTGTATGGTCCACAGTCTGTTGATGAAGGTAACAACAACTCCCAGTATCTCCTTACCATAGTTAAGAACATACTGGGAGGTACATGTTCATGTCATACAAGTGTATCATGGGGCTTATCTAACACTGAAATTGACCACTGTAATAAGCGTGGTGCTGCATCCATCTGCTGATGGTGGTTCTAATGTTGTATTCACTTACTGACGGTGGTTCTGACCCTGCATTCATCTACTGATGGTGGATCTGTCGCTGCATTCATCTACTGATGGTGGTTCTGTCGCTGCATTCATCTACTGATGGGGGTTCTGACCCTGCATTCATCTACTGTTGGTGGTTGTGTCCCTGAATTCATCTACTGATGGTGGTTCTGACCCTGCATTCATCTACTGATGGTAATTCTGTCGCTGCATTCATCTACTAATGGTGGCACTGACCCAGCATTCATCTACTGATGGTGGTTCTGACCCTGCATTCATATATTGATGGGGGTTCTATCCCTGCATTCCTCTACTTATGGTGGTTCTGGCACTGGCTTCATCTGCTGATGGTGGTTCTGACACTGCATTCATCTACTGATGGGGATTCTGTCCCTGCATTCATCTACTGATGGTGGTTCTGGCACTGGATTCATCTACTGATGGTGGTTCTGACCCTGCATTCAACTACTGATGGTGGTTCTGTCCCTGCATTCATCTACTGATGGGGGTTCTGTTCCTGCATTCATCTACTGATGGTGGTTCTGGCACTGGATTCATCTACTGATGGTGATTCTGACCCTGCATTCATCTGCTGATGGTGGGTCTGACTCTGCATTCAACTACTGATGCTGGTTCTATCACTGCATTCCTCTACTAATGGTGGTTCTGTCTCTGCATTCATTTACTGATGATGGTTCTGGCACTGGATTCATCTACTGATGGTGGTTCTGACCCTGCATTCATCTACTGATGGGGGTTCTGTCCCTGCATTCATCTACTGATGGTGATTTTGGCACTGGATTCATCTACTGATGGTGGTTCTGACCCTGTATTCATCTAATGATAGTGGTTCTGACCCTGCATTCATCTACTGATGGTGGTTCAGTCACTGCATTCATCTACTGATGGGGGTTCTGTCCCTGCATTCATCTATCTACTTGTCGGTGGCTCTGGCACTGAATTTATCTACTGATGGTGGTTATGTCCCTGCATTTATCTTACTGATGGTGATTCTGGCCCTGCATTTATCTACTGATGGTTTTGTCACTTTATTCTACTACTGGTTCGGATCATGTACACATGTAGCAAACCATAATGTGCTTCATGGCTGTGTTAAATCTGAAAATTATATAGTTCCATGTGTGATATCTGAGGTTCTGTTGGCAGGTCAAAGTGTGACCAGTATAGAGCATTGTAAAAAAAAATCCTAAGTAATGATGAGAAGCATAACATACGGTACTTTGCTTTACTACATATCAGAAAATGTGTATCCAGTTTAAAAATAATACATGAGCAAAATATGTGATTTGTCTGATCAAGAGAAACGCTCATCTGAGCTGTTCCGAGTACTGTCAGGTTTTTCATTGAGCAAGTCTGTAACAGACAATACAGTAGTAGGAATATAGCCTATGAAGCAGCCGGAGGTAAACATGTTAAAGGGGGTGTCCAGTTTTAAGTTACAAGTCACTTTGTGACTGCAGACTCATGAATCCTCACATTGCTCGCAGTGCTGTGGTGATTCAACGGGCGTGTGACTTCAGGTATGTGATTTGCATACATGACAACTAGCCTTGCTCGGCCTCACTTATTACACCTGTATTGAGCAAGGCCAGAAACAGTCTAGTTGCAATGTGGCCAGGAATATACATATGACATACTTGATCACATAACTTCCCACTGCCACTCTCAGGAACACCGCACTGCACTTGCTCACTGAGCCAGTGCGCGTGTCCTGAGTACAAAGACTGAAGCACGTGACTGCTGGGGGCATGGCCTAAGCTCCACAGAGCTAGGAGCTGCAGAGAAACTCCTAGAAAGGTAACTACAGGACAATGTTACCAAGGGGGCATAGACAGAGACAGAAACCAGATAAAGCCGAGGTCAAAACACGAGATAGCAATACAGTACCAAAGGATTAGACAGAATGGATAGTCAGGATGTTGCAATAGATCAGAAAACCAGAACGGGCATTAGACCGTACAATAGGGGTAAACTGTAACAGAGTAATGATAGCCAAGCCAGGAGGTCAGAACCGGAAAAGACAATAGTTGACCAGTTGACCCTCTACCAACACTGGTGGAGCCACAGAAGAGGGATCTTCTCTAACTGTCCCCATAGGTTTTAATGCCACCGGGTTGATCACCTCTACAATCTTGTATGGGCCAATAAATTTGGGGCCCAACTTCATAGAGGGTATTTTAAGTTTGATGTTACGGGTGGACAGCCAGACTTTTTCCCCCACTGTCAACGCAGGAACTACCCCCCTCCTCCTGTCTGCAAAATGTTTGAACTTCTTCTGGTCTTTGGAGATGTTCCCCTGTACCTCCTTCCAGAGAATTTTTAATTGTTGTACCATCCCCTCGGCACCAGGGCAATCCGAATCCATACGGGAAAATTCCCCAAACTGCGGAACAAACCCATAATTGACCAGAAAGGGAGACTTTCCGGTAGACTGATTAATCCGACAGTTGAATGCAAATTCTGCCATGGGTAATACCTCACACCAGTCTTCCTGTCTGGAGGAGGCCAGGCTTCTCAGAATCTGCTCTAATGACTGGTTGGTGCGTTCCGTTTGTCCGTTGGATTCCGGGTGATAGGCAGAGGAGAATGACAACATGACCCCCAACTTCATACAAAACGCTCTCCAAAACCTGGCCACAAATTGCACACCCCTGTCCGACACCACGTTCACAGGCACTCCATGCAGTCGAACAATGTGCTGTATAAACAAGCGGGCCAAGGTTTCAGCGGATGGTAATGCGGGTAATGGCACAAAGTGTGCTTGCTTAGAAAATCTATCAACCACTACTCATACCACTGAGTTGCCCTTGGAAGGTGGAATTTTAGTGATAAAGTCCATGGACAGGTGTGTCCATGGTTTATCTGGAATTGGCAAAGGCACCAATTCCCCGGCTGGCCGGACCTGAGAGCTTTTAGAGCGCGCGCACACCCCACAAGTATTCACAAACCTTTCTATATCAGTACCCATAGAGGACCACCAAAAACCCCTAGCTACTGCCCCCCTGGGTAGCTGCAATACCAGGGTGTGCACTTAGCACAGAGTCATGAAATTCTTGAAGGAGTGTGGGATGGAATTGTTTGGGTACAAACAATTTACCTGGGGGTTTATTCCTGGGAGCTTGTGCTTCCAGAATCTCTCTCTGTAACTCAGAGGAGATTTCGGCTACAACCACTCCCGGTTGAAGAATGGAGGAAGGAGGTTCTGGAGGGGACACAGAATCAAAACTTCGGGATAAGGCATCTGCCTTTACATTTTTAGACCCTGGTCGGAACGTTATGGTAAAATGAAATCGAGAAAAAAAAGTGCCCACCGAGCCTGTCTGGGGGTCAATCTCTTAGCAGACTCGATAAAGGCCAGGTTTTTATGATCAGTGATGACCGTAATGGGATGAGCGGCCCCCTCCAAAAAATGCCTCCATTCTTCGAAGGCCAATTTAACTGATAACAATTCCCTGTTACCGACATCATAGTTTCTCTTGGCCGAAGAGAACTTCTGAGAGAAAAAGGCACAGCGTTTGAGGTTAGTCCGGGTAGAGGGGCCATGTGACAATACTGCCCCCACCCCCACCTCCGAAGCGTCGACCTCGACGATAAAAGGTCTTGACGAATCAGGATGTACCAACACAGGGGCTGTATGTAGTAAAACACTTCTTTAATGCCAGGACGGAATTTTCTGCGGCCACGGACCAATTTTTTACATCTGCCCCTTTAAGAGTGAGGTCCGTCAAGGGTTTTACCACCTGCGAGAACCCTTTAATGAACTTCCTATAATAATTAGCAAAGCCCAGAAATTGCTGCAACCCCTTCAGGTCATGAGGCTGCACCCAATCTGTAATGGCCTGGACCTTCCCTGGATCCATGCGGAATCCTTCCCCGGATACAATTACACCCAGAAAAGACAGTTCTTGCATAGAAAATGAGCACTTCTCCAGCTTAGCATACAAATGGTTCTCCCGGAGTCTCATAAGCACCGTACGCAGATGATGCAAGTGTGACTGACTGTCCTCAGAGTAAATCAAGATGTCATCCAGGTAAATGACTATGTAACATCCGATCAAGTCAGAAAAAACAACATTAATAAAATTCTGAAAAACCGCAGGAGCGTTAGTGAGGCCAAAGGGCATAACCAGGTTTTCAAACAGCCCCTCAGTTGTCAGGAACGCTGTTTTCCATTCGTCCCCCTACCGGATCCTTACAAGGTTATAAGCCCCTTGTAGATCGAGCTTAGAAAACCATTTGGCCCCCGTGAGTTCAGGAATCAACGGGTGAGGGTACGTGTTCTTAACAGTAATTTTGTTCAGTTCTCGAAAGTCGAGGTACAGTGGCAACCCACCATCTTTTTTCTTTACAAAGAAAAACCTTGCTGCCACGGGTGAGACCGAGGGCCGAATATGCGCCTTGCGAAGCCTTTCTTTAATGTACTCTTTCATAGCTTGGCGCTCAGGCCCGGACAAATTAAACAAACGAGCCTTGGGTAATTTGGCTCCAGGTACTAAATCGATAGCACAATCATATGGTCTATGTGGTGGGAGCGCCTCAGCCTCGTTTTCGGAAAACACATCTTTAAAGTCTCTCAGGTACTCCGGAATACCCTCCAGACTGACAGATGACACAGATACGGATTTTATCGGATTGACAAAAGGAACCAGGTTACAACACAGACCATTATCATTACATTCCCATCGGGTGATCTCCCCCTTCACCCAATCAATAAGAGGATTGTGACGTTGCAACCAGGGCATTCCCAATACCAGTCCTGCAGGCAGATTATTCATAATGAAACAACTTAAATTTTCCACATGAGTGGAACCCACTTTCATAGAAAATACTTCAGACATAAAACAAATTCCATCCTGGGTAAGAGGGGATGAATCCACAGCCACAATTTTAACAGGGTCTTTTAACCTGACTGTCCCTATCTTATTAAGAGTCACAACTTGGGCATCAATCAGATTAATGGAGGAAGCACAGTCAACAAAGGCGGTAGTCATAACAGGACCGCCAGCAATTTCCAATTCAATCTGGAGCACCATTTTTGTACGTGAGAAAAAATGTACCTTGGAGTTTGGACAACCTCCTCGATTGTTGCCCAGACTCAGTCATTTCTCTGATGGTTTCTCTGAAGAAGGGCAGGAGGGGCAATTCCTTTTCCAATGTCCAGAGGCTCCACAGCCTGGGAATGGGAATGGTTGGTGATATCAACTTCCTGTTTGTGGCACAGTAGTATATGGGAGGGGGGAAACTTTTCAAGATGGGTGGTGACCATGGCAGCCATTTTGAAGTCGGTCACTTTGAACACATTTTATAAGTAGTCATAAACTTGTAAATAACTCATGAAGTAATAAAGTTATGTTAAAACCAAGCACACCATTGTTTTTCTTGAAATTCTCAATAAGTTTGATGTGTCACATGACCCTCTCCCCATTGGAAAAAATAAAGTTGGATCCATAATGGCCAAAGAGAGAAACCGCCGTACTCAAAATAAGTCTTGTTTGGTCTTGCAAACAGAGTTTATTCAATATTCACCACAGGCTAATACAAATAGAGTGATAATAAGGTATGAGCCAAGGAAATGCATGGTAAAAATTAAGTAGCAAGTTTTTGAAGGTCTTAGGCTGGTTTCACATTAGCGGTTTTTTGCGCAGCGCATCGTACGCATCCATGCTCATGCATCATGCGTACCTATGTTTAACATGGCGTGCACATGTTCTTGCGTTTGCACGCTTCCATGCGCATGTGTTTTTTTCAAGGCGTGTGCCTCGGCGCGCCAGACGCAACCTGTTGCATTTTTGGGTCCGCCGAAAGGAGTCAAAAAAAGTATGTGCACGCTTGCGCATGGAATGCGACAAAATAATGTATTACAGTCTATGGGAATGCAGGCATGTGCATGGAGATGAGTTCATCTGCGTTTTCGTGTGCATGCGTTTTTGGCGTAAACATGTGTAGACACTGGTTTTAACCCCTAGAGAAAGAATGCACATAAAAACGCAAACGCATGCAAAAACGCATGATGCGTTTTTGCATGCGTTTCTATTGCACACAATGCGCTGCGCAAAAACACGCTAATGTGAAATTAGCCTTACCTCCTAATTTTGTTCCTTTTTGGTCATAGATATATTATAATTTTCTTTTTTTAAGATTAGTTATCATTTACTGGTTGCTCAATGGCACATCATATTGCAGTTTTAAATGTTTGTTTAGTATTTATCGTCATGCATATCCCACGTAATGTATGGTATGCTATGCTGTTTACCGATCAGATTAATTGATTTTATATTTGATAGAGTGAGCGTTTCTCAACGTGGCGATACCAAATGTGTGTATATATACTGTATATATAGAATATATACTTGAGCAAGTGGTAAATCTAAATTTAATGTCAACATATTTTACATGGTGAATCCTTAAGCCAAAAGGAACAAATTTGAGAGGTAAGACTTACCAATTTGCAAAGTTCATTTTTCCTTGGCACCCTAATGAGGTTATTATCACTCTATTTGTATTACCCTGTGGTGAATTTTGAATAAACTCTAGCACTATCTGCAAGACCAAACAAGACTTATTTTGAGTGTGGCTAATTCTCTCTCTTGTCATGATTTCTGGACTGAGTCCAGGTTCATTCAGCACCTGAATTTTCAACGGAGTGCACATCATTCATCCTTTTATTGGATCCAAAATGGCCGACTTCAAAATGGCCACTATGGTCACCCTCACCACCCATCTTGAAAAGTTTCCCCCCTTCCATATACTAATGTGTCACAAACAGGAAGTTGATATCAGCAACCAATCCCATTTTATTTAGGTGTATCCATAAAATGGCTCACCCTGTATATATATATATATATATATATATATATATATTTATTTATTTAATAACTGATGGGGCTTTTGACCCTGTCAACCTATATCTGCAGAGTTTTCTGAGAACGGAGGATTCTCTATGGATATTTTCCTACAATAAACAAATTAAGATATACAGTATATGTATAAATGCATTAAGCAAAGATACATTGACATCTTTTTGTATACATTCAAATCATTGCTGTGTCATACACATTCAGGATTCAGTATCTCAGATAATATCACAATTAATGGGACTATACAATCCTGTTGTGTATACTAGGTTGTTTCTGCCTAGCAGAGGAGGTTCGCACCCTATTATGCGAGATTTGGCACCCCGCTCCATGGTGGTTCGCCCTTACTTGCCCTATTTTTCCCTTGATACTAGGGTAGATAACATTCTAATCTAGACAGAGTAATCATATTATTATAATAGTGCACGGACACACCATATAGAAGATATTAAAGACTTATCCTTTAGTTGGTCTGTTATTATGGCAGTCTCTGCATCTCATGCCTCAATGCGTTTCTTCATGTGCAGGATCATCAGGAGACCAGGTACAAAGGTAGCAACAGATTTTAGATGCAGGATGATGGTATGCCCTTTGTGATATCAAAACTAGTTTTCGCATTACCCTATTTTGAGAGCTTCAGGCTATGGGCCCACGTTGCGTTTTAATCCGGACACTCAAAACCGGACTCCTTCCCAGAAATCGTGCGGTTTTTTCCACGCGATTTTACCGCGATCATGTTTGCGATTTTGCAGCGATTTTCGTGTGCGATATTCAAGCACTTTCAAAGCGATTTGAAGCATCGCTTGGAAAGTGATTGACAGGTTGGTCACACACGTCAAACATAGTGTTTGACAAGTGTGACCAGCTTTTTACTATTGAGGCCGCCTATGTGGCATCAATAGTAAAAGATAGAATGTTAAAAATGATAAAAAAATAAAAAATCGGGGTATATTTACCTTCCGACGACCTGCACAGTCTCAGCGACGCTCCCGTTCCCAGCGATGCCTTGCGAGACCTGTGATGACGTTGGTCTCACGTTGCTATAGCGATCCCACGAGACCGCTAGAGTAACGCGAGACTACGTCATCACAGGACCTTGCCGCAAGGCATTACTGGGAACGCTGAGGCCCGGGAAGGCTGCGCGTGACACCGGAAGGTAAATATACCCCGATTTTTTATTTTTTATTCTTTTTTTTACAGGGGTATGGTACCCAGGGCCTGGAGGACAGTCTCCTCTCCTCCACACCGCACATGAGACGCTTAACGTCGCTCATGGTGGACATAGCCACATGCGGGAAGTAAGCGGTTCTCATGCATTCCTATGGGTGCAGAATCGCGGCAATTCTTTGTAATTCTGCAAAAAAGAATGAGCATGCTGAGTTTTTTTCCACGATGCGATTCCACTGCGGAAAAAAGCGCAGCATTAGCACAGCATGTGCGGAATGCCATAGGAATGCATGGGGTGCATTCTGTATGAGTTTTTTAAACGTTTTTGCAGCGTTTTTGCGCTGAAAATCGCAGCAAAAATGCTTAAAAATCGCATCGTGGGCACACAGCCTTAAATTTTTCATATTTCGTCCTACAGAGTCATATTAGGGCTTGTTTTTTTGTGAGACGAGTTGATGTTTATTGGTACCATTTTGGGCCACATTACATTTTTTGATTGCTTTCTATTCTGATTTTTAGCGGCAGAATGAGCAAAAACCAGCAAATTTTTTTTTGCTTTTTTTATGCCATTTTGGATGTAGTAAATTTGATAAATCACTTTTATTCTTTAGCCAGTATAATTACAGTGCTACCACATTTATATCATTTTTTAATGTTTTGGAGCTTTTGCACATTAAAAACTATTTTCTAGAAAAAAAATATTATTTTTGCATTGCTGTATTCTGAGAGCTTTATCTTTTTTATTTTTCTGTTGATGGTCTTTTATGGCAGCTTGTTTTTTAAAGGACAAGATGAAGTTTTCAGAGATAGTAGTTTTAACCCATTCATGACCCAGCCTATTTTGACCTTAATGACCTGGCCATTTTTTGCAATTCTGACCAGTGTCCCTTTATGAGGTAATAACGCTTCAACGCATCCTAGCGATTCCGAGATTTCTTTTTCGTGACATATTGGGCTTCATGGTAGTGGTAAATTTAGGTCGATAATTTTTGCGTTTATTTGTGAAAAAAATGGAAATTTGGCGAAAATGTTGAAAATTTTGCAATTTTCAAATTTTGAATTTTTATTCTGTTAAACCAGAGAGTTATGTGACACAAAATAGTTAATAAATAACATTTCCCACATGTCTACTTTACATCAGCACAATTTTGGAAACAACATTTTTTTTCGTTAGGAAGTTATAAGGGTTAAAAGTTGACCAGCAATTTCTCATTTTTACAACAAAATTTACAAAACCATTTTTTTTTAGGGACCACCTCACATTTGAAGTCACTTTGAGGGGTCTATATGGCAGAAAATACCCAAAAGTGACACCATTCTAAAAACTGCACCCCTCAAGCTACTCAAAACTACATTCAAAAAGATTATTAACCCTTCAGGTGCTTCACAGGAACTAAAGCAACTCGGAATGAAAAAATGGACATTTTAATTTTTCCAACCAAAGTTTTCTTTTAGCATCAGTTTTTTCATTTTCACATGGGTAACAGGATAAAATGTATCCTAAAATTTGTTGGGCAATTTCTCCAGAGTACAACGATACCTCATATGTGGTCATAAACCACTGTTTGGGAGCACGGCAGGGCTCAGAAGGCAAGGAGAACCATTTTACTTTTTGAATGGAAAATATGCTTGAATATTTAGCGGTTGCCATGTCGCGTTTGGAGAGCACCTGTGTGCCTAAACATTGGAGCTCCCCCACAAGTGACCCCATTTTGGATACTAGACCCTCCAGGGAACTTATCTAGATGCATAGTGAGCATTTTGAACCCCCAGGTGCTTCACAAATTGATCCGTAAAAAAAAAAAGTACTTTTTTTCACAAAAATTTTATTTAGCCTCAGTTTTTTCATTTTCACATGGGCAACAGGATAAAATGGATCCTAAAATTTGTTGGGCAATTTCTCCTGAGTACGTCAATATCTCATATGTGGTCATAAACCACTGTTTGGGTGCACGGCAGGGCCCGGAAGGGAAGGAGCGCCATGTGACTTTTTGATTGGAAAATTAGCTCCAATCGTTAGCGGACACCATGTCGCATTTGGAAAGCCCCTGTGTGCCTAAACATTGGAGCTCCCCCACAAGTGACCCCATTTTGGAAACTAGACCCCCAAAGGAACTTATCTAGATGTGTAGTGAGCACTTTGAACCCCCAAGTGCTTCACAGAAGTTTATAATGCAGAGCAGTGAAAATAAAAAATAATTTTTTTTTGCTCAAAAATGATTTTTTAGCCCGCTATTTTTTATTTTCACAAGGCTAACAGGAGAAATTGAACCACAAAAGTTGTGCAATTTGTCCTGAGTACACTGATACCCCATATGTGGGGGGGAACCACTGTTTGGGAGCACGCGAGAGCTCAGAAGGGAAGGAGCGCCATTTTGGAATGCAGACTTTGATGGAATGTTCTGCGGGCGTCATGTTGCGTTTGCAGAGCCCCTGTGTGTCTTAACAGTAGAAACGCCCACAAGTGACCCCATTTTGGAAACTAGAACCCCCAAGGAGCTTATCTAGATGTGTAGTGAGCACTCTGAATCCCCAAGTTTATATGGCAGAGCCATGAAAATAAAAAAATATTTTTTTTTCCTCAAAAATAATTTTTTAGCCCGCTATTTTTATTTTCCCAAGGGTAACAGGATAAATTGGACCCCAAAAGTTGTTGTCCAGTTTGTCCTGAGTACACTGGTACCCCATATGTGGGGGGAAATCACTGTTTAAGCGCACGGCATGGCTCAGAAGGGAAGGAGCGTCATTTGACTTTTTGAATGGAAAATTAGCTCCAATCGTTAGCGGACACCATGTCGTGTTTGCAGAGCCTCTGTGTGCGTAAACTTTGGAGCTACCCCACAAATGACCACATTTTGTAAACTAGACCCCCTAAGGAACTTATCTAGATGCATAGTGAACACTTTGAACCCCCAGGTGCTACACAGAAGTTTATAACGCAGAGCCGTTAAAATAAAAATATTTTTTTTTCCTCAAAAAATAAATTTTTGGCCTGCTATTTTTTATTTTCACAAGGGTAACAGGATAAATTGGACCCCAAAAGTTGTTGTCCAGCTTGTCCTGAGTACGCTGGTACCCCATATGTTGGGGGGACCACTGTTTGGGCACACGTTGGGGCTCGGAAGGGAAGTAGTAACGTTTTGAAATGCAGACTTGATGGAATGGTCTGTGGGCATCATGTTACGTTTGCAGAGCCCCTGATGTACCTAAACAGTGCAAACACCCCACAAATGACCCCATTTTGGAAACTAGATCACCCATGGAACTAATCTAGATGTGAGGTGTGCACTTTGAACCCCCAAGTGCTTCACAGAAGTTTATAACGCAGAACTGTGAAAATAAAAAATCTTTTTTTTTCCACAAAAATAATTATTTTAGCCCCCATTTTTTTATTTTCCCAAGGGTAACAGGAGAAATTAGACCCCCAAAGTTGTTGTGCAATTTTTCCTGAGTACCCTGATACCCCATAAGTGGGGGTACACTACTGTTTGGGCACACATCGGGGCTCGAAATGGAGGGAGCACCATTTGACTTTTTGAACGCAAAATAGGCTGGAATAAATGGTGGCTCCATGTCGCGTTTGGAGACCCCGTGATGTGCCTAAACAGTGGAAACCCCTCAATTCTATCTCCAACCCTAACCCCAACACACCCCTAACCCTAATTATAACCCTAACCACAACCCTAATCCCAACACACCCCTAACGAAATCCCAACTCTAACCCTAACCACAAGCCTAACCGTAATCCCAACCCCAACCCAACCCTAATCCCAATTCCAACCCTAACCCTAATTCCAACCCTAACCCTAAGTCCAACCCTAACCCTAAGTCCAACCCTAACCCTTAGTCCAACCCTTACCCTATTTCTAACCCTAACCCTAATTCCAACCCTAACCCTAGCCCTAACCCTAGCCCTAGCCCTAACCCTAACCCTAGCCCTAGCCCTAACCCTAGCCCTAATGGAAAAATGAAAAAAAAATATTTTTTTTATTTTATTATTTGTCCCTACCTATGGGGGTGATAAGGGGGGCGGTGATTTACTTGTTTTTATTTTGATCACTATGAAAGTTTATCATAGTGATCAAAATAAATGAATGAATCTGCAGCATTGCAGATTCCATTCGGCGCACTGCGCATGCGCCCGCCATCTTCCAAGATGGCAGCGCCCATGACGCTGGACGGCGGGACACCGGGACGGATAGCGGGAGGTCGGAGGCACAAAGGGGGGTGATCGGAGGGGTGATCGGAGGGCTGGGGGGGCGGAGGGAAGGCGGGGGGCAGATTATGAAGGCGGCTGCCGATCGGTGCCATCAGACGGTGGCGGCAGCCGATCAGTGCCGTCAGTCGGTGTGGGGGGGGTCGGGTCTCGGTGTCCAGCCATGTCCAATGCTATTTCAGCATCGGCCATGGCTGGATTGTAATATTTCACCAATTTTCATTGGTGAAATATTACAATCGCTCTGATTGGCAGTTTCACTTTTAACAGCCAATCAGAGCGATCGTAGGCATGTGGGGGCTAAGCCACACCCCCAGGTGTTAATGCTGAAGGGTCCTTTGTGTGCAGGTCGGGTGACCTTTCAGTGACCCCGGTCACCCGACCTGCAAGGGGGCTATTTATAGCATGACGCCTACTTAGGCATCAAAGGTCGTTTGGGCGCGAATTTTCATGACGCCTACGTAGGCGTCATGGGTCGTGAAGGGGTTAATCAAATTTTATTCCACTTTTTGTTCTGCGGTATGATGAAAAAAAGTTTTTGGCCTCTTTTGTTTTTCTTTTTTTTTTACGGTGTTCAGTGAAGGGATCAATTAGTGTGA
This sequence comes from Dendrobates tinctorius, assembly GCF_039654945.1. Taxonomy (NCBI): domain Eukaryota; kingdom Metazoa; phylum Chordata; class Amphibia; order Anura; family Dendrobatidae; genus Dendrobates; species Dendrobates tinctorius. The sequence continues at coordinate 35,835,698 of NW_027361829.1, forward strand.
CAGTGTCATAAGGTTGGGTCGTTCTAGCCGTGATGATACCAAATGTGTGTACTTTTTTGGTTTTCTGTGATTTTTTTTTAAATCATCTATGGGTGTAGTGACTAGTTTTGACCTCACTTGCATTCTGCACAAAATTGCTGTTGCAGAGTGAAAATTGCAAATTTGCCAGTTTTGTCCCCAATACATAGTGCCCGACTTGTGCTTCTAGAGAATAGTCCGCATTACTAAAAGTGTAGTCCAGGACCTAACAATTGATGACTCATCTGTCATCTCAATATAAGATTGTTGAGAGTTCGATACACTCAAGATCAGATGAAACTGCTTTGGCAGTGGCCCGAAATAATGTTTGGTCCACGCTGAGCTTGAAGACACTGTTGGCTGCATATGCTCAGGAGGTATGGACCCATCAATGTGCAATGTCAGAATGGATCCTGAAGCATGCATCCACCATAAGGACATATATCACATGGTATAATCTCTTTGCCGTGTCCCCCTGTATAGGAAAGTGCAATCTGCTGCGCCTTCTTATACTGTTATGCAAGTGCATGTTGAACAGACAAAGGCTGAAAGAACACACTTTTAGTGTACCAAATATGTGTACTTTTTCCGTTTACTTTTTATTTTTGTGAAAAACTGCGTTTTCACTTGAAAAACAATTTTCCTTTTTTTTTTATTTTCACTTCTATTTTTTTCACTTTATTACAAGCTTTATTTCACTTATTTGAATTTAGTCAAAGGATTGGACATCATCTTTGCCTAGTGTGCTCGCTGATCTAACACTGCAATGCTTTTGCATTGCAGGGCATTATAACTGTCAATCAGAAACAGGCAGGAGACATGTCAGGTTCTGCCCTTGGCACACCTTGGTCACCCAGCAACGATCCTTCGGGATGGGGTCACCATGGAGACCATCGGCACAAAACAATCTCAATCTCCTTGTATTGATTGAAGCACAGAGAGAGCCTCCTCCCTCTGCTAAGCAGATCAATGCCACCCGATCATGGCTGTTACAGCAGGGTGACAGCTATGATTACACGCACTGATGATCGCATTTGCTTTGCTAGTGAGCCGACGTAATCATCGCGCCATAATCGTACGCAGCATGTCATGAAGAGGTTAATAACATTTTTATTATGAAAAAGAATTACAAGGAAAACAATGATAGTAAAATTTTCAAAGATATTGTGAATTCGGGTGTCATGACTTAACTCTTCTCGCCGATGTCAAAGAGAGTTCATAAGTTATCAGCAGGCAATGGAGAAATAAAACTTGTGCCTTATAATATATCTTTGATTCCTTGGGAGATGTTGGGAGTTTTTAAAAGATAAGTTAATATGGGAATTATGTCTGTATTTCTAAATACAATCTACAATTTCACCAAAGCATATCTCATTAAAGTCAATAGACACTATCAGTTGATCAATCTTTCTCCAACCACATGGAAAAAAGTTACTTTCCAATGAAAACAAAGTATCAGTTTTCTCACGTCATACAAATGGCTGGTTGGTTGTCAATGCTCATACCATATTCATGTCAACTCTAAAAATTAATTGTTTCTTCACAAAAGCTCAATACTTGACCCTGTTTTAAGTCCATGTCTACTCGGTGAGATTAGATATGTGAGACACAGTATCCAAGAATTTCATTTACGAAATCAGTTATAAATTATTTTGATTGAAATTGGAAGATGGAAGATTATGTGCGTAAATGCTGACGGAATCTGATGACATTTCTCTGGTAATGCATGTGAATGGCATATTTTATACTTAATTACATTGTCTGGAAAAAAATTGTTTAAAAAAATGAATGTACTGCGAAATTTAAAGGGGTTGTCCAACATGGGAAAAAATGCCAACAGCAATCATGTGTTTAAAACAATAAACTGAGGCATGCTCAATAGCTCTTGTTCCTGTGGATCCAGCATAGGCAGCTAGAGTGTTCTGTAGAGAATGATGTCCTGTTTTTTAATTACCTGACCAGTGAGTTTGAGGATTATCTGTAGTGGTCAGATGACTTGAATGGCATGTCAGGAGAAAGGCTTCTGGAATGCCACATCATCAAAGACTCATCCAGTCACAAGCTGTTCCAATGTCTTCAGCAGGTGAGTATGCCTCAGTTAATTGTGAATAATCCATCCCTGCAGTTGAAAAAAAATGTTTTTCAATGTTAAACAACCCTGTTCTTTATTGCCATGGATATGCATGATAAAGTCATGGATTAGCTTAATCGAATTAGGACAGGGCTAATTCTCAGATCTGCTGGCAGATCTACAGCAGAATTCAGTTTCATCTTTGGCTTTTGATTTGTCTGTTCTAAATGTGTACTAAATTTTTGAAGGTGTATCTGTTGGCAACGGATTATTCAGGATACTCTCAAAGCGTGTGACAACAGAGATTCTTTATTCAGGAACAAACAGGAACAATATATGATAAGCTTAATAGATCAGGAATAAATCATTTGTGTGTCTCTAACTGTGCAACATCTACAGCAAGCTGCTTCTCTCATACACAGACACAGGAAAAACAGGAAACACAGTCACATGCTCTCCCTGTGTCAGCCTCTGAGATTTTTTACCGACTTGTTCATATTTGTGCATGTTACATGTGTTTTTAATCCGTTTTTTCCTTGCCTAGCATGGTTTGAGAGACCCCACCCCTCTCTTGTGTGGCATGCACAAAGAGCTGTCTTGCACCACAAGCCCATACTAAGACGCGCCTGTCCGAATCCTGTTCATTTTAGACACTGTTCAGATTTTAAATACATTACATATGGACTTCAATACGGGTTATCTTGACGCGGTGAAGCAGCTTGGTATACTTTTTTTGCAAAAAAAGTATCGACTAAATACCCTGTATTTGTTATCCAGCACTTGCTGATTACTGTCATATATTTTACTGCAGAGTACTTTTGCAAATCTGTTTTCTTGTTGTGTCTCAGTTAGTGGGTGGTGTGAACGTTGTCTTACCGACTTGTTCATATTTGTGCATGTCACATGTGTTTTAATCCATTTTTTCCTTGCCTAGCATGGTTTGAGAGACCCCACCCCTCTCTTGTGTGGCATGCACAAAAGAGCTGTCTTGCACCACAAGCCCATACTAAGAAGCGCCTGTCCGAATCTTGTTCATTTTAGACTCTGTTCAGATGTTCAGGTTTTAAATACATTCAATACGGGTTACCTTGACGCGGTGAAGGAGCTTGGTATACATTTTTTTGCAAAAAAAAGTATCGACTAAATACCCTGTATTTGTTATCCAGCACTTGCTGATTATTGTCATATATTTTACTGCAGAGTATTTTTGCAAATCTGTTTCTTGTTGTGTCACAGAAGTTTATAACGTAGAGCCGTGAAAATAAAAAATAATTTTTTTTTCACAAAAATGATATTTTCGCCCCCAAATTTTCATTTTTACAAGGGTAACAGGAGAAATCATACCCCCACAGTTGTTGTGCGATTTGTCCTGAGTATGCTGATACCCCATATGTGGGGGTTAACCACTGTTTGGGAGCACGGCAGAGCTCAGAAGGGAAGGGGTACTGTTTGACTTTTTCAATGCAGAATTGGCTGGAATTGAGATTGGACGCCATGTCGCTTTTGGAGAGCCCCTGGTGTGCTTAAACAGTGAAAAAAACCCACGAGTGACACTATTTTGGAAACTAGACCCCTGAAGGAGCTTATCTAGATATGTGGTGAGCACTTTGATCCCCCAAGTGCTTCACAGAAGTTTATAGACGCAGAGCCGTGAAAATTAAAAATCAATTTTTTCCTCAAAAATGATTTTTTAGCCCGTTATTTTTTATTTTCCTAAGGGTAACAGGAGAAATTGGATCACAAAAGCTGTTGTGCAATTTGTCCTGTGTATGCTGATACCCCATTTGTGGGGTGAACCACTGTTTGGGCGCATGGGAGAGCTCGGAAGAGAAGGAGCACCATTTTGGAAAGCAGACTTTGATGGAATGGTCTGCGGGCGTCATGTTGCGTTTGCAGAACCCCTGTTATGCCTAAACAGTATAAACCCCCCACAAGTGACTCCATTTTGGAAACTAGACCCCCCCAAGGAGCTTATCTAGATGTGTGGTGAGCACTTTGAACCCCCAAGTGCTTCACAGAAGTTTATAACGCATAGCCGTGAAAATAAAAAAGTCTTTTTGCTTTCCACAAAAGTGACTTTTTTTAGCCCCCAATTTTTTTATTTTTCCAAGGGTAACAGGAGAAATTAGACCCCCAAAGATGGTAAATAGTGGAAACCCCTCAATTCTTGCTCCAACCCTAATCCCAACACACCCCTAATCCTAATCCCAACCCTAATCCATCCCTAATCCTAATTCTAACCCTAATCCTAATTCGCCCTAACCCTAATTCTAACCCTAACCCTAATTCTAACCCTGACCTTAGCCCTAACCCTAGCCCTAACCCTAATTCCAACCCTAACCCTAATTCCAACCCTAACCCTAATTCTAGCCCTAACCTTAGCCCTAACCCTAATTCCAACCCTAACCCTAGCCCTAACCCTAACCCTAACCCTAGCCCTAACCCTAACCCTAATGGAAAAATGAAAAAAAAATATTTTCTTTATTTCATTATGTTTGCCTAACTAAGGGGGTGATAAACAGGGGGGTTATTTACTATTTTTTTTATTTTGATCACTATGATAGTTTATCAAAACTTTATTTAGGAAAGTATAAAAAACCCTGCTGTGGTGTTCACAATCCTCTAGCAATAGGACAAGCTGGATGGAAACACAAGTGCTAGTAATATCTCAAAAGTAATAGGAATCAAAAAATAACTTTTAACCATGCCAAAGGAGTTGAAAAGAAAAGTGAGTGAGGAAAAGAAGGTCTCAATTCTGGATTTAGTAGCAGATGGATACAGTGAGCGTCATTTTGCCTCCATCCTTAAAATTTCTAAGATGGCAGTCCATTACAACAAGGTAAAGCAGCAGACATTGGGGACAGCAAAGCTACAGACTTGGAGAGGGAGAAAATGACTCTCCACTGACTTGGATGACAGTCATCTTACTCGAATGTCAATCAGCAACTGCAGGATGACATCAAGTGACCTAGAAAAGGAATGGCAAATGGCAGTTGGGGTGAAGTGCATGGCAAGAACAGTTCTTAATTTCAGCATCTCCTGCCCGATCATGTTGTGATCAGTCAGTCAGATTGACGGACTAATCAAAGCGTTCTGGGTGTTGGGACCAATGGCATGGGTCCCCGCACCTCTTGCCGCGTCTGTCAGCTGTCTATGACAGCTGTCGGCAATGAACTACCACTGCATGTTTACACGCAGTGATAGTTCAAAGGCATGATGGACACAGTTTGTCATGGTGCAATAACTTACACCCGGCCATGATGGACTGTGTCCGTCAATACACGTTAAGGGGTTAGTCTCAAAGTGCTGATTGAGACTTTCACCTAGCTTTGCAATTTCTTTTTCATCTTGATGACACATGATTACATTGTCTACAAATAAGAGAACATACATCCACTCCTTCGCTACATTTTTTGTATACAAACATGGATCAGCTTGAGATCTTTTAAATCCTTCATCCATCAAAACTTTGTTTATTTTCGAGTTCCATAATCTTGCCAACTGCTTAAGTCCATAGAGAGCAGAGAGATTTTTGCATTTTACAATCAAGGTGCTCTTCACCCTTTTTAATATATCCCTTATGTTGGCTCATGTACAGTGGGGCAAAAAAGTATTTAGTCAGTCAGCAATAGTGCAAGTTCCACCACTTAAAAAGATGAGAGGCGTCTGTAATTTACATCATAGGTAGACCTCAACTATGGGAGACAAACTGAGAAAAAAAAATCCACAACATCACATTGTCTGTTTTTTTTTCATTTTATTTGCATATTATGGTGGAAAATAAGTATTTGGTCAGAAACAAGCAATCAAGATTTCTGGCTCTCACAGACCTGTAACTTCTTCTTTAAGAGTCTCCTCTTTCCTCCACTCATTACCTGTAGTAATGGCACCTGTTTAAACTTGTTATCAGTATAAAAAGACACCTGTGCACACCCTCAAACAGTCTGACTCCAAACTCCACTATGGTGAAGACCAAAGAGCTGTCAAAGGACACCAGAAACAAAATTGTAGCCCTAAACCAGGCTGGGAAGACTGAACCTGCAATAGCCAACCAGCTTGGAGTGAAGAAATCAACTGTGGGAGCAATACTTAGAAAATGGAAGACATACAAGACCACTGATAATCTCCCTCGATCTGGTGCTCCACGCAAAATCCCACCCCGTGGGGTCAGAATGATCACAAGAACGGTGAGCAAAAATCCCAGAACCACGCGGGGGGACCAAGTGAATGAACTGCAGAGAGCTGGGACCAATGTAACAAGGCCTACCATAAGTAACACACTACGCCACCATGGACTCAGATCCTGCAGTGCCAGACGTGTCCCACTGCTTAAGCCTGTACATGTCCGGGCCCGTCTGAAGTTTGCTAGAGAGCATTTGGATGATCCAGAGGAGTTTTGGGAGAATGTCCTATGGTCTGATGAAACCAAACTGGAACTGTTTGGTAGAAACACAACTTGTCGTGTTTGGAGGAAAAAGAATACTGAGTTGCATCCATCAAACACCATACCTACTGTAAAGCATGGTGGTGGAAACATCATGCTTTGGGGCTGTTTCTCTGCAAAGGGGCCAGGACGACTGATCCGGGTACATGAAAGAATGAATGGGGCCATGTATAGTGAGATTTTGAGTGCAAACCTCCTTCCATCAGCAAGGGCATTGAAGATGAAACGTGGCTGGGTCTTTCAACATGACAATGATCCAAAGCACACCGCCAGGGCAATGAAGGAGTGGCTTCGTAAGAAGCATTTTAAGGTCCTGGAGTGGCCTAGCCAGTCTCCAGATCTCAACCCTATAGAAAACCTTTGGAGGGAGTTGAAAGTCCGTGTTGCCAAGCGAAAAGCCAAAAACATCACTGCTCTAGAGGAGATCTGCATGGAGGAATGGGCCAACATACCAACAACAGTGTGTGGCAACCTTGTGAAGACTTACAGAAAACGTTTGACCTCTGTCTTTGCCAACAAAGGATATATCACAAAGTATTGAGATGAAATTTTGTTTCTGACCAAATACTTATTTTCCACCATAATATGCAAATAAAATGAAAAAAAACAGACAATGTGATTTTCTGGATTTTTTTTTCTCAGTTTGTCTCCCATAGTTGAGGTCTACCTATGATGTAAATTACAGACGCCTCTCATCTTTTTAAGTGGTGGAACTTGCACTATTGCTGACTGACTAAATACTTTTTTGCCCCACTGTACTACTCTTCTTCTATGTCACCATATAGGAAGGTTGTTGGGATGTCAAAATGTATCACTGTCATCTGTTGAATTGCAGCTACTGACATTAAAGTTCTTAATGTGGTTTGCTTCACGACTGGAGAAAATGTAGCATCATAATCTTCACCATGCTTTTGCGAGTACCCTTTTGCCACCAATCTTGCCTTAAACCAGTAAACTTTACCTTCTGAGTCATATTTGTTTTTGAAGACACACTTACATCAGGTAGCTCTTTTTCCTTGTGCTAGCTCAGTAAGCTCCCATGTTTGGAGATGGTTAAGGGACTCCATCTCTTCATTAGCAGCATTTACTCACTTCTGCTTCTTGTGAACAGGCAGTTTTTGCATCTCTTGCCATGACTGTGGCTCTGGTTCAGGAAGTGTTCTGATCATATAAGAAAGGTGTCTAGCTGGGATACCTTTGTATAGCATTTCTGATCTGACTGCAGGTTGACTTGGTTTTTCTGTGTCTTTCTTGGTGGCTTCAGAGCTTATCCATACTTCAGTGTTTTCCTATTTGGTGTCTGGATTTTCTGATTGAGATTCTTGTTCTTCCTTCTTAGGTTGAATAACTGGTGTAACTTCATGGAATTTGAGCGATACAGAGTTTTCATCAATCACTACATCTCTGCTGATTGTTACCGTGTTGGTCTCTGGGTGCAGCATTCTGTATCCCCTTTGAATTTCGCTATAGCCAACCAGGACTCCTTGCTTTGCATGTGATTTCCACTTGGAACGTTTTTCTTTGGGAACATACGTAAACGTTTTGCTTCCAAATATCCTGAGGTGCTTCAGGTTAGGCGTCATGCAGTTCCATAGCTCATATGGAGTTTTATTTGTGGCTTTACCTGAAACTCTGTTTTGAAGATAGCAAGCTGTCATGATCCCCCCAATACGTTGTACGTAGATTTGCATCAAACAACATACGCCTTCCACTTTCACAGAGCGTACTGGTCTTTCTCTCTGCAATACCATTTTGTTCTGGGTTGTATGGAATGGTAGTCTGGAACATGATTCCATCCTTTTTCAAAATGGTTTACACTTTACTGTATATTTGGTTCCTTTTTCTGCACTGAGAGCTTTTGGAATTCTTCCAAATTTGTTAAACACTACAGCAAGATATTCTTAAAGCTTCTGTGGAACTTCATCCTTACTGTGAAGCAGGTAGGCGACTGTATATCTGGAGCAGTCATCAATAAATGTGAGAAAACATTCCTTCTTTCTAGGAGTTTGAACACTTATTGGATTGCATACATCTGTGTGTATCAAATGCAGTGGCTTTGCAGATCTAGTGGTGTTTATTTTAGGAAAGGATTTTCTGGACATTTTCCCTTTAAGACAGCTAATGCATTTCATCATTTGATAAACACTGGTTGATTTCAATACCATTTGCATATTGAGCTAGCTTTCTTAATGCTTCTGGGTCTGTGTGCCCACGATGTCTTTGTCATACATGGATGTATTTCTTATGTAGATCTTGTCTAGCACTGTACACTCTTTCTTTGCATTTTAGCTGATAAAGTTCATCTTGGATTTTTCCTTCTGCAAGTGTGTGACCCTTCCTTGAGATGATGCAGCTGTTATCTTTAAAAGTAACTACATTCCCCTTTTGCATGAGCTTCTTTACTGACAGAAGATTGCTTTCAAGACTGGGAATAGAGAGGACATCCTTTATTGGGATCTTTTTGTTTTGTGCTGAGGAAACTGGACTGTGGAGGTAGGTCTCCTACTCCTTCTGAAGTCATATAGTGACCATTAGCTAAGATAGACTTTTCTGACTTGCTTACATTAAGGTCAGTGAAGAAATCATTGTTATTTGTCATATGCCTGCTTGCACCAGAATCCATACTCCATATATACTTTGCAGATGGGACTGTACTGACATTAATTGCATCTTTAACACATGCAGAATCTTCCTTTACAGCTGTTTTAACCCTTTGATGACTGTTCTCTTTTTTAAGCTGACTCATTCTTGCTTTCCAAATTCTGCAGTCTGCTTTAAGGAAGCTGGGTTTTTTACAGACAAAACATTCATGAGTTTCTCTTAGAGTGCTCTTATATTTAGGCAAATCTTGAGTCTTTAATGCTGTTTCTGCTCTGTATTCATTACTGCTGCTTACATGCTGTGTTTTTCTCTTGAATTCATCCATTCATCCACAAGTTTGCCTTTTCATATTCTAGTGTCAGCTCATCATCTGCCCGTGCATCTAGTGCAGTCATGAGTGTGTTATAACTCTCTGGAAGTCCACTTAATAAAAGTACAGCAACATGAACAATTTCTTCTACAATACCCCTGAGACACTCCACAATCTCTAAGGTGTTTCTTATATAGTCCTGCATATTCTGTCCATCACTTATCTTAGATTGATACAGCTTTCTCATCAGATAAAGCTTATTGCTGAGATATGATCTTTCATGCACTTTCTGTAACTCATCCCACATCTCCTTTGCAGTTGCACACTTGCATATATGTACAATTCTGATTATCATCTACACTGAGGGAGATCATGCTTTGTGCTTTCTGATCCTTCTCTAGTCAATCATCTGGCAATGGATGAGGCATTTGTTCCTTAGTATATTTCCACATACCTTTTCTTATGAGCAGCATCTTCACTTTGAATTTCCAGGACTGGTAGTTCTGGTTAGTGAGGCTTGGCACTGAGAAATTGATAGGATTGCTGCTAGTGGACATCTGCTCTCTTGCTTTGTGCTGCTTTTGCTTTGGGCTTCTATTGCTGTGTTACTCTGGGGTTCTGTGTCACTCTGGGTGCATGACCTGTTGGCAGTGGATTACTCAGGATACTCTCCAAGTGTGTGATAACAGAACTTCTTTATTCAGGAACAAATGGAACAATATATAATAAGCTTAGTCTATCAGGAATAAATCATTGTGTGCATCTGTGCAGCATCTACTGCAGGCTGCTTCTCTCATACACAGACACAGGAAATACAGTCAGCTGCTCTCCCTGTGTGAGCCTCTGGGAGGTTTTTGGTCTAACTTTATAAACCGCATACAAATCTAGCAACTAAACACTCAAAAACAGGAAAGGAGTTGTTGCACCAAACATATTCCAACAGTATCAGATGGGTTTATAATGATTGTAATATTAAGAATTGGGAAAAAAAATTCTCTTAAAGTGGGGCAATTTTCATCTTTCTCAGGATCAATCCTTTAATATTATAATTTAGGCTTTATGGTACTGCGTCTCTTTTCAATTTCCTTACTGTGTAACTACGAAAAATGATTGGCATCCACTCTACCACTTTTATTTGAATTCGTTTTTAATTATTTTAGCTTTGAAAAATAACTCCACATCATTATTACTCCTTCGTCAAAAGTTACAGTTGGCACTATACAGTGAAACAGGTGATGTATTTCTGGAATTCGCCAAACTCACACTCATCCAGCTAGAGAAGTTGGATTCATCACTTCACATAATATCTTTCCATTGCTCCAGAGTCCAGAGGTGGTGTGTTTTACTCTACTCCTGCTCTATCTGGCACTTGGCATTGGTTGGTGATTTCTTGGAATTACTTGGTGAGGTTAGTCTTTAATGCTGCCTAACAACAGGAAACCATGCAATGTGATCTGCCACTTTGTATCTTAGTTTATTGTAGCATCTAGTTGCTTCCACTTTTCAATAATACCTATCACAGTTTATCAAAGAATATCTAGAAGGAAATAAATTTCACAAACTGACTTCTTGCAATGGTGGCATCTTTTTAGTCTTACAATCAAATTCAGAGAGCTCTTTACAGCAAAATATTCTTTTATATATTTTAGGAAAGGCAAACTGTATGGCTAAAGGGTTGATTTTATACATGTGTGGCAATGAAACTGAATGAAGAATTTATCTGTTGCTCTCTTTTTTTATATGATTTTATGAAATGTTTAAATGCATCAAATTAAAAACTTTCTTCAATTACATCTACAGCACTCGGTAAGGTTTGATGTATTTGTACACAATTACTCAAGTTAGAAAAAAAATTATAAATAAAGCTTGTTTATGCAGCAACTTTTCCAGATTTTGGGAAGTAGCTGCTTTATATTTTCTATTTAAAAGTGGTAAAATAGATTTATCTATCTAAATGTGCCAAAAACTGTCATTTATGACTTGGGTAATACAATATTTTTTAAGTGTATTAGACACAATGGCCCCCAATTCATCAAGACTTTTACATAAAAAAGTGGCGTAAAAGCTTTGAAAAGTCACAGTTTTTCATCAGCTTCGAGTTGCACCAAAGTGTTGTGACTATTGACATTTTCACGCTAGTTTGTTCCAGCTCCATTAAAATGGTCACAACTGGGGCGGGATGGGGGCATGATTGGGGTGAAACGCGTGTTGGGGCTGCATGGTCGGACGGAAAAAGAAGACTTATATGGCTATGACCTTTCCTTATGCATTCTAGTATTGATTTATTAATATTGATGTCTAACTTACTTGTAGCAACAACGGTTATTTGTCTGGATGATGTATTGATGAGCATTGGTTTGCTGCAGTATTTATTTATATACATCATGCTAGTGTATTGCACTTTAGTAGGATAATTGTGGTCTAAATTTCCCGGTATGCACGTTTTGTACGCCTCAGATTTTTTTTTACTGTTTGTGTCCTTCAATCTCTGTCTATATAATATTTTATAATCATTTGATATTTTTTTATGGTATAAAAAATAAAGTATTACTTTGATTAATTTTAAACGGGTTTTTGTACTCCCTTTCTCTCTGTGTATATAACTATGGGTGGAGTATACCTGTTGCCCTTGATATAATTATCAGAGGCATTGGAGTTTTTTGTAGTCTGGGTGTTTTGTATTCATGTTCTAAAATTATGTTGTTAGTTGTTGAGGCTTATAATCAAGAGGAGGCAATTTGGGATCAACATTTTAATGTGTTTGCTTTTAGTTGCAAGTTTTGGTCCCAAAACACATTTGATCACAAAGTGCACATGAATTTCATAGATAGTGAACATAATGGGCAATTAAATATCTTCTGATAGAATCATAGAATCGTAGAGTTGGAAGGGACCTCCTGGGCCATCTGGTCCAACCCCCTGCTCAAAGCAGGATTCGCTAAATCATCCCAGTCAGATGTCTGTCCAGCCTCTGTTTGAAGACTTCCATTGAAGGAGAACTCACCACTTCTCGTTGCAGCCTGTTCCACTCATTGATCACTCTAACTGTCAAAAAGTTTTTTCTAATATCTAATCTGTGTCTCCTCCCATTCAGTTTCATCCCATTGCTTCTAGTCTTTCCTTGTGCAAATGAGAATAAAGTTGATCCTTCTACAATGTGACAGCCCTTTAGATATTTGTAGACAGCTATTAAGTCTCCTCTCAGTCTTCTCTTTTGCAAACTAAACATTCCCAAATCCTGCAACCTTTCCTCATAAGACAGGGTTTGCAGACCGGTCACCATTCTGGTCGCTCTTTTCTGAACTTGCTCCAGTTTGTTGATGTCTTTTTTAAAATGTGGTGCCCAAAACTGGACACAATATTCCAGATGAGGTCTGACCAAAGAGGAGTAGAGGGAAATAATGACTTCACGTGATCTAGACTGTATGCTTCTGTTAATACATCCTAGAACTGCATTTGCTTTTTTGGCTGCTGCATCACACTGTTGACTCATATTCAGTCTGTGATCTATTAGTATGCCCAAGTCTTTTTCACATGTGCTGTCACTTAGCCCTATTCCTCCCATTCTATATATGCTTTTTTCATTTTTATTGCCCAGATGTAGTACTTTGCATTTCTCCCTGTTAAAAACCATTCTGTTAGTTGCTGCCCACTTCTCCAGTTTATTTAAATCTTTTTGAATCCTCTCTCTCTCTTCTCTAGTATTAGCTATCCCTCCTAGCTTTGTGTCATCAGCAAATTTAATCAGTTTACCCTCAATTCCTTCATCTAAATCGTTGATAAAGATGTTGAACAATACAGGGCCCAGGACAGAGCCCTGTGGTACCCCACTTGAGACATTCTTCCAACTGGATGTGCAGCCATTTACGACCACTCTTTGGGTCCAATCACTAAGCCAGTTATGAATCCACCTAACAGTTGCCTTGTCCATTCCATACTTAGTCATTTTTTCAATAAGGATTGTATGAGAGACTTTGTCAAATGCTTTGCTGAAGTCAAGATATACTATATCTACAGCATTTCCTTGATCCACCCAATCAGTGATACCGTCATAGAAGGAAATTAAGTTAGTCTGACATGACTTATTAGTTACAAACCCATGCTGACTCTGTTTAATCACTTCATTCTAATCCAGGTATTGACATACATGTTGTTTAATAATTTGTTCAAAGATCTTTCCTGATATAGAAGTCAGACTCACCGGTCTATAGTTGCCTGGGTCCACCTTCTTCCCCTTTTTGAAGATAGGAACAACATTTGCTCTTCTCCAGTCTTCTGGCACTTCTCCTGTTCTCCAACAATTTTCAAAGATTATGGAGAGGGGTTCAAACATTTCTTCTGCTATCTCCTTCAGTACTCTAGGGTGTAATTCATCTGGACCTGGAGACTTGAATTCATTTAGGTTAGCTAAGTGTTTCCTCACTATCTTTCTGTTTATAGATATCCTGGATTCTTCCATTCCCTTAATAGGACAGTGAATAACAGTTGATGTTACATTTCCTTCCTGGGAGAAAACAGATGCAAAATAGGAATTTAAAAGTTCAGCCTTCTCAACATCCTGTCTTACCATTTCATCATTTTCATCCTGTAAAAATCCTATAGCATCTTTGACTTTTATTTTACTTTTGACATATCCCCAAAATCCTTTATTATTGCTTTTGACATCTCTTGCAAGCCTCAATTCATTTTCAGATTTAGATAATCTGATTTGTGCCCTGCAGGTTCTGCAGACAGCATTATATTCTTCTTTAGATATGCCTCCCTCTTTCCATTTTCTAAACATTTTTTTCTTCCTTTTTAGCATGTGCTTAAGTTCTGTGTTCATCCATCCTGGTTTCCTTAAATGCTTCCTATTCTTCCCTCTTTTCGGAATTGTTAACAACTGTGCTTTGAGAATTTCATTTTTCAAGATTTCCCATTCTTCCTGGACATTTTTATCTTTAAGGATATCCATCCTTTGGATCCCTCCAATTCTCTTTCTGAATACCTTAAAATCTGCCTTTCTGAAATCTAACCTTGACGTCTGAGTCTTCACAGGTCTTCCTCCTCTAGTTATCCAAAATTCTAAAATAGCATGGTCGCTACCTCCTAGGGTCCCAGCCACTTTTACCTCCTCAACAAATTCCTCCTTGTTTATAAGGATTAGATCCAAGGTAGCAGTTCCCCTTGTTTTCTCCCTTACCTAATAAGGGAGAAAACTTATGCTATCCTTATGCTATCCTTTATTCTATTAAAATGTAGCATTTAATAAGGTGACCCCAAATTACAAACTAAAGTGATATAAAGGTAAAACTATATTAGCGTAAAGGTTGAAACTCGGGTTCGATTCCTGCATGAGATTACCAGGTAGAACTCCCAAGTCTACAGAGGGCCTCTTCTTAACATTGAGATTCAGTTGATGATTAGACATGGAATTCTTACATGTAGACTGATCCTGCTACATATGCTTTAAATTGCAGATGTGTATGCACTTAGTGTAAGTTATACCATCAATGAGGAACTTCTGTGATTCTATAGTTTTTGTTAAGTACTAGAGGATATATTTTGGAGGAAGTTCAGTGTTATTACATAACATTCCAATAAAGGGTTACATTGTGTAATTATGATCAGAGCCTTTCCAACATAACCACAAAATGGAGCTCCACACCAGCTGAGTACTATGGTATTCCCTGTACAGTACCTCTCATTCTGTTAATATAACCACATTTTATCAGTGTCCTGTACTTAGATTTCATTACCTTTGCCATTGCCTGCAGGTGCACTCTCTGTAAGGAATGGAATTGCAAGTTTTTCTTTTAATGCTGTAGACTGTGTAATGTAATTTTTTATTTAATGTAATATTTTTCAAATATGGATAAACACATACTCAAGTGCACATACGTACAAATACAGGAACGATGTATATCTTTGTACCGTGTTAGCCAGTAGATAGAAAAATATTCAGAATTGGGAGTCCTCAGTGGTACAAACACACTTATAACACCCATTCATAGAAACTGCACATATACAGTGGTGCATCAGAGTATGTGAATGTGACCTAAAACTACATCAGATTTTCATACAAGTCCCAAAAGTAGATAAAGAAAATCAAATTAAACTAAAATGTCAAAAACATTAAAGAAAATTAATCAATATCATAAGTTATGAAGGAGAGGAAAATAGAAAATCAGTGGACAAGACTAGAGATGAGTGAATTTATTCGAATTCGGTTCCGAATACGATTGGAATCGAATATTGTTTTTGAAATATTCGTCAAACACAGCCGAACATCATTACAGTCAATGGGAGTAGAAATTACCGAATATGCATGTGTCTAATATATGTTCCTCCTCTGTAGGGTTTATCTCATATGACAGCTTTTTCAGAATAGTTACACATAGCTATTCCTGTATGGTTAATTTTGTATAGTTGTACATGTATATCTTGTACTCCCAGTTATTTTTCATTAACTAATTATTTTCATAGACCCCTACACTGTGACTGCCAAAACGTGGTACTGAGGTGTCGCTGCCCTTTCAATCATAATTTAAATAATTGTATCTATGTCTCTGCTTTTATTACAATTATTACAATAAAGCTATATATACATTTTTTCTTATGTGCTTCGTTGTACATTTCTCTTTCGGTTACTTATGTCTTTATATCATGTAAAGCAATGTGATATATCCTCAATCCTTGTAATTGCTGCTAAATACCTAGGGAATTCGTTTGCATTCAAAATCAGCACTTGCACTTTTGTATTGCTTGAGTAAGGTCCACATTTCTGGACCGAAACGCTGCCATATGGGCAATTAAATCACACGTGATTTTCACTTATTTGGTGTGCTGCCTCTGTTTTTTGGATATATCTGCAAGGACTGATATGTACTGGGGGCTCTGCACCCCTACTATTTGTGGTGCTGCTTTTTGTTCTTTTTTTCTATGTTTGCATAAAGCAATAAAAGTGAATTTGATTCTATAGGATTGATAAGAACAGCTTGTAAGGAGCTGAGATGGATGGCGAGGAAGGTGAGCAGATGACTGCAGAATAGATATCAATGGAATGGAGAGAAATGACTGGTATCTTAAGAGTTACTATAATAGAATGAAGCATTTGGAAATATAGAGAGCAGTGCCAAACAGGCAGAAATTCAGCCAGGTCTGAGGAACCACCATAAATTTTGGTGTTCTGTTTGTAAGTAGAGCAAATATCAAATACAGGGTGGGCCATTTATATGGATACATCTACATTAAATGGGAATGGTTGGTGATATCAACTTCCTGTTTGTATCACATTAGAATATGGGAGGGGGGAAACTTTTCAAGATGGGTGGTCACCATGGCGGCCATTTTGAAGTCAGACATTTTTGATCCAACTTTTTTTTTCAATGGGAAGAGGGTCATATGACACATAAAACTTATTGAGAATTTCACAAAAAAACAATGGTGTGCTTGTTTTTAATGTAACTTTATTATTTAATGAGTTATTTACAAGTTTATGACTACTTATAAAATGTGTTCAAAGTGCTGCCCATTGTGTTGGATTGTCAATGCAACCCTCCTCCCACTCTGATAGCAACATCGCAGGTTATTACACTTGGGGTTATTTAGTTTGGAGAATCGAAGGCTTAGGGGTGATCTTATTACAATGTATAAATATATGTGGGGACAATACCAAGACCTTATTAATGATCATTTTACTGTTAGACCTGTGACGGGGACAAGGGGGCATCCTCTATGTCTGGAGGAAAGAAGGTTTAAGCATACTCACAGACGCGGATTCTTTACTGTAAGAGCAGTGAGACTATGGAACTCTCTGCCATATGATGTTGTAATGAGTGATTCCCTACTAAAATTTAAGAAGGGACTGTATGCCTTTCTTGAAAAGTATAATATTACAGGTTATATACACTAGTTTCCTTAATATTGCGTTGATCCAGGGAGCTAGTCTGATTGCCATATGTGGAGTCGGGAAGGAATTTTTTTCCCCAATGTGAAGCTTACTGTTTGCCACATGGGGATTTTTTGCCTTCCTCTGGATCAACATGTTAGGGCAAGTTAGGATAGGATATGGGTTGAACTAGATGGACTTAAAGTCTCCCTTCAACCTTAATAACTATGTTACTATGTAAATGCTAGCACAGGTTTCCAGTATCCATTGTTTCAGATGCTGCACATCTCGTATCGTCACAGCCTAGACAATTGCCTTCAGATGACCCCAAAGATAAAAGTCTAAGAGGGTCAGATCGGGAGACCTTGGTGGCCAATCCACTTTCCAGGAAACTGTTCATGTAGGAATGCTCGGACTTGACACTCATAATTGATGGTATGGAGTGGTAAATGGGGTACAAAAATTGTGGGGCCATTCTTCACATGATGATACGTTGCCCTCTTTATGCACTGAAGATGGCATGTTCCAAGAGATTTTCCAGCAAGATGGTGCACCAACACATTATGGGTGTCAGGTCCGAGCATTCCTACAAGGAATCTGACCCCCTTAGTTTAGCATTTTTTCTGCGGTGTTGCTATCAGTGTGTCAAGAGTGGGAGAAAAGGGTTGCATTGACAATCCAAAACATTGTAAAACACAAAGCAGTACTAGGCTTTAGTGCTACCTTCCACAAAACACTAACTGCTCCTTGTTCCCCAATATCTGCATCTGAACATCTGCAACTATGGCAGAAAAATCCAAAATTCCTAAAAAGGCTGTTGTGATGGGACAGGGACGTGGACGTGGGGTCATTGGTGCCCAACAAGGCACAGAGTCTGGGAGATCGAAGAAGGTTGATGCATCTAGTTTCCTGGTGAAATTTCCCGGTCTGGAACATAAACGGGCCTGGAAGCCAGAAGAACAAGAGCAGATACTGTCTTGGATGGCTGATAAGTCCTCAACGAAATGTTCTAGCAGCACCCAATTGTCCATGACAAAACAGTCTACTGTCCATACTGTCATCCTATTCTCAACTTGTTCCTAGTTCATCACCCGGTCAGGAGTCACAGGAAACATTTGACTCCAACCTTGGTCACTCCGAGGATCTGTTTGATCCATTCCCTTGCATTGCCTCTGGCCTCTCACCGAACGACATTGAAGAGGAACGTGAGGGGGTATCGTCTGTTGATGATGGCCAAATATTTGAAACCCCACGGCCAGAAAAAAGCCACTTTCATCCACGTGATATACCGGGAGAAGAGGTGGAGGCTGATGGTGATGGCACACAGTTGCCATCTGGCCAGTCACCAATATCAACACGGAAGGAGGATGACATAGACGACAAGGTGGTTGATGATGAGATCACCGATCCGACCTGGACCTTTGGCATGCATAGCCAGCACAGCAGCACAGAAGATGAAGGTGGATACGTAGCACCAACAAAGGCACCAAGGGCTACTGGTTTGAGCAGAGTGCGAAGTGTGTCAACTGTTGCCAAGAGCAATCCCTCTGTACCCCAAGTCAAGGTAAGGGTGCATTCAGCCGCTGTCTGGAAATTTTTTTCCAATAGTCCTTCTGAACCAAATGTTGTCATCTGTAGCATTTGCCATAGGAAGCTGAGCAGAGGCCAGGGCAAAGGCAACCAAAGCACCACCAGTATGCGGAAATACATGGCAGCCAAGCACCCTAGTCGTTGGGCTGAACAACAGGGTACCAAATCAGTGTCTGCGACTGCCGGTCAAACCACTGCCATGCCGCCTGTGATATGCCCTTTCCACTCTGCTGGGCAGGAGGCAGGTGATCATCATACCTCTTGCTCACAAGCTGCAGTTGCACAGACACAGGCCACAACAAGCTTATCCACTTGTTTGTCCCAGGAAAGCGTCCAATTGTCCGTGCCCCAGATGTATGAAAGGACGCGTAATTACCAAGCCACGCACCCACAAACACAAATACTGAATGCCCACATTGCCAAGTTGCTAGCCGTGGAGATGTTGCCGTTTAGGCTTGTGGGGACTCAGTCTTTCCGTGATCTTTTGGCTGTGGCTGCCCCACGATACTCGGTTCCCAGCCGGCACTATTTTTCCTGGTGTGCCGTCTCTGCGTTACACCAGCACGCCTTAAACAATCTAAAGCGTGCTCTCACCAATGCCGTAACCGGGAAGGTCCATCTTACAACAGACATGTGGACAAGTACTTGTAGCCAGGGACGATACATCTGTGTCAAGGCACACTGGCTCAACCTAGTGGAGGGTGGAACAAAGTCTCAAACTGGACCATCAACACATATCGTACCCACGCCACGAATAGCATGAATAGCATTCCCAACCTCAATCAGGGTTTCCGCCTCATCATATACGTCCAGTCTCCCCTCTTCCTCCTCCACCGCCTCATCATCCTATGCTGAATTTCCTTCCACATCAACTCCCAAGTTGGGAGCTGTGCAGCAGCGCATCGGCAAAGCGGCAAAATGCTCTGCTGAAGCTGATCTGCTTAGGTGAAACACCACACACTGCAGCAGAGCTGTGGCAAGGTATAAAACAAAAGACCGATCAGAGGCTCTCCCCACTGTAACGCCAACCTGGTTTGGTTGTCTGCGACAATGGGCGTAACCTGGTGGCGGCTTTAAAGCTTGGGAAGATGGTACACGTGCCATGCATGGCTCACGTGCTGAACCTAGTGGTGCAGAAATTTATAAAAACATACCTTGACTTGTCGTACGTACTTGAGAAGGAGCGCCGTATTTGCGCCCATTTCCGCCACTCGTCAACCGCTTTTGGCGGTCTTGCAGCGCTTCAAAAGCAATTGAATTTGCCAAACCACAGACTCATTTGCGACCTGCCAACATGGTGGAACTCAACATATTTGTTGGCAAGGGTAAATAAGCAGCAGAGGGCACTTTCTGAATACCAGCTTAAACATGCCCATCACTCTGAGACTCAGCCAAGACACATAACAACTGTCGAGTGGGCGTGGATTGCTGATATTTGTGAGGTGTTTGATAACTTTGAGTACCTGCACCAAGCTAGTGAGCGGTGATCAGGCTATTATCAGCGTAACCATCCCTATGCTATTTCTGCTGAAAAAAATCGCTGCAGAATCAAAAAATGGAATCTTTGCGTGCCCAGCAGCTGGGTATGGAGCAAGATTTCACAATGGGTGATCCTACCCAGCCCAGCCAATATCATCACGTAACATTGGGGGATGAAGATGATGATGAAAATAAAGAGGGAGAGGACTTCTTTTTCAGTGGTACCGAGGGGACACCTCTTGCTACAGAGGGGAAACCCAACCCCAGCTTCATGTCTGTCCAGCATGGGTGGGCTGAAGAGGAGGAAGAGTCAGTGTGAGGAGAGGATGGGTATTGTTCCTCCTTCAGGGGTCACAGAACATTTGCCTCTTTGCAGCTTGGCACACATGGCACACTTCATATCTGACTGTCTGTGCCAAGACCCTCACGTAATCCACATTTTCAATAGCAACCTATACTGGTTGGCCACCTTTCTAGACCCATGGTACAAGGACAAATTTCCTTCGCTACTGTTGCAGTCACCAAGGGGTTTCACAATGGAATCCTTCAAGAAGGCCATTGTCGATCATTTGATGGCAACAGCACCCTCAGACATCACTGCTAGCAGAGATACCAGCTCTGTGCAACAGCATGCATTAATGGGGAGAGATATGCCAAGCAGGTCCAAAAGAGGTGGTGGTAAAATGTCCACAAACTGGGCCATCTTAAATAAACAGGCTCATCAACAAGGACTAGCTGGAACAGTAGCAATCTCAAGGAGGGAGAATGTTGTGAGTTCATTTTCCCCTTCACTACTGAGGCCCGAGGAACTCCCTCTTCTGGTAAAGAAAGGTAGTGAGCCTGATTATCAAACACCTGGGCCTGATGATGATGACTGGCTGAGTGGAGTTACTGACTGGATATAAGGCTGCCGACGCCCTTCTGCCCTGCGGGTGATTTCTCTGTGGGATCCTTGGAGACCAGTCTGAATTCCTGCTCTTCTAAAGCTGAGTTTTCTGCTCGGCTTTTTGCATTCGTGCTTTGACTTTGTTTTGCCTTGTTTTTCTGTATTTCTGCCATTCCTTGCTGGGGTGTGCTGAATTCCTTTAGCTCTGTCTTTTCTGAAAATACCTGAGTGCTGATTTAGTTTTTGAAGCCTAGCTGCTTCAGGGTCTTTTTTCATATCAGCTTGTTGGCTTATGTCTTTGATAGGGTTTTGGCAGATTGCAGACAGCAACCTTCCTTTCCTGTTCTGTGTAGTTAGCTTGGGCCCCATCATTTCCTCAGCCTATCTTTCTATCTGTGTGAGTGTTTTTTCATCTTGCTTCACCGTCATTATATGTTGGGGGCTGCCTTTTACTTTGGGGTCTGCTCTGGGGCAGTTTAGATTTCCTTTTCTGTCTTTAGGCTATTTATCTCTCCGGCTGTGATCGAGGGGTCTAGGGCATCGTTGGAGCCCCCCACGGCTACTGCTAGTTGTGTTGATAGGTTCAGGGGTCTGCAATCTGATAGTTGCCAACTTCTCTGGTTTTCTGGACGTGGCTTCTATTTTTGTGTCTGCCTCCTACGGTGACTCAATCATAACAGAATCACCCGCCATACCGCAGATCCTAGGGTACTCAATAGCAGGAAAGAATTGTAAAAAAAAAAAAAAAAAAAAAAAAAGTGTATATTTTTTCCTCTATATCTCTGAGGCCGTAGGGGGAATTTTTTTTTCTCTCAATGGAGATAAAGCAATTGTCTGATCGTGTGGAGCAGCTCGCTGCGGAAGTGAGGGGAATTTCCGCCTACCTTGCTCATTCACATGCTGCTGAACCAAAGATTCCTACACCTGATGTATTTTTTGGGGATCGGTCTAAATTTTTGAATTTCAAAAATAATTGTAAATTATTTTTTGCCTTGAAGCCTAACTCGTCAGGGAGCTCCGCGCAGCAGGTTAAAATTGTCATCTATTTGCTGCGTGGCGATCCCCAGGATTGGGCGTTTTCTTTGAAACCAGATGATCCTATTCTGACTAATGTGAATGCATTTTTTCAGGCCTTGGGGTTGTTGTATGACGAACCTAATGCCATTGATCAGGCTGAAAAGACCCTGCTGGCATTGAACCAGGGTCGAGATTCTGCAGAATTGTACTGTCAAAAATTCCGAAAGTGGGCAGTACTTACTACCTGGAATGATAATGCCTTGGCTGCTCTCTTTCGGAAGGAGTGGTCAGAAGCCGTAAAAGATACTATGGTGGGATTTCCTGTTCCCTCTGGTCTTGACGATTCTATGTCATTAGCCATTCAGGTTGATCGGCGTTTGCGCGAACGCAAAGCTGCACGAGAGGTGTTGCCACCTGTTGAACAAATGTCTGAACCTATGCAATGTGATAGAGTTTTCTCCAGAGAGCAGCGTCAGGAGTTCAGAAGGCGTAATAAGTTGTGTTTTTTCTGTGGAGATGCCTCGCATATTATTTCTGTCTGTCCTAAACAAGAGAAACGCTTTGCACACACGTTTTCTGTTGGTGGTGTTCCACCTAAGTTTCTTCTGGCTATTACTCTGATCTGCTCCCTGTCCACATTTTCCGCCAAGGCTTTTGTGGATTCGTGAGCAGCCCTAAACCTAATGGACTTGGATTTTGCTAAACGTTGTGGATTTCCGATGACACCTCTGCAGACGCCTATCCCTTTGAGGGGATTGATGCTACTCCTTTGGCTAAAAATAAACCTCAGTTTTGGACCCAGGTGGTAATGCGGGTCGCCCCAGACCATCAAGAAAATTGCAGATTTTTGGTGTTGCATAATCTGCATGATACTATTGTTCTGGGGTTTCCCTGGTTACAAATTCATAATCCAGTTTTGGATTGGAAATCTGTGTCTGTGGTGAGTTGGGGTTGTCAGTGTGCCTTTAGTGAGGCTCCGGTGTTTTCTACCTCTCCTCAGTCGCATGATGTTCCTGATTATTTGGCGGACTTTTATGATGTATTTAGTGAGAATGAGTCTGCGTCTCTGCCTCCTCATAGGAGTTATGACTGTGCAATTGAACTGAGCCCAGGTTGTAAATTTCTCAAGGGTCGGCTCTTCAATTTATCTGTACCCGAGCACGAGGCTATGCAATCCTATATTAAGGAGGCGTTGGAGAAGGGTCATATTAGACCATCCTCGTCACCCTTAGGTGCCGTTTTTTTTTTTGTAGCCAAAAAGGATGGATCATTAAGACCTTGTATTGATTATCGTGCCCTCAACAAAATTACTGTTAAATATCAGTATCCGTTACCCCTGATTTCTGATCTATTCTCCAGAGTTAAAGGTGCTTGCTGGTTTACCAAGCTTGACCTCAGGGGGGCGTATAGTCTTATTCGCATTAAGCATGGGGATGAATGGAAGACGCATTTAATACTCCGGAGGGACATTTTGAGTACCTGGTGATGCCTTTTGGGCTCACTAATGCCCCTTCTGTCTTCCAGTGCTTCATGAACGATATTTTCCGAGATTTTGTTGATAAATTTTTGATTATCTATCTGGATGATATTTTGATCTTCTCCAAGGATTGGGATTCTCATGTGGAACATATTCGGACTGTGTTCCGGATCTTGAGGGAGAATTCCCTGTATGTCAAAGGATCTAAATGCCTTTTTGGAGTACAGAGGATTTCTTTTTTGGGATTTATTTTGTCCCCGTCAACTATTGAAATGGACCCGGCCAAGGTACAGGCCATTTACGATTGGGTTCAGCCCACTTCTTTGAAGGCCCTCCAGAAGTTTTTGGGTTTTGCTAATTTTTATCGGAAATTTATAGCAAAATTTTCTAGTATTGCCAAGCCATTGACTGATTTGACTAAGAAGGGTGCTGATGTGTTAAATTGGTCTCCGGAGGCTGTTTCTTCCTTTCAGGAGCTGAAGCGAAGATTCACCTCCGCCCCGGTTTTGCGGCAACCTGATGTCTCACTTCCGTTCCAGGTAGAGGTGGATGCTTCTGAGATTGGTGCAGGAGCTGTTTTGTCCCAAAAGGATCCTGTAACATCTAAAATGAATCCCTGTGCTTTCTTTTCCCGAAAGCTCTCTCCATCTGAACGTAACTATGATGTGGGGAATCGGGAACTGTTGGCCATGAAATGGGCATTTGAGGAGTGGAGACATTGGTTGGAGGGAGCTAAGCATCAAGTCGTGGTCCTCACTGACCACAAGAATTTGATTTACCTAGAGTCGGCTAAGCGCTTGAACCCTAGACAGGCTAGGTGGGCCTTGTTTTTTACACGTTTTGATTTGGTGGTTTCTTTTCTTCCTGGAACTAAGAATGTCAAGGCAGATGCCCTCTCTAGGAGCTTCTTTGCTGATTCTCCTGTGGTGACCAAGCCTGCTACCATCTTAGGCGAAGGGGTAGTTCTTTCTGCCATTTCGCCCGATTTGAGACTTGCTCTGGAAGAGTTACAGGAGGACAAACCTGTGCGTTGTCCCAGTGGAAAGTTGTATGTTCCTGACCAGTGGAAGAAGAGAGTGATGTCTGAAGTTCATTGCTCTGCTTTGGCTGGTCATCCAGGTATTTTTGGTACTAGAGATCTGGTGAGTCGGTCTTTTTGGTGGCCCTCCTTGTCTCGTGATGTCAGGAATTTTGTGCAGTCCTGTGGAACGTGCTCCCGGTCTAAATCGTGTTCTCGCTCTAGTGGGTTGTTGTTGCCTTTGCCTGTCCCCAAGAGGCCATGGACCCATATTTCAATGGATTTCATCTCTGATATGCCTGTCTCTCAAAGGATGACTGTTATTTGGGTGATTTGTGATAGGTTCTCTAAGATGGTTCATCTTGTACCACTCCCTAAGTTGCCGTCTTCCTCTGAGTTGGTGCCCCTGTTTTTACAACAGGTGGTTCGCTTGCACGGGATTCCTGAGAACATTGTATCTGACAGAGGAGTCCAGTTTGTGTCTAGATTTTGGAGAACTTTCTGTTCCAAGCTGGGAATTCAGTTGTCCTTCTCCTCTGCTTTTCACCCTCAGACCAATGGGCAGACAGAGAGAACAAACCAGACCTTGGAGTCATATTTGAGATGTTTTATTTCTGCTGATCAGGATGATTGGGTTTCATTTTTGCCCTTGGCCGAATTTGCTCTAAATAATAGAGCTAGTTCTGCCACTTTGATGTCACCTTTTTTTTGTAACTTTGGGTTTCATCCTCGATTTTCTTCAGGGCAGGTGGAGCCCTCTGCCTGCCCAAGTGTTGACACTGTGGTGGAGAGAATGCACCAGATCTGGGACCAAGTGGTGGATAAGTTATCTCTCTCCCAGGAAAAGGCCCAGCGGTTTTCCAACCGACATAGGACCATTGGTCCCAAGCTTAAGGTTGGTGATATGGTGTGGTTATCATCAAAAAATATTGCTATGAAGGTGGCTTCTCCTAATTTTAAGCCTAGATTTATAGGACCTTACAAGATTTTGGAAATTATTAATCCGCTCTCTTTTCGTTTGGCTCTTCCTGTCACATTTAAAATCCATAATGTGTTCCATAAATCTTTGTTGAAGAGGTTTGTTGAGCCTGTTGTTCCGGGGGTGGCACCTCCAGACCCTGTATTGGTTGAAGGTAGCATGGAATATGAGGTAGAGAAAGTACTGGATTCCCGTCTGGCTAGACGGAGACTCCAGTATTTGGTTAAGTGGAAGGGTTATGGTCAGGAGGATAATTCCTGGGTCTCTGCCTCTGATATTCATGCCAAAAGATCTGTGCGTGCCTTTCATCGGGCTCACCCTGATCGCCCTGGTGGCGTGGTTGAGGGTTCGGTGAACCCTCCTCAAGGGGGAGGTACTGTTGTGAGTTCATTTTCCCCTTCACTACTGAGGCCCGAGGAACTCCCTCTTCTGGTAAAGAAAGGTAGTGAGCCTGATTATCAAACACCTGGGCCTGATGATGATGACTGGCTGAGTGGAGTTACTGACTGGATATAAGGCTGCCGACTCCCTTCTGCCCTGCGGGTGATTTCTCTGTGGGATCCTTGGAGACCAGTCTGAATTCCTGCTCTTCTAAAGCTAAGTTTTCTGCTTGGCTTTTTGCATTCGTGCTTTGACTTTGTTTTGCCTTGTTTTTCTGGATTTCTGCCATTCCCTGCTGGGGTGTGCTGAATTCCTTTAGCTCTGTCTTCTGAAAATACCTGAGTGCTGATTTAGTTTTTGAAGCCTAGCTGCTTCAGGGTCTTTTTTCATATCAGCTTGTTGGCTTACGTCTTTGATAGGGTTTTGGCAGATTGCAGACAGCAACCTTCCTTTCCTGTTCTGTGTAGTTAGCTTGGGCCCCATCATTTGCTCAGCCTATCTTTCTATCTGTGTGAGTGTTTTTTCATCTTGCTTCACCGTCATTATATGTTGGGGGCTGCCTTTTACTTTGGGGTCTGCTCTGGGGCAGTTTAGATTTCCTTTTCTGTCTTTAGGCTATTTATCTCTCCGGCTGTGATCGAGGGGTCTAGGGCATCGTAGGAACCCCCACGGCTACTGCTAGTTGTGTTGATAGGTTCAGGGGTCTGCAATCTGATAGTTGCCAACTTCTCTGGTTTTCTGGACGTAGCTTCTATTTTTGTGTCTGCCTCCTACGGTGACTCAATCATAACAGGAGAAGTTGAACAAGATGGTCAATGACTATCTAAGTGACAATACTTGCGTCCTTCCTGAAGCTTCTGTACTGTTTAATTACTGGGTATCCAAGCTGCATGGTTGGCCCGACCTCTCCTTCTATGCCTTGGAGGTGCTAGCCTGCCCAGCTGCTTGTTAGGAACGGCGGAACGCACTAAATAAAAATAATAATAAAGTGCATTCGCCGCTCGGGGTCCTCTGTGCAGTAGGTGATATAACCGCTGCTAAGTGGTGGCAGAAGCAATATGGCGGTAATGCGCACAGGGTTAAACGTCACCCACGTGCACAGAGCAATCTTTGTTAAGTCACAGAGATGACAAATAAACACAAATACACAGACTGAGCCTGTTGAGGTCACAGTATCAGTATTAATAGACACACGGTATCAGGTCACAGGAGTAGCCCAAAATGGCGGCACTGCGTCCGTCTAGACCTACCGTGTGTTCGGCGTCGCAGCTGCAGACACTAAGGAGAGCTGCTACTGCAGCGCGGCGTGGACACTGCCGCTGAACGACAAGGCTATGACACAAGCGCAATGTCGGACGCTAGCAGCTGTGGATGCTGCAGCAGAGGAGCGCTGGTGCAGATTCTAACTCAGTCCCTAACCACATACGTAATATCAGAGGGAAGGGATTTTATAATGAGTCATTCACCAGAATCATACATCCGTCCTCATACACACAGCAGCAAGTAAGTCTATACTAGCGCATGGTGGAACAGCCATGCACGCCTTTTATAGCAGCCGGGACCTTCAGCAAGCCTCCAGATCTCTGAGATGGACCAATGAGATCTGGAGCGGGACCTGAGCACATGACTCCCGATCTCCAATGCGAGCTCGTCCCATGAGCATGCTCAGTAGGAGGACAGAAGGACTTAGCCTCAGGAGAGATTTGCTGCAAGGCAATCTCCTCTGCAATCTCCTCTGCAGTAGATAAACAGCAGGAGACTGCAGAATGTGAGGGTCTGAATCCCTGCGGAGTAAACGCAGAAATCCGACGCCTAACATTACCCCCCCTCCTAGGGCCCCCTCCTCCTTGAGCCCTCTGATCCACCAACTTGTGCCCATCTGAGATATAGACCTCAGACTCCTCCGAAGGCAAGTCTGATGTCCCGGTAGGTGACAGGGAGTCCCGGGACAAATGGAAGGCATCAGGGGCAGCAATATCGCCAGGTTTGAGAAGGGACCCATGGGAGACAATGGGAGCAGAAGTTAAAGTGGAACGCCACCGTGAGTCGGCAGACGTCTCCACCCTTCGTTTAAGGAGGCTTTTCCGAGCACAAAAGGCGCAAGCCCGAATATATTTTTTAACATCCCGAGCCCTGTGCGGCCATCAGTAAGACCCTTCCAGGAGTTTTGTGGTCTGCATATAGCCACAGTGACCATGCCTCCTGGATGCGTGTGCCCACGCGAGAACCTTCGGCCGAAGACGGGGAGGAACAAGGGTCTTGCCCGGCGGCACAGAATTTGGCCGTTGCGGAGCACTGTTGTTCTGAGAAACAGCGTGCTGACAAATATAACCGCAACTGGAATTTTGTGCCGGATGCGCCTGGAGAATGGCGCGAGACACCTCCATGGGCTCTGGGGGTGGAACTTCTGGCTCGGGTAGTTCCAGAGGCTCAAAAAAATTGGGAGCCAAGGTAACCTTCCGTTTGGATTGAGCACGCTCCATACCGCGCTCCGAAAACTGGAGGTCAATGCGGATGGAAATGGCAATCAGCTCTTCCAAACTTGCAGGAACCTCTCTGGTAGAGAGAGCATCTTTAACATGATCCGCTAAACATCTCCAAAACACAGGGATGAGGGCTTTATCAGACCACTCCAGCTCGGAAGCCAGTGTCCGAAAACAGACAGCATACTAACTAACCAAGAGAGAACCCTGAGTCAAAGCAAGAAGCTGAAGAGAGGTGTCATGCGTGACCCATGTACCGAGGAAGACCTGCTTAATAGGTGTTAGAAACTGAGCAGCAGTCCGAACCTCTGGGTCACCATGCTCCCATAATGGCGTAGCCCACTCCAACGCCTAGCCCGACAGAAGGGAAACAATAAACCCCACCTTGGCCCGCTCCGTAGGGAATCGCGCAGCCAGTAGCTCCAGCTGAATAGAGCACTGGCTGATGAAACCCCTACAGGAGGCGCCATCACCAGAAAATTTATCGGGCAACGGGAGGCGGGTAACTGTCGGCGCGAGGGAGGACGTGGACATACCGGAAACCGCGCCTGTGATTGCCTTTACAGCAGCTTCAGTGGATTGTGCAGCTGAGAGAGCCCTCTCAAGAGTGGCCAACTGGCCCTCAAGCTGCCGAATACACTGTAACAGTTGCTGCTGTTCTGCCATCACTAGCCAGACCCTGGCGCTAGCATTATGTTAGTAACGGCGGAACGCACTAAATAAAAATAATAAAGTGCGTTCGCCGCTCGGGGTCCACCGTGCAGTAGGTGATATAACCGCTGCTAAGTGGTGGCAGGAGCAGTATGGCGGTAATGCGCACAGGGTTAAACGTCACCCAGGTGCGCAGAGCAATCTCTGTTAAGTCACAGAGATGCCAAATAAACACAAATAAACAGACTGAGCCTGTTGAGGTCACGGTATCAGTATAAATAGACACACGGTATCAGGTCACAGGAGTAGCCCAAGACGGAGGCACTACGTCCGTCTAGACCTACCGTGTGTGCAGCGTCGCAGCTGCAGATGCTAAGGAGAGCTGCTACTGCAGCGCGGCTTGGACACTGCCGCTGAATGACAAGGCTATGACACAAGCGCAACTTCGGACGCTAGCAGCTGTGGATGTTGCAGCAGAGGAGCGCTGGTGCAGATTCTAACTCAGTCCCTAACCACATACGTAATATCAGAGGGAAGGGGTTTTATAATGAGTAGAGTTGAGCGAAACGGGTCGAAAAATTTCAAAAGTCGCCGACTTTTGGCAAAGTCGGGTTTCATGAAACGAAACCCGACCCTAGGATGTGGTCGGCCACGAGGTCGGCGACTTACGCTCCAAAGTCGCGTTTCAAAAGTTTGTTTTGCGCTCTTTTTCAGCCAATCAGGATCCACGGACACTGTGGGCAACGTGATGACATAGGCACGGGTCACCACCATCTTTCAGAAGGGCATGCAAGTGATTGGCTTGCTTTGGGGGGCATCACAGGGGGTATAAAAGGGCGTGCACGCCGACCGCCATGTTACTTATGCTGATCTCAGAATAGAGAGAGCTGCTGCTGCTGATGATTTTGTAGGGCGAGCGTTAGGCAGGGAAGAAGACACCAAAAACTGCTTCTGCTGCTAGCGATTTTGCCTATACAACACACCAGTCACTGTGTGTGCAGTGCAAGGGGAGGCTATATAGTGGTGTATCAGTGGTGTTGGTTGTTGGGCTGCCTTCTAAGGCTTCCTGACATTCCTGCATTGCTGTTTACCCACTGCTCCGCAAACTGCTTTTTTAAAAGCAATCCCAATTTTTTTTTTTGTCCTGCTGAGAAGAAAAAAAACTGCTTCTGCTGCTAGCGATTTTGCCTGTACAACACACCAGTCACTGTGTGTGCAGTGCAAGGGGAGGCTATATAGTGGTGTATCAGTGGTGTTGGTTGTTGGGCTGCCTTCTAAGGCTTCCTGACATTCCTGCATTGCTGTTTACCCACTGCTCCGCAAACTGCTTTTTTAAAAGCAATCCCAATTTTTTTTTTTGTCCTGCTGAGAAGAAAAAAAAACTGCTTCTGCTGCTAGCGATTTTGCCTGTACAACACACCAGTCACTGTGTGTGCAGTGCAAGGGGAGGCTATATAGTGGTGTATCAGTGGTGTTGGTTGTTGGGCTGCCTTCTAAGGCTTCCTGATATTCCTGCATTGCTGTTTACCCACTGCTCCGCAAACTGCTTTTTTAAAAGCAATCCCAATTTTTTTTTTTTGTCCTGCTGAGAAGAAAAAAAAACTGCTTCTGCTGCTAGCGATTTTGCCTGTACAACACACCAGTCACTGTGTGTGCAGTGCAAGGGGAGGCTATATTGTGGTGTATCAGTGGTGTTGGTTGTTGGGCTGCCTTCTAAGGCTTCCTGACATTCCTGCATTGCTGTTTACCCACTGCTCCGCAAACTGCTTTTTTAAAAGCAATCCCAATTTTTTTTTTGTCCTGCTGAGGTACTGAGCGTGCATTTTTTCACACCATACAGCGGTGTACGCTTCTCACACAGTACCGTGTAACGGCTGTTATCACAGCCACAGTGAAGCTATCAGTGTGTCACTCTGTGAGAATAAAACGAGGACATGTTCCGTTCTTACAGACCTGCACTCTAGGGAGATTCCTATTCTGCCCAATTCTACATACACCTTGTAGTTTGTGATACACTAGCCAATTTCTGCCTGTGACATAGCGCTGTGATATTCACTGGGCCTCACACAATCCATAAGTGTCCAGTGTCCACAAGTGTGTGCAGAAATTCAAAATCTCCCTTATCCTCTAGTCACTTTGGTCACAGCTGTGCCATCGAGCCTGTGACAGAGCGCTCAGATATTCAGTGGGCCTCACACAATCCAAAAGTGTCCAGTGTCCACAAGTGTCTGCAGAAATTCAAAATCTCCCTTATCCTCTAGTCACTTTGGTCACAGCTGTGCCATCGAGCCTGTGACAGAGCGCTCAGATATTCAGTGGGCCTCACACAATCCAAAAGTGTCCAGTGTCCACAAGTGTGTGCAGAAATTCAAAATCTCCCTTATCCTCTAGTCACTTTGGTCACAGCTGTGCCATCGAGCCTGTGACAGAGCGCTCAGATATTCAGTTGGCCGCACACAATCCATAAGTGTCCAGTGTCCACAAGTGTGTGCAGAAATTCAAAATCTCCCTTATCCTCTAGTCACTTTGGTCACAGCTGTGCCATCGAGCCTGTGACAGAGCGCTCAGATATTCAGTGGGCCTCACACAATCCAAAAGTGTCCAGTGTCCACAAGTGTCTGCAGAAATTCAAAATCTCCCCTGTCCTATAGACACCTTGTACCTTGTTTTACATTACTATATAGTTTGTTGGATTTTGTCTACATTTCTACCAAAAATGAGGAAGGCTGGTGGAAGAGGCCGTGGAATTGGGCGGGGGTTGGCAGCTGGTAATGATGGTGTTGGTGGTGGATCTGATGGTAGTGGCAAGAGCAAAATAGGACCGAATGCAGGAGGTGTTGAGCCTGCGTCATCGTCTGGCTACATAAGGCCTCGAACGCTTAGTTTTCTAGGAGTTGGCAAACCACTTTTAAAGCCAGAGCATCAGGAAAAAGTTTTGTCTTACATTGCTGACTCAGTCTCCAGCTCTATCGCCTCCTCTTCTTCAGTTGTAAAAAGTAAAAGCACTGAGTCGTCATTGGAGGCTCATGTTCATGAACCACACCTTTCCTTGTGTCCTTCACCCCAACCAAGATTGAAGGATGACGCAGGCCATACTACTGATTACTCCATGGAGCTGTTTTCACATACCATGCCTGGATTATCAAGTGAAATGGTGAATTACCCAGGCCAAGATGAATCTGACATGGAGTGCACTGATGCACAGCCGCTGATGGATGATTCTGCTGGTACATTCACTCAGAGCACTACATTGTCCTCGCAGTGTACAGAGCCAGATTCTGACCCTGATGAGACTCAGGTGCCCCTTCCCGCACACTATAGCACCATACACGGTGACACAGAGGAAGGTGCACATGACATAGAAGAGGAGGTGATGGATGACCCAGTTGTTGACCCAGATTGGCATCCATTGGGGGAAGAGGGTGCTGCTTCCAATAGCTCAGATGAGGAGCATCCACAGCAGACATCGACATCGCAACAGCTGTTATCTGGCAGGCCCGGAGCACTCCAAAGACAGGTTCCAAACATCAAAAGAGTTGCTGGACAGCTTGTCCAGAGGGTCAAAAGATCACAGCGTGCTAGGCCGCAAAATGTCTGCCAAAGTAGGAAGAGTGCAGTGTGGCACTTTTTTGAACAAAATCCTCATGATCAGGCCAAGGTTATCTGTAAGAAGTGCGCAAAGACCTTTAGCCGAGGGAAAAATCTGAAAAATTTGAATACCAGTTGCATGCTTAGACATTTAACCAGCATGCACTTGCAAGCGTGGACACAACACCAAACCTCAAGTGCCACATGTGCAACTGATCACAACGAAGGTAGTCAGCAACGCTACATTGTTTCCCCCACTGTAAGCCCACCGGTTAGCACAGCAGCAAATGTTGAGGTGTCGTTGCAAGGCCACAGCAGTCAGGGAATCCCACTGTTATATCAACGAAAGACTGATTCTAGGCCATCAGAAAGAACACCAACTCCATCACCATCATCAACCCTCTCTCAGTCCGCCCTGTCCACCGCTACTTCCACCATATGCAGCTCTCAAGTCCAGCTCACCCTCCCAGACACTATGAGTAGGTCAAGAAAGTACTCAGTCTCTCATCCGCGTACACTGGGTTTGAACGCCCACATTGCCAAACTAATCTCGTTTGAGATGATGCCCTTTCGGTTGGTGGAAAGCACAGCTTTCCGCGAACTCATGGCCTATGCAGTACCATGCTATGACCTACCCAGTCGCCACTTCTTCTCTCGCAAAGCCATCCCTGCCCTCCACCATCATGTGAAAGACCGCATTGTCCATGCACTCAAGCAGTCAGTGAACGGAAAGGTGCACCTCACAACTGACGCATGGTCCAGTCGGCATGGCCAGGGCCGTTACGTGTCCATCACTGCGCACTGGGTTAATGTGGTGGATGCAGGGTCCACAGGGGACAGCGGTGGTGGGACAGTGCTGCCTAGCCCACGGTATATGAAACAGTTGGCTGTAGGCGTTCGACCCTCCTCCTCCTCCTCCTCCAGAAGCGAAAGCTCGTCCACAGAGCGCAGTCATACGAGCACTCCATCTGCAGCTGCCACTGTTGCACACGATGTGTCCCCCTATCGAGCAGCTAGTGGAAAGCGTCAGCAGGCTGTGTTGCAGATGATGTGTTTGGGCAACAGACACACCGCCGAGGTGCTGGCCGAGTACTTGAAGCGACAAACTGAGTCATGGCTGGGCAGTGTACATCTTGAGGCAGGCAAGGTAGTTAGTGATAACGGCCGTAATTTTGTGGCAGCCATAGCCCTTTCAAAACTCAGCCATATACCTTGCTTGGCTCACACCTTGAACCTGGTGGTGCAGTGCTTCCTCAAAAATTATCTGGAGTTAACAGCCCTGCTCCAGAAGGTGCGAAGACTGTGCGCGCACAACCGCCGGTCGCCTGTACACTCCGTTCGTATGCAGAAGCTGCAGCGATTGCTCCACCTTCCCAACCATCGCCTCATTATCGACATTGCAACAAGGTGGAACTCCACCCTGCACATGGTGGAGCGGCTGTGCGAGCAGAGGCAGGCCATAATGCATTTGTGGGAGGATACACGGCCAGGCACTTTGAGAGCAGACATGGAGTTGTCAGGTGTGCAGTGGTCGAAGCTGAAAGACCTCTGTAAAGTCCTTCAGTGTTTTGAGGAATGCACATGGCTGGTAAGCGCAGACGACGCCATCCTAAGCATGAGCATCCCACTTATGCGTCTGCTCATGCAAACTTTGACGCACCTTAAGGAGCAGGCATCTGCAGCCAATGTTGATGAGGAGGAAGAGGAGGAGGGAATCCTTGATGACATTCAGCCATTGTCTGCTCAGGGACCTCTCCTGGACGAGGTGGAGGAAGAAGAGGAGGAGGAGGATGATGGGGATGATTACTTAGGGGAGGAGGATGCATCTCGTGGGGCAAGTGAAAATGTTGGCGTGGCAAGGTCTGGTACAGGGTTTGTGCGTGACTAGAGGGATGTGGATTTGCCAGAAAGTGCTCCTCCAACCAGCACTCGCAGTGCATCATTGACACCGGGAACATTGGCCCACATGTCAGATTATGCCTTGCAGATCCTAAAAAGGGAACCACGCATTGCCAAAATGATGAACGATGACGACTACTGGTTGGCCAGCATCCTGGATCCACACTATAAAGGCAAATTAAAAAACATCATGCCACAGGAGAACCTTGACCTAATATTGGCTAATAAACAAGCAACTCTGGTAAATCGGTTGCTTGAGGCATTCCCAGCACACAGCAGCGGTGATGGTTCTCACACGAGCCGTACGGGCCGGGGGCAGCTAGGCAGAGGTGTTCGTGGTGCACACAGCAGAAGTGGCGTTGGAGACAGGGGTTTCATGACAATGTTGTGGACTGATTTTTCAAATACCGCTCACACAACTGGTAATACTGCATCGATGGAAAGTGACAGGAGACAGCAGTTGTCAACTATGTTTACAAACTACTTTTCCTCCCATATCGATGTTCTCCCACACAGGTCATTCCCCTTTGACTATTGGGCCGCTAAACTGGACACCTGGCCTGAATTGGCCCAATATGCCTTACAGGAGCTCGCTTGCCCAGCTGCAAGTGTGCTATCGGAAAGAGTCTTCAGTGCAGCTGGATCAATCCTGACAGAAAAAAGGACCCGTCTGTCAACCCAAAATGTGGATGATCTAACCTTCATTAAAATGAACCATGCATGGGTTTCCAAGGATTTTGTCCCACCTTCCCCTGATGACACATAGGGTGACAGAAAAATGGCTTGCTTTGGTCCACCTCTTCTTGGGACTTCACCTATTTCGCCTTTTGCATCAGCTGAATGTCCAACATCAACATATGCCACTTTCTAAAACTCCCTAACTGTGCTGCCTCCACCCCCATGGCCGGGGTCACCACCTAGCGCACGACACCGTGCGAGTGCCGTTGCCCTGGACAGGTGGGTAGGCCGACTCTTGGGTGCGGGCACTGGCACAGGGTCCCTCATAGTGCAATCAAGTGTCTCTGACGGTGGTGGTGCACACCCGCTGTCAGACACACCGCTGTACTATGAGGGGCCCAGTGCCAGTACCGATGCCCACGAGTGGGCCCCCCTTGCTTGGGCAGGGCCCCAGCATTTGCAATCTTTACCTCTCCCTGCTCCTCCGCTGTGTAATCTGGGCCGTCAAATCCATACTGTGCCTGACACCGTCTGAGCCTGCCTCCTGATGTATAGACATATATTTTGAATGTGTACGCTATCCATACATGTTATCCGGGGATACGGTACCCTTTCTCACCTTTGTGCAATCACCTGCAAGCCATACTGGGCCTAACACCATCTGAACCTGCCTCCTGATGTATAGACATATATTTTGAATGTGTACGCTATCCATACATGTTATCCGGGGATACGGTACCCTTTCTCACCTTTGTGCAATCACCTGCAAGCCATACTGGGCCTAACACCGTCTGAGCCTGCCTCCTGATGTATAGACATATATTTTGAATGTGTACGCTATCCATACATGTTATCCGGGGATACGGTACCCTTTCTCACCTTTGTGCAATCACCTGCAAGCCATACTGGGCCTAACACCGTCTGAGCCTGCCTCCTGATGTATAGACATATATTTTGAATGTGTACGCTATCCATACATGTTATCCGGGGATACGGTACCCTTTCTCACCTTTGTGCAATCATCTGCAAGCCATACTGGGCCTAACACCGTCTGAGCCTGCCTCCTGATGTATAGACATATATTTTGAATGTGTACGCTATCCATACATGTTATCCGGGGATACGGTACCCTTTCTCACCTTTGTGCAATCACGTGTAATCCATACTGGGCCTGAGAACGGCTGGCGAGCTGTTAAGCAAGCTACAGCACCTGTGGTTTGCACACGTAAGTTTTTCATTTTTTCAGGAATGACGGTTAGGCCTAATTCCGGAACTGCGGTTGACCTGCACTTACTGGTAAATCATCGTTCGCGGGTAATAATTGTAATCACAGATCCCCATCACTAACGTTGTTCAGCGGGTTATCTTCACCTGTAAGCGACAAACGCTGGCCTTTTCAGTGTAGCGCACATGCAGCCACGGACATGTAAGGGCATGACACACCAGTTATTGGCCAATCTCATGTGCCAGAGCCTCACGTTTCCCTCTAGTAAGCCGGACTCGGACCGCGGGGCATGACGGAGTCTCGTTCGTTAACGGAATTAAGCTTGCAATGTGTGCATCTGTTCTGTAGCTGGCATGGTTGAGGTTTCCCAGGTGGAGTCGAATTTAACCGTAGGCTCCACTCCTGGTGGTGCCCTTCTGGACATTCCTTTAAGGTTCAGCTTTGCAACCATACTGCCCACGTAAAACAAACACTTTGCCTTCATGAACGCTGTTTGGAGGGTCATAACTCGTGGGAATAACGCCGCCCAATCAGTTAACCTGCTAGAGAGATCGTTCGTTGCGACCAAGCATGACATCACAGTCCCTAGGAGGAAGGTAATGCCACTGTGGCGACCGTACTCCTGGGGGCGACACAAGTGCACTGATGCCCAGCCACTGCTTGATGAATCTGCTGGTACATTGACCCAGACCACTACATTCCCCTCGCACTCTACACAGCCTGAATCTGACCCTGATGAAACTCAGGTTACCCTTCCCATATACAGTTCCATCTTACACGGTGACAAAGAGGAAGCTGCAGATGAAAGTGCAGGTTCGGCCCACCCGCCATCAGACACACCACCATACTATCAGGGGCCCTGTGCCAGTGCCGTTGCCAATGAGTGGGCCTCCCCTGCTTGCTCAGGATCACAGCACTTGCAAGGTTGAAATACTGTTCAGTGAGATGGAAGATGGGGACGACGAGGAGTCCAGACTAGTACAGGGATTCCCTAGCGAGGAGACTTATTTGATTGTTTTCAATGTTGGGACAGCAATTTTTGGGGAGCACTATACTCTGGAGAATGATAGATGGGGCCCACCATACACTGGAACATTCCAAAGGTGGACATCAGACACTGGAGCAGCATTTACAGGGCCCATTATACACTAGAGCATTACAAATGGGGCCCATTATGTTTGGAGCATTATTTGGGCCCATAAGACAGTGGAGCTTCATCCATGGGGACCAACATATACTGTAGCATTATGTGGAGCTCATCATATACTGTTTCAAACATTATATGGGACCAATGATTCTGTATGGAGAAATAGATGGGCCTCGTCATGAGATGTAAAAAGTGAAGTATTTTTCATTGTACTATACCGCTATTTCTCTGCCGTATCGGAGCATGATGAGTTGTGGTATGTGTTAAAGGGGCGCTCTTTCGCCCAGGGCACATGAAAACCTGGAGCCAGCCCTCCCCCCCCACAACTTTAGCCAAATAACCCCCATTTTTCAGTGCGTAACTTGTATTATGAAGTTAATTAAGGTTGACAAGCTTAAGTAAGAATTGATGCTTTTGGCATTCAAATGGGCACTGTAGATGTGTTTCCTGTCCTCCTCTCACTGCCGACTTTTATTCCCCATTGACTTACATTGGGTTTCGTGTTTCGGGACGACCCCGACTTTTCCCTATAATCGGACGATCTTGCTCGACCCGACTTTTGGAATAGTCGGGTTTCACGAAACGAAACTCGACCCTAAAAAACCAAAAGTCGCTCAACTCTAATAATGAGTCATTCACCAGAATCATACATCCGTCCTCATACACACAGCAGCAAGTAAGTCTATACTAGCGCATGGCGGAACAGCCATGCACGCCTTTTATAGCAGCCGGGACCTTCCGCAAGCCTCCAGATCTCTGAGATGGACCAATGAGATCTGGAGCGGGACCTGAGCACATGACTCCCGATCTCCAATGGGAGCTCGTCCCATGAGCATGCTCAGTAGGAGGACAGAAGGACAGATTTGCTGCAAGGCAATCTCCTCTGCAATCTCCTCTGCAGTAGATAAACAGCAGGAGACTGCAGAATGTGAGGGTCTGGATCCCTGCGGAGTAAACGCAGAAATCCGACGCCTAACACTGCAAGTGTGATGTCAGAGCATGTTTTCAGTGCCGCTGTGGCAATCATCACAGATACACTCACACGGTTGACTACAGAGAATGCAGACAGGCTGACTCTGATAAAATTTAACAAGGACTGGATTTCACAACAGTATTTAAGCCCTCCTGATGACAGTGTTCCAACCTAAAGTCACCCAAAACTTTATTTTTTTTAAAATTGGTGATCACGTCCAACCCTTCCCATACAAGCCCCTTTTCTTCTTCCTACCCATGTTTTCAGAACCTGCTTCTGACACATGTACCTCATGGTTAATAAGCTAAAAACAATGTTACGTTAATTGATATTTCCCATCGGAGGCACTTGTGATGAGAGTGAGAGCCTTCTTCCTTCATTAACCATGGTATCATACCCCTTGGGCTAATTTTTGGAGACACTATGGCTATGCCTGGACACTGGGCATGGCCACCTCTATGCTAGCAGTCCTAGCTTCATCATAATTGTTTGACCCTTCAGACCTGTCTTGCTTCCTTCATCAACTATGATACAGCCCCTTGGGCTAATTTTTGGAGACACTATGGCTATGCCTGGACAATGGGCACTGCAACCTCTATGCTAATAGTCCTAGCTACATCATAATTGTTTGTCTCTGAGTCTTCAAACCTGTCTTGCTTCCTTCATCAACTATGATACAGCCCCTTGGGCTAATTTTTGGACACACTATGGCTATGCCTGGACACTGGGCACTGCAACCTCTATGCTAGTAGTCCTAGCTACTTCTTAATTGTTTGGCTCTTCAGACCAGTCTTGCTTCCTTTATCAACCATGATACAGCCCCTAGGGCTAATGTTTTGAAGACACGTCTATGCCTACACTTTGGCCAGTGGCACAACAAGGACAGTAGTCCAAGCTTTATAATTGTAAATCCCTTGTGATGATGAAGATGATGATGGGTGGCTTCTTCCTGCAT
This sequence comes from Dendrobates tinctorius, assembly GCF_039654945.1. Taxonomy (NCBI): domain Eukaryota; kingdom Metazoa; phylum Chordata; class Amphibia; order Anura; family Dendrobatidae; genus Dendrobates; species Dendrobates tinctorius. The sequence goes on from NW_027361829.1 coordinate 35,875,438, forward strand.
TAACCATAACATAGCCCCTAGGGCAGATTGCTCTCCTTACACCACTTGCACACTTAGCTGCCAGAAGATTGCCTCCATCATCACTCACTCTTACGGTACTTCTGGTACATCACTGGCACTGCGTAAGTGGCGTATGAGTCCCGCTCTGCTGGCAAAGAACCACAGGACTTCAAATAGTGTTTGTACATTCTAGTGAAGCAGTGGTGTAAAACCACTCGTACAGCTCCTGACCAGGTGCCCCCATGTTATATACATTTGATCTCTGGGTGAGTATAATCTAAAGGCCCTGTCACACTTAGCGATGTACCAGCGATCCCAACCAGCGATATGACGCGGTCAGGATCGCTGGTGCATCGCTAAGTGGTCGCTAGTGAGCTGCCACACAGGCAGATCTCACTAGCGACATCGTTGGGGACGGGGGTTGCTAATTACCTGTCACACCAGGCGATCCTGCGTCCTCCCGCCCGGCTCCACGCGTCGCTCGTCGTCACAGCAGGAAGCGCCGCAGGAAGCTGATGACGAGAAACGGTCCAGGACGTTCTCGCGCGATCAGCGATAACCAGCGGGGGAGCAGGTCGTAGGTAAGTATCAGACACAGCGATATCGCTAGCAATATCGCTATAACGTCACAAGTTATAGCAATATTGCTAGCGATATCGCTTAGTGTGACAGGCCCTTAACTCGCTTTTCTTATCTTTCAGGTTACATAGGGGGCTTATCTACAGCATTACAGAATGCTCTAGATAAGCCCCTGATGTCTGTGGCCGCAGCTTATAAGGTTAAAATGGGGTGACAGATTCCCTTTAAGGATGTCTATTGAGCTCTCACATTGACTTGTATTGTAAAGCATAGAGCGTCTTAGTAACAGAAAACACCAGAAGAATGGGCATGTCACGTCTTTTTAACTGCTTGACATTTTTTAAAACTGAAGCTGTTAAAAGACGTTGAAAATCCTGAACATTTGCACAGCTGTCAATTTTACATAGAAATGCCAATGTTCATTTTTTGAGAGCTTTCTGATCAGTTTTTTAAGTGGTTTCCAACTAAAAAGACGTCATGAGCACATGCCCATGGAAAACTCTTAGATAGCCATAAAATAGAGTATGTGGCGATGGCCCGAAAAGCCCATTGATATTTTTTAGAAATCTCATGCACATGCTTACTAGAATATCAGCAGCCTAAGTTGATTGGAACTAGGGATATAAAATTCGCAGCATATTAATTTAAGTTTTCTGTTACTTTGGATTCACCTTATACAATACTAAAGGTGCAATATGTGACTCACCCTCACCATATTTTCAATCAAGCGTTTTTGTTCGAGAAAGTGCATACAGGAAATGCCAAGTTTGCACATACCCTTAGAGCTCATACAGACAAGTATATTATACAGACATATATTTTTTGAGTAAATTTATCACTGACCAATGTGAATCAAAAGGGTTGTCCAGATGACAGTTTTTTTTCACAAAGAACAATGCTCCGAATCAGCAAAATCGGTGATTTTCATGCTAGTCTTGATAACTGGGGTGTGGTAGAGTCAGACATTACTGACTCATTAAGAGACGCATGGCGTGCACCTTTTCAAAAGGCGTACAACTCTCCACAAATCTTACTCCACTCACTATCTGGAGTACGATTTCTGGCATAAGGTATGGCAAAGCTCATAATGAATTAGAAAAGCTGTGGTGTCATGCCTCCGCACTTCAAGTTGAGCAAAAATGTTGCTACTTTTCAGAGCTTTTTATGTAAGTTTTCGAGGCCCAAGTGTCTGTGTGGATGAAACTGTGCTAGTCTCGTCAGTATATTGTATGAGATTCACCTGTGTAAATCTACAAGTGTGCAGAAAAAATGTATCCCAGGCAGATCATCCATATAGCATCAGATTTTTTTAAACATAACCATTATTAACAAAAAACAGTGTTTGATCACATAGATTTGACATTGTTGATGTATAAATATGGATTCCACATGGATGCCATGCCACACACATTACATGGACATAAAATATGATCACACAGATGTCACATGTGCAAACTTACTGCCCTTCCACATGTTTAGCTATAGAGATGTTTATTTCCTTTGTAGCAGTGGTATACTAAAGCATACTGTGAGGTTTGGGTGTTTCCCTCTGAGGTATGAAAGAAACACAAAACAGGTGCTGCATTGAAAGATTGTTTAGATTATACCAGGAAACAGTGGCAAAGAATGAACAGTACTTCACTCATCTGACTACAGCCGGGAAAATGAAGCTGCTGAGATGATTCGGGATTTGCAATGCACATATTCACAAGACCACCATAACACTGTGAATGCTTGAAAAATTTCAAAGGCTTTACTGGTCAGCATTTGCACCATGTTGTGACTAGAAAAAAAGGATATTCACACTAGAAGAAGTGTTGTCTTTTTTTATATTTGCGTTTTCATTATTTCCTCCCCCTGTTTCAAAAGGCACTATCTTTTTCATTTTTCCACTGACATATGAGGGCTGATTTTTTTTTTTTTGTAGGACAGGTTTGGAATGTGTCAAAGAATCGCAGCCTGCTAGTCCTATCTCAACCCACTCGCTGTTGTCTCTGGAGTGAACAGCTCTCAGCTGCCCCCTATCGTCTGAGCACATACATGATTAACTGATGATCGATGGAGGAGGCCACAGGCTGTTTCCACCTATAGGCCGGTTATCAGGAAACTAACAGTGAGCGTATGGTATGTACACCTCCAATTCCAACTCTCGATACAGTAGCTGTGAATTCCACAATAACCCCAGACTACTCGCTGCCACCACCAGTTGATTTTTTATACAGGCTGACTGATGCCTGACTGGTTTCGGTTCTGGTAGCGTATCACTTTGGGGTCCAAGTTACAGCGCAAAAGGAACAGAACTATAAAATTTATATTTAATCCAAAACGATGGACAGTGTTTATAAAAAAATATGCCAAAGATTTTACAAAGGAGACAAAACAATATAGCATATACAGTTACAAAAAATAAAACGGATAAAACAAAAGAAACTATGCTGATCACCTTTATGATTTGTCAGCATAGCAAAGGAGAGCGCTTCGATTGAAAAACGTTCAGTGAACGGGAATCATGCATACGCTGATATTTATCTCTCTACATGAACACAGAGCATAATTTGTCTTGGTCTTTTTTCAGCACCTTAGCTCCATCCCCCCATGATGACCTAAGCCGTAATGTGGGATGTCCACAGCCCTTCAGTATTTTATGAAATGCCCACTTATGCAGTAAATTCACTCCTGATGACTGCAGAATTGCAAGATCACCAACATATTTTTTATTTGGATTTTACAGTTACCCAGAGACCAATCATGACATGGTTTTTGTCACTTATCTTCCCACTATTGATTTGTGGTTTATTGGCAGGGGTTACGGTTATGAAGAAACATGCATCTTCTTTCTCGATTCATCCTGAAGCTGAAAATTTATGTCCCATCTCTATAAGAACTCCAATATTCATAATTTTCTTTAGGAGACATAAGTCTGGGACAATGTATAACATTTCTCCTGGAAGGACAAAATATTTCCTGGGGACAAAAGAGGTTCTGTCACTTCTCTATCTATGTGTAAACACATGTACATTTGTTGTCCAGCTGTTGGAAAAGACCTTTCCTGCCTTAACTACTTGTCCAATCTGTATACCTTTGTCTACACACCATAGACATCATCATCGATACTATCAAAATCTCTTCAAAGAGGAGCTGCCTGCATTTTAATTAAGATTGTCACTTCACAACTATAGCACAACGAGAGGAAGTATATGAACCACCACCACAGTGTATAGTCCATAAAATCAATTTTATTATTCCATCAAAAATTAAAAATTAATACAACACTGCTGGACACCAATAGGAACAGGAACACAGGGTTTATCCTGAACAATATAATATTGTGGACAGAAAAAGAACCAGATAAGTCCGCTCATATAAAACCTTAAACATGAACTAGCCACCATTTTAAAGGAAGAGCAATATGCTAATAAATGGACCAGACTATGTAAACAATAGACAAATAAAGTGCTGTAGTGCTAAATGCTAGTTACACATCAGGTGCTAATTATAAAAACAGTTCATTAAGGACATAAATTTAAAGTACATAGTGTGCTCATATAGCTGTATAAACTGACTTAGGGTATCTATAAAAATAAAAAAATAATGTCTTCAAAGTTGCCACAAAAATAAATTAAACCAAAAAAAGTGCACCCTATTAATATCCAAATATACTATAGAATAGAGGAAAAAGTGCAATGTGCCTATAGAATAATCAACCTGTGCAAATATCATAAGCTAAAGTGCTGAATTACTGATGCATGAATTGCACACAGGCCGCTAGTTAAGAGGAAGATATTGCACACATATAAGGGCATAGAGATGAACTTACTGGCTGTGTAGGATAATACAAGTCTCCTTCTACCTCCTGAAGAAGTTTGTTACGAAACAAGTATCTGTGTGGCTTTAGATACAAAGTGCCAAAGTTCTAAAAAGAAAAGAGAAAAGTAAAGATTTGTTTATATGCATGTGAATGCTGTGTGCCCGAAAAATACTAACCTGAACCAGGGAATATGCGGAAAATCGGGACTAGGCCGCAACCTGATGAGAAGGTGTATAATGACTAAGGCCTTTTTATACTGACTAATTGAGATCAAAATAATGCACAGCTGTGAAGAGGGAGAGAGGCAAAAAGGTGGCTAAAGCATGCTTGTGCATACCATCACAGAGGCCGGAGGTGGGGCATGATATATCCAAAACCAGAAGTGTGGCATAAAATAGCTGTAACGAAAGACAGGCAAGATGGCGGCTATAGCGCGCTTGCGCATACCGTCACAGAAGATGGAAGTGGGGCATGATATATCCGAAACCGAAGTGTGGCATAAAATACAGCATAGTGCATGCGCAGAGGGGAAAATCGCACGGATGAGTGCATTTATAGAGGACGGAAGTGGGGCAGAGCATAACGAGCATATTATTGCTAAAGAGCACATGTATAGTGTTAAAATAAAAAAAAACATAAAACTACACAAAAACTATGTGGTATAATAAAACTAATAATTATGTATTCTAACAAACGGGCAAAAATACTCAAAGTGGAGTGAAAATTAAGTGATGTATATAGAACAACCAAGTACACATTGATATACACAAGTGCACATGCATGTGCGTACAAGCTCACATCCACACATATATATATATATATATAAAGAGAGAGAGAGAGAGAATACAGCAGCACATGTGCATGAATCTAGGACATATATATACTGTATATTGTAACGTTCCACCATGTGAGTGGACAGGGATTACTAACTTTGCAGGTCTTTGAGATAACCACTGGCACGCTCAGGATTAAAATGAAGCCATTCAGTTTATTACTTAAATAGTTCAAGAAGCCATTTCACTGTCTATTAAGCATTCAGTTTTACCATGTGAACACAGATACAGTCTGTCACAAATCCCGGTCCCCGGTCAGTATAACACAGACACCTGTCTGTTACCTGCTGGTGTCGGCCACACAGGTTCCCGGATTCCTCTTGTCCTCAGAGGTATCCGTAAACATGGAAGTACAGTCTTTTCCTGAAACATACTTCTCACTGACCCCGGTCAGTATAACACATGGTTGTCAAGACCGTTACCTGTTGGATCGCCACACAGGTTCTCGGATTCCTCTTGTCCTCAGAGGTATCCAATAAATATCCATACACACAGTCTCTTTCTGACCCCGGTCAGTATCACACGGTTTTCAAGACCGTTAACTGTTGGTCACACAGGTTCCTGGAACCCTCTTACCGCAGAGGTATCCTGTACACATTTCTCTCTGACCCCGGTCAGTATCACACGGTTTTCAAGACCATCCGCTCCTTTTGGCTCGTAGTCGCCGACACAGCTTCCCCAGGCTATGCGACGTCCGAGCCTTGAACATGGGAGCTCCGTCTGGGCTGACAGACTCCAACACACTCTCACACATGTGCAACACGCCTTCCTTAGGCCTGTTTCACACTTCAGCTTTTTGTGTCAATCAAAATCCGCCAAAATGGCGGAAAGCGGATCCGTTGCTAAACTGATGTGAACGGACGCCACTGGACCGTTTTTTTTGACGGATCCGATGAATGAAGAATTTTAAAGGAACCGTAGGAGGAGAGAGAATTTTTTCCGTCCGCCAGAAATGATTTCGGGGTTAAATTTCCGGCTGACTTTCTTCCTCCGGGCATGCGCACTCTAAAATGTGGATCCTGCAGCAAAAAAAAACGTTGCATGGTCCGTCCGGGCATGTCGGCGGACGCAAAAAATTTGGCGGATCCGCAAAAAAATGAATCCAATGGATGGCCATCCATCAAGATCCGCCGGTAATGCATCTCAATGGGGAAAAAAACGGATCCGCCAAAAAAAATGGCGGATCCGTTTTTTTGGAAAAACGGCAGATTTTGACTGATGGTCAAAAACGGAAGTGTGAAACAGGCTTTAGATAGCCTGTAACCACTCCCAGTTACCTACCACATGGCTAGTCACATGTTCATGATCTCATCACAGGTCCTGCAGATTCACAACCACACACATGTCTTCAGACAAAACGGGGTACAGTGAGACCCCTCACCACAGTATGTGGTACATTGGTAGCCAGATCCTCCCAACTCTCATAGCTACAAATAGCCCGGATGCAAATGCGAACGCGTTGTTCTGAGGGCCTCCTTCCTGCAGGACCCCAGATCCAAGATGGCCACGGAGTCCTTCCGGGTCCTGCAGGGAGATGGCTTGTCAGTGACTGCTGAGAGCAGACACTGAGAAGCCTCCTGCAATTCCTGTCAGATCGCTGATCTGACACAGTGCTCTGCAAAGTGTCAGATCAGCAATCTGATATAATACAGTGATGTCCCACCCTGGTACAAAGTAAAAAAAGTGAAAAAAAAGCGTCATCAGCAAAAAAAATAAAAAAGTTATAGCTCGCAGAATAAAGCAATGCAAAAATAATTATTTTTATATAAAATTGTTTTTATTGTAAAAAAGCGCCAAAACATAAGAAAACATATAAATGAGGTATCGCTGTAATCATACTGACCCAAAGAATAAAACCACCTTATCAATTTTACCACTCATGAAACGGTATAAAGGCATGAATTGCTGGTTTTTGTTCACTCTGCCTCCCAAAAATCTTAATAAAAAGCGATCAAAAAATGTCATGTGCCCGAAAATGGTACCAATAAAAACGTCAACTTGTCCCGCAAAACAATAAGACCTTACATGACTCTGTTTGCCAAAATATGGAAAAATTATAGCTCTCAAAATGTGGTGATACAAAAACTATTTTTTGCAATAAAAAGCATCTTTTAGCATGTGACAGCTGCCAAACATAAAAACCTGCTATAAACAGTAAATCAAACCCCCATTATCACCCCTTTAGTTAGGGAAAAATAATAAAATTAAAAAAAAGTATTTTTTTCCTTTTTCCCACTAGGGTTAGGACTAGGGCTAGGCCTAGGGTTAGGACTTGGGTTAGGGCTAGGGTTAGGGGTGTGTTGGGGTTGGAGTTAGAGTTGGGGGGTTTCCACTGTTTAGGCACATCAAGGGCTCTCCAAGCGCGACATGTCACCTGATCTCAATTCCAGCCAATTCTGCATTGAAAAAGTCAAATGGTGCTCCTTCTCTTCCGAGCTCTGCCATGTGCCAAAACAGTGGTTTACCCCCACATATGGGGTATCAGTCTACTAAGGACAAATTGCACAATAACTCTTGGGGTCCAATTTTTTCAGTTACCCTTTGGAAAATAAAAAATTGGAGGCAAAAATATCATTTTTGTGGAAAAAAATATGTTTTTTTAATTTCTTGACTCTAACGTTATAAACTTCTGTGAAGCACTTGGGGGTTCAAAGTTCTCACAACACATCTAGATAAGTTCCGTGGGGGTCTAGTTTCCAAAATGGGGTCAATTGTGGGGGGTTTCCACTGTTTAGGCACATCAAGGGCTCTTCAAATGTGACATGGCATCCGATCTCAATTCCAGCCAATTTTGCGTTGAAAAAGTCAAACGGTGCTCCATCCTTTCCATGCTCTGCCATGAGCTGATAATAATATATTCACCGCACACTCAGAGGAATTTAATGCCAACAAGTGTTCATTTTATTATGTACAAAACATGTGGGAGCCAAAAAAGAATATAAAGCACTAGATGGAAGCGATATACATATAACGACGTTTCGGCTCAGCCCGAGCCTTTATCAGTTTATCGCTGCAAATAAAGAAAGATACATCAAAACATATGCAGAGAAAAAACAAATGCAGAAAAAACAAAAAAGAGAATATACAACACCATATAAACATCACATTATCCAAATATAATACAGTGATAAAAACACATATATATACATACAACTTATACTGCTTTTATGGAGAACATAGATGTACGGGACAAGAGCAAAGGCCCAGTAAACTAGTACCATAATAAGTAGAATAAGGGGAAAGAAAAGGATTACCTGAATCCGGTTTCGGATCTTTGAATAAATAGGAAGAGAACTCCCAAGAGAATAGCCCAAGAAAGACGGCTGAAAGGAATTTGTCAACATCATGGTTAGTAAAATAGATAAAGTTGTAATTGTAGTTAGCGCCGCTCTACAGCACTACAGCTACAGGTAACCGACACAGGCCCCCTCCTCTCAAATGACATCCACATTCATATAAGAGCGCTGTTACATAGCGATCTACTAGATGACATTGTGCATATCATGCGCAACACACACAATGTGTGACGTCCTGCATTCTCATAAGAGCGCTGTTTCATAATGGTCATTTTGTGCACATCCTGCACAATACACATAATACACTTCAGTGTGATACTAGCACTGATTTAGCTATACTTTGTGTGTATATTTATTTCCCTATTAGCTACACTATTTTGACACTCTGTGGGCAAGCACTCTTACTGCCCTATCTGATGGCATTACCACATGCTTAATCTCTTCTATTATTATTATGATCAGTAGGTTAGCATAAGGCTTCTCATTACAAGGATGGTATTTTTTTCCCCACAATGCTAATACTACACACAGACAACCATATTAGAAAACCAGAGTAACTACAATTACAACTTTATCTATTTTACTAACCATGATGTTGACAAATTCCTTTCAGCCGTCTTTCTTGGGCTATTCTCTTGGGAGTTCTCTTCCTATTTATTCAAAGATCTGAAACCGGATTCAGGTAATCCTTTTCTTTCCCCTTATTCTACTTATTATGGTACTAGTTTACTGGGCCTTTGCTCTTGTCCCGTACATCTATGTTCTCCATGAAAGCAGTATAAGTTGTATGTATATATATGTGTTTTTATCACTGTATTATATTTGGATAATGTGATGTTTATATGGTGTTGTATATTCTCTTTTTTGTTTTTTCTGCATTTGTTTTTTCTCTGCATATGTTTTGATGTATCTTTCTTTATTTGCAGCGATAAACTGATAAAGGCTCGGGCTGAGCCGAAACGTCGTTATATGTATATCGCTTCCATCTAGTGCTTTATATTCTTTTTTGGCTCCCACATGTTTTGTACATAATAAAATGAACACTTGTTGGCATTAAATTCCTCTGAGTGTGCGGTGAATATATTATTATTGGTAATAGGACCTATTGGTCCATTACACCTGCACCTCATTACTAAGACTTGAGTGCACGCTATCTTTCTAGATTCTGCCATGAGCTGAAACAGTGGTTCCCCCCACATATTGGGTATCAGCGTACTCAGGAGAAATTGCACAATAACTTTTTCAGTCCAATTTCTCCTGTTACCCTTGGGAAAATAAAAAAAATTGGACCTGAAATAATATTTTTGTAAAATGTTCATTTTCTTAAAACATTCAAAAAATTCCTGTGAAGCACCTGAAGGGTTAATAAACTTCTTGAATGTGCTTTTGAGCATGTTGAGGGGTGCAGTTTTTAGAATGGTGTCACTTTTGGGCATTTTCTATCATATAGACCCCTCAAAGTGACGTAAAATGTGATGTGGTCCCTAAAAATAAAATGGTTTTGTAAAAGTGAGACATTTCTGTTCAACTTTTAACCCTTATAACTGCCTAACAAAAACAATTTTGGTTCCAAAATTGTGCTAATGTAAAGTAGACATGTGGGAAATGTTACTTTTAAATATTTCGTGTGACATATATCTGTAATTTAAGGGCATGAAAATTCAAATTGCAAAAATTGCAGAACTTTCAAAATTTTCACCAAATTTCCATTTTTTTCACAAATAAACGCAAGACATATCAAATAAATTTTACCACTATGATGAAGTACAATACAGTATGTCATGATAAAACATTCTCAGAATCACCAGGATCCATTAAAGCATTCCAGAGTTATTAACTTATAAATGGACAGTGATCAGAATTGTAAAATATTGCCTGGTCATTATCGTGCAAATCACCATCGGGGGTAAAGGGGTTAAATATCAAGAAAACAACTGCAGAATTGCTGTTTTTTTTACTTCTCTAAAGAAAAGAGTTAGTGAAAGTTAAATAATAAGATATGTGTTGCCCCAAATAATGCCACTAACAAATAATGTGTCTACATTGACAAAAAAGTAAAAATATTAAGAATCCTTTATTGCAGGAGTGTGTAATCTTTTTTCTGGCAAGGGCCATTTGGATATTTATACCATCCTTTGGGGGCTGTACAAACTCCGCCCACAAAGTACATCCTGACTCTGGCACTGGTTTCATGACTTAATCTTTCATTGCATGCCCTTCAATGTTCAGTAGTGAACACTGCGTGTGTGTGCTAACAGAGCAAGAAGAAATTAATGAGATTGTGGCAATCAAAATACAGCTTCTGCCAAAGAATGCGGTCCCTGAGAATCTGCTCAGGGGCCTGATAAAAGGTCATCGAGGGCCGTAAATGGCCCTGGGGCCTGAGGTTCCCCACCACTGACAAACAAAAATGGTTTCAGACAGAGCACAAACTGACTCCACCTACTTTATTAAAGTCAGTGGCCCCATCACCTAAATCCCAATTTTCAGGGCTTCCATCTGACATAGCCTCTGTCATGTGCCAGAAACATGACATGAACATAGCTTTGCTTAGGCCTCTTTCACACATCAGGTTTTCGCCGTCAGGCGCGATCCGGCGCTTTTGACAGAAACCGGATCCGGCGAAATGCAATGCCGGATCCGGTTTCCCCCCCATTGACTTGCATTTGCGCCGGATCGCGCCGGATCGCGCCGGATGGCCATGCGTTTCAATCGGTTTTCGCCGGATCTGGCAATGTGTCGCGATCCGGCGTCTGGAAAAAACGTCTACTGTAACGTTTTTTGTCTCCGGCGAAAAAGCCGGACACTCCGGATCCGGCGCGTCCGGCTTTTTCACACAATGAAAGCCTATGAGCGCCGCAATGTGCCGGATCCGTTTTTTTTGGTCTGAGCATGCTCAGTAGCTCTGCCCACAAGACATATATAAAAGCAAGACAGTGGGACCCACAGCCACACCCAACATGCCACCCAAGCCAAGAACCAGGAGAAGGCAGCAGACATCTGCAGCACCATCAGCACCACCACCACCCCAAATGGAGCAGCAAATGGAACATGCTGAGGAGGGGAGTCCAGAAGCAGATGAGAGACGGTAATTATCAAATCCCCCATTCCTCCAAACTAGGGCCATGGAATATCAAGATATTCATTGGCCCTTTGTTTCTCTTTATTCAACAGCCGCCAAAGAGATGCAGCAGCAGCAGCAGAAATGGCATCACTGGCAGCAGCAACAGCAGCAGCAATACCCACAGCCATGGAGTCTGGCCATCAACAGGACAGCACATCTTCTTCTGGGAGCCCTCCCTCGCATCGTCAGCGTTTGACGGTAAGTTTTTATTTCCAAAATCCATCATCTCTGTAATATATGTCTATTCATTGACTTTTATTTCAAAACAGGAATCACAAGATGAAGAGGAGCTCCCAGAAGAAGAAGGAAGGGGTGGACAGACACCTGGAGTGGGCTCACAATTGGTAAGTTTTTTGCATCAAACGCAGAAACACAACATCACACTACACACAACACATAGAAAACAATGTTCTGCAGACCACACACAGCAAACAAATGCCTACATCCAAAGACATAACATTTTTTGTTTTCTTCTCTAGTATTCCCAATCTGGTGCTCGGCCAAGAGGTCCTCGCAGTGCCTCCCAGGGTCGTCGGCGACAGCAACGCGGCGGTCACCAGCGTGTAAGTATAAATATTTTTGCATTGTTTTTTTGCACTTTTTATTTCATTTCTTTTGTGGAGGCTAATTATGTTATTTTTGTCTTTTTCTTTAACAGCCTTCACAGCGTGCTCCCGACTCTGACGGTGAGGATGGAGGGATTGATGTGGACCGCCTCATCGATCTCGTCAGAGAAAGGGAGCCGCTCTGGAATATGGCTGACCGCCGCCACGCTGACCTGATAGTTACCCGACGACTCTGGGAGGAAATCTGTTCTCTCCTTGTGGGCCGCTGGGAGGACCTCGAAGCTCGGGCCCAGATTAAAGAGCGTAAGTATATACAGTACCGGTTGCTTGATGTAAACCAGTGTTTCCCGAACTCCAGTCCTCGTGGTCCCCACGGATCATGTGTTCAGGATTTCTATTTACTATGGAAATCCTGAAAACATGACCCCTGGGGACCATGAGGACTGGAGTTTGTGAAACACTGATGTTGTATACTAACCACTCCTTTCTCGTTTCAGGGAACAGAATTGTGAATCGGTGGCGGTCTGTGAGGGATCGTTTCAAGAAGGAGTTCAATAAAGAGATGCGGGCCCCGAGTGGATCTGGAGGACGCAGGAGCAAGTACAAGTACGCACAAGCCCTGTCGTTCCTCCGGGAAACAATGCTCACCAGAAGGTAAATATTACACACCACATGTGAAAAGAATGTTAGATGTAACTTTTTTTTTCAGCCAGGGCCATACCATGTCAGTATTTTAATTGTTTTTTTTTCTCTTTATTACACAGCACGGTGAGCAGCACTCGGGAGCCTGCACGATTGGACCCTTCTGAGGCGATCCCTGAGGAGACCGGCACCGAGGGACACTTCGACCGCCCCGGTACATCTGCACCTTCCCAGCCTTCCCACACATTTGACCCATCTGTCCCATCCACCAGCACAGGAGCATCGTGGCCGCCTACATTACATGAAGCTGCTGGTGAGGAGATCGCTTTCCCTTTACCCCACCCTTCTGCCCCTGCCACCTCTAGTACACCTGCGGGTACTGGGCGGCAGCGGCAGAGGGGTCAGGAAAAGAGTTATGCGCAAGAGTTCTTGCATCTGAATGCATCTTTCCAGAACTGTCTCAAAGTCTTGTCAGAGCAAATCTCCGCAGGCTTTCAGCAGATCAACTCCAGCATTCTGGAGGTGAAGACACTTCTGCAAACCATGCATTCAGAAGCAAGATCTTCGCCAAACCACACCTTTTTCAGGTCTGTTGTGGAAACGCTATCTCCTACCCAGCAGATGCATGTAATGCATTCGTGCCACGGTGCTCTACAGCAGGTTACCTCCCAACCTCCACCTCCCACCACTGTAGTTCCTTCACCTGCACCCCCTCCAGCCACTTTCCATCCTCCCCCTCCTATTACATCTGCACCCCCTCCAGCCACTTTCCATCCTCCCCCTCCTATTACATACCAGCAACCTCACCAGTACCAGCAACCTCCCCAGTACCAGACATCTCCCCACTTCCAGCAACCTGCCCCGTACCAAACTCCTTCCCCGTACCAAACTCCTTCCCCGTACCAAACTCCTTCCCCATACAACTTTCCATCAACATCATCTGCTCCTACAGTCCCTGCCCAACCCTCCACTCCACCGCCCACCACCTCTTCTGCCTCCCACATGTCCACCCATTCTGTAGCTTTTTCCACACCATCACCTCTAACTGTTCCTTCCCCACCACGATCCCAGTCCTCTCTCCACACACCCAGTGTCGAAGTGTCCCGCAGCCCCTCCAGCAGTATTTCCACCCCACAGTACACAGATTTGTAATGTGTGTTTTTTGTAATAAAAATGCCCATTGGGTTTAAAACCTTTATTAAAAAAGTTTTTTGCACTTTAAAAACATTTTATAAAAAAAAAAAAAAATTTAAATAAAAGTTAAATTATCGTTTCACAATGGTTGTCTGTCATTTCTTTCTGCGGCGAACTATGTTTTAAAAAAAGGTTAAATACAGGGTATTTCAAAGGTAAAAAGGTATTCAAAACCAGGTATATAACTGTGGGTAAATTTTAGCTTTTTGCCACAGTTGTGTTCCTGGTTGTGTTTGAAGCAAAGTATTTCACCTAAAAAGTTGTGTTTATTGTTGGTGATTTCCTACCAATGTACACAACTTTTGTTAAAAGGTGAAATACTTTGCATAAAACACAACCAGGTACACACCTGTGGCCTAAAGGTAAAAATAGTAAGACCATGACAAGATAGCCAACTTTGGTTGGCAAAGGTATATACTGTTGGTCCAGAAGGTACACAAGTTTGGTTAGGGCACAAATCTTTCACACTCTGTCATCCTGCCAGTGTACTCTGCCTTGAGGTGACATAAAGTATAGTGCAAAATTGTCCCTCATTACTGAAACCGTCACAGAACTTCTAGTGGTAATATTTCCAATGACAACATCCATTTTCACCAGTAACTTGCTCTTCTCTCCAACCTGCACTTTCTTCTCTACAACCTGTCAAAGAAGGGCTGTAGGAACATGCTATATCTAGTTTTCCAGTAGCCAATCCCGTTCGGAAGGCCACAAGGGTAAATTTTAAAAACCGGATCCGGCGTAATCCGTCGAAAAACGGATATAAAAACGGATATAAAAACGGATGAACCGGATGAGACGGATCCGGTTTTGTCTGTCAAGAACAAGACGGATCCGGCAGAAAACCGGATCCGGCACTTCAGGTTTTACAAAACATTTGCCGGATCCGGCATTCCGGCATGACGCCGGATCGCGCCTGACGCCGAAAACCTGATGTGTGAAAGTAGCCTTAGAGATATTCAATAAAATTTAACAAGTGTATAAATGTGGAACAAAAGCAAATTTGTAAAACTCTTAAATATACACAATGAATTAAATTGTTATATAATAAATCAACACTTCTTTTAAGGGAAATATATTGTTATTCAGAAACTATAAAATATATGTGTATTACAATGTATTAAGGTATTAAGGTCAATAAATGTGATGACAAAGAAGAAATCGTAATATGTAAAGCTTTCTAGCTGAAAATATTTCCCATATGCAGGAATGGATATATTTCCTTTCTAACTGGATGAGGTTTTTTCCTTTTCTGTTGAGTCACCTAATTTAGTTACATATTTTACTTTGTAGGCTTGAATACAGATAGTAGTATTTTACAAATTTATTTCAGGGATGTAAATATATAGATTTTTAGCATAAATTGAACTATTAATTTAGAATTAAACTAACATTGCAATCTGTTCTCAAAATACAATGCCTTGAATGCAGATGAATAATTATACAAAGTACTTAAAAATGACACCTCAGATTTCTTACATTTTTGCTTTAGTAAAAGCTTTTTTTGCAATAAAATAACAATTCTGAAGCATGTACTCTTATAGTCTATGTTGTGGTGTTCTCCTAATATTCCGACCAGAAATTGACAACTGGTTATTATCAGTAGGTGAATTTAGACATACAGGCTGACAGTGACAAATCAGTGCACCGCCTCCTGTATATGGACACAACTCTTTGGCCGGGGTCACACTAACCGACGCAAAATACGGTCCGTAGTTTACATCCGTAGTACGGATGAATGACCCCTAAATAGTGCTCCGTATGTCATCCGTAAGCGAGGTGTGGTCGCGTATTTTACGCAAGTCAGCATCCGTATGGAATCCGCATGGAATCCGTATTGTGAGATTTTCTCGCAGGCTTGCAAAATAGAAATTTAACGGTTTTGAGGCCTGCTAACTATTTAAATAATTAGCCTGCACCCTATTTATTGCCTCAGGAACAGGTGGCTGCCTCCATTCTGTCCATTTGTGACCTTGCCTTCACTAGGTGTGTTGGTGTTGTATGTGCAACATGGCAGACAGTCTGAGTTTCAACACAACTGAGCAGGTTCTCTTCAACTGGCTTTTGTCACGCTGCTTTGGTCAACCATACCCATTGATAGTAGATCCGCGGAGGAGGAGACGCATGTGGGTACATCCACTTTTGAGGCAACGACTCACAAGAGGTCATTTTCACCGCCTCTATTCTTCTCTGCGGGAGCATCCTGCAAAATTCTACCAATACTGTTGCATGAGCCTTGCAACATTTGATCGACTCTTGGAGACAGTGCGCCCTGGGATAACCTTTCAGGACACAAGGATGCCCAAAGCTATATCTGCAGAGGAGCGACTTCTACTCACATCACGGTATGTACTACACAATCACATTCTCTATGTTCATGATGTGTTGGCCAAAGTATGTATTAATTGCTTCATGGACTAATTGTAATGCCCTCATCTTATTCCAGATATGTTGAAACTTACAGACCAGAATGTTATGTGTAATATGTACTGAATATCACTTAGTCATTGTGCGACCAAATACGTGTGTTAGTAGATATGAAATCCTAACAAGTTTGGTATGTATGTACCTGTTTTTTGGATAATTTGTGCATTCTAAAATGTTCCTTTTCTGTTGTTCTTCAGCTTCCTGTCCACTGGCCTGTCTTATGCCGCCCTCCACCACGAGTTTCTGATTGGAAGATCTACCATTTCTGGCATAGTCAGGTCGACATGTAGTGAAATATGGTCAAGACTACATCAACTCGTCATGCCCGAGTCCAGGATGGAAGACTAGTTGAGGATATCAAGGGACTTTGAGGATGATTGCCAGTTTCCTAATTGTATTGGGGCCCTTGATGGCAAACATATCCGGGTGCGTAAGCCGCCGAACTCTGGCTCCCAATTCTTCAATTATAAACAATACTTTTCTGTTGTATTGTTGGCTCTGGTCGACCCTCAATACAAGTTTATAATTGTTGACATCGGGGCCTATGGAAGGACAGGAGACTCTAGAGTTGGATCTACCACCACCACGCCAGCTACCAGGCTCCACTCAAGAATCTGTCCCTTATGTCCTTGTGGCAGATGAGGCGTTTCAGTTAACGTGCAATGTCATGAGGCCATATCCCCGGTGCAACCTTGACCACCGGTGCAGAATTTTTAACTTGCGCCTATCACGTGCTCGGCGACTGGTGGAGTGTTACTTTGGCATGCTTTGTGCAAAATGGCGGGTACTCCAGTCTGCCATTCAGCTGAGTGAACAAAATGTTAATGAAGTAGTTAAAGCCTTTGTGGTTCTTCATAACTTCACCAGGATACATGATTGTTCCTCCTCTGCTGGTGTTGTGCGTGGGTTGGACAGTGTGCGTAAGGTGAGACCACCTATCAACCCTCAACGTAGACCGCTCTCTGGCCTTAAAGTGCGTGATATTTTCACAAATTACTTTATGTCACCTGAGGGGGAAACTTTTTGGCAAGAGTATGCTGTGTCTATGTTATAATATTTTGGTTTCTGTGTGTCTAAATATATATATTTCTTCCCTTTCTGATTCCATGACTGTTGAATTGCATTGGTAGCGTATGTTATTATGCTGACATGGTTTTTTAGAATTGAGATAGAGAAGTAAAATGTAGTAGACAAATGTTTACCTTTGCCATTTTTTTTTTTCTAAAGCAAAACATATTCTTGCCATATCAGAAATGTGGCAATGGCCCAAATTGGCCTTTTTGCAGATGTCAACATTGTGTGACAATAAAATTTTCACACATAGAAAACAACAAAAATAACATTAGGCAATAACAAAATGGAAATATTATAAATGTTGGTACGTTGGGGGAGGAGAAGGCGGAAGACCAGCCTGTGTTTGCTGCTGGCAACTTTGCCCAACTTGCCCATCGCCCTGTGTGGGGGCATACCACGTATTTGAGAATCCTCAGAGCCTGCTTGAGCAAGCATGTGTGTGGGTGGTCTAAGGCGCATTAGATTTCTTGGTGAAAGCTGACACCTCTCCAGATATTCTAATAACTCATATGGGTATTTGGGTGTGTGCTTGCATCAAGCAGGATCTGAAAACTCCTCGAATACGGAGCCTCACCTCACGGGAAAGGGCACGAAGAAAAAGGGCCAGGCTGTGTGAGTATGCCTCCTCGCCATCATCATTATTCACTCTAGACAGATAGTTGAGGACCCCTGTGTCCACATTGGTACGGGTATCTTGGGCAGGGATATGGCGCCTTCTTCTTCCTTGCCGGGATGGTCCAGCAGGCTGTGGGGAGCCCCAAATCTGGACAGTTGGGCTGCTATTCATGTGGCCCTGCTCCTCCTGTATGGCTGATGGAGCAGCAACAGACGGTCCTGGTTGTGGATGTGGTCCTGGTGGTGGAGTTTGTGGCGCAGGCACTGGGTTTTCCTGAGAGGATTCTTCACCCATGCTTCTTGTAGGGGGAGAAGATGGACCAGTCACCTCATCCCCTACAGGATCAATGATGGGCTCTGTATCTGAGCCAGTTCCTCTCTCTGTAAGGTTTGACTGAGTTCTGTTATGAAATAGAACAGAGCCAAAAATAAATCAATATTTTTGGCCCTGTAAAATATGTGTGTAATGTGGTGTGAGGTATCTACTTACGGTCTCAGATCCAGAATAGGGGCGAGGAAGGAGAGGCAGTCATAATATATGTATTTCCTCTTTAGGTGGCCCGCATCACCACTCCTGGACCGCTGCTGACGTTCCCGCCTGTCTTGGTCGCAGATGCTGCGCCAGCGTCTCATCACATCTTCCACTACAATGTGACAGGAAATATTCTCAATTTCACATATTTGATAGGTCAAATTTGCTACCAGTAGCCTAGGCATGTGACCTTCTGGGGTGTGCTTTCTACCCAGGGAGGCATATCTAATTGGGCCATCCAGGCCAGATACACAGGGTCACAATAGTTCAGGTATGAAGTAACTACACTACACTATAACTTTGTTGGCTAGGAGGATGAGGAGCTTGTGGCCTGTGCCAAATGATGGCAGTGTAAAACCATGAGTCACATCAAAATCTACCCGCCTCATGAAGAAAAAAGTACAAGCATAGGAAGGGAGGGCTGATTCTATATGCATTTTTTGATGTGAGGTATTTTTAAACAGTTTTTGGGTTGTACTTACTCAGTTGCTGCTGCTCCTCACGTGGGCGATCACCAAAATCATGGAACATCTGGAGACATATGCGCCTACATGACGCCTCCTTTCTTACCCGGTTGGCATAACGGGCATCACGTTGGTCCCAGAGTTCTGGCCGCTCCTGCACTAACACAATCAACATCTCCACATTCAGAAAATATGGCGCGATGACGCTGATGTACTCCGTGGAGGCGTACTTCCTGGATGTCTGGAGCACTTTTTGAGCTCATTTGCATGTCTAAGCTTCCTGATGATGGATTGGCCCATTTCCTGTCACCAGCCAAAAGACCTGCGTATTTCTCGCAAGTCACACGTGTGGTCCGTGTGTAATCTGTATTTTTTGCGCACCCATAGACTTGCATGTGCGTACAACGGGCGTAGTATGCTGACAATTGCAGCATGCTGCAATTGGCACGGTCCGTAGAATACGGGCGAGAATTATACGGCTGTTGGGAGCTGACCCATAGAGAATCATTTGTCCGTATGTAATGCGTGCTTTTAACGCCTCACACTCATCCGTATTCCTCTCTAGTGTGATCCCAGCCTTTGTTTTATCCCAGCTCAGTTGCAATGTTTTTAATATGGGAAGCTGTGCTGTGTGATTTAAGGACCCATTACACATAACGATGTCCCAGCGATCCCACCAACGATCCGATGTGGATGGGATCGCTGGGACATCGTTAGGCTGATCGCTGGTGAGCTGTCACATAGACAGCCCCTCCAGCGATCAGGACCAGCGAGCAAGCTGGCTTCCAATGTAAACAGCAGGTATCTAAGAGCCGCGCTGCTCTTGGATACCTGCTGTTTACCCTAGATACTAGCATGCACGCTGGTATCCAACGTAAACATCGGGTAACTAAGAGCCGCGTGGCTCTTGGATACCTGCTGTTTATCCTAGATACCAGCGTGCGCTGGTATCTAGGGTAAACAGCGGTTATCCAAGAGCCGCACGGCTCTTAGTTACCCAATGTTTACATTGGAAACCAGCATCCAGCGTTGCTGATCGCTGGTCTCTCGCTGCCACACACAGCGATGCATGCTGGCCAGCGGGAGACCAACGATCAATAAATGGCCCAGAATGATCCTGCACGATCAACGATACCCGGCAGGGGGGCCAGTCGCTGATCCCTGTCACACACAGTGATATCGCTGGAGAGATCACTGATGCGTCACAAAATCAGCGATCTCGCTAGCGATCTCGCTGTGTGTGACGGGGACCTTACAGTGTGACCACCAGTTCGATACATCGTTTCTTGTGTACACAGGAAGTCAGTCACTGACTTAAATGACATCAGCTATCAAATTCCTCTTGGCAGTTTTCAGACCCCTCATTATCCATTTCCACCCTTATTCTTCTGAATGTTCTCTCCACATCTCTCAAAAATACTTTTTGGGGGGCATATATAAGCCAGCAGGGTATACTAAATGATTCTTTACAATGATTAGTTGCAAAGTTATGAAACTGTCATTAGATAAGAAATGCAGTAACAAGACTCTGCTCCCTCTGCAAAGCAAGAGGCATTATGCATTAGAGCAGCAGTCCCCAACCTGTAGCTCAGGAGCCACAGGTGGCTCGGGGTCCCATGAATTGTGACTTGCCAGCTTGGTGCATTAGCTCCAGGACTAGCAAACAGGTATGAAATGTACATTTCAAATTGATGAATTTTGTGAATAGAACTGCAAAGAAGAGCAGATCTGGATGCACATACACTGGTTTTGGGGGTTTAGAGAAAATTTAAGTATGGTATGCTGGTGACATGATGATGCTAGGTGTGAGATTAGGTGCTTGAAGCTGGATATGACAGTGTGTTGGGAGTACTTGATAGAAGAATGCTGAATAGGGGTATTGTGGGAACCCCTGGATCTTGGTATTCTGCTTCAGGGGAATTTGAACACTTCTGACTATGAGGAAGAGTCTCTAAGGTACTGTCGGATTCACGTACCTATGGATTATTGGACAGTGATCGTTCAGAAAGGTACCTTGCAGAAATGCAGGTCCTCATCAAACGTGGCTTTGATAAGGGTTATATAAAAAAAAGAGGAATTTGACTTTTACTACATCCCAAAAATTCACAAGAGTTTGATCAAACCCCCTGGCCGACCAATAATATCGGCTATTGGTGGCCTTACAGCTAATCTCTCTAAATTTGTGGATTACAACTTACAGCAATTAGTCCCTGCTCTTCCAGCCTATCTGAAGGATACTACTCACGTTTTACAGGTTTTAAATACTATAGAATGGAAGGACCATTTCATCTTAGGGACTTTAGATATAACTTCCCTCTATACAGTTATTGAACATGAAAAGGGTTGCAAATCTGCGGAATTTTTTATGTCAGAAGCTAAAAGCTTACCTAGCGACCAAATCGCTTTTATTGTTGATTGTATTTATTTTATACTCACCCACAACTATTTCTACTATGGAGCGAACTACTACTCCCAGAAGTGGGGGACCGCAATGGGTACCAGATTCGCGCCCAGTTATGCAAATCTGTATGTCGGTAAGTGGGAACATGAAACCATCTTTCCCGAGGGCAGGCTGCGCGCGAATCTGGTACTCTGGCACCGCTTCATAGACGATATTGTTTTTATTTGGTCTGGTGGGCCTACTCTTTTAACTGATTTTATTGATGAATTGAATAAAAATTGTTATTTTTTAAAATTCACTGCAACTACTAGTCTCACAGAGATTAACTTTTTAGACCTAAAAATCTTTATTGAGGACAACACCATCCAGACACAACTATTTCATAAATCCACTGACTCAAACAATTACATTTCATTAGAAAGCTGCCATCTCCCAAGTTGGCTTCTCAATATTCCGAAGAGCCAATTTATACGGGCTCATAGGAACTGCTCCAAGTCACAGGACTATCTAACTGAAGCTGAAACTCTAATTAAAAAATTCTGCCAAAAAGGATATGATACCCAATCCCTGCGAGCCACCAGGGAACACATTGGGAACATACCGAGGGAACAATTCCTCAGACATAAAATAAAAAATAAAGAAAATTCCATTATAGATGAGATTCCCATCATCACTCAATATAATTCAAATAGTCAAATTCTCAGAAAAATTGTAAATAAAAACTGGGGTATTTTGAAAAATGATAAAACCATAGGGGAAGTTCTGCCAGCTCGCCCCAGCTTTGTTTTAAGAAGGGCAAACAATTTGGGTAACCTGGTAGCCCCTTCTATTTCTATATCAACACCAGGCCCCAATTCTCATCTACATCAGCAATTAAATGGTTTTTTTCCCTGCAAAAAATGTGCACCTTGCAGAAAATTAGGCAGCAAGAAACAACTCTCCATTGTGAATAAGTCTATGGAGATTCAGATTCGTGATTTCATCACCTGTGACACAAAGGGGGTGATATATTGTATCACATGTCCATGTGATAAATTATATATAGGACGAACGATACGTCCCCTAAATGTCAGAATTGGGGAACATCTACGAAATATTTGTAAGAAATTCACAGGTCACCCCCTTTCTAATCATTACCTTACACATCATGGGGGCTCTTTAAAGGACACTAAGGTGACTGGGATTCAAATTGTTAAAAGAAGCATTAGGAAAGGTAACTTTATCCATCAAATGTCCAGGGTAGAAAGTAAATGGATATTTGAATTAAATACTCTGATCCCAAATGGTTTAAATAGCGAAATTGAGCTATATGCTTTTAATGAATAATATGATGTTTTGTTACTGGAGGCTATATAAGGGTTACTCTTGTCCCAGGGGGCCATCCCTGAAGAAGGAATCAGTGAATTCCGCAACGCGTAGGATTTGCCATTGTATTCTGGCCCCTTCAGCGCCTCATAGCACTTTTTTGCCTGTCACGTGACCTCCCATGTGACTGTGACGTCACGCAAGGTCCTTCAGCGTTTTCGGACCTTGCAGGCCTGCTTTTGCAAGCAGCGGCTGGTACCTCTACAGCCTGCCGATACATACCTCCAGCTGCACGCCAGTCACCGGCTGGGACTGCGGCATGCTAGGAGGTAGCACCCTCTAGCTCCAGTAACTTTTATTTCGCTGTGTCGGGGAGTATCTTTGGGAAGGACCTGGACATTTATCTGTCTTCTGAAGACTCTTCTCCACGCTCGCCAGTTTTAGTTCCAGTAAAGGTAACAGATCTCTTCATAAGATATCTCCTTTTAACCAGGACACATTTAATTAGCGCAAGTGTATATAAGGTTTATTTACTATTATTTTTATGGAGACAATTTGAGTGGTGTGTTGTCCTAATACTTGCCGCTTTGTGCTCTGTGGTTGTACGCTTTAGCGCCATTGGTATATACATATAAAATAAACAGGGCCTGACAGAATCCAACTGTGTCCTGAAGTCTACAGAGATTCCAATTCTCAACAGTCCTCTATCCACATTTATTACACCATCCAGAATCTGCCTGTCACATTGCGATGTAAAATAAACAGGTCATGACAGAATCCAACTGTGTCCTGAAGTCTAGAGAGATTCCAATTCTCCACAGTCCTCTATCCACCTTTATTACACCATCCAGAATCTGCCTGTCACATTGCAGTGTAAAATAAACAGGGCCTGACAGAATCCAACTGTGTCCTGAAGTCTACAGAGATTACAATTCTCAACAGTCCTCTATCCACATTTATTACACCATCCAGAATCTGCCTGTCACATTGCGATGTAAAATAAACAGGGCCTGACAGAATCCAACTGTGTCCTGAAGTCTACAGAGATTCCAATTCTCCAGAGTCCACTATCCACCTTTCTTACACCATCCATAATCTGCCTGTCACATTGCAGTGTAGAATAAACAGGGCCTGACAGAATCCAACTGTGTCCTGAAGTCTAGAGAGATTCCAATTCTCCACAGTCCTCTATCCACATTTATTACACGATCCATAATCTGCCTGTCACATTGCGGTGTAAAATAAACATGGCCTGACAGAATCCAACTGTGTCCTGAAGTCTAGAGAGATTCAAATTCTCCCCACTACTATATACACCTTATACCTTGTTTTACAGTACCATATAGTTGGTGGTTTTTTGGGTACACTTTCCCCAAAAATGAGGAAGTGTGGTGGAAGAGTCCGTGGAAGTGGGCGGGGGTTGGCAGCTGGTAATGATGGTGTTGGTGTTGGTGGTGGATCTGCTGGTAGTGGCAAAAGCAAAATAGCACCTAATGCAGGAGGTGTTGAGCCTGCGTCATCGTCTGGTTCCACAAGGCCTCGAAGGCTCCCTTTTCTGGGAGTAGGTAAACCGCTTTTAAAGCCAGAGCTTCAAGAACAAGTTTTGGCTTACATTGCTGACTTAGCCTCCAGCTCTATCACCTCCTCCTCTTGAAGTTTTAAAAAATAAGAGCACTGAGTCATCATTGGAGGCTCATGTTCATGAACCACACCTTTCCTTGTGTCCTTCACTCCAACCAAAATTGAAGGATGCGGCAGGCCACACTACAGATTACTTCATGGAGCTGTTTTCACATACCATGCCTGGGTTATCAAGTCAAATAGTGAATTACCCAGGCAAAGATGAATCTGACATGGAGTGCACTGACGCACAGCCACTGATAGATGATTCTGCTGGTACATTCACTCAGAGCACTACATTGTCCTCGCAGTGTACTGAGCCAGAATCTGACCCAGATGAAACTCAGGTGCCCCTTCCTGCATACTATACCACCATACACGGTGACACAGAGGAAGGTGCACATGACATTGAAGAGGAGGTGATGGATGACCCAGTTGTTGACCCAGATTGGCATCCATTGGGGGTAGAGGGTGCCGCTGCCAATAGCTCAGAAGAGGAGGCGGAGCATCCTCAGCGGGCATCGACATCGCAACAGCTGTTATCTGGCAGGCCTGGAGCAGTCCAAAAATGGGTTACAAAAAAACAAAAGAGTTGCAGGACAGCTTGGCCAGATGGTCAAAATAGCACAGCGTGCAAGGCCTCAAAATGTCTTCCATAGTGGGAAGAGTGCAGTGTGGCACTTTTTTGAACAAAATCCTAATGATCAGGCAAAGGTTATCTGTAAGAAGTGCGCAAAGACCTTTAGCCGAGGGAAAAATCTGAGAAATTTGAATACCAATTGCATGCTAAGACATTTAACCAACATGCACTTGCAAGCGTGGATGGACTACCAAAACTCACGTACCACATGTGCTACTGCTCCCAAAGAAGGTAGTCAGCAGTGCTATCCCACTGTAAGTCCACCGGTTAGCACACCGCCAGCAGCAAATGTTGAGTTATCGTCGCAAGGGCAAATCAGTCAGGGATTCACACTGTTATTGCAACGAAAGACTGAATCTAGGCCATCAGAAAGAACACCAACTCCATCACCATCATCAACCCTCTCTCAGTCCGCCATGTCCATCGCTAGTTCCACCATATGCAGCTCTCAAGTCCAGCTCACCCTACCAGAAACTATGAGTAGGACAAGAAAGTACTCATCCTCTCATCCGCGTACACTGGGTTTGAACGCACACATTGCCAAACTAATCTCGTTAGAGATGATGCCCTATCGGTTGGTTGAAAGCGCAGCTTTACGCAAACTCATGGCCTACGCAGTACCACGCTATGATCTACCCAGTCGCCACTTCTTTTCTCGCAAAGCCATCCCTGCCCTCCACCTTCATGTGAAAGACCGCATAGTCCATGCACTCAAGCAATCAGTGAGTGGAAAGGTGCACCTCACAACTGATGCATGGTCCAGTAGGCATGGCCATGGCCGTTACGTGTCCATCACTGCGCACTGGGTTAATGTGGTGGATGCAGGGTCCACAGGGGACAGCTGTGATGGCACAGTGCTGCCTTGGCCACGGTATAGGAAACAGATGGCTGTAGACGTTCGACCCTCCTCCTCCTCCTCCAGAAGCGAAAGCTCGCCCACATAGTGCAGTCACACGAGCACTGCATCCGCAGCTGACAGTGGTGCACACGATGTGTCCCACTATCGATCAGCTAGTGGAAAGCGTCAGCAGGCTGTGTTGCAGATGATATGTTTGGGCGACAGACACACGGCGGAGGTACTGGCCGGCTACTTTCAGCGACTAATAATTACGGTAAAGTAACACGGGCGCTACCTATCCAAAAAACTCAGATGCAGCTGGTGAAGAGACAGGACTGTGTCGGCTCCTGTTATAAAGTCTGAGCGAACCGTATATTTGTGTGATTCACCGCGCTATGCTGAGCAGATGTATACAAAAAAAAAAAAAGGGAAATAAATACTTAACAACAGTTATACGTACTTACTTAAAAATGAAGTTGATGTAGAATATTCTGTGCAAGTTGAGATGTCTACGTGGCAAGTAGTTTGCAGGTTATCTGATGGTAGAGATCTCGTTTTTGATAGCTGCTGATGCTATTGGAACAATGATATATTAAGGTACCAATAAAACATACAAAAGGTCACACCACTCCTTGCATGTCCACCATACTCACTGGTTGTATCTTAACGTTTATATTCTCTTCGGGGTGTTCCCTTTATGGTGGATCAATTGATACAATACTAAATATGAAGAGAATTTCAATTACTAACAGTGACCACAACCTTGATATTCAGTCCCAGTTCCTGGGGTACATATTCACTTACTTCTGCTAGATTTGTTATGCTACCCAGGTGTAAATCCTGCTAGACTCTCTATAATGGTCTTTGTTGGCTTTATTTAGAGCCAGTGCAGGGACGATATCCACTGTTGAAAAAAATGACAAAGTGCTGGGTAAGGAGGGATCCACTAAACCCACAAATAGTGCTAGCGTTCCAGTAGCCAGTTAGTCCTGGTAGGACTTCTATGCACTTACTTCTGGTAATTGCTCTGTCGCAGTCTGGCTGAGGCAGCAGCTGCTGATAGAGTGATAAGTGATGCAGTGTAAGGAGGGATCCACTAGAAACCCTAATTATGCTAGCGTTCCAATAATCAGTTAGTCCTAATAGGACTTCTATGCACTTACTTCTGGTGATTGCTCTGGCGCAATCTGGCTGAGGCAGCGGCTCTGGCTGAAGCAGCAGCTGCTGATGGAGTGATAAGCTATGCAGCGTGTAGTAGGGGAGTGGGTAGACGCCAGCACCTCGTGTACTCCGGCCGGAAGTATTGACGAGGACGCGGCGAGAGTGGGGGGGCGGAGCTACTGTGACGTCACAGGCAGGGATGAGGACAGGTGCACGAGAGGCACAAACCAACCAACATGTTTCGAGGGGGGCTTCCCTCTTCGTCAGGGCTAGCCCCCCCACTCTCGCCGCGTCCTCGTCAATACTTCCGGCCGGAGTACACGAGGTGCTGGCGTCTACCCGCTCCCCTACTACACGCTGCATAGCTTATCGCTCCATCAGCAGCTGCTGCCTCAGCCAGATCCGCTGCCTCAGCCACTGCCTCAGCCAGATTGCGCCAGAGCAATCACCAGAAGTAAGTGCATAGAAGTCCTATTAGGACTAACTGATTATTGGAACGCTAGCATAATTAGGGTGTCTAGTGGATCCCTCCTTACACTGCATCGCTTATCACTCTATCAGCAGCTGCTGCCTCAGCCAGACTGCGACAGAGCAATTACCAGAAGTAAGTGCATAGAAGTCCTACCAGGACTAACTGGCTACTGGAACGCTAGCACTATTTGTGGGTTTAGTGGATCCCTCCTTACCCAGCACTTTGTCATTTTTTTCAACAGTGGATATCGTCCCTGCACTGGCTCTAAATAAAGCCAACAAAGACCATTATAGAGAGTCTAGCAGGATTTACACCTGGGTAGCATAACAAATCTAGCACAAGTAAGTGCATATGTACCCCAGGAACTGGGACTGAATATCAAGGTTGTGGTCACTGTTAGTAATTGAAATTCTCTTCATATTTAGTATTGCATCAATTGATCCACCATAAAGGGAACACCCCGAAGAGAATATAAACGTTAAGATACAACCAGTGAGTATGGTGGACATGCAAGGAGTGGTGTGACCTTTTGTATGTTTTATTGGTACCCTAATATATCATTGTTCCAATAGCATCAGCAGCTATCAAAAACGAGATCACTACCATCAGATAACCTGCAAACTACTTGCCACGTAGACATCTCAACTTGCACAGAATATTCTTCATCAACTCCATTTTTAAGTAAGTACGTATAACTGTTGTTAAGTATTTATTTCCCCTTTTTTTTTTTTTTGTATACATCTGCTCAGCATAGCGCGGTGAATCACACAAATATACGGTTCGCTCATACTTTCAGCGACTAACTGAGTCATGGCTGGGCAGTCTACATCTTGAGGCAGGCAAGGTAGTTAGTGATAACGGCCGAAATTTTGTGGCAGGCATAGCCCTTTCAAAACTCAGACACATACCTTGCTTGGCTCACACCTTGAACATGGTTGTGCAGTGCTTCATCATTAATTATCCGGAGTTAACAGGCCTGCTCCATAAGGTTCGAAGACTGTGCTCGCACATCTGCCGGTCGCCGGTACACTCCAGTCGTATGCAGAAGCTGCAGCGATTGCTCCACCTTCCCAAGCACCGCCTAATTATCGACGTTACAACAAGGTGGAACTCCACCCTGCACATGGTTGAGCAGCTGTGCGAACAGAGGCAGGCCGTAATGCATTTGTGGGAGGATACACGGGCAGGCACTTTGAGGGCAGACATGGAGTTGACAAGTGTGCAGTGGTCGAAGCTGAAAGACCTCTGTAAAGTCCTTCAGTGTTTTGAGGAATGCAAACGGCTGGTAAGCGCAGACGACGCCATCATAAGCATGAGCATCCCACTTATGCGTCTGCTCATGCAAACTTTGATGCACATCAAGGAGCAGGCGTCTGCAGCCGAGGATGATGAGGAAGAGGAGGAGGGAAGCCTTGATGACAGTCAGCCATTGTCTGTTGTTCAGGGAGCTGTCGTGGATGAGGTGGAGAAAGAAGAGGAGGAGGATGATGATGATGGGGATGATTATTTAGGGGAGGAGGATGCTTCTTGTGGGGCAAGAGAAAATGTTGGCGTGGGGCGTGGCAAGGTCTGGTACTGGGTTTGTGCATGACTGGAGGGATGTGGATTTGCCTGAAAGTGCTCCTCCACCCAGCACTCACAGTGCATCATTGACACCGGGAACATTGGCCCACATGTCAGATTATGCCTTGCAGATCCTAAAAAGGGACCCCCGCATTGCCAAAATGATGAACGATGATGACTACTGGTTGAACAGCATCCTGGATCCACGCTATAAAGGCAAATCCCAAAACATCATGCCACAGGAGTACCTTGACCTAATATTGGCTAACAAACAAGCAACTCTGGTAAACCGGTTGGTTGAGGAATTCCAAGCACACAGCAGCGGTGATGGTTGTCACACGAGCCGTAGTGGCCGGGGGCAACTTGGAAGAGGTGTTGGTGGTGCACACATCAGAAGTGGCATTGGAGACAGGGGTTTCATGACCATGTTGTGGACTGATTTTTCAAGTCACATGACTGGTAATACTGCATCAGTTGAAAGTGACAGGAGACAGCACTTGTCAGCTATGGTTACAAATTACTTTTCCTCCCATATCGATGTTCTCCCTCACAGGTCATTCCCATTTGACTATTGGGCAACTAAACTGGACACCTGGCCTGAATTGGCACAATATGCCTTACAGGAGCTCGCATGCCCAGCTGCAAGTGTGCTATCGGAAAGAGTCTTCAGTGCTGCTGGATCAATCCTGACAGAAAAAAGGACCCGTCTGTCGACCCAAAATGTGGATGATCTAACCTTCATTAAAATGAACCATGCATGGGTTTCCAAGTATTTTGTCACACCTTACCGTGATGACACATAGTCATTTTTCTGTCAACCTTTCTTTGGTCCGCCTCTTCCTGGGACTTGACCAATTTTGCCTTTAGCAGCAGGTGAATGTCCCACATCAACATATGCCATTTTGTAAACCTCCCTAACTGGGCTGCCTCCTCCCCCCATGGCCGGGGTCACCACCTACCGCACGCAACCATGTGAGGTGGGTGGGCCGACTCTTGGGCGCGGGCACTGGCACAGGGCCCTCATAGTGCAATCAAGTGTCTCTGACGGTGGGTGTGCACACCTGCCGTCAGACACACCGCCGTACTATGAGGGGCCCAGTGCCAGTACCGACGCTCATGAGTGGGCCCCCTTGCTTGGGCAGGGCCCCAGCATTTGCAATGTTTACCTCTCCCTGCTCCTCCGCTGTGTAGTCTGGGCTGTCAAATCCTTCACTGGGACTGCCACTACAAATTTGGTGAACTGATAGAAGGTGATGGTTAAGATGTAGCTATGCCCTGTCCCGCTGGCCGGGATCTAGCTTCAGATGATCAATGGCTTCCATTTCTTATGGACGTCGACTCACAATGACATGCAGTGGTGGTTTCTCATCAGCTTTCACAGTTTTCCTACCCACAGACATGTGACATTCCAGCGCACATTTTTAAATGTGCCCTCTCATGCCAATCTAAATGAATCGCCTACAGCCTGTGGCTTCTGTCTTTTGCACTCCAAAGTTATGTGACAGAGCATGATAGGCAGTGAGCACCATGTTTACATCTCTCCCTGTTATCAAAATTATATGGATATGAGAAATGGCGATGGGATCAACGGTACTGCGATACAGCAACACTTTCTTCACAAAGAAAGGTTTTCGCTGTCTCCACACACTAATTAATTTAGGGTCTGCATCGCCTCTGAGAATTGTGACGGAAGTTTATCCCATGAATAGGAATTCCTAGATTTCTGCAATCACTAGAATTTATGTCAGTAATTGTGTGCATCTCATTTCCTATTGCGGAGAGTCTGGACTGTCTTACTGAAACAGAAATATATATGAAGATTTAAAAATACCACCAAAAGTGTATACTGGTGTACGCTTCAAATGCATTTCCTTTTTTCTACTTTTTAGATTGTTGTCTAATCCATACTGAGAACATGGAGATTTTAAATATTTAAACTATGCTATATATACCTGCTATCCTGTGATAATGTATCCTTTCTCAACTTTGTACAAGCTGGTCAAATCCATACTGGGCCTGAGACCGTCTGAGCCTGCCTCCTGATCTATAGACATAGGTTTTTAATGTGTAAACTATACTATACATACCTGTTATCCGGTGATACGGTACCCTTTCTCACCTTTGTCCAATCACGTCTAATCCATACTGGGCCTGAGACCGTCTGAGCCTGCCTCCTGATATATAGACATAGGTTTTTAATGTGTAAACTATGCTACATATATATGTGTTACCCGGTGAAACTGTACCCTTTATCAACTTTCTAGAATCTTGTCGAATCCATACTGGGCCTGAGAACGGCTGCTGAGCTGTTAAGCAAGCTACAGCAACTGTGGTTTGGACACGTAATTGTTTGCATTTTTTCAGGAATGCCGGTTAGGCCTAATTCAGGAATTGCGGTTGACCTGCACTTACTGGGAAATCATCGTTCGCGGGGAATAATTGGAATCACAGATCCTCATCATTAACGTTGTTCTGCTGGTTATCTGCACCTGTAAGCGACAAAAGCTGGCCCTTTCAGTGCAGCGCGCATGCAGCCCAGGACATGTAACGCCATGATAGACCATGATAATGCCAGAGCCTCGCGTATCCCTCTAGTAAGCTTGATGCATACCGCGGGGGCATGCCGGAGTCTCGTTCATTAACAAAATAAAGCTGACAAATTGCTAGCACAACTACAAACGGACATACCACACCACACACACAATCGACAAAGCTTTCAATATGTACAACTTTTCTTGAGGTGGCATGGTTGTGGTTTCCCAGGTGGAGTCCAATTAAGCCGCAGGCTCCACTCCTGGTGGTGCCCTTTTGGACATTCCTTTAAGGTTCAGCTTTGCAATCATACTGCCCCCAGAAAGCAAACACTTTGCCTTCATGGACGCTGTTTGGAGGTTCGTGGGAATAACGCCGCCCGTTCACCAGTTGGCATAATTTATTGGTGGGAAGTCCGACGGTATATGATCGTGTTCGATTTCAGAATTTTTTTTTTTTGGTTGGTATTTTACATTTTTATTCCAGCCTTTCTTGACTTCATAAGGGAATGACAAGCCTATATCTGTGTCTCCTCCACCTCCTCCTTTTACTCCTCCACCTCTTTTCTAAATGTAGTTGCCCTTTTCCATATGTAATTTTTGTCTTCTGAGCATTTTCTCTGCTTTGGGACACCTTTTAAGGTCTTTTGTAATTGTTTTCTATGTGTTTGCCTGCCATTATTTTCAATGGGGTTCGACGAACATTCGACGAACTTTCCTCCTGTGTGATGAACCAAAACACTAGTGTGGTGGCTCAACATTACTCCTGATATATAGACGTACATTGTTAATGTTTAAACTATGCTATATATACCTGCTATCTGATGATACTGTACACTATGTCTACTTTTTATATTCTTGTCTAATCCATACTGAGCCTGTGAGCATCTCTGTGTGACTGATGGAATATATAGGGAGATTGACAATTATCCTTTGACTGAATAGAGCTGTACATTTCTGATACAGTGCCATAAATCTGATGTTATTTTGTGTCTGTTTTGTGCAAAATTTTGAAGTTTGGTCGAAGAGGCCGCGGACGTGGGCGTGAGGGGGCCAGCTGGTGATGGTGCATCTGCTGGTAGTGGCAAAAGCACAATAGCAGCTAAGGCAAGAGGTGTTGAACCTGCGTCATGGTCTGGCTCTGGAATGCCTGGAATGATACCTTTTCTGGGAGTAGGTTAACCGCTTTTAACCCCTTCATGACCCAGCCTATTTTGACCTTAATGACCTGGCCATTTTTTGCAATTCTGACCAGTGTCCCTTTATGAGGTAATAACTCTGGAACGCTTCAACGCATCCTAGCGATTCTGAGATTGTTTTTTCGTGACATATTGGGCTTCATGTTAGTGGCAAATTTAGATCGATAATTTTTGCGTTTATTTGTGAAAAAATCAGAAATTTGGCGAAAATTGTGAAAATTTCGCAATTTTCAAATTTTGAATTTTTATTCTGTTAAACTAGAGAGTTATGTGACACAAAATAGTTACTAAATAACATTTCCCACATGTCTACTTTACATCAGCACAATTTTGGAAGCAAAATATTTTTTTGTAAGGAAGTTATAAGGGTTAAAAGTTGACCAGCGATTTCTCATTTTTACAACAAAATTTACAAAACCATTTTTTTTAGGGACCACCTCACATTTGAAGTTACTTTGAGGGGTCTATATGGTAGAAAATACCCAAAAGTGACACCATTCTAAAAACTGCACCCCTCAAGCTACTCAAAACTACATTCAAGAAGATTATTAACCCTTTAGGTGTTTCACAGGAACTAAAGCAACATGGAAGGAAAAAAAGGACATTTTAATTTTTCCAACAAAAATTTTCTTTCAGCATCAATTTTTTCATTTTTCACATGGGCAACAGGATAAAATGGATCCTAAAATTTGTTGGGCAATTTCCCCTGAGTACACCGATACCTCATATGTGGTCAAAAACCACTGTTTGGGCGCACGGCAGGGCTCAGAAGGGAAGGAGCGCCATTTGACTTTTTGAATGGAAAATATGCTGGAATATTTAGCGCTTGCCATGTCGCGTTTGGAGAGTCGCTGTGTGCCTAAACACTGGAGCTCCCCCACAAGTGACCCCATTTTGGAAACTAGACCCCCCAAGGAACTTATCTAGATGCATAGTGATCACTTTGAACCCCCAGGTGCTTCTCAAATTGATCCGTAAAAAAAAAAAAAGTACTTTTTTTCACAAAAATTATCTTTTAGCCTCAGTTTTTTCATTTCCACATGGGCAACAGGATAAAATGGATCCTAAAATTTGTTGGGCAATTTCTCCTGAGTACACCGATACCTCATATGTGGTCATAAACCACTGTTTGGGTGCACGGCAGGGCCCGGAAGGGAAGGAGCGCCATTTGACTTTTTGAATGGAAAATTAGCTCCAATCGTTATTGGACACCATGTCGCGTTTGGAGAGCCCCTGTGTACCTAAACATTGGAGCTCCCCCACAAGTGACACAATTTTGGAACCTAGACCCCTTAAGGAACTTATCTAGATGTGTAGTGAGCACTTTGAACCCCCAAGTGCTTCACAAAAGTTTATAACATAGAGCAGTGAAAATAAAAAATCATTTTTTTTCCTCAAAAATGATTTTTTAGCACGCTATTTTTTATTTTCACAAGGGTAACAGGAGAAATTGAACCAAAAAAGTTGTTGTCCAGATTGTCCTGAGTACGCTGGTACCCCATATGTGGGGGGGCCACTGTTTGGGTGCACGGCAGGGTGCAGAAGGGAATGAGCGCCATTTGACTTTTTGAAATGAAAATTAGCTCCAATCGTTAGCGGACACCATGTCGTGTTTGGAGAGCCCCTGTGTGCCTAAACTTTGGAGCTCCCCCACAAATGACCCCATTTTGGAAACTAGACCCCCTAAGGAACTTATCTAGATGCATAGTGAGCACTTTGAACCCCCAGGTGATTCACAGAAGTTTATAATGCAGAGCAGTGAAAATAAAAAATCTTTTTTTTTCCTAAAAAATTTTTTTTTAGTTGGCAATTTTTTATTTTCACAAGGGTACTAGGATAAATTGGACCCCAAAAGTTGTTGTCCAGTTTGTCCTGAGTACGCTGGTACCCCATATGTGGGGGGAACCACTGTTTGGGCACACGTTGGGGCTCAGCAGGGAAGTAGTGACATTTTGAAATGCTGATTTTGATGGAATGGTCTGCGGGCGTCATGTTACATTTGCTGAGCCCCTGTGTGCCTAAACAGTAGAAACCCCCCACAAGTGACCCCATTTTGGAAACTAGACCCACCAAGGAACTTATCTAGATGTGTGGTGAGCACCTTGAACCCCCAAGTGCTTCACAGAAGTTTATAATGCAGAGCCGTAAAAATAAAAAATCATTTTTTTTCCCTCAAAAAAAAATGAATTTTAGCACGCAATTTTTTTTTCACAAGGGTAACAGGAGAAATTGGACCCCAAAAGTTGTTGTCCAGTTTGTCCTGAGTACGCTGATATCCCATATGTGGGGGATGACCACTGTATGGGCACACGTCAGGGCTCGGAAGGGAAGTAGTGACGTTTTGGTATGCAGACTTTGATGGAATGGTCTGCGGGCATCATGTTACATTTGCAGAGCCCTTGATGTACCTAAACTGTGGAAACCCCCCACAAGTGACCCCATTTTGGAAACTAGACCCCCAAGGAACTTATCTAGATGTGTGGTGAGCACCTTGAACCCCGAAGAGCTTCACAGAAGATTGTAACGCAGAGCCATGAAAATAAAAAATCTTTTTTTTTCCTCAAAAAATGAATTTTTAGCTCGCAATTTTTTATTTTCACAAGGGTAACAGGAGAAATTGGACCCCAAAAGTTGTTGTCCAGTTTGCCCTGAGTATGCTGATACCCCATAGTGGGGAGGGACCATTGTTTGGGCACACGTCGGGGCTCGGAAGGGAAGTAGTGACGTTTTGAAATACCGACTTGATCGAATGGTCTGCGGTCATTATGTTACGTTTGCAGAGCCTCTGATGTGCCTAAACAGTGGAAACCCCCCACAAGTGACCCCATTTTGGAAACTAGACCACCAAGGAACTTATCTAGATGTGTGGTGAGCAGCACTTTGAACCCCCAAGTGCTTCACAGAAGTTTATAATGCAGAACCGTGAAAATAAAAAATCTTTTTTTTACTCAAAAAATGATTTTTTAGCCCGCAATTTTTTATTTTCACAAGGGTAACAGGAGAAATTGGACCCCAAAAGTTGTTGTCCAGTTTGTCCTGAGTACGCTGGTACCCCATATGTGGGGGGGAACCATTGTTTGGGCACACGTCAAGGCTCGGAATGGAAGAAGTGACGTTTTGAAATGCAGACTTTGATGGAATAGTCTGCGGTCGTCATTATGTTTGCAGAGCCCCTGATGTGCCTAAACAGTGGAAACCCCCCACAAGTGACCCCATTTTGGAAACTAGACCTTCCAAGGAACGTATGTAAGATGTGTTGTGAGCACTTTGAACCCCCAAGTGCTTCACAGAAGTTTATAATGCAGAGACGTGAAAATGAAAAAATCATTTTTTTCCACAAAAATAATTTTTTAGCCCCCAATTTTTTATTTTCCCAAGGGTAACACGAGAAATTAGTCCCCAAAAGTTGTTGTGCAATTTTTCCTGAGTACGCTGATACCTCATATGTTGGGGTAAACCACTGTTTGGGCACACGTCAGGGCTTGGAAGGGAGGGAGCACCGTTTGACTTTTTGAACGCAAAATTGGCTGGAATCAATGGTTGCACCATGTCGCGTCTGGCGACCCCCTGATGTGCCTAAACAGTGGAAACCCCTC
Organism: Dendrobates tinctorius; assembly: GCF_039654945.1. Lineage (NCBI taxonomy): Eukaryota > Metazoa > Chordata > Amphibia > Anura > Dendrobatidae > Dendrobates > Dendrobates tinctorius. The sequence continues at coordinate 35,911,915 of NW_027361829.1, forward strand.
AATTCTAACTGCAACCCTAACCCCAACACACCCCTAACCACAGCCCTAACCCTAACACATCCCTAACCACAAGCCTAACCCTAATTCCAACGCTAACCCTAATTCCAACCCTAACCCTAACCCTCTTTCCAACCCTAACCCTCTTTCCAATCCTAACCCTAACCCTCTTTCCAACCCTAACCCTCTTTCCAACCCTAACCCTAACCCTCTTTCCAACCCTAACCCTAACCCTCTTTCCAACCCTAACCCTAACCCTCTTTTCAACCCTAACCCTCTTTTCAACCCTAACCCTAACCCTCTTTTCAACCCTAACCCTAACCCTCTTTTCAACCCTAACCCTAACCCTAATGGAAAAATAAAAATAAAAATATTTTCTTTATTTTATTAGTTGTGCCTACCTATGGGGGTGATAATCGGGGGGTTTATTTACTTTTTCTTTCATTTTGATCACTGTGAGAGTGATCAAAATGAAAGAATGGAATCTGCAGCCGGCAGATTCGGGCGGGCGCACTGCGCATGCGCCCGCCATTTTCTAAGATGGCGGCGCCCATGAACCGGACCCGCCGGACACCGGGAGCGACACGGGGATTTAGAAGGTGCCGGGGGAGGTGAGATGGGGTGAGGGGGTTATCGGAAGCTGGCGGGGAGCAGAGGGAATGGGAGGGGGGCAGATCATGACAGCGGCGGCAGATCGCCGCTGTCATTCAGTTGCGGGGGGGCGATCGCCGGTGGGGGGGGTGGAATCGGTGTCTCCAGCCATGTCCGATGCTACAGCAGCATCGGCCATGGCTGGATTGTAATATTTCATCAATTTTCATTGATGAAATATTACTATCGCTCTGATTGGCTGTTTCACTTTTAACAGCCAATCAGAGCGATCGTAGCCACGTGGGGGCGAAGCCATGCCCCCTGTGGCGAAGAACAAAGCCCCCTGTATCTGCGGGTCGGGTGACCTTTCAGTGACCTAGGTCACCCGACCCGCAGGGGGGCTTTAAAGTCATGACGCCACATAGGCGTCATGGGTCGTTCTGGCACGACTTTTCATGACGCCTACGTGGCGTCAAAGGTCGTGAAGGGGTTAAAGGCGGAGCATGAGGAACTGCTTTTGGCTTACACTGCCGAATCAGACTCCATCAAATATGCCCGCCTCTTCTGAAGTTTCAAAAAATGCAAGCACTGAGTGGTCAAGTGCTGGCTCCTGGTCAGGAAGAACCCCTTTCCTTGTGTCCTGCACCCCCACCCAAACTGAATGAGGCAGCAGGCCACACTTCACATTAGTCCATGTAGATCTTTCTATCATACCATGCCTGGGTTATCAAGTCAAATCGTGAATTCCCCAGTCCAAGATGAATCTGACATGGAGTGTGGGTGGCCAGCCAGGGCAGTGGGGTTATTCGCTACTGGGCCGGTGTCTCACAGGGATGTGTCACAGTGGTGGTGACCCGTTCCGTGGCCCTGGGCGTCCATGCAAAGGGGTGAATTACGTATATAGGTGAATGTTACGTGACGCCACCTCTGGTTTCTGATTAGATTGACCAGCACTGCAGTGTCGCTTCTGTGGGACAGATGTTGTGGTGCAACTAAGATGTAGAAGACCTGCACAGTTAGGACCATAGTCGCAGGGCAGATGAAAGAGTTGGGAGATGGTGTGCAGTGCAAGATGTAGCTGAGCCGTGCGCCAGGCGCAGGAGAATGATGACAGACGCAGTCACGCAGTTCCTTTACCTGTACTTGGCAGGTGCTGTCCAGGACCCAGAGTACAGATGGAGAAGGAGTTGGTCAGCCTGGAAGCCAATTTGGATTTCTCTCTCTGCAGATAGGTAGTGTGGCCTCCGTTCTAGCGCTTATCTGAGGTACTCACAGTGCTGAGTTCAATGAATATCCCCTTGTTGACTCTCTTTTGGAACTTTCTCGTATGGCTGGCAGCTGTAACCTTTTCCTTCTGGCTCACACACGTCGATGCTGGGGCCTCCGAGCCTCAGTTGGGTACAGAGCATTTACGGCTGCTACTTCCTCCAGATTCTGCTGCAGGAACGTCAGTGTCCCTACAAACTCGGAGACCAGAATCCGGACCATGCGCTGCAGTTAGGAGTGAGCCTTAACTCTGCTCATCCTCCAGCTCCCCTTCTCACGTCCACACACTTCCCCTTCCCTGCACAGAATGGCCTAACTTGCCTCCTCCCGACCACAGAGAGCAGCTCCTCAGCAGTCATGTTCAGAGGTCTCCCTGCTGGCGTGGAGTGGGAAATGTGTTGTGTGTTGGTTTAACTGCTAGAGAGATCCTTCGTTGCTCCCAAGCATGACATCACACTCCCTAGGAGGAAGGTAATGCCACTGTGGTGACCGTACTCCTGGGGATGCCACAAGTGCACTGATGCCCAGCCACTGCTAGATGATTCTGCTGCTACATTGACCCAGACCACTACATTCCCCTCACACTCTATGCAGCCATAATCTGACCTAAAGGAAACTCAGGTTCCCTTCCCGCATACTATACCACCTTACACAGTGACAAAGAGGAAGGTGCAGATGAATGTGCAGGTTCCTTGAGCTGGTGGGGGGGCATACTCATGGGTGACGGCACTGGCACAGGGCCCCTCATAGTACGCAAAAATGTCTCTGCCGGTGGGAGGGCCAGGAGGGCCGGCCCACCCCCACCCGTCGTCAGACACACCGCCACACACCGCCGTACTATTAGAGGGGCCCTGTGGCACTGTCGTCGCCAACGAGTGGGCCCCCCTGCTTTCTCAGGATCACAGCACTTGCAAAGTTGAAATACTTATCTCTACCTGCTCCACCACCATGACGTCTTCCGCGTTTCCTGACAGTAATAGTCTGATCAGAGAGCGCAATGTACGCCCTCTGCCTAAACAGCCACGTGCAGTGAGATGGACGATGGGGACGACAAGGAGTCCAGACTAATACAGTGATTCCATAGCGAGGAGACTTATTTAATTGCTTTCAATGTCGGGACAGCAAATTTTGGGGAGCACTATACTCTGGAGAATGATAGATGGGGCCCAACATACACTGGAGCATTCCAAAGGTGGACTTCAGACACTGGAGCAGCATTTACAGGGCCCATTATACACTAGAGCATTAGAAATAGGGCCCATTATGTATGGAGCATTATTTGGGCCCATAAAACAGTGGAGCTTCATCCATGGGGACCAACATATACTGTAGCATTATGTGGAGCTCATCATATACTGTTTCAAACATTATATGGGACCAATGATTCTGTATGGAGAAATATATGGGCCTCATTATTCTGTATAGCGCACTATGCGGTGGCCACAATACTGTATGGAGTAATATACTGTCCGTTTTTGGAGCTATTAAAAATGGATATCAGTCATGAGATGTAAAAAGTGAAGTATTTTTCATTGTACTCTGCCGCTATTTCTCTGCGGTATCATGAGTTGTGGTATGTGTTAAAGGGGCTCTCTTTGGCCCAGGGCACATGAAAACGTGGAGCCAGCCCTACCCCCCCACAAATTTAGCCAAATAACCCCCATTTTTCAGTGCGTAACTAGTATTATGAAGTAAATTAAGGTTGAAAAGCTTCAGTAATCAGAATTGATGTTTTTGGCATTCAAAAGGGCACTGTAGGTGTGTTTCCTTTCCTCCACTCCCTGCTGACTTTGCTTCCCCATTGACTTGCATTGGGTTTTGTGTTTCAGTCGGCCTTCGACTTTTCACGATAATCGGCCGATTTCGTTCGACCCGACTTTTGCGAAAGTCGGGTTTCACGAAACCCGACTCGACCCGAAAAAAGGCAAAGTCGCTTATCTCTAGTGCTGATGTAAAGCAGGCATGATTGAAATGTTATTTATTAATGTTTTTCTGTTGTATGACTATCTGGATTAAAGGGATATTAATTCAAAGTTTGAAAATTGCACATTTTTTACATTTGTGTCCAGTTTCTGATATTTTTTATAAATAAACACAAACATATCAATCTAAATTTACTATTATCATAAATTATAATGTACCATGAAAAAACAAAATCTCAAAATCACTGGGATTTGTTGAAGCATTCCAGAGTTAAAGTATGACCACATAAAGTGACATTGGTCAGAATTTAAAAAATTGGCCCAGTCATGAAGGGGTTAATAGGACTTTAGTAGATTTGTTGTGTGCAAAATAACAACCTATGCCAAATGCTCAATCTTTTTCTGTGTAGTGATTTGAGTTTAAAAGAGTTTTTCAGGACTTTAATATTGATTGCCTACCACTAGTATAGGTCAATTACATCATTGGAGTGCCCTCTGGCACGCTACAATCAGTTGGTTGAAGGGGCCGCTGATAGTGAGTTAAGACTCCCACTGATCCAATATTAATAATATAACCTATTATTTATTTCTATTTATTATTTATGAGGTACAGATATAGTAGATAAATGAGAGCCTTTGTTGTACAGCTTATTTCCCTACCTTGGGTCATGAGTTATGAACATAACAATTCATTGAAATAGAAGATATACATGAGAAATAATGAAAATTAAGGAAACATTCACACACAGCAGATTCATTGCATAGTTCATTCTGAAAAAACTATAAATAGCTTAAAACAATTACAACTTATACATGAATTCACATATAAATGAAGAAATGGCCATAATTAGCCCATTTTATGGAATAATGTGTTTTATAAACAGATAGTGTTTATTAACGTAAAGACATTGACCTTTAAATCATAAATCCGGTACTGTGTATATAGAAAACACATTTCTAAGACATTCGCACCATGCATTTTGTTTACAGTAGAAGTTCACACTGTTTATGCGACAGCAATGCCCAGTATAAATGGAGCACAGTTCCACTAAAATGGACTGAGTGTTCTCAGTGTACTCTTATTTGGGCAGAACATTTCATTTGGCATAACTTGGTGGCCTTTCCTGAAGTACTGGACTGGGCAAGCACTGAGTATTTCTATTCAGCTCACCTCGGTGGAACAGAATATAAACAGTAGATACACCCTAGTGAGAAAGGAGGTGCAATTCCCATGTAAACAGAGAAACTAGTATTTCGTTCTGGTCAATGATGCTTATTGTGTGAAGCAGCTCAGCTGACACATATATACTCACTCGTTTTATTGCCCATACATACTATATTGTAGCTCCTCAAGATGCATATTAACCAATGTGCATTAAAAATGCTAAACTATGACTGTTCTCTGTCTAAATTTGCGCAGCCTATGTTAATAGAGTGTCTTTAAGTGTTCATTAACTTAACTTCAAGTAATTCTATTTCCTACTTCAATATTTATGTCCTCAATTAACCACTTTCCATTTCTTTTTCTCTTTAGAAATTTACTTAATTAAAGGGTTATAAGTCTGTGGTAACAGAACGGAGAGACAACTTATAAGGCTTATTTTTATAACAAACCACAATATGATTTCCCATGACTCATGATTTCCACATTCAAACAGAATATCAGGTTAGTCCTCACCTGATTAGAGACTTCATTGTGTTATTCCATATTTCTATCAGGTAAGATCTTATCCTGCTATTCAAACACAAGAAAGATTGTTCTAAGCATGAAATTTGTCATAGTAAATCTCTTATTAGTTTATTATTTGCAGTAATAACAGGTTTAATCATGCAATCTTCAGTGTTATCCACATAATTCCAAATTGGGATAATTATTTTTTTTATATTTTGCCTGTTAATACAAATGATTCCGAAATATTAGAGATAGTGTTGAGCATTCCGATACCGCAAGTATCGGGTATCGGCCGATACTTGCTGTATCGGAATTCCGATACCGACTTCCGATATTTTTTCAATATCGGAATTCGGCATCGGAATCGGAAGTTCAGTTGATTGACAGCCTGACGTCATCATGATGCGCGGTGTGTGCGCATCATGATGCGCCGTCATTTCGGGCCTTCCGGGGGTCTCTGCCGGCCTGCCGGGGGGCTGTGCCGGCCTGCCGGGGGGCTGTGTGGACTGCCCGGGGTCTGTACCGGCCTGCCGGGGGGCTGTGCCGGCCTGCCGGTGGTCTGTGCACCCTGTGGGGGTCTGTACCGGCCTGCCGGGGGGCTGTGCCGGCCTGCCGGTGGTCTGTTCACCCTGTGGGGGTCTGTACCGGCCTGCCGGGGGGCTGTGCCGGCCTGCCGGTGGTCTGTGCACCCTGTGGGGGTCTGTACCGGCCTGCCGGGGGGCTGTGCCGGCCTGCCGGGGGGCTGTGCTGATGTCCGGGGGTCTGTGCAAGCATCGTCCGATGGGACTACAAGTCCCATCTGGCGATGCCTGCTACCATGACAGTGATTGACACATTAGCCAATGATGGGACAGTAGTAGTCCCATCATCCGGCTAATGTGTTAAATGTTAAAAAAAAAAATACTACATACATACTACATGCTACATACATACTATATGCTACATACATACTACATATATACTACATACATACTACATACATTCTACATACATGCTACATACATGCTGCATGCTACATACATACTACATACATACTACATACATACTACATGCATGCTACATGCATGCTACATACATACATGCATGCTACATACATACTACATGCATGCTACATACATACTACATGCATGCTACATACATACTACATGCTACATACATACCACATACATACTACATACATACTACATACTACATATATACTACATGCATGCTACATACATACTACATGCTACATACATACCACATACATGCTACATACATACCACATACATGCTACATACATACTACATATATACTACATACATACTACATACATACTACATACATACTACATGCATACTACATGCATACTACATGCATACTACATACATACTACATGCATGCTACATACATACTACATGCATGCTACATACATACTACATGCTACATACATACCACATACATACTACATACATACTACATACTACATATATACTACATGCATGCTACATACATACTACATGCTACATACATACTACATGCTACATACATACCACATACATGCTACATACATACTACATATATACTACATACATACTACATACATACTACATGCATGCTACATACATACTACATGCTACATACATACCACATACATACTACATACATACTACATGCTACATACATACTACATATATACTACATGCATGCTACACACATACTACATGCTACATACATACCACATACATACCACATACATGCTACATACATACTACATGCATACTACATGCATACTACATACATACTACATGCATGCTACATACATACTACATGCTACATACATACCACATACATACTACATACATACTACATACATACTACATGCTACATACATACTACATATATACTACATGCATGCTACATACATACTACATGCTACATACATACCACATATATACTACATACATGCTACATACATACTACATATATACTACATGCATGCTACATACATACTACATATATACTACATGCATGCTACATACATACTGCATGCTACATGCATGCTACATACATACTACATACATACTACATGCTACATACATACCACATATATACTACATACATACAATACATTCATACAATACATACATAGACATACAGTACATATAACATAGAGTAACATACTTACCAATACTTGTCACATTGTTCCCCGAAGCCATTGTCTTTTCCGGAATAAATATTAACATAACAAACCACAAAAATACTCACCCACGATCCGCAGCAGTCCACGAGTGTGTCCCACGACGATCTTGGGTAGAGAACTGCAGCATCAGATGATGCTGCCGTTCTCTACGGGCTGCAGGAATCCAATGACGGAAGGTAGGTATCCTTCCGCACTGTATTCCTCCGCCACTTAAAAAAAAAAAAGTCCCTAGTCTCACTTTATGCCATTGCTGTGTGGGAATTTCCCACACAGCAATGGCATAAAGTGAGACTAGGGACTTTTTTTTTTTTTAAGTGGCGGAGGAATACAGTGCGGAAGGATACCTACCTTCCGTCATTGGATTCCTGCAGCCCGTAGAGAACGGCAGCATCATCTGATGCTGCAGTTCTCTACCCAAGATCGTCGTGGGACACACTCGTGGACTGCTTCGGATCGTGGGTGAGTATTTTTGTGGTTTGTTATGTTAATATTTATTCCGGAAAAGACAATGGCTTCGGGGAACAATGTGACAAGTATTGGTAAGTATGTTACTCTATGTTATATGTACTGTATGTCTATGTATGTATTGTATGAATGTATTGTATGTATGTAGTATATATGTGGTATGTATGTAGCATGTAGTATGTATGTAGTATGTATGTAGCATGCATGTAGCATGCAGTATGTATGTAGCATGCATGTAGTATATATGTAGTATGTATGTAGCATGCATGTAGTATATATGTATGAATGTATGTAGCATGTAGTATGTATGTAGTATGTATGTGGTATGTATGTAGCATGTAGTATGTATGTAGTATGTATGTAGCATGCATGTAGTATGTATGTAGTATGTATGTAGTATATATGTAGTATGTATGTAGCATGTAGTATGTATGTAGCATGCATGTAGTATATATGTAGTATATATGTAGCATGTAGCATGTATGTAGTATGTATGTGGTATGTATGTAGCATGTAGTATGTATGTAGCATGCATGTAGTATATATGTAGTATGTATGTAGCATGTAGTATGTATGTAGTATGTATGTAGTATATATGTAGTATGTATGTAGCATGTAGTATGTATGTAGCATGCATGTAGTATATATGTAGTATAAATGTAGCATGTAGCATGTATGTAGTATGTATGTGGTATGTATGTAGCATGTAGTATGTATGTAGCATGCATGTAGTATATGCGTAGTATGTATGTAGCATGTAGTATGTATGTAGCATGCATGTAGTATATATGTAGTATGTATGTAGCATGTAGTATGTATGTAGCATGCATGTAGTATATATGTAGTATGTATGTAGCATGTAGTATGTATGTAGCATGCATGTAGTATATATGTAGTATGTAGCATGTAGTATGTATGTAGCATGCATGTAGCATGTACTATGTATGTAGCATGCATGTAGTATATATGTGTTATGTATGTAGCATGCATGTAGCATGCATGTAGTATGTATGTAGTATGTATGTAGTATATATGTGGTATGTATGTAGCATGTAGTATGTATGTAGCATGTAGTATGTATGTAGCATGCAGTATGTATGTAGCATGCATGTAGTATATATGTAGTATGTATGTAGTATATATGTAGTATGTATGTTGCATGTAGTATTTATGTAGTATGAATGTAGCATGTATGTAGCATGTATGTAGTATGTAGTATGAATGTAGCATGTATGTAGTATGCATGTTGTATGTATGTAGCATGTAATTTTTTTTTTTTTACATTCAACACATTAGCCGGATGATAGGACTATTACTGTCCCATCATTGGCTAATGTGTCAATCACTGTCATGGTAGCAGGCATCGCCCGATGGGACTTGTAGTCCCATCGAACGATGCCTGCACAGACCCCCGAAGCCTGCACAGACCACCGGCAGGCCGGCACAGCCCCCCGGCAGGCCGGCACAGCCCCCCGGAGCCTGCACAGACCACCGGCAGGCCGGCACAGCCCCCCGGCAGGCCGGCACAGCCCCCCGGAGCCTGCACAGCCCCCCGGCAGGCCGGCACAGCCCACCGGAGCCTGCACAGACCACCGGCAGGCCGGCACAGCCCCCCGGCAGGCCGGCACAGACCACCGGAGCCTGCACAGACCCCCTGGCAGGCCGGCACAGCCCCCCGAAAGGCCCGTACAGACCCCAGAGAGGCTGTACAAGGGCAGGAAAGGGTTTTTCTTATTCCGATACCGGAAGTCCCATAGACTTGAATGGGACTTCCGGTATCGGAATCGGCGATACCGATACTTTTTTTAAAGATCGGCCGATACCATCCGATACGATACTTTGAAGTATCGGACGGTATCGCTCATCTCTAATTAGAGATAAAGGTTAGAGATAGAAAAAAAGCAATTGGAGAAAAAAAATATATCTCTAATACGGTTTGTGGAAACAAACACGATTTCGAAAACATTCCTAAAAAAAGGTATATTTTACGTTTTCAAAATTGCTCTTTAATTTAAGAAACTATCTTTATATCAATAAACTAAAGTTTTATTTTGACTGATTTCAAGCTTTTGTCAGTTTAAATAATTTAACAGTTTTGATGTACACCGTGCAGAAATTGCACTAAAATAATTGCACACTATTTGTTCCAAAGTAGTAGGTGGGTATGTTCAATTTGGATGCAATTATGTAATTTGCAGACAGAGTTTATCCTGTAAATATAATGTATATACAGTTAATTAAGAAATATATCATCTTTAATTCACCTAGCTTGGCAATATTTTGAATAGTATTAATAACAGGGAAAATTAAATTACACTAAAACATTTATTGGTGAATACTGGTCCTTCCCTAACACGAGAAATTTCATAGACAAATGTTTAAGTTTTTTAGCAGTGAAACAAGCACCAGAGAAATACTTCTTATACAACTGCTTAGGACAGCTCTCTTTTTCAAAGAAATTTTTTAAAAACAAAGAAAGTATGGAATAATACTTGAATTTAGAATTATAGTGTTTCAGAGGTCTCCTAAATAGCGCATTATGGAGCCAACCCACAATACACTTGAATAATGTCCCTGGAAAGCATTTGTCCAGATTAAATGAAACACTGAGCAACAATTTTGGTAACCATCAGAACTCAGTGACATTTTTCAATTATGTTATTTTTCTTTTTTCCCTTCAGTTGTTTATTTCTTTTCTTTTTTTTTAATCTCATTTTCAAAATACAAAACACCCATAAAATGCAATTTTTCATTTCACAAATGCAGGGTGACAATTAGATCCTATACAGACAAATTGGGGTTCATGTCTGCTGTCCAAAATTGTGCAACATGTATTTTTGAGGGTTACTTTTAGAGCATAACTTTTCTGGCTTTTAAAGAATTCTGATAAACCCCATTATGTTGATGGGATTAGCACGAAAATCCATCCATCACACTTTCAAAACAATTAGTCCTCATTTGTAAGATAATAAGGTTGCATTTCTAAAAAAAAAAAGTAAAAAGATTTTTAATTTTTTTCTTCATTTGTTATTGAAGTGGTAATGATTAGAGTTGAGCGACTTTTGGTTTTTTAGGGTCACGTTTCGTTTCGTGAAACCCGACTTTTCCAAAAGTCGGGTCGAGCAAGATCGTCCGATTATAGGGAAAAGTCGGGGTCGTCCCGAAACACGAAACCCAATGTAAGTCAATGGGGAATAAAAGTCGGCAGTGAGAGGAGGACAGGAAACACACCTACAGTGCCCATTTGAATGCCAAAAGCATCAATTCTTCTTACTTAAGCTTGTCAACCTTAATTAACTTCATAATACAAGTTAAGTTACGCACTGAAAAATGGGGGTTATTTGGCTAAAGTTGTGGGGGGGGAGGGCTGGCTGCAGGTTTTCATGTGCCCTGGGCGAAAGAGCGCCCCTTTAACACATACCACAACTCATCATGCTCCGATACGGCAGAGAAATAGCGGTATAGTACAATGAAAAATACCTCACTTTTTACATCTCATGACGAGGCCCATCTATTTCTCCATACAGAATCATTTGTCCCATATAATTTTTGAAACAGTATATGATGAGCTCCACATAATGCTACAGTATATGTTGGTCCCCATGGATGAAGCTCCACTGTCTTATGGGCCCAAATAATGCTCCAAACATAATGGGCCCCATTTGTAATGCTCTAGTGTATAATGGGCCCTGTAAATGCTGCTCCAGTGTCTGATGTCCACCTTTGGAATGTTCCAGTGTATGGTGGGCCCCATCTATCATTCTCCAGAGTATAGTGCTCCCCAAAAATTGCTGTCCCAACATTGAAAACAATCAAATAAGTCTCCTCGCTAGGGAATCCCTGTACTTGTCTGGATTCCTCGTCGTCCCCATCTTCCATCTCACTGCACAGTATTTCAACTTTGCAAGTGCTGTGATCCTGAGCAAGGCAGGGGGGGGCCCACTCGTTGGCGACGGCACTGGCACAGGGCCCCTGATAGTACGGTGGTGTGTCTGATGGCGGGTGGTCCGAACCTGCACTTTCATCTGCAGCTTCCTCTTTGTCACCGTTTAAGATGGAACTGTATATGGGAAGGGTAACCTGAGTTTCATCAGGGTCAGATTCAGGTCGTGTAGCGTGCGAGGGGAATGTAGTGGTCTGGGTCAATGTACCAGCAGATTCATCGAGCAGTGGCTGGGCATCAGTGCACTTGTGTCGCCCCCAGGAGTACGGTCGCCACAGTGGCATTACCTTCTTCCTAGGGAGTGTGATGTCATGCTTGGGAGCAACGAAGGATCTCTCTAGCAGGTTAACTGATTGGGCGGCGTTATTCCCACGAGTCATGACCCTCCAAACAGCGTTCATGAAGGCAAAGTGTTTGTTTTACGTGGGCAGTATGGTTGCAAAGCTGAACCTTAAAGGAATGTCCAGAAGGGCACCACCAGGAGTGGAGCCTACGGTTAAATTCGACTCCACCTGGGAAACCTCAACCATGCCAGCTACAGAACAGATGCACACATTGCAAGCTTAATTCCGTTAACGAACGAGACTCCGTCATGCCCCGCGGTCCGAGTCCGGCTTACTAGAGGGACACGTGAGGCTCTGGCACATGAGATTGGCCAATAACTGGTGTGTCATGCCCTTACATGTCCATGGCTGCATATGCGCTACACTGAAAAGGCCAGTGTTTGTCGCTTATAGGTGCAGATAACCCGTTGAACAACGTTAGTGATGGGGATCACTGATTACAATTATTACCCGCGAACAATGATTTCCCAGTAAGTGCAGGTCAACCGCAGTTCCGGAATTAGGCCTAACCGTCATTCCTGAAAAAATGAAAAAATTACGTGTGCAAACCACAGGTGCTGTAGCTTGCTTAACAGCTCGCCAGCCGTTCTCACGCCCAGTATGGATTACACGTGATTGCACAAAGGTGAGAAAGGGTACCGTATCCCCAGATAACATGTATGGATAGCGTACACATTCAAAATATATGTCTCAGGAGGCAGGCTCAGACGGTGTTAGGCCCAGTATGGATTGCACGTGATTGCACAAAGGTTAGAAAGGGTACCGTTTCCCCGGATAACATGTATGGATAGCGTACACATTCAAAATATATGTCTCAGGAGGCAGGCTCAGACGGTGTTAGGCCCAGTATGGATTGCACGTGATTGCACAAAGGTTAGAAAGGGTACCGTTTCCCCGGATAACATGTATGGATAGCGTACACATTCAAAATATATGTCTCAGGAGGCAGGCTCAGACGGTGTTAGGCCCAGTATGGATTGCACGTGATTGCACAAAAGTTAGAAAGGGTACCGTATCCCCGGATAACATGTATGGATAGCGTACACATTCAAAATATATGTCTCAGGAGGCAGGCTCAGACAGTGTTAGGCCCAGTATGGATTGCACGTGATTGCACAAAGGTTAGAAAGGGTACCGTTTCCCCGGATAACATGTATGGATAGCGTACACATTCAAAATATGTCTCAGGAGGCAGGCTCAGACGGTGTTAGGCCCAGTATGGATTGCACGTGATTGCACAAAGGTTAGAAAGGGTACCGTTTCCCCGGATAACATGTATGGATAGCGTACACATTCAAAATATATGTCTCAGGAGGCAGGCTCAGACGGTGTCAGGCACAGTATGGATTTGACGGCCCAGACTACACAGCGGAGGAGCAGGGAGAGGTAAAGATTGCAAATGCTGGGGCCCTGCCCAAGCAAGGGGGGCCCACTCGTGGGCGTCAGTACTGGCACTGGGCCCCTCATAGTACGGCGGTGTGTCTGACGGTGGGTGTGTACCACCACCGTCAGAGACACTTGATTGCACTATGAAGGACCCTGTACCAGTGCCCGCGCCCAAGAGTCGGCCTACCCACCTGTCCAGGGCAACGGCACTCGCACGGTGTCATGCGCTAGGTGGTGACCCCGGCCATGGGGGGGGAGGCAGCACAGTTAGGGAGTTTTAGAAAGTGGCATATGTTGATGTTGGACATTCAGCTGATGCAAAAGGTGAAATAGGTCAAGTCCCAGGAAGAGGTGGACCAAAGCAAGCCATTTTTCTGTCACCCTATGTGTCATCAGAGGAAGGTGGGACAAAATCCTTGGAAACCCATGCGTGGTTCATTTTAATGAAGGTTAGATCATCCACATTTTGGGTTGACAGACGGGTCCTTTTTTCTGTCAGGATTGATCCAGCTGCACTGAAGACTCTTTCCGATAGCACACTTGCAGCTGGGCAAGCGAGCTCCTGTAAGGCATATTGGGCCAATTCAGGCCAGGTGTCCAGTTTAGCGGCCCAATAGTCAAAGGGGAATGACCTGTGTGGGAGAACATCGATATGGGAGGAAAAGTAGTTTGTAACCATAGTTGACAACTGCTGTCTCCTGTCACTTTCCATCGATGCAGTATTACCAGTTGTGTGAGCGGTACTTGAAAAATCAGTCCACAACATTGTCATGAAACCCCTGTCTCCAACGCCACTTCTGCTGTGTGCACCACGAACACCTCTGCCAAGCTGCCCCCGGCCCGTACGGCTCGTGTGAGAACCATCACCGCTGCTGTGTGCTGGGAATGCCTCAAGCAACCGATTTACCAGAGTTGCTTGTTTATTAGCCAATATTAGGTCAAGGTTCTCCTGTGGCATGATGTTTTGTAATTTGCCTTTATAGCGTGGATCCAGGATGCTGGCCAACCAGTAGTCGTCATCGTTCATCATTTTGGCAATGCAGGGGTCCCTTTTTAGGATCTGCAAGGCATAATCTGACATGTGGGCCAATGTTCCCGGTGTCAATGATGCACTGCGAGTGCTGGTTGGAGGAGCACTTTCTGGCAAATCCACATCCCTCCAGTCACGCACAAACCCTGTACCAGACCTTGCCACGCCAACATTTTCACTTGCCCCACGAGATGCATCCTCCTACCCTAAGTAATCATCCCCATCATCCTCCTCCTCCTCCTCCTCTTCTTCCTCCACCTCGTCCAGGAGAGGTCCCTGAGCAGACAATGGCTGAATGTCATCAAGGATTCCCTCCTCCTCTTCCTCCTCATCAACATTGGCTGCAGATGCCTGCTCCTTAAGGTGCGTCAAACTTTGCATGAGCAGACGCATAAGTGGTATGCTCATGCTTAGGATGGCGTCGTCTGCGCTTACCAGCCGTGTGCATTCCTCAAAACACTGAAGGACTTTACAGAGGTCTTTCAGCTTCGACCACTGCACACCTGTCAACTCCATGTCTGCTCTCAAAGTGCCTGGCCGTGTATCCTCCCACAAATGCATTATGGCCTGCCTCTGCTCGCACAGCCACTCCACCATGTGCAGGGTGGAGTTCCACCTTGTTGCAATGTCGATAATGAGGCGGTGGTTGGGAAGGTGGAGCAATCGCTGCAGCTTCTGCATACGAACGGAGTGTACAGGCGACCGGCGGATGTGCGCGCACAGTCTTCGCACCTTCTGGAGCAGGGCTGTTAACTCCGGATAATTTTTGAGGAAGCACTGCACCACCAGGTTCAAGGTGTGAGCCAAGCAAGGTATATGGCTGAGTTTTGAAAGGGCTATGGCTGCCACAAAATTACGGCCGTTATCACTAACTACCTTGCCTGCCTCAAGATGTACACTGCCCAGCCATGACTCAGTTTGTCGCTTCAAGTACTCGGCCAGCACCTCGGCGGTGTGTCTGTTGCCCAAACACATCATCTGCAACACAGCCTGCTGACGCTTTCCACTAGCTGCTCGATAGGGGGACACATCGTGTGCAACAGTGGCAGCTGCAGATGGAGTGCTCGTACGACTGCGCTCTGTGGACGAGCTTTCGCTTCTGGAGGAGGAGGAGGAGGAGGAGGAGGGTCGAACGCCTACAGCCAACTGTTTCCTATACCGTGGGCTAGGCAGCACTGTCCCACCACCGCTGTCCCCTGTGGACCCTGCATCCACCACATTAACCCAGTGCGCAGTGATGGACACGTAACGGCCCTGGCCATGCCGACTGGACCATGCATCAGTTGTGAGGTGCACCTTTCCGCTCACTGACTGCTTGAGTGCATGGACAATGCGGTCTTTCACATGATGGTGGAGGGCTGGGATGGCTTTGTGAGAGAAGAAGTGGCGACT
The DNA here is from genome assembly GCF_039654945.1 of Dendrobates tinctorius. Lineage (NCBI taxonomy): Eukaryota > Metazoa > Chordata > Amphibia > Anura > Dendrobatidae > Dendrobates > Dendrobates tinctorius. Next base: position 35,928,105 of record NW_027361829.1, read on the forward strand.
GTGTAGGTCATAGCGTGGTACTGCATAGGCCATGAGTTCGCGGAAAGCTGTGCTTTCCACCAACCGAAAGGGCATCATCTCAAACGAGATTAGTTTGGCAATGTGGGCGTTCAAACCCAGTGTACGCGGATGAGAGACTGAGTACTTTCTTGACCTACTCATAGTGTCTGGGAGGGAGAGCTGGACTTGAGAGCTGCATATGGTGGAAGTAGCGGTGGACAGGGCGGACTGAGAGAGGGTTGATGATGGTGATGGAGTTGGTGTTCTTTCTGATGGCCTAGAATCAGTCTTTCGTTGATATAACAGTGGGATTCCCTGACTGCTGTGGCCTTGCAATGACACCTCAACATTTGCTGCTGTGCTAACCGGTGGGCTTACAGTGGGGGAAACAATGTAGCGTTGCTGACTACCTTCATTGTGATCAGTTGCACATGTGGCACTTGAGGTTTGGTGTTGTGTCCACGCTTGCAAGTGCATGCTGGTTAAATGTCTAAGCATGCAACTGGTATTCAAATTTTTCAGATTTTTCCCTCGGCTAAAGGTCTTTGCGCACTTCTTACAGATAACCTTGGCCTGATCATGAGGATTTTGTTCAAAAAAGTGCCACACTGCACTCTTCCTACTTTGGCAGACATTTTGCGGCCTAGCACGCTGTGATCTTTTGACCCTCTGGACAAGCTGTCCAGCAACTCTTTTGATGTTTGGAACCTGTCTTTGGAGTGCTCCGGGCCTGCCAGATAACAGCTGTTGTGATGTCGATGTCTGCTGTGGATGCTCCTCATCTGAGCTATTGGAAGCAGCACCCTCTTCCCCCAATGGATGCCAATCTGGGTCAACAACTGGGTCATCCATCACCTCCTCTTCTATGTCATGTGCACCTTCCTCTGTGTCACCGTGTATGGTGGTATAGTGTGCGGGAAGGAGCACCTGAGTCTCATCAGGGTCAGAATCTGGCTCTGTACACTGCGAGGACAATGTAGTGCTCTGAGTGAATGTACCAGCAGAATCATCCATCAGCGGCTGTGCATCAGTGCACTCCATGTCAGATTCATCTTGGCCTGGGTAATTCACCATTTCACTTGATAATCCAGGCATGGTATGTGAAAACAGCTCCATGGAGTAATCAGTAGTATGGCCTGCGTCATCCTTCAATCTTGGTTGGGGTGAAGGACACAAGGAAAGGTGTGGTTCATGAACATGAGCCTCCAATGACGACTCAGTGCTTTTACTTTTTACAACTGAAGAAGAGGAGGCGATAGAGCTGGAGGCAGCAATGTAAGACAAAACTTTTTCCTGATGCTCTGGCTTTAAAAGCGGTTTGCCAACTCCTAGAAAACTAAGCGTTCGAGGCCTTATCTAGCCAGACGATGACGCAAGCTCAACACCTCCTGCATTCGGTCCTATTTTGCTCTTGCCACTACCATCAGATCCACCACCAACACCATCATTTCCAGCTGCCAACCCCTGCCCAATTCCACAGCCTCTTCCACCAGCCTTCCTCATTTTTGGTAGAAATGTAGACAAAATACAACAAACTATATAGTAATGTAAAACAAAGTACAAGGTGTCTATAGGACAGGGAAGATTTTGAATCTCTGCACACACTTTTGGACACTGGACACTTTTGGATTGTGTGAGGCCCAATGAATATCTGAGCGCTATGTGACAGGCTCGATGGCACAGCTGTGACAAAAGTGACTAGAGGATAAGGGAGATTTTGAATCTCTGCACACACTTTTGGACACTGGACACTTTTGGATTGTGTGAGGCCCAATGAATATCTGAGCGCTATGTGACAGGCTCGATGGCACAGCTGTGACAAAAGTGACTAGAGGATAAGGGAGATTTTGAATCTCTGCACACACTTTTGGACACTGGACACTTTTGGATTGTGTGAGGCCCAATGAATATCTGAGCGCTATGTGACAGGCTCGATGGCACAGCTGTGACAAAAGTGACTAGAGGATAAGGGAGATTTTGAATCTCTGCACACACTTTTGGACACTGGACACTTTTGGATTGTGTGAGGCCCAATGAATATCTGAGCGCTATGTGACAGGCTCGATGGCACAGCTGTGACAAAAGTGACTAGAGGATAAGGGAGATTTTGAATCTCTGCACACACTTTTGGACACTGGACACTTTTGGATTGTGTGAGGCCCAATGAATATCTGAGCGCTATGTGACAGGCTCGATGGCACAGCTGTGACAAAAGTGACTAGAGGATAAGGGAGATTTTGAATCTCTGCACACACTTTTGGACACTGGACACTTTTGGATTGTGTGAGGCCCAATGAATATCTGAGCGCTATGTGACAGGCTCGATGGCACAGCTGTGACAAAAGTGACTAGAGGATAAGGGAGATTTTGAATCTGTGCACACACTTTTGGACACTGGACACTTTTGGATTGTGTGAGGCCCAATGAATATCTGAGCGCTATGTGACAGGCTCGATGGCACAGCTGTGACAAAAGTGACTAGAGGATAAGGGAGATTTTGAATCTCTGCACACACTTTTGGACACTGGACACTTTTGGATTGTGTGAGGCCCAATGAATATCTGAGCGCTATGTGACAGGCTCGATGGCACAGCTGTGACAAAAGTGACTAGAGGATAAGGGAGATTTTGAATCTCTGCACACACTTTTGGAAACTGGACACTTTTGGATTGTGTGAGGCCCAATGAATATCTGAGCGCTATGTGACAGGCTCGATGGCACAGTTGTGACAAAAGTGACTAGAGGATAAGGGAGATTTTGAATCTCTGCACACACTTTTGGACACTGGACACTTTTGGATTGTGTGAGGCCCAATGAATATCTGAGCGCTATGTGACAGGCTCGATGGCACAGCTGTGACAAAAGTGACTAGAGGATAAGGGAGATTTTGAATCTCTGCACACACTTTTGGACACTGGACACTTTTGGATTGTGTGAGGCCCAATGAATATCTGAGCGCTATGTGACAGGCTCGATGGCACAGCTGTGACAAAAGTGACTAGAGGATAAGGAAGATTTTGAATCTCTGCACACACTTTTGGACACTGGACACTTTTGGATTGTGTGAGGCCCAATGAATATCTGAGCGCTATGTGACAGGCTCGATGGCACAGTTGTGACAAAAGTGACTAGAGGATAAGGGAGATTTTGAATCTCTGCACACACTTTTGGACACTGGACACTTTTGGATTGTGTGAGGCCCAATGAATATCTGAGCGCTATGTGACAGGCTCGATGGCACAGCTGTGACAAAAGTGACTAGAGGATAAGGGAGATTTTGAATCTCTGCACACACTTTTGGACACTGGACACTTTTGGATTGTGTGAGGCCCAATGAATATCTGAGCGCTATGTGACAGGCTCGATGGCACAGCTGTGACAAAAGTGACTAGAGGATAAGGAAGATTTTGAATCTCTGCACACACTTTTGGACACTGGACACTTTTGGATTGTGTGAGGCCCAATGAATATCTGAGCGCTATGTGACAGGCTCGATGGCACAGCTGTGACAAAAGTGACTAGAGGATAAGGGAGATTTTGAATCTCTGCACACACTTTTGGACACTGGACACTTTTGGATTGTGTGAGGCCCAATGAATATCTGAGCGCTATGTGACAGGCTCGATGGCACAGCTGTGACAAAAGTGACTAGAGGATAAGGGAGATTTTGAATCTCTGCACACACTTTTGGACACTGGACACTTTTGGATTGTGTGAGGCCCAATGAATATCTGAGCGCTATGTGACAGGCTCGATGGCACAGCTGTGACAAAAGTGACTAGAGGATAAGGGAGATTTTGAATCTCTGCACACACTTTTGGACACTGGACACTTTTGGATTGTGTGAGGCCCAATGAATATCTGAGCGCTATGTGACAGGCTCGATGGCACAGCTGTGACAAAAGTGACTAGAGGATAAGGAAGATTTTGAATCTCTGCACACACTTTTGGACACTGGACACTTTTGGATTGTGTGAGGCCCAATGAATATCTGAGCGCTATGTGACAGGCTCGATGGCACAGCTGTGACAAAAGTGACTAGAGGATAAGGGAGATTTTGAATCTGTGCACACACTTTTGGACACTGGACACTTTTGGATTGTGTGAGGCCCAATGAATATCTGAGCGCTATGTGACAGGCTCGATGGCACAGCTGTGACAAAAGTGACTAGAGGATAAGGGAGATTTTGAATCTCTGCACACACTTTTGGACACTGGACACTTTTGGATTGTGTGAGGCCCAATGAATATCTGAGCGCTATGTGACAGGCTCGATGGCACAGCTGTGACAAAAGTGACTAGAGGATAAGAGAGATTTTGAATCTCTGCACACACTTTTGGACACTGGATACTTTTGGATTGTGTGAGGCCCAATGAATATCTGAGCGCTATGTGACAGGCTCGATGGCACAGCTGTGACAAAAGTGACTAGAGGATAAGGGAGATTGGATTGCTTTTAAAAAAGCAGTTTGCAGAGCAGTGGGTGAACAGCAATGCCAGCCTGTCAGGAAGCCTTAAAAGGCAGCCCAACAACCAACACCACTGATACACCACAATATAGCCTCCCCTTGCACTGCACACACAGTGACTGGTGTGTTGTGCAGGCCAAATTGCTAGCAGCAGAAGCAGTTTTTTTTTCTTCTCAGCAGGACAAAAAAAAAAAATTGGGATTGCTTTTAAAAAAAGCAGTTTGCGGAGCAGTGGGTAAACAGCAATGCAGGAATGTCAGGAAGCCTTAGAAGGCAGCCCAACAACCAACACCACTGATACACCACTATATAGCCTCCCCTTGCACTGCACACACAGTGACTGGTGTGTTGTGCAGGCCAAATCGCTAGCAGCAGAAGCAGTTTTTTTGTCTTCTTCCCTGCCTAACGCTCTCCCTACAGAATCAGCAGCAACCTCTCCCTATACTGAGATCGGCAGAAGTAAGATGGCGGTCGGCGTGCACGCCCTTTTATACCCCCTGTGACGCCCACCAAAGCAAGCCAATCACTTGCATGCCCTTCTGCAAGATGGTGGTGACCCCTGCCTATGTCATCACGTTGCCCACAGTGTCCGTGGATCCTGATTGGCTGAAAAAGAGCGCAAAACAAACTTTTGAAACGCGACTTTGGCGCGTAAGTCGCCGACCTCGTGGCCGACCTCATCCTAGGGTCGGGTTTCGTTTCATGAAACCCGACTTTGCCAAAAGTCGGCGACTTTTGAAATTTTTCGACCCATTTCGCTCAACTCTAGTAATGATTATTTTTGTTTTTATTTTTTAAATGATCACAAGCCGATCTCATAGCCGATTTTGCAAAGACACACTAAAGATCAAAAATCATCCAGACAAGCCGAAGCCATCAAACACAAAAAGTCTAAGTGAAATAGGACTGTTACTGTAGGAACTAAAATTTGTCTACTTGGCACAAATTTTCTATCAGTCATTCAGCTCATAAAATCATAATTGCCCTTCTTGCTGATTTAAATTAATGTAAATTGATGATTTTAGCGTTTATACAGTTGAAACACTATTAGTCGACTAAGAATAGATTACTTTGCAGAAGCCAAGGCTAATAAACAGCTCTGAAATTGCTCTTAATATTATAAGCCACTGTCTAGATTATTGTTATTTCTGTATTATGTCATGGAATCAAAGTGCCAAAGAGTTCTTCATAAAACTGTCTGTCTCTAGAAAAAAAAGGCAGCAATGATTAGACCAGAACCTGGTTTAGACATACCAATAGGTGCGGTCAACTATTTCAAAGACTCCTTTGGATCTTATTACAGATATAGTGTAGTATGTCACTTAATATTTACCAAGTTTGGCAAATTTTAGTTTGGGTTGGATATTTGAGTATGTAAATTGGCTGCTGCTTAGGTCTTCATGGCTATGATGAAGACATGTAATGAAATAGTCACGCCTAACGGTAAGATAGAGTAATAGGATGTGGCTGTTGGCTTGTCTTGTCTTTAATTCCACAAATGTTAAGGTCTTTTTTATTTTAATCCTTCTTAGTCAATAATTTGTACATTATCTGGCAGAATAAAGGAATATTCATATGTATAATGTAGAATACAGTTATGAACCTATGAGGATATTCTTTGGACAGTAAAATAAGGACTCTATGTAGACTACTATCTTTCTGGAATTAAAAGTTTTACACTTTCAGGAAAGTGAAACCTAAATACTGTAAACATCTAAAATAACAAACAGAGCAGGTGCTCACTCTCCCAAGGTCCACCTCCCCAATTCTGCACGGCTTTCATTGTTTTGGCTGAAGTGGTAACTTCACGCTCACTGTATGTATCATCGCTGTAATCAATGACTGAGTTCACTGACTGCGATGTTGTAGATGGCATAAGCTGCTAAGCATACTGAATGAAGAAAATAAGGCTTTCCCTAGAGAAAGGGAAATAAACAGGAGTACTATCTAAGTGTAGTGATAGGTTGCTCAATGGGACAGGTGAGAGATGATATTTATGTGCTCACCTGATAACTAGAGATGAGCGAATATTTCAATGTTCGGCTCAGATTATGATCGTCGATTTTGCAATATTCATGGATTTATTCGTCGAATATTCACCAAACATAGCCGAACGTCATTTGAGCAAATGGGAGGCAAAACCAAATGCTTATACAACACCTTCAAATGGGCCCAAAAGCTGCCAAAACACATCAAATTAGCAGCAGACACCTGAAAAGAGGCTTCAACTCACCCACAGTACAAATTTTAGAATGGACAGCACCAATCAGCCATGCATGAGGTATCAGAGTCTGGGCCAGCATTTACAGCTTTGAATTTAGCTTCAAATTAAAACAAGGTGGGTGAGGGATCGGTGTAGGCCTGCTGTACTGGGAGCCTGATACCACATGCAACAGCTCAACCTGCTTTGATGCTCAGCCACACTCTGGTGGCACAAATATCCCGACCAATGACGCCACATAGGCGTCATGAAAACTGGTGCCAATCTGACCAGTGATGCCTATGTGGCATCATGTCTTTAAAGCCCCCCTGCGGGTCGGGTGACCAGGGTCACTAAAAGGTCACCTGACCTGGAGATACAGGGGGCTTTGTTCTTCACCACAGGGGGCGTGGCTTCACCCCCACATGGCTACGATCGCTCTGATTGGCTGTTAAAAGTGAAACAGCCAATCAGAGCGATAGTAATATTTCATCAATGAAAATTGATGAAATATTATAATCCAGCCATGGCAGATGCTGCAGTAGCATCAGACACGGCTGGAGACCGTGATCCGACCCCCCCACCGACTCACGGGGTTGATCGGCCCCCGATACTGACTGACGGCGGCAATGTGCCGCCGCCGTCATCATCTGCTCCCACCCCTTCTATAGGCTCCCCCCACCTTCTGACCCCCCTCACTCCCCCGGTACCTCCGCTGTCCCTCTCCAGCTCCCGGTGTCCCGCGGCCCTGCTTCATGGGCGCCGCCATCTTGGAAAATGCACCCGCCGGCTGCAGATTCATTCATTTATTTTGACCACTGTGATAAACTATCAAAATAGAATGAAAAGTAAATAAACCCCCATTTATCACCCCCATAGGCAGGAACAACTAATAAAATAAAGAAGTTATTTTAATTTTTAATCTTCCATTAGGGTTAGGGTTGGAAATAGGGTTAGGGCTAGGGTTAGGGTTGGAAATAGGGTTAGGGTTGGAATTAGGCTTAGGGTTGGAATTAGGGTTAGGGTGGAATTAGGGTTAGAGTGGAATTAGGGTTAGAGTGGAATTAGGGTTAGGGTTGGAGTTAGGGTTAGGGTTAGAACTAGGTTTAGAGTTGGAATTAGGGTTAGGGTTGGAATTAGGGTTAGGGTTGGAATTAGGGTTAGGGATAGGGTTAGGGGTGTGTTGGGGTTAGGGTTATGGTTAAGGTTGGGATTAGGCTTAGGGATGTGTTGGGGTTAGGGCTGGGGTTAGGGGTGTGTTGGGGTTAGGGTTGGAGTTAGAATTGAGGGGTTTCCACTGTTTAGGCACATCAGGAGGTCTTATTTTCACAGCACTGCATTATAAACTTTTGTGAAGCACTTGGGGGTTCAAAGTGCTCACAATGCATCTAGATAAGTTCCATAGGGGTCTAGTTTCCAAAATGGGGTCATTTGTGGGGGTGCTCCAATATTTAGGCACACAGAGGCTCTCCAAATACGACATGGTGTCCACTGTCCGCTAACGATTAGAGGTAATTTTCATTTCAAAAAATCAAATGGTTCTCCTTCCCTTCTGAGCCCTGCCGTGCACCCAAACAGTGGTTCCCCCCCACATATGGGGTATTGGTGTACTCAGGACAAACTGGACAACAACTTTTGGGGTCTAATTTATCCTGTTACCCTGGTGGAAAAAAAATTGCTGGCTAAAAATCTTTTTTTTGAGGAAAAAAAAGTGATTTTTTATTTTCACTGCTCTGCGTTATAAACTTCTGTGAAGCACCTGGGGGTTCAAAGTGCTCACTACACATCTAGATAAGTTCCATAAGGGATCTAGTTTCCAAAATGGTGTCGCTTGTGAGGGGTTTTCACTGTTTAGGCACACAGGGGCTCTCCAAACGCAACATGGTGTCCGATACCGATTGGAGCTAATTTTCCATTCAAAAAGTCAAATAGCGCTCCTTCCCTTCCCGACCCTACTGTGCGCCCAAACAGTGGTTTATGACCACATATGAGGTATCTGTGCACTCGGGAGAAATTGCCCAACAAATTTTAGCATCCATTTTATCCTGTTGTCCATGTGAAAATGAAAAAACAGAGGCTAAAATGAAATTTTTGCGAAAAAAAGTACTTTTTTTAACCGATCAATTTGTGAAGCACCTGGGGGTTCAAAGTGATCACTATGCATGTAGATAAGTTCCTTGGGGGGTCTAGTTGCCAAAATAGGGTCACTTGTGGGGGAGCTCTAATGTTTAGACGCACAGGGGCTCTCCAAACGCGACATGGCAACCGCTAAATATTCCAGCATGTTTTCCATTCACAAAGTCAAATAGCGCTCCTTCCCTTCTGAGCCCTGCCATGCACCCAAACAGTGGTTTATGACCACATATGAGGTATCGGTGTACTCAGGAGAAATTGCCCAACAAATTTTAGGATCCATTTTATCCTGTTGCCCATGTGAAAATGAAAAAATTAATGCTAAAAGAAAATTTTTGTTGGAAAAATTAAAATGTCCATTTTTTCTTTCCACGTTGCTTTAGTTCCTGTGAAACACCTGAAGGGTTAATAATCTTCATGAACGTAGTTTTGAGTAGCTTGATGGGTGCAGTTTTTAGAATGGTGTCACTTTTTGGTATTTTATGCCACATAGACCCCTCAAAGTGACTTCAAATGTGAGGTGGTCCCTAAAAAAAAATGGTTTTGTAAATTTTGTTGTAAAAATGAGCAATCACTGGTCAACTTTTAACCCTTATAACTTCCTAACAAAAAAAATTTGCTTCCAAAATTAAGCTGATGTAAAGTAGACATGTGGGAGATGTTATTTCGTAACCACTTTGTGTCACATAACTCTCTAGTTTAGCAGAATAAAAATTAAAAATTGCAAAATTTTCTAAATTTTTGCCAAATTTCTGATTTTTTTCACAAATAAACACAAAAATTATCGACCTAAATTTACCACTAGCATGAAGCCCAATATGTCACAAAAAAACAGTCTCAGAATCGCTAGGATCTGTTGAAGCTTTCCTGAGTTATTACCTCATAAAGGGACACTGGTCAGAATTGCAAAAAATGGCCTGGTCATTAAGGTCAAAAAAGGCTTGGCCATGATGGGGTTAAGCAGACTACTATTGTCAGAAAAATGTAAGTGTAGTAACACGGGTAGTTGACTCAAAGGTAGTGGAGGCCTGCTGATTTCGAAGGCCTACTGCTATAGGCAACAGACATGAAGGAGACCCAACCAGGAGTCTACACATTTTCAAAGATTAGTGGCAGACACTAATAAAGTGGCATCAATTTCACCAGAGTAGAAATAGTATAAGAGGGATAAACATTTCTTCCACTACAGCCAACCCAACTGATGGAGAGACCCAATCAGAAGTGTTCACATTTCAAACAACTAGTGGCGCAGACACCACCAAAGTGGCATCAATTCACCACAGTAGAAAGAGTATAATAGAGATGAAAACATCTTCTACTATAGCCAACCCAGAGGATGGACACCCAACCAGGAGTTTTCATATTTCCAAAAATTATTGGCAGACACCACCATAGTGGCATCAATTTCACCACAATCGAAATAGTAAATAGGGACTAATACTAGTGATGAGCAATTATATTCGGCACTATTAGTTACTCGTATGAATAGTATGGTATTCCGCTATTCTTTAATGGGCAAGTAATTTGCTATTCGCCTCGTTATATTCGAGTGACCCACTCAGCATGTTTGACGTTTTATTTGCAACCAATCATAGTAATGCCAGTTCAATCTTTGGTGTGCATTACTGTGATTGGCTGCCCGAACACTGATTGTCACGCTGTCATGTGCATGACAGCACAGCAAACACAGCTTCTTAACGGCGGTCAAATCATCCCTGCCGGTGACAGAGTCGTGGATCCCATGCTGTCAAAAGACAGTGTGAGCCTGCAGCTGTGATCGGAGGTATAACGTTCACCTCAGGTCACTGGTGTCAGCTGATGGGACTACAGCTCCCATCAGCCGATGCCTGCTGCTGCTAAAAACAGGGACAGCAGGAACGGCTGATGGGCGTATTTATCAGCCAGCTCCTGCTCTGTAAATAAATAGTTTTAAAAAAAAGGGCATTGGTTCCTCCATATTTTTGATAACCAGCCAGGCAAAAATCACAGCTGGGAGCTGCAATTCTCAGCTGTCAGCTTCAGCAAGTCTGGTTATCAAGAAAAGAGAGGTCCTCATGCTGTATTTTTAAATTATTTAAATAAATTTAAATAAACAAGGTGGGGTCCTTCCCATTTTTGACAACCAGCTTTGCTAAAGCAGACAGATGGGGGGGCTGGTATTCTCAGGCTGGTAAGGGGCCATGGATTTTTTGGCCCCCCCAGTCTAGAAATAGCAGCCTGCAGCTGCCCATAAAAAGCGCATCTATTAGAGGCACCAATTCTTGTGTTTTACCCTGCTCTTCCCACTTGCCCTGTAATGGTGGCAAGTCGGCTTAATATTTGTGGGGTTGATGTCACCTTTGTATTGTTAGTTAACATCAAGCCCATGGATTACTAATGGAGAGGCCTCTATAAGACACCTTTCCATTACTAATTCTATAGTTATATTGTAAATAAAGACACAGCCAGAACAAAGTATTTTATTAGAAATAAAACAAAACACAGTTTTCCATTTTTATTTAAAAATAAGAAAACACAGATATACTCACCTAACTCCTAATTCCACTGAATCCCTCATCTCCTGTAATAAAACAAAAATAAAAAGAACACTATTCCTCAGCTATCCTTTATTCTGTTCCATGCTGTAATCAATGTTTGGGGATTTAATAGTTTTCAACCTGGACGGTGCCAAGATTCGACCATCCAGGTTAATAACCACTGGTGACTGAACTGCTTCGAGCGCAGCCTCAGTGACCGGCGGTGACGTCATCAAGGTTACCATCAAGCACCGTGTGCTACCAGGGATCTCACTGAGGTCACCGCAGTTCAATCTGGCTGGGAATGCAGCCTCAGTGACTGGAGGTAAACTTGATGACGTCACCGCTGGTCACTGAGGCTATGCTCGCAGCAGTTCAGTCACCAGTGGTTCTCAGCCTGGACGGTTGCATTTTGGCACCGTCCAGATTGAAAATTATTTATCCCTCAGACATGGATTATGGCATGGGATAGAACGACAAACAGGTGAAGGGATATTGTTGTTTTTTATTTTTGTTTCTTTTACAGGAGATGAGGGATTCAGTGGAATTAGGCACTAGGTGAGTATAACTGTGTTTGTTATTTTTAAATAAAAATGAAAAATTGTGTTTTGTTTTATCCTATATAATAATTGCCAGTTGGGACTTCTGGCCGCTATCCCCGAATCTCATAAGGCCCTGCGGCAGTGTCACTTGCGCCTGGGAGTTGTAGTCTCCGGTGGTGACAAGTTACGGCCAGCTGTGCACCACTGTCCACTGCTGTGGGAAGAACTAGGTCCAGGGTAAGTCAGAGCACTGTGCGGGGGGAAGGGGAAGCCAGATCACAGCTGCTGCTGACATGGAGTCACGGGGAGGTAGAGGCAGATGACAAGTGATGTGTGTGTATATGCATATAATACATACACATACCTGCAGAACAGTGATATACAGTGGGGCAAAAAAGTATTTAGTCAGTCAGCAATAGTGCAAGTTCCACCACTTAAAAAGATGAGAGGCGTCTGTAATTTACATCATAGGTAGACCTCAACTATGGGAGACAAACTGAGAAAAAAAAATCCAGAAAATCACATTGTCTGTTTTTTTTTCCTTTTATTTGCATATTATGGGGGAAAATAAGTATTTGGTCAGAAACAAAATTTCATCTCAATACTTTGTGATATATCCTTTGTTGGCAATGACAGAGGTCAAACGTTTTCTGTAAGTCTTCACAAGGTTGCCACACACTGTTGTTGGTATGTTGACCCATTCCTCCATGCAGATCTCCTCTAGAGCAGAGATGTTTTTGGCTTTTCGCTTGGCAACACGGACTTTCAACTCCCTCCAAAGGTTTTCTATAGGGTTGAGATCTGGAGACTGGCTAGGCCACTCCAGGACCTTGAAATGCTTCTTACGAAGCCACTGCTTCGTTGCCCTGGCGGTGTGCTTTGGATCATTGTCATGTTGAAAGACCCAGCCACGTTTCATCATCAATGCCCTTGCTGATGGAAGGAGGTTTGCACTCAAAATCTCACGATACATGGCCCCATTCATTCTTTCATGTACCCGGATCAGTCGTCCTGGCCCCTTTGCAGAGAAACAGCCCCAAAGCATAATGTTTCCACCACCATGCTTTACAGTAGGTATGGTGTTTGATGGATGCAACTCAGTATTCTTTTTCCTCCAAACACGACAAGTTGTGTTTCTACCAAACAGTTCCAGTTTGGTTTCATCAGACCATAGGACATTCTCCCAAAACTCCTGTGGATCATCCAAATGCTCTCTAGCAAACTTCAGTTTGTCTCCCATAGTTGAGGTCTACCTATGATGTAAATTACAGACGCCTCTCATCTTTTTAAGTGGTGGAACTTGCACTATTGCTGACTGACTAAATACTTTTTTGCCCCACTGTATATCTCCTGTATATCCTGTATACACCTCTGCCTGGTATATAGATATATATGTATATACCAGGCAGAGGTGTATATATATATATATATATATAATGGTGCCGGCTACTCTCTGGCCCATGTTATATATGTCCCATGTATATTGTGTATACACCTTTGCCTGGTATATATATATATATATATATATATATATACTAGAAATAGGCCTGATGCTATCGCACGTCACTGCTATTCCCCACGCAGGCGCAGTAACAGCCACGTCGTTATGGCACATGCGCGGCTAGAGTGCACAGCCGCGTCATTACTACGCATGCGTGGGAATAGCGGTGACGTGACATTTTGCTAATCTCTCTGGGTATTGTAGTTCCACCATCCCTTTTATTAATTTTGCCGCCCTCCTTTGCACTCGCTCTAGTTCCATTATATCCTTCCTGAGAACCGGTGCCCAAAACTGTACACAGTACACCATGTGCGGTCTAACCAGGGATTTGTACAGAGGCAGTATAATGCTCTCATCATTTGTATCCAGACCTCTTTTTTTGCACCCCATGATCCTGTTTGCCTTGGCAGCCGCTGCCTGGCACTGGCTGCTCCAGGTAAGTTTATCATTAAGTAGGATCCCCAAGTCCTTCTACATGTCAGATTTACCCAGTGGTTTTCCATTCAGTATGTAACGGTGATGTTGATTCCTTCTTCCCATGTGTATAACCCTACATTTGTCATTGTTAAACCGCATCTGCCACCTTTTGGCCCAAGTTTCCAACTTATCCAGATCCATCTGTAGCAGAATAATATTGTCACCACTGTGGCCGCGGACGCGGCGCAGCAGGCGCCTCCACGCTGATGGCGAGGGGCGGGCATCCCTCAGGGATGCAATATGGACCCTCTATACTACAGAGGGGGACTCGAGCCTACCTAAACTAGGGAAGGGCAACGACCGGGATACTGTGGCAGCTGAGCATGTGGACAAAGAAGACACGTAGGACTAGATAACACCGCACACCTTTAGGTATCAAGAACGTAAAGTTTACTTAAAGTAAAGTCACAGTACATAAACAAAACAGGACTATGCCAGGTTCCCTATTCCACACCTCCCAGAAGGGTACCACCCAGTGGACCCCAAGGCACCAACGGATCACCGAGGCACACATAGGTGGGACATTGGGACACAAGCAGGACATAAGGGTACATAACGGCATCAGGACACAGGCTGGACATCAGGACACATGAGGTCATCAGGACATCAGGACACACGAGGTCATCAGGATATCAGGACACACAAGGTCATCAGGACATGAGGACACACGAGGTCATCAGGACATCAGGTATACGAGGTCATCAGGACATCAGGGTACACGAGGTCATCAGGACATCAGGGTATGAGGTCATCAGGACATCAGGGTACACGAGGTCATCAGGACATCAGGATACATGAGGTCAACAGGACATCAGGGTATATGAGGTCATCAGGACATCAGGGTACACGAGGTCATCAGGACATCAGGGTACATGAGGTCATCAAGAAATCAGGGTCACCCAGGAGACATCAGACAGGAGTCGTTCGGTTCCGGACATCCGACACGACTTACAGGCACCAATGCAGTCACCAAGCTCCAGGCAGCGGTCATCAGGTTCCAGCCTGCGGTCGTCAGGCTCCGGGCATCGGACCTAGGAAGGAACTCAAGCGTGATGGTGCTAGAATCACAGGATTGCTGGGCCAACATGGAGCTAGCACCACATGGTAGTCAGAGCACAGGGTAGTAGATGCTCAGCAGGATCACCGGTTACAAGACTCAGTCACTGGGTGCGAGGCTTCAAACACAGAGGGATTCCAGGAACATAACAGAGCAAACACAGTTCAGACAGGGTCAGGTACAGGATCAAGGATTCAGGCCTGGATATACTGCCTCAGGACAGAGCGAGGGAACAGGACAAAGCAAGAATCAAGGCAGGGAATTTGGTACCAAAACATAGACAGGAGAGGTCCAGGGACACAGACACATGGCAAAGTTCAGGAACTTAGTGAGTTGTGAGTAGCTCTGGCCCCGCCCAGCAGGGAAGGGGAAGTTTATAAAGGAGCTGCCCCTCAGCAATTGGCTGGGGACAGCATTTCAAGTACACATACTAACCGTAATAAAAGCAGGGGAGGTGTGGCCACTCACGCCCTAAGCACACATAGAAACCATTGCAGCACAGTCAGTGCAGGAACTGAGGCTTAAAGGGAATCTGTCACCCTTTTTTTGGCCTATTAGCTGCCGGCACAGACATCGGCGGCTTATCTACAGCATTCTGTAATGCTGTAGATAAGTCCCCGATGTAATCTGAAAGAGAAGAAAAACACGTTATATTATACTCACCGAGGTGAGCGGTTGGGTCCGATGGGTGTTGCGGTCCGGTCCAGCGCCTCCCTTCTTCATGCGATGACGCCCTCTTCTCCCATCCTGAAATGGCTCCGGCGCAGGCGCATTGCTCTGCCCTGTTGAGGGCAGAGCAGAGTCCTGCAGTGTGCAGGCGTCGGGAGATGTCTGGCGCCTGCGCACTGCAGAATTCTGCTCTGACCTCAGCAGGGCAGAGCAATGCGCCTGCGCCTGAGCCATTTCAGGACAGGAGAAGAGGGCGTCATCGCATGAAGAAGGGAGGCGCCGGACCGGACCGCAACACTCAACGGACCGGACAGCCCACATTGGTGAGTATAATATAACCTGTTTTTCTTCTCTTTCAGGTTACATCGGGGGCTTATCTAGAGCATTACAGAATGCTCTAGATAAGCCCCTGATGTCTATGCCGGCAGCTAATAGGCCAAAAAAAGGATGACAGATTCCCTTTAAAGCACCTGGCATCATCTGCAAGCCTAGACAAATGTGGAAAGTCATGCACCAGCTGCAAATGACCTCACAACCCACAGACAGGTTCCTCAGTGGCAACCAGGAACCACACATGTGGATGGTCAAGCAGCAGAGCAAAGACCTAGCAACACATGTATGGCTACGCAGCAGAGGAGGGAACTGAGCAGGCTCCATACAGGTAACAGCCAGCAGTGTCCCATCTCAATTAGGGGGAAAGGAGTAAAGGGTTAAAGCAAAGACATGGATTGTCACGCCGACAACCAGGTACAGACAGAATGGCGTGACAATTATCTTCTCTTGTATTGACTACTTTAAATATCAATATTTTACTGTGTAAACCTTCTACCAGATCATAATAAATATGTTGAAGAGAATAGGTCCCAACACCGAACTCTGTGGTACCCCACTGGTCGCAGCAACCTAGTTAGAAAATATACCATTTATAACCACCCTCTGCTTTCTATCACTAAGCCAATTACTTACCCATTTACACACACTTTCCCCCAGACCTAGCATTCTCATTTTGTGTACCAACCTCTTGTGTGGCACGTTATCAAACGCTTTGGAAAAATCAAGAAAGACCACTTCCAATGACTCACCTTGGTCCAGTCTATAGCTTACCTCTTCATAAAAGCTGATTAGATTGGTTTGACAGGAGCTATTCCTCATAAACCCATGCTAATATGGAGTTAGACAGTTATTCTCATTGAGATAATCCAGAATAAAATCCCTCAGAAACCCTTCAAATATTTTACCAGCAATAGAGATTAGACTTACTGGCCTATAATTTCCAGATTCACTTTTAGAGCCTTTTTTGAATATTGGTACCACATTTGCTATGCATCAGTCCTGTGGAACAGACCACGTCTCTAATGTTTTGTCGTTGACAAATTGACATGCCATATTTTGGAAGTCTAGAGCTGTGATGCACACTGCGTGCCTCACTGCTGTCTTGGGGAAAGCGTCTGTTAAGGTTGTGTAAATGCGTGTTTTGTTAATCCAGCATTCGCAGGTCCCTTTCCAGGACTGGAAGCATCTGGCAAAATTTTGTCTTATAACGTAGATCTTATAGAAGTCCAAGCTCATGCTATTTTGGTGGGTGGGTAACACTGATGCTTATTTCCTTCTTCCCCTCCCACCAACCACAAACAACAGAGAGGGGATAATTATCCTCTTCATCTCCTGACAGTTGCTCGCCCATCACCTCTTCCTCCTCCATTTGCTCCTCAGATCTTGCACCTACACTAACAGTTTGTCTGTTATCCCCAGCCCCCCTCGATCGGAGTTATCCACCCTCTCTTGGCACCCGCCTGTATGATGACAGTCTAGAACTTTGAGACAATGTTCTCCCTTCCTCATCTTCCTCTGCTTCCTCCTGTTCCTTTGGGATCACCAGCTTCTCCCACAGG
Organism: Dendrobates tinctorius; assembly: GCF_039654945.1. Taxonomy (NCBI): domain Eukaryota; kingdom Metazoa; phylum Chordata; class Amphibia; order Anura; family Dendrobatidae; genus Dendrobates; species Dendrobates tinctorius. The sequence goes on from NW_027361829.1 coordinate 35,945,561, forward strand.
CTATTCAAAGTCTGCTCCAGCATATAGTTGACCAGAATAGAGATGCTGATGATGGCATCATAAGCGCTAACCATGTTAGTAGCCACTTTGAAACTGGGCAGAAGGGTGCAGAGGTCCTTAATCTGTACCCATTCTGTAAATATGATATGCGCCACATCCGTACTGTGTTTGGCCAAGCTATATGCCATGACATACCACGTCAGGGCTCATTGCTGTTGCTACAGTCACTGCAACATGTTCAGAGTGGAATTCTACTGTGTCGGCACTATGCATATCAACCTGTTAACTGGAATGGAAAAAGACCTCTGTATCAATGCAAGTTAATGACCTGAGTGGTGTGAATGGCGGAAGTGAGCACACAGCCTCCATGCTTTCTGCAACAGCTCACCCAAGTCAGGATAGTGGCAGAGAAAATGTTGTACCACCAGGTTGAGAACATGAGTCATGCAAGTCACATGTGAGAGTTTGCCTCGCTGTAGAGCCACCACTAGGTTCACACCATTATTGGAAATGGCCTTCCCTGGATGCACATTCAGCGGCAACAGTCATTGCTCAAACTTGGCATGGAGACCTGTCCACAACTCTTCATCTGTATGACTACAATCTCCAAGGCATTTCAATTTTAACAAAGTAGAGTGTGATGTACAAGCCAAAAAGATAAATGATTTACAGCAAGCTAGTGTAGGATATATAGACAAAACTAAAACTATTCAACTTTATTCAAAATAGATTAAGAAAGAACCATAAGTTCTTAATAAAAGTGCACGTGGGACAAGGACAGACAGACAAAATCGCTTCAGCGATAACCAGGACACCAACTTTCTCAAACTATAAGGTTTTTTTCAATTGACAGTACCAGGAGATATACCTTGCGTTTCTCCTTTATATAGGACTGTCTTTAAGAGCCATTGGTGCCTATAAAAGCATTCACCTCATTCATAATTCATTGGAGACACTCTCCTAAATGAATGCTTGAAAAAGTCTATGTTGTACTGCTACTTCCCATGTTCACAGGAAGCCCAGATTAACATCGCTGACAGCATCCGGTTAGTGAGCTGCACTGGAATGCAGCAGCAGGTACTCCGCACGCATGCTCACTCTGTAATCAGCGTCGATGGGTTGCCTCTGTGCTCCCACTTACACTAATTTACTCCTGAGCTGGTGGGAGGAAAAGGTTGTATTCAATGAGACAGTGAACTCTCGAAAAGATAGCCTTATGGCTACGCTATATTAATGACAATTTTGTTATCTAGAAAACCAACAGCTACCAACTCCTTATTACGATGGGAAAGTAGTCACCCACTCCCCCAAAAGAAGGGCATACCGAAGGGGCAGTATTTAAGAATACGTCGGAACTCCTCCAGTATTTCCAAATTTAAGGAACAAGCCGACGATTTGAGCGGGAGATTCCATGAGAGAGGCTACCCTGATAATGTCCTAAAGGAAGCCTATAAGGAATCTCTTAAGAAAGATCATAAAGAGCTTTTAAATACTGGGGATGAATTGGAAGAAATGGAAACAACACGCTTTATTACAAAACGGATCTGGTAAAGTCAGAGAAATTCTGAAACGTCATTGGTCTGTCTTAATGATGGATGCAGACATTAAGAGTACCATAGGCCCTATACCACAAATGACATTTAGAAAAGATAGATCATTAAAGGACAGATTAGCCCATAGTCATTTCAGGGACACTCCTTTACAATCGTAGATGGATAGAGATATAAAAGGATGTAAAAGGTGTGGGAATTGTATAGCTTGTCACTCAGTCACACAGGGAAAGAATTTCATGAGCAATAACACAGAAAAGGAGTATACCATCCAACATTTTATTAACTGCCGGACCACAGGGATAGTATACAAGGCGACATGCGATTTTGGCCTCGAGTACATAGGTAAGACCAAGAGGGAGTTCAGAAGGAGGATCTGTGAACATCTGAGAGATAGAGGTAATCGCAGAGATACAGCAATAGCGAATTACATTAATTCTGTACACCAAGGGGACTATAAGAAAATTAGTTTTATGGGGATTGACAAGATTCTGCCCCATATTAGTTAAGGAAATTGGGATAAGCTTATCTTACAAAGAGAATGTAAGTGGATTTTTTGGTTGAGAACCACCCATCCCACTGGTTTGAATGATCAATTATCATTTTCCCCTTATTTATAATTTTCATTTGTTTATCTGTAGATCCCCCCTTTTTTCTTTTGGTGGCTTTCTACTGTGCTCTGTATAAAACCAGATCCCTGTATAGAGGTTTAAGGGTTACTCTAGAGGTTACCATTTTGAGGGGGAGTGATTTTCCTCTTTGGGGTTTTTTTCTTTTTCTTTTTTTTATAATTTTAACTTCCCCTATTCCATCCCTTGTAACCCTTTTTCCTACAGTATCTCCTATTGATAGATCATGCCAGGGATTCCACCTAGTTTCAAGATCCATTAGAACATTCATTAAAACTGCAGGCATTCTGTACATAGTCTGATGTGATCCTAAATATGGGTCGAATTAGGCGCTTCTTTAGTGGAGAATATAGATAGCGCTATATCATATAGCTTATGGAGTGTAGACGGCATATATATGACAAGGGAATTGCGGGTTAATTTTCCGCCTTAGTTTATGCCCACACGCACGCACAGAATGAGTATAATGTGTGAGGAAGGCATATCAGATGACTAGGTGATTACGGGTTAACTCTCCGCCTTAGTTTATGCCTCCACGCATGCGCAGAATGAGTGAAATGCGTGAAGAAGGTCTAGTGTCTGGATGCTGACGACGGAGTGAGCGCGCATGCGCAGTGCCTGCTGCTGCGTTCCAGTGCGGTTCACTAACCGGATGCTGTCAGCGATGTTAATCTGGGCTTCTTGCGCTCGGTATTTAAGATGGGCAGGAGAGCAGGCTCTGTGAGGGCATACTTGAGCATGATGGCATGAAATGAAACTCTCCTGATGAGCTGGATATAGCGAAACGCGTCGGAGACGGGACTAGTAGATGTATGGAGGGACCCAGCGCTGCTGCATAAAATGGGCTAGATCCTTCCATGACATATGCCTTTTTTTGATTGATGGAAATGTTTATTCTATGATGATGATATGTGTCCATATTAAGAAAAGAGATACATGATTTATTCATCATTATATGTGTTCCAGTTTGCTATATATGCCGCCTACTTTATTAATATGCTGTTACATAGTCTATGGGACCTGTATGTATTTGGTTACTGCAGGGTGAACCTTTACTGCTGTTCTTGAGAAATAATTTGGTACAACATAGACTTTTTCAAGCATTCATTTAGGAAAGTGCCTCCAATGAATTATGAATGAGGTGAATGCTTTTATAGGCACCAATGGCTCTTAAAGACAGTCCTATAAAAGGGAGAAACACAAGGTATATCTCCTGGTACTGTCAATTGAAAAAGTCTTATAATTTGAGAAAGTTGGTGTCCTGGTTATCGCTGATGCGATTTTGTCTGTCTGTCCTTGTCCCACGTGCACTTTTATTAAGAACTTATGGTTCCTTTTTAATCTATTTTGAATAAAGTTGATTAGTTTTATTGTTGTGTATATAGCCTTCACTAGCTTGCTGTAAAGCATTGCAATTTTAACACTGCCTGATTGCGGTGTCTCCTCGCTGTGCAGTACGGAGGTGGTGAGGATTTGCTGTGCACTGATGCAGCACATGTCTCTCTAAGGCAGAGGTTGAGGGCACAGGATGATGATCTAGAGGAGATAGAGGAGGTAAAAGCAGGGGAGGAAGTGTGAAATATAGAGGTTTGTCCTGCAAGCCTTTGGGATTGTAAGACTTGCGGAACAGCACCTTCCCTGCCTGCCCCCACAGACACCAGAGTCACCCAGAGAGATGTGACGCCCTTGGCCATGCTTACTTGTCCATGTGTCTGTGGTGAAATGCACCCTGGCAGAAAGAGATTTAGTCAAGGAACAGGTGATGTTTTCTGCAACATGCTGGTGTATCGCAGGCACAGCTTTCTTAGAGAAGTAATGGTGACTGGGTAACTGGTACTGGGGGAATGCGATGGCCATCAGCTTTTGTAAACCATCTGCATCAACCAGGAGGAAAGGCATCTTTTATGTGACCAATAGATTGGATATGGTGGAGTTCAACCTCTTTGCTTTGTCTTGTGTAGGAGTAAACAATCTTTTATGTGATCACAACTACGGAACTGTGGGCTGGCTGCACTGCTGAGAGAGGGCGAAGTACAGTGAACTGGACAAACTTGTGGACTGTGAGGGAGGTGCAGGCAGAGATGGTATGGTGGATTAATAAAGTTCTGGTGGATCTTTCTCTCAGATGAGTCAAAAAGAGCAGGCATGTCCACTTCCGTCACAGATGAAGGGCTCTCACTCAGCCTCACTGGAGCGGGTAAAGAACCTGAGGTTCTGTGGTGGGAGACCTGAGTCACAATAGATGGCATGGTAACAGAGGACGAAGAAGCAGCAGATGCAATAGATGGGACGGCTGATGGTTTTTGAGGTCCACTGGTCTGCATTTTAGCATAGTGGGATTAGCAGAGTAAAGCATGTTGATTGCGCATGTGAAGGTTCTTGCATGTAGTAGTCAAATAATTGTACTTTTTCCCTCTACTCAGTTTATTTTTGCAAAGCTGGCAGATTACGTGAGTTGGTTCATCCTTTGCAGTGTCAAAAAAGGCCCAGACTTGGCAACCCTTGCTGCCCCAGTGAGCTGCAGACCTGTGAATGCTGCTGAACACAGTCACAGTTGTGGCTGAGGATGCATTGGTCGTCGTGGCTGCATCACTACGTAACCTCCTTGTCTTCTTCCTCCTCCACCAAGACCTCACTTTTTCCCAGTCATGTTGCTCAGATACTCTGCACCAGCTCTGCACATAGCTGAATTTCAGCGGCACTAAATGACAAGGTGAAATATAGCATACTGAATCGTGTTAGTCACAGAAGAAAGAATTGTTTGAGTGTAGATGAGGCCTGTATGACAAAGAAGATATGCTCCAAACAATATGAAAATGAAATTTCCACTACTGTATGATGTTAGTAACAGAATTTTTTTATGTGTGTGGATGAGGCTTGTATAACATAGACTGGATACTCCAAACAACTTCAAAGTGTGATCTCCCCTACTGTATGACATTAGTAATGAAGAATTTTTTTTGCTATGGATGAAGCCTGTATAACATTGACTGGATGTTCAAAATAATTTCAAACTGAGATCTACTCTATTGTAGGATGTTAGTAGCAGAAGATTTTTTTTGTGTGGATGAGGCCTGTATAACATAGACTAGATGCTCCAAACAATTTCAAAGTGAGATTTACCATACTGTATGATGTTAGTAACAGAAGAGAGAATTGTCTGAGTGTGAGTGAGGCCTGTATGACAAAGCTGATATACTCCAAACAATTTCAAAATGAGATCTCCCCGGCTGTAGAACGTTAGTAACAGAATTTTTTTAATGTGGACGAGGCCTGTATAACATAGACTAGATGCTCCAAACTATTTGAAACAGATCTCCCCTTCTGTAGAACGTTAGTAACAGAATAAATTTTTTTTGGTGTGGATGATGCCTTTATAACATAGACTAGATGCTCCAAACAATTTCAAACTGATAACTCCGCTATTGTCACAACTAGTGTTGAGCATTCCGATACTGCAAATATCGGGTATCGGCCGATATTGGCTGTATCGGAATTCCGATGCCGAGTACCGATATTTTTTCAATATCGGATACCGGAATCGGAAGTTCCCATAATGCAATGAGCCACTGTTGTGGCTGTGATTGGCTGCTGAAATGATGTCATCATGATGCGCGGCCTGTGCGCATCATGATGCGCGGTCTGTGCCGACTGCGGGGGGTCTGTATGGGCCTGCTGGGGGTCTGTGCCGACTGCCGGGGGTCTGTACGGGCTGCCGGGGGCCTGTGCCGGCTGCCAGGGGTCTGTACGGGCCTACCGGGGGCCTGTGCCAGCTGCCAGGGGTCTGTACGGGCCTGCCAGGGGCCTGTGCCGGCTGCCGGGGGTCTGTACGGGCCTGCCGGAGGCCTGTGCTGGCTGCCGGGGGTCTGTGCGGGCCTGCCGGGGGTCTTGTGTGTGTGCAGGCATTGTCCGATGGGACTACAAGTCCCATCGGGCTATGCCTGCTACAATGACAGTGATTGACACATTAGCCAATGATGGGACAGTAGTAGTCCCATCATCCGGCTAATGTGTCGAATGTAAAAAAAAAAAATACTACATACATACTACATATATACAACATTTATACAACATACATACATACTACATACATACTTCATATATACTACATTCATACAACATACATACATACTACATACATACTACATATATACTACATTCATACAACATACATACATACTACATACTTACTTACTACATACATACAACATACATACAACATGCTACAGACATACAACATACATGCAACATACATACCACATACATACGACATACAACATACATACTACATACAATACATTAATACATTCATACAATACATACATACTACATATATACTACATTCATACAACATACATACATAGTACATACTACATATATACAACATGCTACAGACATACAACATACATTCAACATACATACCACATACATACTACATACAATACATTCATACATTCATACAATACATACAAACTACATATATACTACATTCATACAACATACATACATAGTACATACATACTACATACATACATCATGCTACAGACATACAACATACATACTACATACATACTACATACAACATACATACTACATACAATGCATACATACATTCATACAATACATACATACTACATATATACTACATTCATACAACAGACATACATAGTACATACTACATACATACTACATACATACAACATGCTACAGACATACAACATACATACAACATACATACTACATACATGCTACATACATACTACATACAATACATTCCTACATTCATGCAATACATACATATAGACATACAGTACATAAAACACAGAGTACATACTCACCATCACTTGTCACTTTGATCCCCGAAGCCAGTGTCATCTACGAAAAAAATTAGAAAAAAGCAAACAAGCAATATACTCCCGGATCCGCAGAAATCCACGAGTGTCCCACGACGATGTGCTGCACTGCATCACTGAGAGGTTACTACGGTTCACTGGTCTCACTTTATGGCAAAAACTGCGTGGGAACTTTCTCACACAGCAATGCCAAAAGTGAGACTAGGGACTATTTTTTTTTACAGTGGCGGAGGAATACAGTGCGGAAGGATACCTACCTCCCGTCATTGTATTCCTGGAGCCCCTAGAGAGCGGTCGCATCAGCTGATGCTGCTGTTCTCCATGGGAGATCGGCGTGGGACACTCGTGGATTTCTGCAGATCAGGGAGTATATTGGTTGTTTGTTATTTTCATATTTTTTCACAGATGACACTGGCTTCTGGGATCAAAGTGACAAGTGATGATGAGTATGTACTCTATGTTGTATGTACTGTATGTCTATATGTATTGTATGAATGTATGAATGTATTGTATGTAGTATGTATGTAGTATGCATGTTGTATGTCTGTAGCATGTTGTATGTATGTAGAATGTATGTATGTATGTTGTATGTATGTAGTATATATGTAGTATGTATGTAGTATGCATGTATGTATGTTGTATGAATGTAGTATATATGAAGTATGTATGTAGTATGTAGTATGTATGTTGTATGAATTTTGTATATATGTAGTATGTATGTATTATGTAGTATGTATGTATGCTGTATGAATGTAGTATATATGTAGTATGTATGAATGTTGTATGAATGAAGAATATATGAAGTATGTACGTAATATGTAGTATGTATGTATGCTGTATGAATGTAGTATATATGAAGTATGTATGTAGTATGTATGTATGTTGTATGAATGTTGTATATATGTAGTATGTATGTTGCATGAATGTAGTATATATGTAGTATGTATGTATGTTGTATGAATGTAGTATATATGAAGTATGTATGTAGTATGTAGTATGTATGTATGTTGTATGAATGTAGTATATATGTAGTATGTGTGTAGTATGTATGTATGCTGTATGAATGTAGTATATATGAAGTATGTATGCAGTATGTATGTTGTATGAATGTTGTATATATGTAGTATGTATGTTGTATGAATGTAGTATATATGTAGTATGTATGTAGTATGTATGTCTGCTGTATGAATGTAGTATATATGAAGTATGTATGTAGTATGTATGTATGTTGTATGAATGTTGTATATATGTAGTATGTATGTAGTATGTATGTATGTTGTATGAATGTTGTATATATGTAGTATGTATGTAGTATGTATATATTTTTTTTTTACATTCAACAAATTAACAGGATGATGGGACTACTACTCGCCCATAATTGGCTAATGTGTCAATCACTGTTATTGTAGCAGGCATAGCCTGATGAGACTTGTAGTCCCATCGGACGATGCCTGCACACAGATTCAAAGACCCCCGGCAGCCCGCACAGACCCCCGGCAGGCCCGCACAGACCCCCGGCAGCCTGCACAGACCCCTGGCAGGCCCGCACAGACCCCCGGCAGCCGGCACAGACCCCCGGCAGGCCCGTACAGACCCCCATCAGTCCGCACAGACTTCCGTCAGCCGGCACAGACCCCCGGCAGGCCCGCACAGACCCCCGGCAGCCGGCAAAGACCCCCGGCAGGCCCACACAGACCCCCGGCAGCGGGCACAAACCCCGGCAGGCCCGTACAGACCCCTGGCAGTCCGCACAGACCCCCGGCAACCGGCACAGACCACTGTCAGGCCCGCACAGACCCCCGGCAGTCCGCACACACCCCCGGCAGGCCCGTACAGACCACCGGCAGGCCCGTACAGACCCCCGGCAAGCCCGCACAGACCCCGCCCGCACACAGACACGCACAGTGTCCGCCCACGCACCACCCACATTCTTCCCCCCTCCCGAACAGGATGTGCAAGTACAGAAAGGGTTTTTTTTAATTCTGATATTTCTGTTCCATTAACTTGAATGGGACTTCCGGTATCGGAATTGGCGATACCCGATACTTTTTGGGTATCGGCAGATCCAATCCGATCCGATATTTCTCAATATCGGACGGTATTGCTCAACACTAGTCACGACACAGCTGCCGGGTGACCCCGAACCAGGGGCTCCTTCCGTGTTACTAATACTAGGGGGTACCCTAGCTTGCCCTACTCCCCAGGATACTTCTGAAGGTAAAGATGGCTGGGCCTCCACCCTTGCCTTACCTCTTGAGTTAGCCATCCGCTTATTCTCTTCCCCTACACAGGAAAGAGGGGCACTACTGTGCACCGTAGTACACCAACCCGACAAACAAGGCAGCACAAACAAAGGTTAACAGAAAACTCCAGGCATACAAAGTATTCACTTACATATAACAGAATAATCCACCGGGGCATGGAGGTAGGGGAATAAACCATAATAGAAAAGGATAGGGAATTAACACAAATACAAACCAAGCAACAGTCACTGATCCAACTCTCCTTCTCATAGGAATACCTTTCTTCGTTAGCCATGCAATAAATTCTAGCTCTGATAAGGATTTGTATCAGAGCCCAGATTTTAAAGGGGAAAAGAGTTGCTAACCGAGCTCAGCTGCAAGCACAGAGATTTCCGACATGGCTGATTAACCTCTGTTCTGCCAGAAGAAATAAACACCATTAAAATGAAGAAGTGCTTCTTCTCAGTGCTGGAGTATGAGCAATCAGAAGTTATAGTCTTCTGGCTCCACATTGCTCCACACCTACTGTATCACGTTAGTAACAGAACAAATTTGATTTTAGTGTAGATGAGTGTAGATGAGGCCTGTATAACCTAAAAGATATGCTCCAAACAATTTCAAACTACCTAGCCCGCTGTATCAAGTTTAAAAAAAAATTACTGTGCAACATCTCTGCACACAGAACAATTTTACCATCACAAAATGAAAAGTTGGGATATGGCGGCCTGTATCACGTTTAGCAACAGAAATTTATTTATTTTTTAATGTGCATGAGCTCTGCTGACAGCTTAATTTTACCACCACAAAATTACAACATGGGATATGACATGTTGAATCACATTAGCAACAGCCCTAAAAATAATTTTTTACTGTGCAACAGCTCTACACACAGAACAATTTCACCGCCACAAAACTACAATGTGGGATATGGTGGGCTGTATCACATTTAGCAACAGAATTTTTTAAAAATCTGTATGAGCTCTGCAGACAGCTTAATTTCATCACCTCAAAATTGCAACGTGGGATATGACGTGCTGAATCACATTAGCAACTGCCCCCCCCAATTTTTTTTTATTGTGCAACAGCTCTACACACAGAACAATTTTACTGCCACAAAATTACAACATGAGACATGGTGAGCTGTATCACATTCAGAGAAAAAATAAGATTTAGAAAGGTCTACTCATGCATGGAGCACAATAGAAGCAGTGCACAATACACTTCTATGACATGTGCCCTGCTGTCTTTGCCTGTGAACCTCAATAATGGCACAAAAAAATTCTGGAAGGTCAATTTCACAGCCACAAAGGACACTATCTATTTAAACTATTTGACTTAGAAACAGCTGCCTAGCTAATTTAGAAAGGAGAACCTGAATTATGACTATATAAAAATTAGAAAGATTTTTATTATCACTCTAATAAATTTCCAATTTTCCCTGAGGAAGTGACATCCACTCAAAACATGCCTTGGGGTACATGGCCGTAATCTAAGCAGGATCTTCTCATTTAATGGGTAATTAACCTGTCATCTAATACTATTATGTTACATGTATAGCGAGCACTAATCATATACTATGAACTTTACAATAGACCTTACATCATAGCTCCCTCACCAGATCGTCTCCTTTTTAATCTTTGGTACAAAGCAACAGATACTGTATATAAGAATGATAAAAGATGCTGGCATCTCTTATGTAGGTCATTATAATTTTAGGGTAGTTCTCATACTTTTTCTTATTATGCAATCCTAACTTGGCCTTCAGCCACTGTTATTTCACTCACGGATCAAAACTTCTTGTACCCACTGTAATTAATTTTTATTATGTAAATTTTGATTGTTGGTAATTTTTGATGTAATAATAAAAATCTTTATAATTTTGATATAGTTATGACTCAGGTTCTCCTTTCTAAATAAGTTAATAAGAGTCTATAACTAGGTGGGTACAGAGCTACTTTGAAATTGGTACATTTTTTACAACCACCTAACTAATTAGCTAAAATCTATCAACAACCAGTCCCAGTGTCAGGAGCATCCTCTTTGCGCTGTTATAATGTCAAAATAACGCTAAAGCAAGATGTCCGCTTTCTATATGAAGAGGGACATGTGATTTTAACAGCCAATAACACAAGCCATTGAGTGAGGACTTTGTGCATGTTTCCTGCTCCCTGATTGGGTAGCCACAGGGCCGGTGTAGGGGCAGGCAGCTGCCTAGGGCCCCCACTCCCCCAGGGGCCCCCAGCTAGCGGCACAACACGCAGCCACTATGGGACCCCTGTGAGGCAGGAGGGCCCACCTACCGCCAGCGCTGACTCCCCCCGCCGCCATATTGAACTATACCGATACAGTTCAAAGCAATGATGGAGGAGAGAGGAGCTGTGCTGTATACCATGGTGTTGTGCTGTATACCATGGTGCTGTACTGTATACCATATGGGGCTGTGCTGTATGCCATGGGGCTGTGCTATATACCACATGGTGCTGTGCTATATACTATGTGGGGCTGTGCTCTATACCATGTGGGGCTGTGCTATATACCATGTGGTGCTGTCCTGTATACCATGGTGCTGTGCTGTATACCATGTGGTGCTGTGCAATATACTATGTGGTGCATTGCTATATACCATGTGGGGCTGTGCTGTATACCATGTGGGGTTGTGCTATATACCATGTGGTGCCGTGCTATATATCATGGTGTTGTGCTATATATCATGGTGCTGTTCTATATACCATGTGATGCTGTGCTATATACCATGTGGTGATGTGCTATATACCATGTGGGGCTGTGCTATTTATACTACTGTTCAAAAGTTTAGGGTCACTTAGAAATTTCCTTATTTTTGAAAGAAAAGCACAGCTTATTCCAATGAAGCTAACATTAAATAATTCAGAAATACACTCTATACATTGTTAATGTGGTAAATGACTATTCTAGCTGCAAACGTCTGGTTTGTAATGCAATATCTTCATAGGTATATAGAGGCCCTTTTCCAACAACCATCACTCCAGTGTTCTTATGATACTTTGTGTTTGCTAACTGAGTAAGAAGGCTAATGGATGGTTAGAATACCCTTGAAAACCCTTGTGCAAGTTTATTAGCACAGCTGAATACAGTTTGGCTGATTAGAGAAGCTATAAACCTGACCTTCCTTTGAGCTAGTTGAGAATCTGGAACATTACATTTGTTGGTTCCATTAAACGCTCAAAATGGCCAGAAAAAAAGAACTTTCAAGTGAAACTCGACAGTCTATTCTTGTTTTTAGAAATGAAGGCTATTCCATGCGATAAATTGCCAAGAAACTGAAGATTTCCTACTACTCCCTTCAGAGGAGAGCACAAACAGGCTTTAACCAGAGTAGAAAGAGAAGTGGGAGGCCCTGCTGCACAACTGAGCAACAAGACAACTACATTAGTCTGTAGTTTGAGAAATAGACATCTCACAGGTCCTCAACTGGCAGCTTCATTAAATAGTACATGCAAAACGCCAGTGTCAACGTCTACATTAAAGAGGCAACTCCAGGATGCTGGCCTTCAGGGCAGAGTAGCAAAGAAAAATCCATATCTGAGACTGGCTAATAAGAGGAAAATATTAATATGGGCAAAAGAACACAGACATTGGACAAGGGAAGATTGGAAAAAAGTGTTATGGACAGACAAATCCAAGTTTAAGGTGTTTGGATCACACAGAAGAACATTTATGAGACGGAGAACAACTGAAAAGATGCTGGAAGAGTGCCTGACGCCATCTTTCAAGCATGGTGGAGGTAATGTGATGGTGTGGGGTTACTTTGGTGCTGGTAAAGTAGGAGATTTGTACACAGTAAAAGGGATTTTGAATAAGGAAGGCTATCACTCCATTTTGCAACGCTATGCCATACCCTGTGGACAGTGCTTGATTGGAGCCAATTTCATCCTACAACAGGACAATGACCCAAAGCACACCTCTAAATTATGCAAGAACTATTTAGGAATGAAGAAGGCAGCTGGTATCCTATCTGTAATGAAGTGGCCAGCGCAGTCACAAGATCTCAACCCCATTGAGCTGCTGTGGAAGCCGCTTGACCGTATGGTAAGAAAAAAGTGCCGATCAAGCCAAACCAACCTGTGGGAGGGGCTTCTGGAAGCATGGGGTGAAATTTCTCCAGATTACTTCAGCAAATTAACTGCTAGAATGCCAAAGGTCTGCAATGCTGTAATTGCTGCAAAAGGAACATTCTTTGACGAAAGCAAAGTTTGAAGGAGAAAATTATTTTTTCAAATAAAAATCTTTTTTTCGAACCCTTTTAATGTCAGGACTAGATTTTAAATTCATTTGGCAACTCATTTGATTAATAAAAGTATGAGTTTTCATGGAAAGCACAAAATTATCAGGGTGACTCCAAACTTTTGAACGGTAGTGTAACATGTGGGGCTGTGCGATATACCATGTGGGACTGTGCTATATACCATGGTGCTGTGCTATATACCATGTGGGCTGTGCTATATACCATGTGGGGCTGTGTTATATACTATGTGGGCTGTGTTATATACTATGTGGGCTGTGTTACATACTATGCGACTGTACTATATACTATGTGGTTGTGTTATATACCATGTGGGGTACATTATACATTATATTCTATGGGGGAGGCTGGGTTATATAATATGGGGGGCTATATTCTATTCTATGGGGAGGTGGGCTGTATTATATTCTATTTGGGGCTACATTATATTCCATGGGGGGCTGTATTATATTTATTATTGTGGAGGAACACACACAGACCTGTTCCTCCCACATCACCACCGTGACGTAACTACACAGGCACAGCTCTCCGGCGCCCCCTTTGTCTCTCAGGTCAGTAATGGAACTGCACCTAGAGCAAATGGTCGCTGGGGAGGAGGTCCTGTTACCCGCTGGGGGTTCTAAGATTCGTGATCAGAGTAAAAGCATCAGCCCAAGATTAAGTTTATAGTTTAATTGCTTTAAGGGCGCACTAGATAATTACAGAAATATACAGTAAATTTACAGTCAGAGAAAAGATATAACAATAAGGGTACAAGACTTAAGATATTAAGCTGGAGGTCAATTTACCAGATTGTAGGGTCATGTGGGTGCTGGGGAGCTCTGCAGTCCACAGGTACAAGAATCTTAGTTGCCGGACAGATCCCCAAAGCATGGGCCGCTGCTCCCCTCGGCAGGTCTTTCCCCAGGTCCTTCTTAGATCGTCATTGTCCAGATCTTCTGTGTGAAAGACTGAATGTCTGCCAGGGGCTGCCAATCCTTAAACACGCTAGGTTACTCCCCTGTGTCAGAGGGTGGGCTAATAATCCATGCTCCTAGGATGGAGCCAAAGCGTCTGGGACACACAAAGGACGTATATTCCTGCGTCTGCTAGCAGGTACATTCTAATTGAAGCCCTAGGCTTTTTTCCGGCCCCCTGCTGGCACGGTTCCATACCTGAGCTTTGAAGCTCTGTTTTGGGCCTATCCTCATTATTACACCAATGGCCCTGGCTATTTAGCATTGGAACACTAAATCCTGCATTTATTTACTAAGACACAGCACCTGGGGGTATAGAAGCCGTTAGCTGCTTGTAATTCCTGAACTTAGACCAAAATGGATGCCAAGCTCAGACATGTGGCCCCATATCTAAGATGGAGGCTGCTCCTTCATCACACCTCCCTGCTTTAGAGGGCGCTAGGGAGTATCACATTCCTGTGATCCCCCATGCACCGTTCTGCACCCTCTCCTTTCTGGGAAGGTTGCACACTGCGTGGGCACAAGCCTCCCACTCATGATGGGCCTTCATCATGTTCACGTGGAAGGCCTTCCTCCTTCCACGGGCGTGGTCCAGGGTGACCAGATAGGTGACAGCGTTGAGCCGCTGGTGCACGAGGTATGGACCCTCCCAGGCCGCCTGAAGCTTGTTTTGAGGTATGGGGACCAGTACCCACACCTTTTGACCCACTTCGTAGGTCCGCTCACAAGCATTCTGGTCGTACCACCGCTTCTGGTCAGCCTGGGTTTGGGCCATATTGTCATGCACCAGCCGTGTCAAGGCCGTCATTCTGTCCCAGAAGCGCACGACATACTCAATGACCGACACTCCAGGGGTACCCAAATCCCCTTCCCATGCTTCCTTCACCAGAGCAAGGGGCCCCCATACACGTCGCCCGTACAGGAGCTCAAAGGGGGAGAACCCTGTTGAGGCCTGTGGGACTTCTCGGTAGGCAAACAGCAGGTGTGGGAGATACCGCTCCCAGTCTCTCCCGTGGGAGTCGACCAACATCTTCAGCATCTGCTTTAAGGTGCCATTGAACCGCTCACACAGGCCATTGGTCTGTGGGTGGTACGGACTGGCTACCAGATGTTGCACCTGTACCTGCTTACAGAGAGACTCCATCAGCTGCGACATGAACTGGGTCCCTCGGTCGGTGAGCATTTCCTGGGGAAACCCCACTCTGGAGAAAATCTCCAGTAAGGCAGTGGCCACTTTGTTGGCCCGAATGGACGACAAAGCTACCGCCTCCGGGTACCGAGTGGCATAGTCCACTACCGTTAGTATGAAGCATTTCCCAGAGCGGCTGGGAGTGGACAGAGGTCCAATGAGATCCACAGCCACCCTCGAGAAAGGCTCTTCGATGATGAGCAGAGTTACCAGTGGGGCTTTGGGGCGCCGCCCCGCCTTCCCCACCTTCTGACAGGTGTCACACAAACGGCAGTAGGCAATCACCTCGGTCCTTATTCCTGGCCAGTAGAAACGCTGAGCTAGCCTTGCCCTTGTTTTAGCGATCCCTAGGTGTCCGGCCATGGGAATCTCGTGTGCGATCCGCAACAATTCTGCCCTGAACGGATAGGGTACCACTAACTGTCGGTCCCTGGGCCATGCCTCCGGTGAACCCTGCTGGACCGTTACCCGGTACAGCCGTCCCTGGTCCCAGACCACTCGGACTCCAGGGGAGGCTGTGCCACCTGCTCCTTGAGAGCTTTCAGGCTAGCGTCAGCTTCCAACGCTGCCTGAAATCCCTGACTCGATGTGGCAAGAATTGACGAAACTGCCACCTCCTCTGTCAGCTCCCCGGGAGCTGTCTCCTGGACGCTGTCTGACTCGGCAGCCATTTGGTCGGAGAGAGGGGAACCGTCGGACCTCCGCGAGGCTCCTTGGGCTCCGGCGCTCCTACTCCTGGTAACAGCGGCCACGACCGCTGAGACCACAAGTAGCGCCTGCTTCCCCTCGGCCCCCGACCAAGTCGCCGGGTCAGGTAGACTTCCCTGGCCTCCTGACATCCCGGATGTGGGGAGCTCCTGCCCTGGGGTCTTACCTGGTGGCTCCTCTCCCGGGACACCCCCTCCCCCCATGGCCTGTTCCTCTTTCTGCAGAGGCCCTCGACTCAGCAGGCTGGATTCACTTAGGGGCCCTACACTGCCCATAGCAGCCCCTCCCTCCACCTCTGAGCTCTCCCCTGCAGGCTTCTCACCTGTCCTCACTGTGAGCACTCACTGTGTGTGTAGTGTCAGTGCATGGCTTACCATCAGGTTTCACTCCCTCCTCCACTGTTGGAGGCACATTCAGCACATTAACATTAGCATTCCCAGTAGAGTCATGACATTCTTGGGGAGCCGGACTTGGGGGTTCAGTGGTCACCCACTGAGTCACTAGCTGCCCCAAATTGGTCCCAAGCAACACATTGGCAGGAAAATTTGGCATTACTCCCACCTCCATTGTTGGAGGCACATTCAATACATTAGCATTGGCAGTCACAGTAGGGTCATGACATTCTTGGGGAGCCGGACTTAGGGGTTCAGTGGCCACATACTGAGACACTAGCCGCTCCAAATCGGTCCCAAGCAGCACATTGGCAGGAATATTTGGCATTACTCCCACCTCCCGCATTCCCCTCCCGGCGCCCAAGGCCAAAAACACCTTGGCAACGGGTAGCGCCGGTTCAACACCTCCAATTCCGGAGATGGAAAGGGTTTTCCCAGGCACCAAGTCTTGAGGGGACACCACCTCAGGACGTACCAGGGTTCATTCAGCGCCTGTGTCCCGCAGTCCCATGACCGCTGAGCGGCCAATGGTGAGGGGTTGGTAATTGTCCTGGGACCTCCCACCACCCCCTCCCACACACAAAACAGTGGACAGTTTCTGGGACAGGGATGGGGCCTTATGGCGCTGAGGACACGCAGCCTTAAAGTGTCCCGGCTGGTTGCAATGATGACAACGTCTGGGTTCTGCTCCTGGCCTGGAGAGGGCAGCAGGGGGGTACACCACTTGCACTCTGGGGGCTGGGGGGACAGGGGCAGGACTGGGCTTACCCCCTCTCCAGGTGCTGCTGGCAGGCTTCTTCAGCTCAGGGGCCCTGTTGTTGACATACTCGTCTGCCAGGGTGGCGGTAGCAGAAGCCCCCTTTGGTTTCCGGTCACGGAGGAACTGCTGGAGGTCCTCTGGGCAGTTCCACAAGAACTGCTCCATGACAAACAGTTCCT
Source organism: Dendrobates tinctorius (assembly GCF_039654945.1). Taxonomy (NCBI): domain Eukaryota; kingdom Metazoa; phylum Chordata; class Amphibia; order Anura; family Dendrobatidae; genus Dendrobates; species Dendrobates tinctorius. Next base: position 35,963,302 of record NW_027361829.1, read on the forward strand.
GGACCTCCTGGCGGGTGGTGAGCTCTAGACCCGAGGTCCAGTGCTCCGCAGCTCTCAGCAGTGCCCGCATGTGGTCGGTCCAGGTGTCCTTTGAGCCCCGCTGCAGGCTCCGGAACATTCCTGCGGTATGACTCCGGGGTGAGATTGTAGTGCTGGATCAGGGCCCGCTTGATGCTGTTGTAGTCCTGCTCCTCCCAGGCAGGTAAGTCCCCCAAAACTTCCAGGGACTTACTCCTCAAACGGGGGGTCAGGTACCTTGCCCACTGATCCAGGGCCAGATGGTGTTGGAGGCAGGTTCTTTCAAAGGCCAGCAGAAAGGAATCCAGGTCTCCATCCTTTTCAAGCAAGGGGAAGTCCTCCGCCCGGACCTTGGAAGCCTTGGTCCCTGGTGGGGCTGGAGCGTCCAGCGGGAGCCCGTGCTGAGCCATCTCCAGTTGGTGCCGGTGCTCCGCAGCTTCACGGCGTTCAGTATGCTCATGCTCCGCTGCTCTCTCGGCTGCCGCTTGCTCACGCTCTGCTGCTTTCTCTGCTGCCGCTAGGAGTCTGTCATGGGCGGCGTTGTTACCAGCCTCAAGCTGTGCCATAGCCACTTGGAAAAGGGCCTCCGATCTGGACAGGCTGGGGTGGGCAGGTGGTGGGCAGTCCACTGCGGGACTGAGCACGGGAGTCTGGCTCCTTGGGGAGCCCTGGCTGAGCTCCCCCTCGCCTTCATTGGTATTGTCCTCCACCACCTCCTCATAGACCATAGCATTGGCCTCCCCATTTGTCCTACTCCTGGTGCCTTCTGCCATCTTGGGAACCTCTGGTTACTGACACAGCTGCAACCCTGGCCTCGCACACAACTTATTATATTTGCACTCTGACCGTCTAGTGCTGGGCTGACCTTAAGACCCCAGCAGTGAAAGTTACCGCTGGTAGTCTCTAGTGTCTGGGAGAAGGGGTCCCACACACACTATTACTCTGATCCTACCGCTTGCCACCAAGTGTGGAGAAACACACACAGACCTGTTCCTCCCACGTCACCACCGTGACGTAACTACACAGGCACAGCTCTCCGGCACCCCCATTGTCTCTCAGGTCAGTAAGGGAACTGCACCTAGAGCAAATGGTCGCCGGGGAGGAGGTCCTGTTACCCGCTGGGGGTTCTAAGATTTGTGATCAGAGTAAAAGCATCAGCCCAAGATTAAGTTTATAGTTTAATTGCCTAAAGGGCGCACTAGATAATTACAGAAATATACAGTAAATTTACAGTCAGAGAAAAGATATAACAATAAGGGTACAAGACTTAAGATATTAAGCTGGAGGTCAATTTACCAGATTGTAGGGTCATGTGGGTGCTGGGGAGCTCTGCAGTCCAGTCGGCAGGTCTGTCCCCAGGTCCTTCTTAGATCGTCATTGTCCGGATCTTCTGTGTGAAATACTGAATGTCTGCAAGGGGCTGCCAATCCTTAAACACGCTAGGTTCCTCCCCCTGTGTCAGAGGGTGGGCTAATAATCCATGCCCCTAGGATGGAGCCAAAGCATCTGGGACACACAAAGGACGTATATTCCTGCGTCTGCTAGCAGGTACATTCTAATTGAAGCCCTAGGCTTTTTTCCGGCCCCCTGCTGGCATGGCTCCATACCTGAGCTTTGAAGCTCTGTTTTGGGCCTATCCTCATTATTACACCAATGGCCCTGGCTATTTAGCATTGGAACACTAAATCCTGCTTGTATTTACTAAGTACACAGCACCTGGGGGTATAGAATCCGTTAGCTGCTTGTAATTCCTGAACTTAGACCAAAATGGATGCCAAGCTCAGACATGTGGCCCCATATCTAAGATGGCGGCTGCTCCTTCATCACAATTATATTCTATGGAGGGTGATCGCATCATACTCTATGAGTGGGCTACATTATACTATATGAGGAGGCTACATTGCATTCTATGGGGGCTGCATTATATTCCATGGGGGACTAGATTATATTGTATGGGGGCTTCATCATACTTTATGAGGGGGCTGCATTATATTCTATTGGAGCTGCATTATACTATATGAGGAGGGCTACATTGTATTCTATGAAGGGGCTACATTATAATATATAAGGGCCTGCATTATATTCTATGGGGGGCTGCATTATACTCTGAGGGGGCTTCCATATATTCTATGGAGGGGCTGCATTATACTATATGAGGGGGGCTGAATTATATTCTATGGGGGTTACATTATTTTCTGTGGGGTGGCTGCATTATGCTCTAAGGGATGGCTGCATTATACTATAAGAGTGGGGCTGCATTATATTCGATGGGGGGTTACATTATATTGTATGGCTTGGCTGCATTATACTCTGTGGGGTGGCTGCATTATGCTCAATGGGGTGGCTGCATTATACTATATGTGGGCTGTCAATCCTACTAAATGAATTGTAGGAAGAAGAAGAGATCCCAAATCATAGAAAGCAATTTTATTGTAATCAAATTAAAATACATAAAAAAGCAAAATGCCGTGGGGGACACCACAATATAACCACTTATATACAAAGGAGAAATATCTCCATAATGTGTCAACTTGCAAAACAAGGGTTTACTAGAAAAATGTATATATAATATATATGTTTGTCACGGTCACGTGTGTCTGGACCCAGCGAGTACCGCAAGGCGAACCCATATGACACACGTGACCCTGGATACACAGCCTCCAGTAGGGCGAATTTAAGTAATAAAACATGCAGCTGGATACACCGCCTCCAACTGGCGAATTTAGGTAATACACGTTATATATACAGTAGTCTGGAAACCCCGCCTCTAGTAAGGCAAATTTAAATAATAAAGGGGAAACCTGGGTAACAATAACAAATGGTGGGCCCTGCGATAGGGAATAGGGATGTGGAGACCTCCTGTACTCCCCTGAGCCATTGTCACTGCACTCCTAACGTTATCTATGCCGGTTCCGCACCGGACGACGCACGGGTACCTCAAACCCTGACTCACCCTGCACCTAAACCCTCACTAGGGAATTGGTCGGTACGGAAACTAATCCCACCACTGCACTAAACACACATAAGGGAAAATGACAATACAGGGGGAACACCACTTAGCTTTGCTCTGTTGCGTACGCTCCTAGCAACAGAGCCCACCACCTGCGTGCATCTTCTCCTCCAACCGGATCCATCACCATAACCGGATCCATCACCCTAGTGCAGCCTTGGAGCAGAGTCCACCACCAGTTACAGCAGCCCAGTAAACAGAGTCCCAAAGATGAGTCCAGCTTCTGCCAAAAAGTCCAGAATGCTCGAGTCCAACTTTTCTGCCAAGAAGTCAAGCATGCTTGAGTCCAGCTCTCAGCAACCAAGTCCAGCATGCTGAGTGCAACTTTCACCATAGTCGCCACTCCACCAAGCCATGCAAGCACTTCCCGCTGACACTATAAACTGCGACTCCACCACGCCATGCCAGCCCTTCCTGCAGACACCAACGTTGAACTCCACCAATCCATGCCAGCACTCCTTGCAGACTCCATAGCTGACTCAACCCCTCTGGCTGGGCTGCCCAGGACTCTCATTCAGCTCCTTCATCACCCAGGCTTGCTTCCCAAATGATGAACTATCAATATCACCAACGATCATCAAACACACCTGAAACTCTTTTATAGAGCCTCACACCTGATTTGTAATACGTACACATAAAAACTAAAGTGTAATACCACTCACCACCACCGGGGCAACTTAGAACAAACGACACCACTGGAATAATTCTAATGGCCACCGGGGGCAATCAACCCACTTTGGCACCAAGCCAAAGGAAAAAAGTTCACTTTGTCCATTTACTTGTCAGATCCACCTTGGATCATGACAGTACCCCCTCCTTAATGAGGGGCCTCTGGACCCTCAAGACCACTCTTCATAAGGGAAACACCTACAGTGGGGACACCCAGATCCTGGGTTCACCCCACCACCACCTGAAACTTCAGGTTTATGACAAACGCACCACTGGTATTGGCAATACATGTTCTGGAGGCACCATTCATCTCCACAGCGCCGACCTGGGGAACAAGTTTATGTATGTGTATGTTTGCTATGAGCTGATCAGACTCCACAACACAGTTCCACAAGATGTTTTTTGGTGGCCACCCATACATGCTCGTTCACACACAGGTCCGGACCTGAACGTTTATTGCCACACATTCGTTTGTCATATTTTGGTGAACTCATTCTGGACTCGACAACAGAGCCGTCCCCCTGTGTCACCACACTCACACCCCCGCTATTCACCAACGGACACCACCCTCCAACCCTTTCACCATGAGGTCTGCCTCCCAGGATTGGTTAATGGCGAGGGGTGAGATTTGTCCCTACTCCCCCGCAGAGCACCTGCCGCTCACACCTGGAGTAGAAGGGGACAGGAATATGGAGGAAATATACACTCCCTGGTCGCCTTCCTCCACACGACCAGGAGGGGGCGGCTTCTTCGGTGGTATTGAAGATTTGGCGTGAGCCCCGCGGATTATAACACCAGTCTGCTCACTACAGGGATGTACCCCTTCACCTCGGGGAACCCCAGACAGCACCATGGGGATCACCAACTCCACCCACCTGTCTGGGTACGTCCGCCTGTATGAACAAGTCCCGCTCCCCAGCAGCGACTCTAGGGGGCACTTTGCCAGAGCTGCAGGAATATGGAGGAAAATTACACTCTCTGGTTGCCTCCACATGACCAGGAGGGGCGGTTTCTTCAATGGTATGGAAGATTTGGCGTGAGCCCCGCGGACTATACACCAGTCTGCTCACCACAGGGATGTACCCCTTCACCTCGGGGAATACCAGGCAGCTCCGTGGGGCACCAACTCTTCCCACCTGCCTGGGTACCTCCGCATGCATGAGCAAGTCCCACTCCCCAGCAGCGACTCTAGGGGCTTTTTGCCAGACCGCAGCAGCCATTTGATTTTCTGGTCAAGCCAAATGGAAGGCCCCAGACTCTGATAAATACTGCTGCAGCGGCTCTAACACACCATGCCGCTCCTCACTCACCTCAGTGAGGTCCGGCATCAATTACTCAGCGATCTCCACATGGCCAAGGCTCACCAGAAAAAAAAAGTATGGTTTGGTGATAATGTCACGGTCACGTGTGTCTGGACACAGCGACTACCGCAAGATGAACCCATATGACATACGTGACCCTGGATACACCGCCTCCAGTAGGGCGAATTTAAATAATAAAATGTGCAGCTGGACACACTGCCTCCAACTGGTGAATTTAGGTAATACACGTTTTATATACAGTAGTCTGGATACCCTGCCTCCAGTAAGGCGAATTTAAATAATAAAGGGGAAACCTGGGTAACAATAACAATGGTGGGCCCTGCGATAGGGAATAGGAACGTGGAGACCTCCTGTACTCCCCTGAGCCAGTGTCCCTGCACTCCTAACGTTCCCTATGCCGGTTCCGCACTGGGCGACGCACGCGTACCTCAAACCCTGACTCGCCCTGCACCTAAACCCTCACTAGGGAATTGGTCGGTGCAGAAACTAATCCCACCACTGCACTAAACACACATAAGGGAAAATGACAATACAGGGGGAACACCACTTAGCTTTGCTCTGTTGCGTACGCTCCTAGCAACAGAGCCCACCACATGCGTGCATCTTCACCTCCAACCGGATCCATCACCATAACCGGATCCATCGCCCTAGTGCAGCCTTGGAGCAGAGTCCACCACCAGTTGCAGCAGCCCAGTAAACAGAGTCCCAAAGATGAGTCCAGCTTCTGCCAAAAAGTCCAGCATGCTCGAGTCCAACTTTTCTGCCAAGAAGTCAAGCATGCTTGAGTCCAGCTCTCAGCAGCCAAGTCCAGCATGCTGAGTGCAACTCTCACCATAGTCACCACTCCACCAAGCCATGCAAGCACTTCCTGCTGACACCATAAACTGCGACTCCACCACGCTATGTCAGCCCTTCCTGCAGACACCAACGTTGAACTCCACCAATCCATGCCAGCACTCCTTGCAGACTCCATAGCTGAATCAACCCCTCTGGCTGGGCTGCCCGGGGCTCTCATTCAGCTCCTTCATCACCTAGGCTTGCTTCCCAAATGACGAACTATCAATATCACCAACGATTATCAAACACACCTGAAACTCTTTTATAGAGCCTCACACCTGTTTTGCAATACGTGCACATTAAAACTAAAGTGTAATACCACTCACCACCACCGGGGCAACTTAGAACAAACAACACCATGTGTAATAATTGTAATGGCCACCGGGGGCAATCAACCCACTTTGGCACCAAGCCAAAGGAAAAAAGTTCACTTTGTCCATTTACTTGTCAGATCCACCTTGGATCATGACACTCTTCTTCTTCTTCTTCCTACAATTCATTTAGTAGGATTAGTGGTGCTATTGTTGTGAAGTGCCCCTGTATAAGGACATTGGTTGATTTATACGTCAGCTGTATTAAACTGTATCGAGGACTGACTATAGGGAATACATTATACTATATGAAGAACTTTGGGGTGCATTATACTATGGGAAGTGAATTGTACTACATGGATGACTAGCGGTGTATTATACTATATGGAGCACTACAGTATGAGGAGTGTTTTATACAATATGGAGGTGTCATGGTTTATTTAGAATGCTGGGGAGAGCCTCTCTTTGGGTCTGGGGAGGGTTTTTATAGCTTCAGGGGAGTGCAGTCCCCTGTCATTTATACTCCTAGTTGAGTTTGCCTGACCCTGTGCTTCGTGCCAGTCCTTGTCTGTCTGTCTGGTGTTTGATTCGGTCCCGTCTTGGTTTACGTCTCCTGCCTGCTGATTTTGTGCTTTGCTGATTGTCCTCTGTATGACCCCTGGCTACATTTCTGACCCTTCTTGAGCATACCCCTCCTGTACTGCGCTGCCCGTTCTGTGTATGACCCTTGGCTACGCTGATTGACCTGCCTCTGTACTGCCCTCCTGTACCTCGCCGCCCGCCCCGTGTATGACCCGATTGCACGCTTCACTACTGTAATTCTCTGTGCCACATCATTCCCTGTACAGCTGGTAGCGTCCTGGGAGCTTATGTTAGGCGTCGGATTTCTGACTCTGCACAGCAGGAATCCAGAGCCGTACATCCAGCGGTCTCCCATTCCCCTCCGACCACGCAGGGCTCTGCTCAGCAATCTCGGTGATCCAGGCGTCCTGCTCAGACCTGCTCTGTGAGTCTGGATGTTGCTGCCACCTCTGGTGCAGCAAAGGAAGCGCAACCTGCTTTGCAGGGAACCGCTCCAGAGGCTAAGTCCTCTCGCCGTGCTACTGGGCATGCCCGCAAGATGACCTCTCAGTGGAGAGCAGGGGTCACATGCTCAGGTCCTGCGTCAGATCTGATTGGTCCTTCCCAAAGTACTGGAAGGTCCTGGAAGCGCATGGCTATAAAAAGCCCACATGGCGGCTCGGCCATGCGCTAGTGTAGACTTATTATGCTATGTTTGAAAGGTGATGGATGCATGTGTCTGGTGACTGACTAATTTGAAACCCCTACCCTCGGATATTATGAATGGTGACCGAGTGTTGGTTTAGTCAGCACCAGGTAGTGGCTAGCTATACGCCACTGAGCTACCATACCTTACACTAGCGTCCGTCAGTTACCGCTTCCCCGGCACTGACGTTAAGCGGCCTCAGTTTACGCTGCGCTGCAGTCAGCAGCAACTCTTGGCGTTCGTGGCTGCGACGCCACACGCCGGCAGCCTGTGAGGTTAACAGGTCCGGTGCTTATGCCTTATTTCCTCTAGGGTGTCTCTGTGCCTGTAACAGAGCCGCGCATAGCACCTCGGGTGACGCTAACCCGAGTGTAGTGCTCCGCCTCCTAGCTAGTCTGCCATTGTCAAGCAGCGGTCTTATCACCTACCGCATGGTGGACCCCGGGCAGCGAACGCACCTCCTATTATTTATATTTGGTGCGTTCCGCCATCCCTAACATTACACTAGTGCCAGGGTCTGACTGGTAATGGCAGACTTACAGCAGCCGCAGCGCTACATTCGGCAGCTGGAGAGCAGGTTGGCGGCTATTGAGAGCTCCAACTCAGCTGTGAGTGCTGCGCTAGCTCCTGCCCAGACAGTCACTGAGGCTGTCTCACGTGTGCCCGCACTTCCCGACAAGTTCTCGGGTGACAGCGCCACCTGTAGGGGAGTCGTGAGCCAGTGCTCTATTCAGCTTGAGTTACTGGCTGCACGGCTCCCTACAGAGCGGGCTAAGGTGGGGTTTATCGTCTCATTGCTGTCTGGCAGGGCATTACAGTGGGCTACACCATTGTGGGAACGTGATGATCCCATGGTTCAGAGTGCTGCTCAGTTCCTCGCGGCCCTGAAGCAGGACTTTTTGGGACCACGGATCACGCACGATACCTCACTCCAATTATTATCCCTTACACAGGGGTCGCTCTCAGTTAGCCATTATGCCGTCCGGTTCCAGACACTGGCTTCCGAATTAGAGTGGCCGGACAAAGCATTAGTCCCGGTATTTTGGAGTGGGTTGGCTGAGCACGTCAAAGATGCTCTAGCTACCAGAGAGGTTCCCACAAGTCTGGAGGAACTGATTGCCGTCTCCACTCACATTGACCTCCGGTTTACGGAGCGTGGGCTGGAATGTGCACAATCCAGACGTAGGGTTAGTTTGGCTCCCACCTTCACCGAGCCGCTAAGAGATCCCGCACAGGAGCTCTCATCCTCCGAACCTTGGAGGTGTCTCGCAGCGGCCCCAAGCCACGTCCGATGCAAAGCTCCGTACGTTGCTATCAATGCCGACAGTTTGGTCATTCGGCTAGCACGTGTCCACAGCGCTCAAAAAAACGACCACGTCCAGTGGCCGTACGTGGTGGTCAGTAGAATAAGCAACCCCTTTCCCCTAAACCGGTATTCTGGGGCACTTTAGATAGTGGGGCATCCATCTGGGAGGCAAAGGTTACCGTGGATCCCGGGGCCGAAGGGAACTTTATGTCCTCGACCTTCACCCAGAAACATGCTATTCCACTGGTGTTACTGCCTCAACCTCTGACCATTAGGGTGGTTAACGGTGCACCTTTACCATCTCAGGTGACCCACCAGACAGCTCCACTTGGGCTCTCTATCTCACCCTCTCATCGTGAGGTCCTGTCCCTGCTCATCTTGCCTGATGGCATCGACCAGGTGCTCCTTGGGGTTCCCTGGCTCCGTTGCCACTCCCCTCATATTGATTGAGCTTCAGGGAGTATACGGGGTTGGAGCAAGGACTGTGAGGGAAGGTGCCTTGGGGGCAGTGTTCAGGTAGCTTCCACGGAAGTGCCTGCGGATCTTTCTGCGCTTCCGAAGCCCTACCACCAGTACATGGACGTCTTCTCTAAGAAGTCTGCGGAGACGCTCCCGCCGCACCGTCCTTACGATTGCCCGATAGATCTCCTGCCAGGCACAGAACCTCCTAGAGGCTGTGTGTATCTGCTATCACTCCCTGAGACAGAGGCTATGTCGCAATATATCCGGGAGAACCTGTCTAGAGGTTTTATCAGAAAATCAGTGTCGCCGGCAGGTGCAGGGTTCTTCTTCGTACAGAATAAGAATGGAGAGTTATGTCCCTGCATTGACTACAGAGGTCTCAATGTTATCACGGTCAAAAACAAATACCCTCTCCCGTTGATCTCTGAGTTATTTGACAGGTTGCGAGGGGCCCGGATCTTTACAAAATTAGATCTACAGGGGGCGTAAAACTGATCCGCATTCGCGAAGGAGACGAGTGGAAGACAGCTTTTAATACTAGGGATGGCCATTACGAATATCTGGTGATGCCCTTTAGCCTTTGTAATGCGCCTGCTGTCTTCCAGGATTTCGTTAATGACGTCTTCCGCGACATGCTCTCTACCTCGGTGGTGGTCTATCTGGATGACATACTCATCTTCTCGCCAGATTTGACCACCCACTGGAGAGACGTCTGCAGGGTCTTCGACCGTCTGCGGGCCAACTCTCTCTTTGCCAAGCTGGAGAAGTGCCAGTTTGAGCAGAAGTCCTTGCCGTTCCTGGGCTATATCATCTCGGCCCAGGGGTTGGCTATGGATCCTGCCAAACTGCAGGCGGTGATGGATTGGCAGGAACCCCATTCACTCAAAGCGGTGCAGCACTTTTTAGGGTTCGTGAATTATTACCGCCAGTTTATACCGCACTTTTCCACACTGGTAGCTCCTTTGGTTGCTCTCACTAAAAAAGGAGCTAACCCCAACGTTTGGTCTGAACAGGTCTCCAAGGCCTTCACGTCTATAAAATCTCATTTTGCTGGCGCTCCCATCTTACATCGTCCCGATGTAGATAAGCCATTTATTCTGGAGGTTGATGCCTCTTCCATCGGTGCAGGAGCAGTCCTTTTCCAGAAGGATGCTCAAGGTCGGAAGCATCCCTGCTTCTTTTCTCAAAGACCTTCTCACTGGCGGAGAAGAATTACTCCATCGGTGACAGGGAGTTGCTAGCCATGAAGTTGGCCTTTTCCGAGTGGAGACATCTCCTGGAGAGTGCTCGGTTTCCCCTCCAGGTATGTACGGACCATAAAAATCTGGTCTATTTACAGACGGCCCAGCGCCTGAACTCTCGTCAGGCTAGGTGGTCGCTCTTCTTTTCCCGCTTCCGCTTCACCCTGCATTATCTCTCAGTGAAAAAGAACGTCCTTACGGATGTTCTCTCATGCTTGGTAGTTTCTGTGGAAGAAGGAGAGGCTGAGCCTCGGCTAATTCTCCCACCAGAGAGTTTTACGACTGTGGCTCCAGTTGCTCTCGAGTCAGTGCCACCGGGCAAGACATTGGTGCCTCCCCAGCTATGGCCGGAGGTTCTCGCGTGGGCACATGCCTCCAGGGTAGGTGGTCACTTTGGCAATAAGCGGACCACTGAACTCCTGGCAAGGTCATATTGGTGGCCACATATGGCTCGAGATGTTAAGGAATACGTACAAGCATGCATCTCGTGTGCACGGAACAGACCCTCTAGACAGAGGCCGGCAGGGCTTTTGTATCCTCTGCCAGTGGCGGATAGACCTTGGGAGATGGTTGGCATGGACTTCGTAGTTCGCCTGCCCAAGTCTGGCGGCAGTACGGTCATCTGGGTGGTCACTGACCATTTTTCCAAAATGGTGCATCTGGTGCCACTCGCACGGTTGCCTTCCGCTCGTGGTCTTGCCACTCTGTTCATAAAGCAAGTATTCCATTTACATGGCATGCCGGACAAAATCGTTAGTGATCGAGGCCCCCAGTTCGCGTCTCGGTTTTGGAGGGAGCTCTGCAGTCTACTTAGCATCGAGCTAAACCTGTCCTCCACTTACCATCCAGAGACGAACAGCTTGGTTGAGAGAGCCAACCAAACCTTGGTCACGTACCTGTGGCATTTTGTCTCTGTCAGGCAGGATGACTGGGCATCCTTGCTACCATGGGCTGAGTTTGCCCTGAATAATGCAGTGGCCGATTCCACTGGTCAGACGCCCTTTCTTTTAAACTACGGCCAACATCCACGCGTCCCTGTCCCGATGCCAGTGTCCTCCGCTGATTCCAGGGTGGCAGACTGGGCAGTGGAGGCTCGCAACATTTGGGATCGCACTCAGGATGCTATCCGGGCCTCTAAAGAAAAGATGAGGGCGACTGCCGAAACACGTCGGTGACCCGCTCCAAGTTTCTCCCCCGGCGACATGGTGTGGCTCTCTACTCGAAACATCAAACTGCGAGTCGAGTCCCCCAAGTTTGCGCCACGATACATTGGGCCTTTTAAGGTTCTCGAGCGTATCAGCTCGGTGGTCTATTGCCTGGCTCTTCCTCCACAGTTAGCCATTTTGGACGCTTTCCTTGTGCCCCTCCTCAAACCAGTTCATATGACCCGGATCACCGAGTCATCTGCCAGGTCGTCAGACTTGTCATCTGACGAGTTCGAGGTTAACGCCATCGTGGGACGCAGGATTGTCCATGGCAAAAAATTTTATTTGGTGGATTGGAGGCTCGGACCTGGGAGCCGGTGGAGAATATCCATGCTCCACTTCTGATCGCGGCCTTTAAGCGTAGCGAGGCTCAGAGGGGGGGGCAATGTTAGGCGTTGGATTTCTGACTCTGCACAGCAGGAATCCGGAGCCGTACATCCAGCGGTCTCCCATTCCCCTCCGACCGCTCAGGGTTCTGCTCAGCAATCTCAGCGATCCAGGCATCCTGCTCAGACCCGCTCTGTGAGTCTGGATGTTGCTGCCACCTCTGGTGCAGCAAAGGTAGCGCAACCTGCTTTGCAGGGAACCGCTCCTGAGGTTAAGTCCTCTTGCCGTGCTACTGGGCATGCCCGCAAGATGACCTCTCAGTGGAGAGCAGAGGTCACATGCTCAGGTCCTACGTCGGATTTGATTGATCCTTCCCAAAGTACTGGAAGGTCCTGGAAGCGCATGGCTATAAAAAGCCCACATGGCGGCTCGGCCATGCGCTAGTGCAGACTTATTATGATATGTGTGAAAGGTGATGGATGCATGTGTCTGGTGATTGACTTATTTGAAACCCCTACCCTCAGATATTATGAAAGGTGACAGAGTGTTGGTTTAGTCAGCGCCAGGTAGTGGCTAGCTATGCGCCACTGAGCTACTATACCTTACACTAGCGTCCGTCAGTGACCGCTTCCCCGGCACTGACGTTAAGCGGCCTCAGTTTACTTCGCGCTGCAGTCAGCAGCATCTCTTGGCGCTCGCGGCTGCGACGCCACATGCCGGCAGCATGTGAGGTTAACAGGTCCGGCGCTTACGCCTTATTTCCTCTAGGGCGTCTCTGTGCCTGTAACAGAGCCATGCCTAGCACCTCGGGTGACGCTAACCTGAGTGTAGTGCTCTGCCTCCTAGCTAGTCTGCCATTGTCCAGCAGCGGTCTTATCACCTACTGCACGGTGGACCCCGGGCGGCGAACGCACCTCCTATTATTTATATTTGGTGCGTTCCGCCGTACCTAACAGCTTGTCCGTGGCTCCGCCCACTCCCTCTGATGCGCGGTCACGTGACCACAGTTCCTGCGACCTCTGGAAGTCTCTCCACTGCTCCGCCCTCCCCGCAGGTCCTACAGCTAAGTTACTGTTGTCAGCGCTGCAGACTCCCACCGCGGTGAGTAAACACTCTGCTGCCTGTTTATCAGCCCAGGAGGACCGAGCAGTGTATTTTAATATATGGAGGAGTGTATTAAATTATATGGAGGACTATGATGAGTGTATTATACTATATGGAGGACTATGGGGAGTGTATTATACTATATGAGGACTGAGGAGTGTATTATACTATATGGTCGACTATGGGGCACATTATATTGTATGGAGGACTATGGGGTGTAAACAGTAGATGTGCTGCTGATAACATGATACTGTATGGGGACAGATTGATCCATTAGTGATCATTCTGTCCCCATCATTCTTTCTCAGACAATGGAAAGAGGTCGGGAAACAAGTGTTGAACGACTTCAATATTGTCAATCACACTCATTTAGAGTCCTGAGTCAGCGCATGTAAATACAATCAAAATGCTTCTGTGTGATGTGCAATATGTTAGCATTTGGGGCCTCATTTTAAACTTTGCCTAGGGCCCCACTTTGCCTGAAACCAGCTCTGGCTAGCCACAATATGCACACATAAAGTTAGAAGAAAAAAATGTACAAGCATACTGCTCCTCTGAGCTCTGCCACCAACCAACTCTCATCAAACATGTGCGCTAAACTCATCATACACCACCACTATCCTAGCCAAAGTGCTCAAAATACTATAGTGGCAATACAAACTTTTTGCCAAATTTTACCGATTTTATAAAATTTTGCTTGTGATTCCAATCACGAATCCGAATGTGCCATATTTGTGCTGAATTTATGTTTTGCAATCATAGATAGATAGATAGATACAGTTGTGTTCAAAAGTTTACATACCCCCGGCAGAATTTTTGCTTTCTTGGCCTTTTTTCAGAGAATATGAATGATAACACCAAAACTTTTTCTCCATTCATGGTTACTGGTTGGGTGAAACCATTTATTGTCAAACTACTGTGTTTTCTCTTTTTAAATCGTAATGACAACCCAAAACATCCAAATGACCCTGATCAAAATTTCACATACCCTGGCCTAATATGCACAGAAGTTGACACAAATGGGTTTGACATCCTCACCTGTGACTTGTTTGCTTGTAATCAGTGTGTGCATAAAAGCTGCGTTAGTTCTTGGATCCAGACAGACTTTTGCATCTTTCATCCAGCCACTGAAGTTTCTGGATTGTGAGTCATCGTGGAAGGCAAAAAAAAAATTGTCAACGGATCTATTGGAAAAGGTAGTTGAACTGTATAAAACAAGAAAAGGATACAAAAATATATACAAGGAATTGATAATGCCAGTCAGCAATGTTCAAACAGTGATTAACAAATTAAAAATCTGGAGCTCTGTAAAAATAAAACCACGGTCAGGTAGACCAACAAAAATTTTGTCCACAACTCCCAAGAAAATTGTTTGTGATGCAAAGGAAAACTCATAAATAACATCAGCTGGAATAATGGACTTTCTGAAACTAGCGGTGTGGCTGCTTCAAGATGCACAATAAGGAGGCACTTGAAGAAAAATGGGCTACATGGTCGAGTTACCAAAAGACAGCCATTACTGCACAAATGCCACAATGTATCTTGCCTACAATATGCAAAACAACACAGAAAGAAGCCTCAAAACTTCTCGAACAAGGTAATTTGGATAGATGAGACCAAAACTGAACTTTTTGGCCACAACCATAAACATTACATTTGGAGAGAGGTCAACAAAGGCTTTGATGAAAGGAACACCATTCCTACTGTAAAGCACGGATGTGGATTGCTGATGTTTTTGGGGATGTGTGAGCTACAAAAGCACAGGAAACTTGGTCAAAGTTGAAGGAAAGATGAATTCAGCAAGTTATCAGCAAATACTGCAGACAAATTTGAAGTTATCAGCCCAGAAGCTGCGCATGGAACGTACTTGGACATTCCAACATGACAACAATCCAAAACACAAGGCCAAGTCGACCTGTCATTGGCTACAGCAGAGCAAAGTGAAGTTTCTGGAGTGACCATCTCAGTCTCCCGACCTCAATATCATTGAACCACTCTTGGGAGCTCTCAAGCACGCAGTTCATGCTAGACAGCCAAGGAGTTTACAGGAACTGAAGGCTTTTTGCCAAGAATAGTGGGCAGCTTTACCATCTGAGAAAATAAAGAACCTCATCCACAACTAACACAAAAGAATTCAAGATGTCATTGATGTTAGAGGGGGCAATACAGGGTATTAAAAAGTGGGTTATGTGAACTTTTGATCAAGGTCATTTAGATGTTTTGGGTTGTTATAATTTAAAAAGAGAAAACACAGTTGTTTGACAATAAATGACTTCACTCAACCACTAACCATGAGTGGAGAAAAAGTTTTGGCGTTATCATTCTTATTTTCTGAAAAAAGAGCACATATATGTGTGTGTTTCACAAATAATGCATCAAAAAACAATTAAACATGGTAAAGAAATTAGTAAATTCACCCTTGAATGGGTAGTTGTTCCTGTAATGACATCATATTTATACCAAAAAGAATTACCACTTTACAAAGAAAGTCTGTATTTCACCAGCGTTATATGCTGATTAACCTTTATTAGACCTACTTTCCAGAACACTCCAATGTGTAAGCATTTCTAGTGTAAACAGTGTTTTTTCCTTTACATGCATGTACCACTTGATTTTGGCAATTCATTGAAGCATCTTTTTTTGGGCATGTTATAGTTTAAAGGAATTTGTTAATGATCACTGGCATTATGTGGTTAGCCACCATCTCACTCATCCTTTTGTGGCATTAGCACATGCAGCCTAATCTGTAGTCAAAAAATAACTTTCATGGAAACATTATTTCATGTGTTCACATGATTGAAAATAAATGAAAAAAAAATCTAATTTTAAACCAGGTCCTTTGGTTCCTTGGTATTTTCCAAATTTAAGCTTGTATGGTTTCCAAGATATTAAAGGTCAATACATTAAACACCTTTCATAATGTGCTAAAACACTTTTATAAAGCCGTGTATAGACTATAAAAAGAAGGTTACGCGGATTGAGATTTACAAAGCAGCTTTTCACTTTAGTCCTCTTAAAGAATTATATCTTCTATTATTTTTAAACAAAAATTGGGCTAAGGTTTATTATTTCATATGATGCAATGTTTTTCTATTAAAAAAATGTATTGACATTTGAGAATCAAATTATAGTGGAATTTGCAATTCACTTTTTGGAGAAAGTAGAAATTCTATATTTCACAAATATTTCTACATTTCACAAATAGCAATGGAAAAAATGTGTAACATGCTGGATGTAAAAATACTATTTATTTATGGTCTATTGTTGGATTATTAGTTCTTGCAAAAATAACCTATTCCCTCGTGTGTTTGTGAACACACACGAAAAATGAATATTGGACTCAGTTATAGCCAAAATATGGTCAATGTGGTGGTAAACTTGTAAAAACTGGTAGACTTCTAAAAACTTAATTAATGCTAATAAATGTCCCCATTTCTGTGCCAATCAATACTACCACTCCATTCCTTATGGTGACTCTGACAGTGGTGGGGATTGTACCTGATGCTAGTTGGCATGCGCTCCCAGTCAGTGTCATTCTTACGTCAGCTTTCCATTATCAGGCATTGTCTTTATTTCAGCCATAGTGATAAATTATTTTGATTGATTTATTGTGTTTTAAAACTGACTCTGTTCCTCACAATACCTATTTAACCCCTGGCTGTCTTTTTCATTAACCCTTGGACTGCCAAACCTCTTTTTCTCCTTCATACTTGGTGTCTTGGTAGGCTGGCTAATCAAAAGAGGAAGCAGGGATGCTGCCAGGTAGAAGGTGTTTCAGCAGCCATGTAATACTGACCTGGCCACAGGACCAGAGTCCTATGAATTTATTAGTTCATGTCTAACAATGACCAAATCAATTTGATATGAACAGAGTGTGAGTAAAATTTTATGAAATTAACAGGTCCCGGCAAATACGTCCATATTGCAATTTGACTTGCCTGAATCTCTAAAAAATGTCTGGTGCCCTTTTACACATTGAAGGAGATTGTATCAATCCCTGAAAGCTGATACAAATTCAAGTGCAACCATGCAGATTTCACCATCATTTCTTGCAGTCACAACACATTATATAGTGCAGCCAATCAGAAGTAACTATCATGACCTGTATAAAAGCCTCAGCAGGGAATGCAGCAGCGATTTTAGTTTGATTTTAGAATATTAAGAAATTGTCAGAGCTCAGAGTTTAGAGATAGAGGCAAGAAGAGAAAGCCATAAAACATTAAGGCCCCGTCACACATAAAGATGCACCAGTGATCCCGACAACGATACGACCTAGTCAGGATCACTGGTGCATCGCTATATGATCGCTAGTGAGCAGCCAAACAGGCAGCTTCACCAGCGATCAGCACCAGCGAGGACGCTGGTCTCTAAGGTAAATATCGGGTTACTAAGCGGCGCGCGTCACTTAGTTACCCGATGTGTACCTTAGAAACCTGCGTGCTCGTGCCGGGAGCTGCGAGCATGCAGGTTTCTAAGGTACACATCGGGTAACTAAATGATGTGCACTGCTTAGTAACCCGATATTTACCTTAGAGACCAGCTCCCAGCGCATGCTTAGAGCGCTGGGAGCCTCACTGATCGCTGGTGTCATGATCCAGGTTGGATCTGACAGATTAAATGCACAAAATAACCTTTTTTTCCTTTGGCTGTGTGCCAAAGGTGGTTTTGCCACCGGTGGCCATTAGGGTCATTGCACTGTGGTGGTTTCAGTTGTAGCTTTCCCCCCGGTGGCCATTAGGGTCATTGCACTCTGGTTACCTTAGTTTGTGCACGTGATTATGTAACAGGTGTGATTGCTCTATAAAGGAGTGTCAGGTGTGTCAATCATTGTTTTTGATAGTTCCTCATTTGCAAGCAAGCCTGGGTGAAGAATGGAGCTGAAGGAGAGTCACGGGCAGCTCAGTGAGAGTCCTGGAGTAGCAGCTATGGTGTCTGCAAGGAGGGCTGGCATGGCTTGGTGGAGTGCCAGCTATGGTGTCTGCAAGGAGGGCTGGCATTGCTTGGTGGAGTGGCAGCTATGGTGTAGAGCTGCACTCAGGATGCTGGACTCGGTTGCTGGAAAGCTGGACTCGAAATGTTGGACTCTTTGACAGAAAAGCTGGACTCATTTGCTGGACTCTGTTTCTGGACAGCTGCACGCAGGTGGTGGACTCTGTTTGCTCCAAGGCTGCACTATGGTGTTGGAGCCGGTCGGAGGAAAAGATGCATGCAGGTGGTGGGCTCTGTTGCTGGGAGTGTAAGCAACAGAGCAAAGCTAAGTGGTGTTCCCGTTTTGTCACTTTTCCTTATGTGTGTTTAGTGCAGTGGTGGGATTATTTTCCGCACCAACCATTTCCCTAGAGAGGGTTTAGGTGCAGGGCGAGTCAGGGTTTTTAGGTTCCTGATCGGTGCTCGGTGCAGAACCGGCCTAGGGAACGTTAGGAATGTAGAGACACTGACTCAGGGGAGTGCAGGAGGTCTCCACGTCCATGTTCCCTATCGCAGGGCCGCCATTGTTATTGTTACCCAGGTTTTCCCTATCCAATTTGTCTGGTTGTATTAGTTACCGGCCTGCGGGCCGCGTCACACTGGACAATTAAACATGCCGTGTCCTGTTGTATCAGTTACCGGCCTGCTGGCCATGTCACACAAGACGGGGCACGTGAAATTATCACCAACCAATACATTTTTTTTCTGGTGAGCATTGGACCATGTTCAGACCTGTGAGCATTTGCTGCTGGGCCTCACTGAGGTGAGTGAGGAGCTGCATGGTGTGTAAGCATTTCCAGCAGCAGTAATCAGGGTCTGGGGCCTTTCCTCTGACTCAACCGGAAAATCAAATAGTGGCTGGCAATGAAGCCTCCTAGAGTCACTGCTGGGGAGCGGGACTTGCTCATACAGGTGGATGCACCCAGACAGGTGGGTGGAGTTAGTGTCCCCATGGTGCTGTCTGGGGTTCCCTGAGGTGAAGGGGTACGTCCCGGTAGTGAGCAGACTGGTGTTATAGTCCGTTGGGCTCATGCCAAATCTTCCATATCACCAAAGAAGCCGCCCCTTCCCTGTCGTGTGGAGGAAGGCGACCAGGGAGTGTATTTTTCCTCCATATCCCAGGCCCCTCCCTCACCGGTGTGAGCAGCAGGTGTGCTGCGGGGGAGAAGGGGCAGGTCTCCACCCTCTCCATTGGCCGGCCCTGGAGGCGCAGATCTCGTGGTTTAAAGGGTTGGGGGGTGGTGTGCCCCTTGGTGGAGTGCGGGGGTGTGGGTGTGATGACACAGGGGGACGCTTCTGTTGTCGATCCCAGAGAGAGTTCCCCGATTATTGACAAATGAACGTGTGGCAATAAACGTTCAGGTCCGGACCTGTGTGTGAACGCGTGTGTATGTGTCCCACCCAAAAACATCTAGTGGGAGTGTGTTGTGGAGTCTTACCAGCTCATATCTATCATACACATACATAACTCGTTCCCCAGGTCGGCGCTTTGGAGATGTGTGGTGCCTCCAGAACTTATTGCCAATACCAGCGGTGCGTTTGTCATAAACCTGAAGTGCAGGTGTTTGCTGGGGGGGAACTCTGGATCTAGGCGTCTCCGCTGTAGGTGGTGCCCTGATGAGGAGTGGTCTTGAGGGTCCAGAGGCCCCTCATTAAGGGGAGGGTACTGTCATGATCCAGGTTGGATCTGACAGATTAAATGCACAAAGTAACCTTTTTTTCCTTTGGCTGTGTGCCAAAGGTGGTTTTGCCCCCTGTGGCCATTAGGGTCATTGCACTGTGGTGGTTTCAGTTGTAGTTTTCCCCCCGGTGGCCATTAGGGTCATTGCACTCTGGTTACCTTAGTTTGTGCACGTGATTATGTAACAGGTGTGATTGCTCTATAAAGGAATGTCAAGTGTGTCAATCACTGTTGGTGATAGTTCCTCATTTGCAAGCAAGCCTGGGTGAAGAATAGAGATGAAGGAGAGTCACGGGCAGCTTAGTGAGAGTCCTGGAGTAGCAGCTATGGTGTCTGCAAGGAGGGCTGGCATGGCTTGGTTGAGTGTCAGCTATGGTGTCTGCAAGGAGGGCTGGCATTGCTTGGTGGATTGGCAGCTATGGTGTAGAGCTGCACTCAGGATGCTGGACTTGGTTGCTGGAAAGCTGGACTCGAAATGTTGGACTCTTTGGCAGAAAAGCTGGACTCATTTGCTGGACTCTGTTTCTGGACAGCTGCACGCAGGTGGTGGACTCTGTTTGCTCCAAGGCTGCACTATGGTGTTGGATCCGGTCGGAGGAAAAGATGCACGCAGGAGGTGGGCTCTGATGCTGGGAGTGTAAGCAACAGAGCAAAGCTAAGTAGTGTTCCCCTGTTTTGTCACTTTTCCTTATGTGTGTTTAGTGCAGTGGTGGGATTATTTTCCGCACCGACCATTTCCCTAGTGAGGGTTTAGGTGCAGGGCGAGTCAGGGTTTTTAGGTTCCTGATTGGCACCCGATGTGGAACCGGCCTAGGGAATGTTAGGAGTGTAGAGACACTGACTCAGGGGAATGCAGGAGGTCTCCACATCCCCATTCCCTATCGCAGGGCCGCCATTGTTATTGTTACCCAGGTTTTCCCTATCCCCTTTATCTGGTTGTATTAGTTACTGGCCTGCGGGCCGCGTCACACTGGACAATTACACGTACCGTGTCCTGTTGTATCAGTTACCGGCCTGCTGGCCGTGTCACACAGGACGGGGCACGTGACAGTTGGCTCCTGCTGCCACACGCAGCGATGCGCGCTGGCCAGCGGGAGAGCAACGATGAAAAAATGGCCCAGGCCGATGCTGCACGATCAACGATACCCAGCAGGGGGGCCGGTCGCTGATCCCCATCACACACAGTGATCTCGCTGGCGACATCGCTGTAGCATCACAAAATCAGCGATCTCGCTTGCGAGATCGTTGTGTGTGACGGGGCCTTAAGACAAATACTCAAGACATTAATTTTTTTAATTACTGCAGTGGTGAAGAAGATGAGGAAAGTAGATTGGGAATAACACAGATATTTGATTGATAGGGAGTGAAAGACATAGGAAAGATTTTTGCAGCAGCAGTGACTGATTCAGTGTAATTGGTTAGTGGTATGTTGTAGCTGGCATCTGCTGCATTCAAATTACAATTACTTATAATTTTTTTCTTTATTCTTAATGCACTGAAAAACAGAAGCAAGATCAAAAAGTGGCAATGCCAATGAACAATTCTAATGTAAAAGAAAATAAAGATAGAATGGTTAAACATATAGGAGTCACTAGCCGCAACAGAAGCACCACTACAACAACTGGGACTAGCTGTCTGGGCAGTAATTCTACCAAACAGAGTAGACAATTGGCCTTCTTTTTGCCTCTGCAAGTGTATTAGTGGTGATGATGTGGAGTACTTATGTAATATATAACAACATTCATGTTCAGTGGGAGTGTATTACTCTATAAAATTAAAATGAAGGAAATAAAGGAAAGTCTACAATCTTTTAACTATACAACCAGTTTAAAGGCCCTTTTACATTTAGCAATGCACCAGCGATCCCGACCACGATATGACCCGGTCAGGATTGCTGGTGCATCGCTAAATGGTCGCTAGTGAACTGCCACACAGGCAGATCTCACAGCGATTCAGCAGCGATACAGCGGACAATACTTACCTTTCAGACGCGGCGATGAAGACGCCCTCCCGCCCGCCTCCACACGTTGCTCGTTAGCACCACAGGAAGCCCAGCAGGAAGCGCCTGATGAGAAATGGAGCTGCACGATCTCGCGCGATCAGCGATGGACAGCGGGGGAGGTAAGTATCACACATAGCGATATCGCTATAATGTCACAAAATCGGTGACGTTATAGCGATATTGCTAGCGATAGCGCTATGTGTAAAACCCCCTGTAGTATGTACTTTTATATGCAATGTGTATAGCTCACATTGCATAATCAAATGGTCACAGTCTGAATAGTGGTTTCCACTCACCATTAGAGATAAGGAGAACCTTTGAAATTCAAATTTGCTGGGTTGTTGAATTTTCCCCAAAAATTTGATTTGAGTCAAATAAATTCACCACAAATCGCAATATTGAAAGCTACTGATTGCCTGTAAATAGAAAAGAGATGTGAGGGGCTTAATATTGCCCTCCTTGTTTGCAGTGTGTGAAGAATTAAAAAACAAGCTGTCATTAAGGTGCTGTTAATTCAGCAAATCTCAGATCAATTCAGTCACACAGAAGGACTATACAGGTACAGCACTTTGCTGTATTGCACTGGATTTTTTGGATTAGTATTCACAGACAGAGTATAATGGCGTACTGCCACAAACCACACATTGGGATACATAAGAGGAAGTAATTAGAGATGAGCGAATTTGTTCGGATTCAGTTCCAAATACGATCGTAATCGAATATTGTTTTTGCAATATTCGTCAAACACAGCCAAAAGTCATTAGAGTCAATGGGAGTAGAAATTACCGAATATGTTCGTAGTCGATCATAAGACATACATTCAGCACGAATAGTGTTCGAATATGGCCTGAATATGTCAAAATCAGATTCGGGACCAAAATCTCTCACCTCTAGTAGGAATGAGCAAGCACTAAAATGCTCTGGTGCTCGTTGCTCGAATCAACCAATTCAAAGTATTTGCATGCTTGTTTTGAGTAACAAGTACAATGTGAGTCAATGGGAAAGCCGAGCTTTTCCGGCAGACCCTACAAAGAGTTCTGCTGGAGGGGCAATGAAAATGTTCAAATGGATAGGGAAAAAATCTGAATGGAAGAAAAACACCATGGGGAAGACCCCTGGAAGCATTTCTGACTATCAGAATGCTGCTGAGAACAATGGTGTCATACTTTTACTCCACTTTAAGGAGTGACAAAAAAATATTCCAAACCGATGAGAAATTCCATTTTACAATAAAAAAATTAAGAAACATTTTCCTGTATAATGACTTTTAATTAAGTTAAAATTTAAAAAGAATTTAAGAAAAATATAATTTTTCTAAACCAAAATTGATTTTTTTAGTAATAAATAAGAAATTTCATTTGAATTTCTGAAGGAAGCAAGAACTGCCAAAAATTAGGGACTGAAAGGGACTCAGATAAACCCTGTATTAGACATAAAGGAGGGCCACATACACATTCTGTTCAAATTGTCATGTATTGGTACTCCTAGATTCATAAAGGCTATGCACTTTTTGATGGTTATTTACCAAGGAAATGTAAAACAGACTATGGAATAGTCTATGGCTGAGCAAGACTAGAAGATCCAAGATCCAAGACAACATACTCAGAAGGGAGGTAAGAACATTTCTAAAACAATAAACAGGGAGGAGATTGAAACAAAGCAAAATTCTCTAAAATGCATGCTCGCAAACGCCAGAAGCCTGACAAACAAGATGGAAGAACTAGAAGCAAAAATATCTACAGGTAACTATGACATAGTGGGAATAACTGAGACATGGTTAGATGAAAGCTATGACTGGGCAGTTAACTTACAGGGTTACAGTCTGTTTAGAAAGGATTGTAAAAATCGGAGTGGAGGAGGGGTTTGTCTTTATGTAAAGTCTTGTCTAAAGTCCACTTTAAGGGAAGATATTAGCGAAGGGAATGAGGATGTCGAGTCCATATGGGTCGAAATACATGGAGGGAAAAATAGTAACAAAATTCTCTTTGGGGTCTGTTACAAACCCCCAAATATGACAGAAATCATGGAAAGTTTACTACTAAGGCCGATAGATGTTGCATACATCCATACATCATACATCCACTACTTAAAAAACCATCCCTCGACCAAAACTGTGCCGCTAACTATAGACCTGTCTCTAATCTTCCCTTCATCGCTAAACTCCTGGAACGCCTGGTCCACTCCCGTCTTATCCGCTATCTCTTTGATAACTCTCTTCTCGACCCTCTCCAATCCGGTTTCCGCTCTTTACACTCTACTGAAACTTCCCTCACTAAAGTCTCTAATGATCTACTAACAGCTAAATCAAATGGTCATTACTCCATGCTAATTCTCTTGGATTTCTCTGCAGCATTCGACACTGTGAATCAGCAGCTCCTCCTCACTATGCTCCGTTCCATTGGCCTCAAGGACACTGTTCTCTCCTGGTTCTCCTCCTATCTCTCTGACCGCTCCTTTACTGTATCTTTTGCTGGCTCCTCCTCCTCTCACCTTCCCCTTACTGTTGGGGTTCCTCAAGGATCGGTTCTAGGCCCCCTCCTCTTCTCCTTGTACACTGCCCCTATTGGTCAAGCAATCAGTAGATTTGGTTTCCAGTACCATCTCTATGCTGATGACACCCAATTATACGCTTCTTCTCCTGACATCACGCCAGCCTTTGTAGAAAACACCGGCGATTGCCTAAACGCTGTGTCTAACATCATGTCCTCACTATATCTGAAACCGAACCTGTCAAAGACTGAACTCCTTGTGTTTTCTCGCTCTACAAATGTACCTATACCCGACATTGCCATTTCTGTGTGTGGTTCCACTATTACTCCACAGCAACATGCCCGCTGTCTTGGGGTCATACTTGACACCGAGCTTTCCTTCGTCCCACACATTCGATCACTGGCTTGCTCTTGTCATCTGCACCTCAAAAACATCTCTAGAATTCGACCTTTTCTTCCTTTTGACTCTGCAAAAACTCTTACTGTTTCTCTTATTCATTCTCGTCTCGACTATTGTAACTCTCTTCTAATCGGTCTCCCTCTTACCAAACTCTCCCGTCTCCAATCTGTCTTGAATGCTGCAGCCAGGATCATATTCCTCACCAATCGTTACACTGATGCCTCTACCTTGTGCCAGTCATTACACTGGCTACCCATCCACTGCACAAATTCAATATAAACTTATTACCCTCATCCACAAAGCCCTCCATGGCTCAGCACCACCCTACATCTCCTCCCTTGTTTCAGTATACCACCCTACCCACGCCCTCCGCTCTGCTGATGACCTCAGGTTAGCATCCTCAATAATCAGAACCTCCCACTCCCGTCTCCAAGACTTTACACGTGCTGTGCCAATTCTTTGGAATGCACTTCCCAGGTCAATACGATTAGTCCCCAATCCCCAAAATTTTAAGCGTGCCCTGAAAATGCATTTATTCAGACTGGCCTATCGCCTCAACACATTAACCTAATCTATCCCTGTGTGGCACAGCCAAAAGTTTTACCATAACCAGGTTCCCCGCATCATGTTCCCACATGCTTTATGCATCCATTAGCCCTTTGTGTCTGTACTGTTACACACTTAACATTATGGCTGGTCCATACAATCAGGGCAACTGTTACCACCCACCTTTCGTGTCTCCCTCTTTCCTCATAGACTGTAAGCTTGCGAGCAGGGCCCTCATTCCTCTTGGTATTTGTTATAATCTATGTGATTATTGTTATGCTGTAATGTCTATTGTCTGTACAAATCCCCTCTGAAATGTAAAGTGCTGCGGAATATGTCGGTGCTATAGAAATAAAATGTATTATTATTATTATAGATGAAGCTGCAACCCATAATGAGGTCCTTGTTATGGGGGACTTTAACTACCCGGATATTAACTGGGAAACAGAGACCTGCGAAACCCATAAAGGCAACAGGTTTCTGCTAATAGCCAAGAATAATTATCTTTCACAATTGGTGCAGAATCCAACCAGAGGAGCAGCACTTTTAGACCTAATGCTATCTAACAGACCTGACAGAATAACAAATCTGCAGGTTGTTGGGCATCTAGGAAATAGCGACCACAATATTGTACAGTTTCACTTTTCTTTCGCTAGGGGGACATGTCAGGGAGACACAAAACACTGATCTTTAGGAAGGCAAAGTTTGACCAGCTTAGAGATGCCCTTAATCTGGTTGACTGGGACAATGTCCTCAGAAATAAGAGTACAGAAAATAAATGGGAAATGTTTAAGAACATCCTTAATAGGCACTGTAAGCGGTTTGTACCTTGTGGGAATAAAAAGACAAGAAATAGGAAAAACCCAATGTGGCTAAACAAAAAAGTAAGAGGGGCAATTAACAGTAAAAAGAAAGCATTTAAACTACTAAAGCAGGATGGCACCGTTGAAGCTCTAAAAAACTATAAGGAGAAAAAATTTTTATCTAAAAAAACAATTAAAGCTGCCAAAAAGGAAACAGAGAAGCACATTGCTAAGGAGAGTAAAACTAATCCCAAGCTGTTCTTCAACTATATCAAAAGTAAAAGAATCAAAAGTGAAAGTGTAGGCCCATTAAAAAATTGTGAGGAAAGTATGGTTGTAGATGATGAGGAAAACGCTAATATATTAAACACCTTCTTCTCCACGGTATTCACGGTGGAAAATGAAATGCTAGGTGTAATGCCGAGAGACAAAGAAAACCCTATATTAAGGGTCACCAATCTAACCCAAGAAGAGGTGCAAAACCGGCTAAATAAGATTAAAATAGATAAATCTCCGGGTCCAGATGGCATACACCCACGAGTACTAAGAGAACTAAGTAATGTAATAGACAAACCATTATTTCTTATATTTAGAGACTCTATAGCGACGGGGTCTGTTCCACAGGACTGGCGCATAGCAAATGTGGTACCAATATTCAAAAAGGGCTCTAAAAGTGAACCAGGAAATTATAGGCCAGTAAGTCTAACCTCTATTGTTGGTAAAATATTTGAAGGGTTTCTGAGGGATGTTATTCTGGATTATCTCAATGAGAATAACTGTTTAACGCCATATCAGCATGGGTTTATGAGGAATCGCTCCTGTCAAACCAATCTAATCAGTTTTTATGAAGAGGTAAGCTATAGACTAGACCAAGGTGAGTCATTGGATGTGGTATATCTTGATTTTTCCAAAGCGTTTGATACCGTGCCACACAAGAGGTTGGTACACAAAATGAGAATGCTGGGTCTGGGGGAAAATGTGGGTAAATGGGTAAGTAACTGGCTTAGTGATAGAAAGCAGAGGGTAGTTATAAATGTTATATTCTCTAACTGGGTCGCTGTGACCAGTGGGGTCACGCAGGGGTCGGTGTTGGGACCTATTCTCTTCAACATATTTATTAACGATCTGGTAGAAGGTTTGCACAGTAAAATATCGATATTTGCAGATGATACAAAACTATGTAAAGCAGTCAATACAAGAGAAGATAGTATTCTGCTACAGATGGATCTGGATAAGTTGGGAACTTGGGGCGAAAGGTGACAGATGCAGTTTAACAATGATAAATGTAAGGTTATACACATGGGAAGAAGGAATCAATATCACCATTACACACTGAATGGTAAACCACTGGGTAAATCTGACATGGAGAAGCACTTGGGGATCCTAGTTAATGATAAACTTACCTGGAGCAGCCAGTGTCAGACAGCGGCTGCCAAGGATCATGGAGTGCATTAAAAGAGGTCTGGATACACATGATGAGAGCATTATACTGCCTCTGTACAAATTTCTGGTTAGACCGCACATGGAGTACTGTGTACAGTTTTGGGCACCGGTGCTCAGGAAGGATATAATGGAACTAGAGCGGGTACAAAGGAGGGCAACAAAATTAATAAAGGGAATGGGGGAACTACAATACCCAGAGAGATTAGCAAAATTAGGAGTATTTAGTCTAGAAAAAAGACGACTGAGGGGCGATCTAATAACCATGTATAAGTATATAAGGGGACAATACAAATATCTCTCCGAGGATCTGTTTATACCCAGGAAGGTGACGGTCACAAGGGGGCATTCTCTTCGTCTGGAGGAGAAAAGGTTTTTCCACCAACATAGAAGAGGATTCTTTACTGTTAGGGCAGTGAGAATCTGGAATTCCCTGCCTGAGGAGGTGGTGATGGCGAACTCAGTCGAAGGGTTCAAGAGAGGCCTGGATGTCTTCCTGGAGCGAAACAATATTGTATCTTACAGTTATTATTAGGTTCTTTAGAAGGACGTAGATCTGGGGATTTATTCTGACAGAATTTCATAGGCTGAACTGGATTGACTGTCTTTTTTCGGCCTTACTAACTATGTTACTATGTTAATATAATACTGATAAGTGTATATGCACACATCAAGTAAAATTTCTGCACAATGTCTGCATCTCCTGGCAGAAGAAATGATTTTGCCTGTGTTTTTGATTGATTGGAGTGCAGTGAATCGTGAAAAACGCAGGGTAAAAACGCACTGAGAATTGACATGGAGCAGATTATTTTCTGCACCAAATCTGCAAGTCAAAAATATTCAACTTGTGTATGACATTTCAGGTTTCTCATTCACTTTGCTGGCAATAGGTTTTGTTTCAGGATTAGTCAAAAATCCGTGCAGAAAAAAGCGACAGAAATTAACTAAATCTGCAATGTGTGCACACAATCTAATACCAATACATTTTTAAACAAGCTTTTTGAGACTAATATAGCAACAAAATGTACACAAGATGTACTGCCCTATGGATGAGCAATATACTACCAATACATTTTTAAACAATTTTTTGAGGGTTACATACCAGCTAAATGGACTCCAGACAACACAATAGTCTATAGCTGAGCATTGTAATGCCTAAAACATTTTGAACAAGTTTTTGAGGGTTATATATCAACAAAATGTACTCAAGAAGGTGTAATACCTTATGGGTCAGCAATATGATACTGATAAATTTTTAACATATTTTTTGAGGATTATATACCAAAAAAATTGTAATCCAGACCACAGAATAGTTTATGGGTGAGCAATATAATATGGACAATTTTTGAACAAGTTTTTTGATGCTTGTATAGCAACGAACTGTACCCAAGAAAATGTAATACCCTATGAGTGAGCAATATGATACCTATAAATTTGGAACAAGTTTTTGCAGGCTTATATGGCAACTAAATGTACCCAAGAACATGTAATACCCTATGGGCGAGCAATGTAATACCCATAAATTTTAATCAAGTTTTTTGAAACTTTTATAATAATGAAATGCACCAAAAATGATGTAATACCTTATGGGTGAGCCATTTAATACTGATAAATTTTGAACAAGTTTTTTGAGGGTTATATACCAACAAAATGTAATCCGGACCATGGAATACCCTATGGGTGAGCAATATAATACCAATAAATTTTGAACAAGTTCTTTTGAGACTTTTATAGCAGTGAAATGCACCAAAGAACATGTAATCCATAATTGGCTAGTAAAATAATATTGATAAAGCTGAGCATTATAATATTAATACATTGTTTTACCTAGTGTTTTTAGGCTTTTACACCAGCGAACTGTACCAAAGAAGATGATGTAATACCCAATGGATTTGCAATATAATACCGATACATTTTAAACACATTTTTGAGGCTTTTACAGCAGCGAAATGTACTCTAAAAGATGTAATACCCTCTGGGTAAGCAATATGATACCGATAAATTTTAAACAAGCTTTTTGAGACTTATATAGCAACTAAATATAGCCAAGAAGATGTACTACTCTATGGATGAGTAATATGATACCGATAAATTTGGAACAAGTTTTTGAAGGCTTATATAGAAACCAAAGGTACTCCAGACCACACAATAGTCTATAGTTGAGCAATATAATACCGATATATTTTGAACAAGTTTTTTAGAGGCTTCTATAGAAAAGAAATGTACCAAAGAAGATGTAATACCTTATGGGTGAGCAATATAATAACGATAGCACTTGGAATAAGTTTTTGGAGGTTTACCTAGCAACTAAATGTACTCCAGACGACAGAATGCACAGAACATGCAATACAGTATGCCTAAGAAATGTAACACAGCAACATTTTTAATTTTTTTTTTTTTTAGTCTTACATATCAAAAAATATACCACAGAGCACGAAATAGTGTATTAAGGGTTGACGGATTGCATTGAATAAATTAAATGACAGAGTGCAATCGCAACCCGGAGTTCACCGTGCAGAGGTGTAAAATTGCAGCTAATGGCAGTGAACACAGCAAGCTATTGCTCGTACTCACTGAGTTCAAGTCACTCAGAGAAGCAGAGTTCCTAGCCCTGTTACTCCACAGGGAGGAATGGAATAAATGGGTACAAAGTACTAAGTGCTCTTAAGCGTCACAGAAAAAAGCACATGGACTGAACCCGCTCTGCAACAGAACCGTGTGAACACATGGTAATAGAACAGGCATTGACTATAAAGCCCTGACTATGGGTTGAACATACTCCGTTAAGTCCGGATGCTATGCCAAGCTCCTAATTGCCCCCACTGATGCTAGCTGCCTGCCTATCAGTTCAGTCCCCAACTACATGGACAAGAAACACATACAGGCAGCGTGGTAGAGACATCACACACACAATCACACATTAAAGATACTAGCGCGCAAGCAAGCACCTCTGAGAACCTTTTATACTCACTGTTCATGTCCATTCGGACAGAACTTTGCCCGTGGATCAATCTGGCACTGCCACATCACCAAAGCAGCTGACGTCTGACCACCAATGAGAAGACACCATATCACGGACATGATCAGTACAGTGTTTTCCGGACTTAGTCTTCAGAGCATCAGTCCACAGCTGCCCATTGCTAGCTACTATAGACTTGGATGGAGAGCCAGCAGCAACCAAATGAATACCTTGAGCCTGAGCAAGACACTGGGACCGATGTCTCTGCTGAGTAGCTCCCGCAGCAGCAGAAGCCAAATAGAAGAATGCCGAGAAAGACAAGGCTTGGGATATACCATGTGCAGTGGGAGAATCCTGGTGCTTAACATTACCCCTGGTAGCATCACCCCTGGCGATGTTCGCCACACTTGAAAGCCACAATAAACTGGGGGGCACGAATGTGCTCTACAGGTTCCTAGGTCCTATCATCCGGTCCATGATCCATGCAGTCCACCCAAAAAAAAATTTTGCCAAGCACCACCTTAGACCCGACAATGGCATTGACCTCGGAATCGTCCGAGGACGCATCCGATCTCCCAGCATGAGTCCCAGAAGACTGGATCATATATATGGGCTTTAACAAAGACACAAGGAAGGTGTCAGTGATGTTCAGATGTGGTGAAAGACTGAGGTGATAGACTACAGGATTCACCTGTTCAAGGACCTTGAAAGGACATAGATAGCGGGGAGCAAATTTAGTGGACTCTAATTGCAGCTTGATATTACAAGCTGACAGCCACACTAAATTGCCAAGGCAAAGCCCTGGGTAGAATGACGATGCATGTCGGCGGAGACCCTCATTCTCTCTTTGGAAACATTGATGGCATCCTGCATGCGATCCCAGATATCACAAGCCTCCATTGCCCATTCCACCACCCTAGGGTCCGTAGATGAGATGGGCATGGGTACAGGGACATGCGGATGCTGACCGTAGTTTAAGAGAAACGGCATCTGACTCGTAGAGTAAGAGACAGCATTATTTAGAGCAAAGTCCGCACAAGGCAACAAAGATGCCCAGTCATCATGCCTGGCAGACACAAAATGCCGTAAATATGTGATCAGAGTCTGGTTTGTCCTCTTCACTAACCCATTCATCTTCAGATGGTACGCAGAGGAGAGATTGAGCTCAATACTGAGCAGCCACCAAAGCTTTCTCCAGAACGAGATGCGAACTGGGGACCCCTGTCACTAACAATCTTGTCAGGCATCCCATGAAGGTGGAAAATATGCTTCACGAAAAATACCGGCAAGGCCTGCGCAGATGGCACGCGCGGAAGAGGGACCAGATGTACCATTGTGGAAAAATGGTCGGTGACCACCCAAATAACCCTGTTGTTACGGGACTTAGGCAAGTCAACAATAAAATCCATCCTGACCATCTCCCAGGGCATATCTGCAATGGGTAAGGGATGAAGCAAGTCTGTGGGTCTCAGCCTGGAAGGCTGATTCCTGGCACAAGAGACACAAGCTTGAATGTAGTCCCTTACATCACACGCCATCCGAGGCCACCAATAAGACCTCGCCAGAAGCGCAGTGGTCCTCTTGATGCCAAAATGCCCACCCAGCTGGGAAGTGTGTGCCCAAGAGAGTACCTCCGGCTGCAAGTTAGGTGGTACATAGGATTTGCCCGGAGGCACCTGCTCTAGTGACACCAGTGCCACCATGCAGAGACTTTCCGAAGGGACAATTAGCCGTGGCTCATCCCCCTCCTCAGATGAGACTACGGAATGTGACAGGGCATCAGCAAGTAAATTCTTCTCCTCAGACAGAAAATGGATAATGTAGTTAAATCTGGAAAAGAATCAAGACCACCTGGCCTGGTGAGAATTCAGCCGTTGAGCCATCTGCAAGCAGAGCAAATTCTTGTAATCCGTGAAAACCATGAAGGGGTGCCAAGCCTTCTCAAGAAGGTGTCTCCACTCTGAGAAGGAAAATTTCATGGCCAGTAACTCCCTGTCCCCAATAGAATAATTCCTCTCTGCCGGTGAGAAGGTCTTGGAAAAAAGAAACAGGGATGTTTCTCACCGTGAGCATCTTTCTGGTACAGGACTGCTCCTGCACTGACGGAAGAGGCGTCCACTTCCAAGATAAAGGGCTTATCCACATTGGGCCGATGTAGCACTGGTGCCCTAGCAAAGTGGGACTTTAGTTAAGTAAAGGCCTTAGAAACCTCCTCAGACCTCTTCTTAGGGTTAGCTTACCTTCTTGGTGAGGGCTACCAATGTAGCTGCTAGGGTAGAAAAGTGGGGAATGAAGTGGCGGTAGTAGTTGATAAACCCTATGAAGCGCTGCACTGCTTTAAGGAAATATGGTTCCTGCCAGTTCTTCACCGATTCTAGCTTGGCGGGGTTCATTGCAAAGCCCTGGGCAGAAATAATATACCCTAGAAATGGTAGAGATTCCTGCTCAAACACGCACTTATCCAATTTAGTGAAAAGGGAATTGGCACGTAAGAGTTCGAAGACCCTACAGACATCTTTTTGGTGAGTGTCAAGATCTGGAGAGTAGATAAGGATGTCATCCAGATATACCACTACAGATGTTGATAAGAGTACCCAAAAGATGTCATTACCGAAATCCCGGAAGACTGCGGGAGCATTACAGAGACCTAACGGCATCACTTTGTACTCATAATGACCGTTCCGATTATTAAATTCAGTCTTCCATTCGTCCCCTTCACATATGCGAATTAAATTATAGGGTCTCACGCAGATCCAATTTAGAGAAAATTCTAGCACCCCATAGCCTATTGAAGAGCTCGGAGATGAATGGCAAAGGGTATTTATGTTTGATAGTGATGGCATTCAAACCTTTATAATCAATACAAGGACAAAGTTCTCCGCTCTTCTTCTGGACAAAGAAGAACCCAGCCCCCGCAGGAGACACTGACTTCGTAATAATCCCTCCCGCCAGGTACTCCTTGATATACACCGACATAGCCTCCTCCAATAGCCACTAGACACGGTCGTTTCCCTGCTTCCTGGGACACGTGTCGGCGTAATGCCCTGCCTGCCCAAAAACAAAGCAGATTGGCCACAGACGAACGGAACATGACCTGCGGTCCGCTTAAGATACCTCCATGGCCTCCACTGGCTTGGTAGTCTGAGCCGATGACTCCAAAGGATTGGTAAAACTTGGAGCCAAACAAATCTTTTGTCTTCACTGAGCTCACTCCAATCTTTGTTCAACATGCCGAAGATCGATGCGAGTGGACACCGTTATCAAGTCTTCCAGTGTAGTGGGAATCTCCCAAGTGGACAGGGTGTCTTTTACGTGGTCAGCAAGACCCCGCCAAAACATGGGAATCAAGACCTTATCTGGCTACTCCAGCTCAGACGCTATAATCTGAAACTGGACGGCAAATTGGTTGACCAAGGAAAAGCCCTGAGTTAATGCCAGGAATTGGAGTGTGGTGTCATGAATCACTTGAGGACCCAGAAAGACCTGTTTCAGAGTGTCCAGAAAATGAGAGATGCTTTGAATAAGCTGGTGATTACACTCTCACAGTGGCATAGCACACTCCAACTTCCTGCCCGTCAATAGAGATACGACGAATCCCACTTCGTTCATACAGGAAACGTGAGGCCAGCAGCTCCAACTGAATAGTGCACTGCTTCTCAAATCCCCTGCAAGCCTTGCTATCCACTAAGAACGTATCAGGGAGCAGGACATGTGGGATATATGGGACAGGCATAGCAGCAGTGACCCTGGTAGCGGCCTTACTGGCAGCTTGTGCAGCTACTGCATTAAAATCCACTGTTAAAGTTGTCAGCTCAAGAGTGGACAACCTGTCCTGCAGCTGCTGGATGCACCGCTGTAGATGCTGCTCTTCTGCCATTGCTAGCCAGACCCTGGTGCTAGTATACTGTTAAGGGTTGACGGATTGCACTAAATAAATTAAATGACAGATTGCAATCGCAACCCGGGGTCCACCGCGCAGAGGGGTAAAACTGCAGCTAATGAGAACAATGATGGTGAACACAGCAAGCTAATGATCGTACTCACTGAGTTCAAGTCACTTGGAGAAGCAGAGTTCCTAGCCCTGTTACTCCACTTGAAGGAACAGAACAAACGGGTACAAAGTACTAAGTGTCCTGTTAACCGTAACAGGACAAAGCATGTGGACTGAACCCGCTCTGCAACAGAACCGTGTGAACACACATAATGGAACAGGCGTAGACTATAAAGCCTTGACTTCGGTTTGGTTGCTATGCCAAGCTCCTAGTTGCCCTCACTGACACTAGCTGCCTGCCTATTAGTACAGTCCCCAGCTACATGGAAGAGAAACACATACAGGCAGAGATGTAGAGGTTTCACACACACAACCACACATTAAAGATGCTCGCGCTCCAGAGAGTGCCTCTGAGAACTTTTTACACTTGCGATTCATATCCAATTGGACAGAACCTGGCCCGTTGGCCAACCCGGCACTGCCACATCACCAAAGCAGCTGACGTCTGACCACCAATGAGAAGACGCCAGATCACGGACATGCTCAGTACAGTGATCTCCAGACTTAGTTTCGAAAGCATCAGTCCACAGCTGCTGATTGCTGGCTACTGTAGACTTGGCTGGAGAGCCAGCAGTAGCCAAACGAATACCTCAAGCCTGAGCAAGCCCCTGGGGCCGACAGCGAATGGGAGACCACCGAGGCAGACAAGGTTTGGGATCTCGGGAGAATCTCGACACCTAACATGGTATATGTGTAAGATGTGAAGAAACAAGCAACATTTTAAACGCTTTTTTCTACTATTATACATCACCAAAATGTGAAAGAAAACCATAATACTGTATGGATGAGTAAGCTAATCATGAACTATTTTATGCTTTTTATAAGTTTTATACATCACCGTAATGCTAGAATAACCATGTTAAACTATATCGATGAGTCATTGAATCCATAAAAACATTTTGACTGAAAATTTTTTGAAAGTGTAGTTGTACTTATAAGGTCATAAAAGTTTTGCAGACAGTGTAAAGCTAGACTGAAATTATAAGGAGGGTTGCCATTCCACCCTTGAATGGTAACAACAGATGGGCCTCATTAAAATCTTGAATATTACAAACAATTTATGTACCGCTGTTATCTGGTGGTGTAGAAAAGTGTTGGGCTAATAAAGGCTTAGTTCATTTTTGTGAGAGTGAGCCTTTCTGCATTCACTGTTGACAGGGGAAAGCGCCTGTCTGTTATGACCCCCCAGCAGCACAAAAAACCCGCTCAGAAAAGACGCTAGCAGCAGAATAGCACAATGCCTCCAAAGCAAAAAGGGACAGCTCGTGCCAGGTGTCCAACTTTGAAACCGAATAGTTAAAAATCACAGCAGAATTAGGGAGTAAGCCGGTTTGGTCGGTCAGGTATTGACCATCTTTAACCCCTTTCTGCCATCCGACGTACTATCCCGTCCACGGTACCCGGGCCCGTATGACCGGGGACGGGATAGTACGTCGGCGCGATCAGCGGCGCCCACGTGGTGAGCGCCGCTGATCGCGGCCGGGTGTCAGCTGATTATCACAGCTGACACCCGGCACAATGTGTCAGGGGTGGTCACGGACCGCCCCCGACACATTAACCCCTTGCACACCGCGATCAAACACGATCGCGGTGTACCGGGGGTTAAAGGGAAGCATCGGCAGGGAGGGGGCTCCCTCCGTGCTTCCCTGAGCCCCCCACGGCAGCGCAATGTGCAGCGCTGCTGCGGGGGACTCCCTTCCTCCAGGCCCCCGAATCCAAGATGGCGACGGGGGCCTTCGGGAGCCTGCGGAAGCTGGCTTCCTCAGTGCCTGCAAAGCGCAGGCATGAGGAAGACTTCTGCAGTGCTTGTGTCAGATCGCTGATCTGTCACAGTGATCTGTGATGTGACAGATCAGCGATCTGTCACAGGACAGTGATGTCCCACCTGGGACTATTTAATAAAGTAAAAAAAAAATAAAAAAAAGTGTAAAAATAATTTAAAAAAAATCGCCAAATAAATTAGAAAAAAAAAAAAAATATTCCCCCAATAAATCCATTTTTTGGAAATAATAAAAAAAACCAATAAAAGTACACATATTAGGTATAGCCGCGTCCGTAACGACCCGCCCTATAAAACTGTCCCATTAGTTAACCCCTTTAGCGAACCCGTTAAAAAATAAAAATAAAAAACGAAGCAAAAAATAATGATTTATT
The DNA here is from genome assembly GCF_039654945.1 of Dendrobates tinctorius. Taxonomy (NCBI): domain Eukaryota; kingdom Metazoa; phylum Chordata; class Amphibia; order Anura; family Dendrobatidae; genus Dendrobates; species Dendrobates tinctorius. Next base: position 35,999,874 of record NW_027361829.1, read on the forward strand.
ATCATACTGCCAAACAAAAAGTGTAATAACGCGCGATCAAAAAGACACATATAAATAGCCATGGTACCGCTGAAAACGTCATCTTGTCCCGCAAAAAACGAGCCGCCACACAGCATCATCAGCAAAAAAATAAAAAAGTTATAGCTCGCTGAATAAAGCGATGCAAAAATAATTATTTTTTATATAAAATAGTTTTCATTGCATAAAACCGACAAAAACATAAAAAACGACCTAAATGAGGTATCGCTGTAACCGTACTGACCCGAAGAATAAAACCGCTTTATCAATTTTACCGCACGCGGAACGGTGTAAACGCACCCCCCCCAAAAGAAATTCATGAAACGCTGGTTTTTGTTCATTCTGCGTCCCAAAAATTGGAATAAAAAGCGATCAAAAAATTTCACGTGCCCGAAAATGGTGCCAATAAAAATGTCAACTTGTCCCGCAAAAAATAAGACCTCACATGACTCGGTGGGTCAAAATACGGAAAAATTATAGCTCTCAATATGTGGTGATGCAAAAACTATTTTTACAATAAAAAGCGTCTTTTAGCGTGCGACAGTCGCCAAACATAAAAACCGCCATAAATGGTAAATCAAACCCCCCGTTATCACCCCCTTAGTTAGGGAAAAATAATAAAATAAAAAAAATGTATATATTTCCATTTTTCCATTAGGGTTAGGGCTAGGGGTGTGTTGGGGTAGGGTTAGGGTTAGGGTAGGGTTAGGGTTAGGGCTAGGGCTAGGGTTAGGGTTAGGGCTAGGGTTAGGGTTAGGGCTAGGGTTAGGGCTAGGGTTAGGGGCGTGTTGGGGTTCGGGTTGGAGAATTGGGGGTTTCCACTGTTTGGGCACATCAGGGGCTCTCCAAATGCAACATGGCGTCTGATCTCAGTTCCAGCCAATTCTGAGTTGAAAAAGTCAAATGGTGCTCCTTCCCTTCCAAGCTCTGCTATGCGCCCAAACAGTGTTTTACCCCCACATGTAGGGTATCAGCCTACTCAAGACAAATTGCAAAACAATTTTTGGGGTCCAATTTCTCCTGTTACCCTTAGGAAAATAAAAAATTGGGGGCAAAAATATCATTTTTGTGGAAAAAAATGATTTTTTTATTTTCACGTCCGAGTGTTATAAACTTCTGTGAAGCACTTGGGGGTTCAAAGTGCTCACCACACATCTAGATAAGTTCCGTGGGGGGTCTAGTGTCCAAAATGGGGTCACTTGTGGGGAGTTTCAATAGTTTAGGTACATCAGGGGCTCTCCAAACGCACATGACACCCGCAGACCATTCCATCAAAGTCTGCATTCCAAAACGTCACTGCTTCCCTTCCGAGCCCCGACGTGTGTCCATACAGTAGTTTTCTCCCACATATGGGGTGTCAGCGTACTCAGGACAAATTGGACAACAACTTTTGGGGTCCAATTTCTCCTGTTACCCTTGGGAAAATGAAAAAATTGGGGACTAATTGATCATGTTTGTGGAAAAAATACGATTTTTTTATTTTCATGCCCTGGCATTATAAACTTCTGTGAAGCCCTTGGGGGTTCAAAGTGCTCACCTCACATCTAGATACGTTCCTTAGTGGGTCTAGTTTTCAAAATGGGGTCATTTGTGGGGGGTTTCCACTGTTTAGGTACATTAGGGGCTCTCCAAAGGCAACATGACACCCGCAGACCATTCCATCAAAGTCTGCATTCCAAAACGTCACTACTTCCCTTCCGAGCCCTGACGTGTGCCCATACAGTAGTTTTCTCCCACATATGGGGTATCAGCATACTCAGAACAAATTGGACAACAACTTTTGGGGTCCAATTTCTCCTGGTACCCTTGGGAAAATAAAAAAATGGTGACTAAAAGATCATGTTTCTGGAAAAAATACGAATTTTTTATTTTCACGCCCGGGCGTTGTAAACTTCTGTGAAGCACTGGGGGGTTCAAAGTGCTCACCACACATCTAGATAAGTTCCTTGGGGGGTTTAGTATACAAAATGGTGTCATTTGTGGGGGGTTTCCACTGTTTAGGTACATTAGGGGCTCTCCAAAGGCAACATGACACCCGCAGACCATTCCATCAAAGTCTGCATTCCAAAACGTCACTACTTCCCTTCCGAGCCCCGACGTGTGCCCATACAGTAGTTTTCTCCCACATATGGGGTATCAGCATACTCAGGACAAATTGGACAACAACTTTTGGGGTCCAATTTCTCCTGGTACCCTTGGGAAAATAAAAAAATGGTGACTAAAAGATCATGTTTGTGGAAAAAATACGAATTCTTTTAATTTTCACGCCCGGGCGTTGTAAACTTCTGTGAAGCACTGGGGGGTTCAAAGTGCTCACCACACATCTAGATAAGTTCCTTGGGGGGTCTAGTATACAAAATGGTGTCATTTGTGGGGGGTTTCCACTGTTTAGGTACATTAGGGGCTCTCCAAAGGCAACATGACACCCACAGACCATTCCATCAAAGTCTGCATTCCAAAACGTCACTACTTCCCTTCCGAGCCCCGACGTGAGCCCATACAGTAGTTTTCTCCCACATATGGGGTATCAGCATACTCAGGACAAATTGGACAACAACTTTTGGGGTCCAATTTCTCCTGGTACCCTTGGGAAAATAAAAAAAATGGTGATTAAAAGATCATGTTTGTGGAAAAAATACGAATTTTTTATTTTCACGCCCGGGTGTTATAAACTTCTGTGAAGCACTGGGGGGGTCAAAGTGCTCACCACACATCTAGATAAGTTCCTTAGGGGGTCTAGTTTCCAAAATGGTGTCATTTGTGGGGGGTTCCACTGTTTTGGTACATCAGGAGTTTTCCAAACGCGACATGGTGTCCGATCTCAATTCCAGCCCAAAACGTCAAATGGCGCTGCTTCCCTTCCGAGCTCTGCCATGCGCCCAAATAGTGGTTTACCCCCACATGTGGGGTATCAGCGTACTCAGGACAAATTGCACAATAACTTTTAGGGTCCTGTTACCCTTGGAAAAATAAGAATTGAGGGTGAAAAGATCATTTTTGTGGAAAAAATATGATTTTTTAATTGTATGGCTTTATGTTATAAACTTCTGTGAAGCCCATGGGGGTTCAAAGTTCTCACCACACATCTAGATAAGTTCCTTAGGGGGTCTAATTTCCAAAATGGTGTCATTTGTGGGGGGTTTCCACTGTTTTGGTACATCAGGGGTTTTCCAAACGCGACATCGTGTCCGATCTCAATTCCAGCCAAAAACGTCAAATGGCGCTGCTTCCCTTCTGAGCTCTGCCATGCGCCCAAATAGTGGTTTACCCCCACATGTGGGGTATCAGCGTACTCAGGACAAATTGCACAATAACTTTTAGGGTCCTGTTACCCTTGGGAAAATAAAAATTGGGGTGAAAAGATCATTTTTGTGGAAAAAATATGATTTTTTAATTGTACCGCTGTACGTTATAAACTTCTGTAAAGCTCTTGTGGGTTCAAAGTTCTCACCACATATCTAGATAAGTTCCTTGGGGGGTCTAGTTTCCAAAATGGTGTCACTTGTAGGGGGTTTCCACTGTTTAGGTACATCAGGGACTCTCCAAACGTGACATGGCGTCCAATCTGAATTCCAGCCAATTTTGCATTGAAAAAGTCAAACGGCGCTCCTTCCATTCTGAGCTCTGCCATGCGCCGAAACAGTCGTTCCCCCCCACATATCAGGTATCTTCGTACTCAGGACAAATTGCACAATAACTTTTGCAGTTCAATTTCTCCTGTTACCCTTGGTAAATAAAAAAATTGAACCTGAAGTATTTTTTTTATGAAACAAAGTTAGATGTTCATTTTTTTTAAATATTCAAAAAAATTCCTGTGACGCACCTAAAGGGTTAATAAACTTCTTGAATGTGGTTTTGAGCACCTTAAGGGGTGCAGTTTTTAGAATGGTGTCACTTTTGGGTATTTTCTATCATATAGACCCCTCAAAGTGGCTTCAAATGTGATGTGGTCCTAAAAATAAAATGGTGTTGTAAAAATGAGAAATCGCTGGTCAACTTTTAACCCTTATAACTTCCTAACAAAAAAAAATTTTGGTTCCAAAATTGTGCTGATGTAAAGTAAACATGTGGGAAATGTTAGTTATCAAGTTTTTTGTGTGCCGTATCTCTGTGATTTAAGGACATAAAAATTCAAAGTTAGAAAATCGCAAAATTTTCAAAATTTTTGCAAATTTCCGTTTTTCTCACAAATAAACGCAAGTTATTTGAATGAAATTTTACCACTAACATGAAGTACAATATGTCACGAGAAAACATTGTCAGAATCACTGGGATCCATGGAAGCGTTCCAGAGTTATGACCTCATAAAGGTACAGTGGTCAGAATTGTAAAAATTGGCCCGGTCATAAACGTGCAAACCACCCTTGGGGGTGAAGGGGTTAAATACTTTTCACATGCCTTTGACAGTGTACGCCTATTTTATGTCCTCATTCAACCCCACATGGTCTGCATGTAAAACTTCATGTTTATTTTTGAGCTGCGACTATTTTCAGTTGTTATGTGTGGAGGCTGACCAGAAGGCAAACTGGCGTGTTGGAGCTAGTAGTCAACCACTGACCTCATCTGCTCACAAAGCCTTGCCCACATTTGCAGTGTGGTGATCCAGCACATGGTGACATCACACACCAGTCAGTGAGCTGGCTTTTGCAAGTGATGCTGCACCACTGCTGTATCCGACTTGTGGAAATGGGAAAGTACCTTGACCAGAAGCTCTGTCAAATCTGGGTATGTTTTCAGAAACATCTCAACTACCAATTTGAGCACATGTGTAAAGCATGGTATGTGTGTGAGCTTGCCAATTTTCACAGCCAAAATCAAGTTACACCCATTATCACTCACAACCATGCCTGCTTGGAGGTTCAGCGCAAAAACAACAGATCTGTCTGGTCTGTTATTCCTCTAAGTAACTTGGCCACAGAATATAATGTTGTGAAAGTGAAAGCAAGTTGGTGAAGTGAGTTTTACCTCAAATGTGAAACTAATTGTCATGTTTACTATTTCTCCATTCCATGTGTGGCTAACCACCTCACTGATCTTATTGAGTTTCTTTGGCAAGAAAACAACAGCTCCATCAATACCACATACCTTTCCTATTAATTCATCATGCTGGTAAAGTAGAGGTGAGACTAGGGATCTAGATAACATCTGTGGACTGTAGTCAACATGACACTGTGCCAAGACCCACTGGGGTCTAGTTATCAATTTGACATAGTTTGTGCACAGCTGAACAGAGTTGTCACAAAAACAAGATTTTGATTCAATAATATGTTTAATGGATTGTCTAGTGGAAGCACCCATATAGTATTATTATTATTATTATTATTATTATTATTATTATTTATATAGCGCTATTAATTCCATGGTGCTGTACATGAGAAGGGGTTACATACAAAGTAAAAGAAAATATTTACTGTGAACAAAATTGCAATGACAGACTGGTACAGAGGGGAGAGGACCTTGTGCATGTGGACTTACATTCTATGGGATAATGGTGAAGAGACAGAAGGTCAGGGGTGCAGTACCTCAGGTGGTGGAGAGGCGGTAGCTCAGGTGGTGGTGTAGAAGTCACATCTACGACCACCACGCTCTGCAATTGACATCTCTTGAAATGCAGCCAAAATGTGAAAATCTCTAGCTTCTGTTATAGAAAATGCAGGGGCTCCTTTTTGACATCATCGTCCAACCAGTTCAGTATTAGTAGGTGATGGCTTGTCAGAATCTGGCCTAGGAACACCAGGCTTCAGTAGTTGCGAGTCCTGGCCCCGTGCTCTTTCACGTGCTCTTCCACGTGCTCTTGCTCTGGCTCTTCCAGTCATGATTTAATCTAGAAGATTTTGCCTTTGTAATCCAGAGACAGAGTAAAACACCGCCCAAGCATTCACCCTCTGCTCCTCAGACTTTCTATCTGAGCAGTGACTGCCTCTAGACAAAAGATGATGATGATGGTAGTAGTTTAAGACAGTCATGAAGCAGCCATAGCAACTTGAAACAGAAATATTTTTACCGAGATAACACACTGTTCAATATGTGGCCTGTATTTTTACCCCAAAAAAGTGTAGAGAAATAAATTAACAGACAGCAAATACAGTGGAATATAGTCTTGAATTGTCACAAGTTGTAGGCCACAAATACATCAAATGTCTGACAGCGATACCAGACTGTTCAATATGTGACCTGTATTTATTATTTTTAAAATAGTATATAAAAAATAACCAGACTCGGGAAGGCCTAACAGTTGGACTGGCAACTTCCATCATGTTGGTGTTACGGGGAATGGTTGCCTGCCTTGTCTGCAACCACCACATTGCTTTTTCCTACCTGAAGGGGTGCTACGCCTCCCTCCCCCTGTGTGCTGCTGTCCTCGCTCTGCATGTCCTCCTACCAGGATGGGTCAGTTACTATATCATCCACCACCTCATCTTCCACTTCTGCACCCTGGTCCTTCTCGTCCTGACTTTACAGAAAATGTGCCTCATCATCGTCCACCTCTTGGAAACATGGCTGCTCAAATATTTTGGTATCGCTACATGGAATCTCATTTTGCCCCGCTTCAAGTGGACCGGTTGAGAGGCCAGAATCTATAAATGGAAAAGTGAACAGCTCTTCAGAGTGTCCTAGTGTGGGATTAGTTGTCTCAGGGCACTCCGCATGGTGGGAGGGAGGAGGATCAGGGTGAGGAATATGCGGTCCAGATTCACGGCTATTCAGACTTGACCGTGTGTAAAACAGTGTGCTGGTGGTCATGGCCATGTAACTGGAAGTATTATCCACTATCCAACCAACAACCTTTTCACACTGCTCTAGCTTCAATAGTGCTGTCTTGCTGCGGTCCCCTAAGACTTCGGACACTTAGGTCCAGCGAGAAGATGTGGGTGATTTCTGTAGCCCAATTTCAGCTTGCCCACGGCCTCGGCCTCAGCATGCACCATCACCATCACGTCCACTTCCCCGTCTCTTGCCATGCACCTTGACCATTGAAAATGGACTAGAATATTTTACACGTTCACTACAAATGGCTGAATTCAGAGTGAACTTGTATGTGATACGTGTGTGGGAAAACCACACTTTAAGCTATCTGGACTGTAGTTAAAAATGTTTTTTTTGGTTATCAAATTGGTGTTAATATGTACCGTAACAGACAGCAACAACACTAGAATATGTATATAGAATTTTTAGCACACGGATGTATGAGGGTTGTCACAGATATACTCCACTGTTACATATGTGGCTTGCTTTTTTAAAAAAAATGCAATATAGTGCTGTATATACTGTAACTCAAGTGACATACAGGAAAACACTGGAATACCATCCTAAAATGCCCAAATTTTTTGCACATGGAGCTGAGTGTGACCGGAGCATAAGTGCAAACGGTGGTAAGTATGTGACTTGTGATTCAGTGACTTTGCATTTAGGGAATTTCCAAGGGAGGAATTACAGAATTGATGTTATATTTTATTAATCCTTTTTATTTATTTTTATCTATCTTTTCTGTCTGGTGCAATCCCCATTAGGAATGTGCTCCACTATTGCCAATGCCATCCAGTGTATGTCTTGCCACATGTATGCAATGCTTGAACAGCCGGTCGAGGGTGCATACTGCTGTGCGAGATGTGAGCATGTTGTGCATTTGGAAGCCCAGATACTGGATCTAAATGTGCAGCTGCCAACACTGAGATCCATAGACAATATGGAAAGGAGTCTTCTGCGCTCTGAGCAGACGCTCAATGGGATAGATGAGAGGGGGATGCTAGGTTGGAGCAGCAGGACAGTGAAGCAGCAAGCTGGGTGACAGTTAGAAGGCGGGGTAGAGGGAAGAGCACCAGGAAGGCTAGTCCTGACCTGGCACACCCCAATAAGCTTGCTAAGTTGACAGATGAGGGGAGTGTCAGTACAGGGGTAGCACTGCTGCAGCAAGGTATGTCCTCTGAAAGCCAGAGGAGTGTCTGCTCCAGTAAGGGGGGAATTAGGAGAGCAGGGCAGGCCAGACAGGTGCTGGTAGTAGGGCACTCAATTATTAGGGGAGCAGATAGGGCAATCTGTCACAAAAACAGGGATCATCGAACGGTGAGCTGCCTAACTGGCGCTTGAGTCTGACACATCGCTGATCGGGTTGACAGATTACTGGGAGGGGCTGATGAGGACCCAGTGGTCATGGTGCACATTGGCACAAATGACAAAGTTAGAGGTAGGTGGAAGGTCCTTAAAGATAATTTACGGGAATTAGGCTGCAAGCTTAAAGCAAGGACCTCCAAGGTGGTAGTTTCTGAAATACTGCCTGTACCACGTGCCACGCCAGAGAGGCAACGGAAGATTAGGAAGGTTAATAAGTGGCTCAGGAATTGGTGTAGGAAGGAGGGGTTTGGGTTCCTGGAGAACTGGGCCCACTTCTCAATTGGCTACAGGTTCTACGCTAGGGACGGCTAAACCTCAATGGGGAGGGTGCGCTGTGCTGGGGGAGAAAATGGCTAGAAGGTTGGAGGGATGTTTAAACTAGGGACTGGGGGGAGGGTATTAATTTATCGGAAGGAAAGACAGTGCAGATAGAGAACTAGGCACAAATAATGAAATTGGGGGTGGGGTTAGAACACTTAATAATTTCAGAAAGAATAGAGGTACAGAGAGATACATAAAGTGCATGTATACTAATGCCAGAAGCCTCACCAACAAAATGGAGGAATTAGAATTAATTTTGTTGGAACATAATTATGACATGGTGGGGATATCTGAGACATGGCTGGACAAGAGCCATGACTGAGCTCTTAATTTACAGCATAACAGAATTGCGGCACGCATTATACATGTAAAAAGAATGACATATGAATCAAACTGAAACTAAATAGTTACTCATACATGTATATTTATATAATATAGGACTTTATAGGACTAACTGCCATAAGCAGAAAAACACCAAAAAGAAGAAGAAAATTGCAGTCAAGAACGTCCAAAAATCATGTACTTTATTGAATTAATAGATATATAAAATTACAACCAGGAATAATGGAAAAAGGGGGGGGGGGGCATTGCAACTACCCAATAGAACACATCAAAATCGGGCTCATTCTCCACCCATCCCCATAGCAGCAATAACTAACAGGAATAACATATACAAAAAGACTAGAGTCAGACCACCATAAGAGAGCAAGTGCTCATATAGTTAACGGTTTCATAATGTGCCACATAGACAACAATATGTGTTCAGGGTAATATTACCTGTTCTGCTGAAGGGGTATGGTGAGATGGGCCCTCCTGGGGGGGAGGGTATTAATTTATCGGAAGGAAAGACAGTGCAGATAGAGAACTAGGCACAAATAATGAAATTGGGGGTGGGGGTGGCATGGGGGTGGGGTTAGAACACTTAATAATTTCAGAAAGAATAGAGGTACAGAGAGATACATAAAGTGCATGTATACTAATGCCAGAAGCCTCACCAACAAAATGGAGGAATTGGAGTTAATGTTGTTGGAACATAATTATGACATGGTGGGGATATCTGAGACATGGCTGGATGAGAGCCATGACTGGGCGGTTAATTTACAGGGCTATAGTCTGTTCAGAAATGACCGAACAAATAAGCGAGAGGGAGGTGTGTGTTTAAATGTAAAATCATCCTTAAAACCCATCCTGCTTGAATATATGTGAATCTAATGAAAATGTAGAGTCGCTGTGGGTGGAGATAAGGGGAGGGGGAAAAATAGTAAATTACTGATAGGGGTTTGTTATAAGTCTCCAAAAATAATGGAAACAACGGAGAATATCCTCATAAAGCAAATAGATGAAGCGGCGACTCAAGGAGAAGTCATTATTATGGGGGACTAAAGGTACTGTCACACTTAGCGATGTACCAGCGATCCCGACCAGCGATATGACGCGGTCAGGATCGCTGGTGCATCGCTAAGTGGTCGCTAGTGAGCTGCCGAGATGACGAGAAACGGTCCCGGACGTTCTCGCGCGATCAGCGATAACCAGCGGGGGAGCCGGTCGTAGGTAAGTATCAGACACAGAGATATCGCTAGCAATATCGCTATATAGTTTTTTTCATATGCTTGATACTGCTCCATGTCTATAAATGTTTACTGGAATTTCTTACAATTTTCTCTGGCTCCGTGTGGTGGCATCCTGTTATTAAATTTAAACACTGCGGTTGCACTTTTTTGCAATATTTTGCATAGTTTATGATTATATTCACTTTTATATACAGTACTTTTTAGCCTTAGTATTTATATTGTCTTGTTACTACATTAATTACACCTATTTGGCATTTTTTGATTATTTTTGTGTGGATATATTACATCTTTATGCACCTTATTGAACAGCCAAAACAGATCAAGGTATATGTGGTGGTGTCCGTTAATTAAATTTTCAATACGGCTGTTGCACTTTTTTGCACAGTTTTTTTATTGTATTTTTGCATATATATTTTGTCACTTGGCACTTTAAATGATTTTTTTGAGTGAATATATTATACATAAATGTGTATCTGCGCTGGGATATCATCAATATATCACACTAAATTACCCCTAAATTAAAATATATAATAGTATGAATGGTGGAACTACAAACTTATTTAAAAAATGTAAAAATATGCAGAAAAATAAATATGTAAAAAAAAGGGGGCATTTATATGAGAATAGGAATTATGGAACAAGAAGCAATAAAATAAGAAGCTTTAAAATAAGAAGGACCCGTTGGAGATTTACCTCAGATGCAGCCAGTACAGGATATGAAGACTTGCATTGAAAAAAGAATATATTGTCTCTGATGTAACGTACTGAGCTCTTCTTGAGGGCAAGGCAGGGTTAAATCTCCAACACGCAGGCAGGTGCTGAGGCTCTGTTCCGGCCGGTAACATGCACTCACATTCCTCACAGATCCCTCGGTGTGCTAGCATGGTTCACAGCGTGGAGCTGCTGACTGTGGAGTGCAAGCAGGACCTTCCTGACGTCACTAGTCACGTGATGGGATCCGGAGAGCGATATGGACCAGTTCCTTTCCTACAGGTTTCGGAAATGCTCGGTTTCCTTCCTCAGGGATGGTCCATCAGGGGAGTGATCCTCTTTTAAGCCTGCGGTTACCATCTTGGCAAATTAACCCATTAAATACTGCCCTGTTTTCCCAGTTAAATGCAAATAGTTCAACCTCAGAGTTAAGTCCCCTCGGCATTAAAGAGTCCAGATTAAAAATCCATTGGCTTTCAAATTCATAGCCAGCGAGAGGAATTCTAATCTTCAAACTGCTCTATTCTTCTCTGCTTTAGATAACTGCAAAAATGGGGAGATCCAGCGTAAAAACGCAAAAGAGCATGCCCAAACCTACAAAGTCCACTACGCAAACGGACATGGATGACTTTCTTAAAAAACAAAAGGTTCCGTCAGATTCTCCTAAACCACCCAAGCTTCGTGATTTGACCTCATTAGAAGATTCAGATTCTGAGCCGGAGAGTGACTCTGACACGGGCAGCACAGCGAGAGAGGCCTTAGTCACTCGTTCGTTCATCAAACGTATATTGTCTAAAGCTCTTGAGCCAATAGGACAAGAACTTGCAGAGATAAAACACGACCTAAAACTTCAAGGCCACAGACTTGAGACATTGGAAAATTCGCAAGTTGCCATGACACAAAGTTCGAACGCTGTACTAGACTCTTTAAAAGTCCATGAACTCCAACTACATACAATTCACACGGTGCTAGAAGATCATGAAAACAGAGAACGTCGTAACAACATAAGAGTTAAAGGCCTTTCTGAAACGGTGGCCTTAGAGGCGTTATGGAAAGCAACACAAGAGATATTCAAAGATCTACTTAATGAATCAGATCCACAGGAAATCGAACTGATGAGAGTACACAGAGCATTGCGTCCGAGGCCTTCTCAAGGGGAAACTCCACGAGATGTGATCTGTCGCTTCCTCGATTATCGAGCAAAAGACTTAGTTCTTCGCAGAGCGCGGGAGGCGCAGGAGATCTCGTATGAAGGCTCACAAATTAAACTTTTCCAGGATTTATCGGCTAGCACTCTCAGGAAGCGGAGGATCTTGAAACCGTTCACTGAAGCATTGATAAAAAAAGGCATCCGTTTTAGATGGTTGTTCCCGTTTGGAGTACATATCACAAATGGAGACAAAGGTATCTCAGCAAGAACATCACAAGACATCAAAGAGGCATGTGAATCCTTGGGGATTGAGCTGGAGGCCTACCCGGACCTGGAGTCCTTCCATTCGGCGACCCTATTGCACCCGCTACCAGATGACCAGGCGTGGCAGATAGCCCTGATGCCAAAATCACAAAGGCTGAAAAGGAAGCTGACAAAGACCTCGCTTTCTAAGGACTCCAGAGACAATACTTGAACTTTGGGTTAGACCCAGATTTTGCAGTTAAGTTTTCTTGGTGTCTACCCCAGTTTGGGTATTGTGTATGGTTGAAGCAAATCTGATGGGGTTGGCGTGCTTTTCCAAATATGGGTAAGCACTGCTGCTACATCTATCCAATAATTCGTTGTAAGGTTTCAACCTAGAACTAGTTACAGCCCAAACTGGGCATTCTCCTAGAATGGAGCATTTCATATTTCATATTTAGTTTATAAGGTTGATTGGAATTTTCCTCAAGCTGGCACTCTATGAAACAATGTCAGTAGGTAACTATGGTACGTTGGCATATTGGTCAATGATATTGTGCAACATAATAACATGGATAATGTTAATATTGTGTTCTCCCCCTCTTCACCTTTTTGTTTTCTCTACCCTTTTCTTTCTTTCGTCTGGTCTACTTGTCCTAGACCCCCTCCCCACTCCCATAGGCACAGGGATTCGTCTCCGTCGTGAGCTGCAAGGATGTTGCTGTGTACAGAAACATGATGGATTCGGATAAGGTACACACATTCATCTCTTTTAACGCACATGGGCTGAATTCTCCAAACACTAGACGCCACACATTACAACTATTCAAAAAACAGCAGGCTGCAGTATTGCTTATTCAGGAAACGCACTTCAAACCGGATAAATTGCCCTCCTTTGAAAGCTCGATATATGATAAATGGTTTCATGCGACAACCACCCAGTCCGGTTCCAGAGGAGTGTCAATAGCAGTGGCAAGGGGAGTGCCCTTCCAGCTAAGAGAAACTATGGCGGACCCTCAGTGTCGTTACATCTTTGTCAAAGGTCTACTAAACGGTGCCCTTGTAACATTGTGCAGTTTATACGCACCAAATAAAAAACTATTGAGATGGGTACTCTCAACACTGAAAAAAATTGATGGCTTTAGAGAGGGTGCATTGATAGTGGGTGGGGACTTGAATGTTGCATTAGAGCCTTTGCTAGACACGACCAAACAGAAAAGTTCGCTCTCACCTAAAGATCTTTACAGAATAAAGTCACAATTGGGATCTCTACAATTGATTGACACATGGAGATATCTAAACCCCTCTGACCGAGACTACACCTTCTACTCCCACCCTCATAACTCTTACCACCGTTTAGACTATATTTTTATATCCAGTAAAATGCTTGCCAATATACAACAGGCGAAAATAATCCCGAATATTTATTCCGATCACTCTTCGGTTTTGTTAAAATTCTCATTATCTAAAGCCTTTGCCCGACATAGAGTATGGCGGCTCAATGAGTCAGTACTTGGAAGGACCGAGGTACAGACACGTATAAACAAAGTGCTTTCCCAATATTTTGAGCAAAATGCTTCACCAGAAATCTCCTCACAGATACTATGGGAAGCACATAAGTCAGTTGTCAGAGGGGAGTTGATATCTATCACTTCCTTTCTAAATAAACTGCAACAAAAAGAAATCCAGGATCTTTATGATAGTATATCACAGCTGGAGCTTACACATAAACATAAAATAGATCAACATAGCTTAGAGAAGCTGCAACAAAAAAGACAGCAACTTAAAGACATATTAAACTCGAGATCTGCTAAGCTCTATGCAACATGGAAAAACAGAATGTACGTCCATGGAGACAAAGCATCTAAATTAATGTTATCACAACTAAGGAAGCGGCAGTCACGTACGCTGATTAACTCAATCAAGAATGAACAAGGGTTAAGCTCGCAAACTCCTGAGCACATGGAGCGGGCATTCCTTGACTACTATAAGAAATTATATAATCTCCGTCCGGAAGATAACGCCGATTCCGCACTTAAAAGAAGCATGGACACTAGGTCCTTCCTAAGCACTTTAGATCTGCCTGTCTTGTCTGATTCCCAAAAACAATATCTCACTAGACCTTTTTCACTAGGGGAGTTGCAGTCCGCCCTGTCAAAGTGCCCGAAGGGGAAAGCGCCCGGTCCAGATGGATTCTCAGCACTTTACTATAAATCCTTCTCTGGCCTCCTACTCCCACATTTATTGAACGTTTGCAACGCAGTTTTACAAGGCCACCCATTGCCAAACCAAATGCTTACAGCCAGAATATCCCTAATACACAAAGAGGGGAAGGATCCTGAACAATGTAGTAGCTACAGTATAGGCCAATCTCTCTCCTTAATGTGGACCTAAAAATCCTAGCAGGGCTGATGGCAAAAAGAATGGCCGAGTCATTGCCAAATTTGATTTCCTTAAATCAGACCGGGTTTGTGGGTGGAAGGGAGGGAAGGGATAATGTCCACAAAGTATTACACCTTCTTCAATACGCAAAAAATCGTAAACTCCCATTGATGCTTCTTGGAACAGATGCAGAGAAGGCCTTTGACAGGGTGGACTGGGTATACCTACGGGAAGTGCTGATCAAGTTTGAGATACCCGAAGCGTTTATAGCAGCCGTAATGGCAATGTACGATAAGCCCAAGGCACATATTAGGATTAACGATTTTACAACAGATGCATTTACTATAAAGAACGGAACAAGACAGGGCTGTCCCCTATCCCCGTTGTTATTTGTGCTAGCAATGGAACCTCTCTTAAAGGCCATACAAGTACATGAGGGAATAGAGGGTATTCGTATCAATAAGACACACTATAAAATAGCGGCATTTGCGGACGATCTCTTAGTCTTGATGACTAATCCTTTGCTGGGACTTCCAACATTGATGGATCTCATAGATCAATATAGCAAAATTTCCAATTTTAAAGTAAATATGTCTAAGTCGGAAGCGCTAGACATACATATATCCCCGAATACCTTAGCTAAACTAAAAAGTACATACCCATTCACCTGGCCAAAACAATATATCAAATATTTAGGTGTAAAGATAGGAAGATCGGATAGAGACCTTTTTCAACATAATATCCCCCCCCTAATTGCCTCAGTAGAAACTATCATGAAATCATGGAGGGACTCGTATGTGTCGTGGATGGGAAGGAAAAATTTACTGAAGAGCCTAATCTTACCCAAGTTCATATATATCTTCCAAATGCTCCCTATAACCATCCCCAAATCGTATCTTCTTAAAATTAATACATTATTCCGCAGATATGTTTGGAAAAAGCAAAAGCCCCGATTAGCATACAGGACATTAACATTAAACAAATTGAGGGGTGGGATGGGTGCACCAGACATAGTAAGGTACTACCAAGCGACAATGCTTACCAGAGTGGTAGACCTGTTGCTGTCTCCTAACAATAAGCAGTGGATTGAGGTGGAGGAAGCCCTAGCACCTTATCCCCTGAGATCCATCCTTTTGGCATATCCTTGTAAAAACATAAACAAAAATTTACCTAATATACACACCAAAGCTACCTTAAAATTATGGAAGGGATTGGTGAAAACTCTAGTTCCCCCTTTGTCCCCCTTACTCAAGTTGGCAGATATAATGCCACATGCCTCTTATTCCCGAGACAATGATCTAATCAAACCCGGTTCCCTGGCAAATGTAGCGGTTGATGAACTCTTAACGGACGGGGCACTCCCCTCCTTTCAGGAACTGAAGAAGCAACCAGGGCTTTCCAACTTGTCCTTTATACAATTCGGCTCTATAAGAGACTCCTTGGCACAGTATCTTTTAGGAGCAGACGTTACCCGCCCACTGACTGCATTTGAGACTCTCTGTGCAACAAAGGATAAACCCAAAAAGATAATGTCGTCTATTTACCAGGTTTTAAATATAACAGACTGTTGCCTCAAAAGAGCCTATATAACACATTGGGAAAAGGATTTGGGATACAAGTTTACCCCAAATCAAATATCACACATTTATAATTCTTCTCATGGCCCATCACAATGCGTTAGAGCACAAGAGAATTCCTTTAAAATAGTCGCCAGATGGTATATTACACCACAGCAGAACACTTATTGGCAGACGGGGTCTTCTACTAGATGCTGGAGATGCTGTGACTCGGAGGGAACATACTTACATATGTGGTGGTCCTGTCCACCCCTGCTGCAGTTCTGGCGACTAGTAGGGGATTATATCGGGGAAATTGTGGGCAAAAAGCTTACATTGACACCGGAGATAGTGCTCTTAAATTTTCTGTCACCGACTGGACATAAGAATACTGCTCTGTTGACTCAACACATTCTTTCAGCAGCGAAACTTTTGATACCTATGAACTGGAAGACAACTACCACTCCATCTATATCCCAATTGCAAGAGAAGGTAGATATGCTATATCAAGTAGCCAAACTGTCTGCCTTGGTGAATGGCTCACTTTCAGCTTTTGAAAGAGTATGGCACCCATGGACCCGATTCAGATCCATTAGTAGAAGTTGATAAGGCTATAGTGGCCTCCTTGCTCGGCTTTATCGGAGTGGACGAAACCCTTGTTGCCTAGTGTTCCCCTCTCCCCCCCCCCCTTACTTCCCCTATATTCCACCCCTATCTCCCAACTTCTCCCTCTAATTACTTGACCTCCTGTCCCTTTACTCCCTATACTATTTTTTTCTCTTTTCTTCTTTTTTGTTCTTCTTCATCTTTGTTTGAAATCATGGCATATGTGATGTAGCAGGGGCGTGTGGATGGGAAGAACCCAGATTTGAACCCAGATAATCTTGCTACTGGAAGTTCCTTTTGGGCTGTTGCTGTCCTTAAACTTCAATATATCAATAGTTTTTGCCATGAATTGATATTTCAAACCATCTGTTTAACTCCCGAAAAGTGGAATTTGTAGGTTATATAATAATTTTGTAAGCTACTTTGTTGATTGCTTTCTTTCCGATGTAACTTGCAGATTTCAATAAATAAAACATTAAAACAAAAATCCATTGGCTTTCTGCATGGGACATTTTCTTAATACAATCCCCTCTCCTCCAGTCTTTCCGGACAATTTGGAATCCGGTTATGGTTGTGCCGTTAGTGGATCCCCTGTGGTGATCTGCGTAGTGTTTGGAGAGTGGGTGCCCTGTGAACGTTCTCCTTATATTTCTTAAATGTTCGTTAATGCGAATATTGAGTGGACGTTTTGTTCTCCCTACGTATAATTTGCCACAGGGGCACTTTAATGCATAAATAACCCCCATTGTGCTGCATGTAATCTGATCCTGAATAGTAAACTCTGTGTTGCCATGAGACACTATTTATTGCTTTTTGGGTTTTAAAGTTTTGCAAGTTTTGCATTTCTGACATGGGTAAAAGCCAGGTTTAATGAAAGGACTCATATGTGATGCTACAGTATTATTATAATTTGGCGCAGATGATGCTACAAGGTATCCTAGATTTTTGGCCTTTCTGTAGATAAATTTTGGTTTTGGTGGTAGTAGTTCTCCTATTATTTTATCCTCCTTTAGTATTCCCCAATATTTCCCCACAATATTGCGAAGGATATTGGTACTGGCGTTATATTGGGTTATACTAGAAAAGTTTCCCTGAGTATCATTGATTAGGTCATTTCTTTTATCCTGGATTAGGGCCTCTCTTGATCTTTTTTGTACTCTCTTTCTCTCATTTGCAAGGAATTGCTCATTATAGCCATTATTTTTAAATTTAATTGTTAGAAGCTCAGCCTCAGTCAGAAAATCCTGTTTTCTGGAGCAATTTCTATGAGCACGTATGAATTGACTCTTGGGTACATTGATGAGCCAGTTTGGCTAGTGACAACTGTTTAAGGAGATATAGTTATTACAATCTGTTAGTTTATGGAATGTACGTGTGTGAACCATCCCATTATCAATAAAAATATTCAAATCTAAAAATTAATAGAGTCTGTACTGGTGGTTGCCGTAAAATTTAAAAAGTAATCATTTTTATTAATGTCAATTAAAAATTCAGCAAGTGTCTCCGGACCACCAGACCAAATTAAAAAAATATCATCAATGAAGCGGCGTCATAGGACCAGGTTCGCGTGCAGCACGCCACTGGTGTAGATCGTTTGTTCCTCCCATCTACCCACATACAGATTAGCATAGCTGGGCGCGAACCTGGTCCACATGGCTGTCCCCTACTGCTGGGAGGAGTAGTCCACCTCATAACGAAAATAGTTATAGGTCAAAATAAATTCCATGCTTTCTGAAATAAAAGAAACTTGATCTGCTGGCAATGTGGTAAGACCATTTAGAAAGTATGTGGCTGCTTGTCGGCCCTTTTCATGTAGTATCACCGTATACAATGAGGTGATATCTAGTGTTCCTAAAATATAATGCTCACGCCACTGCATATTATTTAAAATTTGTAAAACTTGTGTACCATCCTTTAAGTAAGAAGGTAATAATGGAACCACTCTTTGTAAGTGGCAGTCTACATACTTAGACATATTTGCTGTTAGGCATTGGCTGCCAAAAATAATTGGGCTTCCTGCGGGATTGGTTAAACTCTTATGTATTTTTGGTAAGTAGTAAAAGAATGGTACGCGTGGCTGTTGGGTATTAGTAAACTGCGGGATTAGTAACTCATGGTCTATCATGGTTACTAATCCCGCTAGTAGAAGGGGGATTGTTTAAGTCCTCTAATAATTGGAATCAATTCTGAGTTAGGATGGGAGTAGTTGGTAGGGGAGTGTTAATATATTCCGGTGTTGCTACATTGGAGACAGACTGCATGATATTATTAGAGTCTCTAATAATATTATGACTATTGATTTGATTATCTGTATCAGAAATGGGATAGATGGAAAAAACCCCTTCCGAACACGCTGATAGAGCGGAACTCCCTTCTATTTCATCCAGTACCTCAAACTGGGACATTCCATTCTCTAATGTTACAGAGAGTTCCATTTGGTTGTCTCTCAAATGTGAGCCCACTGGCTCATAGTTGGGTACTGCATCTCTCCCAATTTTTTTCCCTTTTCTCTCCATAATTTCCTTTTCTTTTAAATGGAGCCTTTTACGTATGTTTATGGATAATCGAATGACATCGGGATGCATTTGGTACGGTTTAATTTTATTAAATAGATCCGTGATGTCTGGTATCTATTATTTGTTGCCTTCTTTTTTCCATTATAAAGGAGACAGCCCTTTTGGAGAATTCTTTGAACATTGCATTGCATTCAGATACCGTATTTGGGTCTCCAATATCTCCAGATAACGGTTTATGTACAATTAAACCTTTTGGGATGCAGTCATAAGATAAATAGCGTTCGAGGGTTGCCACCTCCCATAAATCACACATCTCTTTGATTAGATATTGTTCCAGATATTTTAGAGATTCAATCACCCCACTGATGTCTTCCTCATTGGGTTTGACGTCCTGTTTATGGGCTAGGTGGAAAAATTTATTGATATTGTTTATCCTCTCATGTCTATCCAGCCATAAATCGCTCATGGTTGTAGGAAATATGCTTGTACTGCTGCCTCCCAATAAAGTGGTGTAAATTAGATGCAAATAAAATATATATTTGGGGGTGCTAGTACTAATGGAGGAGTGCCCGCTGCAAGACAGAACAACACACCATAACATTGTAAAAATAAGTAATAAACATAAATGTGTGTCTGCGCTGGGATATCCTCAATATATCACAGTAAATATATTATACGCTTATGTATTTTTCTGGATGGCCATTATTGATCAAGACCATGATATTTTAGTATATTGTAATCATATTTATCTCTGGAGCTTATGTCATTAATTGTGAAAATTTTAAATTTGTGCATTTTTTGAGAGCCAATATATAAATTTAGATCTCCATTGATTGTTTTCTTCATTGCCTCTGTTTTCTGGCTGTAAACTGTTTTTATTATATATTTTTGATATTTTGAAAAAATAAAAATCTATTGTCAATCTTGGTATTTATGCTCTTTTTCTTGTTGCATTATTACGTCTTTGAACTTATTACCTCTGCATTGTGGGAATTTTTGTTTTAATGAAAAATGCATATAGTCATAATAGTAATAAAGTGCCAGTCAAAAAATGCAGATTACATGCACCCAAACCTCACCATCTCCGTCCACAGAGATTGAACACCTTCCAAAAAGACCCCAATATGTAACTATATCCAGAGTATCAAACCCATGTATAAAAAAGGATCATTAAGCCCAGTGGCCATATAGGGGACTCAGGGAATACACAGTAGTGTTGTAAGGAACACGGTCACACCATGCGCAGAAAGATCAAATATATAATGAAGTTGTGTCCAAACAAAACAACAATGAGGCTTACCAGCGAGACGTAGGGGGAGAAGGGACGCCCGGCAGTAACACCTCCGACACGAGTTTCGTGGCGCAAAGGGCCGCTTTGTCAAGAGAATGTAATGGGAAGATCACACAGGACTTTAAAATAGCCCATGACACGGGTCACATGACCGGTGTCAACCAATAATCATGGCGCTGTCGGCACATGCGCCCCTGTATCAGCAGGTCCTGCAGGACAGGCGTCTGGGTAATAAACCCAGATGCAGGGGCAGCGCATAGAGCTGCCCGCCTGCAGAGCAGAGCCACACAGACAGGGAGCAATGTGCTCTGCCGCATAGTGTGTACACAGGCATAAAAGAATAACAGTACTTATGGATAGAAGAGTCCCAATTATTTGAGTATCGCTTGAGAACCACAAATAAACACGGATCATATACAGTAAAAAGTATATACTCAGATATACCATATCACAAAAATGCAAACGGTTATAATATGAAGTAACAAGTGATTAATTAAGACAATCCATATGCTGAATCCGAGAAAAGGGGGCCAGATGAGGATCCTGGGGGAAGCCAATGTAAGCTGGATAACTAGATGTAAAAAAACAAATAAAAAACAGTTAGTAAAAAAATAAAAACAATTTAAAAACAGCAAAAACTGCCAGGGAAAAGGAGGGAGATGTTAGGGAAAATGCAATGGAAAAAGGAAAAAACAAGAGGAGGAACCAGAAAAAGATTAGAACATATATCCTATAAATAATATATGAATGCATACACACTAGTACACATGGGTGCCTAACCATCCACACATACGTGTATGCACACACACACATACCGGGCCTATAGAAAGAGTGCGAAGCCCAAAAATTCACTAAGTCCCATTGGCGTCATGGTGTCCAACTGGACAATCCACTTAACCTCCATCTGTGAAATGACCTTTTTGATCGGTCTGTTGTTTTATTCCTTGCCACAGCTCTGCTGCAGTGTGTGGTGTTTCACCTAAGCAGATCAGCTTCAGCAAAGCATGTTGCCACTTTGCCGATGCGCTGCTGCACAGCTCCCAACTTGGGAGTGATGTGGAGGGCAATTCAGCATAGGATGGCGAGGAGGATGAGGGGAGACAGGACGTATATAATGAGGCGGAAACCCTGATTGAGGTTGGGCCCGCTATTCGTAGCATGGGTAGGATATGTGATGGTCCAGTTTCAGACTTTGTCCCACCCTCCACCAGGTTGAGCCAGTGTGCCGTGACAGAGATGTATCATCCCTGGCCACAAGTACTTGTCTACGTGTCTGCTGCAAGGTGGAACTTCCCGGTTATAGCGTTGGTGATAGCAAGCTTTAGATTGTTTAAGACGTGCTGGTGTAACGCGGGGACTGCACACCTGGAAAAATAGTTCCGGTGGGAACCGAGTATCGTGGGGCAGCCACAGCCAAAAGATCATGGAAAGACTGTGTCCCCACAAGCCTAAACGGCAAAATCTCCATGGTTAGCAACTTGGCAACATGTGCGTTCAGTATTTGTGCTTGTGGGTGCATGGCTAGGAATTTATGCCTCCTTTCATACATCTGGGGCACGGACAATTGGCAACTGGCCAGATGGCAACTGTGTGTCATCACCATCAGCCTCCACCTCTTCACCTGGTATATCACGTGGATGAAAGTGGCTTTCTTCTGGCTGTGGGGTTTCAAATATTTGGCCATCATCAACAGACGATACCTCCTCACGTTCCTCTTCAATGTCGCACGGTGAGAGGCCAGAAGCAAGGAAAGGAAATGGACCAAACAGATCCTCAGAGTGGCCAAGGTTGGAGTCAAATGTTTCCTGTGACTCCTGACGAGGTGATAAACTAGGAACAGGTTGAGAATATAATGACCCAGCGTTCTCTCAGGAGACTGTTTTGTCATGGATGATTGGGTGCCACTGCTGCTAAAAAATTTCATTGAGGCATTATCAGCCATCCAAGACAGTATCTGCTCTTGTTCTTTTAGCTTCCAGACCAGTTTACGTTCCAGACCGGAAAATTTCGCCAGGAGCCTAGATGCATCAATCTTCTTTGGTCTCCCAGACTCTGTGCCTTGTTGGGCACCAATGACGACCCCATGTCCACGTCCCTGTCCCTTCACAACAGCCTACTTAGGAATTTTGAATTTTTCTGCCATAGTTGCAGATGTTCAGATGCAGATATGGGGAACAAGGAGCAGATAGTGCTTTGTGGAAGGTAGCCCTACAGCCTAGTCCTGCTTTAAGTTTTCCAAACAGCACCACAACAGCACAAAAATATTGCTCTGAGGTTTAAGGTGAGATTATGCACCCCAGTAACCACTCAAGACAGTGGTACTGCCAATAAAAAAAATTGCCATGAGTTTTAAGGCGAGATTATGCACCCCAGTAAGACACACAAGACAGTGATGCTGCCACAAAAAAACTGCCCTGAGGTTTAAGGTGAGATTATGCACCCCAGTAACCACACAAGACAGCAGTGCTGACTGCGTGTCAGTTGTGCAGTACCGTGCATCCTATTCGCTGTGAACACAGCACCTCAACAGCACAAAAAAACTGCCCTGCAGGGGTAAATGAGTGGGGAAACTGTCACTACTCAGCCCCTGACCTTATACTTTCAGCTCAGTAAAGAGCTTTTGGGTTTTACAGAGGATTTCTGGATGATTTGCACAGTCCTGACCCTGACCCTATATTTTCAGCTCTGAAAATAGCTTTTGGGTTTTACAGAGGATTTCTGGATGATTTGTACAAACAAGCACAACTCTCCCTAGCAGCTGCCCACACTCTCCCTACATTAGCTGTGTTCTGCATGCAATGTGCAGAAAATGGCGGCGGCAGGGCTTATATAGAGCCAGGCTATGACTCATAGGCTATGAGTCATAGCCTATGCCTCGTGTATGACGCTGGGCGGCCAGCCAATCATAGTAATGCCGCCCACAGCCAAGAAGGCTGCAGCAGCATTACTGTGACTGGCAAATGCTGGGCGGGAGATCCTAATAGTGCTAGGCGAGTAGTGAAATACTCGCTATGTTCCGAGTACCATGAGTACTTCAATACTCGCCGAGTACCAAATACCCACGATTATGCTCGCTCATCCCTAGTCCATCTCCCTCCAAAACCCTACTCTTCTTGGTGGGATGCAAGAGACTGCTGGCCCAGTTATAGCTGGACTTTACACATCTACGGCTATAGCCGTGTGTGAAACAGCGGTCTTTTAAGTCCAGGGCCTGTCTCTCAAAGCGATCATCTGTGAAGCATATTCACCGCATCCGGAGAAACTGTCCGACCGGGATAACCCTCACAGCGTCAGAATCATGAGCTGATGAGGCATACAATAAGGAGTTAAAGGATGTGGGTTTCCTGAAGACATCAGACTGGATGCGCCAGTCAGAATTAACCTCCAGACATACATCCAGAAAATCCACACTCCGGGTGTTATACACATATGTAAGATGAATATTGCAGATATTATCGTTCAAAGTCCTCTTGAAGTCCCAGAGTTGGTCCAAAGCCCCATCCCACAAAAACAGAATGTCATCTATATAGCGATACCAGCACAGCACAAGGGAAATGCCCCATGGGCCCTCGTCGCCAAAAAAATCTTCTCTCCCAGGCGTAAAGAAAGAGATTGGTGTACGAGGGCACACAGGCCGCACCCATGGCTGTGCCACACTTCTGTAAATAGAAATTGTCCTTGAGGTAAAAAAAATTGTGGGTAAGGACAAAATTGACCAACTCGAGGGCCAGCTCACATAGAGGGCCATCCAGGTTGGAGGCTCCCAGGAAGCAGCGAACAGCATCCAAACCTACCGCATGATCTATACAGGTGTAGAGACTTTCCGCATCAGCTGTAGCCTGAAGGGTAGATGGCTCCACAAGGATGCCATCAACCCATGCCAGGACGTCCATCATGTACATATGGGCTATCCAATATGGACATATAATAAGTCCATCCGCACATACAATGAGTTAATCAAAGATACTGGGTCATTGGTGATTTTAAACAAACAATAGAAGGATTTTTTGCGCGTGAAAGATCCAGCAATGGCATTCTTATACCATCATCCCAAGTTGCACAAAAATATTTTGAATCCCCCAGGACGCCCGATCATCTCCGGGATTGGTGCACTGACCTCAAATTTAGCAGCATATATAGATGGAATAATGAATCCCAAAGTCAGTCAGTTGAAAAGTTTTTTAAGAGATTCAACACATTTAATTCAAACCACTGAGAACATCAGGTGGGAGGAGTCCTATTCATTTATATCTGTGGACGTAACAGGACTGTATACGAATATTGACCATGTGATAGGTCTGGAATGTTTTGAACCGTTTGTCGCTGGTGATGATAGGATCACGGAAACTCAAAAGGATTTCATTATGAGAGGCATGTCCTTCATTTTGAATAATAATTATTTCATGTTTGAGGGGAAGGTTTACCATCAGAAATGGGGCATGGCCATGGGTTCGAGGGTGGCGCCTACATATGCAAATTTATTCATGGCCACCATCGAGTCCTGGCATGTTTGTAATAATATATTCAGGGATGATATTATCATTTATAAGCATTTTATAGATGATATTTTTATAATTTATAATAATCATAGGAACACAGTATCTGAGTTCCTGGAGATTATCATGTGCAATAATTGGGGAATTGAATTAACACCTTAGATTAGTAAAATGGAGATCAACTTTTTGGATTTAATGATAAAACATGATGGTAAAGGTAAAATAATAACAAGGATTTTTTTCAAAAAAGTTGACGCCAACAGCTATGTACACTACAAAAGTAACCATTACAACAAATGGTTGACAAACGTACCAAAAAATCAGTATCAACGAATAAAGAAAAATTGCACCTTACTAAAAGATTATAAGGAACAAAGTAAATGTCTAAGAGAGAAATTTTTAGAGCATGAATACCCTAAAAAATTAGTAAAAAAAAGCATACTCAGAGGCAAAGGGAATTTCACAAAGTAGTTTAATACATGGGACAGAAAATAAAAAATCTACAGATGAATACTATACCACTAATTTCATCACAACCTTTTCTTCCCAAAATGGCACTATCAGGAACATAATACAGAAGCACTGGAAGGTCCTACTAAATGACCCAGTCTGTCAGAAAGTATTACCAACTAGACCAGTGGTTACCTTTAGGAGGGCACCATCCCTAAAAACATTTTAGCCCCCAGTAGAAATAGGCATGTGGGAGACAAAAAAGCCCCAAATGCAGGAAAAATTACCTTACAGAAGCACATAAGATGTTCCTTTAAATGTAAAAACAAAAAATGCTTGTGTTTATGGATCAGTGATAATGTAAATACCTTTTATTCAAACAGTGATAATGATAGAGGATATGACATTAATTTTAAGCTAACATGTCAATCCAGTTTTGTGATTTATCTAATTGATTGTTGCTGTGGAAAACAATATGTGGGACGCACTACACAGCCTCTGCATCTAAGGATGAACTCACATAGACACAATATCTCTAAAGGATATCTGAAACATGGCTTGTCTTGACATTGTTTTGAAAAACACAGGAATAAAGCCTCACTACGAGTTACACCCATAGATCATATACCAGTGGATACCCCAAACAGAATACAGTGTCTAAATAAGAGAGAAGTGTATTGGATATATAAACTAGATACCATTCATCCTTAAGGCCTCAATGAGTTGGTAGATCTTTTTTGATAAGCTGTCCCTCATGTTTTTTTTGTCCCTAGCGGCCCGACGGATTTCCTTCCCTGACCTAGTGGGTCAGCATTCTCACGTGGGGGTCCATTTTTGGATGTTGGACACCTAGTGGGAATTTTACCAAATAATCGGTTAATTCCAAATTGCATAACCATTCCTTGCAAGTGGAGAGGTAGCATAATGGTAATGGGAAACCTACAGGGTTTTGGCTTGCCCAAAACCTGTGGGTTTGAGTCCAGTCATTTTCATCTTTATGAAATTTTAATGTTTATTTATTATAGGTTTCATACATTTTCTAAATGAAAGATTGATTGTATAGATGTTTAATGTATTATATCAGAGGTTATATTTTGATATAACGTTATCGTGACTGGTGTATGACATTTTGACATTTAAGGGGGCGTTTTCACAGGAAGTGATGTTTTGTCTCTTTGTGATGTCATGAAGGTCTTATATAAAACCACAACCATTCCTAATTCCTAACAAGTGGAGATATAGTATGATGGTAATGGGAGGCCTTAAGTGTTCTGGCTTGCCTAAAATCTGTGGGTTTTATTCTAGTCAACTCCATTTTATAAAATTTTGATATGTATTGAATATAGGTTTCATACACTTTTTCAAATTAAAGATTGATTTCTTAGATGTTTAATGTGTTTTATCAGAGGTTAGATCTTGATATAAAGTTATTGTGACTGGTGTATGACATTTTGACATTGGAGGGGCGTTTCCACAGGAAGTGATGTCTTTTTGCATGTAATTGTGATGTCATGAAGGTTTTGTATAAAACCACTGCTGTAATCAGATACTGTAATTCTTTGGCCCTGAGGAAGTGGCAGATCTGCCACAAAACGTGTTGGCACAATAAAGCTATGAAGAATATTTCTGTCCTTGTGTGGTCAGCGCGGATACATTGAAAAACCCGGTCTTTTTCTTCCTCCTTTGTGACAAATTTTTAGCACTCGGATATATGAGGCATGTCACAGATATACCACACTGAAAAATATGTGGCCGGTATGTATTTTTTTGGGGGGTTGAGAAAAATGGTGTCAAGAAATTGTGTAAGACACTCAAAAAAAATCTACTCTACCGTACTACATAAAAATGAAAGATTTCTCTGCGCACTGTAAGGATTGTACTCACTCAGCTGCATCAGGAGCGAAAACAGGAGGCATGCTTCTTTAAAAGAGTTTGTGCGGGATTATTTGCTCCATAAACCTCAAAGCAACAAAACAAGGTTTCCAGTTTTGACAGCAGCCAAAAGCAACACAAACAGTCCTTAGCTGGGCTTTGTTCCCTCAGGCACTGTGAGCACACAGGCTAGGGCAATGTCCAGCCCGGAGGCTCCGTCTTGAGCCATACACACAGGAGGCCTTCTACCTCCCAAGTCACAGCCCATGTGCTAAACCACAGACTCCATTATGTGGGCTGTAACCACACCCACAGGTTACGTATGGATTACATGAGCTGGTCACATGGTCATGACCTCACTGCAGGTCCTGACACCTGCAGGTCCTGAAGGAAAACAGGGGTACAGTCAGCACCTTCACCCAGAGGTGAGGTAATATGGGTAGCCAGACCCTCCCATCTCTCATAGCTACCCGCAACCCGGACCCAGGTGCACTAAACGACATATTAGTGCTCATGTGCACTACAGACAAAATACTCCAGGTTGCATCGCAGAGAACATCCATCCCTTTGACATATAGCTCCCATAAACCACGCGACCACCAGTCATACCACAGCACGCAAAAGTGATTTTTGGGGCCCCTTTAAAATTGCTGGATTTCCATGCTGTGCTAGGAAAAGCATCTGGCTGTACTGTGCAGTGACAAAAAGCAAATGGAGAAAGAAAGGGCTCTCGATTGCTTTGCAATAAAATAATCTCTACTAATCTGGCAAAAAAAATTTTCCTAGCCATTTAGACCTGGAGCTAGGTATATACGGTCAATATATCCTATAGGTAGCAGCAGCAGCAGCACCAGAACACAGGACCCTCTTGATATATGCAATGATATCTATATACACACAGTGCCTCAAATCAACAATGTGAATCCAAACAATCACCACCGACCAGAGCACAAAACATGAACCATGAAGGCAATTGGTTACGTTTAAAATAATTTTTATTAATTAATATTAAAAGTTAATGAACCAATTTAACAGCAAAACGTCATATATCAGGTGCCTCTAAATGTAAAGGAAACATAACCACCATGCAATGTATACATATAAAGATGAATAGACCATCCAATATACACTCACTGGCCACTTTATTAGGTACACCATGCTAGTAAGGGGTTGGACCCCCTTTTGCCTTCAGAACTGCCTCAATTCTTCGTGGCAGAGATTCAACAAGGTGCTGGAAGCATTCCTCAGAGATTTTGGACCATATTGACATGATGGCATCACACAGTTGGCGCAGATTTGTCGGCTGCACATCCCTGATGCGAATCTCCCGTTCCACCACATCCCAAAGATGCTCTATTGGATTGAGATCTGGTGACTGAGGAGGCCATTTGAGTACAGTAAACTCATTGTCATGTTCAAGAAACCAATCTGAGATGATTCGAGCTTTATGACATGGCGCATTATCCTGCTGAAAGTAGCCATCAGATGTTGGGTACATTGTGGTCATAAAGGGATGGACATGGTCAGCAACAATACTCAGGTAGGCTGTGGCGTTGCAACGATGCTCAATTGGTACCAAGGGGCCCAAAGAGTGCCCAGAAAAAATTCCCCACACCATGACACCACCACCACCAGCCTGAACCGTTGATACAAGGCAGGATGGATCCATGCTTTCATGTTGTTTACGCCAAATTCTGACCCTACCATCCGAATGTCGCAGCAGAAATCGAGACTCATCAGACCAGGCAACGTTTTTCCAATCTTCTACTGTCCAATTTCGATGAGCTTGTGCAAATTGTAGCCTCAGTTTCCTGTTCTTAGCTGAGAGGAGTGGTACCCAGTGTGGTCTTCTGCTGCTGTAGCCCATCTGCCTCAAGGTTCGACGCACTGTGCGTTCAGAGATGCTCTTCTGCCTACCTTGGTTGTAACGGGTGGCAATTTGAGTCACTGTTGCCTTTCTATCAGCTCGAACCAGTCTGCCCATTCTCCTCTGACCTCTGGCATCAACATGGCATTTCCGGCCACAGAACTGCCGCTCACTGGATTTTTTTTCTTTTTCGGACCATTCTCTGTAAACCCTAGAGATGGTTGTGCATGAAAATCCCAGTAGATCAGCAGTTTCTGAAATTCTCAGACCAGCCCTTCTGGCACCAACAATCATGCCACGTTCAAAGGCACTCAAATCACCTTTCTTCCCCATACTGATGCTCGGTTTGAACTGCAGGAGATTGTCTTGACCATGTCTACATGCCTAAATGCACTGAGTTGCCGCCATGTGATTGGCTGATTAGAAATTAAGTCTTAACACACAGTTGGACAGGTGTACCTAATAAAGTGGCCAGTGAGTGTAGATTGCATAGAAAAAAACCTTTTTGTACTATAGTTGAGAAAGGTAATTAAATTAATAATTTATCTTCATATTGGATATCTTTCAAAGGCCTATGTATAGATGAAATCACAAATCAATGTGCAAAATACATATAAATTGTCTTTTTGTGTTAAGAATTATCACTCAAGAATATCTACTATAAAAGAAATATATGCACAAAATCCCTAAAGATAAAGTTTTACCTGTTAGGAAGGAAAAAGTAGGCAGAGAATATAAGGTCACTATAGAGATATCTAATAAGCCAAATATAAGCGCTATTACATAAAATCCCCTGTTAACAATTGTAAAAGAGAGTATACACAAATTATCCGTATCAAAATAAATGTAAATGGAAAGTGGATACAGTGACTCTCTATGGGGAACAAAGTATAAGCGCTATTACACAGAGTGTATACAATGGATCTCTATGAGGAATAGAGTATAAGCGCTATTGCACAGAGTGTATACAATGGATCTCTATGGGAAATAGAGTGTGAGAGCTATTGCACAGAGTGTATAAAGCAAATCTCTATAAACAACAAAGTATAAGCGCTATTGCACAGAGTGTATATAATGGATCTCTATGGGGTACAGAGTGTGAGCACTATTGCACAGAGAGTATACAATGGATCTCTATGGGGAACAAAGTATAAGCGCTATTGCACAGAGTATATAAAATAAATCTCTTTAAAAAACAAAGTATAAGCGCTATTGCACAAAGTGTATACAATGGATCTCTATGGGGAACAGAGTGTGAGCGCTATTGCAAAGAGTGTATACAATGGATCTCTATGAGGAACAGAGTATAAGCGCTATTGAACAGAGTGTATGTAATGAATCTCTATGAGGAACAGAGTATAAGCGTTATTGCACAGAGTGTATGAAACAAATCTCTATAAACAATAGAGTATAAGCGCTGTTATACAGAGTGTATACAATGGATCTCTATGGGGAACAGAGTATAAGCGCTATTGCACAGAGTGTATGCAATGGATCTCTATGGGTAACAGAGTATAAGCGCTAATATAAATTGTCTTTTTGTGCTAAGAATTATCACTCAAGAGCATCTAATATAAAAGAAATATATGCACAAAATCCCTAAAGATAAAGTTTTACCTGTTAGGAAGGAAAAAGTAGGCAGAGAATAGAAGGTCACTATAGAGAAATCTAATAAGCCAAATATAAGCGCTATTACATAAAATCCCCTATTAACAATTGTAAAAGAGAGTATACACAAATTATCCGTATCAAAATAAATGTAAATGGAAAGTGGATACAGTGACTCTCTATGGGGAACAGAGTATAAACGCTATTGCAGAGCGTGTATACAATGGATCTCTATGGGGAACAGAGTGTGAGCGCTATTGCACAGAGTGTATACAATGAATCTCCATGAGGAACAGAGTATAAGCGCTATTGCACAGAGTGTATAAAAAAAAATCTTTTGGCCTAGGTAATTATAATATGGTTATCTCTCTCATTTATGCTTAGTAGAGAAACTTTTCAACTTATTGATGTGCAATAGCGCTCACACTCTGTTCCCCATAGAGATCCATTGTATACACTCTGTGCAATAGCGCTTTTATTCTGTTGTTTATAGAGATTTATTTTATACACTTTGTGCAATAGCGCTCATACTCTGTTTCCCATAGAGATCCATTGCATACACTCTGTGTAATAGCGCTTATACTCTGTACCCCATAGAGATTTGTTTTATACACTCTGTGCAATAGCGCTTATACTCTGCTCCCCATAGAGATCCATTGCATACACTCTGTGTAATAGCGCTTATACTCTGTACCCCATAGAGATTTGTTTTATACACTCTGTGCAATAGCGCTTATACTCTGTTTCCCATAGAGATCCATTGCATACACTCTGTGTAATAGCGCTTATACTCTGTTCTTCATAGAGATTTGTTTTATACACTCCGTGCAATAGCGCTTATACTCTGTTCCCCATAGAGATCCATTGCATACACTCTGTGTAATAGCGCTTATACTCTGTTGTTTATAGAGATTTGTTTTATACACTCTGTGCAATAGCGCTTATACTGTTCCCCATAGAGTTTCATTATATACACTGTGCAATAGCGCTCACACTCTGTTCCCCATAGAGATCCATTGTATACACTCTTTGCAATAGCGCTTATATTCTGTTTTTTATAGAGATTTTTTTTTATACACTCTGTGCAATAGCGCTTATACTCTATTCCTCATAGAGATTCATTGTATACACTCTGTGTAATAGCTCTCACAATATATTTCCCTTAGAGATCCATTGTATACACTCTGTGCAATAGCACTTATATTTTGTTCCCCATAGAGAGTCACTGTATCCACTTTACATTTATTTTGATACGGATAATTTGTGTATACTCTCTTTTACAATTGTTAATAGGGGATTTTATGTAATAGCGCTTATATTTGGCTTATTAGATTTCTCTATAGTGACCTTATATTCTCTGCCTACTTTTTCCTTCCTAACAGGTAAAACTTTATCTTTTAGGGATTTTGTGCATATATTTCTTTTATAGTAGATGTTCTTGAGTGATAATTCTTAACACAAAAAGACAATTTATATGTACTTTGCACATTGATTTGTGATTTCATCTATACATAGGCCTTTGAAAGATATCCAATATGAAGATAAATTATTAATTTAATTACCTTTCTCAACTATAGTACAAAAAGGTTTTTTTCTATGCAATCTATATTGGATGGTCTATTCATCTTTATATGTATACATTGCATGGTGGTTATGTTTACTTTAAATTTAGAGGCACCTGATATATGACTTTTTGCTGTTAAATTGGTTCATTAACTTTTAATATTAATTAATAAAAATTATTTTAAACGTAACCAATTGCCTTCATGGTTCATGTTTTGTGCTCTGGATGGTGGTGATTGTCTGGATTCACATTGTTAATTTGTTGTTCTGTTTAGAACCATATGGTATTGTAAGGACTTTCTTATTTTGATTTCTCTCACACACAGTGCCTGTAGGCCTTGCACTGATATGTAAAAAGCGACGTACAATCCCCTGCCTACCTAACACTGCAACCTATGTATTCTGGAATTAGCCTTTAGAAAGACTGTTGGTTTAGCTGGATTTGAGTACTTTAGGATGGTAGACCCCACACTGACTAATAAATCCCCAAATCTGACCCTATCTCGGTAGCAGCTCTCCCTACACAATCTAAATCCGGAGCTGAATGCTCCGAGCAGGGCAGCATCTGGTCTCTTTTACCCATGATGATGCTGTGCAGCCAGCCAATTACTGCAAGACCACAACAAAGATGGCTGCGGCGTATCAGTGCCTGACAGACAATTCCTGCATGGTGATTCTGTCTCTGAAGACCGCCAAAAAAGCTGGGTAGAGACCCGAGATCCCTCTGAGTAATCCCGAAAATGCTCGGTGCTCGCCGAGTACACCGAGTACCGTGATACTCGGGTGAGTAATGAGTAGTGGCGAACATGTTCGCTCATCACTAAAGGTCACCTGTCAGTTATTATAACTGTACTGTACTTATATGTTCTACAGGACTGGTATCTACGACTGTATGGTCAAAGCATGCGTTAATATCAGTTTAAGTCTTTTTATAAAGATTTATTTTTAGCAATAGCATGACTATTACTGATGAGCGAGCATGCTCTCCACTATTCGATACTCGCCCGAGCATCTCACTGCTCAAGATTCTCGTACCTCGCTGAGTATTTCCGGGGTTGCTCAGTGGGAGCTTGGGTCCTGTCCCTGCATATTTGGTGCTCTTTAGAGAGCCAATGAACATACAGGGATTGTCTGCCACACACTGTAATACTGCAGCCATGTTGGTTTTGGCATTACAGTGATTGGCTGGCAGCACAGCGTCATCAGGCATACATCAGACCTGGCACCGCCATGCTCATCACAGTCTCCTCCAGAATCAGGCAGTGTAGGGAGAGGTGCTGCAGAGCTAGGGAGAGACTTGTTTCTTAGTTAGTGTAGGTATACCACAATATATTAGACACATATCCATCTCAACTAACAGTCCTTCTGAGGACTAATCCAGCTGCATAGATATCAGTGCTAGGCAGGCAGGCAGTGTATGTGGCAGACTACAGTGCATACAGCAAGAAGGTCCATTCCAGTTTTGCCTGCTGCTGCTTTTACAGATATTTCTAGACATAGCCCCAGGTATCAGGGGCCAGGAATATTTTTTTTTAATCCGGAATATTTGCCTAAAAAGCAATCCAGAGAACACCGCTTTTCTGCTCCATTTGCTTGTTGGCAGTGCAGAATACAGCCATATACTCTCCATATTACAGAGCTAAAAATCCATCTATTTAAAACTGTGGTTTGTCCGTCACACGGATCACATATAAAAAGTGTGCTCAAAATGCTACCATTTTGGCCTCTATTTAAATTTTGTTGCAGGGTGTTAGTGAAGTTATTGACACCAGTTTGCTGTTAAAAATAGTTGCCTACAGGCCAGCTATTTAACATTAACCTACAAAGTGGTTTGGTCCTTAAGGGGTAAAGGGGTTTAAAATATGGAATCACAGATAATGTTAGTTGAAGATAAAACTTAAATTCTTAATCATTGCAATCTCTTTGAAAGAGAGAACCAAATGCAATTGACACACACACAAAGTGGTGACGCACTAACTTTGCACAAAACATTGCTCTACCCATGCCATGGCAAAGTAATGGTGTGGGTCTACTTTATTTCTGCAGTATCTGGGTGCAGTGGCATAACAAATGAAAGCATAATTTCTTCTTTCTTTCAGAAAATCCTACCTTATTCAACAAGCTATAGTGCTTATCGAAGAAGCTGCATTGGGAACCCGGATACCTGAAATGCTCCCGATGATCAGCTGTTTGGCACTGCAGCTGCATGTGTCGTGGCTGTGAGACAGACACAACACACAGGCTCTTCAAGCATGTGTTGTGACTGTCACACAGCCGCGACACATGCATCTGCGGCCCCGAACAGCTGATCATCAAAGCTCTCCAGGTATCTGGACTCCCGATGCAGCTTCTTCAGTAAGCGCTATAGCTTGCCCATTAAGGAGGGAGATGTCAATGTTCGCTCATCTCTAGTCATGAGTGTCACGTCCTTTTGGGAGATCGGGGGTTAGGTGATCATTACGCATTGTGAATCATAGATCTTCCATTTACTCTGTGTTTTGTTGCTCATATAAAATGGACTTTGTTTCCTTTGGCACTGAAGAGGTTAACAGTAGCACATTTGGATTCGTGTTCACTTTCACAAGCATTTTTACTCAAAGTCAGCAAAATTTGGTCACAGTTCGGTAAATCATCACGTTTTCACTAATGCTTTTGTTATTACTTTGGCTAGGATAGTGGTGCTGTATGAAGAGCGAGTGAGATGGGGGGATGTGTTTGATGAGGGGATGGAGTGTTGGGAGGTTAGAGGAGAGTGTGTAGAGATTACAGGAGAGGCTCATATTTTTTCCCTTAAATTAATGTGTTAATTACGGCAACCAATCGGGGTGCAGAAGCAATTAGTGATGGGCGAGCACTAAAATGCTTGGGTGCTCGTTGCTTGGGTGAAGCAAATTGGAATGCTCATGTGCTTGACCCGAGCAACGAGCCCAATGTAAGTCTATGGGAAACCCGAGCTTTTTTGCCGTGACCTTCCGGGGTCTTTTTAGGGTCTGAATACGTCTGAAATCGATGGGAACAGTGCTGATATTACATGGGAAAATCATGGGGAAGACCCCTGGAAGCATTTCTGACTCCCAGTTCACTGCTGTGAACAATGTTGTTAGAGTCTTACGTCACTTTTCTGGGCGAGCAATAAAACATAGAAAAATGAAACCAAATTTGATTTTCTTGGGAAATATGATAAGGAACATCCTTTCCAGAGTAATGATTTGTATGTAAAGCCAAATAAATAACCCGAAGCAAAAATGTAACTCCACCACTTGGGCTTTGTTCACATGTAGCGTTTTCAATGCATTTTTCAACTTTAACATTCCTTTCAACCAAGCCAAATGCATTCACTGGGAATGTCATTTTAACATTTTACAACCTTATCTGGCCATGTGGTGTGTGACACACCATCAGACACATTCTGTTTCATTTATGAAGGAGGGACTGTTAAAGCAGGAGGGCCATCAGGAGGACATAAATCTTCTTAAAGGGACAGCAGTGTGTTCTCACTATTCTTAGAGAGCCATCAGCCGGCTATGCTTTGTTGTTCTCATAAACAGTGGGTCTTCTATACTGTTACTGACTATGCATTGAATGCAAGGCATGACTCAAATTTGAACACACCCCAATAACACATTGAACAGATGTACTGGATGGCCACGAGAAACCAAAGTTCCCATTCTTATTTATTTGGTACTGCCATACTGTTAGATTATGTACTGAATGCAAGGCCTGCCCTTCCCCATAGTTACACGCACCCCAATAACCCTTTGAACCAACGTACTGGATGGCCAAATTAAACCAAAGTTCCCATTTTTCTTAATTTGCTACTCCCATAATGTTAGCCTATGCATTGAATGCAAGGTCTGTCCTGCCCCAAAGTTACACGCACACCAATAACCCTTTGAACCAATGTACTGGATGGTCACATGAAACCAAAGTTCCTATTCTTCATTTTTTTTAACCAATAATTTTTTATTAAATTTTCAGAAAATGTTTGAGCACACAAAGGGTCAAACAAAACTCATAAACACATACAATAATAAATTACAATTGGTACCTGTACACATACTACATATACTCATTAAAACATGATTTGTTCTTATGTCAATGCTACCATTTATCTTAATTAGCTACTCCCACAATGTTAGTCTGCATTGAATGCAAGGCCTGCCCTGCCCCAAAGTTGCATGCACCCCAATAACCCTTTGAACCAACGTACTGGATGGCCACATGAAACCAAAGTTCCCATTATTCATTTGGTACTACCATAATGTTTTCCCACGAAGTGAGTGCAAGTGTCGAGGCTAAAGAACCTGCATTGGAGTGTTGGAGTGTTGAAGATGATGAAACTTAAGTGGAGCATTTCAGTGTTGACTCTAAAGAACCTGCATTGATGAATTGCAGTGGGGAGCCTGAAGAACCTGCAGTGGACAATTGAAGTCTGGAGGCTGAGGAAACTGCAGTGAAGAATTGCAGTGTTGAGCCTGAAGAACCAGCAGTGGAGCACAATTGAAGTCTGGAGGCTGAGGAAACTGCAGTGAAGGATTGCAGTGTTGAGCCTGAAGAACCAGCAGTGGAGCATTGCAGTGTTGAAGATGAACACCTGGTACTGGAGCATTGCAGTGTTGAAGATGAAGAACCAGCAGTGGAGCATTGCAGTGTTAAGTGTTATGATTCGGTCACCGAGGAAGATAGCAGGAACAGGGTAAGCCACCAGGGAACCAGAGAGGTTGGTAACTCAGTGGATTGCAAACCCCTGATCCTAACAACACAACTAGCAGTAGCCGTGGAGCGTTCCTACAATGCCCTAGATGCCTCGGCACAGCCGGAGAACTAACTAAGCCTAAAGCCAGAAAGGTGAAATCTAAACTGCCCGGGAGCAGATCCCCAAAGAAAAAGACAGCCCCCAAACATATATTGTCGGTGAGACAAGATGAGACACAAACATAGGCAGAAAATAGACTGAGCAAATGGTGGGGCCCAAACTGTCTAGATAGGACAGGACAGAAAAGACACTGTTTGCAATCATGCAAAAAACCCTAAAAAATCCAACACATCTGATATACAAAAAACCTGAAGCCACATGACCTCACCCCCGCTAGATCAGCACTCTGGTGTGAACTAGAAGCAAAGCAAAAGATACTAATATAACAGGGGACTGAAAAACTGGTACAAGCTGTAACATATGTAGTGGGGCCCAGCGCTGCCCCCAGCACGGAGTACGCTGAACCCTCATAACAAAACAAGAAAGCAAAAAAAAGGCACAACCAGATTAGATGCAAAGGATTAGCAAAAGAATCACTTAACTGAACCATGTAGTTCAGGCAGGAGACTGAAGAGTTCTAAATGTACAAGGAGGAAATCACCAGCAACCACCAAGGGAAGCCTGCTCACTTATATGCTCCCAGCCAGTAATTCCAGATTCCCCATCATCGTCGTCAGGTGGGAAACTTCCATCAGACTGGCCAGCTCCACTACTCCCAGTAACAATCAGAGGCAGCTCCAGCTCAGAAGTCTGAGCAAGGGAATTCATAACAGTTGAGGCTGAACACCCAGAAGTGGAGCATTGCAGTGCTGAGCCTAAAGAACCAGCAGTGGAGAATTGCAGTGCAGAGGCTGAAGAAACTGCAGTGGAGAATTGCAGTGCTGAGCCTAAAGATCCAGCAGTGGAGCATTGCAGTGTTGAGGCTGAAGACCCGACAGTGGAGCATTGAAGTGTTGAGGCTGAAGACCCGGCATTGGAGCATTGCATAATTGACGATGAAGAACCGGAAGTGGATCATTTAAGTGTTGAGGTTGAAGACCCAGCATTGGAGCATTGCATAGTTCAGGTTAAAGACACGGCAGCTGAGCATTGCAGTGTTGGGCCTGAAGAGCCAGCAGTGGAGAATTTCAGTGTTGAGGCTGAAGTTCTAGCAGTGGAGAAATGCATTGTTGAAGTTGACCAAACAACAAAGTTCACATTATTAGGAAGTGGGTCTCCCATACTGTTTGCCTTTGCAGTGAATGCAAGGTCTGCCACAAATTTCGACGCACCCCAATACCCCTTGGAAGAGACATGGAGGATGGCCTACTAAAAATCATTTCCCAATTTGTAGGAGTGGGTCTTCTATGGTTATAATGCCCATACACTTCATTTGTGCTCAAAAGTTTACATACCCCGGCAGAATATAGCTTTCTTGGTCTTTTTTCAGAGAATATGAATGATAACACCAAAACTTTTTTTAAATCATAATGACAACCCAAAGCATCCAGATGACCCTGATCAAAAGTTCACATACCCCATTTCATAATACCGTGTCTTGCCTCCTCTGACATCAATGACAGCTTAAAGTCTTTTTTGGTAGTTGTGGATGAGGTTCTTTATTTTCTCAGATGGTAAAACTACCCACTCTTCTTGGCCAGTTCCTGTAAATTCCTTGGCTGTACTTGGAATGCCCATAAACTAAGTGCATGGGCTGACAAACATTTCCCCATGGGGAACAGTTTTTAAAATACTTTGTTTACGGGCATCATACACCCTGGCAAAAAACTAGACTGGCTGTAGCATCATGGAATACATTCACCCTCGTTTTCTAGTGGTGGTGTCTGAAGAGAAGTGGAGGATGTCCTCCTATGAATGATTTCCCAATTTAAAGGAGCGGGTCTCCTATACTGGGAATGCCCATACACTAAGTGCATGGGCTGACAAACATTTTCCCATGGGGGTACATTTTTTTAAAACAATTTTACATGCCTCATAGACAAACTTCCAAAAAAATAGACTGGCTGGAGCATCACAGAACATGTTCACACTGGTGTTTTAGTGGTGGTGTCTGAAGAGACATGGAGGATGCCCTCCTATGAATGTTTTCCCAATTTAAAGGAGCGGGTCTCCTATACTTGGAATGCCCATACACTAAAGTCCCCATCACACACAGCGATCTCGCTAGCGAGATCGCTGCTGAGTCATAAGTTTTGTGATGCAACAGCGATCTCACCAGCGAGATCGCTGTGTGTGACACTTATCAGCGACTGGCCCCCCTGCCTGGTATCGCTGATCATGCTCGAATGGTCTGGACATTTTTTTGATCATTGGTCTCACGCTGGCCAGCACGCATCGCTGCGAGTGGCAGGCGGGAGACCAGCGATCAGCGAGCTGGAGCTGGTTACCAAGGTAAACATCGGGTTTCTAAGCGCCACGTGGCACTTAGAAACCCGATGTTTACCTTGGTTACCAGCTCCCTGCACCAGCACACTGGTATGTTAACGTACACTGCAGGTAAATAAGCGACGTGGGTCGCTTGCTACCCGCGTGTCGCTGTCCTGATCGCTGCTGAGATCTGCCTGTTTGGCAGCTCACCAGCGATCATGTAGTGACACACCAGTGAATCTGACAAGGTCATATCGTTGTCGGGATTGCTGATCATAGAATCATAGAATCATAGAATCGTAGAGTTGGAAGGGACCTCCTGGGCCATCTGGTCCAACCCCCTGCTCAAAGCAGGATTCGCTAAATCATCCCAGTCAGATGTCTGTCCAGCCTCTGTTTGAAGACTTCCATTGAAGGAGAACTCACCACTTCTCGTGGCAGCCTGTTCCACTCATTGATCACTCTAACTGTCAAAAAGTTTTTTCTAATATCTAATCTGTGTCTCTTCCCATTCAATTTCATCCCATTACTTCTAGTTTTTCCTTGTGCAAATGAGAATAAAGTTGATCCTTCTACAATGTGACAGCCCTTTAGATATTTGTAGACAGCTATTAAGTCTCCTCTCAGTCTTCTCTTTTGCAAACTAAACATTCCCAAATCCTGCAACCTTTCCTCATAAGACAGGGTTTGCAGACCGGTCACCATTCTGGTCGCTCTTTTCTGAACTTGCTCCAGTTTGTTGATGTCTTTTTTAAAATGTGGTGCCCAAAACTGGACACAATATTCCAGATGAGGTCTGACCAAAGAGGAGTAGAGGGAAATAATGACTTCACGTGATCTAGACTGTATGCTTCTGTTAATACATCCTAGAATTGCATTTGCCTTTTTTGCTGCTGCATCACACTGTTGACTCATATTCAGTCTGTGATCTATTAGTATACCCAAGTCTTTTTCACATGTGCTGTCACTTAGCCCTATTCCTCCCATTCTATATATGCTTTTTTCATTTTTATTGCCCAGATGTAGTACTTTGCATTTCTCCCTGTTAAAAACCATTCTGTTAGTTGCTGCCCACTTCTCCAGTTTATTTAAATCTTTTTGAATCCTCTCTCTCTCTTCTCTAGTATTAGCTATCCCTCCTAGCTTTGTGTCATCAGCAAATTTAATCAGTTTACCCTCAATTCCTTCATCTAAATCGTTGATAAAGATGTTGAACAATACAGGGCCCAGGACAGAGCCCTGTGGTACCCCACTTGAGACATTCTTCCAACTGGATGTGCAGCCATTTACGACCACTCTTTGGGTCCGATCACTAAGCCAGTTATGAATCCACCTAACAGTTGCCTTGTCCATTCCATACTTAGTCATTTTTTCAATAAGGATTGTATGAGAGACTTTGTCAAATGCTTTGCTGAAGTCAAGATATACTATATCTACAGCATTTCCTTGATCCACCCAATCAGTGATACCGTCATAGAAGGAAATTAAGTTAGTCTGACATGACTTATTAGTTAGAAACCCATGCTGACTCTGTTTAATCACTTCATTCTTATCCAGGTATTGACATACATGTTGTTTAATAATTTGTTCAAAGATCTTTCCTGGTATAGAAGTCAGACTCACCGGCCTATAGTTGCCTGGGTCCACCTTCTTCCCCTTTTTGAAGATAGGAACAACATTTGCTCTTCTCCAGTCTTCTGGCACTTCTCCTGTTCTCCAAGAATTTTCAAAGATTATGGAGAGGGGTTCAAAAATTTCTTCTGCTATCTCCTTCAGTACTCTGGGGTGTAATTCATCTGGACCTGGAGACTTGAATTCATTTAGGTTAGCTAAGTGTTTCCTCACTATCTTTCTGTTTATAGATATCCTGGATTCTTCTATTCCCTTAATAGGACAGTGAATAACAGTTGATGTTGCATTTCCTTTCTGAGAGAAAACAGATGCAAAATAGGAATTTAAAAGTTCAGCCTTCTCAACATCCTGTCTTACCATTTCATCATTTTCATCCTGTAAAAATCCTATAGCGTCTTTGACTTTTCTTTTACTTTTGACATATCCCCAAAATCCTTTATTATTGCTTTTGACATCTCTTGCAAGCCTCAGTTCATTTTCAGCTTTAGATAATCTGATTTGTGCCCTGCAGGTTCTGCAGACAGCATTATATTCTTCTTTAGATATGCCTCCCTCTTTCCATTTTATAAACATTTTTTTCTTCCTTTTAAGCATGTGCTTAAGTTCTGTGTTCATCCATCCTGGTTTCCTTAAATGCTTCCTATTCTTCCCTCTTTTCGGAATTGTTAACAACTGTGCTTTGAGAATTTCATTTTTCAAGATTTCCCATCCTTCCTGGACATTTTTGTCTTTAAGGATATCCAGCCATTGGATCCCTCCAATTCTCTTTCGGAATCCCTTAAAATCTGCCTTTCTGAAATCTAACCTTGACGTCTGAGTCTTCACAGGTCTTCCACCTCTAGTTATCCAAAATTCTAAAATAGCATGGTCGCTACCTCCTAGGGTCCCAGCCACTTTTACCTCCTCAACCATTTCCTCCCTGTTTATAAGGATTAGATCCAAGGTAGCAGTTCCCCTTGTTTTCTCCCCTACCTTTTGGAAGATAAAGTTGTCAGCAAGAGAGGATAAGAATTTCCTTGACCTGTTAGTTTTGCCTGAGAGAGATTCCCAACAAATGTCTGGATAGTTGAAATCTCCCATGACAACTATGTCATATTTTTTGGAGAACTTGGCCATCTGATGCATAAAGAGTTCATCTATATCTTCGGCTTGCACAGGCGGCCTGTAGTAAATGCCTACAATGGTGTCCTTTCCATTGTTCTGTCCTTGTATTCTTACCCAAACAGTTTCCACAGAACTCCCAGTCTCTGAAGCTTCAATCTCTGTGCAGATATACGCGTTTCGAACATACAATGCGACACCCCCTCCTCGTTTATCAAGTCTGTTTCTTGCAAATAAGTTGTATCCTTCTAGTCTTGTATTCCAATCATGTGTATTGTCCCACCAAGTTTCAGTGATTCCAATTACATCATATTTCTTTTCCTGTGTTAGTAGTTCCAATTCTCCTTGTTTGTTGCCCATGCTTTGTGCATTAGTATAGAAACATTTTAGTTTGTGATTGGTTTCTCTTTCTCCAATATTTTTATTAATTAGATTCTTTCGTCTTTGTTCTTCCTTTCCACTTCTAATAGCAGAGT
Source organism: Dendrobates tinctorius (assembly GCF_039654945.1). Lineage (NCBI taxonomy): Eukaryota > Metazoa > Chordata > Amphibia > Anura > Dendrobatidae > Dendrobates > Dendrobates tinctorius. The sequence continues at coordinate 36,042,539 of NW_027361829.1, forward strand.
TCTCAATAGCATTTGTCAGGTGTATGGCTTTTTCTGGTCTTTTGCTTCCCTTCCCATGTTGTTCTAGTTTAAAGCTCTCCTTACAAGTGTAGCAAGGCGACTTCCAAATACATGCTTTCCAGTCTTCGTAAGGTGCACCCCATCTCTAGCAAGTAGTCCATCGTATAAGTAGTTCACTCCGTGATCCAGAAATCCAAATCGTTGCTGACGGCACCATCGACGTAGCCAGTTGTTCACCTGCAGAATCTTATTCCACCTCCTTGTTCCATGGCCATCCACTGGGAGGATGGAAGAGAAGACCACCTGCGCTCCCAGTCGCTATGAGTCGCTATGTGTGACGGGGCCCTAAGTGCATGGGCTGACAAACATTTCCCCATGGGGTTCCTTTGATTTTAAAAATTTAATGGTCCTCATTAATGTTGAGCATTCCGATACCGCAAGTATCGGGTATCGGCCGATACTTGCTGTATCGGAATTCCGATACCGACTTCCGATATTTTTTCAATATCGGAAGTCGGCATCGGAATCGGAAGTTCAAAGTTGATTGACAGCCTGACGTCATCATGATGCGCGGTGTGTGCGCATCTTGATGCGCCGTCATTTCGGGCCTTCCGGGGGTCTCTGCCGGCCTGCCGGGGGCTGTGTGGACTGCCCGGGGTCTGTACCGGCCTGCCGGGGGGCTGTGCCGGCCTGCCGGTGGTCTGTGCACCCTGTGGGGGTCTGTACCGGCCTGCCGGGGGGCTGTGCCGGCCTGCCGGGGGGCTGTGCTGATGTCCGGGGGTCTGTGCAAGCATCGTCCGATGGGACTATAAGTCGCATCTGGCGATGCCTGCTACCATGACAGTGATTGACACATTAGCCAATGATGGGACAGTAGTAGTCCCATCATCCGGCTAATGTGTTAAATGTTAAAAAAAAAATAAATAAATAATACTACATACATACTACATACATGCTACATACATACTACATGCTACATACATACTACATATATACTACATGCTACATACATACTACATACATACTACATGCATGCTACATACATACTACATGCTACATACATACTACATATATACTACATGCATGCTACATACATACTACATGCTACATACATACTACATATATACTACATGCATGCTACATACATACTGCATGCTACATGCATGCTACATACATACTACATACATACTACATGCTACATACATACTACATACATACTACATGCTGCATACATACTACATATATACTACATGCATGCTACATACATACTACATGCTACATACATACTACATATATACTACATGCATGCTACATACATACTGCATGCTACATGCATGCTACATACTACATACATACTACATGCTACATACATACCACATACATACTACATACATACTACATACATACTACATGCATGCTACATACATACTACATGCTACATACATACTACATATATACTACATGCATGCTACATACATACTACATGCTACATACATACTACATATATACTACATGCATGCTACATACATACTACATGCTACATACATACTACATATATACTACATACATACTACATACATACTACATGCATGCTACATACATAACACATATATACTACATGCATGCTACATACATACTACATGCTACATACATACCACATACATACTACATACATACTACATGCATGCTACATACATACTACATGCTACATACATACTACATATATACTACATGCATGCTACATACATACTGCATACTACATGCATGCTACATACTACATACATACTACATGCTACATACATACCACATACATACTACATACATACTACATACATACTACATGCATGCTACATGCATGCTACATGCTACATACATACTACATATATACTACATGCATGCTACATACATACTACATGCTACATACATACTACATATATACTACATGCATGCTACATACATACTACATGCTACATACATACTACATATATACTACATACATACTACATACATACTACATGCATGCTACATACATAACACATATATACTACATGCATGCTACATACATACTACATGCTACATACATACCACATACATACTACATACATACTACATACATACTACATGCATGCTACATACATACTACATGCTACATACATACTACATATATACTACATGCATGCTACATACATACTACATGCTACATACATACTACATATATATTACATGCATGCTACATACATACTGCATGCTACATGCATGCTACATACATACTACATACATACTACATGCTACATACATACCACATATATACTACATACATACTACATACAATACATTCATACAATACATACATAGACATACAGTACATATAACATAGAGTAACATACTTACCAATACTTGTCACATTGTTCCCCGAAGCCATTGTCTTTTACGGAATAAATATTAACATAACAAACCACAAAAATACTCACCCACGATCCGAAGCAGTCCACGAGTGTGTCCCACGACGATCTTGGGTAGAGAACGGCAGCATCAGCTGATGCTGCCGTTCTCTACGGGCTGCAGGAATCCAATGACGGAAGGTAGGTATCCTTCCGCACTGTATTCCTCCGCCACTTAAAAAAAAAAAGTCCCTAGTCTCACTTTATGCCATTGCTGCGTGGGAAATTCCCACACAGCAATGGCATAAAGTGAGACTAGGGACTTTTTTTTTTTAAGTGGCGGAGGAATACAGTGCGGAAGGATACCTACCTTCCGTCATTGGATTCCTGCAGCCCGTAGAGAACGGCAGCATCAGCTGATGCTGCAGTTCTCTACCCAAGATCGTCGTGGGACACACTTGTGGACTGCTTCGGATCGTGGGTGAGTATTTTTGTGGTTTGTTATGTTAATATTTATTCCGTAAAAGACAATGGCTTCGGGGAACAATGTGACAAGTATTGGTAAGTATGTTACTCTATGTTATATGTACTGTATGTCTATGTATGTATTGTATGAATGTATTGTATGTAGTATGTATGTAGTATATATGTGGTATGTATGTAGCATGTAGTATGTATGTAGTATGTATGTAGCATGCATGTAGCATGCAGTATGTATGTAGCATGCATGTAGTATATATGTAGTATGTATGTGGTATGTATGTAGCATGTAGTATGTATGTAGCATGCATGTAGTATGTATGTAGTATGTATGTAGCATGCATGTAGCATATATGTAGTATGTATGTAGCATGTAGTATGTATGTAGCATGCATGTAGTATGTATGTAGTATGTATGTAGTATGTATGTGGTATGTATGTAGCATGTAGTATGTATGTAGCATGCAGTATGTATGTAGCATGCATGTAGTATATATGTAGTATGTATGTAGCATATATGTAGTATGTATGTAGCATGTAGTATGTATGTAGCATGCAGTATGTATGTAGCATGCAGTATGTATGTAGCATGCATGTAGTATATATGTAGCATATATGTAGTATGTATGTAGCATGTAGTATATATGTAGTATGCATGTTGCATGCATGTAGTATATATGTAGTATGTATGTTGCATGTAGTATATATGTAGTATGCATGTTGCATGCATGTAGTATATATTGTATGTAGTATGTATGTTGCATGTAGTATATATGTAGTATGAATGTAGCATGTATGTAGTATGTAGTATGAATGTAGCATGTATGTAGCATGTAATTTTTTTTCTTTTTTTTTACATTCAACACATTAGCCGGATGATGGGACTACTACTGTCCCATCATTGGCTAATGTGTCAATCACTGTCATGGTAGCAGGCATCGCCCGATGGGACTTGTAGTCCCATCGGACGATGCCTGCACAGACCCCCGAAGCCTGCACAGCCCCCCGGCAGGCCGGCACAGCCCCCCGGCAGGCCGGCACAGCCCACCGGAGCCTGCACAGCCCCCCGGCAGGCCGGCACAGCCCCCCGGAGCCTGCACAGACCACCGGCAGGCCGGCACAGCCCCCCGGCAGGCCGGCACAGCCCCCCGGAGCCTGCACAGCCCACCGGCAGGCCGTCACAGCCCCCCGGCAGGCCGGCACAGACCACCGGAGCCTGCACAGACCCCCTGGCAGGCCGGCACAGCCCCCCGAAAGGCCCGTACAGACCCCAGAGAGGCTGTACAAGGCAAAAACAGGGTTTTTCTTATTCCGATACTGGAAGTCCCATAGACTTGAATGGGACTTCCGGTATCGGAATCGGCGATACCGATACTTTTTTTTAAGATCGGCCGATCCATTCCGATCCGATACTTTGAAGTATCGGACGGTATCACTCAACTCTAGTCCTCATAGACACCCTTGCAAAAAAAATTGACTGGCTGTAGTATCACAGAAAACGTTCACCCTGGCGTTCTAGTGGTTGTGGATGATGAGGATGAGGAGAAGGAGGAGGAGGACGCCAAATAGCCAAAATCAGTAAGTGTATACCCTTGTGTGGATGTGGAGGTTCATTAGAATACACCTCCCAAAAACACACTGTATTGGAGGTTATATTTCACTGTCATTTGATGGTGTAGAGAAGTCTTGCCCAAACCAGCCCTTGTTCATTTTTATAAGAGTCAGCCTGTCTGCATTTTCAGCTGACAGGCAAATGCACTTATCTGTCATAATTCCACCAGCAGCACTAAAAACCTGCTTTGACAAAACACTAGGAGCAGGGCAGGCCAGGACCTCCAAAGCATAGAGAGCCAGTACATTGCATGTGTCCAGCTTGGAAACCCAAAAATTAAAAGGCACAGAGTACTCACGGAGGACGTTGGTCCGGTCAGCAAGGTACTCCCTCAGCATCTTCCAAAACATTAAATTCCTTGTGACATTACCCCAGGCCTCTGGGCCAGGGCGATGGGAGGGTCTGAGAAAACTGTCCCAGAACTTTGCCAGTGTTGCCCTGCCACTTCTGGATTTGAGTTATGTCTCTCTCGCTTGTACTACTTGGTTGTCCAACGCACTGTGACATCTGCTGCCAGTGTTTTCAGATGGGAATTTTTTAAATAATTTTGCAACAATGGCCCTCTGGTACTGCACTATTTTAGTACACCTGTCTGCCTCTGGAACAAGAGATTGAAAGTTCTCCTTGTAGCATGGGTCTAAAAGTGTCACTACCCAGTAATGACAGTCACCCAAAATTTTTAGAATACGAGGGTCACGGGAAAAGCAGTGCAACATAAAGTCAGCCATGCGTGCCAGACTAGTAACAGGCAAGCCTTCTGTGTCCTCACCAACAGGACGAGTGACCAAGGTGTGCTCCTCCTCCCTGTGCTCAGGCCATCCACACTGAACAGACAGTATGAGAGTTGTGCTTGTAGTACTGTCTATACCGCATGAAAGTAGCTCCTGTCCTTCCTCCTTTTCCTCATTGTCAACCAATCCATGTTGGGATGACATGAGGCTGGGCTGTGTGTAATCACCCTGCAAGGTTCCTTGCTCCATGTCCTCATGCTCCACCTGCAATGCATCCTTTTTGATTGTGAGCAGAGTGCTTTTCAGAATGCAGAGAAGCTAGATGGCGACGCTAATTATGGCGTCATCGCCGTTCACCATCTTGGTGGACTCCTCAAAGTTTTTCAGGATCGTACAGATGTCTGACATCCATGTCCACTCCTGAGGTCTTATGTGTGGAGGCTGAACTGAATACCTTTCATTGTGGAGACTATTTAGTCTCTTCTCTATTAGGCCTTAGTGACTCATGCGTTTATTAATATTTTTTCTGCTTGCACGTTACAAGGTTTATTTGAGGCATCTCACTTTATGGACCTATTTTGGATATTGTAAGCATTGTTTTGGGTTTCACATTTTGTGCTCATTATTGTCCCAATAGTGGGGTTACAGGTCTCCATGGCTACCTGCAATTAGATCCATTTGTTTGGTCTTCATGGTATGCAAACGGTTTATTTTATGCAATGTTTATTATGTTTCATCTTGATACACCGTTCTATTTAATATAGGGTCCATATAGGTCTTATTTTACTGGAGACATCTTACATTTTTTGGACTCATTTTGGGAACTGCAAACCATGTACCAGGCTATATAGCACTTTATTGTGCAAATTATTGTCTCAATATGAGGGTTCGTGCACTTACAGCTACCTACTAATTAGGTCCATTTGATCATTCTTTGGTATGCAAAACTACTTGTTTGCTGTATTGTTATTTCCGTTTGGCCTTTTTATATTGTCACATCTAATTGCACAGGCCTTATTCTATATATATATTTGTATTTTTTGTATGTTTTTGCCCAGCACATTGGAGGGGGTGAGCATCAGGTTCTTCTTTCAGAACCTCTTCTATTTGGAGTGTCATTTATGCCCAATTTGTCCTGGCCTTTTAATTGTTTTTAATCTTTTCTCTTGTCATTGGTGTGTTTATTTTCTGTATGCTGCTAACAAATAAAAATCTATCATTTTTTCATACTGTATATTTATGTGATATACATTATTATTATTATTTTTCTAATGTCTCTGATTTTGGGGTTGATCGCGTCCAGTTTTGCACACCTCTTTTTTCGTTCATTTTCATGTTTCGTGTAATTAGGTGTGTTGGTCGACAGTCCCCCGCAGATATTTTGTAGTGCCCTCAAGCTTCTTGTTTTTTGCTCGATTTTTCAGGGTGACTTGTTTTCCCTGTTTCCCTTAAGTGTTGGCACACATTGTTGGTTCATTATGGATATGGAGGCTATGGAAGCGTCATGGCTTGGCCAGGTGTCTGGCATTTTTGGCAGCAATATTGTCCCAGAACCAGTTGATGATTCATTCCAAAAATTAACCTCTGATCTTATCCACCTCAACAAAGCCGTTGCAAAAACGTGGTGGAATATCAAAAGCTTGGAAGAATACCTTAAACTCAAATTGGTACCTAGGGGCTTGAGAACACAGATTTTCCCTGCCTGGGAGGTGGAGTCTGGGTTTCAGCAAACATGGGAGTCTGGTTTGTTTCAGTGCTCCACAATTTTGATTAATTTACTTATAGAACATGACAAGGCACTGTTACTGGATTTGAAGGAAAGGGTAAAAGTTGGGGAGACCAAACTAAAAACCTTCAACATGCAAACTGTGGTTTTGCCATTTCAACAGAAGTTGAAGCATATAATGGACAAATATGAAAAGGAAATAATACGTGGCAAGAAAACCAAGTTTGCCTGTAACAAAAATGATTTTGATGAAAGAAAGGCATACAGCTGGTTGCATAATGGTAACCGTAGAGGCAAAAGGGGTACTGTCCCCACAACTAAAACAATGGAGTCAAGATTGGTTCCTTCTCAGGATCCACCTTCTTCCAGTGATTTTTTGTCATCAGACACCGACCAAGAAAATCCACCAGGAGGGGCAAGCGGCAGAGTAAGTCCACCCAATTTAAGGAGACGACATCGACAATACAGAATATGGTCCCCAATCCATAGGAGGGAGACGCGACTGAACCGAAAGCGTTAGGGAGCGATCTGGTTTCAGGTAAACTTCAGGTGATCAATCTTTCTAATTATTCTTTGACTCAACATGAAACTAATCTTTTATCCAAGGGATTGTCATTCTCGCCCACGAAAATACTTGACAAATTTGAATTGATCAAGGATGTATATCTTTTCTGTAGGCAGGTCACCTTTAAGTTGATGCACCACCAACCTTCAATCATTGACACTCTCCCAGAGGAGGACCGACAAATGTTCCGTGATCTCCTTGAACTATTGACTGAGAACCAACATGGTACAGGTAAAAAAAACACGTTTTCTCAGAGGCTTCCCTCTCAGGCCACTCCCTCACTTTCCTTATTCCCGGCAGTGGAAATATTTTTCAATACCACGTGCCATGACACACAAAATCTCTCACCTGATAACAATCAGGGTAATAATCTAAGTCGGGAAGAAAAGCGGGCCTTGAAGAATTTACAGGCTAATAAATCCTTCCTTATAAAGGAGGCAGATAAGGGGGGCAATGTTGTCTTGTGGCCAGTGGAAATGTATCTGAAGGAGGCTCGCAGACAACTACATACTGTCAAGTATTATAGGGTGTTACCATCTGACCCAACAGAGATATTTAAAATTAAGATCGATAGACTGTTGAACACAGCTTTTGATTTGGGCACTATAAATAAAAAGGAGCGTGACTTTTTAATTACAAAATATCCAATAGTGCCCACTTTTTACATGCTCCCAAAAGTGCATAAGTCCATACAGGAACCACCAGGGCGCCCAATAGTCTCGGGAATTGGGAGTCTGTTTGAACGTCCATGTACCTATCTGGATTTTTATTTGCAGCCTTTGGTTTTTTCTTTAGGTTCATTTATCAGAGACTCCTCCCATCTTATTAATCATCTGGATGGACTTTTGTTGAACGAAAATGCCCTGATTATTACATTGGATGTCGAATCCTTATATACCTGCATAGAACATTCACTGGGAATACAAGCTGTTTCTCATTATTTGGATTTACGAATGACAGGCGACCGTCTACATGCCTCCTTCATTTTGGACTTACTGAGGTTTGTGCTCGAAAACAATTATTTAGTTTTTGATCGTACATTCTTTAAACAGATGTCCGGTACCGCCATGGGTGCCAAGTGTGCACCCTCTTACACCAACCGATTTTTGGGTTGGTAGGAGGACACGTATGTACGCCATTAAACCTTTTTTCAGGCACATGTTATCAGGTGGTACCGGTATATTGATTATGTCCTTTTCTTTTGGTCAGGTTCATTGGTGGAATGCAAGAGTTTTATTTCAACTTTGAATTCTAATTCTTGGAATATCTCTCTTACCTCTAGCATTTCCAATGTCTCTGTGGACTTCTTGGATTTGAGGATCTCCAAAAATGGAGGGCGTTTATGTACTTCACTCTTTCGGAAAGCAACGGCATCAAATAATTTGCTTCATTATAGCAGCTTTCATCCCCCACATGTCCATAATGGCATACCCAAAGGACAATTCTACAGAATCAAGAGGAACTGTAGTGAACAGAGTCAGTTCCTGAAGGAAGCCAGATCGCTTTTCACCCGGTTCAGGGAAAGGGGATACCCTAGGCGGATTATTGCACAAGCCTGTCAGGCCTTTGACCGTAAGGAACGCAAAGAATTGTTGGAACCAAGACAGCAGAGGGACTTCTCGACTACTAACATAATTACCACCTATAATAATCGGTGGACGGAGGTCCACGATATTCTTTGTAAGAACTGGAACATTCTGTTGAGCGAACCCAAAGTGATTCCATTTGTTGGTGAACGCCCTCGACTCATTGCTAAACGAGCAAAAAATCTCAAGGACTCTCTATGTGCCAGTCATTTTAAACGCCCCACAGAATTGTTGGGCAGGGGGACAAAAATAATCGGTAAATACCCCTGTGGGGGGTGTACAATCTGTCCATTTGTTGTTTCTAACAATTTTTTGGACCTTTCAGTCTTTCCAAGTTGCATCCGGACCACCCTGTATTCTAACTGTCATACACGTAACGTTATTTACATCATGGTTTGCAGTTGCCCAAAAATCTATGTTGGCCAAACGAGCCAAGAACTTTGTTGACGCATTCAACATCATTTTTCAAATATTACGTGCGCACGAAGGGACCAGGGACTTGGTAAACCTATTACCTCCTTGGCCAATCACTATCTAACTTGCCATAATGGCCTTCCAGGGAAAACTCGTATCATGGTGGTTGACAAGGTGAAGACTTCAATAAGGGGTGGTCGGTGTACTGATGCACTTCTTAGGAAGGAGTCTAGGTGGATTTTCGATCTACATAGTTTGACACCAGAAGGCCTCAATGAGGAATGGCTATTCACCGGTTTTTACAAGAAATAAATCTTGTCAGCTATGCTTTTTGCTATTAATATTATTTCTTTAATATGCTGAGCAAAGGGTTCATGATCTGCCATTATGGAATAAACATTTTTATATGTCAGAAAATGTTATTGGCTACTCCAGAATGCAAAAAATAAAAAAGAAATTCTCTTCATTGTCATTTATGGCAGATTTCTTTGCTATCTTTGGACTCAGCTTGGCATTTGTTGGCCTGTTGTTATTTCCATCAACCCGTCATACTGGGTCCTAAGCTTTTATATTTCAGAAGGTGGGGGATATGCAATGGTGATAACTCTAAAGGGATTAATAGGTGTAAAAATCATCGGTATATTGGGACATCTGTGGGGTTCCTTTTTTGAGGTCCCCTTTTTGAATCTTTGTCTATTCATTCATTTTGGGTTTTACTATCTGCTTGTATCACCATATATATGTTTTATATATTTCCGATGCCTTATTTTTGGCTGCAAGTCACCATACAGGGTATTTGTTTTTTCTATACATATGCGGTCATGCTTGCTGCACACTTATTCCTACAATGCCTGCGCCGTATGTACTTTGCTTGTGGTCATGTCCGTATTGGACTGACCTCCATTGTGCCTGCGTCGCATACTTTATGTCTTAGCTTTTGATTGCAAGTCACTATATAGGATGTTTACTCTCTCTATACATGCGTGGTTATATTTATCAGGTCCTGATTTGTATTACGCCTGCACTGTCTGTGACCTTATTGGCTTCTGCGTTTATGGTGCATGTGCATTACCTAATTGTCATTTTTCATTGAAGGTTTTTTGCTTGATTAATCATCAATGTGGTCATACCTGTTCTGAACCGATTTTCAGTATACAGATGTTATATATATATATTCTATATTATGCCCTATTCTTGGCTGTAAGTCATAATGTAGGCCATTTGTCCTTTTTCACATATGCGTGGTTATGCCTGTACGGCATTAATTTTCTCTGCGCTTGTGCCATCTGTGCATTGGACTGTGCCGCATATTTTATGCATTACTTTTGGCTGTAAATCATTATACAGGGTGTCTACTCTCTACATACAGTGGGGAAAAAAAGTATTTAGTCAGTCAGCAATAGTGCAAGTTCCACCACTTAAAAAGATGAGAGGCGTCTGTAATTTACATCATAGGTAGACCTCAACTATGGGAGACAAACTGAGAAAAAAAAATCCAGAAAATCACATTGTCTGTTTTTTTTTTCATTTTATTTGCATATTATGGATGGAAAATAAGTATTTGGTCAGAAACAAAATTTCATCTCAATACTTTGTGATATATCCTTTGTTGGCAATGACAGAGGTCAAACGTTTTCTGTAAGTCTTCACAAGGTTGCCACACACTGTTGTTGGTATGTTGGCCCATTCCTCCATGCAGATCTGTTTTTGGCTTTTCGCTTGGCATCACGGACTTTCAACTCCCTCCAAAGGTTTTCTATAGGGTTGAGATCTGGAGACTGGCTAGGCCACTCCAGGACCTTGAAATGCTTCTTACGAAGCCACTCCTTCGTTGCCTTGGCGGTGTGCTTTGGATCATTGTCATGTTGAAAGACCCAGCCACGTATCATCTTCAATGCCCTTGCTGATGGAAGGAGGTTTGCACTCAAAATCTCACGATACATGGCCCCATTCATTCTTTCATGTACCCGGATCAGTCGTCCTGGCCCCTTTGCAGAGAAACAGCCCCAAAGCATGATGTTTCCACCACCATGCTTTACAGTAGGTATGGTGTTTGATGGATGCAACTCAGTATTCTTTTTCCTCCAAACACGACAAGTTGTGTTTCTACCAAACAGTTCCAGTTTGGTTTCATCAGACCATAGGACATTCTCCCAAAACTCCTCTGGATCATCCAAATGCTCTCTAGCAAACTTCAGACGGGCCCGGACATGTACAGGCTTAAGCAGTGGGATACGTCTGGCACTGCAGGATCTGAGTCCATGGTGGCGTAGTGTGTTACTTATGGTAGGCCTTGTTACATTGGTCCCAGCTCTCTGCAGTTCATTCACTAGGTCCCCCCGCGTGGTTCGGGGATTTTTGCTCACCGTTCTTGTGATCATTCTGACCCCACGGGGTGGGATTTTGCGTGGAGCACCAGATCGAGGGAGATTATCAGTGGTCTTGTATGTCTTCCATTTTCTAATTATTGCTCCCACAGTTGATTTCTTCACTCCAAGCTGGTTGGCTATTGCAGATTCAGTCTTCCCAGCCTGGTGCAGGGCTACAATTTTGTTTCTGGTGTCCTTTGACAGCTCTTTGGTCTTCACCATAGTGGAGTTTGGAGTCAGACTGTTTGAGGGTGTGCACAGGTGTCTTTTTATACTGATAACAAGTTTAAACAGGTGCCATTACTACAGGTAATGAGTGGAGGAAAGAGGAGACTCTTAAAGAAGAAGTTACAGGTCTGTGAGAGCCAGAAATCTTGATTGCTTGTTTCTGACCAAATACTTATTTTCCACCATAATATGCAAATAAAATGAAAAAAAAACAGACAATGTGATTTTCTGGATTTTTGTTTCTCAGTTTGTCTCCCATAGTTGAGGTCTACCTATGATGTAAATTACAGACGCCTCTCATCTTTTTAAGTGGTGGAACTTGCACTATTGCTGACTGACTAAATACTTTTTTTCCCCACTGTATGCACGTCTGTATTTATCAGGTCTTGATTTGTACTGCGCCTGTGCCATCTGCGACCTTATTGGTTTCAGTTTCGTTTTACCTTCGGCGCATGCGCACTAGCCATTTCTGGACGCCAGCTCCATGAACGCTGAACTAAATTCTCCATATGCAGGTATTTGACCTTAATTTTGTGGCATGTAAAGGAGACGCCGCTAACGACAGGGGTTCACCTCCATTTCCCCTGAGGAAACCACGCCAGAGGTGGCAATACGCGTGGGGTGGTATCCCCCCTCCTTTCATTAGATCTTGCGGGCATTAGGCTCTATTCAAATATCTATGCAGGGCCTATCTTCATGGGTTCACAATCCTCAGGTGGATTGTGCATATGCACACCTTTCATTGTGGAGACTATTTAGTCTCTTCCCTATTAGGCCTTAGTGACTCAAGCGTTTATTAATATTTTTTCTGCTTGCACGTTACCAGGTTTTTTGAGGCATCTCACTTTATGGACCTATTTTGGATATTGTAAACATTGTTTTGGGTTTCACATTTTTTGCTCATTAATGTCCCAATAGTGGGGTTACAGGTCTCCATGGCTACCTGTTTGGTCTTCATGGTATGCAAATGGTTTATTTTAAGCAATGTTTATTATGTTTCATCTTGATACACCATTCTATTTAATATAGGGTCCATATAGGTCTTATTTTACTGGAGACATCTTACATTTTTTGGACTCATTTTGGGAACTGCAAACCATGTACCAGGCTATATAGCACTTTATTGTGCAAATTATTGTCTCAATATGAGGGTTCGTGCACTTACAGCTACTGTACCTACTAATTAGGTCCATTTGATCATTCTTTGGTATTATTATTATTATTATTATTATTTATTGTTATAGCGCCATTTATTCCATGGCGCTTTACATGTAGGGAGGGGTATACATAAAAACAAGTACAATAATGTTAAACAATACAAGTCATAACTATTACAGGAGGAGAGAGGACCCTGTCCACGAAGGCTCACAATCTACAAGGGATGGGTGAAAATACAGTAGGCGAGGGTAGAGCTGGTCACGCAGCGGTTTGGTCGATCGGTGGTTACTGCAAGTTATAGGCTTGTCGGAAGAGGTGGGTCTTCAGGCTCTTTTTGAAGGTTTCGATGGTAGGTGAGAGTCTGATATGTTGTGGTAGAGAGTTCCAGAGTAGGGGTGATGCGCGAGAGAAATCTTGTATGCGATTGTGGGAAGAGGAGATAAGAGGGGAGTAGAGAAGGAGATCTTGTGAGGATCGGAGGTTGCGTGCAGGAAAGTACCGGGAGATGAGGTCACAGATGTATGGAGGAGAAAGGTTGTGGATGGCTTTGTATGTCATGGTTAAGGTTTTGTACTGGAGTCTCTGGGCAATGGGGAGCCAGTGAAGGGATTGACAGAGGGGAGAAGCTGGGGAATAGCGGGGGGACAGGTGTATTAGTCGGGCAGCAGAGTTTAGAATAGATTGGAGGGGTGCGAGAGTGTTCGAGGGGAGGCCACTGAGCAGGAGGTTGCAGTAGTCAAGGCGAGAGATAATGAGGGCATGGACTAGGGTTTTTGCAGATTCTTGGTTGAGGAATGAACGGATTCGTGAAATATTTTTGAGTTGAAGTTGGCAGGAAGTGGAAAGGGCTTGGATATGTGGTTTGAAGGAGAGATCAGCATCAAGGATTACCCCGAGGCAGCGAGCTTGTGGGACTGGGGAGAGTGGGCAGCCATTTACTGTAATGGATAGGTTCGTTGGGGGGGTCACGTGAGATGGGGGAAAGATGATGAATTCTGTTTTGTCCATGTTAAGTTTCAGAAATCTGGTAGAGAAGAAGGATGAAATAGTGGACAGACATTGAGGGGTTCTGGTTAGCAGGGAGGTGATATCTGGTCCAGAGATGTAGATCTGTGTGTCATCAGCATAGAGATGATACTGAAAGCCATGAGATTCTATAAGCTGTCCCAGGCCAAAGGTGTAAATGAAGAAGAGCAGGGGTCCTAGGACTGAACCTTGTGGGACTCCGACAGATAGGGGGCGAGGTGAGGAGGTGGTGTGTGAGTGGGAGATGCTGAATGTCCGGTCTGTTAGGTATGATGAGATCCAGGACAAGGCCAAGTCTGTGATGCCAAGGGATGAGAGGGTCTGTAATAGTAGGGAATGGTCCACTGTGTCAAAGGCAGCCGACAGGTCCAGGTTCAGGAGGAGGAGGACAGAGTAGTGTTGCTTGCTCTTGGCAGTTAAGAGGTCATTGGTGACCTTAGTAAGGGCAGTTTCGGTGGAGTGGTGTGACCGGAAACCAGATTGTAAGCGGTCGAAGAGGGAGCAAGAAGAGAGATGGGAGGACAGTTCAAGGTAGACGTGTTGTTCCAGTAGCTTGGAGGCATAGGGGAGAAGTGATATGAAATGTGATATGTGATATGATATGAAAAATGAGGCAAAGTCTTCAGCTGAGATGAGTGGGGAGGGAGGAGGTGCTGGGGGACGGAGGAGAGAATTGAAGGTGTTGAATAACTGTTTAGGGTTGTGAGACAGGGCGGATATGAGCGATGAGAAGTAGGTTTGTTTAGCTGTGGTGAGTATGGTCTTGAAAGTAGTGAGAGACTGTTTGAATGCGATGAAGTGCTCGTTGGAGTGGGATCTTTTCCATCTGCGCTCAGCAGCCCTGGAAGCTTGCCTCAGTTCTTTGGTCAGGCTGGTGTGCCAGGGCTGTCTGTTGATTTTGTGAGCTTTGGTATGTGTATGTGGGGCAGCAGATGCCAAAGCTACAGCTATTGTGGTGTTATATAGAGCAGCAGCATCATCCGCATTGTGTAAGCAACTTATATCTGTGAGAGGGAGGAGGGATTCAGAGAATGAGTGTAGGTCAAGGTGTTCAAGATTTCTGCGAGGGTGTGAAAGTTTGTGGGGTGGGGATTGTAGACATGGAGTGGAGAGGGAAGAGAATGTGAGAAGGTTGTGGTCAGAGAGAGGAAGAGGTGAGTTAGAGAGGTTAGATAGGGAGCAGAGGCGGGTGAAGATGTGGTCCAGTGTCTGGCCATCTTTGTGGATGGCTGTAGAAGACCATTGAGTGAGGCCGAAGGAGGAAGTGAGAGATAGAAGTTTAGTGGAAGCTGAGAGGGAAGTGTCAATGGGGATGTTGAAGTCACCCATGATGATAGTAGGGATGTCCGCGGAAAGGAAATGAAGTAGCCAGGTGGTGAAGTGGTCAAAGAAGGTGGTGGCTGGCCCTGGGGGCCGGTAGATGACAGCCAGTTGGAGGTTGGAGGGGGAGTAGATGCGCACAGAGTGCACCTCAAAGGAAGGGAGGGTAATGGAGGGTGGCAGTGGGATTGGGGTGAAGGAGCAGGTATCTGACAGGAGAAAACCAACTCCTCCGCCATGTTTGCTGCTGGGGCGGGGGGTGTGAGAAAGGTGGAAGCCACCATATGAAAGTGCAGCAGGAGAGGCTGTGTCAGAAGGGGTGAGCCAGGTTTCGGTGATGGCGAGGAAGGAAAGTTTGGTAGTAACAAAAAGATCATGGATGTAGGAAAGCTTGTTGCAGACAGAGCGAGCGTTCCACAGAGCTCCTGTTAGTGGGACTGGGGAAGCGGGGGCTGGGTGAATGGGTATAAGGTTGGAGTGGTTACGGAAGGTTGTGATAGAGCGTGGATGGGAGGTAGAAATGACTGTGGGAATGTGGTGAGGAGGACCAGGATTTGGAGAGATATCACCAGCAGTGAGAAGGAGCAGAGAAAGTGTTAGCAGGTGGGAGCAGGAGAGGGCATGAGGGGGCTGTCTGTGTTTGGAGACAGAGGATTGCATGTTAAGGAACAGTTTTGAGGAGGAGGTGAGGTGGATGGGGAGGATTGAAGAAGAGATGAAAAGTTCCTTACTAGGAGTAGGGATTAGGGTATGCAAAACTACTTGTTTGCTGTATTGTTATTTCTGTTTGGCCTTGTTATATTGTCACATCTAATTACACAGGCCTTATTCTATATATATATTTGTATTTTTTGTATGCCTTTGCCCAGCACATTGGAGGGGGTGAACATCAGGTTCTTCTTTCAGAACCTCTTCTATTTGGAGTGTCATTTATGGCCAATTTGTCCTGGCCTTTTAATTGTTTTTAATCTTTTCTCTTGTCATTGGTGTGTTTCTTTTTTGTATGCTGTTAACAGATAAAAATCTATCATTTTTTTCATATATTTATGTGATATACATTATTATTATTTTTCTAATTTCTCTGATTTTGGGGCTGATCGCGTCCAGTTTTGCACACCTCTTTTTCTTTCATTTTCATGAGGCTGAACTGAATAATGATGGCCTTGTTGATGCTGGTAGTCAACAAATGCCCTCTTCTGCTAACAAATCCTTTCCAACATATGCAGTGTAGAGTTCCAATGCGTGGGGACATCACACACCAGTCAGTGAGCCAGAAGCTGCAAACGTTGCTGAAGCACAGCAAGGGCGGTTGAAGCTGTAGCTGACTTTCTAAAATGGGCACACAGTCAGCGTACTTTCACAAGCAGATCCAGTAGCTCCGGGTAGGTTTTGAGAAAGCGCTGAACCATGAGGTTTAGCACATGGGCCAGGCATGGCACGGGTGTGAGCTCTCCTCGCCTCAGAGCTGTCACCAGGTTCCGACCATTGTCACACATGACCATGCCTGTCTGTAGGTTCAGCGGTGTCAGTCACAGATCTATCTGCTCTTTCAGAGCTGTCCACAACTCTTCAGCATTGTGCGGTTTGTCACCTGAGCATATTAGCTTCAGCACAGCTTGTTGGCACTTGGCTGAGGAAGTGCTGCAGTGCATTCAGCATGTGACTGATGTGCTGTAGACTGTGAGGGCAATCCAGATTGACGTATGGCCTGCAATCCTCGGGGTAGGGAGGACGTGCACCATCCCAAGGTCGGACTGTGTCCCAGCTTCCACTATGTTAACCCAGTGTGCCGACAGCGAGATGTACCATCCCTGCCTACAAGCACTTGTCCACTTGTCTGTGGTTAAGTGGACTTTTCCAGTAACAGCCTTGTTGAGGGCACGGCTAATGTTGTAGGACACATGCTTGTATAATGCTGGGATGGCACACCGGAAGAAAAAGTGGCGACTGGGGACCGAATACCTTGGGACGGCCGCCGCCATCAGGTTGCGGAAAGCTTCCATCTCCATGAGCCTAAAAGGCAACATTTCGAGTACTAGCTGATGAGAAATTTGTGAATTTAGTGCTGTGGCCTGTGGGGCGTTGGAGGCGTACTTCCGCTTGCGTTCCAATGAATGTGGTATGGACAACTGAAAGCTGAGCTGGGACAAGGATGTGGACGTGCTCGATGATGGTGCTAGCTGAGTGTGGGTAATGGCAGGTGTAGGGCAGGAGGCATCTTCACTTGCACCCTGGACAGTTGATTGGCTTTCACACACAACAGTGGAAGAAACAGTGGTGTTACCTGCAGACACTGTTCCTGGTGCCTGTGGTTCAGCCCACAAAGTCGGGTGCTTTGCTACCATGTGCCTGATCATGCTGGTGGTGGTCAGGCTGGTAGTTTTGCTACCCTTGCTGATGCCGGCATGGCATGTGATGCAAATGGCCTGTTTGGGGTTATCGGCAGAGTCTTTAAAAAACAATCAAACTTGGGAAGACCTTACAGTTGGACTGGCAACTTCCATCTTGTTGGTGTTGCGTGGAATGGTTGCCCGCCTTCTGTCTGCGGCTACCACACTGCGTCTTCCTGCCTCTTGTGGTGCTATGACTTCATCCCCCTGTGTGATGCTGTCCTAGCTCTGCATGTCGTCCTGCCAGGTTGGGTCAGTTACTACATCATTCACCACCGCTTCTTCCACTTCCGCACCCTGGTCCTCCTCTTGAGTTTCTGGCAATTGTGTCCCATCATCGTACACCTCTTGTAACACCTTTCCACCATCACCTTCATGTGACCGTGGCTGATCAAATATTTGGGCATCGCTACATGGAATCTTATATTGCCCTGCTTTGAGTGGACCGGGAGAGAGGCCCGATTCGATAAAAGGAAAAGTGAACAGCTCTTTGGAGTGTCCAAGTGTTGGATCAGTTGTCTCAGGACACTCAGCATGGTGGGAGGAAGGAGGATCAGGGTGAGGAATATGCGGTCCAGAGTCACGGCTACTCAGACTTGACCGTGTGGAAGACAGGGTGCTGGTGGTGGTGGCAAAATGACTGGAAGCATTATCTGTCATCCAACCAACTACCTTTTCACGCTGCTCTGGTTTCAAGAGTGCTGTTCTTCTAAAGAGCGCTAAAATTACAGGGCAAAGACCCGAGCTCCTGCCGAATAATCTCGGAAATGCTCGGTGCTCACTGAGTACACCGAGTACAGTGGGGTGAGTAACGAGTAGTGGCGAGCACGTTCGCTCATGACTACTCAAGTCCAATCAAAATATTATAGCAAGACCTCAATTTGGTAGAACATGCTTGAAAATCCTACAATATAAAAAAAAATCTGCAAATAATTGTGGATCAAAATTTGACAAAAGCAGTATAAAAGGATAATCTCAAGTAATCACAAATGTTTAACTGCAGCTACTACAGCAATAACTTTCTTTACATGTGTGATACATGAAATGGTCATTTAAAAGCTAAATTGTGTCCTTATTTTTGTTGTCTATTATTTTTGTCTTGTATTTACTACCGAAATTTGCGGAATACACTGAAATATTTAAATATTCTCAAAATTCAAAAAAATACTTTTTTAGAGCACTGTATTTTTTCTTAATTAGTAAAGGGGACCCCCGCATGCCATGTGGCTTAAGCTACAAACTTATTAATTTCCAGTAACCAGCTTCTTACATAAGCACTTCATTTTCTGCAGCTATAGTGGCATTTAGTGACAATTTTCCCTGATCGCTGCAATACTTTGTTCCCTGATTGGCAGGTCACACTTGTCTGAGTGATCTGCCTTAACGTAAAAAAACTTGCGTTTGCACCACCCCCTTTGAGAACACTGTCTGTGATAGGTTTCCAGGGTTGAAGACAGGTCACTCAGTTAAGAGTGACATGTCAATCAGAAGCAAAGAATGGTTGCAGATAGGGATTACTGTAAAGAGGACAGAGAGTTGAAAATTTAGGCCAACCCCTGTGCACTTGGGCTCATTGGCAGAAAAATTGAATAAAGGATCATTTTTTAACATAAATAAGGGTTATATAAGCAAAGGTATGAATTATTTGTGGATTATAGTGACCTAACATAGGAGTATTTGGCTTGTAGTAATAAAACCTGCCCTTTATATTCACTTGACACTTCCATAACATTTTGGCAAAGCAGATAAGGTATTTGAATCTTCTAATCTTGTAACTTGAGAACATGACTTTATGGGAAATTAGAAATTGGCTCAAATGCCCCTAAATATCAACTAAAATAAAACAAAATGAAGTTTTACTTAAAAATGAAGACTATAGATAAAACACATCTCTCCTCAGTCACACAACAGAGTGGGGTCTGAGAAAAAGTGAAGTACGTGAGAAAGGAAACAATTATTTTTTTACACAATATCATATCTAAGGAGTTCCAGATAATGAACAATAGCTTAAAAGATGACCCATTAGATGAGACAACATGGCTATCAAAAGTATTCTACAAAGCAACAGGGAATATCCTGTAGTTCCTCTGACACAGCAGGATTTGTGTATGATTAATATGACTGTCAGAAAACTTTATCTCAATAAAGTATGCAGCAGTTTCCATTTTAGTTCATTATAAATTGAAGGAGAAAGCAAATTGGATTGCTGGAAAAAGTAATTTTATTACAATTTTAGCTCCTCTTAGTAGAGTGTTAAGGTTCAAAATAAATTATTGGCTTGCTACATTTTCAAAAGGATGTGTAAGTTTGTTTTTACAAATTAAGGTAACCATTCTTGGATGACACTAACTTGCTATGCATTTTCTTTACCTAACTGATAAAATGTTTATGTAAAAGGATTTTAATATACATTGAGAGTCATAAATTCCAAATCTGAGTTTTCTTATTTACTGCATCAGACCATTCAATTCTAGAAATTTCTTTTTGCAACTTGATCTTAAAACTACCGATATTAGCCTCCTCTCCATATACCTAGTAATACAAAATCACAAACCTGTATATTCACCTCAGTTTCAGAGACATTCACAAAGTCCATAAATACTGACCTCATGAGAGTTTATTACAGTTCAAAATTAAAAGAAAGCAGTTGAAAGGAAATATCACACTGAACTCGCTACATTTCGGGGATATGCCACTTTCTCGAGAAAGCAAGAAAACATATACTGTGTGCATTTATATGACTGCGTTCTCTTTATATCTAGATTGTAAATTCTTAATAACCGGATGCTGGCTGTTTGTGTCTCCCTGGGTCAGGACCACTCCTCGGCGAAAGAGTGATTTGCTGCTTATTGAAATCTGCATCCAGGCTACTCCGACAACAGGGACTGGTAGCTGGTTGGCGGCTACCAACTTTATCACTGTCCCCCACTGAGGTCTCACTGCTTTGGGAAAATGTTGCCGAAAATAAGTCTCTGGCATGGTCGTAACTTGCGATCCCATATCTACTAGGCATCGCACAGCAAAGCCTTCGATCTCTGCCCATACCACTGGGCACCGCGCGACCAGGTCTTCTTGACTTCCTCCGTGTGATGGGCTCCAGCTCCGGGCGGCATCTCCACGGCTCAGGATCCTCTGCTGTTCTTGACCAGCGGGGCGAGTTTCCCCTGGAACGTGGGCACTCTCGGGCGGAGCGTCCCAATTCTCCACAATCGTAACCGGCGAATGGTCGTGGGGACCAACTTGGGTGGGGGCTGCGATGGTTCATGCCCCCTTTATCCGGCCCTGGCCGACTCATTGTGGCCGTACCATTCCCACGGGGACCGTCATCTCTTGCTCCTGCTCCCGAACCCGTGCCTCCTTCCCTATCTATGAAAAGGTCACATGTGGATCCACTCGCACCCGCTCTCGCAAAGCCTGTCTTGTCAGGGTGTCTTGTAACCCGGTCACTAACAGGTCACGTAATGTTACGTCCACGGTCCCCACGCCGACTTCATCCTTCCTTCCAATGGCTAAAAACAGTTCCTGCAAAACATTCATATACTGGGTCACTGTTTCCCCCTCTTTCTGCATGCATCTAAACATCTGGGTTCTCAGTTCCCCCACATCGGTCGGGTCCCCATAGGCCTCTTCTAAGATCTGTAACACCCTGACGAAGGTGTTTCGCTGCCCCCGGGGCCTCAACACTATGGTATCCCGGGCTTCCCCGTCCAACGCCATCAGGGCCACTTCTGCCTCTAGGCCCTGATATGTCTAAACCTAATAAAAAGTATAAATAAGATATGCATTTCATATTAAAAATTTCTCCCCTTCCAAATTGAGCTGGAATGCTGTCTGTTGTCTTGGGGAAAGTCACTCTTAAGATTGTCTACAAGTGTGTTTCGATACTCCAGCATGCACGCATCCCTTTCCGGGGAAAGTAGGGGAGGAATCTGGTTAAATTTACTCTTGAACCATGTATTTAACAGAGTGGCAACCCAGTAGTCAGCACAATTTCTAACCCTAAGAATAAGGTCACCATGGTGAAGATAGTGCAGCAAGAAGGTGCTCATGTGTCGGGCGTTTTCATGAGGCCTCCGTTCCCTCCCTCCAACCACAGACAACAGAGAGGAGATCATTATCCTCTTCATCTCCTGATTGTTGCACGTCCATCAACTCATCCTCCTCCATTTGTTCCTCGGCTCCTGCACTTTCACTAACAATTTGTCTGGTATCATGAGCCCCCCTTGATTGCTGTAACCCACCCTCCCACGGCACCTGCCTGTGAGATGACAGTTGGGAAATTTGAAATTTGAGATATTGTTATCCCCTTTGCATCCTCCGCTGCTTCGTTCCACCTCTTCTTCTGGGACCACCACCTCCTCATGCAGGCTATTCAAATTGTGCTCCAGCATGTAAATGACCGAAATAGTGATGCTGATGACGGCATTGTCAGCTCTAAATGTTATGAATGGGTCACCGAGGAGGATGGCAGGATCAGGCTAAGCCACCAGAAGACCAGGGAGGTTGGTAACTAAGTGGATTGCAGACCCCTGATCCTGTCCGCACAACTAGCAGTAGCCGTGGAGCATTCCTACGATGCCCTAGATGCCTCGTCACAGCTGGAGGACTAACTAAGTCTAAAGATAGAAAGATGAAATCTAAACTGCCCCGGAGCAGACCCCAAAGGCATAGACAGCCCCCAAACATATATTGTCGGTGAGACAAGATAAAACACAGGCAGAGAACAGACTGAGCAAATGGTGGGGACCAAGCTGCCTAGATAGGACAGGATAGAAAAGATAATGTCTGCAATCAAGCACAAAACCCTGAAAAAGTCCAACACTACTGATATACAAAAAACCTGAGATCACACGATCTCACCCCCGCTATATCAGCACTCTGGTATAAACTGGTAGCAAGCAAAATGATACTAACACAACAGGGGACTGAACAAGCTGCAACATATGAAGCAGGGCCCAGTGCTGCCCCCAGCAGGGAGCACGCTGAACCCTAGCAGCAAAGCAGAAAGCAAAAAAAAGACACAACCAGATTAGTTTCAAAGGATTAGCAAAATAATCACTTAGCTGAGCCATACAGATCAGGCAGGAGACAAAAGAGCTCCAAATGCACACTGAAGAAATCACCAGCAACCTCCAAGAGCAGCCAGTTCAATTATATGATCCCAGCCAGTAATCGCAGGTTTCCAATTATCGTCATCAGGTGGGGAACTTCCATCCACCTGGCTAGCTCCACTACTCTCAGCAACCACCAGAAGGAGCAGAGGGAGCTTCGGTTCAGAACTCCGAGCAAGAGAATTCACAGCAGCTAACCATCTTAGTTGCCATTTCAAAACTGTGCAGAAAGGTGCAGGGGTCCTTTATCTGTGCCCACTCCGCAAGCATGATTTGCACCACTTCCGTACTGCATTGGCCCAGGCTATGCAAAAGGACATGCTGCACCAGGGCTCGTCGCTGCTGCCACAGTGGCTGCAACATGTGCAGAGTAGAATTCCATCATGTCAGAACACTGTTAATCAAACAGTTGACCGGTAAGCAGAAAGACCTCTGTATTGATGCAAGTCAATGACCTGTGGGTTGCGATCATCAGAAGTGAGTACACAGCGACCATGCTTTCTGCAGCAGCGCATCCAGACCAGCAGAGCGACAGAGAAATTGCTGTACCACCAGGTTGAGGACCTGAGCCATGCAAGGCACGTGTGTGAACTTGACCTGGTGTAAGGCCACCACTAGGTTTGCACCATTATTGCACATAGCCTTCCTTTGCTCCAAGTTCACTGGAGACAGCCCTTGCTCTAACTCAACCTGGATAGCTGTCCGAATGTGATCTTCAAAGCATATTAATTTTAAAGCTGCCAGATTGTGGTGAACCATGTACAGTATGGAGGTGGGGGGAGATTCTATATGCACTATATGTGTCTAATTAAGGGAGAGGTTGAGCGCACAGGTGGAAGCCAAATAGGAGTTGGAGGAGCCATAAGCAGTGGAGGAATTGGTAGATACAGATGTTTGTCCCACAATCCTTGGGTAGTCAAAGACTTGTGGAGCAGCCCCTTTGCCCGCCAGCCACCAGTGCCCAGTTAGCGAGATGTAATGCCCCAGGCCATGTTTGCTCATCCAGGTGTCAGTGATGAAATGCATGCTGGCAGACATAGATTATTCTGTCCTCACTAATGAAGCAGACTTATGTAGCTATACATGCAGCTAAACAGCTATACCGGGGTCCAATAAGGGAGACTGTAGTTGAATTTGTATTTTATTGAACATGGTGGTATATTGGGGCAGTGAAACTACAAACAGAAACATATAAATACAATCATTACTGAATACATTATATGTAATACATCATCTGCACTAATAGCTAACCAGGGGAGAGCTAGCTAAGCATGCTGATCTTAGACAGGAATTATATACAGGAAGCATGTTTACATACCTGCGATGCTGACACAAGGGGGAAGAGAAATGAGATGTTCCCAGGAAGCAGGCTTGAGAGAAAATGGAGGACTGGAGGGAAAAATGGGGGCTGGACTAACCATGATCCTTTGCAAAACTTACCAGGGTGCCTTGCAACTTTCCCAAAATGCATTGTAAAGGGAGGGAAATAGAAAATGAAACTAAAACACACAACAACACTGCAGTTATGACTCTGGTCACTAGATGGAGCCAAAAACAATGAAAACATTAAATCTATGGAAGAAACTGAACATTATGGATATTGTCAGCAAATCACTGTACATATATAAACAAGCAGACAGTCAAAGATCATGAATTAAATGTCGGAGACAGAACATAGATTTTTTTAGGGAACAAGTGATGTTGTCTGCGACATGCTGGTGTAGTGCAGGCACACTTGCGACCGGTACTGGCCACAGCCAGAATTGGGGCAGAGGATGCAGTGCTCATCATGGTTGTATCACTTCCTGTCTGTGTGGGAAGCAGCAACCTCTTCATCCTCCTCATCCACCTCCACTGCGTAGCTACTCTGTTCTCACACTCCTCATCCTGAGTCACCCTCCTCCTCTTCTCATCAGAATCACATTCACAACATGGTGGTTAATGCCTGGTTACAAAGGTCTGGATTCTGCTTGGACTCTATTTTGTCTGGCGCTGGATCCAATATTAAAAAATGTGGGGCATCGGTGCAGATGCTTTCCTCCTCTGGAATTCTGTGAATCTTCAGAGCAGACCTCTGATACCCATGGAATAGAATGTGTGAACAGCGCTACAGAATGGCCCATCTGTGGTTCCATGAGTTGGGTGTTTGGAAATTTCTGACGCGGGGGAAACAAGGGTGATTGGGGTGCCATTTCTGGGTATTGTACAGTGTGTGATGTTAAGGTGGAGGAAGAGGAGGAGAGGCCACTTGATACACTACTTGCCATCCAATGGAGCCATGCTCTTTCTGAGCCTCATCCACATGGCATGCAGCTGCTTAAAAAAGGGAGTGGAGTAGCCTGTCCAATAACAGGTGTTGTCAGATGTCTCTGGATAGGATGAGAAGGTGCTTGTTCAGTTAAGCTTTTATTAACATTAGCACAAAACCCACCTATGCTTCAAACACCAAGCCTATTCCCCCTTCCTCCATGGCCTCGCTTTTTCCCATTCATGTTCTATGTAGCCTACCCCTCTTGAAACCTGCTGTTTCACAACCTTAGGCCCACAGCTATCAGTCACCTGTCACTAAATGAACAATAGCTATTTATTTTCTTAGTTAGTGTGCCTGAACAACATTCTTGTACTTAGCAATTTTTAATTTGAAATCTGGACTTTTCATTTGTTTCTAAGGGTCCCGTTACATTTAGCGATGCACCAGCGATCCTGACAACGATTTGACCTGGTCAGGATCACTGGTGCATCGCTAAATGGTCACTGGTGAGCTGCCAAACAGGCAGATCTCACCAGCTTCGCAGCGGCGATAAGCGATCAGTCGGCGGTCGCTCTTACCTGTCACACCACAACGATGATGACGACTTCCGCCTGTGTCCATGTGCTGCTAGTCGGCACCAGCGGGACACCAACGAGGAAAAAATGGTCCAGGACATTTGAGCGCCATCAGCGATATCCAGCAGGGGGCGGGTTTCAGGCACGTGTCACACAAAGCGAGATCGCTAGCAATATCGCTGTTGCTTCACAAAATCGGGGATTTTTTAGCGATATCACTAGCGATCTCGCTATGTGTAAAAGGCCCTTAAATCACAGTTATATCACACACAATTTGGATTAGTTAATTTGGCCTCCTGGCTGCACCCCATTATTAGGCCTAATGATTTTTAAGTGTAAATCTGGTCTTCTGATTTGTCACTGAAACACAGTTTTATCACTAACAATTTGGATTAGCTAATTGGGCCCCCTCGCTGCCCCCAATATTAGATCTAATGATTTTTAAGGAGAAAATCAGGCCTTCTGATTTGTCACTGAAGCACAATTTTATCGCAAATGATTTGGATTAGCTAATTGTGCCTCCTGGCTGTACCTCAGTATTAGGCCTAAAATAATTTTAGTGGAAATTTAGCCTTCTGATTGTTCTTTGAAACACAGTTTTATCAAAAACGATTTGGATTAGCTAATTGGACCTCTTGGCTGCACCCCAATATTTGTCCTAACAATGTTTTAGTGGAAATCTGGTCTTCTGATTTCTCACTGAAACACAGTTTTATAAAAAATGATTTAGATTAGAAAATGGGGCCTCCTCGCTGCACCCCAATATTAGGCGGAACGATTTTTAAGTGGAAATCTGACCTTCAGCTTTGTCTCTGAAACACAGTTTTATCACAAACAATTTGGATTAGCAAATGGAGCCTCCTGAGATTGTCACACAGTTTATGCACAATCTCTTTAGATAATGGAAGATCGATTTCACATAGGACAGGATCCTATTTAGCTAATAATAGTTCACTTGCAGCAATCTCATTAGCGGCTTCTCTGCATTATGTCACGGAGAAATTAGCGCTAGTAAAACAAGATATTCACTTTTTATATGACCAGGGACATGTGACTTTTGCAGCCAATTAGGGGTAGTGATGAGGGAGTATACTTGTTGCTCGGGTTACCCCACGCATGCTCAGGTGGTCTCTGAGTAATTTGCCGTGCTCGGAGATTTAGTTTTTGTCATCTCAGCTGCATGATTTGCGGCTGCTGGACAGGCTGATTACATATGTGGAATGCCTGTTTGTTAGGGAATTTCCACATGTATTCAGCTTGTATAGCAGCCACAAATCATGCAGCTGAGACGACGTAAACTATATCTCCGAGCACGCCAAAATACTTGGAGATCCAAGCAACCCGAGCAACGAGTATACTCGCTCATCACTAGTAGGGGGAAGACTAGGAATGTATGTAGGCCCTAAGTAGAAACCTCTATATTTTCCCTCATCTGACAGCTGCCTGGCAGTTTTACCCTCAGCAAACAGATAGTTTCAAATAAGTGTTTCTCATCTCTGTGTTGGTGGATTGACACCAATTCAACTGATACCTATCTTTATGGTATATTTAGGATATAGGGCTGTATAGGGACTTAGGGGGTTTGCCTATGTGGAGGGGGCATTTCAACAACATATAAGGGTGTCAACCTCCACTGACAGGCAGGAGTAGGAATCAGGTTCCATTGAGGGACCTCATAGGAATTTGAATACACCCCTCTATCTAATAGATGTATATATATATATATATATATGTGTGTGTTTGTGTGTGTGTTTTTGTGTTAGATTATCTTTGATTATAATAAGTATTTAATAAATAATATTTTTATTTTTTTTTTGTTTGTTTACGTACACTTCTTTATCTACCAAATAACAGTTCTTGATATTGTTCAAATAGGGATCGTTTTTGCACCACTCCTTGCGAAAATGCCACAGCTTCTTCTATTTACATCACCTCTGTATAAACACTAGCAAGGCTAGCATCTAATGCCCAGAATAGATCATTTTTTTAACTAATTTTACAATTTAAATAGCATAAAAAGTTTGTTACTGCAGTGTTGTTAAGTAGGCTGCTGGATACCACTTGATAACATCAGTTTTTCTATAGTTAGATAAGTTAGATAAGTTGAAGCTACTCAAACATTAAAGGGAACCTGACCCAATCCACAAGATGCATGTATCAGACACTGCCTAAGTGATTTCAGCCATATATGCTTAACTCTGAAGCTCTGTGACATTTCAGAAGAAAACGTAGTTTAGTAGTGGCAGGTAACCAAGCTGTCACGTTCACGCGTGGCTGGAAACAGCGCCTCCAGCACGGCGGATTTAGATGACACGCGTGACTCTGGATACAGTGCCTCCAGTGGGGCGAATTTAAATAATAAAACGTGCAGCTGGATACGCCGCCTCCAACAGGCGAATTTAGGTAATACACGTAACAAGTAAATCTGGAAACCCCGCCTCCAGTAAGGTGAATTTAAACAATAAGGGAAAAACCTGGGTAACAATAACAATGATGGCCCTGCGATAGGGAACGGGGAAGTGTAGACCTCCTGCACTCCCCTGAGTCAGTGGCTCTACACTCCTAACATTCCCTAGGCCGGTTCCGCACCGGGCGACGATCAGGAACCTAAAAAACCTGACTCGCCCTGCACCTAAACCCTCACTAGGGAAATGGTTCGTGCGGAAACTAATCCCACCACTGCACTAAACACACATAAGGAAAAGTGACAAAACAGGGGAACACCACTTAGCTTTGCTCTGTTGATTACGCTCCCAGAAACAGTGCCCACCACCTGCGTGCATCTTTTCCTCCAACCGGATCCATCACCATAGTGCAGCCTTGGAGCAAACAGAGTCCACCACCTGCGTGCAGCTATCCAGAAACAGAGTCCTGCAAATGAGTCCAGCTTTTCTGCCAAAAAGTCCAGCATGCTTGAGTCCAGCTCTCAGCAACAACGTCCAGCATTTTGAGTGCAGCTCTAACCCATAGCTGCCACTCCACCAATCCATGCATGAACACCTTGCTGACACCATAGCTGACGACTACACCAAGCCATGCCAGTCCTCCTTGCAGACACC
Source organism: Dendrobates tinctorius (assembly GCF_039654945.1). NCBI lineage: Eukaryota > Metazoa > Chordata > Amphibia > Anura > Dendrobatidae > Dendrobates > Dendrobates tinctorius. The sequence continues at coordinate 36,071,521 of NW_027361829.1, forward strand.
ATAGCTGCTACTCCAGGAATCTGACTGAGCTGCCCGCCACTCTCCTTTAGCTCCATCCTTCACCCAGGCTTGCTTGCAAATGAGGAACTATCACCAACAGTGATTGACACATCTGATACTCTTTTATAGAGCAATCACACCTGTTACTTAGTCATGTGCACAAACTAAGGTAACCAGAGTGCAATGACCCTAATGGCCACCGGGGGGAAAACTACAACTGAAATCACCACAGTGCAATGACCCTAATGGCCACCGGGGGCAAAACCACCTTTGGCACATAGCCAAAGGCAAAAAAGGTTACTTTGTGCATATAATCTGTCAGATCCATCCTGGATCATGACACAAGCCTCATGATGGACTAGTCAAACAGGCGGGTCCCTAGAGGCTTCTCCCCACCCGCCGCCTCAGAGTGTCAGGTCTCTCCCCATGTTCATGTACAGGGAGAAACCTGTCAAGCCAGAGAAGTGGGAAGGGAGAAGCATGTCAAACTATCCTCCCATTCATTTCAGCCCCAAGAAGGCTATTAAACCATACTTTTCTATGACATGCCACAGCGTTTCAGAGTTAATCATATATGGACAAAATCAAGCAGCCTGTATCTGATATACGTTGTCTGTGTGTTAGGGTTGGCAGATTGCACTAAATAAAATATAAATAAAGTGCAATTGCAACTCGGGTCTACCATGCAGAGATGTAACCTGCTGCTAGTGTGAATGATGACAGAACAAAACAGCGAGCGTTCACCTTAGCTGCAAAGCGTTAACGCCACAGAGTGGGATTGGAACACTGAGTACCAAACTCTGATACTTCACAGAGAGGTACAGCACTGAGTATGCTAAGTACTATACCCTGTTAACCTCACAGGGAAGTTAGCACATGGATTGAGCTAGCTCTGCAACTAAACTGTGCTAACTGCGCACACGAATGAAGCAGATGCTGAGCCAAAGGAAAGTACTGTTATGACGCTAGGTACAATACCCTGTTGCCTTAATAGAGAAGTATAGCATAAGGGTTGAGGTTGCTCTGTAACTGAACAACACCAGACAATGCTTGGGATCCATCCCATGCAGCGGGAGAATTCTGATGCCTAACATTATCCCCCCGCAAGCATCCCCCCCGGCGATGTTCGCAACGCTCGAAGGCCGCAATAAGCTTAGGGGAATGAATGTGCTCAATAAGCTCCCATGTCCTATCCTCTGGTCCACAACCCTTCCAATCAACCAAAAAAAACTTCACCGTGCACCACCTTGGACCCGACAATAGCATTGACCTCAAAATCATCCAAGGATGTATCCGAACCCCCAGCAGGAGTCCCAGAAAACCGTGCCAAATACACGGGTTTTAAAAGAAACACATGAAAAGTGTCAGTGATATTCAAATGCGGTGGAAGACTGAGGTGATAAACTACAAGATTCACCTGCTCAAGAACCTTGAAAGGACCTAAGAAGCAGGGAGCAAATTTTTGAGCTCTACACCCAGCTTGAAGTCATGAGCTGACAGGCACACTAAATCTCCCAGTGCAAAGACTGGAGCAGGATGGCGAGGCGCGTTCGCGGAAGCCTTCATTCTGTACTTTGACAGTCTAATTGCATCTTGCGTGTGGTCCCAGATGTCATGAGCCTCCACTGTCCAGTCCACCACCCTCAAGTTGGAGGACAAGACGGGCATGGGCATGGGGACACGCGGATGCTGACCGTAGTTCAGAAGAAAAGGAGTCTTCCCCATGGAATTGGAGACGACATTATTTAAAGCAAACTCTGCCCATGGCAGCAGGGAAGACCAGTTGTCATGCCTGGTGGACACAAAATGCCATAGATAAGTTACTAGTGTATGACTGGTCCTCTCCACCAGCCAATTCATCTCAGGATGATATGCGGATGACAAATTGAGCTCTATACTGAGCAGACAACAAAGTTCCCTCCAGAAACGAGACGTGAACTGAGGACCCCCGGTCACTGACAATCTTGTCAGGCATCCCATGAAGGCAGAATCACAATATCACTAGAGTCCATGCGGATGGTATTCGAGGAAGAGGGACCAGGTGTACCATTTTAGAAAAATGATCGCTGAGGACCCAAATGACCCTATTATTATGGGACTTAAGCAGGTCCACGATAAAGTCCATCCCGACCATCTCCCAGGGCCAATCTGCCACAGGTAAGGGATAGAGCAAGCCTGCGGGTCTCTGCCTGGAGGGCCTATTCCTGGCACATGAAACACAGGCTTGCAAGTAGTCCTTGACATCTCACGCTATCCGAGGCCACCAATAAGGCCTTTCTAAGAGCTCAGTGGTCCTTTTGATGCCGAAATTACCTCCCAATTTGGAGGTGTGTGCCCACAAGAGAACCTCCGACTGCAGATTAGGTGGTACAAAAGATTTGGCCAGAGTTACCTGCTCAAGAGACACCGGTGCCACCATTCAAAGACTCTCCAAAGAGACTTTTAGATGTGACTTGTCCCCATCCTCGGACGAGACTACTGATCGAGACAGGGCATCGGCACATAAATTCCTCTCTCCGTACAGAAAATGGATGGTAAAGTTGAACCGGGAGAAGAATAAGGACCACCTGGTCTGGAGAAAGTCAGCCGTTGGGCTGTCTGCAGGTACAGGAGTTTTTCATGGTCAGTAAAAACTTTGAAGGGATGCCGCACTCCCTCCAGGAGATGTCTCCACTCCAAAAAGGCCAATTTCATGGCGAACAGTTCCCTGTTCCCAATGGAATAATTTCTCTCTGCTGGTGAAAAGGTCTAAGGCTAGTTTCAGACTAGGGTATTTTACATGCAGCGCACAGCACCGCTAAGCCCTGCCCCCTGCCCGCCCCGTCCGGTCATTTCCTCCTACTATCGCACACGGCTGCATGCGATCTGCGCACCCTATCTTTAGCATAGGGTGCGCAGACCGTGCGCTAGTAGGATTTTTGCGTGCGCTGCGCACTTTTGAAGGTGCGCCGAGCGCACCAAAATGCAATATGGTGTGCTCGGCGCACACTGGCACACCTTCAAAAGTGCACAGCGCACGCAAATATCCTACTAGCGCACGGCCAGTGCATGGTCTGCGCACCCTATGCTAAAGATAGGGTGCGCAGATCGCATGCAGCCGTGTGCGATAGTAGGAGGAAATGAACTGACGGGGAGGGCAGGTGGCGAGGCTTAGCGGCGCCGTGCGCTGCATGTAAAATGCGCTAGTCTGAAACCAGCCTTAGAGAAGAAGAAACATGGATGTTTTCAACCTTGAGCATTCTTTTGATGCAGGACTGCCCCAGCACGAACGGAAGAGACCTCCAAGATGAAAGGCTTATTGGCATCGGGAGAATGAAGAACTGGTTCCCTTGTGAAATGGGACTTCAGGGAGGTCAAGCCCTTGGAGACTTCCTCAGACCACTGCCTAGGATTAGCTCCCTTCTTGGTGAGGGCTACCAGCGGAGCTGTTAATGTGGAGAAGTGGGGAATGAAATGGCGGTAATAATTGATGAAACCCAGAAGACGCTGCACCGCTTTAAGGGAATGAGGCTCCTGTCAGTTCAACACCGATTGCAGCTTGGCAGGGTCCATAGCTAAGCCCTTGTCCGAAACAATATACCCAAGGAAAGGTAGAGACTCCTGCTTAAAAACACGCACTTCTCCAGTTTGGCAAAAAAAATTGGCACGTAAGAGCTCAAAGACTCTACACACATCTTTACGATGGGCATCAACATATGAGGAATAAATGAGCATATCATCCATATATACTAATACAGATGTGGATAACAATTCCCGAAAAATTTCATTTACCAAGCCTTGAAATACTGCAGGAGCATTACAGAGACCCAACTGTTGTGAGTTCATTTTCCCCTTCACCGTTAATGTCTGATGAACTCCCTCTGCTGGTGAAGAGAGGTAGTGAAATTGATTGGATTGGGAAGAACCTGTCATCTGAACAGGTGGAGCCTGATTGGACACCCGGAATCACTGAGTGGATATAAGGCAGCCGACGCCCTACAGGGGTGCTGGTGATCCTTTCTGCGCTGAGCTCTTGCAAACCAGCTCAGTACCTGTCTTCAGAAAGCTAAGTATTTGCTCTCTTATTTTTCCATGAGATATTGTCTGTTTACTTAGTGTTTGTGTTCTGCCTGCCTTTGTTGGTACAGGCTGAGCTCCATTTTTGTCTCTGGTCAAGTTGATCTTTTGCTCAGTCTTCAGAATATACCTGAGTGCTGATATAGTGTTTTTGAAGTCTAGTGACTTCAGGGCCTTTTTTCTATCAGACGTGTTGGACATTATTTTGGCAGTATTTTTGCGGATTGCAGCCAGCATCTTTTCTGTCCTTTCCTATTTAGTTAGTTGGGCCCCATCGTTTGCTCAACCTGTCTTTCTGTCTGTGTTTGTGTTTTCATCTGCTTTTCACCGACAATACATGTTGGGGGCTGTCTATTACATTGGGGTCTGCTCTGGGGCAGTTTAGATTTCCCATTTCTTTCTTTAGGCTTATTTAGTTCTCCGGCTGTGAACGAGGGGTCTAGGGCACCGTAGGTTTTCTGGACTTAGCTTGTATTTTTGTTTTTTCCTCCTTCGGTGACTCATTCATAACAGAATCACCAGCCATACCACAGATTCTAGGGTACTCAATAGCAGGAGAGAATTGTAAAAAAAAAAAAAAGTGTCAGAATTTTTTTTTTTGTTTTGTGTATATTTTTTCCTCTATGTCTTTGAGGCCGTAGGGGGAATTTTTTTTCTTCTCAATGGAGATTAAGCAATTGTCTGATCGTGTGGAGCAGCTCGCTGCTGAAGCACGGGGAATTTCCGCCTATCTTGCTCATTCACATGTTGCTGAACCAATGATCCCTACTCCTGATGTGTTTTTTGGGGATCGGTCTAAATTTTTGAACTTTAAGAATAATTGTAAATTATTTTTTGCCTTGAAGCCTAACTCATCAGGGAGCTCCGCGCAGCAGGTTAAAATTGTCTTCTCTTTGCTGCGCGGCGATCCTCAGGATTGGGCATTTTCTTTGAAACCTGATGATCCTATTCTAGCTAATGTGAACGCATTTTTTCAAGCCTTAGGGCTGTTGTATGATGAACCTAATGCTATTGATCAGGCTGAAAAGGCCTTGTTGGCATTGAGCCAGGGTCAGGATGCTGCAGATTTGTACTGTCAAAAATTCTGAAAGTGGGCGGTCCTTACTACTTGGAATGATGGTGCCTTGGCAGCTCTCTTTCGGAAGGGTTTGTCAGAAACCATAAAAGATACTATGGTGGGATTTCCTGTTCCCTCTGGTCTTGACGATTCTATGCCATTAGCCATTCAGGTTGATCGGCGTTTGCGCGAATGCAAAACTGCACGAGAGGTGTTGCCACCTGTTGAACAAATGTCTGAACCTATGCAATGTGATAGAGTTTTGTCTAGGGCGCAACGTCAGGAGTTCAGAAGGTGTAATAAGCTGTATTTTTTCTGTGGAGATGCCTCGCATATTATTTCTGTCTGCCCTAAGCGAGAGAAATGTTTTGCACACACATTTGCTGTGGGCGGTGCTCAACCTAAGTTTCTTCTGGCAATTACTCTGATCTGCTCCCTGTCCACATTTTCCGCTAAGGCTTTCGTGGATTCGGGAGCAGCTCTGAACCTGATGGACTTGAATTTTGCTAAACGTTGTGGATTTCCTATGACACCTCTGCGGACGCCTATCCCTTTGAGGGGTATTGATGCTACTCCTTTGGTGAAGAATAAACCTCAGTTTTGGACCCAGGTGGTAATGCGGGTCGCACCAGATCATCAAGAAAATTGCAGATTCTTGGTGTTGCATAATCTGCATGATACCATTGTTCTGGGGTTTCCCTGGTTACAAATCCATAATCCAGTTTTGGATTGGAAATCTGTGTCTGTGGTGAGTTGGGGTTGTTGGTGTGCCCTTAGTGACACTCCTGTTTTCTCCACTTCTCCCCAGTCGCATGATGTTCCTGACTATTTGGCTGATTTTTATGATGTATTTAGTGAGAATGAGTCTGCGTCTTTGCCTCCTCATAGGAGTTATGACTGTGCAATTGAGCTGAGCCCTGGGTGTAAATTTCCCAAGGGTCGACTTTTCAATTTATCTGTACCCGAGCACGAGGCCATGCGATCCTATATTAAGGAGTCGTTGGAGAAGGGTCATATTAGACCATCCTCTTCACCCTTAGGTGCTGGGTTTTTTTTTGTGGCCAAGAAGGATGGTTCATTAAGGCCTTGTATTGACTATGGTTCCCTCATCAAAATTACTGTTAAATATCAGTATCCGTTACCCCTGATTTCTGATCTATTCTCTAGAGTTAAAGGTGCTTGCTGGTTTACCAAGCTTGACCTCAGGGGGCGTATAATCTTATTCGCATTAAGCATGGGGATGAATGGAAGACGGCGTTTAATATTCCAGAGGGACATTTTGAGTACCTGGTGATGTCTTTTCGGCTCACTAATGCCCCTTCTGTCTTCCAGTGCTTCATGAATGATATTTTCCGAGACTTTGTGGATAAATTTTTGATCATCTATCTGGATGATATTTTGATCTTTTCCAAGGATTGGGACTGTCATGTGGAACATGTTCGGACTGTGTTCCGGATTTTGAGGGAGAATTACCTGTATGTCAAGGGATCGAAATGCCTTTTTTGGGTACAGAGGATTTCATTTTTGGGATTTATTTTGTCTCCGTCAACTATTGAAATGGACTCGGCCAAGGTACAGACCATTTATGATTGGGTTCAGCCCACTTCTTTGAAGGCCCTCCAGAAGTTTTTGGGTTTTGCTAATTTTTATCGTAAATTTATAGCTAATTTTTCTGGTATTGCCAAACCATTGACTGATTTGACTAAGAAGGGTGCTGATGTGCTGAATTGGTCTCCGGAGGCTGTTTCTTCCTTTCAGGAGCTGAAGCGAAGGTTCACTTCTGCTCAGGTTTTGCGGCAACCTGATGTCTCACTCCCGTTTCAGGTAGAGGTGGACGCTTCTGAGATTGGTGCATGAGCTTTTTTGTCCCAAAAAGATCCGGTAACATCTAAGATGAATCCCTGTGCTTTCTTTTCCCGAAAGTTCTCCCCATCTGAATGTAACTATGATGTGGGGAATCGGGAACTGCTGGCCATGAAATGGGCATTTGAGGAGTGGAGACATTGGTTGGAGGGAGCTAAACATCATGTCGTGGTCCTTACTGACCACAAGAATTTGATTTACCTGGAGTCGGCCAAACGCTTGAATCCTAGACAGGCTAGGTGGGCCTTGTTTTTCACACGTTTTGATTTTGTTGTCTCTTTTCTTCTGGGCACTAAGAATGTCAAGGCAGACGCCCTCTCTAGGAGTTTCTTTGCTGATTCTCCTGTTGTGACCAAGCCTGCTACCATCTTAGGTGAGGGGGAAGTTCTTTCTGCCATCTCGCCCGATTTGAGACATGCTCTGGAAGAGTTTCAGGAGGACAAACCTGAGCGTTGTCCTATTGGAAAATTGTATGTTCCTGACCAGTGGAGGAAGAGAGTGATGTCTGAAGTTCATTGCTCTGCATTGGCTGGTCATCCAGTTATTTTTGGTACTAGAGATTTGGTGAGTCGGTCTTTTTGGTGGCCCGCCTTGTCTCGTGATGTCAGGAGTTTTGTGCAGTCCTGTGGCACTTGCACCCGGTCTAAACCTTGTTCTCGCTCTAGTGGGTTGCTGATGCCTTTGCCAGTTCCCAGGAGGCCATGGACCCATATTTCAATGGATTTTATCTCTGATATGCCTGTCTCTCAGAGAATGACTGTTATTTGGGTGATTTGTGATAAATTCTCTAAGATGGTCCATCTTGTACCACTCCCTAAGTTGCCATCTTCCTCAGAGTTGGTGCCCTTGTTTTTGCAAAAGGTGGTTCGCTTGCACGGGATTCCTGAGAACATTGTATCTGACAGAGGAGTTCAGTTTATTTCTAGATTTTTTAGGACTTTCTGTTCCAAGCTGGGAATTCAGTTGTCCTTCTCCTCTGCGTTTCACCCTCAGACCAATGGGCAGACGGAGAGAACAAACCAGACTTTGGAGTCGTATTTGAGATGTTTTATTTCTGCTGATCAGGATGATTGGGTTTCATTTTTGCCCTTGGCCGAATTTGCTTTAAATAATAGAGCTAGTTCTGCCACTTTGATGTCACCTTTTTTTTGTAACTTTGGGTTTCATCCTCAATTCTCTTCAGGGCAGGTGGAGTCTTCTGCCTGCCCAGGTGTTGACACTGTGGTGGAGAGAATGCACCAGATCTGGGACCAAGTGGTGGATAGGTTGTCTCTCTCCCAGGAAAAGGCCCAGCGGTTTTCCAACCGTCATAGGACCATTGGTCCCCAGTTTAAGGTGGGTGATATGGTTTGGTTGTCATCAAAGAATATCTCTATGAAGGTGGCTTCTCCAAAGTTTAAACCTAGATTTATTGGACCTTACAAGATTTTGGAGATTCTTAATCCTGTTTCTTTTCGATTGGCTCTTCCTGTTACATTTAAGATCCATAACGTGTTTCATAAGTCTCTGTTAAAGAGGTTTGTTGAGCCAGTAGTTCCTGTGGTGGCACCTCCTGACCCTGTATTGGTGGAAGGTAATGTGGAATATGAGGTTGAGAAGATACTGGATTCTCGCCTGGCTAGACGGAGATTCCAGTATTTGGTTAAATGTAAGGGTTATGGCCAGGAGGATAATTCTTGGGTCTCTGCATCCGATATTCATGCTGAAAGATTGGTTCGTGCTTTTCATCGGGCCCATCCTGATCGTCCTGGTAGCATGGATGAGGGTTTGGTGACCCCTCCTCAAGGGGGAGGTACTGTTGTGAGTTCATTTTCCCCTTCACCGTTGATGTCTGATGAACTCCCTCTGCTGGTGATGAGAGGTAGTGAAATTGATTGGGTTGGGAAGAACCTGTCATCTGAACAGGTGGAGCCTGATTGGACACCCGGAATCACTGAGTGGATATAAGTCAGCCGACTCCCTACAGGGGTGCTGGTGATCCTTTCTGCTCTGAGCTCTTGTAAACCAGCTCAGTACCTGTCTTCTGAAAGCTAAGTATTTGCGCTCTTATTTTTCCATGAGATATTGTCTGTTTACTTAGTGTTTGTGTTCTGCCTGCCCTTGTTGGTACAGGCTGAGCTCCATTTTTGTCTCTGGTCAAGTTGATCTTTTGCTCAGTCTTCAGAATATACCTGAGTGCTGATATAGTGTTTTTGGAGTCTAGTGACTTCAGGGCCTTTTTTCTATCAGATGTGTTGGACATTATTTTGGCAGTATTTTTGTGGATTGCAGCCAGCATCTTTTCTGTCCTTTCCTATTTAGTTAGTTGGGCCACATCGTTTGCTCAACCTGCCTTTCTGTCTGTGTTTGTGTTTTCATCTGCTTTTCACCGACAATACATGTTGGGAGCTGTCTATTGCTTTGGGGTCTGCTCTGGGGCAGTTTAGATTTCCCCTTTCTTTCTTTAGGCTTATTAGTTCTCCGGCTGTGAACGAGGGGTCTAGGGCACCGTAGGAACCCCCCACGGCTACTGTTAGTTGTGTGAATAGGATCAGGGGTCTGCAATCCGATAGCTACCAACCTCTCCAGTTTTCTGGACTTAGCTTGAATTTTTGTTTTTTCCTCCTTCGGTGACTCATTCATAACACCCAACGGCATGACCAGGTACTCATAATGACCATCCTGAGTATTAAAGGCGGTCTTCCATTCATCCCCTTCATGTATACCAACAAGATTATAGGCCCCATGCAAGTCCAACTTCGTAAATATCCTAGCACCCCGCAGCCTATCGAGGAGCTCGGAGATTAATGGCAGAGGATATTTGTTCTTAATGGTGATTGCATTCAAACCCCTATAATCGGAGCAAGGGTGTAACTCTCCATTCTTCTTTTGAGCAAAGAAGAAACCAGCTCCAGCAAGAGACACGGACTTCCTCATAAAACCCCTCACCAAATTCTCCCTGATTTATTTTGACATAGCCTCAGTCTCCAGGAGAGACAAAGGGAAGACACGCCCATGAGGAGGCTCTGAGCCTGGGATGAGGTCTATAGGGCACTCATAGGGGCAATGAGGAGGAAGAGTCTCTGCAGCCTTCTTAGAAAATATGTAAGCGTACTGCCAATAATGCCTAGGTAGGCCCTCAGCCCTGGAATCCACACAAGGCTCTGTACTGAGAGTAGTCGACCTATATGACAGGGAAACCTTAAAGGTTAACTTAAAGGACATATCCACAGTGTTCAGTGAGCCTCCTCCGAAAGCCACTAGACGCGGTCGTTTTCCCTGATGCCTGGAACACTATTGGCTTAATGACCAGCCTGCCTACAGACAAAGCAGGTCGGTTGTGGATACACGGGACGGCAATTAGATTCTGCTCGAGAAACTTCCATGGGCTCCGCATGATCGCTCGTCTGAGCCAGGAATTTTAAAGAGTTAATAAAGTTTGGGGCAAACAGAATCATTTGTCTACAATGGGCTCGCTCTAATCTTCGCTCTGCATGACGAAGACCGATGCGAGTGGACAAAGACATTAAATCCACCAGAGTAGTTGGAATCTCCCTAGTGACCAAAGCATCCTTTATATGGTCAGCAAGACTCCTACAAAATACAGGGATCAGGACCTTATCTGACCACTCTAAATCGGAAGCTAACATCTGAAACTGGATGGCAAACTGACTGGCCATGGAAGAGCCCTGAGTTTACGCTAAGAGTTGGAGTGCAACATCATGAGTAACTCGAGGACCCAGAAAGACCTGTTTTAGAGTATCCACAAAATGAGAGGCACTCTGGACCACCTGATCGTTATGCTGCCATAACGGCGTAGCCCACTCCAACACCCTGTCAGTTGAAAAGGACACCACAAATCCCACCTTGGCCCGTTCCGATGGGAATCGTGAGGCAAGTAGCTCCAGCTAGAATGAGCACTGGTTCACAAAGCCCCTGCAAGCCTGGCTGGCTGCTTGTGCTGCCACTGCAGGAAGATCCACAGCCGAAATCGCCCCCTTATGAGTGGACAACCTGCCCTCTATCTGCTTGATGTACCGCTGGAGTCGCTGCTCATCCGCCATCACTAGCCAGAGCCAGACCCTGCCGCTAATGTACTGTTAGGGTTGGCGGATTCCACTAAATAAAATATAAATAAAGTGCAATCGCAACCCAGGGTCCACTGTGCAGAGATGTAACCTGCAGATAGTGTGAACGATGACGGAACAAAGTAGCAAATGTTCACCTTCCATGCACTGTTAACATCACACAGTGGGATTGGAACACTGAGTGCCAAGCTCTGTTACTTCACAGAAAGGTATAGCACTAAGTATGTTAAGTACTTGTGGGGAGGAGGACCCCCATACAGTGATTGGGCTGGAACCAGGGGAACCGCCATCAGGGTTGTTGAAGAAACCACATCAGGGGGATTACAAAGGGAGACATGCGACTGAAGTTGTCAGGGCAACAGGGGGCGGGGCGAGGGTAAAAGGAGCAGGGGACGCGCTGAGGTGGCAGTTGGCAGAGAGCCTGACAGGAGAGAGGAAGCCGTGCGGCAGAGAGAGGACTGTGGCAACTGACGGTGTGGAAAAGAGAGACAGGCAGGAGACTGAAAAAGGGAAATTTGAGACTGACCGAAGGTTGACGCGTAAGAGACTCTCCCCGGGAGTTTCCCCCCGCAAAGATTCAGATAAAGTGACGGCCGCTGATTCCCTCCTTGGTGTGACAGGACCGGGATCTCAGGCGACCGCTGCGACGACACAGCAATCCGGTACAGTGGCCAGGACACTGCCCCCCTGTCTTCTCCCACAGCTGCGGCCCCGTCATCACCGACCTCAGGGGACGTCACCTCGCTATAAGCGGCCGCAGAGCCCGTCCCGGTTACTGAGGGGACACTGAGCAGAATTTGTTAACGTTTATGTCTTTTTTTGAAACTGCGTCATGACCTGGCTGGGGAACGAGCGCCTCTAAACGGACGCCTGGGAGATTGACCCCCTGAACAGTTTCTTCAGGGCCTGTTGTGCCCCCACCGTGCCAGCCTCTTCAGGGCCCGTTGTGCCCCACCGACCCCATTTCTTCAGGGCCTGTTGTGCCCCATCGTTCCGGTTTCTTCAGGGCCTGTTGTGCCCCATCGTTCCGGTTACTACAGGGCCCGTTGCGCCCCACCGTCCAGTTTCTTAAGGGCCTGCTGCGCCCCATCGTTCTGGTCTCTTCGGGGCTGGACAAGCACAAGTCCTTCCGGGAAGTCGTGGATTACAAGGCAGCCACATCTGCAACCCCTGAGTGGTCGTGAACTCGAGCGACGCCCGGAAGGCTAAGTGTATTATAGAGAAAATAAGGACCCTTTTTGTTTTTTTTAATGTTGTTTTACGAGTCCCTGCGAGGACAAATAAGTGTTTCCCGTTTTGTCTGATTTAATCAGTTTTAGCCCTTGCGGCTTTAAAACTTATAAAAGTTTATTTCACCCCACATTCAGTCTCGTGTCTCGTCACTGCATCCTGTGAGCCTGCTCGAACCCTACACTTGGCGTAGTCGGCAGGATGCAGTCTCCGAGCGCGGACAGTGGTAGCCCCGAACATGGGGGAGCTGTAAGCTCTGTAAATAATGAGGGTCCCCGTACCAGCATCTCATTGGGGGCCATGTTGAACAACCTGCCTAGATTCTCTGGCTCAAATACTATGCTATGGAGCTGGACAGAGCGGATGAGGGGGCTTTTTCGGATGCACCCAATGACCCCTGACCTGGAAGCTGAAGTGGCACTCATGGCCCTAGACGGGGAGGTGCGGAGGTCAGTGATGTTGAAACCCCCGGGGCACCGCAACACTTTTGAAAAGGTGTTGCAGATAGTGGAACAGACCCACGGGGATCCCACTAATGTGGGAGAGTTAAGGACCCGACTGTTTAGCCGGATGCAGGCAGAGGGGGAGACGATTACTCAGTATATGAATGTACTCCAAGAGTTGCATACGGCTATTGAAAAAAAAGATGGGGTAGGGGTAGGACCTGTTGACATAACCCTACGTGACCTACTGGTGACTGGACTGCGAGATCCACTGATAAAGCAGGCTTTAAGGGAACGGATCAGAATGAATCCCCAAATCGACTTTTCAGAAGTGGGAAGTCAGGCACGGGTTCAGGAGCAAGAGCAGGGGATGGCGGTCCCCGTGGGGAAGGTCCGAGGTGTGGAGGCCTCCTCGAACACAGTTGAGGAATCTCAATGGGTGGAGGAGATGAAGCGTGAATTGAAAAATATAAAGAGCGAGTTGGCTGAAGTAAAGAGAAGAACCGAACCGGAGACTGGACGACCCAGTGCTAATCCCGGTCCCTGGGGGTCACGCTCTCCGCGAGGTGGTCAATCTCTACCGGCCCGGTGTTATGAGTGTGGAGAACCAGGCCACTTCGCCCGAGAGTGTCCGCGGCGTGGGAGATACCCACCCCGGCGGCCATTAAACTAAAGGGCTCCGGGCTGGGGGGACGCCGCTCGGAGCCGAAAACCACAACTAGGGGTGGTGGAAGTCCCGAAGATTTGGTAGCAAAGTGTCCTGAAGTTTGGGCAGAAGTAGAGGGCCGGGCCGTCCGGTGTCTGGTGGACACTGGGTCACAAGTAACCACTATGCCCGCAGCGTACTTTCAACAAAACTTTCCGGCAACTGCCGGTTCCGGTTGCCGGGGTAGTGTGGGTGCAGGTGACGTTGTGCGGTAAACCCCTCGGCCGCAGAGGGGTGGTGCTGACTCAAGGAGAAGCTGATCAACGACACCCCGTCACCCTAGGCATGAATATTTTAAAAGAGTTTGGTAACCTGTTGCTTAATGATCCCACACAAAGGACACTGAAGCAGTGGGGTTCTCGCACAGCTCAGGGACAGGTATTCCAGCAGCTGGTGCGAGGTGCGCGGGTGCATCGGGACTGCCAGGAGGGTGAGGCTCTGGGCAAGGTCATCGCGACAGCGGCACCCCTGCTTGTGCTGCCTCCTGGACAGACAGTGGTGGCCCTGCCAATTCGGGCCCCGATACCTTTGGAAGGCGTAGAGGTGCAGGTGGAGCCGTGTCACTCAGAGCACTTACCTCCTGGCATACTGGTGGCCCGTTCCCTCGCTACGGTGCGAAAAGGAACCGCCCTGGTCCGCTGCGTTAACCTTGAAGACCGAGATATCATTCTGAAAGCACGGACTGTACTGGCCAAACTAGTAAAGCCTCTAGAAGAAGTGCTGCCCGCTGCTGCGGTTCAATTACGAGTACACCCCGAGGATCCTGGGGAGGTAACAATACGAACCCTACAGGCCCACGAAGTCTCGACACAAGAGAAGGGCCGAAATATTTTGGAGCAGATGCGGGCCGAGCTTTCTGGACTAACTGCGGCCCAACTTTCACAAGTAAAAGCATTGCTGGGACAGTACCATGAAGTATTTGCTAGTCATGAGGACGACTTTGGGTGTACCACCGCCATCACTCATGAGATCCCCACAGCAGGAGCGGCCCCTATCCGAGAACGATATCGACAGATCCCACCACAACTCTATCAGGAGGTGAAAACTTTGCTGGCTCAGATGCTACAAAAAGGGGTGATACGGGAAAGTCAAAGCCCTTGGGCGGCCCCCATCGTGTTGGTCCGGAAGAAAGATGGTACACTAGGATTCTGTGTTGATTATCGTAAATTGAATGCTTGCACTATTAAAGACTCATACCCACTGCCCCGCATAGAAGAATCTCTGTCTGCATTGGGTAAAGCAACATATTTTTCGACCCTGGACTTGGCCAGTGGGTACTGGCAGGTGCCTATGTCAGAAGAGGACAGAGCTAAGACGGCGTTCATAGTGCCCATGGGACTGTTTGAGTTTAATCGAATGCCATTCGGGCTGGCCAACGCCCCCGGGACATTTCAGCGATTGATGGAGCGATGTCTAGGGGATCTCAATTTTGAGGCCACGTTGATCTACCTGGACGACATCATCGTCTATGCCGCCTCCTTCGAGGACCACCTGAAGCGGTTGGGACAGGTACTCAGCCGGCTGCAAAAGTACGGGTTGAAGGTGAAGCCTCAGAAATGTCACCTATTTCGCTCTCAGATTGAGTATCTGGGTCATGTCGTTTCGGCAGAAGGTGTGAGGCCATCCCGGGAGAAGATTGCTGCTATCCAGGAATGGCCTACCCCCGAGACGGTGAAAGACGTGCGGGCTTTTCTGGGGTTAGCTGGATATTACCGTCGTTTCGTAAAGAATTTTGCATGTCGAGCTCGAGCCCTACATGACCTGCTGAAGGGGGCTCCCGCTGGGGCCAATGGGCGAAAAATCCAGTGGCAACACCCTCAGGAAGAGGCCTTCCGAGATCTCAAGGCTGCACTCTCGGATGCCCCAGTGTTGGCTTATGCGGATTTTTCTCAGCCGTTCATCCTGCACACTGACGGGAGTCTTCACGGGCTAGGAGCTGTGTTGTCACAAGTTCAGGATGGCCGGGAAAGGGTGATCGCATATGGAAGCCGTTCACTCCATGACTCCGAGCGTAACCCTGACAATTACAGCACTTTTAAGCTCGAGCTCCTCGCAGTGGTGTGGGCTATGACGGAGAGATTCGCAGAGTACCTAGCGGGCTCCGAGGTGGTAGTGCGAACTGACAATAACCCACTGGCTCATTTGGAAAACGCCAAGTTGGGGGCTTTGGAGCAGCGATGGGTGGCCCGAATGGCGAAGTACAATAAGATTATTTACAAAAGAGGGGCCGAGAATGTTCATGCAGATGCTCTCTCTAGGATTCGACATACAACTCCTGGACAGAATCGAGACGAAGAATTAGAAGGAGAGGAAATACCGTTCGCTCTTACCGCTGCCGTGCTCACCAATGTTGATGCAAAAGTATCTTCCCCAGAGGCCCACAGGGGCATCCTGGAACAATCTCGTAATAAGTGGATACAACAGCAACAAGAAGATGAAGAAGTTGGACTTCTCCGGACATGGGTCGCCGCTGGTCAATTACCCACTGATACTCAACGACAAGCTTTGACCCAAGACCTGTTGCTGATGCTGCGACAATGGGAGAGACTGATTATCCGAAGGGGATTACTGTACCGTAAGATCACTTCGCAAACAACCTCAACGACTGTTTGGCAGGTGGTTACGCCCGGAGCTAAACTACACGAACTGGCTCGAGAGGCTCACGAAAAAGGGGCCCACTTTGGAGTCAAAAAGACTTTGCAATGGTTACAACAGAAAGTTTATCACCCACGCTTGTCGGCTGTTGTGGACGAAGTTTGTCGTACTTGCCGCTTATGTGAATTGGCCAAACCGCCTGCTCAGAGGGCCGCAACACAGACGATTGTGACTTCAGAACCCTTGGAGCTCTTGACGGTGGATTATCTGCACATTGGTCCCGCATTCCAGGGATACGAACACTGCCTCGTCATGGTGGATCATTTCACTAAATTCGCTGTGGTCACCCCTACTCGAGACCAGACCGCGGAGTCAGCCGCCTCCGCAATTTGCAGAAATTTTATACAAGTGTACGGCTGTCCTCAGCGCATACATTCCGACCAGGGAGCATGTTTTTTGGGGAAAGTTATGGAGGAACTACATCATCTTTATGGGATTGATAAATCCCGGACCACACCATATCACCCGCAAGGGAATGGGGCTTGTGAGCGATTTAATCGGACATTGATTCAAATGCTACGCACTCTGGAGAGTGACAAGAAAGCTCGTTGGCCTGAATATGTTTCTGAATTAGTGTGGGTTTATAATAATCGGGTACATCGAGTAACGGGCTATACTACTTATTTCCTGCTGTTCGGACGAGAGGGTAAAGGGATCACGGAGGTAGAGTTGGACCCCGAAGAGCCTCGGCCCTGGACCGGAGTGTCGTCTTGGGTCCGAAATCATCGCCACAGGTTGCAAACTCTTCACCGAATTGTACATACCAAACTTCAAGACTGGGAACACCCCGGGAAGAATACAACCTCCCCTCGCCATCTCCAAAGCGGGGACCGTGTGCTTGTACTAGATCAACGCCCCCAGAATAAACTGGAGTCACGTTGGGAAGAGAGTCCTTATCGGGTACTACGCCGTATCCATTCAGAAGGACCTGTGTACGAAATACAGCCCGAGCAGGATGAAACACTGCCTACTCGCATTGTGCATCGTAATATGTTACGCCTGTGTATTTCTTCCGACCCGAAGCAACTGGAACCCGTCCCGAGGACATCCGAACCGGAGTCCATATGCTGGGACTCAGACGACGAAGATTTCCCTCCAGTCCCCAAGGGCCCTCCACCCAATAATGAGCCAGTTGACACAATTAACCCACCGGCATCTTGCAGCTCACCGACGTCCACCACCCCAGAAGATTCCACCCCAGTCGAACTTAGACGCTCCGAGCGGTCAACAGCCGGCAAACCCCCCGAACGGTATGAACAAGACCAGTTCGTATGGCAACAAATATTGACACCTTTACAGACCAATCTCAATAGACTAACACCCTCGCCCGAGGACTGGCGAGCTTACAGGGTGGGGGAATGTGGGGAGGAGGACCCCCATACAGTGATTGGGCTGGAACCAGGGGGACCGCCATCAGGGTTGTTGAAGAAACCACATCAGGGGGATTACAAAGGGAGACATGCGACTGAAGTTGTCAGGGCAACAGGGGGCAGGGCGAGGGTAAAAGGAGCAGGGGACGCGCTGAGGTGGCAGTTGGCAGAGAGCCTGACAGGAGAGAGGAAGCCGTGCGGCAGAGAGAGGACTGTGGCAACTGACGGTGTGGAAAAGAGAGACAGGCAGGAGACTGAAAAAGGGAAATTTGAGACTGACCGAAGGTTGACGCGTAAGAGACTCTCCCCGGGAGTTTCCCCCCACAAAGATTCAGATAAAGTGACGGCCGCTGATTCCCTCCGTGGTGTGACAGGACCGGGATCTCAGGCGACCGCTGCGACGACACAGAAATCCGGTACAGTGGCCAGGACACTGCCCCCCTGTCTTCTCCCACAGCTGCGGCCCCGTCATCACCGACTTCAGGGGACGTCACCTCGCTATAAGCGGCCGCAGAGCCCGTCCCGGTTACTGAGGGGACACTGAGCAGAATTTGTTAACGTTTATGTCTTTTTTTGAAACTACGTCATGACCTGGCTGGGGAACGAGCGCCTCTAAACGGACGCCTGGGAGATTGACCCCCTGAACAGTTTCTTCAGGGCCTGTTGTGCCCCCACCGTGCCAGCCTCTTCAGGGCCCGTTGTGCCCCACCGACCCCATTTCTTCAGGGCCTGTTGTGCCCCATCGTTCCGGTTTCTTCAGGGCCTGTTGTGCCCCATCGTTCCGGTTACTACAGGGCCCGTTGCGCCCCACCGTCCAGTTTCTTAAGGGCCTGCTGCGCCCCATCGTTCTGGTCTCTTCGGGGCTGGACAAGCACAAGTCCTTCCGGGAAGTCGTGGATTACAAGGCAGCCACATCTGCAACCCCTGAGTGGTCGTGAACTCGAGCGACGCCCGGAAGGCTAAGTGTATTATAGAGAAAATAAGGACCCTTTTTGTTTTTTTTAATGTTGTTTTACGAGTCCCTGCGAGGACAAATAAGTGTTTCCCGTTTTGTCTGATTTAATCAGTTTTAGCCCTTGCGGCTTTAAAACTTATAAAAGTTTATTTCACCCCACATTCAGTCTCGTGTCTCGTCACTGCATCCTGTGAGCCTGCTCGAACCCTACATACTATACTCTGTTAACGTCACAGGGACGTTAGGACTTGGATTGAGCTAGCTTTGCAACTAAACTGTGCTAACCACACACACGAATGAAGCAGATGCTGAGCCAAAAGAAAGTACTTTTATGATGCTAGGTACAATCGTACACACAAATGAAACAAATGCTAAGCAAAGAGGCAAGTTACCCCAGTCCTGATACTATTGAACCTGTGCCTGACCGGTACCTTAAGCATGTAGCAGACTAAGACTCAGGCGCTGAGCCATCAGTATGAAGCCGCATAAGTGTGCAACCTTCCTGCCAACGTGTACACTCACTAAGCATAAAAGGACACACATAATTGTGCAGAGTGGTAGAGTATCCACCTGCACACACAAAACATGAATGACACTAGCGCACTCATGTGCACCGCTGAAAGCCTTTTATATGCTAGGCTCCACCCCAAACACTCACACCCAGTCAGTCGAGGCATCGCCCACTGGCCAGTACGGAGCTGTCACATCACCAGAGCAGCTAACGTCTGACCACCAATAAGAAGATGCCACATCATGGACATGCTCAGTAAGGTGATCTCTGGTCTTTGACCCTGGAGCGCTAGGCTACACCTAAATATCATTGGTTACCATAGACTTGGCCGGAGAGCTAGCAGTAACCAAACGTGTACCACAAGCATGAGCATAACGCTGGGAATGATATCTGTGCTTAGCAACACCCACAGCGGCTGGACCTAAATGAGAGAACACAGTACTAGACAATGCTTTGGATCCATTCCGCGTAGTGGGAGAATCCCCATGCCTAACACTCTTTCAGGTTAGTTTTTGCAAGGTTTTTGTTTGCATTAAAGTGCTCAAATGGGTTCAATATCGCTCTAGACACCAAATGTCTTTCCAGGCATTCAGAGGGTTTACAGTATTGAGATTCATGGTGAATTTATTCACCGCAAATTAATTTGTTAGGGTGAATTCAGCAAAGCTTACAAATTCAAATTTCAAAAGATTTGCTCATCTCTAATCGTATATGGACCTTTAGATACAAACAATGCTTGACATTAGCTTTTGTATTACTACCCTTCATATTAATCTGTAGAATGCCACAAAATTAAGATGAGCACAATTAATGACATATGTGCCTTTGATGAGGCAGAAAGATCAATGATCTGCATAGATGAGGGCACATGAGGTTAAATGCTTTTATTTACCAAGTAAGAAACTTAGCCTGCAAAGTGCCATAACTGACTGAGTCCACTTGACTGTATAATCTGAAACGTATTTCTGTTTTTATAAGTACTATACTAATACCATGGACTTATATTATAAAACAGTACAAGTCTTGAACAAACCCAAATATCACACTTTAATGTGTTACATTTTCGATGGATAAAGGTTGACTTTGCTTAGTGGGCTCAATGTCTACAACATGGGCCAAACTGTATAGCCAAAACCACAATGAAATATTGGAAAACAAATTCAAGAAGCTTTAGAGGAGGATTAAGTTTTGTTCTCTGGTGCATGAATATGTACTGTTGCAATCTTTGAAACATGTCCACTCCTGTAATACTTCACATTTTCTTTGACAAACCGCAAACATCACCACTTCAATGATCAAGGATCAGATGCAGCAAACCCTAATGATTTGTGGGTGCAAATTTCTAAATATTGATGTGTCTGCACCTCTGCTTTTAATGCTTTTTATTTGGACATACAGTACTTACTGATTATTAATATTAGTCACATTATAGAAATTTGACTTTAATGTTAATTTTTTTCCCTAAAATCACAACTTATCACTTTTATACATAATAGATAATGACTAATTTTTGGCTTCTGAATCCAAAAGTGACCCCAGTTTTTCTCTATCACAAAAACTTATTAAACCACAGGATACTTTCTCTTTGCTTCCAAAACCATACAAAATGTACATACAATGGAAAATAATGCAAACAATTACCTAAATATAATGTTTACTTAAAGCTATTTTGTTAATGCAAATTTTGTTAATGCATTCTTTTGTAGTTCTGACACTGTCTCAAATAAATGTTCACCTTAATGAGTTGCCGAACCTGTGGACCATCCAACACATCTTTTCAAATAACACGCTAGGTAATGCCAAAATGGGGTACTTGAAACAGTCTCATTCAGTTGCCAAAGCTTTCATGAATTGTTTCATGAGACCCAGTTCCCTATGCAGAGGTGGGAATATACCGTAATGTTCTTTCTGTCAACAAGTGACTCATGTAGAATGTTTTGATCACCAGGTTTGAAGTTAGATCTTGAAGGCCAATTTTTCTCAACCCAAAGCTTCTCAAAAGCTCTGCTGTTCCAGATGCACAGAAAACAAGGATATTTGATGTATCCGTGTTGCTGACCAAGAATTAAGCATACCTTTTTAGGGTCAACACAGATGATCTAATTGTGTTTGTGACATTGCAGCAACTCAAAGACTCTCTTTATGTCTCTGTATTCTTCACAAAGAGAAACTGAATAGTGTAAAACCAGGCTAATTGTTATAAGTATATAATTAAATGAACTTATCCCCCTCACATCCCCATTACAGAAGAAAGCTGCAGTACAAGAAAACTGGGCCTTAAACAAGCAGGGTCTGACATTCCTTTTGTAGGGGTTAAAATCACTCCCTATCATGTCATTCTTGGTGAAATAAGCCTCTGAACAGAACTGGCTGGAAGGGAAAAATATTATTATCATATCATCTCTGTGAGGTCTCAAACATATCTCAACCACCAACCAATTGTAATTTAATCTGGTCTCTGGGCACTGTACTTTTTTCTCACTCAGATCCTGGAGACACAGTACTTTCACAAACCGATGACGAATGGGCGGGACAAGAATGACAGTAGTGGTTCAAAGGAACAAGGTGAGCTAACTTGACCCTCAAACAAGCTCCAGATGATGGCATGGTACTGCATCAAATATCAAAAGACTGACCGTCACTTCCAAAGAAATATCAGGTGTGAACAGGTGCTTACTAAGAGAAGCCACTCTCTAACGCTATAGCTATAGGCGGTTTTTCATTACAGCAGGATCCTATCTTCCTATAGAGATGTAGACTTTAGTCTAAGAGAGGATTCACATTAGGCAGGTCCCAGCTTACTCTTAGTAAGCACCTGTTCTCACCTGATTTCTGTTGGAAGTTACGGTCAGTCTTTTGTTATTTGTATTTATTAGTTCTCTGACTGAGCACTCCGCCCCTCAGCCTCAGGTGTTTTTAATTACAGCAGGATCCTACCTTCCCACAGGGATGTACACTTTAGACAAAGAGAGGATTCACATTAGGCAAGTCCCAGCAATGAGAATAGCCTTATCGTGGCTGCCGGGTACATATGAATTGGCCAATTTATGTGCTAACCTTTCTCAATTTTTCATATTTTCTAGTGCAGTAATGCAATTCAATTTTCATATTTCATGTTTGCATGCTATAGAGCTACAGAGTGCTGCTTTATTTTTTTTTAATTGTACTGCATCAGGTATATTCTTTCCTTGTCCAATACTGAGTGTTGTGTGCATAGTGGTTTTCTACAAAATAAATTAAAGGAGACAATAGTTGTCAAAAGGGAGTTGGCAGCCCAAAGTAGCAGAGTAATGTTGATGTTATACATTGTGATGATTATGGAGAAAGACAGGATGGGTGATACTTGTGCCAAATATATGACTTAAATATCTTAGAAATGGCTAATCACTTAGGATCTTCATTTGCAGTTATTGGGAATAGTGATACTACAG
This sequence comes from Dendrobates tinctorius, assembly GCF_039654945.1. Lineage (NCBI taxonomy): Eukaryota > Metazoa > Chordata > Amphibia > Anura > Dendrobatidae > Dendrobates > Dendrobates tinctorius. The sequence goes on from NW_027361829.1 coordinate 36,093,865, forward strand.
TACTTTAATATACGGGAGAGTCCCTAAATGTATAGCTTTCCGCAGTTTGAAGTATATAAAGTACACTTGCAGAAAGCCACAGTTTTTCTCAAGTTAAAAATAAGAAATAGGCTACATTGACTAACTGGACTTATGACTATTAGCAAAATATTACCTGAGGAATGCTTTCTGCATTATTGATGGATTAAGCATGAAAGTGCAGCCACTAAATTAGCAATGCTATCTTGTCAACATGGATAAGAAGTTCTAGCACTTAGCTGAGGACAAAGGCTTGCTAGTAAAAAGAAAGCTGTATATAATAAAGTGACCAAAACGTGTGCACAGATAATCTACAGAACACAATATGACTTGTATACTAAATATATGGGGCACAATTTATTATTGCATTTGAGCTTTTTTACAAAGTTTTCTTTAAGTTTTATACCTTTTTTTAATTTGTACCAAATTCATCTTTCCATTTTTGTCTATTTTGAAGTCTATTTTACATGCATTTGCCTGTTTGTTTTTTGTAGGTCACCACTGAGGGCGACGTTTATAGTTTCCGGATGTTTTCACCTGATTCATCATTTTGCGATTCTTCAAAAAGTCTCAAAATTTGTTGCAAATATATTCCTGTCTCCCACTGGAATGATTTTAAGAATGCCCCAAAATTTGGGGGTGATTTTTGTGACTTTTTTAAAAAGATGAAACTTTTTGCTCTAAAAGTCTTAAACATTTTTAAAGAGAGAAAGAAAAAAAAGACAGTTTTGACTTTGCGCAAAATACATGTTCATTGTGCGCCATTTTGATAAACTGTGTGCTATAAATGTCAGCAAATAACACAAGATACAAAAACATGGTGACATTAAAAAATGCAAATTTTGGACCGATAGATAACCCTATGGGGCTGATTAATGAAGGGTCACACCAGAACGCAGAAATAAGTTGCAATATTTTTGTTCAACTCAGATGTTGCGCAAAAATATTGAGACTTTTGGCATTTTCATGACATTACCTGCCAGCAATGCTAATATGGACTGAGCATGGGTAAAGCATGGGTTGCACCTGCCCATCAAATTCACATAAATATTGCAACATTACTTACTTTAAAAATGTACTCCAGTCCCTGTCTGTAGTATTTATCTGGTGGCGACACACGTCAATTAAGTGATATAGCTAATGAATGAATTACTAGGATCATACTGCAGCTGTCCCAATTCATTAAGGTTGATGTATGCAACACCAGTCTTAATGAATTGGGCCCTTTGTTTGTAAACCTCATTCTGCTTAATAAATTAAGACGTTTTTTGTATTATTACTTCTAAAATTAAAGCATTATAAAAATTATATTCTGAAATGTACTTAAAATAATAAAGTACACAACAATGATAATAATGTATATAACAATATAATACAGTAATAATAAAGTATACAACTTATTAATACACTTCAATTATCTAAGGTACCCTAGTTTTCAGATATCAGCTTGGGTCCTTAGTCGTGGCTTGTGCTTGACACAGGACAGCATTCCCTATGTCGGCACATCACTGTTGTGCGCATTGGGGACTTATTGACTGTCCCCTTTCAATAGATATGACAGTCCTCTGTTTCTTTGTGTCAGAGAAGATGGTTGGTGTTGCCACTGAATTGAGCCATTTAGTCAACTCCCTTGATGACTTGCCAACACAATAATAGTTTGCTTTCCTGTGTTGAGTAAAAGTTGGAAATTTTTGTTCTGGGACCCAGGACAAGAAGAGCAGGGCACCTTGGAATGTTAAAGTATATTAGAACGTTGTATGAGTTACTTTTTTAAGCAAATTTCATTGTATTGTAATTTTTTTTTTCACGACAACCCCCAATAAAGATTGTTTGCTGGAACAACAGGATATAGCTAATCTTCTTATTTTTGTAAATTTTCCTCTATTAATATTATATTTTCAATATTTTTTTTATTATTGTCCAAGAATATCAAAATGTAAACACAATATGATAACTCATCCAATAAAACCATAATTTATTGTCATCATTAGACTTACATGCAATCAATAATAGATATTGTTGAACGTTAATATCCCTTGGTCCAGCTACGAAGCACAGCGTGTCCCTTCTCAATACTTATGAGCTAAGTATGACCTGATGCAAACAGCTGCACTTTACCGTAATCCAGTACTTAGTATTTCTACTGGGTCCCTCAAGATGTAGATTGACAGAACACATTCCCTCTGCAATTTCATTAAAAGCAATACACATGTATTTGTTTGCCTCTTTTTACTATAAAAATAAACTTTTGACTCAACATGTAAAACACAGAAGTTTGGAGCTGAAGACAATGTGAGCGCTTAAAAGGTCTTGGCAAGGTTTGTTGTATGCTGGTATCCTGATACACAACATTATCCAACAAACTCAGCCAATTATTCAGCATTGGCCAAGAAAGCTTAGCTTAAAATGAAGTGAGGCATAAATTTATTTGTAAGTTTCAAAAATGTATATTTCTAAAGACGTAAAAAAAGTTATAGCAGAAATATCAATGTGTTCAGCAGATAGATCAGCAGTATCTTCCCCAGTTTGGAGAAAAATAGTTAGGATGATATGTATAGATATTAATGTAGTTGTGTATTTTTTCTATGGTGTGATACAATTTTCTGTTTTATCCAGCTACACAGTTGACCAATGTGTAGATAAGGATAGAAAATATAGAAATTAAGCTGTGAGGTCCTTTAAGGATAGAGACTAAAGGTTTTCTTGCATATGAGGCTAAAATCATAAAAACTTGCTGATATTGGTGTGGTCCAATGCAAAAGTTGCATGACAGATAATGTTGAGGAGAGAACGATCAGTCTTTTGGAATTTCAATGAATGATCTTTTTGCCCAGCAGTGAGATAGACAGCTTCCAGAAGATTCTTGCAGAGGCTCTTTTATGAAGAACACAGCAGGCATGCAGCCAAGCCAAGTGTTTGTACGTTGGGATAGAGCTGTTGGGCCAAACAATCGTTTGACCAAGAGCTATGCAATGTGTACATGGGCTGTAACGTGACACATGCTGAGCTGAGTGTTTCTGGGTATGGAGGTTATCTAATGTGTATGGTGCCCTTAATGTGAATAAAGATGCCTAAATAATTAGATATAAAAGACATAATACACAAGTGAAAGAAGAATTGATGTACCTGGGTCGCCCTCCCAGGGCTGCGGGGTACTCGGTACCGGGCCGGTATCTGGGGGATGTGTCACAGTGGAGGTGACCCGGACCGTGGCTCTGGGCGCCCAAGTAAATAGGAAGATGTGAATGGTTTGAATGTTATTAAATGAAAAGTTCGTGACGCCACCTGTGGTGTTCGACAAGGGAGGTGTCAAGCCGACGCTGCATGCAGATCCTCCGGGACAGATGGTGTGGTGCAGCAATGGTGGTATAGCCCTCCACAGGCAGGGCTGTTGTCCCAGGGCAGTGTAGATGTGGAGACATTTAGGTGATGTAGTGTCTGGCGCAGGGGATGTAGCAGTGTCAGGCGGACGGACGCAGGATGGAATGGAGGACACCAGGGCATGTGGTTCCAAAGCTTTATCACAGTCTGTAGTTCCCGCTTCTGTGCCATGTCCTCCGGGTCAGGGACTCAGTCAACCTCCAGGCAAGATGGAAAGCTCCCTTCTACACTCCGCCAACTTACGGTATGTGCCTTTCCTGAACGTCTCCTCTATAGCGCCTTTAAGTGTGAAGATCTCCAGTACTGTGTTACACTGAAGTTCCTCCTGACAGATGTTCCCAAGAACTCTACTTGCACGGCAGACAGCTGTAGCTTGCTTCGGGGACTCTCTACTCCTAAGTCCCGGCTCTCTATCCGTGTTGCTGTTGTGCCCTCAAGTCTTAGATGGGAGTAGTGCATTTACAGCCTACTACTCCACCGGTGTCTGCTGCAGAACCATTAGTGTTCATACAACCTCGGGGACCGGGCCCCGGCCTTGCGCCTAGAACTTCTAGGCAGGGTTCTTACTCTAACCCATGTCCTCTATGTTCCCTTTTACTCCTACATTCCATACTTGTCCTTTCCCTTCTATGGAAGCTCAGGCATCAGGCCAACGTCCTTCTCCTTCTTTCCTTTCCTTTCCTGTGCCAGCTGGCTCAGGTCACTAAGGCAGTTGCAGCACTCCTTCCTCCATCCCTTCTTCCAGGGATCCCCACTCCTCCCGAGTGGCTTCCTTCCTCACTGACCTCCTGTCAGACTAACCTGTCATCCTAAACCATCCCGCTCATATATATATTCTGAACGCCACCCACCTCCCAGCACGTCTAGTGTTCCAAGCAGGGAACCACCAAAGGTGCTCTGCTTCCCTCTAAGCAAGGAACCGCAATGAGGTTATGCTGAACTACTCTATTGTGTGGGGTGCGAGTGTTGGAGCATGGTCAGGAGCCTCCAACTTACCTGGATTGTGGGGCACCACACCTTAGGAGAGAGGAAGGTGCAGTACCTCTGTGGCGACTGAGCCTCAGGGGCGCCACATACCATTTAGACATGTTGATGAAATTAGGCCAAGATAATTTGGTATAGCCAAGTAAGTGAAGACTTCTGCATACACAATTACTTGATTGTCCGCTTTCTCTGCCAATTCCCTCATACACAGGAACACTTAGGTCAACCGAGCGTTACTGTGTTCTCTGTGATAGCCACTGCCATACTCTTCTGTTAGTGACTTACCTGTAGGCAGAAAAAAAGGATCAGCTATTAAAATTCTCTTCCTTGTCCTTCAGTCAATCCCATCTACATTATATTAGCAGGTGTAGATGACTATAGTCTATTAAGTATGTCGGTAGTAAGTCAATCTATATAAAATCATAGCTTCTAACTACTCCTCATTTATTATGTTGAATTTGCCTTGTCCTATGTAGGGATTCGCTCTGGTAGGTAATGGCAGGGCTGCAGTAACGAGGCAACACACAGGCTTAAAGTCCAATTTCAGTGGTTTAATGTCACGTTGCAAACAGCAGATTATCAGAAAGTAAGGAAAAATATAAATATACTCCAGCTTGGAGAACCACTGGTCCCAGACTCACCCTTTGCACAGGACTGACTTAACTAAGCAGCTGCCAGGTCCGCAGCATCCGCCAGGTGCCTTTCCCAGGGTTGTTGAGAGTCTTGCTGCTCTAGTCCTACAGCACGGGGATCCTGTATACAAGTTCAGGCTAAGTCCAGCCAAGTTCCTGCAACTTCCAGACACACTCTCACCATGTGCCAAACACCAACCTCCATTACATAGCCCATAACCCCTCCCACAAGTGAGGTAGACATCACATGGGCTGATCACGTGACCATGACATCATCGCAGGTCCTGTCTTTAGGGAAAAACTCGGCCAAACATTAATCTGCTGGGAGAAATGTATCTCCCATCCAGTAAAACACCCTTTACTGTACCACACTTATAAAACTGTCTTCACAAAGACACAAAGGGCCCAATACATCAATACCAGCATTGCTCACACCAGTTTTGTTGAGGAATTGCGCTGGAGTCAGATGCTTGGTATTAAAGAAGAGAACTATGCCTCTTCATGAATCAGGAACACCAGATGAGTGGAATGCACTTCTGTGTGCACCTCGACACAAATTCCACTCCAGTCTCTGCTGAAGTAAGACTTGTGTCATAGCGAACTCTGTCGCTTATCATGAATTTGATAAGCAGTGGTCTCCATGCCCCATCCCATCCCAGCTCCTTCCACTTTGTTGTAACTGGACAAAAATAGCATGGGAACCCCAAGAGTTGCACAATTTTAGCATAACCACCTGTTGCGCCAAAATTGTGTGACTTTTCAAACCTTTAACTGGCGTATAAGCTTTGTTGAATCTGGCCCACAGACTCCATTAGAATATAATAAATATCTTTTCTGATTTTAATTTTTTTATATGGATGAAAAGTACTGGCAATAGCCCATATATTCTGTGAATTTGTCTTTTAAACATGGCACAGAACCTGCATGACTGTAAATGCAGGCCACATTGGTCCTTTGATCAGCCTCTATAAAGTGATGTACAGCAATAATCTCCCAAGAAACACTTTTGACGGTCTGTGCCACAATTATTTTTTTCAGTCAGATTCTTATAAAATTTTGACTTAAAAAAGGTATCAATTACATTTTTTGGGTCATTATTAATCACTTGCAACACCAGCATCTCGTGACGTGGTATTTTAAATTATATCACCCTGCTACTAAAGATTTGAAGACAGTACAAATGTTTACCTCCTTACCTTTTATTCATGGCTCAACATATTCCAAAATGAGTGGCACAAGATAACCATTTAAAAAAAAACCATGAATATACTGTGCTCTGATGGGATGCTATATGGCTGTACAAATGATCATGTAGTGATTGTAAAGTAATAAGCAATTTGACAATTTTTTTTAAAAGGATTCTGTCACCCCCAGGACATATATAACCTATTACTAATCCCGCATTTGCGCCCTGCACTCGCACTATTATCTGTACCTTATCCGCCTTTCTGTACCTTATCTGTCTTCAGTCTCTGTGCAACAGTGGTGACTCACTGGCGCATAAGCAGAAGAATGAAGACAATGACCATAGAAGGGCAGATAAGGTATTATAATAGCGGAAGTTCCAGAGTGCAGGTGCGGGATTACGGTGCCACAACTACACATTACAGTTATTAAGACCCACGTCACTTATGATGAATTCTCAGGCCTCTCACACTGTGCAAGACTTCCAGCTGCCATGGCACCCATAGAGTTCTATGTATGCAAGCAGGAATGTCACAATGCATGTCGATACATTATCATGCCATTGACTTGCTTGCTCGCTTTCGTAGAACCCTGGCAAGCCTAGTGAGAAAGGTCCTAATATTCAAACGCGAACTGCGGGGGATTCAGGAAAGAAAGGAGAGGTATGTGGATGATTTCCGCACTTGCTGATCAATGATGAGACGTTCAGTATATCCCAGATTGTCAAATGAATAGTGGTTTATTCAATAAACCACTATCCATTCTCCGCAAATCAAATTTCCCAGGAAAATCTGCGCAAATAAGCAAATTAGAAATTTGCCTGATCTGCTCATCTCTAGTGATAAGTAGAGTGGATTTTACTGCTTATTCAATACAGTGATTTTTTCCTGTTTATGCAATCAGAAAGCTAAGGATGAGACTAATGATGTCACCACATCTGTGTCTCCATCAGTATTAGAAAATCTGCTTGGTAGGTGGTCGTGTCTGCCAGTGGAAAACATTTTACTTCTCTTTCAACTCAGGGAGAAATATGCTTTCCTGATTAATGAAATTTACATTTTTTTGATTGAAATATGACAAGCTTACTAAGCAGTTTACGGGCTAAACTGCGCCAAAAAATTCATAAAAAAGATGTGCAATAAATTTGTGCATTTTTTTGTCACTCTTCATATTTTTATATTTGCAGTAAAGTGAAGTGCTTTTTAACATAAGCTGTAAAATGATTGGCTTTACTGTTTGCACTGCTTGAAAATATGATGGTCTCTTAAGGACACAGGAGTTTTACCTTCAAAAGTTTTAAATTCTAACCTGAAAATGTTCCCATCATATCATAATTCCTATGAACATTCAAGGATGGTTTAAAACACATATCACATCCATTTGCCTTGTATGAGAAACTTCAAGTTCTTTTTTATTTGCATAATATAAAATAGTTGAAAACTGAGACACCTCTCATTTAGGTCACATTACCTGCATTGGCCCATGAAGGTCCACCTTAATGTAACATACCTGCATCCAACAGCTCGATTCAGATTTAATGGCAAAGATCATTTCCCAGTTGGCACTGATGTGTTACTGGCTCAAGGTGCTACTTGCAGTGCCAGTTTGAGGATATGTTGCATCAACAAAACCATTCAGCTTCCATTAATGTGACGGCAGATGGTGAAAGCAAAATATGCAAAAGCTTGAAAGTATGTTCTTTGTGGTGCCTTCCAGACACAAATGTGTAAATGCTTTACATAATCAGACTGTGAATTCTGGATACATACGGCATATGCTTGATAAAAAAAAACCCTCAGCCTTTAAAGTTCAGCTTTTAGTGTTCAGACACCATACTTTCTCACATCTCCACAATGAATGTATTGATGTGTATTTAAGAAAGGACCACTATACTTTGAAATATAAGTTTACAAGCCATTTAGTAATTGATATGTTTGCAAAACGTCTAGCTCTAGAGAACTTGATGTTTGAATTGTGCCCAGGTTAACTCTTTCGTTGATGACAATGAAGGTAATGAACATGCACAGGAAAATTTATTATATTTTGTCTTTTTAAAAATTTAACAAAAATTCTCTTTCTGAACAAATTCATCATTTTTTTCAAATTCTATTGAAATTCTCTTCAAGTAAAGTGCTCATAAAATATGGGAAGCAAAACAATTTAACATTTTAAAACAGGGGTTTTCTAATTCAATGATGCCCATTATTGATACAGTAGATAATCTCCTCCCAATATTATTCATTAGGGTTGTGAGGATCTGACAAAATTCACATTGGCCAAATCTGAAAGAGTTTACCAGGAAATTTGATTTGCAGTGTATTTATTCTCTTTGAATTCAATGTGAATTATTATACTCTGGAGTCTGAAGTTTTGAAGAGGCCCCAGAGCATAGTAAACATAAGATGTAGAAAAAAAGCAAAAAAAAAACCCATTCAATACTCACCTCACTGATACCTTTGCTATTCATTGTCCCCTATAAAGTTCTTCTTATTCACACTGAAACCCTGGGCATCTTCACACTAAGCCACTACTTCTGGCCAAGACTAGGCCCTATTGCAGCCAGAAGTAACTGCCTAGCATGTGCCATGTAAGGTCACATTGTCTACCCCGGTGTCGGCTCGAATTTATGATGTGCATGCCTAGCCGCGGATGGACATCAGAACATGTGCCTCGACCTAACGATGCACATGCGCAGTCCACTCCTAGGCCTGATCATAGCTGGAAGTCTACGACTAGAGTGAAGAGGCTTGGTGTTTCAGCATGGGGTATAGATAAGAAGGGAACTGTGCAGTGTAGTGGATGGGAGATGAGAAGTACATTTTTCGTTTTCAATTTTTTTTAATCTTTTGCTCACCCTTTGCAATTTGTCAAAACAGCAGCCACCTGGCCATCATCATGCTGAATCTGCATGGAGCATATTACAAAAAAACTGCATAATGGAGAATAATTAAATTCCGTTTGAATAAATGTACCCAACTCTAAGGCTGCTGTCAGATGGTCACCTGATGAAGCTGTGGTGAAACATGTGTCAGGTCTATTTTTGGGTGAGCTCATCATACCTATGCATTACTGATTTTGTTGTCTGTATAGTGGATTTAATCCCCTATCTGTATTGTAGTGCAGCGGGGTTGCGGCAGTGCAATAGACAGGCAGTGACCACAGGAAAGTTAAAAAACAAAGTCTCTTTAATGTCCAACATACAAATGGAAAACAGATGGTATCCTTCGGATTGCAGCTGGGAAACAAGACAGTCCATATCCGATACCAATTACCGTGGGCTGCTGCACCACTGTGTCACACTGAGGGGTGCCAGGCCTTATGGCTCCACTTGGCTCTGTGTTATTTCACACAAGCTGATGCTTTGCAGAGCCACATGCTTTGCAGAGCCACCTGCTCTGCAAGTTTGGAAACCAAGACTGACCCACCCAACCCTTTGCTTCAGGGTTTTTAAATGGAATCTGTGGAAGTGGGCCACTTGTAAGACCCGGCCTGGTGGGAGCGAACTGTCCCCACTCCCGTCCTGTAGTTTGTTCCAAAAATAAAAGCCCATGCTGGGTTCTCTTAAACCTGCCTTGGGCAAATAGCTTGCCCAAGACCAAACTTACTTTTATTTTGCACTGCAATCACAGCTACACCTGTGACTGCAATGCACTCCAGCAGTTTTAATACACTTCTATGTGCATCCTGGGGGACATATAGCGACCCTCGCATATAATGCCTGACACTGCCTCACAGTACGTATCATTATAATTTCCTTATTATTATCACTATTGATACGGGGTCCTTTGAAAAGGGATCCAGAAAAACTTGCTATACTCAAGGCTTTGCGTACATGTATACAGGCAATAAAGATTAGCCTACTGATTTGTGATGATACCTCATTTTTTATTAGTTTCTAATACATCCCTAAATACATGTACTCACCCATCAATTTACTTTGTTGTCTGTGTCTGTTTTTCGTTTTTTGCTTAAATTGTACTTTTCACTAATTTTAAATTTATTGAATAAAATAAATTTTTTTTAAGACATTGTTATACTTTGTTCTGGCGCATTTTTCTCTATGTCGATGGTTTATTTGTAAGAAATAAAAAAATTACATATTTCATTTTTTTGTACTTTATTTCTGAATTGAAAACAGCACCCAGTGTAAGCCCAAAGTTAGCTAATGTTCTGCAATTCATTTTATGCAAACATGAACAGGCTGACAGCCAGTTGATCCACTGTAAGTTAAATCGATTAAGGCAAAGGTGTTGTGTTTTTAACAGAACCCAGCAAGGGCACTTTAGAATTTCAGTATTAATGGGGGTATCAATCCCACACATAAAGCTCTCTCTTCTTTCTAACAAGTACGGGGTTTGTGATGATGATAGATAGGGTATGTGGCTTTGATTGTATTTACGGTGACCTCTGTGGTGGCTTATCATTTAATATTCATGGTGGTTAAAAAAAGGTAAAGTGGTTCATCTTTTTTTTCAGTCACCTACAACACTATGAAATCGATTCATCAAGAAAAATTTTCTGGAAGAAATTTCAGCAGCTGAATGACACACAATATTCACTGAGAGACACATGCTTCTTTCTCCATGGCATACTTCATCAAGACTGGTGAACAAAATGCCAGTGTAACCCTGCTGCTGGCGCCCCTGCATGGTGTCCCTTTCCCCCTCCATGTAGGGACGCTGGCTTACTCACCGCCTCAGCCCAGCAGCGTTGTCTCCCGGTATGTCCCTACTTCCTGCTTTCGGTGTGCGCGCACTACAGTCCAGTGGCGCGCCTAGTCAGTGCGTGCTTCCATGTTCTTAAGCACACCCATTACGCTAAATGCTCTCAGACTGTTGCTGAAAGGCATCTACCATAAGAAGTACACCTGCTAGATGGCTCCCCAATGGCTGGGAGGCATCTTATGTAAATGACTCCCTCTCCTCTAGGGAGTTGCCAAGCACCATAGTGAATCATTAGTAAGGTGTACTGCTAGTGAATTGTGAGGTCCTCTGGCCCCAGTGTGGCCAGAGCCTGAAGGTTATCCCCTGGTCCTGGTGGGGCCAGTCCTGTATCCTCATCTCCTGGTCCTGGAGCAGATAATTCCTGAACCTTGTCCTCTAGTCCCAGAGCAGCCAGCGCCTGAACCTCCTCCCCTGGTCTCAGTGCGGCCAATGCCTGAACCTTATTCCCTGGTCCCAGTGTGGCCAATTCTTGAACCTTGTCCCCTGGTCCCGGAGCCGCCAGCGCCTGTACCCCATCCCCTGGTCTTAGAATGGACGGCCCTTTTCCTAAAGTCCCCTGGTCCCAGTGAGACCAGTTCATGAACACTATTCCTTGGTCCATGATTGGCTTAAGTCTGATTTTGAATCCAAGACAGGCATGTCTGAACTAAGTCCAAAATCAGTGTCAGCATACCTCACCCCTTGGGTCAGCAGCTGCAGTAATGGGTTCTGCCCAGAAGTGGTACCTGGCGGCTACCTTCCCGCAGAAGCCTAGTCTAACCACTAGAGGCGAAACTGAACACCATGGTAGCCACTATGTTACACCCCTTCCTGGGTAGGCCCAGTCCTGTGGCACAGTGGGTCCAAAAATCTAAGCGCGCCATGGCTGGAAGTAACAGTTTACTCGGTCCATCCATGACCCCGACAGCCAGTCTTGTTGAACCAGGGCCTATCAGTGTTATAAGCCACCTACAATTCTACCTAGATAAAACATTTTCTGCTGAAACATTATATATGATTATTATAATAATTTATTTTGAGAGGAGTGACACATTAACTGATTGCTAAATTTCAGAACCTGGACATAATTTAAATCAGAGCTTCATTAAAACCATATGGCTCCACAAAATAAAACTGGACTTACTATGAATGTATGAGATACAAATTTGCCAAAGTCTAACTACAGTATTTCTTTACTACAACTAGTACTACTCTACTACTACTACTACTACTACAACTACTACTATAATTATTATTATTATTATTATTAATAATAATAATAATAATAATAAAAAATCATTATTGCTTGGTTTAAGTCCATATGAAGAATAATAATTGTAGCATTGGTAGTAAACATTAGTCATACATTTCTAGTTGCATGTACAATACTCATCTAACATAGTAATATTCTATTTTGGGAAAAATATTTTTACTAAAAAATGCTTCTCTTTTATTACTTCTCTAGGGTATAATGTTTAAATGCTGCTTTTAGTTTTCTTTTACATATATGAATGTATTTGCTGTAGTCATGTAGTCAATTCTTTTGACACCCAAGATTCTGTGGTGAAATTTCTACTTCTGTGACCCTTCAATGTTTATACAGTGATCACCGGAGCACCTTTTAGTTGACATAACCCCTGAACGAACTAAAAGAACCCTAATTTAACAAAACCTGGGTCATGTTTATTCACATCACTAATAAGAGTAATCAAAAGTCATCCCGCCGACGCACACACAAGTTGCCGATTTAAGAACACAGACTGCTGAAACTACTGTGCGTCTCTATGAATGAAGACAGGTTGCCCATTCATACATTGTATAAAAGAGTCATTTGTTCCAATTTACACTATACTGAAGTTTCTTGTCTAAAGTTTGCTTAAACCTACTTAAAAGAAATAATATAATAGTAGGTATCACTTATTACATTAAATGCAACAAATTTAAACCATCCGGGTAGGTTTTGATAGAGAACTTTTGATATTTTACTATTTCTCTGTTCTTAAATGTTTTTTCTTTTCTAATATTAGGATTTTTTTTCAAATGTTAAAGAGGTTGTCCACGACAATAAAATAATTAATCTTTTCTTTACAAAGCTGCTTAAAGTGAACTTGACAGCAGATACATGCTGCCCGATCTACAGGTAGCATGTATCAGTAACTGGCTGTATGATCTTAGTCATGAATGTTTGATTCTGAAACATTTTGTAATTTCAGAGAAAAATATACATAAATACTGCCACACGGGTGACTAGTTGGTAAAGAAGGTCTCCGTTGGCTTGTACCCACCTGCTGCTAATGACTGATAGATCTGTCACTATACACGCATGCAGGAAGAGACGTGTCACTCAAGGTGAGTGGGCAGGGAGAAGCCACCAGGGGTCTGCCTTTTTGACTAGTCTCTGATGTTTATCTCTGAAACTTGCACAGTTCGTGAGTCAAACATGCCTGGCTGAAATGAAACAACTGAAGGGCCCATTACTAGAGATGAGCGACTTTGCCTTTTTTTCGGTCGAGTCGGGTTTCATGAAACCCGACTTTCTCAAAAGTCGGGTCGAACAAAATCGTCCGATTATCGTGATAAGTCGAAGGCCGACTGAAACACGAAACCCAATGCAAGTCAATGGGGAAGCAAAGTCGGCAGGGAGTGGAGGACATTAAACACACCTACAGTGTCTATTTGAATGGCAAAAACATCAGTTTTTATTACTGAAGCTTGTCAACCTTAATTTACTTCATAATAATAGTTACGCACTGAAAACTGGGGGTTATTTGGCTAAAGTTGTGGAGAGGTAGGGCTGGCTCCAGGTTTTCATGTGCCCAGGGCCAAAGAGCGCCCCTTTAACACATACCACAACTCATGATGCTCCGATACGGTAGAGAAATAGCGGTATTGTACAATGAAAAACACTTCACTTTTTACATCTCATGACTGATATCGATTTTATATTCTCCAGTAGCTCAAAAACGGACAGTATATTACTCTATACAGTATTATGGGCACCGCATAGTGCACTATACAGAGTAATGATGCCCATATATTTCTCCATACAGAATCATTGGTCCCATATAATGTTTGAAACAGTATATGATGAGCTCCACATAATTCTACAGTATATGCTGGTCCCCATGGATGAAGCTCCACTGTCTTATGGGCCCAAATAATGCTCCATATATAATTCGCCCCATTTCTAATGCTCCAGTGTATAATGGGACCTGTAAATGCTGCTCCAGTGTCTGATGTCCACCTTTGGAATGCTCCAGTGTATGGTGGGCCCCATATATCATTCTCCAGAGTATAGTGCTCCCCAAAAATTGCTGTCCCAACATTGAAAACAATTAAATATGTCTCCTCGCTAGGGAATCCTAGTCTGGACTCCTCGTCGTCCCCATCTTCCATCTCACTGCACTTGGCTGTTTAGGCAGAGGGTGTACAGACGTGATGTCATTGCGCTCTCTGATCAGAATATCACTGTCAGGACACGCGGAAGACGTCATTGCGGTGGAGCAGGGAGAGGTAAGTATTTCAACGTTGCAAGTGCTGTGATCCAGAGCAAGCAGGGGGGCCCACTCGTTGGCGACGGCACTGGCACAGGGCCCCTCATAGTACGGCGGTGTGTGGCGGTGTGTCTGACGGCGGGTGGGCCCCACCGGCAGAGACACCTCCCTCCCACCGGCAGAGACACTTTTGTGTACTATGAGGGGCCCTGTGCCAGTGCCATCGCCCATGAGTATGCCCCCCACCTGCTCAAGGAACCTGCACTTTCATCTGCACCTTCCTCTTTGTCACCTTGTAAGGTGGTATAGTATGCGGGAAGGGGAACCTGAGTTTCCTCAGGGTCACATTCTGGCTGTGTAGAGTGTGAGGGGAATGTAGTGGTCTGGGTCAATGTACCAGCAGAATCATCTAGCAGTGGCTGGGCGTCAGTGCACTTGTGGCGTCCCCATGAGTATGGTCGCCACAGTGGCATTACCTTCCTCTTAGGGAGTGTGATGACATGCTTGGGAGCAACGAAGGATCTATCTAGCAGTTCAACCAACACACAACACATTTCCCACTCCAGGCCAGCAGGGAGACCTCTGAACCAGACTGCTGAGGAGCTGCTCTCTGTGGTCGGGAGGAGGTAAGTTAGGGCACTCTGTGCAGGAAGGGGAAGTGTGTGGATGTGAGAAGGGGAGCTGGAGGATGAGCAGAGTTAAGGCTCACTCCTAGCTGGAGCGCATGGTCCGGATTCCAGTCTCCGAGTTTGTAGGGACACTGACGTTCCTGCAGCTGAAACCGGAGGAAGTAGCATTTGTAAATGATCTGTACCCAACTAAGGCTCGGAGGCCCCAGCAACGATGTGTGGGAGCCAGAAGGAAAAGGCTACGGCTGCCTGCCATACAAGAAAGTTCCAAAAGAGAGTCAACAGGGGGAACTTCATTGAACTCAGCACCACCGTGACACATCCCTGTGAGACACCGGCCCGGTACCAATTAACCCCACTGCCCTGGCTGGCTACCCACACTCCATGTTTGATTCATCTTGGACTTGGGAATTTACGATTTGACTTGATAACCCAGGCATGGTATGATAGAAAGAGCTACATGAAGCATACAGTCTAGATCACGTGAAGTCATTATTTCCCTCTACTCCTCTTTGGTCAGACCTCATCTGGAATATTGTGTCCAGTTTTGGGCACCACATTTTAAAAAAGACATCAACAAACTGGAGCAAGTTCAGAAAAGAGCGACCAGAATGGTGACCGGTCTGCAAACCCTGTCTTATGAGGAAAGGTTGCAGGATTTGGGAATGTTTAGTTTGCAAAAGAGAAGACTGAGAGACTTAATAGCTGTCTACAAATATCTAAAGGGCTGTCACATTGTAGAAGGATCAACTTTATTCTCATTTGCACAAGGAAAGACTAGAAGCAATGGGATGAAACTGAATGGGAGGAGACACAGATTAGATATTAGAAAAAACTTTTTGACAGTTAGAGTGATCAATGAGTGGAACAGGCTGCCACGAGAAGTGGTGAGTTCTCCTTCAATGGAAGTCTTCAAACAGAGGCTGGACAGACATCTGACTGGGATGATTTAGCGAATCCTGCTTTGAGCAGGGGGTTGGACCAGATGGCCCAGGAGGTCCCTTCCAACTCTACGATTCTATGATTCTATGATTCTATGATTCTATGATGGACTAATGTGAAGTGTGGCCTGCTGCATCATTCACTTTTGGTGGGGGTGAAGGACACAAGGAAAGGGGTTCTTCCTGACCTGGAGCCAGAACTTGATGATTCAGTGCTTGCATTTTTTGAAACTTCAGAAGAGGAGGGCATATTTGCTGGAGTCTGTTTCAGCAATGTAAGCCAAAACCAGTTCCTCATGCTCCGCCTTTAAAAGCGGCTAACCTACTCACAGAAAAGGTAGTCTTCCAGGTGTTCCGGAGCCAGACCATGATGCAGGCTCAACACCTCCTGCCTTAGCTGCTATTGTGCTTTTGCCACTACCAGCAGATGCACCACCACCATCAGCACCAGCTGGCCCCCCCACGCCCACGTCCGCGGCCTCTTCCACCAAACTTCAAAATTTTGCAGAAAATAGACGCAAAATAACTTTAGATATATGGCACTGTATCTGAAGCGTACAGCTCTATTCAGTCAAAGGATAATTGTCAATCTCCCTATATATTCCATGAGTCACACAGAGACACTCACAGGCTCAGTATGGATTAGACAAGAATATAAAAAATAGACAAAGTGTACAGTATCATCAGATAGCAGGTATATATAGTATAGTTTAAACATTCTAAATCTCCATAAATATTTGAGGAGGCACACACAGACACTCTCAGGCTAAGTATTGGATTACAACAGAATCTAAAAAGCCATAAAACGGTAATGGATCTCAAGAGTACAGCTGTACACAGTGTAGGTGTCATTGTTGTCAATTTCAGTATTTATTTCCACAGTCAGAAAATAACTCTCACTTGGTCAGTTTGGATTAGACCAGAATATAACAAGCAGTAAATGGGTAATGTATCACAAGCGTAGAGCTGTATACAGTGTTGGGGTAATTTTTAAATGTACATCTAAATTGCAGGAGTAACCCATAGACACTCACACGCTCAGGATGGATCACACCATAATATAACAAGAAGATCCACAAAAAATAATCACACATGTGGGACAATGTTCCAGGTGTCAATGATACACTTAGAGTGTTGGTTAGAGGAGGACTTCCTTGCAGAAAGGGTACAGTATCACCAGATACCAGGTATATATAGCATAGTTTAAACATTAACAATGTACTTCGATATATCAGGAGTAGTGTTGAGCCACCCCGCTAGCGTTTTGGTTCGTCGCACAGGAGGCAAGTTCCTCGAATGTTCGTCGAACGTTCGAAGAATACCATCGAACCCCATTCAAAACAATGGCAGGCAAACACAAACACATACAAACACATAGAAAACAATTACAAAACACCTTTAAAGGTGTCCCAAAACAGACAAAATGCTCAGAAGACAAAAATAACATATGGAAAAGGGCAGCTACATTTAGAAAAGAGGTGGAGGAGTAAAAGGAGGAGGTGGAGGAGACACAGATATCGGCTTGTCATGCCCTTATGAAGTCAAGAAAGGCTGAAATAAAAATGTAAAATACAAACCAAAAAAAAAAAAAATTCTGAAATCGAACACGATCATATACCGTCGGACTGCCCACCAATAAATTATGGCAACTGCTGATGGGGCGGCGTTATTCCCACGAACCTCCAAACTGCGTCCATGAAGGCAAAGTGTTTGGTTTACGGGGGCTGTATGATTGCAAAGCTGATCCTTAAAGGAATGTCCAAAAGGGCACCACCAGGAGTGGAGCCTGTGGCTTAATTGGACTCCACCCAGGAAACCACAACCATACAAGCTACAGAAAAGATGGACAGATTGCAAGCTTTGTCGTTTCTGTGTGTGATGTGGTATGTTCGTTTGTAGTTGTGCTAGCGATTTCTCAGCTTTATTCCATTAACGACCGAGACTCCGGCATGCCCCCGCGGTACGCGTCAAGCTTACTAGAGGGATACTCGAGGCTCTGGCATGCGAGATTGAGCAATAACAGGTCTATCATGCCCTTACATGTCCGGGACTGCATGCGCGCTACACTGAAAGGACCAGCTTTTGTCGCTTACAGGTGCTGATAACCTGCTGAACACCGTTAGTGATGGGGATCTGGGATTCCAATTATTCCCCGCGAACGATGATTTCCCAGTAAGTGCAGGTCAACCGCAATTACGGAATTAGGACTAACTGGCATTCCTGACAAAATGGAAAAATTACTTGTCCAAACCACAGGTGCTGTAGCTTGCTTAACAGCTCAGCAGCCGTTCTCAGGCCCAGTGAGGATTCGACAACATTGTAGAAAGTTGATAAAGGGTACAGTTTCACTGGATAACACGTATATATGTAGCATAGTTTACACATAAAAAACCTATGTCTATAGATCAGGAGGCAGGCTCAGACGGTCTCAGGCCCAGTATGGATAAGACGTGATTGGACAAAGGTGAGAAAGGGTACCGTATCACTGGATTACAGATATGTATAGCATAGTTTACACATTAAAAACCTATGTCTATAGATCAGGAGGCAGGTTCAGATGGTCTCAGGCCCAGTATGGATTAGACGTGATTGGACAAAGGTGAGAAGTGGTACATTATTACTGGATAGCAGGTATATATAGCATAGTTTAAACATTTAAAATCTGTGTGTTCTCAGTATGGATTAGACAACCATCTAAAAAGTAGAAAAAAGGAAATGTTTTTGAAGCGTACACCAGTATACACTTTTGGTGGTATTTTTAAATCTTCATATATATTACTGCCTCAGTAAGACAGTCCAGCCTCTCCGACATAGGAAATGAGATGCATACAATTACTGACATAAAGTCTATTGATTGCAGAAATCTAGGAATTAACAATCACGGGAAAAACTGCCGTCACAATTCTCTGAGGCGATGCTGACCCTCAATTAATTTGTGTTTGGAGGCAGTGAAAACATAACTTTGTGAAGAAAGTGTTGCTGTATCGCAGTACCGTTTATCCCATCAGCGTTACTAATCTCCATCAAATTTTAATCACAGGGAGAGATGTAAACATGTTGCTCACTGCCTATCATGATCTGTCACGTAACTTTGGAGTGCAAAAGACAGAAGCCACAGGCCGCAGGCGATTCTATGGGATTGACATGAGAGGGCACATTTAAAAATGTGCACTGGAATGTCACGCGTCTGTGAGTGGGAAAATGGTGAAAGCTGATGATTAACCACCACACCACCACTGCATGTCATTGTGAGTCGAGGTCCATAAGAAATGGAAGCCATTGATCATCTGAAGCTAGAGCCCGGCCAGCGGGACAGGGCATAGCTACGTCTTAACCATCATCTATCAGTTCAACAAATTTGTAGCAGTCCCAGTTAAGGATTTGACAGCCCTGACTACACAGCGGAGGAGCAGGGAGAGGTAAACATTGCAAATGCTGTGGCCCTGCCCAAGCAAAGGGGGCACACTCGTGGTTGTCGGTACATGCACTGGGCCCCTCATAGTACGGCAGTGTGTCTGACGGCGGGTGTGCACCCCCACCGTCAGAGACACTTGATTGCACTATGAGGGACCCTGTGCCAGTGCCCGCGCCCAAGAGTCGGCCCACCCACCTGTCCAGGGCAACGGCACTCACAAGGTTGCATGCGTTAGATGATGACCCCGGCCATGGGGGGAAGGCAGCCCACTTAGGGAGGTTTACAAAATGGCATATGCTGATGTTGGACATTCAGCTGCTGCAAAAGGCGAAATTGGGCAAGTGCAAGGAAGAGGAGGACCAAAGCAAGTCATTTTTCTGGCAACCTAGGTGTCATCAGGGGAAGGTGGGACAAAATCCTTGGAAACCCATGTATGGTTCATTTTAATGAAGGTGAGATCATCCACATTTTGGGTCGACAGACGGGTCCTTTTTTCTGTCAGGATTGATCCAGCTGCACTGAAAACTCTTTCTGATAGCACACTTGCAGCTGGGCAAGCGAGCTCTTGTAAGGCGTATTGTCCCAATTCAGGCCAGGCGTCCAGTTTAGCGGCCCAATAGTCAAATGGGAATGACCTGTGCGGGAGAACATCGATATGGGATGAGAAGGAGTTTGTAACCATAGTTGACAAGTGCTGTCTCCTGTCACTTTCAATCGATGCAGTATTACCAGTCGTGTGAGCAGGACTTGAAAAATCAGTCCACAACATTGTCATGAAACCCCTGTCTTCAACGCCACTTCTGATGTGTGCACCACCAACACCTCTTCTAAGCTGCCCCCAGCCCCTACGGCTCGTGTGAGAACCATCACCGCTGCTGTGTGCTGGGAATGCCTCAACCAACCGGTTTACCAGAGTTGCTTGTTTGTTAGCGAATTTTAGGTCAAGGTTCTCCTGTGGCATTATGTTTTGGAATTTGCCTTTATAGCGTGGATCCAGGATGCTGGCCAACCAGTAGTCATCATCGTTCATCATTTTGGCAATGTGGGGGTCCCTTTTTAGGATCTGCAAGGCATAATCTGACATGTGGGCCAATGTTCCCGGTGTCAATGATGCACTGCGTGTGCTGGGTGGAGGAGCACTTTCTGGCAAATCCACATCCCTCCAGTCACGCACAAACCCTGTACCAAAATTTTCTCTTGCCCCACGAGAAGCATCCTCCTCCCCTAAATAATCATCCCCATCATCATTCTCCTCCTCCTCTTCCTCTTCTTCCTACACCTCGTCCAGGAGAGGTCCCGAAGCAGACAATTGCTGACTGTCATCAAGGCTTGCCTCCTCCTCTTCCTCCTCGTCTACCTCGACTGCAGACGCCTGCTCCTTAATGTGCGTCAAACTTTGCATGAGCAGACGCATAAGTGGGATGCTCATGCTTATGATGGCATCGTCTGCGCCTACCAGCCGTGTGCATTCTTCAAAACACTGAAGGACTTTACAGAGGTCTTTCAGCTTCGACCACTGCACACCTGTCAACTCCATGTCTGCCCTCAAAGTGCCTGCCCGTGTATCCTCCCACAAATGCATTACGTCCTGCCTCTGTTTGCACAGCCGCTCAACCATATGCAGGGCGTAGTTCGACCTTGTTGCAACGTCGATAATTAGGCGGTGCTTGGGAAGGTGGAGCAATCGCTGCAGCTTCTGCATGCGACTGGAGTGTACCGGCGACCGGCGGATGTGCGAGCACAGTCTTCAAACCTTATGGAGCAGGCCTGTTAACTCCGGATAATTATTGAGGAAGCACTGCACCACCAGGTTCAAGGTGTGAGCCAAGCAAGCCTGTCGCCCAAACACATCATCTGCAACACAGCCTGCTGACGCTTTCCACTAGCTGATCGATAGGGGGACACCTCGTGTGCAACACTGGCAGCTGCGGATGGAGTGCTTGTGCGACTGTGCTCTGTGGATGAGCTTTCGTTTCTGGAGGAGGAGGGGGGTCGAATGCCTACAGCCAACTGTTTCCTACACCATGGGCTAGGCAGCACTGTCCCACCACCGCTGTCCCCTGTGGACCCTGAATCCACCACATTAACCCAGTGCGCAGTGATGGACACGTAACGGCCCTGGCTATGCCTACTGGACCATGCATCTGTTGTGAGGTGCACCTTTCCATTCACTGATTGCTTGAGTGCATGGACAATGCGGTCATTCACATGAAGGTGGAGGGCTGGGATGGCTTTGCAAGAAAAGAAGTGGCGACTGGGTAGGTCATAGCGTGGTACTGCATAGGCCATGAGTTCGCGGAAAGCTGCGCTTTCAACCAACCGGTAGGGCATCATCTCTAACGAGATTAATGTGGGTGCTCAAACCCAGTGTACGCGGATGAGAGGATGAGTACTTTCTTGTCCTACTCATAGTCTCTGGTAAGGTGAGCTGGACTTGAGAGCTGCATATGGTGGAACTAGCGGTGGGCATGGCGGACTGAGAGAGGGTTGATGATGGTGATGGAGTTGGTGTTCTTTCTGATGACCTAGATTCAGTCATTCGTAGCAATAACATTGTGATACCCTGACTGTTTTGGCCTTGCAACGACAACTCAACATTTGTTGCTGGTGGTGTGCTAAACGGTGGGCTTACAGTGGGGGAAACAATGTAGCGTTGCTGACTACCTTCTTTGGGAGCAGTTGCACATGTGGTACGTGAGGTTTGGTAGTCTGTCCACGCTTGCAAGTACATGTTGGTTAAATGTCTTAGCATGCAACTGGTATTCAAATTTCTCAGATTTTTCCCTCGGCTAAAGGTCTTTGAGCACTTCTTACAGATAACCTTTGCCTGATCATTAGGATTTTGTTCAAAAAAGTGCCACACTGCACTCTTAGTACTATGGAAGACATTTTGAGGCCTTGCATGCTGTGCTATTTTGACCGTCTGGCCAAGCTGTCCTGCAACTCTTTTGCTTTTTGAACTCGTTTTTGGACTGATCCGGGCCTGCCAGATAACAGCTGTTGCAATGTCGATGCCTGCTGCGGATTCTCCACCTCCTCTTCTGAGCTATTGGCAGCGGCACCCTCTTCCCCCAATGGATGCCAATCTGGGTCAACAACTGGGTCATCCATCACCTCCTCTTCAATGTCATGTGCACCTTCTTCTGTGTCACCGTGTATGGTGGTATAGTATGCGGGAAGGGGCACCTGAGTTTCATCAGGGTCAGATTCTGGCTCAGTACACTGCGAGGACAATGTAGTGCTCTGAGTGAATGTACCAGCAGTGGCTGTGCATCAGTGCACTCCATGTCAGATTCATCTTGGACTGGGGAATTCACGATTTGACTTGATAACCCAGGCATGGTATGAGAAAAGAGCTCCATGGAGTAATCTATAGTGTGGCCTTGCGCATCCTTCACTTTTGGTAGGGGTGAAGGACACAAGGAAAGGTGTTGTTCCTGACCAGGAGCCTCCACTGATGATGCAGTGCTTTTATTTTTTTAAACTTCAGAAGAGGAGGCGATAGAGCTGGAGGCTGTGTCAGCAATGTAAGCCAAAACTTGATCCTGAAGCTCTGGCTTTAAAAGTGGTTTACCTACTCCCAGAAAAGGGAGCCTATGAGGCCTTGTGGAGCCAGACAATGACGCCGGCTCACCACCTCCTGCCTTAGGTGCTATTGTGCTTTTGCCACAACCAGCAGAAGCACCACCACCAACACCACCATCAGGACCAGCTGGCAACCCCCGCCCACTTCCACGGCCTCTTCCACCATGCTTCTTCATTTTTTTTTAAAAAGGTACCCAAAATAGCAACAGCTATATGGTACTTTAAAACAAGGTAAGGGGTCTATAGCGTATTGGTGAGAATTTGAATCTCACTGTAGATTGGTGGACGCTGAACTATTGTCTCAGGCCCAGTATAGATTACACCGCTATGTGACAGGCAGAAATTGGCTGGTGTATGAGAAGGCAAAAGCTGTATAGAGTATTGGTGAGAATTTGAATCTCACTGTAGATTGGAGGACGCTGAACTATTGTCTCAGGCCCAGTAGAGATTACACCGCAATGTGACAGGCAGAAATTGGCTGGTGTATGAGAAGGCAAAAGCTGTATAGAGTATTGGTGAGAATTTGAATCTCAATGTAGATTGGAGGACGATGAACTATTGTCTCAGGCCCAGTATAGATTACACCGCTATGTGACAGGCAGAAATTGGCTGGTGTATGAGAAGGCAAAAGCTGTATAGAGTATTGGCGAGAATTTGAATCTCAATGTAGATTGGAGGAAGCTGAACTATTGTCTCAGGCCCAGTATAGATTACACCGCAATGTGACAGGCAGAAATTGGCTGATTTATGAGAAGGCAAAAGCTGTATAGAGTATTGGTGAGAATTTGAATCTCAATGTAGATTGGAGGACGCTGAACTATTGTCTCTGGCCCAGGACAGATTACACCGCAATGTGACAGGCAGAAATTGCCTAGTGTATGACTAACTACAAGGTGTATATAGAATTGGGCAGAATTGGAATCTCCCTAGAGTGTAGGTCTGTAAGAACGGACAAACTCCTCGACTTTTCCTTGCAGAGTCACAATCGTAGACAGCTTCAATTTGGCCGTGATAACAGCCATTACACGGTACTGAGAGAGGAGCGTGCACGTACACTGCTGTACAGTAAAATTGTCAAGCTCCGTGTTTTTGTATACGGACTGACACACGCTGTCTCTCTCTAGATTTGAATGTAATCAAACAGCAAATATACTAAACTGTTTGAAAAACGGACAAAACTATAAGGTGTAGGTCTGTAAGAACGGACAAACTCCTCGACTTTTCCTTACAGAGTCACACACGTAGATAGCTTCTATTTGGCCGTGATAACAGCCGTTACACGGTACTGAGAGAGGAGCGGGCACGTACACCGCTGTACGGTGTATGTAAAATTGTCAAGCTCCGTGTTTTTGTATACAGACTGACACGCTGTCTCTCTCTAGTTTTGAATGTAATCAAACAGCAAATATACTAAACTGTTTGAAAAATGGACAAAACTATAAGGTGTAGGTCTGTAAGAACAGACAAACTCCTCGACTTTTCCTTACAGAGTCACACACATAGATAGCTTCAATTTGGCCGTGATAACAGCCGTTACACGGTACTGTGTGAGGAGCGCACACCGCTGTACGGTGTGTGGAAAAATGAATGCTCAGTAACTCACCAGGACACAACAATAAAATTTTGATTGCTTTGAAAAAAGCAGTTTGCTCAGCAGTGTGAAAACAGCAATGCAGCTATCAGGGAGCCTTAAAAGGCAGCCTAATAACCAACAGAGCTGATGCACCGAAATATAGCCTCCCCTTGCACTGCACAGTAACTGGTGTGTTGTACAGGCAAAATCGTTAGCAACAGAAGTAGTTTTTGGTATCTTCTTCCCTGCCTAACGCTCTCCCTACAGAATCAGCAGCAGCAGCAGCTCTCCCTATTCTGAGATCAGCATAAGTAACATGGCGGTTGGTGTGCATGCCCTTTTATACCCCCTGTGACACCACACAAAGCAAGCCAATCACTTGCATGCCCTTCACAAACATGGTGGTAACCGCTGCATATGTCATCACGTTGCCCACAGTGTCCTTTCTTCCTGATTGGCTGAAAAAGGGCGCAAAAGCATCTTTTGAAATGCGACTTTGGCGCGATGGTCGCCGACCTCGTGGCCTACCTCACGCTAAGATCGGGTTTCGTTTCATGAAACCCAACTTTGGCGAAAGTCGGCAACTTTTGAATTTTCTCGACCCGTTTTGCTCAACTCTACCCGTTACACATAGCGATATCGCTAGCAATATCGCTGCAACATCACTGGTTTTGTGACGCAGCAGCGATATCGCTATGTGTGATACTTACCTCCGACCGGCTCCCCCGCTAGTTATCGCTGATCACGCGAGAATGGCCTGGACAGTTTCTTGTGATCAGCTTCCTGCTGGGCTTCCTGTGGTGCCGACAAGCGACGCGTGGATGCGGGCGGGAGGACGTCAGGATCGCCTCGTCTGACAGGTAAGTAGCGACCCCCGACCGCTGCTATGTCACTGGTGAGATCTGCCTGTGTGGCAGCTCACAAGCGACCACTTAGCGATGCACTAGCGATCCATATCGTTGTCTGGATCGCTGGTGCATCGCTAAGTGTAACGGTACCCTAAGTGTCATCATGTCAGGTTCCATTTAAGAAGTGTAATATAGGTTTAAATAAAGATTGTTCAATATTTTTTGTATCATTTATGCTGTGTAATGTTTCTTACAGCCTATGATCATTGACAAAATATCATACGCCTTACGAAACATACAATGTCACATGATTATAATATGCTTCTTGCATGACGCCCCGTTTTGCCCCAAATGATGTTTCTCCTGTTTTCAGCTATCAATCAAACTACATCTCTTCCAAATAAAAGCATAGTGCTGCTCTTGAAAGCAAACACAGACTCTACATGAAGAATTATGGTGTCCTGCCTTTATCCTGCCTGTACAGTGGCTTGAAAAAGTATTCACCCCTTTGGCTTTTTATCTATTTTGCAACATTACAACTAGTGATTGAGCGAGCATGCTCACCACTGCTCGAAACTCAAATATGCATCGGGATGCTAAGGTACGCTCGATACTTGATCAAGTGACACTGGTGCTCGAATCCACTCTGTATGTTTCACGGTGTTTTGCCAAGTACCTAAAGGGGTCGGATACGACTTTAACCCCTTTAGCCCCAAGCGTGGTTTGCACGTTAATGACCGGGCCAATTTTTACAATTCTGACCACTGTCTCTTTACGGGGTAATAACTCTGGAACGCTTCCATGGATCCCAGTGATTCTGACATGGCTTTCTCATGACATATTGGACTTCATGTTAGTGGTAACATTTTATTCATATAACCTGCGTTTATTTGTGAAAAAAATGGAAATTTAGTGAAAATTTTGAACATTTCCCACATGTTTACTTTACATCAGCACAATTTTGGAACCAAAGTTTTTTTTTTGTAAGGAAGTTATAAGGGTTAAAAGTTGACCAGCGATTTCTCATTTTTACAACACCATTTTTTTTTAGGGACCACATCACATTTGAAGTCACTTTGAGGGGTCTATATGACAGAAAATACTCAAAAGTGACACCATTCTAAAAACTGCACCACTGATGGTACTCAAAATCACATTCAATAAGTTTATTAACCCTTTAGGTGCTTCACAGGAATTTTTTGAATGTTTAAAAAAATGAACATTTAACTTTTTTTCACAAAAAAATTATTTCAGGTCCAATTTTTTTCATTTTAGCAGGGTAACAGGAGAAATTGGACTGCAAAAGTTATTATGCAATTTGTCCTCAGTACGCTGATACCTAATATGTGAGGTTGAGCCACTGTCTCGGTGCATGGCAGAACTCGGAAAGGAAGGAGCGCCGTTTGACTTTTTCAACGCAAAATTGTCTGGAATTGAGATCGGACGCCATGTCGCGGCGTTTGGAGAGCCCCAATGTGCCTAAACAGTGGAAACCCCCAACAAGTGACCCCATTTTGGAAACTAAACCCCCCAAGGAAAATATCTAGATGTGTGGTGAGAACTTTGAACCCCCAAGGGCTTCACAGAAGTTTATAACGTACATCTGTAGAATTAAAAAATCATATTTTTCACCCCCAATTTTCATTTTCTAAAGGGAAACAGGACCCCAAAAGTTATTGTGCAATTTGTCCTGAGTACGCTGATACCCCATAGGTGGGGGTAAACCACTGTTTGGGCGCATGGCAGAGCTCGGAAGGGAATGAGCGCCGTTTGACTTTTTCAACACAGAATTAGCTTGACGCCATATCACATTTGGAGAGCCCCTGATGTGCCTAAACAGTGGAAACCCCCACATATAGCACCATTTTGGAAACTAGACCCCCAAGAAACTTATCTAGGTGTGTGGTGAGAACTTTGAACCCCCAAGAGCTTCAGATAAGTTTATAACGTACAGCCGTAAAAATTAGAAAATCATATTTTTTCCACAAAAATGATCTTTTCATCCCCAATTTTTAATTTCCCAAGGGAAACAGGACCCCAAAAGTTATTGTGCAATTTGTCCTGAGAATGCTGATACCCCATATGTGGGGGTAAACCACTGTTTGGGCGCATGGCAGAGCTCAGAAGGGAAGGATCGACGTTTGACTTTTTCAACACAAAATTGGCTAGAATTGAGATTGGACACCATGTTGTGTTTGGAGAGCCCCTGATGTGCCTAAACAGTGGAAACACACCACAAGTGTCCCCATTTTGGAAACTAGACCCCCCAAGGAACTTATGTAGATGTGTGGATGTGTGGTGAGCACTTTAAACCCAAAGTGCTTCACAGAAGTTTATAACGCCTAAGTGTGAAAATAAAAAAATCATATTTTTTTCACAAACATGATATTTTAGTCCCCAATTATTTAATCAGCTGACACCTAGCTGCGATCAACAGCGCTCCCCCCGTGAGCATCGCTGATCTATGATGACGTACTATCCCGTCCTTGGGAATTAAGTCCCAGGGCACATGTACGGGATAGTACGTCATATGGCAGAAAGGGGTTAAAGAAAATGATTAAATTTATTACAATAATTAAATGATTACAGAAAATAGGAAATAGTGTAATATTGCGTACACTTTTGCATAATATAAATTGCAAAGGTAAAGTACTTACATTGCACACTACATAAGAAAAACTTTGCGCATCATCTGTTCGGGAAACACCAACTGTGAGAAGCAGAACAGCAAGGATAGAGAAATTCCTGGGATATCTACAATGTGGAGCCATGGGCATCCCCTTCTTAGTCCACAGTTTAACAGGCTTCTGTCTTAGCTGCATTCTTCCCCAGCTTATGTCTTGTTTAGAAACAAATGCTTGTTTAACCAATTATTACATAAGCCCTAACAAATTCTATTTGTCTGGCATAGTATCCCTCTGGCTGAGTAGCCCACTCCCCAGACATCAAGCAACCTCGGACAAATACATCACCAGATGGATGATGCCAAAAAACTCTCCTGGTGCCAAATATTTTATCATACTATAAACACGACATTTCTCACTAAACTTTAATAACGAAACTACTCAGTAGTTGGATGATACTATAAACATATGCTTTCCCACTAAAGATACTGTAAACATATGCATTCCCACTAAACATTGATAGAGGAGCTATGCAGTTCAGGTGTTGGGAAAATTACAGAAAATACAAGGCTAAAATGAGCTGAACTGTTACTGTCTAATATCTTAAAGGTTTCCTAAAGGCAGGCTACCAATATTGGTTCCTAATGGCCATAAACATCTTAGGACTGCAATCCACCCTTGGCCATCCGGAAACCATATATCATTTATATACAATGCCATATCCCAAGGGAATAGCTGCAGCAGGTGATCTACACATTGATATGAGAGAAGGAATACATTGTATACAGCAGCATAAGGCAATACAAGCACATATTATACCAAAAATTACTCCTAAAATATAGTGTAAATAACCAAAATCAGGCAACCAGGAAAATAACCAATCCTACCTTTTACCATTACTTTGTGTGATGTGATCAACATCATCATGTAACTAGTCTATCTGAGACTGTAAATCTTAGCTATGATCTGACAAGTTAAAGTAACACATACCTTCAAACTCTTGACATCCATGGTCGTGAACTAATAACAAATAATCTATAGTTGGTCAATTCTGTAAGATAGCTTTTCGGTAACTTTGTATATCTAATAGTACATCTTCTAAAGTCCCCATCACACACAGCGATCTCGCTAGCGAGTTCGCTGCTGAGTCACAAGTTTTGTGATGCAACAGCGATCTCACCAGCGAGATCGCTGTGTGTGACACTTATCAGCGACCGGCCCCCCTGCCGGGTATCGCTGATCGTGCTCGAATGGCCTGGACATTTTTTTGATCGTTGGTCTCCCGCTGGCCAGCGCGCATCGCTGCATGTGGCAGGTGGGAGAACAGCAATCAGCGAGCTGGAGCCTGGTAACCAAGGTAAGCATCAGGTTTCTAAGCAACGAGCAGTGCTTAGAAACCCGATGTGTACGTTAGATACCAGCGCGCTGGTGCAGGGAGCTGGTAACCATTGGGTTTCTAAGTGCTGCGCAGTGTTTAGAAACCCAATGTTTACCTTGGTTACCAGCTACCTGCACCAGCACGCTGGTGTCTTAATATACACTGCGGGTAACTAAGTGACGTGCGTCGCTTGTTACCCGCGTGTCGCTGTCCTGATCGCTGCTGAGATCTGACTGTTTGGCAGCTCACCAGCAATCATTTAGCGCCACACCAGCGATCCTGACAAGTTCATATGTGTGATGGGGCCCTAAGGCTCTGCTGGTATTATTTATTGATCTAGCCACAAGACAAGATAATCTTCCTACAGCCTTAAGGCCCCGTTACATACAACGATGTCCCAGCAATCCCACCCACAATCCGGCATGGATGGGATCGCTAGGATATAGTTAGGCTGATTGCTGGTGACCTGTTACATAGACAGACTCACCAGTGATCAGGACCAGTGAGCAAGCTGGTATCTAGGGTAAACAGTGGGTATCCAAGAGACGCGCGGCTCTTAGTTACCCGTTGTTTATCCTAGACACCAGCTCCCAGCGTCGCTGATCGTTGGTCTCCTGCTGCCACACGCAGCGATGCGTGCTGGCCAGCTGGAGACCAACGATGAAAAAATGGCCCAGGATGATCCTGCACGATCAGTGATACTCGGCGGGGGGTCCAGTCGCTGATGGATGTCACACACAGCGAGATCGCTGGAGAGATCGCTGATGTGTCACAAAATCAGCGATCTCGCTAGCGATCTCGCTGTGAGTGATGGGGTCCCTAGCTTCATATGCGGCTATGGCAGGAGATCCTTCAATCATAAGGGATAACCCTAGAATTTCTGATTCAGTCAAAAGTAGAGTTGAGCAAAACGGGTCGAAAAAATTCAAAAGTCGCCGACTTTCGCCAAAGTCGGGTTTCATGAAACGAAACCCGACCTTAGCGTGAGGTCGGCCACGAGGCTGGCGACTTTAGCACCAAAGTCGCGTTTCAAAAGATGCTTTAGCACCCTTTTTCAGCCAATCAGTAAGAACGGACACTGTGGGCAACGTGATGACAGGCAGCGGTCACCACCTTCTTGGAGAAGAGCATGCAAGAGATTGGCTTGCTTTGTGTGGCGTCACAGGGGGTATAAAAGGGCGGGGATGCCGACTGCCATGTTACTCATGCTGATCTCAGAATAGGGAGAGCTGCTGCAGCTGCTGATTCTGTAGGGAGAGCATTAGCAAGGCAAAAACAAAAAAAATACTGCTTCTGCTGCTAGAGCTTTTCACTGTAGTTACTGTGCAGTGAAAGGTGAAGATTTTTGCTTTTGTGCAGCAGCGCTGGTGGTGATTAGCCTGCCTTTTAAGACTAGCTGCATTGCTGTGTGCACACTGGTGTTCAAACTGCTTTTTTGAAAGCAATACAAATTGTATTGTTTTGTCCTGGTGAGGTAGTGAGCATTCATTTTTTCACACACCGTACAGCGGTGTACGCTCCTCGCACAGTACCGTGTAACGGCTGTTATCACGGCCAAATTGAAGCTATCTACGTGTGTGACTCTGTAAGGAAAAGTTGAGGAGTTTGTCTGTTCTTACAGACATACACCTTATAGTTTTGTCCATTTTTCCAACAGTTTAGTATATTTGCTGTTTGATTACATTCAAAACTAGAGAGAGACAGCGTGTGTCAGTCCGTATACAAAAACACGGAGCTTGACAATTTTACATACACCGTACAGCGGTGTACGTGCATCCTCCTCTCCCAGTACCGTGTAACGGCTGTTATCACGGCCAAATTGAAGCTATCTACGTGTGTGACTCTGTAAGGAAAAGTCGAGGAATTTGTCCGTTCTTACAGACCTACACTCTAGGGAGATTCCAATTCTGCCCAATTCTATATACACCTTGTAGTTTGTCATACGCTAGGCAATTTCTGCCGGTCACATTCCGGTGTTATAGACACAGGGCCTGACAGAATCCAACTGTGTCCTGAAGTGTAGAGAGATTCCAATTCTCCACAGTCCTCTTTACACCTTTCTTACACCATCCAGAATCTGCCTGTCACATTGCGGTGTAATATAAACAGGGCCTGACAGAATCCAACTGTGTCCTGAAGTCTAGAGAGATTCCAATTCTCCACAGTTCTCTATACACCTTTCTTACACCATCCAGAATCTGCCTGTCACATTGCGGTGTAATATAAACAGGGCCTGACAGAATCCAACTGTGTCCTGAAGTGTAGAGAGATTCCAATTCTCCCCACTCCTATATACACCTTGTACCTTGTTTTACAGTACCATATAGTTGGTGGTTTTTTGGGTACATTTTCCCCAAAAATGAGGAAGTGTGGTGGAAGAGTCCGTGGAAGTGGGCGGGGGTTGGCAGCTGGCAATGATGGTGTTGGTGTTGGTGGTGGATCTGCTGGTAGTGGCAAAAGCAAAATAGCACCTAATGCAGGAGGTGTTGAGCCTGCGTCATCGTCTGGCTCCACAAGGCCTCGAAGGCTCCCTTTTCTGGGAGTAGGTAAACCGCTTTTAAAGCCAGAGATTCAAGAACAAGTTTTGGCTTACATTGCTGACTCAGCCTCCAACTCTATCGCCTCCTCTTCTGAAGTTTAAAAAAATAAAAGTACTGAGTCGTCATTGGAGGCTCATGGCCATGAACCACACCTTTCCTTGTGTCCTTCACCCCAACCAAAATTGAAGGATGTGGCAGGCCACACTACAGATTACTCCATGGAGCTGTTTTCACATACCATGCCTGGGTTATCAAGTCAAATCGTGAATTACCCAGGCCAAGATGAATCTGACATGGAGCCACTGATAGATGATTCTGCTGGTACATTCACTCAGAGCACTACATTGTCCTCGCAGTATACTGAGGCAGAATCTGACCCTGATGAAACTCAGGTGCCCCTTCCCGCATACTATGCCATCATACACGGTGACACAGAGGAAGGTGCACATAACATTGAAGAGGAGGTGATGGATGACCCAGTTGTTGACCCAAATTGGCATCCATTGGGGGAAGAGGGTGCCGCTGCCAATAGCTCAGAAGAGGAGGAGGAGAATCCGCAGCAGGCATCGACATCACAACAGCTGTTATCTGGCAGGCCCGGATCAGTCCAAAAACAGGTTACAAAAACCAAAAGAGTTGCAGGACAGCTTGGCCAGACGGTCAAAATAGCACAGCGTGCAAGGCCTCAAAATGTCTTCCATAGTAGGAAGAGTGCAGTGTGGCACTTTTTTGAACAAAATCCTAATAATCAGGCAAAGGTTATATGTAAGAAGTGTGCAAAGACCTTTAGCCGAGGGAAAAATCTGAGAAATGTGAATACCAGTTGCATGCTAAGACATTTAACCACCATGCACTTGCAAGCGTGGACGGACTACCAAAACTCACGTACCACATGTGCAACTGCTCCCAAAGAAGGTAGTCAGCAACACTACATTGTTTCCCCCACTGTAAGCCCACCGGTTAGCACACCACCAGCAGCAAATGTTGAGTTGTCGTCGCAAGGGCAAATCAGTCAGGGAATCACACTGTTATTGCAACGAAAGATTGAATCTAGGCCATCAGAAAGAACACCAACTCCATCACCATCATCAACCCTCTCTCAGTCCACCATGTCCACCGCTAGTTCGACCATTTGCAGCTCTCAAGTCCAGCTCACTCTACCAGAGACTATGAGTAGGACAAGAAAGTACTCATCCTCTCATCTGCGTATACTGGGTTTGAATGCCCACATTGCCAAACTAATCTCGTTAGAGATGATGCCCTACCGGTTGGTTGAAAGCGCAGCTTTCCGCGAACTCATGGCCTATGCAGTACCACGCTATGACCTACCCAGTCGCCACTTCTTTTCTCCCAAAGCCATCCCAGCCCTCCACCTTCATGTGAAAGACCGCATTGTACATGCACTCAAGCAATCAGTGAGTGGAAAGGTGCACCTCACAACTGATGCATGGTCCAGTAAGCATGGCCAGGGCCGTTACGTGTCCATCACTGCGCACTGGGTTAATGTGGTGGATGCAGGGTCCACAGGGGACAGCGGTGGTGGGACAGTGCTGCCTAGCCCACGGTATAGGAAACAGTTGGCTGTAGGCGTTCAACCCTCCTCCTCCAGAAGCGAAAGCTCGTCCACAGAACGCAGTCGCACGAGCACTCCATCCGCAGCTGCCAGTGTTGCACACGAGGTGTCCCCCTATTGATCAGCCAGTGGAAAGCGTCAGCAGGCTGTGTTGAAGATGATGTGTTTGGGTGACAGACACACCGCGGAGGTACTGGCCGACTATTTTCAGCGACAAACTGAGTCATGGCTGGGCAGTCTACATCTTGAGGCAGGCAAGGTAGTTAGTGATAACGGCCGTAATTTTGTGGCAGCCATAGCCCTTTCAAAACTCAGACACATACCTTGCTTGGCTCGCACCTTGAACCTGGTGGTGCAGTGCTTCCTCAATAATTATCCGGAGTTAACAGGCCTGCTCCAGAAGGTCCGAAGACTGTGCTCACACATCCGCCGGTTGCCGGTACACTCCAGTCTTATGCAGAAGCTGCAGCAATTGCTCCACCTTCCCAAGCACCGCCTAATTATCGACATTGCAACAAGGTGGAACTCCACCCTGCACATGGTTGAGGGCTGTGCGAACAGAGGCAGGCCGTAATGCATTTGTGGGACAATACACGGGCAGGCACTTTGAGGGTAGACATGGAGTTGACAGGTGTGCAGTGGTCGAAGCTGAAAGACCTCTGTAAAGTCCTTCAGTGTTTTGAGGAATGCACATGGCTGGTAAGCGCAGACGACGCTATCATAAGCATGAGCATCCCACTTATGCATCTGCTCATGTAAACTTTGACGCACATTAAGGAGCAAGCGTCTGCAGCCGAGGATGATGAGGAAGAGTAGGAGGGAAGCCTTGATGACAGTCAGCCATTGTCTGCTCCGGGAACTCTCCTGGATGAGGTGGAGGAAGAAGAGGAAGAGGAGGAGGAGGATGATGATGGGAAGATTATTTAGGGGAGGAGGATGCTTCTCGTGGGGCAAGAGAAAATGTTGGCGTGGCAAGGTCTGGTACAGGGTTTGTGCATGACTAGAGGGATGTGGATTTGCCAGAAAGTGCTCCTCCAGCCAGCACTCGCAGTGCATCATTGACACCGGGAACATTGGCCCACATGTCAGATTATGCCTTGCAGATCCTAAAAAGGGACCCCCGCATTTCCAAAATGATGAACGATGACGACTACTGGTTGGCCAGCATCCTCAATCCATGCTATAAAGGCAAATTCCAAAACATCATGCCACAGGAGAACCTTGAGCTAATATTGGCTAACAAACAAGCAACTCTGGTAAACCGGCTGGTTGAGGCATTCCCAGCACACAGCAGCGGTGATGGTTCTCACACGAGCCGTAGGGGCCGGGGGCAGCTTGGAAGAGGTGGTGGTGGTGCACACATCAGAAGTGGCGTTGGAGACAGGGGTTTCATGACCATGTTGTGGACTGATTTTTCAAGTCCCGCTCACATGACTGGTAATACTGCATCGATTGAAAGTGACAGGAGACAGCACTTGTCAACTACGGTTACAAACTACTTCTCGTCCCATATCGATGTTCTCTCTCACAGGTCATTCCCATTTGATTATTGGGCTACTAAACTGGACACCTGGCCTGAATTGGCACAATATGCCTTACAGGAGCTCGCTTGCCCAGCTGAAAGTGTGCTATCGGAAAGAGTCTTCAGTGCTGCTGGATCAATCCTGACAGAAAAAAGGACCCGTCTCTCGACCCAAAATGTGGATGATCTAACCCTCATTAAAATGAACCATGCATGAGTTTCCAAGGATTTTGTCACACCTTACCCTGATGACACATAGATTGCTAGAAAAATGGCTTTCTTTGGACCTCCTCTTCCTGGAACTTGACCAATTTCGCCTTTAGCAGCAGGTGAATGTCCCACATCAACATATGCCATTTTGTAAACCTCCCTAACTGGGCTGCCTCCTCCCCCCATGGCCGGGGTCACCACCTAGTGCATGCAACCGTGCGAGTGCCGTTGCCCTGGACAGGTGGGTGGGCTGACTCTTGGGCGCGAGCACTGGCACAGGGTCCCTCATAGTGCAATCAAGTGTCTCTGACGGTGGGGTTGCACACCCACCGTCAGACACACCGCCGTACTATGAGGGGCCCAGTGCCAGTACCGATGCCCACAAGTGGGCCCCCCTTGCTTGGGCAGGTCCCCAGCATTTGCAATGTTTACCTCTCCCTGCTCCTCCGCTGTGTAGTCTGGGCTGTCAAATCCTTCACTGGGACTGCCACTACCAATTTGGTGAACTGATAGAAGATGATGGTTAAGACGTAGCTATGCCCTGTCCCGCTGGCCGGGCTCTAGCTTCAGATGATCAATGGCTTCCATTTCTTATGGACGTCGACTCACAATGAGATGCAGTGGTGGTTTCTCATCAGCTTTCACAGTTTTCCTACCCAAATACGTGGGACATTCCAGCGCACATTTTTAAATGTGCCCTCTCTTGCCAATCCAATTGAATCACCTACAGCCTGTGGCTTCTGTGTTTTGCATTCCGAAGTTACGTGACAGATAGGCATTGAGCACCATGTTTACATCTCTCCCTGTGATCAAAATTGAATATGAGTAATGGCGATGGGATAAACGGTACTGCGATACAGCAACACTTTCTTCACAAAGAAAGGTTTTTGCTGTCTCCACACACTAATTAATTGAGGGTCAGCATCGCCTCTGAGAATTGTGACGGAAGTTTTTCCCGTGAATAGTAATTCCTAGATTTCTGCAATCACTAGACTTTATGTCAGTAATTGTATGCATCTCATTTCCTATTGCGGAGTGTCTGGACTTTCTTACTGAGACAGAAATATATATGAAGATTAAAAAATACCACCAAAAGTGTATACTGGTGTACGCTTCAAATACATTTCCTTTTTTCGACTTTTTAGATTGTTGTCTAATCCATACTGAGAACACGGAGATTTTAAATGTTTAAACTATGCTATATATACCTGCTATCCAGTGATATGTACCCTTTCTCAACTTTGTACAATCTGGTCAAATCCATACTGGACCTGAGAACGTCTGAGTCTGCCTCCTGATCTATAGACATATACTTTTAATGTGTAAACTATGCTATACGTACCTGTTATCCAGTGATACGGTACCCTTTCTCACCTTTGTCCAATCACGTCTAATCCATACTGGGCCTGAGACCATCTGAGCCTGCCTCCTGATATATAGACATAGGTTTTTAATGTGTAAACTATGCTACATATATACGTGTTATCCGGTGAAGCTGTACCCTTTATCAACTTTCTAGAATCTTGTTGAATCCATACTGGGCCTGAGAACGGCTGCCGAGCTGTTAAGTAAGCTACAGCACCTGTGGTTTGGACACGTAATTTTTTGCATTTTTTCATGAATGCCGGTTATGCCTAATTCAGGAATTGCGGTTGATGTGCACTTTCTGGGAAATCATCGTTTGCGGGGAATAATTGGAATCACAGATCCCATCACTAACGGTGTTCAGCGGGTTATCTGCACCTGTAAGCGACAAAAGCTGGTCCTTTCAGTGTAGCACGCATGCAGCCCCGGACATGTAAGGCCATGATAGACCTGTTATTGCTCAATCTCGCGTGCCAGAGCCTCGCGTATCCCTCTAGTAAGCTTGACGCGTACTGCAGGGGCATGCCGGAGTCTCGTTCGTTAACGGAATAAAGCTGACAAATTGCTAGCACAACTACAAACGGGCATACCACACCACACACAGAATCGACAAAACTTTCAATGTGTGCATCTTTTCTTTAGGTGGCATGGTTGTGGTTTCCCGGGTGGAGTCCAATTAAGCCGCAGGCTCCACTCCTGGTGGTGCCCTTTTGGACATTCCTTTAAGGCTCAGCTTTGCAATCATACTGCCCACGGAAAGCAAACACTTTGCCTTCATGGACGCTGTTCGGAGGTTCATGGGAATAACGCCTCATTATCGCCAGTTGGCATAATTTATTGGTGGGAAGTCCGACGGTATATGATCGTGTTCGATTTCAGAATTTTTTTTTTGGTTTGTATTTTACATTTTTATTCCAGCCTTTCTTGACTTCATAAGGGCATGACAAGCCTTTATCTGTGTCTCCTCCACCTCCTCCTTTTACTCCTCCACCTCTTTTCTAAATGTAGTGTCATGAGTTATTCAGGATTATGGATAGATGGTGCAGGAGTTAATAGGGAAAGCCTCTCTTTGACGCCAGGGAGGGTTTTTATAGCCTTAGGTGAGCACCCCTCTCTGTCGTTTATACTCCTAACTAGAGTGTGCCCGACCTTGCATCGCTAGTGCCTCTCGCCTGTTCTCGTACGTTGTTTGGTGTATGATCTGTTCTGGACTTAGTTTACGTCTCTTGGTTTCTGATTTGGTACTGTACTGCTCGACCCGTGTATGACCCTCTGCTTCCCCTGACTGCTCTCTATCATCCTGATTCTGTACTGCGTTGCCCGACCCATGTCTGACCCTCTGCTGCACCTGACGATCCTCTGCCATTCTGAGTCTGTACTGCATTGCTAGATTTGTGTATGACCCCCTGCTTTATCTGACTATCAGTGCTGCTCTGCCCCTGTGTGACTTAGTCTCCTGCCTGTCACCGCTGCGTCCCGAGGGTAAGCCCCGCCCCCTCCTCTGACAAGTGGTCACATGGTGGAAGGTCCTGCGGGTACTGAGTGAGTCTCCATCGCTCCTCCCCTCCTGCAGGTCCTGTGACTGTTTTCCTGATCTCAGATACTGCGCCCCTGCCCGGCCACCAAGAGTTACCTTCCCCTGGAGTCTCAGCATCTTCAGGGCCCACTGATGCTCGCCTGTCACGCCACTCCTGACAGCTACAACAGGTGAGCATGACATTATAAACAACCGGGAAAAAAAAAAAAGGGAAGTGTGTTATCCTCATGGATCCAATCCAGGCTCTATCTGAGCAAGTTAAGCAGCTTTCACAAATGTTCCAAAAAAATGAACGTGGAACAACGCAGTCTGGCCCACACTCAGCAGAAGCTGGTCAGTACTGTGCAAGGGGCTATGGCTCCTGAGAGTAGGGATGTGTCCCTCACATCCCCTGAATCTCCGGTTAAATTACCTGATTTCTTTTCCGGAGACTAAAAGGAGTTCAGGGCTTTTCGGGAGGGATGCAAATTATTCTTCTGTCTGAGGCCCCGTTCGTCTGGGGGAGAATTTCAAAGGGTGGGGGTAGTGATTTCCTTGCTACGGGGTGCCCCTCAAGCTTGGGCATTTTCACTAGCACATACAGCACCCGAACGTATGACTGTAGATGAGTTCTTTGAGGCCTTGGGCCGTATTTACGACGGGCCTAACAGAGTACGCCTGGCGGAGGACATGGTGATGAGTGCACGTCAGGGTCGGCACTCTGCGGAGTGGTTTTGCTCGGAGTTTCGGGGTGGTCAGCCGAAGTCACTTGGGATGATGTTGCACTCCGGGGACTGTTTCGTAGAGGTCTGTTGGAACACCTTCAGGACGCTCTGGCCCTGCACCTGCCTCCCGATACTCTGGACGAGGCTATGACCAAGGCGGTATGGATGGATCGCCGGCTGAGAGCCAGAGGAGTGATGCACTCCGAAACATCTTTGTTCTCCGGAAGCAAGGAGGTGGAGGCCAGTTCTGTGCCCATGGAAATTGGCGCCACCTCGATCCGAGAAAAGGAGAGGAGATGTCGGCGTGATAAACAACTGTGTTTCTACTGTGGGGAATCAGGACACTGGAGGAGAGACTGCCCATCTTGTCTGGCGCCTGCCAAGCCGTCGGGAAGCTACTAGGTCTGGGTAGTGATCGAGGAGGCTGCCCAGACCCTCAGGTACTTTCTTCCTCATGCCCTAAATTTTTGCTTAATATCGAACTGGTGGTAGACAATAATCATTTTATTTCTACAGCCTTGATTGACTGCGGTTCATCCCTGTACTTGGTCAGTTCCAGCACAGTCTCCAGGGTCAAGATAGGGACAGTCAGGTTGGAGACCCCCCTGAAAATCGTAGCCATTGACTCTTCCCCTCTCACCCGTTCGGGTATCTGTTATGTGACCAATAATTTCGTTTTACAGGTTGGTTCCTCTCATGTTGAGGACATAAGATGTTTTGTGATGGACAATCTGCCCGAAGGGCTGGTATTGGACATGCCGTGGCATCGACGGCACAACCCGGTAATTGATTGGGAGAAAAGAATAATTGTTAAATGGGGCCCCGAATTGTATTGACTGTTCCTATAAAACTGTGTGTTGTGTTTCCCCTGCAAAACCTGTCTTTGAGTCTTCTATTTGTCCGGAGGGTATTCCAGAATACCTGAAGGAGTTTGAGGACGTGTTCTCCGAAAGCGAGGCCGATGCATTACCCCCACACAGGCCCTACGACTGCACCATTGACCTGATCCCTGGGACCAAATTACCCAAAGCCTGTCTATTTAATTTCTCTGGGCCCGAGCGTCTGGCAATGAAAGATTATATTGCAGAAAGTCTCCGTAAAGGACATATTAGACCTTCAGTTTCCCTGATAGCAGCGGGGTTCTTCTTTGACAAAAAGAAAGATGGTGGCCTGCGTCCCTGCCTCGACTTTCGGGAACTCAACAATATTACCATCAAGAATGCATATCCCTTACCCTTGATTCCAGATCTGTGCAACCAACTCTCAGGAGCAAAGTGGTTCTCCAAATTAGATCTTATGGGGGCATATAATTCGATATGAATAAAAAAGGGAGACGAATGGAAAACTGCTTTCCTCACCACTGAGGGGTTATTTGAAAACCTTGTGATGCCATTTGGCCTCGCTAATGCTCCAGCAGTTTTTCAAAACTTTATCAATGTAATATTTGCGGACCTAATTGGCCGCTTTGTTGTCATTTATTTAGACGATATTTTGATTTATTCAACTGACGAGCAATCTCATTTATCACATGTGAAAACCGTTCTTCAGAGACTCGGGGAGAATCAATTGTTTGTCAAATTGGAAAAGTGTACATTCTTTGTTCAGGAACTAACCTTCTTAGGGCTTACAATTTCTCCACAGGGGTTTCGGATGGATCCAAAAAAGGTGCAGGCCATTGCAGAGTGAGTTCAACCCCAGGACCTAAAGGGCCTTCAGCGCTTTTTGGGATTCGCAAATTATTATTGGAGATTTATTAGAGGCTTTTCACAGATAGTGAAACCCCTCACCGACCTCACATGCAAAGGGGCTGATATAAAAGATTGCTCTCTCTCGGCCAAACAATCCTTTTTGATTCTGAAAAATTGTTTTATGTCCGCTCCAATACTGGTAGAGCCTGATTCATCCCTGCCTTTTGTTGTGGAGGTCGATGCTTCCGAGGTGGGGGTGGGGGCTGTTTTGTCTCAGGGACCAGCTACTCTGACTAATCTCAGACCCTGTGCATTTTTCTCCAAAAAATTCTCTCCGGCGGAGAGAAATTACGATGTGGGAAATAGGGAGCTCCTGGCAATAAAGCTGGCGTTTGAAGAATGGAGGCATTTTTTGGAGGGGGCAGAACACCCAATTACGGTCATCACTGACTACAAAAATCTAGAGTACATTAAAACAGCGAAAAGATTGACTCCCAGACAGGCCCGGTGGTCACTTTTTTTTCTCGGTTTCAGTTCTCTTTACCTTCCGGCCTGGATCTAAGAACGTGAAGGCGGATGCTTTGTCATGAAGTTTTGAACCAGTGTCTGCCCCCGAGCCACCATCATCCATTCTTCAACCCGGGGTGGTTATAGCAGAGCTATCGTCAGAATTGGAGCGGGAGATTGTGGGGGCTCAATCTTTAGCTCCAAGGGCCAAGCCTCCTCATAGATTGTTTGTACCACAGCATCTACGTTCTGAGTTGTTACCAGAGTTTCATGACGCTAAGTTGGGTGCTCACCCAGGTATTGCGACCACATGTGAGGCAGTAAAAAGAGTGTTTTGGTGGCCATCTACGTCTGCAGAAATTAATGAGCATGTCACAGCCTGTGGGGTTTGCGCCCGTTCTAAGAGCTCTCATTTCTGGCCGGCTGGGGAATTGGTACCTTTACCAATTCCGAGAAGACCATGGACTCATCTGTCCATGGACTTCATCACCAATCTCCCTCCATCCTGGGGTAACACGGTGATCTGGGTAGTCGTGTATAGATTCTCAAAAATGGCACATTTCGTACCCATTGATAAAACTACCCTCAGCCGAGGTTCTTTCTAAGCATTTTCTTTCCCAATTCATTCGTCTCCATGGGGTACCTACTAATATTGTGTCCGATAGGGGGACACAATTTATAGCAAAATTTTGGCAAGCTTTTTGTAGGAAGTTTGGGATTTCTATGTCTTTCTCCTCAGCATACCACTCGGAGAGCAATGGACAAACAGAGCGCACCAATCAGTCATTGGAACAAATCCTCCAGTGTTTGACTTCAACATTGCAAGATGACTGGTGTGACGCATTGCCCTTGGCAGAGTTCGCTTTTAATAATCGGATTAATCAATCCACTGGTAGGTCACCTTTTTTCATTAATCTGGGATTAAACCCGCATTTTCGTGAGTTTTCACGTTTGGATTCAAACTGTCCGGGGCCGAAGATTCAGTCAGACAGATTGGTGATCAGTGAGTTAAGGTTCGAGCAAGTATTGGGAAGGCTCAGGAAAAGTACAAACACTTTGCTGATAATAAGAGGGATCCAGGTCAGACCCTACACTGTGGGGATAAGGTATGGCTCTTGACACGAAACATAACTTTAAAACTGCCATCCGCGAAGCTGGGCCCCAAATTCATTGGTCCCTATGTGATTACGGAAGTGATTAACCCGGTGGCTTATCGCTTGCTCCTTCTGTCTTCTTTGAAATTGCATAACGTTTTTCATAGATCCTTACTCAAACCGGTAGGGTCGGTGAGGGAAGAACCCACACTGTTACCGCCCCCGGTATCGGTGGAAGGTCATCTGGAATTTGAGGTACAAAACATTGTGCAGTCTCGATGGGTTCGTGGTTCTCTGCAGTATCTCGTCCATTGGAAGGGGAATGATCCAGAGGATCGATCATGGGTACCGGCCAGGTCAGTGCATGCAGATCATCTGGTCATGGCGTATCATGCGCGATACCCCGGGAGGCCTGCGGGTCCGGAGGCCCCCAGTTGAAGGAGGGGTACTGTCATGAGTTATTCAGGATTCTGGACAGATGGTGCATGGGTTAATAGGGAGAGCCTGTCTTTGACGCCAGGGAGGGTTTTTATAGCCTTAGGTGAGCACCCTTCCCTGTCGTTTATACTCCTAACTAGAGTGTGCCTGACCCTGCATCGCTAGTTCCTCTCACCTGTTCTCGTACGTTGTTTGGTGTATGATCTGTTCTTGACTTGGTTTACGTCGCTTGGTTTCTGATTTGGTACTGTACTGCTCAACCCGTGTATGACCCTCTGCTTCCCCTGACTGCTCTCTATCATCCTGATTCTGTAATGCGTTGCCTGACCCATGTCTGACGCTCTGCTGCACCTGATGATCCTCTGCCATTCTGAGTCTGTACTGCGATGCTAGATTTGTGTATGACCACCTGCTTTATCTGACTATAGCCGCTGTTCAGCCCCTGTGTGACTTAGTCTCCTGCCTGTCACCGCTGCGTCCCGGGGGTAAGCCCCGCCCTCTCCTCTGACAAGGGGTCACAGGGTGGAAGGTCCTGCGGGTACTGAGTGCCTCTCCATCGCTCCTACCCTCCCGCAGGTCCTGTGACCGTTTTCCTGATCTCAGATACTGCGCCCCTGCCCAGCCACCAAGAGTTACCTTCCCCTGGAGTCTCAGCATCTTCAGGGCCCGCTGACACTCGCCTGTCACGCCACTCCTGACAGCTACAACAGGTGAGCGTGACATGTAGTTGCCCTTTTCCATATGTTAATTTTTGTCTTCTGAGCATTTTTTCGGCTTTGGGACACCTTTTAAGGTGTTTTGTAATTGTTTTCTAAGTGTTTGTATGTGTTTGTGCTTGCCTGCCATTGTTTTCAATGTGGTTCGATAAACATTCGACGAACTTGCCTCCTGTGCGATGAACCAAAACACTAGCGGGGTGGCTCAACACTACTCCTGATATATAGACGTACATTGTTAATGTTTAAACTATGCTATATATACCTGCTATCTGATGATACTGTACACTTTGTCTACTTTTTATATTCTTGTCTAATCCATACTGAGCCTGTGAGCATCTCTGTGTGACTGATGGAATATATATGGAGATTGACAATTATCCTTTGACTGAATAGAGCTGTACGCTTCTGATACAGTGCCATATATCTGATGTTATTTTGTGTCTATTTTGTGCTAAATTTTGAAGTTTGATTGATGAGGCTGCGGACGTGGGCGTTGGGGGCCCAGCTGGTGCTGATGGTGGTGGTGCATCTGCTGGTAGTGGCAAAAGCACAATAGCAGCTAAGGCAGGAGGTGTTGAGCCTGCATCATGGTCTGGCTCCGGAATGCCTGGAAGGCTACCTTTTCTGGGAGTAGGTTAACCGCTTTTAAAGCCGGAGCATGAGGAACTGGTTTTGGCTTATATTGCCGAAACAGACTCCAGCAAGTATGCCCTCCTCTTCTGAAGTTTCAAAAAATGCAAGCACTGAGTCGTCAAGTTCTGGCTCCTGGTCAGGAAGAACCCCTTTCCTTGTGTCCTGCACCCCCAACCAAAGTGAATGATGCAGCAGGCCACACTTCACATTAGTCCATGTAGCTCTTTCTATCAAACCATGCCTGGGTTATCAAGTCAAATCGTGAATTCCCCAGTCCAAGATGAATCTGACATGGAGTGTGGGTGGCCAGCAAGGGCCGTGGGGTTAATCGGTACCGGGCCGGTGTCTCACAGGGATGTGCACGGTGATGGTGACCCGTTCCGTGGCCCTGGGCGTCCATACAAAGGGGTGAATAACGTTTATAGGTGAATGATACGTGACGCCACCTGTGGTTTCTGATTAGATTGACCAGCGCTGCAGTGTTGCTTCTCTGGGACAGATGTTGTGGTGCAGCTAAAATGTAGAAGCCCTGCACAGGTAGGGCCGTAGTCGTATGGCAGATGAAAGAGTTGGTAGATGGTGTGCAGTGCAAGATGTAGCAGAGCCGTGTGCCAGGCGCAGGAGAAAGATGACAGACACTGTCGCGCAGTTCCTTTACCTGTACTTGGTAAGTGCCGTCCAGGACCCAGAGTACAGATGGAGAAGGAGTTGGTCTGCCTGGAAGCCAATTTGGAATTCTCTCTCTGCAGATAGGTAGTGTGGCCTCCGTTCTAGCGCTTATCTGAGGTACTCGCAGTGCTGAGTT
Source organism: Dendrobates tinctorius (assembly GCF_039654945.1). Lineage (NCBI taxonomy): Eukaryota > Metazoa > Chordata > Amphibia > Anura > Dendrobatidae > Dendrobates > Dendrobates tinctorius. The sequence goes on from NW_027361829.1 coordinate 36,138,590, forward strand.
CAATGAAGTTCCCCCTGTTGACTCTCTTTTGGAACTTTGTCGTAAGGCAGGCAGCCGTAGCCTTTTCCTTCTGGCTCCCACACGTCGCTGCTGGGGCCTCCGAGCCTTAGTTGTGTACAGAACATTTACAACTGCTACTTCCTCCGGTTTCGGCTGCAGGAACGTCAGTGTCCCTACAAACTCGGAGACCGGAATCCGGACCATGCACTCCAGCTAGGAGTGAGCCTTAACTCTGCTCATCCTCCAGCTCCCCTTCTCACGTCCACACACTTCCCCTTCCCTTCACAGACTGCCCTAACTTACCTCCTCCTGACCACAGAGAGCAGCTCCTCAGCAGTCAGGTTCAGAGGTCTCCCTGCTGGCCTGGAGTGGGAAATGTGTTGTGTGTTGGTTTAACTGCTAGAGAGATCCTTCGTTGCTCCCAAGCATGACATCACACTCCCTAGGAGGAAGGTAATGCCACTGTGGCGACTGTACTCCTGGGGGCGCCACAAGCGCACTGATGCCCAGCCACTGCTAGATGATTCTGCTGGTACATTGACCCAGACCACTACATTCCCCTCGCACTCTACACAGCCAGAATCTGAACCTGATGAAACTCAGGTTACCCTTCCCATATACTGTACCACCTTACACGGTGACAAAGAGGAAGGTGCAGATGAAAGTGCCGGTTCGGCCCACCCGCCGTCAGACACACGGCTGTACTATGAGGGGCCCTGTGCCAGTGCCGTTGCCAATGAGTGGGCCCCCCTGCTTGCTCAGGATCACAGCACTTGCAAAGTTGAAATACTTACCTCTCCCTGCTCCACTGCCATGACTAGTGTTGGCAAAGTCGGGTTTCATGAAACGAAACCCGACCCTAGGATGAGGTCGGCCACGAGGTCGGCGACTTAAGCGCCAAAGTCGCGTTTCAAAAGTTTGTTTTGCGCTCTTTTTCAGCCAATCAGGATCCACGAACACTGTGGGCAACGTGATCACGTAGGCAGGGGTCACCACCATCTTTCAGAAGGGCATGCAAGTGATTGGCTTGCTTTAGTGGGCATCACAGGGGGTATAAAAGGGCGTGCATGCCGACCGCCATGTTACTCATGCTGATCTCAGAATAGGGAGAGCTGCTGCTGCTGCTGATTTTGTAGGGAGAGCGTTAGGCAGGGAAGAAGACACCAAAAACTGCTTCTGCTGCTAGCAATTTTGCCTGTACAACACACCAGTCACTGTGTGTGCAGTGCAAGTGGAGGCTATATTTTGCTGGATCAGCGGTGTTGGTTGTTAGGCTGCCTTCTAAGGCTTCCTGACGGCTGCATTGCTGTTTACCCACTGCTCTGCAAACTGCTTTTTTAAAAGCAATCCCATTTTTTTTTTTTGTCCTGGTGAGGTACTGAGCGTGCATTTTTTCACACCATACAGCGGTGCACACTCCTCACACAGTACCGTGTAACGGCTGTTATCACAGCCACAGTGAAGCTATCTGTGTGTCACTCTGTAAGAATAAGTCGAAGGACATGTTCCGTTCTTACAGACCTGCACCTTCTAGTTTTGTCTAGCTTTCAAACAGTTAAATATATTTGCTGTTTGATCACATTCAAAACTATAGAGAGACAGCGTGTGTCAGTCCGTATACTTAAAAAACACGGAGCTTGGCAATTTTACGTACACCGGACAGTCATGTACGTGCACGCTCCTCTCTCAGTACCGTGTAACGGCTGTTATCACGGCCACAGTGAAGCTATCTGTGTGTCGCTCTGTAAGGATAAGTCGAGGACTTGTTCCGTTCTTACAGACCTACACTCTAGGGAGATTCCTATTCTGCCCAATTCTATATACACCTTGTAGTTTGTCAAACACTAGCCAATTTCTGCCTGTGACATAGCACTGTGATATTCACTGGGCCTCACACAATCCAAAAGTGTCCAGTGTCCACAAGTGTGTGCAGAAATTCAAAATCTCCGTTATCCTCTAGTGACATTTTTCACACCTGCAACATCGAGCCTGTGACATAGCGCTGTGATATTCAGTGGGCCTCACACAATCCAAAAGTGTCCAGTGTCCACAAGTGTGTGCAGAAATTCAAAATCTCTGTTATCCTCTAGTGACATTTTTCACACCTGCGACATCGAGCCTGTGACATAGCGCTGTGATATTCAGTGGGCCTCACACAATCCAAAAGTGTCCAGTATCCACAAGTGTGTGCAGAAATTCAAAATCTCCGTTATCCTCTAGTGACATTTTTCACACCTACGACATCCAGCCTGTGACATAGCGCTGTGATATTCAGTGGGCCTCACACAATCCAAAATAGTCCAGTGTCCACAAGTGTGTGCAGAAATTCAAAATCTCCATTATCCTCTAGTGACATTTTTCACACCTGCGACATCGAGCCTGTGACATAGCGCTGTGATATTCAGTGGGCCTCACACAATCCAAAAGTGACCAGTGTCCACAAGTGTGTGCAGAAATTCAAAATCTCCCCGGTCCTAAAGACACCTTGTACCTTGTTTTACATTACTATATAGTTTGTTGAATTTTGTCTACATTTCTACCAAAAATGAGGAAGGCTGGTGGAAGAGGCCGTGGAATTGGGCGGGGGGTTGGCAGCTGGTAATGATGGTGTTGGTGGTGGATCTGATGGTAGTGGCAAAAGCAAAATAGGACCGAATGCAGGAGGTGTTGAGCCTGCGTCATCATCTGGCTCCACAAGGCCTCAAAGGCTTAGTTTTCTAGGAGTTGGCAAACCGCTTTTAAAGCCAGAGCTTCAGGAAAAAGTTTTGTCTTACACTGCTGACTCAGCCTCCAGCTCTATCGCCTCCTCTTCTGAAGTTGTAAAAAATAAAAGCACTGAGTCGTCATTGGAGGCTCATGTTCATGAACCACACGTTTCCTTGTGTCCTTCACCCCAACCAAGATTGAAGGATGATGCAGGCCATACTACTGATTACTCCATGGAGCTGTTTTCACATACCATGCCTGGATTATCAAGTGAAATGGTGAATTACCCAGGCCAAGATGAATCTGACATGGAGTGCACTGATGCACAGCCACTGATAGATGATTCTGCTGGTACATTCACTCAGAGCACTACATTGTCCTCGCAGTGTACAGAGCCAGATTCTGACCCTGATGAGACTCAGGTGCCCCTTCCAGCACACTATACCACCATACATGGTGACACAGAGGAAGGTGCACATGACATTGAAGAGGAGGTGATGATGACCCAGTTGTTGACCCAGATTGGCATCCATTGGGGGAAGAGGGTGCTGCTTCCAATAGCTCAAATGAGGAGGAGGAGCATCCACAGCAGACATCGACATCGCAACAGCTGATATCTGGCAGGCCCGGAGCACTCCAAAGACAGGTTCCAAAAATCAAAAGAGTTGCTGGACAGCTTGTCCAGAGGGTCAAAGTATCACAGCGTGCTAGGCCGCAAAATGTCTGCCAAAGTAGGAAGAGTGCAGTGTGGCACTTTTTTGAACAAAATCCTCATGATCAGGCCAAGGTTATCTGCAAGAAGTGCGCAAAGACCTTTAGCCGAGGGAAAAAATCTGAAAAATTTGAATGCCAGTTGCATGCTTAGACATTTAACCAGCATGCACTTGCAAGCGTGGACACAACACCAAACCTCAAGTACCACATGTGCAACTGATCACAAAGAAGGTAGTCAGCAACGCTACATTGTTTCCCCCACTGTAAGCCCACCGGTTAGCACAGCAGCAAATGTTGAGGTGTCGTTGCAAGGCCACAGCAGTCAGGAAATCCCACTGTTATATCAACGAAAGACTGAATCTAGGCCATCAGAAAGAACACCAACTCCATCACCATCATCAACCCTCTCTCCGTCCACCCTGTCCACCGCTACTTCCACCATATGCAGCTCTCAAGTCCAGCTCACCCCCCCAGACACTATGAGTAGGTCAAGAAAGTACTCAGTCTCTCATCCGCGTACACTGGGTTTGAACGCCCACATTGCCAAACTAATCTCGCTAGAGATGATGCCCTATCGGTTGGTGGAAAGCGCAGCTTTCCGCGAACTCATGGCCTATGCAGTACCACGCTATGACCTACCCAGTTGCCACTTCTTCTCTCGCAAAGCCATCCCAGCCCTCCACCATCATGTGAAAGACCGCATTGTCCATGCACTCAAGCAGTCAGTGAGTGGAAAGGTGCACCTCACAACAGATGCATGGTCCAGTCGGCATGGCCAGGGCCGTTACGTGTCCATCACTGCGCACTGGGTTAATGTGGTGGATGCAGGGTCCACAGGTGACAGCGGTGGTGGGACAGTGCTGCCTAGCCCACGGTATAGGAAACAGTTGGCTGTAGGCGTTCGACCCTCCTCCTCCAGAAGCGAAAGCTCGTCCACAGAGCGCAGTCGTACGAGCACTCCATCTGCAGCTGCCACTGTTGCACACGAGGTGTCCCCCTATCGAGCAGTAGTGGAAAGTGTCAGCAGGCTGTGTTGCAGATGATGTGTTTGGGCGACAGACACACCGCCGAGGTGCTGGCCGAGTACTTTCAGCGGCAAACTGAGTCATGGCTGGGCAGTGTACATCTTGAGGCAGGCAAGGTAGTTAGTGATAACGGCCGTAATTTTGTGGCAGCCATAGCCCTTTCAAAACTCAGCCACATACCTTGCTTGGCTCCCACCTTGAACCTGGTGGTGCAGTGCTTCCTCAATAATTATCCGGAGTTAACAGCCCTGCTCCAGAAGGTGCGAAGACTCTGCGTGCACATCCGCCGGTCGCCTGTACACTCCATTCGTATGCAGAAGCTGCAGCGATTTCTCCACCTTCCCAACCACCGCCTCATTATCAACATTGCAACAAGGTGGAACTCCACCCTGCACATGGTTGAGCGGCTGTGCGAGCAGAGGCAGGCCATAATGCATTTGTGGGAGGATACACGGCCAGGCACTTTGAGAGCAGACATGGAGTTGACAGGTGTGCAGTGGTCGAAGCTGAAAGACCTCTGTAAAGTCCTTCAGTGTTTTGAGGAATGCACACGGCTGGTGAGCGCAGACGACGCCATCCTAAGCATGAGCATCCCACTTATGCGTCTGCTCATGCAAACTTTGACGCACCTTAAGGCACAGGCGTCTGCAGCCAATGTTGACGAGGAGGAAGAGGTGGAGGGAATCCTTGATGACATTCAGCCATTGTCTGCTCAGGGACCTCTCCTGGACGAGGTGGAGGAAGAAGAGGAGGAGGAGGATGATGATGGGGATGATTACTTAGGGGAGGAGGATGCATCTCGTGGGGCAAGTGAAAATGTTGGCGTGGCAAGGTATGGTACAGGGTTTGTGCGTGACTGGAGGGATGTGGATTTGCCAGAAAGTGCTCCTCCACCCAGCACTCGCAGTGCATCATTGACACCGGGAACATTGGCCCACATGTCAGATTATGCCTTGCAGATCCTAAAAAGGGACCCACGCATTGCCAAAATGATGAACGATGACGACTACTGGTTGGCTATAAAGGCAAATTACAAAACATCATGCCACAGGAGAACCTTGACCTAATATTGGCTACTAAACAAGCAACTCTGGTTAACCGGTTGGTTGAGGCATTCCCAGCACACAGCAGCGGTGATGGTTCTCACACGAGCCGTACGGGCCGGGGGCAGCTTGGCAGAGGTGTTCGTGGTGCACACAGCAGAAGTGGCGTTGGAGACAGGGGTTTCATGACAATGTTGTGGACTGATTTTTCACGGACTGCTCACACAACTGTTAATAAAGCATCGATGGAAAGTGACAGGAGACAGCAGTTGTCAACTATGGTTAACAACTACTTTTCCTCCCATATTGATGTTCTCACACACAGGTCATTCCCCTTTGACTATTGGGCCGCTAAACTGGACACCTGGCCTGAATTGGCACAATATGCATTACAGGAGCTCGCTTGCCCAGCTGCAAGTGTGCTATCGGAAAAAGTCTTCAGTGCAGCTGGATCAATCCTGACAGAAAAAAGGACTCGTCTGTCAACCCAAAATGTGGATGATCTAACCTTCATTAAAATGAACCATGCATGAGTTTCCAAGGATTTTGTCCCACCTTCCCTTGATGACACATAGGTTGCCAGAAAAATGGCTTGCTTTGGTCCTCCTCCTATTCCGCGAACTTGACCTATTTTGCCTTTTGCAGCAGCTGAATGACCCACATCTACATATGCCACTTTGTAAACCTCCCTAAGTGGGCGGCTCCCCCCTCACCACCTAGCGCACAAAACCGTGCGAGTGCCGTTGCCCTGGACAGGTGGGTAGGCCGACTCTTGGGTGCGGGTACTGGCATAGGGTCCCTCATAGTGCAATCAAGTGTCTCTGACAGTGGTGGTGCACACCCGCCTTCAGACACACCGCCGTACTATGAGGGGCCCAGTGCCAGTACCAACGCCCACGAGTGTGCCCCCCTTGCTTGGGCAGGGCCCCAGCATTTGCAATGTTTACCTCTCCCTGCTCCTCCACTGTGTAGTCTGTGCTGTCAAATCCTTCACTGGGACTGCCACTACAAATTGATTGAACTGAAAGATGATGGTTAACATGTAGCTATGCCCTGTCCTGCTGGCCGGGCTTTAGCTCCAGATGATCAGTGGCTTCCATTTCTTATGGACGTCGACTCACAATTACATGCAGTGGTGGTTTATCATCAGCTTTCACAGTTTTCCTACTGACAAACGTGTGACATTCCGGCGCACATTTCAAAATGTGCCCTCTCATGCCAATCAAATAGAATCGCCTACGGCCTGTGGCTTCTGTCTTTTGCACTCCAAAGTTACGTGACAGATCATGATAGCCAGTGAGCACCATGTTTACATCGCTCCCTGTGATAAAAATTGGATTGAGATGAGTAACAGTGATGGAATCAACGGAAGTGCGATACAGCAAGACTTTATTCACCAAAAAATGTTTTCACTGTCTCAACACACAAATTAATTGAGGGTCAGCATCGCCTAAGAGAATTGTGACGGAAGTTTTTCCCGTGAATAATAATTCCTAGATTTCTGCAATCAATAGCCTTTATGTCACTAATTGTATGCATCTCATTTCCTATTGCGGAGAGGCTGGACTGTATTACTGAGACAGAAATATATATGAAGATTTAAAAATAGCACCAAAAGTATATAGTTGTGTACGCCTCAAATGCATTTCCTTTTTTCCACTTTTTAGATTGCTGTGTAATCCATACTGAGAACACGGAGATTTCACATGTTTAAACTATGCTATATATACCTGCTATCCAGTGATAAAGTACCCTTTCTCAACTTTGTACAATCTGGTCAAATCCATACTGGGCCTGAGAACATCTGAGTCTGCCTCCTGATCTATAGACATATATTTTTAATGTGTAAACTAGGCTACATATATACGTGTTATCCGGTGAAACTGTACCCTTTATCAACTTTCCACAATGTTATTGAATCCATACTGGGCCTGAGAACGGTTGCCGAGCTGTTAAGCAAGCTACAGCACTTGTGGTTTGGACACGTAATTTTTTCAGGAATGACGGTTAGGCCTAACTCCGGAATTGCGGTTGACCTGAACTTACTGGGAAATCATCGTTCACGGGGAATAATCTGAATCCCAGATCCCCATCACTAACGGAGTTCAGCAGGTTATCTGCACCTATAAGCGACAAAAGCTGGTCCTTTCAGTGTAGCGTGCATGCAGCCCCGGACATGTACTGGAATGCTAGACCTGTTATTGCTCGATCTCACGTGCCACAGCCTCGCGTATCCCTCTAGTAAGCTTGACGCGTACCGCGGGGCCATGCCGGAGTCTCGGTCGTTAACGGAATAAAGCTGAGAAATCGCTAGCACAACTACAAACGGACATACCACACCACACACAGAATCGACAAAGCTTGCAATCTGTCCAACTTTTCTGTAGCTTGTATGGTAGTGGTTTCCCGGGTGCAGTCCAATTAAGTCACAGGCTCCACTCCTGGTGGTGCCCTTTTGGACATTCCTTTAAGGTTCAGCTTTGCAATCATACTGCCCCCGGAAACCAAAAACTTTGCCTTCAGGGACGCTGTTTGGAGGTTCATGGGAATAACGCCGCCCGATCAGCAGTCGGCATATGGGTCGCCCTCCCAGGGCTGTGGGGTACTCGGTACCGGGCCGGTGTCAGTAGGATGTGTCACAGCAGTGGTGACCTGGACGGTGGCCCTGGGCGCCCATGTAAATGGCGTGGCATAATGGTAAAGAGTTTATATAGATAGTTTGACGCCACCTGTGGTGTTCGGCAACATAGATGTTAGGCCGACGCTGCATGCAGATCCTCTGGGACTGATGGTGTTGTGCAGCAAAGATGGTGAAGCTCCCCACAGGTGGAGCTGGAGTCCCAGGGAAGTGTAGATGTAGTGATGGGGGAAAGGCACAGGCGGTGTAGGTGCTGGTACCCAGATGTAGCGGTGCTGGAATAACTGTAGGACACCAGAGCGTGCAGTTCCAAAGCTTTACTCACATTCTGCAGGTTACACAGATGCCTGCCTCCGTGCTGTGTCCTCCAGGTCAGGACCTCTGCTAACCTCCGGGACCAGAATGGAAAGCTCCCTTCCAACACTCTGCCAACATGGACCTTCCTGAACGTCTCCTTTCTAGCGCTTGTGGGGGAAGCACTCACAGGACCGTGGTTCACTGAAACGCCTCCTGTCTAACAGATGTTCCTCAGACTTTACTTGTATGGCAGACAGCTGTAGCGTTTTCCTTCTGCCTCGCACACGTCGATGCTGGGGCCTCCGAGCCTTAGTTGGGTACAGAGCATTTATAGCTGCTACTTCCCCCCGGTTTCTGCTGCAGGAACGTCAGTGTCCCTACAAACTCGGAGACCGGAATCCTGACCATGCGCTCCAGCTAGGAGTGAGCCTTAACTCTGCTCATCCTCCAGCTCCCCTTCTCACGTCCACACACTTCCCCTTCCCTGCACAGAGTACCCTAACTTACCTCCTCCCGACCACAGAGAGCAGCTCCTCAGCAGTCAGGTTCAGAGGTCTCCCTGCTGGCCTGGAGTGGGAAATGTGTTGTGTGTTGGTTTCACTGCAAGAGAGATCCTTCGTTGCTCCCAAGCTTGACAACACACTCCCTAGGAGGAAGGCAATGCCACAGTGGCGACCGTACACTTGGGGACGCCACAAGTGCTCTGAGGCCCAGCCACTGCTGGATGATGCTGCTGGTACATTGACCCAGACCACTACATTCCCCTCGCGCTCTACACAGCCAGAATCTGACCCAGAGGAAACTCAGGTTCCCCTTCCCGCATACTATACCACCTTACACGGTGACAAAGAGGAAGGTGCAGATGAAAGTGCAGGTTCCTTGAGCAGGTGGGGGGGCATACTTATGGCGAGGGCACTGGCACAGGGCACCGCATAGTACGCAAAAGTGTCTCTGCCGGTGGGAGGGCCTAAACAGCCAAGTGCAGTGAGATGGAAGATGGGGACGACAAGGAGTTCAGAGTAGTGCAGGGATTCCCTAGCAAGGAGACTTATGTAATTGTTTTGAATGTTGGGACAGCAATTTTTGGGGAGCACTATACTCTGGTGAATGATATATGGGGCCCACCATACACTGGAGCATTCCAAAGGTGGACATCAGACACTGGAGCAGCATTTACAGGGCCCATTATACACTAGAGCAGTAGAAATGGGGCCCATTATATATGGAGCATTATTTGGGCCCATAAGACAGTGGAGCTTCATCCATTGGGACCAACATATACTGTAGCAATATGTGGAGCTCATCATATATGGTTTGAAACATTATATGGGAATAATGATTCCGTATGGAGAAATATATGGGCCTCATTACTCTGTATAGCGCACTAAGCGCTGGCCATAATACTGTATGGAGTTATATACTGTCCTTTTTTGGAGGGATTGGAGAATTTAAAATGGATGTTAGTCATGAGATGTAGGAAGTGAAGTATTTTTCATTGTACTATACTGCTATTTCTCTGCCGTATTGGAGCATCATGAGTTGTGGTATGTGTTAAAGGGGCGCTCTTTGGCCCTGGGCCCACGAAAACCTGGAGCCAGCCCTCCCCCCCACAACTGTAGCCAAATAACCCCCATTTTTCAGTGCGTAACTAGTATTATGAAGTTAATTAAGGTTGACAAGCTTCCGTACCAAGAATTTATGCTTTTGGCATTCAAATGGGCACTGTTGGTGTGTTTCCTGTCCTCTCTCACTGCCGACTTTAATTCTCCATTGATTTACATTGGGTTTCGTGTTTCGGGACGACCCCGACTTTTTTCTATAGTCGGCCGATTTTGCTCGACCCGACTTTTGGAAAAGTGGGGTTTCATGAAACGAAACTCGACCCTAAAAAAACAAAAGTCGCTCAACACTAGCCATGACGTCTTCCGCATTTCTTGACAGTGATATTCTGATCAGAGAGCGCAATGACATCACGTCTGTACGCCCAGACTAGTACAGGGATTCCCTAGCGAGGAGACTTATTTAATTGTTTTCAATGTTGGGACAGCAATTTTTGGGGAGCACTATACTCTGGAAAATGATATATGGGGCCCACCATACACTGGAGCATTCCAAAGGTGGACATCAGACACTGGAGCAGCATTTACAGGGCCCATTATACACTAGAGTTTTAGAAATGGGGCCCATTATATATGGAGCATTATTTGGGCCCATCAAACAGTGAAGTTTCATCCATGGGGACCAACATATGCTTTAGCATTATGTGGAGCTCATCATATACTGTTTCAAACATTATATGGGACCAATGATTCTGTATGGAGAAATATATGGGCCTCATTACTCTGTATAGCGCACTATGCGGTGGCCATAATACTGTATGGAGTAATATACTCTCCGTTTTTGGAGCTATTGGAGAATTTAAAATGGATATCAGTCATGAGATGTAAAAAGTGAAGTATTTTTCATTGTACTATACCGCTATTTCTCTGCCGTATCGGAGCATCATGAGTTGTGCTATGTGTTAAAGGGGTGCTCTTTGGCCCAGGGCACATGAAAACCTGGAGCCAGCCCTACCCCCCCACCAAATTTAGCCAAATAACCCCCATTTTTCAGTGCGTATCTAGTATTATTTAGTAAATTAAGGTTGAAATGCTTCAGTAATAAGAATTGATGTTTTTGGCATTCAAAAGGGCACTGTAGGTGTGTTCCTGTCCTCCACTCCCTGCCGACTTTGCTTCCCCATTGACTTGCATTGGGTTTCGTGTTTCAGTCGGCCTTCGACTTTTGACGATAATCGGCCGATTTCGTTCGACCCGACTTTTGCGAAACTCGGGTTTCACAAAACCCGACTCGACCCGAAAAAAGGCAAAGTCGCTCATCTCTAGTCAAAAGGTTTATATTTTACAATTTTCAGCTAAACAGAAAAATCCCCTTTTGGATGTTTAGCTTTATGGGATGGAAACAAAGGATGCATCAGTAGACCTAATCTAGAAATAACACATGACCCACCTGTTATATTAGTTGGAATATAATTAAAAGTGGTATTCCCACAAGAAAACATCCACCCCTTGGACAATTTCACATGTTGTATATATGAGGGAAAGATTAATGTTCTGTTACACTTCATGTTTTTTCCCTCCCTCGTTCTCTTACAAATCTTATCTGAACGTGACCTGCACATATTATCTTCATTGTACTTTTTTCCACCTTCTATTTTAAGTTACTGACATTTACCTATTTTATGTTGATTACAAGTCATTTGTTAACATAACTCAGCAGATGCAATATTTTGAATCTTTGTAGTTATCATGTCTTCAGTAAGAAAATCATCTCCAGTACAGTTTAAACAAGCATAATGTGTTGTATGTATAAATGTATAATTCTGGATCACATCTTCTTTTTCAGTCTTCTCATCTTGGACAACCCCCCATATCAATTTTGTCCACAGTTGTAAGGGGGTTGGTATAGCTACCATGCAAGTTTCTAGTATATTGGTAGCGGAAGCAGTCTTTGTCTTACAAAAAATGGCGCATGTTCATCAATTGTGCCAAATAATTACATAGGTTCTGTTTATTTTTCCACAATGCCACATTTTCTTTGACTGGCACTTCTCTTTGTTGATGCAACGGTTGGGTAATGACAGACCAAAAGGACCGTGCCTGTAACACCGATCAGCCACCATCTCCAAATTTGAATTGGACACTAAAAATAAAGAACAGAATTATTACTCTCTGAGATAACACCTTTCTGTTGGAACATATTCCCACTTTTCTTGTCCTGGTTTCATCACTATCAACATATTGTCTGCCCCTCTAGCAATCACCTCTGCAGGCTCTGGGGGACCTTTATCTCCAGGTTGTTTTACCCAAATCTTTGCACCATCATTTAAAGCCAAAACCTTTATCAAATCAAACCTGATGGGCACCCCTATGGTCTGTGCCCATTGGTAAGTAGCTTTTTCTCTCAGATGTCCACATGTCTGGTGTGCCCACTGAGTCAATCCGAGCAGTCCCTCAGTATTGTCAGTCTTTTTATTGGATTCAGCGACTGATATTATGGAATGTTCATCTGCTACTCAGTTGGAGTTTTTCCAGTATACCTGAAGCACAATTAGCATGAACATTAAACATAGTCACTTTAATTCTTTGTACAATTGCCCCGATATCTTGCCACAGTTCTTTTCCCCACACATCTTTGCTCTATATTTTCCAATAATTCTGAGCCCAAGATGGTAACCAGGTAGTCAACCCATTCGCTACAGACCATGAATCTGTATACAAATAACATTCACTCAGCGACTCCTGTCTGAAGACACTGTAGATTGCATAAAGATCTGCATATTGGCTACTCTCACCAGTGGTAACTAGAATCCTGTTGCTGACTGATACCCCACTGCTTTCCACATTCGATTATTACCCTGATATATGAAAGACCCATCAGTAAACAAAGCATGTTTTTGCTGTTCAGGACTTAATTGTTCAAAAGGAACCCCCATGTTACCGGTGATTCCTTGTGTGACTTTTGCAGATCTTGCTGCTGAAATCCCATAGGAACAATAACTATTTTCTCATGCAATGTTATAGCCCCATTCACCCCGATTTTGCCCGGTCCTGAATATACCTTTTTCATTTTATTACTGATAATTCCTGGGCATGCCCTATGCGGCGGGTTTTTGGAGTGCTGCGTATCCACTGCATGATTGGGATCTCTGGTCTGATTGTTGCCACATGTACTATTATTAATTGCTCTGTATCAAGTAATGCCCAGCAACATGCCAATAATTGACATTCAAAGAGAGTATAAGGGTACATGCACATGCTGCGGAATCTGCTGCGGATTCATCTGCGTTGACAAAAGACCTGCGGTTTATCTGCTGATTATCCTGCGGTTTCACCATCTCCACAATGGTGGAGATAGGAAACCGCTGCGGAATCTGCAGAAAGAATTGACATGTCAATTCTTTCTGCGGTTTAGAAAGCGCAAATAATCCGCGCGGAAAATTCTGCAGCGTCTGCACAGCGGTTTCCATTTTCCATAGGGAATAATGGTACTGTACACCGCAGCAGAAACTGCTGCGGATCCGCAGCGGCCAAATCCGCTGTGGATCCGCAGCAGAATCCGCAGCGTGTGCACACACCCTAACACTGAGCTGCTTCAAGTAATTTTCTGCTCAAAAACCCTAAGGGTACTGTCATGCTCGCCATGTCTGTTATGTCCGCCATGTCTGTTTTGCCTCATGACCCTGGAGCGGTGTGCACAGGCATCTCATGTCTGCTATCCTGCTTGGTCCCTAGAGCAGTGTGCACACTCACCTCATGTCTGCTGAGCTGCAAGATGCCTGCGTTTCTGCTTTGCCTTCTGTGATATCCTCGTCATGTCTAGAATCCCTGATCATGTGTTTTTCCTAGGATCCTGCACTGTCTGGTTCTGCAATCATCTCGTCATGTCTGAATCTCTGATCATGTGACCTTTCCTAGGATCCTGCACTGTCTGGTTCTGCAATCATCTCGTCATGTCTGAAACCTTGATCATGTGATGTTTCCTAAGATCCTGCACTGTCTGGTTCTGTGATCATCTCGTCATGTCTGAAACCTTGATCATGTGACGTTTCCTAAGATCCTGCACTGTCTGGTTCTGTGATCATCTCGTCATGTCTGAAACCCTGATCATGTGACTGCGCTCTGTGTTCCTGGAGCATGTGAACTAGGAAGTTCTCCCCTGGTCCTGACCCGGAAGAGGAGGTGCTATGCCCTATATTAGACCGCCCCTTCCTATGCTTAGGGCCTGAGTATTGTGTTGTGTCCCTGCACGGCTGCTTGGTCTGTGGGGCACTCCATCTATTCTGTGCCCTTGCACTCTGCTCTGTTGTGCATCTCTGCACATGCTCCGTGCTCATACTCCATCTCTTGTCCCGTGCCTTGTCTTATGTTTGTCCGTTGTGCCATGTTCGTCTTTGTCTTGCTTGGACTTGTAGTCCTTCTGTAATTCTCTGCCTTGCCTGTTTTTGCCATGTCTTGTCTTCGCTATGCTCTGCCTTGTGTTTTCTCCTCGGTTCTCTGTCTCTGCCTATTATTCCTGCTCTCTCTGCTATGGTGCTCTGTAGTGCTCCCTGGCACACGCACCATTCCTCCTCTCTTTCCGTTTGTGCTCTTTTCCATGTCTAGTCCCAAGGCTCTGCCTTGGCCCGGCTCAGGGCTTCGGTCTACGCTCCACTGCTAGACTCTTTCCTATTATGCTGTCTTGCACGTTTCTAGGCTAGTCCCAAGGTTCTCCCTTGGCCCGGCTCTGGGCTTCGGCCTACGCTCCGCTGCTAGCTCTGTTCTTGCTCTGACCTGATTCTGTGTTTCTGCCTATGCTTCCGTCCCTGGTTCCGTACACTGCCTAAGCTCTGTCTTGTTTCTCGTCTTGTCTTCCCTTGCTCTGTTTCTTCGTGTGCCGTTTGCATGTGCCTGGCCTTCCTAGCCTCCTGTTTGTGCCTCAGCCTTGCCCGCCCTAGCCGTGCCCACCTGCTTGTGCCTCAGCCGTGCTCGTCGGTCAGTGACAGCTGTGTCGCCTGCCATGTCTCAGTTGGGTTCGCTGGAGTCTTGCCCGCCTGTCAGTGCCGCAGCCCGATCAGCTAGCCAGTGCCCCAGCCGTGCTCTCTGTGCTCCCTTACACCTTACGCTGTTTCTGCACTGTGCTCTACGTGCTCTCTATAGCATGCGCAGGCCTCGCCTGCCTATGGCCTACCTCCCCGTGCTTCTGTAAAAGTATGCGCAGGCTTTGCCATGTCCCCTGTCGTGCCCTCTTGCACGCACAGGCCCTAACCCTGTCATGGAACCCTGGCGTGCCTCTCTGCACGCGCAGGACTCTGCCTCGCCTGACCCTGGCGTGCCTCTCTGCACGCGCAGGACTCTGCCTTGCCTGACCCTGGCGTGCCGATCTGCACGTGCAGGACTCTGCCTCGCCTGACCCTGGCGTGCCTCTCTGCACGTGCAGGACTCTGCCTCGCCTGACCCTGGTGTGCCTCTTTGCATGCGCAGGACTCTGCTTTGTTACCTTGTGCCTTGGCGTGTCTCTACACACGTACTCTGTCTTACTTTGTGTTTTGGCGTGTCTCTACACACACACCCTGTCTCGTTTTGTGAACCCTGGTGTGTCCCCTACACTTGCACCTAGCCTTGAACCCTGGTGTGTCCCCTACACACGCACCTAGCCTTGGACCTTGGCGTGTTCCCTAACACGCACCATGCCTGGATATTTGACGTGCCTCCTTGCCTGAACCCTGGTTTGCCTGCCGGATGCCCGGAACCTGCCGATCGCTGCCAGAGATCGTAAGCTGGATGACTGCGGCCTGATGTCCGGAGCTGATGTCCGCAGCCTGATGCCTTGATCATGACGATCGTTGCCAGCGGTCCGGAGTCCGATGCCATTGTGCCTTTACCTGTACCTAGGTGTGCCACCTGGCACGTACCATGCTATGGACCATTGCGTGCCCACGCACGCACTTTGCACGTTTTGCTTGTTCTCACGTTTTTACACTGAATGTGATCCTGAAGATCTTAATGAAGATACCTTGCACTTACCTCTTGTCTTGTCTTGTTTCCTGCCTGTCCCTGGTCGTCAGACACTCCCGTAGTGTCCCCCTGAGCCGGCCGTCTGGTCCCAGCATTCGTGGTGGCTCACCCCCTTGGTCTTGCCCCTGACACTCCCTGTATAGGGGATGGGTTCTCACTAGGTCAGCTCGCCCTAGGTGGGTGGGTGCCACGGCCCAGTGGGTCCACTCTAAAAAGGAAAATCGGCTCAGCAGAAGCTGAGTCCGTCACAGGTACTTTGTTCCTTCCCTGTTTCTGCCACAAACTCCAATTAGCATACTGTTCCTGTACTGACACATTTAGTTCCACGGGTTCATCTTCCAACACCGGCCACAAATCACATGCCTTTTGCACTTCTTCTTTTACTCATTCAAACACCACCTGTTACTCCTCATCTAATTCATACTGATAGTTTTTCCTAGCTACCTTGTAGAGAGGTGTGAGTATTTGGCCAAGGTGTGGAATGTGCTATCTCCAAAACCCCAAAAGTCCAATGAACTGTGGTGTTTGTACATTGTCTCTAGGAACAGCAAAGTCAAGAATCTTCTGCGTAGCCTTTGGTGTAATTTCTCTGTGTCCTTTGTTCCATTGGATACCAAGGGACTTTACTGTTTCTGCAGGTCCCTGCACTTTATTGAGTTTGATCTCCCAACCTTTACTTCTCATGTATTCAGTGTGTTTAACTGCTGGGCTACTTCCTCCTCTGTTTCCCCCTGTACCATGATATCATCGATGTAATGATATATCTGCATGTGTGATGGAAGGACAAACTCATCCAAGTGTTTTCCCACTACCCGGTGACAAATGGTTTGACTGTGTATCCTCCCTTGGAGAAGACATGTGAAAGTATATTGCCTCCCCTTCAAAGTGAAAGAAAACTGATTCCAGTATTTCTTGTCAATTGTTATGGTGAAGAAAGCAATAGCTAAATCTATCACTCCATACCAAGCTCCTGTCATGGGACAGTTGGGACAAAAGCAGGAGATGTGAAACCAGGGCCCCTGAACTGCCCCTCAGGCTAGGGAGGTGCCCTGACTTTCCTTAACTTGGGGGTACACTTGAAGGTAGTGAGGCCCAAGTCCCCGACCAGTTCCTATCTCCTGTTTAGCCCTGAGCTAAACCACCAACCCCCTGCCCAGGAGGTGAGACAGGGAATAAAGTGAACTGCACAACACCCAAAGGAAAAAGCACCAAAACACTTATCTTGCTCTGCTGCAGTCATCAGGCAGCAGAGCGAATGACCGGATTAACCTTTTGCAGTGGCTCAACACCTAAGAGCCAGCTGCCACCTTCACCATCTAACTCTGCTGCAGACACCGGGCAGTCAGAGTTCACACCAGTTTCAGCAGTGGCTCTTCACCACAGAGCCTGCTGCTCACTTCACTGTGGTTCGCATCCAAAAGGAAAATGCTGCTATTACCAACACCTGCTCATAGACCATGTGACCCTATATAGGAAAAGGGAATGGTCAAATGATCAGGGACCAAAAGCTGCTATAACCTCACTGACCACCGGGGGCAAAAGGTAAACAAAGGAAAGTATCAGATGTGGGGGCAAAAACCCTTATCAAGCCCCCAGAAGCCTGAAAATAAAAGTTTTCATGAGGGAACCCAGACTCTGACACGGATCCAAGAATTGGACCGTGACAGTTCCTTTGTGTTTCCGTATTTGCTCAGTTAAGGTGATGGTATCAGGTACTGCGGCTGTGAGGTGAGGCGTGTGTTAGCTCAATTCCCTATAATCCACAGTCATTCTTCATGAACCATCACTCTTTTTCATTAGCCAAACGGGATTATTCCATTCAGTAGTCACAGACACAAGTACACTAGCTTCCAACAATTCCTGAATTGTCTCCCTGGTCTCCTTATTCCCCCTCCCTCTGGGATTCTGTACTGTTTTGTACGGAGCACCTTTGAGAAGGGAGGAATTTCTACACAAGACATTTTGACTCTCCCAACCATCACCGGAGCCGCTTTGATATAGGGCTTCACTGACAGCTGAGATGGTCTAGCTGTTACTATGGGAGGTCCCCCAAATTGATACTTACCATCCGGTAACTGCAATGTCATCCTTTTCAGTATATGAATGCCAATTATATACTTTGGAATAGGGACAATCATCACTTTATACATTGCAGTAGGCAAATTCCCTATTTTTAATGATACTTTAGTTTGTACTCATAGACTGTAAGCTTGCGAGCAGGGCCCTCACTCCTCTTGGTATTTGTTATAATCTACTGTATGTGATTATTGTTATGATGTAATGTCTATTGTCTGTACAAATCCCCTCTGAAATGTAAAGTGCTGCGGAATATGTCGGCGCTATAAAAATAAAATTTATTATTATTATTATTATTATTATTATTATTACTGCTTCTATTTGTTTGCACCCTAATCCTATGATTATTACTTTCCTTCCTTTAGATTGTTTTGGATTACCACAGATCAAGCTGACTTCCATCCCCCCCGTATCCACTAGGGCTTTCACACTTTGCCTATTCTTATTTTTCCAATTAACGACCAAATTTATATGAGGGCGTCTATCCACATGGTGGACTCAGCCAGGAAATCAATCACTTGTGTCTCCCTCTGTCTGTGGAACCTCTGTGGGAGAAAAGGTCAGCCCCTGTTGCTGTGTTTTAACTTCCTGCAGCAGAGATTTTACTTCATCAAACCCCGAAACTGTGGCCCTCTTTCACTCCATACCCTACTACGCACATGCTGTGGGGATACAGAATCTTCCAGTCAGCTTTTTATTTTCTGAATTCCCTGATTTCCTATGAAGCACACGCTTTTGGCATCATTTCCACATTTCATCAGTACCACTGTCAGAGCACTCTGCATCTCATATACTTGCTGTTCTAATGTTTGCATTTTTTTTCTTACAACAGCTGAATACGTTTTTCATGCTGCTTCCTATAAGCATGTAACAAAATCCAACCTCTCCTGCTCACTGTGTTTAATTCCTTGTTCCTTTCAACTTTCACCTGTAGCAACCATGTCACTACATCAGCTGGTTCAGCTTCTTTCATACACTTATCCTAAGATTCACTCGATCCAATACATTGCGACCACTCATTGGCCAAAACACAGTAGGGAGCCTGCTCCCAGCCCGGAATCTCAACAGATATATTTACAACCTCTTTTTTCTTAAAGAAAGACATATCTACAGATCTACATCTCTGGACCAGATATCACCGCCCTACTAACCAGAATCCCTCAATGTCTGTCCACTATTTCATCCTTCTTCTCCGCTAGATTTCTGAAACTTGACATGGACAAAACAGAATTCATCATCTTTCCCCCATCTTACGTGACCCCCCCAACGAACCTATCCATTACAGTAAATGGCTGCCCACTCTCCCCAGTCCCACAAGCTCGCTGCCTCGGGGTAATCCTTGTGGCTGATCTCTCCTTCAAACCACATATCCAAGCCCTTTCCACTTCCTGCCGACTTCAACTCAAAAATATTTCACGAATCCGTTCATTCCTCAACCAAAAATCTGCAAAAACCCTTGTCCATGCCCTCATCATCTCTCGCCTTGACTACTGCAACCTCCTGCTCTGTGGCCTCCCCTTGAACACTCTCTCACCCCTCCAATCTATTCTAAACTCTGCTGCCTGACTAATCCACCTGTCCCCCCCGCTATTCCCCAGCTTCTCCCCTCTGTCAATCCCTTCACTGGCTCCCCATTGCCCAGAGACTCCAGTACAAAGCCCTAACCATGGCATACAAAGCCATCCACAACCTGTCTCCTCCATACATCTGTGACCTCGTCTCCCGGTACATTCCTGCACGCAACCTCCGATCCTCACAAGATCTCCTTCTCTACTCCCCTCTTATCTCCTCTTCCCACAATCGCATACAAGATTTCTCTCGTGCATCACCCCTACTCTGGAACTCTCTACCACAACATATCAGACTCTCACCTACCATCGAAACCTTCAAAAAGAGCCTGAAGACCCACCTCTTCCGACAAGCCTATAACCTGCAGTATCCACCGATCGACCAAACCGCTGCATGACCAGCTCTACCCTCGCCTACTGTATTCTCACCCATCCCTTGTAGATTGTGAGCCTTCACGGGCAGGGTCCCCTCTCCTCCTGTACCAGTTATGACTTGTATTGTTTAACATTATTGTACTTGTTTTTATTATGTATACCCCTCCTTATGTGTAAAGCGCCATGGAATAAATGGCGCTATAACAATAAATAATAATAATAATAATAATATTTTCTGCAATTTCCCACACTTTTCCGGACTATTAGAATTTGGTCTCAAAATTCCAGATTATTGGAATTTAGCTAAAATTTTAATTCTAAGCCTTTTGCTTATCCCACTTCTGACACCAAATGTTTTGCCAAGTACTTAAAGGGGTCGGATACAGCTTTACAGAAGGCAATTAATTTTATTACAATAATTAAATGATTACAGAAAATAGGAAATAGCGTAATATTGCGTACACTTTTGCATAATATACAGTGAGGAAAAAAAGTAATTAGTCAGCCACCATTTGTGCACATTCTCCCACTTAAAAAGATGAGAGAGGCCTGTAATTGACATCATAAGTAGACCACAACTATGAGAGTAAAAATGAGAAAACAAATTCAGAAAATCACCTTGTCTGATTTGGCAAGATTTATTCTTCAAATTTTGATGGAAAATAAGTATTTGGCCATTAACAAGAGTTCATCTCAATATTTTGTTATATATCCTTTGTTGGCAATGACAGAGGTCAAACGTTTTCTGTAAGTCTTCACAAGGTTGCCACACACTGTTGTTGGTATGTTGGCCCATTCCTCCATGCAGATCTCCTCTAGAGCAGTGATGTTTTGGGCCTGTCGCTGTGCAACACGGACTTTCAAATCCCTCCAAAGGTTTTCTATATAGTATATACTGCGACTGCTGCATACACATTATATAGGTGAAACTAATAAATATACATATATAATATATACTGCGACTATATACTGCAGTATCACCTATATAATGTATATACAGTAGTCTATACATTATACAGGTGATACTGCAATGCTGTATACACATTAATTTGAAGATACTGATGTGTGTGTATGTATATATAGAAGTATGACCTATATAACGTATATACACATCAGTAGCAGCATTGCCTATATAATGTATATAGACTGCTGTATATACATTATATAGATGATACTCCTGTGCATAGTAGAAGTATACACACAGTGTGTGTGCGTATATATACGTATACTGTATATACACTGTGACTATTGTAGGGATTCGCTCTGGTAGGTTATGGCAGGGCTGCAGTAACGAGGCAACACACAGGCTTAAAGTCCACTTTCAGTGGTTTAATGTCATGTTGCAAACAGCAGATTGACAGAAAGTAAGGAAAAACATAAATATACTCCAGCTTGGAGAACCACTGGTCCCAGACTCACCCCTTGCATGGGACGGGCTTAACTAAGCATCTGCCAGGTCCACGGTATCCGCCAGGTGCCATTACCAGGGTTGTTGAGAGTCTTGCTGCTATAGTCCTGCAGCACGGGGATCCTGTATACAAGTTCAGGCTAAGTCCAGCCAAGTTCTTCTAACTTCCAGACACACTCACCATGTACCAAACACCAACCTCCATTACATAGCCCATAACCCCTCCTACAAGTGAGGTAAACATCACATGGGCTGATCATGACATCATCGCAGGTCCTGTCTTTAGGGAAAAACCCAGCCAAACATTAACCTTCTGGGAGAAATGTATCTCCCATCCAGTAAAACACCCTTTACTGTACCACATACCTCCTTCCTATGTTCAACCCTAAGGGGGTGGACACATGACATACAGTGAACTCTGGACAGGGCATCTGCATTCCCCTGTAGTATGCCTGCCTGATGTTCTACTGAAAATGTAAAATTTTGCAGGGGCAGGAACCACATGGTGACTGGGGCAGTTCTCTCCTTAGCTTGACTCATCCACGTAAAAGGGAATGATCTGTCACCAACCGAAATGTTCTCCCCAGCAAATAGTAGCGCAATGACTCCAGTGCACACTTGGTGGCCAGGCACTCTCTCTCCAAAATACTGTACCTTGTTTCAGCTGGGGTAAGCTTCCGGCTTAGGAAAATAACGGGATGCTCTTCCCTGTTAATCTCCTTAGACAGCATGGCCCCGAACCCTATCTCAGAGGCATCCATCTGCACAACAAACTCTTTTTTGAAATTTGGAGTGATCAGGACTGGTGTACCACACAGTACCCCTTTTAACTTTGTAAAGGCCTCCTCTAACTGATCATTCCAGTGGACCATCACAGATTTCGTCCCTTTTAAACAGTCCGTTAAAGGCGCGGACAGGGTTGCAAAGTTGGGAATGAACCGCCTGTAATATCCCACCAAACCTAAAAAGGCTTTTACCTGTTTTGTTGTGAGGGGACGAGGCCAGTTCTGAATTGCCTCCACTTTGTTTACTTGAGGCTTGAGAACTCCTCTCCCAATGACGTAACCCAAGTACCGTGCTTCCTCCAACCCTATGGAACACTTCTTTGGGTTGGCAGTTAGCCGTGCTTGTTGCAGAGAGTCTATCACTGCCTGTACTTTAGCTAAGTGACTTTCCCAGTCGGTGCTGTACACAATAACATCGTCTAGATAGGCTGAAGCATAGCGGCGATGGGGGCGAAGAACAATATCCATTAATCGCTGGAACATTTCTGGTGCGCCATGCAACCCAAAGGGTAACACCTTATACTGGAATAGCCCCTCGGGTGTTACAAAAGCCGTTTTTTCCTTCGCTGCCTCTGATAGGGGTACCTGCCAATAACCTTTTGTGAGGTCCAGAGTTGTAAAATACCGTGCCTGCCCAAATTGCTCTATCAACTCGTCAACCCGAGGTATAGGGTAGGCGTCAAACTTTGAAATGTCATTAAGTTTTCTAAAATCATTACAGAACCTTAGAGGCCCATCAGGCTTGGGTATTAGGACTACTGGGCTGGCCCACTCACGTTGGGACTCTTCTATGACCCCTAACTGTAGCATAGTTTTTACCTCTTCCAAGATGGCTTGTCGCTGGGCCTCAGGCACCCGATATGGCTATAGTCGGACTTTGGCCTTTGGCTCCATGACAATGTCATGTTGGATTAGGGAGGTGCATCCAGCGAGCTCCGAAAAAACATTTGCATTTCTGCTAATGAACTCGCGGACCTCCTGAACCTGTCTAGGAGACAAAGTGTCTGCAATTTTGACTGCGGGTTGGGCTTCTCCTGCCTCGCCCTGAGGTGATGTAGCCTTCTCCATCTGAAACGCAGGCAGCGGACTATCCCCACCAAGGTTTTCTCTATCTTTCCATTGTTTAAGCAAATTAACATGGTAAACCTGTTCTGGCTTTCTCCGTCCTGGCTGCTGTACCTTGTAGTTTACTGGCCCCACCTTTTCCATGATCTCGTAGGGTCCATGCTACCTTGCAAGAAATTTGCTATCTACGGTAGGCAAAAGTACCAACACCTGATCCCCAGGGCTAAAGGTTCTTACCCGAGCCCCCCCGGTTATAGATCCGACTTTGTGACTTTTGTGCTGACTCCATATGTTCCCAGACTAAGGGTAGGACTGTCTCCATTCTTTCTTGCATTTTTGCAACATGTTCTATCACACTTTTGTGCGGGGTAGGTTGGTTCTCCCAGGCCTCTTTGGCTATATCAAGTAAGCCCTGTGGATGTCTGCAGTACAATAGTTCAAAGGGCGAGAACCCCATAGAGGCCTGAGGCACCTGTAATTGTTCTACCATTTCCCCACATATTTTCTCCACTCGGTAAAACAAATCTTGGTTCAGCTCAAAGAGTGGCAACACTGTAGCTGCCCCAGGTTGTTGGGGTTCCCCATTAACAAACAGTAGATTTTCTCTTGCTCGGGCCAAAGTTGGGTCTCGGAGTTGCGCCGTACCAAAATTGTCACCTACTACATTCAAGTCTGACAATTCGGGTCCCGGCGGCAAGTCTTCCACCTCTCCAGCCAATACTTCTATGGGAGAATTCTTCCCCTCCTCCACCAAAGGGAAGGTTACCCCTACTGCCAGCACTTCTTCCTCCGGACCACCAGGTTCATGCCCTACTTCTGGAGAATGTAAACTGGTTGCCTCTGGTGCTGGCAGTAGCTCCGTGTGTGGGACAGCAGATGGCCACAGCACAGAAAATAAAGGAAAGTCTCTTCCAATTATCACTTCATAATGCAGATTAGTCACAACCCCCACCTCATGGCACTGCCTTCCCGCTGGCATGTTTATCACCACTAGTGTGGTGGGATAATCTTTTAAGTCCCCATGTATACACAACTCCCCTATTTTCAGACCCGTATACTTGCTGGTTTGAATCCAGCTGGCTCATACCAGGGTTACAAGACTCCCTGAGTCCAATAGGGCCACAGCCAGGGTGCCTTCCACTTCAACCCGACACAAATGTTCCATATTGGGACATTTCGGGGTGCCCATTGCACACATCGGTTCGGCATAGTGAGACTGGCGGTACCCAAAGTTTGTTTCCATGGGCTCAGCCAGGTGGGGGCAATCAGCTCTCATATGACCTGGTTCCTGACACTGCCAGCAGATTATGGGGCTCCTTACTTCCCCAGATAAATCCTTAGCGGCCTTCCTGGACTCCGCTCGCCGAACAAGGGGTGGAGGCTTAGGGAACCTTCCTGTTACCTTTCAGGGGTCCCCGCTGTAGCTCTTTTGTAGCCCCATACCTTTCTATGAGGTCTATCATCTGCATGGCATTAGTAGGGGATGCCTGTCTGACCCATGTCTGGAGGGAGTGGGGCAAAGCCCTCCAAAACTAATCAGTCACTATGCGGTCCAGCATGGCCGCGGGGGACAACACCTCAGGCTGCAATCACTTTCATAACAGGTGCATCAGGTTGTAATACTAGGACCGAGCCGGTTTGCTGGGGGTAAACTCCCACTGGTGTACCCGCTGGGCCTGAACTAACACATTTACCCCAAGACGTGCCAGTATCGCACCCTTGACAACCGTGTAGTCTGCCCTTTGCTCCATGGGTAGGTCCTGGGGCCAGAAACGGAGCCATGATTTTCCTACTCCACACTGATGAGGGGCAATACCCCGAAACAGCTGTCTGTGGATGGATACCATGTTTTGGCATAGGTGGTTTCCTTCATTGGAGACTGCCCTTCCTGTGGTTGTTCCTTCCCGGGGAAAGACCTGGCTAGTCATTGCTTGCGTTGAGAAACATGTGTGATGGTGTCTCTGCGGCTTGTGTTTTGCATGTTTTTACATATTTCCCATAAGGGATGGGGGCATTGCTCTAGAATCACTGCGTTGAGAAACATGTGATGGTGTCTCCGCAGTGTTGGATGTTGATCTCCATGAGTTCATTCATCCTCATTTTTCACAGTCTTCTACTAGGCATTGCTCCTACTGACCAGTTTCCTACTCCACACTGATGAGGGGCAATACCCCGAAACAGCTGTCTGTGGATGGATACCATGTTTTGGCATAGGTGGTTTCCTTCATTGGAGACTGTCCTTCCCGTGGTTGTTCCTTCCTGAGGAAAGACCTGGCTAGTCATTGCTTGCATTGAGAAACATGTGATGGTGTCTCCGCAGCTTGTGTTTTGCATGTTTTCACATATTTCCCATAAGGGATGGGGGCATTGCACTGCGTTGAGAAACATGTGATGGTGTCTCCGCAGTGTTGGATGTTGATCTCCATGAGTTCATTCTTCCTCAGTTTTCACAGTATCTCACCCTTGACAACCGTGTAGTCTGCCCTTTGCTCCGTGGGTAGGTCCTGATACGCTTTCAAAGGTCCTGGGGCCAGAAACGGAGCCATGATTTCTGCCCACTCGTCCCAGGGTAGCTTCTCTCTCTCAACGACTCCTTTGAACATCTCCAGGTACGCCAACACATCATCTGACTTCTCCATTTTGGGAACCATTGTACGAACCGCTTTCCAGACATCATGGATTCTCCGGTTAGTTCCTTTTGTCTGCGCTGTCGTGATTTAATGATGAAGGCCCATCATGAGCAGGAGGCTTGTGCCCACCCAGTGTGCAACCTTCCCAAGGAAGAAGAGGTAGAAACCCTCCTGGATCTTCTCACCCAAGCCAAGGCGGGTGGATCCATCGAGGATGTGGGGGTTGGCCACCAGATCTCGGAGGACCAACGTTCCCAGCTGGGTGTCACCCTACACCCCTTTCGGGAGCTGTTCAGCAGCCTGCCCCGATGGACGGAGACAGCCGTCCATGACGTGGACACCGACAATCACCCCCCAATCCTGCGTTCAGCATATCGGGTCTCTCTTGAGGTTCAGCAGCACATGCGCCAAGAGATAGATGAGATGCTGAGGCTGGGGGTGATCCAAGTGTCCAACAGCGCTTGGGCTTCACCTGTAGTCCTCATCCCTAAAAAGGACCGAACTACGCGGTTCTGTGTGGACTACCGGGGGCTCAACGCTGTGACGGTCACCGATGTTCTCAGCCAGGTTGACACTATGGGCCATGAACACCCCGTTCTGTACCTGAGCCAGAAGCTCCTGCCGAGGGAAGTGGCCTATTCCACGATGGAGAAGGAATGTCTGGCAATTGTGTGGGCCCTGCAGCGTCTGCAGATGCCAAGATGCCAATTCACCGTGGAAACAGACCACAACCCTCTCAGCTGGTTACACACGGTCTCTGGGACGAATGGGAGGTTGCTACGTTGGAGCATCGCTCTCCAGCAGTATCACTTCACCATTTGCCACAAAAGAGGCAGGGACCATGGTAACACTGATGGGTTGTCCCGGCAAGGAGAGGGTGCGGAAAGGCGCATGGGGGAACACAGGAATGTAATACCCCCTAGCGCCCTCTAAAGTGGGGAGGTGTGATGAAGGAGCAGCCACCATCTTGGATATGGGGCCTAATGCTTGGCCTGTCCATTTTGGTCTGAGTTCACAAGACTTACAGGGAGGTGTGATGAAGGAGTTAACTGCTCCTACCCACCCAGGGTCTGTACGCATATTGAAGAAAGCAGGATTTAGTGCCCAATGTTGGTAGCAAGGCCTTTTAGTATGATAATGAGATAAGGCCCAAAACAGAACTTCAAAGTTTAAGCAGGAGCCACGCCAGCATGGGGCCGGAAGGGGCCTGGGGACTTAAATTTGAATATACCTGTCAGCTAGACTCAGAAATACACATCCATTGTCTCTCCCAGCCTCTCCGGCTCCATCCTAGGATCATGGATTATGAGCACATCTTTCGAGTTATGGACTTATGAAAAATATCCGAGTGACCCTGAGGAAATTGCGCATCTGGCAGTGCGACTCCTGAGGCGGTGAAGGTTCTGGGGCCTGAGATACATAGATTGGCCCCCCACAGCAACCCAATGAGGCCATGTTTGCTCTCCACACGGCAGGCAAAACAAACCGCATTCACTGGTACCTCTCATGTCCTGATCCGATCATGCTGTTGAAAGTTACCCCCTTTCTTAGATATTGGGAATAAGTTCTGCAGGGAGCTAAAGGGTGGAGATTATTAGCCCACCTTCTGACATAGGGGAGGAACCTAGCGTGCTTAACTAGCAGCACATGGCAGAGAGTCTCACACACTCACAGAGGAACCAGACGATGATGATCTAAGAAGGAACTGGGGACAGATCTGCAAAGGGGAGCAGCGCCTGCGCTTTGGGGTCTGTCCGGCAACTAAGATTCTTGTACCTGTGGACTGCAGAGCTCCCGGCACCCACATGCAACCTACAATCTGGTAAATTGACCTCCAGCTTAATATCTCTAAGTCTTGTACCCTTATTGTTATATTTTACTCTGACTGCAAATCCACTGTAATTCCATTGTATAGCTTACTGTATATTTCTGTAATTATCTAGTGCGCCCTTAAGGCAATTAAACCATAAAATTAATCTTGGGCTGATGCTTTTACTCTGATTACGAATCTTAGAATACCCAGCGGGTAACAGGACATCCTCCCCGGCGGCCATTTGCTCTAGGTGCAGCTCCCTTACTGACTTGAGAGACAAAGGGGGCGCCGGAGAGCTGTGCCTGTGTAATTACGTCACATTGGTGACATGGGAGGAACGGGTCCTGTTTCCTCCACATCAATAAAAGGGACTCTCTCCCTTTGTCCCAAGACCTTGATATCTCTCTCCTCCCCTCCAAAAAGGAGAATATTGCTTCTTATCGTGGCTGCCTTCCATGGACTTTCAATGCTCACATATATCTCCATACCTCTAGTCTGATGAAGGTCTGAGTTGTAGACCGAAATGTCATATAATTTTGGGAGAATCTATTGTACAAATAAATTTCTTCTGCATATATTTCTTTTGAGTGCCAGAATTTCTTATACAATAAATAATAATAATAATATATTTTTTTATGTTTTGGCGCTTTTATACGATAAAAACTATTTTAAATAAAAAATAATTATTTTTACATTGTTTTATTTTGAGAGCTATAACTTTTTTATTTTTTCGCTGATGATGCTGTATGGGGGCTTGTTTTTTTGCGAGACAAGATGCTATTTTCACAGGTACTACGTTTATTTATATCCGTCTTTTTTGTTATTCCACTTTTTATTTGGCGGTATGATGATAAAGCATTTTTTTTGCCTTGTTTTCTTATGGTGTTAACTAAAGGGGTTAGGCTAGTTTCACATTTGCGCTTTTGAGCGCAGCGACAGCCTGCGCACGGCCGCCGCTAAGCCCCGCCCCCTGATGGCACCCTGCCCGCCCCATCCAGTCATCACCTCCTACTAGCGCACATGGGGTCTTGCGATCTGCGCACCCTATCTTTAGCATAGGATGCGCAGATCGTGCGCTGGCCGTGCGCTAGCAGGATTTTGCCAAGTTCTTCAAAAAATATGACATAGTGGTCATGGGAGATTTCAACTATCCAGATATTTGTTGGGATTCTCTCTCAGGCGAAACTAAAAGGTCAAGCAAATTCTTATCCTCTCTTGCTGACAACTTTATCTTCCAAAAGGTAGGGGAGAAAACAAGGGGATCTGAGTATTTGATCTATACGGGTCACGTGTGCCACCTGGACACACATGGGTTTCTTTCCACAAGGTAATGATACCGTGGGTTATGCTTATGACCTGTGAGCATGATGTCTTCCTATGGGAATGGGTTAGCCCTGCATTAACTTGGGTGATGGAGGGGACATTTAGAATTATCTTTTGCTACTTGGAGATATATTTATTATTTATTTTCGTATTTAGTACCTCTCCCCCTACTAGGATGAAGTATACTATATGACATGGGGTAATAAGCGTGATATTTTAGCAATCCATTTTGCATGGTTATCTAGTGGCTTTGTTTATATGATTTATTGAAACTGTCTATTAATTTATAAAGAGAATATCAGTGATAGGGTCAAAACATCTCTCTGTTTGCACAGTTGTACTTTGGATCTGTTTGCACATGTTGTCCTTTGGTCCTGTCTGGTATAATTAATAAAGGATATATTTTTTTACCCTATATGGCTTTTTGATTGCTTTTTGCTTGTTGTCTCCACATTCCTCTTTGTTTCTATGAATTTGGGCGATTGATCCTTATTTTTTGGTCCAGTTTTTGGACAGCTAGCACTAAGGTATTGATTTGTTTGATATGCATATATAATGCTGCTGTCTACCATTTGTTTAATTTGCTAAAAAGGAAGAAAGAAATGTTTATCAAATGGAAAGAGGGAGGCATATCTAAAGAAAAATATAATGCTGTCTGCAGAACCTGCAGGGGACGCATCAGATTAGCTAAAGCTGACAATGAATTAAGGCTTGCAAGAGACTTCAGAAGCAATAGAAAAGGATTTTGTGGAAATGTCAAAAGTAAAAGAAAAGTCAAATATGCTATAGGATTTTTCAAGATGAAAATGATGAAATGGCAAGAAATGATTTTGAGAAGGCCAAACTTTTAAATTCCTATTTTGCATCTGTTTTCTCTCAGAAAGGAAATGTAACATCAACTGATCTTCACTGTCCTATTAAAGGAATAGAAGAATCCAGGCCATCTATAAACAGAAAGATAGTGAGGGAATACTTAGCTAACAAATTAATTCAAATCTCCAGGTCCAGATGAACTCTGTACCAGGCCGGTCAGTTCTTCAGGGGATGTCACGGCAGCAGTGACCCGGTCCATGGCACTGGGCATGCAATAAAATGATTTTGGGGAATGTTTATAGGGGATTGATTTGTGACGCCACCAGTGGTGTTCCGCAATAAGAAGATGGCCAATGCTGCAGTTCAGATCCACTGGGGCAGTTGGTGATGCAGCAGAGTTGGTACAGCTCTCCACGACTAGAGCTTGGCCCCAGGTCATTTATAGTTCTTATAAGGGATAGTGATATTGGGTTGCAGGACTGAGGAAATAATGGATAACTGTAAATAACTGCAGCCACGGACTCTGGCATCTGATTCTAGTGCTCTGTTCTGGGGTGAGCTTTGTCACAGCTACACTCCCCAGCTTTTCCTAGACTTCTCTCTTCTTCTATAACTCTTCTCTGACTCAGACTGCAACTCTCATCTGGGGACGAGCTCCTCACTCCTCCAGTCCCCACCACTGTCTGCCATACCCCGCCTCCAGGCCAGAACTAATTGGGAAGCTCCCCTAAAACCAGGTTTTGAGCTCCCCCTCCTGGTCTAGAGTCAGGAAAAGTGTTGAATGCTGATGTTACCTGACCATGGAACTCCTCCTTGCTTCCAGACATGACATCACCCCTGTGAGGGAAGCAATGCCACAGTGGCTACTGGACTCATGGGGTGCCACAATTTCTCCTTTAATGGAAGACTTCAAGCAGAGGCTGAACAGGCATCTGTCTGGGATGATTTAATGAATCCTACTTTGAGTGGGGGGTTGGACCAGATGACCCAGGATGTCCCTTCCAACTCTACCATTCTATGATTCTATGGCCTTTTTGGGGGCCATAAGGAGTTTGGGAAACACTGCACTAGGTACATTGCTAGTAGTCCACAGTTCAAAGATACATTTGTTCCTGTCAGAGCACCTCTCTACATAAGTATGGGGCATTATTGTACTGAAACTTGCTGTGGATAAGCAGTACAGAATAAAGTTACTTAAACAGAAACAACTACAAAAACATAAAAATTACTACTTAAAATACTAAATATGATGTTTTTAGGACAGCTACTGTACTCGTTTAGTCACTGAATTGCTGATACTATACTTTTTCTCCACCTTTTTCTCGTCATTACCCTTGTCTGGCTAAGAAATGTTTATTTAGGCATTTTGATTAAACAGATGTCAGTCCAGATTACCTTTTCACTTTACAGCAGGTTATAAATTGAGATTAGTTTTGCCTACCATTCAGGAAGTTTAAATCTGTATACTGATTCCGAAAATTTAAAGGTGTACCCCCTCTATGGCACCATACAGCCATTCTGACAGACATTAAAAGCAACTACACTAGCATCACTAGGTCTAAGATCTTTTTATTAATATCTGCATTTTATATTTTGCAATCTGGTTATAGACCCACTTTGATATCATAAATTTTATTCTCTAAGTA
The DNA here is from genome assembly GCF_039654945.1 of Dendrobates tinctorius. Lineage (NCBI taxonomy): Eukaryota > Metazoa > Chordata > Amphibia > Anura > Dendrobatidae > Dendrobates > Dendrobates tinctorius. The sequence continues at coordinate 36,170,071 of NW_027361829.1, forward strand.
GAGCATAACGCATTGCAGTAGAAATAATTGGTGTCCTAAAAACTTTGAAGTAGTTTACTGTAAGAATAAGTTGACAATTCGATCATTCTTGGTCATCATGACTAGCTTTTAACTCCTAACCTACTTGTTATAGAGTGATATTATGTAGCTATATTGAAGTCGCAGACTAACATCTGTTCCATTGCTACTTTCAACCGTGACTGACAAAATACAGCTCTTCTACCTGGCACTGCTTCTAATACTAAGAACAGTCATTGTGTGTGAGCGTGAAATGCTCGGCACTTAAGTGATTTGAGCCGCCTTTCAACAACCACATTTTTTTCAACCTTTCTTTCATCTGTTCCAGTTGAAAGTGCAAACAAAACACAAAAATAAACCAGCAAAACTTAAATATATCCCTCCTGAATGTGCTACACATTACGTGTCTGCTCCCTCTAAGAAGCGAATTGCCCTGCAGTAAAGTTTGGTCTATAATACACAGTAGCATTGTAATGTCAGTGATCCTTGAGTGTAATTTAGTTGTACCACTGACTGATTGATTACCTAAATTTCACTGATTTGTGTATAAATAATACTTATACTGAGCTTACACTGTTTAACAAGCTTTGATAGGTTTGAAAATGGCTTTTCATGTCTTAATTTATTTTATAGAATTGAGAAATGGAAAATGGTATTTAATGTAATATTGTAAAGCTAACATTTTGCAATAATTGTTCTTATTTATTAGGTTTTTTTTTACAGATTATAACGATTATGGGCAAGATATTACACAAAAGAATGAATATAAATGAGAGGATCATTTGAAAATTGAATTTGCCAGCTATGCTGAATTTCCATAAAAAATTTGATTTGACGAATAAATTCATCATGAATTCCAAAACTGCAAAGCCTCTAATTGCCTGGAAAATATATGTAACCTTCTCTATGGTATTGAATTACTTTTGAGTTCTTAAATGCATACACAACCATATTAATGTCCAAATTATCTCAACCTATCTGGATAGAGGAATACCAGTGGTAACCACCAGCGATATTTGGGTAGCATGTACGGGTTTAATATTATCTATCAGAACACGGAAACATATATTTTTTTAAAATGCGAACACTTCTTTAGATAAACAGTTATGTTTAATGTTCTATTGTCTTTTTAAAAGCGTCCTTTTGCTGACACAAGTCTTGGTTTCAGCATTTTCCTTCAGAAGCAAAATTATGTCAGAGCTGTATTAAAGGGCCCTCCTCATTTGCACTGTGTGAACAAATAAAAAAGGCTGCTATTTAGGTGCTGTTTCTACAGGATATCAATCAATTCACAGTCACACTGGATGACTATATTTTATCATTCACAAAATGAGACTATTACTCCCATTTCTAGGGTGCTTCAGCACAAATCAAATTGCAAAATTTTCGAACTCAAAAGGAATTGTGAATTTGAGGAAGTTTGATCTGCCCACCACTATGATAAACACTGAGTGTTTGCTGTGAAAATTTCTTCTGGATTTTGGTAAAGGAAAATCCACAGCATATAGCAGCGAAATGAATAAGATTTCAATAATCTTAAGCAGAGTAATTCCAGTGCAAACATTAACTTGAGCCATAGGACATTTAATTTGCAATATCTCAACTATTTGTTCAGATTTTCACTATGGATTTCCTCCTTTGCAATGCATAGGGTGAAAGTTGCAACAATTCCACCACAACAGGAATCTCAGAAATATTTTCTGCCATGTGCGATCATTGAAGGTCTTGGAATAAATTAACAAAGCTGCACATATTGTTGCAGAGTTCTGCTTATTACAGAGCTATTTGCAATGGTGTCCAAAATACAGTACACAATCTGACACTTTGATAAATAATGCAATAGCCTTTTTCTTGGCTACAATAACAATCCAAAAACAATGAAGAAATCCATAATATATGCAAAAAAATGCCATTTATTAATTATACTAAAATATACAATCAAAAATTAAAATGAATGCCTCCAAAAGGGGACACTTTATATATCTGGAAATGGCTGTCCACCACCGTTCACCATCCATCCTGACGGAACTGGAGAGGATCTGCAAGGAAGAATGGCAGAGGATCCCCAAATCCAGGTGTGAAAAACGTATTGCATCATTCCCAAGAAGACTCATGGCTGTACTAGCTCAAAAGGGTGCTTCTACTCAATACTGAGCAAAGGGTGTGAATACTTTTGATCATGTGATATTTCAGTTTTTCTTTTTTAATAAATTTGCAAAAATTTATACATTTCAGGTTTTTTCAGTCAAGATGGGGTGCAGAGTGTACATTAATGAGAAAAAAATGAACTTTTTTGAATTTACCAAACGGCTGCAATGAAACAAAGAGTGAAAAAGTTAAAGAGGTCTGAATACTTTTTACTCTTTTGGGGAAAGGATTGATGGTAATATTCTTACTTCCCCTTTATCTGGATAGTTTAGTCTCTGTTTTTTTAGATCCATTTATGCTTTTTTGGGATATCCACTCTTGTGGAATAGCCACTGTATTTATTTCAGGGAACACTAGGCATGCCATTTGGCTATATTCCATAGTATGTGGTTCCTAAATTATGCTTTTACCTATTAGGTGAAAGAGTGAAAAATTTAAAGGGGCCTGAATACTTACCATACCCACTGTATATTCAAATTTTAAGAAAAAATTCTATAGTATATGCATCAAATTCACATATATAGCCTATCACAATAAATATACATTCTGTCCACCAGTGCTTTGACGGAAGAAGCTAGGCTAAGTGCGCGTCGGGTGAGGGGAAATTTCATCTGAGGTTACTTGGGTCCTGTCTGCCTTTATACCAGGTAACATGAGGTCTCCTATATAGGTTAACTTAATGTCACGAGTGGGTCACATCCTCCTAGGAGACCTGGGGTTAGAAAATCACTATGTATTTGTTGAGACACAGGGGGGTCAGCGGGCACCCTGGTCCGCTAGCATAAACCACATGAATCAGGGATTGTCCCACTGAATACCTGCTCACCTTTAATTGTGGGCATAATGCTACTCAGGCAACACAGGGAGAGGGTAAAACAGTGTGTCAATACTTTATTGAACCTCAAAACAAGCAGACAACACATAGTACAGTCCCAACAAAATACTCCAAGACGGTGCACATTACAGAGTCTCATCCTTCCACTGACTCGCCGGGATAAGAGCAGCTGTAACTTCAGAGCTTCCAGGGTCTACTACCCCACCTGTTGCATGCATGCAAAGAGGAGCTAACGATAGGCTAAGAAGAAAACAGTTCATTGAGGTACATGGCTAGGTGACCGGATGTTCTCAACCTGGTTTCCGCAAATGTATCCGTGGTGACAGGTGACCGGATGGTCCCAACCTGGTTTCTCCAAATGTATCCATGATGCCAGTTGACCGCATGGTCCCAACATGGTTTCTCTAAATGTATCCATGGTGACCGGATGGTCCCAACCTGGTTTTGCCAAACGTATTAATAGGTTCCAGGTGAGCAGATGGTCCCAACCTGGTTTTCTCAAATGTATCCATGGTTTAGCAATGATCAATGAACCAAATCTGTATTCTTCTAACCGGGGCCATGGTCCCCTCTACTGGCATCCTGTTGAATGATAAATCTGTGTCCCTTGTGATGGAACCATGATGACTTGGCTGCTGTTTTGTCTCTGGTCCTTTGGATGTTTGGATGTCTTAGCTAAAACTTTGTTACAGAGGCATATAACCTGTTTTTATGATTAACAAGTGTCCTTCAATCCAGTATTCACAGATAAGGGGAAGAATGGTGATAGATCAAGTCCCATTATTTGATTATTTAATCTATTTGCATAGATTTTCCTTCTCTGTTTTAAAAGTCAATAACTAGCTGGCCTGGGCAATGTGAAATTAGCATATCAACAACATCACTAGTCCTCCAGGATAAGAGCAGAATGTGTCACAACAAATTGTTAACATTACAGGCATACACAAACAAAGGTAAAATAAATTCATAGTCAACATATAGATAACAGTCTATTCTTGTTTGCTTGCTGAATATAGACATTTGGGTTAATTAAGATACAATGCTGATTCTCACAGTATTGTGAATCACAGATTTGCATGTAGTCTGTGCATTTCACACTAAATGGATTTTGTTTCCATTGGTGCTCAAGAGCTTAACGACCCTTTATATGCTATTTAGAAACTTGGAGCTCCATGTAACAACTGTTATTGACCTGGTCATTTCCTCTCTATAAAATCTGGCAAGACCTTCTCTTCCTCACCAGTGAAAGTATATTTCCTTGCTTCTTGGAGTCACTGTACTGAGTTGGAGATTGCTGTTGCTTCTGGAGGTTGTTGCATGCTGTTTTTGGGTGTGTGCTTTCTTCATTATCCTATTCCCATTTGGTTTGTACTTTCCTACCCTTCCCTTTATATGTCTCTACCTTTGGTGAGTGTTTTGTATGTTAGCTGCTTTTTTTTATCCCTGTTTGTCTTTCCTAATTATACACTAGCATTTCTGTCCCAGGTTTCCTGGGGGAGGGGGAGGAGACAGCTTAGGGTATAATAGGAGAACAGTAAGGGTAGTGGCACAAATCTACTCACCTTTAGAGGTACCTGTGAAAGCAGGGATAGTTAGGGTCTCAGCCCTAGGGACAGTGCAAGGCCCCTTTCCATATTTATGTACAGTCACATGGTGACATTTTCACTGGCACCACATTTTTTGATCTCGACATGGAGCCCACTGCTAACCTTGCGCGACAGCTGCAAGATCTGTCTTTTGAACTCTCAGACCTACGGTTTAAGGTTTCTTCTCAACAGACAGCTGAACCAGAACCTAAAGTGGTGTTCCCACATGGGGGTTGGGATAAATTTATTGCATTCTGGGAAGCCTGTAAGCTCTATTTCAGGCTTCGTCTATGGTCATTTGGGAGTGAGGTACAGAGGGTTTGGACTGTTGTGTCCCTCCTTCAATGAGACCCTCAGTCAAAGACCTTTTCACTCCCATTGTCACTTCAGTCAGAGGATGGATTTTCGCAGGTCTTGGCCTTGTTTATTATGACGAGAACCGGGTCTCTTGTGGAATCTAAACTACTTAACATCCAGCAGGGAGACTAACCAGCAGAGAAATTTTGTTCCAAATTCTGTAGATGACAACCAGTGGAAAGATCTTGCTCTTTGGAGGCAGCTTTGTCAGGGCCTGTCTGAATGGTTAAAAGATTCATTGATGCAGTACGAAACTCCAGCGTCATTGGAGGCTGACATGGCTGTTGCCATACGTAATGATAGATGCCTCAGGGATAGACCTGTAGTGACCCCACCCCCTGTGGTATGTCCTATAATTAAAGTCAATTAATCCGGTCATAGACTGGCAGGCCAGAAAGATAAATAAATGGAGAGATTTTTGCTAGAATAATTGCCTAGGTACTATTAGCTCTAATGTCTCTACTAAAAACATTCTGTCTTTTCTGTCTAATTTTGAGGGGGTGTTGTCTGAAAATGGTTGTCAAGAACTGTCTTCTCATCGTGTGTATGCTTGTCCTTTGAACTTGCTTCAGGGTGCAATGTTGCCTAACACCAAATTATTCATTCTGACAGATCCTGCCAGGTCGATGCTTCGGAGGTAGGGGTCAGGAGTGTAAAGTCTCAAGGGTTGTTCCCTGGCAAGTGGCATCCATGTGCCTTCTTCTTCAAAAAAGTTGTCATTCACCAAAATAAACTATGATATAGGCAATAGGGAACATTTGGCCATTTAGTTGGCTTTTGAGGAGTGGCATCATTTTTTGCAGAGGGCAGTTCACCCGGTCACAGTCATCACTGATCATAAAAACTTATTGTACTTTCAATCTGCTAAATGTCTTAACCTCAGACAAGTTAAATGGTCTTTTTTTCACCAGGATTAATTTTGTGGTAACGTACTGTCCTGGAATTAAGAACTTAAAAGCGGATGCTTTGCCTCAGAGTTTCCATGGGGGTGGAAGTACTGATGATGCTGACCATATTTTAATAGAAGGGGAGGTCATCTCTGCATTGTCTTCTGAACTTGAGTGTAAGGTATCAAAGGCTCAGGGGGACACCCCAGCTGGTCCTTCAGGGAAAATGTATGTACCTGTACATTTGTGTCTCAAATTGTTAGAGGGACATCATAATTCTGGTTGTCACCAAGGCAGTAAGGCAACCTTGGACCTCCCTTCTTGTCATTTTTGATGGCCAAGGTTATGTAAAGATCAAGTTTACTTTGTGTCCTCCTGTAGTGTCATTCAAACCCCCCGTATACTTGTACGTGTTTCTTACCATTAACCATTTCTGACCATCTATGGTCTCATTTATCCATGGATTCCATTAGATATTTCCTTTGTCCTCTGGTAAAATGGTTATCTTATTTGCGGTGGATAGGTTTAGTAAAATGGCGAACTTTGTCACTGAGATCGTGAAGCTTCACAGGGTTCCCTCTGATGTGGTTTGAGATCATGGTCCCAATTTGTATCTAAATTTTGGAGGGCGTTTTGTTCCCTTTTAGGGATGCATCTATTCTTTTCCTTAGAATTCCATCCTCAAGCTAATGGTTAGACTAAACGCCTAAACCAAAGTTTGAAGATATATCTCTGATGTTTTGTGTCAGATAATCAGGAGGATTGGTTGGTCTTCTTTTTTACCACTGGCTGAGTTTATTTTGAACAATCGTCATAGAGAGTCCAATGGTAAGTCACCATTTTTTGGTGCATATGGATTCCATACACAATTCTGTACCTTCAGTAAAGTTCAGTGGGTTCCGCTCTCATCTGTTTGGGAAGGGGTTCAAAATAATTTAAAGATCATGGGGGACAAATACAAGTGTATGGCTAATAAAAAATGAATGTCAGGTCAGGACCTGGGAGTGAATGATTTAGTATGACTGTCGACCAAAGATATTAAACTGAGAGTTCCTTCTTGGAAATTAGGTCCCAGGTAGTGGTCCTTATAAGAAGGTAGCCATAATCAACCCTGTAGCTTTTTGTCTCAAACTTTCTCCAACTCTCAAGATCCATAATGATTTTCACAGGTCTGTGCTCAAAAGATTTGTTGCTTCTATGGAAACATCTCCTTTACCATTGCCACCGGTTATTATTGATGTCAATGTAAAATTTCAAGTTGTGAAAATCATTGATTTCTGTATGGTTTGCCGCGCTGTACAGTACCTGGTACATTGGAAATGGTATAGTTGAGGATAATGCAGGTAGGTTGTTACGGTCCTTTCAATTGGCCCATCCAGATAAGCCCGGCTTCAAGGGTACTGTGGCCCCACGTAGAAGTGGGGTACTGTCACGAGTGAGTCACGTCCTTCTAAGAGAGATTTGGGTTTAGAAAATCACTACATATTGTGAATTTTAGATCTTCCATTTAGCCTTTGTGTTTGTGTTTCATACTGAATGGATTTTGTTTCCTTTGGTGCTGGAGAGGTTAACATCCCTTTCTTTGCTGGTTAGAAGTTTGCAGCTCCATCTCACAGCTGTTCCTGACCTGGTCATTTCCTCTCTCTATAAAATCTGGCCAGACATTCTCTTCTTCACCTAGCTCCTTGGAGTCACTGTGCTAAGTTGGAGATCATTGTTGTTGCTGGAGATTGTTGCATGCTGTTTTTGGGCTTATGCTTTCCTCATTGTCCTATTCCCATTTGGTTTGTACATTCCTACTCTTCCCTATATACCTCTCTACCATTTATGAGTGTTTTTATGTTAATTGCTTTCTCTTATCCCTATTTGTATTACGTGTTTATGCATTAGCCTTTCTGTCTCATGCCCCCTGTGGGATGAAAGGGGGACAGCTTGGGGCATAATAGGAGAAAGGTAAGGTTGGTGGCCCAAACCTCCTCACCTTTAGAGGTACCTTTGGGAGCATAGATGGTTAGGGTTCGAGCCCTAGGGACAGTGCAGGGCCCCTTTCTCTATTTACGTACAGCTACAGCATGACTTGGAGTTATACGCTCATGTATCCTTCCGTCTTCATAAGATTAATGGAAATGAAGGACTGATTAGTTAACTGGGTTATGATCTAGGTGAACTCTATAGATGCACTGGTGGACAGTATGTGTATTTATTGTGATAGGCTTTATATGTGAACTTGATGCACATACTATGGAATTTTTTCTTAATTGTTGAATACCGTATTTTCCGCTTTGTAAGACGCACTTTTTTTCCCCCAAAATTGAGGGGAAAAAGGGGGTGCGTCTTACAAAGAGGATATACATTTGCGCTGCCACTGAGGGTACTTGCCGCGGCACTCTGTGCCCTGATGCTGCCGCTGCGCTGTCCGCCACCGCCGCGCTCCTGTCCCCCGGTGGTTTCTTCCGCCCCACCGCCGCCGCCGCGCTCTGTCCCGTTCAGCGTGGGGGGGTCTCTGTCGCTCCATGCCTGCTTTCTTCCTGGAAAATGGCCGCCGCGCATGCGCAGACGGACATCTCGGCACTGAAATCTCGGGAGATGAGATTTCCGAGATGTCCGTCTGCGCATGCGCGGCGGCCATTTTCCAGGAAGAAAGCAGGCATGGAGCGACAGAGACCCCCCCACGCTGAACGGGACAGAGCGCGGCGGCGGCGGTGGGGCGGAAGAAACCACCGGGGGACAGGAGCGCGGCGGTGGCGGACAGCGCAGCGGCAGCATCAGGGCACAGAGTGCCGCGGCAAGTACCCTCAGAACGGGACAGAGCGCGGCGATGGCGGCAAACACCGGGGGGACAGAGCGCGGTGGTGGCGGTAAGAACCGGGGGAGAGCGCGGCGGTGGTGGCAAGCAGGCACCGGGGGACAGCGTGGCGGTGGTGGCAAGCACTGGGGGACAGAGTGCGGCGGTGGTGGCAAGCAGGCACCGGGGGACAGAGCGTGGCGGTGGTGGCAAGCATCAGGGGACAGAGGGCGGCGGCAGTAACAGACACCGGCAGCGGCACGCTGCACATCAAAACACCCCCTCATCCCAGCAGCAATGTTCCACTCCGGCCTCCTCCATCACCACCCCTGGAAAGCAATAAGACGCATGGATTATAAGATGCACCACCATTTTATTAAAAATAAAGTTTTTTTCCTATTTTTCTCCTCAAAATTTGGGGTGCGTCTTATAATCCGGAGCGTCTTATAAAGCGAAAAATACGGTATATTTATATGTTTCAGCTTTCCAATTATATGTAGAGGAAACTATTGATGTTATTCTTACTTCCCCCTTTATCTCTATAGTCTAGTCTCTGTTTTTTTCCAGACCTATTTATCCTCATTTGGGGATATCCACTATTGTGGGGTAACCACTGTATTATTTCAGGGAACAATAGATTTGTCACTTAGCTATATCAACTAGTTTGTGGTTCCTAAATGACGTTTTTACCTATTAGGTATAATATCAGATACATAATGTGTCCCCTTTTAATTTTTGATTGTATATTTTAATATTATTGATACATGGTACTTTTTAATATATTATGGATCTCTTCATTGTTTTGGGGTTATTAGTATAACCTAGAAAATTGCTATTTTATTACAAAGCAAGCACAAATATTATGACTGCCTGTTGAAATTCATGATATTTATGTTAATCGAGGATCATGACATTTTGTTGTATGGTCCAATACAAGAAAACCACAAGAAGCAAACTGGAAATTCTGAGGCATATAAAAGCCAATCTATACATTTTTATCCATATTTTTTCACTTGTGCTTTGAACAGATAATACAAATAACATACTGTTAATTCAAAATGTTTCATAATTATCAATGCCAAGACCGTGGACCTGATTTATTATTGCATTTTTCTTTTATTTGCATAGATTTTTTTAGATAGCTTGCATCTGCTTTTAACAGCAATGGCCAGTGCAACCGCTGATTACTGCTTTTAACCTTTGAAATGCCACTGTCAATAACTGATAGTGGCATTTAAGTTACAATCCAGCCCGGACATTGATTTGAGTGACTTGATTGAATAGAGCTTATAGGATGTTATGAGAACCAAGAGCTTCTGATGTCTTTTCTCTTGTGACATCCATGTTATAGGAGATGGTCATATTTACTATATACAACAATTCCATAGCATTGTGATACATAGTAAAAGCAATGCAACTATTACATGGACTAAAAAAGAAAGTGAAAACTAAAATAAAAAATAATTGTAAAAAATTTAAAAAATAAAAAATAAAATTGAATTACCTCCTTAAAACTCAGTTAAAAATTAAATGTAATAAATAATATATATATAATTACCATATATACTCGTGTATAAGCCGAGTTTTTTAGCACTTTTTTTGAGAGTGCTCTGGCCAGCCCACCTAATCGAATAGTAGGGGTGCGACTAATAGGCAGTGAACCAGACACTGTGCAGTACCTTTGTGTGAACAACGCCCTCTGCGGGCCTTTATTGTGCAATTGTATACTGGGCAGTCACTCCCTCCAGGAATGGGTAGGTGGAGAGTGGCTGATTGATCTGGTATTTTGCACCTGTGTTGCTGACATCTTGCTATATGGGCTGGCTGCACCCTGTAGTGCATTTGTTTCAAGATTTGGGCAGGTAAGTGTGGCTGCCTTTTTGTCTGCTGTTTAAAAATGAATTTTTGGAGACTTTGAGTCTTCTTTAGTGGCTTTGCTATCTAGTTTAGTGTAGGAACCGATAAGCGTGGGGACCTTTGGCGCAGGTTATGGGCTCACGTATTTTGGCCAAAATATCAACTAGTACCTCACTATATTTGTATTTTTTGCACTATATTTTTCCGGGTGCAGCCAAGCCCAGAAACGTCTGGTCTTGAATGAGGGGTGTTCACAAGGCTATGCATTGAGAGTGCTCTGGCCAGCCCGCCTAATCGAATAGTAGGGGCGTGACTAATAGGCTGTGAACCAGACACTGTGCAGTACCTTTGTGTGAACAACGCCCTATGCGGGCCTTTATTGTGCAATTGTATACTGGGCAGTCACTCCCTCCAGGAATGGGTAGGTGGAGAGTGGCTGTTTGATCTGGTATTTTGCACCTGTGTTGCTGACATCTTGCTATATGGGCTGGCTGCACCCTGTAGTGCATTTGTTTCAAGATTTGGGCAGGTAAGTGTTGCTGCCTTTTTGTCTGCTGTTTAAAAATAAATGTTTGAAGACTTTTAGCCTTCTTTAGTGGCTTTGCTATCTAGCATTATTTTTATTGGGTGATTTACGTCCTTTTGTATTTAATCAATCATTTAATAGGGCTGTTCACATGAGTGAAAAATCGCAGCATGCACTATTGTCCTCCAAGTTTCGGATGAGACTCGCCCTGTCAAGTCTATGGGTGCTCAAAACAATAAGATCCAACTCAGAACTTGCATAATGCATCTGCTTCTGTGGGTACATTGCTATTATTAACCATTGAAACTGTATGTATCTTAAAATGTTGATACATAATTACAGATGCCACACGGATGTAAAATCACTGTATTTCCCTAAAATTAAGATAAGGTTTTATATTACTTTTTGCTGCGAAAGATGTGTTAAAACTTATTTTCAGGGGAAATCTTTTTTTTTTCCATGAGCAACAATCCACATTTATTCTAATCTTAACCAAAAACAAAAGTCAACATTTATTCAAATAAAATCATTTCATCAAACACATGTATACAAAGGAAAATAAGTATGTGATGCACTGGAGATTTTTTAAGTTTCCTCACCTTTCCAAAATGGAGAGGTCTGCAATTTTTATCGTAGGTACACTTCAACTGTGAGAGTCAGAATCTTAAAAAAATGCAGAAAATTACATTGTATGATTTTTACATAATTAATTTGCATTTTATTGCATGAAATAAACATTTGATATAATAGAAAGCAACTTGATATTTGATACAGAAACCTGTGTTTGCAATTACAGAGGTCAGATGTTTCCTGTAGTTCTTGACCAAGTTTGCCCACACTGCAGCAGGGATTTTGTCCCACTCCTCCATACAGATCTTCTTCAGCTCTTTCAGATTTTGGGGCTGTCGCTGGGCATCTTTGAGGTTCAGCTCCCTCCAAATATTTCTTATTGGGTTCTGGTCTGGAGACTGGCTTGGCCACTCCAGGACCTTGAAATGCTTCTTAGTTGCCCCGACTGTGTGTTTTGTGTTGTTGTCATGCTGGAAGACCCACCCATGAGCCATCTTCAATGTTCTTACTGATGGAAGGAGCCAAAATCTCACGATACATAACTCCACCTATTCTACATTCAATACGGTGCAATCATCCAGTTACCTTTGCAGAAAAGCACCTCCAAAGTATAATGTTTCCACTACCATGCTTCATGGTTGGAATGGTGTTCTTGGGGTTGTACTTATCTTTTTCCTCCAAACACGGCGAGTGGAGTTGATACCAAAAAGTTTTATTTTGGTCTTATCTGACAACATGACCTTCTCACATGTCTCCTCTGGATCATCCAGATGGTCATTGACAAATTTCAAACGGGCCTGGACATGTGCTGGAGTGAGCAAGGGGACCTTGAATGCTCTGAAGGATTTTAATCCATGAAAATGTTTTGTATTACTGTCAGTAATGTTTGACACTGTGGTCACAGCTCTATTCAGATCATTGACCAGGTCCTCCCATGTAGTTCTGGGATGATTACTCATTTCCCAGAATCATCCTTGCCCCATGAGGCGAGACCTTGCACGAAGCCCAAGACCGAGAAAAATTGACAGTCATCTTGCGTTTCTTCCATTCTCTAGCAATTGTGCCAACCGTTGTTGCCTTCTCACCAAGCTGCTTGTTTATTGTCCTGTAGCCCAGACGGCTTGTGGAACGCACCAAATAATACAGATGGAATAATATATGAGGTGTGTTCGCAGCCCGGGGCCCACCATGCAGAGGTGACCAACTGCAGCTAAACAATGAGGAGAAGGCATGTAGGGGAAAGCCGGACACTGGTGGGTAACCAATCACCCAGTGCTAGCAGGAACGAGCTCCGTTCCTTCACATAGTTTGCGCCAGCCGGCGAGCAACCGCAACCTGTTAACGACACAGGTCAGGGTAATGAGAACCACCGCTTGGAGTGGGTACAATGTCCGCCCTGACGAATGCCACTAACCAGCCTGTCAACGGTGCTGGAAAGCGCACATGCAGCGCACGGTACTGCTCTGGCGGACGCTGCAGTAGCAGTAGTCCAGAGACCTGTACTGGCCGACGCCCAGGACGCTAGTGGATGATGAGGAGACACACTGCTGAGCTAAGCAGTGTCAGAGCTGAGGTGCTGACTCTGATTCCTAACCCGTAATATCCAAGGAGGGGGAAATTATAATGCGTCAGTCACCAGGCTCATTCATCCATCATCACACATACACTAAGCACCATAGCCTCAGAGTCTATCATAGTGCATGACGGGGCGGCCATGTGAACCCTTTATATCCGTGTCCTTCCGCAACCTTCCTGATCCCCCTGATGGTCCAATCAGAACTGGAGAAGGACCTGAGCATGTGACTCTCGATCCCCAATGGGAGATTGTCCCATGAGCATTCTCAGTGGAGCGACAGAAGGACTTAGACTCTGGAGTCTTTTGCTGCCGGCTAGGCTGCATTGTCATAACTGGACCAGAGGTAGCAGCAGCAACCGAGCCCACACTACTGGTGTGAGCAGAACACCGGGATCGAGGAGTCTGCTGAGTAGGCTCCACTGCAGCCGAAGGAGAATTGGAGATGGTCGACGGCAAGGCTCGGGATTCCCGCTGTGCAGTTCCCGGAACCTGACGCCTAGCACCTTATGCATGTGTACAATTTTTTTCCTAGTGTCCTTAGACAGCTCTTTCGTCTTTAAGGAGTATAGGGGGTGCTCACTGTATGTAGATAAGTTATGGTGCTTTGAAGAACCAAGTAGTAACAAAATATCAAAAACTTCGGCACTCAAATTATACGTTTATTATCGAATATGAAAAGATGAGGCAAAAAAAAACACCACCACACAAAAAATCAAGAAAATCAAAAATGACCCTAAAGAAAAACAGATGTACTTCTGTTTTTTTATTTTTAAATTTTTTCTCTGAAATTTGAAGTGTACCTATGATAAAAATTACAGACCTCTTCATTCTTTGTAGGTGAGTAATCATGCAAAATCGGCAGTGTATCAAAACTTATTTTTCCCACTGTACATACACACTGCACATACACATGTGCTTTCACACACACACGTATATATACACACACACTGCACCTACATACACATGTATATTGTCATGATCCAGACCGGGTTTTGAGTCCTGTCTTTACATGTTCCCGATCTGTTCATTTCAGGGGTTAACTTTTCTCAGCCTCAGTCTGGTTTCAGGCTTGCTATTTAGCTCCACTGCATCATGCAGACAGTGTCAGCCATAGTTCTGCCTGTGGCATGTGTATCTGATTCTGGTATATCCTAATTTGTCCTGCTGTTATCCCTGACCCCATGTCTGTTTATTCCCTCTGTCTGTCCTGGCTCAGTGTTTCCCTGTAACTTTATTGACTCCCTGGTTTTGATTTGGCTTGCATTCAAACCTTCCTCTGTCTTTTGTCTTTGTCTTATCTCCTTCTGACCGTTGCTGATCCCCTGGCTTGTTTCTGACCACGAGTACACTGCTGTGACCTCTGATAATTCTGCTCCTGACTTGGCTAGTCTGACTACTCTTCTGCCACCTGGTGACGCTTGTACTGTTGCTCAGTGTTGCTATGCTGTGTGTGCAACCTCTCTTCCCTTGCCAGCACCCCCTGGTGGAGGTTGCTCTACAGTGCACCGCAATAGCATGGCATATATATATATATATATATATATATATATGCATTACACATATGGCACATAGCAGCCTCTCTCCTCTTCAGTTGCTCTAGACTCCCGCAGAAAAAGGACCTTTGGTGATAACATTAGTTATTTGATTTGCGTACTATCCATTATTTTGTTTTATAGAATACTATGACAATTAATGTTAATGGCATAATTAAAAAAAACAACATATGCTTTGTAATCCAAGTACTGATTTTTTTTATGGCTTAACCCCTTAACGACTGCCGATACGCCATTTAATGGCGGTAGTTAAGGGTACTTAAATCACAGTGCCGTTAATCAATGGCACTGTGGAAAAAGTAAATAGTGCCCCGCACAGTCGTATTTTCTCTGTGGTCTCAGCTGCCGAGGGTAGCCGAGACCCCAGAGAACATGATTCGGGTCGGATTTTGCTGACCTTGCTTTTGCGATCGCCATTATTAACCGTATTTTTGCAATTGCAAAAACCCCCCGCGATTTTGCATTTAATTTCTCTCTCCTCTGATGTGATTGCACATCATAGGAGAGAGAAATAGGGTCCCCAATCCCCTCCGATACCTCCCGGTGGTCCTTGGGCCCTCCTGGTTCCTCCGGTGGGCGACACCATCTTGCTCCGGGAAGATAACAGCAGGTGCATGCGCAGAGCGCCCTCCAAATCTGCCAGTCAGCAGATTCCATTCAATCATTCAATATACATTTTGATCACTGTGATAAACTCTATCACAGTGATCAAAATAAAAAAAGTAAATAACCCCCCCTTTATCACCCCCTTAGTTAGGGAAATATAATGAAATGAAGAAAATATATTTATTTTCATTTTTCCGTTAGGGTTAGGGTTGGAATTAGGGTTAGGGTTAGAATTAGGGTCAATGTTAGAATTAGGGTTAGGGTTAGAATTATGGTTAGGGTTAGAATTATGGTTAGGGTTGGAATTAGGGTTAGGGTAAGAATTAGGGTTAGGGTTGGAATTAGGGTTAGGGTTAGAATTAGGCTTAGGGTTAGAATAAGGGTTAGGATTAGAAGTAGAGTTAAGGTTTGCAACTAGGGTTAGGGTTGGAATTAGGGTTAGGATTAGGGTTAGGCTTGGGATTAGGGTTAGGATTAGGGTTAGAGATTAGGATTAGGGTTAGAGTTGGGATTAGTTTTAGGATTAGGGTTAGGGATTAGCATTAGGAATAGGGTTGGGATTAGGGTTAGGGTTGGCATTAAGGTTAGGGGTGTGTTAGAGTTAGGGTTGGAGCTAGGATTGAGGGGTTTCCACTATTTTCCAACTTTGGGGGTCTAATTTCTCCTGTTACCCTTGGCAAAATAAAAAAAATGGGGGGCTAAAAAAATCACTTTTGTGGAAAAAAAAAATTTTTATTTTCACAGCTCTGCGTTATAAACTTCTGTGAAGAACTTGGGGGTTCAAAGTGCTCACCACACATCTAGATTAGGTGTGGGGGGTTTCTACTGTTTAGGCACATCAGGGGCTGTGCAAATGCAACATGATGCCGGCAGAACATTCCATCAAAGTCGGCATTCCAAAATGGTGCTTCTTCCCTTCCGAGCTCTCCCATGCGCCCAAACGCTGGTTCGCCCCCACATATGGGGCATCAGCGTCCTCAGGACAAATTGCACAACTACTTTTGTGGTACAAATTTTCCTGTTACCCTTGGGAAAATAAAAAATAGTGGGTTAAAAATAGTGGGTTAAAAGTGGGTTAAAAAATCATTTTTGAGGAAAAAAATGATTTTTTATTTTCACGGCTCTGCGTTTATAAACTTCTGTGAAGCACTTGGGGGCTCAAAGTGCTCAC
Organism: Dendrobates tinctorius; assembly: GCF_039654945.1. Lineage (NCBI taxonomy): Eukaryota > Metazoa > Chordata > Amphibia > Anura > Dendrobatidae > Dendrobates > Dendrobates tinctorius. Next base: position 36,186,546 of record NW_027361829.1, read on the forward strand.
CACGCATCTAGATAAGCTCCTTGTGGGGTCTAGTTTCCAAAATGGGGTCATTTGTGTACGGTTTCTTCTGTTTAGGCACTTCAGGAGCTTTGCAAACAAAACATGATGCCCGCAGAATATTCCATCAAAGTCTCCATTCCAAAATGGCGCTCCCTCCCTTCTGAGCTCTACTATGCGCCCAAACACTGGTTCCCCCCCACATATGGGGTATCGATGTACTCAGGACAAATTGCACAACAATGTTTGTGGTCCATTTTCTCCTGTTAGCCTTGTGAAAATAAAAAATTGGGCTAAAAAATCATATTTGAGGGAAAAAAATGATTTTTTGATTTCCCTTGCTCTGCGTTATAAACTTCTGTGAAGCACTTGGGGGTTCAAAGTACTTACCACAAATCTAGATAAGTTCCTTCGGGGGTCTAGTTTCCAAAATGGGTTCACTTGTGAGGGTTTTTCACTGTTTAGGCACATCAGGGGCTCTCCAAATGCGACATGGCATCCAATCTCAATTCCAGCCAATTCTGCATTGGTGCTGCTTCCCTTCTGAGCTCTGCCGTGCGCCCAAACAGTGGTTTACAAGACCAAAGAAACAGGGATGGGCTATATGCGGGGGATCACCACAGACAATAATTCGGCTTTTAGGTAGACAGTTTTATTGAACATGTATAGACCACACATAGGTTAAAAACCATAAAGGTTAAAGACCCCTGATGAAGCCACTGCGGGTGGCGACACGCGTTGGGTATCTTCTCTCCCCAGGTCACTCCACATGGGCTTTGTATTTTAATGCTATTTGATATATCAACATTCATGGGGCTTTTGTCTCCACCTATCATTGGTGTTGTGCCTTGTCGTCCCCTATATGGGGTTTAGGATATATTTATTCATTCATGGGCATACGCATACATATTTCTTTGATGGGCATTGTGGATTACGGTGATGTGTCATACATATGGAACCTATTTTAGGGAGTACATTGTTATCTGTATAACGGTGATTTTCTTCTTTTCAGATAGACGGGCATTATTGTAAGCCCACTTATTCCATCTCAAATCACCACATCCATCCACCAACTGGTATGCTGTTTATATATAGACAGGTCTCTTGTGGAGGGTACCTATAGGGTGTGGGTTCTATTGTGAGCCAGTTTGTCTTTGTCAAGTCACATGTGTGACTTTTTTATGTTTTTAACCTATGTGTGGTCTATACATGTTCAATAAAACTGTCTACCTAAAAGCCGAATTATTGTCTGTGGTGATCCCCCGCATATAGCCCATCCCTGTTTCTTTGGTCTTGTATATACATTCTCTTTGAATGGGCTGGGTTGGATCCCACTATATTATTCATTGATGGTGGTGCCCCTACCCGTGGTTTGCAACAAACAGTGGTTTACCCCACATATGGGGTATCAACGTACTCAGGACAAATTACACAATAACTTTTGGGGTCCTGTTTCCATTGGGAAAATAAAAATTGGGGATGAAAAGATCATGCTTGTGGAAAAAATATGATTTCTTTATTTTCACTCCCGGGCATTATAAACTTCTGTGAAGCACTTGGGGGTTCAAAGTGCTCACCACACATCTAGACAAGTTCCTTGGGGGTGTAGTTTCCAAAATGGTGTCATTTGGGGGTTTCCACTGTTTAGGCACATCAGGGGCTTTCCAAACGCAACATGGCATCCGATCTCAATTCCAGCCAATTCTGCGCTGAAAAAGTTTAACGGCGCTCCTTCCTTTACGAGCTCTGCCGTGTGCCCAAAAAGCGATTTACCCTCACATATGGGGTATCGGCATATTCAGAAGAAAATGCACCACAAATTTTGTGATTCATTTTCTCTTTTAACACTTGTGAAAATTAAAAAATTGGTTCTGAAGTAAATTTTTTGCAAAAAAAGTTAAATATTAATTTTTTTCCTTCCACATTGCTTCAGTTCCTGTGAGGCACGTAAAGGGTTAATATACTTCTTGAATGTGGTTTTGAGCACCTTGAAGGGTCCAGTTTTTAGAATGGTGTCACTTTTGGGTATTTTCTGTTAGGTACATCCCTCAAAATGACTTTAAATATGATGTGGTCTCTAAAAAAAATGGTTTGGTAAATTTTGTTGTAAAAATGAGAAATCGCTGGTCAAATTTTAACCCTTATAACTTCCTAACAAAAAAAAATTGTTCCCAAAATTGTGCTGATGTAAAGTAGAATTGTGGGAAATGTTATTTATTAAAAAAATTTGTGTGACATAGCTCTCTGATTTAAAAAGGCATACAAATTTAAAGTTTGAAAATTACAAAATTTTCAAAATTTTTGCCATATTTCCATTTTTTTCATAACTAAACACGTCATATTGAAAAAATTTTACCACTAGCATGAAGTAATATATGTCATGAAAAAACACTCTCAGAATCAGTGTGATCCGTTAAAGCGTTCCAGAGTTATAACCTCATAAAATGACAGTGGTCAGAATTCTAAAAATTGGCCTGATCATTAAGCTGCAAATTGGCTCTGTCACTAAGGCCTCTTTCACACATCAGTTTTTCGCCGTCAGGCGCGATCCTGCTTTTTTATGAAAAACCGGATCCCGCGAAATGCAATGCCGGATCCAGTTTTTCCCCATTGACTTGCATTAGCGCCGGATCGCGCCGGATGGCATTGCGTTTCATCCGTTTTTTGCCGGATCCGGCTACTTGTCTCATTCCGGCATCTGGAAAAAATGGCTACTGTAATGTTTTTTGTCTCCGGCGAAAAAGCCGGAAGCGCCGGATCCGACGCTTCCGGCTTTTTGCCACAATGAAAGTCTATGGGCGCCGGAATGCGCCGGATCCAGAAAAAGATGGATCCAGCCACCGGATCCGTTTTTTTAAGTCTGCGCATGCTCAGATCCAATTAGCCAGCCCCCAGGAAACAGATATAACCTGCTAGACGGATCCGGCAGAAAAACGGATCCGTTTCTACAGTTCTCCAAAATTTATGCCGGATCCGTTTTTTCTAAAAATAGCCGGATCCTGCCTGACAGCAAAAACTGATGTGTGAAAGTAGCCTAAGGGGTTAATGACTCAGAGAAGCAAAAAAAAATTTTTTATACGAAAACTGCATGTAAAAATCTGGCATGGACAAAAATGGATCCTGCACACTGAAAAAATACAAACTGTTTTTAAGGTATGAGAAAAAACTTGATATGTGAAATTTGCCCCCCTTTGAAAATCTCCTTCATAGTATCATCAGTGATTAACCAGATTGATACATTGAAGGAGATTTTGAATGGGGTTCAGAGGTTTGGCAAGAATGGGGTGATTTTTAGGCAACATGCTTTCCACTACTCTTTTTCAACAAGAAGATTCTCCATCTCCCTGGCTTATACAAAAAGATTTTTTTGAAATGTGCTGGTAGCAGTAATGTTTGCAATAAATAAAAAAATATAAATTTTAATTGCCCTTTGGTTTGAGACACACTTTTAATGAATAATTGCGACTCACACCTTTTTGTATAGTGCATCAATTGTGATCTCTGCTATGCTAGATACGTAGGGTATATCATCTGGAAATTGAAACTGAAGAGCATGTGTCCAATATTTATTTAAAAAATGGGTCATATTCTATAGCAACTAAACATTTTGTTACCAAGCATAGAGGGGATGTTACTCATTTGCATTTCTACATTGTTGAGAGGGTTACTTGCCCAGACAGGGGAAGTCTTACCTTACAGGAAGCCTTCTGGATACTGACAGTTAAAGGGAATTTGTCAGTGGGTTTTCACTATCTCATGTGAGAGCAGCATGATGGAAGAAAAGAGAAGCTGAATCCAATGATGTATCACTTAGATTACTGGGTGCAGAGCTTTAAGATGTAGCATGAAGCAGAGCAGAAAAGCTTTCCCCGCCCACTCCATGTACTGCATGTTCAAAGTCCAGAGACAGTGAGCTGCCTATAACAGGAGAGGGCGATGCTGGACCAGGACTCACGCGACCAGGTAGTCACAGCAATAATAATCTCCAGGTCAGGGACAGACTGGAACTGAAATTCAGACCTGGCATTTGAAACCACACAGACCCATGATGTCCCAGTCCTCGAGCACCAGATGGGGAAATATTATTAATATTACCCTGCCTGGAGTAAATCAAGATTTACTACAAGACGAATATTTCTAATAATACTCATAATATTGCTTTATAAAAATAAATAATTATAATATGAAAATATCAATATAGCACTATTACAAATACCAACAAACCATAACCAAATGTTGCCAGGATGTACAGTACTGATAATACCACCATACTGATCGTTAAATATGTTGAAGTTAAAGGTCTATGTAACTTCAGACTTCTAAATCCTCATTGCACACAATATGAGGATTCTTCAGGACCAGCATTGGAAGTGGGCTGTCATGTGATCAAAAGTGTGCAATTTTCACATGTCCGTCTACATTACGACTAATTGTACATGGCTTTGCAAGTTTCACTTGCATTGAGTGAGGCTGTGCACATCTAGATAGCATGTGACTGCATGTATGAAAATCACATACTTTCGGTCACGTGATCAGAGGCGTAACAGCAGTAGGTGAGAGGGTTGCAATTGCACTCAGGCTCTAAAGCCTAATGGCCCCCAAAGTCTCATTGACCTATATGAAAGACCAATCCTATTAAAGACTTGCAATAATTGGGAGCCCCATTAGAGCTTTTACTTTGGGGTCTATGCTGTATAAGTTACACCACTACACATGATCACCAACTCTCAGAACTGATACAGGAGAATCCTCACAATGAGCATGCTCTGTTAAGAGTCAGAAGTTCCCAGTCACAGAGTCACTGCAGATTTTAACTTCAAGCTTGGGCAAAAACTGTAACCAAAAACACTGTACTAGGACTGATATAACCACCATACAGTGATCATATAATGGTAATGTCAGTTTTACACCAGTACTCTGCAGACCATATATGTGTCTATTCTGCAGGTTCTCACCAGGGACGTTCTCGCTGATTGCTGTGAGTCATTTTCCCTTTTCCTTTGCATTAGGTCCAGACCACCATAACCTCTTATTCCATCCATAAGTCGACCATGCAAAATGTAACACAAAGACATCTTCACTTTACTGATTTTCCAGGACCCTCCAAACATTCTACCAACTCTACGCAAACCACAGCTTGTAATACCTTATAATTTTTCCCCTGAGCCTCCTTACAGCTATGCAGCAACATATAGTAATAATGTCCCCTTGTGCCACCTTATACCTCCCCTGTGCCTCTTTTAATAATGCTCCCTCTTGACCTCATAATAATGATCCTGTACCTCTTTGTAATAATAAAAATATCCCCTGTGCGTTCTTATATTACTAATATTTACTCCTAGCTTCCCCTAAAATTATAACAATCCCCTCAATTGGGCCTCATTATAATAATGACCCTCAGTGCCTCTTTATTGTAATAATGTTCCTGAGCACTGGCGTACATAGAAGTAACAGGTGCCCCATAGAAAAAGTCCTATCATGTCACAGTCAAAGAACAGCATATCTTCCAACATTTTAAACAGAGAAGGAAATGTATTGCAGTACTTAGGCTACTTTCACACTTGCTTTTTTTTGCAGCGCGTTTTTCCCGCAAAAAAACGCATGGAAAAAACACATACAAACGCATACAAATGCTGCGTTTTTTTCAAGCATTTTTATGCGCATGCATGAAAAAACGCAGCGTTTTTATGCGTTTGTATGCGTTTTTAGTGCGTTTTTACCGCGTTTGCGTTTTTTCCAACATTAGTTGGCCTCACCAAAAAAATCAAGATAGGGTTAGGATTAACACTAACCCAAACCATGACTTTACTAAGCCTAACCCTAACCCTAACCCTTAACCAAACCATACTAACCCTAACCCTAACCCTTAACCAGACCATACTAACCCTAACCCTAACCCTTAACCAAACCCTACTAACCCTAACCCAAACCCTAACCCTAAACCCTAACTAACCCTAAACCCTAACCCTTAACCAAACCATACTAACCCTAACCCAAACCCTAACCCTAAACCCCCTTAACTAAGCCTAACTCTAACCTAAACCCCTAATTTCCATTGTCTAACCAATGGTCAACAAAAAACGTATGCGCAAAAAAACGCATACATGAGCATGCCAATGCACACGTATGCGCACCCATTGACTTACAATGGGTGTCTTGCTGTAAAAAAATGCATTGCGCGCGCACGCGTTTTTTTGAGGCAAGTCGGACGCCCAAAAAATGCAACAGGATGCATTTTGTGCGCCCGAGCACACCACAAAAAAAACGCATGCGCATAGAAACGCATACAAACGCATGTGTATGCGCACATAAGCGCATCCCATGCAAAGTATAGGGGAAAAAAGCGCAAGCGTTTTTTAGCGCTAAAATACAGATAAAAAAAACGCAAGTGTGAAACCAGCCTTAGACAGCTATTTTGCCCCTACTAAAGCCCCTAAGTGGTCTCACTCACTGTGATGCCCCTTTCATGACCCCTGTAGAGTATTATGCCCCCACAAGGTATGATGACCCCACACAGTGTGATTGACCCACAAACCTTACACAAAGTATGATTCACCACAACCTCCAGCACAGTATGGTATCCACCAGAGCCCCCAATATACAATATGAGAGGCACCACAGACCACCACACAGTATAATAGCCACCACAGGCCCCTATATAAATAAAGTGTGATGTCCACCAAAACCTCCCTTACAGTATGAGGACCCCTCAGCCCACCTAAAAGTATAATGTCCCCAATAACCCACCCATACAGTAGTATGATCATCACAGCCTCCAACATAGTATAATGTACCCCATAAACCTCCAGACAGTATAATGTCCACCACAGCCACCCCACACAGTAGTCTGTCAACCACAACCACCCTACACAGTAAGATGGTCCAACCACAGCCACTCCACAAAATATGATAGATTCGTCATGCACATTGAAGATCCCCCATAACCCCAATACTGTATGATTGGTCCCCCACAGCTTGCTGTATTAGTATGTGTTGGCATATGCAACAGAAATGGACTTATTGTTTTTGTAAAGGAGTACTTTATGCTGATCTGACAATAGATGGCGATGTTGTGTAAAGTTTCCTTGCTTAATGTGTTATAAGAGAAAAGGTCGCTCTTGCTAGTTTCAGTTTTGATTTCCTACTTCCTGATGATGCAGCTTTGTATGACTGTGCATTTTTCCTTTACCTCATGTTCTGAGATGTAAAAGCTTGTTATCCCATGTAATTTGCTCTATGAAGTTTTCTACTGCAACTGTGTATATTCAAAGAGCTGTGCAACAAGCTGTGCAACATGCTATGGGCCCAGGCACCAAAAATCCCAGGCACATAGAATCCCAAAGACTTACCAAGGATACCAGACACCCAGGACACCTGAACTCTCAGCAAAGACCCTGGCGAGTGCAGGAGAATTCTTCAGTACAATTCTCTACAAACAAGTAAGACAAATTAAAGATAATGAGTAGCACAGAGCTAAAACTCACAGTAGCTAAGCTGAATAATGACAACTATCAGTTATGGAAGTTCAAAGCAGAGATGTTATTGTCTAAAGATCATTTATGGGAAGTAATAACTATACATAGACCTGATGAAGATAATCAGACATGGGATAGAAAGAATAGGCAAGCAAGAGCTACTATCAGCCTATTAGTGGATGATGCTCAATTAATCCACATAAGGAATGAGGATACAGCAAAAGGAATGTGGGAAACACTGATAAAGCTACATGAAAGACCCAGCATAAATCACAAGTTATTTCTGTTAAGAAAGCTTTACAGTATGAGACTAAGTGTAGACAATGACATGCAGAAGCACATATTCTCTATTATGGCAGTGATATCAGAGCTGATATCAATTGGTGAAGATATTAAGCAAAGCCTTGTAGCAGCAATATTATTGTGCAGTTTACCAGATTCATATACTGCTTTAATAAATGCACTAGAGAAAAGACCTGAAACAGATATAACATTAGAATTTGTGAAGACCAAACTCATAGATGAATATCAAAGAAGGAAAGAACAAACAAATGCTTCTTCTACTGAAAAAGATAATGGAAATGCTCTTAAAGCTACAGAATCAAAAAGACCATATAATAAAGATACAAGAGAATGTTTCAGATGGAAGAAAAAAGGACATTTAATGAAAGACTGTACTATATGGAAAGCAGAACAACAGAAACTACACCATAGGAAAAATACACAGAAGGTGAAAAACACAATTTCTGATTCATGTGAAAATAATTGGAATGGCTCATTTAAAGTAACTGATAAGAAATCATCATTTGGTTGGTTTACTGACTCAGGAGTAAAAAGTCACATGACAAGCAATAAAAATATCTTTACTGAACTTGATTTAAATAAGAAGGAAGCTATTTATCTTGCAGATGGAAGCAAAATACCTGCAGAAGGTGTTGGACAAGGAATGCTAAACTGTTCAAACAAATTTGGGCATGACTCAAAAATACTTGTACAGGATGTGTTATACCTTCCAGGATTAGAAGGCGGATTGTTTTCTGTAAAACGTCTATCAGATAAAGGACTTACTTTAAAATTCAAAGATGACGAATGTACAATCCTAGCAGGAAATAAGGTAATAATCAATATCAAGGCAGATGAACAATTATATCATGTAGACACATTAAAGGAACAGATGAAGTTGTGTACACATGATCACAAGATCATCTTGCAGATGGAAGCAAAATACCTGCAGAAGGTGTTGGACAAGGAATGCTAAACTGTTCAAACAAATTTGGGCATGACTCAAAAATACTTGTACAGGATGTGTTATACCTTCCAGGATTAGAAGGCGGATTGTTTTCTGTAAAACGTCTATCAGATAAAGGACTTACTTTAAAATTCAAAGATGACGAATGTACAATCCTAGCAGGAAATAAGGTAATAATCAATATCAAGGCAGATGAACAATTATATCATGTAGACACATTAAAGGAACAGATGAAGTTGTGTACACATGATCACAAGAATTGTATTCACATGTGGCATAGACGTCTAGGACACAGTCATCCTGAAAGTATAATGGAGCTACAAAGGAAAGAATTGACAAAGGATCTATTGATATCTGATTGCTCAATTACCATAATATGTGAATGTTGTATAAAATTTAAAGCCGCAAGGATATCTTCCTAAAGAAAGTGAAACAAAAAGCACAAGACCACTTGATTTGGTGCATACTGATGTATGTGGACCCATGAAAGTGACTACATCAAGAGACAATAGATATATGTTGACTTTTATAGATGACTACTCAAGATACACAGTCACATACTCAATCAAGAACAAAAGCGAAGTTTTCAATAAATTAGTAGGCTACGTGACAAAGTCGAATAACAAGTTTCAGAGGGAGCCAATTGTCATGAGAAGTGATAATGGAGGTGAACTAACAGGAAACGAAATAGAAAACTACTTAAGACAAAATGGTATAGAACATCAAAAGACTGTTCCATATACACCTGAACAAAATGGAATAAGAAAGGAAAAACAGAACTCTGACTGAAACGATAAGGTGTATGCTAACAGATTCCAAATACCATAGAAATATAGAATAGAAATATTTGGGTGTAGCAGCAATGACAGCTACATATCTACAAAACCGACTTTTTTCCAGAAAACTAAAAAAACTCCATATGAACTGTGGCAAGGTATGAAACCAAGTGTGAATTAATTAAGAGTTTTTCGTTGTAAAGTTTTTGTATTCATTCCAACAGAAAAACGTTCCAAACTTCAAAACAGGTCCATAGAAGGAATATTTGTTGGATATAGTGAAAACTGCAAAGGATGTAGAATCCTAGATCCCAAAACAGACAAAGTTACAGTGAGTAACAGTGTGACATTCATTGAGGATCTAAATGAAGACACTATGATTTCACTGGAAGCAAAAAATGAGAAAAACAGCAATGATATAGCTGAAGGAATATCTGATGAAAAAGAAATTGAAATTGATAAAAAACAGAATTCTGAAAATGAAGAGATACAACTACAAACAGACACAGAACCAAGACGTTCAACAAGAGAAAACAAAGGAAAACCACCAAAACGCCTCTCATACAAGGCACGTACAAGTAAAATTTATTTATGAACCTACCTCTTGGGAAGACATATCTCAACTTCCTGAAGAAGAAGCTAATAACTGGATAGAAGCAGCAGAAATAGAAATAAAATCCATGCATGACTCAAAGACGTGAATACTAACAGAATTACCAGAAGTAAGAAAAGCTATAGGATGTAAATCGGTTTTTAAAGTACAGTACAGACCAAAAGTTTGGACCCACCTTCTCATTCAAAGAGTTTTCTTTATTTTCATGACTATGAAAATTGTAGATTCACTCTGAAGGCATAAAAACTATGAATTAACACATGTGGAATTATATAATTAACATAAAAGTGTGAAACAACTGAAAATATGTTTTATAGTCTAGGCTCTTCAAAGTAGCCACCTTTTATTTTGATTACTGCCTTGCACAATCTTGGCATTCTCTTGATGAGCTTCAAGAGGTAGTCACCGGAAATGGTCTTCCTACAGTCTTGAAGGAGTTCCCAGAGATGCTTAGCACTTGTTGGCCCTTTTGCCTTCACTCTGCAGTCCAGCTCACCCCAGACCATCACGATTGGGTTCAGGTCTGGTGACTGTGGAGGCCAGGTCATCTGGCGTAGCACCCCATCACTCTCCTTCTTGATCAAATAGCCCATACACAGCCTGGAGGTGTGTTTGGGGTCATTGTCCTGTTGAAAAATAAATGATGGTCCAACTAAACGCAAACCGGATGGAATAGCATGCCGCTGCAAGATGCTGTGGTAGCCATGCTGGTTCAGTATGCCTTCAATTTTGAATAAATACCCAACAATGTCACCAGCAAAGCACCCCCACCCCATCACACCTCCTCCTCCATGCTTCACGGTAGGAACCAGGCATGTAGAGTCCATCCGTTCACCTCTTCTGCATCACACGAAGACACGGTGGTTGGAACCAAAGATCTCAAATTTGGACTCATCAGACCAAAGCACAGATTTCCACTGGTCTAATGTCCATTCCTTGTGTTCTTTAGCCCAAACAAGTCTCTTCTGCTTGCTGCCTGTCCTTAGCAGTGGTTTCCTAGCAGCTATTTTACCATGAAAGCCTGCCGCACAAAGTCTCCTCTTAACAGTTGTTGTAGAGATGTGTCTGCTGCTAAAGCTCTGTGTGGCATTGACCTGGTCTCTAATCAGAGCTGCTGTCAACCAGCGATTTCTGAGGCTGGTGACTTGGATGAACTTATCCTCCGCAGCAGAGGTGACTCTTGGTCTTCCTTTCCTGGGGCGGTCCTCATGTGAGCCAGTTTCTTTATAGCGCTTGATGGTATTTGCCACTGCACTTGGGGACGTTTTCAAATTTTTCCCAATTTTTCAGAATGACTGACCTTCATTTCTTAAAGTAATGATGGCCACTCATTTTTCTTTACTTAGCTTCTTTTTTCTTGCTGTAATACAAATTCTAATAGTCTATTCAGTAGGACTATCAGCTGTGTATCCACCAGACTTCTGCACAACACAACTGATGGTTCCAACCACATTTATAAGGCAAGAAATCCCACTTATTAAACCTGACAGGGCACACCTGTGAAGTGAAAACCATTTCCGGTGACTACCTCTTGAAGCTCATCAAGAGAATGCCAAGAGTGTGCAAAGCAGTAATCAAAGCAAAAGGTGGCTACTTTGAAGAACCTAGAATATAAGACATATTTACAGTTGTTTCACACTTTTTTGCTAATTATATAATTCCACATGTATTAATTCATAGTTTTGATGCCTTCAGAGTGAATCTAAAATTTTCATAGTCATGAAAATAAAGAAAACTCTTTGAATGAGGTGTGTCCAAACTTTTGGTATGTACTGTAAAATACCAAACACATGGCACAACTGATCAATACCGAGCAAGACTCGCAGCTAAAGGTTGTTCTCAAAAATATGGAGAAGACTATGATGAAACATTTGCTCCAGTTGTCAAACATACAACAATAAGAACTTTGTTTGCAGTTGCAGCAATGAAACAAATGGAACTGAAACATCTGGATGTAAAGACAGCATTTTTGAATGGAAGTTTAACAGAAGATATTTACATTGAACAACCTCCAGGATTCAAAGATGAAAGTAACCCAAAAATGGTTTGCAAATTACAGAAAAGTATATACAGTTTAAAACAAGCTGCTAAAGCGTGGAATGATAGAATTATGTAAGTGCTCACAAATGAAAAATTTCAAAGAAGCCAAGCTGATCCTTGCCTGTACACAAAAAGACTAATTAACAGATGGATTTATGTACTCATACAAGTTGATGACATTTTAGTTTGTTTTGAAAAAGAAAGGGATAAAGAGGACATACTAAAAATCCTGAATCAACATTTTGAGATCAAAGACTTGGGAAATGTGAAACAGTACCTAGGAATACAGATAGAAAGAGAAGAAGATAGAAGTTTCTTACTTAATCAAAGTTATCAAACTTACTTAATCAAAATTACATGATTCAAGACATACTGAAATATTTGGATTGAAAGATGCAAAAATAGCAAAGTCTCCAATGGAAACTAATTATCTTAAAGAGATGAATAAGTGAGAAAAATGTGTTACCAAATAATGAAGAGTACAGAATGGCAATAGGAAAATTTCTGTATATAGCGACTGTTACAAAGCCAGACAGCGCAGCAGCAGTAGGAATTCTGAGTATAAAAGTATCTAAGCCAAATAAAGCGGACTGGAATGCCACGAAGAGAGTAACACGTTATTTGAAAGGAGATAGAAAATCTACCAGTGGCTATCTTTTCTTTCTCTCAGGTGGACCAATTAGTTGGACTAGTATAAAACAATCAATAGTAATGCTGTCGTCAACAGAAGCAGAATATGTTGTAGCAGCACATGCAAGTCAAGAAGTTCTATGGTTAAGACAATTGCTAACAGACCTAGGACAACCACAGTTGGAACCAACAAAAATAAATGAGGACAATCAAGGATGTCTTGTTCTTGCTCACATGGAAAGAGTTAACCCTAGAACCAAGCACATTGATGTGAAGTATCATTTCTTGAGGGATCATCAGGAACAAGGAATCCTGAAATTAGAATATTGTCGGACTGAAAATATGACAGCAGACATTTTCACAAAGGCACTGAATGCTGAAAAACATCAGAGACTAATGAAGAAATTAGGTTTCACTGAATAAGTCCTTACTTTTGAGAAAGGGTGTTGGTATATTCAACAGAAATGGACTTATTGTTTGTGTAAAGGAGGACTTTATGCTGGTCTGGCAATAGATGTCGATGTTGTGTAAAGTTTCCTTGCTTAATGTGTTGTAAGAGAAATGGTCTCTCTTGTTAGTTTCAGTTTTGATTTCCTACTTCCTGATGCAGCTGTATGACTGTGCATTTTTCCTTTACTTTATGCTCTGAGAAGTAAAAGCTTGTTATCCCATGTAATCTGCTCTGTGAAGTTTTCTACTGCAACTGTGGATACTTAAGGAGCTATGCAACAAGCTGTGCAACAGTATGATAGTTCACATCACAGCTCCCTATATAGTATGATGGTATCACAAGTGGGTCTTGCCATCTTGTGAGATCTGGGGTTAGAAGATCACTATGCATTATGTGTTGGTGTTTCATATTAAATGGATTTTGCTTCCTTTGGTGCTGAAGAGGTTAATGACCCAGCTCTATAAAAATTTGGCCAGGCATTCTCTGCCTTGCCAGTGAAAGCTTTACATCTTTGCTCCTTGGAGTCACTGTGCTGAGTTGAAGGTCGTTGTTGCTGCTGGAGATTGTTGCGTGCTGTTTTTTGGGTGCATGCCTCCCTCGTTGTCCTATTCCCATTTAATTTGTACATTCCGACCCTTCATAAATTTTTTATTTATTATTACTTTTGTCAGATTCGAGTTATTTCTGTGACCATTGTGGGTTTTTCTGTCATAACACGAGGGGTACCAACAACTTTGACCATGTGTGTACATATGTGGATTGTACATATATCATTGTCTATTTATAGTTTGTGGCTGACATCTGACATACTGCTATCTATTTGTACATTGATCAGTTCACTCTTTGGCATTTATAATTCACATCTTGCCACATATAGTATTTCAGACTTTTCTAGCATGGCATATATTCACATTTAGGGTTGTACATTATCCATCTAATTCTCTTTTGATACATTTCAATCATGCTAGATCATCTACCTATATTACCCCGTTTATAATACATCCTACATGGGGTGAATGTTTTCCCAGCAAGTGTTGTAGCCTATGAAAGCACTGTCCAGTGCTCTCACTAGTTCCCAGATCTTTGCAGCAAAGTGAATGGAAAGAGGAATGGAGTGATCCAGGGATTGGATCTACATGCAGTATCTCAAGACACCAAATAGGTGAGTGTATTCACACTGAGCATATCCCTTTGGAAACTAACTACTACACTTAGAAGCTTGCGGTCCCATTTTTCTCCCTATAATCCGCTTGCTTTATATATACATCCTACATGGACAACTTTTTATACTACCAATACCTATAAACCAATAATGATGTTAGGAACGGCGGAACGCACTAAATAAATAAATAATAAAGTGCGCTCGAGGTCCACTGTGCAGAAGGTGTTAACACTGCTGCTGAGTAATGGCAGACGCGCTGTTAGGGACGGTGGAACGCACTAAATATAAATAATAGGAAGTGCGTTCGCCGCCCGGGGTCCACCGTGCAGTAGGTGTAAAAACCGCTGCTGAGTAATGGCGGACTCACTTATATGGCGGTATACTGCGCTCGGGTTAAACATCACCCAGGGTGCGCAGAGTGGACTCTGTTAAACTCACAGAGGCCCTAAAGCATAAACGCCAAGCTTGTTAGCTTCACAGGTCTCAGCTGGCATGCACACACGGTATATGGTCACAGGACACGGCCCAAGACAGAGGTCGGTGTCCGTCTTGACCTACCGTGCGTGCGGCGTCGCAACCGGTAAGTGCTGCTAACTGAAGTGCGGCGGTAACTTCTGCCGCTATACGATAGTGCCGTGAGGCTTGACACCATCGGACGCTAGTGCAGAGGTGCGGTATGCACTGTGGCCTTTAGCTTGCCACTGACTGGCGCTGACTATCTCTCTAGTTCCTTAGGGAAGGGGATTCAAATGAGTCAGTCACCAGAATCATACATCCGTCACCATTCACACATAGCAAGTATAGCCTATACTAGCGCATGGGCGAGCGGCCATGCGGGCCTTTTATAGCCATGCACTTGCGGGACCTTCCAGACCTCTGAGATGGGCCAATCAGATCAGGACAAGGACCTGAGCATGTGACCCCCAATCTCCACTGGGAAATCGTCTCGTGGGCATGCCCAGTAGCATGGCGAGAGGACTTAGCCTCTGGAGTGGTTTCCTGCAAAGCAGGTTGCGCTACCATTGCTGGTCCAGAGGTGGCAGCAACATCCAGACCCAGAGAGCTGGTCAGAGCAGGGCGCCTGGATTGCCGAGATTGCTGTGCAGGTCCCTGAGCGGTTGGAAAGGAATGGGAGACCGCTGGATGTATGACTCTGGATTCCTGCTGTGCAGCTGCAGGAATCTGACGCCAACACGCGCTATATGGCGGTATAACGCGCACGGGATAAACGCCACCCGATGTGCGCTGAGCGGACTCTGTTAGCTCACAGAGGCGCTGTAACATAAACGCCGAGCCTGTTAGACTGACAGGTCTCAGCAAAATTGCATATCCGGTCACAGGACACGGGCCCAAGGCTGAGGTCGGTGTCTGTCTAGACCTACTGTGCGTGTGGTGTCACTACTGCGGACACCTGTAAGTGCTGCTGACTGCAGCGCGGTGGCAAACACAGCTACTATATGATAGTGCCGTGACACAATCGGATGCTAGTGTAGAGGTGCGGTGTGCACAGTGGCCTATGACTGACTGGCACTGACTCTTTCTCTAGTTCCCTATCCACATGCATAATATCAGAGGGAGGGGAATCATAGTAAGTCAGTCACCAGAATCATTCACACATCTAGCAATTAAAGTCTACACTAGCACATGGCCATGCGGGCCTTTTATAGCCGTGCGCTGCCAGGACCTTCCAGATCTCTGAGATGGACCAATCAGATCTGGAGAAGGACCTGAGCACGTGACTCCTGACCTACAATGGGAGATTGTCTCATGAGCATGCTCAGTGGAGCGGCAGAGGGACATAGCCTCAGGAATGGCTTGCTGCAGAGCAGCATGTGAGGCTCTGGATTCCTGTTGTGTCACTGCAGGAATCCGATGCCTAACAAATGAATGTACATTATGCTGCTGTCTTTTTACCTGTTTGATCCTTGATTCAACTATACATTTTTATCATGTTGTGTATTTACTATTATATGTAAGAGAATGTGGAGCGCCCGCCAGGGCCGTGGGAATACTCGGTACCGGGCCCACTCAGTTCTTAAAGGGATTTGTCACGGCAGCAGTGACCCGGTCCGTGGCCCTGGGTGTCCAATAAAAATGATGAAAAGGGGTTTAAAGTTTATAAAAGATTTGTGACGCCACCTGTGGTACTCGGTAAGTAAGGTGTTAGCTGACGCTGCAGATTCAGTCCACTGGGGCAGTTTATGCAGCAGAGTTGGTTCAGCTCTCCACAGGCAGAGCAGATTATGGGGGTTGAAGATAATGGTGATTGTAGTGCAGGGCAGATGATGCAGCAATTAAACTGAGGACACAGCAGGGTGGAGAAGGGTGCAGTCTTTGCACTTTTCCTCACAGTTCGGTTGTTACAGTCCCCAGCCAGGGTATTGTTTCCTCCAGGCTTGTGGTCCAGACAGCTCTCAGGTAGCTTGGGGAGTATGTTTCCAGGGCTCCCTTTGATGTTGCTTTCCTGGCCATCTCACCATGCTGGCTACCACCTCTCCTGCCCTGCGTCTTCACACACAGTGTCCCGAGCCAGCAGACTCGGATCTTGTCGGGCAACATTGGTCAGACCCCTGGATCCTATGTCTCCCTTTTTGGTGAATGAGTGTGGAGTTGGCTGCAGACATTGCTACCTCCAGTTTTCCAGCTGAGTCCTTAGTATCTCTACAAGTTTTGGGGTTGGTACCCTAACTGAGACTTGGTCCCTCCACCGACCAAGCCGGTGGATGCGGGCCCCACGGAGGGATTGCTCACTATCCATGCCCCTAAGACCTCTTCTTCCTCTCCTCCTGGAGCTGTCCTTTCTTCTCTATCTTCACACTGTTTCTCTCCCTCTCTTTAGTCTGGAGACAATCTGCACTCAGCTTCAATCTCCACAAGAGACTCCTTCTCTCTCTCTCCCTCCCTCCTGACTGACTCCTTTCAAAACAATCTCTCTACCTCAACACTAGCTCCTCCCACCAACTGTCACTTGCTTAAGCTCTGCCCCTTCTGTACTTTCTCCACCCACACCCTCTAATTAACTCCCCCCTGGCCAGATGGGGACCAATGTTGGGTGCTGGTGTGTGAGTTCTGGCAGTGCCCCTTCCTTACCTGAGAGCTGAGTACCATACCTCTGGATGAAGTGAAGTACCCTGTGTCAACTGAGACTGCAGGGGTGCCACATACCCCACCCTTTAAACACAGCACGTCCACAGGCTGGAACAGAGCAAAAACAGATGTTAACAGCATGCAAAATTTTCTGAGATGCATCTCAACAAGTATAACAGCCAAAAGGTAACTCCACTTCCCTTTATGAGAGACACTTTCACTTGATTGTTGCATAATACTACTATAATATAACTTTAATAAAAATACGCAATATAGATTTACTATATAAATAACACTTCTATCAAGTTCAATAAACTTCAGTTTTCTTCTTTTAGTCTTTAGCCCAATATAGGGGATCCATCTCAAACCCCCAACGTAGGCCTTGGGAGTGGTTACAAGGCACACTGGTCACCTCGATGGACCACTTTTTTGGCCACGCCAGATGGTTTTAGTTCTTTGGTCACTTGAATGTGAGTGCAACACTCACTATTTAAACTGTAAAACCACCAAGGAGCACCTTAAGAAGTGCCAACCGCCTATAAGGAAGTTCTGGTCACTCACTGTCCATGACCACAGTATCTATTAACTTCAATTAGGAACAAAATCTATCCAGGTAAATTTAACTATATACAGTCACATACTGTTTACTTTTCTATAGTTTCTGCTGTTTCCAGGGTAATACCTGGGGCTAGCCACTCCCTGGCCGGGAAAGTTCTTGAAGCAGAACTATTCCTGTTATCACAAGTTGTTCAGGTCCTTTTGCCTGGGTTTGGGTAGCCTGATCACAAATTTTTGGTCTGGCTGGAGGATCCGATTTGGCTTGGGCTGGTGCAGCGGTTGATGTTACTGCAGGATCCTGTGCAACATCTGAGGTAAGAGATTCTGGCAGCCTTTCTGGACTGGCAGCCACTGGCCTAGGTGTTTTTAGGACTGACGGGGGTTGCAGTGGGTCTAATAGGATCCCATTGGTCACCGAGGCAGGGCTAATCACTATTCCTGCTTCTGGTGTCAGGATCCTCCTCCACTGGAGTCGAGGATGATGGTTATGAGGATGCTTTCCATCTTGTCATTGCGGTAAGCTGCGTGCCCAGGAGCTGGCGTGTCTGCTCCTCCACTGTTATGATGAGTCACCGAAGGAGGAAAAAACAAAATACCAGCTAAGTCCAGAAAAACCAGAGAGGTTGGCAGCTATCGGATTACAGACCCCTGAACCTATCCACAACAACTAGCAGTAGCCGTGGGGGGTTCCTATGGTGCCCTAGACCCCTCGATCACAGCCGGAGAACTATATAGCCTAAGGACAGAAAGGGGAAAAACTAAACTGCCCCAGAGCAGACCGCAAAGCAATAGGCAGCCCCCAACATATAATGACGGTGAAGCAAGATGAAAACACTAACACAGATAGAAAGATAGGTTGAGCAAATGATGGGGCCCAAGCTAACTACATAGGACAGGATAGGAAAGCTGCTGTCTGCCATCCGCAAAAACCCTATCAAAATGAGCCAACCGACTGATAGGAAACACAGGCCCTGAAGTCGCTAGGCTTCAAAAGACTATATCAGCACTCAGGTATATTCTGAAGACAGAGCAAAATATCAACAGATCAGAGACAAAAATGGAATTCAGCTCACCCCCGGCCGGGGATGGCAGAACTCCCAAAAAACAAGGCAAAACAAAAACAAAACTGAAGAGTACAAAGCAGAGCAGAAAAACTTGGCTTTGAGATGCAGGAATCAGACTGGTCTCCAAGAATCCAGCAGGAAAACCACCAGCCAGGAAGAAGGGAGTCGGCAGCCTTATATCCAGTCCTCAATTCCAGCCACCCAGTCATCATCTAGCTGCCCAGGTGTTTGGTAATCAGTCTCACTACCTTCCTTCACTGGAGGAGGGAGCTCATCAGACCTCAATGGTGAAGGGAAAAATGAACTCACAACAGTACCTCCCCCTTGAGGAGGGGTCACCGAACCCTTATCCATGCCACCAGGGCAATCCGGGTGAGCCCGATGAAAGGCACGCACCAATCTTTTGGCATGAATATCAGAGGCAGAGACCCAGGAATTATCCTCCTGACCATAACCCTTCCACTTAACCAAATACTGGAGTCTTCGTCTAGCCAGACGGGAATCCAGTATCTTCTCTACCTCATATTCCATGTTACCTTCAACCAATATAGGGTCAGGAGGTGCCACCACAGGAACTACTGGTTCAACAAACCTCTTCAACAAGGACTTATGAAACACATTATGAATTTTAAATGTGACAGGAAGAGCCAACCGAAAAGAGACCGGATTAATAATCTCCAAAATCTTGTAAGGTCCAATAAATCTAGGCTTAAACTTAGGAGAAGCCACCTTCATAGCGATATTTTTTGATGACAACCAAACCATATCACCCACCTTAAACTGGGGACCAACGGTCCTACGCCGGTTGGAAAACCACTGGGCCTTTTCCTGGGAGAGAGACAACGTATCCACTACTTGGTCCCAGATCTGGTGCATTCTCTCCACCACAGTGTCAACACCTGGGCAGGCAGAAGGCTCCACCTGCCCTGAAGAAAATCGAGGGTGAAAACCAAAGTTACAAAAAAAAGGTGACATCAAAGTGGTAGAACTAGCTCTATTATTTAAAGCAAATTCGGCCAAGGGCAAAAATGAAACCCAATCATCCTGATCGGCAGAAATAAAAAATCTCAAATACGACTCCAAAGTCTGATTTGTTCTCTCCGTCTGCCCATTGGTCTGAGGGTGAAACGCAGAGGAGAAGGACAAATGAATTCCCAGCTTGGAACAGAAAGTCCTCCAAAATCTAGACACAAACTGAACTCCTCTGTCAGATACAATGTTCTCAGGAATCCCGTGCAAGCGAACCACCTGTTGCAAAAACAAGGGCACCAACTCAGAGGAAGATGGCAACTTAGGGAGTGGTACAAGATGGACCATCTTAGAGAATCTATCACAAATCACCCAAATAACAGTCATTCTCTGAGAGACAGGCATATCAGAGATAAAATCCATTGAAATATGGGTCCATGGCCTCCTGGGCACCGGCAAAGGCATCAACAAGCCACTAGAGCGAGAACAAGGTTTAGACCGGGAGCAAGTCCCACAGGACTGCACAAAATTCCTGACATCACGAGACAAGGCGGGCCACCAAAAAGATCGACTCACCAGATCTCTAGTACCAAAAATACCTGGATGACCAGCCAATGCAGAGCAATGAACTTCAGACATCACTCTCTTCCTCCACTGGTCAGGAACATACAACTTTCCACTGGGACAACACTCAGGTTTGTCCTCCTGAAACTCTTCCAGAGCACGTCTCAAATCGGGCGAGATGGCAGAAAGAACTACCCCCTCGCCTAAGATGGTAGCAGGCTTAGTCACAACAGGAGAATCAGCAAGGAAACTCCTAGAGAGGGCGTCTGCCTTGACATTCTTAGTGCCCGGAAAAAAAGAGACCACAAAATCAAAACATGTCAAAAACAAGGCCCACCTAGCCTGTCTAGGATTCAAGCGCTTGGCCGACTCCAGGTAAATCAAATTCTTGTGGTCAGTAAGGACCACGACTTGGTGTTTGGCTCCCTCCAACCAATGTCTCCACTCCTCAAATGCCCATTTCATGGCCAACAGTTCCCGATTCCCCACATCATAGTTACGTTCGGATGGGGAGAACTTTCGGGAAAAGAAAGCACAAGGATTCATTTTAGATGTCACAGGATCTTTTTGGGACAACACCGCTCCTGCACCAATCTCAGAAGCGTCCACCTCCACCAGAAACGGGAGTGAGACATCAGGTTGCCGCAAAACCGGAGCAGAAGTGAATCTTCGCTTCAGCTCCTGAAAGGAAGAAACAGCCTCCGGAGACCAATTCAGCACATCAGCACCCTTCCTAGTCAAATCAGTCAATGGCTTGGCAATACCAGAAAAATTAGCTATAAATTTCCGATAAAAATTAGCAAAACCCAAAAACTTCTGGAGGGCCTTCAAAGAAGTGGGCTGAACCCAATCATAAATGGCCTGTACCTTGGCCGGGTCCATTTCAATAGTTGACGGAGACAAAATAAATCCCAAAAATGAAATCCTCTGTACCCCAAAAAGGCATTTCAATCCCTTGACATACAGGGAATTCTCCCTCAAAATCTGGAACACAGTCCGAACATGTTCCACATGAGAGTCCCAATTCTTGGAGAAGATCAAAATATCATCCAGATAGATAATCAAAAATTTATCCACAAAGTCTCGGAATATATCGTTCATGAAGCACTGGAAGACAGAAGGGGCATTAGTGAGCCCAAAAGGCATCACCAGGTACTCAAAATGTCCCTCCGGAGTATTAAACGCCGTCTTCCATTCATCCCCATGCTTAATGCGAATAAGATTATACGCCCCCCTGAGGTCAAGCTTGGTAAACCAGCAAGCACCTTTAACTCTGGAGAATAGATCAGAAATCAGGGGTAACGGATACTGATATTTAACAGTAATTTTGTTGAGGGCACGATAGTCAATACAAGGCCTTAATGAACCATCCTTTTTAGCCACGAAAAAAAACCAGCACCTAAGGGTGAAGAGGATGGTCTAATATGACCCTTCTCCAATGCCTCCTTAATATAGGATCGCATAGCCTCGTGCTCGGGTACAGATACATTGAAAAGCCGACCCTTGGGGAATTTACACCCCGGGTTCAGTTCAATAGCACAGTCATTACTCCTATGAGGAGGCAAAGGCGCAGACTCATTCTCACTAAATACATCATAAAAGTCAGCCAAATAGTCAGGAACATCATGTGACTGGGGAGAGGTGGAGAAAACAGGAGCATCACTAAGGGCACACCGACAACCCCAACTCACCACAGACAAAGATTTCCAATCCAGAACTGGATTATGGATTTGCAACCAGGGAAACCCCAGAACAATGGTATCATGCAAATTATGCAACACCAAAAATCTGCAATTTTCTTGATGGTCTGGGCCGACCCGCATTACCACCTGGGTCCAAAACTGAGGTTTATTCTTCGCCAAAGGAGTAGCATCAATACCCCTCAAAGGGATAGGCGTCCGCAGAGGTGTCACAGGAAATCCACAATGTTTAGCAAAATCCAAGTCCATCAGGTTCAGAGCTGCTCCTGAATCCACAAAAGCCTTGGCGGAAAATGTGGACAGGGAGCAGATCAGAGTAATTGCCAGAAGAAACTTAGGTTGAACACCACCCACAGAAAACGTGTGTGCACAACGTTTCTCTCGTTTAGGGCAGACAGAAATAATATGCGAGGCATCTCCACAAAAAAAACACAGCTTATTACGCCTTATGAACTCCTGACGTTGCGCCCTAGACATAGGTTCAGACATTTGTTCAACAGGTGGTAACATCTCTCGTGTAGTTTTGCGTTCACGTAAATGCCGATCCACCTGAATGGCTAATGACATAGAATCGTCAAGACCAGAGGGAACAGGAAATCCCACCGTAGTATCTTTTACAGTTTCTGACAAACCCTTCCGAAAGACGGCTGCCAAGGCACCATCATTCCAGGTAGTAAGGACCGCCCACTTTCAGAATTTTTGACAGTACAACTCTGCCGAATCCCGACCCTGGCTTAAAGCCAACAGGGTCTTTTCAGCCTGATCAATAGCATTAGGATCATCATACAACAACCCCAAGGCTTGAAAAAATGCGTTCACATTATTCAGAATAGGATCATCAGGTTTCAAAGAAAACGCCCAATCCTGGGGATCGCTGCGCAGCAAAGAGATGACAATTTTAACCTGCTACGCGGAGTTCCCCGATGAGTTAGGCTTCAAGGCAAAAAAATAATTTACAATTATTCTTGAAATTCAAGAATTTAGACCGATCCCCCAAAAATACATCAGGAGTAGAAATCTTTGGTTCAGCAGCATGTGAATGAGCAAGATAGGCGGAAATTCCCCACACTTCAGCAGCGTGCTGCTCCACACGATCAGACAATTGCTTCATCTCCATTGAGAGAAAAATTCCCCCTATCAGAGATATAGAGGAAAAAATATGTACACAAAAAAAAATACTGACATTTTTTTCCTTTTTTTTTTTTTTTTTTTTTTT
The DNA here is from genome assembly GCF_039654945.1 of Dendrobates tinctorius. Lineage (NCBI taxonomy): Eukaryota > Metazoa > Chordata > Amphibia > Anura > Dendrobatidae > Dendrobates > Dendrobates tinctorius. The sequence goes on from NW_027361829.1 coordinate 36,210,097, forward strand.
TTTACAATTCTCTCCTGCTATTGAGTACCTTAGGATCTGCGGTATGGCTGGTGATTCTGTTATGATGAGTCACCGAAGGAGGAAAAAACAAAATACCAGCTAAGTCCAGAAAAACCAGAGAGGTTGGCAGCTATCGGATTGCAGACCCCTGAACCTATCCACAACAACTAGCAGTAGCCGTGGGGGGTTCCTAAGGTGCCCTAGACCCCTCGATCACACCCGGAGAACTATATAGCCTAAGGACAGAAAGGGGAAAAACTAAACTGCCCCAGAGCAGACCCCAAAGCAATAGGCAGCCCCCAACATATAATGACGGTGAAGCAAGATGAAAACATTAACACAGATAGAAAGATAGGTTGAGCAAATGATGGGGCCCAAGCTAACTACATAGGACAGGATAGGAAAGCTGCTGTCTGCCATCCGCAAAAACCCTATCAAAATGAGCCAACCGACTGATAGGATACACAGGCCCTGAAGTCACTAGGCTTCAAAAGACTATATCAGCACTCAGGTATATTCTGAAGACAGAGCAAAATATCAACAGATCAGAGACAAAAATGGAATTCCGCTCACCCCCGGCCGGGGATGGCAGAACTCCCAAAAAACAAGGCAAAACAAAAACAAAACTGAAGAGTACAAAGCAGAGCAGAAAAACTTAGCTTTGAGATGCAGGAATCAGACTGGTCTCCAAGAATCCAGCAGGAAAATCACCAGCCAGGAAGAAGGGCGTTGGCAGCCTTATATCCAGTCCTCAATTCCAGCCACCTAGTCATCATCTAGCTGCCCAAGTGTTTGGTAATCAGTCTCACTACCTTCCTTCACTAGAGAAACTGGGTCTGAGCAGAAAAAGTAAATTAATGTGCATGCAAAATGTAATTGCATATGAACACATGACCTTTACACAGAGAAAACCAAAAGCAAAACACAAAACAAATATCCTGGAATAAAAAAGTAAAAAAATATATTGCAAAAATTGCATGAAGGTAGTAATAATAGTAATAATAAGGGTATTTAGTTAACATAATTTTGATCAAAATAATGTAGAAGCCATCCCGCCACGTCACGGCAACCCTTGTGGGACAGTCCTAACTCTTGTATTTAAAACCTTTCCACTTGTCAAGTGACGTAAATGTGAACAAGGACAGAGGGACTGAACCACCAGTAATAGTATAGGCCAGACAGGATGGATTTTCCAACTCAGAAACAGGGCGGTCACACCCTTATATGCACAGAATGCACAATGAAACAAATGAGAAACTGGGTCTGAGCAGAAAAAGTAAATTAATGTGCATGCAAAATGTAATTGCATATGAACACATGACCTTTACACAGAGAAAACCAAAAGCAAAACACAAAACAAATATCCTGGAATAAAAAAGTTCACATTTACGTCACTTGACAAGTGGAAAGGTTTTAAATACAAGAGTTAGGACTGTCCCACAAGGGTTGCCGTGACGTGGCGGGATGGCTTCTACATTATTTTGATCAAAATTATGTTAACTAAATACCCTTATTATTACTATTATTACTACCTTCATGCAATTTTTGCAATATATTTTTTTACTTTTTTATTCCAGGATATTTGTTTTGTGTTTTGCTTTTGGTTTTCTTCCTTCACTAGAGGAGGGAGTTCATCAGACCTCAATGGTGAAGGGAAAAATGAACTCACAACACTCCACCTCATCTCTGAGGAATGCCGGGTCCACCGCAGGCAGCCGGTCGGGGCCTTCATCTTGTTGGCCGGGGGAGTTCACTGCTTCCACTGTGCGCTCTTTAGGCCTTGGCTCACCACTCGCCATGGCGTCCTCTGGGTCCTTCCTGGTGCATGCTTTTCCACCAGTTCTTTCTGCCCTCACCTTTGTGGGCCATTCCTTTTTCTTTTGCTGCCATACCAGGCCAGGAGGCTGGTCCCCCTGTCTGTCAGCCATGTTTTGGTCAATAAGTGAAGTGAGCAGGCATGATTTTTCATGCCCTTCTCCTGGGCTCCGCCCATGACAACACGCTTTGCTCTTCCCACACGCCGTGTGCCCCGGGAATGGCGGCCATTTCACAATTTTAATAAGTCCATGACACACAGTACCCGACAATGCCGGGGTACAAATCCTGTTCGTGATGCCAAAATGAAGCGTCCGCCAGGGCCGTGGGGATGCTCGGTACTGGGCCCAGTCAGTTCTTATAGGGATGTGTCACAGCAGCAGTGACCCGGTCCGTGTCTCTGGGCATCCAATAAAAATGATGAAAAGGGGTTTAAAGTTTATAAAAGATTTGTGTCGCCACCTGTGGTACTCGGCAAGTAAGGTGTTAGCCGAGACTGCAGTTTCAGTCCACTGGGGCAGTTGTTGATGCAGCAGAGTTGGTTCAGCTCTCCACAGGCAGAGCTATTCCCCAGGGCAGATTATGGTGTTGAAGATAATGGTGGTTGTAGTGCAGGGCAGATGATGCAGCAAATAAACTGAGGACACAGCAGGGTGCAGTCTTTACACTTTTACTCACAGTTCTGTTGTTACAGTTCCCAGCTGGGGTGCTGTGTCCTCCAGGCTTGTGGTCCAGACAGCTCTCAGGTAGCTTGGGGTGTACGTTGCTAGGGCTCCCTTTAATGTTCTTTTTCTGGCCATCTCACTATGCTGGCTACCACCTTTCCTTCTCTGCGTCTTCACACACAGTGTCCCGAGCCAGCAGACTCGGATCTTGTCAGGTGACATTGGTCAGACCCCTGGATCCTATATGTCTGCCTTTTTGGTGAATGAGTGTGGGGTCGGCTGCAGCACTTAAAGATACTGCCGCCTCTGATTTTCTTACTGAGTCCTTAGTTTTTCCAATAGTTTTGGGGCCGATCTGCTAACTGCGACCTGGTCCCTCCACTCTTTGGAAAAAGAGTTAGGACTGTCCCACAAGGGTTGCCTTTACGTGGCGGGATGGCTTGTACATTCTTTAGATCAAAATTATGTTTACTAAATACCCTTATTATTACTACCTTCATGCAATTTTTGCAATTTATTTTTTACTTTTTTATTTTAGGATATTTGTTTTTTGTTTTTGGTTTTCTCTGTGTAAAGAGGTCATGTGTTTATATGCATTTTCATTTTGTATACACATTAATTTACTTTTTCAGCTCAGACCTAGTTTGTCATTCAGTTCAATGTGCATTCTGTGCACACATATTTAGTCTTGCTGCATCATGAACGACCAGACCTATAAATCTGTTACACTAGTTAACCCCTTCAGTGAACACCGTAAAAATTAAAAATAAAAAATGAGGCAAAAAAAATTTGGTGGGGAAAATGTAATTTTTTTATTTTCATGGCTCAACGTTATAAACTTCTGTGAATCACCTGGGGGATTCAAGGTGCTCAATATACATCTACAGTAGATAAGTTCCCTGTGCAGTCTAATTTCCAAATGGTGTCAGTGGGTTTCCACTGTTTAGGCACATCAGGGGCTCTCCAAACGCAACATGGCATCCGCTATTTATGCCAGCAAATTTTACATTCAAAAAGTCAAATTGCGCTCTTTCTCTTCTGAGCCCTGCCTTGTGCCCAAACAGTGGTTTTCCACCACATATCGTGTATTGATGTGCTCAGGACATATTGCAGAACAAAATGTATGATCCATATTCTCCTGTTACTCTTGTGAAAGTAAAAATTGGGTCTAAAGGAAAATTTTTGTGAAAAAAACTTAAATGTTTATTTTTTCCTTCTACAGTCCATTAATTCCTGTGAAGCACCTAAAGGGTTAATAAACTTCTTGAATGTTATTTTGAAAACCTTCAGGGGTGCAGCTTTTAAAAGTGTGTCTCTTTTGGTAATTTTATGTCATACATAGAGTTGAGCGAAACGGGTCGAACAATTTCAAAAGTCGCCGACTTTTGGCAAAGTCGGGTTTCATGAAACGAAACCCGACCCTAGGATAAGGTCGGCCACGAGGTCGGCGACTTACGCGCCAAAGTCGCGTTTCAAAAGTTTGTTTAGCGCTCTTTTTCAGCCAATCAGGATCCACGGACACTGTGGGCAACGTGATGACATAGGCTGGGGTCGCCACCATCTTTCAGAAGGGCATGCAAGTGATTGGCTTGCTTTGGTGGGCGTCACAGGGGTTATAAAAGGGCGTGCACACCGACAGCCATCTTACTTCTGCCGATCTTAGCATAGGGAGAGGTTGCTGATTCTGTAGGGAGAGCGTTAGGCAGGGAAGAAGACAAAAAAACTGCTTCTGCTGCTAGCGATTTTGCCTGTGCAACACACCAGTCACTGTGTGTGCAGTGCAAGGGGAGGCTATATTGTGGTGGATCAGCGGTGTTGGTTGTTAGGCTGCCTTCTAAGGCTTCCTGACAGCTGCATTGCTGTTTCCCCACTGCTCTGCAAACTGCTTTTTTAAAAGCAATCCCAATTTTTTTTTTGTCCTGCTAAGGTACTGAGCGTGCATTTATTCACACCATACAGCGGTGTACGCTCCTCACACAGTACCGAGTAACGGCTGTTATCACAGCCACAGTGAAGCTATCTGTGTGTCACTGTGGAAGGATAAGTGGAGGACTTGTTCCGTTCTTACAGACCTACACTCTAGGGAGATTCCTATTCTGCCCAATTCTACAATTCACTTTTTTCACACCTGTGCCATCGAGCCTGTGACATAGCGCTCTGATATTCAGTGGGCCTCACACAATCCAAAAGTGTCCAGTGTCCACAAGTGTCTGCAGAAATTCAAAATCTCCCTTATCCTGTAGTCACTTTTTTCACACCTGCTGCATCGAGCCTGTGACATAGCGCTCTGATATTCATTGGGCCTCACACAATCCAAAAGTGTCCAGTGTCCACAAGTGTCTGCAGAAATTCAAAATCTCCCTTATCCTGTAGTCACTTTTTTCACACCTGTGCCATCGAGCCTGTGACATAGCGCTCTGATATTCAGTGGGCCTCACACAATCCAAGTGTCCAGTGTCCACAAGTGTCTGCAGAAATTCAAAATCTCCCTTATCCTGTAGTCACTTTTTTCACACCTGTGCCATCGAGCCTGTGACATAGCACTGTGATATTCAGTGGGCCTCACACAATCCAAGTGTCCAGTGTCCACAAGTGTCTGCAGAAATTCAAAATCCCCCTTATCCTGTAGTCACTTTTTTCACACCTGTGCCATCGAGCCTAAGACATAGCGCTGTGATATTCAGTGGGCCTCACACAATCCAAGTGTCCAGTGTCCACAAGTGTCTGCAGAAAATCTAAATTTCCCTTATCCTGTAGTCACTTTTTTCACACCTGTGCCATCGAGCCTGTGACATAGCGCTGTGATATCCAGTGGGCCTCACACAATCCAAGTGTCCAGTGTCCACAAGTGTATGCAGAAATTTAAAATCTCCCTTATCCTGTAGTCACTTTTTTCACACCTGTGCCATCGAGCCTGTGACATAGCGCTGTGATATTCAGTGGGCCTCACACAATCCAAGTGTCCAGTGTCCACAAGTGTCTGCAGAAATTCAAAATCTCCCAGAAATTCAAAATCTCCCTTATCCTGTAGTCACTTTTTTCACACCTGTGCCATCGAGCCTGTGACATAGCACTGTGATATTCAGTGGGCCTCACACAATCCAAGTGTCCAGTGTCCACAAGTGTCTGCAGAAATTCAAAATCTCCCTTATCCTGTAGTCACTTTTTTCACACCTGTGCCATCGAGCCTGTGACATAGCGCTGTGATATTCAGTGGGCCTCACACAATCCAAATGTCCAGTGTCCACAAGTGTCTGCAGAAATTCAAAATCTCCCTTATCCTGTAGTCACTTTTTTCACACCTGTGCCATCGAGCCTGTGACATAGCGCTGTGATATTCAGTGGGCCTCACACAATCCAAGTGTCCAGTGTCCACAAGTGTCTGCAGAAATTCAAAATCTCCCAGAAATTCAAAATCTCCCTTATCCTGTAGTCACTTTTTTCACACCTGTGCCATCGAGCCTGTGACATAGCACTGTGATATTCAGTGGGCCTCACACAATCCAAGTGTCCAGTGTCCACAAGTGTCTGCAGAAATTCAAAATCTCCCTTATCCTGTAGTCACTTTTTTCACACCTGTGCCATCGAGCCTGTGACATAGCGCTGTGATATTCAGTGGGCCTCACACAATCCAAGTGTCCAGTGTCCACAAGTGTCTGCAGAAATTCAAAATCTCCCTTATCCTGTAGTCACTTTTTTCACACCTGTGCATCGAGCCTGTGACATAGCACTGTGATATTCAGTGGGCCTCACACAATCCAAGTGTCCAGTGTCCACAAGTGTCTGCAGAAATTCAAAATCTCCCTTATCCTGTAGTCACTTTTTTCACACCTGCTGCATCGAGCCTGTGACATAGCACTGTGATATTCAGTGGGCCTCACACAATCCAAGTGTTCAGTGTCCACAAGTGTCTGCAGAAATTCAAAATCTCCCTTATCCTGTAGTCACTTTTTTCACACCTGTGCCATTGAGCCTGTGACATAGCGCTGTGATATTCAGTGGGCCTCACACAATCCAAGTGTCCAGTGTCCACAAGTGTCTGCAGAAATTCAAAATCTCCCAGAAATTCAAAATCTCCCTTATCCTGTAGTCACTTTTTTCACACCTGTGCCATCGAGCCTATGACATAGCGCTGTGATATTCAGTGGGCCTCACACAATCCAAGTGTCCAGTGTCCACAAGTGTCTGCAGAAATTCAAAATCTCCCAGAAATTCAAAATCTCCCTTATCCTGTAGTCACTTTTTTCACACCTGTGCCATCGAGCCTGTGACATAGCGCTGTGATATTCAGTGGGCCTCACACAATACAAGTGTCCAGTGTCCACAAGTGTTTGCAGAAATTCAAAATCTCCCAGAAATTCAAAATCTCCCTTATCCTGTTGTCACTTTTTTCACACCTGTGCCATCGAGCCTGTGACATAGCGCTGTGAAATTCAGTGGGCCTCACACACTCCAAGTGTCAAGTGTCCACAAGTGTCTGCAGAAAATCTAAATCTCCCCTGTCCTATAGACACCTTGTACCTTGTTTTACATTACTATATAGTTTGTAGGATTTTGTCTACATTTCTACCAAAAATGAGGAAGGCTGGTGGAAGAGGCCGTGGAATTGGGCGGGGGTTGGCAGCTGGTATTGATGGTGTTGGTGGTGGATCTGATGGTAGCGGCAAAAGCAAAATAGGACAGAATGCAGGAGGTGTTGAGCCTGCGTCATCGTCTGGCTCCATAAGGCTTCGAAGGCTTAGTTTTCTAGGAGTTGGCAAACCGCTTTTAAAGCCAGAGCATCAGGAAAAAGTTTTGTCTTACATTGCTGACTCAGCCTCCAGCTCTATCGCCTCCTCTTCTTCAGTTGTAAAAAGTAAAAGCACTGAGTCGTCATTGGAGGCTCATGTTCATGAACCACACCTTTCCTTGTGTCCTTCACCCCAACCAAGATTGAAGGATGATGCAGGCCATACTACTGATTACTCCATGGAGCTGTTTTCACATACCATGCCTGGATTATCAAGTGAAATGGTGAATTACCCAGGCCAAGATGAATCTGACATGGAGTGCACTGATGCACAGCCGCTGATAGATGATTCTGCTGGTACATTCACTCAGAGCACTACATTGTCCTCGCAGTGCACAGAGCCAGATTCTGACCCTGATGAGACTCAGGTGCCCCTTCCCGCACACTATACCACCATACACGGTGACACAGAGGAAGGTGCACATGACATTGAAGAGGAAGTGATGGATGACCCAGTTGTTGACCCAGATTGGCATCCATTGGGGGAAGAGGGTGCTGCTTCCAATAGCTCAGATGAGGAGCATCCACAGCAGACATCAACATCGCAACAGCTGTTATCTGGCAGGCCCGGAGCACTCCAAAGACAGGTTCCAAAAATCAAAAGAGTTGCTGGACAGCTTGTCCAGAGGGTCAAAACATCACAGCGTGCTAGGCCACAAAATGTCTGCCAAAGTAGGAAGAGTGCAGTGTGGCACTTTTTTGAAAAAAATCCTCATGATCAGGCCAAGGTTATCTGTAAGAAGTGCGCAAAGACCTTTAGCCGAGGGAAAAATCTGAAAAATTTGAATACCAGTTGCATGCTTAGACATTTAACCAGCATGCACTTGCAAGCGTGGACACAACACCAAACCTCAAGTGAAACATGTGCAACTGATCACAAAGAAGGTAGTCAGCAACGCTACATTGTTTCCCCCACTGTAAGCCCACCGGTTAGCACAGCAGCAAATGTTGAGGTGTCGTTGCAAGGCCACAGCAGTCATGGAATCCCACTGTTATATCAACGAAATACTGAATCTAGGCCATCAGAAAGAACTCCAAATCCATCACCATCATCAACCCTCTCTCAGTCCACCCTGTCCACCGCTACTTCCACCACTTGCAGCTCTCAAGTCCAGCTCACCCTCCCAGACACTATGAGTAGGTCAAGAAAGTACTCAGTTTCTCATCCGCGTACACTGGGTTTGAACGCCCACATTGCCAAACTAATCTCGTTTGAGATGATGCCCTTTCGGTTGGTGGAAAGCGCAGCTTTCCGCGAACTCATGGCCTATGCAGTACCACGCTATGACCTACCCAGTCGCCACTTCTTCTCTCGCAAAGCCATCCCAGCCCTCCACCATCATGTGAAAGACCGCATTGTCCATGCACTCAAGCAGTCAGTGAGTGGAAAGGTGCACCTCACAACTGATGCATGGTCCAGTCGGCATGGCCAGGGCCGTTACGTGTCCATCACTGCGCACTGGGTTAATGTGGTGGATGCAGGGTCCACAGGGGACAGCGGTGGTGGGACAGTGCTGCCTAGCCAACGGTATAGTTGGCTGTAGGCGTTCCACCCTCCTCCTCCTCCTCCTCCAGAAGCGAAAGCTCGTCCACAGAGCGCAGTCGTACGAGCACTCCATCTGCAGCTGCCACTGTTGCACACGAGGTGTCCCCCTATCGAGCAGCTAGTGGAAAGCGTCAGAAGGCTGTGTTGCAGATGATGTGTTTGGGCGACAGACACACCGCCGAGGTGCTGGCCGAGTACTTGAAGCGACAAACTGAGTCATGGCTGGGCAGTGTACATCTTGAGGCAGGCAAGGTAGTTAGTGATAACGGCCGTAATTTTGTGGCAGCCATAGACCTTTCAAAACTCAGCCACATACCTTGCTTGGCTCACACCTTGAACCTGGTGGTGCAGTGCTTCCTCAAAAATTATCCAGAGTTAACAGCCCTGCTCCAGAAGGTGCGAAGACTGTGCGCGCACATCCGCCGGTCGCCTGTGCACTCCGTTCGTATGCAGAAGCTGCAGTGATTGCTCCACCTTCCCAACCACCGCCTCATTATCGACATTGCAACAAGGTGGAACTCCACCCTGCACATGGTGGAGTGGCTGTGCGAGCATGCATAATGCATAATGCATAATGCATTTGTGGGAGGATACACGGCCAGGCACTTTGAGAGCAGACATGGAGTTGACAGGTGTGCAGTGGTCGAAGCTGAAAGAAATCTGTAAAGTCCTTCAGTGTTTTGAGGAATGCACATGGCTGGTAAGCGCAGACGACGCCATCCTAAGCATGAGCATCCCACTTATGCGTCTGCTCATGCAAACTTTGACGCACCTTAAGGAGCAGGCGTCTGCAGCCAATGTTGACGAGGAGGAAGAGGTGGAGGGAATCCTTGATGACATTCAGCCATTGTATGCTCAGGGACCTCTCCTGGACGAGTTGGAGGAAGAAGAGGAGGAGGAGGATGATGATGGGCATGATTACTTAGGGGAGGAGGATGCATCTCGTGGGGCAAGTGAAAATGTTGGCATGGCAAGGTCTGGTACAGGGTTTGTGCGTGACTGGAGGGATGTGGATTTGCCAGAAAGTGCTCCTCCAACCAGCACTCGCAGTGCATCATTGACACCGGGAACATTGGCCCACATGTCAGATTATGCCTTGCGGATCCTAAAAAGGGTCCCCCGCATTGCCAAAATGATGAACGATGACGAATACTGATTGGCCAGCATTCTGGATCCACGCTATAAAGGCAAATTACAAAACATCATGCCACAGGAGAACCTTGACCTAATATTGGCTAATAAACAAGCAACTCTGGTAAATCGGTTGCTTGAGACATTCCCAGCACACAGCAGCGGTGATGGTTCTCACACGAGCCGTACGGGCCGGGGGCAGCTTGGCAGAGGTGTTCATGGTGCACACAGCAGAAGTGGCTTTGGAGACAGGGGTTTCATGACAATGTTGTGGACTGATTTTTCAAGTACCGCTCACACAACTGGTAATACAGCATCGATGGAAAGTGACAGGAGACAGCAGTTGTCAACTATGGTTACAAACTACTTTTCCTCCCATATCGATGTTCTCCCACACAGGTCATTCCCCTTTGACTATTGGGCTGCTAAACTGGACACCTGGCCTGAATTGGCACAATATGCCTTACAGGAGCTCGCTTGCCCAGCTGCAAGTGTGCTATCGGAAAAAGTCTTCAGTGCAGCTGGATCAATCCTGACAGAAAAAAGGACCCGTCTGTCAACCCAAAATGTGGATGATCTAACCTTCATTAAAATGAACCATGCATGGGTTTCCAAGGATTTTGTCCCACCTTCCCCTGATGACACATAGGGTGACAGAAAAATGGCTTGCTTTGGTCCACCTCTTCCTGGGACTTGACCTATTTCGCCTTTTGCATCAGCTGAATGTCCAACATCAACATATGCCACTTTCTAAAACTCCCTAACTGTGCTGCCTCCCCCCCCATGGCCGGGGTCACCACCTAGCGCACGACACAGTGCGAGTGCCATTGCCCTGGACAGGTGGGTAGGCCGACTCTTGGGCGCGGGCACTGGCACAGGGTCCCTCATAGTGCAATCAAGTGTCTCTGACGTGGTGGTGCACACCCGCCGTCAGACACACCGCCATACTATGAGGGGCCCAGTGCCAGTACCGACGCCCACGAGTGGGCCCCCCTTGCTTGGGCAGGGCCCCAGCATTTGCAATCTTTACCTCTCCCTGCTCCTCCGCTGTGTAGTCTGGGCCGTCAAATCCATACTGTGCCTGACACCGTCTGAGCCTGCCTCCTGATGTATAGACAAATCTTTTGAATGTGTACGCTATCCATACATGTTATCCGGGGATACGGTACCCTTTCTCACCTTTGTGCAATCACTTGCAAGCCATACTGGGCCTTACACCGTCTGAGCCTGCCTCCTGATGTATAGACATATCTTTTGAATGTGTACGCTATCCATACATGTTATCCGGGGATACGGTACCCTTTCTCACCTTTGTGCAATCACTTGCAAGCCATACTGGGCCTTACACCGTCTGAGCCTGCCTCCTGATGTACAGACATATCTTTTGAATGTGTACGCTATCCATACATGTTATCCGGGGATACAGTACCCTTTCTCACCTTTGTGCAATCACTTGCAAGCCATACTGGGCCTTACACCGTCTGAGCCTGCCTCCTGATGTATAGACATATCTTTTGAATGTGTACGCTATCCATACATGTTATCCGGGGATACGGTACCCTTTCTCACCTTTGTGCAATCACGTGCAAGCCATACTGGGCCTAACACCGTATGAGCCTGCCTCCTGATGTATAGACATATCTTTTGAATGTGTACGCTATCCATACATGTTATCCGGGGATACGTTACCCTTTCTCACCTTTGTGCAATCACGTGTAACCCATACTGGGCGTGAGAACGGCTGGCGAGCTGTTAAGCAAGCTACAGCACCTGTGGTTTGCACACGTAAGTTTTTCATTTTTTTCAGGAATGACGGTTAGGCCTAATTCCGGAACTGCGGTTGACCTGCACTTACTGGGAAATCATCGTTCGCAAGTAATAATTGTAATCAGTGATCCCCATCACTAACGTTGTTCAGCGGGTTATCTGCACCTGTAAGCGACAAACGCTGGCCTTTTCAGTGTAGCGCACATGCAGCCACGGACATGTAAGGGCATGACACACCAGTTATTGGCCAATCTCATGTTCCAGAGCCTCACGTGTCCCTCTAGTAAGCCGGACTCGGACCGCGGGGCATGACGGAGTCTCGTTCGTTAACGTAATTAAGCTTGCAATGTGTGCATCTGTTCTGTAGCTGGCATGGTTGAGGTTGCCCGTGTTGAGTCAAATTACGCCGTAGGCTCCACTCCTGGTGGTGCCCTTCTGGACATTCCTTTAAGGTTCAGCTTTGCAACCATACTGCCCACGTAAAACAAACACTTTGCCTTCATGAACGCTGTTTGGAGGGTCATGACTTGTGGGAATAACGCCGCCCAATCAGTTAACCTGCTAGAGAGATCCTTCATTGCTCCCAAGCATGACATCACACTCCCTAGGAGGAAGGTAATGCCACTGTGGCGACCGTACTCCTGGGGGCGACACAAGTGCACTGATGCCCAGACACTGCTCGATGAATCTGCTGGTACATTGACCCAGACCACTACATTCCCCTCGCACGCTACCCGGCCTGAATCTGACCCTGATGAAACTCAGGTTACCCTTCCCATATACAGTTCCATCTTACACGGTGACAAAGAGGAAGCTGCAGATGAAAGTGCAGGTTCGGCCCACCCGCCATCAGACACACCACCGTACTGTCAGGGGCCCTGTGCCAGTGCCGTCGCCAACGAGTGGGCCCCCCCTGCTTGCTCAGGATCACAGCTCTTGCAAGGTTGAAATACTGTGCAGTGAGATGGAAGATGGGGATGACGAGGAGTCCAGACTAGTACAGGGATTCCCTAGCGAGGAGACTTATTTGATTGTTTTCAATGTTGGGACAGCAATTTTTGGGGAGCACTATACTCTGGAGAATGATAGATGGGGCCCACCATACACTGGAACATTCCAAAGGTGGACATCAGACACTGGAGCAGCATTTACAGGGCCCATTATACACTAGAGCATTAGAAATGGGGCCCATTATGTTTGGAGCATTATTTGGGCCCATAAGACAGTGGAGCTTCATCCATGGGGACCAACATATACTGTAGCATTATGTGGAGCTCATCATATACTGTTTCAAACATTATATGGGACCAATGATTCTGTATGGAGAAATAGATGGGCCTCGTCATGAGATGTAAAAAGTGAAGTATTTTTCATTGTACTATACCGCTATTTCTCTGCCGTATCGGAACATGATGAGTTGTGGTATGTGTTAAAGGGGCGCTCTTTCGCCCAGGGCACATGAAAACCTGGAGCCAGCCCTACCCCCCCACAACTTTAGCCAAATAACCCCCATTTTTCAGTGCGTAACTTGTATTATGAAGTTAATTAAGGTTGACCAGCTTAAGTAAGGAGAATTGATGCTTTTGGCATTCAAATGAGCACTGTAGGTGTGTTTCCTGTCATCCTCTCACTGCCGACTTTTATTCCCCATTGACTTACATTGGGTTTCGTGTTTCGGGACGACCCCTACTTTTCCCTATAATCGGCCGATCTTGCTCGACCCGACTTTTGGAAAAGTCGGGTTTCACGAAACGAAACTCGACCATAAAAAACCAAAAGTCGCTCAAATCTAGTCATACAGGCCCCTCAAAATCACTTCAAATGTGATGGGGTCCCTAAAAAATGGTTTTGTCAATTTTGTTGTAAAAACAAGAAATCACTGGTCAACTTTTAACCCTTCTAACATCCTACCCAAAAAAAATTATGTTACAAAAATTGTGTTGATGTAAAGTTGACATGTGGATAATGTTATTTATTAATTATTTTGTGTGACATGACGCTCTGATTTAAGGGCATACAAATTAAAAATGTGAAAATTGCAATTTTTTTTTTAATTTGCCAAATTTCCGATATTTTCACAAATATCAAAGACATTTTATCACTATCATGAAGTACAAATTGTCTTGAAAAAAATTATCTCAGAGTCACCGGGATCCATTGAAGCATTCCAGAGTTATTATCACATAAAGTGACATTGGTCAGAATTGAATAAATTGGCATGGTCAGGAAGGTGAAAACAGGCCTTTTGGTGAAGGTGTTAATACTAGTTTTCTGCACAGCATGATCTTCAAAAATGATCTTTTTTATGTGTATTCATTTTTTCCTCTTTTCTAACTTGGCAACATTGTTTTTTGTATAATTGTTGTATGGTTTTCTGAATAGTTCATTGTCTTTTTTCTATTAGTTCTTGTTACTTTAAAACGAGTCTTTAACCCCTTTCTGACAGTAGACGTACTATCCCGTCCATGGGCCCGGGCCCCTATGCCCATGGACGGGATAGTACGTCTAGCGCGATCAGCGGCGCCCACGTGGTGAGCGCCGCTGATCGAGGCCGGGTGTCAGCTGATTATCACAGCTGACACCCAGCACAATATGTCAGGGGTGGTCACGGACCGCCCCCAACACATTAACCCCGTGCACACCACGATCAAACATGATCGCGGTGTACCGGGGGTTAAAGGGAAGCATCGGCAGGGAGGGGGCTCCCTCCGTGCTTCCCTGAGCCCCCCACGGCAGTGCAATGTGCAGCGCTGCTGCGGGGGTCTCTTTCCCTACAGGCCCCCGAATCCAAGATGGCGACGGGGGCCTTCGGGGGCCTGCAGGGAGCTGGCTTCCTCAGTGCCTGCAAAGTGAAGGCATGAGGAAGTCTGCAGTAGTACCTGTGACAGATTGCTGATCTGTGACAGGACAGTGAAGTCCTACCTGGGACTATGTAATAAAGTTAAAAAAAATAAAAAAAGTGTAAAAATAATTTTAAAAAAATCGCCAAATAAATTAGAAAAAAAAAAAAAATATTCCCCCAATAAATCCATTTTTTGGAAATAAAAATTAAAAAAAACAATAAAAGTACACATATTAGGTATTGCCGCGTCCGTAGCGACCCACGCTATAAAACTGTCCCATTAGTTAACCCCTTTAGCGAACCCATTAAAAAAAAAAAATAAAAAAACAAAGCAAAAAATAATGATTTATTATCATACCGCCAAACAAAAAGTGTAATAACGCGTGATCAAAAAGACGCATATAAATATCCATGGTACCGTTGAAAACGTCATCTTGTCCTGCAAAAACGAGCCATGATACAGCATCATCAGTGAAAAAATAAAAAAGTTATAGCTTGCAGAATAAAATGATGCAAAATAATTATTTTTTATATAAAATAGTTTTCATTGCATAAAACAGACAAAACATAAAAAAATGACCTAAATGAGGTATCGCTGTAACCGTACTGACCCGAAGAATAAAACCGCCTTATCAATTTTACCGCACGCGGAACGGTGTAAACGCACCCCCCAAAAGAAATTCATGAAACGCTGGTTTTTGTTCATTCTGCGTCCCAAAAATTGGAATAAAAAGCAATCAAAAAATGTCACATGCCCGAAAATGGTACCAATAAAAACGTCAACTCGTCCCGGAAAAAATAAGACCTCACATGACTCAGTGGGACCAAATACGGAAAAATTATAGCTCTCAATATGTGGTGATGCAAAAACTATTTTTACAATAAAAAGCGTCTTTTAGCGTGCGACAGCTGCCAAACATAAAAACCGCCATAAATAGTAAATCAAACCACCCGTTATCACCCCCTTAGTAAGGGAAAAATAATAAACTTAAAAGAAAATGTATTTATTTCCATTTTCCCATTAGGGTTAGGGTTAGGGCTAGGGTTAGGTCCAGGGCTAAGGTTAGGGTTAAGGCTAGGGTTAGGGTTAGGGCTAGGGCTAGGGTTAGGGCTAGGGTTAGGGCTAGGGTTAGGGTTAGGGCTAGGGTTAGGGCTGAGATTAGGGTTAGGGGTGTGTTGGGGTTCGGGTTGGAGTTAGAATTGGGGGTTTCCACTGTTTGGGCACATCAGGGGTTCTCCAAATGCAACATGGCGTCTGATCTCAATTCCAGCCAATTCTAAGTTGAAAAAGTCAAATGGTGCTCCTTCCCTTCCAAGCTCTGCCATGTGCCCAAACAGTGTTTTACCCCCACATCTAGGGTATCAGCCTACTCAGGACAAATTGCAAAACAACTTTTGGGGTCCAATTTCTCCTGTTAGCCTTAGGAAAATAAAAAATTGGGGGCAAAAATATCATTTTTGTGGAAAAAAATTATTTTTTTATTTTCATGCCCGGGCATTATAAACTTCTGTGAAGCCATTGGGGGTTCAAAGTGGTCACCACACATCTAGATAAGTTCCTTGGGGGGTCTAGTTTCCAAAATGGTGTCATTTGAGGGGGGTTTCCACTGTTTTGGTACATCAGGGGTTTTCCAATCGCGACATGGTGTCCGATGTCAATTCCAGCCAAAAACGTCAAATGACGCTGCTTCCCTTCCGAGCTCTGCCATGCGCCCAAATAGTCATTTACACCCACATATGGTGTATCAGCGTACTCAGGACAAATTGCTCAATAACTTTTAGGGTCCTGTTACCCTTGGGAAAATAAAAATTGGGGGTGAAAAGATCATTTTTGTGGAAAAAATATGATTTCTTAATTGTACCACTGTACGTTATAAACTTCTGTGAAGCCCTTGTGGGTTCAAAGTTCTCACCACATATCTAGATAAGTTCCTTGGGGGGTCTAGTTTCCAAAATGGGTCATTTGTGGGGAGTTTCAATAGTTTAGGTACATCAGGGGCTCTCCAAACGCACATGACACCCGCAGACCATTCCCTCATAGTCTTCATTCCAAAACGTCACTACTTCCCTTCCGAGCCCCGACGTGTGTCCATACAGTATTTTTTTCCCAAATATGGGGCGTCAGCGTACTTAGGACAAATTGGACAACAACTTTTGGGGTTCAATTTCTCCTGTTACCGTTGGGAAAATAAAAAAAATTGGGGACTAATTGATCATGTTTGTGGAAAAAATGTGATTCTTTTATTTTCATGCCCTGGCATTATAAACTTCTGTGAAGCCCTTGGAGGTTCAAAGTGCTCACCTCACATCTAGATAAGTTCCTTAGGGGGTCTAGTTTCCAAAATGGGGTCATTTGTGGGGGGTTTCCACTGTTTAGGTACATTAGGGGCTCTCCAAAAGCAACATGACACCCGCACACCATTCCATCAAAGTCTGCATTCCAAAATGTCACTACTTCCCTTCCGAGCCCCGACGTGTGCCCATACAGTAGTTTTCTCCCACATATGGGATATCAGCATACTCAGGACAAATTGGACAACAACTTTTGGGGTCCAATTTCTCCTGGTAGCCTTGGGAAATTAAAAAAAATGGTGACTAAAAGATCATGTTTGTGGAAAAAATACGAATTTTTTATTTTCACGCCCGGGCGTTATAAACTTCTGTGAAGCACTGGGGGGTTCAAAGTGCTCACCACACATCTAGATAAGTTCCTTGGGGGGTCTAGTTTATAAAATGGCGTCATTTTTGGGGGGTTTCCACTGTTTTGGTACATCAGGGGTTTTCCAATCGCGACATGGTGTCCGATCTCAATTCCAGCCAAAAACGTCAAATGGCGCTGCTCCCTTCCGTGCTCTGCCATGTGCCCAAATAGTGGTTTACCCCCACATGTGAGGGTATCAGCGTACTGAGGACAAATTGCACAATAACTTTTAGGGTCCTGTTACCCTTGGGAAAATGAAAATTGGGGTGAAAAGATCATTTTTGTGGAAAAAATATGATTTTTTAATTGTACCGCTGTTCGTTTTAAACTTCTGTGAAGCCCTTGTGGGATCAAAGTTCTCACCACATATGTAGATAAGTTCCTTAGGGGGTCTAGTTTCCAAAATGGTGTCATTTATGGGGGGTTTCCACTGTTTTGGTACATCAGGGGATTTCCAGTCGCGACATGGTGTCCGATCTCAATTCCAGCCAAAAACGTCAAATGGCGCTGCTCCCTTCCGTGCTCTGCCATGTGCCCAAATAGTGGTTTATCCCCACATGTGAGGGTATCAGTGTACTGAGGACAAATTGCACAATAACTTTTAGGGTCCTGTTACCCTTGGGAAAATGAAAATTGGGGTGAAAAGATCATTTTTGTGGAAAAAATATGATTTTTTAATTATACCGCTTTACGTTATAAACTTCTCTGAAGCCCTTGTGGGTTAAAAGTTCTCACCACATATCTAGATAAGTTCCTTGGGGGGTCTAGTTTCCAAAATGGGGTCACTTGTAGGGGGTTTCCACTGTTTAGGTACATCAGGGGCTCTCCAAACGTGACATGGCGTCCGATCTGAATTCCAGCTAATTTTGCATTGAAAAAGTCAAACGGCACTCCTTCCATTCTGAGCTCTGCCATGCGCCGAAACAGTCGTTCCCCCCCACATATCAGGTATCTGCGTACTCAGGACAAATTACACAATAACTTTTGCAGTCCAATTTCTCCTGTTACCCTTGGTAAAATAAAAAAAATTGAACCTGAAGTATTTTTTTTGTGAAAAAAAGTTAGATGTTCATTTTTTTTTAAATATTCAAAAAAATTTCTGTGACGCACGTAAAGGGTTAATAAACTTCTTGAATGTGGTTTTGAGCACCTTGAGGGGTGCAGTTTTTAGAATGGTGTCACTTTTGGGTATTTTCTATCATATAGACCCCTCAAAGTGGCTTCAAATGTGATGTGGTCCGTAAAAATAAAATGGTGTTGCAAAAATGAGAAATCCTTATAACTTCTTAACCAAAAAAAATTTTGGTTCCAAAATTGTGCTGAAGTAAAGTAAACATGTGGGAAATGTTAGTTATCAAGTATTTTGTGTGCCGTATCTCTGTGATTTAAGGGCATAAAAATTCAAAGTTGGAAAATTGCGAAATTTTCAACATTTTTGCCAAATTTCCATTTTTTTCACAAATAAACGCAAGTTATTTGAATGAAATTTTACCACTATCATAAAGTACAATATGTCACGAGAAAACTATGTCAGAATCACCGGGATCCATGGAAGCGTTCCAGAGTTATGACCTCATAAAGGGACAGTGGTCAGAATTGTAAAAATTGGCCCGGTCATGAACGTGCAAACCACCCTTGGGGGTGATGGGGTTAATAAGCAGGCACTGGGATGCAGTAACACAAGTGCTGCAGAGCAGGGATAAACTATATTTAATTATTTAACAGTGGGTAAATACCTCACAGGGAGATAGTAGGGTAAAAAAAGAGTACAAAGATAAAACTGAATAAACGTTGGTTAACTAAAGTCTCTTGCTAAGGGCCCCGTCACACATAGCGATGCAACAGCGATCCCAACAACGATATGACCTTGTCAGGATCGCTGGTGTGTCACTACATGATCGCTGGTGAGCTGCCAAACAGGGGAAGTCAGGGGAAGCTTCTAAATACAATTTCCAGCTCAGGAGAGGGAGGCCACACCCCAGCTTGCACAGAATGCAAAAATACAAAGAAAAAAACACAAAAATTGAGCTTGGTTTGAGTTGATACACATGCAGCATATAAATGCATGTTCACATGGCCAAAAAAAGCATACAAAACCTACAAAAGAGAAAATGAAAAAAACCCTGCTATAGTTAAATAAATAAAAAGCAAAAGTGCATTTAAATCATACAGAGTTCTCAGTAATACTGTATTAGATCAAACATAGCATAAAAGCAGTCCCACCATCGACAAGGTGACTCTGTGGTTGGGGCGGTCCTACACTGTCTAGTAGAGTTGAGCGACTTTTGGTTTTTTAGGGTCGCGTTTCGTTTCGTGAAACCCGACTTTTCCAAAAGTCGGGTCGAGCAAGATCGTACGATTATAGGGAAAAGTCGGGGTCGTCCCGAAACACGAAACCCAATGTAAGTCAATGGGGAATAAAAGTCGGCAGTGAGAGGAGGACAGGAAACACACCTACAGTGCCCATTTGAATGCCAAAAGCATCAATTCTTCTTACTTAAGCTTGTCAACCTTAATTAACTTCATAATACAAGTTACGCACTGAAAAATGGGGGTTATTTGGCTAAAGTTGTGGGGGGGGCTGGCTCCAGGGTTTCATGTGCCCTGGGCGAAAGAGCGCCCCTTTAACACATACCAAAACTCATCATGCTCCGATACGGCAGAGAAATAGCGGTATAGTACAATGAAAAATACTTCACTTTTTACATCTCATGACGAGGCCCATCTATTTCTCCATACAGAATCATTGGTCCCATATAATGTTTGAAACAGTATATGATGAGCTCCACATAATGCTACAGTATATGTTGGTCCCCATGGATGAAGCTCCACTGTCTTATGGGCCCAAATAATGCTCCAAACATAATGGGCCCCATTTCTAATGCTCTAGTGTATAATGGGCCCTGTAAATGCTGCTCCAGTGTCTGATGTCCACCTTTGGAATGTTCCAGTGTATGGTGGGTCCCATCTATCATTCTCCAGAGTAACGTGCTCCCCAAAAATTGCTGTCCCAACATTGAAAACAATCAAATAAGTCTCCTCGCTAGGGAATCCCTGTACTAGTCTGGACTCCTCGTCGTCCCCATCTTCCATCTCACTGCACAGTATTTCAACCTTGCAAGTGCTGTGATCCTGAGCAAGCAGGGGGGGCCCACTCGTTGGCGACGGCACTGGCACAGGGCCCCTGATAGTACGGTGGTGTGTCTGATGGCGGGTGGGCCGAACATGCACTTTCATCTGCAGCTTCCTCTTTGTCACCGTGTAAGATGGAACTGTATATGGGAAGGGTAACCTGAGTTTCATCAGGGTCAGATTCAGGCCGGGTAGCGTGCGAGGGGAATGTAGTGGTCTGGGTCAATGTACCAGCAGATTCATCGAGCAGTGGCTGGGCATCAGTGCACTTGTGTCGCCCCCAGGAGTACGGTCGCCACAGTGGCATTACCTTCCTCCTAGGGAGTGTGATGTCATGCTTGGGAGCAACGAAGGATCTCTCTAGCAGGTTAACTAATTGGGCGGCGTTATTCCCACGAGTCATGACCCTCCAAACAGCGTTCATGAAGGCAAATTGTTTGTTTTACGTGGGCAGTATGGTTGCAAAGCTGAACCTTAAAGGAATGTCCAGAAGGGCACCACCAGGAGTGGAGCCTACGGTTAAATTCGACTCCACCTGGGAAACCTCAACCATGCCAGCTACAGAACAGATGCACACATTGCAAGCTTAATTCCGTTAACGAACGAGACTCCGTCATGCCCCGCGGTCCGAGTCCGGCTTACTAGAGGGACACGTGAGGCTCTGGAACATGAGATTGGCCAATAACTGGTGTGTCATGCCCTTACATGTCCGTGGCTGCATGTGCGCTACACCGAAAAGGCCAGCGTTTGTCGCTTACAGGTGCAGATAACCCGCTGAACAACGTTAGTGATGGGGATCACTGATTACAATTATTACCCGCGAACAATGATTTCCCAGTAAGTGCAGGTCAACTGCAGTTCCGGAATTAGGCCTAACCGTCATTCCTGAAAAAATGAAAAACTTACGTGTGCAAACCACAGGTGCTGTAGCTTGCTTAACAGCTCGCCAGCCGTTCTCACGCCCAGTATGGATTACACGTGATTGTACAAAGGTTAGAAAGGGTACCGTATCCCCAGATAACATGTATGGATAGCGTACACATTCAAAATATATGTCTCAGGAGGCAGGCTCAGACGGTGTTAGGCCCAGTATGGATTGCACGTGATTGCACAAAGGTTAGAAAGGGTACCGTATCCCCGGATAACATGTATGGATAGCGTACACATTCAAAATATATGTCTCAGGAGGCAGGCTCAGACGGTGTTAGGCCCAGTATGGATTGCACGTGATTGCACAAAGGTTAGAAAGGGTACCGTATCCCCGGATAACATGTATGGATAGCGTACACATTCAAAATATATGTCTCAGGAGGCAGGCTCAGACGGTGTTAGGCCCAGTATGGATTGCACGTGATTGCACAAAGGTTAGAAAGGGTACCGTATCCCCGGATAACATGTATGGATAGCGTACACATTCAAAATATATGTCTCAGGAGGCAGGCTCAGACGGTGTTAGGCCCAGTATGGATTGCACGTGATTGCACAAAGGTTAGAAAGGGTACCGTATCCCCGGATAACATGTATGGATAGCGTACACATTCAAAATATATGTCTCTGGAGGCAGGCTCAGACGGTGTTAGGCCCAGTATGGATTGCACGTGATTGCACAAAGGTTAGAAAGGGTACCGTATCCCCGGATAACATGTATGGATAGCGTACACATTCAAAATATATGTCTCAGGAGGCAGGCTCAGACGGTGTCAGGCACAGTATGGATTTGACGGCCCAGATTACACAGCGGAGGAGCAGGGAGAGGTAAAGATTGTAAATGCTGGGGCCCTGCCCAAGCAAGGGGGGTCCACTCGTGGGCGTCGGTACTGGCACTGGGCCCCTCATAGTACAGCGGTGTGTCTGACGGCGGGTGTGCACCACCACCGTCAGAGACACTTGATTGCACTATGAGGGACCCTGTGCCAGTGCCCGCGCCCAAGAGTCGGCCTACCCACCTGTCCAGGGCAACGGCACTCGCACGGTGTCGTGCGCTAGGTGGTGACCCCGGCCATGGGGGGGAGGCAGCACAGTTAGGGAGTTTTAGAAAGTGGCATATGTTGATGTTGGACATTCAGCTGATGCAAAAGGCGAAATAGGTCAAGTCCCAGGAAGAGGTGGACCAAAGCAAGCCATTTTTCTGTCACCCTATGTGTCATCAGGGGAAGGTGGGACAAAATCCTTGGAAACCCATGCATGGTTCATTTTAATGAAGGTTAGATCATCCACATTTTGGGTTGACAGACGGGTCCTTTTTTCTGTCAGGATTGATCCAGCTGCACTGAAGACTCTTTCCGATAGCACACTTGCAGCTGGGCAAGCGAGCTCCTGTAAGGCATTTTGGGCCAATTCAGGCCAGGTGTCCAGTTTAGCGGCCCAATAGTCAAAGGGGAATGACCTGTGTGGGAGAATATCGATATGGGAGGAAAAGTAGTTTGTAACCATGGTTGACAACTGCTGTCTCCTGTCACTTTCCATCGATGCAGTATTACCAGTTGTGTGAGCGGTATTTGAAAAATCAGTCCACAACATTGTCATGAAACCCCTGTCTCCAACGCCACTTCTGCTGTGTGCACCACGAAGACCTCTGCCAAGCTGCCCCCAGCCCGTACGGCTCGTGTGAGAACCATCACCGCTGCTGTGTGCTGGGAATGCCTCAAGCAACCGATTTACCAGAGTTGCTTGTTTATTAGCCAATATTAGGTCAAGGTTCTCCTGTGGCATGATGTTTTGTAAATTGCCTTTATAGCGTGGATCCAGGATGCTGGCCAACCAGTAGTCGTCATCGTTCATCATTTTGGCAATGCGGGGTCCCTTTTTAGGATCCGCAAGGCATAATCTGACATGTGGGCCAATGTTCCCGGTGTCAATGATGCACTGCGAGTGCTGGTTGGAGGAGCACTTTCTGGCAAATCCACATCCCTCCAGTCACGCACAAACCCTGTACCAGACCTTGCCACGCCAACATTTTCACTTGCCCCACGAGATGCATCCTCCTCCCCTAAGTAATCATCCCCATCATCATCCTCCTCCTCCTCTTCTTCCTCCACCTCGTCCAGGAGAGGTCCCTGAGCAGACAATGGCTGAATGTCATCAAGGATTCCCTCCTCCTCTTCCTCCTCATCAACATTGGCTGCAGACGCCTGCTCCTTAAGGTGCGTCAAAGTTTGCATGAGCAGACGCATAAGTGGGATGCTCATGCTTAGGATGGCGTCGTCTGCGCTTACCAGCCGTGTGCATTCCTCAAAACACTGAAGGACTTTACAGAGGTCTTTCAGCTTCGACCAATGCACACCTGTCAACTCCATGTCTGCTCTCAAAGTGCCTGGCCGTGTATCCTCCCACAAATGCATTATGGCCTGCCTCTGCTCGCACAGCCGCTCCACCATGTGCAGGGTGGAGTTCCACCTTGTTGAAAAGTCGATAATGAGGTGGTGGTTGGGAAGGTGGAGCAATCGCTGCAGCTTCTGCATACGAACGGAGTGTACAGGCGACCGGCGGATGTGCGCGCATAGTCTTCGCACCTTCTGGAGCAGGGCTGTTAACTCCGGATAATTTTTGAGGAAGCACTGCACCACCAGGTTCAAGGTGTGAGCCAAGCAAGGTATGTGGCTGAGTTTTGAAAGGGCTATGGCTGCCACAAAATTACGGCCGTTATCACTAACTACCTTGCCTGCCTCAAGATGTACACTGCCCAGCCATGACTCAGTTTGTCGCTTCAAGTACTCGGCCAGCACCTCGGCGGTATGTCTGTCGCCCAAACACATCATCTGCAACACAGCCTGCTGACGCTTTCCACTAGCTGCTTGATAGGGGGACACATCGTGTGCAACAGTGGCAGCTGCAGATGGAGTGCTCGTATGACTGCGCTCTGTGGACGAGCTTTCGCTTCTGGAGGAGGCGGAGGAGGAGGAGGAGGAGGGTGGAATGCCTACAGCCAACTGTTTCCTATACCGTGGGCTAGGCAGCACAGTCCCACCACCGCTGTCCCCTGTGGACCCTGCATCCACCACATTAACCCAGTGCGCAGTGATGGACACGTAACGGCCCTGGCCATGCCGACTGGACCATGCATCAGTAGTGAGGTGCACCTTTCCGCTCACTGACTGCTTGAGTGCATGGACAATGCGGTCTTTCACATGATGGTGGAGGGCTGGGATGGCTTTGCGAGAGAAGAAGTGGCGACTGGGTAGGTTATAGCGTGGTACTGCATAGGCCATGAGTTCGCGGAAAGCTGTGCTTTCCACCAACCGAAAGGGCATCATCTCAAACGAGATTAGTTTGGCAATGTGGGCGTTCAAACCCAGTGTACGTGGATGAGAGACTGAGTACTTTCTTGACCTACTCATAGTGTCTGGGAGGGTGAGCTGGACTTGAGAGCTGCATATGGTGGAAGTAGCGGTGGACAGGGCGGACTGAGAGAGGGTTGATGATGGTGATGGAGTTGGTGTTCTTTCTGATGGCCTAGAATCAGTCTTTCGTTGATATAACAGTGGGATTCCCTGACTGCTGTGGCCTTGCAACGACACCTCAACATTTGCTGCTGTGCTAACCGGTGGGCTTACAGTGGGGGAAACAATGTAGCGTTGCTGACTACCTTCGTTGTGATCAGTTGCACATGTGGCACTTGAGGTTTGGTGTTGTGTCCACGCTTGCAAGTGCATGCTGGTTAAATGTCTAAGCATGCAACTGGTATTCAAATTTTTCAGATTTTTCCCTCGGCTAAAGGTCTTTGCGCACTTCTTACAGATAACCTTGGCCTGATCATGAGGATTTTGTTCAAAAAAGTGCCACACTGCACTCTTCCTACTTTGGCAGACATTTTGCAGCCTAGCACGCTGTGATCTTTTGACCCTCTGGACAAGCTGTCCAGCAACTCTTTTGATGTTTGGAACCTGTCTTTGGAGTGCTCCGGGCCTGCCAGATAACAGCTGTTGCGATGTCGATGTCTGCTGTGGATGCTCCTCATCTGAGCTATTGGAAGCAGCATCCTCTTCCCCCAATGGATGCCAATCTGGGTCAACAACTGGGTCATCCATTACCTCCTCTTCTATGTCATGTGCACCTTCCTCTGTGTCACCGTGTATGGTGGTATAGTGTGCGGGAAGGGGCACCTGAGTCTCATCAGGGTCAGAATCTGGCTCTGTACACTGCGAGGACAATGTAGTGCTCTGAGTGAATGTACCAGCAGAATCATCCATCAGCGGCTGTGCATCAGTGCACTCCATGTCAGATTCATCTTGGCCTGGGTAATTCACCATTTCACTTGATAATCCAGGCATGGTATGTGAAAACAGCTCCATGGAGTAATCAGTAGTATGGCCTGCGTCATCCTTCAATCTTGGTTGGGGTGAAGGACACAAGGAAAGGTGTGGTTCATGAACATGAGCCTCCAATGACGACTCAGTGCTTTTACTTTTTACAACTGAAGAAGAGGAGGCGATAGAGCTGGAGGCTGAGTCAGCAATGTAAGACGAAACTTTTTCCTGATGCTCTGGCTTTAAAAGCGGTTTGCCAACTCCTAGAAAACTAAGCGTTCGAGGCCTTATGTAGCCAGACGATGACGCAGGCTCAACACCTCCTGCATTCGGTCCTATTTTGCTCTTGCCACTACCATCAGATCCACCACCAACACCATCATTACCAGCTGCCAACCCCCGCCCAATTCCACGGCCTCTTCCACCAGCCTTCCTCATTTTTGGTAGAAATGTAGACAAAATCCAACAAACTATATAGTATGTAAAACAAGGTACAAGGTGTCTATAGGACAGGGGATTTTTTGAATTTCTGCACATACTTTTGGACACTGGACACTTTTGGATTGTGTGAGGCCCACTGATATCTGAGCGCTATGTGACAGGCTCGATGGCACAGCTGTGACCTAAGTGACTAGAGGATAAGTGAGATTTTGAATCTCTGCACACACTTTTGGACACTGGACACTTTTGGATTGTGTGAGGCCCACTGATATCTGAGCGCTATGTGACAGGCTCGATGGCACAGCTGTGACCTAAGTTACTAGAGGATAAGTGAGATTTTGAATCTCTGCACACACTTTTGGACACTGGACACTTTTGGATTGTGTGAGGCCCACTGATATCTTAGCGCTATGTGACAGGCTCGATGGCACAGCTGTGACCTAAGTGACTAGAGGATAAGTGAGATTTTGAATCTCTGCACACACTTTTGGACACTGGACACTTTTGGATTGTGTGAGGCCCACTGATATCTGAGCGCTATGTGACAGGCTCGATGGCACAGCTGTGACCTAAGTGACTAGAGGATAAGTGAGATTTTGAATCTCTGCACACACTTTTGGACACTGGACACTTTTGGATTGTGTGAGGCCCACTGATATCTGAGCGCTATGTGACAGGCTCGATGGCACAGCTGTGACCTAAGTGACTAGAGGATAAGTGAGATTTTGAATCTCGGCACACACTTTTGGACACTGGACACTTTTGGATTGTGTGAGGCCCAATGAATATCTGAGCGCTATGTGACAGGCTCGATGGCACAGCTGTGACCTAAGTGACTAGAGGATAAGGGAGATTTTGAATCTCTGCACACACTTTTGGACACTGGACACTTTTGGATTGTGTGAGGCCCACTGATATCTGAGCGCTATGTGACAGGCTCGATGGCACAGCTGTGACCTAAGTGACTAGAGGATAAGTGAGATTTTGAATCTCTGCACACACTTTTGGACACTGGACACTTTTGGATTGTGTGAGGCCCACTGATATCTGAGCGCTATGTGACAGGCTCGATGGCACAGCTGTGACCTAAGTGACTAGAGGATAAGTGAGATTTTGAATCTCTGCACACACTTTTGGACACTGGACACTTTTGGATTGTGTGAGGCCCAATGAATATCTGAGCACTATGTGACAGGCTCGATGGCACAGCTGTGACCAAAGTGACTAGAGGATAAGGGAGATTGGATTGCTTTTAAAAAAGCAGTTTGCGGAGCAGTGGGTAAACAGCAATGCCAGCCTGTCAGGAAGCCTTAAAAGGCAGCCCAACAACCAGCACTACTGATACACCACAATATAGCCTCCCCTTGCACTGCACACACAGTGACTTGTGTGTTGTGCAGGCCAAATTGCTATCAGCAGCAGAAGCAGTTTTTTTTTCTTCTCAGCAGGACAAAAAAAAAAATTGGGATTGCTTTTAAAAAAGCAGTTTGAGGCGCAATGAATATCTGAGCGCTATGTGACAGGCTCGATGGCGCAGCTGTGACCAAAGTGACTAGAGGATAAGGGAGATTGGATTGCTTTTAAAAAAGCAGTTTGCGGAGCAGTGGGTAAACAGCAATGCCAGCCTGTCAGGAAGCCTTAGAAGGCAGCCCAACAACCAACACCACTGATACACCACTATATAGCCTCCCCTTGCACTGCACACACAGTGACTGGTGTGTTGTGCAGGCCAAATCGCTAGCAGCAGAAGCAGTTTTTTTGTCTTCTTCCCTGCCTAACGCTCTCCCTACAGAATCAGCAGCAACCTCTCCCTATGCTAAGATCGGCAGAAGTAAGATGGCGGTCGGCGTGCACGCCCTTTTATACCCCCTGTGATGCCCACCAAAGCAAGCCAATCACTTGCATGCCCTTCTGAAAGATGGTGGTGACCCGTGCCTATGTCATCACGTTGCCCACAGTGTCCGTGGATCCTGATTGGCTGAAAAAGAGCGCAAAACAAACTTTTGAAACGCGACTTTGGCGCGTAAGTCGCCGACCTCGTGGCCGACCTCATCCTAGGGTCGGGTTTCGTTTCATGAAACCCGACTTTGCCAAAAGTCGGCGACTTTTGAATTTTTTTGACCCGTTTCGCTCAACTCTACTGTCTAGTATTAATAACCTTATCATGTATCAAAGTTGACGTCTGTGTGAATAAGGGCAGACAAGGACTGGGTCCCAACCAGTGGGCGCCAGTCAGGGGAAGCTTCTAAATACATTTTCCAGCTCAGGAGAGGGAGGCCACACCTCAGCTTGCACAGAATGCAAAAATACAAAGAAAAAACACAAAAACTGAGCTTGGTTTGAGTTGGTACACATGCAGCATATAAATGCATGTTCACATGGCCAAAAAAGCATACAAAACCTAAAAAGACAAAATGAAAAATACCCTGCTATAATTAAATAAGTAAAAAGCAAAAGTGCATTAAAATCATACAGCGTTCTTAGTAATACTGTATTTGATCAAACATAGCATAAAAGCCATCCCACCATTGACAAGGTGACTCTGTGGTCGGGGCGGTCCTACACTGTCTAGTATTAATAACCTTATCATGTGTCAAAGTTGATGTCTGTGTGAATAAGGGCAGGCAATGACTGGGTCCCAACCAGTGGACACTGCACCTTCTCCTGAGGTGTAGTGGCCCATCAACTATGTAAGTTGGGAACTTCTTTTCACACTCCAACACTCGCATCTCACACAACAGAGTAGTTCTGCACTGCAGCTCAGTGCTTAGAGAGTAGCAGAGCACCTCTGGTGGTTCCCTGCATGGAACACTGGATGTGCTGGGAGGTGGGTGGAGTTGAGATCCATATAAAAGATGGGGAAGGTTTAGAATTACAGGTCAGTCTGACGGGAGGTCAGGTGAGAGGCGGTCAGTCTGAAGTCAGGCTGAGGGGAGTCTGGACAGTCAGTCAGGAGAGTCTGAGGACGGGTCCGAGAGGAAGGAGATCCCTAGAAGAGGGAGAGAAGAAGGAGTGCTGTAGCTGCCTCAGTGATCTGAGCCAGCTGGCATGGGAAAGGAACAAGAAGGAGAAAGACGTAGAACTGCAACCTAAGCTTCCATAAGAGAGAGAAAGATCAGTACGGAACGAAGGAGTAGAGAACAGAGAGGAGAAGTGGGTTGGAAGAGGAACCCTGCCTATACAGTGGGGAAAAAAAGTATTTAGTCAGTCAGCAATAGTGCAAGTTCCACCACTTAAAAAGATGAGAGGCGTCTGTAATTTACATCATAGGTAGACCTCAACTATGGGAGACAAACTGAGAAAAAAAAATCCAGAAAGTCACATTGTCTGTTTTTTTTTCATTTTATTTGCATATTATGGTGGAAAATAAGTATTTGGTCAGAAACAAAATTTCATCTCAATACTTTGTGATATATCCTTTGTTGGCAATGACAGAGGTCAAACGTTTTCTGTAAGTCTTCACAAGGTTGCCACACACTGTTGTTGGTATGTTGGCCCATTCCTCCATGCAGATCTCCTCTAGAGCAGTGATGTTTTTGGCTTTTCGCTTGGCAACACGGACTTTCAACTCCCTCCAAAGGTTTTCTATAGGGTTGAGATCTGGAGACTGGCTAGGCCACTCCAGGACCTTGAAATGCTTCTTACGAAGCCACTCCTTCGTTGCCCTGGCGGTGTGCTTTGGATCATTGTCATGTTGAAAGACCCAGCCACGTTTCATCTTCAATGCCCTTGCTGATGGAAGGAGGTTTGCACTCAAAATCTCACGATACATGGCCCCATTCATTCTTTCATGTACCCGGATCAGTCGTCCTGGCCCCTTTGAGAGAAACAGCCCCAAAGCATGATGTTTCCACCACCATGCTTTACAGTAGGTATGGTGTTTGATGGATGCAACTCAGTATTCTTTTTCCTCCAAACACGACAAGTTGTGTTTCTACCAAACAGTTCCAGTTTGGTTTCATCAGACCATAGGACATTCTCCCAAAACTCCTCTGGATCATCCAAATGCTCTCTAGCAAACTTCAGATGGGCCCGGACATGTACAGGCTTAAGCAGTGGGACACGTCTGGCACTGCAGGATCTGAGTCCATGGTGGAGTAGTGTGTTACTTATGGTAGGCCTTGTTACATTGGTCCCAGCTCTCTGCAGTTCATTCACTAGGTCCCCCCGTGTGGTTCTGGGATTTTTGCTCACCGTTCTTGTGATCATTCTGACCCCACGGGGTGGGATTTTGCGTGGAGCACCAGATCGAGGGAGATTATCAGTGGTCTTGTATGTCTTCCATTTTCTAATTATTGCTCCCACAGTTGATTTCTTCACTCCAAGCTGGTTGGCTATTGCAGATTCAGTCTTCCCAGCCTGGTGCAGGGCTACAATTTTGTTTCTGGTGTCCTTTGACAGCTCTTTGGTCTTCACCATAGTGGAGTTTGGAGTCAGACTGTTTGAGGGTGTGCACAGGTGTCTTTTTATACTGATAACAAGTTTAAACAGGTGCCATTACTACAGGTAATGAGTGGAGGAAAGAGGAGACTCTTAAAGAAGAAGTTACAGGTCTGTGAGAGCCAGAAATCTTGATTGCTTGTTTCTGACCAAATACTTATTTTCCACCATAATATGCAAATAAAATGAAAAAAAAACAGACAATGTGATTTTCTGGATTTTTTTTTTCTCAGTTTGTCTCCCATAGTTGAGGTCTACCTATGATGTAAATTACAGACGCTTCTCATCTTTTTAAGTGGTGGAACTTGCACTATTGCTGACTGACTAAATACTTTTTTTCCCCACTGTAGGTTCTCAGCACAAGGCCGGGGCCCGGTCCCCGAGGTTGTATGGACACTTATGGTTCTGCAGCAGACACCGGTGGAGTAGTTGGCTGTAAATGCACTACTCCCATCTAAGACTTGGGGCACAACAGCAACTGAAGAGAAAGCCGGGACTCCAGAGAAGGGAGTCCCCGAGAGAGGCTACAGTTGTCTGCCGTACAAGGAGAGTTGTTAAGAACATCTGACAGGAGGAACTTCAGAGTACCATGGTACTGGAGCTCTTCACACTACTAGGCACAATAGTGGAGTCGTTCAGGAGAGGTACATGTTGGTGGGGTGTTGGAGAGGAGAATCCTGACTTGCCCAGGAGGTTGATTGAGTCTCTACCCCGGAAGACACGGCACAGAGGCAGGCACCAGTGTGTACCATGAACTGTGAGTAAAGCCTTGGAACTACATGCCCTGGTGTCCTCCATTCATTTGTGCGCCAACACCGTCAGCACTGCTACATCTGGTACCAACATTCCTCACACCGCCTGCGTCTACACACTGCCCTGGGGTTACAGCTTCACCTGTGGGGAGCTACACCATCTATGCTGCAACACACCATCAGCCCCAGAGAATCTGCACGCAGCGTTGGCTTAACATCTTGCTTGCCAAACACCACAGGTGGCGTCACGAACTATTCCATTCCATTAACTACAAACCACCATTGAGTTGGGCGCCCAGGGCCACGGACCGGGTCACCGCCGCTGTGACACATTCCGCTGACACCGGCCTGGTACCGAGTACCCCACAGCCCTGGGAGGGCGACCCAATTTTGGCGTCACGAACAGGATGATGAGACCCGATACCATCGGGTTCTGTGCACCTGAAATTTGTGAGACTTTATACTTTTGAAAATGTGCAGAAGACCTGATTTGATAGACTGTAAAATGGACATTAGAAATGGCCGCTTGCGCGGAGAAGAAGGGCGTGAAGAGATGGGAGGTCCTAGGAAAAGACCGCGAAGAGTATTGGGCCTTCCCTGCCTGAAATACTATGTGACAGCGACATGGCCCACCCCCCGAGGGGTTCATATACTGGCTTGGTATGGAGGCGCTGGAAGAAGACGCCGCCCCCGGAAGGAGGGGCAGAAGAAGCCAGTGGCGGGAAAGGGGCCGAGGCAGGAAGAAGAACGTCAGAACGCCATTTTGGAGAGAGAGGGAAGAAGGCCTGTGGAGCGCGGGGAAACGGATCTCCCCGGCGCCATGGTTGAAGGCTCCGACCCGACCTCAGAGATGAACCACTGGCAGCTGGAGGAAGAAATAGTCGAGATGACCACCCGGCTGCAGCTGAGACAGGAGGCCTTGGAGAGGATGAACCGGCAGCATGCCCAAGAGGGGCCTACGCCTGCGGTACCCGCTTCACTGGTACCTGCTGCTGCTGCACCGGACTGTCCTCAGGCAGCACCCATCTATATTTCCAAGCGGTCCATACAGCTGGTCGCGGCCCGCCAGGAGGAGTCCCCGGAGACCCCGGGAGCCGAAGCTGCGCTATTGCCTGGACCTGACGCGGCTGCGCAGGTCCCACCGAAGACCCCTGTGGACCCAGAACTATCACCCGATTCCCCACCGCCGGCACCCAGACCAGCCATTCTGGTGGATATTCCGGCAGCGGCCCATCGCTTCAAGCCTGCACAGGAGCCGGAACACCGCCAGGAGGCCCCAGGTAGGACTGCAGCCCCTGAACCTGGGAAGGCCCTGGGTTGTACGCCAGTAGTAGCAGCAGGGCAGGTTGTGCTGGACCTTGTCTGGGACCGGGATGCTAGTCCCGTGGGTGAGAGCAGGTCCTGGGAAGAGCGGGAGGAAGAAGAGAACTGGGCCAGCTGTCAGGCCACTATCCGGCAGCTGGCAGCTGAATATCGGGAGAGGGAGCAGAGAAACCCGGTACCGAGTACCCCACAACCCTGGGAGGGTGACCCACAAGCACAATTATGTGTTTTTTCTTTGTATTTTTGCATTCTGTGTAAGCTGGGGTGTGGCCTCCCTCTCCTGAGCTGGAAATTGTATTTAGAAGCTTCCCCTGACTGGTGTCCACTGGTTGGGACCCGGTCCTTGTCTGCCCTTATTCACACAGACGTCATCTTTGACAAATGATAAGGTTATTAATACTAGACAGTGTAGGACCACCCCGACCACAGAGTCACCTTGTCGATGGTGGGACAGCTTTTATGCTATGTTTGATCAAATACAGTATTACTAAGAACTCTGTATGATTTAAATGCACTTTTGCTTTAATAATAATAATAATAATCTTTATTTATATAGCGCCAACATATTCCGCAGCGC
Organism: Dendrobates tinctorius; assembly: GCF_039654945.1. NCBI lineage: Eukaryota > Metazoa > Chordata > Amphibia > Anura > Dendrobatidae > Dendrobates > Dendrobates tinctorius. Next base: position 36,243,264 of record NW_027361829.1, read on the forward strand.
TTTACAGTTTAACAGTTTCAAAACACAAGTCATAAGTAACAACGCTAACAATACAATAATTAAAGCAAAATAAGACGAAATAAGACGACCCTGCTCGTGAGAGCGTACAATCTACAATGAGGTGAGGGAGATACAGAGTACAGGTGTGTATTTACAATGGTGTATTTACAATGAAGGTCCAGCCATTTTGCGGGAGTGAAGGATGGATGGAGATAGTGAATGGGCTACACACGCACACTTACACAGAGAATGACTTTGATTAGTGAATGTGATAAGCCGCTCTGAACAGGTGTGTTTTGAGGGAGCGCCTAAAACTATGCAAATTGTGGATAGTCCTGATTTCTTGGGGTAGAGCATTCCAGAGGATAGGAGCAGCACGGGAGAAGTCTTGGAGTCGGGAGTGGGAGGTACGGATTAGTGCAGAGGTTAGTCGAAAGTCGTTTGCAGAGCGCAGCGATCGGCTAGGCCGATAGACAGAAATGAGAGAAGAGATGTAAGGGGGTGCCGCACTGTGGAGAGCTTTGTGGGTGAGAACAAGTACTTTGAATTGGATCCTATAATGAATGGGCAGCCAATGTAAGGACTGGCGAAGAGCGGACGCGTCCGAGTACCGATTACCCAGATGGACGATCCTGGCTGCTGCATTGAGTATGGACTGGAGAGGGGATAGTCGAGTGACGGGGAGGCCAATTAATAGAGCGTTGCAGTAATCCAGGCGAGAGTGGATCAATGCAACAGTGAGGGTTTTTGTTGTTTCCATAGTGAGAAAAGGGCGGATTCTAGAGATGTTCTTTAGGTGTAAGCGGCAAGAGCGGGCAAGGGATTGTATATGGGATGTAAAGGAGAGATTGGTGTCAAACATAACACCCAGACAGCGCACCTGCTGCCGGGGTGTTATTGTGGTACCACCCACGGAGAGGGAAATGTCAGATTTAGGGAGGTTAGTAGACGGCGGGAGCAGAAGAAGTTCAGTTTTGGAGAGGTTGAGTTTCAGATAGAGAGCGGACATGATATTGGAGACTGCGGACAGACAGTCACTGGCGTTCTGTAGTACAGCGGGGGTGAGGTCGGGGGAAGACGTGTATAGTTGTGTGTCATCAGCATAAAGATGGTACTGAAAGCCAAATCTGCTGATGGTCTGTCCAATTGGGGCCGTGTAGAGAGAGAAAAGAAGGGGGCCAAGGACTGAGCCCTGAGGTACCCCGACAGCAAGAGGAAGAGGAGATGACGTGGAGCCAGAGAACAAAACACTGAAGGAGCGGTCAGAGAGATAGGAAGAGAACCAGGAGAGTGCAGTGTCCTTAATGCCTAGTGACTGGAGCCTAGAGAGTAGGAGATGGTGGTCAACAGTATCGAAAGCTGCAGATAGGTCAAGAAGAATGAGCAGAGAGTGGTCACCGTTACGTTTTGCTGTCAGAAGGTCATTGGTCTCTTTGATGAGTGCAGTTACAGTCGAATGTAGGGGGCGGAAGCCGGACTGTGAAGGGTCTAGAAGGGAGTGAATGGAGAGGTAACGGGTAAGGCGGGAGTAAACTAGGCGTTCCAAAAGTTTAGAGATGAAAGGGAGATTGGAGACTGGTCTGTAGTTGTTTGTGCAGGATGGGTCGAGAGCAGGTTTCTTTAGTAGTGGAGTAACGATGGCGTGTTTGAAGGAGGATGGGAAAATGCCCGAGGAGAGGGAGAGATTAAAGATTGTAGTTAGGTGGGTTGTGACGACTGGAGAGAGAGACTGGAGGAGATGTGAGGGAACGGGGTCGGTCAGGGTTTGCTTTATACTTATTTAATTATAGCAGGGTTTTTTTCATTTTTTGTTTTAGGTTTTGTATGCTTTTTTGGCCATGTGAACATCCATTTATATGCTGCATGTGTACCAACTCAAACCAAGCTCAATTTTTGTGTTTTTTTCTTTGCATTTTTGCATTCTGTGCAAGCTGGGGTGTGGCCTCCCTCTCCTGAGCTGGAAAATGTATTTAGAAGCTTCCCCTGACTGGCGCCCACTGGTTGGGACCCAGTCCTTGTCTGCCCTTATTCACACAGACGTCAACTTTGACACATGATAAGGTTATTAATACTAGACAGTGTAGGACCGCCCCGACCACAGAGTCACCTTGTCGATGGTGGGACTGCTTTTATGTTATGTTTGATCAAATACAGTATTACAAAGAACTCTGTATGATTTAAATGCACTTTTGCTTTTTGCTTATTTAATTATAGCAGGGTTTTTTTCATTTTGTCTTTTGTAGGTTTTGCATGCTTTTTTGGCCATGTGAACATGCATTTATATGCTGCATGTGTACCAACTCAAACCAAGCACAATTTTTGTGTTTTTTCTTTGTATTTTTGCATTCTGTGCAAGCTGGGGTGTGGCCTCCCTCTCCTGAGCTGGAAATTGTATTTAGAAGCTTCCCCTGACTGGTGTCCACTGACTGGGACCCGGTCCTTGTCTGCCCTTATTCACACAGACGTCATCTTTGACACATGATAAGGTTATTAATAGTAGACAGTGTAGGACTGCCCCAACCACAGAGTCACCTTGTCAATAGTGGGATGACTTTTATGCTATGTTTGATCAAATACAGTATTACTAAGAACTCTGTATGATTTAAATGCACTTTTGCTTTTTACTTATTTAATTATATCGGGGTTTTTTTCATTTTGTTTTTTGTAGGTTTTGTGTGCTGTGCACTCAGTGGTTGTACACCCACACCAGCTCTGCCACAAACTCTGGCCACCGTATCTTCTGGTCTTCCTAAGGGTGTAACATCTGGATTAATGTTCGATTGAAGCTCTGGCAGCCCGGTCTTCCCTTCTACAAGTCTTCCATGATTCACTACTTCATACTATGAATAAAGGGGAAAGTGTGCGACAGAAATGCCTTGTTTTCTAATTTACTTTCAGATGTATTTGCTCATACTTATGGATTTATAATAAATTATTTTTTACTCATTGCTGTAAAATGCCTCTATTGTCGTCTGTTAAAATACTGCAGTTCTTATTCTATATCTTCAGCCAATTAACAATTTGTGATGTTTCCTCGAAATCATCTCTAGGTCTTGCATCATAATAGGATTTGCTATAATCCTTCTTAATTGAAAACTATTTCTTTGTGGTTTGAATTTAATTAAATATTATGTCACACAAAGTGTTTCCTTTTTAACATTTCATTTGTTGCCACTTCCATAGTCTTGTTTCTTGTCAGAATGAGCAGACTTTGATACGTGTCCTGTTTAACAACCTCACAAAGAGTTATTGTAAAAGTAAAATGCAGAGCTCCATCTGAGAGCAGAAAAATACCATGCATGAAATTTCTTAAAATCTAGAGTGTTACATGAATACATTTTCAGCCATGACCAAAATATTACCATTTTAAAGCATGCTGAAGAATTAGACATGGTGCATTCAACTGGCTTGGCGGTCGTATGCACTGGCGTGGCCTAGATATTTTATTCTTCACAGTATATCCAAGAACTTGTATTAAATGTCAGAATTTTATATGTATCATTATCTAAAATTCCAAGATACACATTTAATTTCAACTTACAGATACAAAATTGAATCCAGTGTACCTAAAACTTAATGAACAATGTGTATTCTTGTAGCAGGACCAGTGCAGGAATCCTCGATGCAGAAGCTTCAGTTCGGTGAAGATGTCAAAATCGTATAATTTATTTTTTTTAACTCACAGTATATAGCGCCATTATATTCCACAGTGCTTTACAGACAACATGATCACATTCTAAATTCCCTACCAGTATGTCTTTAGAGTGTGGGAGGAAACCGGAGAACCTGGAGGAAGCCCACGCCAACACGGAGAGAACATGCAAACTCTTTGCAGATATAATCCCTGGTGATCAGTGCTCTAAAGCAACAGGTATAACCACTGAGCCGCTGTGCTGCCCACAACGTATCAAATATTAGAAATGAGATACGAACATTTTTTTTAATTTTCAGCAATTTAGTGTATTGTTAAAAATATGTAAAGACAGAATCTATTTTTCTCATCTAAAATGAAATAAAGCATAAGGCACGGTTCACATCTGTGTTGTGAATTCAGTTTTTCTGTTTCGCCACAGAAAGAGAAAATAAATAAAAAGCGTTACCCAATGGGTTCACCGTCCTCTTTGGCTCCCTTTTATGCATTTGGCTAAGAATAGTGCAGAATGCAGCGACAAGACCTCAGATAAGTCATGCATCCCAAATCATTTGTACAACTTGTGTGTAACTTGCTGGTGCACCACTGTTCACAGCTGTGATAGGCCTGACAGACAGACAGACAAATCTCGGATGGATTGTGTGTGAGTCAAAGTTGGACAGGACTTGCATGTATTCCACTTGTAATTTAAAACCAAAAGTGCAATATTTTTGGATTTTTTTGTAACGGCTGTGTCGCAGTTATGGTCGATTGCAACATGATCCACTGACTATCATTAGATGTAAATTGAATTAAAACAGCGCTCACTAGGAAGTAGCAACTAAATCTACACTTTATTCCTCTATACTGTATGTGGAACAATAAAGTATACATTTACTACTTATTGAGTAGTGTTGTCTTTAATAGATTTGGATGCAACTGCATCAGTGGATTCCTTGGTACAGATGAGCAAATTTGTTCGGATTTTGGTCCCGAATCTGATTTTGACATATTAGGGCCATATTCGCACACTATTCGGGCCGAATGTATGTGTTGTGATCGGTTCCGAACATATTCGGTAATTTCTACTCCCATTGACTCTAATGATGTTCGGCGGTGTTCGACGAATATTGCAAAAACAATATTCGCTGCCAATCGTATTCAGACCCGAATCCGAACAAATTCGCTCACCTCTATTCCTTGGGCCTATCTACACTGTCACGCTTGTTTAAGCCTAATGTGTGCTGCAGACACACACATGTGATTGATGTAAAGATGAACAGATCAATATGCAGAGGCTTGCATCGAATTTCCTGAAATTCGAAGTTTCACGCAAATTCAAACAATTAGAAATTCGATTTGCGGTTCACAAAACAAAAAAAAAAATCTATTTTGGCACCATTTCCAACAAATCTGAAGCATCATAGAATAGGCAAATGTCATTTTGAATTGCCATGCAGGCCTTGCCATAATGCCCTGCACTTATGACATCTTACAGACTATCATACCATGTGGATTATATACAAAAAAATAGTTCAAACAAGACCATGAATAAAGATAAAATTCCAAAGTTTATTGAATAGTAATTATTAAAATCATAAAAATTGACCAGCTGAAGCAATGCAGCGGTACACAACACAGATGATGTGCTTGGGGTACTGTACGATTGCAAATAAAATTGCAATAAAACTTCCAAAAAAATTGCATAAAGTACAAAGGACAAGAAGAGAGAGTAAACAGCTTACATGTCCCAATATGTTAATAGGAGACAATACATAATAAATAGCACCAAAAAGCCGTAAGGTATAAATTCTAGTCCACATACAGTGGATATGGAAAGTATTCAGACCCCTTTACATTTTTCACTATTTGTTTCATTTCAGCCATTTGGTAGATTCAAAAAAGTTCATTTTTTTTCTCATTAAATGTACACTCTGCACCCCATCTTGACTGAAAAAAAACAGAAATAAAAACATTTTTGCAAATTTATTAAAAAAAGAAAAACTGTAAAATCACATGGTTATAAGTAGAGTTGAGCGACTTTTGGTTTTTTAGGGTCGAGTTTCGTTTTGTGAAACCCGACTTTTCCAAAAGTCGGGTCGAGCAAGATCGTCCGATTATAGGGAAAAGTCGGGGTCGTCCCGAAACACGAAACCCAATGTAAGTCAATGGGGAATAAAAGTCGGCAGTGAGAGGAGGACAGGAAACACACCTACAGTGCCCATTTGAATGCCAAAAGCATCAATTCTTCTTACTTAAGCTTGTCAACCGTAATTAACTTCATAATACAAGTTACGCACTGAAAAATGGGGGTTATTTGGCTAAAGTTGTGGGGGGGAGGGCTGGCTGCAGGTTTTCATGTGCCCTGGGCGAAAGAGCGCCCCTTTAACACATACCACAACTCATCATGCTCCGATACGGCAGAGTAATAGCGGTATAGTACAATGAAAAATACTTCACTTTTTGCATCTCATGACGAGGCCCATCTATTTCTCCATACAGAATCATTGGTCCCATATAATGTTTTAAACAGTATATGATGAGCTCCACATAATGCTACAGTATATGTTGGTCCCCATGGATGAAGCTCCACTGTCTTTTGGGCCCAAATAATGCTCCAAACATAATGGGCCCCATTTCTAATGCTCTAGTGTATAATGGGCCCTGTAAATGCTGCTCCAGTGTCTGATGTCCACCTTTGGAATGTTCCAGTGTATGGTGGGCCCCATCTATCATTCTCCAGAGTATAGTGCTCCCCAAAAATTGCTGTCCCAACATTGAAAACAATCAAATAAGTCTCCTCGCTAGGGAATCCCTGTACTTGTCTGGACTCCTCGTCGTCCCCATCTTCCATCTCACTGCACAGTATTTCAACTTTGCAAGTGCTGTGATCCTGAGCAAGCAGGGGGGGCCCACTCATTGGCGACGGCACTGGCACAGGGCCCCTGATAGTACGGTGGTGTGTCTGATGGCGGGTGGGCCGAACCTGCACTTTCATCTGCAGCTTCCTCTTTGTCACCGTGTAAGATGGAACTGTATATGGGAAGGGTAACCTGAGTTTCATCAGGGTCAGATTCAGGCCGTGTAGCGTGCGAGGGGAATGTAGTGGTCTGGGTCAATGTACCAGCAGATTCATCGAGCAGTGGCTGGGCATCAGTGCACTTGTGTCGCCCCCAGGAGTACGGTCGCCACAGTGGCATTACCTTCTTCCTAGGGAGTGTGATGTCATGCTTGGGAGCAAAGAACGATCTCTCTAGCAGGTTAACTGATTGGGCGGCGTTATTCCCACGAGTCATGACCCTCCAAACAGCGTTCATGAAGGCAAAGTGTTTGTTTTACGTGGGCAGTATGGTTGCAAAGCTGAACCTTAAAGGAATGTCCAGAAGGGCACCACCAGGAGTGGAGCCTACGGTTAAATTCGACTCCACCTGGGAAACCTCAACCATGCCAGCTACAGAACAGATGCACACATTGCAAGCTTAATTCCGTTAACGAACGAGACTCCGTCATGCCCCGCGGTCTGAGTCCGGCTTACTAGAGGGACACGTGAGGCTCTGGCACATGAGATTGGCCAATAACTGGTGTGTCATGCCCTTACATGTCCGTGGCTGCATGTGCGCTACACTGAAAAGGCCAGCGTTTGTCGCTTACAGGAGCAGATAACCCGCTGAGCAACGTTAGTGATGGGGATCACTGATTACAATTATTACCCGCGAACAATGATTTCCCAGTAAGTGCAGGTCAACTGCAGTTCCGGAATTAGGCCTAACCGTCATTCCTGAAAAAATGAAAAACTTACGTGTGCAAACCACAGGTGCTGTAGCTTGCTTAACAGCTCGCCAGCCGTTCTCACGCCCAGTATGGATTACACGTGATTGCACAAAGGTGAGAAAGGGTACCGTATCCCCAGATAACATGTATGGATAGCGTACACATTCAAACTATATGTCTATACATCAGGAGGCAAGCTCAGACGGTGTTAGGCCCAGTATGGATTGCACGTGATTGCACAAAGGTTAGAAAGGGTACCATATCCCCGGATAACATGTATGGATAGCGTACACATTCAAAATATATGTCTATACATCAGGAGGCAGGCTCAGACGGTGTTAGGCCCAGTATGGATTGCACGTGATTGCACAAAGGTTAGAAAGGGTACCATATCCCCAGATAACATGTATGGATAGCGTACACATTCAAAATATATGTCTATACATCAGGAGGCAGGCTCGTACGACTGCGCTCTGTGGACGAGCTTTCGCTTCTGGAGGAGGATGTGGAGGGGGAGGAGGGTCGAACGCCTACAGCCAACTGTTTCCTATACCGTGGGCTAGGCAGCACTGTCCCACCACCGCTGTCCCCTGTGGACCCTGCATCCACCACATTAACCCAGTGCGCAGTGATGGACACGTAACGGCCCTGGCCATGCCGACTGGACCATGCATCAGTTGTGAGGTGCACCTTTCCGCTCACTGACTGCTTGAGTGCATGGACAATGCGGTCTTTCACATGATGGTGGAGGGCTGGGATGGCTTTGCGAGAGAAGAAGTGGCGACTGGGTAGGTCATAGCGTGGTACTGCATAGGCCATGAGTTCGCGGAAAGCTGCGCTTTCCACCAACCGAAAGGGCATCATCTCAAACGAGATTAGTTTGGCAATGTGGGCGTTCAAACCCAGTGTACACGGATGAGAGACTGAGTACTTTCTTGACCTACTCATAGTGTCTGGGAGGGTGAGCTGGACTTGAGAGCTGCATATGGTGGAAGTAGCGGTGGACAGGGCGGACTGAGAGAGGGTTGATGATGGTGATGGAGTTGGTGTTCTTTCTGATGGCCTAGAATCAGTCTTTCGTTGATATAACAGTGGGATTCCCTGACTGCTGTGGCCTTGCAACGACACCTCAACATTTGCTGCTGTGCTAACCGGTGGGCTTACAGTGGGGGAAACAATGTAGCGTTGCTGACTACCTTCGTTGTGATCAGTTGCACATGTGGCACTTGAGGTTTGGTGTTGTGTCCACGCTTGCAAGTGCATGCTGGTTAAATGTCTAAGCATGCAACTGGTATTCAAATTTTTCAGATTTTTCCCTCGGCTAAAGGTCTTTGCGCACTTCTTACAGATAACCTTGGCCTGATCATGAGGATTTTGTTCAAAAAAGTGCCACACTGCACTCTTCCTACTTTGGCAGACATTTTGCGGCCTAGCACGCTGTGATGTTTTGACCCTCTGGACAAGCTGTCCAGCAACTCTTTTGATTTTTGGAACCTGTCTTTGGAGTGCTCCGGGCCTGCCAGATAACAGCTGTTGCGATGTCGATGTCTGCAGTGGATGCTCCTCATCTGAGCTATTGGAAGCAGCACCCTCTTACCCCAATGGATGCCAATCTGGGTCAACAACTGGGTCATCCATCACCTCCTTCAATGTCATGTGCACCTTCCTCTGTGTCACCGTGTATGGTGGTATAGTGTGCGGGAAGGGGCACCTGAGTCTCATCAGGGTCAGAATCTGGCTCTGTACACTGCGAGGACAATGTAGTGCTCTGGGTGAATGTACCAGCAGAATCATCCATCAGCGGCTTGTGGACACTGGACACTTTTGGATTGTGTGAGGCCCAATGAATATCTGAGCGCTATGTGACAGGCTCGATGGCACAGCTATGACCAAAGTGACTAGAGGATAAGTGAGATTTTGAATTTCAGCAGACACTTGTGGACACTGGACACTTTTGGATTGTGTGAGGCCCAATGAATATCTGAGCGCTATGTGACAGGCTCGATGGCACAGCTGTGACCAAAGTGACTAGAGGATAAGGGAGATTTTGAATTTCTGCACACACTTGTGGACACTGGACACTTTTGGATTGTGTGAGGCCCAATGAATATCTGAGCGCTATGTGACAGGCTCGATGGCACAGCTGTGACCAAAGTGACTAGAGGATAAGGGAGATTTTGAATTTCTGCACACACTTGTGGACACTGGACACTTTTGGATTGTGTGAGGCCCACTGAATATCACAGCGCTATGTCACAGGCAGAAATTGGCTAGTGTATCACAAACTACAAGGTGTATGTAGAATTGGGCAGAATAGGAATCTCCCTAGAGTGCAGGTCTGTAAGAACGGAACATGTCCTCGTTTTATTCTCACAGAGTGACACACTGATAGCTTCACTGTGGCTGTGATAACAGCCGTTACACGGTACTGTGTGAGGAGCGTACACCGCTGTATGGTGTGAAAAAATGCACGCTCAGTACCTCAGCAGGACAAAAAAAAAAAATTGGGATTGCTTTTAAAAAAGCAGTTTGCGGAGCAGTGGGTAAACAGCAATGCAGGAATGTCAGGAAGCCTTAGAAGGCAGCCCAACAACCAACACCACTGATACACCACTATATAGCCTCCCCTTGCACTGCACACACAGTGACTGGTGTGTTGTACAGGCAAAATCGCTAGCAGCAGAAGCAGTTTTTTTTTGTTCTCAGCAGGACAAAAAAAAAAATTGGGATTGCTTTTAAAAAAGCAGTTTGCGGAGCAGTGGGTAAACAGCAATGCAGGAATGTCAGGAAGCCTTAGAAGGCAGCCCAACAACCAACACCACTGATACACCACTATATAGCCTCCCCTTGCACTGCACACACAGTGACTGGTGTGTTGTGCAGGCCAAATCGCTAGCAGCAGAAGCAGTTTTTTTGTCTTCTTCCCTGCCTAACGCTCTCCCTACAGAATCAGCAGCAACCTCTCCCTATACTGAGATCGGCAGAAGTAAGATGGCGGTCGGCGTGCATGCCCTTTTATACCCCCTGTGACACCCACCAAAGCAAGCCAATCACTTGCATGCCCTTCTGAAAGATGGTGGTGACCCGTGCCTATGTCATCACGTTGCCCACAGTGTCCGTGGATCCTGATTGGCTGAAAAAGAGCCCAAAACAAACTTTTGAAACGCGACTTTGGCGCGTAAGTCGCCGACCCTCGTGGCCGACCTCATCCTAGGGTCGGGTTTCGTTTCATGAAACCTGACTTTGCCAAAAGTCGGCGACTTTTGAAATTTTTCGACCCGTTTCGCTCAACTCTAGTTATAAGTATTCAGAACCTTTGCTCAGTATTGAGCAGAAGCACCCTTTCAGCTAGTACAGTCATGAGTCTTCTTGGGAATGATGCAACAAGTTTTTCACACCTGTATTTGGGGATTCTCTGCCATTCTTCCTTGCCGATTCTTTCCAGTTCTGTCAGGCTGGATGGTGAACGTTGGTGGACAGCCATTTTCAGGTCTCAATTGTGTTTAGGTCAGGGCTCTGGATGTCCCAGTCAAGAATGGTCACAGAGTTGTTTGGAAGCCACTCCTTTGTTATTTTAGCTGTGCGCTTAGGGTCATTGTCTTGTTGGAAGTTGAACCTTCGGCCAAGTCTGAGGTCCAGAGCAATATGGAAGAGGTTTTCATCCAGGATATATCCTTATTTGACCACTTTTATGTTTCCTTCAATTGCAACCAGTAGTCCTGTCCTTTCAGCTGAAAAACACCTTCATGCAACCAGTAGTCCTGTCCTTACAGCTGAAAAACACCTTCATAGCATGCTACCACTGTGTTTCACTGTTATGATTGTATTCGGCAGGTGATGAACAGTGCCTGGTTTTCTCCACACATATCATTTAGAATTATCACCTTTAGGCTCACTCTGCTTAATCACGATGCTAGCCCACACAGGTATAGACTGATAAGTGCAATATTCTTCCACAGCTATCTAATACCAAAGCTCACTTCAGAGGATGGGGAGTGACACTTCTTCTTGACTGGTCACTAAAATTGCTCAATCCAGTATCACAAGCAAAATCCTCAGCGGCATACTATATGCTAGGTGATGACACTAAATAGTGACCCACCCAATAAACAAAAAAACACCAGCTCCAATGAGACCATGTGTATAAAAGGAGGAAAAAGTGCACTTTGGTGGATCTAAGTAAAACATGCAATTTTATTAGTACAATATAAGAGAATAATTTCATCAATAACTCAGTAGTGAAGATAGTAATGTGACATAGCAGTAGGATAGAACAGAAAAACCAGGGTTATGGACCCCTCACATTGCACATATTCCATACGCATACAAAGTGCTAGTGCAATGATATTATGGACAAGGATAAGCACCCCAGAACATGTAACCCAATAAAGATAATAAGACAATTTTAGGTCATTATAATAATCACAAAAATGGGGGCAAAGCTTACCGAATGCATTGTTTTACATCAATCCAGTATCAGCCTGGGTCACCTAGGCACTGAGGGATCCCTAGGTGAGGAAGAAAAATATTCAGAATTGAGAGTACTCAGTGGTTGACACCTTTTAATGGCTAACTGAAAAGATGGTAACAAATTGCAAGCTTTCGAGACTACTCAGGTCTCTTCATCAGGCATTGACTAATGCAAAATCTGAAGATTCACATATTTATGCACAACACAGAAATAATGCAATAGATAAGACAAATGACGTTAAGCAGAACTATAATTATGGGAGAGTGATGGACAGTTATGGCCATAAATATTGGAACAGTTCATAGATAAGGAGTATGAAAGTTTTATAGTCCTCTGATTGGGGTCTGGTTCTGTGTTGTGATGCCCCACAAAGTCTTAGAGCAAAATCATTACAGAACCTGACATGAAATTACAGATTAGTGTAAGTGTGTAAAATTTGAGACATGTAGGTGTTACATTAACGGGTATATTCCTGGAAAAAAATTGCGTGGGCTCCCCACCCCAGAAAAAGCGCATCTGTAAGATGAAGGCTGGGGGCAGATGTTTGTAGCCATAGTGGAATTAACCTTAGTACCTCCCTAGGCTATTAATATTTGCCCTCAGTCACTGGCAGAGGCTCCCCAAATGTATGGAGGAAGGTGTAGTTGTCAGATAAGACCAAAATGAAACTTTTTGGCCACCAAGGTAAATGCTATATCTGGCACTAAACCAACAAAGCTTATCACCCAGAGAACACCATCCCTACTGTGAAACATTGTGGTGGCAACTCCATGCTGTGGGGATTTTTTCTTACAACAGGCACAGGGAAAATGGTCTAAGTCCAGGTGAAGATGGATGGTGTGAAATACAGGGATATTCTTTAGCAAAACCTGTTTGAGTCTGTCAGTGATTTGATACTGGGATGGAGGTTCACCTTCCAGCAAGTTAATGACCCATAGCATACTGCTAAAGTAACACTTGAGTGGTTTAAGGAGAAATGTGTAAATGTTTTGGAGTGGCCTAGTTGAAACCTAGACTTTCTTTTTAACACAACTATTAACAACCTCATTGATAGCATTGCAAGGCGTGTAAGTGCTTGTTATTTTGCCCTTTGTGCTCATTCTTGGTACTTAATAAATCAAGATCTTTTGAAAAATTTGCTTCATTTTTTAGATATCATTATCATGTCTATCAGTCCTGTGATTTCCATAACTCTATGACTTTTCCTTCTTGGTGCTGAAATTTCAATGTAGAGTAGTGTATGTTGTTTTACCATTTGTGTTTTAATTTTGATCCTGCTTTGTCTAAAATTGATTTAGCTATTAGCAAATAATGATGATGAACCACAATGCATGAGCTACAGGTTGCGTTGACATAGATATTATTATGCTGAAAAAATAGTGCTGTGTGGCGGCCATTGTTGCTGTGGTTCTGTGCTGGTGGGGCAGTGTGGTCTGGAGTCAAGGGGACTCTGTCTTGCCGCATGGGTGCTGTGAGACACCAGGCCTTCTGCGCTACTGCTGCATTGCCGCTGTGGTGTGGTCGGCGCACGGCTCCACTCCGTGGGGGTGATGGAGACTCCTTTCATTTGGTGTTGGTGCTGTGTGGTGGCCATTGTTGCTGTATTGCGCTGGTGGAGTGGCGCGATCCAACGATACCACCAGGCTGTCTACTCTGCTGGTGCATTGCTGCTGTGGTGGTGGTCGGCGCATGGCTCTGTTCTGTTAGGGCGGTAGGACGAGGTTTGCCATGACGTGACAGTGGGCTTCATACAGTTTGATCAGAATGTTAAGCTAAGAATCTCACGTTCAGTTATAATTTTGCCTAGCGGCATTAGATCATTGCATGGTTTTTGGAGGTGCTGTCCTCTCTCTTTTTTCAGCATAGATATTATTATTATTAATAAGATTCTATCCAAGCATTTTGAAGATCATTCTTACTACTTACGCTCTTGTTAAGTCCAGTTTAAGTATCTTTCTTTGTGGCAGTAACCTACTGCTAAAAGATAATATCATGCTGGTGAAGGTGCTGACCCCTAAAAAATATGATTATACATGCTTACTCTGTGTCTAATAGGCTGCTTAAACTCACAATGATATGTTTCTATTTTCTCTATACATTTTGTAATTGTTTACTCTAAAGTATTTTGCTGAGGAGTCAAAGCCATTAAAATCTGAAGGCTCAGTAAACCCTGGATATCCCTTTTCAGCATGCTTGTTAACACTTCCACATAATTCTAACAGATGGTAAGACATGACTTCCTCTACAAAGCCTGGGCCAGCTTGTGATCAGTGTCATATTTATCCATATGTTTTATGGTTCTAAACTAAATTATTATTCTAGCTGTGTTGTGAGTGCTGACATTTTGTTAATAATCTCTATAGTTCAGCTTCCTATTATATCTGATTCTGCATTATTATTTTCTTCTACTGAAAACATTATTATTTTCTTCTATTTCGATTCTATTTCACCAGGTATATTTCATTATTAGACTTTGTATTGTTGTGACTTGCTTATTTTGTTGGAATATTTATTTCTTGTCTTTTGTTTTAACTTTTTTTACCTGGTTTTTTTTCTCACTAGGGCTTAGTTTTAGCATAATGTCCTTATCTTGTAGGGGTGGGGGCTTTAAAAAATAATTGTTTGTTGGCAACCTATCCCCCTGTGTGATATGACAACAATGTAAAACAAACAAGAGGAAGTAGTAATAAACATTCACAAACATGATTGCTTGTATGAACATCCTCTCTTGTACTCTGCTACAGTCATGGCCGAAAGTGTTGGCACCCTTGAAATTGCTCCTGAAAATAGAGTATTTCTCCCAGAAAATTATTCCAATCACACATGGCTTGTTATACACATGCTTATCTCATTTTTGTGTATTGGAAAAAAAACACAGAAAAAAAAGGCAAATTGGACATAATTTCACAAAATCCTCAAAATGGGCCGGACAAAATTGTTGGCATCCTCAACTTAATATTTGATTGAACACCCCTTGGAATAAATAACTACAATCAAATCAATCACTTCATATAGCCATCAACAAGGTTTTTTTTTTACACCTGCCAACAATAATTTTAAGATCTTTACATAGGTATACAATGGGATTTAGATCCAGAGACACTGCTGGCCTCTTCAGAACTCCCCAGAGCTTCGCTTCCATCCATTTCTGGGTGCTGGGAGCCCGACTTCCCGTATCGTCGAGCAGCGCTTATGAAAGTTTTTTACCTAGATGATCCTTATGAGCTCATATATAGATATGATATTAATTTAATATATATGCACATTAATTAATTACAATTTTTTTTTGTACAATTCATGTTCTTTAGTAAAAGATTTTTAGGTTTATATCTCGGCAGGGACATATTCAGGGGGAGGAAGGCGGAGATTTTTCCCTGGGAAATGGAGTGCCTTTGGGTTACCTCATGCAGCAGTCTGAGGTGTCTTCTAGGCTGTAGCATTTTGCCACTTGGTAGTAGGATTCACCATTCTTCTAGTTGGTTGTTAAACTGACTAAGGGCACCGTTACACCTAGCGATGCACCAGCGATCCCGACCAGCGTTATGACGCGGTCAGGATTGCTGGTGCATCGCTAGGTGGTCGCTAGTGAGCTGCCACACAGGCAGATCTCATCAGTGACATCGCTGGGGACGGGGATCGTTACTTACCTGTCAGATGGGGCGATCCTGCGTCCTCCCGCCCGGCTCCACGCGTCGCTCGTCGGCGCCACAGGAAGCCCCAGCAGGAAGTGGCCGACGAGGAATGGTCCAGGAGCTTCTCGCGCAATCAGCGATAACCAGCGGGGGAGCCGGTCATAGGTAAGTATCACATGCAGCGATATCGCTAGCAATATCGCTGCAACGTCACAAAATCGGTGACTTTACAGTGATATTGCTAGCGATATCGCAGTGTGTAACGGGCGCTTTAGAGTACCTGTAAAATAGTTCAGTCTGCACCTGCCATGTCTTTCTGTTCATCAACCTGTCCAGTCTGCACCTGCCAGCAGTTTTCTGCTCTTCAGCTGGTTGAACCTGCACCTGTCTGTGCTCATATCTACATCAGCCAGTCTTGTCTGTATCTATGAACATAAGGATGAGTGACCTCATGGAGATCAACATCCAACACTGCGGAGACACCATCACATGTTTCTCAACGCAGTGATCTAGAGCAATGCCCCCATCCCTTATGGGAAATATGCAAAAGCATGTAAATCAACAGCCGCAGAGACACCATCACATGTTTCTCAACGCAAGCAATGACTAGCCAGGTCTTTCCCCGGGAAGGAACAACCACGGGAAGGGCAGTCTCCAATGAAGGAAACCACCTATGCCAAAACATGGTATCCATCCACAGACAGCTGTTTCGGGGTATTGCCCCTCATCAGTGTGGATTTGGAAACTGGCTAGTAGGAGCAATGCCTAGTGAAAGGCTATGAACATAAGGATGAGTGACCTCATGGAGATCAACATCCAACACTGCGGAGACACCATCACATGTTTCTCAACGCAGTGATCTAGAGCAATGCCCCCATCCCTTATGGGAAATATGCAAAAGCATGTAAATCAACAGCCGCGGAGACACCATCACATGTTTCTCAACGCAAGCAATGACTAGCCAGGTCTTTCCCCGGGAAGGAACAACCACGGGAAGGGCAGTCTCCAATGAAGGAAACCACCTATGCCAAAACATGGTATCCATCCACAGACAGCTGTTTCGGGGTATTGCCCCTCATCAGTGTGGAGTAGGAAACTGGCTAGTAGGAGCAATGCCTAGTGAAAGGCTATGAACATAAGGATGAGTGACCTCATGGAGATCAACATCCAACACTGCGGAGACACCATCACATGTTTCTCAACGCAGTGATCTAGAGCAATGCCCCCATCCCTTATGGGAAATATGCAAAAGCATGTAAATCAACAGCCGCGGAGACACCATCACATGTTTCTCAACGCAAGCAATGACTAGCCAGGTCTTTCCCCGGGAAGGAACAACCACGGGAAGGGCAGTCTCCAATGAAGGAAACCACCTATGCCAAAACATGGTATCCATCCACAGACAGCTGTTTCGGGGTATTGCCCCTCATCAGTGTGGAGTAGGAAACTGGCTAGTAGGAGCAATGCCTAGTGAAAGGCTATGAACATAAGGATGAGTGACCTCATGGAGATCAACATCCAACACTGCGGAGACACCATCACATGTTTCTCAACGCAGTGATCTAGAGCAATGCCCCCATCCCTTATGGGAAATATGCAAAAGCATGTAAATCAACAGCCGCGGAGACACCATCACATGTTTCTCAACGCAAGCAATGACTAGCCAGGTCTTTACCCGGGAAGGAACAACCACGGGAAGGGCAGTCTCCAATGAAGGAAACCACCTATGCCAAAACATGGTATCCATCCACAGACAGCTGTTTCGGGGTATTGCCCCTCATCAGTGTGGAGTAGGAAACTGGCTAGTAGGAGCAATGCCTAGTGAAAGGCTATGAACATAAGGATGAGTGACCTCATGGAGATCAACATCCAACACTGCGGAGACACCATCACATGTTTCTCAACGCAGTGATCTAGAGCAATGCCCCCATCCCTTATGGGAAATATGCAAAAGCATGTAAATCAACAGCCGCGGAGACACCATCACATGTTTCTCAACGCAAGCAAAGACTAGCCAGGTCTTTCCCCGGGAAGGAACAACCACGGGAAGGGCAGTCTCCAATGAAGGAAACCACCTATGCCAAAACATGGTATCCATCCACAGACAGCTGTTTCGGGTAATTGCCCCTCATCAGTGTGGAGTAGGAAACTGGCTAGTAGGAGCAATGCCTAGTGAAAGGCTATGAACATAAGGATGAGTGACCTCATGGAGATCAACATCCAACACTGCGGAGACACCATCACATGTTTCTCAACGCAGTGATCTAGAGCAATGCCCCCATCCCTTATGGGAAATATGCAAAAGCATGTAAATCAACAGCCGCGGAGACACCATCACATGTTTCTCAACGCAAGCAATGACTAGCCAGGTCTTTCCCCGGGAAGGAACAACCACGGGAAGGGCAGTCTCCAATGAAGGAAACCACCTATGCCAAAACATGGTATCCATCCACAGACAGCTGTTTCGGGGTATTGCCCCTCATCAGTGTGGAGTAGGAAACTGGCTAGTAGGAGCAATGCCTAGTGAAAGGCTATGAACATAAGGATGAGTGACCTCATGGAGATCAACATCCAACACTGCGGAGACACCATCACATGTTTCTCAACGCAGTGATCTAGAGCAATGCCCCCATCCCTTATGGGAAATATGCAAAAGCATGTAAATCAACAGCCGCGGAGACACCATCACATGTTTCTCAACGCAATCAATGACTAGCCAGGTCTTTCCCCGGGAAGGAACAACCACGGGAAGGGCAGTCTCCAATGAAGGAAACCACCTATGCCAAAACATGGTATCCATCCACAGACAGCTGTTTCGGGGTATTGCCCCTCATCAGTGTGGAGTAGGAAACTGGCTAGTAGGAGCAATGCCTAGTGAAAGGCTATGAACATAAGGATGAGTGACCTCATGGAGATCAACATCCAACACTGCGGAGACACCATCACATGTTTCTCAACGCAGTGATCTAGAGCAATGCCCCCATCCCTTATGGGAAATATGCAAAAGCATGTAAATCAACAGCTGCGGAGACACCATCACATGTTTCTCAACGCAAGCAATGACTAGCCAGGTCTTTCCCCGGGAAGGAACAACCACGGGAAGGGCAGTCTCCAATGAAGGAAACCACCTATGCCAAAACATGGTATCCATCCACAGACAGCTGTTTCAGGGTATTGCCCCTCATCAGTGTGGAGTAGGAAACTGGCTAGTAGGAGCAATGCCTAGTGAAAGGCTATGAACATAAGGATGAGTGACCTCATGGAGATCAACATCCAACACTGCGGAGACACCATCACATGTTTCTCAACGCAGTGATCTAGAGCAATGCCCCCATCCCTTATGGGAAATATGCAAAAGCATGTAAATCAACAGCCGCGGAGACACCATCACATGTTTCTCAACGCAAGCAATGACTAGCCAGGTCTTTCCCCGGGAAGGAACAACCACGGGAAGGGCAGTCTCCAATGAAGGAAACCACCTATGCCAAAACATGGTATCCATCCACAGACAGCTGTTTCGGGGTATTGCCCCTCATCAGTGTGGAGTAGGAAACTGGCTAGTAGGAGCAATGCCTAGTGAAAGGCTATGAACATAAGGATGAGTGACCTCATGGAGATCAACATCCAACACTGCGGAGACACCATCACATGTTTCTCAACGCAGTGATCTAGAGCAATGCCCCCATCCCTTATGGGAAATATGCAAAAGCATGTAAATCAACAGCCGCGGAGACACCATCACATGTTTCTCAACGCAAGCAATGACTAGCCAGGTCTTTACCCGGGAAGGAACAACCACGGGAAGGGCAGTCTCCAATGAAGGAAACCACCTATGCCAAAACATGGTATCCATCCACAGACAGCTGTTTCGGGGTATTGCCCCTCATCAGTGTGGAGTAGGAAACTGGCTAGTAGGAGCAATGCCTAGTGAAAGGCTATGAACATAAGGATGAGTGACCTCATGGAGATCAACATCCAACACTGCGGAGACACCATCACATGTTTCTCAACGCAGTGATCTAGAGCAATGCCCCCATCCCTTATGGGAAATATGCAAAAGCATGTAAATCAACAGCCGCGGAGACACCATCACATGTTTCTCAACGCAAGCAAAGACTAGCCAGGTCTTTCCCCGGGAAGGAACAACCACGGGAAGGGCAGTCTCCAATGAAGGAAACCACCTATGCCAAAACATGGTATCCATCCACAGACAGCTGTTTCGGGGTATTGCCCCTCATCAGTGTGGAGTAGGAAACTGGCTAGTAGGAGCAATGCCTAGTGAAAGGCTATGAACATAAGGATGAGTGACCTCATGGAGATCAACATCCAACACTGCGGAGACACCATCACATGTTTCTCAACGCAGTGATCTAGAGCAATGCCCCCATCCCTTATGGGAAATATGCAAAAGCATGTAAATCAACAGCCGCGGAGACACCATCACATGTTTCTCAACGCAAGCAATGACTAGCCAGGTCTTTCCCCGGGAAGGAACAACCACGGGAAGGGCAGTCTCCAATGAAGGAAACCACCTATGCCAAAACATGGTATCCATCCACAGACAGCTGTTTCGGGGTATTGCCCCTCATCAGTGTGGAGTAGGAAACTGGCTAGTAGGAGCAATGCCTAGTGAAAGGCTATGAACATAAGGATGAGTGACCTCATGGAGATCAACATCCAACACTGCGGAGACACCATCACATGTTTCTCAACGCAGTGATCTAGAGCAATGCCCCCATCCCTTATGGGAAATATGCAAAAGCATGTAAATCAACAGCCGCGGAGACACCATCACATGTTTCTCAACGCAAGCAATGACTAGCCAGGTCTTTCCCCGGGAAGGAACAACCACGGGAAGGGCAGTCTCCAATGAAGGAAACCACCTATGCCAAAACATGGTATCCATCCACAGACAGCTGTTTCGGGGTATTGCCCCTCATCAGTGTGGAGTAGGAAACTGGCTAGTAGGAGCAATGCCTAGTGAAAGGCTATGAACATAAGGATGAGTGACCTCATGGAGATCAACATCCAACACTGCGGAGACACCATCACATGTTTCTCAACGCAGTGATCTAGAGCAATGCCCCCATCCCTTATGGGAAATATGCAAAAGCATGTAAATCAACAGCCGCGGAGACACCATCACATGTTTCTCAACGCAAGCAATGACTAGCCAGGTCTTTCCCCGGGAAGGAACAACCACGGGAAGGGCAGTCTCCAATGAAGGAAACCACCTATGCCAAAACATGGTATCCATCCACAGACAGTTGTTTCGGGGTATTGCCCCTCATCAGTGTGGAGTAGGAAACTGGCTAGTAGGAGCAATGCCTAGTGAAAGGCTATGAACATAAGGATGAGTGACCTCATGGAGATCAACATCCAACACTGCGGAGACACCATCACATGTTTCTCAACGCAGTGATCTAGAGCAATGCCCCCATCCCTTATGGGAAATATGCAAAAGCATGTAAATCAACAGCCGCGGAGACACCATCACATGTTTCTCAACGCAAGCAATGACTAGCCAGGTCTTTCCCCGGGAAGGAACAACCACGGGAAGGGCAGTCTCCAATGAAGGAAACCACCTATGCCAAAACATGGTATCCATCCACAGACAGCTGTTTCGGGGTATTGCCCCTCATCAGTGTGGAGTAGGAAACTGGCTAGTAGGAGCAATGCCTAGTGAAAGGCTATGAACATAAGGATGAGTGACCTCATGGAGATCAACATCCAACACTGCGGAGACACCATCACATGTTTCTCAACGCAGTGATCTAGAGCAATGCCCCCATCCCTTATGGGAAATATTGTGGATGGTATCCATCCACAGACAGCTGTTTCGGGGTATTGCCCCTCATCAGTGTGGAGTAGGAAACTGGCTAGTAGGAGCAATGCCTAGTGAAAGGCTATGAACATAAGGATGAGTGACCTCATGGAGGGGCAATACCCCGAAACAGCTGTCTGTGGATGGATACCATGTTTTGGCATAGGTGGTTTCCTTCATTGGAGACTGCCCTTCCCGTGGTTGTTCCTTCCCGGGGAAAGACCTGGCTAGTCATTGCTTGCGTTGAGAAACATGTGATGGTGTCTCCGCGGCTGTTGATTTACATGCTTTTGCATATTTCCCATAAGGGATGGGGGCATTGCTCTAGATCACTGCGTTGAGAAACATGTGATGGTGTCTCCGCAGTGTTGGATGTTGATCTCCATGAGGTCACTCATCCTTATGTTCATAGCCTTTCACTAGGCATTGCTCCTACTAGCCAGTTTCCTGCTCCACACTGATGAGGGGCAATACCCCGAAACAGCTGTCTGTGGATGGATACCATGTTTTGGCATAGGTGGTTTCCTTCATTGGAGACTGCCCTTCCCGTGGTTGTTCCTTCCCGGGGAAAGACCTGGCTAGTCATTGCTTGCGTTGAGAAACATGTGATGGTGTCTCCGCGGCTGTTGATTTACATGCTTTTGCATATTTCCCATAAGGGATGGGGGCATTGCTCTAGATCACTGCGTTGAGAAACATGTGATGGTGTCTCCGCAGTGTTGGATGTTGATCTCCATGAGGTCACTCATCCTTATGTTCATAGCCTTTCACTAGGCATTGCTCCTACTAGCCAGTTTCCTACTCCACACTGATGAGGGGCAATACCCCGAAACAGCTGTCTGTGGATGGATACCATGTTTTGGCATAGGTGGTTTCCTTCATTGGAGACTGCCCTTCCCGTGGTTGTTCCTTCCCGGGGAAAGACCTGGCTAGTCATTGCTTGCGTTGAGAAACATGTGATGGTGTCTCCGCGGCTGTTGATTTACATGCTTTTGCATATTTCCCATAAGGGATGGGGGCATTGCTCTAGATCACTGCGTTGAGAAACATGTGATGGTGTCTCCGCAGTGTTGGATGTTGATCTCCATGAGGTCACTCATCCTTATGTTCATAGCCTTTCACTAGGCATTGCTCCTACTAGCCAGTTTCCTACTCCACACTGATGAGGGGCAATACCCTGAAACAGCTGTCTGTGGATGGATACCATGTTTTGGCATAGGTGGTTTCCTTCATTGGAGACTGCCCTTCCCGTGGTTGTTCCTTCCCGGGGAAAGACCTGGCTAGTCATTGCTTGCGTTGAGAAACATGTGATGGTGTCTCCGCAGCTGTTGATTTACATGCTTTTGCATATTTCCCATAAGGGATGGGGGCATTGCTCTAGATCACTGCGTTGAGAAACATGTGATGGTGTCTCCGCAGTGTTGGATGTTGATCTCCATGAGGTCACTCATCCTTATGTTCATAGCCTTTCACTAGGCATTGCTCCTACTAGCCAGTTTCCTACTCCACACTGATGAGGGGCAATACCCCGAAACAGCTGTCTGTGGATGGATACCATGTTTTGGCATAGGTGGTTTCCTTCATTGGAGACTGCCCTTCCCGTGGTTGTTCCTTCCCGGGGAAAGACCTGGCTAGTCATTGCTTGCGTTGAGAAACATGTGATGGTGTCTCCGCGGCTGTTGATTTACATGCTTTTGCATATTTCCCATAAGGGATGGGGGCATTGCTCTAGATCACTGCGTTGAGAAACATGTGATGGTGTCTCCGCAGTGTTGGATGTTGATCTCCATGAGGTCACTCATCCTTATGTTCATAGCCTTTCACTAGGCATTGCTCCTACTAGCCAGTTTCCTACTCCACACTGATGAGGGGCAATACCCCGAAACAGCTGTCTGTGGATGGATACCATGTTTTGGCATAGGTGGTTTCCTTCATTGGAGACTGCCCTTCCCGTGGTTGTTCCTTCCCGGGGAAAGACCTGGCTAGTCATTGCTTGCGTTGAGAAACATGTGATGGTGTCTCCGCGGCTGTTGATTTACATGCTTTTGCATATTTCCCATAAGGGATGGGGGCATTGCTCTAGATCACTGCGTTGAGAAACATGTGATGGTGTCTCCGCAGTGTTGGATGTTGATCTCCATGAGGTCACTCATCCTTATGTTCATAGCCTTTCACTAGGCATTGCTCCTACTAGCCAGTTTCCTACTCCACACTGATGAGGGGCAATACCCCGAAACAGCTGTCTGTGGATGGATACCATGTTTTGGCATAGGTGGTTTCCTTCATTGGAGACTGCCCTTCCCGTGGTTGTTCCTTCCCGGGGAAAGACCTGGCTAGTCATTGCTTGCGTTGAGAAACATGTGATGGTGTCTCCGCGGCTGTTGATTTACATGCTTTTGCATATTTCCCATAAGGGATGGGGGCATTGCTCTAGATCACTGCGTTGAGAAACATGTGATGGTGTCTCCGCAGTGTTGGATGTTGATCTCCATGAGGTCACTCATCCTTATGTTCATAGCCTTTCACTAGGCATTGCTCCTACTAGCCAGTTTCCTACTCCACACTGATGAGGGGCAATACCCCGAAACAGCTGTCTGTGGATGGATACCTTGTTTTGGCATAGGTGGTTTCCTTCATTGGAGACTGCCCTTCCCGTGGTTGTTCCTTCCCGGGGAAAGACCTGGCTAGTCATTGCTTGCGTTGAGAAACATGTGATGGTGTCTCCGCGGCTGTTGATTTACTTGTCTGTATCTATGGCTCCTGTGTTCCTTCAGTGCCCACCTGCATCTACTGCACCTTTCTTTAGGCCGTCCAGCTACCCATCTCTAGGAGGTAAGCTGACATCTTCCCAAGGTCAGTCATGGAGTAGCACCTGGTCCACCTCCTTAGTCCCTTCTCGGATCACAATATCGTCAGCCACCGTGTGTTGGTCCACAGCATAGTGGTTTAACCACCATCCCGTTACATATAACATCTGTGTAAAGCCTTCGTTGCTGTATTTATAAAGTTGCATATACAATTAAAGTTTTTTTCAATGATCAATCTTGAGAATGCTCGATTGGTAATAATCATGCAGTGTTAACAGGCTTTAGTTCATGTAATTAATGAATAAAATGGACGGTTTGAGGGTGAAATGAAATTAAGTGCTGTTGGTTGTTCAGTGTAAATGGATGTTAAATATCTGTTCATAATAGTCATTATCTCAAGCTATGGAAGAAAAATCCAAAATTACCAGATAAGTGTAATTCTTAGATCCACAAGATAACACTATCCAGCATTTATTAAAATGTAAATTCCACTTTATTAGAAAATATTAAAATGACATCAATATGAAGAGGAGACTGAAGTGTAATGGATTTGACTGGACCTACGTGTTTCAAACAAACTTGGTGTTAATCAGGTTATAAGACTTATACCATGATTAAAGACAGCCTGTCATCAGGATTTGTTCACCACAACCTAATGGCCTTGTATGTAAAGGTGAACTCTTGATGATTCAGTACTTATATTTTTTATAGAAATCAATTTTACCATTTTCAAAAATCCATTGTTGAAATTGTTTTCTAATGAGGTGCAAATTCAGTGGGTGGAGAGTGCACCTGCACCTCTCCTGGGTCTTTCCATATTCCTAGCCCATTGCCTGACTTCTGCCTCTGACAGACAGGTCTCTGACACTTGAGTAACCTGTCAGTCAGAGACAGGAGGCAGGCAGCAGGCCGGGAATAGGGAGAGAGGCAGGAGAGGTGTAAAATGTGGTGTACTTGCAACTCATAAGCATAATGTTTCATTAATGGATTTTTCTAAGCAAAACTAATTTCTGCATAGGTCCAGTCCACGTCACTACTTGCTACAGTTTGATCTTCACTTTTAGGAAGTGCTGGATACCATTATCATGTGGATGTGAAGACTTATATTTCTGTTACCTGCTGGTCAGGCGGCTCAAAGCACTTTGTTTATTTGACACACAAAAGATTTCATGAGCAGTGAGATACATAATACCTTTAGAAATACATGAGGCTGTCAAACTCGAGTTAGGAGAGCCATGGCAAGTCCAAGCATTAGCGTTCCAAGATCGGACCAAAATCCACAGACGTGTTTTTGAGCCCTTAGAATACTTCTTTAATTGGTATTCCCATTCCCAAGTTCCTATCCCAATATGCAGTAGCTATAATAATATTAGCAAATACCTCTAATTAGAAATGTAGTATAGTTCTTCTGATTTGCTATGTCACTTATCCCATGTGCAGGCTTTGCAGTAGCTTACATATCCATCGTTACGACCGCTCATATAGTGAAAGTTAGCTTGCTTCCACTGGTCGTACCCATAGATAGCTAAGCTACTGCAATGCCCTGCCAATGGAATAAGTGACATAGCTTATCAGAAAGAACTATACTACATTTCTAATTGAAGATATTTGCTAATATTATTATTGCTACATCTACTACATATTGGGATAGGATCTTGGAGCTGGGAATGCCCCTTTAAGCTCTGAGACATTTGTTCCCATTAGAGATGAGTTGAACTGAATTTGCAGAAAAATGAAACTGCAGATTTTTTTTTGCAATTTTCTTAATGTGAGGTCAGAAAAATGGTGGCTAGATTCCATTTTGTTGAACTGTAAAGGGCCAAAAAAGGAGTTAAAAAAATGAATACTCCCCTCGCCAATTATATCTGTCCTGATACTGTCACTTCCACAACATCAGCAGCTACTTAGCGCCGGGTGAAGATGGTCGAAAGGGACGTTGTGCTTTGGAAGAAGGATGAACGAAAAGGCTGAATGGGAGCGGACCAGACAGTGGGCTGCAGCATCAGCAGGACAGGTGAGCAACCAGGTGATTTCTACTTTTTATTTTTTTACCCTCTCTATTATGCTCTGTATTTTAAAATGTTTCTTTGTAATTAAATGGCAGTCACTAAACAATGTATGGATCTCCACCATTCTACTTCATATACTGTGTACATAGAGCCACTGCCAAAGGCGATAACAGCTGTGGTTGTATGAACCTACGCAGAAATGGTGAAGACACTGACACAGCGGTTTACCAGTTCGCAGTCTATGTGCCAGAAAAAAAGTCTAGAATGTAAATCCCAGAATAATGTTTAAACACATTACTATATTTCACATATTAAAAGCAAAAAATCATTTTATTCTTTAAAGCATTTAACATAGCATTTCAGATTGTAAGAAGGAGGCTTGCATGGTGAATAAACCACCTTTCCTTGGCATGCCACAGCCGGTATGTCAAACTCCAGAAGGAGAAGTGTTACCCCTTAGACCCCAGTCCACCTAGCCAAATCAGTTCTCATACTTTGCACTGACGAGGGGCAATACCCCGAAACACCTAGTCTGCAACTTAAGATTCTGATTTTGCTTTTATCCTAGGTCACATTTCCAGGCCCGTTCAAGGGTCGATAGTGACTTTTAAGATTGCTGCTTCCAATAGGTGGCGCTATAGAGTTCTAGTCCTCTTCCTCACTGAAGAGGCAATTTGCATACTCTAATCCATGACATTACTGGAAATCACACATATGCTAATGTACTGAAAAAAATAGTCACTTCTAATTTTGCTTATTATTCTATTCTATTTTTACATAAATTATAAAGGCAAAGGTAAGAGCGTAAGTGTGTGTGCTATCATGTGAAGTAAATGAAAAGCTACACAAGGCACAAGAATCCTTGTCGTGACTTTGACTTTAGTTTTTCGAATCTTGCTGCCACCTACTGGTTGTATGCGTAGAATACATGTGTGTTTCAGCCATGATTTACACAAGTGCTTTTGCAGCTGTAAGCGTAAGCCAAAAAGTATAAGGTGGAGATCATTAATTCAAAGTCAACTATACTCAACTTCTAGCACAAAATCAAACATAAGAAACTAGCTACAGGGCTATTTGCTTTCACAAAAGAGGTTTGGACGGGCACAGAGGCACTTAAAATTATTTGTTATATCTCTTTAAACGGTGTGCAAATACAAACAGCTGAAAGCTTGTACGGCCTCAAAACTGTGTGCACGGTCTGTCAGAAATGTAATAAGAATGATGCTGCACACAAGTGTATACTGTGC
The DNA here is from genome assembly GCF_039654945.1 of Dendrobates tinctorius. Taxonomy (NCBI): domain Eukaryota; kingdom Metazoa; phylum Chordata; class Amphibia; order Anura; family Dendrobatidae; genus Dendrobates; species Dendrobates tinctorius. The sequence continues at coordinate 36,270,656 of NW_027361829.1, forward strand.
ATCCGGTAGCATTACAGTGTGCGGTTGACCACATTTTTCAATACAGTTTGCCCCACAATTTGTCATATATTTAGGAACCACGTATGCGCAGTATACCATCCTTCTCCGACTCTCCAAGCTGCTGCTTTGTCTCTGCAGCCGATGACTGGATGCGTGTAATATTTTGTCAGCACCACTGTTTTAGGAACAAGCTGTTATATCAGGATGCAATGTTGTAAATTACGGGAAACACAACTGTAAGACACAATGATAATTTCTTAATTTAACACTTACTTTTTGACACCATCTTGTGTGTTATATCCCAGTGTGTTTCAGTGAGGTGACACCACTAGGATGATGTCTTCTATGTTCCATTAGTACTGCATGGTCTACTCTACGCTGTTCTTAAAGAGAACCTGTTAGTAGGATTTTGCAAAGTAAAGTGCAAACAGGGCCATATCGGTGCGGCAATACTGATTAAAATGATACCTGTGGTGAAGAAATCAGTTTTGTGGGTTTTGTGTAATTAGGGTTTGTAATTTTCTTGTAATGATTTATTTGTGCATCGCGGCAGGACCGTGGGCAAGGTCTTATCTTGGTGCTCTGACCCTTCATCTGCCTCCTGTTTTTGAATGTTGAGTCATTGATCTGTCGCTGATCCGTGAGTGACCTGCCTGTTAATTTAAAAATCTCGTCGTCATCTACATTAGGTCCCTAATAAAATGGCGCAGGAGCGGTCAGATCCACAAATCATCGATTCGAGTTCACAATCTGTGGATGTGATCGCGCATGCTCTGATGAAGGCTCCATTTTATTAGAGACCTAATGTAGGCGCCGATACGATATTTAAAATAGGATCCAAAAGATAAAACCCTGCTTACAGTCCCGCCCTGATGCACAATTACAAGAAATTTCCAAACAATGACTGGACCAAAACCACAGCATTGATGTCTTCAACACAGGTATCATTGTTATCAGTATTACAGTACCAATATTGCCATTTGTGTACTTTACTAAGCAAAATCTATTTGACTGGCTCTCTTTAACAAAGCGATAGTTAATAATACAGTACGTAAAATTTAGATTGGTAGATTGCCTATTGGAAAACATAAGGATCAGAGGTCTGAAATCAGCCATGCTGGATCCTTATTTCCCCTGACAATCATTTTTCGGTGGGTCCCGTGCATATTAGACTATTGACCGAACCTAATATCTTTAAACATTTAGCTTCAATTACTGGAGATAAGAGGAATCTCCATTGTTTGAAAATCACTTTGAACAGCTACTTTTCTCCCTTTTGCTTCACATTCTATTCATGTAGCCAGGCCGATACCTACATCATTAATTGTGTCAAAACATCCATAGTGAAAGGGCCAAATTGAGACAAAAACTAATATAAACCTACTTACACTCACAATAACACCAAACATGTTATGTGACCCTGGGAGGTCAAATTACTTAGCAGAAGTAGAGAAAAATTAGGCTTACAAACAGAATCCAGCTGTTCTATTTGTTTTGTCTGCGATGGCATGTTTACTTTTTGTTTTGTGTCATTTAGGTCCCTATAGACCTATTCAACATGAATAAGAACATTGGGGAGATGTCAGACAAAAAAAGTTGGACAAAGCAGCAAAACAGGAGAAAACCAATCCAAATATGGTCCAGGGCGCAGATGTTTCCATGCTGGTTACATTTGACTTCATTATTGGATGTCATGTTTTGCTGAATATAGCCGTTTTACTTTTGTGAAAAATTGCACCTGGCAGCAATATTAATGAGCAATATAATAAAAAATGATTCATTCTGCTTATATTCCCTGGTAACAGCAACAATACCGATCTTTAGGTCTGACAATTTCCAGATGTCGGAAGACTACTACTCTCAGTATCTCTCTAGCGCCTCAGATAATGCCACAGCTGCTGAAATGGAATAATATATGTATTGCATACTGCTATAACAGCATTTTTTTCAGTTTTAAGAAAATTAGAGATTCATTTTTGTATCATAAAAAAATGTTTTGGTTATAATTTTCCCTCGTTTTCTACATTTTAGCTTCATCTCTATGAAGACTGGAAAGCAGGTATTTGGAAGTCGCCTTGCTACACTTGTAAGGAGAGCTTTAAACTAGAACAACATGGGAAGGGAAGCAAAAGACCAGAAAAAGCCATACACCTGACAAATGCTACTGAGAACTCTGCTATTAGAAGTGGAAAGGAAGAACAAAGACGAAAGAATCTAATTAAAAAAAATATTGGAGAAAGAGAAACCAATCACAAACTAAAATGTTTCTATACTAATGCACAAAGCATGGGCAACAAACAAGGAGAATTGGAACTACTAACACAGGAAAAGAAATATGATGTCATTGGAATCACTGAAACTTGGTGGGACAATACACATGATTGGAATACAAGACTAGAAGGATACAACTTATTTGCAAGAAACAGACTTGATAAACGAGGATGGGGTGTCGCATTGTATGTTAGAAATGCGTATATCTGCACAGAGATTGAAGATTCAGAGACTGGGAGTTCTGTGGAAACTGTTTGGGTAAGAATACAAGGACAGAACAATGGAAAGGACACCATTGTAGGCATTTACTACAGGCCGCCTGTGCAAGCTGAAGATATGGATGAACTCTTTATGCATCAAATGGCCAAGTTCTCCAAAAAATATGACATAGTTGTCATGGGAGATTTCAACTATCCAGACATTTGTTGGGAATCTCTCTCAGGCAAAACTAACAGGTCAAGGAAATTCTTATCCTCTCTTGCTGACAACTTTATCTTCCAAAAGGTAAAGGAGAAAACAAGGGGAACTGCTACCTTGGATCTAATCCTTATAAACAGGGAGGAAATGGTTGAGGAGGTAAAAGTGGCTGGGACCCTAGGAGGTAGCGACCATGCTATTTTAGAATTTTGGATAACTAGAGGCGGAAGACCTGTGAAGACTCAGACGTCAAGGTTAGATTTCAGAAAGGCAGATTTTAAGGGATTCAGAAAGAGAATTGGAGGGATCCAATGGCTGGATATCCTTAAAGACAAAAATGTCCAGGAAGGATGGGAAATCTTGAAAAATGAAATTCTCAAAGCACAGTTGTTAACAATTCTGAAAAGAGGGAAGAATAGGAAGCATTTAAGGAAACCAGGATGGATGAACACAGAACTTAAGCACATGCTAAAAAGGAAGCAAAAAATGTTTATAAAATGGAAAGAAGGAGGCATATCTAAAGAAGAATATAATGCTGTCTGCAGAACCTGCAAGGCACAAATCAGATTATCTAAAGCTGAAAATGAATTGAGGCTTGCAAGAGATGTCAAAAGCAATAATAAAGGATTTTGGGGATATGTCAAAAGTAAAAGAAAAGTCAAAGATGCTATAGGATTTTTACAGGATGAAAATGATGAAATGGTAAGACAGGATGTTGAGAAGCCTGAACTTTTAAATTCCTATTTTGCATCTGTTTTCTCTCAGAAAGGAAATGTAACATCAACTGTTATTCACTGTCCTATTAAGGGAATAGAAGAATCCAGGATATCTATAAACAGAAAGATAGTGAGGAAACACTTAGCTAACCTAAATGTATTCAAGTCTCCAGGTCCAGATGAATTACACCCCAGAGTACTGAAGGAGATAGCAGAAGAAATTTTTGAACCCCTCTCCATAATCTTTGAAAATTCTTGGAGAACAGGAGAAGTGCCAGAAGACTGGAGAAGAGCAAATGTTGTTCCTATCTTCAAAAAGGGGAAGAAGGTGGACCCAGGCAACTATAGGCCGGTGAGTCTGACTTCTATACCAGGAAAGATCTTTGAACAAATTATTAAACAACATGTATGTCAATACCTGGATAAGAATGAAGTGATTAAACAGAGTCAGCATGGGTTTGTAACTAATAAGTCATGTCAGACTAATTTAATTTCCTTCTATGATGGTATTACTGATTGGGTGGATCAAGGAAATGCTGTAGATATAGTATATCTTGACTTCAGCAAAGCATTTGACAAAGTCTCTCATACAATCCTTATTGAAAAAATGACTAAGTATGGAATGGACAAGGCAACTGTTAGGTGGATTCATAACTGGCTTAGTGATCGGACCCAAAGAGTGGTCGTAAATGGCTGCACATCCAGTTGGAAGAATGTCTCAAGTGGGGTACCACAGGGCTCTGTCCTGGGCCCTGTATTGTTCAACATCTTTATCAACGATTTAGATGAAGGAATTGAGGGTAAACTGATTAAATTTGCTGATGACACAAAGCTAGGAGGGATAGCTAATACTAGAGAAGAGAGAGAGAGGATTCAAAAAGATTTAAATAAACTGGAGAAGTGGGCAGCAACTAACAGAATGGTTTTTAACAGGGAGAAATGCAAAGTACTACATCTGGGCAATAAAAATGAAAAAAGCATATATAGAATAGGAGGAATAGGGCTAAGTGACAGCACATGTGAAAAAGACTTGGGTATACTAATAGATCACAGACTGAATATGAGTCAACAGTGTGATGCAGCAGCAAAAAAGGCAAATGCAATTCTAGGATGTATTAACAGAAGCATACAGTCTAGATCACGTGAAGTAATTATTTCCCTCTACTCCTCTTTGGTCAGACCTCATCTGGAATATTGTGTCCAATTTTGGGCACCACATTTTAAAAAAGACATCAACAAACTGGAGCAAGTTCAGAAAAGAGCGACCAGAATGGTGACCGGTCTGCAAACCCTGTCTTATGAGGAAAGGTTGCAGGATTTGGGAATGTTTAGTTTGCAAAAGAGAAGACTGAGAGGAGACTTAATAGCTGTCTACAAATATCTAAAGGGCTGTCACATTGTAGAAGGATCAACTTTATTCTCATTTGCACAAGGAAAGACTAGAAGCAATGGGATGAAGCTGAATGGGAGGAGACACAGATTAGATATTAGAAAAAACTTTTTGACAGTTAGAGTGATCAATGAGTGGAACAGGCTGCCACGAGAAGTGGTGAGTTCTCCTTCAATGGAAGTCTTCAAACAGAGGCTGGACAGACATCTAACTGGGATGATTTAGCGAATCCTGCTTTGAGCAGGGGGTTGGACCAGATGGCCCAGGAGGTCCCTTCCAACTCTACGATTCTATGATTCTATGATTCTATGTATGAAACCATTCTGGTGAAGATCAAAGATCTAAAAAGCTGACACAGTTATATAAATTCACAAGCTCTTTAATTTATCTAATTAACTACAGCAATTACCAAAAATCAGCTAAATGAGAATTTGTAATATTTTTCCCAATCATTGGCTCATGTAAAAATGGCAGCAATCAGCCAGCTGATTGGACCGTTTCTACAAGTCTTGAAATAATCTTTGTTGGGAGTACATCTCCCTGAGTAAATAATCATTTTTTCCTCACATAGGTTGTATTTTCCATGTAAAAAGGCCTTCCATTAATATGTACAAGGGGGTATGTCACTGTTAGAGGTGTCTAACAGCGTTCTACTTCCCTTTCTAAATAGAAAACACATGTATACATAATTAAGGCCGGGGTCACACTTGCGAGTGTGATGCGAGAAACTCTCCCGAGTCTCTCGCATCAATACCCTCCATTGCCGCCGGCACTAAGATGGATTTTCATCTTAGGAGGCAGCCTGTATATTCTGTGATGATGCCCAGTTTGTGCTAATATGTCCCCTGAAGAGTCATTTAGTGACGAAACGCATCGGGATGCACAGGGACTTTGTAGGGCTATGGTTTATAGGGATTAGATGTGGACTGCCCTTGTTAGGGCGGGAGTCAAGGGTGTCAGTTGTAGTTCAAACAGGGCTTGTATAGGGTGAACTCCCCTTTTTCCTGACCTGATATGACTCTGATGGGACATCTGATCCTGGACATCCTCCATCTTCATGTGGTGAGATCTTTCCTTTTCACATTTTTTTTGTTGATGGGTTTATTATGATGTCCTTGTTATATACATGAATAGGCATATTCCTTGATAACCTTTACAGGGTAGAGGCCTCTTTAGTTCCTCTGATAAGGAAACTGTTCATTTTTTACTTGGCCTTTTTTTGCACTGGTTCAGTCCAAGTATTTTTCTGGTCCAATCTCTCAAAAATTTTGGACTTGGAATAGCCACATGTATATATTGGTAGTAATCTGTTATATAGATTCATACAGTTACCTCCTTTATTATTTGTGGTTTTTGATTTAGTGATTCACTTGCACTACTATCTTTGGTAGCTTTTACATATATTATTAAAAGTTATGGTTTATGTTATTTCTCGATTGCTGATTTGGTACTCTGTATCGTGAGAATTTGTGAGTATTTAACCCACTTTTTTGCTGTTAATCCTAATTTTAAAACACACATAACATAAGAAATACAAAATGATGTAAATACATAACATAAAACATTAAAAAACTGCAGAAAAACATGAGTATAATGAGTTAAAGATTTGTACAGAAAAATGATGGGCTTCATAGGAGAACATATGCAGTACACACTACAGAATTACAGGATATGGAGTAATCAGACAATCACAAGTTTGGATCCTTGGGCTAAAAAATAAAGTATCAAATTAACAAATATGATTAAGAATTTAAAGAACTATCTTGGCCCGTGCGAAATTTTCGCGCATTGGGGGCACAGGCAATTTCAGAAAAAGCAAGCTGGTCAAATGTAAATGTATTTCACGAGCTGATCAACACAGACAGGTATTTATATATGTAGATTGGTAATACAATAAAATGTTTTGATAAGTAGAGGCCAAAAAATGTTTTCCGGTTGAGGTGCCACCTACAGGTCATTTTGTCTTTCTGCAGGTTTATGAAAATGAATGTTTAAACTGTATTTAGTGATAGAATAGTGAATTTGTGGTTTGTTTGGCTGTTTTCTTGCTGAAGGGCTCAATTTTACCTTTGAAATGGTGTATCATGTGTGTGTGTGTGGGGCGAAGTAATCAGCCAAAAAGCAGTGCATGTTTACAAATGTGTTGGTAGTGTGCTTTGGAGTACTATGGTGCCACCTGCAGGTCATTTTTCCTTACTGCAGGTTTATGAAAATTAATGCTTCAATTGTATTTTGTTATCAAATCGAGGATGTGTGGTTTGTTTGGCTATTTTTTGCTGAAGGGGGCAAGTTTACCTTTCAAATGGTGTATCATTTGTGTGTGGGTGCAGTATGAATGGGGATACAAAGGAATCACCAAAAAACTGTTTAGAAATAATAGAACAGATATATAACACTTTAACACCTCCCCACACAAACACTTCAAAAATCTTTATTTAGGTTTTGAAAAACACCCAGTTGTGATGTGCACATGGAGTCTTTTTGAGTTTTTGTATCAGTAACTGAGAGCAAAATCTCCAAATACTGCTCAAAATCTCAAGCCTGCTCAAAAATATATTTTCTTTTTGTTCAAAAACTTCTAAAAAAAATTGCATGCACATAGCTAGTGGTAAAAAACAAAACATGCATGTCACTTCTTTGAAGTGACTCCTGATGGAATCCGTTTCAAATTAAGTACTGTCCAATCAGAAGGCTGCAAATAAGAATTCAGGAAAAAATTATTTTTAAAACTTCAAAAAAGTAGATTTGGGAAATGCTGTAAGGGGTGGAATAATATGATTTCCTTGTTCTGCCTCCTTTAGTAGTTCTTAATGCTTTTATAGTAATCTCTGAAATGTAAAGTGCTGCGGAATATGTTGGTGCTATAGAAATAAAATTTATTATTATTATTATTATTAATCCGGTGGTACTGCTACGTGTCGTCATGTATTACCACCCAGAATTAATGGTATTGCCACACTTTTATATGTGTTAAGCTAAGTGCACACGTACCGGAACTCTCGTGGAAATTACTGCGAGAATTCCGGAATTCCAGTCCGCGGGAAAATCGCATTTTAAATTCCCGCGATTTTCCCGCGGAAAAACTAGCATTTTGCAAGCGTAATTAGCTTGCAAAATGCTAGCGTTTTCCAAGCGATCTGTAGCATCACTTGGAGAACTGATTGATAGGTTGGTCACACTCGTCAAACAGTGTTTGACAAGTGTGACCAACTTTTTTACTACTGAGGCCGCCTATGCAGCATCAGTAGTAAAAGATAGAATGTAAAAAAAAAATAAAAAATGGTGTTATTCTTACCTTCCGACATCCCGCGCAGGCGTTCCCAGTAATCCTTTGCGAAAATGCCTGCGATGACGTCCGTTCTCGCGGGATCGCGACGTCTCGCGGTCATTCGCGATGACGTCGCGCGAATGACCGCGAGACTTCGCGATCCCGCGAGATCGGAGGCCATCGCGGGCATTTTCGCAAAGGATTACTGGGAACGGGAGCGTGGAGAGAGGCGGGAAGGCTGCGGGGGACGTCAGAAGGTAAGAATAACACCTTTTTTTATTTTATAATTCTATTTTTTACAGGGATATGGTACCCAAAGCCCGGAGGACAGTCTCCTCTCCTCCAGACCATGGGTACCATCCGCAAATGTTCTGCTTACTTTCCGCATGTTGTGCACAGCCACATGCGGGAAGTAAGCGGAACAATGCATTCCTATGGGTGCGGGATCGCCGCGATTCCGCAAAATAATGAGCATGCTGCGTTTTTTACCGCAAAGCGATTCCGCCACGGTGAAAACCGCAGCATTAGCACAGCATTGCGGAATCCCATAGGAGTGCATGGGATGCTTATTTTTCGCATTTTCGCGGCAAAATCGCGCGGTTAAAACTGCCGCGGAAACGCGAAAAAAACGCCACGTGTGAACTCAGCCTTACCATTTCCTGGAAATGTGTTGTGTTCCATTGGACAATATTATATTGTAGATAGGGAAAGTGTAGTGCACCCTTTGGACACTAGAGGGGGGCACTTTAGTACATAGAGTTCTTAGCAAGATAGGTTTAAGTGTAAGAGGGGCTGCTGGGAGGTAAGGCTAGGTTAGAAGAAAGTTAGTTCAGATGGGGCCAGAGTGCCCAAAGTGTCCACATGGGCTATAGGCCCAGGATGGCTTGGCAGCCATGTAATGTTTATTAGTGAAAGTCCCAGTTATCCACAGCTATTGGTCATTGTTACGGTGAGTAAGAAAAGCAGCTAATATGTGGTGACACATCGCTTGGGCTGACACTCTTAGGGCTGGAGTTGGACGGGCTGAGGAACAGAAGGATGCTGTAGCTTCACAGGGAGCAGTACAGATGGGTTGGATGGTTTTTCAGAGGCAACTAAACCAGGTGGCTGATGAGCTAGCATCTGGGGCGAAATAGGTAGAAGGAATTGTCATCATGGCAAGGTTAGGCCAGGAAGAAGCTAGGAAGCAGTCTAAGACGGTCCGGTCCTGGTATGTGCCATGCGTTAGTGTCAGCAAAGTAGGGAAAGCTGAGGAAACATGTAAAGAAGAATGGGTTACAAATGATGTGCCAACTGTGAATATGTTATGTGAAGTTGTCAGTAAAGAAACCATTCAAGCTACCGCGGACTGTGTCTCAGTTACTGGGAGTCACCTAGGAGGGGGGCTATTGCCGTTGGGAAGTGCCCAGAGGGACCCGAACCCGGAGATGCAGGTGCGTCGAATAGTGGACTTTACTTTTTTGCGAGGGAAGACCTGGACACTGATGCATTAGTGTCCTTGGCCACGACTATGTCCTAGCCAACCCTTACAATGCATCAGGAAACAACTCTATATATAAAAAAAAGAAAAATACAAAACAAAAGAAGCACTTCATGAAGCCATTTCAGCTAAAAAAAAACCTCTTTGTTTTTGACTGCTTCAAATATTTGCCTCTGTTTGCTTAATATTTGACATCTGATATTTGCTACTGAAGGGTTGCTTGACAGCCATATTATGCCTTAGAAACCCTTCAACAAAGGCACAGAAGCTCCTCTGTATGCAACCTTTTTAATTGTAATGTTTCATTTACCTGCTACCAATCTAGTACAAAGTAGCACAGACAACTACAGTAACTCTACTGCCTGCAACATGGCCTTTATATCGCTGCAGTGCATGGTGATAGATGCTGAAGAGCTGATGGAACAGTAGTAAAGAGAATAGTCCATGTGTAGGAATGTACATGTAAAGTTGGCTCATGCCTGATGCTTATTACTCTGTTCTGACTAATGTGCCATATTTGTGGTCCCACCTCAGCACCATATGTGAACTAGAAGCCCATCATCTAACTTGCTCAGGGTATGTACACGACAAAGCTGTTACATGTGTGCGAACTCATAGAGTTTTTCAGTTTCTTATGTCCTGAATCATCTTTTTTAAAGTCTTTTTGGTTGTCTTCGGCTGTCAAAATTTTTTTTATCCTGTATTGAATAAATGAGTGGCTTCCACGCCGCCTGGAGAATGGTCAGGTCACTTCTTTTAGCCGCTTTGTGTTTTTGGAAACATGAAGCGGTTAAAAGAAGCTTAAAAAAAGAACACATGAACAACAAGTCATTTTTACATTAAAATGTACATGTTCCTTCTTTTTAGCATTTAGTTATTGCTTTTTCAGGCGAGATGTTGTGAGCACATATCCTTAGTCAGCAGAATTTTCTGCATGGTTCTGAAACAGCCAGTCTTGCAGAAACCCTGCGGAAAACACAGGACTGATTGCTGATCAATGATCAATCCTACTTTCAACTGGTAACGAGCTAATGCTCCACCACCCCAATTAGGGTGTCTGCGGAATGCTCTACGGATTTGTCCACGCGGATTTAGTAAAATCCGCAGGTAAATCCTTCTGACCTGCGGTTTATCTGCAGATTACCCTGCGGTTTTGCCCTGCAGTTTATCATCTCTACAATGGAGCAGATGGTAAACCGCAGTGGAATGCGCAGAAAGAATTGACATGCCATTTCTTTCTGCGGATTAAAAACCGCAGCAAAACCGCGCAGAAAAATCCACACAGTCTGCACCGCGGTTTTCGTTTTCCATAGGATATAATGCTACTGTACACCACAGCAGAAATTGCTGCGGATCCGCAGGACCAAAACCGCTGCGGATCCGCAGCAGAATCCGCAGCGTGTGCACACACCCTTATAGTATGGTAGGAAACTCAACAATGCAATAACTGAAAAAGAAACACCATGTATGACCAAGACCAATATTACACACAATACAGTGTGCATAAAATGCATAATAATAGTAAAATAAATAATAATAATAATAATAATAAAATTAATAATAAAGATGGCATTTTTGCTGCCAATATAAATTATTACAGTCACGGTAAAGCAAGTGACTCACAGGTGATGTCCTTTCTGATTGGATTTCTTCACTTTGCCCATAATCTTTGGACACATTTTCAGTTCAGCACCATTCCAACTATTTCCAACACAAACTCTCCATCATACTGCTGCCCAATAATTCTGTCCCTGATGTGGCTGTATTTGCTTCTATTACTGCATGTTCTACAGGGTGGGCCATTTATATGGATACACCTAAATAAAATGGGAATGGTTGATGACCCAGATCAGCACACTGAATTTGCAGAATGAGCAAGACAAAAATTGTAACAGGACCCTCAGTTTACACAGAACATTATGTTCAGTGATGAGGCAAACTTTTTTGGGTGGGCCATTTATATGGATACACCTAAATAAAATGGGAATGGTGACAGTTTTCTTGTGCAGGGTGTCTTGCATTGAAATCTGCGCTATGACCCAAGTGCTGTGTTCAGCAGACATCAACACAATTTCTATCCGCTCCTCACGTGTTAACCTCTGCGACATGTTAATGGCTGTAAACAAAGAGAAACTTGTAAATAACTCATGGAAGAATAAAGTTACGTTAAAACCAAGCACACCATTGTTTTTCTTGTGAAATTCTCAATAAGTTTGATATGTCACATGACCCTCTTCCCATTGAATAAATAAAGTTGGATCAAAATGGCCGACTTCAAAATGGCCACCATGGTCACCACCCATCTTAAAAAGTTTTCCCCCTCCCATATACTAATGTGCCACAAACAGGAAGTTTATATCAAAAACCATTCCCATTATATTTAGGTGTATCCATAAAAATGGCCCACCCTGTATTTGGTAAGTTATCCAGAATAGTGTACTTCAAAAATAATCTTGTCATTACTATAATTCCCCCTAAATTATAGTGTCTAATAGGCTTCCTCCCTAAAAACAATATTGCCAGATAACTTGTACCCCCAAACGTACTGCTAAACCACATTGTGCCCCACATAGTAATAGTGCACAACACTTTAAAGGAAAGCTGTCATGCCAAAAAATGCTATTAACCTGCAGATACGGGGTTAATCTGAAGGGTTTATGGTGTTCTAAAACTGTGTGCCGCAGCACCGAGAGCACAGCATCAGGGAGGAAATGAACTTTATTTCTCCCGGCAGCTGTTGGCTTTCAGGCACAGAGGTGCAGCTTCAGTCACCGCTCAGTGCATAGTAAGCATCAGCTATAACTACACCCTGGCACTGACTGACAGCCTGCTCTGTACTGGTGCACTGGTGTGTCGGCTGTCAGTCAGTGTCAGGAAATTGCCACCACTTACAATATACCTTGAGGTGACTGAAACCGCATCAGCTGTGCCTCTATAACTGTAAGCCCGAGGCTCCCGGGAGGCATAAAGTTAATTTCCTTTTGGTAGCTAGGCTTTCAACACGGAGGCCACATAGCTTTAGAAGTGTGTTTCTGTAAAGTAGCTCATCAAAAAATGCAGTTAGCTCTCAGCTGTAAGCATAGGGTGAGGCCGTCTCCTATGTAAACTCACAGCAGTTTGCTGGAAATTGTGAGTTATACACTGACAAGCATAAGGGTAAGAATGTTTGAACTTTTGACTTTCAGGCTCCACATCTCACCATCCACTATTGCTTCGAACTTGAGACTACCATCATTTTATAGACAATCATCTTGGATATCTCCTACATAAATTTGACATTCAACTATTTTACATATGATTAATTATGCAGATTATTGTCATGCCACTGCATACTGTTTTGCTCCTAAAAATATAAATTTTAGTAGTTCATTTGTTAGCATTTTGTAAATCCAATTTTATCTTTCAACACTGCCTGAATCCTTTGTGGCATGCCCTCAATCATAATCAAGCATTTTTTGACCAAAATCTGATCCCAGGTATCTTTTATATGTTCCCAAAGTTGGTGCACACTGGTCAACTCATTTGGGTATGTATGTGGATTTTTATTCAACTCTACCCATGAGTGTTCAATTGGGTTGAGGTCTGAGGACTGTAAGAGCCAATCCAGACCCTCTTCTCATTGTCATTGAACCATTTCCTTGCCAATATCAAGATATGCTTTGCGCGTTGTCCTGCTGGAACACTATGTCATCTTTTTCATACCTATAGTGCTAAGTGTATGAAGTAATTAGTCTTGTAGGATTCTCATATATAGCTCAGCATTTAGAACATCCTGGTCAAGAATCCAATACTTTTAACTGTAAGACAAACCCATATCTTCAAGCCTCCTCCACCAAACTTAACAGTTCCTTCAGTTTTTCGATCCATTAGCCCCTTTCCCTTGTTTCTTCCAGACCCATTTTCACCCATCAGAGTCTAGTCTATTTACGTTCATCTAATCATGTATTTCCAATCTTCTACTGTCCACTTTTTTGTACTTTTTGGCAAACTTGAGCAGACGCTTCATGACGATATTGAAGTTGAGCGTTCTTCACCTTTTTTCTGGACACCATTCCAGACTTGTGTAACGTGCGTTGTACTGTGCTTGTATGGATGTCTGTAATTACACTATTATGAAGCATACAAACCACCTCCACTGCCGTGTTTGTCGCAGCAGATGTTATAGATCTTGTGATGAGCCGACTTGATGAATCCGATATTTTGCCTGGGTGTCCACTTCTTGGCTTTTGAATGGATGGCCATAATTCATTTCATATTCTTCCAACTATCATGACACTCACCCAATGCAGTATGGCAATTCTTTTGGCTGCGAGACCGCTATCGATGAGCTGGGTGATGTTGTTACTCTTTTCTTGAGAAATCTTCTTCATGGCTGCTCCTCGGTTCAACCAGTGAACTTTCACTTGGGAATCAACCAAATAATACACTTAGCTGTTAGGGATTGTGAGAACAGGTAGTAATTTGTAGTAGTCATGAAGAAAAAAGGTGGGTACGGCCGCAGCACGTGTTAGGGAGAGAGCAGGAAGCCTGTGATGAAATTGTCTTTTTGTCCATCCTTCATCGTTTGTTCAATAAAAGTTACTTTTCCCTGTTGGAGTACAGCTGCCTTCCGGACCCTTATTTGCCTGGACTGCCGTGACCAGAGGAAGAGAAGGTTACCTGTGGGGAAAAGCTGTGTTGGTCCTGTCTATCTATGTGCAAGGGACTAGGGGCGCTCACTGATCATGTGCTCAGTGGACTCTGTCTATGTACTGTGCCTTTAAATAACCCGGTCACAACTACCTGACCCCTGCTGCCCTTGTTGCAGTGGTGCCATCAGTGTTTCATCAGTGTTCGGTCCATGTGTCCATTTCCATCATCAGTGTTCCATCAGTGTACGGTCTGTTTGTCCACTTTTACCATCAGTATATGGTCTGTGTGTCTGTTTTTACCATCAGTGTGTCATCAGTGTCCATTTTTACTATCAGTGTGTCGTCAGTGTATGATCCATATGTCTGATTTTACCATCAGTGGACGGTCCATGTGTCAGTTTTTACCACCAGTGTTTGGTCTGTGTGTCCATTTTTACCATCAGTGTGTCATCAGTATTTTTCACAGCTGGCTATATAAATAAATTACAAACTTTTTCCTATCCTTTGCAATGCTAAATACACACATATGGCACACAGGGTTGCCTACCATCCACAAATTTCAGGACAGTCTGTAAAAATAGGGCTCAGTTTTGCCTGTTCATAAAAAAAAGTGTAAGACCTCCGTTATTGTTTTAAAGCTGAAAAAAACTCATACAGATTATTGTAATTGAAATGATCATTTTACAGATTACAGTGAGTACAGCTCTCGTCATCGTTTCAGAATTATGGGCTGTAGACATAGATCACTTATAATCGAAATGATTTATTACGGTTTTCCATTGTACCTGTAAAAAATATTGTCTGTGATTTCTGATAAGCTGAATAAAAAGTCAAGTTGTGAACTGTGATGGCACATGGATGTATGTTTTTCATGGAACTTTAGACTTGTATTGACCCCTTTTTGATGATACTGGAAAAAAATTGACGTTTCTATGAGCTTTGCACTAACACATGAGCCATAAAAAAAACACAACATGTGAATAGCACCATACATTATGATGGGTACACGAACACACAAACAAATATGTGCAACATGTACAGTCAGAGGCGTATACGCAGGGGCGGACCTACCGCCCATGCAGACCGTGCATTGCACGGGGGCCCCGGGGGTGAGAGGGCCCCGCCAGCCTCCAGCACCGCATGCCTAATTATGTGAAAATTCAAATTAGCCATGTGTAGTGCAATGAGGAGAGCAGCACTGTGGGAGGCAAAGGGGCCCCTGTGAGGCAGGGGGGCCCGCCTGCCCCCAGCACCGACTCCACCCCCCCTCACATTGAAGGAGGCAATAATGGAGCCTGGAGGAGAGAGCGTCAGCTGACGCTCCCTCTCCCATCATTCCCCGCTGTGCCTCGGATGTTATCGCGCTCTCACTGTGTACCAGGCAGTGCAGGAGAGGAGACAGGAGCCGGGAGCAACGCAGGCACGAGGAGAAGGTGAGGAGTGTGTTGTTTTGTTTTTTTTTTTTAAATCAGTGTGAGTACTGGACTGTGGGGCCATGCTGGGGGGCTATATACCATGCTGGGGGGGCTGTATACCATGCTGGGGGGAGCTATATACCATGCTGGGGGGAGCTATATACCATGCTGGGCTGTATTATACCATGCTGGGGGGCTATATACCTTGCTGGGCTGTATTATACCATGCTGGGGGGGCTATATACCATGCTAGGCAGTATTATACCATGCTGGGGGGCTATATACCTTGCTGGGCTGTATTATACCATGCTGGGGGCTATATACCTTGCTGGGCTGTATTATACCATGCTGGGGGCTAGATACCATGCTGGCCTGTATTATACCAAGCTGGGGGGGCTATATACCATGCTGGGCTGTATTATACCATGCTGGGGGGCTTTATACCATGCTGGGCTGTATCATACCATTCTGGGGGGCTATATACCATGCTGGGCTGTATTATACCATGGTGGGCTATATACCATGGTGGGTTGTGTACCATGGTGGGCTGGGCTATATACCATGTGGTGCTGGGCTATATACTATGCTGCTGTGTTATATACCATGGGGGGTACATTTTACATTATATTCTATAAGGCGAGGCTGTGTTATATAATATGGGGGGTTACATTATATTCTATTGGGTGGTGGGCTGTATTATATTCTATTTGGGGCTACATTATATTCTATAGGGGGGCTGTATTATATTTATTATATTCTATGGGGGCTGCATTATACTATATGAGGAGGGCTACATTGTATTCTATGGAGGGGCTACATTATACTTTATAAGGGGCTGCATTATATCCTATGAGGGGGTTGCCATATATTCTATGGAGGGGCTGCATTATACTTTATGGGGGGACTGCATTATATTCTATGGGGGGGTTACATTATGTTCTATACAGATATTATATCCAGCCCTGCATAGCCTCAATATTAGATAACAACAAATAACAAATAACTTTGTTGCCCTATGAAGGGTTGGAGCGGCCTGAAAAATTTCTTGCACAGGGGCCCACTACAGTCTGTGTCCACCCCTGCATATATGGGGGGCAGCCGGGGCATGTCCCCCGGGTGCAGCCAGCAGGGGGGTGCAGTCGGGCCGCCAAATGTGGCTGTCCGCAGTGTCTCCCCTGGCAGCTGCATTCTGCCACCTCCTGGCCTGGAAGTCAGCTGTGGGGGCATTTGGAGTGGGTATGGGGGGTTATTTAGTGTGTGGGGGAATTTGGAGTGGGGATGGGGGTACTTAATGTGTGGGGGGAATTGGCATTGGGATGGGGGATACTTAATGTGTGGGAGATTTGGAGTGGGGATGGAGGATTATTTATTGTGTGAGGGGATTTGTAGTGAGGATGGGGGGTTATTTATTGTGTGTGGGCATTTGGAGTGGGGATGGGGGGTTATTTAGTGTGGGGGGATTTGGAGTGAGGATGGGGGTACTTAATGTTAGGGGAGATTTAGAGTGGGGATGGGGGATACTTAATGTGTGGGGAGATTTAGAGTGGGGATGGGGGATACTTATTGTGTGGGGGCATTTGGAGTGGGTATGGGGGGTTATTTAGTGTGTGGGGGAATTTGGAGTGGGGATGGGGGTACTTAATGTGTGGGGGGAATTGGCATTGGGATGGGGGATACTTAATGTGTGGGAGATTTGGAGTGGGGATGGAGGATTATTTATTGTGTGAGGGGATTTGTAGTGAGGATGGGGGGTTATTTATTGTGTGGGGGCATTTGGAGTGGGGATGGGGGGTTATTTAGTGTGGGGGGATTTGGAGTGAGGATGGGGTACTTAATGTTAGGGGAGATTTAGAGTGGGGATGGGGGATACTTAATGTGTGGGGAGATTTAGAGTGGGGATGGGGGATACTTATTGTGTGGGGGCATTTGGAGTGGGGATGGGGGGTTATTTAATGTGTGGGGGAATTTGGAGTTGGGATGGGGGTACTTAATTTGTGAGATTTGGAGTGGGGATGGGGGATACTTAATGTTTGGGGGGATTTGGAGTGGGGATGGGGGTTATTTAATGTGTGGGGGGATTTGGCATGGGGATGGAGGAATTTAATGTGTGTGGGGGGACTTGGAGTGGGGATGGGGGGATTTAAGGTGTGTGGTGGGATTTGAAGTGGGGATGGGGGGATTTATTGTGTGTGGGGAGATTTGAGGACACAAAATGAAGGGTATATATGCATGACGAAACAGTATGGGGGGTGAGTGGGGGGATGGTTGCAGACAGTATGTGGAGCGAA
Source organism: Dendrobates tinctorius (assembly GCF_039654945.1). Classification (NCBI taxonomy): domain Eukaryota; kingdom Metazoa; phylum Chordata; class Amphibia; order Anura; family Dendrobatidae; genus Dendrobates; species Dendrobates tinctorius. The sequence continues at coordinate 36,288,532 of NW_027361829.1, forward strand.
CGGGTAAATGTATGTATACACAGTGCGAGTAGCGATGGGAAAAATGTATGTAGACACAATATGGGGTATGAGGGTGATGGGATGTGTGCAGACACAGTATGGGGAGTCGGGTATGTGTGAGCAGACAGTATGGAGAGTGAGGGGGTAAATATATGAGGAGACAGTATTGTGAACAGGTGGGATGCTAGAGGAGACAGCATGAGGAGGGAGGGGAATAGTATGAGGAGACAGTATATTGCAGATATTTTTATTTAGGAGCAGTATAATGATACTTCTATCTTTAAGGGCATCGTGTGGAGATTTGCTGCAGATGACCAGAGAAGATGGAAGTTTGCAGAGGCGAGATGTGGATGAGAACACTCATCATGGGGTCAGGACAAGAAGAAAAGGAGAATGACTCCAGAGATGACGTCATCTATAAGGTACCTGGATGTAAATGTTATTTGTGAAACTGACTTATTCTCATGTTTTTATTTGTTAGGAGCAATAAAGGAGTTGTCCAGGTTTGTGCTGAGTCTGCAGTCATTCAATGTGACTGCAGACTTCAGAATTCTCACAGTGATCACTGAACGCTGTTAGGATTCTCTTGTGCCGGTAATTTACATACATGTGGTCACATGCTGACTAGACATGTGTGGCCTCACTCAATGAAAATGAAAGGAGCCAGGCTGGACTTGTCTAGTCGGAATGTGGCCAGAATTATATAAATCACATGCTTGTGCTGACAAGACCGTGTACTCTTGCCACCGATACGGGAGAATCCTAAAAGTCTGCAGTGCATTCGTTGTGAGAATTCAGAAGCCTGCAATGTCAGGATTCAGCTCTGCAGGTTCCAGTAGTCATCACATGGACACTTCACTCATATGTGATTTTCATACTTATGGTCCTGTGACAACGAGCTTTCCTGCTTCTCTCAGTTTTGATCTGTCTATTGTCCATGTTGGAATAAATTTTGGAAACTTGAATTTTGCTTGGAGCTGGATTTTTTTCTCTTTCTCTTCTCTCAGTTTTTCACTGAACATTGAGAGCATTAGGGTATGTGCACACACTGCGGATTCTGCTGCGGATCCGCAGCGGTTTTGGCCCTGCGGTTCCGCAGCAGAAACGGCGTACAGTACCATTAAAATCTATGAAAAACAAAAAACGCAGATTTTTCCATGTGGGTTTGCTGCAGTTTCTAATCTGCAGCATGTCAATTCTTTGTGCGGATTCCGCAGCGGTTTTACACCTGCTCCATGAACCGCAGGGCCAAACCGCAGGCTAATCCGCAGATAAACCGCAGGTCTTTTGACCTGCGGATTTTGCAAATTCCTCATGGAAAAATCCATATCACAATCAGCAACGTGTTCACTTACCCTTAGGGAGAACAGCTCGTCGGTACATGACTAAGTGTGCATAACGTATGTGTGCTTTTGGGGGGGGGCGCTGAACCAAATTCTTGCCCCGGGTGCCAGAAAGCCTAGATACACCTGCGTACAGTGGTGACTAAAAGTTTTGCTTTTTTTTACGAGTGATTACTTCTGTCTGGTTGTTGCGATTCCATTTTTCTGTTGATGAATTGAAAGTTGTCATCATGCAAGACCTCAATTTTAACAAAAGTGCTTTAGAATATAGGTATGGTCTTTTAAATAAAACTGACTGCCAAAGGTTTTGCATATACGATTTATTGATCACAATATAGAAAATAATTAATTGCTTACAATACCATAACTTAGTATTTTTTAGCATAACCTTAAGCTTTAATTACTGCACCACACCGACAGGGCATTGAAGCCACTACAGTATTCAAGACAAGACATCCTGAGGAATCTTGCTCCATTCCATTTGCAAATCTGCAAACAATTCATCTTTATTGCTATGGATACGGGCCCCAACTCATTGCCCTAACTCATCCCAAGCAGGCTCTATAGGGTTAAAATCATGTGATTCGCTTAGTCACTGCAACAGGCGAACATTTTTCTTTGCTAACCAATTGGATGCGTGCCTAGGATCATTGCCTTGCTGGAATTTCTAGTGCCCATCTGCTTTGGTTTTACCATGTGACAGTATTACATTCTCCAGTATATCCTTGTACATGATAGCATAACATTGACATTGCCACCACCATGTTTCACTGTAGGCGTTTCGTACCTTACATCATTACATTTTCCAACTGGGTGGTATCTATAGTTCTAGCCATCACTACCAAACTTCCGCGGGTCAGCTCATCCCTAAACATGACAATAAAAGAGTGGAAAAAAAAGTTTCTCATAAGGTACTGTCACACTTAGCGATGTACCAGCGATCCCGACCAGCGATATGACGCGGTCAGGATCGCTGGTACATCGCTAAGGGGTTGCTAGTGAGCTGCCACATAGGCAGATCTCACTAGCGACATCGCTGGGGAAGGGGATCGCTACTTACCTGTCACACCAGGCGATCCTGCGTCCTCCCGCCCGGCTCCACGCGTCGCTCGTCCTCACAGCAGGAAGCGCCACAGGAAGCTGACGACGAGAAACAGTCCAGGACGTTCTCGCGCAATCAGCGATAAGCAGCGGGGGAGCCGGTCGTAGGTAAGTATCAGACACAGAGATATCGCTAGCAATATCGCTATAACATCACTAGTTATAGCGATATTGCTAGCGATATCTCTTAGTGTGACAGGCCCTATAGAGACCAAAATTGGTGGTGATACCAAGCGCTTGAGGGCAGGTTAAAAATAAAATATAAGTAAACACTAGTTGTCAGGAAGAAAACAGGATTGTAGTAAATCATTTTGTGTCTTAAAAAAATGAACAAATTTGTTACAGGCAACAGCATAGTTACAACAGTGTCACTTGATGGAAAAAAGATGTCAGCCATTTGTCAATTTGTCTACTTTATCACACATGTGGACAGATAGCATCCTACAATCAGTGCAATTATCTCAGTGGCAAATGACAACTGAACATTCGCACTGCCCCACTTGTAAAAGAAGAAAATTTTCCATATACATTTTTACAATAATAGAATGTTTTTAGGAAACTTCTTTATTACCATAGTCACAATTTACATATTCTGTGCAAACCAGAAAAGCAGTTCTATTCTATTCATGTGAATAGGGTTGTTTTACCACATGAATTTCTGCAGAGGACAGAAGACTGAAACTAATAGATGTTCCTGACCACAATTAGGATTTGTTCAGATGAATGCATTAAACCCTCCCAAGCTGTCTATATGAGCATGTAGGTCACAGGAAGTTGAATAAAATGATACCTTGATATCTGCCATCCAATGACTTATTCCCGAGAAATTTGCGCTTTTCTAATATGTAAATGAGCTGTTACGATCTATGGGCCAGACATAGATCTCACTGAAAATCAGGTTCCAGAGCTTGTTTAAATGAAAAGTGCATTACCAGTGTGAGACATGTAATGACTGACAGTATGCTCTCCTAATTTACATGTCTCACACTGGTAATGCCCACTTTCTTTTAAAATAATCTCTGGAGTCAGATTCTCATGCAGATCAGTGTCCAACCCATAGATCTTAACAGCTCATTTACATTTAAAAAAAACATGGATTCTCTGAAATAAGACATCAGAGTGCAAATATTCAAGGTATCATATTATTTAGCTTCCTGTGACCCACATTTATAAATCCTGACAGAGCAGATAAGAGTTCATATGTGTAAACATGTCGACTTGCCCAGCAAAAGAGCAAAATGCTGCCTATTCATCGAGTGATTGTATCGTTTATGGTGTTACAAGAATCATTGTTCTCAGCAGCACCTCACCCCCTGTACACTGCAGATGAGTTGCCGATAAGATAATACTGTATGGGGACAGAACGATCTGCTAGTGATGATCTTTCTGTGCCCACCATTCTTCATCATCCTGTATAAGGAGGCCAGGAAACAAGCGCTTCGGCTAGGTTCACATTTGCGCATGGCAGAGCTGCGGAGGGCTGTGTAGTTCCTCCATTAAGCCATGCCCACTGTCGCACCTCTTCCATTCAGGTCCGCCTACATCTGCATGCGTCCTGCATACCTATCTTTAACATTCGGTCCGCAGGCCATGCGGATGTATGCGGATGCCTCCGCATGTGTCGTTTTGACGCTGCGCCAAACGCAACAAAATGCAACATGTTCCGTTCGGCACAGCGTCAAAATGACGCATGCGGAGGCATCCACATACATCCGCATGGCCTGCGTACCCAATGTTAAAGATAGGTATGCAGGACGCAGGCAGACGTAGGCAGAGCTGAATGGAAGAGGTGCGGCAGTGGGTGGAGCTTAACGGAGGAACTATGCAGCCCTCCGCAGCTCTGCCCTACGCAAATGTGAACCTAGCCTTAACGACTTTAGTATTGTCAATTGCTCTTGTTTAACAGTCTGAACTCAGTCCATGTAAATGCACCTGAAATGTTTACTTGTGATGGAGCAATATGTGAGCATTTAGGGACCCACGATTTTTTGCCCAGGGCCCCACTTTGCCTAAAATCAGCCTTGATTGCAGCATAAAATCATATAGTAATGATGATCGATGTGTAAACAGAATAATAAAAAATATATCCTAAAACGAGTTTACTGATAACAAAATAAATGATACAGATATTGAGGCATACATATAACGCAATTTATATACAGTAACAATGGGGGAAAAATTCCATCATTAAAATCATTTGGTTGATGCTGATATCGTGGTGCCTATTTAATAACCAGTTTTGTGACTTAGAGTATCTGAATATGACGTGAACCCACCAAATTTTTCAAGCAGAAAACGCTTCAGAAAAAGATGGCCGACTGCTCATACGTCAAGAAAAACCCTTGCCTCTTTTCCCCAATGCAAAGAAAGAATCCAGTCATTAACAAAAACATATCTTTAATGGAGAGGAACACATTTACAATAACTCTCATCTTCTCAAAAAACCATCGTTGGAGGGGTAAGGTCGCAGCTCTGGATTAATTAAACACCAGAAGTTGAGGGTGATATGCTACCGGACTCCCGGCACATGTTAACCCGACTTATTCTTCCGCCAACCGCTGCAACTTTCATTACCTTGAATAATAAACATCCAAACCATCAATACTGGAAGCTGTGGGTGATATGCCGCCAGACTCCCAGCACGTTATCCTGACTTAATAATAAACATCCAAACCATCAACCATCAAATTACCTCAATAACAAAAGAAGAAAAACAAAAGAAAGGGAAGGGAGGGTGGGAAGCTCCTTGCTCCCAGGTTCAAAAGAGGCCCAGCAGCCTCAGGCCCCGCCTTATATACCCCTTAGGGGGAGGAGGAATGATCCACATACAAAAATTAAAGGGGGGTGGAGTTTTTGCTTCCTTGAACCCTTTCCCTGCGCCTAGGAAAAGAGGGCAATGCACATTAAATCCACAGGCTGATCAGTCAGGGGCCCCGGCAAATAAAGCCGGGTTCCCTCAGACTGCTCAAACCTCAAGAAAAACCCTTGCCCCTTTTCCCCAACGCAAAGAAAGAATCCAGTCATTAACAAAAACATATCTTTAATGGAGAGTAACACATTTACAATAACTCTCATCTTCTCAAAAACCCATTGTTGGAGGGGCAAGGTCGCAGCTCTGGATTAATTAAACACCGGAAGCTATGGGTGATATGCCACCGGACTCCCAGCACATGTTAACCCGACTTATTCTTCCGCCAAGGAGTAGTGAGATGCTGTAGAGCTACGACCCCCCACACAGAACAAATAGCGCCTCTTGAATACCATCTTGTAAACCTGAAAGGAAATCTGTCCAAGCCAAATATCCATTAAATGTACCCCATCTCGACTCATCAGCCTGGCATTGTTACCTTCCAATTGCCTGTGCCGAACTATAACACCCCCCTTAAAATGAAAAAATGAGATATTTGGTGATTTACTGTATAGCTCTACGAGAACATTCGATGCCAGCCCACTCTCGAGCACCGCACCACACCACCCTGGGGATTATTCCTGACCAAACTATGACAAGTTGGGAGAAAAACCCGGAACTTTATCAATATCCGCTCGCATTAGTGTGAGATGCTCCGTCAGTTGTATCGCACCTAAATCGTTTTCCCCCGCATGCAGTACCAAGATAACTGTGGAGGCCGTCAATCTAGAGATGTGAACCACTTGAATCAGCACTTGCGACCATGTTAGCCCTCGAATGCCTTTCCAATTCACATCGGCATTGAAGAAACCAAGCGATCTCCCGCCAGGATGCAATTTCACCCTCAGTTCGGCCCACCAGACGTAAGAATGACCCAAAATCCATACACTTGGTCTTGCACCACCTATAATGAGAAAGTTGAAATTCAACTGTACTTTAATTAATATGACATTAGTAACTCTGGCCTTATGTAATGAAAGAAACACGTGGAACGCCACCTGCGTATTCTATGATTTCCTGATCAAAAGAAGCAAATGCCACTGAAGCCTCTTTCGCACTAATGCCATTATTCACCAAGCGACCCTATGGGTGCGACAAGTGATGTATCAGTCTGAACTCACCAGTTTTTTTTTTTTTGTTTTTTTTTTGTTTTTTAATTAGTTACACCAAACAGGGCTACCCTGAGGTTGAAAAAAGGGGGGGAAAGAAAAGGCCCATCATGTGACCGATAGAGACTTCCTTTTCAATTTTATTTGGCAAAACTAATGGGAGCTCCTTAGCCGATTTTAAATATCAGAAAAAACAACTAGCTTTTGGAAAATTTAAACAGTATGAAGCAACTATATGTGAGCTCCACTCGCAACTCAGCTGCTGCCACTTTATTGTGGTATTTGCTATCCACCGCTCCATCGCAGTGATACTCAGTAGGGTCCTTGCTCTCATGTTGGGGGTTTTGCCTCATGATCATAGCCTTTTAGGGAGGGCAGGAACATTTTGCCGCTACTTGCAAAACGCCGCAAAGCAAGCATTATTACTTACGGTATACTTGCATAATCCCTAGTATCTGCAGTGGCAATCATTGAACACACCGCTGCCTGTCCACTGACTCATGCTCTGACTAGGGGGAACAGCTGATATCCCAGCAGGTGCTGGGCATGACTGGCCTGCTCCGTCAGAGGAAGCCAGCAAACCTTCCTTGCTGCTGTGCGAAAAAACCAAGGGATCAAGAGACACACACAGAGGTTGAATTAACAACCAGGTCTGCACTGCAGCCCTCAGCAATGAGAAATTAAAAAGATACATCATTTTTCCTGATGCTTGTGAAGTATTAAATAATGCAGCTGGCACCAGAGGTGTCAAATAAACTAAAGAGAGTTAGGTAGCTGATATACCTATGAACTAGGAAAAAACTATCAGCTGCTGATTAGCAGGAGGTAATTGTCTAGGGACATGTTGTGTGAAAATTGACTCACAACTAGAAACTAATGTGGTCAGGTAGGGGTTAACTACCGCAAGTAGATTATCTGTAGCCACCATGTCCACTAACAAAACGCTCCCCACTAGTCAGAGGTAAATGTGCTGGCTGCTGAATAGCAGCACTACTACTCCCAGCATCATCCGGTGGTTCTCGCAGGTACGCAGGATGCAGTGTCGAGTCACGAGACAACTACTGTGCTTTTTAAGAATACGTTTATGGGACTTGAGGGAACTTTCCTCACTCACGGCCTGATCACCGAAACAGGGGTAACACAGGTTGCCCACGCAGGAGCTCTACACAAGCAAACACAGTAACGCAGCACACGACTACTCCCGGCAACGGCCGGTTACTATAGGGCCGCGGTTTGGCCGACTACGGGTCCTTAAGTCTAGAGTCTACTTAGCTGTCCAGATGTCCCTCATGTCACGCGAGGCTTAGGTCAACTAAGGCTGAAATACCCGGGGCCCCTGTGGTGTCCCTTTAACTAGAGAAAACCCTGTCTGACCCTCAACCCAGGGTTTTTGCTGATGGTGCAAATGCCTGAGCCTCCAACCTTTCCTTATCTCCTGCTCAGCCCTAAGCTTAACCCTCCACCCTCCACCCAGTGAGGAGACAAACCACCAAAGCCCCACACAATAATGACAGACAGGGAGAACTTAAACTGCACCACGCCGCATGCACACAGGACTATACAGTAATGTGAACAGGGCACAACAAAACACAAATATGGGAAGGTGAAAAGGTAACAACGGATCATACGCCACCAGATACGAATCTCTCTCTCTCCAACACCTCCGCTCCAGACCGGAACCACTTGGTATGAAACACAAGCTATAATCGGTGACGCCCATAGGCCAGCATGACTATTTAAAGACCGTGGGCGTGACCAAACATCCAACCTGATCTCCAGCTAGATTAACCCCCGATAGCCTGAGAAAATCAAGCCGGCGCCACTGAGGCTATAGTGGACGGAGGTGGAACTACCTCTGCCTGCCGGACGCTGTGGTGTGAATAGCGTCCGACATGACAAGTGGACGGAGGTGAAACTACCTCTGCCTGCCGGACGCTGTGGTGTGAATAGCATCTGACATGACAGTACCCTGTCTTCTACGAGGGACCCCAGGGCCCTCAAGACTCATAGGACCCGGCTTGTCCGGATGACGACGGTGAAAAGAACTGACCAGCCGATCCGCATGTATGTCCGAGGCTGGTACCCAAGATCTCTCCTCCGGACCATACCCCCGCCAGTGTACCAAATACTGAAGAGTACGGCGCACTACTCGAGAGTCCACTACCTTGGAGACCTCAAACTCTAAATCGCCATCCACCATGACCAGAGGTGGCATCGGGGTCGTGTCCACAGAGCCTACCACCTTTTTCAATAAAGCCCTGTGAAACACGTTGTGTATCTTGTATACCGCAGGAAGTTCCAACCGATAAGCAACTGGGTTAATGATGGCAGCAATCTTAAAAGGCCCAATAAACCTTGGACCCAATTTTAAAGATGGAATTTTGAGTTTTAAGTTTTTAGTCGCTAACCACACCCATTCACCCACACACAGGTCCGGACCTGGCACGCGTCTACTGTCAGCCACCCGTTTGTACCTCGCACTCATGCTCAACAATCGCTGTTTCACCCTCCTCCAGACCGATGATAATTGAGCTCCTAGCTTGTCCTCCTCCGGGACGCCCCCCGAGTCACCCTGATGTAAGGTACAAAATTGAGGATGTTGACCGTAAACACAAAAGAACGGACACTCTCCCGATGACTCTTGGCGGTGATTATTTAACACGAACTCGGCCAGAGGAAGGAAAGTAGACCACTCCTCTTGGTTGTCGGACACAAAGCATCGTAAATACTGCTCCAGATTTTGGTTCATGTGCTCAGTTTGACCATTTGACTGTGGATGAAACGCCGATGAATGTGACAACTTGATCCCCAAACGTGAGCAAAAAGCTTTCCAAAACCTCGCCACAAATTGAGTTCCCCTATCAGATACTATGTCCGACGGAACTCCGTGGAGTCTGACCACCTCCTGCACAAACACCTGAGCCAACGTCTTTGCATTGGGCAAGGAAGGCAACAACACAAAATGCGCCATCTTTGAAAATCGGTCAACCACCACCAGGATGACCGTGTTCCCCGCCGAGGCTGGCAAGTCAGTGATAAAATCCATGGAGACTTCTGTCCATGGCCTATTAGGTACCCCCAGAGGCTGTAGCGTGCCAGCAGGACGGGCTCTGGGCGACTTGGCCCTAGCGCATGTGATGCAAGCTGCCACGTACGAGACCACGTCCTGCCGGATTTTGGGCCACCAGAAACGACGCGATACCAGCTCTAAGGTGCCCTTAACCCCTGGATGACCAGCCAGTACTGAGTCATGGTGCTCCCTCAACACCTTAAGACGAAGATGAAGGGGTACAAATGATTTGTTGGCGGGAAGTCCTGGCGGTAGCTCCTCTTGGGCCTCGGCAATCTCCGCCTCTACCTCAGTCGTGAGAGCCGAGACCACTACACCTTCCTGGAGGATGGGTACCGGCTCTTCCCGAGGTTCTCCCCCTGGAAAACACCTAGACAAGGCATCCGCCTTGGTGTTTTTAGCCCCGGGATGGTAAAATTGAAACGTGTAAAAAACAATGCCCAGCGAGCCTGCCTAGGAGACAGACGCTTGGCCGACTCCAGATAGAGCAGGTTCTTATGGTCGGTGATGACTGTGACCTGGTGAGCCGCCCCCTCCAAGAAGTGTCGCCATTCCTCAAAAGCCAATTTGATGGCCAAGAACTCCCTGTTGCCGATATCATAATTCCGTTCGGCCGGCGACAGCTTCTTGGAGAAGTAGGCGCATGGATGCATATCGCTCAAGGACAAGCCTTGTGACAGTACTGCCCCCACTCCCACCTCAGACGCATCAACCTCCACCACAAAAGGTTTAGACACGTCCGGTTGCACCAGAATGGGGGCTGAAGCAAAAGTGTTCTTCAGACGCTCAAATGCACGTATCGCCACCCCAGACCAGCTAGCCAGATCGGTACCTTTTTTTGTCATGTCCGCGCGCGGTTTGGCTATAGTAGAAAAGTGTTTTATAAATTTCCTATAATAATTAGCAAACCCAAGGAACAGCTGGAGCGCTTTCAGATTATCAGGCCTTTCCCATTGCAGCACTGCTTGCACCTTCGCGGTGTCCATTTTAAACCCTGCAGCGGACACAATATATCCCAAAAAAGGCAACTCCTGAACAAAAAATAAGCATTTTTCCAGCTTAGCATAGAGCTTATTCTCCCGGAGCAACTGTAACACCTGCCTGACATGCTCTAAATGAGTGTCCCGGTCGCTCGAATAAATGAGGATATCATCCAGGTATACAATCAAAATTTCCCCAGGACATGAGCAAATACATCATTAATAAAATGTTGGAAAACAGCAGGCGCGGTTGTCAACCCAAATGGCATAACCAGGCTCTCAAAATGACCCTCAGGAGTGTTAAACGCCGTCTTCCACTCATCCCCCTGACGGACCCTTATGAGGTTATACGCCCCCCTGAGGTCAAGCTTGGAAAACCACTTCTCCCCCGCCACCTGGTTGAACAAATCAGGGATCAAAGGCATCGGGTAGAGTTCACGGATCGTAATCTGGTTTAACTCCCGTAAATCCAGACACGGGCGTAACCCCCCATCTTTCTTCTTAATGAAGAAAAACCCCGCTGCTACAGGCGAGGACGAAGGCCGGATGTGTCCTTTGCTCAGACTCTCCGTGATGTAGTCTTTCAGAGCTTGTCTCTCTGGACCAGAAATATTAAACATCCTGGCCTTAGGTAATTTGGCCCCGGGTTTTAACCTAATCACACAGTCATAGGCTCGATGTGGAGGCAGTTCTGAGCAACCCCTCTCAGAGAATACATCCGCGAAATCCTGCAAAGCCTCCGGAAGGCTGGGCGTCACGGTGGACACACATGTGGCCAAGCAATTGTCCTGGCAGAAACCACTCCATTGGACTATGTCCTGAGTTTTCCAATCAATCACCGGGTTGTGCCTGGACAACCATGGAAAACCCAGGACCATTTGTGCTGGGAGATTACGGAGGACCCTACATGTAACCCACTCAGAATGTAGGACCCCAATGTGGAGTTTCACCTCAGCCACAAACTCCGTAATCTCCCCTTGTGGGAGGGGAGCGGCATTAATGGTAACCACCTGAATGGGATGAGGGAGTTTTTCGATCTTAAACCCGGCAGTGCGTGCAAACTCCTCATCTATGAGATTGGTGGCGGAACCGCTATCCACAAACACTGATATTGGTAGCTCTCTGCCCGCGATAATAACCTTGGCAGGGAGCATACATTGAGATACCATCATGGAGGATATGCATACGCTCAGTTGGGCCTCCTCCATACCCTCTGAGCTTAACAGTTTTCCGCCGGTGTGACCTTCTTCGGTAGCACAGGACAAACGTTAACATAATGATTTCTTTTACCACAGTAAAAACATGCTCCGGGCTTCCTGAACCCAGGAACGCGACGCTTAACCTGTGACACCCCCGCAATTTGCATAGGTTCAGTGGGCTCACCTGCAGCAACCACACTTGCACGTCTGCTTTCCCCCAGAGGTAGCGTCTCCTGTGCCCCCTGACGCAAACGGCGATCAATACGTATAACCAAACTCATGGCAGACTCCAACGATGCAGGAGTCTCATACATCAGGAGGGCCTGTTTAACGTTCCCTGATACCCCATGAATAAACTGGCTCTGCAGCGCTGGGTCGTTCCACTGTGTGTCTACTGCCCAATGGCGAAATTCCGAAAATAGTCCTCCGCCAAGCTCTCCCCCTGGCGGAGCGCGCGGATTTTAGATTCCGCTAGAGCCAATCTGTCAGGATCATCATAAATGAGCCCGAGTGCAGAAAAAACATTATCGACAGAATGAAATGTAGCAGAGTCAGCTGGTAAGGAAAATGCCCATGCTTGGGGGTCACCACTCAGTAATGATAACACCAGACCCACCCGCTGAGCCTCATTACCTGAGGGGATAGGGCGCATGCGGAAGTATAACTTGCAGGCCTCCCGAAATATGACATATTTGCTGCGTTCCCCTGAGCATCGTTCTGGCAGTGGGATCTTCGGCTCTGCACCGATACCTGCAGATGCCATTTGCACCTTCGCTACTACCAGGCTCTGCTGCTGAACTGCCCCTTTCAACTCGGAGACCTGTAAGGACAGCGCCGCCAACTGGCAGGTTATGGAATCCATGGGATCCATGGACTCCTGAAAAATGTAGGCCGATTATAATGTCACGCGAGGCTTAGGTCAACTAAGGCTGAAATATCCGGGGCCCCTGTGGTGTCCCTTTAACTAGGGGAAACCCTGACCCACAACCCAGGGTTTTTGCTGATGGTGCAAATGCCTGAGCCTCCAACCTTTCCTTATCTCCTGCTCAGCCCTAAGCTTAACTCTCCACCCTCCACCCAGTGAGGAGACAAACCACCAAAGCCCCACACAATAATGACAGACAGGGAGAACTTAAACTGCACCGTGCCGCAAACACACAGGACTATACAGTATTGTGAACAGGGCACAACAAAACACAAATATGGGAAGGTGAAAAGGTAACAACGGATCATACGCCACCAGATACAAATCTCTCTCTCTCCAACACCTCCACTCCAGACCGGAACCACTTGGTATGAAACACAAGCTATAATCGGCGACGCCCATAGGCCAGCACGACTATTTAAAGACCGTGGGCGTGACCAAACATCCAACCTGATCTCCAGCTAGATTAACCCCCGATAACCTGAGAAAATCAAGCCGGCGCCACTGAGGCTATAGTGGACGGAGGTGGAACTACCTCTGCCTGCCGGACGCTGTGGTGTGAATAGCGTCCGACATGACAAGTGGACGGAGGTGAAACTACCTCTGCCTGCCGGACGCTGTGGTGTGAATAGCGTCTGACATGACACCTCGCCATTCAGGCTGGTGGTCTTTCGGCGAAATAGTTGCTGGGCCCAGTTGCTGAGGTGTTGACGCAGTCTTTGCACTCTCCGGCGCACTGAGGACACTGGAGCCCCACAGGCCCCAGCGGAGTCCTTGGATGGATGGGCCGCAGCGCCCGGACCTGGGCAGGCGGCAGCGATGTAGAGTGGTGAGCGACAGGCCACCTGCACAGCTGATGGCTGCAATGGGGAGTCCGCGATCAAGAGAGGCCCGGCTCCTTCTGCGGACCGGAGCGGGACAGTTGTGGCCGCCGACGGCGAGGTGCTGGCCGCGGCCACTGGTGAAAGCCAGGCGGCCGAGAACAGGCTGCGGTCACAAGATCAGGGGAGGCAGTGGCCGCGGTCTGGAGAGGGGCAACAAGTCTCGGACGGCTCTCTGGATACTGTCCCTCTGGAGTCCTCAGTCGGCATCCTCCCTGGCGCTGGTGAGTCGCTCAAACTGGCAGTTGCTCCCACGCTCTCTTGCTTGGTCTGTCCCGGTCTGCTGACTCCTCATCTGGGGAATTCCCCGCCTCCTTTATACCGGTCCCTCCCCCAGCCCACCTGTCAGTCATAACGTCCGTCCTCGAATCCTGTCCCCCAGGAACAGTTTTCCCCGGGAACCCAGATGACGACTCCTCTGGTTCCGGCCCGGGGGCCGTTCCTCCCACACTCCCCCGCCCTGTATACTCGCCAGTTCTCAGGCGAGGGTTTCTGTAGACTTGTGTTAGTTCCTTGGGATGACAGTCCTTGTCGCCATGTCGCCATACGAACTGGTCCTGTTTGTAATGTTCAGGGGGTTTGCCAGCTGTTGACTGCTCGGAGCGTCGAAGCTCGGGTGTAGTGGAGTCTTCTGGGGTGGCGGAGGGTGGTCGACTAGTTGGTTCTAGTGGGATTTCCGGGTCTACGGTAGTGCCACTGCTGGGGCGCCCAGCAGATGTGACGGGGAAGTCCTCTTCGTCATCAAGGTCCCAGACTATAGGCAGAGGGTCAGGGACCTGAGGGGTCAGTTCGGGTCACGGGGGATCGGTAGACGTACATGGTCGTAACATGTTACGGTGCACAACCTGAGTGAGGGGCGCGTTGTTTCCTTCAGACTGTATTTCGTACACAGGCCCGTCGGGGCTTATTCGGCGCAACACTCGGTACGGGTTCGACTCCCACCGGGGTTCTAACTTGTTGTGGGGGGCGTTGATCAAGCACAAGTACCCGATCCCCAGCTTGAAAGTCAATGGGTGGGGGTAGTGCTCCTCCTTGGTGTTCTAGATCCTGGAGCTTCGTATGGACGATACGGTGGAGGGTCTGCAGCCGATGCCGGTGGTTTCGGACCCATGAGGATACCCCGGTCCAGGGTTGTGGTTCCTCTGTGTTCAATTCCACCTCCTTAATGCCTTTGCCTTCTCGTCCGAACAGTAATGAGTAAGGGGTGTTACCAGTTACTCGATGTACCCGATTGTTGTACACCCACACCAGCTCGGGGACATATTCAGGCCAGCGGGCCTTGCGGTCTTTCTCTAGGGTGTGCAGCATTTGGATTAGCGTACGATTGAATCGCTCACAAGCTCCATTTCCCTGCGGGTGGTATGGTGTAGTCCGCGATTTATCGATCCTGTAAAGATGGTGTAGCTCTTCCATGACTTTTCCCAGGAAGCATGCCCCTTGGTCCAAATGTATTCATTGTGGACAGCCGTACACTTGAATAAAGTTCTTACAAATCGCATAGGCGACCGACTCCGCTGTTTGGTCTCGGGTGGAGGTGACCACGGCAAACTTGGTGAAATGGTCCACCATAACGAGGCAATGTGCATATACCCCTGATAGGCAGGACCTATGGTTAGATAGTCCACCGTAAGAACCTCCAGAGGGGCCGATGTTACAATAGTTTGCACCGGGGCTCGTTGTGCAGGGGGTTTAGCGAGCTCACACGAACGGCAGGTTCGACAAACTTCTTCTACAGCAGCGTGCAAGCGTGGGTGGTACACTATCTGCTGTAGCCATTGTAAAGTATTTTGAGCACCAAAATGAGCCCCTTTTTCATGGGCTTCCCGGACCAATTGCTTGAGATGGGCTCCGGGCACGATCACCTGCCATATCGTAGCTGACGTGGTTCGTGACATGGCTTTTCGATATAAAAGTTCTTTTTTGATGGCTAGTTTTTCCCACTGGCGCAACATCAGCAGCATATCTTGGGTCAAAGTCTGTCTTTGTGAGCCCGGGGCAATTTACCGGTGGCCACCCATCAGCGCAGGAGTCCAATTTCTGTATCTTCTTGTTGCTGCTGCATCCAGTTGTCGCGGGGCCGTTCCAACATCCCTCCTAGGAGTCCTGGATGAGGCGCTTCCTGCGTGTTGACTGTAGGCACGGCGGTGGTGAGGGCGAACGGCGTCTCGTCTGCCTCTAATTCGTCGTCTCAACTTCTTCCTGGGGTGGTGTGTCGGATTCTGGAGAGCGCGTCGGCGTGCACATTTTCAGCTCCCTGTTTGTAGATGATCTTATAATTGAATTTGTCCATCCGAGCCACCCACCGTTGCTCGAGGGCCCCTAGTTTGGCGTTCTCCAAATGGGCCAACGGGTTGTTATCGGTCTGCACTACTACCTCAGAGCCCGCTAGGTACTCTGCGAATCGCTTCGTCATTGCCCACACCACCGCGAGGAGCTCGAGCTTAAAGGAGCTGTAATTGTCCGGGTTGCGTTCTGAGTCGTGCAGCGACCGGCTACCATAGGCGATCACTCTCTCCCGGCCGCCCTGCACCTGTGACAACACAGCTCCTAGTCCATGAAGGCTCCCGTCAGTATGTAGGATGAACGGTTGCGAGAAATCCGCATATGCCCATACCGGGGCGTCCGAGAGCACAGCCTTAAGATCTTGAAATGCGTCCTCTTGGGGTTTCTGCCACTGGATCTTCCGACCATTTTCCCCGGTGGGAACCCCCTTCAGCAGGTCCTGCAGGGCTCGAGCTCGGCATGCAAACTTTTTCACGAACCGACGGTAGCAGCCGGACAGCCCCAAGAAGGCCCGCACATCCTTCAACGTCTCAGGGGTAGGCCACCCCTGGACGGCAGCGACCTTTTCCAGGGATGGTCGGATGCCCTCTGCCGAGACGGTATGCCCCAGGTACTCGATTTGGGTGCGGAACAGGTGGCATTTCTGGGGCTTTACCTTTAACCCGTACTTCTGCAGCCAGCCGAGCACCTGCCCCAACCGCTTCACGTGGTCCTCGAACGTGGCGGAGTAGATGATAATATCGTCCAGGTATATCAACGTGGCTTCAAAGTTGAGGTCTCCTAGACACCGCTCCATCAACCGCTGGAAAGTTCCTGGGGCGTTGGCCAGCCCAAACGGCATCCGATTGAACTCGAACAGTCCCATGGGAAGGATGAATGCCGTCTTGGCCCTGTCTTCCTCCAACATCGGCACCTGTCAGTACCCACTGGCCAGGTCAAGGGTTGAAAAGTACATTGCGTTCCCCAGGGCAGACAGAGACTCTTCTATGCGGGGCAGTGGATACGAATCCTTGATGGTGCAGGCGTTCAACTTCAATCCATGCAAAAACGCAAAGTGCCATCTTTCTTCCGAACCAGGACAATAGGGGCCGCTCAAGGGCTTTGGCTATCTCGTATGACCCCCTTCCGAAGAATTTGGGCTAACAGAGTTTTCACTTCCTGGTATAGCTGCGGTGGTATTTACCGATATCGCTCCCGGATGGGGGCCACTGCTGACATGGGGATCCCATGCGTGATGGCCGTGGTACATCCACAGTCGTCCTCGTGGCTGGCAAAGACACTGTAAAATTGTCCAAGAAGTGTCTCTACTCGGAGAAGCTGGGCTGGCGCTAGGCCGGACAGTTCGGCCCGCATTCTCTCCAGGATGACTTGACCTTTTTGTTAGGGTCAAGGATGCGGCAGCCTGTTGGGTTTGTACCGTCACTGCCCAGGGATCTTTGGGTTGCACCCTCAACTGGACCGCGGGGTCCGGCAGCATCTCCTCCAATGGCCTCACTAGTTTGGCCATCTCAGCCCGGGGCTTCAGGGTGATATCCTGATCTTCCAGGTTGACACAACGTACCAAGACAGTCCCTTCCCGCACTGTGGCAAGGGAGCCGGCCACCAGGATGCCAGGGTGCAGGCGCTCCGAATAACATGCTTCCACCTGCACCTCCACGCCCTCCAGGGGTATCAGGGCGCGGATCGGCAGAGCCACCACCGTCTGCCCCGGAAGAAGCACGAGCGGAGGGGCCGCCGGTGCGATGACCTTGCCCAGCGCCTCACCCTCTTGACACTCCTGGAGCACTCGCGCCTCCCGCACCAACCACTGGAAGACCTGCCTCTGGGCCGTGCGAGAAACCCACTGACTTAGGGTCTCCTGCGTGGTATCGTTGAGGAGTAGATTGCTGAACTCCCACAGTATGTTCATGCCTAAGATGATCGGGTGACGGTCGTTAGTCTCTCCTTGGGTTAGGACCACTCCCCGGCGACCGAGGGATTTTCCACACAATATCATCTGAAGCCACACCACCCCGCCAACAGGTACCGGCAGTTTGTTTGCGGCCATTAGTCGTATCATGGGCCCCCACTGGGGCCTTGTCGCTTCCGGGAAATGCTGCCGGAAGTACGTTGCCGGCATGGTCGTCACCTGCAACCCCCGTATCCACTAGGCACCGCACAGCACAACGCCCAACTTTGGCCCATACTAATGGGCACTTTGCGACCAGTTCTTCGGGACATCCACCACCCCTCGTTGTGGCTTCCGGCTCCGAGCGGCATCCCCCATGCCCGGAGCCCTCTAGTTTAATGTCCGCTGGGGTGTGTATCTCCAACGCCGCGGACACTCCCATGCGAAGTGGCCCAGTTCTCCACACTCATAACACCGGGACGGTGAGGCTTGGCCACCCCGGGTATTGCGAGGCCCCCAAGGCCCAGACTTGTAGCCAGGTTGGCCGGGCGCGGGCTCTGTTCTCTTCTTCACTTTGCCCAGCTCACCCCAGATTCTCTTCAGTTCCTGTCTCATTTCCTCAATCCATTGAGGTTCTTCGACCATGCTTACGGAGGACTCCATGCTCCGTACCTTCCCCACAGGAGCCGTCATCCCCTGCTCTTGCTCTCGCACCCGGGCCTGACTCCCTACTTCGGAGAAGGCTAAACGTGGGTTTACTCAGACCTGTTCCCGCATTGCCTGCTTGATTAGCGGGTCCCGGAGTCCAGTCACTAACAGGTCACGCAATGTAATGTCGATGGGCCCTACCCCCATTCCATACTTCCTTTCTATGGCGGTGTGTAGCTCATGGAGGGCGTTCATATACTGGGTGATGGTCTCCCCCTGCATCCGACTGAACAACTGGGTTCTCAACTCCCCCACGTTTGTTGGATCCCCGTGGGTCTCTTCCAGGATCTGTAACCCACATTTGTTGGATCCCCGTGGGTCTCTTCCAGGATCTGTAAGACCCTGGCGAAGGTGTTGCGATTCCCCAGGGGTCTCAACATAACCGACTCCTGGGCCTCCCCATCCAGCGCCATAAGGGCCACCTCAGCCTCTAGATCGGGGGTCATGGGGTGCATACAGAAGAGGCCCCGCATGCGTTCGATCCAGCTCCACAATAGGGTATGAGCCAGAAAATCGGGGCAAGTTACTTAGCATAGCCCCCAGGGAGATGCTGGAGTGGGGACCCCCATCATCCGCAGTGCCCGCAGCCTTACTCTGATCAGGCGCACCGCCATCTGCGCTTGGAGTGTCGAGTCACGAGACAACTACGGTGCTTTTTAAGAATACGTTTATGGGACTTGAGGGGACTTTCCTCAGTCACGGCCTGATCATCGAAACAGGGGTAACACAGGTTTCCCACACAGGGACTCTAAACAAGCAAACACAGTAACACAGCACACGACTACTCCCGGCAACGGACGGTCACTATAGGGCTGCGGTTTGGTCGACTACGGGTCCTTAAGTCTAGAGTCTACTTAGCCGTCCAAATGTCCCTCGCCGTTCAGGCTGGTGGTCTTTCGGCGAAATAGTTGCTGGGCCCAGTCTTCGCGCTCTCCGGCGCGCTGAGGACACTGGATCCCCACAGGCCCCAGCGGAGTCCTGAAACGGATGGGCCGCAGCGCCCCGGACCTGGGCAGGTGGCAGCGATGTATAGTGGCGAGTGACAGGCCACTTGCACAGCTAACGGCTGCGACGGGGAGTCCACGATCAAGAGAGGCCCGGCTCCTGCTGCGGACCGGAGCGGGACAGTCGTGGCCGCCGACTGCACGGTGCTGGCCGTGCCCACTGGTGAAAGCCGGGTGGCTGCGGGTGGCAGGGAATAGGCTACAGTCACGAGCTCAGGGGAGGCGGCCTCGTGTGACCGCGGGTAGGCCGCAGCCGCGGGCAGAGGGGAGGCGACAGCGGCCGCGGGCCGTGCTGGGGCCACAGTGGCCATGGTCTGGAGAGGGGCAACAAGTCTCGGACGGCTCTCTGGATACCGTCCCTCTGGAGTCCTCAGTCGCGTCCTCCCTGGTGATGGTGAGTCGCTCAAGCTGGCAGTCGCTCTCACGCTCTCCTGCTGGGTCTGTCCCGGTCTGCTGACTCCTCTTCTGGGGAATTCCCCGCCTCCTTTACACCTGTCTCTCCCCCAGCCCACATGTCAGTCACAACAGTCCGTCCTCGAATCCTGTCCCCCGGGAACAGTTTCCCCCGAAACCCAGATGACGGCTCCTCTGGTTCTGGCCCGGACACTCGATGGGGGCCACTCCTCCCACAATCCAATGAGGATGAACTGGCGCTATGTATGCCTCCCATATGACACAACTAAGCAGCCTCCTTGTTATATAAAATTAGGGCTAAAGCTGTGACAGGCACTATGCTCTGGGCTGACTGCGATGCGCTCTGTGAGGCGACCTGGGGTTGCCTGGGCACAGGACCTGACAAGCCCTTGAACCATGCTCAGCAATTTCCCGCCTTTGCCTCTCCTGCCTCTGCTATGAGGCAAGGCCACACACGCAGGACATGAATCCTCCCCCGGCGTCAGCAAAATGACAGGAGGCGAGGATGGGCTTAATCACTCTGGGGGACACGGCCTCCTCCGCGACCTCCGTTCACTGGAAGCTGACTGACCAGATGGCACACTTGGACCCAGCTCCAGCAATAATGCTGCCAACCCCCACTCCTTCCCTGCAACCCTTTCTCTAATGACATCTTCTAATGGTAAGGACATCCCTAACCTCAATTACCTCACTCACCTCTGGAAGTGTGAAAGCTCCTTGCTCCCAGGTTCAAAAGAGGCCCAGCAGCCTCAGGCTCCGCCTCATATACCCCTTAGGGGGAGGAGGAATGATCCACATACAAAAATTAAAGGGGGGTGGAGTTTTTGCTTCCTTTAACCCTTTCCCTGTGCCTAGGAAAAGAGGGCAATGCACATTAAACCCACAGGCTGATCAGTCAGGGTCCCCCGGCAAATAAAGCCAGGTTCCCTCATTTCCTGAGTGCTTTGGCTATGTTTTTGACCACCAATTGATTTTTTGGGTGAGTTTTACCATCATTTTTGTGCCATCTCTTTTGTTGGCATTTTCTAGATGTTTTTTGAAGTGCATTAAACAAAGAACAAACTTCTAGCTGTTTCAAGCAAAAACACTGGCAAAACAATAAAAAAAAGCTTGGTCGTCTTTAACCTTTTCCATTGACTCTTATTATGTTGTGTAGAGCAGTGGCGGACACAACCAAACGAGGTCCCATGACAAGAACAATAAATGGTAACTTTGCAGTCCAATAGCAATTCATAATGCACAATTTCACTTGCTTTGGAGGTAGAAGTGGCCCCCTTACCTCCTGGGCATCTGTGCGACAGCATGGGTTACACCAATAGTAGTTTTGTCCCTGATATAGAGCTTCTTCAGAGTTGAAGCCATCTAAAGAATGGTCAGTTCCTTATAAACGTAGAAGGGTTATTCCAGGCACCAAGTTCTAGTGTACACTTGTGCACCAAACAACTTAACTCCTCTAAAATTCACTTCGACAGACCTCTTCCGGGTTTTTCACTTGAAAAACTCCCGTGACACCTGCACGTCCGCATGTACAATGCCATCGTTGTAACGGATTAAACCACAAGTTGGAATAAGTCTCGGGTGAGTGCTGCGTTTCTGTTTTTTCCTTGTTATCTTATAAAGAATGGTCAGGTCATTAATTTTAGCCGCTTGATGGCTTTGGAAAGCTGAAATGGATGAAATCCAAGTTAGTTCTTTTGTGCGTTTAGCTAGCGCTTCTTCGGTTTTCGAAGCGGAATCCTACTGTAAAAGACGTTGCCATTACCCTTGGGCTGGGTTCACATTTTTTTTACCCTAATGTAAGTGGCTCTCTGGGGGCTTAAGGTACTGTCACACTAAGCGATATCGCTAGCAATATCGCTATAACTTGTGAGGTTATAGCGATATTGCTAGCGATATCGCTATGTCTGATACTTACCTACGACCCGCTCCCCCGCTGGTTATCGCTGATCGCGCGAGAACGTCCAGGACCGCTTCTCATCGTCAGCTTCCTGCGGCGCTTCCTGTGGAGAGGCGAGCGACGAGCGTGGAGCCGGGCGGGAGGACGCAGGATCGCCTAGTGTGACAGGCAAGTAGCGACCCCCGTCCCCTGCGATGTCGCTGGTGAGATCTGCCTGTGTGGCAGCTCACTAGCGTCCACTTAGCGATGTACCAGCGATCCTGACCGCGTCATATCACTGGTCGGGATCACTGGTACATCGCTAAGTGTGACAGTACCTTTACATCTGAAACCCTGGAAAACGCAATTCAGGCATAAGCTTTGGTGGGACCACTGATGGTAACGATGCAGAAGGAGTCACTGTGCGCACTGTCATGCATAATTTCTAGATATATCCACCTAATTGAGATGGGCTCCAAGACCCCGTCACCCACATCCTGGTGCCCACCTCAAATAGCTGAAGATGAGATCTGACAGAGCCCACAGTGACTCAACCTGCATCATTACAGGAAATCCTCAGCGCTCCTGCCTCCCTTTTTCCAGGGCATCAGATGGAGGCCCCGGCAGTCACAAACATGAGGGTAAAGCCTGATGTGAACATAGCCTGAGGGTGGATCAATGGTGATTTTTTTTTGTGATATTTAAGGCATATTGGTTACATTTATGGCCAGGCTGAGCAAGAGAGCGCCCCCAGTGGAGTGTTTCCTCCCTTTTAGCAGCAGTCTGTGCATTAGAAATTAAAAGGATTTGCAATAATCAGCTGCTTTCACAAAACTACTGCAAAAAAACTATTGTCAAGTGGAGGAGTCCTGCATATTCTAGACTGAACTACAAGGTGAGACCTTGTATGGTATCCGAGCTATCAGCATGTGCTGGAAGGGAGCCCCCTCCTCTGTCTGCAGGGATCCCCCCATCCAGGGGCTGATGAATAGAAGGTGGGCACACTCCTCCCCCGTGTCTGCAGACTGGCCTGGGTGGAGACAGCAGGCATGAATGAGTGGGATGTGCTCCATACCTTTTCAGCAGAAGGCTAATCACTTCTTTTGAGTGACTTGATGCCAGTGGGAGGGGGCGGCGGCTGAGATGAAGGCCGGGCAGGCGGAGGGGTCAGCGGCAGCAGACTGCGCCTTTATCTCACCCATCAGCTCCTCGCACGGCACTGTCGCCTCTCGTCACACAATCACGTCGCCGATCGCCTCCAGGACCCCAGGAAAGCTCTGGGGGGTCCATCCAGCTGTGTGCACAGTGCCCGGCACCGAGTGCAAAGGATCGATCGCTGATTGGTGGCATCAGTGGTCACGATCTGCTCATTCTGGGATCTCCCTAGCGCTCAGATGTAGCAGAGCTGTGTTTGCTATTTGACCCCTAGGAGAAAAAGGTATCCAGGGTCCACAAGCTCCGCCTCATCTGAACTCAGCTCGGCTACCAATATATAGAAAGTGCACTGAAAGGTAATCGTACTGATCGTAAGTGATTAACCCACCCAGTGCCGTCAGAACAAAAGCAATGCAGAGAGCATTCACTATAATGCCGCAGCCTTATACAGGGGCAGCCTCTGCTCTCCACCAGCCTCTATCTGCCCGGCAATCAGTGGTCTCATTACCTCCAGAAAACAGACCCCCCCCCAGGCTAGAGACAGATGCAGGGACTGGTAATGAGGGACAGCGAGCACCCAGCTCTGCCACAGTGATGTGTATACAGTATATATAGCAGATGTAGGGACTGGTAATGAGGGACAGCGAGCACCCAGCTCTGCCACAGTGATGTGTATACAGTATATATATAGCAGATGTAGGGACTGGTAATGAGGGTCAGCGAGCACCCAGCTCTGCCACAGTGATGTGTATACAGTATAAATATAGCAGATGCAGAGACTGGTAATGAGGGACAGCGAGCACCCAGCTCTGCCACAGTGATGTGTATACAGTATATATATATAGCAGATGTAGGGACTGGTAATGAGGGACAGCGAGCACCCAGCTCTGCCACAGTGATGTGTATACAGTATATATATAGCAGATGTAGGGACTGGTAATGAGGGACAGCGAGCACCCAGCTCTGCCACAGTGATGTGTATACAGTATATATATAGCAGATGTAGGGACTGGTAATGAGGGACAGCGAGCACCCAGCTCTGCCACAGTGATGTGTATACAGTATATATAGCAGATGTAGGGACTGGTAATGAGGGACAGCGAGCACCCAGCTCTGCCACAGTGATGTGTATACAGTATATATATAGCAGATGCAGGGACTGGTAATGAGGGACAGCGAGCACCCAGCTCTGCCACAGTGATGTGTATACAGTATATATATAGCAGATGCAGGGACTGGTAATGAGGGACAGCGAGCACCCAGCTCTGCCACAGTGATGTGTTTACAGTATATATATATATAGCAGATGTAGGGACTGGTAATGAGGGACAGCGAGCACCCAGCTCTGCCACAGTGATGTGTATACAGTATATATATATATATATATATATATATAGCAGATGTAGGGACTGGTAATGAGGGACAGCGAGCACCCAGCTCTGCCACAGTGATGTGTATACAGTATATATAGCAGATGTAGGGACTGGTAATGAGGGACAGCGAGCACCCAGCTCTGCCACAGTGATGTGTATACAGTATATATAGCAGATGCAGGGACTGGTAATGAGGGACAGCGAGCACCCAGCTCTGCCACAGTGATGTGTATACAGTATATATATATATATAGCAGATGTAGGGACTGGTAATGAGGGACAGCGAGCACCCAGCTCTGCCACAGTGATGTGTATACAGTATATATATATAGCAGATGCAGAGACTGGTAATGAGGGACAGCGAGCACCCAGCTCTGCCACAGTGATGTGTATACAGTATATATATATATATAGCAGATGTAGGGACTGGTAATGAGGGACAGCGAGCACCCAGCTCTGCCACAGTGATGTGTATACAGTATATATATATATATATATAGCAGATGCAGAGACTGGTAATGAGGGACAGCGAGCACCCAGCTCTGCCACAGTGATGTGTATACAGTATATATATATATAGCAGATGTAGGGACTGGTAATGAGGGACAGCGAGCACCCAGCTCTGCCACAGTGATGTGTATACAGTATATATATATATATATATATATATATAGCAGATGTAGGGACTGGTAATGAGGGACAGCGAGCACCCAGCTCTGCCACAGTGATGTGTATACAGTATATATAGCAGATGTAGGGACTGGTAATGAGGGACAGCGAGCACCCAGCTCTGCCACAGTGATGTGTATACAGTATATATATAGCAGATGTAGGGACTGGTAATGAGGGACAGCGAGCACCCAGCTCTGCCACAGTGATGTGTATACAGTATATATATATAGCAGATGTAGGGACTGGTAATGAGGGACAGCAAGCACCCAGCTCTGCCACAGTGATGTGTATACAGTATATATATATATATATAGCAGATGTAGGGACTGGTAATGAGGGACAGCGAGCACCCAGCTCTGCCACAGTGATGTGTATACAGTATATATATATATATAGCAGATGTAGAGACTGGTAATGAGGGACAGCGAGCACCCAGCTCTGCCACAGTGATGTGTATACAGTATATATAGCAGATGTAGGGACTGGTAATGAGGGACAGCGAGCACCCAGCTCTGCCACAGTGATGTGTATACAGTATATATATAGCAGATGTAGGGACTGGTAATGAGGGACAGCGAGCACCCAGCTCTGCCACAGTGATGTGTATACAGTATATATATAGCAGATGCAGAGACTGGTAATGAGGGACAGCGAGCACCCAGCTCTGCCACAGTGATGTGTATACAGTATATATATATATATAGCAGATGTAGAGACTGGTAATGAGGGACAGCGAGCACCCAGCTCTGCCACAGTGATGTGTATACAGTATATATAGCAGATGTAGGGACTGGTAATGAGGGACAGCGAGCACCCAGCTCTGCCACAGTGATGTGTATACAGTATATATATATATATATAGCAGATGTAGGGACTGGTAATGAGGGACAGCGAGCACCCAGCTCTGCCACAGTGATGTGTATACAGTATATATATATATATAGCAGATGTAGGGACTGGTAATGAGGGACAGCGAGCACCCAGCTCTGCCACAGTGATGTGTATACAGTATATATATAGCAGATGCAGAGACTGGTAATGAGGGACAGCGAGCACCCAGCTCTGCCACAGTGATGTGTATACAGTATATATATATATATATAGCAGATGCAGAGACTGGTAATGAGGGACAGCGAGCACCCAGCTCTGCCACAGTGATGTGTATACAGTATATATATATATATAGCAGATGTAGGGACTGGTAATGAGGGACAGCGAGCACCCAGCTCTGCCACAGTGATGTGTATACAGTATATATATATATAGCAGATGTAGGGACTGGTAATGAGGGACAGCGAGCACCCAGCTCTGCCACAGTGATGTGTATACAGTATATATATATATATAGCAGATGTAGGGACTGGTAATGAGGGACAGCGAGCACCCAGCTCTGCCACAGTGATGTGTATACAGTATATATATAGCAGATGCAGAGACTGGTAATGAGGGACAGCGAGCACCCAGCTCTGCCACAGTGATGTGTATACAGTATATATATATATATATAGCAGATGCAGAGACTGGTAATGAGGGACAGCGAGCACCCAGCTCTGCCACAGTGATGTGTATACAGTATATATATAGCAGATGCAGGGACTGGTAATGAGGGACAGCGAGCACCCAGCTCTGCCACAGTGATGTGTATACAGTATATATAGCAGATGTAGGGACTGGTAATGAGGGACAGCGAGCACCCAGCTCTGCCACAGTGATGTGTATACAGTATATATATATATATATAGCAGATGTAGGGACTGGTAATGAGGGACAGCGAGCACCCAGCTCTGCCACAGTGATGTGTATACAGTATATATATATATATAGCAGATGTAGGGACTGGTAATGAGGGACAGCGAGCACCCAGCTCTGCCACAGTGATGTGTATACAGTATATATATAGCAGATGCAGAGACTGGTAATGAGGGACAGCGAGCACCCAGCTCTGCCACAGTGATGTGTATACAGTATATATATATATATATATATATATAGCAGATGCAGAGACTGGTAATGAGGGACAGCGAGCACCCAGCTCTGCCACAGTGATGTGTATACAGTATATATATAGCAGATGCAGGGACTGGTAATGAGGGACAGCGAGCACCCAGCTCTGCCACAGTGATGTGTATACAGTATATATATATATATATATAGCAGATGTAGGGACTGGTAATGAGGGACAGCGAGCACCCAGCTCTGCCACAGTGATGTGTATACAGTATATATATAGCAGATGTAGGGACTGGTAATGAGGGACAGCGAGCACCCAGCTCTGCCACAGTGATGTGTATACAGTATATATATAGCAGATGTAGGGACTGGTAATGAGGGACAGCGAGCACCCAGCTCTGCCACAGTGATGTGTATACAGTATATATATATATATATAGCAGATGCAGGGACTGGTAATGAGGGACAGCGAGCACCCAGCTCTGCCACAGTGATGTGTATACAGTATATATATATATATATATATATATATAGCAGATGTAGGGACTGGTAATGAGGGACAGCGAGCACCCAGCTCTGCCACAGTGATGTGTATACAGTATATATATATATATATATAGCAGATGCAGGGACTGGTAATGAGGGACAGCGAGCACCCAGCTCTGCCACAGTGATGTGTATACAGTATATATATAGCAGATGTAGGGACTGGTAATGAGGGACAGCGAGCACCCAGCTCTGCCACAGTGATGTGTATACAGTATATATATAGCAGATGTAGGGACTGGTAATGAGGGACAGCGAGCACCCAGCTCTGCCACAGTGATGTGTATACAGTATATATAGCAGATGTAGGGACTGGTAATGAGGGACAGCGAGCACCCAGCTCTGCCACAGTGATGTGTATACAGTATATATATAGCAGATGCAGGGACTGGTAATGAGGGACAGCGAGCACCCAGCTCTGCCACAGTGATGTGTATACAGTATATATATAGCAGATGCAGGGACTGGTAATGAGGGACAGCGAGCACCCAGCTCTGCCACAGTGATGTGTTTACAGTATATATATATATAGCAGATGTAGGGACTGGTAATGAGGGACAGCGAGCACCCAGCTCTGCCACAGTGATGTGTATACAGTATATATATATATATATATATATATAGCAGATGTAGGGACTGGTAATGAGGGACAGCGAGCACCCAGCTCTGCCACAGTGATGTGTATACAGTATATATAGCAGATGTAGGGACTGGTAATGAGGGACAGCGAGCACCCAGCTCTGCCACAGTGATGTGTATACAGTATATATAGCAGATGCAGGGACTGGTAATGAGGGACAGCGAGCACCCAGCTCTGCCACAGTGATGTGTATACAGTATATATATATATATAGCAGATGTAGGGACTGGTAATGAGGGACAGCGAGCACCCAGCTCTGCCACAGTGATGTGTATACAGTATATATATATAGCAGATGCAGAGACTGGTAATGAGGGACAGCGAGCACCCAGCTCTGCCACAGTGATGTGTATACAGTATATATATATATATAGCAGATGTAGGGACTGGTAATGAGGGACAGCGAGCACCCAGCTCTGCCACAGTGATGTGTATACAGTATATATATATATATATATAGCAGATGCAGAGACTGGTAATGAGGGACAGCGAGCACCCAGCTCTGCCACAGTGATGTGTATACAGTATATATATATATAGCAGATGTAGGGACTGGTAATGAGGGACAGCGAGCACCCAGCTCTGCCACAGTGATGTGTATACAGTATATATATATATATATATATATATATAGCAGATGTAGGGACTGGTAATGAGGGACAGCGAGCACCCAGCTCTGCCACAGTGATGTGTATACAGTATATATAGCAGATGTAGGGACTGGTAATGAGGGACAGCGAGCACCCAGCTCTGCCACAGTGATGTGTATACAGTATATATATAGCAGATGTAGGGACTGGTAATGAGGGACAGCGAGCACCCAGCTCTGCCACAGTGATGTGTATACAGTATATATATATAGCAGATGTAGGGACTGGTAATGAGGGACAGCAAGCACCCAGCTCTGCCACAGTGATGTGTATACAGTATATATATATATATATAGCAGATGTAGGGACTGGTAATGAGGGACAGCGAGCACCCAGCTCTGCCACAGTGATGTGTATACAGTATATATATATATATAGCAGATGTAGAGACTGGTAATGAGGGACAGCGAGCACCCAGCTCTGCCACAGTGATGTGTATACAGTATATATAGCAGATGTAGGGACTGGTAATGAGGGACAGCGAGCACCCAGCTCTGCCACAGTGATGTGTATACAGTATATATATAGCAGATGTAGGGACTGGTAATGAGGGACAGCGAGCACCCAGCTCTGCCACAGTGATGTGTATACAGTATATATATAGCAGATGCAGAGACTGGTAATGAGGGACAGCGAGCACCCAGCTCTGCCACAGTGATGTGTATACAGTATATATATATATATAGCAGATGTAGAGACTGGTAATGAGGGACAGCGAGCACCCAGCTCTGCCACAGTGATGTGTATACAGTATATATAGCAGATGTAGGGACTGGTAATGAGGGACAGCGAGCACCCAGCTCTGCCACAGTGATGTGTATACAGTATATATATATATATATAGCAGATGTAGGGACTGGTAATGAGGGACAGCGAGCACCCAGCTCTGCCACAGTGATGTGTATACAGTATATATATATATATAGCAGATGTAGGGACTGGTAATGAGGGACAGCGAGCACCCAGCTCTGCCACAGTGATGTGTATACAGTATATATATAGCAGATGCAGAGACTGGTAATGAGGGACAGCGAGCACCCAGCTCTGCCACAGTGATGTGTATACAGTATATATATATATATATAGCAGATGCAGAGACTGGTAATGAGGGACAGCGAGCACCCAGCTCTGCCACAGTGATGTGTATACAGTATATTTATATATATAGCAGATGTAGGGACTGGTAATGAGGGACAGCGAGCACCCAGCTCTGCCACAGTGATGTGTATACAGTATATATATATATAGCAGATGTAGGGACTGGTAATGAGGGACAGCGAGCACCCAGCTCTGCCACAGTGATGTGTATACAGTATATATATATATATAGCAGATGTAGGGACTGGTAATGAGGGACAGCGAGCACCCAGCTCTGCCACAGTGATGTGTATACAGTATATATATAGCAGATGCAGAGACTGGTAATGAGGGACAGCGAGCACCCAGCTCTGCCACAGTGATGTGTATACAGTATATATATATATATATAGCAGATGCAGAGACTGGTAATGAGGGACAGCGAGCACCCAGCTCTGCCACAGTGATGTGTATACAGTATATATATAGCAGATGCAGGGACTGGTAATGAGGGACAGCGAGCACCCAGCTCTGCCACAGTGATGTGTATACAGTATATATAGCAGATGTAGGGACTGGTAATGAGGGACAGCGAGCACCCAGCTCTGCCACAGTGATGTGTATACAGTATATATATATATATATAGCAGATGTAGGGACTGGTAATGAGGGACAGCGAGCACCCAGCTCTGCCACAGTGATGTGTATACAGTATATATATATATATAGCAGATGTAGGGACTGGTAATGAGGGACAGCGAGCACCCAGCTCTGCCACAGTGATGTGTATACAGTATATATATAGCAGATGCAGAGACTGGTAATGAGGGACAGCGAGCACCCAGCTCTGCCACAGTGATGTGTATACAGTATATATATATATATATATATATATATATAGCAGATGCAGAGACTGGTAATGAGGGACAGCGAGCACCCAGCTCTGCCACAGTGATGTGTATACAGTATATATATAGCAGATGCAGGGACTGGTAATGAGGGACAGCGAGCACCCAGCTCTGCCACAGTGATGTGTATACAGTATATATATATATATATATAGCAGATGTAGGGACTGGTAATGAGGGACAGCGAGCACCCAGCTCTGCCACAGTGATGTGTATACAGTATATATATAGCAGATGTAGGGACTGGTAATGAGGGACAGCGAGCACCCAGCTCTGCCACAGTGATGTGTATACAGTATATATATAGCAGATGTAGGGACTGGTAATGAGGGACAGCGAGCACCCAGCTCTGCCACAGTGATGTGTATACAGTATATATATATATATATAGCAGATGCAGGGACTGGTAATGAGGGACAGCGAGCACCCAGCTCTGCCACAGTGATGTGTATACAGTATATATATATATATATATATATATAGCAGATGTAGGGACTGGTAATGAGGGACAGCGAGCACCCAGCTCTGCCACAGTGATGTGTATACAGTATATATATATATATATATAGCAGATGCAGGGACTGGTAATGAGGGACAGCGAGCACCCAGCTCTGCCACAGTGATGTGTATACAGTATATATATATATATATATATAGCAGATGTAGGGACTGGTAATGAGGGACAGCGAGCACCCAGCTCTGCCACAGTGATGTGTATACAGTATATATAGCAGATGTAGGGACTGGTAATGAGGGACAGCGAGCACCCAGCTCTGCCACAGTGATGTGTATACAGTATATATATAGCAGATGTAGGGACTGGTAATGAGGGACAGCGAGCACCCAGCTCTGCCACAGTGATGTGTATACAGTATATATATATATATATAGCAGATGCAGGGACTGGTAATGAGGGACAGCGAGCACCCAGCTCTGCCACAGTGATGTGTATACAGTATATATAGCAGATGTAGGGACTGGTAATGAGGGACAGCGAGCACCCAGCTCTGCCACAGTGATGTGTATACAGTATATATATAGCAGATGTAGGGACTGGTAATGAGGGTCAGCGAGCACCCAGCTCTGCCACAGTGATGTGTATACAGTATAAATATAGCAGATGCAGAGACTGGTAATGAGGGACAGCGAGCACCCAGCTCTGCCACAGTGATGTGTATACAGTATATATATATAGCAGATGTAGGGACTGGTAATGAGGGACAGCGAGCACCCAGCTCTGCCACAGTGATGTGTATACAGTATATATATAGCAGATGTAGGGACTGGTAATGAGGGACAGCGAGCACCCAGCTCTGCCACAGTGATGTGTATACAGTATATATATAGCAGATGTAGGGACTGGTAATGAGGGACAGCGAGCACCCAGCTCTGCCACAGTGATGTGTATACAGTATATATAGCAGATGTAGGGACTGGTAATGAGGGACAGCGAGCACCCAGCTCTGCCACAGTGATGTGTATACAGTATATATATAGCAGATGCAGGGACTGGTAATGAGGGACAGCGAGCACCCAGCTCTGCCACAGTGATGTGTATACAGTATATATATAGCAGATGCAGGGACTGGTAATGAGGGACAGCGAGCACCCAGCTCTGCCACAGTGATGTGTTTACAGTATATATATATATAGCAGATGTAGGGACTGGTAATGAGGGACAGCGAGCACCCAGCTCTGCCACAGTGATGTGTATACAGTATATATATATATATATATATATATATAGCAGATGTAGGGACTGGTAATGAGGGACAGCGAGCACCCAGCTCTGCCACAGTGATGTGTATACAGTATATATAGCAGATGTAGGGACTGGTAATGAGGGACAGCGAGCACCCAGCTCTGCCACAGTGATGTGTATACAGTATATATAGCAGATGCAGGGACTGGTAATGAGGGACAGCGAGCACCCAGCTCTGCCACAGTGATGTGTATACAGTATATATATATATATAGCAGATGTAGGGACTGGTAATGAGGGACAGCGAGCACCCAGCTCTGCCACAGTGATGTGTATACAGTATATATATATAGCAGATGCAGAGACTGGTAATGAGGGACAGCGAGCACCCAGCTCTGCCACAGTGATGTGTATACAGTATATATATATATATAGCAGATGTAGGGACTGGTAATGAGGGACAGCGAGCACCCAGCTCTGCCACAGTGATGTGTATACAGTATATATATATATATATATAGCAGATGCAGAGACTGGTAATGAGGGACAGCGAGCACCCAGCTCTGCCACAGTGATGTGTATACAGTATATATATATATAGCAGATGTAGGGACTGGTAATGAGGGACAGCGAGCACCCAGCTCTGCCACAGTGATGTGTATACAGTATATATATATATATATATATATATAGCAGATGTAGGGACTGGTAATGAGGGACAGCGAGCACCCAGCTCTGCCACAGTGATGTGTATACAGTATATATATAGCAGATGTAGGGACTGGTAATGAGGGACAGCGAGCACCCAGCTCTGCCACAGTGATGTGTATACAGTATATATATAGCAGATGTAGGGACTGGTAATGAGGGACAGCGAGCACCCAGCTCTGCCACAGTGATGTGTATACAGTATATATATATAGCAGATGTAGGGACTGGTAATGAGGGACAGCAAGCACCCAGCTCTGCCACAGTGATGTGTATACAGTATATATATATATATATAGCAGATGTAGGGACTGGTAATGAGGGACAGCGAGCACCCAGCTCTGCCACAGTGATGTGTATACAGTATATATATATATATAGCAGATGTAGAGACTGGTAATGAGGGACAGCGAGCACCCAGCTCTGCCACAGTGATGTGTATACAGTATATATATATATATAGCAGATGTAGGGACTGGTAATGAGGGACAGCGAGCACCCAGCTCTGCC
The DNA here is from genome assembly GCF_039654945.1 of Dendrobates tinctorius. Lineage (NCBI taxonomy): Eukaryota > Metazoa > Chordata > Amphibia > Anura > Dendrobatidae > Dendrobates > Dendrobates tinctorius. Next base: position 36,322,112 of record NW_027361829.1, read on the forward strand.
ACAGTGATGTGTATACAGTATATATATATAGCAGATGTAGGGACTGGTAATGAGGGACAGCAAGCACCCAGCTCTGCCACAGTGATGTGTATACAGTATATATATATATATATAGCAGATGCAGGGACTGGTAATGAGGGACAGCGAGCACCCAGCTCTGCCACAGTGATGTGTATACAGTATATATAGCAGATGTAGGGACTGGTAATGAGGGACAGCGAGCACCCAGCTCTGCCACAGTGATGTGTATACAGTATATATATAGCAGATGTAGGGACTGGTAATGAGGGACAGCGAGCACCCAGCTCTGCCACAGTGATGTGTATACAGTATATATATAGCAGATGCAGAGACTGGTAATGAGGGACAGCGAGCACCCAGCTCTGCCACAGTGATGTGTATACAGTATATATATATATATAGCAGATGTAGAGACTGGTAATGAGGGACAGCGAGCACCCAGCTCTGCCACAGTGATGTGTATACAGTATATATAGCAGATGTAGGGACTGGTAATGAGGGACAGCGAGCACCCAGCTCTGCCACAGTGATGTGTATACAGTATATATATATATATATAGCAGATGTAGGGACTGGTAATGAGGGACAGCGAGCACCCAGCTCTGCCACAGTGATGTGTATACAGTATATATATATATATAGCAGATGTAGGGACTGGTAATGAGGGACAGCGAGCACCCAGCTCTGCCACAGTGATGTGTATACAGTATATATATAGCAGATGCAGAGACTGGTAATGAGGGACAGCGAGCACCCAGCTCTGCCACAGTGATGTGTATACAGTATATATATATATAGCAGATGCAGAGACTGGTAATGAGGGACAGCGAGCACCCAGCTCTGCCACAGTGATGTGTATACAGTATATATATATATATAGCAGATGTAGGGACTGGTAATGAGGGACAGCGAGCACCCAGCTCTGCCACAGTGATGTGTATACAGTATATATATATATAGCAGATGTAGGGACTGGTAATGAGGGACAGCGAGCACCCAGCTCTGCCACAGTGATGTGTATACAGTATATATATATATATAGCAGATGTAGGGACTGGTAATGAGGGACAGCGAGCACCCAGCTCTGCCACAGTGATGTGTATACAGTATATATATAGCAGATGCAGAGACTGGTAATGAGGGACAGCGAGCACCCAGCTCTGCCACAGTGATGTGTATACAGTATATATATATATATATAGCAGATGCAGAGACTGGTAATGAGGGACAGCGAGCACCCAGCTCTGCCACAGTGATGTGTATACAGTATATATATAGCAGATGCAGGGACTGGTAATGAGGGACAGCGAGCACCCAGCTCTGCCACAGTGATGTGTATACAGTATATATAGCAGATGTAGGGACTGGTAATGAGGGACAGCGAGCACCCAGCTCTGCCACAGTGATGTGTATACAGTATATATATATATATATAGCAGATGTAGGGACTGGTAATGAGGGACAGCGAGCACCCAGCTCTGCCACAGTGATGTGTATACAGTATATATATATATATAGCAGATGTAGGGACTGGTAATGAGGGACAGCGAGCACCCAGCTCTGCCACAGTGATGTGTATACAGTATATATATAGCAGATGCAGAGACTGGTAATGAGGGACAGCGAGCACCCAGCTCTGCCACAGTGATGTGTATACAGTATATATATATATATATATATATATAGCAGATGCAGAGACTGGTAATGAGGGACAGCGAGCACCCAGCTCTGCCACAGTGATGTGTATACAGTATATATATAGCAGATGCAGGGACTGGTAATGAGGGACAGCGAGCACCCAGCTCTGCCACAGTGATGTGTATACAGTATATATATATATATATATAGCAGATGTAGGGACTGGTAATGAGGGACAGCGAGCACCCAGCTCTGCCACAGTGATGTGTATACAGTATATATATAGCAGATGTAGGGACTGGTAATGAGGGACAGCGAGCACCCAGCTCTGCCACAGTGATGTGTATACAGTATATATATATAGCAGATGTAGAGACTGGTAATGAGGGACAGCGAGCACCCAGCTCTGCCACAGTGATGTGTATACAGTATATATATAGCAGATGCAGGGACTGGTAATGAGGGACAGCGAGCACCCAGCTCTGCCACAGTGATGTGTATACAGTATATATATATATATATAGCAGATGCAGAGACTGGTAATGAGGGACAGCGAGCACCCAGCTCTGCCACAGTGATGTGTATACAGTATATATATATAGCAGATGTAGAGACTGGTAATGAGGGACAGCAAGCACCCAGCTCTGCCACAGTGATGTGTATACAGTATATATATATAGCAGATGTAGAGACTGGTAATGAGGGACAGCGAGCACCCAGCTCTGCCACAGTGATGTGTATACAGTATATATATAGCAGATGCAGGGACTGGTAATGAGGGACAGCGAGCACCCAGCTCTGCCACAGTGATGTGTATACAGTATATATATAGCAGATGCAGAGACTGGTAATGAGGGACAGCGAGCACCCAGCTCTGCCACAGTGATGTGTATACAGTATATATATATATAGCAGATGTAGGGACTGGTAATGAGGGACAGCGAGCACCCAGCTCTGCCACAGTGATGTGTATACAGTATATATATAGCAGATGTAGAGACTGGTAATGAGGGACAGCGAGCACCCAGCTCTGCCACAGTGATGTGTATACAGTATATATAGCAGATGTAGGGACTGGCAATGAGGGACAGCGAGCACCCAGCTCTGCCACAGTGATGTGTATACAGTATATATAGCAGATGCAGGGACTGGTAATGAGGGACAGCGAGCACCCAGCTCTGCCACAGTGATGTGTATACAGTATATATATATAGCAGATGCAGAGACTGGTAATGAGGGACAGCGAGCACCCAGCTCTGCCACAGTGATGTGTATACAGTATATATATAGCAGATGCAGGGACTGGTAATGAGGGACAGCGAGCACCCAGCTCTGCCACAGTGATGTGTATACAGTATATATATATATATATATATAGCAGATGTAGGGACTGGTAATGAGGGACAGCGAGCACCCAGCTCTGCCACAGTGATGTGTATACAGTATATATAGCAGATGTAGGGACTGGTAATGAGGGACAGCGAGCACCCAGCTCTGCCACAGTGATGTGTATACAGTATATATATATATATATATATAGCAGATGCAGGGACTGGTAATGAGGGACAGTGAGCACCCAGCTCTGCCACAGTGATGTGTATACAGTATATATATAGCAGATGCAGAGACTGGTAATGAGGGACAGCGAGCACCCAGCTCTGCCACAGTGATGTGTATACAGTATATATAGCAGATGTAGGGACTGGTAATGAGGGACAGCGAGCACCCAGCTCTGCCACAGTGATGTGTATACAGTATATATATAGCAGATGTAGGGACTGGTAATGAGGGTCAGCGAGCACCCAGCTCTGCCACAGTGATGTGTATACAGTATATATATAGCAGATGCAGAGACTGGTAATGAGGGACAGCGAGCACCCAGCTCTGCCACAGTGATGTGTATACAGTATATATATAGCAGATGCAGGGACTGGTAATGAGGGACAGCGAGCACCCAGCTCTGCCACAGTGATGTGTATACAGTATATATATAGCAGATGCAGGGACTGGTAATGAGGGACAGCGAGCACCCAGCTCTGCCACAGTGATGTGTATACAGTATATATATATATATATAGCAGATGCAGAGACTGGTAATGAGGGACAGCGAGCACCCAGCTCTGCCACAGTGATGTGTATACAGTATATATATATATATAGCAGATGCAGGGACTGGTAATGAGGGACAGCGAGCACCCAGCTCTGCCACAGTGATGTGTATACAGTATAAATATAGCAGATGCAGAGACTGGTAATGAGGGACAGCGAGCACCCAGCTCTGCCACAGTGATGTGTATACAGTATATATATATAGCAGATGCAGGGACTGGCAATGAGGGACAGCGAGCACCCAGCTCTGCCACAGTGATGTGTATACAGTATATATATATAGCAGATGTAGGGACTGGTAATGAGGGACAGCGAGCACCCAGCTCTGCCACAGTGATGTGTATACAGTATATATATATATAGCAGATGCAGGGACTGGTAATGAGGGACAGCGAGCACCCAGCTCTGCCACAGTGATGTGTATACAGTATATATATATATATATAGCAGATGCAGGGACTGGTAATGAGGGACAGCGAGCACCCAGCTCTGCCACAGTGATGTGTATACAGTATATATAGCAGATGTAGGGACTGGTAATGAGGGACAGCGAGCACCCAGCTCTGCCACAGTGATGTGTATACAGTATATATATATATATATAGCAGATGTAGGGACTGGCAATGAGGGACAGCGAGCACCCAGCTCTGCCACAGTGATGTGTATACAGTATATATATATATAGCAGATGCAGGGACTGGTAATGAGGGACAGCGAGCACCCAGCTCTGCCACAGTGATGTGTATACAGTATATATATAGCAGATGCAGAGACTGGTAATGAGGGACAGCGAGCACCCAGCTCTGCCACAGTGATGTGTATACAGTATATATATAGCAGATGTAGGGACTGGTAATGAGGGACAGCGAGCACCCAGCTCTGCCACATTGATGTGTATACAGTATATATATATAGCAGATGCAGAGACTGGTAATGAGTGACAGCGAGCACCCAGCTCTGCCACAGTGATGTGTATACAGTATATATATATATATAGCAGATGCAGGGACTGGTAATGAGTGACAGCGAGCACCCAGCTCTGCCACAGTGATGTGTATACAGTATATATATATATATATAGCAGATGCAGAGACTGGTAATGAGGGACAGCAAGCACCCAGCTCTGCCACAGTGATGTGTATACAGTATATATATAGCAGATGTAGGGACTGAGAACTGTGGGAGGCAGAGAGGAGATCATGTAAGAGGAGAGAGTAGAGAAACCAGGGGCATGTCAGGATACAAGGCACAGACCATGTAGGCAGCCGTCTGCGGACACTGCTGGTGCCGGCTCGGGTCCTCATCATTAGGTAGATGTGATGTAACAATGATGAATGGATCCTTACACATATTGGCAGCAGTGATCAGCAGCAGTGATCAGCGGAGGATCCAGTGTCATCTCCTTATCTGATGATCAGGGATCAGTAGATCATTACTGACTGCACATATCCATGGCCCCCCCACTGGCCAGCAGCTACCTCGTGTATCACACTGATCAGGACTCGGGATTTAGGCACGCTGGTGTAGTGAAAAAAACAGGAGGAGGGGTGCAGGGGAAGAAAATAAAGGAAACGGAAGCCAAGCAAAAGAGTAATAGTAGCAGCAGCAGCAGTGTATCCACCAGCAGCAGAGGGACCTTCCAGTGATCAGCTCTGTCCTCATATACTCCAATAGCAGCAACACCAGCAGCAGCAGCACAGGGATCCTCCTGACATCAGTCCTGCTTCCAACACTCCAGCAGCAGCACCACCAGAGGGACCCTCCTGAGATCAGCCCTGTCCTTATCATCTCCAGCAGTGGAACCCTCCTGAGATCAGCCCTGTCCTTGTCATCTCCAGCAGTGGGACCAGCATAAGGACCCTGACTTCCAACACTCCAGCAGCACCAGCAGAGGGACCCACCTGAGATCAGCCCTGTCCTTATCATCTCCAGCACTGGGACCATCCTGAGATCAGCCCTGTCCTTGTCATCTCCAGCAGTGGAACCATCCTGAGATCAGCCCTGTCCTTATCTTCTCCAGCAGTGGAACCATCCTGAGATCAGCCCTGTCCTTGTCATCTCCAGCAGTGGGACCAGCAGAAGGACCCTGACTTCCAACACTCCAACAGCAGCACCAGCAGAGGGACCATCCTGAGATAAGCCCTGTCCTTGTCATCTCCAGCAGTGGGACCAGCAGAAGGACCCTGACTTCCAACACTCCAGCAGCAGCACCAGCAGAGGGACCCTCCTGAGATCAGCCCTGTCCTTATCATCTCCAGCAGTGGGACCATCCTGAGATCAGCCCTGTCCTTATCATCTCCAGTAGCAGCACCAGCAGAAGGATCTTCCTGAGATCAGCGCTGTCCCTATCCTCTCCAGTAGTGGGACCATCCTGAGATCAGCCCTGTCCTTTATCCTCTCCAGCAACAGCATCAGCTGAGAGACCCTGACTTCCAACACTCCAGCAGTGGAACCCTCCTAATATCAGCCCCCTCCTGATACACTTAGCACCAGCAGTGCGTCCATTGAAGATCTGTCCTCCTCCTTATCCAGCAGCAGCACCAGCAGAAGGACCCTCCTGAGGTCAGACGTGCAGCAGCAGCATCAGCAGTGGGACCTTCCTGAGGTCAAGAGCAGCTGTACCAGAATATCCTTCCCAAAACATGCAGTAGCACCAGCAGAGGAACTCTTCCGAGATTAACCCTTATCATCACAGACTTCGGCGGCATCAGCGGAGAGACCCACCTGAGGTCAGGAGCAGCATCAGAAGGACTCTATTAATATCAGCTCCTGTTCTCATATGCATCAGAACCAGTGGAAGAAAAGGGACCTTCGTCACATCAACCCCTGTCCTCCTTATACTTTACACTCCATAGAAAGCAACAAAGGCACCGAGCTGTGATCGGGGCATGTCCTCACAATCTGGCTGTAGCACCAGCAGTGGGACCCCCCTGTGATCAGCCCCTGACCTCACACACTCCAGCAGAAGTAGCCTTCCTGTGATTAGCCCTTGACCTTATACCCACCAGCAGCAGCGACCCTCCTGGAGACACTTTCTGACATCACTCACTCCAGCCCTGCACATCGGTCAGGAGCTCCAACACGTCTGACTCCTGTCTGCAGACTGGATCTGTTGGGACAATGAACTTCTGCTTGGCCAGCAGTGTGCCTCTGCCAATGTGTGCCAGCTCCCCAGGGATCACCACACTCACTGGATGGATATTTATATTTACAACTTTTTTGCACATGTCAGTGGGATCTTCATTTTTGACAGGTAAGGAAGCACCTCTCTCTCTCTCCCTATATATATTAGAATGCACCTGATACACACCAGCTTCTTTGCACGTGTCAGCCTGTTCTTCATCTTGACAGGCAGGGACATTTTATATTCCCCTCACTATACAATAGACGTAAGGCAGGTGCCTGTGACACTCATGGCAGGGCAGTTGATCTCCATTCCCTATGGATTTCGGTGCCTTCCTTTCTTTAGATCAGGGATGAGATATTTTATAAAGAATGAATGCAGGATACAGTTCCATATGTGGAGGCAGGTGAGGACCCTTGTCCCTGCTGGGAGGACCTACTTTCCTGACACCTGGTACATACAAGAATAAAGCTGATCCTTCCTGCAGGCTAGCAGGGGCTGAGTTTAGGAAAAGGTGATGCCAGATGTAGATAATGGGATGTTGATCATAGCACTGGGGAGGAGTAGTGAAGGGCTTGGTATGGGGTACATACATCCTTAGTGCTTCTTTTGAAAAATGAGTCTTTTGATAAAGATAGATGGAGATGTCTCATGTCAGTAGATCAGCTCTGACTAGAATTCCCTGTCTTTTGACTACATAGCAAGATATATGAACAAGGAGCAACATGTAATAACTGGAGACCTTTTTTTCTTTTACAGGATGTAATTTTTTCACGTAATTGAAAGTTAGTATAGATCAGTCATCTTGTCCTAGTTATTACAGGCATGTATGTTCTACTGCTGGAGAAGACAAGTGCAGCACCTCACCCAGAGAAGTGACCATAAATCAGGGACTGGCATGTGCAATAAATCATGTCAGGATGCAAAGGTGGCTTCTGTGAGAGTCCAGTCTTGGGATAGGAGCTGGATACAGGACAATATCTGGATCTCCAGGTTTCTCCTATACAAGAGCTAGATACCTGGTGTCGGATCATAACAATGTTAGGTGTCACCATCCCCTCCATGTGGGATCATACACCTCTGCTGTATATCATGGAGGTTTGCAGAGAGAATAATATATTATTTTGGATTATTTTCCAAGGCTCTGTGGCAAAATGTGAAAATGAAGGCGAAGCCCTGCAAATTCCATTCATCACTGACAACCCCTGCATCTCCTGCGTGTGCCTGGTAAGTGCAGGACTGGTCATACTGGCTGGTGCCCCCACTGTAATCCCACTCCCCTGTCTGCACTATGGAACTCACCGGCTGTGCTGTGTGTAGATCATGCAGTCAGTCATCATACTATTTACTATTAACACAGTAATAAGAAATGTATATTTACATCATTTACTCTCTGTGTGATCCCACCACTGTCCCATAATCATGACATTTTTATTTTGCTCTTTGTTCTTATAGCATTGAATAATATAACTTATTACCAAAACGTACCCATTACTTAAGTGAGAAAACTCAAGTTACCTTTCCTGATATCTGATCTGTTTCTACAGGCTTAATGTAAATCTGCTGTGTATGGGGTGAGTGCAGTCCTGATAGGGCTAGACAGATTTATCCATTGGGATGGGGGTTGGAGATTGCTATCTGGAGAGTGTAAATAAGGTTCTGATAACACAGTTTAGCTCGAAGCTGTTTTGGGGGGCTTTATCCTTATGTTAGCTGTGTACTTGTCTTGTAGACATCACTTAAAATAAACTTATCAATTCCATTGCTAATGATCTAAGGACAAGCCCCGAGAGACTGACAGCACATTCCTGACCACCAGCATCTTACACATTGGCACATATATTCATAAATCATGAAGCTGTATTGACTTTTCTGACTTATTTTAGATTTTTATGTCATTTTATTATCTATATTTACTTGATGGGATTATTTCTTCTGTGGTTCTAACATATGTCATTCCCAACTGAATGTCTACTTTACTTGTGTTCTTGCCTATAATATTAGCCTATGAACATACAGGAGCTTCCTATTATGGTTGCAGCCCAAATTTTCATGCTATGAACCTGTGCTGAAATCATCTTTGCATGTGATTTTATCAATGGATCATTCTTTCTTTAGATAGTAGTATTATATATTGTATTTGCATTGCCTTATGCATTTGGGGAAATCACGTGCCACTGTATTGTTCTTTATTGTTTATGCCGAGTATGTAGATTAATATTGCAGAATTTCAAACATTACAGATGGCAATCACATGACATTACCCTAATTTGTGTAGCAATTTAGCTGTGTATAAATGAGACTATATTTACACTGGGAAGATTTTGGCGCATTTGTTGTAGCCAAATTCAGGAGTAGACCCAAAATTTCAGCAAGAGATGCACCTGAACACTGTTATGGCGGCCTATATTTATACAACAGCTTTTTATTTTTTTCGGATTCTCTTGGTTTCCGTTTAAATATGCATCAAACTGTTGCCTGTTTCTATAGATATGATAATTTAGTAATTTACCTAATTTAATTCCTCCATGGACTTTGGAACATAAGGTTATTATCATGCCTACCGTTTACCACGCATTTTCTTATTCTACTTACTGCATTACTTGATCACTGCCTGGGTGATTGGGATTTGTGAAAATCCAAAGCACACAATGTGGTTAGAAAATATTTGATTTGTAATCTTGCTGCACAGAAGTTACAAGGATCAGTTCTCCTTTTTTTTCATTTAATAAAAGGCTCACTGCAATAGAAAGCAACAGCAGGCAACATTCACAATAGTGCTTGTCTTTATCATCTCTGACATACGCACTGTCCAAACAATGGAAAGAAAGGATTGGCCGATTATTTCATTTCTGTGGTACGCCAACAGAAGAATTTTACCGGATCAGTGAGTGTACGACCCATCTTTGAGCACTTGCATTTGTCATGATCAATTTTAAACAAAGTCATTCCCATTACAAATATTTATTTCGCCTATTAGAAAACATTGCCTGCGAATTTAGAAAAAAAAAATCAGACCATGCCTGAATCTTAATTCTGGCACCTGGGGAAGACTTATTCCAGTCATTGAAGTAAATGCTGAGAAACACATAGAGGAAAAATAGTCTAATAAAAAACTGCAGCAGTTTGGATTACAGCTCTGATTTTTTCATCTGATTAGTTGCCATTGGCAGTTGCTTGAGTTTTACTTTCACTAGTCGAAGGCCCATTGGGTGAGATTTATCAAACTGGGAAAAAGTTGAAAAGTTGCTTATAGGAACCAGAATTATTTTCCAGCTCTCACTTTTCAGGAGCCCTTTGAAAAAAAAAGTCTGATCGGATGTTATGTGCAGAGTTTCTATTCTGCCTAGCTTTTGCATTAGTTCTGATAAATGGTTAAAGTGATATTTCCTTTTTGTTTTGTGAAAGATCCACTTTTTATGTCCATGGGCTTGAATAGTTTTCAATTCACATTACTAAAAAATCATCTAAACATAGACATTTATTATACAAATTAGTTTTTAATATACAGTCATGTACCAAAGATGCTTTTTCTGGGGGATAAAACAATTATTAATGCAAATTTACTTATTAGTTCAAAAAGAGGGACACTTGAGGAGCAAGCAGAGACTATGGAATGCATTCTCCAAAAAAATCACTTAAGGTACTGTCACACTTAGCGATGTACCAGCGATCCCGACCAGCGATATGACGCGGTCAGGATCGCTGGTACATCGCTAAGTAGTCGCTAGTGAGCTGCCACACAGGCAGATCTCACTAGCGACATCGCTGGGGACGGGGATCGCTACTTACCTGTCACACCAGGCGATCCTGCGTCCTCCCGCCCGGCTCCACGCATCGCTCGTCTTCACAGCAGGAAGCGCCACAGGAAGCTGACGACGAGAAACAGTCCAGGACGTTCTCGCGCGATCAGCGATAACCAGCGGGGGAGCCGGTCGTAGGTAAGTATCAGACACAGCGATGTCGCTAGCAATATCGCTATAACGTCACTAGTTATAGCGATATTGCTAGCGATATCTCTTAGTGTGACATGCCCTTTACCAGACATTCATATACTACCATAGCACAGCACATGTTCCAAGGGTAAGCTCAAAAGCAGGTACAAGGATCGTGAACAGTAAATATCTGCTACCAAATACCTCAAATCTCTGCACCTGGCTTAAAGGATAAAGTATATTTTAACAAATATTCACCTTGAGTTTAGGCCCAGAAACTATTTCCACTTCACACAATGTGTATCAATCGCATTTATCTACCTTTTGTGACTGAATAAACACTTTTGTTAAACTTGGCAATGAATTTATTGAGTTACGGACTTTAGACTTTGATAGCGGCTAGGATTCTATAAACTGACCTTCATTTCTGTCCTGTTGTATTTGGCCATTACTTGCCAGGGCTTGTTGGGTAATTGTTAGTAGACATATTCCCTCTCCCTCTCTAAAGTCTTGTTGTATAATATGCTGAATTCACACCACTGATTACATCGTAGCACTAGACTAGTTGTTTCACAGTCTTTTAGCTGCACAAATAAGATTTATCTAATTTAGAGAGTTAAGGGGGTTTTACACATAGCAATATCGCTAGTAATATCGCTAAAGCGTCACCGATTTTGTGACGCAGCAGCGATATTGCTAGTGATATAGCTATGTGTGATACTTACCTCCGACCGGCTCCCCCGCTATCTGTCACTGATCGCGCGAGATCGTGCAGGTCCATTTCTCGTTGGGCGCTTCCTGCTGGCACCGACGAGGGATGCGTGGACGGCGACGGAGGACGTCATGGTCACCGCGTCTGAAAGGTAAGTAACGACCGCTGCTGCATCGCTGCATCGCTAGTGAAAGCTGCCTGTTTGGCAGCTCACTAGCGACCATTTAGCGATGCACCAGCAAACCTGACCAGGTCATATCGTGGTCGGGATCGCTGGTGCATCGTGAAATGTAAAGGGACCGTTAAGGAAAAAGATCGGCCTGGTTTAGTAGCCACTTTGAGAGTCAGTGGTCCTGCTTCTATGAGCCATTATCTCTGGCGCCTCCAGTGATTAGTAGGCCGGGCATGATGTCATATGAGCTGCAATAGTAACACCGGGCATCAGAGATGCCAGTAAATAGGAAGATGGTCGTAGACCTCTGGCCCGCCACCCACAGATATCTGATCAGGCCATTGCACCAGGGCTTTGTGTATCTTTTTGTACAACTCTACCAATATGCTTATCATATTGTGTAGCGTGTAAAACATTTATGGCATAACCCACTGGGTGTAAACATAGCGCATAATTTAGGAGAACTAGGACATTCCAGCTAGATAATCATGAACGTCTCTCAAATAATGCAAAAATGTAGCCTATTCTGGGTAGATGTCTTGTATATAACCCTAGTATGTTACTTTCAGTAACTATGTTCCAAAGTGGTCCATTGGATGTAGTGGTCTTTAATCCCCACATGGTTTTGCTTTATCTTTACATCAGCAGTTTGACCTCTAGGTGGGATTCTTGCTTAGATATATAAAATGTGTATTAACAAGTAATTTATGGGCCATTAATATTACATCAGTAAGGGGGTCCAACATTAAGATGTTGATCACCACCACATCCCTTCATTATGCCCTGACAATACACAATATGCACCTAAGTGGAATAATACTAGTGATTTGTACTACTAAGAGTACGGAGTTTTACCTGGTGAACTATGCCGCGAAATGCACCCAACTGAAAATCTGTAATAAGGATATTAATCTGCTTGAGAAGATGGAAATTATGGATTTATATTACTAGGAGGCTATCCAAACCCATTTGGGTGTTGCTAAGTCGTTTTGCAGGTAACAACCCAAACCAAAACCCCACAAAAATAATAAATCTTTTTTACATATCCATTAAAAATGCCAAAGATCTTAAATAATGATATGTACATGCAGCATATTTTGGGGACAAGAAGGGAAAACATACAACTATACTTACAGGGAGGGGGCTGGATATTGTTATATATGTCCTGTCCCTAGTCTACCCTAATAGGCCTTTTTGAGGTCAACATGGCACCACCGCTTAGCATAGACTGGCCCAAAAAAGCCTTATTGCATGCCCTAACCAGTAATCCAAGGAATTATTATCCAGAGAAGATAAAATCTGGGGACATGGTGTTAATAAGTAATGATAACCGATGCATCAAAACCATTAAAGCCGTACTACATCAAACACTTCCTCTCCTATTAATTACGTGTAACTTTATGGAGGGATATATACAAACACTCTTACAAGTACAGTCAATGGTATTATTTGTATCCAAATATGAGTACAATTATTGTGGTCACTTTATTTTGGAAGATTGATAAAACCAGTATGCCAAAAAATGCATGTTTTGTAAAAAATAGTATAAGACGCAACTGTTCCAGGGTCATTGGCTAAACCCTAAAGATAAATGTCCCATGTAAAAAATATGCCACATATTGAATCTGAATGCATAAGTACTTAGCTAAATTCCATTGCTACTTAGCAGAGAGCCATTGTCCTGATGCGTTTTTCCCCAAAGGCTCTGAGGTTCATCAGGGGACGTTTGTACTTAGGGTACCGTTACACCTAGCGATGCACCAGCGATCCCGACCAGCGATATGACGCGGTCAGGATCGCTGGTGCATCGCTAGGTGGTTGCTAGTGAGCTGCCACACAGGCAGATCTCACCAGCGACATAGCAGGGGACGGGGATCGCTCCATGCGTCGCTCATCGGCGCCACAGGAAGCGCCGCAGGAAGTGACCGACGAGAAATGGTCCAGGAGCTTCTCGCGCGATCAGCGATAACCAGCGGGGGAGCCGGTCGGTGGTAAGTATCACATGCGGCGATATCGCTAGCAATATCGCTGCAACGTCACAAAATCGGTGACTTTACAGCGATATTGCTAGCGATATCGCAGTGTGTAATGGGGGCTTTAGGTTACCTAGTAATAAGCACCAGTTGTACAGAGAGGATGCCCCGACAATAGGTTCTGTATCACTCCTGTGGTCACAAAACGAAGAGGTGGAGCGCAACATGCGTTCCAACCCCAGCGCATCCATCTTTAAGCGACGCCTGAGGATGATTGCTGGCACACACCATTATTTTAGATCTTTGGGGTTTTTAATGTATATCTAATAAAGGTTTATTATTTTAATGAGTTTGGGTTGTTAGTGTTCTGACCCCCCCAGCAATATATTCATTTTGGGCTTTGAAATTAATATTATAGGCTTGTACGCATTAATCAGGGGATGTGAAGGGTGGCTAATGAAAATTTTCTGTGGAATTTTATTTTTTTCTTTAAATGCATTTGTTTTCATTTTAACTTTCAGTATAAATATAAATAAAATATATGATCCCAATAGGAAATGTCTGGATATTCAGTACATATGACCGGGAACAAGACGCTACAGCTATAGTTTCTTTAGAACAGTGGTTATCTAAATGTGGCTTTGCTATTCCAGAAAGACATATGAATGTAACAAGGCTTCTCTTCTTTTACCTCACAAGCATATTATTAGAGCACGGAGCTGCTTTCACATGAAAGCTTGCCTTCCTTTCCCTTAAGGTTGTAACTTGGTGCTTAAGTGAGTACTTTCACTTTATTGCCTTCCCATTATGTCTCACTATGCCAGGCTCTAAAATAGTACAAGGTGTAATATATTTCAGCGGAGATTGAGTTACAAATGGAAGATGACATAACAATACTTGGCAGGCAGACACTGATTCTGTGTGTTGGGTGCTCATTGTAAAAATGCTTGTGTATACAGTCACCTATACTGCAGGCAAAAGAAAAACGGTATGAAGTGTTACATGGAAACCTGGAGGTTAATGGCCTTACCTTTCCAAAGGTGCTGATATTTATTGCTTTAAGTTAAACTATTTTCACTATCTTGATCTTTTATTAGTAAATATTTACATAATCTAGTTTATAAATGTTGATAGCAACAACAATAATAATTATTATAGCACTTGCGAAATTGATTGCAGTTTATTCTAATATTAAAGATAAAGTATATGCAAAGAAATTAGGTAAGTATATAAAGTAGATTCATTTCAATGGTTTTATCTGTTGCTCTTCTGTCATCTATCTATCTATCTATCTATCTAATATCTATCTAAATCCCTAGATATTTTGATTCTTCAAATTTTCTTAACTTCTTTCGTTTTCTTTCTTTCTTTTTCTCTTTCTTTCTTTCTTTCTTTCTTTCTTTCTTTCTTTCTTTCTTTCTTTCTTTCTTTCTTCCTTCCTTCCCTCTTTTCTTTCTTTTGTATTTCTCAAATCTATCTATCTATCTATCTATCTATCTATCTATCTATCTATCTATCTATTAGCTATCATATATCCATTTATCTAATATCTATCTAAATCTCAAAATAAATGTTGCTTCTTCATACTTATCTATCTTTCTTTCTTTTTTATCTTCTTCCTTCCTTCCTTCCTTCCTTCCTTCCTTCCTTCCTTCCTTCCTTCCTCCCTCCCTTCCTTCCTTCCTTCCTTCCTTCCTTCCTTCCTCCCTTCCTTCATCGCATCTATCTATCTATCTATCTATCTATCTATCTATCTATCCATCCATCCATCCACCCATCTATCATCTATTCTGCACTAACTTGTGCACTTCACTATGTGTATAAAGCAAGCCAAAATACAGGGTGGGCCATGTATATGGATACACCTAAACACAATGGGAATGGTTGGTGATAACTTCCTGTTTGTGGCACATTAGTATATGGGTGGGGGAAACTTTTCAAGATGGGTGGTGACCATGGTGGCCATTTTGGATCCAACTTTATTTTTTCCAATGGGAATAGGGTCATGTGACACATCAAACTTATTGAGAATTTCACAAGAAAAACAATGATGTGATTGGCTTTAAGGTAACTTTATTCTTTCATGAGTTATTTACAAGTTTATGACCATATATAAAATGTGTTCAAAGTGCTGCCCATTGTGTTGGATTGTCAATGCAACCCTCTTCTCCCATTCTTGACACACTGATAGTAACACCGCAGAAGAAATGCTAGTCTAAGGGGGTCAGATTCCTTGTAGGAATTCTCGGACCTGACACCCATAATGTGGTGGTGCACCATCTTGCTGGAAAAACTCAGGGAACGTGCCATCTTCAGTGCATAAAGAGGGCAACACATCATCATGTAGCAATTTCAGATATCCAGTGGCATTGAGGTTTCCATTGATGAAGAATGGCCCCACTATCATGTTACCCCATATACTAAACCATACTATCAATTATAGGTGTCAGGTCCGAGCATTCCTACATGAACAGTTTCCTGGAAAGTGGATTGGTCGTCCTGGGACAGTTGAATGCCATCAAAGTCTCCAGATCTGACCCCCTTAGACTTATCTTTGGGGTCAACAAGCAACTTAGTGAAAAATCACTTATTATCTCTAAAGCATAAATGGATATTCATAATGAACATAATAACCTTCTCAAAAGATGAATAAACCAAAAAAGAGTCCAGATTGATAAAAGACTCAAATAAATTTATTAAATTACACAAACAGGGGAATAACAGAACAGATGGACATAATAAATTACCATAAGATAATATCACAAGGAGATAGATACATAATAGACACATTGGCCATAATAACAAAGTAATCATATGAATGTAAAATGTGAATGCATAATGTGAACAGGCTGAAAAAACCAATCATAAAAGTGCATAAGAATAACTAATTCATAGATACCCGTAATAAGTGGCTCAGTGTGTCTAAGGCTCCCTCCAATGCACGTTTCGTCTACCGTGGCTTTTTCAAGGAGTGAGGTGTAAGTGAAAAAGGGGAAATATTTATATGTAACCCCATCTAATGGAAAAATTTGTTACTAGGTGATATAGTAATTAATAAAACCAGTGCAAATAATAACAATCAAACCCTAAAAATAATATTGTAACACCCAAATTGAAACTGCATATGCTAAACACGTGAAATATATGCCAAAATGTCATAATAAGGATTATATGTGTTCCAGACTGGAGCGCACACCGTCGCCGCCATCATAGGGACCGGAAGCACGGGAAGACATACATAAAATGCAGGTCTCCATGGATACAACCGGAACCGGAAATGACGCGGGCCGAAGGCGGAACGCTCCAGAATGAAAGATGCATGGTGAAAATCCCCTCCCCTGCAACGTCATGTAGCACGTCACTAACTATGCGCTCACCAGTGGAACGCAAGCAAAGCAACACAATGGGAGCATCCTGATGATGCAAACAAAGATGGGCATTTATAGAAAAACAATGCACATTAACAAAGCCTCCTCCCATAGGATAATAATGCATCGCTTACAATATACTTAATGATGGAACGCCAACAGAGTGGTACAATATAAGCACCCTAAAGGAGAATCACGCAGACCACAATTACGGACATCAAACACAGGGCAAACACCATATGCAGTTTCAATTTGGATGTTACAATATTATTTTTGGTTTTATTAATTACTATATCACCTAGGAACAAATGTTTCCATTGGATGGGGTTACATATAAATATTTCCCCTTTTTCACTTACACCTCACTCCTTGAAAAAGCCATGGTAGGCGAAACGTGCGTTGGAGGGAGCCTTAGACGCACTGAGCCACTTATTACGGGTATCTATGATTTAGTTATTCTTATGCACTTTTATGATTGGTTTTTTCAGCCTGTTCACATTATGCATTCACATTATACATTCATATGATTACTTTGTTATTATGGCCAGTGTTTCTATTATGTATCTATCTCCTTGTGATATTATCTTATGGTAATTTCTTATGTCCATTTGTTCTGTTATTCCCCTGTTTGTGTAATTTAATAAATTTATTTGAGTCTTTATCAATCTGGACTCTTTTTTGGTTTATTCATCTTTTGAGAAGGTTATTATCTTTGGGGTCATCTGAAGGCAATTGTCTATGCTGTGACAATGTGCAGCATCTGAAACAACGGATACTGGAAGCCTGTGCTAGTATTTCTTCAGCGGTGTTGCTATCAGTGTGTCAAGAGTGGGAGAAGAGGAAATTCTCAATAAGTTTGATGTGTCACATGACCCTCTTCCCACTGGAAAAAATAAAGTTGGATCCAAAAATGCCAACTTCAAAATGGCCGCCATGGTCGCCACCCATCTTGAAAAGTTCCCCCCTCCCATATACTAATGTGCCACAAACAGGAAGTTGATATCACCAACCATTCCCATTTTATTTAGGTGTATCCATATAAATGGCCCACCCTGTATATACTGGCACATACAATTTTTCCAGCGGATTCACAAAGCAAAAAATCTAACTGAGAATAAGATAGTGATATTGTCCACAATAGCATTTGATCTGATAATTGAAGCTGACAGCTATTTCGCCCGACTGCTATAATTCATGCTCTGCTCATTTGAGCGGCCATGTTACTTTGGAGAAGAGTGAAGAATACATCTCTGACAGACTCCTCTGCCATCTATTGTTGAGGAACAGTTGAGAGTCTAGTGTGCACATTAGCTCACTGATCAAACCCAACAAAATCTACAGGTTCGGACCACTTTTATTTTAATGGTCGTTTGCGTTGTGCAATGATTGCCTAAATGAACATTTGCATGAATGCTCATTCAGTCTAAACCTGCCTGGAAATCAAATCGCTAACTGCACCAATTGACTTTATATATCGTCAGTCATTGTACATTATGGGCAGTGCCGGATTAATCTCCGTGGAGGCTCCTAGGCAGCCGAAATCTAGCAAATTATTTCCTAATATGTTTTTAAATTTACTATCAATATTCATACACCAATTAAATATTATTAACCATAACAAAATTTACGTAATCAAACTTCATCATAACTCAGAAAAGGTATTAACTAAGTTGACCGTGGGTGCTGGCCTATATGTACTCATCTGTGTTTCCCAAAGCTTCTAGTCATGAATGTTTTACTATAATTTAAAGGTGGCAAGAATTTGCGACCACTTATCGCTCCTCTCTTCCATTCTCGCTCCCAGTTCTGGCCAAATCCACAGTTGCCACATGGGATAGATGCTCCTCCTCTACTACTAATTTCTCAAATATACCTGACAACAACTGAAATATCCCTGCAGCTTGTTGTAATGTTCAGAGCTCCGTTCCCCCAACTTGACTTCAATGTCAGCTGGCCAGGACAGCAAGCTGATTGTAGATTTATTTCAATATCAAATCAATATTATTTTTGATCCAAATGACACTGGGGCCCGAAGGCCAATGCCTACTATGCCTAATTTGTAATCTGCCACTAATTATAGTCAGATTATCTTTATAATGGTCAAGGAGCTTTATGTGTAGGCCTCTTGTGTAACCTGTGTTTAGTGCTAGAGAAGTGATAAAATTGATGCTGTGTATAAATAGATGCCTAGTCCGTGCCATATTTCTGAACAAAAAGGGCCAGTGAACCTTTACACGTGTTGGGCCATTGAGACATCCCAAGTTTAAGATTGCTCAGACCATCTTGTTATATTGTATATAATGTATAACAATATTTTAACATCAATAATTTTATTTCCACCCATCACAAATAATATATATATATGTATATACAGTATATATATTATTTATATGTACATTACAATAATAATTACTTGTTAGAGAGCTAGCGAACCCATGACTTTCTGAACTATAAAGGATCTTGTAATTTAAAACGCAGTATGGAAACCGAATTGTGCACACTAAGGGATGAATTCAGATTAACGGCATCTTGTTAATCACTACCAACTTACCATGGGAGTCTGCGGCACGATTCTTTTTTTGCTTGAAATTTTGTACATCAGTGATAAGCTGGCTACAGATATGTGTCTCTCTATGAGGATAACCTGGCTGCGCCTGATATTAGTTGTTAGGAAAAATTTCAACTGGTCTAATCCTTTGTATTCTCTGAGATAAGAGACAGTCATTTATCTCCCAAAATGTAGATACCATGCCCATTTGGTCAAGTTAGAAAAGGTAATTCAGGTGTAAAATGAAGTAACATGGCAATATTTTCGTGGTAGCCACTGTCATGATTCCTCCACTAAGGGAGTGATTGCTATGCTGTCCTATGGAAACTGGGTCATGCTGAGTTGTCAGTGTTTTAATTGACAGCTTGGCTATACAATCTTGTGATGGGTGTGCTGAGCGGTTGGTGCTTTGATTAACAGCTCAGCTGTCCATTCTGTGACTCGGGGTTGTGGGATTTTCTCCAGGTGTTCTGTGTTCTGGAGATTGCCCAAGCTATTTTACTGAGCTGTCTGCCCCTGATACCTGCCAGACGTAGTTTGTACTTCCTGGTGAGTTCTGGTCTTCTGCTGCCTGAGCTTTGGACCATGCTCTGACTATCCCTTTCTCTTGTCCTCTTTAATTTGATCATCCACTATCTCCTGGTATATTAACTCTGAACCATGACCTGACTTACACCTTTGGTTTTTTCCTTGGTTACCTATATGCTCTCTTGGTAATGACCCCAATACTTGGTATTGATGTCTGACTTTTCTGCCTCACTGCCTGTCCATGAGTAGTGACTTCCGTCACAACCACATTTATGAAGTCTAAGGGGTTGTTTCATCAAAGTATCACTCATGGCTATTGAATTCTGAAAAAGCATCAAGGAATATTTTTTTTTAGTTTTCTATAAAAAATTTTCAAAGCAGTTAAAGACAACCGTTGGTTGGACAAGATTACAGTTGAGCACAAACATTTGGAAGACCCTTGTGGGTAGTGTGTGGCTTCTGGACTAGAGTCCAATGAACCTCCTACAACCTGCCGGCATACCCATCACCTAAGCTGATTAGTAGGGCCTTAAAAGTCATTATGTTGTGTCATCAAGCACCGATCACATGGCACCAAGATTACTACACAGAAAAGACATTAGGGATGCCGACTGATAGAAGAAATTTTGCAGGGAATTGGTCCATGGGCCATGGGCCATGGACATGCCGACTGGACCAGGACTTAAAAATTATTTTAGTCTACTCAACTCTAGACAAGATATTGTACTATTTCATGTGATGTGAGAGTTTCAACATTAGTGTTGTCTGTCATCTTATCATTTCACTAACATTATCATTATTATATTATTCTAAACCCACCACCTCTTGACAGTTTTCACATGATTCTATATATATTAAGGAGAACCCAACTGCGTCAGTAGAATATTAAATAAAAAAAACTAGGAATTGCCACTTATAAGAATCTGACATTTGTAATGTTGAACTAATGACCCATGATGTGTCATGAAATAGTTATTCCGGATGTCAATAGGAAGTTTGCTGGTAATGTAGAATTGCCGAGTGAGTATGTTTGCATGAGCGATTCCTAGAGAGATCTCCCATGTACTGCACACATGAGTATGCTTTCACGGATTATAACAGGCAGAGTACTATATCATAAATGAACAGGATCTGATATTTGAAACAGTGACTCCCTCTGGCAAGTTTCTTGTATTTCAGCTGTTGTTGATACTTTCCCATCTATAATTACAGTGAAGGTCGTTGTTCATTTAAAAAATATCTAGTGAAGGTTTAAAGTGTTCATGGGCACATGCATCCACATATACTCTCCAGTGGCAACCAAAATCAGCAAAGATGCAAGAAAATTTTAAATAAAGTACCAAAGCCATTATAAAGCCAGGAAGGTAAAGCATGGGTAGTGGATTCCCTGTAGGAATTATAGCAGCTGTGGGACATCACATGGGGTGGCACAATATGCTTGATGTTAGCAGATAACACTAGGGTGTACAAAATATTGGACTGTTGCAAAGCATCAAGTCACTTATGTGCATTTCTCTAACTCCTCATGAGGTCTTAATGACCATAAACATATTTGTATTATTATTATTATCATTATTTTGCTTAGGCTGGGTTCATACTTGCACACCGGGGCTCTGCAGACGGCTAGGTACTTCCTCTCTGAAGCTCCACCCACTCCCACACTTCTGTTTAGGTCCGCCTACTTCTGCATGCAACTTGTTGCATTCCCGTGAGATCAGCGGGCGCTTCAAAGTGACGCAACCGCATACATCCGCATGTCCTGCATACCCAATGTTAACCCCTTTACCCCCAAAGGAGGTTTGCACGTTAATGACCAGGCCAATTTTTACAATTCTGACCACTGTCCCATTATGAGGTAATAACTGTGAAATGCTTTCATGGATCCCGGTGATTCTGACATTGTTTTCTCATGACATATTTTACTCCATGATAGTGGTAAAATTTCTGTGATATGACTTGCATTTATTTGTGAAAAAAAACAAATTTGGTGAAAATTTTGAAAATTTCACAATTTTCCAACTTTGAATTTTCATGCCCTTAAATCACAGAGACATGTCACACAAAATACTTAGTAAGTAACATTTCCCACATGTTTAATTTATATCAGCACAATTTTGGAACCAAATTTTATTTTTGTTAGAAAGTTATAAGGGTTAAAAGTTGACCAGCGATTTCTCATTTTTACAGCACATTTTTTTAGGGACCACATCACATTTGAAGTCACTTTGAGTGGTCTATATGATAGAAAATACCCAAAAGTGACATCATTCTGAAAACTGCACCCCTCAAGGTGCTCAAAACCACATTCAAGAAGTTTATTAACCCTTCAGGTGATTCACAGGAATGTTTGGAATGTTTAAAAAAATGAACATTTAACTTTTTTTACAAAAAATGTACCGTATTTCAGATTCAATTTTTTTTATTTTACGAAGGGTAAAAGGAGAAATTGGACCACAAAAGTTGTTATACAATTTGTGCTGAGTACACTGATACCACATAAGTGGGGATAAACCACTGTTTGGGTGCATGGCAGAGCTCAGAAGGGAAGAAGCGCCGTTTGACTTTTCCATGCAAAATTGGCTGGAATTGAGATCGGACGCCATGTCACGTTTGGAGAGCCTCTGATGTGCCTAAACAGTGGAAACCCCTAACAAGTGACATAATTTTGTAAAGTAGACCACCCAAGGAACTTATTTAGATGCGTGGTGAGCACTTTGAACCCCTAAGTGCTTCACAGAAGTTTATAACGTAGAGCTGTAAAAATAAAAAAAAATCATATTTTTTTCACAAATATGATCTTTTGTCCCCAATTTTTTATTTTCAAAAGGGTAACAGGAGAAATTGGACCCCTAAAGTTGTTTTCCTATTTATCCTGAGTAAGCCGATACCCTATATGTGGGGGTAAAGCACTATTTGGGCGCATAGCAGAGCTTGGAAGGGAAGGAGCGCCGTTTTTCTTTTTCCAGCGCAGATTTGGCTGGAATTGAGATTGGATGCCATGTCGCATTTGGCGAGCCCCTGATGTGCCTAAACAGTGGAAACAGCAAATTCTAACTTTAACCCTAACCCCAACACACCCCTAACCCTAATCCCAGTCCTAACAATAACCCTAACCACAAACCTAACCCTAACACACCCCTAACACTAATCCCAACCCTAACCCTAATCCCAACCTTATCCCTAATTCCAACCCTAACCCTAATCCAAACCCTAACACTAACTTTAGCCCCAACCCTAACCCTAGCCCTAACCCTAATGGGAAAATGGCATTAAATACATTTTATTTATCTTATTTTTCTGTAGCTAAGGGGGTGATAAAGGGGGTTTGATTAACTATTTAAAGCAGGTTTTTATAGCGGATTTTTATGTTTGGCAGGTGTCACATGCTAAAAGACACTTTTTATTGCAAAAAATAGTTTTTGCATCACCACATTTTGAGAGCTATAATTTTTCCATGTTTTGGCCAACAGAGTCATGTGAGGTCTTGTTATTTGCAGGACGAGTAGACATTTTTATTGGTACCATTTTCGGGCACATGACTTTTTTTGATTGCTTTTTATTACGATTTTAGGGAGGCAGAATAAACAAAAACCAGCAATTCATGAATTTCTTTTGGAGTGGGCGTTTATACCATTCCATGTGTGGTAAAATTGATAAAGCGGTTTTATTCTTCAGGTTAGTATGATTACAGCGATAACTCATTTATGTCTTTTTTATGTTTTGGCGCTTTTATACAATAAAACAATTTTATATAAAAAATTAATATTTTTGCATCACTTTATTCTGAGAGCTATGACTTTTTTATTTTTTAGCTGATGATACTGTATGGCAGATTAATTTTTTCCAGGATAAGATGACAATTTCAGCGGTAACCATGTTTATTTATATCTGTCTTTTTGATCAAGTGTTATTCCACTTTGTGTTCGACGGGATGATGATAAAGCATTGTTTTTTTTATGTGGTACACTAAAGGGGTTAACTAGTGGGACAGTTTTGTAGGTCGGGTCGTTACTGATGCGGCAATACCAAATATGTGTACTTTTATTGTTTTTTTAATTACATAAAGAAATGTATTTACTGGGGAAATATTTATTTATTTTTCTTTATTTATGAATTTTTAAAAAAAAATATTTTTTCATCTATTTTTTTTTACTTTATTACATTGTCCCAGGATGGGACATTATTATATCATGTCAGATCGTTAATCTGACACTTTGAACAGCACTATATCAGATCAGCGATCTGACTGGCAGTGAAGGAGGCTTGCTGGTGCCTGCTCTCAGCAGGCACTGACAAGCAACCTCACTGCAGGACCTGGAAGGACCCCACGACCATCTTGGAGCCGGAGGTCTCCATGGAGATCCTCAGAACAACGCGATCACATCGCGTTGTTCAAAGGGAAGCATGCAGGGAGCCTCCTCCCTGCGCGATGCTTCTGTATGCCACTGGAACGCTGCGATCATGTTTGATCGCAGTGTGCCGGGGGTTAAAGTGCCGGGAGTGATCCGTGACTACTCCTGGCACTTAGTACCGGGTGTCAGCTATGAGAATAAAGCTGACATCCAGCCGCGATCGTCCGCAATCCCCCCGTGAGCGTGGCCGATCGCTATGACGTACTATCCCGTCCACGGTCAGACAGGCCCAGGGCACCTGGACGCTATAGTACATCTAAGGTCAGAGAGGGGTTAAAGATAGGTACGCAGGACACATGCAGTAGTAGGCAGACCTAAACGGAAGAAGTGTGGAAGTGGGCGGAGCTTCAGGGAGGAAGTACGCAGCCGTCCACAGAGCCCCCAAACACTAATGTGAACTTAGCCTAACTTGTGCTCTCAGCATCTTGCTTTTCCATTATCCTACTAACAGGCTTCACATTTCCTGGATTCAGGGCTGCACAACTCGCACAATTTGAGCAGGTTCTCGTAGCATTACATGTGTCTTCAGTCACATTCTGACTCCCTTCTTGCAGCCACCTCCTCCTGGTTTATGTTACAACAAAGCCATCTAGTGGCAATAGCTAATATTACTTTGTAAAATTTGTATACTTTGTGTTAGATACCAACAGTATCAAAGGGTAGAAACAATGGATGTAGTCAAATAAGCAAACATTCCTCTCAGTGAGGGACATTTAAAGGGGTATTGCCATCTCCATGATCTTATCTCAATATGTAGTAGATGTAATAATAATAATATTAGCAAATACCTGCAATTAGAAATGTAGTATTGTTTTTCTGTTTCGCTATGTCTCTTTCTTCATGTGCAGGCATTGCAATAGGTATCCGTTGTTACGACCACTGATATAATGACAGTTAGCTAGTTGCTAGTGGTCGTAACCATGGATACCTAAGGTCCCGCAAGGTCTGCACATGAGGAAAGAGACATAGCAAATCAGAAAAACTATACTACATTTGTAATTGGAAGTATTTGCTAATATTCTTATTATTGCACCTAGTACAAACTGGGATAGGATCTTGGAGATGGGGAATATCCCTTTTACTCCTATTAAATATTGCATAGATAGAAATTTTATACAACCAAGAGAGAGAGAAAAATGTGCCAGGAACAAAGTGCAGTTTCTAAATAAAATGTAATTTTTATTCAATAGATTAAAAAAGTATATATAACAAACACTAGTGAGCAGGCACAGATGACAACAGAAGTTGGTGAGTGAGCTAATCAGAAAAATATCTATCAGCGAGGTGCCAAAGCTGTGGTGAAACGTGTCAGGCCTCTTGAGGGGTGAGCTGATCGTATGTATTTTTTATACTATTTGTAATCCCTTATTGGTACCTTTATACCTATTACTATATCCTTATATTACTGATGTGGTCCCTGAAAGGGGTTCATAGATAATTTAATTATGCTAATACAAATTGTAGTTTGCTACTAGAGATGGGTGAACGTGAACAGTAAAGTTCGGGGTTTGTACCAAACACCTACTGTACAGGTATGGCTCCCAAACATGGACTTCACCATTAAGTCTGTGTTACTATTTAGGTTCGACACCACGAACATAGGGTGTTTTTCACGCTATTCTCATAAAATCATTACCGCCTGTCAAAGCGCTGCAGCTACTATGTTGTCAGATGACAGTGCAAGCCCGCACCTACCTCTGGAGGAAAAAAAGTTTACCTCCGGTCACAGGTGTCAGCTGATGGCAGTATACTCCCATTAGCCTACGCCTGCTCTCACAGATAACAGCGAGAGCAGGCAGCGGCTGATTGTAGTACTTGTCTATAAATAAAAAAAATGTTGTGGGTTCCCCTGTATTTTTTATAGCCAGCCAGGCAAAACAGAGCTGCGGGCTGCAACCCTAAGCTGTCAGCTTTAGCAAGGCTGGCTATTAAGAATAGAGGGGTCCCACTTTGTTTTTTAAAATTATAAAACGGTGTGGAGTTCCCACCATTTTTGACAAACAGCCAAGCTAAAGCAGACAGCTTGGGGCTGGTATTCTCAGCTTGGTAAGGGGCCATGGATATTGGCCCACATAGTCTAAAAATAGAAGCCCCCAACCACCCCAGAAAAGGCACATCTATTAGATGCGCCAATTATGGCACTTAGCCTGGCTCTTCTCTCTTGCCTTGTGGTGGTGGCAAGTGGGCTATTATTTCTGGGGTTGATGTCATCTTTGTATTGTCAGGTGACATCAAGCACACGGCTTAGTAATGGTGAGGTGCCTACCCATTACTAATCCTATAGTTATATTATAAATTAACAGATAGCCAGTATAAAGTCCTTTATTTGAAATAAAAAAATAACATTTTAGTTTTTTATTTTAAAATAACAAACACAGTTATACTCACCTAATGCCCATTCAATTGAAACCATTGTCTCCTGTATAAAACAAAAATAGAAAACAACCATATCCCTTACCTGTCCAAAGTTCTGTCCAATGCAGTAATCCATAGCGAACTTTGATGAACTCACTGAGCTCAGTGCTGCACCTTGAGACTTTTTCTCATTGTGCTAGCAGTGATTTCACTGAGGTTACCACAGTTCATTGGCTCGGCTGGGAACACAGCCTCAGTGACCTGCGGTAACCTCGATTATGTCACTGCTAGCCACTGAGGCTGCTCAACCTCCAGTGCTTTTCAGCCTGGATGGTCATATCTTGGCACCATTCAGGTTTAAAATTATTTATCGTAGACATGGATTACGGCGTGAAACAGAGTGTCGGACAGGTGAAGGATATGGTTGTATTTTCTTTTTTCTTTTTTTTCCAGGAGACCAGGGCTTCTATGGAATGGGCATTAGGTGAGTATTTTTGTTTATTTTCTTTTTTTTACAGGAGACAATGGCTTCAATGGAATGGGCATTAGGTGAGTTTAACTGTGTTTGTTATTTTTAAATAAAAAAGTAAAAGTGTTTTTTATTTCAAATTAAAGACTATTCTGGCTGTGTGTATTTACAATATAACTATAGGATTAGCAATGGAGTAGTGTCTTGCAGACGCCTCTTCATTACTAGCATGTGGGTTTGATGTCACCAAACATCAGCTGATGCCTGTGACCAGAGGTAAATTTTTTACCTCCAGTAAAAGCCACGGGCTCAAGCTGTCATCTGACAGCGAGGGAGCTGCAGCGCTCTGACCAGAAGCAGTGTTTGCCATGCTGACATGCACTTGACTGAGAGGCAAAAACTAAATATTTGGGCCCCCAATTCATGTGATTCAATGGGGTATTGTTCTGGTACCAAAACTGATCTTCTTTTTAACTGTTCGTCCGAACCTGCCGGACCCAAACATCCAGGGGTTCGCCCATCACAATTTACTACATTGTTGCCTTGTACCCATAAGCAACATCAGTTAGCCATTAGGTACAGTTGTGCTCAAAAGTTTACATACCCCAGCAGAATTTTTGCTTTTTTGGCCTTTTTTTCAGAGAATATGAATGATAACACTCAACCTTTTTCTCCACTCATTGCTAATGGTTGGGTGAAGCCATTTATTGTCAAACTACTGTGCTTTCTCTTTTAAAATCACAATAACAACCCAAAACATCCAAATGACCCTGATCAAAAGTTTACATACCCCATTTCGTAATACCGTGTATTGCCCCCTCTAACATCAATGACAGCTTGAAGTCTTTTGTGGTAGTTGTGGATGAGGTTCTTTATTTTCTCAGATGGTAAAGCTGCCCACTCTTGGCAAAAAGCCTCCAGTTCCTGTAAATTCCTGGGCTGTCTAGCATGAACTGCGCACTTGAGATCTCCCCAGAGTGGCTCAATGATATTAAGGTCAGGAGACTGAGATGGTCACTCCTTAACCTTCACTTTGCTCTGATGTAGCCAATGACAGGTAAATTTGGCCTTCTGTTTTGGATTGTTGTCAAATTGGAACATCCAAGTACGTCCCATGCGTGGCTTCCGAGCTGATGATTGCAAATTTGCCCCCAGTATTTGCTGAAATCGTGCTACATTCATCTTTCCTTCAACTTTGACCAAGTTTCCTGTGCCTTTGTAGCTCACACATCCCCAAAACATCAACGATCCACCTCCGTGCTTTACAGTAGGAATGGTGTTCCTTTCATCATAGGCCTTGTTGACCTCTCTCCAAGTGTAACATTCAAGGTTGTGGCCAAAAAGTTCAATTTTGGTCTCATCACTCCAAAATACCTTGTTCCAGAAGTTTTGAGGCTTGTCTCTGTGCTATTTTGCATATTGTAGGTGAGATACTTTGTGGCATTTGTGAAGTAATAGCTTTCTTCTATCGACTCGACATGGAGCCTATTTTTCTTCAAGTGCTTATTGTGCATCTTGACACAGCCACACCGCTAGTTTTCAGAGAGTCCAGTATTTCAGCTGATGTTATTTATGGGTTTTTCTTTGCATCCTGAACAATTTTCCTGGCAGTTGTGGGCAAAATTTTTGTTGGTCTACCTGACCGTGGTTTTGTTTTTACAGAGCCCCTGATTTTCCATTTGTTAATCACAGTTTGAACACTACTGACTGGCATTATCAATTCCTTTGATATCTTTTTGTATCCCTTTCCTGTTTTATACAGTTCAATGACCTTTTCCCTTAAATCCGTTGACAATTCTTTTGCTTTCCCCATCACTCAGAATCCAGAAATGTCAGTGGCTGGATGCACACACATTGATTACAAGCAAACAGGTGAGGATGTTACCATTAGTAGCCATTCAAACCCATTTGTGTCAACTTCTGTGCAAGTTATCAGCCCAAAATTATTGGCGCATGTAAACTTTTGATCAGGGTCATTTGGATGTTTTGTGTTGTCATTATGATTTAAAAAGAGAAAACACAGTAGTTTGACAATAAATGGCTTCACCCAACCACTAACCATGAGTGGAGAAAAAGTTTTGGTGTTATCATTCACATCCTCTGAAAAAAGGCCAAGAAAGCAAAAATTCTGCCAGGAAATGTAAACTTTTGAGCACAACTGTGTATGATGCAGTTTATCTGTTTATCCTAGAGAGAGAGGATTCAAAAAGATTTAAATAAACTGGAGAAGTGGGCAGCAACTAACAGAATGGTTTTTAACAGGGAGAAATGCAAAGTACTACATCTGGGCAATAAAAATGAAAAAAGCAAATATTTTATGGGAGGAATAGGGCTAAGTGGCAGCACATGTGAAAAAGACTTGGGTATACTAATAGATCACAGACTGAATATGAGTCAACAGTGTGATGCAGCAGCAAAAAAGGCAAATGCAATTCTAGGATGTATTAACAGAAGCATACAGTCTAGATCACGTGAAGTCATTATTTCCCTCTACTCCTCTTTGGTCAGACCTCATCTGGAATATTGTGTCCAGTTTTGGGCACCACATTTTAAAAAAGACATCAACAAACTGGAGCAAGTTCAGAAAAGAGCGACCAGAATGGTGACCGGTCTGCAAACCCTGTCTTATGAGGAAAGGTTGCAGGATTTGGGAATGTTTAGTTTGCAAAAGAGAAGACTGAGAGGAGACTTAATAGCTGTCTACAAATATCTAAAGGGCTGTCACATTGTAGAAGGATCAACTTTATTCTCATTTGCACAAGGAAAGACTAGAAGCAATGGGATGAAACTGAATGGGAGGAGACACAGATTAGATATTAGAAAAAACTTTTTGACAGTTAGAGTGATCAATGAGTGGAACAGGCTGCCACGAGAAGTGGTGAGTTCTCCTTCAATGGAAGTCTTCAAACAGAGGCTGGACAGACATCTGACTGGGATGATTTAGCGAATCCTGCTTTGAGCAGGGGGTTGGACCAGATGGCCCAGGAGGTCCCTTCCAACTCTACGATTCTATGATTCTATGATTCTATGATTCTTTTTCATATGTTTAATATTTTGAAAGATATTTTTCTGATTAGCTCACCCACCAGCTTCTGTTGTCACCTGTGCCTGCTCACAGGTATTTGCTTGCATTGTATTGTGTACTGTATATTGTTATATACACCTTTTTAATCTATTGAGTAAAAGTTACATTTTATTAAAAAAGGCTATTTGTTCTTTTGTGCCTTATAGGGACTTTACCAATCTAATAAGTTTTGATTAGTTGATATTCATGTCTGATAAACAGAAATTTTGCAAATAGCTATAAACATACAAACTGAAATGTAGACCTGAAATGACAACTATTACCAGTTTTGCACTAAAATATTTGATCATCAATCTAAACCAGGATACTTTCCCAGCAAGTAAAATTGTTATGTTCATATCAAAATAATTCTCAACTACTGATGTTTTCTCTTCAAACCAAATGTAGCAATAATGTTAATCGGATTATCATTGTCCCTTCAGAAGAAGGGAATAACTTAATGACAGAAAAGTATTAGAGAAAAATGTAAAAGTTAATTTGGTT
Source organism: Dendrobates tinctorius (assembly GCF_039654945.1). NCBI lineage: Eukaryota > Metazoa > Chordata > Amphibia > Anura > Dendrobatidae > Dendrobates > Dendrobates tinctorius. The sequence goes on from NW_027361829.1 coordinate 36,353,044, forward strand.
ATATATTTATCCAGATATACCTATATCTAGATATATTTATATAGATATCTATTTATGTAAAATACCTGCAGTAACCACTGATCCACCAAACCGCTGCACGACCAGCTCTACCCTCACCTACTGTATCCTCACCCATCACTTGTAGATTGTGAACCCTCGCGGCAGGGTCCTCTCTCCTCCTGTACCAGTCGCGATTTTTATTGTTTAAGATTACAGTACTTGTTTTTATGTATACCCCTTTTCACATGTAGTGCGCCATGGAATAAGCGATGCTATAAAAATAATAAATAACAATAATTATAGATTAATTATAGATCAACATTTTCCTCTAACAACACCCACATCTCCAGTGCCTCCACTCTAGTTCATAAAGAAAGAAAAGAGGCAAACAGCCAGCTCACTGACAGCCAGCTCACTGACAGCCACCACAGCTGCATGGAACTCTGTCCTGATAAGACGTCACAAACAATACCAAAAGATGAAATGTTCCAGCTCCTTTGAAATCCAGACTTTATTCAATCCAACTTTAAAAAGCCAAATGCTCCAAAGTCATGTACGGACAAGGGGAAACAAGCAACGCGTTTCAATGGCAGCGATCTTTATCAAAGCTAAATCCTATTGGTCTCCACAAAAATTTAAGATGTGCATGAACCAATCATAAGGTCACATCAAATCACATGACACCTGTCAGGCCCTGCAAGTCACATATATACATAAAGTCTGGATTTTAAAGGCGCTGAAACATTTTATCTTTTGGTACTCTAGTTGTTCCCAGTCCATCACGGTCTTTCTGTACTACTCCAGTGATTTGCTATACTATTATGGGGTTGTATGTATGGCCCATCACTACTACAGGGACTAGTTGAGTGTCAGCCTTCGTTCTGCTGGGAGCAATTGATCTGTTGAGTATTTTTCTTTTTTTAATTCATCAAGTTTTCTGCACTTAGCCATTTTTTAATCCTCCTGAACAAAGCCTTTTAGAAAATCAGTCAAATGCTTTTTTTGTGCCTTACTTTTGCCCTTAATCTACAGAATGCCAGCTTCCAGGCCCAGAACACAGTAGACAAAATGCTGAATGAAACCTCTGTGCTCGCTATATTTGCTAACTTAAGTTTATTTAACTCTCATTTTGCCCTCTTCAGTTTCAACCTTAGCATCTAAACAAAATCAGAAAATCAAAGCAAATCTCTCAGTGATGGATCTGTTTGTAAAATGAGTGGAGTGGAGAGCAATGAGTAACAGCATCCTTCAGTTCAAAGCAATAGGCGGGGAGTAGACCTTTTGTCCATAATTACAATGCAGAGTGTAAGCAAACCCTCTGCATATAGACCAGTAATGATAGCTTTGCATAAAAGATCATTTTTCACTTAGCAAACCTGAAGCAAGAAAGGGAATCTATCCTCCTCATGCTTGGATGACTGTTATTTTTAGTTGTTTGTGTTTTTGGACCTGCTGAGTGCTTAACTGCTAAACACATAAAAACCACTTATGCGGTTATGTTTCCATTGTAATTGTTGGTTTCAGAAGACTTGTTATTTTGAGAACCATAGGTATATTGGTAATGAAAGGTGCAAAGTGAGAACCTAAACTGTATTCTTTATTTTACCAAAAACATATTTGAGAATACATACAATATTATATTTTGTAATTTTTTTTATTATATATCTAATATATAATTACCTTGTAATGTCTTGACATCCTGCTCCGTCCAGATGTGTTCGGATTCCAGAATTCCAAGCGGCGGAAGTTCACTTATTGCCATATTGGGACACCCAAGTGATGGGTGTCTCAATATGGAAACTGCTGGTGGTGCGAGCCTCTTGGCACGACTCACATACCCACACTATATACACCGTATGCACCCCACACAGACACGCACTGTATATGCCGTACGCACCATACAAACACTGTATATGCTGTACGCAGCCTCTTGCATGGTACCACCAGCGGAATACCATCACAAACATGCCGCCGCCGGGATCATCGGAATGATTCACTGACCGCCGCCGTCTTTGTACAGGAGGAGCGCATGCGCAGTTTTAATGTGGCTGCCACTATCTGTCTGCACAAAGATGGCGGCAGTCTGATTTACTGCGCCTGCGCGAATTCCGTGCAGGCGCAGTGAATCATTCAGCTGATCCCAGCGGCAGATGCGCGACGTGTCTACAGGCAGAGGAAGCCGGTCACATTAAAGGGGTTCATTTTATAAATTGTATGTGTCTGACCGTGTACAGAGCATACCACATCTCCTGGGCAGGGGAGGAAGCAAAAGACAATACTGACATTACCGCAGGGGATCACAGAGGATTCATTTTGTGAGGTAAAATATTTCACTGACTGTTTTTAAACAATATTAAACAGGAGCTGTGGTATGTCTGTACATGGTCAGACACAGACAATTTTTAAAATGAACTTTCGTTCATGGGAAAACCCCTTTAAAAAGCAAATATCAATACCAACATCAAAAAAATACCAAGAATATACCATCAAAGAAAAGAAAGGCTATCCAAGTTATCGCAGAAACATGAGAAGGGGGATAGCACTGGGGGTAGACAGGTCAAAGAAGGGAGCACAGATGGGAGAAGTCAGCACATGGGGAAAGAGAGAGTGGATAGGTGGGTGAGCACATGGGGGAGAGAATCTCAATGCTGCAAAGCCTGCCCCCATCATGACATTAGCCGCTATTGCATCAGGCCTCCATCTAGTATATATATATATATATACACACAGTGGGTATGGAAAGTATTCAGACCCTTTTACATTTTACACTGTTTCATTTCAGCTATTTGGTAAATTCAAAAAGCTCATTTTTTTTCTCATTAATCTCACTCTGCACCTCATCTTGACTGAAAAAAACAGAATTGTAGAAATTTTTGCATATTTATTAAAAAAAGAAATAATGAAATATCACATGGTCATAAGTACTCAGACCCTTTGCTCATTATTGAGTAGAAGCACCCTTTTGAGCTAGTAAAGCCATGAGTCTTAATGGGAATGATGCAAAAAGTTTTTCACACCAGGAATTGGAAATCATCTGCCATTCTTCCTTGCAGATCCTCTCCAGTTCCATCAGGTTGGATGGTGAATGTTGGTGGACAGCCATTTTCAGGTCTCTCCAGAGATGCTCAATTGGGTTTAGGTCAGGGCTCTGGCTGGGCCAGTCAAGAATCATCTCAGTGTTGTTCTCCTTTGTTATTTTAGCTTTGTGCTTAGGGTCATTGTATTGTTGGAAGTGAGCCTTTGGCCAAGTCTGAGGTCCAGAGCCCTCTGGAAGAGGTTTTCATCCAGGATATCTCGGTACTTGGCCGCATTCATGTTTCCTTCAATTGCAACCAGTTGTCCTGTCCCTGCAGCTGAAAACACCCCCATAGCATGATGCTGCCACCACCGTGTTTCACTGTTGGGATTGTATTGGGTAGGTGATGAGCAGTGCCTGGTTTTCTCCACACATACCGCTTAGAATTATCACCAAAAAGTTCTATCTTCGTCTTATCATACCAGAGAATGTTATTTCTCATAGTCTGGGAGTCCTTCATGTGTTTTTTAGCAAACTCTATGCAGGCTTTTCATATATCTGACACTGAGGAGAGGCTTCTGTCAGGCCACTATACAATAAAGGCCTGACTGGTGGAGGGTTGCAGTGATAGTTGACTTTGTGGAACTTTCTCCCATCTCCCTACTGCATCTGTGGAGTTCAGACACAGTGATCTTGGGGTTCTTCATTACCTCTCTCACCATGTGACTTAAATATGAGTGTCTGAGCAAAGGGTCTGAATACTTATAACCATGTGACATTTCAGCTTTTGTTTTTTAATAAATTTGCAAAAATTTCTACATTTCAGTTTTTTTTCAGTCAAAATGGAGTGCAGTGTACATTAATGAGAAAAAATGAACAGTTTTTGAATTTACCAAATGCAATGAAACAAAGAGTGAAAAATTTAAAGGGGTCTGAATAATTTCTGTACCCACTATATATATATATATATATATATACATATATATATATATATATATATATGTATGTGTGCATATATACTTTAGGTATGGTATGGTACAGTATCATTATATAATATGCATATACAGGGTGGCCAAAAAGCAGGTGGACAGAAAATAATAACAGTTATTTTGATTTATATATATATATATATTTAAATAATAACATTGACAATTAAATTTTATTCTGAACAATAATACAAAAGCCCTTAAATTTTTTCAACGCAGGTACTCAAACTGTTTTTCATCACAATTTGCACAGCTTTGAAGTCTGCCTCTTAGGCTTCGACAAACATTTTTGCACAAGCCTCTTTGGGTATTAATTTCTTGAAATGCATCTCTTATGTAATTTTTCAAATCACTTTTTGGTTTTCGACTATAAACTTTGTCCTTGAGTGCTCCCCAAAAGAAAAAATCCATTGGGGTCAAGTCTGGTGAACGTGGCGGCCAATCAAGTGGGCCTCTTCGGCTAATCCATTTATTAGGAAATGTTTCATCAAGATACTCGCGGACTACTCTTGAATAATGTGGAGGGGCACCATCTTGTTGGAAATAAAGGTCATTTGAATTAGGCTGTTGCTGTAACTGGGGAACAACTTGATTCATTAGAATTTCGAGATACTTATCTCCTGTGACTGTTTCATAAAAAAATGGTATAAAAAAACCCAATAATTTAAATACCACCCCAAACATTGACACCAGGCTCATTTAGTTGTTGCTCTAATGTTAAATGCATGTTCTCATTATACCAGTAAATATAATTATTTCTGTTAATATGGTCAGATAATTTGAAAGAAGCTTCATCACTCCACATAATGTTATCTAAAATTACTGGATTTTCTTCAATTTCGTTAAGCAAAATCTCACTATGTTGCAACCGCCTGTCTGGATCATCCTCCAATAAACCATGAATTAGACGTGGACGATAAGCTTTCCACCCAATAGATTTCAGAATTCGCATGATGGAAACTCGTGAAATTCCCAATTCTAAAGAGACTCTTCTGGTGGACTTTTTTGAACTCTGAACAAATGTTTCAGCAACAAGTTGTATATTATTGTCTGTACAGGCTGTTTTGGGTCGACCAGTTTTTGGAGCATTAAGGATTAAGCCAGTGGCATCGAATTTGTCACGAATGCAGTAAATGGTTTGTCTCTTTGGGGCTTGAGTACCAAATGTTTCAACCCAATTTGCTCTAACTGTTTCAGCATTTTGAGATTTCCAATACTCTTTTAAAATCCATTTTCTTTGATCTGTATTTAAATTATTTGACATTATGGGTTATCTGAATTATTTGAAAAGAAAACAGATTTGGGGGAGATTTATCTGTGAAAACTGGATCTGTGAAACTGACTCAGTTGCCCTTAGCAACCAATCAGATTCTACCTTTCATTTTCCAAAGAGTCTGTGAAGAATGAAAAGTGGAATCTGATTGGTTGCTAAGGGCAACTGAGTCAGTTTCACTTTACACCATGTTTGATAAATCTCCCCCTTCATAACCCTATTACACATACTGTCCACCTACTTTTGGTCTACTCTGTATATATATATTCTGACAGTTACTGGTGAAGTGATGGAGGGGAGTTATGTGCCACAGCGCATGATGGCGTGAGTGATGAAAAACTAGAATAGTTTCCTTCATCATACTATGTGTTGGGATGGTTTTTTGAAAGTTATATCACATGGGCTGGTTTTAGTGGACATTCATAGAGCAGGAGGGAGAATGTCCACTGTATGTCCAATTGCATTGTCCTGACAGGACCTATATGATGTCGAGATTATGTGATCAATCACATGATGGAGGAGTCACATGGTCTGGGCTTAAATGGCTGATGGCCAGAGCTTTCAGTGTTCAGTGTGTCAGTGTGTGCTTGGAGAGGGAGCACTCCAGGAAAGTGTGTGCTCAATCTGAACCTTAAGGCTATGTGCCCACATAGCGTTTTAAAACGCTCACTAAAAACCGGACTCCTTCCCAGAAATCGCGCAGTTTTTTCAGCGCGATTTCACCGCGATTTTACCGCGATTATGATCGTGATTTTGCCGTGATTTTCGTGTGCGATATTCAAGCACTTTCCAAGCGATTTGAAGCATCGCTTGGAAAGTGATTGACAGGTTGGTCACACTCGTCAAACATAGTGTTTGAGAAGTGTGACCAGGTTTTAACTATTGAGGCCGCCTATGCGGCATCAATAGTAAAAGATTGGATGTTAAAATGCTAAAAAAAATAAAAAAATCGGGGTATATTTACCTTCCGGCGTCCCGCGCTGCCATCCCGGGCCACAGCGTTCCCAGTAATGCCTTGCGAGACCTGTGATGACGTAGTCTCGCGTTGCTATAGCGATCTCGTGAGACCGCTAGAGTCACGCGAGACTACGTCATTACAGGGAATGCTTAGGCTGGGAATGCAGCGCGGGACACCGGAAGGTAAATATACCCCGATTTTTTATTTTTTATTCTTTTTTTTACAGGTGTATGGTACCCAGGGCCTGGAGGACAGTCTCCTATCCTCCACACCGTGGGTACCAACCGCACATGAGACGCTTAACTTCCCTCATGGTGGGCATAGCCACTTGCGGGAAGTCAGTGATTCTCATGCATTCCTATGGGTGCGGAATCGCGGCAATTCTTTGTGATTCCGCACAAAAGAATGAGCATGCTGCAATTTTTTCCGCGATGCGATTCCACCGCGGAAAAAAGCACAGCATTAGCACAGCATGTGCGGAATGCCATAGGAATGCATGGGGGGCGTTCTGTATACGATTTTTAAACGTTTTCGCAGCGTTTTCGCGCCGAAAATCGCGGCAAAAATGCTTAAAAATCGCTACGTGGGCACACAGCCTAACATTGGTGCCTAATGTACGTAATGAAGTAAACCCCGGCACTCAAAATGAGGACAAAGGAATGAATGCAAAAGTGAATTTATTGACACACTGCAAAGGGAACCTAACCAGAGCAACAGCACCAACGTTTCGGCATAAAGCCTTTCTCAAGGTAGTTGCCTGAAAAGTGTGAACAAATAACAATAGTGGTAAGTGCATGTATATACACGTGATACATAGAATGAATATATACACAAATATAATACAAATGTACAAAAGAGATACAATGCGAGCGGAACATACATTACTGGTTACAGCGGAGAGACACGGGTCACATAGGACGACCGGAAATTTTCACAAAAGGAGGTGAGGTTCCATATATTTCGCAGAGTGTGCTTCTTAGTAGCATGAAAAAGAAAGGTTCAACATAAGTAGGCATATGTACCAGAAGGAACAATATTAATCAGGGTACAGATAGTGGAACAGCCAGAGATAATGTCCGTAGTGGAAAGAAAGGAGAGAAAGAAAAGGAAGAGAGAAAGAAAGAGAGGGGGGAGAATGGGAGAGAAAGAAAAGAGGGAAGAAAGGAGGGAAAGAAAGAGGGGGGAAAAAAAGGGGGAAAAAGGAAAAGAAAGAGAGAAAGAAAGAAAGAAAGAGAGAGAGGGAGAGAGAGAATGAGAGAAAGGAAGAGAAATAAGAGGAAGAAAATCTGGAGGGAAAGAAAAGGAGAAACAGAGGAGGAGGGGGAGAAAGAGAGAGAGAAAAAAAAAAAATATTCCCTATTAAGCCCTAATGGCTCCATGGAAAGCCTCAGGAGATTAGGGCACATACCGTAAGTGGAGGAGTGACAGGGTCACTATATGAGGAGAGTGGAAGGTGAGTGGATGCCTGAAAAAATAAATAGGTTTAGAAAGCTGGAGAAGGATGAGGAGTGAGTGAAGGCTCCAGAGCGGGGGTACCTGCAGTAGATGACCGGGACAGGCACATATGGCGGTGGAAGCGGCTGCGGCGACGTGACATGCACAGGAAGGACGGCGCCATTATGAAGGGGCCGGCCGTGTCACGTGAGAGGCATCATTTCCAGTGGCGCGCAATAGGGCATGCGCGTGGTGGTGATAGTGTGTGCATGTACATGACGTGCTCCGTCATGTGACCGCGCGATAGCGCGCGGTGGAGCGCAGTAGGGCGCGCATAGGGGAGAGGCCATATATGCATGTCTGTGGAGCACAGAATCAATAGCAATGGGGCGGTCAGTGAGGGAGAGAAGTTATCTACCGTATTACCTGTGATGGGGCGTGAATAGGGGTGTACCGCTGGAAGGTAGTGGTGCGGGTGAGGTTCAATGATGTGAAATCTAGAAGGGAAAAAGGGAAAAAAAGGGAAAAAGGATTAAGGTCCTGCAAAAAAAGGGAACTTGGCATTAACAACGCCACTGACAATATCTCGTTCACTCTCCATCACAGTGACCATTCTATCAATTTCCTTGATACCACTGTTATTATCAATCCCGATCATACCCTCTCGACGGATTTGTACACAAAACCGACAGACAGAAACAGCCTTCTCCTATACTCTAGCTGTCACCCGCGACACATCAAGAGATCCCTACCTCACTCCCAGCACTGCCGTGTCGACTGGATCGTGTCAGATTCCTCCACCAGGGATGCACGACACATCGACATGGATAAAAAATTTTTAGCAAGAGGCTATCCGTCTTATGCAAAACCTCTGACCCTCACTCCAACCTCTGACTCTCAGAGCCGCAAGAGCATTCCTTTTGTTAGCACCTACCACCCATTTAGCCCCCTTATAAATGGCGTCATTTTCAAACACTGGCCATTACTTCATCTAGCATATCCCACTGTCCCTGAGTTTGTTTCTCGGCCCCTGATCTGTCATAAACATCCCCAGAACCTTAGGGATTCCCTAGTTAGTGCTGACATTGGCCCCTCTAAGCCATTGGCTAAACAGACCTTCTTCTCTTGCCAACGCAAGGGTACTTTCCCTTGCTTGCATTACCTCCAATGCTCGCACATCACTAAAGGCGAATTCTTCACACACCCACGCACCGGGAGGAAGTTCCCAATCCCTGGATACTTCACCTGTGAATCGAATTACGTCATTTACCTGATTAAGTGCCCATGCGGCCTCGGGTATGTTGGTGAGACCACTCAGCATATCCGTGACCGCATCAATAAGCATAAATCCACGATTCGCTGTAAACTGACTACCCTACCCATTCCGGCTCACTTTCATACTGCTGGTCACTCCATCCCACAACTGAGATTCCAAGTGATCGAACAAATTATCCAACCCCGCCGCGGCAGAAATCGCATAAAAACTCTCAGGGAACGTGAGGCGTTTTGGATTCATACTCTTCAAACCATGGAGCCATTAGGGCTTAATAGGGAATATTTATTATTTTTTTTTCTCTCTCTTTCTCCCCCTCCTCCTCTGTTCCTCCTTTTCTTTCCCTCCGGATTTTCTTCCTCTTATTTCTCTTCCTTTCTCTCATTCTCTCTCTCCCTCTCTCTCTTTCTTTCTTTCTCTCTTTCTTTTCCTTTTTCCCCCTTTTTTTCCCCCCTCTTTCTTTCCCTCCTTTCTTCCCTCTTTTCTTTCTCTCCCATTCTCCCCCCTCTCTTTCTTTCTCTCTTCCTTTTCTTTCTCTCCTTTCTTTCCACTACGGACATTATCTCTGGCTGTTCCACTATCTGTACCCTGATTAATATTGTTCCTTCTGGTACATATGCCTACTTATGTTGAACCTTTCTTTTTCATGCTACTAAGAAGCACACTCTGCGAAATATATGGAACCTCACCTCCTTTTGTGAAAATTTCCGGTCATCCTATGTGACCCGTGTCTCTCCGCTGTAACCAGTAATGTATGTTCCGCTCGCATTGTATCTCTTTTGTACATTTGTATTATATTTGTGTATATATTCATTCTATGTATCACGTGTATATACATGCACTTACCACTATTGTTATTTGTTCACACCTTTCAGGCAACTACCTTGAGAAAGGCTTTATGCCGAAACGTTGGTGCTGTTGCTCTGGTTAGGTTCCCTTTGCAGTGTGTCAATAAATTCACTTTTGCATTCATTCCTTTGTCCTCATTTTGAGTGCCGGGGTTTACTTCATTACGTACATATGTCTTTTTACCCCCTGAGCACCTCCATTAACGGGTGGTAGAGCCTGGAATTTCCATACTCGTGTATAACATTGGTGCCTGTGAGAGTGCTGATTCCCACTGGGAAAGCACTGTGTTTCTTTTTGTTTCTTTGTTTTGCTGTTTTGTCCAGAGGGCCATAATTACTTTCCCAAGCTTGGTTTATGCTGCCTACAATAAACCAAGCATTTTCTTAAAGAGACAGTGTTCCGGTTCTACCTCCTTTATATACTGTATATATATATATATATATATATATATTTATTTATAATCCCCAGTTGGGACTTTCAATATATATAATCCCCAGTTGGGACTTCCGGCCGCTGTCCTCAAATCCCATAAGGCACCATGGCAGTGACATTTGCGTAGGCCACGAACTGAACCTGCGCAAGTGACATTCATGTCACCGTTATTCACACGCAAGTGCAGTAGCAGTCACAACTGCGTGCTCTACTCGCGCATGCACGGTAATGACGTGGCTATTACTGCGCCTGCATGGGGAATAGCGGTGATGTCTATTTAATTTCACCGCACTCCCGATGCGATAGCATCTTGCCTATTTTTAGTATATATATACTAGATGTGTGCCCGACGCTATCGCATCGGGAGGGCAGCAACATCACGATGGGAGCAGCTTTATGGCGCTGGGGGTGGCGACCCACCCACTGCCGTGCAGTCACAACACTGCCGTGCAGTTACAACCGGCAGGATAGATGGTGTTTTGCGGCCTGTGCTGGAGATGGTGTGCGGCGCACACCAGAGATCTGAGCGGCAGCTGGGATCCCAGCGGCGGTTGGGATCGCAGCAGTGGCCTGGATCCGAGCGGCAGTTGGGATCCCAGCGGAGGTCGGGATCGCAGCGGCGTTTGGGATCGCAGCTGCATCCTGGATCCGAGCGGCATCACTTGGGTGTTCCAAAATAGCGGTCGGCATACTTCCGGTGCGGGGCAGTGGATTGTGGGATTTGGGGACATCCAGATGGAAGTGGATGACAGACAATTTAAGGCAATTATATATATATATATATATGTATATATACACACAGTATATACAGTATATATCACATTTTGATAAAGTGGTGATGGTTGACCTAATTAAAAAGTAGTACAGGGAGTCTGTTACCATGTTGTTTGCCACTTCTTCTGAGAGTGAGCCTGATGTAGGGGCAGAGAGCCTGATTCCAGCAATGTACCAGATGTATCTCTTAAATTACTTGATCATGCTTTTGTGATAAAATCACAGTTTTCTCTGCATCAGATCTATCAATTCTCTGGATATTGACCTTCGTATAACCCCTGACAACACCACTGATTGCCAGCTTTCTAGATACACTTTGTATTGCCGCAAAGCTGCTAGTCATTAGTGGGAGCTTGGTTTCACAGAACAGCAGGACTAGATGTTACAATGCACCTAGTCCTCTAGAAATAATTTCCTGCTGATAAAACACTGCTTTTATTACAACAACACACAGCCTAGTAAGTGACACATCCCATAGGTCGCAGCCCTTAGATCATGCTGCTCTCAAATTACATAGCAAAATGCTGCTCACAGATTCCCTTTAAATATGTATATATGCCAAATACCATGGACTATTAGTTGAGTATACCTAATATTGCTCATGGATGTGTTGTTTATATTTGATATATGGTGCCAGCAACAGGACTACTCACAGCATCACACATCCTAGGATATTTTGCAAAATATAGCTTATTACTATGTGTTGCATGACTTTAACTTGTACTATTATTTACTGTTTTCCAAAACATATTACCTTACTTCCCAAGCCTGCCAAAGTTAAAAAAGCAAACTAGGCATTACTTGCACCAGTGCCAGCTCATTGCTGCTGCCCCCAGTTTTTGTTGCTACAGCAGAAACCACACGAATAGAGAGCAATTATTTTTGGAAAACACTTTTAATCCCAAGACACTGGGCATATGACACAGGTTAAGAACATAATATTACACAATAAACACAATAAACTATTACAATAATTAGCTAAATGAGTGGCATACTGGCACTGATGGAGAGAAGACCCAGAAAGTGAGGGCTTACAATTTACATACTACAGGTCAAGTCACGCTAAGTAGCAGGATTTGCCTTATTAGTAAAAGAATGAAAGAACTGCTATATAAATTACATGAAATAATACTCGGCTGAATCTACATGACAACTTTTGGCCAGGCACAAATCACCGCATGGCTGTGAAAGTCGCTGTGTAGTCTCAGCCTTGGCGTGTGTATAAGGAACCTGTCAGTCAGAGGCTGGTGGACAGAGGAACATCTGAGCCAATGGAGAAGGCAAGTTCCGAGACTCACTATTCTCATGTTTGCTTAGGGTGCACACGTGAGCCTTTCTGGAAGATTTTATTTAGTCCACTTCATAAATTAGCTCATTCTGGCCATAATTCAGGTAGCGTGAAACTTGATGGGTCGTCTTCACATTTTTTTTAATGGTTTAGGCTATTTCTCGACATTCTCTCTGTACACAAAACAAACAGAGCTTCACTCTGCAGCCATCAAATATTGACACATTTCAGTGGCTTCACATACAAAAGAACAAAAGTCTTTGGATACCGTTGGAAGTTCACATTTGATTTTTTTCCTGAGATTGCTGGAATCTCTTCTAGACATATTTGTCTTGATAAGTCACTTTCACTTCTGACCTCTACTTCCAATCTCTTCCTATTTCAGGTTCATGACCTTTATCTCCTGTTTTTACTAGTGTCTCCAAATTAAAAGAAGGAACGTAAAAAATAATCAGAAATAGGCATTTAGATGATAACTAAAACTCTGAGAAACAAGACTGACAAAAGTGGGTGGCACATCAGCAGGTTGGGTTTTATTCTAAATTTTGTAACTGGAGGAATTGCTGATTGTAGAAGGATGATGATTACAATTTTGATTGTAGGATATCCAGTATAATACAAAATATATTATAGTCCATAGCCCATATCTGTTGTCACAGTTATAAAAACTATAAGGCAGAATTGTTCCAGCAGTCTTTAATACAAAAGGAGTTTTTCCAAGATCAGACACTTATGTACCGTAAATGCCATAAACTTACAGATACGCCATAAATGTCTAATGGCTGTGGGTCTTAAAGGTGTTATTGAGGACATTTTCATTTCACTACGGGCCTAATAACTGACAGGCAGGTAGTTGCTGACTACCTGCCTGTTGTATCCAGCCCGGCTCAGAGGAATCATGGATCGCTCCTCCAGCAATTTGGCTGATCTTCGTCAACTGAGCAGCCTTTGGGTACCGTTACACTTAGCAATGCACCAGCGATTGCGACAACGATATGGATCGTTGGTGCATCGCTAAGTGGTCACTAGTGAGCTGCCACACAGGCAGATCTCACCAGCGACATAGCAGGGGTCGGGGGTAGCTACTTACCTGTCAGACGCGGTGATCCTGACGTCCTCCCGCCCGCGTCCACGCGTCGCTCGTTGGCGCCACAGGAAGCCCAGCAGGAAGCACCCAACGAGAAATGGTCAAGGACGTTCTCGCGCGACCAGCGATGAGCAGCGGGGAGAGCCAGTCGGAGGTAAATATCACACATAGCAATATCGCTGCTACGTCACAAAATCGGTGACGTTACAGAGATATTGCTAGCTATATCGCTATGTGTAATGGGGGCTTTCCTCTTCCACTCTTCTCTGATGATAGAGACTGTTGATTGACAGCCTCATCCTCACAATTAGTCAGAGAGGAAATGGTTGTCAATCATTTTGACATCAGCAGTCACATCTTGTCATCAGAGCAAAGCAGAAGAAAACCGCAGCTCTGTCGATATGTCATTGGAATCCATTGAATCACTGGCAGGAGCTTCTGCGGTGGTGCTGGCAGAGATCGGCACTGGGCACAGCAAGCAGGTAATTAGTGATTACTTACCTGTTAGTTCTTAGGCATAGGCACATAGTAGAAACACTAAATTGTCCCAGATAACCCCTTTATCTCTGGAATAGCCACTGTGAATAGAGAGGTGGTACATTTGTTTTTCTCCATTTACATCTACGGGAGCTTCGAAAATAGTCGAGCAAGCGTGCACAGCCAATTTTGCGCATCCACATATGGATTAACGAAAAACAAGCAAACTTTATTACCATAGGTATACTGTATATCAGTAAAAGGGTATTCACCTTGCATTGTCCGGTGTCAAGTGTGAGAGGCAGTATGAGTTAATGTGGATTTCCACCTCAAAAAAAGTGATTCCTCAACAGAACAGGTACTCATCTTCCCCCAGTCTAGGACTGGGTCTTTTCTTTGATCTCTTTGCTTTGGCTGTAGAGGTGACGCCACAACTACAGATCACATCACTGCTGCAGCCAATCACTGAGCTAGATAGAGTTACATTGATATAGATGTTATGAGCCGCTGAACTCGGTGATTACCTGCAGTGGTGATGTTGATGCAGTTTAAGTGTCACCACTGCAACCAAAGCACAGAAACCAGAGCAGAGGCAGAAAACCAGCCCTGGACCCAGAGACAGTGAGTATTTGCTCTGTTTGTTAGATTACATTTATTTAGAGACCACTCTTATTAAACTGAAAAAAACCCCTTTAACTATAGTCATCTAAATAAGAGAATGACTTTATCAAAAACTTTCTGAATGAATGTGCTATACAGTTCTTAAGTACCACCATTATCCCTTCCCAAGTAATACCAGATTGCTAGGATATTCTATCACCTTATGAACTCCTCTGGAACTCCCAGCCATCTGCAGAGCGAAGGGAGCATAGCTCTGGTTTAACACTTTGTCCGCTAATTCATCTTTTTCCTATACAGTCACTAAGCCTTTAATTTCAGAATTGATGAATGGTCATATATGAGATATTCCTGGAGTATTATGTTGTTACTCCAAATGTTCAAAATTTGTCTCTACAGTCTAGCAATAACCTCCTGTTAACTAACATAACTGTAGAAAAATACATGCATTGCACATCCTATCAACTGGTTGTGCATTTTCTTCTGCCATTATGGTCTTGGTCACATTACCCTTCGAACAGACCTACTGGCTTTGGCCTCTTGGTGCACCATGTACACTATAGATTGCACACCTCAATGGTTAGACTAAGGGTACATTAAAGACAGTTATATTTTTTATGTATAAACTTATGAACTGCCCTGTAAAACATGGTAGATGGAAGTGATAACGAGCTTCTACGAAAATTAAATGTAATATAGAAACTATAGTAGAATGAAAATGATGTAAAACCTGTGAAGTCTAGATTTTCTAGATTTTTCATTTTCACTTCTCAAACTTTCTAGTGAAATAAAGATCTGCATAAGGCAATAGTCCTTGTGAATGTTAGCATCAAATAAGCAGTTTGCCTTAGCTCAAATAGAACATATTCATTACATGGCACACAGTTAAGATAATATTACACTAAATGTACAAGGTCAAAAGCTGAGACATTGTTCTCTATAATTTCTTCTTTGACATGCTTTTCAGCACATGATTCCTAATAGGAATGTGTAAGATTATACATTTCAGAGAACTCAATACAAGGCTCTGAATGTAATAATTATTAGGACCTCTGTATCTTCATTCTCAGTGTTCGGTTTACTAGGGGAAATAACTGAATCTGTCATATCCATAGTTTAATATTCAGCATTTCTAATTGACTACGTGTATGACAATTGGAAGCTAACTATATGTGTTAAGACTTTAATTGGCAACATACAAAATGTGATCATTAGAGCTCTAATTTTATGCATTCCTTCGTAGTTTTTGTAATTATTTTGACTTTACCTTTCTTTATAAGCATATCTTGACTGGTGGCAGGCGCTGCAATTTTTAGCAATAATATTTAATCATCTCATAATTAAAGTATCATACCGAAATATTCAAATCTCTGATCTATTTATTCTTATTGTTACTAAGCATCAGACCCCAACCAAAATGATCACAGAGGATGCTCAACCCTTTTTCTCCTAGAGGTTTTTTTTACATTCTGCGCCTCTGGTTGCCAGGATAGTTTTTCAACATTTTACTGTACAAGTAAAAACTAAATGACAAAGAAAAATTGATATTAAGACTAGGGATCATCGGACCAATGGAAGTTCAGGTTCTGCTACCCGAAACTTAGTCCAAAGTTCAGTTCTTCTACAAGAACTGTACCCAAACTTGAATCAGAACCCGAACCACATTGAAAACAATGGGGAACTGAACTTTGGATCTGGAAAAAAATTCTCTGTCTCTGTCATGGACTTTACCCGGAACTCGTAACTTTGCAAGAGACTTTTGGGACAAGTCCAAGTTCGGTGTTCGGCGCCGGACACTTTCTTTCGGATACCAAACCCAAACTTTTAAGTTCAGGTTCACTCACCTCTAATTAAGACCCCACACCTATATATTTTCCAAAACTAGACACATTGTCAAAATACCATTCATCTGGATATTATATGCAGACAACTTCATGCAATTTTGCATCCAAATGAATTATTTATGAAGTAATTAAAATTTGCAGGCAAAAGTGTAATTAAAACAAAAAATTAAATACACCCCACCTTCTTAAAATAAAAGTTTAAGTGTGCAGAATCTATACATACTGTACTACTAAGTCTATGTCAACATTTTATATATATTTATGGAATTATCAGGATTGGAGAGACTAAAAATCTGTTTTTACATTGGAAAAATTGAAATCTGGCATATGTCACTTTACATAGTATTTTTTTTGAATACCTTTACATATCCCCTTGGTGCTAATTTTTCTCATTAATGACACACTATGTTAATGTGAATAGTAAATTTAGATCAATATGTTTTGAATTTTGTATAACAAATTTTAAAGAAAGCCGAAACAAATTCCATTGTTAAAATGTTTAATGTGTCTGTACTAAAAACAGATTATATCACATAACATAGATAGTAATAGGCATTTCTCATAATGTACAGTATTATTTTTTTATATACTTGTTTATTTTTAGGGGCAGTTAATGTTTAGTAAGTTTGCTAACCCGTCAAGTGCTTAACATGATTTAATGCAAAGTGAGTAATAAGAAAAAAAAACAATCCCCAGTTTTTCACACAATTTTGGAAATACCCTACAAATGGTCTTACACTATTGTTTGAGTGCAAGGCAGGGCTAAGAACAGAAAGACCTCCATTTAAAACTCAAATTTTGCTGAAATCTTTTCCTGACAATATATTGGATTTGCAGAGCATTGTGATATTAGTAGAGAGGTAAACCCCCCCAGATGTGACAACATTTTTTTAAGCTGCACCCCACAAAGCTTTTATCAAGGAGTGCAGTGACTAATTTAACCTGAAAAGTTTCTTCATGTATTTAACAACTTAATGTGCGGCAGATGGCAAAAAGTGAAAATTTCAATTATTTTTCCCAGTAAGGGTTTATTTTTTATGGTGCTGACTGCGTGGTATAAGTTACTTATTTACTTAATTCTGTGGGTCACTTTTCCAAGATAACAAAATATTATTGTTTTATAGTTTTATATATGTTTCACCATGTTAACACATTAAAAATATGAAAAAACAAAATTATTTCTGTTTTGCCAGATTCGAGGAGCCACTAACCTTTTTATTTTACTGTTGATAAAGCTTTATGATGGTTTATGTTTTCATCATCTTTAATGAGGCGACATGATATAAAAAAAGCAATTCTGGCATATTTTAATGGTGTTCTTATTGTGTTCATTGGCTGGATAAAGTGCATGCTCTTTAAAGATGAGTGGATCTATCCACGAAGGATTGAGATCAAGTAAAATTTTCGGAAAATGTATGGTTTCACATGAATTCAAACATTATGAGATTTGATTTGCGGTTGGCAGAATTGCTTTGCACTCGGGCCTTCCCCTGCAACTATAATATTTTATGGATTATCATACCATATACAGTGGTGGTGAGATCCTGGGCCATCACAAATCAGTACTTCCCAATTGAGCACAATTTGTACAGCAAGGTTTTTTTTCCATCTCCAGAGTCATTGGGTAAGGGCTCATACTCACTTGTGAAAGACTCGCACGATTCTCATGCGAGTCTCTCACATGAAAACCTGGCACTACCGCCGGCACTTGGGCCGGAGCATGCGGCTGCATAGAAATACAGTGCCAAGTTTTCATGTGAGAGACTCGCACGAGAATCGTGCAACTCTCTCACAAGTGAGTATGAGCCCTTAAGGTACTGTCGCACTTAGCGATATCGCTAGCAATATCGCTATAACTTGTGACATTATAGCGATATTGCTAGCGATATTGCTGTGTGTGATACTTACCTATGACCCGCCCCCCCGCTGGTTATCGCTGATTGCGCAAAAACGTCCTGGACCGTTTCTCGTCGTCAGCTTCCTGCGGCGCTTCCTGTGGAGAGACGAGCGACGAGCGTGGAGCCGGGCGGGAGGACGTCAGGATCGCCTAGTGTGACACGTAAGTAGCGACCCCCGACCCCTGCGATGTCACTGGTGAGATCTGCCTTTGTGGCAGCTCACTAGCGACCGCTTAGCGATGCACCAGCGATCCTGACCGCGTCATATCGCTGGTCAGGATCGCCGGTGCATCGCTAAGTGTGACAGTACCTTTAGTCTCTCTCTCCGGTAAAGTTTGAGAGCCCTCAGTAGTTGATACCGTTTAATGGCTAACTGAAAAAATGGCAACAAATTGCAAACTTTAGAGACTACTAAGGCCTCTTCAATCATAGAATAACACAAAACCTGAAGCGTCACATACAGAATTTGTATTTTTCAAAGCCTGATGAAGAGGCCTGAGTAGTTTTGAAAGCTTGTATCTTTTCAGTTAGCCATTAAAAGGTATCAATCAATGAGGACTCTCAAATTGTAATATTTTTCCATCTACTGGCTAACACGGTACAAAGATATATATGTCTCCAGTAGCGTTTAAGCTTTATTGGTCAGCAGGGTCCTCTCTCCTGAAGAGTGTAAGCTCTTATAGTCAGCAGGGTTCTCTCTTTCCTCTTCCCTAGTTGTATTTTCTGAACAAATACAAGCTTTCCAATATTGAGATTTATGAAAATTTATACACCACAAATAATATTTCTTGGGTAAAATATGACGAACGCTGCACATTTGAATTTCAAAAGATTTCTAAAACAACTCATTCTATACTTAGAGTTGTTACTGACACAGCGTTACCAAATATGTATTAGCTATCTGTATACCTATACATATATATATATATATATACACACACACCGTGGGTTTGGAAAGTATTCAGACCCTTTTCAATTTTTCACTCTTTATTTCATTGCAGCCATTTGGCAAGATCAAAAACTTAATTTTTTTTCTCTTTAATGTACACTCTGAACCCCAACTTGACTGAAAAAACAGAAATTTAGAAAATGTTGCAAATTTATTAAAAAAGAAAAACTGAAATAGCACATGGTCATAAGTATTCAGACCCTTTGCTCAGTAATAAGTAGAAGCACCCTTTTTGAGAGAGTACAGCCATGAATCTTCTTGGGAATGATGCAACAAGTTTTTCACACCTGGATTTGGGGATCCTCTGCCATTGTTCCTTACAGATCCTCTCCAGTTCTGTCAGGTTGGATGATGAACGTTGGTGGGCAGCCATTTTCAGGTCTCTCCAGAGATGCTCAATTTGGTTTAGGTCAGGGCTCTAGCTGGGCCTGTCAAGAATGATCACAGTGTTGTTCTGAAGCTACTCCTTTGCTATTTTAGCTGTGTGCTTAGGGTCATTGTCTTGTTGGAAGGTGAGCTTTCCGCCAAGTCTGAGGTCCAGAGCACTCTCATCCAGGATATCTCTGTACTTGGCCGCATTCATGTTTCCTTCAATTGCAACCAGTCGTCCTGTCCCTGCAGGTGAAAAACACCCCCATAGCATGATGCTGCCACCACGTTTCACTGTTGGGATTGTATTGGGCAGGTGATGAGCAGTGCCTGGTTTTCTCCGCACATATTGCTTAAAATTATCACCAAAAAGTTCTATCTTTGTCTCATCAGACCAGAGAATCTTATTTCTCATAGTCTGGGAGTCCTTCATGTGTTTTTTTTAGCAAACTCTATGCAGGCTTATATATGTCGGGCACCCCCATCTGTGGACGTCAGGCACTCAGACGATCCTCATGGAGTCGGTTTCTAACCGTTTGTGCAGACACATGCACATTTTTGGCCTGCTGGAGGTCATTTTGCAGGGCTCTGGCAGTGCTCCTCCTGTTCCTCATTGCACAAAGGCGGAGGTAGTGGTCCTGCTGCTGGGTTGTTGCCCTCCTACAGCCCCCTCCATGTCTCTTGGTGTACTGGCCTGTCTCCTGATAGCGCCTCCAGCCTCTGGACACTACGCTGACAGACACAGCAGATCTTCTTGCCACAGCTCGCATTGAGGTGACATCTTGGATGAGCTGCACTACCTGAGCAACATGAGTGGGTTGTAGAGTCCGTCTCATGTTACCACGAATGTGAAAGCACAAACAGCATTCAAAAGTGACCAAAACATCAGCAAGAAAGCATTTGTACTGAGATGTGGTCTGTGTTCCCCACCTACAGAACCACTCCTTTACTGAGGGTGTCTTGATAATTGCCAATAATTTCCATCTGTTGTCTATTCCATTTGTACAACAGCATGTGAAATTGATTGTCAATCAGTGTTGCTTCCTAAGTGGACAGTTTGATTTCACAGAAGTTAGATTTACTTGGAGTTATATTCTGTTGTTTAAGTGTTCCCTTTATTTTTTTGAGCAGTGTGTTTGACTATATATATACATACAGTTGTGGCCAAAAGTATTTGACACCCCTGCAATTCTGTCAGATAATGCTCAGTTTCTTCCTGAAAATGATTGCAAACACAAATTCTTTGGTATTTTTATCTTCATTTAATTTGAAACTGAGTATTATCTGACAGAATTGCAGGGGTGTCAATACTTTTGGCCACAACTGTAGTATATATATTTTAAATAACAGATAATTTAACCCCTTCACCACCTTGAGATTTTCTGTATTTGGTTTTCGTTTTTTGCTCCCGTTCTTCCTAGAGACATAACTTTTTAGTTTAATGTAAATATTTCCATATGAGGGCTTGTTGTTTCTGGGACGAGTTGCACTTTTGAATGACACCATTGATTTTTCCATATTATCTAGAGGAAAACAAGAAAAAACATGCAAGTGAGGTGAAATTGCAAAAAAAAATGCAATTCAACAATTGTTTTTATTCTTAGTTATCATGTTCACTAAGTGATAAAATTGACCCACAATTATGATTCACAAGGTCAGTACAAGTTTGCAGATACCAAACGAATAGGTTCTTTTTTATTTGTCGTGAAAAAAATCCAAATGTTGCCATTTTCCGAGACCTGTAGCATCTCTATTTTTTCAGGATCTAGGGCTGGGTAAGGGCTTATTTTTTGTCTGCCGAGCATTCATTTTTATCGATACCATTTTGAGGTAAATATGATGTTTTGTTCACCTGTTATTGCATTTATTGCAATGTTGCGGTGACCAAAAAAAAGTAATACTGGCTTTTTGATTTTCGTTCTCTTTACACCATTTACCGATCTGATTAATTTGCATTGTATTTTGAGAGAGTAGACATTTCTGAAAGCAGCAATGCCAAATATGGGTATTTTTTATTTTTTCTAGTGTTTTATTTTGAATGTGGTAAAAAAGGGCTGATTTGAACTTTTATAAAAAAAATTTAATTTTTTTTTTTTAACTTTCCTCAATAGTCCCCTTATGATACTTAAAGCTGCGATCATCTAATTGACTGTGCTCTACATAGGCTGGCATTCATAGGAGATTTACAATGACAGGCACAAGGATCTTCTGCAGACCATCGGCTGTCATGACTACCCATTGGTGCCATGCTATCACGTGACAGGGGTGCCGATGGGAACCTCTTATGACACACTTCAGGCTCTTGCAAGTTAAATGCCGCTGTCAATGATTGAGAGCAGCATTTAACTTGATAATAGCCATGGGTGGATTGCGCATCCACCCATGGCTGTTAGAGGCACATGACAGCTGATCAGATCAGATGTCATGTGCAGAGAAAGATGCAGGCTCAGTGCCATAGCCCGCATCAATTTCAGGGAGATATACAGGTGTGTCCATGGTTGCAAAGGGGTTAAACTATATTTTTATGTATCGCCATATTTTAAAATACTTTTTTAACTTGTTTTTTGACAGAGAGATGCACATGGGGTTATTTTTGCGCGAAAAATGATAATACTAAAGCCACCATTTTGGGGTTCATGAGATTTTTTTATTGCTTTCCATTGTTTATTTTAATTAAAAGATCATAAAACAACAATTTTGGCTTTTGTATTTTTAATGGTGTTTTATTGCTTGGCATAAATTGCACTCTCATTTTAAAGTTTGGGTTATTATGGACATAGTGATGTATGTATAGTTTATTCATGGTGTATTACTTTCCCACAATTAAATTCCACTAAAATAATAACAATTTGTGTCATCGTATTCTAAAAGCGATCACTTTTTTTGATTATGGAGGTTGTTCCTTGTGAGATGAACTGCAATTTTAGTTGGGATAATTTTTAGGCTAGTGACTTTTTCATTTTTCATTTTTTTATATTCAAAATTTTCGAGGCAAAGTAGCAAAATTACAGCAATTCTGGCTATTTTTTATAAATAATATTAACTAGAAGAGCTAAATTACAAACTACTGATTTGGTCACTAAAAACTCAATAATAACAAATTTGCATAAAAAAGGCTATTTACATTTTTTATGTTTTTTTTATATTTCTAAACATTTTTCTTTGCTTTGCCAGTGTAATTCACACAAAACCTAGTGGTACATAAGGACAGGAGGAGGATGACAGCATATATCTCAGCCTGGATTACTGCCTCAGTTGTAATCAAGGGCTTTGTTAAAAGTTAAGATTCTTGACCTTGCCCAAGGTATCACAGGTTAAAATAAAAGTCAAGAGTAAAGGCCCCGTTACACATAACGATGTCCAAGCGATCCCACCAACAATCCGACATGGATGAGATCGCTGGGACATCGTTAGGCTGATCGCTGGTGAGCTGTCACATAGACAGCCCCCCCAGCGATCAGGACCAGCGTGCATGCTGGTTTCCAAGGTAAACAGCGGGTATCTAAGAGCCGCGTGGCTCTTAGATACCCGCTGTTTACCCTGGAAACCAGCATGCACGCTGGTTTCCAAGGTAAACAGTGGGTAACTAAGAGCCACGCAGCTCCTAGATACCCGCTGTTTACATTGGAAACCAGCGTGCAGCGGCGCTGATACCAACGATCAAAAAATGGCCTAGGGCGATCCTGCACGATCAGCGATACTCAGCAGGGGGGCCAGTCACTGATCCATGTAACACACAGCGATATCGCTGGCGAGATCGCTGTGGCGTCACAAAATCAGCGATCTTGCTGGCGATATCGCTGTGTGGGACGGGGCCTTAAGAGTTGCAGACACACATGCAGTTTTCTCTTTAACCCATGATAAATGAGCCATGAATCACTCCTGTTCTGGTGATCCAGTTGGGGATCTCGAAATTTAGTAGCCTGGATATCTCATATGTACTTGGCTATAAAGTTGCCATCCTGTAAGAACATAGGAGATATGCCTTTGGCAGGAAAGGCATTAAAGAGGACCTGTCAAAACAAACATAAAACAACAACAAAAAAATAGAATAATAACAGGAGCATCGAGCATAAAATAAAAGCAAAAACTGGCCACCTAACATGGTGACGGGTCCTCATTAAAGGGAATATATCACCTTTATTTATTACTAAACCAGATATTATTTTTATAATCTATTTTTATTTACTGACTTTAAATATTTCAATTCTATTTTTTGTTTATGATTATTGTTAAAGTCGTCTTGTCACAGCTTTAACCCCTTCCTGACATGAGACGTACTATCCCGTCCACGGTACCCGGGCCCGTATGACCGGGGACGGGATAGTACGTCTACCGCGATCAGCGGCGCCCACGTGGTGAGCGCCGCTGATCGCGGCCGGGTGTCAGCTGATTATCACAGCTGACACCCGGCACAATGTGTCAGGGGCGGTCACGGACCGCCCCCGACACATTAACCCCTTGCACACCGCGATCAAACGCGATCGCGGTGTACCGGGAGTTAAAGGGAAGCATCGGCAGGGAGGGGGCTCCCTCCGTGCTTCCCTGAGCCCCCCACGGCAGCGCAATGTGCAGCGCTGCTGCGGGGGGCTCCTATCCTCCAGGCCCCCGAATCCAAGATGGCGACGGGGGCCTTCGGGGGCCTGGGGAAGCTGGCTTCCTCAGTGCCTGCAAAGCGCAGGCATGAGGAAGCCTTGTGCACTGCCTGTGACAGATTGCTGATCTGTCACAGTGATCTGTGATGTGACAGATCAGCGATCTGTCACAGGACAGTGATGTCCCACCTGGGACTATGTAATAAAGTAAAAAAAAATTAAAAAAAAAGTGTAAAAATAAATTTAAAAAAATCGCCAAATAAATTAGTAAAAAAAAAAAAAAATATTCCCCAATAAATTCATTTTTTTAAAATAATAAAAAAAAAAACAATAAATGTACACATATTAGGTATCGCCGCGTCCGTAACGACCTGCCCTATAAAACTGTCCCATTAGTTAACCCCTTTAGCGAACCCCTTAAAAAATAAAAATGAAAAACGAAGCAAAAAATAATGATTTATTATCATACCGCCAAACAAAAAGTGCAATAACGCGAGAACAAAAAGACGCATATAAATATCCATGGTACCGCTGAAAACGTCATCTTGTCCCGCAAAAAACAAGCCGCCACACAGCATCATCAGCAAAAAAATAAAAAAGTTATAACTCGCAGAATAAAGCGATGCAAAAATAATTATTTTTTATATAAAATAGTTTTCATTGCATAAAACCGACAAAAACATAAAAAAAGACCTAAATGAGGTATCGCTGTAACCGTACTGACCCGAAGAATAAAAGCGCTTTATCAATTTTACCACACGCGGAACAGTGTAAACGCACCCCCCCCAAAAGAAATTCATGAAACGCTGGTTTTTGTTCATTCTGCGTCCCAAAAATCGGAATAAAAAGCGATCAAAAAATTTCACGTGCCCGAAAATGGTACCAATAAAAACGTCAACTCGTCCCGCAAAAAATAAGACCTCACATGACTCGGTGGGTCAAAATACGGAAAAATTATAGCTCTCAATATGTGGTGATGCAAAAACTATTTTTACAATAAAAAGCGTCTTTTAGCGTGCGACAGCCGCCAAACATAAAAACCGCCATAAATAGTAAATCAAACCCCCCGTTATCACCCCTTTAGTTAGGGAAAAATAATAAAATAAAAAAAATGTATTTATTTCCATTTTTCCATTAGGGTTAGGGCTAGGGGTGTGTTGGGGTAGGGTTAGGTTAGGGTTAGGGTTAGGGTTAGGGCTAGGGTTAGGGCTAGGGTTAGGGCTAGGGCTAGGGTTAGGGCTAGGGTTAGGGCTAGGGTTAGGGCTAGGGTTAGGGGCGTGTTGGGGTTCGGGTTGGAGTTAGAATTGGGGGTTTCCACTGTTTGGGCACATCAGGGGCTCTCCAAATGCAACATGGCGTCTGATCTCAATTCCAGCCAATTCTGAGTTGAAAAAGTCAAATGGTGCTCCTTCCCTTCCAAGCTCTGCTATGCGCCCAAACAGTGTTTTACCCCCTCATGTAGGGTATCAGCCTACTCAGGACAAATTGCAAAACAATTTTTGGGGTCCAATTTCTCCTGTTACCCTTAGGAAAATAAAAAATTGGGGGCAAAAATATCATTTTTGTGGAAAAAAAATGATTTTTTTATTTTCACGTCCGAGTGTTATAAACTTCTGTGAAGCACTTGGGGGTTCAAAGTGCTCACCACACATCTAGATAAGTTCCGTGGGGGGTCTAGTGTCCAAAATGGGGTCACTTGTGGGGAGTTTCAATAGTTTAGGTACATCAGGGGCTCTCCAAACGCACATGACACCCGCAGACCATTCCATCAAAGTCTGCGTTCCAAAACGTCACTGCTTCCCTTCCGAGCCCCGACGTGTGTCCATACAGTAGTTTTCTCCCACATATGGGGTGTCAGCGTACTCAGGACAAATTGGACAACAACTTTTGGGGTCCAATTTCTCCTGGTACCCTTGGGAAAATAAAAAAAATGGTGACTAAAAGATCATGTTTGTGGAAAAAATACGAATTTTTTATTTTCTCGCCCGGGCGTTGTAAACTTCTGTGAAGCACTGGGGGGGTCAAAGTGCTCACCACACATCTAGATAAGTTCCTTGGGGGGTCTAGTTTACAAAATGGTGTCATTTGTGGGGGGTTTCCACTGTTTAGGTACATTAGGGGCTCTCCAAAGGCAACATGACACCCGCAGACCATTCCATCAAAGTCTGCATTCCAAAACGTCACTACTTCCCTTCCGAGCCCTGACGTGTGCCCATACAGTAGTTTTCTCCCACATATGGGGTAGCAGCGTACTCAGGACAAATTGGAAAACAACTTTTGGGGTCCAATTTCTCCTGGTACCCTTGGAAAAATAAAAAAAATGGTGACTAAAAGATCATGTTTGTGGAAAAAATACGAATTTTTTATTTTCACGCCCGGGCGTTGTAAACTTCTGTGAAGCACTGGGGGGGTCAAAGTGCTCACCACACATCTAGATAAGTTCCTTGGGGGGTCTAGTTTACAAAATGGTGTCATTTGTGGGGGGTTTCCACTGTTTAGGTACATTAGGGGCTCTCCAAAGGCAACATGACACCCGCAGACCATTCCATCAAAGTCTGCATTCCAAAACGTCACTACTTCCCTTCCGAGCCCTGACGTGTGCCCATACAGTAGTTTTCTCCCACATATGGGGTAGCAGCGTACTCAGGACAAATTGGAAAACAACTTTTGGGGTCCAATTTCTCCTGGTACCCTTGGGAAAATAAAAAAATGGTGACTAAAAGATCATGTTTGTGGAAAAAATACGAATTTTTTATTTTCACGCCCGGGCGTTGTAAACTTCTGTGAAGCACTGGGGGGGTCAAAGTGCTCACCACACATCTAGATAAGTTCCTTGGGGGGTCTAGTTTACAAAATGGTGTCATTTGTGGGGGGTTTCCACTGTTTAGGTACATTAGGGGCTCTCCAAAGGCAATATCACACCCGCAGACCATTCCATCAAAGTCTGCATTCCAAAACGTCACTACTTCCCTTCCGAGCCCCGACGTGTGCCCATACAGTAGTTTTCTCCCACATATGGGGTATCAGCATACTCAGGACAAATTGGACAACAACTTTTGGGGTCCAATTTCTCCTGGTACCCTTGGGAAAATAAAAAAATGGTGACTAAAAGATCATGTTTGTGGAAAAAATACGAATTTTTTATTTTCACGCCCGGGCGTTGTAAACTTCTGTGAAGCACTGGGGGGGTCAAAGTGCTCACCACACATCTAGATAAGTTCCTTAGGGGGTCTAGTTTCCAAAATGGTGTCATTTGTGGGGGGTTCCACTGTTTTGGTACATCAGGAGTTTTCCAAACGCGACATGGTGTCCGATCTCAATTCCAGCCAAAAACGTCAAATGGCGCTGCTTCCCTTCCGAGCTCTGCCATGCCCCCAAATAGTGGTTTACCCCCACATGTGGGGTATCAGCGTACTCAGGACAAATTGCACAATAACTTTTAGGGTCCTGTTACCCTTGGAAAAATAAGAATTGAGGGTGAAAAGATCATTTTTGTGGAAAAAATATGATTTTTAAATTGTATGGCTTTATGTTATAAACTTCTGTGAAGCCCATGGGGGTTCAAAGTTCTCACCACACATCTAGATAAGTTCCTTAGGGTGTCTAGTTTCCAAAATGGTGTCATTTGTGGGGGGTTTCCACTGTTTTGGTACATCAGGGGTTTTCCAAACGCGACATGGTGTCCGATCTCAATTCCAGCCAAAAACGTCAAATGGCGCTGCTTCCCTTCCGAGCTCTGCCATGCGCCCAAATAGTGGTTTACCCCCACATGTGGGGTATCAGCGTACTCAGGACAAATTGCACAATAACTTTTAGGGTCCTGTTACCCTTGGAAAAATAAGAATTGAGGGTGAAAAGATCATTTTTGTTGAAAAAATATGATTTTTTAATTGTATGGCTTTATGTTATAAACTTCTGTGAAGCCCATGGGGGTTCAAAGTTCTCACCACACATCTAGATAAGTTCCTTAGGGGGTCTAGTTTCCAAAATGGTGTCATTTGTGGGGGGTTTCCACTGTTTTGGTACATCAGGGGTTTTCCAAACGCGACATGGTGTCCGATCTCAATTCCAGCCAAAAACGTCAAATGGCGCTGCTTCCCTTCCGAGCTCTGCCATGCGCCCAAATAGTGGTTTACCCCCACATGTGGGGTATCAGCGTACTCAGGACAAATTGCACAATAACTTTTAGGGTCCTGTTACCCTTGGGAAAATAAAAATTGGGGTGAAAAGATCATTTTTGTGGAAAAAATATGATTTTTTAATTGTACCGCTGTACGTTATAAACTTCTGTAAAGCCCTTGTGGGTTCAAAGTTCTCACCACATATCTAGATAAGTTCCTTGGGGGGTCTAGTTTCCAAAATGGGGTCACTTGTAGGGGGTTTCCACTGTTTAGGTACATCAGGGACTCTCCAAACGTGACATGGCGTCCAATCTGAATTCCAGCCAATTTTGCATTGAAAAAGTCAAACGGCGCTCCTTCCATTCTGAGCTCTGCCATGCGCCGAAACAGTCGTTCCCCCCCCACATATCAGGTATCTGCGTACTCAGGACAAATTGCACAATAACTTTTGCAGTTCAATTTCTCCTGTTACCCTTGGTAAAATAAAAAAAATTGAACCTGAAGTATTTTTTTTATGAAAAAAAGTTAGATGTTCATTTTTTTTTAAATATTCAAAAAAATTCCTGTGACGCACCTAAAGGGTTAATAAACTTCTTGAATGTGGTTTTGAGCACCTTAAGGGGTGCAGTTTTTAGAATGGTGTCACTTTTGTGTATTTTCTATCATATAGACCCCTCAAAGTGGCTTCAAATGTGATGTGGTCCTAAAAATAAAATGGTGTTGTAAAAATGAGAAATCGCTGGTCAACTTTTAACCCTTATAACTTCCTAACAAAAAAAAATTTTGGTTCCAAAATTGTGCTGATGTAAAGTAAACATGTGGGAAATGTTAGTTATCAAGTTTTTTGTGTGCCTTATCTCTGTGATTTAAGGGCATAAAAATTCAAAGTTGGAAAATTGCGAAATTTTCAAAATTTTCGCCAAATTTCCGTTTTTCTCACAAATAAACGCAAGTTATTTGAATGAAATTTTACCACTAACATGAAGTACAATATGTCACGAGAAAACAATGTCAGAATCACCGGGATCCATGGAAGCGTTCGAGAGTTATGACCTCATAAAGGTACAGTGGTCAGAATTGTAAAAATTGGCCCGGTCATGAACATGCAAACCACCCTTGGGGGTGAAGGGGTTAAAGTAGCAACATGAGCCATAGGACACAAGGAGACAATAGTCAAGAGATAGTTACTGAGTTCTATGAAAACTGCAAGATTTTACGGAAAATTTAAGTAACCAAAAATTCTTAAAAGATATATATTTAACATTTTCTTATGGTGACACATTTCATTTTGGGTGCCCATACACGTTCAATAATTGTTGGTTGACAGTTGTTCCTCCCAACCCCACCATACAAATTCAGCTCAAGTGTACATGTGTGTTCAGTGGGAAGTGGCGAGTAGCTTGGCATACACATTAGATATCTGTTGGCTGAACAATCGCTTTGCTCACAACTATCTCTCCCAACTTCACCAAACTCAGGAACGCTTGGCTCCTTTGTTCTATAAGAGAACTATGCTGCTTGTATCATTTAGGAGAACCTTATTTTCCTGCCAAGCAGAAGAATCAGGTGATTAAATTCCAATCACCTGATCGTAGGTGTACATTCAGGAGGTCCTGATACTAGGTCCAGACATTAGATGAGTGGTCAAGCCCACCGAAAGTGTTGTTTTTGGTTTACTTTTAACTACTGTAATGCATGTGGAGGTCTTTAGATGCTGCAGTAGAGTTTTGATCTTAGTCGATCTCCCTTGAAAAGAAAAATATCGGGAGTTGAAGTTCAACATGCCTGATCCTTCTTTTTATGAAATAGTATTGTATGTCAAAGAAGAGCCCCCATACACATAGGATTGTTGGCTACTCCTGACAAACTTTGCAAATTTTACTGGCTTAGCTCTGAAGTATATATCATGAGGGTGTCACATCCCCCTGGAAAACCTGGAGTTAGACAGTCATGTTGGGTAATGAATCGCAGGTCTTCTCTAGAGATGGTGTGATTTGTGTCCCATATTAAATGAATTTAAGTTCTCCTGGTTCTGAAGAGGTTAACATCCCTTTCTATACTGGTGAGAAACATGTAGCTCCATTTCAGCTGCTTCTGATCTGGTCATTAGCTCATCCTGTAGAAACTGGTCAGACATTCTTGTCCCTTCCCGTGAAAGATTTGTTTTCCTGTGCTCTATGGTAAAGCTAGGTTTTTGGAGTAGAGTCGTTGTAGTAGTGTTTTGTGGTTTACTGTAGTACGTGTGTGTTTATCTCCTGGTCCCTGTTCCCATTTAGTTTATTCCTTCCTGTCCCTATCCTCCTCCCTATTATTGGTTAGTAGTTTTGTATGATAGAGGTTTTCTGTCATCCCTGTTTTGTCTTTGTGTCTTATTTACATTACATTTCTGTCCCATGCCTCATGGTGAGGAGGAGTGGATAGATCAGGGTTTAACAGAAGCATAATAAGTTCAGAGACTCGTGCCTCTCTACCTTCAAGAGTACTCCTGGGACAGGGATTGTTAGGGTCCTAAATCCAGGGACAGTTTGAGGCCCCCTTCATTACCAAAGACCGTCACAGCGTGACAGTATATGGCCACCTTTAGATCAAGTACTTTTTTGCTTAAATTTCTCATTAGATGTTGACAATCATCCTCATCCTTATGGAGAACTGTGTCATGGAATCATGACCCTTAAAATGTAAAGTCCTTCTTCCTGAGAAATGACATGATCTAGGAAACAAAGTGTAGAATCTTTATCACACTAAAAGAGCTGACATTATTAGACACTGATACAATAACAAGAACTAGCAGTTCCTATATTTTTCCACTTTTTTCCGTAAGGAGATGGAATAGAATACATCAGTATATGGTGTGAGGTCTTGAAGTTGTATTTTAATGAAAAGACGCTTTGCGCCCTTTAAGATAAACATCATCATTCATGAAATTTAAGTAACGAGTGAGATCTAAAGCAAAGATATGAATAAATAGTACAGTTGAGCAGATTTTCCTCTAAAATGAATTCACATAAACAGAATTGAACATCTGTGCATTTTATATTTGTGTAAGTGTTTCTATGGTACTGGCTGCTGTCCAAACAATGCAGCACTATCTGTAAGGGTACGTGCACACGCTGCGGATTGGGGTGCGGATTTGGCCGCGCGGATTTTGTAAAATCCGCAGGTAAATCTGCAGGTCAAAAGACCTGCCATTTACCTGCGGATTAGCCTGTGGTTTTGCCCTGCGGTTTCACACCTCTACAATGGAGGAGATGGAAAACCGCAGCAGAATCTGCAGAAAGAATTGACATGTCAATTCTTTCTGCGGTTTAGAAACCACGCGGAAAAATCCGCACCATCTGCACTGTGGTTTTTAATATCCATAGGATATTATGGTACTGTACACCGCAGCAAAAACTGCTGCGGATCCGCAGCGGCCAAATCCGCTGCGGAACCGCAGCAGAATCCACAGCGTGTGCACACACCCTTATAGTCAAGATAGCAGAAAAGGACACGAAGGAAGCAATATTCTAGAAAGCAAATGAAGAAATAGATTGTGTCATTGTAAATTATATCCTTATATCTCACTTACGTTACTGAGGGAACAGTGGAATGCATGGTATCCAAGGCATAATATACTGTATATAAATATTATCGACTCTTCAAATAAATTACCTTTAAGAGAAGCAATTCTTTTTTTCATAACTGAGAATTGTTTCCTTTACAACATAGACTGCATGGTTAATCTATAGATATGTAGTAATCATGCAGTCTATGTTGTAAAGGAAACAATTCTGGAAAAAAGAATTGCTTGTCTTAAATGTATTTTATTCGAAGAGTCGATAATTGACTGTTATAACACCTGCAAAATATCTGTTGTGATGAGGCTACCTTCACAACATGGTAATACAGGAGCATTTCTTTGCCAGAATCTTTGTCTAATGAACCGAAAGTAATGGCATTATACATCCTTAATATGCTCTTTTAAAACAGACCTGATAGGTTGCACCATCAATTATTAGCATGACATATTCTGTATGCCCCTTGAAGGGAATCTGTCACCAGGTTTTTTCTACCTCATCTAACAGCAGCATAATGTGGGAAAAGAGACCCTGATTCTAGTGATATATTACTTAGTGGATGATTAGATACTGGGTGCAGCAGTTGTGATGCTGAGTTTTTAGATGTAGCAGAGCTCAGAAAGCTAACCCAGCCCACACCAGGCTCCCTATGTACATTGGTTATTGAAAGAAAGCTGCTAATCAGTGGTGGGGGTGGAGTTGGACTAGGAAGCAAATGAGCTCTAGTCTGGCAGTGATATTCGCCTGTTGATAACACTGTATTGAAACAACAGCACACAGCCTAATAAGTGGCACATCACTGAAATCAGGGTCTCAGCCTATACGTCACGCTGCCTTCAGGTTAAATAGAAAAAAATTACTGTCAGATTCCCTTTAAATGCCCCTTTTTGACCATTTATTTCAAAAGAGGTTTTATAATATTTTTTTATTAAAGTGACACCAGTGTCTTACACCTATAATGCTAGTTTTGCAGACAAGGCAACAAACCTACGTAAAAAAAACCCAAGGCCATTCTTAATATATTTGGTTGATTTATTTTCAAATATTTCTTGCAAACAGGAGCAGATCCGATTACATTATTTGTACAAGAGGCCACATAATTTATTCAGCACTCATATGGGCAGCAAATGTATGAATTTAAATTGCCAACATGTTTCTTACAGCTGAAGGCTGTTCAGCTGCTTGTTGGATGGTTCTGTTTTCCAGCATTCAGACCCCATTCTCACACTCACGGGCTCTGCTTCTTTCCTACAAACAAATACCGTTTATGCCCAAGAGAGAAATATGAGCAATGTAAACTAAAGTTTGAAAACAAAACCGTATTATTTTTTTCTTACTTCCTCCAATCCCCACCATAGGATTTCTAATTAGCGATCCACTCTAATTGCTATTTGCTCACACTGGCAAGCTGTTGTTAATGACAGAAGTAGAACTGCCATATGGCCCTACATTAACTCAGCAGATTGAACCACTCGAACATTTGGAAATTGGAAGGGGAAGATTTAAAGGTCTTCAGCCGAGCGTGCAACCTTGCTCGCTAATTCTTTGAGATAGACCATCACGGAAACTACACCGCTTCTGGTTTCTGCCACTATGGAATGCATAGTGCAAACTGTGAGCAATCTAATGAATTCATCTGAACCTGCATCTGATAAAACTGCCTACAGCCATGTTGTCCTGCCCTGTGGTCACATGATATCTCTAAGGTTCTAAGTTTTCGTGGAAATACTTTGAAGAGTGTAGAATATAGTAATGGATAATGTTCAAGTTGCAAGAGTCATCAAACATTTTAATTTTGTATGGCAAGAGGTGGGAATTAAAAGATGGTAACAGTTCAGAGAAAAGGGAGTCTATGACGGAACATCATTGTTTGATCACAGCAAATTTCAGGCATCATATCAGGAGCCTGCCGTAACGGAACAGTAGTCATTTCTGGAGAGCAATCCTAAAGAACAAGGAATTTGTAGATAGATTTGGATTTTCGAGTTTCAACCTGATTTTCAGAAATCTGCAGCACATTTGACATTCTGCAACCTTGATATGTGCCATATATTGCCAGGAAAACAAATTTTGGAGTTTCATCTTTGTGTTTAGGGTCGCTGTTGGTATGGTATGTGACATCTTTTTTGAGGCAGATTCTGCCTGGAACGCACCTGAAAAGTGCCACAAAACCGTCACAAAAAATTAACATAATGTAAAAACGATATTGCTGTGCACATGGTCAGTCTTTTGTTACTTCTAGTATGTTCATTCTAGTCACAGTTTATATAATGGAATAAAGACTCTGGAAAAGCCGCCATAAAAAATGTTGGCAAAACCACTTCAGGAAAAGACCGCTATTTCCTGACGTGGCTTTGCTAAGGAAAACCATTGGTGGGTCTGTTAGCATCTTAGTGACGGGGCCAAATTTTTGAAATGCAACCAGTATCACTTTATGTGGTAATAACTCTGGAACGCTTCAACAAATCCCAGTGATTTTGGATTGTTTTTTCATGGCTCATTATAAATGTATGATAATAGTAAATTTAGGTCGATATGTTTTGTGTTTATTTATAAACAATATAAAAAAATTGACAAAAATGTAAAAAAAATTTCAATTTTCAAACTTTGAATGGTTATCCCTTTAATTCAAATAGTCATAAAACAGAAAAACATTAGTAATTAACATTTCCCTCCTGTCGGCTTTACATCAGCACCATTTGTAAAATGTTATTTTGTTTTGTTACCATATTAGGAGGTTTAAAAATGTAGCAGTAATTTTTCATTTTTTGAAGGAAATTTTCAAAATGAATTTTTTTAAGGGAGTTTTCCAGGTTTGAAGTGACTGTCGGGGTCCTATATATTGGAAAACTCAGGAAAGTGATATCATTTTAAAAACGGCACCCCCCAACATTTGAAAACTGCAGTCAGGTAGCTTATTAACCCTTCAGGTGATTTTCAGGAATTAATGCAAAGTGATATGACAGGAATAAAAAGGTGTATTTTTACCTCCTAAATATCGGTAACATCTGAACAGGTCACTATAGCCGGTAGACGCTAAGGCCGCTAATTGGTCGTGAATTGCCATTGCAAACATCAAGTAAATTTATGTCAATATTTTTTGTGTTTATATGTGAAAATATCGGTGTTTTAGCTACAATTTTCAATCTTTTAATTTTTATGCCATTACACCATATAGTTTTATCATACAAAAGTTAATAAACATTATTTGCCACATGCCTACTTTACATCAGCATCAATTTTTAAATAGAAAGTTAGAAGGGTTAAAACTTTATCACCAATGTCTCATTTTACAAAATATGCAAAACCAATATTTTTAGGGACCACATCAAATTTGAAGTGAGTTTCAGGGGCCTACATGACAGAAAATACCCAAAAGTGACACCATTCTAAAACTGCACCCCTCAGTGTCCTCAAAACAACATTCAGGCAGTTTATTAACCCTACAGGTGCGTCACTGGAATTAAGGCAATGTGGAAGAAAATATGAAAATGTTACTTTTTCCCATAGAAAAAACTGTTGCTTTAGCCCCAAGTTTTCTTTTCTTCCAAGGGTATCAGGAAGAACAGGAAAGTGGCGATACAAAATATGTGTACTTTTTTGTTTTTTTGTGTGTTTTTTTAATAAATATGCAGATTTATTGTTATAATATTTTTTCCATTTTTTTTATTTTGTGATTTCTTTTTATATTTTCGCTTTTTTTTTCTTACCGCATGGTCTAAGCATGTCACTATAGCTGATAGAACTGGAGGTCGTAACATTACTATAGCAACAATTGGGCCACAATGACATATCTAGGGCACCTATCTGAAGGGAGAGGGAGCTCCCAGCCTTCTAAATGCTGTGATTGCTATTGATCGCAACATTTAGGGAGTCAAGTGTCTTGGGGCGGTGGACGTAAGTTTGCACCATTTTGCGGGAACCCCTTCCCGATCATGACGTAAACTTTCATCAAATGTCTTGAAGTGGTTAAAGAGCTTTTGAGATAGTTGTCCAATTACTTTTGTCCTCTTTAAAAAGAGGCCACTGCATATTAAGACCTGTACATTTCAAACCCTTACTCCAATTAGGATGTGAAAATCCTAGAATTAAATCTGAGTCTAGATATAAACCCACAAAGATATAATTGTATCTTGAATATGTTTTGGTAAACAGCTTAAATGCTAAAACTTGTGTCTGCTTAAAAATTTCTGGACCTAACTGTATATGATGTATGTGATTGTAGAAGACTCATAGATACCTTATCATCTGTCATGGATCCTAAGGCTAGTTTCACATTAGCGTTTACGGCCGCAGCGTCGGGCTGCGCACGGCCGCCGCTAAGCCCCACCCCCTGCCGTGCCTCCGCCAGTAGCTCCGCCTACGGACGCAGGACGCTGCATGCGTCCTGCGTCCCCTATCTTTAGCACTGGGGATGCAGGCCGTGCGCAGTGACGCTGCGCTGCGCCGACCAGCGCCAAACGCAACAGGTTGCAATTTGGTGTGCTCGGCGCAGCGTCAAAGGGACGCATGCGCCGCCAAACGCATACCTGTGCACGGCCTGCGTCCCCACTGCTAAATATAGGGGACGCAGGACGCATGCAGCGTCCTGCGTCCGTAGGCGGAGCTAATGGCGGAGGCACGGCAGGGGGTGGGGCTTAGCGGCGGCCGTGCGCAGGCCGACACTGCAGCATTAAACGCAAATGTGAAACCACCCTAAGCCTTCTTTCCATTGCCTGTGACCTCTGATAAACTAAACTGAGTTTAATCTGTTCTACCTTATCACGATTGACCCTTCATTAACAGTTTTGAATATATATATACAGTGGGGCAAAAAAGTATTTAGTCAGTCAGCAATAGTGCAAGTTCCACCACTTAAAAAGATGAGAGGCGTCTGTAATTTACATCATAGGTAGACCTCAACTATGGGAGACAAACTGAGAAAAAAAAATCCAGAAAATCACATTGTCTGTTTTTTTTTTCATTTTATTTGCATATTATGGTGGAAAATAAGTATTTGGTCAGAAACAAGCAATCAAGATTTCTGGCTCTCACAGACCTGTAACTTCTTCTTTAAGAGTCTCCTCTTTCCTCCACTCATTACCTGTAGTAATGGCACCTGTTTAAACTTGTTATCAGTATTAAAAGACACCTGTGCACACCCTCAAACAGTCTGACTCCAAACTCCACTATGGTGAAGACCAAAGAGCTGTCAAAGGACACCAGAAACAAAATTGTAGCCCTGCACCAGGCTGGGAAGACTGAATCTGCAATAGCCAACCAGCTTGGAGTGAAGAAATCAACTGTGGGAGCAATAATTAGAAAATGGAAGACATACAAGACCACTGATAATCTCCCTCGATCTGGTGCTCCACGCAAAATCCCACCCCGTGGGGTCAAAATGATCACAAGAACGGTGAGCAAAAATCCCAGAACCACGCGGGGGGACCTAGTGAATGAACTGCAGAGAGCTGGGACCAATGTAACAAGGCCTACCATAAATAACACACTATGCCACCATGGACTCAGATCCTGCAGTGCCAGACGTGTCCCACTGCTTAAGCCTGTACATGTCTGGGCCCGTCTGAAGTTTGCTAGAGAGCATTTGGATGATCCAGAGGAGTTTTGGGAGAATGTCCTATGGTCTGATGAAACCAAACTGGAACTGTTTGGTAGAAACACAACTTGTCGTGTTTGGAGGAAAAAGAATACTGAGTTGCATCCATCAAACACCATACCTACTGTAAAGCATGGTGGTGGAAACATCATGCTTTGGGGCTGTTTCTCTGCAAAGGGGCCAGGACGACTGATCCGGGTACATGAAAGAATGAATGGGGCCATGTATCGTGAGATTTTGATTGCAAACCTCCTTCCATCAGCAAGGGCATTGAAGATGAAACGTGGCTGGGTCTTTCAACATGACAATGATCCAAAGCACACCGCCAGGGCAACGAAGGAGTGGCTTCGTAAGAAG
Source organism: Dendrobates tinctorius (assembly GCF_039654945.1). Classification (NCBI taxonomy): domain Eukaryota; kingdom Metazoa; phylum Chordata; class Amphibia; order Anura; family Dendrobatidae; genus Dendrobates; species Dendrobates tinctorius. The sequence continues at coordinate 36,390,795 of NW_027361829.1, forward strand.
CATTTCTAGGTCCTGGAGTGGCCTAGCCAGTCTCCAGATCTCAACCCTATAGAAAACCTTTGGAGGGAGTTGAAAGTCCGTGTTGCCAAGCGAAAAGCCAAAAACATCACTGCTCTAGAGGAGATCTGCATGGAGGAATGGGCCAACATACCAACAACAGTGTGTGGCAACCTTGTGAAGACTTACAGAAAACGTTTGACCTCTGTCATTGCCAACAAAGGATATATCACAAAGTATTGAGATGAAATTTTGTTTCTGAACAAATACTTATTTTCCACCATAATATGCAAATCAAATGAAAAAAAAACAGACAATGTGATTTTCTGGATTTTTTTTTCTCAGTTTGTCTCCCATAGTTGAGGTCTACCTATGATGTAAATTACAGACGCCTCTCATCTTTTTAAGTGGTGGAGCTTGCACTATTGCTGACTGACTAAATACTTTTTTGCCCCACTGTATATATATATATATATATATATATATATATATACTGTGGACTGGCTGTACAATAAGATCCTAAACTCAGACGGCCTGAGTTACACATACTCTAAAAGATTACTCTGTATAAGTTACAATGTTACCACAATAATTATCCTAAAATCCGTTTTTCGTTCTCTTGAGCCTACTTTTTGTAGAGGATGTGCAGACAATCAGTGGCAGCCTGTAGGAATACTGATGCCTTGGTAAGTGCAGTAAACTTGATATGATTCTCTCACCAGCATATGGGTTTCTAGGGTTTCATAACAATGATTAAGGCAGACTTTTGATCTCCTTGACAAAAAAATGAAGGTCTTTTATTATTGGCTATAAACACGATTTCCTGATATCAAGTGATTCATGCGGCATTAATTTGAAGTAATCCAAGCACATTTGAAATTTCCACTATGTATTCCACCCCCGGTAAGCTTGCCCCTGTTATATTTATGTATTAGTTTTGCTTTCAGACTGTGATCCTAAATGCCGAGGCTTTCAGAAGTTGCAGTTATTCATAGCTGGGATGCCTGCAGTTGCTTAGTTTAATAGGTCTACAATGGTAATCACAGCAGATTTGTTCCAGAAGGGCATTTCAATTGTTCCAGGTGCGCAATATGTGTGGTTGATAGCCAAAATTATACTTGCTGTCATTACCCATTAATATCTCCTTGCCACAAACTGCAGCTTCAAAACATAGAACCTCTACATATTTCAACTTTGTAGTGTTCGATATGAGTGTAGGACAGGTATTGTAGTCTGTAAAGTGTTTTATATAAAAAAGTGACTTGTGTTAAAAAGCTACACATTGTTTATACTGTAATAGGGAATCTACAGAGGACAATGACTACTCATTGAATATCCGCACACAATAGGTTTGAGAAATAAAATCTCATTTTTAAGCTTTTTGCATAGATTTTTATTTTTCATTTTTATGACCTAAGCAAAGTATCCACTACAGCCAAACTATATATTTAAAGGGAATCTCTCAGCAGGGCTTTGCCACCTCATCTGACTGATGTAGGAAGCAAGACCCTGAAGATTAATAGGTGCAGCCACTCTGACACAATTGAAGCTTTTAGATTTAGGAATGCAGCAAAGCTGAGAAAGCTAACTCTGCCCACACCAGGCTCTCTATACACAATGTCTATAGACAGTGAGATGCTTATCACAGAAGGGGTGGGGTCTGACTAGTGTGGGGCGGAGTTGGACTAGTTTAATCAGGCAATGCTAGTCACAAATTATAAAACCTTCACTAGAAGTAAACAACACGACACAGGGTAATAAATGATGCATGGTTCAAATCTGTGTCTCAGCCTTTATCTCCAGCTATCTTCAGATTACATAGCAAAAATCTTTTTGACAGGTTCCCTTTAAGTAAAATTGAATTCTAGTCAAATATTACAAATATTTGCTTCACCAAAAGTTATTTGGTTAAATGTGGTGATCATTAAAAATACCGCTCATCTCTCATGCCCATCTAGTCCTCCACACATCTATTTATGACCATTGCTAAGTGCTGAATCCCTGGGCTTCATCAGAGCCTCGAGACCCAGCCTAGCATAAAGAGGTAATGGCTTATGTTGTGATATCTTGACCATATGTATGCGTGTGTGGAAAAGACCTAGGCCTCCTTCGAGCCAGAAGTCCCAGCTCAGTATGAAGAGGTCTGAGGTAACGTGTGTTTAAGTACTTTTTTTCTTATTTGCTACATTTTACATTCATTATGCTCTGAGGTCTGGAATGACCCAAAGGCATAATACAGGAGATTTCATTTGCAGTGAATAACTATGCTAAAAATCTAGTTTCCCTGTACAACCTACTCTCTTTGGTGATTTCAAATTTTGTCAGATCAGCTCATCTCTAGTATCCACCCATGAACATTCCAGGGATCATGAGCATTGTGGTGTTTATTGTGTTGTTCTGTCAAGAGTCTCCACATCTACAAGAATTATTTCTGTATTTTGTAATGTATTAACTATATTATCTATCTATCTATCTATTTATCTATCTATCTATCCATCCTTCTTTATATCTCATATCTATCTATCTATCTATCTATCTATCTATCTATTATCTATCTCATATCCATCTATCTATCATTCCTTCTACCTTGTATCTATCTATCCATCCTTCTTTATCTCTCATATCTATCTATCTATCTATCTATCTATCTATCTATCTATTATCTATCTCATATCCATCTATCTATCATTCCTTCTACCTTGTATCTATCTATCTATCTATCTATCTATTCATCTATCTATTTTCTATTTAATTTCTATCTATCTTCCTTGATGATCGTCAAAAACCTTTTTATTGTAAAACCAATCTAGTTCGTATTAATTTTACTATTTTACTGCATTGCTTTCTGTTACTTTATGACAGGGTTCTCCTTAAGTTTCAAACCTGCAGACCTAGAGTAAAATACCTATCAGATAATTTTATCGAAAATCTTACATCATTTAGGTATGAATAATTGACATCCTACCTAATTGGTAATATCCTGAGATTTGGCTTTTCCTTGTCTGAGAAACCTTAGTAAGAATAGCAGTCGTTGTTTTGTTATTGATAGCTGTTAGCATTAGAATGTATCCCCTATATACCGATTGGGTGTGGGGTACAGGTGACAGCAAATCTATATTTCCGGAGGATCCACACAGTGACCTTGTCCACGGCACAGCTGGTATCTTCGGATAGTCGAGTGTTTGTAGAACTGTGCAGCTGCTGAAGTTCTTACACTACTTTTTTTATGTCTCCCAACATATTTTTCAAGGAAGTAACACACTGTCCACCTGGTTGCAAATAAAAATGATCCTCTGTAAATCCTGTTGTGATACTGGAGGATTCTCTTCGGGTACACAGAATATGAGGTATCTTTCATGATCTAAAACAATATTTTTACAGTATTTTCCTTCCTCATCATGACTCATGCTAATGAGAACCCAAGAAACCTTGAACAATTGTTCTGTTGTAAGACAGTTTGTTCAGCAGACAGCGAAGACCTCCCACATTTCCCTGTCACCAGCCACGGTGCAACTATCAATAAATGGGGAATAGAATGGGTTTTATTAAAGTGTTATCTATATTGTATAATTATACTATTACAAGAAAATCAATAAATCACAATTATTCTGCTTTCATTTTCTTGGAACAAACAAAATTGAATTAATATCAATGTCAATTCTTAGAACTGGATGAAAAGTTCTGCATGATGCACTTTTTCTTCGCTTCTAAACAAAGACACATCATAGAATCCAAACAGACCCTATAATATTCAATGAGGCCCCACTTCTTCCATCTGCATCATTTATGCAACTGATGTGTTTTCCGACAGGCCATTCTCACACGTCCAGTATTTGGTCAGCAGTATTTTACATTAGTATTTGTAAGCCAAAATTAGGTGTAGTGACGTGTTTCTATTATACTTTTCCTCTGATTGTTGCTCTCCTGGTTTTGCTTAAAAATACTGATGAAAAATGCTGACCAAATACTGACCGTGCGAACGTGGCCAAATTCCTTTTGTCTGTTCCGAAAAAAACAGAAAACTGGTATCTCCATATAGAATTTAATCCTCCAGAATGAGAAAACGCACTCCAGTCATGGCTTGGAGTACATTTTGCCATAATTTACGCCTTTTTTAAGTAAATTATAATTTATTTATTGGGCCACACAAAGCCATGCGCTTCCAGATAAGAAGCATCATTTTTTCCCAAAAATTATCATACATGTCAGAAAAATTTTGAGCAGCTGTAAAGTTGCAACTTTTAAACACCAGGTATGAAAGTGTAAGTATTTCTAAGGGTATGTGTACACGTTGCGGATTGCTGTGGAATTCCGCAATTCAAAATCCATGTGTTTTTATGTGGATATCCTGTGGGTTTATTGCAGATTTTGTTAGGCGTCAGGTTCCTGCAGCTGCACAGAGATCTGGAAGGTCCCAGAAGCGCAGGGCTATAAAAGGCCCACATGGCCGCTCGGCCATGCGCTAGTATAGACTCTACTTGCTACATGTGTGAATGATGACAGATGTATGAACCTGCGAATGACTCATTAAGACTCCCCTTCCTCTGATATTACGTGTGTGGATAGGGACTTAGTCATAGAGTCAGCGCCAGTCAGTGGCACGCTACAGGCCACAGTGCATATCATCACCTAACTAGCGTCCGACAGTGCACCCCTCCTGGGCACTGTCGCATAGCGGCTGTGTCAGTCGCCGCGCTGCAGTCCGCAGCACCTGTGGGCGTCCGCGGTAGCGACGCCGCATGCATGGTAGGTCTAGACGGACTCTGTCCCTCTGCCTTGGGCTTAGCTCCTGTGACCATATACCGTGCGTGCATTTCTCTGAGACCTGTGAGTCCAACAGGCTCAGTACTTATGTTTATGTTTAAGGTATCTTTGTGAAGCTAACAGAGTATGCCCAGTGCACACCGGGTGACGTTCAGCCTGTGTGCGATATACCGCCATATTATGCATCTGCCATTATATAGCAGCAGTTTAACACCTCTGCACGGTGGACCCCGGGCGGCAAACGCACTTTCTATTATTTTATATTTAGTGCATTCCGCCGTCCCTAACATTATACTAGCGCCAGGGTCTGGCTAGTAATGGCGGACCTGCAGCAGCTACAGCGGTACATTCGGCAGCTGGTGAGCAGGTTGGCGGCTCTTGAGAGCTCCACCTAAGCTGCGAATGCTACAGTGGCCGCTGCTCAGGCAGTTGCAGAGGCTGTCTCACGCGTGTCCACACCCACGCCTATGCTCGCCTCCCGCTGCCCGATAAGTTTTCCGGTGACAGCACCGCCTGCAGGGGTTTCATGAGTCAGTGCTCTATCCAGCTTGAGTTACTGGCCATGCTATTTCCTACAGAGCGGGCTAAAGTGAAGTTTATTGCTTCTCTCCTATCAGGCAGGGTGTTAGAGTGGGCTACGCCATTGTGGGAGCATAATGACCCCGTGGTTCAGGGCGCTGCTCAGTTCCTCACGGCCCTGAAGCAGGTCTTTTTGGGACCACGGATCACGCACGACACCTCTCTCCAGTTATTGGCCTTAACACAGGGATCTCTCTCGGTCAGCCATTATGCCGTCCGATTCCGAACATTGGCTTCCGAACTGGAGTGGCCTGATAAAGCACTCGTCCCTGTGTTTTGGAGAAGGTTAGCGGAGCATGTCAAAGATGCTCTAGCAACCAGAGAGGTCCCCACAAGTCTGGAGGAATTGATTGCCATCTGCACCCGCATTGATCTCCGGTTTACGGAGCGCGGGCTGGAACGTGTGCAATCCAGACGAAGGGTTAACTTTGCTCCCACCTTCTCCGAGCCGCTAAGATTTCCCGCTCAGGAGCTTACACCTTCTGAACCTATGGAGGTGTCTCGCGCCGGCCCCAAGCCACGTCCGGTGCGAAGCTCCGCACGTTGTTACCAGTGTCGGCAGTTTGGTCACTCGGCTAGCACGTGTCCTCTGCGGTCAAAAAAACAATCATGTCCACTGGTCGTAGGTGATGGTCTAACTAATATGAAACCCTTTTCTCCCAAACCAGTATTCCGAGGGACCTTAGATAGCGGGGCTTCCACCTGGGAGGTAGAGGTCACGGTGGATTGTGGGGCAGAAGGGAACTTTATGTCCTCGACCTTCACCCTAAAGCATGCTATTCCTCTGGTGTCACTGCCCCAACCCCTGACCATCAGGGTGGTTAATGGTGCACCTTTACCATCTCAGGTGACCCACCAGACAGCACCAGTCGGTCTCTCAATCTCACCGTCCCACCGTGAGATTTTGTCCTTGTTCATTTTGCCTGATGGCATCGACCAGGTGCTTCTGAGAGTACCCTGGCTCCATTGCCATTCCCCTCATATTGATTGGGCTTCAGGGAATATACTGGCTTGGAGCAAGGACTGTGAGAGAAGGTGCCTGAGGGGCAGTGTTCAGGTAGCTTCCACTGAAGTACCCGCGGATCTCTCCACGCTTTCCAAACCGTACCATCAGTACGCGGACGTCTTCTCTAAAAAATCTGATGCTTCTGCCGCACCATCCTTACGATTGTCTGATAGATCTATTGCCAGGCGCGGAACCTCCTAGAGGCTGCGTGTACCTGCTATCACTCCCCGAGACGGAGGCTATGTCTCAATATATCCGGGAGAACCTGGCAAGAGGTTTTATCAGAAAGTCGGTGTTGCCGGCTGGTGCAGGGTTCTTTTTCGTGCAGAAGAAGAGCGGAGAGTTACGTCCCTGCATTGATTACAGAGGTTTCAACGCCATAACGGATAAAAATAAGTACCCTTTTCCGTTGATCTCTGAGTTATTTGACAGGTTGCGAGGGGCCCGTCTTTACACAATTAGATCTACAGGGGGGCGTACAACCTGATCCGCATTTGCGAAGGAGATGAGTGGAAGACAGCATTTAACACCAGTGACGGCCATTATGAATATCTGGTTATGCCCTTTGGCCTCTGTAATTCTCCTGCTGTCTTCGAGGATTTTGTTAATGACGTCTTCTGCGATATGCTCACTACCTCGGTGGTGGTCTATCTGGATGACATCCTCATCTTTTCGACAGATTTGACCTCCCACCGGAGAGATGTCTGCAGGGTCTTCGACCGTCTGCGGGCGACCTGTCTTTTCGCCAAGCTGAAGAAGTGCCAGTTTGAGCAGGAATCCTTGCCATTCCTGGGCTACATCATCTCGGCTCAGGGGTTGGCTATGGATCCGGCCAAACTGTAAGCGGTAATGGACTGGCAGGAACCACATTCACTCAAAGTGGTGCAGCGCTTTTTGGGGTTCGTCAACTATTATCGCCAGTTCATCCCCCACTTCTCCACACTGGTAGCTCCTCTGGTTGCTCTCACAAAGAAAGGAGCTAATCCTAAGGCTTGGTCTGAACAAGTCTCCAAGGCCTTGTCTCTAAAATCCCATTTTGCTGGCGCTCCCATCTTACACCGTCCCGATGTGGATAAACCTTTTATCCTAGAGGTAGATGCTTCTTCCGTCAGTGCAGGAGCAGTCCTTTTCCAGAAGGATGCTCAAGGTCGGAAGCATCCCTGCTTCTTCTCTAAGACCTTCTCACCGGCGGAGAAGAACTACTCCATCGGGGACAGGGAGCTGCTGGCAATGAAGTTGGCCTTTTCCGAGTGGAGACATCTCCTGGAGAGAGCTCGGTATCCCTTCCAGGTGTATATGGACCATAAGAATCTGGTCTATTTACAGACGGCCCAGCGCTTGAACTCTCGTCAAGCTAGGTGGTCGCTCTTCTTCTCCCGCTTCCACTTCACCTTGCACTATCTCTCTGGAGAGAACGTCCGTGCGCATGCTCTCTCGCGTTCGGTGGTTTCAGCGGAGGAAGAGGAGGCTGAGCCTCGGCTAATTCTCCCTACTGAGAGTTTTAGGACCGTGGCTCCAGTTGCTCTCAAGTTAGTACCGCCGGGCAAGACCTTTGTCCCTCCTCAGCTATGGCCGGAGGTTCTCGCGTGGGCACACGCTTCCAGGGTGGGTGGTCACTTCGGCAATAAGTGGACCACAGAACTCCTCGCAAGGTCTTATTGGTGACCGCACATGGCTTGAGACACGAAGGAATACATACAGGCATGCGTCTCCTGTGTGCAGAACAGGTCCTCTAGACAGAGGCAGGCTGGGTTATTGTATCCTCTGCCGGTGGCAGACAGACCTTGGGAGATGGTTAGCATGGATTTTGTGGTTGGCCTGCCCAAGTCTGGTGGCAGTACGGTCATCTGGGTAGTCACCGACCATTTTTCTAAAATGGTGCATCTGGTGCCACTCGCGTGGTTGCCTTCCACTCGTGGTCTTGCCACACTGTTCATAAAACATGTATTCCATTTGCATGGCATGCCGGACAAAATTGTCAGTGACCGAGGTCCCCAATTCGCGTCCTGGTTTTGGAGGGAGCTCTGCAGTCTACTCAGCATTGAGCTAAACCTGTCCTCCGCTTATCACCCTGAGACGATCGGGTTGGTTGAGAGCGCCAACCAAACCTTGGTCACGTACCTGCGGCATTTTGTCTCTGTCAGGCAGGATGACTGGGCATCCTTGCTACCATGGGCTGAATTTGCCCTGAATAAGCAGTGGCCGATTCCACTGGTCAGACGCCGTTCTTTCTTAATTAGGCCAGCATCCACACGTCCCTGTCCCGATGCCAGTGTCCTCCACTGATTCCGGGGTGGTAGACTGGGCAGTGGAGGCTTGCGACATTTGGGATCGCACCCAGGATGCTATTCGAGCATCTAAAGAAAGAATGAGGGTGTCCGCCAACACACATCGGCGTCCTGCTCCAACCTTTTCCCCGGTGACTTGGTATGGCTCTCTGCTCGAAATATCAAGCTGCGGGCTGAGTCTACCAAGTTCGCGCTACGATACATCGGACCTTTTAAGGTTCTCGAGTGAATCAGCTCGGTGGTCTACCGCCTGGCTCTTCTACCACATTTGGTCATCTTTGACGTTTTCCACGTGTCCCTTCTCAAACCTATTCACATGGCCCGGTTCTCCGAGTCATCTGCCGGCTAATCAGACTTGTCTTCAGATGAGTTTGAGGTTAACGTCATTATGGGACGCAGGATTGTGCGTGGCAAAAAATTTTATTTGGTGGACTGGAAGGTTCATGGTCCAGAGGCCCAGACCTGGGAGCCAGTGGAGAACATCCATGCTCTGCTCCTGATCACGGCCTTTGAGCGTAGCGAGGCTCAGAGGGTGGAGGCCCTTGGAGGTGGGGTAATGTTAGGCGTCGGGTTCCTGCAGCTGCACAGCAGGAATCCAGAGCCATGTAGCCAGCGGTCTCCCATTCCCCTCCGACATCTCAGGGACTTGCACAGCAATCTCGGCCAACCCATCGCCCTGCTCAGACCAGTTCTCTGGGTCTGGTTGCTGCTACCACCTCTGGACCAGCAATAGTAACGCAGCCTGCTCTACAGCAAGCCACTCCAGAGGCTAAGTCCTCTCGCCGCGCTACTGGGCATGCTCACGAGACGATCTCCCAGTGGAGATCGGGAGTCACATGCTCAGGTCCTTCTCCTGATCTGATTGGTCTATCTCAGAGATCTGGAAGGTCCCGGAAGCACACGGCTATAAAAGGTCCCCATGGCCGTTCGGCCTTGCGCTTGTATAGACTCTAGCTGCTACATGTGTGAATGATGATGGATGAATGAACCTGCAAATGACTCATTAAGACTCCCCTCCCTCTGATTTTATGTGTGTGGATAGGGACTTAGTCATAGAGTCAGCGCCAGTCAGTGGCACGCTCCAGGCCACTGTGCATATCATCACCTAACTAGCGTCCGACAGTGCACCCCTCCTGGGCACTGTCGCATATCAGCTGTGTCAGTCGCCGCGCTGCAGTCTGCAGCACCTGTGGGCATCCGCGGTAACGACGCCGCATGCACGGTAGGTCTAGACGGACTCTGTACCTCTGCCTTGGGCTTAGCTCCTGTGACCATATACCGTGCGTGCATTTCTCTGAGACCTGTGAGTCCAACAGGTTCAGTACTTATGTTTATGTTTAAGGCGTCTCTGTGAAGCTAACAAAGTACACCCAGTACACACCGGGTGACGTTCAGCCTGTGTGCGATATACCGCCATATTGTTCCTCTGCCATTATATTAACACCTCTGCCCGGTGGACCCCGGGCGGCGAACGCACTTTCTATTATTTTATATTTAGCACGTTCCGCTGTCCCTAACAGATTTGGCATGCGTTTTTACACCTGCGGATTCCTATAATGGAATGGGTGTTAAACTCTGCAGAATGCGTCCTTACGAAGGGACAAAATGCACGTTGGGGCGCTTGGGGAGAGCACATCCTGCAGACCACCTCTGATGTAAGTGTTCATTTAATTATCATACCCCATTTTTATGCCATGGTTGGACATGTAATATACCAGGTACCTGAGATCTAGATGGCATATTAGGGATGATATTTTAGCACTGTTTACAATGGCTGTAGGTCAGGCTTTTTATTGGTACTAACCCCTGATGTGGTTGAATAGTGACCTTGAATGAATTTAATCTACTTTGATCGTGTTATTTTTATATATATTTCTCTGATTGAGTCAGTTTGCATATTTTATACTGGCATGGTATACTGGAGTTTTCTTTTCCTTTTCTAAAAATTATTGCACCTGATGAATGAGCATTTGTCGAGTGTTTGCTGGCCTGTTTAGAAGGTCTGATAATTGGGAACAGACCTGCTTAATAAAACTAATTTCCCAATTATCTGCCCTCTTAAATGTCCCCTATGAAATGAATCAGCATTAGTGATGAGCGAGTATACTTGTTGCTCAGGTTTTCCGGAGCATGCTCGGGTGTTCTCCCGAGTATTTTGGCGTGCTCATAGATTTAGTTTTCCTTGTCTCAGCTGCATGATTTGCGACTGCTAAACAGCTTGAATACATGTGTGGAATGCCTGTTTGTTAGGGAATTTCCACATGTATTCAGCCTGTCTACAAGTGACAAATCATGCAGCTGAGAAGACGAAAACTAAATCTCCGAGCATGCCAAAATACTTGGAGGACACTCGAGCATGCTCGGGAGAACCCAAGCAACACGTATACTCACTTATAACTAATCAGCCTACAATGTCGAACCTACAGAGATTAAAATGGTGCATGCTCACGTCTAGGAAATCTTTTAGCAGCACTATGTAGTTAAGAAGCCTTAGGTGACTATGCTGTGACTGTAGCTTTCTGTAGCTTTTGAATATTAAAGAAGTTAATAGTCCTCCAAAATAAAGTTAGATGAATCTTAAATACTAAATTAGATAATGTAGTATTATTTTCCTACTTCCCGTCCTACCACTGCTATGCTTCTTGTCCAGTAATTGATATGACAGCATTTTTGATGCATAGACAAGGGGCCAACTTAGCTATTAAAATGAATAATCAGCTTGCCCCCTTTACTCACTGCTTCAGTCATGTACTGACACAGGAAAGATGTCCTGCGTGAAGCACAGAACCTGAAGTGTGCCTGTAGGGACCGGAACGGCGACCAGCAGAGCGCGTCACCATAGCTATTGAATCTTTATTATTAATTTATCTTACTATTCAAAGATCATTTAAATATTAGAAAGTTGGCAAAAAATGTTGTGAATGAGCTTGGGCGGTTGAATAAATGGAACCAATGGCCATTATTTCACAGAACTGTGGGTTAGCGACTTAATTTGTAACTGGTCTTTCTTTTTAAATCTCCCAAATGACCAATCCTGTTTGAGCCCAATTCCATGCTTTGAGAAAGAATAACATAAAAGCACATAAGAGCATAGAACCTTTATACGCAATGAAATTTAAGCCGGTGCAAAATGTACACACTCGGAATGTTTGCATTTGTTGCATATGTATAGCTGCATTATAAATCTCTCAAGCTGGGCTTTTAACTGACAACCTTCCTGCTGTGACCACTAAAAGGGAAATAAGGAAGGTGATATGTCTATATGTCAGATGTTATTTCATTGCAGCGATGTGGAAATAGTCTACAGTTTGATAAACGGGATGACTGTTCAATGACTTGTATTGTTAGGTGCCTTTGTGGTTATTTATCAAAATCTCCCGCTTTGCTTTCACTGTTTTCCTTTGGATTCATGTGTAAGATAAACCAGGTGTTGTTTTTTCTTCCTGTTCAGAATGTTGTGCTGAATATAACGATATTTATCTGGTTACAATTATATATGGTCGGGGATTTACTCTTACAATAAAACACATACATCTGTCACACACGCGTTCAGTGCTATGGGCAGGTAGTGAAATAGTAAATTATAGCGCAGAGAGAATAGGCAGGCAAAGGGAGAAAGATGCAGTGATATCACTAGGTAAAATATCCTTCTTCTTAAGTTTTTTCCTAGTGTTGTAGAATGGTCGTATGTTTCTAGTTTATACCATTAATATCTGATCAGTAGAGATCTGACTGCAGTGTACCCATGTAATCGCTAGAACAAAGTGTCATGCCTATTTACCTGGACTTACACTGGCCGATTATCGTGAACAAGAATTCCAACGAAACCTTTTGTTTCCCTGAAATTGAGCCATGTAAACAAGCTGAGAAATAATCAAAATATTATTTGTCGGATGAAATGATATTTAGAAAAAAATCATGTTTTTTTTGACAGCGCATCGTCCTGTGCAAACAAGACTTCAGCTGCAAGAACAATGGCAGCCTATTCTATAAAGCTGTAGAGAAGCCCTCGGTCCAACCTGCAAAATAAGAAAAAAAAAGTTTTATTATACTCACCCCGGGGGGGGGGGGGGGGGGGGGTGTCCAATGCGGTCCGGTCCACTGGGTGTCTCAGGGTCGGATCTGGCGCCTCCCTTCTTCTTGCAATGCCGTCCTCCTGCTTGCTTCATCACTCCCAGCATTGCACTTCTGTGCAGGCATACTTCTCTGCCCTGTTGAGGGCAGAGCAAAGTACTGCAGTGTGCAGGCCCTGGGCCTCTCTGACCTTTCCCGGCGCCTGCGCACTGCAGTGCTTCGCTCTGCCTTCAACAGGGCAGAGAAGTATGCTTGCGCAGAAGTGTGATGCCCAGTGCGAGGAAGCAAGCAGGAGCGCAACGTCGCAAGAAGATGGGAGGCACCGGTCTCGGACCTGTGAAACCTATCGGACCGGACCGCATAAAACTTATTTTTCTTATCTTGCAGATTGGACCGGGGGCTTATCTACAGTATTATAGAATGCTGTAGATAAGCCCTGAAAGGCAGTGGCTGCATCTTATAGCGGCCAAAACAGGTGACAAGTTCGATATTTTAACACACTGACGCGAATCCACTTGAAGAAAGGGAAAGGACAAATAAATCCCAAATGCAGCGGGAGATAAGCAGGCTCTGTGCCGATGCCTGTTAAAAAACCACACTAGTAAATAATAAAAACCACCACGCTATGCTGAGATAAGAAAAAATCCTGTTACCGGCTACTCACTTTGTGAGAAGAAACTCGCTGTCAAGGAGTAGGAACTCGCTGTCACAGAGTTGTAATGGTATCCGGGGTAATTCACACTCATAAAGGTGTGAATGAATCCATATAGATGCCAGAGCTGCTGGATAAATATTATAGGGTTAAATCCAGGCTAGCCTGTCTGTAGGATTATAGGCGGAGTTGGCTGCACTTGTAGTACTCACTTATAATAAGCCAAACCGATTAGGGATCCTGCTTTGAATTATATCACTGCTGCAGGCTGGTGCTGCAGCAGTGATATAAAAGTGCTTGCCACTTGAGATTCTGATTATAGAAGGAGTATGGCAGTTAAATAGAATGAAATATGGTTAAATAATTATAGCCACTTGTAGAGCAGATGAACGCTGCACTTACTAAATATTTAGTTGTATATGCAGGGTTGCTGCTGGTAGGTCCAAAGTATAGATGGTTTTAATAAACAGTGCTGCGTGACAGAGGTGAGTAAGTGATAACGCTTGCCTGCTGTTGAAACGCAGTGCTAGGCTAGGTGCACTTACTTGTGATGTCGGGGGCTCAGTAGGCAGGCAGGGTGCTGGTGCTCAGCTGAGGAACGCTGCTGCCCGATCTGCACGTGGGGACTGCCGATAACCAGCGCGCTCCGGCCGGAAGCGAGTTTCTTCTAGCCGGTAACCGGATTTTTTCTTACCTCAGCATAGCGCGGTGATTTTTATTATTTACTAGGTGACAAGTTCCCTTTAATCACTAACCATTTGGCCATAATCACATTGAGTAGTGTTAGTGTCAAATGTTCTTATGAGGGTGAATGTTATTCAGTCTTAAGAATAAAATAAATATTAACATCTATCAAGTGTCTATCCATCTAGCTATCTATCTTCCCCGATTCATCTATATGCTACTGCTACAAAAATATAAGTGAGAGTTTTTCTAGACATGAAAGTCAGATGCCTGCACATACAAGTGTCTTCTGGTTGTTAATGAATCATACATTTCCTTGAAAGTGCGGAACTTCATTTCCTTTTTCAGGGCTAAGGAGGATTGAATTAGGCGGCTGAAATAATAAACTCTTGCTGTTCCCATGTGAGATGTCACTCTTTCCACTTCTGTGCTGTTCTGATTTAATTCTTCATTCAGAGCTAGATGTCACTTTTAAAAATGAATTACAGTGCCATGATAACAGAGTAGAGAACAGGCTGAACACTTTGCAATAATATGTTGACTTTAAGGTGCATTAGTAAATGATATGCTAGACTTATTGTTCCTGCTTGTGGTCACAATTGAAAAAATATTATGCAAAGACATATATATGGACTTCACTGAAGAAGGCTAGCATGACTGAAAAAATAGAATAATTAAAGAGAATCTTTCATCAGTTAGAGCATGTTAAACTAGCTATGTCATGTAACAGTGGCTGCAAAACTGACTAAAATGTCGTTTTTATTTTAAAAATTTTCATCCCTCTTGAGGAGATATTGGTTTGTAAAGTTTAGATTCCAATTTATTATAAGCAAAGCTGGGCATTTCCAGAGATTTTTCTTGCATGACGTTGACTAAGCAGGATATAACATGCAGGTGGGAAAAAAACAAGCCCTGATCTTAGTCCTGAAATGATGTGGCACAGCAGAGTTGAGTGTGATTACAAATACTTCCAGCTTTCATGTTATGGCAGTTAGTGTGAAGGAACAGAGAAACAGCAGAGCTGAATGTCACTATAAACATATTTGCAACTGCAGACCTAAGCATTACCAGAGATTCACCTGAAGTGGTGAAGGGAAGAGCCGGAAAGATTTTCTAACTATATTTTCTGTGAAACACCTGAATGTTTCTGAGAAAAAATATATCAGGTTGCAATTGCGCAACCAGGCTCTGATTCATGTGGCTCACTATTTGGGCAGTATGAATAAAATGACTGGTTCCCGTTAATAAATCTGTTTTTATAAAGCTAAAGAGGTGAAGCTGAAGAGATGCTTCTATCTGTTACATGAATGGCTAGGCTTGGATATGCCACAATCTGCAAGATACCATCTATCTTGAGAACAGGGCCCGAAATGAAGATGTGGGTGCACATGCATGGCTAAATGTACTTCTATTAGAGCTCCACTCTGCATATCTATATATGTTTTTATATTAAATACTTCTTATTTTTGGCAACACTCTTTAAATAAACTAATTTTTCATGTCTTTATAGAATCAAGAAGTAACCTGCAAGAGAGAAAAATGCCCGGTGGTCTCGAAGGATTGTGCTCTGGTCATAAAGCAGAGAGGAGCTTGCTGTGAACGTTGTAAAGGTGGATTATTTAATTTTATCTACATAAAATGATTATACAATACCAACACATTTAAAGAAGTTGTCTACTACTTTGATATTAATGGCCCATCCTGAGGATCAAATGAAGTTGTGCCCCCTCCCACTTATCATCTGTCTCTAGTGCAAGTGGCGGCCAGATGATATCATTAGCAGGTTTGCATAGCACAGCTCCACCAACTGTATAGTGGCTGCAGCAGAGTACAGCAGATCTACTACCATTCGAACAGGAGTGGATGTGCAGTGCCCCACTGTAGCTCTGTAACTAATCACATCCGGTCATCTCTGCCAGGAGCAACTGATCGGTGGGGATGCAGGATGTCACACCCCAACCAAACTGATGTTGATAACCTATGCTAGGGATAGGCCATCCATATAAAAGTAGTGGACAACCCCTTTGTAACAAAATGTCTCTAGGTTTTGAACAAATTTTTGCAAAAATGATTATTATACAGTTGTTGGTGGACCCAAGGTGTGAACCTGAAGGTTTTTTTTGTGATTATTCCAACTTTATTAATGCCATACATCCGTATTTTTTAATTAGTATTTCTAAACCAAAACAAGGGGTGTAAGGGGTCGGATTTCTCCTTGTGGAGCGTGACATGCCTGACATGCCAGTGTAAGGAGGCTTATAGGTCTTACAATTTAGGAAGAAGATGTAAACTCTAGTGCCACCTACTGTAAGTAGCAACACTAAAAATCAATATTGACACTTTAACAAGCCTTTCCATATGACTTAGAATAAAAGTGAAACCAGAATCTTAATTTCTCGACACATGTTTTTACGTATTACCCTTCATCAGTGCGAGACAAGAAATGGAACTTGTAGAAAGTATAGTGGAAAACTTCATTAATGAAATATCCCATATAATTATTTTGTATTTCGGTATGTAAGCTATGCTATATGGGCATACAATGTTATAAAACCAACTTTTTATAACAAGAATTCTACTGTAATTAATTAACTATTAAATATCTCAGAAACTAGAGCCAATCTGGCAAAACAAAAGTCATATTCTTAATCAGCATCATAAACTTCAAAATGTTTGGCCCCAATAAATTAATAAAGCTTATACTCACCTCCCATGCCATCGCTGTTCCCATGGTGTTGTCATTCGTACTCCCGGGACTCCCGTGCTGTTGTGACATGTGACACCGGCTCCCAATCACCGATGGCATCATTGACTTCTGAAAAACCAAGCATGAGAGAAAGTCGGAGTGCAGACTTCCTTTTCATGTTTGATTTGTCCTGAAGACGGGGACAATGACGCGAGGGGTGATTGGGCACCAGCGTCATGTGTCACAACAGCACGGGAGTCCCAGGAGAACCAGTGCTAACACCATGGGAATGGCACTGGCATGGGAGGTGAGTATAAGTTTTATTTTATATAGGCTAAGCACGAGATAAGAGAAGAAGTTGTCCAAGAAGTGGACAACTTCTTTAATATAAAACAGTTCAGATATTGTTGGCACCAAAATCACTGTATACTCGTATAATCAGTTCTGGGAAATGTTAAAACGATAATTTATATTTGTAAACTTTCTTCGAGATGTGTCATTGATGTCTGGATAGTGATGATGAGACCTCAACTGATCTGATTTGTTTGTTATTTAGACTGTTAGATATTGAGTGCTGCTTTCTGTTGGTTTTCGAAGACTTCCAATAGCTCCTCTTAGCTTGGCTCAGTTGATGCATTATCTTGAAACATTGCATTGTGTGTGGCCAGATGTATCCTATGTGCTCACTGAGTGACGAGTTGGGCGCAGTCCAACAGAGAAAAATAAAGCAGATAGGGATACTGTCAGTGGAATAGATCAGCTGTGACCATCCGTCGTGGAAACTTATAAAAATTGTTCATTTCTTCATGGGGTTTCTGCACACGTAAGCATTATTTGTGTGACATGCCCTCCTTATCCTACAGATATATAGTACATCCAGAAACATCTGAAAATTCCAAGATCTCAATGCAGTGTAAGCACAAAGTGTTTAATGCACTAAGATATTTTATTGACATTCACAAAGTATTACGCTATGCATATAATAGGCTGAAAAATGTCTGGCTTAACACTCGAGTGTCTCAGCGAAATGTTAAGGCAGTGTAATGGTGTTAATTAACGAGCTTACTACATTTCAACATTTCACTACCTTTATATTAGGGATTACTGTAATTCACAAGTACCTGAAATCAGCACCTCCAAGAGTCCAAAAGACACACTGTATTGTGATGGAATTAGTCCCTTTGGCATCATTCTATGTGTTTTGTGTTGGCCCCCATCAGATGTGTCTCTAAGGATGAATTTATCAAATGTTATATAAACCATTTGTGGCAGATGTTTCTTCACACAGTTTACTTCTCATGTCAAGCGTAATTGTTAAATGTAAAAGAAAAAAAAAGAAGAGGAAGGGAAGGGGTATCCTAGTAGCAAATATCTATGGCTGGGACTGCAGTGCTGTATACATTCAGCTTGTGGTTTAGTCTGCTTTGTGCTTATGAGATGACTCATCACTAGAATGTACATCATACAGAATGTGGTCCTTTTTTAGTTTATGTGATCATCTCTACAATTAACCCCTTGTTGTGTGTAAAGTATGTACATTATCAGTGGAGTCAGACTTTTAAGTGCTGCAATATGTGGAATATGGCCCTGACCAAAATTACCAATGACCTAGTTACAGCCAAAGCTAACGGACAATACTCTATACTCCTTCTTCTAGACCTGTCCTCTGCTTTCGACACAGTTGACTACGGCATCCTACTACAGATCCTCTCCTCCTTTGGCATCAAAGACCTCGCCCTATCCTGGATCTCCTCATACCTTTCCAACTGCACATTCAGCGTCTCCCACTCCCACACTACCTCCTCATCCCTCCCTGGCTCTGTTGAAGTCCCCCAAGTCTCTGTTCTAGGACCCCTACTCTTCTCAATCTATACACTTGGCATGGGGCAACTCATAAAATCCCATGAATTCCAGTACCACCTTTATGCCGATGATACTCAGATCTACCGCTCTGGCCCAGACGTCACCTCTCTGCTGTCCAGAATCCTGGAGTGTCTATCAGCCATATCCTTCTTCTTCTCCTCTCGCTTCCTCAAACTCAATGTGGACAAATCTGAACTAATCATCTTTCCCCCATCTCACAGATCCTCCTTACCCAACCTTTCTATAACAATTGACGACAACGCGCTTTCCCCCGTACCGGAGGTCCGCTGCCTCGGAGTAACCTTTGACTCTGCCCTGTCCTTCAAACAACACATCCAAGCTCTCTCCACCTCCTGTCGCCTCCAGCTCAAAAATATTTCCCGAATCCATCCCTTCCTCAACCCTCAATCTACTAAACTACTTGTGCATGCCCTCATCATCTCCCGCCTCGACTATTGCAACATCCTTTTCTGTGGCCTCCCTGCTAACAGCCTCACACCTCTCCAGTCCATCCTCATCTCTGCCACCCAACTAATTCATCTCTCTCCTCGCTACTCCTCCACTTCTCGCCTCTGCAAATCTCTTCACTGGCTCCCATTCCCTCAGCGTATCCAATTCAAATTACTAATACTGACGTACAAGGCCATCTATAGCCTGTCTCCTCCATACATCTCTGAACTAATCTCCCAATACCTTCCCTCCTGTAATCTCCGGTCCTCCCCAGACCTCCTTCTCTCCTCCACACTTATTCGCTCCTCAACCAACCGCCTCCAAGACTTCTCCCGAATAGCCCCCATCCTCTGGAATTTCCTGCCCCAACACGTCTGGCTATCAACCACACTTGGATCCTTCAGATGGAACAGTATAGGGAGTGGAAGTTTCTCTTATTATCAGCACTATGGCACTTTACAAGTTTAGTCCCCAGATGATTGTACTTGGATGAAACGCGTCGGAACATCGCCCTAGGGAAAGTGCAGGGCATGTGTTGTGAGGGTCAGCTGTGGCCTGCCCTTGTTAGGGAAGGAGTCAGGGGTTTGAGCCGTATTCAGATGTTAGGGATGTGACAGGGTATTGTCTTCCCCTTTTGCATTTTCCAGTTGGATTGAATAGAGGATCCTCCCGGACTCTTGGCCCGTCCATCTATTGGGTGAGATTGTTCCTTTTGTATTATTCTCACCTGACTGTCATTTTTTGGTCCTTGGTGACCTTTCTGGCTAAAATTTGCATTGTTATTGTATATATATGCAAAAAAAAAAGGGGTCATGGTATTTATGGGAAAGTGTTCTCAATTGCTGTAACTCATAGATGTTTTTGTACACCCACATAGAGATTTGTTTTGGGTGACCATCTACATCCCTACATTCAGGCTTGGCCGTTTTTCCTTCTTTAAGTATAGGCCTAAATGCCTGATAAGCAGCTGTATGCTGCTTTTTTACCTTCACAGGGTGACACATAACTAGTACTTTTAAATGATTGATTAAAAGTTATATTTTATATTTTTCACCTATTGCTTTATTCTCTTCAGAGAGGAAGAGGACTTGAACTGTAGTGCCATCTATTTGAAGTAGCAAAAGTTTTAAAAGTTTTGCTTTCTTACCAGAAACATGTTTTCACTTCAGGCAGTATATAGTTTGATGTATTAGTCAGTGCATCATAACACCCCACTACAACAGGTCTCATTAGCATCTTGCTTGAGTTATTGGCCCAGGCAGATGGTAGGTACGAAGGGTAGTGATACTGAAAGAGGGCACCTAGAACATTGCCAGAACTTTTTTCAGTTATGGATTCATGAATTAATTATTGATTTCTGGTCCCCCTAATTAATGTAAAGAAGACAGAAATATAGACAAATGTTTCCATGGAAAAATTGACATTTAATTGCTAATATGAATGAAGTAAAAATTAAGGAATAAATACATATACATAACCACAAGCAAATATTTGTTTTGTGTCAAGTTTCTCTCATTAAGTGACATTATTTTTCTTGAGCTCTGCAAAATTAATTAATAAAAACGGAACATGTAATTCCTTTATTTCTATACATGGCTTACATTTCTGAAAAAAATGTTTGCTATTTTAAGGGATTTTTTTCTTCAAAATGGCAATGGCATGACATACATAGGCTGTGGTTTGTAAAATAAGGCAAAGAAACATGAAACACAATGATCTCTACTAAAGTATTACGTCTCAGATGTTTTACATTGTGCTGGTTTAATGGATAATATTTTCCATTAGTTCCTGTAGTATTCCTGACCTCACAGGGTAGTAAATAACCTCAACTGAGGTTGCGCTTTCATAAATCTATTTGCAGACCTCTGCCTTTTATCAAAAGTCTAAACATACAGATCCAATCTTAGCAATGTCTTTTACACCAATATGAATATTGACTTCATAGCATTTGTTTACCTGGGGCACTAGGAAGCATTTTTACTACAGCAGATACAGTACGTGTACAATGTTAAATGCTGGTAATTATTATGATTTCTTATTTATTTTTTTTATAAAGAATAGCTTGGTATACCTTTGACAAATTTTTCCACATTGAGAGAACATTAAACCTAGAAACGAATGAGAAAGATAAACAGGAAAAACATCCTTAAAGATAATTTTCTGCTGCTTTTCCTACAAAAAAAAATTGCATTGGAAAAATCCTTCCGAGAATCCAGGAGTTAATTTCCCAGAGATCGCCTATATGGCTATATAGCATAGCCTAAGGAGGTTGCTGCAGCTAGTTGTCTTACAGCCAGATAGAGAGGTTTGTTAGAGCAAGAAAGGGAGTGATCCTGATCTTCTGGGATGCACAGAGAAGAAATCTTATTCAATATGAAACAGAATAGGATCACAGTAAGCAGGGAAATGCTAGGATTTTAATTAACTTTTTTATTTTCTAATATACTTGTTATTTTAAAGGAGTTGTCCCTTTGTATTCTATACAAGTTTACTGTCAACCCAATCACAGCTTATGTGTCAGATAGATGTGTATCATCTAATGTAGACATATATTTAAAGCATTTTTCATATATTTGTGACTGAATTGTAGAGCTCTTATTAATTAGCTCAGATCACTATTCTTCTTTTCGGTATTGATCATATTTCTATGAATCTTGACTAACTGTTGCAAAGTCCAAGGGGGTGATCTGTATACATCAGTTTACAAGCTGTGTTCATCTGAATAGAAGCCAAACACAGAATGAATCCTAGAAGGAGATCTGTGCTTTGAGCTAAAGATGTGGAAAGAACACTACAGCCATATCAGATGGAAAAGTAGACTAAAGAAGCACTTCCATCTATATTTTCTTTATTAAATCTGTGTATATGTGTATATTATGTAGTGTGAGTCTACTAACTTACTTACCTACCGCCACTCTCTTCGGTGTCTAGCACCGATCTGCTTCGCTTCTCAGTCACGGCAATTGTGACTAGCCGGCTTACGTGCATGAACTGGCAGTCTCTATTACAATGAAAAACTATGTAGCTTCATTCAGAGCCTCATTCTGATATTCCATAGACTTTCATTGCAAAAGTCGCTGCCTGGTCACATAGAGCGCAGCATGACCCAGCTAGTGTACAGAGTAGTGACATCACTCAGAAGAGGAGAAGCATTGTGCAGGAAACCGGAGAGAGCAGCGATAAGTGAGTATACATTCACACCACATTACGTGAACATACACACATTTAATAAAAAATATAGATGGGAGTGCTTTTTTAATTATTATATGTCACAAATCTGGCACTCAGTTTGTTTCAGAGACACAGTGAATGACAGTTCAGCCACCCTATGGATTTCAGGGGCATGCTGGGCTGTCAGCGTTGTGAATGGAATAGCCCAGTTACCCAACCAAGGGCTGGGGTGCACCAGGCTATCCCCATTCAAATTATAGTTTGTCCAGCAGTGCAATAAATCCAGACCTGCTGAGGTTACTCTAGGTGTCACTCTTTTTTGGGTGATTGCCTGACTATTTAGGTAGCTGATAATGGCCAGACCGTTGCCAATCATAACTTTGCTCAGTAGTGTGTGTTCCTTGTGCTCTGTTCTGATCTTGGTTGACTGTTCTTGGACTTTGCCTTTTTGACTGTTCACTTGCATTGCACCTCCCTTTGCCTTTGACTTAGCCCCCGTCACACACAGCGAGATCGCTAGCGAGATCACTGCTGAGTCACATGTGTGACAGATATTAGCGATCGCCCCCCCCCCGCCGGGTATCACTGATCGTTCTGGAAAGCCCTGGACATTTTTTGGATCATTGGTCTCCCGCTGACCAGCATGCATCGCTGCATGTGGCAGGTGGGAGACCAGCGATCAGCGAGCTGGAGCTAGTATCCAAGGTAAACCGCTGTGTACCTTAGATGCGAGCATGCTGGTGCTGGGAGCTGGTACCTAAGGTAAACAGTGGGTTTCTAAGCGCGGCGCTTAGAAACCCACTGCTTACCTTGGTTACCAGCTCCCTGCACCAGCACGCTGGTATCTAAGGTACACAGTGGGTAACTAAGCGACGTGCGCACTTGCTACCCGCGTCGTCGCTGTCCTGATCGCTGCTGAGATCTGCCTTTTTGGCAGCCCACCAGCGATCATGTAGCAATACACCAGCGATCCTGACAAGGTCATATCGTTGTCGGGATCGCTGGTGCGTCGCTATGTGTGACGGGGCCCATACTCTGATCTTTGTTGCCTGACCACAGATTTTGTCATTTGACTATTTGTTTGTCTTGAACCTTTGCCTTTGATGTACACTCCTGGTATTTAATCCCGGACACCTCTACTCCATGTCTCATGGCTGGTCTGTGAGAAGTAACCAGCCATCATCACATTATATTTACCATAAAAATATGAGAAGATCATTCTAATATCTTTTGTACTCAAATCAGATGTATCACATGAACTTTTACACTATTGGACTGGCCATCTGCAAATATTAAGTTACTGTTTTACAAACTCATGTGACATGTTTGCTATACTCAGTCATTATATATACATACATATAGTGGCAAGTAAATGTTTGGGCATCCCTGGTCAAAATTACTGTTATTGTGAACAGTTAAGCAAGTTGAAGATGAAATGATCTCTAAAAGGGCTAAAGGTAAAGCTGACACATTTACTTTGTATTTTAGGCAAAAAATATGTCATTTTTAACATTTTAAAAATTACAAAAAGGAAAATGGGCTGATGTAAAAGCTTGGGTATCCTTGGAGATTTGTGTGCTAAGATAACTTTGACCAAAGTTTTAGACGTTAATTGGCCTGATAGGGTTATGACTGTTTACTATCATCGTTAGGAAAGGTCAGGTGATGCAAATTTCCAAACTTTGTGAAAACCCAGCCTCCTCTGACCTAGTGTCAAAATACAGCAGCCATGAATTCTTCTAAGCATCTGCCTAGCACTCTGAAAATTAAAATGGTGGCATTCCACAAAGTAAGAGATGCTTATAAGGAGGTAGCAAAGTGTTTTCAAGTTGCCCTTTCCTCAGTTTGAAATGTAATTAAGAAATGGCAGTTAACGAACTGTAGGGGTCAAGATAGGGTCTCCAAGACCAAACCCAATTTCAGTGAGAGCTGCTAGTAGGATTGCTAGAGAGGCAAATCAGAACCCCCGAATGACTGCAAAAGACCTTCAAATAGACTTAGCAGACTCTGGAGTTGTGGTACATTGTTCTCCTGTTCATAGACACCTGCACAAATATGGTTTTCATGGAAAAGTCACCAGAAGAAAATCTTTCCTGAGTCCTCACCATCAAATTCAGTGTAAGAAGTATGCAAAAGTTCATTTAATAAGCCAAATTCATTTTGGAAACAAGTCCTGTTAACCGATAAGGTTAAAATAGAACTCTTTACCACAATGGTCAAAGGTATGTGTGTAGAAAAAACATGAAATTTCAGGAAAAGAACATCTCACCAACCATTAAGAATGAGGGTAGATCAATCATACTTTGGGGTTGTGTTGCAGCCAATGGCACAGGGAACAGGGTACAGGGAAAATTGGATTCAATGAAATGTCAACAAATTATTGATGCAAACTGTTAGGAGTCGGATTCCTGCGTTTACTCAGCAGGGATCCAGATCCTCACATTCTGCACTCTCCTCCTATTTTGCCACTGCAGAGGAGATTGCCTTGCAGCAAATCTCTCCTGAGGCTAAGTCCTTCTGTCCTCTGACTGGACATGCTCATGGGACGATCTCCCATTGGAGATCGGGAGTCATGTGCTCAGGTCCCGCTCCAGTTCTCATTGGTCCATCTCAGAGATCTGGAAGCGTGCAGAAGGTCCCAGCTACTATAAAAGGCACGCATGGCTGTTGCGCCATGCGCTAGTATAGTCATACTAGCTGCTGTGTATATGAGGAAGGATGCATGATTCTGGTGACTGACTCATTTGAAACCCCTTCCCTCTAATATTACGCATGTGAATAGGGACTGAGTTAGTTTCAGCGCCAGCGCTCCTCTGTTTCAACTCGCACAGCTGCTAGCATCCGACATTGCGCTTGCGCCTTGCCTTTGTCGTTTGGCGGCAGTGTCCACGCCGCACTGCAGTAGCAGCCTGCTTTGCGTTTGCAGTTGCAACGCCGCGCACACGGTAGGTCTAGACGGACGTAGTGCCGCCGTCTTGGGCTACTCCTGTGACCGTATACCGTGTGTGCGTTTTTTACTGAGTTCTGTGACTACAACAGGCTCAGTCATTTGTTTGTATTCTTGGCATCTCCGTGAGTTTAACTGAGATTGCTCTGCACACCTGGGTGGAGTTTAACCCTGTGTGCATTTCCGCCATATTGCTCCTGCCACCACCTAGCAGCGGTTATTTCACCTAGTGCACGGTAGACCCCGAGCGGCGAATGCATTTTATTTATATTTTTATTTAGAGCGTTCCACCGCACCGTTCCTAACACAAACATAACACCATCTATAAAAAAGCTGAACTTGAAAAGAGAATGGCTTCCACAAATGGATAATGATCCTAAACACACGTCAAAATCCACAATAGACTACCTCAAAAAGCATAAACTGAAGGTTTTACAATGGCTCTCACAGTCCCCAGATCCAAACATAAGTGCAAATCTGTGGCTAGACCTCAAAGTAACAGTGCATGCAAGACGACCCAGGAATCTCACAGAACTGGAAGAATTTTCTAAGGAAGAATGGATGAAAATCCCTCAAACACAAGAAATGAAAGACTCTTGGTTGGCTACAAAGTGTTTCCAAGCTGTGATACTTGCAAAATGGGGTGCTACTTGATACTAACCATGCAGGGTGCCCAAACTTTTGCATTAACCCATTTTCTTTCTTGTAATTTTTGAAAATGTAAAAGATGAAAAAAATATATTCCAGAAAATGCAAAGGAAATGTGTCTTTTTACATCTTTAACTATAGGCCTTTTAGAGATCATTTAATCTTCAACTTGCTTAATTTTGACCAGGGGTGCCCAAACATTTACATGCCACTATATATATATCACATGAGTTTCTTAGAACACTGATTGTGAATCAATTTCTCCTGTTGTGCAAATGGAACAGACAACAGATAGAAACAGTGACCACAGATGATTTATCTGTTCTCTTCCTTTTTGGCTGTTGCTATGATCACTTTGGCATTTTTTCATTGCTCTCACCCCTAGAGGTACACTAGCATAAGGCGGTGTCTACAGTCCATAGACGTTGCTCAAGTAGTGCAGCTCATTCAGGATGGCACATCAATGCAACCTGTGGCAAGAAGGGTATCTGTGCCTGTCATTACAGTGTCAATAGCATGGACCAGATATCAGGAGACAGGCCAGTACACCATTAGAGGGCTGTAGCAGGGTAACAACCCAGCAGCAGGAAAGCTACCTCCTCCTTTGTGCAACGAGGGACAGGAGGAGCAATGCCGGAACCCTGCAAAATGACCTCCAGCAGGCCACTAACATCCATATGTATGGTCAAACTATCATAAATAGACTCTGTGAGGGTGGTATGAGGGCCCGACATCCATAAGTGGGTGTTGTGCTTACAGCCAAACATCATGCAGGGCGATTGGCATTTGTCAGAGAACACCAAGATTGGCAGTTTTGACAATGCCGCCAAGTGCTCTTTCTTCACCGAGGAGAGCAGGTTCAGACTGAGCACATGTGACAGAGTCTGAAGATGCTGGGGAAAATGTTCTGCTGCCTGCAACATCCTTCCACATGACCTGCTTGGCTGTGGGTCAGTAATGGTGTGAGAAGGCATTTCTTTAGAAGGCTTCTCAGCCCTCCATTTGCTAACTACAGGTACTCTGACTGCCATTATGTACCATGTTGAAATCCTCAGACCTAATATATGCAGGTGCACTGGGCCCTGGGTTCCTCCTGATGCAGGACAATACTAGGCCTCAAGTGCCTGAAGTGTGTCAGCAGTTCCTGCATGATGAAGGCATTGATGCTATGGACTGGCCTGGCCATTCCCCAAACCTGAATTCAATCAAGCACATCTGGGACATCATGATTCGTGTCATCCACCAATGCCACGTTGCAATACAGACTGACCAGGATGCTTTAATCAATGTCTGGAAGGAGATCCATCAGAATAATATATGCCTCCTTGTCAGGACCATGCCCAGGTATTGTAGGGAGGCCACGCACTACTGAGCATCATTTCCTTGTCTTGAGGCATGTCCACTGAAGTTGGATCAGTCTGTCATTTGATTTTCCACTTTGATTTTGAGTATCATTCCAAAACAAATCCAGACCTCCATGGGATATTCATTTTGATCTACATTGATAGTTATGTTTTATTGTTCTGAACACATTCCACTATATAATGAATAAAGATTTGCAACTGGAATATTTCATTCAGTGATATCTAGGATGTGGTATTTTAGTGTTCCCTTTATTTTTTTGAGCAGTGCATATATACATATATATAACTAAGGTTGCACCTTATTTTCAGTGATTTATAGACCTTTTCCTGCATTTGTTTTCACAAGGTTGTAGTCTTCATGGTAATCATTACAATAGCTCCATGAAGTGGCAAGAACCTAAGCATCCCTGCATCACCCGTCAGTGTCAGGTACGATTTAATTTTTTTCTGTAAAACCCATCTTACAAATGGCATGCAAACTAATTGTGCAGAAAACAGAGATTTTCAAATGTTATTACCCTACATGTGTTAAGTAATGCCAAAACATGTACAGCAAAAGTAGTTTTCTCTCATCTAAACCTATGTTGAATTTACATTGTCTTCTACAGAGCTTGCTATGTAAACTGCATTGTTAAATGCAAAGTGACAATGTAGGAAGTCCTTTCTGTCTTTATTGTGCTTTTCCTGTTTCCGCACCTTTATTGCAATAAATTCCCGCAATGTGTTTGGTTGGAAAATGAGTTGGCATATCTATAGAGATACTATAGTTTATTGTTAACTAGTGTGATTAGCTATCAGCCTAGGAAATGGTCATTTCAATGCACATTAAGATTGGAATCTCAGATAAAAGTCTCACCAAACAGAAACTTACTATTATATCTCTTATTTGGGCCATTTGCTGCTAGGGGGTATTCATTATTTAGTGTTCTGCATACAGTATCTGCTCAAATCACCTCCAAGTTTCAAGTAATTAGACATGTTCATTTTCCATTAGTGCTTTTTAAGGGTATGTTCTACTTTTTCTAGTAATAATAAAACTACTTTCAAAGGGTATACATAACATCAACTAACTAAATGTTTTCATCTTTTGGTGACCATGAAGTTCCACTGCTCCCGTCCTAAAACCTCCATGCAAATTAGACTAAAGGCCCCTTTACATTTAGCGATGCACCAGCGATCCCGACCACAATACGGCCCGGTCAGGATCGATGGTGCATCGATAAATGGTCGCTAGTGAGCTGCCACACAGGCAGATCTCACAGCGATACAGCAGCGATACAGCGGTTGTTACTTGCCATTCAGACGTGGCGATCCTAACGTCCTCCCCATCCACGCGTCGCTCGTCGGCGCCAGCAGGAAGTGACTACTCCTGATTCTCCCCTGACTGATCATGTCAGCACAGAGAAGGACCTGGCAAGTTCAATTTCGATTGGCCAAAACCTTTAGTTTTCCAGATTAATTATTATGTGCTGCCAGATGACTTCTAATGAATGTTCTTGTGAATAGGGACTCATGAGCGATATAATCAGAAAAAATACCTTTTGTTTAAAACAGGTTTTTGTGTTACATGTATTTAACATGTATTTTTTAAAGCATTGACAATGATTATTTTTTTCATATCATGATCTTTATTATAAAAAAAAAGTTAATAATCTATTAATTGTCACATTGGCCACTAGGGCTTTTCTAGATTCATACTTCCTAACTTTTCTGAATGAGTTTTCAGCAGTTTCCCTATTAGCAGAGGAATTAATACAATGACAGTTAAAACCTCTATACACATCTGATAACATAGGATCCACCATCACTATAGGTGATGTCACTATTAAAAAAACGGATTATCCGGCATTCAATTTTAGTTGCTGGTCAAAATTATTTTATTTCAATTTCATAATCCAAAGAAAATGTAACGTTTCGGTCTTTATTGACCTTCATCAGACTATAAGGCTGTGTGCACACGCTGCGGAAAAGGTGCGGATTCATCCGCGCGGATTTTGTACAATCCGCAGGTGAAACCGCAGGTCAAAAGACCTGCGGTTTTACCTGCGGATTGCTCTGCGGTTTTGCCCTGCGGTTTTTCATCTCCTCAATGGAGGAGATGGCAAACCGCAGGAGAATCCGCAGAAAGAATTGACATGTCAATTCTTTCTGCGGATTGAAAACCGCAGATAATCCGCGCGGAAAATTCCGCACCGTCTGCACTGCGGTTTTTGATTCCCATAGGGAATCATTGTACTGTACACCGCAGCAGAAACTGCTGCGGGTCCGCAGCGGCCAAAACCGCTGCGGAACCGCAGCAAAATCTGCAGCGTGTGCACACAGCCTAATAAGTAAAAATATTCACATAAATTTTTTTTTATGCAAATCAGATTCAAACAGAATATATTTAAATAACAAAAAATACATTCAAATAATATATGTTAGAAAATTTTTTATATATATATAATGAGCAAAATATATATATTATATTGATGTAATATTTTCTTTATAAAAAAAATGCTTTGCCACAAAATATTTTGCTCATTATATATATATATAAAAATTTTTCTAACATATATTATTTGAATGTATTTTTTGTTATTTAAATATATTCCGTTTGAATCTGATTTGGATAAAAAAATGTATGTGAATATTTTTACTTATAATATTAGTGTGCACTTGGAACACTCAAAGAAGAGGGAAATCTATAAGTGCTTAAGGGAAAAAGAATATATATAGATGCTGGTGGCAATCTTAGTTCCAACCTGAACAATCACAAACTAAAAAGGCATGAGTGAGGGTAAAAACCTGAAATCACTGAACAGGTTATATACTGCAGGGTAATTCTCCCTGATAGTAGCTTAAAAAAAAAGTCAAAGTCAAATTGCAGACTATGAGATTATTGAGTGATACACAGACATATAAGAAATAAGAGAGAGATCCTACTGATAAATTCATAGGAGAACTAAAACTCCTTACAATGGGGGCATTTCAGCTGGGTATTTTAAACAAAAAAGAATTTGATTTTATTAACACCCCTTTTCCTAGGATCGCTATGTTTTATTACTTACTGAAAGTTCATAAAAGTTTGATTAATCCCCCCGGCCGCCCTATTATCTCGGGTATACAGTGCCTAACGGCTAACCTATCAAAGTATGTTGACTGCCACCTCCAGAAATTAGTTCCCCTACTGCCAGCCTATCTTAGGGATAGCACCCATGTATTGCAACTGCTGGGGGAGGTAGGATGGCAGGATCATTATATTTTAGGTTCACTAGACATCACTTCTCTGTATACGGTGATCCAACATGAAAAAGGCTGTTATGCCGCCACCTATTTTTTAAAGAAACATGGAATAGTTCCGGACATACAGGCTGAATTTTTACATGAATGTATGCAATTTATTTTAACCCACAACTATTTTAAATATTTGGCGGACTACTACACCCAGCAATGGGGGACCGCGATGGGTACCAGGTTCGCGCCAAGTTACGCCAATCTGTATGTGGGAAAATGGGAGGAGGACACAATTTACCCTTCCGGGGAGCTAAGTGCGGGCCTGGTACTTTGGAAACGTTTCATTGACGACGTTGTTTTTATTTGGTCTGGTGGCCGAGAATCATTAGATTTGTTTTTAGTGGATATTAATAAAAATGAATATTTTTTAAACTTTACCTCTACCACCAGTACCAGCAGTATTAATTTTTTAGATCTAAGTATTTTTATTGAGGATAACTCCATTCAAACCCATGTCTTCCATAAGCCTACAGATGCAAACAGCTACATCCCAATAGACAGCTGCCATTTACCTAATTGGCTATTAAATGTACCTAAGAGTCAGTACATCAGGATTCGCAGGAATTGCTCTAAAATTCAGGATTATGATTCCGAAGCATCTGCGCTAACTCATCAATTTCTGGAGAAAGGCTACAACAACTCACTTCTGGAGGAAGCAAATATAACAGCCAGAAATAAACCTAGTGCTACTCTGAGAAGGATAAACAATATTAATAAGAAAAATACTCCCTTTGATGATTTTATCCCTATTATAACCGAATACAACTCAAACTGTCATATTTTGACTAGAATTGTCAAAAAACATTGGGACATTTTGAAAGAGGATAAAATTATAGGATGCTCAATTCCACCAGGTCCAAAGTTCGTTTACAGAAAAGCCCGTAATATTGGTAGTATGATTGCCCCCACTGTATTAAATAACCATATTAATGCACCTACTCCATCTTTTATAGGCAATTTGAAAGGTTTTTTTCCCTGCAAAAAATGCAGGGCTTGCCAACAAACTATGAGCCCTAAACAACAATGGGCTATGGGGAGCAATAATTCTAATAAATTGGAAATATCAGAATTTATTACTTGTAAAACGGAGAGTGTCATATATACCATCAAATGTCCATGCCAGAAGGTATATGTAGGACACACGAAAAGATCCCTGCAGATAAGGATTAAGGAACATATAAGAAATATAAAGAAAAAATTTCTGGGTCATCCCCTCTCTAAAGATTTTTCAGAATGTCATGGAGGCTCTGTGAATAACCTTATCTTCACAGGAAATGAACATGTTAAGCCACAAGTGCGTAAAGGCAACCATATAAAGCTAATGTTGCGCGCTGAGAGCCGCTGGATATTTGCATTGGACACCCTAATACCGAAGGGGTTAAATAGTGAAATCGAACTTTTTGGCTTCTATTAAGTTAATTGGGTTAAACTTGCCTAAGCGGCGGGACTGCTTAAATAATCCTCCTGTGGTGGGGGGGACCATCCCTGAGGAAGAAGACAGTTAGTGTTTGAAACATGTTGGAAAGTCCATTGGTCCCCGTCGCAACCACCAGCAAGTGAAACTGACGTGGTCATGTGTTGACTCACATCACGAAGGTCCCGTATACCTGGAGCAGCTCACAGACGCGGGAGCACGAGAGGCCGCTCATGTCTGCTCCACAGCTGGAGGTACACTGACAGGAGGCTGCCACCGGCCGGGGCAGGCCCTGTAACTCGTCTATACCCCAGTGTACAAAACCCCCCTCTTTTTCCAAGCGCTGGAGCAAAAAGCGCTATTTTAACCTGCACCGCTTACTGGAGTGAGGACTTTGCATCGCATTATCTTTACAGGTACCGCTCTCTGACTTGTGCATTTACTATTGCGGCTACTCTGCACAGCCGTTCACAGGCTGCAATTTGACTTTGACTTTTTTTTTTTTTTTTTAAGCTACCTGTTCAGTGATTTCAGGTTTTTACCCTCACTCATGCCTTTTTAGTCTGTGATTGTTCAGGTTGGAACTAAGATTGCCACCAGCATCTATATATATTCTTTTTCCCTTAAGCACTTCTTCTGAGGTCTTACAATTGACTATTACTAATTGCTATTTTCTCGCTATTATCCAGCTACATAAAGAGCACTTATAAGAGGTTTTTTTTTTTTTTTTTATAACCACCCAATTTAGATTTCCCTCTTCTTTGAGTGTTCCAAGCGCACACTAATATTATAAGTAAAAATATTCACATACATTTTTTTATCCAAATCAGATTCAAACGGAATTTATTTAAATAACAAAAAATACATTCAAATAATATATGTTAGAAATTTTTATATATATATATATATATATATATATACAGTCATATGTTAAAGTTTGGGCGCCCCTATTAATGTTAACCTTTGTTCTTTATAACAATTTTGGTTTTTGCAACAGCTATTTCAGTTTCATATATCTAATAATAACTGATGGACTCAGTTATATTTCTGGATTGAAATGAGGTTTATTGTACTAACAGAAAATGTGCAATCTGCATTTTAACAACATTTGACCGGTGCAAAAGTATTGGCACCTCAACATAAATGTGACATTAATATTTCGTAGATCCTCCTTTTGCAAAAATAACAGCCTCTAGTCGCTTCCTGTAGCTATTAATGAGTTCCTGGATCCTGGATGAAGGTATTTGTGACCATTCCTGTTTACCTGTATATATATTTTGCTCATTATATATATATAAAAAATTTTCTAACATATATTATTTGAATGTATTTTTTGTTATTTAAATATATTCCGTTTGAATCTGATTTGCATAAAAACAAATTTATGTGAATATTTTTACTTATTACAATCTGATGAAGGTCAATAAAGACCGAAACGTTACATTTTCTTTGGATTATGAAATTGAAATAAAATAATTTTGACCAGCAACTAAAATTGAGTGCCGGATATTCCGTTTTTTTAATAGTGACATCACCTACAGTGATGGTGGATCCTATGTTATCAGATGTGTATAGAGGTTTTACCTGTCATTGTATTAATTCCTCTGCTAATAGGGAAACTGCTGAAAACTCATTCAGAAAAGTTAGGAAGTATGAATCTAGAAAAGCCCTAGTGGCCAATGTGAAAATTAATAGATTATTATTTTTTTTATAATAAAGATCATGATATGAAAAAAATAATCATTGTCAATGCTTTAAAAAATACATGTTAAATACATGTAACACAAAAACCTGTTTTAAACAAAAGGTATTTTTTTTTTCTATAACCACCCAATTTAGATTTCCCTCTTCTTTGAGTGTTCCAAGCGCACACTAATATTATTAGTTATTTTACCTCATTTCTTTGACACCCTTGTGACAGGTGTCTTAGTGTTTGCTGCTGGAATTACACTCATACACACTGAATCTCCATTTGAATATTTTTACTTATTACAGTTTGATGAAGGTCAATAAAGACCGAAACGTTACATTTTCTTTGGATTATGTAATTGAAATAAAATAATTTTGATCAGCAACTAAAATTGAGTGCCGGATAATCCGTTTTTAATATTTATACAAGGGAGTGGTAACCCTTCATCCAGGCACCACTTAAGTTAAAGGAGTGACGTGTCAACTTCAACCTATAGGTGATGTCACAACTGACCCTGCTCCTCCTCACTTCACAGTGACCTTTGTATATGCTCATGTGATGCTTCAATAAAAAATGCAAGGTTAAGGCCCCGTTACACATAACGATGTCCCAGCGATCCCACCAACGATCCAACATGGATGGGATCACTGGGACATCATTAGGCTGATCGCTGGTGAGCTGTCACATAGACAGCCCCTCCAGCAATCAGGACAAGCGAGCAAGCTGGTTTCCAATGTAAACAGCGGGTATCTAAGAGCCGCACGGCTCTTAGTTACCCGCCGTTTACCTTAGAAACCAGCATGCACGCTGGTTTCCAGGGTAAACAGCGGGGTATCTAAGAGTCACGCGGCTCTTAGATACCCACTGTTTACATTGTAAACAAGCGTCCTGTGTCACTGATCGCTGGTCTCTCACTGCCACACACAGCGATGCGTGCTGGTTAGCGGGAGACCAACGGTCAAAAAACGGCCCAGGACGATGGAGCGCAATCAGTGATACCCGGCAGGGGGGCCGGTCGCTGATCCATGTCACACACAGCGATGTCGCTGGCGAGATCGATGTGGCATCACAAAATCAGCGATCTCGCTAGCTATATTGCTGTGTGTGACGGGGCCTTTAGAGTCTGCTTATTGTGGCTATATGCATGTGTTGCTTGCTGAAACAGGACATTAGAGTCCAAAATACTCTGGTGGTCTGTATGAAAACTGCAAGATTTCTATGGAACAAAAATATTGTCACCAATTCAAAAAATGCATTTAACACAAAAAGCTGATTTAAACAATGTTATTTTCAGTTAAGAGTTGCCCGTTAAAGAAATGCATGTTTGCTCTAAGACTTTACATTATTTTATTTTTTACTTATTGTACTATATTACTTAGCCACATTAAGGAAATGTAATTTAATTGTGTTGTTCGTCTTACAGGAAGGGGTTATCACAGAATCTCACGTGCAATGTCTAGTTCACTGTAAGAACCCTGTAAAGGAGCCAGGATTATGCTGTCCCACATGTCCAGGTAATTCATATGCATGATATGCACTGAAAAGTGTGATGAAGGTCAGGTAATATTATATAACCTCACCTCATATCACCTCATACCATGCACTGTCCTCCCTCCCCCACTGCATCGAACTCACTCTCTGATATTGAACCAGTCACAGAAGAAGAAGTAAGCAGGCTCCTTGCATCTTCTCGCCCAACTACTTGCACCAGTGACCCATTTCCGTCACAGCTCCTTCAGTCCCTTTCCCCTGCTGTCACCCCTCACCTAACTAAAATATTTAACCTCTCTCTCTCTTCTGGTATTTTTCCCTTCTCATTTAAGCATGCCATCATACATCCACTACTTAAAAAACCATCCCTCGACCAAAACTGTGCCGCTAACTATAGACCTGTCTCTAATCTTCCCTTCATCTCTAAACTCCTGGAACGCCTGGTCCACTCCCGTCTTATCCGCTATCTCTCAGAAAACTCTCTTCTCGACCCTCTCCAATCCGGTTTCCGCTCTTTACACTCCACTGAAACTGCCCTCACTAAAGTCTCTAATGATCTGCTAACAGCTAAATCAAATGGTCACTACTCCATGCTAATTCTCTTGGATCTCTCTGCAGCATTCGACACTGTGGATCATCAGCTCCTCCTCACTATGCTCCGTTCCATTGGCCTCAAGGATACCGTTCTCTCCTGGTTCTCCTCCTATCTCTCCGACCGCTCCTTTACTGTATCTTTTGCCAGTTCCTCCTCCTCTCATCTTCCCCTTACTGTTGGGGTCCCCCAAGGATCGGTTCTAGGTCCCCTCCTCTTCTCCTTGTACACTGCCCCTATTGGTCAAACAATCAGTAGATTTGATTTCCAGTACCATCTCTATGCTGATGACACCCAATTATACGCTTCTTCTCCTGACATCACGCCAGCCTTTCTAGAAAACACCGGCGATTGTCTAAACGCTGTGTCTAATATCATGTCCTCACTATATCTGAAACTGAACCTGTCAAAGACTGAACTCCTGGTGTTTCCTCCCTCTACTAATGTACCTATACCCGACATTGCCATTTCTGTGTGTGGTTCCACTATTACTCCCCAGCAACAGGCCCGCTGTCTTGGGGTCATACTTGATTCCGAGCTTTCCTTTGCCCCCCACATTCGATCACTGGCTCGCTCTTGTCATCTGCACCTCAAAAACATTTCTAGAATTCGACCTTTTCTTACCTTTGACTCTGCAAAAACTCTTACTGTTTCTCTTATTCATTCTCGTCTCAACTATTGTAACTCTCTTCTAATCGGTCTCCCTCTTACCAAACTCTCCCCCCTCCAATCTGTCTTGAATGCTGCAGCCAGGATCATATTCCTCACCAATCGTTACACCGATGCCTCTACCTTGTGCCAGTCATTACACTGGCTACCCATCCACTCCAGAATTCAGTATAAACTTATTACCCTCACTCACAAAGCCCTCCATGGCTCATCACCACCCTACATCTCCTCCCTTGTTTCAGTATACCACCCTACCCGCGCCCTCCGTTCTGCTGATGACCTGAGATTAGCATCCTCAATAGTCAGAACCTCCCACTCCCGTCTCCAAGACTTTACACGTGCCGCGCCAATTCTTTGGAATGCACTTCCCAGGTCAATACGATTAGTCCCCAATCCCCACAATTTTAAGCGTGTCCTGAAAACGCATTTATTCAGACTGGCCTACCACCCCAACACATTAACCTAATCTATCCCTGTGTGGCAGAGCCAAAAGTTTTACCATAACCAGGTTCCCCGCATCATGTTCCCACATGCTTTATGCCTCCATTAGCCCTCTGTGTCTGTACTGTTACACACTTAACATTATGACTGGTCCATACAATCAGGGTAACTGTTACCACCCACCTTTCGTGTCTCCCTCTTTCCTCATAGACTGTAAGCTTGCGAGCAGGGCCCTCTTTCCTCTTGGTATTTGTTATAATCTACTGTATGTGATTATTGTTATGCTGTAATGTCTATTGTCTGTACAAATCCCCTCTGAAATGTAAAGTGCTGCGGAATATGTCGGCGCTATAAAAATAAAATTTATTATTATTATTATTATTATATAACTGAACTAGCTATGAACCCATTCTACACCCGGGTGGCGAGCATTTTTATTGGTATATGGTCTCCCATCCTGCTATGTGCTGCCACCCTCCTATCCTGGTACGCATGGCACCCCTCATTCCTACCCTGGTATGCATGGTACCCTCACCCCCCCAATCCTGCTATGAATGGCACCCTATTCTTCATCCTGGTATGTATGATCCCCTCACCCCATATCCTGGTATGCATGGTCCCCTCACCCCCTATCCTGGTATGCATGGTCCCCTCACCCCCTATCCTGGTATGCATGGTCCCCTCACCCCCTATCCTGTTATGCATGGTACCCCTCATCCCGCAATCCTGGTATGCATGGTACCCCTCATCCCGCAATCCTAGTATGCATGGTCCTCTCACCCCCCTATCCTGGTATGCATTGTCCCCTCATCCCCTATCCTGGTATGCATGGTACCCCTCATCCCGCAATCCTGGTATGCATGGCACCCCTCATCCCCCAATCCTGGTATTCATGGTCCCCTCACACCCCCTATCCTGGTAAGCATGGTACCCCTCATCCCCCAATCCTGGTATGCATGGCCCCCTCACCCCCCAATCCTGGTATGCATGGCCCCCTCACCCCCAATCCTGGTATGCATGGCCCCCTCACCCCCCTATCCTGGTATGCATGGTCCTCTCACCTCCCCTATCCTGGTATGCATGGTCCCCTCACTCCTATTAATACTACACACATACAAATAAAAAAACATTTATACTCACCCTTCTTTCCTGTGCTCCAGCGCTGTCACGTTCTACTGGAGGCCCGGGCAGGAGTGCGGCCGTAATTGGGCATGCCCATAGCGCTGTCCGGCACCATATTGCTGAAGACACACTGCAAGTGTGTCTTCAGTAAAATGGCACCAGATCGCGCTATGCGCATCTGCGATTCCAGCCGCCCTCCTGCCCCGGTCTCCGGCCAAAGAGAAGCGCCACGGCAACGCTCCTCCCAGTCAGGTAAGGCCTGTTTCACACTTCCGTTTTTGACCATCAGTCAAAATCCGCCGTTTTTGCAAAAAAACGGATCCGCCATTTTTTTTTGGCGGATCCGTTTTTTTCCCCATTGATTTGCATTACCAGCGGAACTTGACAGATGGCCATCCGTTGGATCCGTTTTTTTGCGGATCCGTCAATTTTTTTTGCGTCCGCCGAGATGCCTGGACAGACCATGTAACGTTTTTTGTGCTGCAGGATCCGCAGTTTTATAGTGCGCATGCCCGGAGGAATGAAGTCAGGCAGAAACTTAACCCTGAAATCATTTCTGGCGGCCAGAAAAAATTCTCTCTCTCTCTCTCTCTCTTTCCCGGGCAGCGGTTCCTTTAAAATTCTTCATTCAGCGGATCCGTAAAAAAAAAACGGTCCGGTGGCAGCCGTTCACATCAGTTAAAAACGGATCCGCTTTCCGCTATTTTGGAGGATTTTAACTGACACAAAAAAACTCATGTGTGAAACAGGCCTAAGTATGTAAGTATGGCGTCAGAGATGGCAGTATGCAGTGTGTATGGTACCGCCATCTCCGGCGCCATACACACTCCTCACCGCTGGCTGCCTCATTCTGTCTGGAGCCAGACTGCACAGGCGCATCGCGCTTGTGCACTCTATAAAGGCTTCGGACAGAGTGACACTTACCGTGTTATATTAGAGACTCTGTTCTCATCGCAGAATTATTGCTTGATAAGAAGTCAGGTGTCTAAGATTAAAAATATTCAGATTATTGCATGCATACTAAACTGTCTTCTTTATTTATGCGCATGCAACTAGTTAACAATATTATAACTGCAAAAATGTGTCAAAAATATGGGTTCCCTACTAAATTTGACATAGTATGGGCACTCGAGTCTAGGACTGTATTGTAAAAGAGTAAAATAAAATGTGTTATATTTTGATTGCTAAAATATCTCTTCACTCCTTTAAATATGGAAGTCAATCTATCAACAGAGGAAGGAAAAATAAATGTGGAAACAGTGATCCACACACAGGGGCAGACATACACTATTGCTTTCAATCATGGAAAAGTATATGCTAACATTCTAAAAATAAAACAACAATAAAATCAATAATAATATCAGGTCCGTTCAGGTGATTTACAGCATATAATCCTGCTGTCTGTATAAGAGTATCTCATTCAGATG
Organism: Dendrobates tinctorius; assembly: GCF_039654945.1. Lineage (NCBI taxonomy): Eukaryota > Metazoa > Chordata > Amphibia > Anura > Dendrobatidae > Dendrobates > Dendrobates tinctorius. The sequence goes on from NW_027361829.1 coordinate 36,430,090, forward strand.
GGGTCACAGACAGTATCTCCATAATGACTTTTTTTGACCACCGAAGAGTTAATTGTCCAGCCATCTTTGGAATTTCCCTTCTTCATCCCTAAACTAGCCTATAGGTGTCTGGATTAATTTATAATTCCTGTATACAGCAACACAAATAATTTCAGACCCCTCGATCAAACCCCAAATAATGGCAGATTTAAGATATGAGCCTATATTAAAGATTAACAATCATTTACAATATTTTTAAATAATATGTACTACCTGACATGGACAGCAAATTGGTGGGAATCCAAGTCCTGAGCACAGAAAATGATGTACAGGCCCAAAAGAAAGTGTATGAGCCTGTACACCGCTCTGTGTCTGATGAGCTGTACATTTCTGGGTGGCTTTTTGAGCCATAGTTGGAGATCCAGGTCCCAAGAGCTCCACTAATCTATAGGACACTTTAGGTAGTTCTAATTAAAAAGAAAAAAATTAAGTTGGCTTTAAACATGAAACCCAGCTAAGGCCCAAAATTAATCTAGACATCACACTAGACCCTTTATTTTTCAAGAATAGGAAAGATCAATATGCATCTCACCTTTCCATATCATGTGCACATCCCATAACAAATGAAGTTCAAGGAGCCCATCGGTGAGCAGGCAGACTAATCGTTGAACGAATGAGAAATTTCCATTTACATAATACAATTTTTAAAAGATGAGCGAGAATTTTTTTCACTCGCCTAAATGATTCCTCGTTAAGTCACTCAATCCATTTACATTGCACAATTATCATGAATGATGGGACAGGATTATCTGCCAGCCAGTGTAAAAGCAGTGTTCGACACACCCATAGATTGTAGAATAGATTGGGCCAGTAGTTCAATGATTGTTATAGTTTATGTGGTTTGTTACAACCCTGTTACTGCATCCTTACAATGACAAAAGACCACCCAGATGCTTAAGATATACGGAGCCATATAATTTGCATGTACAGATAACAAGTACTTTTGTCCCCAATATCAATTTAATTGTATGATGTTCCTAAGGAAGTGGAGATAACATGTAACAATGATCAAAAGATGCCTTGTGTACTGTGGAGCCTTTCACTTTCCTAACCACTTCCTCTGTCTGTTTCAGGTTGTGTATATGAAGGACAACACTATAAAGAAGGAGATGAATTTCAGCCAGAAGGGAACAAATGCCTTAAGTGTTCCTGCATTGTAAGTTGTGGTTAAGCGGAGGAAACGACCATATAACTGCACTAAAGAACCAGCATTTTATATCAACATGCCTGTATTAGTTTATTCTATCTATCTATCTCATATCTACAGTGGGAACACAAAGTATTCAGACCCCTTTAACCCCTTCACTACCAAGGGTGGTTTGCACGTTAACTCCCGGGCCAATTTTTACAATTCTGACCACTGTCCCTTTATGAGGTAATAACTCTGAAACGCTTCCATGGATACCGGTGATTCTGACATTGTTTTCTTGTGACAAATTGTACTTCATGTTAGTGGTAAAATTTCATTCAAATAACTTGCATTTATTTGTGAAAAAAATGGAAATTTGGCGAAAATTTTTAAAATTTTGCAATATTCCAAATTTCAATTTTTATGCCCTTAAATCACAGAGATATGGCACACAAAAAGCTTGATAAGTAACATTTCCCACATGTTTACTTTACATCAGCACAATTTTGGAACCAAAATTTTTTTTTGTTAGGAAGTTATAAGGGTTAAAAATTGACCAGCGATTTCTCATTTTTGCAACACCATTTTATTTTTACGGACCACATCACATTTGAAGCCACTTTGCGGGGTGTATATGATAGAAAATACCCAAAAGTGACACCATTCTAAAAACTGCACCCCTTAAGGTGCTCAAAACCGCATACAAGAAGTTTATTAATCCTTTAGGTGCGTCACAGGAATTTTTTGAATATTTAAAAAAAAATTAACATCTAACTTTTATTCACAAAAAAAATACTTCAGGTTCAATTTTTTTTATTTTACTAAGGGTAACAGGAGAAATTGGACTGCAAAACTTATTGTGCAATTTGTCTTGAGTACGCTGATACCCGATATGTGGGGGGAATCACTGTTTCGGCGCATGGCAGAGCTCAGAAGGGAAGGAGCGCCGTTTGACTTTTTCAATGCAAAAGTGGCTGGAATTCAGATCGGATGCCATGTCGTGTTTGGAGAGCCCCTGATGTGCCTAAACAGTGGAAACCCCCCACAAGTGACCCCATTTTGGAAACTAGACCCACCAAGGAACTTATCTAGATATGTGGTGAGAACTTTGAACCCCCAAGGGCTTCACAGAAGTTTATAACATACAGCGGTACAATTAAAAAATCATATTTTTTCCACAAAAATGATCTTTTCATCCCCAATTTTCATTTCACCAAGGGTAACAGGATCCTAAAAGTTATTGTGCAATTTGTCCTGAATACGCTGATACCGCACATGTTGGGGTAAACCACTATTTGGGCGCAAGGCAGAGCTCAGAAGGGAAGGAGCGCCATTTGACGTTTTTGGCTGGAATTGAGATCGGACACCATGTCGCGATTGGAAAACCCCTGATGTACCAAAACAGGGGAAACCCCCCACAAATGACACCATTTTGGAAACTAGACCCCCCAAGGAACTTATCTAGATGTGTGGTGAGAACTTTGAACCCCCCAATGCTTCACAGAAGTTTATAATGCCTGGCGTAAAAATAAAAAAATCGTATTTTTTCCACAAACATGATCTTTTAGTCACCAACTTTTTTATTTTCCCAATGGTACCAGGAGAAATTGGACCCCAAAAGTTGTTGTCCAATTTGTCCTGAGTATGCTGACACCCCATATGTGGGAGAAAACTACTGTATGGGCACATGTCGGGGCTCGGAAGGGAAGTAGTGACGTTTTGGAATGCAGACTTTGATGGAATGGTCTGCGGGTGTCATGTTGCTTTTGGAGAGCCCCTGATGTACCTAAACAGTGGAAACCCCCCACAAGTGACCCCATTTTGGAAACTAGATCCCCTAAGGAACTTATTTAGATGTGTGGTGAGCACTTTGATCCCCCAAGGGCTTCACAGAAGTTTATAATGCCCAGGCATGAAAATAAAAAAATCATATGTTTTCCACAAACATGATCAATTAGTCCCCAATTTTTTTATTTTCCCAAGGGTACCATGAGAAATTGGACCTGAAAAGTTGTTGTCCAATTTGTCCTGAGTACGCTGATACCCCACATGTGGGAGAAAACTACTGTATGGGCACACGTCGGGGCTCGGAAGGGAAGTAGTGACGTTTTGGAATGCAGACTTTGATGGAATGGTCTGCGGGTGTCGTGTGCGTTGGGAGAGCCCCTGATGTACCTAAACTATTGAAACTCCACACAAGTTACCCCATTTTGGAAACTAGACCCCCCATGGAACTTATCTAGATGTGTGGTGAGCACTTTGAACCCCCAAGTGCTTCACAGAAGTTTATAAACGCCCAGGCGTGAAAATAAAAAAATCATTTTTTTCCACAAAAATGATATTTTTGCCCTCAATTTTTTATTTTCCTAAGGGTAACAGGAGAAATTGGACCCCAAAAGTTGTTTTGCAATTTGTCCTGAGTAGGCTGATACCCCATATGTGGGGGTAAAACACTGTTTGGGCGCATGGCAGAGTTTGGAAGGAGCACCATTTGACTTTTTCAACGCAGAATTGGCCGGAATTGAGATCAGACGCCATGTTGCATTTGGAGAGCACCTGATGTGCCCAAACAGTGGAAACCCCTAATTCTAACTCCAACCCTAACCCCAACACACCCCTAACCCTAATCCTAGCCCTAACCCTAGTCCTAGTCCTAGCCCTAACCCTAACCCTATCCCTAGCCCTTACCCTAACCCTAGCCCTAGCCCTAACCATAGCCCTAACCCTAGCCCTAACCCTAGCCCTAACCCTAGCCCTGATGGGAAAATGGAAATAAATACATTTTCTTTTAATTTTATTATTTTTCCCTAACTAAGGGGGTGATAACGGGGGGTTTGATTTACTATTTACGGCGGATTTTATGTTTGGCAGCTGTCACACACTAAAAGACACTTTTTATTATAAAAATAGTTTTTGCATTACCACATATTGAGAGCTATAATTTTTCCATATTTTGACGCACTGAGTCATGTGAGGTCTTATTTTTTGCGGGACGAGTTGACGTTTTTATTGGTACCATTTTCGGGCAATTGACATTTTTTGATCGCTTTTTATTTTGTTTTTTGGGACGCAGAATTTACAAAAACCAGCGTTTTATGAATTTCTTTTGGGTGGTGCGTTTACGCCGTTCTGGGTGCGGTAAAATTTATAAGGCGGTTTTATTCTTCGGGTCAGTACGGTTACAGCGATACCTCATTTAGGTCTTTTTTTTATGTTTTGGCGCTTTTATACAATGAAAACAATTTTATATAAAAAATAATTATTTTTGCATCACTTTATTCTGCGAGCTATAACTTTTTAATTTTTTTGCTGATGATGCTGTTTGGCAGCTCGTTTTTTGCGGGACAAGATGACGTTTTCAGCGGTACCATGGATATTTATATGCGTCTTTTTGATCGCGCGTTATTGCACTTTTTGTTCGGCGGTATGATAATAAATCATTATTTTTTGCTTCGTTTTTTATTTTTATTTTTTAAGGGGTTCGCTTAAGAGGTTAACTATTGGGACAGTTTTATAGGTCGGGTCATTACGGACGCGGAGATACCAAATATGTGTACTTTTATTGTTTTGTTTTGTTTTTTATTTCCAAAAAATGAATTTATTGGGGAATATTTTTTTTTTTTTTTTTATTTATTTAGCGATTTTTTTTTTTAATTATTTTTACACTTTTTTTTTTCTTTTTTTTAACTTTATTACAATGTCCCAGGGGGGACATAACTGTCCTGTGACAGATCGCTGATCTGTCACATCACAGATCACTGTGACAGATCAGCAATCTGTCACAGGCAGTCCAGAAGGCTTCCTCATGCCTGCGCTTTGCAGGCACTGAGGAAGCCAGCTTCCTGCAGGCCCCCGGAGGTCCCCGCCGCCATATTGGATCCGGGGACCTGCAGGAAAGGAGCCCCCCCGCAGCAGCGCTGCACATTTCGCTGCCGTGGGGGGCTCAGGGAAGCACGGAGGGAGCCCCCTCCCTGCCGATGCTTCCCTTTAACCCCCGGTACACCGCTATAGTGTTTGATCACGGTGTGCAAGGGGTTAACGTGTCGGGGGCGGTCAGTGACCGCCCCTGACACATTGTGCCGGGTGTCAGCTGTGATAATCAGCTGACACCCGGCCGCGATCATCACGTGGGCGCCGCTGATCGCTGTGACGTAATATTCCATCCATGGTAATTAGGTCCAGGGTCACATGGACGGAATATTACGTCCATTGTAGGTAAGGGGTTAAATTTTTCACTTTTTTGTTTCATTGCAGCCACTTGGTAAATTCAAAAAAGGTCATTTTTATCTCATTAAGCCCTCTCTGACATCTGATGTACTGTCCCGTCTAAGTGTCCTGGGCCTGTCTGACCATGGACGTCATAGCGATCGGCCATGGACAGACCGCTCCCGGCGCTTCAACCCCTGGAATACTGCAATCGAACATGATCGCAGCATTCCGGGAGCAGGCAGAGTGCTGACAGCCCCTCTGCCTTTGTATCGGAGACCCAGCATCGTGACGCGGTGTCTCGTTCGCTGCTATGGTAACCCGATGTCGTCATGATGACTTTCGGGTTACCAGTGCTGAGAAACTTCCTGTGATGTGCAATGCATGTAAGGAAGTCTGTCAGGTCAGTGTGCTTGGGTTGCAGAGCTGACAGCTTCTATAGCATGCCGATGCTGCTTCATCAGCATGCCATAGAAGCGATCATACTGCAAAAAATGAGTGCCCCATAGTGGGAGTAAGTGTAACAATTAGAATGAAGTAAAAAAATTTTTTTTAAATAATTGTAAAAATATTAAAAAAAAAAAAATAATAATAATAAAAAAATCAATAAATTCTATCACTAATTAAATATTTGGATTAAGAAAATCTAAACAATAAAAGTACACATATTTGGTATCGCCGCGTCCATAATGACCTGACCTATAAAACCATCCCACAAGTTAATCCCCTTTAGTGAACACCATAAAAAAAGACAAGGCAAAAAACAATGCTTTATCATCATACCGCCGAACAAAAAGTGGAATAACACGCGATTAAAAAGACGAATATAAATAAACATGGTACTGCTGAAAATGTCATCTTGTCCCGCAAAAAACGAGCCACCATACAGCATCATCAGCGAAAAAATAAAAAAGTTATAGCTGTCAGAATAAAGTGATGCAAAAACAATTATTTTATTCTATAACATAGTTTTAATTATATAAAAGCGACAAAGCATAAGAAAAATATAAATGTGGTATTGCTTTAATCGTACTGGCCCAAAAAATAAAACTGCCTTATCAATTTACCACACACGGAATGGTGAAAACGCTCCCCCAAAAAAAGAAATTCATGAATTGCTGGTTTTTGCTCATTATATCTCCCAAAAATCAAAATAGAAAGTACTGTAATTAAAAAATGTCTTGTGCCCGAAAATGGTACCAATAAAAATGTCAACTCCTCCGGCAAAAAAACAAACCCTCACATGACTCTGTGGGACAAAATATGAAAAAGTTATAGCTCGCAAAATGTGCTGATGCAAAAACTATTTTTTGCAATAAAAAGCGGTTTTTAGCGCTTTAGCATGTGACAGCTGCCGAACATAAAAACCTGTTACAATTCACACGTCCTGATATTTCCGGTACCGGAGATGTCAGTTTCCATATGTGTAATACTTGCGGCAGGGTGCCTGGGAAGAAGCGTTGCAGTAAGCTCTGTTCCATGGTGCCGGGTGCTGAACACGGCTCTCACCATTCTCCCTTGATCTGTCAGTGTTCAGCACGAGCAGGGAAGAATCATGAGTTACATTTATCCCTTTAACGACCACCGATACATCTTTTAACTGTGGCAGTTTAGGGTACTTAAACCACAGCGCTGCTTTTTAATGTAGCTGAGTTTTAAGGTTATAGCGCCCCCAGCATTGGAACATGATTCGGGTCGGTTTTTACTAACCCCAGTGTTGCGATCACTGTTATTAACGGTATAACGGCAACCGCAAAAAAAGGTCCGATTTTCCGTTTAACTCCTCTCTCCTCTGATGTGATCGCACATCAGAGGAGAAACAAATAGGGTCCCTTGATCCCCCCATCACCCCCGGTACCTCCATTGTCCCTGCAGGTCCCTCTGAAGTCCCCCAGGCCTCCGGTTTCTTCTTCCGGGAGAAAATAGTGGGTGCATGCGCAGTGTGCCTGCCGATTTCTGCCTGCCAGCACCCAGCAACAATAGGAGATTTTTTCCTATTTGTTCATTTTCCCGATCACAGTGATCAAAATAAAAAAATAGTAAATCGAACCCCCCTTTATCAGCCCCTTATTTATGTAAAAGTAATAAAATAAAAAAGTATTTATTTCCATTTTACCATTAGGGTTAGACTTCAGCTAAAGTGAGTTGGGCTAAAGTTAGGGTTGGGGTTGGGGCTAAAGTTAGGGTTAGGGTTAGGGCTAAAATTGGGGCTAGAATTTGGATTACGGTTATGGTTGAGATTAGGGTTAGGGTTGGGAGTAGTGTAAGGGGTGTGTTAGGGTTAGGTTTGTGGATAGGGTTATGGATAAGGTTTGGATTAGGATTAGGGGTGTGTTGGGGTTAGGGTTGGAGTTAGAATTTGGGAATTTCCACTGTTTAGGCACTTCAGGAGCTCTCCAAACGCGACATGGCGTCCTAACTTAATTCCAGCCAAAAGTAAAACGGTGCTCCTTCACAACCGAGCGCTGCCATGCTCTCAAACAGAGGTTCCCCCAACATATGGGGTATCAGCGTACTCAGGACAAATTGCACAAAAACGCTTGGGGTCTAATTTCTCCTGTTACCATTGGAAAAATAAAAAATTAAGGGCGAAAAGATCATTTTTGTAAAAAAATATGATTTTTATTTTTACGGCTCTACGTTATAAACTTCTGTGAAGCACTTGGGGGTTCAAAGTGCTCACCATACATCTAGATAAGTTTCTTAGGGGGTCTAGTTTCGAAAATGGGGTCACTTGTGGTTTTTTTTTTTTTTACTGTTTAGACACATGCGTTTAGTCAAATGCGACATGGCGTCCGATCTCAATTCCAGCCAATTTTGCTTTGAAAAGTCAAACGGTACTCCTTCCCTTCTGATCTCTGCCATGCGCCCAAACAGTGGTTTACCTGCATGTATGGGGTATCAGCGTACTCAGTACAAATTGCGCAACAACTTTTGGGGTCCAATTTCTCCTGTTATTCTTGGAAAAATAAAAAAAAATTGGATCTCAATTAATTTTTTTGTGAAAAAAAGTTGAATGTTCATTTTTTTTAAAGCATTCCAAAAATTCCTGTGAAGCACCTGAAGTGTTAATAAACTTCTTGAATGTGGTTTTTAGCACCTTCAGGGCTGCAGTTTTTAGAATGGTGTCACTTTTGGGTATTTTCTATCATATAGATCCCTCAAAGTGACTTCAAATATGATGTGGTCCCTAAAAAAAAATAGTGTTTTAAAAATGAGAAATTGCTGTTTAACTTCTAACCCTTATAACTTCCTAACAAAAAAATTTTGTTCCAAAATTGTGCTGATGTAAATTAAACATGTGGGAATTGTTAATTATTAAGTATTTTGTGTGACATGTCTCTGTGATATAAAAAGAATCTGTCACCCCATTTTTCGAGTATCAACTGCCGGCACAGAAATCAGGGGCCTATCTACAGCATTCTGTAATGCTGTAGATAAGCCCCCGATGTAACCTGAAAGATAAGAAAAACGAGTTATATTATACTCACCGGGGGGGCGGTCCGGTCTTGGTCCGATGGGTGTTGCGGTCCAGCTCCTCCCATCTTCTAACGGTGATGTCCTCTTCTTTGCTGCCTGTCGTGGCACCGGCTCAGGCGCATTGCTCTGCCCTGTTGAGGGCAGAGCAGAATACTGCAGTGCGCAGGCACCGGACCTCTCCCGGCGCTTGTTCACTGCAGGACTCTGCTCTTCCCTCAACATAGCAGAGCAGTGCGCCTGCGCATCAACCATGACAGGCAGCAAAGAAGAGGACATCACCGTTAGAAAATGGGAGAAGCCAGACCAGACTGCGACACCCATCAGACCAAAACCGGACCCCTGGGTGAGTATAATCTAACTTGTTTTTCTTATCTTTCAGGTTACATAGAGGACTTATCTACAGCATTACAGAATGCTGTAGATAAGCCCCTGATGGTGGTGCCGGCAGCTGATACTCGAAAAATGGGGTGACAGATTCCCTTTAAGGGCATGAAAATTCAAATTTGGAAAATTGCAAAATTTCCCAAATTTTCACCAAATTTCCATTTTTTTCACAAATGAACACAAATCATATCAAAGTAATTTTACCACTAACATGAAGTACAATATGTCACGAGAAACCATCGTCAGAATCACCAGGATCCATGGAAGCGTTCCAGAGTTATTAGCTCATAAAAGGACAGTGGTCAGAATTGTAAAAATTGACCCTGGCATTAACGTGCAAACCACCCTTGGGGGTAAAGGGGTTAATGTAAACTCTGCACCCTATCTTGACTGAAAAAAACAGAAATATAGAAATTTTTGCAAATTTATTAAAAATGAAAAACGGAAATATCACATGGTCATAAGTATTCAGACCCTTTGCTCAGACACTCATATTTAAATCACATGCTGTCCATTTCCTTGTGATCCTCCTTTAGATGGTTCTACTCCTTCACTGGAGTCCAGCTGTGTTTAATTAATCCGATAGCACTTGATTTGTAGAGTGTACATTAATGAGAAAAAAAATGAACTTTTTTGAATTTACCAAATGGCTGCAATGAAACAAAGCGTGAAAAATGTAAAGGGGTCTAAATACTTTCTGTACCCACTGTATCTATCCCATATCTATCTATCTATCTATCTATCTATCTATCTATCTATCTATCTATCTATCTATCCCATATCTATCTATTTATTTCATATATCTTTATCATCTCATTCGCTTGTAAGAAAGGTGTGACGACCATAAGGGAAATAATTTATTTCTGTTGATGCAATCAGCAAAGAAGTTTTCTAACCCACATACTGTAAGTGTATTTTACCATTATTACTGCCAGTAAGCAGACATAAGAACTTTAGAAGAATTTATAAAGTTCTGCTGCATATTTATCTTTTCCTGAAATGGAAATATGTTCGTGATTACATCTCAGAGTCATATATTAACTTATACCATTGGTCGTGACAAGAAGCATCACAAACGCATATTTACCATAAACTTGACTTTAGACATGTGAATTTATTCACGTTTCTATAAGACATAAAAAATAGCAGCCGAACAGATGAGTGGGTTTCTGGGAATAGCCTCTTATCTCATAAAAGACATACCGTGTAGACATGAAAAGAGAAGAAACTGCAGCTCTGCTGTATCACAATAATTTACATGGGCCGCTGACAGCATGTCGAGGAAAATCCTTTATGCAGATATTCTATTATGATTTAAACTTCATGAATCTTTTATTAAGATTTGCACTTGATAGAGTATAAATGTTCCCATGTCCTGTATCATTCTGTCATCTGTTGCTATTATTGCAGAATATTTCCTTTGCTTTTCCTGTTTTCATCTATCCACATTTTCAGTAGTCCATATTTATCCATAGAAATGTATGCCCATGTATATTACATTTGGTCACACTCTGGGATAGATGACAAATATTGCTAAAGGTCAATTTTCGCAGCATTTACAGTAGTTATAAGATGATTGGCAAAATAGTAAATGCACATAACCATTACTTCTTCTTGCTGGGGAGCCGGATCCAAAGAGGAGGGGGACACCCCCGCCCCTCCACTATATACTCCCCCAGCTCGCCTCCTCCCGGGTACTCCCCCTGTGCCTGACCATCCCCCCGTCATGCTGGCCTCCGCCTATGCCTCCTTTGGGAGGGTGGGGAGGCTCAGCTCCGGCCAATTCTTGATGTTGGTAGAGTCAAGTTGCTACCTGAGGGTGAAACTAGCATCACATCATCCCCTAGCCTCCCCCCACGTCACCTCCATTACCTACACCAAAACACGGAGACTCAGGATTTCTTTTGGAATGTTATGGCCACAGCAGCCTTTATTTAAACACCAAATAACAAACAATGAATCATAAATCACATATACAATAACTTGAACACTGAGAAGGAGTCCTTGAAGCCCCAAGATCTTGGTGAATAAGCCCAAAATGCTGTGGACAAAACCCATCATGATTGCTCCCAGCCGTTACCCCACTGGCTCGGGAGCACCAACACCAATATATATTTTCCACTAAGCTACTCGGGGATTCGCCACTTTGGTCAGAAACTCCCCCTCCACCTTTCACCAGATCACCCCAACATACCTTTTAACGAAGGAGACCCTAGACACTGAGTCTCCAAAACCCAATTTCCACCGACTTCAAGGACTTTCCGCTCTCGAAACCGCCACAACGAGGGCCCTTGAACACCTTAATGGCCCGAGACCCCCGAACATGCCATGCTATGGCCTGCTCAATACCTTCCTGGAGACCGAGAGCCCAAATATCGAAACCAACCGAATTCATGAACCCCATCGGCCAGCCAAAAATCACCCTCGCCCTTTTCCAAATCAAAGTGTGGCACAGCCACTCCCCAATTCCTGATAACAAAAGAGAACACACCCCTGTTCACTTTTATCCTTGCCTTGTTGACCTTTGTGAGAAACCTCATGGAACGCCATCGCCTCCGAGGGACGATGTCGGACCAAACGATAGTGACCCCTCGGTAAAGCAACCACAGGCGCAGACAATCCTGCTTGATGTCCCTTATCAATTCCCGGAAGGGACGAACCGCCAAGTCGTTACCCCCGACATGTAGCACCAGGATGTCCGGAGCGCGGTCCAGCCGAACGCACTTGTGTATTTCCTGCAAGACCCGTCTCCACTCCATCCCCCTAAAACCACACCAACGCAACAAGGCCGTGTTCCTGGAAAAACCGAGCTGCCTGCCTTCGTTCCGGACATCGGCCCACAATGCTCCCCAGTAAACGAAGGAATGACCAAAAATCCACACCAGCAACGGCTCGACACCTGAAATAAAAAATGCAATGCCAACATCAAAACCAGCCTCAATTAATGTGAATGCAACCCTCTGCATCACCAATCACCACCCACCGACCTGACGTAAGTTCGGTAACGATTAGACGCCCAACCGCCAATGCGCTGTATCGAAGCCGCATCCAAACCCCGAACTGCTGCTTTCGACGATGCCCCAATCCTGAATGAATGAGAAGCGAAACGGGATTCATCCAAACCCAACAATCGGATGGACCTCTTAAAAACAGCGCCAAATTGGTATCTGGACAAACTAGAGCCATCAGCGTGACACAAAAGGGAACCGCTCAAACTAGGACTAAGTTCCCCAAAACCCTGCAAAAACTGAACGGGACACATCAAAGACCCGGGCACACTACCTTACACCACTCGGCGGCCTTTCCCTGCCTGATCCGTCTTAGACCGTCGCAGCCAAAACTCAATGCCCCGTGCAGTAACCACAGCGTCCCTGGCCAATATACCCCCAGATGACTCTTTGTTCCCCGACACTAGCTCCCCTACCCTCAATGTGCCAAAAAATGCCAACGAAAAGGCTAAGCGAAATAACAGAACCTCATAGCGTGAAGAACGCAACGACTCCAAAATGCCACCCAGGCGTTCGAGTACATTAAGATATCGGACGCCTCAGATCACCCCCGCTTTTTAAACAGCGAAACCCTTTTGTCGCCTGTTTCACCAAAAATGTCTTTGTCCAATCGCGGCAACCGCGCAAACGAAAATCAAAAGATAACCCTGCCAAAATACGCATGGCTTTCACACCAGACCAACCCTTGGAGGCCCCGCGCCCTAACCAAGACAACAAAATTCCCTCCTGATCCAGCCCGGGCCTGACTGCCGCACCAGCCGCAAGATGCTCCTCCCACTTGCCCCATACAGCCCGGTATGCCTCCCAAGTTTTTGGAGCTAAAGATGACTCGATCAGTGACTCCGTGGCCCGTAAGCCACTTTCCACATCTCCTCCGGACAAGCTAAACCCATGATCTCTGCCTCTGGCGCCAAAGAGCGGAACTGATCCCACTGTGAACGATAAAGAGAGTCAACTGGAACATGTGTCGCTGTCACGTGTGCATTCAGATCCAAACATAGTAAAACTAACTGTTGCAACACCCGAACGACAGTGGGAGACGATGCAGTAAGGCCATTGATCGCGCACACCACGCCCATGTTATCGCAATTAAAACGTACCCGCCTGCGCAGCACGGTCTTTGTATAAGTACAGGCACTTTAGATCACAGGTATTGCGCCTTATCATTGTTTTCTCCAGCGATGTGCGTCTATTGGTGACTATGGCAGCTGCATGACTAGTAATACAGTGGTTATCTACGTCTCGCTCTGGCCGGGAGCGCCTATGGGGGAGTGTTTTTGGTCATCGCCTACTCAGATAATTACTACAGTGAATGTGCTGCATATCTTTAGAATGTCCCCTTAATTGTGTCTCTTCACCTATTTGTGACACGCACTTTGTTTATTTTACGCCGACGCTTGCGGAGATAATCATCACAGCAAGTGAGCTGTATATCTTTGAGGGTTAATCGGTCACATGACCGCAAGCGTCCCCTTGATTGGTCTTTCTCATTTATTCGTGACGCGCTCTTTGTCTACTATACGCCGACGCCTGCGCAGTAGGCTACTGCAGGCACCTGCGCAGTAGCAATATTGAGCTCTCTCTCACTTCCTGTATTCAGGATGTGTGCCTTGTCTCCCGGACACCGACGCTTGCGCAGTTGGCATTCTGTGACGTCACATGCCGCTGCTGTGAGCTGTCAGCCATAGCTATGGATCAGTGACTAACCGCTGACTCTCAGGTATATTGGATGTTAACCCTGTCATGGTAAGCAGCGGCGCAGCTGCTCCCTATCTACTAATTATGCAACCATATATATTGACACAGCTGACTGGCAATCTGTATCCCTGACGAAGCCACCCAGAGTGGTGACACGTGTCGGGTCTCTGGCTCTACCTGCCCCACTTCACTTCTCATGGGTTTTGTATTGTGCTGATTTGTATGTGTGGTTATCATTTGGGGTGTTTATGGAGATTTTCTCTGTCCACTTAGACCCTCTCTAGCCCCTAATGGTCTGGCTGATCTGGTCCTTGATGTTCCCTATGCCTGATCTTGGGCTGGGGTACCTCTATGCATATATGAGGTCTGTTTAGTGTGCATTTCTATCTTTTTTGTACACCTCATAGTGATCAGCATCCTCTTGGGTTTACATTATCCCTTGTACTGTTTTTTGTAATTACTGGGTTGGAATTGCATCATTTTTTCATTGTATTTGTATATTATTGGTGTTTCTGACTCATATGCTCTATATTACCTATGTGTGGGCTTATTAATTCTCCTATTGAGAATCCTGTTTACATGGACCTGGGGATAAAGGCATTATTCTCGGTGAGGGTGATAGTTGGTAGCAGGTGGGTTGCTCTATTATGAGCATTGTATTATTTGTGTATGTGTCACATTTGTGACCATTTTTAATGTTTTTAAGAATTTTTGCTGTGTTTAATAAAATTTGTATTATATATGCTATGTCCTATTCAGGGTGATCCCCTGCTCATGGCTTATTTCTTTCTCTCCTTTTTGTCAAACAAAAGTAACAAAATAATAATTATCGGGGGACTTTTCCCCAATAACGCTTGCCAAAATAGCGAACGCCTGTTGCCGATTAACAAACGTCTGAGGGATCAGACGCCACCTGCGCTTTTCTTCATCCTCCTTTTTGCTGTCATCCTTTGTACCCTTATCCAGATTAAATTTCTCTAATGGTAACAAGGAAAATATTTCCACGTACTCATCCTTCCAAATGCGCTCCTTTACTTCCTTCTTCAAATGAGCCCCCAACTGGCCTTCAAAACAAACGTACACCTCCCCATGCGCTCTGTCGTCCAAATGCACACGACATTCTTTTTCCTTCTCAGTCTGCACCGGCACCGCCTTGCTTGCGCGCCCAGCCAGATGCGACCCGCTCTGCCCCGCAGGACTCCCAGTTTGTACCCCAATCCAAGCTGCTACCGGTGAAGGCGTGACGAGACCCCGCTCCAGACGTGACACCAAATTACGCATGTCCACAAGCATGTCGCTAACCGCCACCTGCGGCTAAGTCCACCGAACCCCAACCCCCCACTGACACCAAGGGATTCCGCCAACGGCCCCCCACCTAACCAAGATGATGTCGCAATGGGATGACAAACAGGGGACACAGCCATACTCACCAGGTTGCGAGGGGGCTGTGTGCCCTCCAGCCGGAAAACCTGGATCCGCGGATGTAACTTCGCCAGCTTGCTGTCGACCTCTGGGACTCCCCACAGGAGGAGCCAGATGGGGGTGATTGGGCCCCCTGGGGGACCCTGATGGCGGGACCCCGATTATGGATGCCGGCCGGGACACCATGCATCGAGTTCCTGCTGCCACGCCTGGATCCAGCAGGGAAGCATGTATGGCCCCCCGCTGCGCCTCCAGGCCACCCGAAAAGAGCCCATCGCCTCCGTCCATGGGCATCACTGGTGCTGGCCCTGCAGGGGAACAGGCCGCGACCCTGCTGCTGAAGCGTCCTCCTCCTCTTGAAGCGGCCCCTGAAGCGGACCGCCGATGCAAGGCCTCCTCACAGCGGCCACCCACCGCACCCGGTGTCCCCACACTGCTAGGGGACAGTGGTGGCAGCCCTGCCAGGCTGCAGGCCGATGGTCCCACGACGATCACCCCTCTTCTTGAGGGGGAGGCAGGCCACGTGGCGTGGAGGCTACCGCCATGGCCCCCTGCTGTTCCTGGTGCCTGCCGCCGCCCGGCGCGTGACAGGCTCGCCCCCACATCTGGATGGAGGCTGCGGCCTAGTCACCACCACGGGCCCTCGCCTGGCCTGCGGTTCTCTCCCAGGCCGGGTAGCGGCGGTGGGAGCAGAGCGCAGCGCCCGGCCTGGAGGGTTCCGGGAGGGGCCCCTGTGGCGCCGCGAGGCCCTGGGAGCTGAATCGGGTGAGAGCCACTGAGGAGGCCTCACCCGTCTGTAGCGCCGCTCCCTCACCGCTCCTGCAGCCGACTCCTCGGAGGTCCCTGGCATGATCCCTGCCACCTGTGACGCCAGCCAGCCTGGGTGCTGTGACCGCGCCGCCGTCCCCAGCTGCTCCAGAAGCTGCTCCACCTCGGCCATGGTAAGTGCCTGTCTCTGTGGTGACTTCTTTTTGCTGGGCACCCGGATCCAAAGAGGAGGGGGACACCCCCGCCCCTCCCCTATATACTCCCCCAGCTCCCCTCCTCCCGGGTATTCCCTCTCTGTGCCTGACCACCCCCCCATCATGCTGGCCTCCGCCTATGCCTCCTTTGGGAGGGTGGGGAGGCTCAGCTCCAGCCAA
The DNA here is from genome assembly GCF_039654945.1 of Dendrobates tinctorius. NCBI lineage: Eukaryota > Metazoa > Chordata > Amphibia > Anura > Dendrobatidae > Dendrobates > Dendrobates tinctorius. The sequence goes on from NW_027361829.1 coordinate 36,446,598, forward strand.
TTCTTTTTGCATTGCTGCGTGGGTTTGGCTTATAGATTCTCATACCTTGACAATGGTGATCAGTAATTGGGTATCAAATTCATCTCCAGAGTCAATTAGTAAGTCTCTCTATACTATAACGTGTAAGATCACATTGTCAATGGTGTCCTCTCTCTCTCTCTACTATAAAATGTAAGCTCTTATGGTCAGTGGGATCCTCTCTCTCTACTATAAAGTGTACGCTCACATGGTCAATGGCATCCTCTTTCTCTCCTGTAAAGTGTAACCTCTTATGAACAATGGGGTTCTCTCTCTCTCATAGAATGTAAGTTCTTATGGTCACAAGTGGTGTTTACCCACGTCCAGGAGGACCAGGCTGCGCTGATATTTTCAACTATTAAGATTATCCTGCGTTGCAGCAGCATTCTGACCATTGGATTACTGGCGTTATCAGTGAAAAACATAAAAAGCGCCCTCCTTCAAGCTACTTTCAAACATACTAGCACATAACTGATGAAGGTCTATATTGACCAAAACGTTTTCTGGTACTACAATAAACTGCCTCACCAAGCATTAAGTTGAGTGCCAGGTTTTCATTTTATCACTAATGGTCAGTACTGTCCTCTCTCTCTTGTAGAGTATAAGCTCTTATGGTCAGCAGGGTCCTCTCTCTCCTGTAAAGTGTAAGCTATTAAGATCATGGGGTCCTATCTCTCTAATGTAGTGTGTAAGCTCTTATGGTAAACTGGGTTCTCACTCCTATAGAGTGTAAGCGTAGGTACTTGTGCCAACTGGGAGTGGCCCCTTTTTCGCCGCAAACAGACTGGAGGCAGAAACCGGTGTACGTTCAACAGGTCCTCTTTATTGGCCATCCTCCCGACGACCACAGCAGCATGACAGCTTCTGTACACACAGGCCCGGGGACCTTGCACCTTCTTGTCTCCTAAAGTGACGTCCCTTGCGGTTCTATCGCTGTGGCTGCCCTAGGCCTACCACCATAGCGCTTCGCCTGTCCAAGTCCATCCGTCTGGTACCCCCGGGCTCCCTCTGTCCTGCGGCTCTCCTGTCAGGGCAACCCCCATGACTGTCTCTCCTTTCAGTCCCTTCCGGAGCTCTTCCTCTTTCAGTCTCTTCCTCCTTCAGTCTTCCCCTCCGCTGAACTCCTCCTCCTGGACTGGCTCCCCTGGACTCCCTCTCTCTCCCTTTTATTCCCTACCCTGGGAATTCCCCTCTTGAGTCCCTGTAACTCCGCCCACCATGACTTTGCTGTTTCTTAAGCCTTAGCTGCTGTGAAGTCCTTTCCCTGCTTTCTTTTGTCTCCCTTTAGTGGCCAAACCTTAGTACTGCACCGTCTCCTTTTCCTGCTGTTCTTTGTCTCCCCCTAGTGGCCAAAACCCAGTACTTCACCATCTTTCACTACTTCTGTCTCCCCACATGTACATACAAATTCACTTCAAGTATGTTTACTGCACATTTTACATAGGTCAGTCCACTTCCCTACATAAGCTCTTATAGTCAGCGAAGTCCTGTCTCAGTCCTGTAAGTTGTAAGACCTTATGGTCAGCGGAGTCCTGTCTCTGTCCTGTAAATTGTAAGCCCTTATGGTCAGCAGAGTCCTGTCTCTGTCCTGTAAATTGTAAGCCCTTATGGTCAGCAGAGTCCTATTCCTGTCCTGTAAATTGTAAGCTCCAAGGGTATGTTCACACTGGGCGTATTTGCTGCGTTTTTATCCTAATTTTCAGCTGCTCTTTACAGTACCAGCAAAGACTATGAGATTTCTGAAATCTCATGCACACACATTGATTTTTTGTGTCATCAGGATTTTGTGCTTTGCTGCTTTTTGTAACATAGAGCATGTCACTTCTTTCAGCGTTTTTGTAGCATTTTTCACCCATTGACTTGAATGGGTGTTGAAAAAATGCAGCAAAAATGCAGGTGTCATTATTTGCAGCTTTTTTTTCTGCAGAAAAGTCATGGACATTAGCATGGACAAAGAGACACAAAACATGCACCAAAAATGCACCAAAAAAATGTACCAAATACGCACCTATACCAGCGTATTTGCCGCAGCTTCTTTCCTACCAAGAAATCAGGTTTTGCTGCAGAAAACAAAAGCAGCAGTGTGAACCTAGCCTTATGGTCTGCGGGGTCCTCACCCTCTCTTATAGAGGGTAAGCTCTTATGGTTTGCTGGGTTCTCTCTCTCTCTTCTCTCCCCCATATGCAATTTCTAAGCAATTACAATCTTTCCGGTATGGATATTTGAGCAAAGTTATTGGCCACAAATCAAACTTTTGGGGAAACTTTTGCAAAGTGAATTTCAAGCAATCTGCTCATCTCTTCTTAGTATACATGGTGTATTTGGCCCTGAACAGATTTTGAAATTGGAGCTTGGGGAACATTTCAGTGAATTTCCACAAGCATTATCTCAAAGGGTTACATCACATATATCCAGAGTAAAGGGGGTTTTACACTAAGCAATATCGCTAGCAATATCGCTAAAACGTCACCGGTTTTGTGACGTTATAGCGATATTGCTAGCGATATCGCTATGTGTGATACTTACCTCCGACCGGCTCCCCCGCTGTCCATCGCTGATCGCGCGAGAATGTCCGGCTCCATTTCTCGTCGGGCGCTTCCTGCGGAGACTTCCTGCTGTGACGTCCAGCGACGCGTGGAGGCGGGCCGGAGGACGCAGGATCGCTGTGTGTGAATGGTAAGTATCGTGCGCTGCGTCGCTGCTGCATCGCTGTGAGATCTTTCTGTATGAAAGCTCACTAGCGATCATTTAGCGATGCACCAGCGATCCTGACCGGGTCGGATCGCTGGTTGGATCGCTGGTGCATCGCTAAATGTAAAAGGGCCTTAAGAGCGAGAGCAGCAGCGTTCACGTCCTCTGGATGTAAGCAATTTGTCCGAAGACAGGGAGTATGAAGGCAGCACTAATTGGCCACAGGGATTCCATGACATCACACTGTTACACAATCGCCAAGATAGACAGTGCTAACACCACCGGAATGGCACCGAACGTCAATAAAAGTGTTATTCTAAAGCATACAGATTGAGAAAGGGGTGCCCGAGCAGTTGACACACCCATTAAAGGGAACCTGTCAGCATCAGGATTGTGCATAGTAACCTACACACAGTGTCAGGTCGGCACCGTTATACTGATTAAAATTTAATGTAATTTTTTTTGGCTGCAGCAACTAGCCAGCAGAGGCACTTGTGTAGTGATATTGCGTAGGCACCGCCATTTGGATGAAGTTACATGTTTTTTTTAAATACACACATTAGTGTATTCATTATGCAAACTAGGGGGTGAGTCAGTGAGGGATCAGTGACCTGTCAGCAGTCTGCAATATGGATATCTAATCAGTGCACCACATACATGAACCCCCGCCTTAGGACATGAGCATATCATTAACTAAAAACTGAAAATTAGGATTGAAAAAGAAGCACAAGATGGATTTCATCAACAGTATCATTTTAATCAGTATAATGGCGCCGGCCTGACAGTGTCTGTAGGTTACTGTGCACAATCCTGCTGACAGGTTCCCTTTAAGTAATGGCTTCTAATATATGACCTCGGTATTCTTTCTAAAAAAAAATGCACGTACATTCAGTCATTTTTAAAAACTGAGCAACTAAAACACCAACATGATTGAAGGATGTAGAACCTTTTCATCATACAATATTATGCTTTACCCATAAAAAAAAAGTCTGTGTGTTGGAAGGGTCTCTTGAATAGGGGTGAAAGGATCCATGGAAGTTTGAAAGTTCAGTTCGGGTACCCGGACTTTTGAACCAGAAAATTCTCTCTGTGCAACAGACTTCCCCCGAACTCCAAAATTGCAATGGACTTCCGAAGAAAGTCATTGTTCGGAGTTTCGCATCGGACACTAAGTGTATGAATGCTGAAGTTCAGGTCCGTTCATCCCTACTCTTGATGATAAGAGTAAATTCACATTGCTCCTTCAGTGTGTGCAGTATACCCTGGTAAAGCTCCCAGTGTATACACTGGATGCTAAAGAGTGTCCTTTTGGCAACCGTTGTTATAGTTTTTTTTCCGTATATCAATAGTAAATGTGAAAATAAGAAACTTTGCAATATATTTTATCAGTGAAGTCTACTTCTGTCTTTCAATCTAAATTTTAGGTAACTGTAGTCTTTTAAACACTAGTATGCCAGAACATGGACAAATATTTGAGATGATGCATCAGTACATCGCTTCGTTAAAAATTTCACACATCCCCTTGAAGATGTCAAAGATAAAATTGAACATAAGTCGTTCCTTTTAACGCATGTTATGTTTTACTTTTTTATATGAGACAAGCAATGCAAATAGTTTGTGTCTAATTTATTGCTTAGGTATAGACATGACCATAAAACCAGCAGGAATTAAACATCAGATATTTTTCCAGTCTGTCTGCTTTGTGTCAGGGTGTTATCTGTCAGTTGTGGTTTAAAGCTAACTAGGAGCAGTCAACCACTTCAGCTCACCATACATGACTTGCATGGTTGTGTGCATTTTTTCATGATCATATTTTTCATTAACTGGTTATTACCATGATTAAAGGAAAAATATCAAAAAGTCAAACTTGAAATTATCATTGCCAGCAGTATTTTTAACTTCTAAGGAAACATCTGCTCTTCCACAAGTATTGAAAAAGATCTAAAATTCATAACCCCCCCAAAAAAATAGACAATTTTTCTAGATACCATGATGGGAGCAATACATACAAATTCATGATAGTCGAAGATAGAGGTGAAAGACAAAGCAGACAGAGCAACCTGGCAGCAATAATCCTCATCCAAAAGGTTATACACATTGAGGTAGGCCTCACCTGTTCTCAATACTATGCTTGCCGAAGATATATGCAACTACATCCCTTTATAGTTGCGTATGTCTGCTGTTATCTTTCACATGAAAAAAATGTCTCTCAGATCTGTAAGTCTTTCTATGCCGACTTGGTTCTCTCCATAGGAAAACTTATCCCTTGAAACGCTGGTCAGAGGCCTCTGACCCAACCAAACTAGTATTTGTGCTTTGCACTGATGAGGTGCAAACACACCAAAACACATCTGCTAATGGAGTTTCTTATTCATATTCTTATCCCAAGTCTTATAGTCAATATTAACTGTTAAGATTGCTACCTCCAATAGGTGGCACTAGAGTTCCTGTCCACTTTCTTTCTGATGAGGCTATTTGCATATCTCAAAGGAGTAGGCATTTTCCTTTGCAACACATACTGTATTTTAAATGTACTTATCTCTTGCCTTTCCCTCACTCCCCCATACTTGCTTGATCTCGTCACTAATAGCACCCCGATACCAGACATGCTGGAGTTAAAGTTAATCCAGAAATGGGAAGATGTAAGTGTGGGTTCTGTAAAAAAAAATGGAGTCTTAGATTTGTGGCAAGGACAAGTTTGGTTTGGGTACTCTGGAAAAGAGGGATCTGATCTGAGGTCTATAGAAAGGGGAAATCTGAGGCGGGAAGCTGTATTAAGAAAAAGGGCTTATCGGGGATCATTATAAATCTAGCATCTCTATTCAGAGTTGGCTAGTCTTGGGTCAGTATTAAGAAGGGCTTGGTATGGGGTCCTTATTAATGGGTTATGTATTCAGAGTTATTTGATATAGGCTCTTTATTAAGGGGGTTGGTAATAAGAGTTACCTTATTCTGCCACTGATCTCTATTCAAGCAATGGTCGATAGGTTACTTTCTATGCTCTCCTCTCTTGCCTAACCAGCTACATGGAGATGATCAAAAAAGGAAGATGCAGTGAACAAACTTTTAGGCAGTTTATTGATTGTACCTTGATTAATGAGGAGATAGAGGAGGCATAGAAGATGAAGGGATGAGGCAGAAGATCGAGGTTGGAAGATAGAGGTGACAGGAAAATCCTCTCTCCAACTCTGATGCATATTTCTGCCAAGATAGCTCAGGAAAGAACAGAATGTGAGGGAACAAGATGGGAGGCGTTACAGAGAGAGAGGCATGGTGGGAAATTACAGCTGCAATACATGAGAACATATATTGTAAGAGTGGCCAGTAGATGGCAGTAAAGGACAACAAACACTGTACAACCAGCATAACATTACATAAAGATATGAGATATTACAGTATATTATATAGTTATATGCTCTGTAGAGGATGGCTAACAGCACAGATCTGGTTTGGAGTCTTTATTAGGAGGGTCTTGTTTCGAGTTTTTATTAAGGGAATATGGTCTGCTGATTTTATTTTTATTTTTTAGGAATCCTAGCCTGAACTCTGCATGGGGACTGCAGTTATGTATGGGATTTAGGGTGTGGTCTACCTCAGTTTCAGGGCTTTAGTCTTGAATTATGTATGCTATTTAATTTTCAAGTACTGTAAATTAGGGACAAGCCCTATTCAAGTTGTATTCAAAGCATAGTTACTGTATGTCAAAGGTATGACATCATATACAAGCAAAATGTGTGCCTGCAACGTGTGCTGCATTCACCGTTGGGAGTACTATTTTTTCATATATAGTACACTGGTGTACATGGCCAGCGACAGCACTCTTGATGGTCCTATATACACAGCTCACCCTGCCTTTCATAAAGCATTCCCTAATAGGAAATCTCAATATGAGCTAAATCAAAAAAATTACTTTAAGGTTATGTTCACATTCCATTTTTTTTGCATTTTTTGAGAGGGTCCACGATGAAAGCACTGAAAAAAAAGTGATCACAAAACACTCAAAAGAATCTTACTATTTTTTCTATGGCAAAACGACCTGCTGTTTATATGCTCAGGCTTTTGTGCATTTTTGAAACGTATCAGGCTTTCAAAAATGGCAAACATTTAAAAGAGGTTTTATGTCCATTCTTCAGGCATTCATATTTTACAACAGAAGTCAAAGGAAAGGATAAAAAATGCCTTGACTAAAAAAGATAAATGAGCAATTTTTCAATGTTTAGAAAAAAAAGCTGCCATTTTATTCATTGCTTAGAGAGTGTAAAAAAACCTTTCAAAAATCATCCCCCCAAAATGTTAATAAAAGCAAAATAATTTTATTTACAGTAAATGGAAATTAAATCTTTAAGAAAAACATGAACAAAAATGATTCATGATTAAAAATAATATAGATAGCATGCCAGAGAACAAGAACGATTCCTCGATGCTCAATCTTTGTGCGGAATCGCGGGAATTCCGCATACATAGGAATGCATTGTTCAGCTTACTTCCCACATGTGGCTATGCCCACAATGCGCAAAGTAAGCGAATCATGTGTGGATGGTACCCAGGGTCTGGATGAGAGGAGACTCTCCTCCAGGCCCTTGGTACCATATCCCTGTAAAAAATAGAATTAAAATAATAGTGATATACTCACCCTCCGGCGGCCCCTGGAGTCCTTCCCGCCACTCACCATGCTCGCTGCATCTTCCAGTCCCAGTAATGCTTTGTGCGAATGACCGCGATGACATCGCGCTCTCGCGAGCGTGACATCATCTCAGGTGCTTCACGCAAAGCATTACTGGAACCGGAAAATGCCGGGAGTGTGGCGGACAGGCGGAAAGGCTCCGGCAGCTGTCGGAAGGTGAAAATATCACTATTTTTTATTATTTTTAACATTCTATCTTTTACTATTGATGCTGCATAGGCAGCATCAATAGTAAAAAGTTGGTCACACTCGTGAAGCGCTATCCTTGAAGAGTGTGATCAACCTGTCAATTACCTTTCCAAGCGATGCTTGAAATCACTTGGAATGCACAAGCATTCTGCAAGCGAAAAATGCTTGCAAAACACTTGTTTTTCGCTGGAAAACGCATGCGAATTCGCATGCGTTTTACCTGCGGCGGGAGTTGCGGAAATATTGCGGAAATTTCCACAGCATTTCTGCAACGTGGGTACAAAGCCTTACAATAATATCAAAAGCTGTGAGATTTCAGAAGTCTCATGCACATGTTTTTTTTTCTGACTTAAGTTGAAAATCTGCAGCATGTCAATTCTTTCAGCGGTTTTGCAGTGTTTTTACAGCATTTCTTCGCCCATGGAAAGCAATGAAAAAGCACCTTTCAGTGGTATTGCTTTATGCACACTTGTGCTTTTTATGTGTTTTTCTTGTTTTGTTTTCTAGACAAGACTGTAAGAAACACATAATGTATCTGGAAAAGATTGCTATTGACTCTGAAAAAAGTGTGAAAAAAAAACAAAAAAACAAAAAAAGTGTGATTTTCATATTTCCCTTTTTACTCACAGCTAGCATCTGGCCACAAGGTTTCTTCATGCAAAGGAAAAAATCGCAGAATTAAGAACAGGCATATTTGCAATAATCCTTGACATCTAAACTATGTGCCTACTCCAAGCTCACACTAAAGCCTGATTAATTCATATGTCCATTTTTCATGTATGTGTTCTGTCTGTGGTTTTCATAGTTAGAACATGTACTCATGGTAATCCATGGACCTATAACCATCTCCATGTATTTTTGCAGATTGTGTGCCCACAAAAATAATCATGGAGTCGCGTTCGTTTTTGAATCAAGCCGTCGATCAAAATTGCGCATACAAGTCTATGGGTCCGTGAAAATCATGGCCGGCACGTGATTTTGGCATCAGTATGCAGTCCGTGCGCCATTCGATAACACTGCAGTTGCTAATAGATGCTTGGTCATTTTATTTGCGGTCATTTTTTTTTTTCAGCTGTTGAAATCACCAATGAAACACTGATGGTAAAAGTAAAACGCTGTCCAAACACTTATAAAATCAGATCCAAAATACTAATGTCAAAAAAATGACAAATGTCTAAATGAGACCTTATATGCTATATTCACATATTTAATAAAAAGTCAAATTTAAACACTTATACCAACATATACAATCCAATAATATGACAAAGTGAAGAGTATCTATAGAAGGTGCAACATTTACAGTCGCATCAAGTCATTGGACACGGACAAAACACAAAACTGTTTTTTTTTAATGGATACCTTTTTACGGCAGTCCACTACAGACTGCAGCCCACCTAAACAATTGATCATGCCCAATGACTTTTTTCCTGTTCATTAACCATTTTTTTTTACCTATGTACATATAGGCTGCTGTGTGGTACAGTATCAAATGCCTTTGCAAAGTCCAGATACTACACCAGCCCGCATGACCAACATCCATGTTCTCATGTTCGTTAACAGATAAAATTGCAGTGTAAAAACAAGCAACTTTGCAAATTACTTGTTATTAAAATCCTCTCCTTTCTCCTAAATATGCAGACTAGCAAAGGTAGATGAACATGCTCAGTTCATACAAGCTCTTTACAAAACAGCTTGTAAGTGCTGCTCTGAGGCTGGAGCACACTTTTAGCTGATGATCCTGCTAGCTTCTGTGGTCCTTCGCTCCTCCAATGATGCATAGGCAAAGTAGGGAGATGGAGATGAGCAGATCAGGCAAAATTAGATTTTGTTGTCTGCATGTTTTTTCGCAGAAGATTCAAAATTCAAAAAGAAGGTATTGTTCCATGAAGCCAATATCAGTTATTATACTCTGGCATCGCTTGAGTCCTGATCCCAGTACATAATAAAGTAATATATAAAAAAAAAATAACAAAGGTCATCATACTCATCCTCCCGACGTCTTGTATATTTTTTCAACCTTTTGATGGCCCATTATGATTCAGAAAAATGGTAGCCAGCATCCGTCATTATGATGAAGACGCAATGAATAGAAATCCAAAAATCCACATTTTAGCAAATGCAGATATTTGTAAAATTCAAGTAAAATTCATTTCCAGTGGAATCTATTCGCTAATCTCTACAGTTTGGGCCAGCAGCACAATGATGCCAATGATAGACACTGTCAGTCAAGCAGTCAAGAAGAAAATACAGGGAGCGGTTACCTCCTGCAGAAAGCAAGAAAACTTAAAGGCAATATAGTATAATAATATAATAATAATAATAATCTTTATTTTTATATAGCGCTAACATATTCTGCAGAGCTTTACAGTTTGCACAAATTATCAGCACTGTCCCTGATGGGGCTCACAATCTAAATTCCCTATCAGTACAGTTGTGGCCAAAAGTATTGACACCCCTGCAATTCTGTCAGATAATACTCAGTTTCTTCCTGAAAATGATTGCAAACACAAATTCGTTGGTATTATCTTCATTTAATTTGTCTTAAATGAAAAAACACAAAAATAATTGTCCTAAAGCCAAATTGGGTATAATTCCACACCAAACATAAAAAAGAGGGTAGACAAAAGTATTGGCACTGTTCGAAAAATCATGTGATGCTTCTCTAATTTGTGTAATTAACAGCACCTGTAACTTACCTGTGGCACCTAACAGGTGTTGGCAATAACTAAATCACACTTGCAGCCAGTTGACATGGATTAAAGTTGACTCAACCTCTGTCCTGTGTCCTTGTGTGTACCACATTGAGCATGGAGAAAAGAAAGAAGACCAAAGAACTGTCTGAGGACTTGAGAAACCAAATTGTGAGGAAGCATGAGCAATCTCAAGGCTACAAATCCATCTCCAAAGACCTGAATGTTCCTGTGTCTACCGTGCACAGTGTCATCAAGAAGTTTAAAGCCCATGGCACTGTGGCTAACCTCCCTAGATGTGGACGGAAAAGAAAAATTGACAAGAGATTTCAATGCAAGATTGTGCGGATGTTGGATAAAGAACCTCGACTAACATCCAAACAAGTTCAAGCTGCCCTGCAGTCCGAGGATACAACAGTATCAACCCGTACTATCCGTCGGCATCTGAATGAAAAGGGACTGTATGGTGGGAGACCCAGGAAGACCCCACTTCTTACCCCGAGACATAAAAATGCCAGACTGGAGTTTGCCAAAACTTACCTGAAAAAGCCTAAAACATTTTGGAAGAATGTTCTCTGGTCAGATGAGACAAAAGTAGAGCTTTTTGGGCAAAGGCATCAACATAGAGTTTACAGGAGAAAAATAGAGGCATTCAAAGAAAAGAACACGGTCCCTACAGTCAAACATGGCGGAGGTTCCCTGATGTTTTGGGGTTGCTTTGTTGCCTCTGGCACTGGACTGCTTGACTATGTGCATGGCATTATGAAGTCACAAGACTACCAACAACTTTTGCAGCATAATGTAGGGCCCAGTGTGAGAAAGCTGGGTCTCCCTCAGAGGTCATGGGTCTTCCAGCAGGACAATGACCCAAAACACACTTCAAAAAGCACTAGAAAATGGTTTGAGAGAAAGCACTGGAGACTTCTAAGGTGGCCAGCAATGGGTCCAGACCTGAATCCCATAGAACACCTGTGGAGAGATCTAAAAATGGCAGTTTGGAGAAAGCACCCTTCAAATATCAGGGACCTGGAGCAGTTTGCCAAAGAAGAATGGTCTAAAATTCCAGCTGAGCATTGTAAGAAACTCATTGATGGTTACCAGAAGCGGTTGGTCGCAGTTATTTTGGCTAAAGGTTGTGCAACCAAATATTAGGCTGAGGGTGCCAATACTTTTGTCTGCCCCATTTTTGGAGTTTTGTGTGAAATGATCAATGTTTTGCTTTTTGCTTCATTCTCTTTTGTGTTTTTTCATTTAAGACAAATTAAATGAAGATAATAATACCAAAGAATTTGTGTTTGCAATCATTTTCAGGAAGAAACTGAGTATTATCTGACAGAATTGCAGGGGTGTCAATACTTTTGGCCACAACTGTATGTCTTTGGAATGTGGGAGGAAACCGGAGTACCCGGAGGAAACCCACGCAAACACGGGGAGAACATACAAACTCCTTGCAGATGTTGTCCTTGAATATTCAGCTGCAATCTCTATTAAACTAACACGAATGACATCGCAGCTCTGCTACTTTTGACAATCTCATCTCTACTAGATCTGCTTGTTCAATCTTAAAGGTTTATTTTGAATCGGTAAAGTATTGACATGTTTATGGAATATGTATCACTTCATGATAGGTGGGGTGCAGGCCAGAGAAAAGTGAGAAGGGAGTGAAGTGCTAAATCAGCTTGGTGGCCCTTCATTCCCAGAATCAGCCAATATCCTTCTGGTTGGACTACTAGTGATCATATATTTATGGCATATCCTAGAGCCATCACTTTCATGATGGAACTACTCATTGAATAGGATTTACTTGGTGAATCTGTTGCATTTATAAAAATTCTGTTTTGAACAATTTCTAAATCTCTCGGAAGTATCATGAGGAAGAGATTATCAAGGCAAACACTTCATAGGCTCCAAACTAGGGAGAGTTTTTTCTGCTGGTTTATCATTAAACAGAAATCATATTATTTTTACCTGCTTTTTTTTCTTTCATTTTTTCTTTTTTTTGCTGAGATCGTATTTTCCACTTTCTTTGTTCTTTTGAATTACCTCGATTACATAGTTAGAAGCGTCTGTTTCTTCAAGAATTCCTTGTACACATGAAACCTTTTTGTTGATACAGTGTCAAAAGGCTGTCAGCAGACCCAGTAGTATTTGGTTGTCAAGGACCACACATGCTTTCTTCTCCACGAAATCATTGCATATTGCTGGTGTGTTGATTTTAAACTTCAAAGGACTTCGAATATTCCTATTTTTTACTTCACTGACACAGATCATTATGCCTAAAGCAACAATAATGGGTGAAAAAATCTGTATAATATACCTGACATCAGTGCTACCAGGGATACGTCTACATATATATTAGAGATCAGAATGATTCTCAGAACCTAGGTCCAATAGCCACAATAAAACTTTGAGGCAACCAGACCAGATGTGGGCAGGTAGCGGGAAGTTGGCAGTGCTCTGGTCCAACTGCCACAAAATACTGACATGGCAGCTTGGAAAGGACCTTGAGAATCATTTGGCTCAACCAAATATTCAGTATATGTACTGTATATGCAGAAATATACACACCATAGCATTGAAATTGCAACAAGAATGAAAGTTGTAAAATCATGGCACACAAAAGATCAATAGACATGATAATGATATGCAAATGATGGAAAAATGGAAACCGAGTTTTCAAAAGATCTCAGTTTATTCAAAATCGAGAATGAGCAAAAGACACATAAATACATTCATTACATGTGTTGGCAAGTTATCAGTGTGGTTGGTTTTGGTTGTCTGAGGAATGTTCTGCCATGCTGAATGTGATTGGGCAATAAAATCACCATGATCCACTACTGGCTGCTCCATTTGCAATTGCCAGCCAATGACTTCCCAAATTTGATCAATGAGGGGCAAGTCCAGAGACGCTGCAGTCCATGATGCACGTTTATTCCACGCAGAATACTCGCAGCAGCATCAGCAACATGTGCTCGGTTGGGTGTTGTTGTGTTGAAAAATGACCCCTGGAACACTTGGAAAAATCGCTATATCACATATACTAGAAACAAATCCATCTAACGCCAAGCTGTTAGTGCACCTGGAGAGGTCTATCTACTGTACACTATGCCACCTCACACTATTAGCAAGGCAGACCAATGAAGTTACCTCATAAAGATCTCTTCATGGCCTTGCCCATGTAATCTCCATACCAGCTTAAAGCTATAATTTCAACCACCTCAAAAAATGCACTCACAAGATTATGCTTTTAAAGGGCAGTATGAATTAGATGAATTAGGCCGGTTTCACATTTGCACTTTATGGCGCAGCGACGGCCTGCGCCCGTGTGCGCCGAACACAGCATGTTGCATTTCGGTGCGCACGGCGCACCTTCAAAAGTGCACAGCGCACGGCAAAATCCTGCTAGCGCACGGCCAGCGCACGATCTGCGCACCCTATGCTAAAGATAGGGTGCGCAGATCGCAAGCGTACATGTGCGCTAGTAGGCGGCGATGACCGGATGGGGCGGGCAGGGAGCCAGCAGGGGGCGGTGCTTAGCGGCGGCCGTGCGCAGGCCGTCGCTGCGCCATAAAGCGCAAATGTGAAACCGGCCTTAGCTGCGTCATTGCAGCCATGTTTGTTTTACTCTGAAACACTAATTTTTAAAGAAAGCATATGGTAATTTGAAAGGTTGCAATGCGGTAAATAACCAGCTCACCTGTCTTGGCTGGTGGTGCATAGGAAGCACGGATTCCGTGTAGTCCCACGCGTGAATATCAAAAAATTGAAAAAATTCCAGCTTCCAAATATGAACAAAATGTATTTATTTATTTTCCAAGCCTTGGAAAATGAACAGCGGATTGTTCGAAACGCGTTGCTACTGATATTGCCATTCTGCACTGATGCGGTCTGTCGGTTGACCTTGATTTTATGCCTAAATAAATTTTGTTCATATTTGGAAGCTGGAATTTTTTCAATTTTTGGAATCTGAAAAGGTGACTGTGAACTTTGCATCTTGGATAATGAGTCCGATGCAGATCCCTTGCAGCATCTCCCCAATCCACTCCCTATGACAGGTCCCTCTCCATACACACATATCCTTATGGTCTTTGGCAAACTTCAGCCTGTCCTTTGCTTCTCATTGATGAAAGGCTTTTTTCTAGCTTTACATGACTTGAGCCCTGCATCTAGGAGCCTCTTATGAACTGTTCTTGCCATGCACTTCACCCCAGCTGCCATTTGCCATTCCTTTTGTAGGTCACTTGATGTCATCATGCGGTTGCTGAGTGACATTTGAATAACATGACAGTCATCCTGGTCAGTGGAGAGTTGTTTTCACCTTTTGTTGGTCTGTAGCTTTGTTGTCCTCAATGTCTGCTGCTTGACCTTGTTGTAGGGGACTGCCATCTTGCTTAGAATTTTTAAGGATGGAGGCAACATGACGCTCACTGTATCCCTCTGCTAGTAAAGCCAGAATTGAGCCATTCTTTGCATCACTCAAGACTTTTCTTTTCGACTCCTTTAGCATGGTTAAAAGTTATTTTTTCATTCCTATTACTTTTGGGATATTACTAGCACTTGTTTTGCCATCCAGCTTGTCCTATTGCAAGAGGATTGTGAACACCACAGCAGGGTTTTTTATACTTTCCTTCATTAAATAAGATATGGTTCAGGTAATCACCTAATCAGAAGCACATTAAGTAGAATGAGGTGTACTCTGGTTGGAATTCAACTGACACTGGATTGGAATGGTTGTCAGACATGTAGAGAAGATGATTTTAATAAAACTGTGCAGTGGTCTCTTAATTTTTGCCAAAGCTGTATATATAACGTGTACCAGTCATTGGCTGGGGACATTTTCAGAAGCGTGCGCACATCCCCTTTAAGAAGCAGGGAGCGTGCGCATGTGCCCTAAGAATGCAATGCACAGGCCCTGGGAGGAGAGAGAATCCATGGGATCATGGATGCGTAAGTGAACATGCCGGCATTCCTGCAGGGGAGAGGAAGGGGACACGTGCAGGGGCGCTGTCGCTGTTGTAACAGAAATGCTGAGCAATGTGTGTTATTAGTGATAGGTTGTACACCGTGTGCAGAATTATTAGGCAAGTTGTATTTGAGAGGATTCTTTTTATTATTGAATAACAACTATGTTCTCAATCAACCCAAAAGACTCATACCAGTCATATGTAAAAGTTTGGGCACCCCTATTAATGTTAACCTTTTTTCTTTATAACAATTTTGGTTTTTGCAACAGGTATTTCAGTTTCATATATCTAATAACTGATGGACTCAGTTATATTTCTGGATTCAAATGAGGTTTATTGTACTAACAGAAAATGTGCAATCTGCATTTAAACAAAATTTGACCGGTGCAAAAGTATGGGCACCCTTATCATTTTCTTGATTTGAACACTCCTAACTACTTTTTACTGACTTCCTGAAGCACTAAATTGGTTTTGTAACCTCATTGAGCTTTGAACTTCATAGCCAGGTGTATCAAATCATGAGAAAAGGTATTTAAAGTGGCCACTTGCAAGTAGTTCTCCTATTTGATTCTCCTATGAAGAGTGGCATCATGGGATCCTCAAAACAACTCTCAAATGATCTGCAAACAAAGATTATTCAACATAGCTTTTCAGGGGAAGGATACAAAAAGTTGTCTCAGAAATTTAACCAGTCAGTTTCCACTGTGAGGAACATAGTAAGGAAATGGAAGAACACAGGTACAGTTCTTGTTAAGCCCAGAAGTGGCAGGCCAAGAAAAATATCAGAAAGGCAGAGAAGAAGAATGGTGAGAACAGTCAAGGACAATCCACAGACCACCTCCAAAGACCTGCAGCATCATCTTGCTGCAGATGGTGTTACTGTGCATCGGTCAACAATACAGCGCATGCATAACGCCTTTTTGTATGACCAAACAACTCAATTTTTGTTTCATCAGTTCACAGGACCTTCTTCCAAAATGTAACTGGCTTGTCCAAATGTGCTTTTGCATACCTCAGGCGACTCTGTTTGTGGCGTGCTTGCAGAAACGGCTTCTTTCGCATCACTCTCCCATACAGCTTCTCCTTGTGCAAAGTGTGCTGTATTGTTGACCGATGCACAGTGACACCATCTGCAGCAAGATGATGCTGCAGGTCTTTGGAGGTGGTCTGTGGATTGTCCTTGACTGTTCTCACCATTCTTCTCTGCCTTTCTGATATTTTTCTTGGCCTGCCACTTCTGGGCTTAACAAGAACTGTACCTGTGTTCTTCCATTTCCTTGCTATGTTCCTCACAGTGGAAACTGACTGGTTAAATCTCTGAGACAACTTTTTGTATCCTTCCCCTGAAAAGCTATGTTGAATAATGTTTGTTTTCAGATCATTTGAGAGTTGTTTTGAGGATCCCATGATGCCACTCTTCATAGGAGAATCAAATAGGAGAACTACTTGCAAGTGGCCACTTTAAATACCTTTTCTCATGATTTGATACACCTGGCTATGAAGTTCAAAGCTCAATGAGGTTACAAAACCAATTTAGTGCTTCAGGAAGTCGGTAAAAAGTAGTTAGGAGTGTTCAAATCAAGAAAATGATAAGGGTGCCCATACTTTTGCACCAGTCAAATTTTGTTTAAATGCAGATTGTACATTTTCTGTTAGTACAATAAACCTCATTTGAATCCAGAAATATAACTGAGTCCATCAGTTATTAGATATATGAAACTGAAATACCTGTTGCAAAAACCAAAATTGTTATAAAGAAAAAAGGTTAACATTAATAGGGGTGCCCAAACTTTTACATATGACTGTAGATATCAAAGCTTAATATTTTTGGAAGTTGGAGTGGGTTTTTTTTGATTTGTCTATCTTAGGAGGTTATCTGTTTGTGCAGGTACCGTATATACTCGAGAATAAGCCGATCCGAGTATAAGACGACCCCCTAATTTTGCCACAAGAAACTGGGAAAACTTATTGACTCGAGTATAAGCCTAGGGTGGAAAATGTAGCAGCTACTGGTGAATTTAAAAAATAAAAATAGATACCAATAAAAGTAAAATTAATTGAGACATCAGTAGGCTAAATGTTTTTGAATATCCATATTGAATCAGGAGCCCCACATAATGTTCCATACAGTTCATGATAGCCCCATAAGACGCTCCATACAAAATAGACCCCATATAATGCTGCACAAAAGTTAATAATGGCCCCATAAGATGCTCCATAGAATAATATGCCCCATATGCTGCTCCATTAAGGTTATGGCCCCATAAGATGTTCCATAGATTTTGCCCCATAAAATGCTCCATAGATTATGCCCCCATATGCTTCCCCCATAAGATGCTCCATAGATTATTCCCCCATATGCTGCCCCCATAAGATGCTCCATAGATTATGCCCCTATATGCTGCCCCATAAGATGCTTCATAGATTATGCCCCCATATGCTGCCCCATAAGATGCTCCATAGATTATTCCCCCATATGCTGCCCCCATAAGATGCTCCATAGATTATTCCGCCACATGCTGCCCCCATAAGATGCTCCATAGATTATGCCCCTATATGCTGCCCCCATAAGATGCTCCATAGATTATGCCCCCATATGCTGCCCCCATAAGATGCTCCATAGAGTATTCCCCCATATGCTGCCCCCATAAGATGCTCCATAGATTATGCCCCTATATGCTGCCCCATAAGATGCTCCATAGATTGTGCCCCCATGTGCTGCTGCCACTGCTGCATCTAAAAATAAAAAGAATGACATACTCACCTCTCCGTCGCTGGGTGTCAGGTGCCGGTGTCACTGCTGGCACCTGAGATATTCACCTGTCACCCGGTCCATCGCTACTTTCTGCTGTCTGTCATGTCATCTGTCAGTGACATTCAGACTGCAGGGGGCACGGCGCACACTAACCACGTCACTGCGCCCTCTGCTGTCTGAACGTCACTGACAGATGACGTACCAGACAGCAGCAAGCAGCCATGGACGCAGGACAGGTGAGTATTGCTATACTTACCCGTCCTGGCGCTGTCTCTTCAGCCCCCAGCTTCTCCGCGATCTCCCTTCCTGCCTTCAGCGGTCACGTGGTACCGCTCATTAAAACTCATGAATATGCGCATATTCATGAGTTTAATGAGCGGTACCATGTGACCTCTGAAGGCAGGAAGGGAGATCGCGTAGAAGGTGGGGGCTAAAGAGACAGCGCCAGGACGGGTAAGTATGACCTGACACCCCCGCCCCCCCTCTGACCTCCTGGTGTATATGACTCGAATATAAGCCAAGAAGGGGACTTTCAGCCTAAAAAAATGGGCTGAAAATCTCTGCTTATATTCGAGTATATACGGTAGCTATTACAGTGCAGAATTATTAGGCAACTTAATAAAAACCAAATATATACAGTGCCTACAAGTAGTATTCAACCCCCTGCAGATTTATCAGGTTTGATAAGATGCAAATAAGTTAGAGCCTTCAAACTTCACACAAGAGCACGATTTATTAACAGATGCATAAATCTTACAAACCAAAAAGTTATGTTGCTCAGTTAAATTTTAATAAATTTTAAACATACAAGTGTGGGTCAATTATTATTCAACCCCTAGGTTTAATATTTTGTGGAATAACCCTTGTTTGCAATTACAGCTAATAATCGTCTTTTATAAGACCTGATCAGGCCGGCACAGGTCTCTGGAGTTATCTTGGCCCACTCCTCCATGCAGATCTTCTCCAAGTTATCTAGGTTCTTTGGGTGTCTCATGTGGACTTTAATCTTGAGCTCCTTCCACAAGTTTTCAGTTGGGTTAAGGTCAGGAGACTGACTAGGCCACTCCAACACCTTGATTTTTTCCCTCTTGAACCAGGCCTTGGTTTTCTTGGCTGTGTGCTTTGGGTCGTTGTCTTGTTGGAAGATGAAATGACGACCCATCTTAAGATCCTTGATGGAGGAGCGGAGGTTCTTGGCCAAAATCTCCAGGTAGGCCGTGCTATCCATCTTCCCATGGATGCGGACCAGATGGCCAGGCCCCTTGGCTGAGAAACAGCCCCACAGCATGATGCTGCCACCACCATGCTTGACTGTAGGGATGGTATTCTTGGGGTCGTATGCAGTGCCATCCAGTCTCCAAACGTCACGTGTGTGGTTGGCACCAAAGATCTCGATCTTGGTCTCATCAGACCAGAGAACCTTGAACCAGTCTGTCTCAGAGTACTCCAAGTGATCATGAGCAAACTGTAGACGAGCCTTGACATGACGCTTTGAAAGTAAAGGTGCCTTACGGGCTCGTCTGGAACGGAGACCATTGCGGTGGAGTACGTTACTTATGGTATTGACTGAAACCAATGTCCCCACTGCCATGAGATCTTCCCGGAGCTCCTTCCTTGTTGTCCTTGGGTTAGCCTTGACTCTTCGGACAAGCCTGGCCTCGGCACGAGAGGAAACTTTCAAAGGCTGTCCAGGCCGTGGAAGGCTAACAGTAGTTCCATAAGCCTTCCACTTCCGGATGATGCTCCCAACAGTGGAGACAGGTAGGCCCAACTCCTTGGAAAGGGTTTTGTACCCCTTGCTAGCCTTGTGACCCTCCACGATCTTGTCTCTGATGGCCTTGGAATGCTCCTTTGTCTTTCCCATGTTGACCATGTATGAGTGCTGTTCACAAGTTTGGGGAGGGTCTTAAATAGTCAGAAAAGGCTGGAAAAAGAGATAATTAATCCAAACATGTGAAGCTCATTGTTCTTTGTGCCTGAAATACTTCTTAATACTTTAGGGGAACCAAACAGAATTCTGGTGGTTTGAGGGGTTGAATAATAAATGACCCTCTGAATAAACTTTTCACAATTTAAAAAAAAATTAAACAAAGAAATAACATTCTTTTTTGCTGCAGTGCATTTCACACTTCCAGGCTGATCTACAGTCCAAATGTCACAATGCCAAGTTAATTCCGAATGTGTAAACCTGCTAAATCTGCAGGGGGTTGAATACTACTTGTAGGCACTGTACCCATCTCACTTGCTTATTTTCACCAGGTAAACCAACAGAGCAACACAAAATTTAGAAATAAACATTTCTGACATTCAAAAACAAAACAGAAAAAATCAATGTCCAATATAGCTACCTTTCTTTACGATGACACTCAAAAGCCTTCCATCCACAGATTCTGTCAGTTGCTTGATCTGTTTATGATCCGATGTGCGGAGAGGTGTAATGTTTTCCCTCCCTGTAGATCTCACATTTTATGCGGGACCACAGGTTCTCTATGGGGTTCAGATCAGGTGAACAAGGGGGCCATGTCATTATTTTTTCTTCTTTTAGACCTTTACTGGCCAGCCACACTGTGGAGTATTTGGATGCATGTGATGGAGCATTGTCCTGCATGAAAATCATGTTTTTCTTGAATGATACAGACTTCTTCCTGTACCACTGCTTGAAGAAGATGTCTTCCAGAAACTGGCAGTAGGTCTGGGAGTTGAGCTTCACTCCATGCTCAACCCGAAAAGGTCCCACAAGTTCATCTTTGATGATACCAGCCCATACCAGTACCCCACCTCCACCTTGCTGGCGTCTGACTCGGAGTGGAGCTCTCTGCCCTTTACTGATCCAGCCTTGGGCCCATCCATCTGGCCAATCAAGAGTCACTCTCATTTCATCAGTCCATAAAACCTTAGAAAAATCAGTCTTAAGATATTTCTTGGCCCAGTCTTGATGTTTTATCTTATGTTTCTTGTTGAAAGGTGGTCGTTTTTCAGCCTTCCTTAGCTTGGCCATGTCCCTGAGTATGGCACACCTTGAGCTTTTTGATACTCCAGTAACGTTGCAGCTCTGAAATATGGCAAAACTGGTGGCAAATGGCATCTTGGCAGCTTCATGATTGATTTTCCTCAATTCATGGGCAGTTATTTTGCGCCTTTTTTTATCAACACACTTCTTGCGACCCTGTTGGATATTTGCCATGAAACGCTTGATTGTTCGGTGATCACGCTTCAAAAGTTTGGCAATTTCAAGTCTTCTGCATCCCTCTGCAAGACATCTCACAATTTTTGACTTTTCAGAGTCTGTCAAATCTTTCTTCGGACCCATTTTGCCAAAGGAAAGGAAGTTGCCTAATAATTAAGCACACCTTATATAGGGTGTTGATGTCATTAGACCACACCCCTCCTCATTACAGATATGCAAATCACCTGATTTACATAATTGGCAGTTGGCTTTCAAGCCTATACAGCTTGGAGTATGTCCTACTCCAAGCTGTATAGGCTTGAAAGCCAACTGTCAATTGTATAAAAGGGATAAAAAGGATAATGTGATCAAAATACTCATTTGCCTAATAATTCTGCACCCAGTGTTTTCTGCCTAGCAGCAGGGAGTTAATAGGAACATTTAGGGTTAATAGTTGGGACTAGCCGAGAGTGAAAAGTGCTGAAGTCATTTTTATGGATACATTTCTATTGTAAACCTAGTAAACTGTACTTGATCATGTACATTTTTTAGCATAGGTGTATGAAAGCAGCTTGCACACGGATGTCACACAGATGTAAAAAACTGACACATGAATGGCACATGGATAAAAACTAGAAATAAATTGAGTTTTCTGGATGAAATAGACTTTTTTTTAATTTGGTCATGTATATAACTGTGTGTGTCTGCTGTATACTACTCTTATGTATGGCTGTCCTGTGGAAGGAGTGAACGTGACTGAAATGCGTTGACAATAAACCATCATACTACATTCAGCTGTGGATATCATCCTTCCAGTAAGGGCAGATCACTTACATTTCCGTGGCAAGCTAAATTGCTATTATGTTACTGGAAACACTCACCCCAGTTTGGCTTTCTACTCCTTTAGCTAACAGCAGTGAACTTACATGTCGATTTTATCCAATTTTTCTCATTAGAAGATGCTTCTTTTTAGGTGTTAGGATAGAAAGATGGAAGGAGAACAAGCACAATAGGGTCTTATCTCAGTAAAATGGCTAGATTGAGGGCAATGGTGCTTACCTGGTAGGGTTGTGTGATCACAACCACTAAAATGGCTCAAGGCTGCTACAGACCCATGGCTTGGAGAACATCAAAGAATAAAGTAAAATGGGATAAATCTGCGCTGCCGGTAAATGATGATGGAAAAGGAGTCATGAATCAAGGAATGCAGTTTATTAGTTAATGCTTTTCGATGTGCCACAGTGGTTTGTCATAATGAAGAAGTGTGACACTTGGAAACACGTTGACTAGTAAACCGTAGAGTTGAGCGAAACGGGTCGAAAAATTTCAAAAGTCGGGTTTCATGAAATTCGTGATTCTGTAGGGAGATCGTTAGGCAGGGAAGAAGACAAAAAAACTGCTTCTGCTGCTAGCGATTTGGCCTGCACAACACACCAGTCACTGTGTGTGCAGTGCAAGGGGAGGCTATATAGTGGTGTATCAGTGGTGTTGGTTGTTGGGCTGCCTTCTAAGGCTTCCTGACATTCCTGCATTGCTGTTTACCCACTGCTCCGCAAACTGCTTTTTTAAAAGCAATCCCAATTTTTTTTTTTTGTCCTGCTGAGAAGAAAAAAAAACTGCTTCTGCTGCTAGCAATTTGGCCTGCACAACACACCAGTCACTGTGTGTGCAGTGCAAGGGGAGGCTATATTGTGGTGTATCAGTGGTGTTGGTTGTTGGGCTGCCTTTTAAGGCTTCCTGACAGGCTGGCATTGCTGTTTACCCACTGCTCCGCAAACTGCTTTTTTAAAAGCAATCCAATCTCCCTTATCCTCTAGTCACTTTTGTCACAGCTGTGCCATCGAGCCTGTCACATAGCGCTCAGATATTCATTGGGCCTCACACAATCCAAAAGTGTCCAGTGTCCAAAAGTGTGTGCAGAGATTCAAAATCTCCCTTATCTTCTAGTCACTTTTGTCACAGCTGTGCCATCGAGCCTGTCACATAGCGCTCAGATATTCATTGGGCCTCACACAATCCAAAAGTGTCCAGTGTCCAAAAGTGTGTGCAGAGATTCAAAATCTCCCTTATCTTCTAGTCACTTTGGTCACAGCTGTGCCCTCGAGCCTGTGACATAGCGCTCAGATATCAGTGGGCCTCACACAATCCAAAAGTGTCCAGTGTCCACAAGTGTCTGCAGAAATTCAAAATCTCCCCTGTCCTATAGACACCTTGTACCTTGTTTTACATTACTATATAGTTTGTTGGATTTTGTCTACATTTCTACCAAAAATGAGGAAGGCTGGTGGAAGAGGCCGTGGAATTGGGCGGGGGTTGGCAGCTGGTAATGATGGTGTTGGTGGTGGATCTAATGGTAGTGGCAAGAGCAAAATAGGACCGAATGCAGGAGGTGTTGAGCCTGCGTCATCGTCTGGCTACATAAGGCCTCGAACGCTTAGTTTTCTAGGAGTTGGCAAACCGCTTTTAAAGCCAGAGCATCAGGAAAAAGTTTTGTCTTACATTGCTGACTCAGCCTCCAGCTCTATCGCCTCCTCTTCTTCAGTTGTAAAAAGTAAAAGCACTGAGTCGTCATTGGAGGCTCATGTTCATGAACCACACCTTTCCTTGTGTCCTTCACCCCAACCAAGATTGAAGGATGATGCAGGCCATACTACTGATTACTCCATGGAGCTGTTTTCACATACCATGCCTGGATTATCAAGTCAAATGGTGAATTACCCAGGCCAAGATGAATCTGACATGGAGTGCACTGATGCACAGCCGCTGATGGATGATTCTGCTGGTACATTCACTCAGAGCACTACATTGTCCTCGCAGTGTACAGAGCCAGATTCTGACCCTGATGAGACTCAGGTGCCCCTTCCCGCACACTATACCACCATACACGGTGACACAGAGGAAGGTGCACATGACATAGAAGAGGAGGTGATGGATGACCCAGTTGATGACCCAGATTGGCATCCATTGGGGGAAGAGGGTGCTGCTTCCAATAGCTCAGATGAGGAGCATCCACAGCAGACATCGACATCGCAACAGCTGTTATCTGGCAGGCCCGGAGCACTCCAAAGACAGGTTCCAAACATCAAAAGAGTTGCTGGACAGCTTGTCCAGAGGGTCAAAAGATCACAGCGTACTAGGCCGCAAAATGTCTGACAAAGTAGGAAGAGTGCAGTGTGGCACTTTTTTGAACAAAATCCTCATGATCAGGCCAAGGTTATCTGTAAGAAGTGCGCAAAGACCTTTAGCCGAGGGAAAAATCTGAAAAATTTGAATACCAGTTGCATGCTTAGACATTTAACCAGCATGCACTTGCAAGCGTGGACACAACACCAAACCTCAAGTGCCACATGTGCAACTGATCACAACGAAGGTAGTCAGCAACGCTACATTGTTTCCCCCACTGTAAGCCCACCGGTTAGCACAGCAGCAAATGTTGAGGTGTCGTTGCAAGGCCACAGCAGTCAGGGAATCCCACTGTTATATCAACGAAAGACTGATTCTAGGCCATCAGAAAGAACACCAACTCCATCACCATCATCAACCCTCTCTCAGTCCGCCCTGTCCACCGCTACTTCCACCATATACAGCTCTCAAGTCCAGCTCACCCTCCCAGACACTATGAGTAGGTCAAGAAAGTACTCAGTCTCTCATCCGCGTACACTGGATTTGAACGCCCACATTGCCAAACTAATCTCGTTTGAGATGATGCCCTTTCGGTTGGTGGAAAGCACTGCTTTCCGCGAACTCATGGCCTATGCAGTACCACGCTATGACCTACCCAGTCGCCACTTCTTCTCTCGCAAAGCCATCCCAGCCCTCCACCATCATGTGAAAGACCGCATTGTCCATGCACTCAAGCAGTCAGTGAGCGGAAAGGTGCACCTCACAACTGATGCATGGTCCAGTCGGCATGGCCAGGGCCGTTACGTGTCCATCACTGCGCACTGGGTTAATGTGGTGGATGCAGGGTCCACAGGGGACAGCGGTGGTGGGACAGTGCTGCCAAGCCAACGGTATAGGAAACGGCTGTAGGCGTTCGATCCTCCTCCTCCTCCTCCTCCTCCAGAAGCGAAAGCTCGTCCACAGAGCGCAGTCGTACGAGCACTCCATCTGCAGCTGCCACTGTTGCACACGAGGTGTCCCCCTATCGAGCAGCTAGTGGAAAGCGTCAGCAGGCTGTGTTGCAGATGATGTGTTTGGGAGACAGACACACCGCCGAGGTGCTGGCCGAGTACTTGAAGCGACAAACTGAGTCATGGCTGGGCAGTGTACATCTTGAGGCAGGCAAGGTAGTTAGTGATAACGGCCGTAATTTTGTGGCAGCCATAGCCCTTTCAAAACTCAGCCACATACCTTGCTTGGCTCACACCTTGAACCTGGTGGTGCAGTGCTTCCTCAAAAATTATCCGGAGTTAACAGCCCTGCTCCAGAAGGTGCGAAGACTGTCCGCGCACATCCGCCGGTCGCCTGTACACTCCGTTCGTATGCAGAAGCTGCAGCGATTGCTCCACCTTCCCAACCACCGCCTCATTATCGACATTACAACAAGGTGGAACTCCACCCTGCACATGGTGGAGCGGCTGTGCGAGCAGAGGCAGGCCATAATGCATTTGTGGGAGGATACACGGCCAGGCACTTTGAGAGCAGACATGGAGTTGACAGGTGTGCAGTGGTCGAAGCTGAAAGACCTCTGTAAAGTCCTTCAGTGTTTTGAGGAATGCACACGGCTGGTAAGCGCAGACGACGCCATCCTAAGCATGAGCATCCCACTTATGCGTCTGCTCATGCAAACTTTGACGCACCTTAAGGAGCAGGCGTCTGCAGCCAATGTTGATGAGGAGGAAGAGGAGGAGGGAATCCTTGATGACATTCAGCCATTGTCTGCTCAGGGACCTCTCCTGGACGAGGTGGAGGAAGAAGAGGAGGAGGAGGATGATGATGGGGATGATTACTTAGGGGAGGAGGATGCATCTCGTGGGGCAAGTGAAAATGTTGGCATGGCAAGGTCTGGTACAGGGTTTGTGCGTGACTGGAGGGATGTGGATTTGCCAGAAAGTGCTCCTCCACCCAGCACTCGCAGTGCATCATTGACACCGGGAACATTGGCCCACATGTCAGATTATGCCTTGCAGATCCTAAAAAGGGACCCCCGCATTGCCAAAATGATGAACGATGACGACTACTGGTTGGCCAGCATCCTGGATCCACGCTATAAAGGCAAATTACAAAACATCATGCCACAGGAGAACCTTGACCTAATATTGGCTAATAAACATGCAACTCTGGTAAATCGGTTGCTTGAGGCATTCCCAGCACACAGCAGCGGTGATGGTTCTCACACGAGCCGTACGGGCCGGGGGCAGCTTGGCAGAGGTGTTCGTGGTGCACACAGCAGAAGTGGCGTTGGAGACAGGGGTTTCATGACAATGTTGTGGACTGATTTTTCAAATACCGCTCACACAACTGGTAATACTGCATCGATGGAAAGTGACAGGAAACAGCAGTTGTCAACTATGGTTACAAACTACTTTTCCTCCCATATCGATGTTCTCCCACACAGGTCATTCCCCTTTGACTATTGGGCCGCTAAACTGGACACCTGGCCTGAATTGGCCCAATATGCCTTACAGGAGCTCGCTTGCCCAGCTGCAAGTGTGCTATCGGAAAGAGTCTTCAGTGCAGCTGGATCAATCCTGACAGAAAAAAGGACCCGTCTGTCAACCCAAAATGTGGATGATCTAACCTTCATTAAAATGAACCATGCATGGGTTTCCAAGGATTTTGTCCCACCTTCCCCTGATGACACATAGGGTGACAGAAAAATGTCTTGCTTTGGTCTACCTCTTCCTGGGACTTCACCTATTTCGCCTTTTGCATCAGCTGAATGTCCAACATCAACATATGCCACTTTCTAAAACTCCCTAACTGTGCTGGCTCCCCCCCCATGGCCGGGGTCACCACCTAGCGCACGACACCGTGCGAGTGCCGTTGCCCTGGACAGGTGGGTAGGCCGACTCTTGGGCGCGGGCACTGGCACAGGGTCCCTCATAGTGCAATCAAGTGTCTCTGACGGTGTTGGTGCACACCCGCCATCAGACACACCGCTGTACTATGAGGGGCCCAGTGCCAGTACCGACGCCCACGAGTGGGCCCCCCTTGCTTGGGCAGGGCCCCAGCATTTGCAATCTTTACCTCTCCCTGCTCCTCCTCTGTGTAATCTGGACCGTCAAATCCATACTGTGCCTGACACCGTCTGAGCCTGCCTCCTGATGTATAGACATATATTTTGAATGTGTACGCTATCCATACATGTTATCCGGGGAAACGGTACCCTTTCTAACCTTTGTGCAATCACGTGCAATCCATACTGGGCCTAACACCGTCTGAGCCTGCCTCCTGAGACATATATTTTGAATGTGTACGCTATCCATACATGTTATCTGGGGATACGGTACCCTTTCTAACCTTTGTGCAATCACGTGCAATCCATATTGGGCCTAACACCGTCTGAGCCTGCCTCCTGAGACATATATTTTGAATGTGTACGCTATCCATACATGTTATCCAGGGATACGGTACCCTTTCTAACCTTTGTGCAATCACGTGCAATCCATACTGGGCCTAACACCGTCTGAGCCTGCCTCCTGAGACATATATTTTGAATGTGTACGCTATCCATACATGTTATCCAGGGATACGGTACCCTTTCTAACCTTTGTGCAATCACGTGCAATCCATACTGGGCCTAACACCGTCTGAGCCTGCCTCCTGAGACATATATTTTGAATGTGTACGCTATCCATACTTGTTATCCAGGGATACGGTACCCTGTCTAACCTTTGTGCAATCACGTGCAATCCATACTGGGCCTAACACCGTCTGAGCCTGCCTCCTGAGACATATATTTTGAATGTGTACGCTATCCATACATGTTATCCGGGGATACGGTACCCTTTCTAACCTTTGTGCAATCACGTGCAATCCATACTGGGCCTGACACCGTCTGAGCCTGCCTCCTGATGTATAGACATATATTTTGAATGTGTACGCTATCCATACATGTTATCTGGGGATACGGTACCCTTTCTAACCTTTGTGCAATCACGTGCAATCCATACTGGGCCTAACACCGTCTGAGCCTGCCTCCTGAGACATATATTTTGAATGTGTACGCTATCCATACATGTTATCCAGGGATACGGTACCCTTTCTAACCTTTGTGCAATCACGTGCAATCCATACTGGGCCTAACACCGTCTGAACCTGCCTCCTGAGACATATATTTTGAATGTGTACGCTATCCATACATGTTATCCAGGGATACGGTACCCTTTCTAACCTTTGTGCAATCACGTGCAATCCATACTGGGCCTAACACCGTCTGAGCCTGCCTCCTGAGACATATATTTTGAATGTGTACTCTATCCATACTTGTTATCCAGGGATACGGTACCCTTTCTAACCTTTGTGCAATCACGTGCAATCCATACTGGGCCTAACACCGTCTGAGCCTGCCTCCTGAGACATATATTTTGAATGTGTACGCTATCCATACTTGTTATCCAGGGATACGGTACCCTTTCTAACCTTTGTGCAATCACGTGCAATCCATACTGTGCCTGACACCGTCTAAGCCTGCCTCCTGAGACATATATTTTGAATGTGTACGCTATCCATACATGTTATCCGGGGATACGGTACCCTTTCTAACCTTTGTGCAATCACGTGCAATCCATACTGGGCCTGACACCGTCTGAGCCTGCCTCCTGATGTATAGGCATATATTTTGAATGTGTACGCTATCCATACATGTTATCTGGGGATACGGTACCCTTTCTCACCTTTGTGCAATCACGTGTAATCCATACTGGGCGTGAGAACGGCTGACGAGCTGTTAAGCAAGCTACAGCACCTGTGGTTTGCACACATAAGTTTTTCATTTTTTCAGGAATGACGGTTAGGCCTAATTCTGGAACTGCGGTTGACCTGCACTTACTGGGAAATCATTGTTCGCGGGTAATAATTGTAATCAGTGATCCCCATCACTAACGTTGTTCAGCGGGTTATCTGCACCTGTAAGCGACAAACGCTGGCCTTTTCAGTGTAGCGCACATGCAGCCACGGACATGTAAGAGCATGACACACCAGTTATTGGCCAATCTCATGTGCCAGAGCCTCACGTGTCCCTCTAGTAAGCCGGACTCGGACCGCGGGGCATGACGGAGTCTCGTTCGTTAACGGAATTAAGCTTGCAATGTGTGCATCTGTTCTGTAGCTGGCATGGTTGAGGTTTCCCAGGTGGAGTCGAATTTAACCGTAGGCTCCACTCCTGGTGGTGCCCTTCTGGACATTCCTTTAAGGTTCAGCTTTGCAACCATACTGCCCACGTAAAGCAAACACTTTGCCTTCATGAACGCTGTTTGGAGGGTCATGACTCGTGGGAATAACGCCGCCCAATCAGTTAACCTGCTAGAGAGATCCTTCGTTGCTCCCAAGCATGACATCACACTCCCTAGGAAGAAGGTAATGCCACTGTGGCGACCGTACTCCTGGGGGCGACACAAGTGCACTGATGTCCAGCCACTGCTCGATGAATCTGCTGGTACATTGACCCAGACCACTACATTCCCCTCGCACGCTACACGGCCTGAATCTGACCCTGATGAAACTCAGGTTACCCTTCCCATATACAGTTCCATCTTACACGGTGACAAAGAGGAAGCTGCAGATGAAAGTGCAGGTTCGGCCCACCCGCCATCAGACACACCACCGTACTATCAGGGGCCCTGTGCCAGTGCCGTCACCAACGAGTGGGCCCCCCCTGCTTGCCCAGGATCACAGCACTTGCAAAGTTGAAATACTGTGCAGTGAGATGGAAGATGGGGACGACGAGGAGTCCAGACAAGTACAGGGATTCCCTAGCGAGGAGACTTATTTGATTGTTTTCAATGTTGGGACAGCAATTTTTGGGGAGCACTATACTCTGGAGAATGATAGATGGGGCCCACCATACACTGGAACATTCCAAAGGTGGACATCATACACTGGAGCAGCATTTACAGGGCCCATTATACACTAGAGCATTAGAAATGGGGCCCATTATGTTTGGAGCATTATTTGGGCCCATAAGACAGTGGAGCTTCATCCATGGGGACCAACATATACTGTAGCATTATGTGGAGCTCATCATATACTGTTTCAAACATTATATGGGACCAATGATTCTGTATGGAGAAATAGATGGGCCTCGTCATGAGATGTAAAATGTGAGGTATTTTTCATTGTACTATACCGCTATTTCTCTGCCGTATCGGAGCATGATGAGTTGTGGTATGTGTTAAAGGGGCGCTCTTTCGCTCAGGGCACATGAAAACCTGGAGCCAGCCCTCCCCCCCCCCACAACTTTAGCCAAATAACCCCCATTTTTCAGTGCGTAACTTGTATTATGAAGTTAATTAAGGTTGACAAGCTTAAGTAAGAAGAATTGATGCTTTTGGCATTCAAATGGGCACTGTAGGTGTGTTTCCTGTCCTCCTCTCAATGTCGACTTTTATTCCCCATTGACTTACATTGGGTTTCGTGTTTCGGGACGACCCCGACTTTTCCCTATATTCGGACGATCTTGCTCGACCCGACTTTTGGAAAAGTCGGGTTTCACGAAACGAAACTCGACCCTAAAAAACCAAAAGTCGCTCAACTCTAGTAAACCGTATTCCTGTATTTCTGACTCCTTTTTCATCATCATTCGCTGGCAGAGCAGATTTAATCCATTTCATTCCAATTTTTTTTTAATCTCTTTAGGTGTTAACATCAGTGGTCGGCCTGGACGCTGGAATGGTTGCAGTTCCATCTTTATTAAAAAAAAAACATTATCACTTTTGCTACAGTATTCTGACTGATAAGTAAAACTTTGTCAACATTCTTGTAACCTTAACCTTTATTGTTTAAAGAAATAATTTTGCCTCTCAGGTCTTGTGTAATTTCTCTTCCATGTGGTGCCATTGCTGAAAATGTGAAATGGGAAGCGGTTTTCTTTGTAATGCTCTTTTCCCTTTTATTTCAGCTAATTATTCATCAAATTCCACATGAGCTTCACAGTAACATTCAAGAAAAAAGATATGCTCTCCAATCTTTTTTATTTAATATAATAATAATAAATTTTATTTTTATAGCGCCGACATATTCCGCAGCACTTTACATTTCAGAGGGGATTTGTACAAACAATAGATATTACAGCATAACAATAATCACATAGATTATAACAAATACCAAGAGGAATGAGGGCCCTGCTCGCAAGCTTACAGTCTATGAGGAAAGAGGTAGACACGAAAGGTGGGTGGTAACAGTTGCCCTGATTGTATGGACCAGCCATAATGTTAAGTGTGTAACAGTATGGATGCAGAGGGCTAATGGATGCATAAAGCATGTGGGAACATGATGCGGGGAACCTGGTTATGGTAATACTTTTGTCTGTGCCACACAGGGATAGATTAGGTTAATATTTTAAGGCGATAGGCCAGTCTGAATTAATGCGTTTTCAGGGCACGTTTAAAATTGTGGGGGTTGGGGACTAATCGTATTGACCTCTGAAGTGCATTCCAAAGAATTGGCGCAGCACGTGTATAGTCTTGAAGACGGGAGTGGGAGGTTATGATTATTGAGGATGCTAACCTCAGGTCATCAGCAGAATGGAGGGTGTGGGTAGGATGGTATACTGAAACAAGGGAGGAGATGCAGGGTGGTGCTGAGCCATGGAGGGCTTTGTGGGTGAGGGTAATAAGTTTGTACTGGATTCTGGAGTGGATGGGTAGCCAGTGTAATGACTGGCACAAGGTAGAGGCATCGGTGTAACGATTGGCGAGGAATATGATCCTGGCAGCTGCATTCAAGACAGATTGGAGGGGGGAGAGTTTGGTAAGAGGGAGACCGATTAGAAGGGAGTTACAATAGTCGAGACGAGAATGAATAAGAGAAACAGTAAGAGTTTTTGCAGAGTCAAAAGTAAGAAAAGGTCGAATTCTAGAAATGTTTTTGAGGTGCAGATAACAAGAGCGAGCCAGTGATCGGATGTGGGGGACAAAGGAAAGCTCAGAGTCAAGTATGACCCCAAGACAGCGGGCATGTTGCTGGGGAGTAATAGTAGAACCACACACGGAAATGGCAATGTCGGATATAGGTACATTAGTAGCGGGAGGAAACACAAGGAGTTCAGTCTTTGACAGGTTCAGTTTCAGATTTAGTGAGGACATGATGTTAGACACAGCATTTAGACAATCGCCGGTGTTTTCTAGAAAGGCTGGCGTGATGTCAGGAGAAGAAGTGTATAATTGGGTGTCGTCAGCATAGAGATGGTACTGGAAACCAAATCTACTGATTGTTTGACCAATAGGGGCAGTATACAAAGATAAGAGGAGGGGGCCTAGGACTGATCCTTGAGGAACCCAAACAGTAAGGGGAAGATGAGAGGAGGAGGAGCCAGCAAAAGATACAGTAAAGGAGTAGTCAGAGAGATAGGAGGAGAACCAGGAAGGAACGGTGTCCTTGAGGCCAATGGAACGGAGCATAGTGAGGAGGAGCTGATGATCCACAGTGTCGAATGCTGCAGAGAGATCCAAGAGAATTAGCATGGAGTAATGACCATTTGATTTAACTGTTAGTAGATCATTAGAGACTTTAGTGAGGGCAGTTTCAGTAGAATGTAAAGAGCGGAAACCAGATTGGAGAGGGTGGAGAAGAGAGTTTTCTGAGAGATAGCGGATAAGACGGGAGTGGACCAGGTGTTCCAGGAGTTTAGAGATGAAGGGAAGATTAGAAACAGGTCTATAGTTAGCGGCACAGTTTTGGTCGAGGGATGGTTTTTTAAGTAATGGATGTATGATGGCATGCTTAAATGAGGAGGGAAAGATACCAGAAAAGAGAGAGAGGTTAAATATTTTAGTTAGGTGAGGGGTGACAGCAGGGGAAAGGGGCTGGAGTAGATGTGACGGAAATGGGTCACTGGTGCAAGTGGTTGGGCGAGTGTTATGAATGAGTCACCAAAGGAGGAAAAAACAAAAATACAAGCAAATTCCAGAAAACCGGAGAGGTTGGTAGCTATCGGATTGCAGACCCCTGGTCCTATCCACAACAACTAACAGTAGCCGTGGGGGGTTCCTACAATGCCCTAAACCCCTAGATCACAGCCGGAGAACTAAATAGGCCTTAAGAAAGAAAGGGGAAATCTAAACTGCCCCAGAGCAGACCCCAAAGCAATAGGCAGCCCCCAACATATAATGACGGTGAAGCAAGATGAAAACACTAACACAGATAGAAAGATAGGTTGAGCAAACGATGGGGCCCAAGCTAACTAAAAAGGACAGGATAGAAAAGCTGCTGTCTGCAATCCGCAAAAAACCCTACCAAAAAATGTCCCAACTGTCTGATAGGAAAAACAGGCCCTGAAGTCGCTAGGACTTCAAAAAGACTATATCAGCACTCAGGTAAATTCTGAAGACAGAGCCAAGAGACAAACTGATCAGAGACAAAAATGGAACTCAGCACACCCCCGACCGGGGATGGCTGAACTCCAAAAAACAAGGTAAACAAAACAAAACTAATAAGTTCAATAGCAGAGCAAAAACGTATCTTTGGGAAGCAGGAATCAGACTGGTCTCCAAGAACCCAGCAGAGAAATCACCAGCGACTCAGAAGGGCGTTGGCTGCCTTATATCCAGTCAGCAGTTCCTGTTACCCAGTCATCATCTACCAGATCAGGTGTTTGGTAATCAGCCTCACTACCTTCCTTCACCAGAAGAGGGAGTTCATCAGACATCGACGGTGAAGGGGAAAATGAACTCACAACAGGCGAGAAGATGCAAGGAGCCTGCTTACTTCTTCTTCTGTGACTGGTTCAAAGTCAGAGAGTGAGTTAGATGCAGTGGGGGAGGGAGGACAGTGCATGGTATGAGGTGATTGGGAGATAATTTCCTGTCGGATCTGGTCAATTTTTTCTTTGAAGTAATTGGCCAGATCGTCAGTTTGAAGCTCCGTGGTAGGGGCCTGCACTCTTGGGTTGAGTAGAGAATGAAAAGTGTCAAAGACACGTTTCGGGTTATTGGACAGTGAGGTGATGAGGGTGTTGAAATAGGTTTGTTTTGAGAGGTGAAGGGCAGTGTTGTATGTTCGAAGCATAAACTTATAATGGATGAAATCTTCGGGCAGGTTGGATTTTCTCCACAGACGTTCGGCGCACCTGGAGCACCGCTGCAGGAAACGTGTTCGCAGGGTGTGCCAGGGTTGTCACCGTCTGTGTTGTGGTGTTCTATGTATAGGAGGAGCAAATTCATCCAGGGCACTTTGAAGTGTTTCATTGTAATGCTTCAATGCAGAATCAGGACATGAAAGGGAGGAGATAGGGGCCAATGAAGTGTGCAATTTCTTCATAAGTTTCTGGGTGTTAATGTCCTGTATGTTTCTATAAATATGGGCAGTGGGGGTGACCTGAGCAGCCTGGCAGTTTTTGATAGAGAATGAAAGAAGGTTGTGGTCAGAGAGTGGGAGAGGGGAGTTTGCAAAATCATCCACTGCACAAAGTCGAGAGAAGACCAAGTCGAGGGAGTTCCCGTCTTCATGCGTTGGAGAATTAGTAAGCTGCAAAAGGCAAAATGAGGAGGTTAGAGATAAAAGGTGAGTAGCAGATGGGGAGAGTGAAAGAGCAATGGGGATGTTGAAATCGCCCATGATGAGGGTAGGGATGTCACAGGAGAGAAAATGTGGAAACCAAGTGGCAAAATGATCCAGGAACTGATGGGAGGGGCCGGGAGGACGATATACCACCGCCTCTCGCATGGAGAAGGGGGTGTAGAGTCAGATGGCATGGACCTCAAAAGAAGGGAAGACTAGTGAGGTACTTGAGGGATAACCTGAAAGGTACATTTTGATGATAGGAGCAGACCAACGCCTCCACCAGCTCTACTGTCTGATCTTGGGGTATGAGAGAAGTGTAGTCCCCCGTATGAAAGAGCAGCAGCAGCGGTAGTGTCTGACTGCTGGATCCAGGTTTCAGTAAGAGCCAGGAGGTTAAGAGAATTAGAAAGGAAAAAGTCATGAGTGAAGGAGAGTTACACATAGCGATATCGCTAAAGCGTCACCGATTTTCTGACGCAGCAGCGATATTGCTAGCGATATCGCTACATGTGATACTTACCTCTGACCGGCTCCCCCGCTGGCTATCACTGATCGGCGAGAACGACCTGGGCTGTTTTTCGTCAGCGGCTTCCTGCTGGCGCCAACGAGCGACACGTGGACGCAGGCGGAGGACGTAATCATCGCCACGTCTGACAGGTAAGTATTGACCGCTGCTGCATCGCTGCTGAGATCTGCCTGTTTGGCAGCTCACTAGCGACCATTTTGCGATGCACCAGCGATCCTGACCGGGTCATATTGCGGTCAGGATCGCTGGTGCATCGCTCAATGTAATAAGGCCTATAGTTGTCTGTGTGTTGGACACCTATTTATTGAATAATTACACTTAACTGTGGTTGAATTCTTGTTAATTAAAATTTTGTAGTCTAAACCTTAGCTTTACTCCTGAGACTTTTATTGGGGTGTACTCATTTTTGCAACATGGTCTTAAATGATCTTGTTCGTAAAATTACTTTTTTGGGGTTTGCAAAAATACATATCTTGCTTGCAATCCATGGCCTATATTTGTGGGAGTATTTTGCAGTATGGAATCCCATGTTGATTCTGAAAGGAAACTGAAGGTTTTCTGACACATCTGTTGATGAGTACTCATTTATGCTGAGTACTGTATTCTTATATGTACTTGATTTCTTTACTTATAAACAGTAGGTATAATTATATATACACACTGACACAAAAATCCTTTTAATTAGTGGAACAAAACATTTCAGTTGGATTTACAGTTGATCTTCCCTGTGCTACATAGAAAGAAGAAGCCACATTTCCCCTTTGAGCCTGCAGCCCCTTTTGTTTTCCTAAGGGTGCAGGGATAATGATGACAATCTTGGTTTAACTCACCTTTCTCCGGCTCTGATCTTCCACTCCCATACTGAATACGTATGGGCATGAGATTGATAAATAAAGTTCAAATGAAATAGATGGAATTAGGGTGATCCAAAGTGGCTGAGAGCTTGACTTGAGCATGTAGTGAGCTTTAGTGCAAAGAACTATTCTAGCCGTACTGTAGTTCAATTTTAACTTTGCAATATAGAATCATAGAATCATAGAAACGTAGAGTTGGAAGGGACCTCCTGAGCCATCTGCTCCAACCCCCTTCTCAAATATAATGCGTATTTCATCCCATGTTATGTCAAAACAAAAACCAAAATGATACACTGTGTGCATTGTTTTAGACACTGCTCCAACAAACATTGCCAGGGTGTAGCTATGGGAGTGGTGCAAAGGCAGAATTCACCCCCATGAAAACGCAATAAACCGCATGTCACAGTGCACACTGTACCATTGTCTTCAGGGGAAGGTATTTGACAGTCTTTGTCATACCCTCACAAGGATCAAGAATATGCCTTTATTAGTCCTTCTATTAGTAGGCGGCATATCTTGTAAAAACTTTAAAGGCCCATTTAGATGGAACTTTAAAGTTCCTGATTATCTGCTCATTTGGATGGGCAGATAATCAGGAAAGAAACATTTCTAGTTACAATAGGCTCCCTCTAAACATGCCAGCAAACACCCAACAAATGAGTAAAGGCCCCGTCTCACATAGCGAGATCTCTGAAGCGTCACCGATTTTGTGACGCAACAGCGACCTCTCCAGCAATCTCGCTACATGTGACACATAGCGGCAACCGGCCCCCCCGCTGGATATTGCTGATCGTGCTCGAATGTCCTGGGCCATTTTTTAATCGTCAGCGTCCAGCTGGCCAGCGTGCATCACTGTGTTAGACGCCGATGAGCGACCTCATTGGCGAAGCAGAACTCAAGGACGCAGGCTGGAATCGTTCAGAAAAGCTGCTGTATGACAAGGTCCCAACGACCGCTGAGGTCGTTATACGGATCGCCGTATCGTTGCTGCGTCGTTGAAGAGATCTGCCTGTTTGACAGCTTACTAGCGACAATGTAGCGACGCACCAGCGATCCTTACCAGGACGTATCGTTGTCGGGATCGCTGGTGCGTCGCTATGTGAAATGGGAAACACTTGTTTCTCGGGTGCAGTGATTTTATAGCTGGCGGTTATGCTAAGGCCGGCATTGTGCTGTTTAAACCCCATGTAAGTGAGGCGAGCTTACCTTGGTTGAGATAACAGCTAGGATCTCCCAATTCAATGTTACAGTGCGCTTATACTTTATCTCCCAAATACAATAAGCACAGTGGCATGACTCTGAGGCTCTCACACAGGCGATTTTGAAAAAATGCTTCATTTTTTACTATGTTTTATATTACTTTTTTGCTGCTGCGTGATACACAAAGTGGATGCTGGCTTTTCCTCTACTTCACTTGAATGTTTGAAGTCAGTGGCTCTTTTTGAGTAAAGGGGGTTTTACACATAGCGATATCGCTAGCGATATTGCTATAACGTCACCGATTTTGTGACGTTATAGCAATATCGCTATGTGTGATACTTACCTCCGACTGGCTCCCCCGCTGTCCATCGCTGATCGCGCGAGAATGTTCGGCTCCATTTCTCATCGTCAGCTTCCTGCTGTGACGACGAGCGACGCGTGGAGGCGGGCAGGAGGACGTCAGGATCGCTGTGTGTGAAAGGTGAGTATCGTGCGCTGCGTCGCTGCTGCATCGCTGTGAGATCTTTCTGTGTGACAGCTCACTAGCGCTCATTTAGCGATGCACCAGCGATCCTGACCGGGTCGGATCGCTGGTCGGATCGCTGGTGCATCGCTAAATGTAAAAGGGCCTTAACACTCCATGCTATAAGGTTGACGTTTGATCGGTCTGTTTGTGAAATCTTTCTCCCAAAGACCTCCATTGTTTTTTTCTTTGTTCTGAGATAAATATGTACATGTAAATCCTCTTTCAGACGTTTCTGTTTTTTTCCTTATGCAAAAAAACCAGTCGATCAGAGTTTAATCAGTGTTTTTTTTTTATCAGTTTTCTCAGTGTGTCAGTTTTTACCATCAGACTTTCGTCAGAGTTTCCTCAGTTTTTTCAGATGAAAAAAAATAGGTGTTTCTAAATATTTTCATATAAAACAGTCCGTGTAAAAGGGGAAGCACATGGATGGCATCCGACTGCTGTCTAATTTTTTTCACAGACCCATGGACTTGGTAAGTAGAGATTGATCTGAGACTTGGATCAAACCCTAACAAGTCTCAGTGATTTTTTGCGGGAAACTCGGTTTGCAAATGAACAGCCCCATAACCTATAATACATACAGTGGCATGCAAAAGTTTAGGCACCCCTGGTCAAAATTACTGTTATTGTGAACAGTTAAGCAAGTTGAAGATAAAATGATCTCTAAAAGGCCTAAAGTTAAAGATGACACATTTGTTTTGTATTTTAGGCTAAAAAGTAATACACATTGTAATTTTTTCACATTTTAAAAATTACAAAAAGAAAAATGGTCCGATGCTAAAGTTTGGGCACCTTTGGAGATTTGTGTGCTCAGATAACTTTGACCAAGGTTTCAGACCTTAATTAGCCTGTAAGGGTTATGGCTTGTTCACCCTCAATGTTAGGAAAGGCCAGCTGATGCAGATTTCACAGGTTTAGAAACAAATAGCCTCCTCTAACCTTGTGCAAAAAAACAGCTACCATGGGTTCTTTTAAGCAGCTGCCTAGCACTCTGAAAATGAAAATGGTGGAGGCCCACAAAGCAGGAGAAGGCTATAAGAAGATAGCAAAGCGTTTTCAAGTTGTCCTTTCCTCAGTTCAATATGTAATTCAGAAATAGCAGTTTACAGGAACAGTGGAGGTCAAGATAAGGTCTGGAAGGCCAAGCAAAATTTCAGAGAGAGCTGCTGTAGGATTGCTAGAAAGGCATATCGGAACCCCCACTTGACTGCAAAAGACCTTCAGAAAGATTTAGGAGATTCTGGAGTTGTGGTAATGGTTCTACTGTTCAGAGACACCTTATCAAATATGGCCTTCATGGAAGAGTCATCAGAAGAAAACCTCTCCTGCACCCTCACCATAAAATTCAGCATCAGAGGTATGCAAAAGAACATCTAAACAAGCCCAATGCATTTTAGAAACAAGTCCTGTGAATCGTTGAAGTTAAAATAAAACTCTTTGGTCGCAATGATCAAAGGTATGTGCAGAGAAAAAATTGCATAGAGTTTCAGGAAAAGAACATCTCTCAAACCATTAAGCATGGGGATGGATCAATCATGCTTTGGAGTTGTGTTGCAGACAATGGCACAGGGAACATTTCACAGGTAGAGGGAAGAATGGATTCAATGAAATTTCAACAAATTCTTGATGCAAACATAACACCATGTGTATTTGAAAACAGGATGGCTTCTACAAATGGATAATGATCACACACATCAAAATCCACAATAGACTACCTCAAAAGACGATAGCTAAAGGTTTTTCAATGGCCCTCACAGTCCCCCCAATTCGATCATCATTGAAAATCTGTGGCTAGCCCTCAAAATAGCAGTGCATGCAAGACGACCCAGGAATCTCACAGAAATGGAAGAATTTTCCAAGGAAGAATGGATGAAAATCCATCAAACAAGAATTGAAAGACTCTTGGCTGGCTACTAAAAGCGTTTACAAGCTGTGATATTTTTAAAAGGAAGTGCTACTAGGTACTAACTATGCAGGGTGCCCAAACTTTTGCATTGGCCTATTTTCCTTATTGTAATTTTTAAAATGACAATAT
Organism: Dendrobates tinctorius; assembly: GCF_039654945.1. Classification (NCBI taxonomy): domain Eukaryota; kingdom Metazoa; phylum Chordata; class Amphibia; order Anura; family Dendrobatidae; genus Dendrobates; species Dendrobates tinctorius. The sequence continues at coordinate 36,486,561 of NW_027361829.1, forward strand.
ATAATTTTTTTGGCCTAAAATACAGAAAAAATGTGTCATCTTTAACTTTAGCCCTTTTAGAGATCATTCCATCTTCAACTTGCTTAACTGGTCACAATAACAGTAATTTTGACCAGGGGTGCCCAAACTTTTACATGCCACTGTACAAGCTCTATCTGTGAAAAATGCAGATATGACTTGTTCGAGAAAAGCTGACATCTGATCAAGTCCTTCATGTATCTTAAAGGGGTATTCCTATCTCCCAGATCCTACCCCAAATACTGTATGTAGTAGGTTTAATAATAATAAAATTAGCAAACAACTCCAATTAGAAAGGTAGTATAGTTTTTCTAATACGCTAGGTCTCTTTCCACATGTGCAGGTGGAGCACCCCACAGGGCCGTGGGTTACTCGGTACTGGGCCAGTCAGGTTCTTTACAGGGAATGTCACAGTGGTAGTGGCCCGGTTTGTGGCCCTGGGTATCCAGTAAAGATGGATGTTTAATGGGGAGAGATGATGGGAAAATGGTAGGGAAATGGGAAAGTTTCTTGTGACACCACCCGTGGTATTCGGCAATGATAGACGACGCTACGATGCAGAACCTCTGGGATGGTGTTAGGGCAGCAGAGATGGTGAAGCTCTCCATGGGCAGAGCTGTGTCCGAGGGCAGTTAATATGTTATCAATTGAGCTGGTGACGGTGATGGTGAGTGTGGTGTGGAGCAGGCGAGGCACAAAAGACACGAAGGACACAGCGGGGTGCAATTTCACAGTTTTTACTCATGATTCTTTTCTTATGCACACGGTGACCCGCTTAGCACTGTGTCCTCCGGGGGAGGGGTCCAGCAAACTCCCAAGTACATTGGGAACACTTTTTCAGGACTCCCTTTGATGTTAGCCTTTCTTCTGTCCGTCTCACTGCGCCAATCTGTATCTCTTTTACCCTGTGCCTTTGCAAACAGTGTACCCAAGCCAGCAGCCATGGACCTCACTGGGTGACATGGGTCAGGCCCCGGGATCCTCTATAGCTGCCCTTTTCAAAGAATGCATGCGGTTGCGGCTGAGGTACTTACAGTAACCTCAGCCTCTGACTTGCTAGCTGAGCCACGTTTGAAATTCTCAACTAACTTAGGGGCCGGTTCCCCCACTGTGGCCTGGTCCTTCCACATCTGGATACGGGCCCCACAGGTGGCTCTCCACACTACCCATGCCCCAAGGACCCCTTCTATTCTCCTAGGAGCTTCCTTCCATCTAGATGTGTCTCTCCGACCCTTATTCTCCCCACTGCTCCTCTGCTGTCCCGTCACCGACTGACTGGATCTTTCCAGAACAATCCTTTTACCTCAGCCTTAACTCCGCCCACTAACTGTCACCTAACTGTCACTGATTGGATGTCCTTTATCACATCACTCACTAGCCCCACCCCTTCTCTACCTTTCCCCACTGACTCCCCAACACCCTTTCCTAGCCAGCCTGGGATGAGGCCATCCTCCCGCAGGGTACACCCAGATGCCCTGACTGACCTGGTGTGTGTTGGGTGCGAGTGTTAGGAGTCCTGGCTAGTGCTCCCTCCTTACCTGAGGGTGGGATGCCACACCTCTGGATGAGGTGCAGTACCTCTGTGGCGACTAAACCCTCAGGGGCGCCACACAGGCTATGCAGGACCTTAGCTATCCATGGTTATGGCCACTAATATAGTGACAGTTAGCTTGTTGCTAGTGGTCATAACCATGAATATATAAGGTCCTGCAATGCCTGCACATGAGGAAAGAGACCTATCATATCAGAAAAACTATACTACATTTCTAATAGGAGGTCTTTGCTTATATTATTATTACAGCTACTAAATATTGGGATAAGATCTTGGAGATGGGAATACTCCTTTAAGTTTTTTCTATGTTGCTTTTTCACATTGCAAATTATGTAAATCTAAGCACAATGATGGACTCACATGATTAACTAATCTCAGGATATACTTTATAATGTGAAGTACCAAAAAATGCCACCACAAAACACAAGAACCAAAAAGCAAATACGAAAAAAAAAACACTAGAAAAATATTTGCTGAATCCTAGTATTGGAAATTGCAATTTCAAAGATGGTTATAAAAGCAATCTAGCGAACCTCAATATACAAGCTGGGTAACTATTTTTGGAACTATCCATTACACGAACAATACCTAATGTGAAAATTACCACTGAAGAAAATCCATCAGCAGGTTTTTTATGTAATCAGAGAACACCAAGATTTAATGTCTGAGAGGCTGATTCAAGTGATATGTCACTTACTGGGATGATTGCTGTTTAAATAAAATCAATATTTTATCAGCTGGAGATTAACACTACTGGACTAGGTGTCTCGTGCCTCCAAGTCAACTGCTCTTTGCAATCAAACCCTTAACACTGATTAGCAGCTTTCTGTCAATGGACAGTGTACACGTAAACCTATCAATCAGTGATGTAGGTTCTACAAGGCTTAAGCCCCCTTCTCACATAGCGAGATTGCTAGCGAGATCGCTGAAGCGTCACCGATTTTGTGACGCAACAGCGACCTCGCTTCGATCTCGCTACGTGTGACACGCAGCGGCGACCGGCCCCCTTGCTGGATATCGCTGATCGTGCTCGAATGTCCTGGGACATTTTTTCATCGTCGGTGACCCACTGGTCAGCGCGCATCACTTTGTTTGACGCTGACGAGCGACCTCGTTGGCGACACAGAACTCAGGGTCCCAGGCGGGAATCCTCTGAAAAGCTGCTGTGTGACAAGGTACCAACGACCGGCGAGGTTGTTACACGGATCGCCGGATTGTTGCTGCGTCGCTGAAGAGATCTGTCTGTTTGGCAGCTTACTAGCGACCATTTAGCGACGCACCAGTGATCCTTACAGGTCGTATCGTTGTCGGGATCGCTGGTGAGTCGCTAAGTGAAGCGGGACCCTTAGCATTTGAAGCACTGCTACATCTGCAGCAGAGAAAACTAAGTAGACTCACTGTTTGGATCAAGGTCTCTTTTCCTACATCATGCTGTATGAGATAGAAAAAACCTGGTGACATGGGAAAATACACAAATACAAATGTATAATAATTTATCAAACACCGTAAAATACTGGTCAAATGAGGGATGGAGACAGAAGATGGGGGTGTAATTGTAAAAGGTATTTCTAGTTTGCCATTAAAATGTAGCCCTAATTAATCAACATTGGCATTTAGGACGCCAGTCTTGATGACGGGTGCATTAAGAAGCATGAGCAAAAGTTTGTGCGAAAAGTTTTCAACATTTCAAACAGAATTCTGATGCAAACTGTTTAATGAATCCGGCTCTTAGTTCCTTTTGACTGGAGAATCTCGTTGTGTAGATGAGGAATAAGTATAATTTGCTGAGTAAAAATGAAAAAGTCACAATGCCAGTCCAGTGCTAGTCTAGACTGGTGCAAGGCTACTATGTAAATGACAGCTTGCTAAAGCGGGAGTCACACATAGCAATCTCGCTGGCGAGATCGCTGCTGAGTCACAACTGTTGTGACCAGGGCCGGCGTTATGGGCATGCAGACCAGGCAGCTGCCTAGGGCCCCCACTCCTCCAGGGGCCCCCATCCAGCGGCACATCACACAGCCGCTCTGGGGCCCCTGTGAGGCAGGTGGGCCCGCCTGCCCCCAGCGCCGACTCCCGCCGCCGCCGCACTGAAGAAGGCAGTGATGGAGGAGAGAGCGTCAGCTGACGCTACCTCTCCCATCATTCCCTGCTCTGCCTCTGACACAGCAGGGGCGCAATGACGTCATCGTGCTCTCACTGTGAGCCAGACAGAGCAGGAGGCGACAGGAGGAGACAGGAGCAGCCAGCAGCGCAGGCACGAGGAGAAGGTGAGGAGTGTTTTTTTTTGTTAATCAGTGTGAGTACTGGACTGTGTGGCCACTCTGGGGGGACTATATACTGAGCTCGGCTGTATCATACCATGCTGGGGGGGCTATATACCATGCTGGGCTGTATCATACCATGTTGGGGGGGCTATATACCATGCTGGGCTGTATCATACCATGCTGGGGAGCTATATACCATGTTGGGCTGTATCATACCATGCTAGGGGGGTTATATACCATGCTGGGCTGTATTATACCATGCTGGGGGGACTATATACCGTGCTCGGCTGTATCATACCATGCTGGGGGGGCTATATACCATGCTGGGCTGTATTATACCATTCTGGGGGGGCTATACACCATGCTGGGGGGGCTATATACCATGCTTGGCTGTATCATACCATGCTGGGGGGGCTATATACCATGCTGGGCTGTATTACACCATTCTGGGGGGGCTATATACCATGCTGGGCTGTATCATACCATGCTGGGGGGGCTATATACCATGCTGGGCTGTATCATACCATGCTGGGGGGGCTATATACCATGCTGGGCTGTATTATACCATGCTGGGGGGGCTATATACCATGCTGGGCTGTATTATACCATGCTGGGGGGCTATATACCATGCTGGGCTGTATTATACCTTGCTGTGCTGTATTAAACCTTTCTGGGGGGGCTATATACCATGCTGGGCTGTATTATACCGTGCTGGCCTGTATTATACCATTCTGGGGGGGGCTATATACCATGCTGGGCTGTATTATACAATGCTGGGCTGTATTATACCATGCTGGGCTGTATTATACCATGCTAGTGGGGCTGTATTATACCATGCTGTGCTGTATTAGACCATGCTGGGCTGTATTATACCATTCTGGGGGGCTATATACCATGCTGGGCTGTATTATACCGTGCTGGGCTGTATTACACCATTCTGGGGGCTATATACCATGCTGGGCTGCATTATACCGTCCTGGGCTGTTTTATACCATTTTGGGGGGGCTATATACCATGCTGGGATGTATTATACCAAGCTGGCCTGTATTATGCCATTCTGGGGGTTGCTATATACCATGCTGGGCTGTATTATACCATGCTGGGCTGTATTATACCATGCTGGGGGGGCTATATACCATGCTGGGCTGTATTATACCATACTGAGCTGTATTATTCCATTCTGGGGTGCTATATACCATGCTGAGCTGTATTATACCATGCTGGCCTGTATTACGCCATTCTGGGGGTTGCTATATACCATGCTGGGCTGTATTATACCATGCTGGGCTGTATTATACCATGCTGGGGGGCTATATACCATGCTGGGCTGTATTATACCATACTGAGCTGTATTATTCCATTCTGGGGTGCAATATACCATGCTGGGCTGTATTATACCATGCTGGGCTCCATCATACCATTCTGGGGGGGCTATATACCATTCGGGGCTGTATTATACCATGCTGAGCTGTATTATACCATTCTGGGGGGCTATATACCATGCTGGGCTGTATTATACCTTTCTGAGGGGCTATATACCATGCTGGGCAGTATTATACCATGCTGGGCTGTATTATACAGCCCACCATGGTATACAGCCCAGCATGGTATACAGCCTGTATACCATGGTGGGCTATATACCATGCTGGGCTGTATACCATGGTGGGCTGGGCTGTATACCATGGTGAGCTGGGCTGTATACCATGTGGTGCTGAGCTATATACCATGTGGTGCTGGGCTATATACTATGCGGCTGTGTTATATACCATGGGGGGTACATTTTACATTATATTCTATAGGGAGAAGCTGTGTTATATAATATGGGGGGCAACATTATATACTATGGGGAGATGGGCTGTATTATATTCTATTTGGGGCTACATTATATTCTATGGGGGCTGTATTATATTTATTATATTCAATGAGGGCTGCATTATACTATATGAGGAGGGCTACATTGTATTCTATGGAGGGGCTACATTATACTATATAAGGGGCTGCATTATATCCTATGAGGGGGTTGCCATATATTCTATGGAGGGGCTGCATTATACTATATGGGGGGTGGGGCTGCATTATATTCTATGGGGGGTTACATTATACTCTGTGGAGTGGCTGCATTATACTCTGGGGTAGCTGCATTATTCTCTATGGGGTGGCTGCATTATACTATAAGAGGAGGGCTGCATTATATTCTATGGGGGTTACATTATATTGTATGGTGGGGCTGCATTATACTCTGTGGGGTGGCTGCATTATGCTCTATTTGGGTGGCTGCATTATACTATATGTGTGCTGCATTATACTGTAACGAGGACTATGGGGAATACATTATATGAAGAACTATGGGGTGCATTATGCTATGGGAAGTGAATTGTACTACATGGGTGACTATGGTGGTGCATTATACTATATGGAGAACTATGAGGAGTGGGTTATACTATATGGAGGACTGAGCAGTGTATTATAATATATGGAGGGCTATGAGGAGTGTAATACACTATATGGAAGACTGAGGAGTATATTATACTATATGGAAGACTCGAGCAGTGTATTTTAATATATGGAGGGCTATAAGGAGTGTATTATACTATATGGAGGACTGAGGAGTGTATTATACTATATGGAGGACTATGAGGCAGATTATATTATATGGAGGACTCTGGAGTGTAAACTGTAGAAGTGCTGCTGATGACATGATACTGTATGGTGATCTGTTAGGGTGTGTGCACACGTTGCGGATTAGTCTGCGGCTTTTTCTACAGAGAATCCATATCTCTTGGCAGAAACCGCAGGGTAAAACACATGCATTTTTCCTGCGGATTCCTAGTATGTGTACAGCGGATTTGATGCAGGTTCTAGTGCGGTTTGTCAGTGCGGATGATAGAGAGATTGATTGATTTGTATGTCCCGGAACGTACACTGCAGCTGCGGTTCCGCAAAAAAGAAGTAACATGCTGCGGAAAATAAACCGCAGCAAATCTGCGTGGAGCATGTGCACGGCGGATTTGGTTTTCCATAGGTTTACATGGTACTGTAAACCTCATGGAAACTGCTGCAGATCCGTAGGACCAAATCTGCTGCGGATCCGCAGCAAAAACCGCAACGTGTGCACACACCCTTAGTGATCCATTAGTGATCGTTCTGTCCCCATCATTCTTTCTCAGACGGTGGAAAGAGGCCGGGAAACAAGAATTGAACGACTTCTTCAATTTTGTCGATCATTTAGCGACCTGAACTCAGTGTATGTAAATACAATCGAAATGCTTCTGTGTGATGTGCAGTATGTTAGCATTTGGGGCCCCATTTTAAACTTTGCCTAGGGCCCCACTTTGCCTAAAACCGGCCCTGGTTGTGACACAACAGCGATCTCACCAGCGAGATCGCTGTGTGTGACAGCGATCAGCGACCGGCCCCCCTGCCGGTATCGCTGATCGCTGCAAGAAACCTCTGGACATATTTTTGGTCGCTGGTCTCCCGCTGGCCAGCACGCATCGCTGCGTGTGACAGGTGGGAGACCAGCGATCAGCTGTAAAAAATAATAAAAAAAATAAAAAATATTGTTATTCTCACCTTCCGACGTCCCGCGCAGCCATCCTGCCTCTCTCCACGCTCCGGTCCCAGTGATCCTTTGCACAAATGACCGCGAGACGTCGTGACATTCTCGCGGTCATTCTCGCAAAGGATTACTCTATTTTTTTACAGGGATATGGCATCAGCGCTAACGAACACAGCGATGCCGGGCGCTCGGCATCGCTGTGCTGATCGCTGGTGAAGCTGTCTGTGTGACAGCTCACCAGCGATCACATAGCGACTTTCCAGCGATCCTGACACCTTGATATCGTTGTCGGGATCGCTGGTAAGTCGCTATGTGTGACTCCAGCTTTAGGGACATGGACCTTCATAAAAAAGTCAGTCTTTTGCCCTGAATCCAAAGTATCCCCCTCTAAGAAAGAGCTGGTGAATAGAATTAGTGACATTTGCATTGAACATGCTGAGTCCATTGTTGGTGCTGATGTAACAAGCCATTGTATCTTAAAACAAATAATGGCACCTGCAATTAAAAGTTCCCAGACATCAAAATTTGTAACACAAATGTTGGTTTGTCTCCTGTTGTTATAGTGCCCTCCTTGGGGCCAAATAGTGACAGGCACCCCAGAGAGCAGTCTATAAAAGGTCTTTATCTCAGACTATGTTATTATAGAAGATTTAGATTCTTATAACCATAAATATTTCCTTTTGAAGTAGCGTGCGCCAAGGAAAGCCATGACGAGAAAATGATGTCTTGACAATAGTAACCATGGAAAAGAACAAGTTAAAAGGGAGCATTTAAACTCATAACTAAGCTCCTTGAATTACAAAAAAAAAGATTTTGTACTTCATTGTTTTGTGGACCATGGGCCATGGGAACTTTGGCATGCAAAGCATTTAGGGAGGTGCATGGCATCATGCAGAGAGTAAATGGTTCAATCTATTAAAGGCCTGAGACTGTCCACATGAAGGGACCCAGCCAGTGTTTATTGACCTGTCATGAAATATTTCTGGAACCATAAAAATAGAGATGTGCGTATTGCTGAAAAAGCGAAAATCTTCTGCTACACTGAATGTCACGTCTGATACGTTTACTGGTGCGGGTTGAAAAATATTACAGTGATAATACAGGACTGCAGACAGAAGATGCCTTAAAAATTCAGCAGAGAAAACAAGAACATACCATCACCAAGCCAAAAGTGGACAGTTTTTGCTTTCATAATTTTTCTTCCTACTCACCTAAGTATTCCATTTTTAATACAGTTCCAGAGGTATGGGCCTTTTTTTATCTGTTCCTGATATTAATGGTCTTTATAAGGGGAATGTGTTTAGGCAGCTATATATTATTATCCTCTGAGCACCGCCCCCTTACTAAAGACCATAAAAAGCAGCAATAAAAAAATGTCCCATATCGCTGGAACTGAATGGTAGATTTGAATAAAGCAAAACAGGAATACCCAAGGGAGCAATGGCAAACAAATCAGAGCAAAAACTGGTCCTCTTTAAGGTGATCATCATATATATGAATATATTTGTGGTAATCTGTTCTCAGACCTGTGTAAATCCATTCAATTAGAATTTTCTGCGTGCAATGCTATGACTGGACTAATATTACATGGCAACTACTTACTATATATGTGTTATACCATAAATGTTCCAAGATTAAAAATATATATATATTTCTTTAGGATAAGCTATCAATGTTTGATTACTGGGGATTCGACCAACAGAATGTTCACCCTGACAACCTGCAGACCAAATAGACATTGATGCTTTCTGGATTATCACCACTCCTGCTATACTGCAGCCATCTCAGCTACTTACCACATAATCCGTATTACGGCTCAGCACATAGGGTGGGCAATCTGGTCCCGGATGACTGGCATCAGCCATGCTCATATAGACAGCACTATGTCAGGTACTGCATAAAGGAGCTGTAGCCATCTAGCTATTGTTGTCCTTTTGTTCTGATGCTCACTGGGTTCCTGGAATTAGGACTTTTGTCAATCTGAAGATTGGACCAGAAATATAAAATACTGAAATACTTAGTAAAGCTAAGACTTAATTTCCATCTGTGTTGGAAGCTCAATTAATAACCTCAGTCATTGATTCCATACAATTATGTAAAAATCGTTAGATCCCGCTGTAGTAAGTGGGGTTCATATGACATCATTTGAAACATTCATGTGATGGATCCAGCACAGTCATGAGCTCTTAGTGATATTGCGCCCATACATCTTAGATAACTTGCCTAACTGCAGTTGATAAATTGACTGACAGCCATCGCTCCTGACCCCCCTACACATATTATTATTATTATTATTATTATTTATTGTTATAGCGCCATTTATTCCATGGCGCTTTACATGTGAGGGGGGTATACATAAAAACAAGTACAATAATCTTAAACAATACAAGTCATAACTGGTACAGGAGGAGAGAGGACCCTGCCCGCGAAGGCTCACAATCTACAGATATGAACGTTCCATTAAGTCAAGCGTTCATGTGTTCTCTTTGGATAAAATGAAATACGGTAAGTCTCTTATCTCCTGGAAAAACAAAAATATTGAGCACTTGAATTCAGTCTGCCTGATCCTTCTTTTTACCAACATCCTCTTTTAGTTGAGGGAAATGAGGGGTCCCATGCACATTAATTGATGAGTTTGGCCAACCTTACTTTAATCTAATGTGCATGAGAGCCTATAATACTGGATCTAAATTCTAGGATGCCGTGCTATCGAAATCATTTCACTTAGTAGTAGGAAAGATCCCATCCTGGAACAGTAAAATGTAATACCATATGGTTTCCCAGCAGCCCACCTGGAATAGCTGACTGCAGCCTGTGTCTGCTGTGCTGTATGAAGACTATGAGCTGCACGTATTCTGCAGCTTAGTCTCAAGGCAACACTAATTAACTTAATTTCCCCGTGGATGTTGTTGATTGCTGTAAATCCATGCATACTGTTATATTGGGGAATTGCGTTAACTGCATGCATACAATACAAGAGTTATCTCCTCTAATCTGATACACAGAAACCTCTCCAAAAGACCACCTTCTTTGAGAAGGCTATTCTCCATCTGATTGGTTTGGTATCTGGTAGATCTGATATTTGTGTGTTGGATTGACAGGTTGACTATCTTATGTGTATAATTATTAGCCTCTTTTAAGAGTGGGTCAACCACCTAGAAGCCAATTTTCCCTTCTGTTTTGGGCTGGTGCCTTGAGCGAGTTTGACAACATAAGGATGTCATATGGTATTCAGCTGAAACTCATGATAGTAATGAAGCACTGACCGTGGTAGACTGACATCTATTAACCCTTTTACCCCCAAGGGTGGTTTGCCTGTTAATGACCAGGCCAATTTTTACAATTTCTGAGCACTGTCCTTTCATGAGGTAATAATTCTGGAATGTTTCCATGGATCCCGGTGATTCTGACATTGTTTTCTCGTGAAATATTGTACTTCATGTTAGTGGTAAAATTTCTTTGATATGACTAGTGATAATTTGTGGAAAAAAATGGAAATTTGGCAAAAAATTTCAAAATTTCACAGTTTTCCAAGTTTGAATTTTCATTCCCTTCAAAGGGAACCTGTCAACCCCCCCAGGGTGTTTTTAAGTAAAAGAGTCACCTTCAGCAGCACTAAAGGCCCCTTTACATTTAGCGATGCACCAGCGATCTGACCAGCCATCCGACTCAGTCAGGATCGCTGGTGCATCGTTAAATGATCGCTAGTGAGCTGTCACACAGGCAGACCTCACAGCGATGCAGCAGCGATGCAGCAGCGACGCAGCGCACAATACTCACCTTTCACACACAGCGATCCTGACGTCCTCCTGCCCACCTCCACGCGTCGCTCGTCGCCGCCAGCTGGGATCCCAGCAGGAAGTGCCCGACGAGAAATGGAGCCGGACATTCTCGCGCGATCAGCGATGGACAGCAGGGGAGCTGGTCGGAGGTAAGTATCACACATAGCGATATTGCTAGCGATATCGCTATAACATCACAAAATCGGTGATGTTATAGCGATATCGCTATGTGTAAAATCCCCTTTAGGCTGCACTCTGTGAAGGTGGCTCTTCCACTTCTGACCCCCAGTAACGCTGAAATATTAACTTTCATAAATAGCTCCTCATACCTCTAATGCGTCCCATAGGAATAGTGTGTCCCCCTGAAGCAGCTGCCTCCCTGCCGTCCATCATGTCACTGCAGCATCTGGGCCCCGCCTCCCATAGCCATCCATCATGCCCCTGTGCTGCCGTCTGGGCCCTGCCTCCCATAGATGTCCATCATGCCCCATGCTGCCGTCTGGGCCCCGCCTCCCATAGACATCCATCATGCCCCTGCTCTGCTGTCTGTGCCCCGCCTCCTTCTGTCTCCTCTGCCAGCGCCTGCTCTGTGAAAACAGTTCTCGGGCATGCGCAGTGCGCGCTGCCCGTGAACTGACATCAGGCGATCACACCTGTGTGTTGTGAAGGCCCCAGATCCTGCTCCGCAGTGTGTGTGTTATGAATACCTGGAATTGAGATCAGACGCCAAGTCGCGTTTGGAGAGTCCCTAAACAGTGGAAGCCCCCCACAAATGACACCATTTTGGAAATTAGACCCCCCAAGATGTGTGGTGAGCACTTTGAGCCCCCAAGGGCTTCACAGAAGTTTATAACGTAGAGCTGTAAAATTAAACCCTTCATTCCCGGAGCTTTTTTCAATTTTTCAATTTCGTTTTTCGCTCCCCTTCTTTCCAGAGCCATAACTTTTTATTTTTCAATCAATATGGCCATGTGATGGCTTATTTTTTGCGGGACGAGTTGTACTTTTAAATGACATCATTGGTTTTACCATGTCGTGTACTCGAAAATGGGAAAAAAATCTCAAGTGCGGTGAAATTGCAAAAAAAGTGCTATCCCACACTTGTTTTTTGCTTGGCTTTTTTGCTAGGTTCACTAGATGGTAAATCTAACCTGCCAATATGACTTGACAGCAGGATTTAACTAGTTAATAGGAGCGGGCAGACGGTGATTCTGCTTGCGCCTATTGCGGGCACATGTCAGCTGACATGTCGCGGCCTTGAGGTGGGCTCACCGCCGGAGCCCCTCAAAGCGGGGATCCTTACCGATGACGTACTATTCTGTCATTGGTAAGGAAGGGGTTAAAAAATCATATTTTTTTCCAAAAAATTATATTTTCACCCTCAATTTTTTATCTTCCCAAGGGTAACAGAAGAAATTGGACCCAAGAAGTTATTTTGAAATTTGCCCTGAGTATACTGGTACTTCATATGTGGGAGTAAACTACTGTTTGGGCGCATGGCACATCTCGGAATGGATGGAGCGCCATTTGACTTTATCAATGCAGAATTGGCTGGAATTGAGATCGGACTCCTTGTCGCGTTTGGAGAGCCCCTGATGTGCCTAAACAGTGGAAATCCCCCACAAATGACCCCAATTTGAAAACTAGCTCCCCCAAGGAAATTTTCTAGATGTGTGGTGAGAACTTTGAACCCCCAAGTGTTTATAATGCTTGGCCGTGAAAAAAAATCATTTTTTTCCCACAAAAATGACTTTTTAGCCCTAAATTTTTTATTTTCCCAAGGGTAACCAGAGAAATTGGTCCTCAAAAGTTGTTGTCCAATTTGTCCTGAGTACGCTGGTACCCCATATGTGGGAGAAAACTACTGTTGGGCACACATCGGGGCTCGGAAGGGAAGTAGTGATGTTTTGGAATGCAGACTTTGATGGAATGGTTTGCGGGTGTAATTTTCCTTTTGCAGAGCCCCTGATGTGCCTCAGTAGTGGAAACCTCCCACAAGTCACCCCATTTTGGAAACTAGACCCCCTAAGGAACTTATCTAGATAAGTGGTGAGAACTTTGAACCCCCAAGTGTTTCACTAAAATTTAGAGATAAAAATAATTTTTTAGCCCCCAATTTTTTATTTTCCCAAGGGTAATAGAAGAAATTGGACCCCAAAAGTTGTTGTCCAATTTGTCCTGTGTACGCTGGTACCCTATATGTGGAAGAAAACTACTGTTTTGGTGCATGTGAGAGCTTGGAAGAGAAGTAGTGACGTTTTGGAATGTAGACTTTGATGGAATGGACTGCGGGCATCATGTCGCATTTGGAGAGCCCCTGATGTGCCTATACAGTGGGAATGCCCCACAAGTGACCCCATTCTGGAAACTAGACCCCCCCAAGGAACTTATCTAGATGTGCCTTAACAGTGACAATGCCCAACAAGTGCCCCCTTTTTGGAACTAATCTACTGATTCCTGGTATGTGAATTTTATAAGTGACCCTGGGTCTCACTGCAGTTCAGCCCTAATAACAGAGCCCATTGACCGGATGTAACTGCAGTGACTTCAGTGAGATTCACGCTAGCACCGTGAGCACTCACAGTGCCAACGGGGATCTCACCGAATCTCACCACAGCTCAGCCCGTCTGGAATGGATCCAATGACCGGAAGTAACCTCTATGACATCACCCCTGGTTACTGATGCTGCATTCCCAGCAGCTCATTCACCAGTGGTTCTCAGCATGGAGGGTCGCATCTTGGCACCATCCAAGTTGAAAACTAATGTTGTAATGTTTGGCTGCTGTCACACGCTAAAAGACGCTTTTTATTGCAAAAAATAGTTTTTGCATCACTACATTTTGAGAGCTAAAATTTTTCCATATTTTGGCCCACAGAGTCATGTGAGGTCTATTTTTTGTGGGACGAGCTGACATTTTTATTGGTACCATTTTCAGGCCCATGATATCTTTTGATCGTTTTCTATTCCGATTTTTGGGAGACAGAATGAGCAAAAACGTGCAATTCATTATTTTCTTTTTCTGGGGGGTTAATACCGTTCCGTGTGTGGTAAAATTGATATGGCAGCTTTATTCTTCGGGTCAGTTCAATGACAGCGATACCTCATTTATGTAATTTTTTATGTTTTGGCGATTTTATACAATAAAAACTATTTTATAGAAAAATAATTGTTTTTGCATCACTTCATTTTGAGCGCTATAACTTTTTTATTTTTCCGTTGATGAAGCTGTATGCCGGCTTGTTTTTTGTGGGACAAGATGATGTTTTCAACAGTATCATGATTATTTATATCTGTCTTTTTGATGCATGTTATTCCACTTTTTGTTCGGCAGTATGATGGTAAAGCATTATTTTTTGCCTTGTTTTTTTTTTCTACGCTATTCACTAAAGGGGTTAACTAACGGGACAGTTTTAATAGGTCACATCATTACAGACGTGGCGATACCAAATATGTGTACTTTTTTTTTTCATTCAAATATTTATTTAGAGATAGAATATATATACTGATTTTTTTATTATGTTTTATTTTTTTTCTATATTTTTACAATTATTTAAAGTTTTAATTTTTTCACTTTTTCCTTACTTTTTTACTTAGTCCCACTATGGGACAATCATTTTTTCCAGGCTGATCGCTTCTATGGAAGCAGCATCTGCATGCTATATGAGCGGTCAGCGCTCCACTGACAGAGAGAGTCTTGCTGATCATGCACTGTGCATAATCAACAAAGTTTACTTAGCTCTCGTGACCCGGATGTCATCATGACAACATCCGGCTTACCATGGCAACGATCAGGACCCCGTGTCACGCCGCTGGGTCTCTGGTCCAAAGGCAGAGGGGCTGCCAGCCCCTGTGTGTGCTTCCGAATGCTGAGATCTTGTCAGATCATAGTATTTGGGGATTTAAAGTGCCAGGAGTGGTCTGTGACTGCTCCTGGCACCTAGTGCTGGGTGTTAGCAGTGAGAATCAGCTGACGATTTTCTGTGCTCCCCTCGTGAGCGTGGCCGATCGCTTAGACGTACTATTCCGTCCATGGTCAAATTGTGCCAGGTCACATGGACGGCATAGTATGTCTGATGTCAGACTGGGGTTAAAAGGGCTTCCAGGGAAAAGCTTTGCGTAAGACCCTCCATCTAGCAGGTCTCAGGGGAACCCTGGCCTTTACTCTTTAAGCCTAAGGGGCCCGTTACACATAGCGATATTGCTGTAGCGTCACTGATTTTGTGACGTAGCAGCGATATTGCTAGCAATATCACTATGTCTGATACTTACCTCTGACCGGCTCCCCCCGCTGCTCTTCGCTGGTCGCGCGAGAACGTCCTGGACCATTTCTCATTGGGCGCTTCCTGCTGGGCTTCCTGCGGCGCCGACGAGCAACGTGTGTATGCGGGGGAGGACGTCAGGATCGCCGCGTCTGACCGGTAAGTAGCGACCCCCGACCCCTGCTATGTCGCTGGTGAGATCTGCCTGTGTGGCAGCTCACTAGCGACCACTTAGCAATGCACCAGCGATCCATATCGTTGTCAGGATCGCTGGTGCATCACTAAGTTTAACGGTACCCTTAGACATGAATCACAACAGATTGTCTGCTGGCCAGTGGAGCAGACTGGCAAACAATAGTCTGAATACAGGTCAGAACCAGGAGGTCAAAGGCAGGAAAACATTGAGAGGCAGTTGGGTACTAAAAACACAAAGTGAAATCTCAGATGGTCGGATGGTTATGAAAGGTTGAGTTAGAGCAGAGATGAAGCGTTGAACAAGAGTAAGTATAACTAGTAGCCTGAGACTGAATGCTGTGAGTGTAAATATGGAGGAGATTCCCAAGGCTCCCACCACAGAGCTAACTACACTGAACCAGCCCTGTGTTGCAAGACACAAAGAACTGCAAGAAGGACAAGTCCCAGGTATCCAAATATTAAATTGTAACATGCTTCCATCAACCAGCAGCGTATGCAGTATCAGTCCAGTGCCTCCTAGCAACTAAGGCAAAGGATTATGGAGCATATTCAGACACTGATGATCGTAGTTATTTATATAGGGACCATCTACGAAATAATGCTGGTCTATGATCTAAATCTGTGGCCTTGTGTATGTTTTATTCTAAGATGACATGCCATGAGTGGCTGTGGGGCTAACATTGTGGTGATTGTGTCATTACTAGAGTTGAGCGAAACGGGTCGAAAAATTTCAAAAGTCCCCGACTTTTGGCAAAGTCGGGTTTCATGAAACGAAACCCGACCCTAGGATGAGGTCGGCCACGAGGTCGGCGACTTACGCGCCAAAGTCGCGTTTCAAAAGTTTGTTTTGCGCTCTTTTTCAGCCAATCAGGATCCATGGACACTGTGGGCAACGTGATGTGACATAGGCAGGGGTCACCACCATCTTTCAGAAGGGCATGCAAGTGATTGGCTTGCTTTGGTGGGCGTCACAGGGGGTATAAAAGGGCGTGCATGCCGACCGCCATCTTACTTCTGCCGATCTCAGTATAGGGAGAGGTTGCTGCTGATTCTGTAGGGAGAGCGTTAGGCAGGGAAGAAGACAAAAAAACTGCTTCTGCTGCTAGCGATTTGGCCTGCACAACACACCAGTCACTGTGTGTGCAATGCAAGGGGAGGCTATATAGTGGTGTATCAGTGGTGTTGGTTGTTGGGCTGCCTTCTAAGGCTTCCTGACATTCCTGCATTGCTGTTTACCCACTGCTCCGCAAACTGCTTTTTTAAAAGCAATCCCAATTTTTTTTTTTTGTCCTGCTGAGAAGAAAAAAAACCTGCTTCTGCTGCTAGCAATTTGGCCTGCACAACACACCAGTCACTGTGTGTGCAGTGCAAGGGGAGGCTATATTGTGGTGTATCAGTGGTGTTGGTTGTTGGGCTGCCTTTTAAGGCTTCCTGACAGGCTGGCATTGCTGTTTACCCACTGCTCCGCAAACTGCTTTTTTAAAAGCAATCCAATCTCCCTTATCCTCTAGTCACTTTTGTCACAGCTGTGCCATCGAGCCTGTGACATAGCGCTCAGATATTCATTGGGCCTCACACAATCCAAAAGTGTCCAGTGTCCAAAAGTGTGTGCAGAGATTCAAAATCTCCCTTATCCTCTAGTCACTTTGGTCACAGCTGTGCCATCGAGCCTGTGACATAGCGCTCAGATATCAGTGGGCCTCACACAATCCAAAAGTGTCCAGTGTCCAAAAGTGTGTGCAGAGATTGAAAAATCTCCCTTATCCTCTAGTCACTTTGGTCACAGCTGTGCCATCGAGCCTGTCACATAGCGCTCAGATATTCATTGGGCCTCACACAATCCAAAAGTGTCCAGTGTCCAAAAGTGTGTGCAGAGATTCAAAATCTCCCTTATCCTCTAGTCACTTTGGTCACAGCTGTGCCATCGAGCCTGTCACATAGCGCTCAGATATTCATTGGGCCTCACACAATCCAAAAGTGTCCAGTGTCCAAAAGTGTGTGCAGAGATTCAAAATCTCCCTTATCCTCTAGTCACTTTGGTCACAGCTGTGCCATCGAGCCTGTCACATAGCGCTCAGATATCAGTGGGCCTCACACAATCCCAAAGTGTCCAGTGTCCAAAAGTGTGTGCAGAGATTCAAAATCTCCCTTATCCTCTAGTCACTTTGGTCACAGCTGTGCCATCGAGCCTGTCACATAGCGCTCAGATATTCATTGGGCCTCACACAATCCAAAAGTGTCCAGTGTCCAAAAGTGTGTGCATAGATTCAAAATCTCCCTTATCCTCTAGTCACTTTGGTCACAGCTGTGCCATCGAGCCTGTCACATAGCGCTCAGATATTCATTGGGCCTCACACAATCCTAAAGTGTCCAGTGTCTAAAAGTGTGTGCAGAGATTCAAAATCTCCCTTATCCTCTAGTCACTTTGGTCACAGCTGTGCCATCGAGCCTGTCACATAGCGCTCAGATATTCATTGGGCCTCACACAATCCAAAAGTGTCCAGTGTCAAAAAGTGTGTGAAGAGATTCAAAATCTCCCTTATCCTCTAGTCACTTTGGTCACAGCTGTGCCATCGAGCCTGTCACATAGCGCTCAGATATTCATTGGGCCTCACACAATCCAAAAGTGTCCAGTGTCTAAAAGTGTGTGCAGAGATTCAAAATCTCCCTTATCCTCTAGTCACTTTGGTCACAGCTGTGCCATCGAGCCTGTGACATAGCGCTCAGATATCAGTGGGCCTCACACAATCCCAAAGTGTCCAGTGTCCAAAAGTGTGTGCAGAGATTCAAAATCTCCCTTATCCTCTAGTCACTTTGGTCACAGCTGTGCCATCGAGCCTGTCACATAGCGCTCAGATATTCATTGGGCCTCACACAATCCAAAAGTGTCCAGTGTCCAAAAGTGTGTGCAGAGATTCAAGATCTCCCTTATCCTCTAGTCACTTTGGTCACAGCTGTGCCATCGAGCCTGTGACATAGCGCTCAGATATCAGTGGGCCTCACACAATCCAAAAGTGTCCAGTGTCCAAAAGTGTGTGCAGAGATTCAAAATCTCCCTTATCCTCTAGTCACTTTGGTCACAGCTGTGCCATCGAGCCTGTCACATAGCGCTCAGATATCAGTGGGCCTCGCACAATCCAAAAGTGTCCAGTGTCCAAAAGTGTGTGCAGAGATTCAAAATCTCCCTTATCCTCTATTCACTTTGGTCACAGCTGTGCCATCGAGCCTGTCACATAGCGCTCAGATATCAGTGGGCCTCACACAATCCAAAAGTGTCCAGTGTCCACAAGTGTCTGCAGAAATTCAAAATCTCCCCTGTCCTATAGACACCTTGTACCTTGTTTTACATTACTATATATTTTGTTGGATTTTGTCTACATTTCTACCAAAAATGAGGAAGGCTGGTGGAAGAGGCCGTGGAATTGGGCGGGGGTTGGCAGCTGGTAATGATGGTGTTGGTGGTGGATCTGATGGTAGTGGCAAGAGCAAAATAGGACCGAATGCAGGAGGTGTTGAGCCTGCGTCATCTTCTGGCTACATAAGGCCTCGAACGCTTAGTTTTCTAGGAGTTGGCAAACCGCTTTTAAAGCCAGAGCATCAGGAAAAAGTTTTGTCTTACATTGCTGACTCAGCCTCCAGCTCTATCGCCTCCTCTTCTTCAGTTGTAAAAAGTAAAAGCACTGAGTCGTCATTGGAGGCTCATGTTCATGAACCACACCTTTCCTTGTGTCCTTCACCCCAACCAAGATTGAAGGATGACGCAGGCCATACTACTGATTACTCCATGGAGCTGTTTTCACATACCATGCCTGGATTATCAAGTCAAATGGTGAATTACCCAGGCCAAGATGAATCTGACATGGAGTGCACTGATGCACAGCCGCTGATGGATGATTCTGCTGGTACATTCACTCAGAGCACTACATTGTCCTCGCAGTGTACAGAGCCAGATTCTGACCCTGATGAGACTCAGGTGCCCCTTCCTGCACACTATACCACCATACACGGTGACACAGAGGAAGGTGCACATGACATAGAAGAGGAGGTGATGGATGACCCAGTTGTTGACCCAGATTGGCATCCATTGGGGGAAGAGGGTGCTGCTTCCAATAGCTCAGATGAGGAGCATCCACAGCAGACATCGACATCGCAACAGCTGTTATCTGGCAGGCCCGTAGCACTCCAAAGACAGGTTCCAAACATCAAAAGAGTTGCTGGACAGCTTGTCCAGAGGGTCAAAAGATCACAGCGTGCTAGGCCGCAAAATGTCTGCCAAAGTAGGAAGAGTGCAGTGTGGCACTTTTTTGAACAAAATCCTCATGATCAGGCCAAGGTTATCTGTAAGAAGTGCGCAAAGACCTTTAGCCGAGGGAAAAATCTGAAAAATTTGAATACCAGTTGCATGCTTAGACATTTAACCAGCATGCACTTGCAAGCGTGGACACAACACCAAACCTCAAGTGCCACATGTGCAACTGATCACAACGAAGGTAGTTAGCAACACTACATTGTTTCCCCCACTGTAAGCCCACCGGTTAGCACATCAGCAAATGTTGAGGTGTCGTTGCAAGGCCACAGCAGTCAGGGAATCCCACTGTTATATCAACGAAAGACTGATTCTAGGCCATCAGAAAGAACACCAACTCCATCACCATCATCAACCCTCTCTCAGTCCGCCCTGTCCACCGCTACTTCCACCATATGCAGCTCTCAAGTCCAGCTCACCCTCCCAGACACTATGAGTAGGTCAAGAAAGTACTCAGTCTCTCATCCGCGTACACTGGGTTTGAACGCCCACATTGCCAAACTAATCTCGTTTGAGATGATGCCCTTTCGGTTGGTGGAAAGGACAGCTTTCCGCGAACTCATGGCCTATGCAGTACCACGCTATGACCTACCCAGTCGCCACTTCTTCTCTCGCAAAGCCATCCCAGCCCTCCACCATCATGTGAAAGACCGCATTGTCCATGCACTCAAGCAGTCAGTGAGCGGAAAGGTGCACCTCACAACTGATGCATGGTCCAGTCGGCATGGCCAGGGCCGTTACGTGTCCATCACTGCGCATTGGGTTAATGTGGTGGATGCAGGGTCCACAGGGGACAGCGGTGGTGGGACAGTGCTGCCTAGCCCACGGTATAGGAAACAGTTGGCTGTAGGCGTTCGACCCTCCTCCTCCTCCTCCAGAAGCGAAAGCTCGTCCACAGAGCGCAGTCGTACGAGCACTCCATCTGCAGCTGCCACTGTTGCACACGATGTGTCCCCCTATCGAGCAGCTAGTGGAAAGCGTCAGCAGGCTGTGTTGCAGATGATGTGTTTGGGCAACAGACACACCGCCAAGGTGCTGGCCGAGTACTTGAAGCGACAAACTGAGTCATGGCTGGGCAGTGTACATCTTGAGGCAGGCAAGGTAGTTAGTGATAACGGCCGTAATTTTGTGGCAGCCATAGCCCTTTCAAAACTCAGCCACATACCTTGCTTGGCTCACACCTTGAACCTGGAGGTGCAGTGCTTCCTCAAAAATTATCCGGAATTAACAGCCCTGCTCCAGAAGGTGCGAAGACTGTGCGCGCACATCCGCCGGTCGCCTGTACACTCCATTCGTATGCAGAAGCTGCAGCGATTGCTCCACCTTCCCAACCACCGCCTCATTATCGACATTGCAACAAGGTGGAACTCCATCCTGCACATGGTGGAGCGGCTGTGCGAGCAGAGGCAGGCCATAATGCATTTGTGGGAGGATACACGGCCAGGCACTTTGAGAGCAGACATGGAGTTGACAGGTGTGCAGTGGTCGAAGCTGAAAGACCTCTGTAAAGTCCTTCAGTGTTTTGAGGAATGCACACGGCTGGTAAGCGCAGACGACGCCATCCTAAGCATGAGCATCCCACTTATGCGTCTGCTCATGCAAACTTTGACGCACCTTAAGGAGCAGGCGTCTGCAGCCAATGTTGATGAGGAGGAAGAGGAGGAGGGAATCCTTGATGACATTCAGCCATTGTCTGCTCAGGGACCTCTCCTGGACGAGGTGGAGGAAGAAGAGGAGGAGGAGGATGATGATGGGGATGATTACTTAGGGGAGGAGGATGCATCTCATGGGGCAAGTGAAAATGTTGGCGTGGCAAGGTCTGGTACAGGGTTTGTGCGTGACTGGAGGGATGTGGATTTGCCAGAAAGTGCTCCTCCACCCAGCACTCGCAGTGCATCATTGACACCGGGAACATTGGCCCACATGTCAGATTATGCCTTGCAGATCCTAAAAAGGGACCCCCGCATTGCCAAAATGATGAACGATGACGACTACTGGTTGGCCAGCATCCTGGATCCACGCTATAAAGGCAAATTACAAAACATCATGCCACAGGAGAACCTTGACCTAATATTGGCTAATAAACAAGCAACTCTGGTAAATCGGTTGCTTGAGGCATTCCCAGCACACAGCAGCGGTGATGGTTCTCACACGAGCCGTACGGGCCGGGGGCAGCTTGGCAGAGGTGTTCGTGGTGCACACAGCAGAAGTGGCGTTGGAGACAGGGGTTTCATGACAATGTTGTGGACTGATTTTTCAAATACCGCTCACACAACTGGTAATACTGCATCGATGGAAAGTGACAGGAGACAGCAGTTGTCAACTATGGTTACAAACTACTTTTCCTCCCATATCGATGTTCTCCCACACAGGTCATTCCCCTTTGACTATTGGGCCGCTAAACTGGACACCTGGCCTGAATTGGACCAATATGCCTTACAGGAGCTCGCTTGCCCAGCTGCAAGTGTGCTATCGGAAAGAGTCTTCAGTGCAGCTGGATCAATCCTGACAGAAAAAAGGACCCGTCTGTCAACCCAAAATGTGGATGATCTAACCTTCATTAAAATGAACCATGCATGGGTTTCCAAGGATTTTGTCCCACCTTCCCCTGATGACACATAGGGTGACAGAAAAATGTCTTGCTTTGGTCCACCTCTTCCTGGGACTTCACCTATTTCGCCTTTTGCATCAGCTGAATGTCCAACATCAACATATGCCACTTTCTAAAACTCCCTAACTGTGCTGCCTCCCCCCCCATGACCGGGGTCACCACCTAGCGCACGACACCGTGCGAGTGCCGTTGCCCTGGACAGGTGGGTAGGCCGACTCTTGGGCGCGGGCACTGGCACAGGGTCCCTCATAGTGCAATCAAGTGTCTCTGACGGTGGTGGTGCACACCCGCCGTCAGACACACCGCTGTACTATGAGGGGCCCAGTGCCAGTACCGACGCCCACGAGTGGGCCCCCCTTGCTTGGGCAGGGCCCCAGCATTTGCAATCTTTACCTCTCCCTGCTCCTCCTCTGTGTAATCTGGGCCGTCAAATCCATACTGTGCCTGACACCGTCTGAGCCTGCCTCCTGATGTATAGACATATATTTTGAATGTGTACGCTATCCATACATGTTATCTGGGGATACGGTACCCTTTCTAACCTTTGTGTAATCACGTGCAATCCATACTGGGCCTAACACCGTCTGAGCCTGCCTCCTGAGACATATATTTTGAATGTGTACGCTATCCATACATGTTATCCGGGGATACGGTACCCTTTCTAACCTTTGTGCAATCACGTGCAATCCATACTGGGCCTAACACCGTCTGAGCCTGCCTCCTGAGACATATATTTTGAATGTGTACGCTATCCATACATGTTATCCGGGGATACGGTACCCTTTCTAACCTTTGTGCAATCACGTGCAATCCATACTGGGCCTAACACCGTCTGAGCCTGCCTCCTGAGACATATATTTTGAATGTGTACGCTATCCATACATGTTATCCGGGGATACGGTACCCTTTCTAACCTTTGTGCAATCACGTGCAATCCATACTGGGCCTAACACCGTCTGAGCCTGCCTCCTGAGACATATATTTTGAATGTGTACGCTATCCATACATGTTATCCGGGGAAACGGTACCCTTTCTAACCTTTGTGCAATCACGTGCAATCCATACTGGGCCTAATACCGTCTGAGCCTGCCTCCTGATGTATAGACATATATTTTGAATGTGTACGCTATCCATACATGTTATCTGGGGATACGGTACCCTTTCTAACCTTTGTGCAATCACGTGCAATCCATACTGGGCCTAACACCGTCTGAGCCTGCCTCCTGAGACATATATTTTGAATATGTACGCTATCCATACATGTTATCCGGGGATACGGTACCCTTTCTAACCTTTGTGCAATCACGTGCAATCCATACTGGGCCTAACACCGTCTGAGCCTGCCTCCTGAGACATATATTTTGAATGTGTACGCTAACAATACATGTTATCCGGGGATACGGTACCCTTTCTCACCTTTGTGCAATCACGTGTAATCCATACTGGGCGTGAGAACGGCTGGCGAGATGTTAAGCAAGCTACAGCACCTGTGGTTTGCACACGTAAGTTTTTCATTTTTTCAGGAATGACGGTTAGGCCTAATTCCGGAACTGCGGTTGACCTGCACTTACTGGGAAATCATTGTTCGCGGGTAATAATTGTAATCAGTGATCCCCATCACTAACGTTGTTCAGCGGGTTATCTGCACCTGTAAGCGACAAACGCTGGCCTTTTCAGTGTAGCGCACATGCAGCCACGGACATGTAAGGGCATGACACACCAGTTATTGGCTAATCTCATGTGCCAGAGCCTCACGTGTCCCTCTAGTAAGCCGGACTCGGACCGCGGGGCATGAAGGAGTCTCGTTCGTTAACGGAATTAAGCTTGCAATGTGTGCATCTGTTCTGTAGCTGGCATGGTTGAGGTTTCCCAGGTGGAGTCGAATTTAACCGTAGGCTCCACTCCTGGTGGTGCCCTTCTGGACATTCCTTTAAGGTTCAGCTTTGCAACCATACTGCCCACGTAAAACAAACACTTTGCCTTCATGAACGCTGTTTGGAGGGTCATGACTCGTGGGAATAACGCCGCCCAATCAGTTAACCTGCTAGAGAGATCCTTCGTTGCTCCCAAGCATGACATCACACTCCCTAGGAAGAAGGTAATGCCACTGTGGCGACCGTACTCCTGGGGGCGACACAAGTGCACTGATGCCCAGCCACTGCTCGATGAATCTGCTGGTACATTGACCCAGACCACTACATTCCCCTCGCACGCTACCCGGCCTGAATCTGACCCTGATGTAACTCAGGTTACCCTTCCCATATACAGTTCCATCTTACACGGTGACAAAGAGGAAGCTGCAGATGAAAGTGCAGGTTCGGCCCACCCGCCATCAGACACACCACCATACTATCAGGGGCCCTGTGCCAGTGCCGTCGCCAACGAGTGGGCCCCCCCTGCTTGCCCAGGATCACAGCACTTGCAAAGTTGAAATACTGTGCAGTGAGATGGAAGATGGGGACGACGAGGAGTCTAGACTAGTACAGGGATTCCCTAGCGAGGAGACTTATTTGATTGTTTTCAATGTTGGGACAGCAATTTTTGGGGAGCACTATACTCTGGAGAATGATAGATGGGGCCCACCATACACTGGAACATTCCAAAGGTGGACATCAGACACTGGAGCAGCATTTACAGGGCCCATTATACACTAGAGCATTAGAAATGGGGCCCATTATGTTTGGAGCATTATTTGGGCCCATAAGACAGTGCAGCTTCATCCATGGGGACCAACATATACTTTAGCATTATGTGGAGCTCATCATATACTGTTTCAAACATTATATGGGACCAATGATTCTGTATGGAGAAATAGATGGGCCTCGTCATGAGATGTAAAAAGTGAGGTATTTTTCATTGTACTATACCGCTATTTCTCTGCCGTATCGGAGCATGATGAGTTGTGGTATGTGTTAAAGGGGCGCTCTTTCGCCCAGGGCACATGAAAACCTGCAGCCAGCCCTCCCCCCCACAACTTTAGCCAAATAACCCCCATTTTTCAGTGCGTAACTTGTATTATGAAGTTAATTAAGGTTGACAAGCTTAAGAAAGAAGAATTGATGCTTTTGGCATTCAAATGGGCACTGTAGGTGTGTTTCCTGTCCTCCTCTCACTGCAGACTTTTATTCCCCATTGACTTACATTGGGTTTCGTGTTTCGGGACGACCCCGACTTTTCCCTATAATCGGACGATCTTGCTCGACCCGACTTTTGGAAAAGTCGGGTTTCACGAAACGAAACGCGACCCTAAAAAACCAAAAGTCGCTCAACTCTAGTCATTACCTTAATGTTTCGCTAAGGAAACACCTCTGGAGTTTTCCTAATAAATTCTAAAACTATTTTCATCTATTTTCATGGTTGATTGACTTATAACTACTACTGTTTCTGATCAACTGAGTTGAGGTGGACTGTACAATCCCCTGAACAGATTAAAGAATATTGCACCAATAGGAAAGCCTCACCTGCCTTGTATACATGCTGAAAATTAATATGAGGTATTTTATTATTACTTTAAGTAAACATAATTATAGCTACTTGCTTCCTAATCTGTGTACATATAACCGTCACATGGAAGGAAGGTGTTTACAGTTTTTAACTAATTTTATAGGGTACTTGGAAATTAACTTACTGACCTTCTTATTTCCTTCCTTTCCATTTTTCCTGTCTGTTTCCTGTCTGCCACTAACCAAAATGTTCCTTAATGTATTACCAATTGGGAAAGAAAAACATGATAACTAGATTGAAGAAAGGCCCCATAGTTTTGTCAGTGTACCACTAAAAACAGAACAATTAATAAAGGGTCATTCATTACTTCGCATTCACCTAAGTATGTCTCGTGCTCTTAGTATCATTTGAAACTGTCTGATTTTTGTACAGGAAGCTGTGCTAGAAATTAGTATGTAAAAAAACAACCCAAAAAATATTTAAGGGACTTAGAATCTCTACTATGTAGTTATTATTATTATTATTATTATTATTATTATTATTATTATTATTATTATGTTAGACACATTCATACTATAAGAGCATGCAATATACGATTAGCTTATCATTGCAAGTGATTATATTATTTAGAATAACAGATAAAAAGCTATATAATATTTATTTAACATTTTTAATACTTAATGATTTTATAATGAAATAAACATTTAATTTGCAATGTACATCTCTTTCTTCTATAGCCCATATTTCTCTATCCATGTGTCTTAGGATCTGATCTGTTCACATGTTACAGAAAAAAATAATAATATATGTATATGTCTATATATATAATCAAACACTATTTTTATGTAGCTATAGAAGATATATATCTATCTTCTATATCCTGTTTTCATTTGGTTTTGTATACAATCCAGTTCCATTTGCATTTCCTTCCTTCAATATTCCTTATTTTCCATATCATGTTGCTTCAGCTTAAACATTAAACAGAATATATTACAGTTGGTTTAGGCAGCCACATGTGCACTGAATAAACCTTGCACCACAGCTCCTATGTGTTATTATGTGAACATGTCCCGTGGAATTATTCACTGCTGGTAACTCACTAGTCCTTAGTAACTGGCTCCATCTAGTGTTTTACTGACATTGCTGCTCTGTTCCCATGGGAAAACCATTGGCGAGTTGCCTAATCCTGCAGGGAGTCAGATTTTTATTGTTGCTAAAATTAAATTTAGAAAATCCTGATCAAGATGTGTTCTCTTAAACCAGTAATCATGCTTTAAGTAATCAGATTGAAGCCAGAGAATTTAGTTATATTTAGGAAACATAGGTGAGTATATAGTACTGCTTGTAATTGTCAGCACATATTCTAAAAACAAAAAGCTAAATACTCCATACATTTAACTTTAGATATACAGAGCAGTTATTTTTAGGAGATTTCATTTTTATCTAATGTGAATTACTCTATTCCGAAAGTAGAATGCAATGAAATATAAGATAAAATCTTACATTCATAGCATCTATTTATGTAATGCCTTTATTGACCACTTCTCCAAGTGACTTTTATACTTTCTGCTGACATTCCCACCATCATCATGGATGACTTCAACATTCTCACTGATACCCGCGAGCCTTCAGCCTCCAAACTTCTGTCACTTGCTTCATCCTCTGGTCTTACCCAGTGGTCCTCCGCAGCCACCCACACGGATGGACATACGTTAGACCTCATCTTCACCAGCCTCTGCTTCCTATCTATCCTCACAACTTTACCTCTCCCCCTATCTGACTACCATCTACTCTTTTTCTCATGCCTGTCCTCCTCACTTGTCCCCCATGTCCAGCAACTAGTGCATCCCCACAGAAGCCTTGCACGTGTAGACACTCACCACTCTCTGACTCTATTCTGCCTCTCTCCTCCATATCTTCACTCCACGACACAGGCAGTCACACTGTTTTCTACAACACCACACTCACATCAGCTCTTGACTCTGTTGCCTCTTTCATGCATGATTGAGTGCGACCAATCAATAGACAACCCTGGAACAACAACCTCACTAAAAAGCTTCACCAAATGTCCAGAGTGGCTGAGCGGTGCTGGAAGAAAACCCACTTACAACTTTGATACAGGAAAGATGTATATCTTTGTACCGTGTTAGCCAGTAGATAGAATAATATTCAGAATTGAGAGTCCTCAGTAGTTGATACCTTTTAATGGCTAACTGAAAAGATGGTAATACATTGCAAGCTTTCGAGACTACTCAAGTCTCTTCATCAGGCTAGACTAATACAAAATCTGAAGTCACATATTTATGCACAATACAGCCTAGAAAAAATGCAATAGATAAGACAAGTGACGTGAAGCAGAACTATCAATATGGGAGAGGGAGAAACATAAATATAAACATTGGACCAGTTCATAGATAAGGAGTCTGGATGTTTTATGGTCCTCTGATTGGGGTCTAGTTCTGTGTTGTGATGCCCCGCAAGGTTTTAAAAGGAAATTCCTTAATTGATGTAAAAAGACAGGAAAGATGTATATCTTTGTACCGTGTTAGCCAGTGGATAGAAAAATATTCAGGATTGAGAGTCCTCAGTAGTTGATACCTTTTAATGGCTAACTGAAAAGATGGTAATACATTGCAAGCTTTCGAGACTACTCAGGTCTCTTCATCAGGCTAGACTAATACAAAATCTGAAGTCACATATTTATGCACAATACAGCCTAGAAAAAATGCAATAGATAAGATAAGTGACGTGAAGCAGAACTATCAATATGGGAGAGGGAGAAACATAAATATAAACATTGGACCAGTTCATAGATAAGGAGTCTGGATGTTTTATGGTCCTCTGATTGTGGTCTAGTTCTGTGTTGCCCCGCAAGGTTTTAAAAGGAAATTCCTTAATTGATGTAAAAAGACATAAATCCATGCGACACATTCATTCCAGCACTGAGAGTGTCAAAGTTCGTCATAAATTTGTACTCCCAAACTCGTCTCTCTCTCTGAGATGTGAAGTTACCTTTCAATACCAGTAATTTCATATCCATGCTGCTGTGATCAGGGATACAGATATGTTTTGCCACAGGTAGATCCATTCTTTTTTCTCTTATAGTGTGACGATGAGCATTCATCCTTGTTCTAAGCTTTTGCCCTGTCTCCCCCACATACAGACCCCCAGTTGGACATTTAGTACAAATAATTAAGTACACCACATTAGATGTAATGCAGGTGAAAGTACCTGGGATCTTGTAGTCCTGATGTGAGTTGGGGATCTTTATCTTGTCCGTGGTCATTATAAATGGACAGGTTTTACATTTTTTCTGGTTGCAAGGAAAGGTTCCTGCAGCTGTTGGAGAGGACAGGGATCTTCTGACAATGATGCTTCTTAAATTTGGGGGCTGCCTAAAACACAGTAGTGGGGGGTCTGGAAAAATGGATTTTAATCGGGCATCTTTTTGTAGTAAAGGTTGTAATTTCCGTGCAGCTCCCCTTAGCACCTCCAGATTTGGGTTGTAGGTGACTACTAGAGGCACTCGGTTATTTTCTTCTTTAGCTTTGTAATGTAGCAGGTGATTCCTTGACAATCTGGTGGCTCTTGTAATTTGGTTTTCAATTGTTCTTGGATGGTAACCCTGATTCAAAAAGGTCTTTTTGAGGCGACCAAGGTGTTTGTCTCTATCCATGGGGTTGGAACATATACGATTGTATCTGATGGCTTGGCTATAGATAATAGAGTTCTTTATGTGTTTTGGATGGAAACTGTCCCATTTAAGGTATGTTGGACTGTCGATTGGCTTCTGATACAGGGATGTCTCTATTTCATTGTTTTTTAGCTTAATGATGGTGTCCAAAAAATTAATCTCGGTACTGGAGTAGTTGAGTGTTAAATTGATGGTGGGATGAAATTGATTAAACTGTTCGTGGAACGTCTTTAGCTGTTGCTCAGACTCCGTCCAGATGATTAAAATATCATCAATGAAGCGGTAGTAGGCCAGGGGCCTGATGGGGCATGAGGACAAAAAATCGCTTTCAAGCTTGGCCATGAAAAGATTTGCATACTGTGGAGCCATTTTACTTCCCATAGCTGTGACAGTCTCCTGTAGATAGATCCTGTTGTCAAATTCAAAGTAATTGTGGGTGAGGATGAATTTTATAAGTTTCACCACAGCATCAGCATCAGTCCCTGTGTTTTCCATGAAGAATTTGCAGGCATGTAAACCATCTTGGTGTGGGATATTAGAGTACAAAGATTCCACATCCATGGTGGCCAGGATGGTTCCTTCTGGTAGAGGACCTATTGCTGCTAGTTTATTCAATAGGTCAGTTGTGTCCTGAATGTAGCTGGATGTATCCTTCACCAGTGGTTTAAGAATACCCTCTACCCATCCAGATACCTGCTCAGTGAGGGTGCTTAGAACAAGGATGAATGCTCATTGTCACACAATAAGAGAAAAAAGAATGGATCTACCTGTGGCAAAACATTTCTGTATCCCTGATCACAGCAGCATGGATATGAAATTACTGGTATTGAAAGGTAATTTCACATCTCAGAGAGAGAGACGAGTTTGGGAGTACAAATTTATGACGAACTTTGACACTCTCAGTGCTGGAATGAATGTGTCGCATGGATTTATGTCTTTTTACATCAATTAAGGAATTTCCTTTTAAAACCTTGCGGGGCAACACAGAACTAGACCACAATCAGAGGACCATAAAACATCCAGACTCCTTATCTATGAACTGGTCCAATGTTTATATTTATGTTTCTCCCTCTCCCATATTGATAGTTCTGCTTCACGTCACATGTCTTATCTATTGCATTTTTTCTAGGCTGTATTGTGCATAAATATGTGACTTCAGATTTTGTATTAGTCTAGCCTGATGAAGAGACCTGAGTAGTCTCGAAAGCTTGCAATGTATTACCATCTTTTCAGTTAGCCATTAAAAGGTATCAACTACTGAGGACTCTCAATCCTGAATATTTTTGTAAAAAGACATAAATCCATGCGACACATTCATTCCAGCACTGAGAGTGTCAAAGTTCGTCATAAATTTGTACTCCCAAACTCGTCTCTCTCTCTGAGAATTGAAGTTACCTTTCAATACCAGTAATTTCATATCCACGCTGCTGTGATCAGGGATACAGAAATGTTTTGCCACATGTAGATCCATTCTTTTTTCTCTTATTGTGTGACGATGAGCATTCATCCTTGTTCTAAGCTTTTGCCCTGTCTCCCCCACATACAGACCCCCAGTTGGACATTTAGTACAAATAATTAAGTACACCACATTAGATGTAATGCAGGTGAAAGTACCTGGGATATTGTAGTCCTGATGTGAGTTGGGGATCTTTATCTTGTCCGTGGTCATTATAAATGGACAGGTTTTACATTTTTTCTGGTTGCAAGGAAAGCAACCAGAAAAATTCATCCTCACCCACAATTACTTTGAATTTGACAACAGGATCTATCTACAGGAGACTGGCACAGCTATGGGAAGTAAAATGGCTCCACAGTATGCAAATCTTTTCATGGCCAAGCTTGAAAGCGATTTTTTGTCCTCATGCCCCATCAGGCCCCTGGCCTACTATCGCTTCATTGATGATATTTTAATCATCTGGACTGAGTCTGAGCAACAGCTAAAGACGTTCCATGAACAGTTTAATCAATTTCATCCCACCATCAATTTAACACTCAACTACTCCAGTACCGAGATTAATTTTTTGGACACCATCATTAAGCTAAAAAACAATGAAATAGAGACATCCCTGTATCAGAAGCCAATCGACCGTCCAACATACCTTAAATGGGACAGTTTCCATCCAAAACACATAAAGAACTCTATAATCTATAGCCAGGCCATCAGATACAATCGTATATGTTCCAACCCCATGGATAGAGACAAACACCTTGGTCGCCTCAAAAAGACCTTTTTGAATCAGGGTTACCATCCAAGAACAATTGAAAACCAAATTACAAGAGCCACCTGTCCATTTATAATGACCACGGACAAGATAAAGATCCCCAACTCACATCAGGACTACAAGATCCCAGGTACTTTCACCTGCATTACATCTAATGTGGTGTACTTAATTATTTGTACTAAATGTCCAACTGGGGGTCTGTATGTGGGGGAGACAGGGCAAAAGCTTAGAACAAGGATGAATGCTCATCGTCACACAATAAGAGAAAAAAGAATGGATCTACCTGTGGCAAAACATTTCTGTATCCCTGATCACAGCAGCGTGGATATGAAATTACTGGTATTGAAAGGTAACTTCAATTCTCAGAGAGAGAGACGAGTTTGGGAGTACAAATTTATGACGAACTTTGACACTCTCAGTGTCATGTAGGGACATATAACTACCCATCCACCATAGCTTTCTTCCTAACCATCATTGAAGGAGAACTTTACCATTTCATCTCCAATTCTATTTTACCACTTGTGCACTGGAGCCCATGCTCCTCTCCAACCTCACCACCACGCTTGTCTTAGCCCTAACACATCTCTTCAATCTATCATTTACATCTGGTATCTTCCCTTCTGTTTTGAAACACACAATAATCATACCAATCCTGAAGAAACCATCCCCAAACTCTACATCCAGCTATTGTCCCATGCCACTGCTCCTGTTCGCCTCCAAACTCCTCAAACAGCATGTCCATTCTGAACTTTCCTCCCAACTCATTCATTGTTGACCTGCAGTCCGGCTTCCATCCCCACCACTCCACCAAAACTGCCCCGACCAAAATTACTAACAGCGTACTGCCAAAGCTAAATGACAATTCTTTATACCAGGGCTGTGGAGTCAGTAAGCCAAACCTCCAACTCTGACTCCTCAATTTCACTGTCTCCCGACTCCGATTCCACAACTCCGACTCCTACTCCACAGCACTGCCTCACTAGCGAGCATGTACAGAACATAAAGTGCAGCACAAATTCATCTCAACTAAAAGCCTAGATCCTTAGATCAGGAACATAACAGACATTTATAGAACATTTCATAACCTTCTCAAATTCTTATGAAAAAAACAGGATCAAAAAAGAAAAAGTTTTTTCCAGCTCATCAATGTGCAGTAAACTCATCCTTGCAGTGCAAGGAAATTGGCTGTGTTGGCAGCAGAGCAGAAAAAATAGAAGTAGGTATCCTGCAGCAAATCCGAGGGACGTTGATTAAAAACAATACATTCATTATAAATTCATTAAAAGGGCAAAAAATAAAAAATAAAAGGGAGAGCAATTCCAGGGAATATGCCCAGTTTCTCTTACGCATTTCAAACTTTCATGTTCTTAATCATAGTCTGGCATAGTTCCATGACGCAAGAAGATGCCTTAAATAATAAAGTGAAAAGGAAATGACCTACCAAACTTTCATTTAAAAAAGAAAACAATAGAAAAAAGAACAAAAAATAAAATCTAATCTAATCAATAAATACCGTAATTAAAGTATATGCAAGAGGTCTCTTCTGTCACGCTCGTGCCTTGGCAGGTTGGCGGCGTGAGGAAGGGGGTTGTGGACCCACTGTGCCACGAACCAGACTACCCTGGAAGGGGCGTAACTAGGACAGCTACCTCGGTCTTCGCTAGAGCCTCTGATGGTGAGGTCAGGCTTGTGCGGCAGGTAGCTATCAAGTGAAACTCCAGGGTAGTGTCTGGCTGTGGCTGCTGATCCTACTGGGGAACAGGATGCTAGGACTGGTGCAGGCGACAACTGACAGACAGGCAGGAGAGCATGGCAGGTACTATGGCAGGTGGGCACGGCCGAGACACTGGCAGAAGAGCATGGCTGAGACACAGGCATGCGGGCACGGCTGAGACACTGGCAGGCGAGCACGGCTGAGACTGGCAGGCGGGCATGGCTGAGACACTGGCAGGTGGGAATGGCTGAGACACAGGGACATGGGCAAGAAGGAGTGGTGTATGGGATAGGTAGAGACCTGTTCACACAGGAGGTGCAGGTACTGGTACAGGAAGGATGGAGATATAGGTGGGTATGAAGGAACAGGTTAGGACCGGTTCACACTGGAGAAGAACCGCAAGGCTGCAGAGAGGAGCTGCAGTTAGCAGCAAGAGGTTCTGCAGCAGCCAAAGCAGAACAAAGCAGATTAAAGCAGATCCGCAGTAGTGCAGAGCACCGGCAGAGCCACAAGAATGCGGAGTGTTATGATTGAGTCACCGTAGGAGGCAAAAACAGAAATGCTAGCTAAGTCCAGGAAACCAGGGAGGTTGGCAGCTATCGGATTGCAGACCCCTGATTCTATCCACAACAACTAACAGTAGCCGTGGGGGGTTCCTACGATGCCCTAGACCCCTCGATCACAGCCGGAGAATTAAATAGGCCGAAAGAAAGAAAGGGGAAATCTAAACTGCCCCAGAGCAGACCCCAAAGAAAAAGGCAGCCCCCAACCACGCCACCAGGGCGATCAGGGTGAGCCCGATGAAAGGCACGCACCAATCTTTTGGCATGAATAT
The DNA here is from genome assembly GCF_039654945.1 of Dendrobates tinctorius. Classification (NCBI taxonomy): domain Eukaryota; kingdom Metazoa; phylum Chordata; class Amphibia; order Anura; family Dendrobatidae; genus Dendrobates; species Dendrobates tinctorius. Next base: position 36,521,017 of record NW_027361829.1, read on the forward strand.
CAGAGGCAGAGACCCAGGAATTATCCTCCTGACCATAACCCTTCCACTTAACCAAATACTGGAGTCTCCGTCTAGCCAGACGGGAATCCAGTATTTTCTCTACCTCATTTTCCATGTTACCTTCAACCAATACAGGGTCTGGAGGTGCCACCCCAGGAACAACTGGTTCAACAAATCTCTTCAACAAGGACTTATGGAACACATTATGGATTTTAAATGTGACAGGAAGAGCCAAACGAAAAGAGACCGGATTAATAATCTCCAAAATCTTGTAAGGTCCAATAAATCTATACTTATACTTGGGAGAAGCCACCTTCATAGCAATATTTTTTGATGATAACCACACCATATCACCAATCTTAAACTGGGGACCAATGGTCCTATGTCGGTTGGAAAACCACTGGGCCTTTTCCTGGGAGAGAGATAACTTATCCACCACTTGTTCCCAGATCTGGTGCATTCTCTCCACCACAGTGTCAACACCTGGGCAGGCAGAAGGCTCCACCTGCCCTGAAGAAAATCGAGGATGAAACCCAAAGTTACAAAAAAAGGTGACATCAAAGTGGCAGAACTAGCTCTTTTATTTAAAGCAAATTCGGCCAAGGGCAAAAATGAAACCCAATCATCCTGATCAGCGGAAATAAAACATCTCAAATATGACCCCAAGGTCTAGTTTGTTCTCTCTGTCTGCCCATTGGTCTGAGGGTGAGAAGCAGAGGAGAAGGACAACTGAATTCCCAGCTTGGAACAGAAAGTCCTCCAAAATCTAGACACAAACTGAACTCTTCTGTCAGATACAATGTTCTCAGGAATCCCGTGTAAGCGAACCACCTGTTGCAAAAACCGGGGCACCAACTCAGAGGAAGATGGCACGTTAGGGAGTGGTACAAGATGAACCATCTTAGAGAACCTATCACAAATCACCCAAATAACAGTCATTCTTTGAGAGATGAAATCCATTGAAATATGGGTCCATGGCCTCCTGGGGACAGGCAAAGGCATCAACAACCCACTAGAGCGAGAACAAGATTTAGACCGGGAGCAAGTCCCACAGGACTGCACAAAATTCCTGACATCATGAGACAAGGTGGGCCACCAAAAAGAGCGACTCACCAGATCTCTAGTACCAAAAATACCTGGATGACCAGCCAATGCAGAGCAATGAACTTCAGACATCACTCTCTTCTTCCACTGGTCAGGAACATACAACTTTCCACTTGGACAACGCTCAGGTTTGTCCTCTTGGAACTCTTGCAGAGCAAGTCTCATATCGGGCGAGATGGCAGAAAGAACTACCCCTTCGCCTAAGATTGTAGCAGGCTTGGTCACCACAGGAGAAACAGCAAAGAAACTCCTAGAGAGGGCGTCTGCCTTGACATTCTTAGTTCCAGGAAGAAAAGAGACCACAAAATCAAAATGTGTAAAAAACAAGGCCCACCTAGCCTGTCTAGGGTTCAAGCGTTTAGCCGACTCTAGGTAAATCAAATTCTTGTGGTCAGTGAGGACCACAACTTGATGTTTAGCTCCCTCCAACCAATGTCTCCACTCCTCAAATGCCCATTTCATGGCCAACAGTTCCTGATTCCCCACATCATAGTTACGTTCAGATGGAGAGAACTTTCGGGAAAAGAAAGCACAGGGATTCATTTTAGATGTTACAGGATCCTTTTGGGACAAAACAGCTCCTGCACCAATCTCAGAAGCATCCACCTCTACCTGGAATGGGAGTGAGACATCAGGTTGCCGCAAAACCGGGGTGGAGGTAAATCTTCGCTTCAGCTCCTGAAAGGAAGCAACAGCCTCCGGAGACCAATTCAACACATCCGCACCCTTCTTAGTCAGATCAGTCAATGGCTTGGCAATACTAGAAAATTTTGCTATAAATTTCCGATAAAAATTAGCAAAACCCAAAAACTTCTGGAGGGCCTTCAACGAAGTGGGCTGAACCCAATCATAAATGGCCTGTACCTTGGCCGTGTCCATTTCAATAGTTGACGGAGACAAAATAAATCCCAAAAATGAAATCCTCTGTACTCCAAAAAGGCATTTCGATCCTTTGACATACAGGGAATTCTCCCTCAAGATCCGGAACACAGTCCGAATATGTTCCACATGAGAATCCCAATCCTTGGAGAAGATCAAAATATCATCCAGATAGATAATCAAAAATTTATCGACAAAGTCTCGGAAAATATCGTTCATGAAGCACTGGAAGACAGAAGGGGCATTAGTGAGCCCAAAAGGCATCACCAGGTACTCAAAATGTCCCTCCGGAGTATTAAACGCCGTCTTCCATTCATCCCCCTGCTTAATGCGGATAAGATTATACGCCCCCTGAGGTCAAGCTTGGTAAACCAGCAACCACCTCTAACTCTAGAGAATAGATCCGAAATCAGGGGTAACGGATACTGATATTTAATAGTAATTTTATTGAGGGCACGATAATCAATACAAGGCCTTAAAGAACCATCCTTTCTGGCCACAAAAAAAAACCGGCACCTAAGGGTGAAGAGGATGGTCTAATATGACCCTTCTCCAATGCCTCCTTAATATAGGACCGCATAGCCTCGTGGTCGGGTACAGATAAATTGAAGAGCCGACCCTTGGGAAATTTACACCCCGGGCTTAGTTCAATTGCACAGTCATAACTCCTATGAGGAGGCAAGGACGCAGACTCATTCTCACTAAATACATCATAAAAGTCCGCCAAATAGTCAGGGACATCATGTGCCTGAGGGGAGGTGGAAAAAAATGGAGCCTCACTAAAGGCACACCGACAACCCCAACTCACCACAGACACAGATTTCCAATCCAAAACTGGATTATGAATTTGCATCCAGGGAAACCCCAGAACAACGGCATCATGCAGACCATGCAACACCAAAAATCTGCAATTTTCTTGATGGTCTGGGGCGACCCGCATGACCACCTGGGTCCAAAACTGAGGTTTATTTTTTGCCAAAGGAGTAGCATCAATCCCCCTCAAAGGGATAGGCGTCTGCAGAGGTGTCAACGGAAATCCACAACGTTTAGCAAAATCCAAGTCCATTAGGTTTAGCGCTGCTCCCGAATCCACAAAAGCCTTGGTGGAAAATGTGGACAGGGAGCAGATCAGAGTAATTGCCAGAAGAAACTTAGGTTGAACACCACCAACAGAAAACGTGTGTGCAAAGCGTTTCTCTCGTTTAGGACAAACAGAAATAATATGCGAGGCATCCCCACAGAAAAAACACAGCTTATTACGCCTTCTGAACTCCTGACGTTGCGCCTTAGACAAAACTCTATCACATTGCATAGGTTCAGACGTCTGTTCAACCGGTGGCAAAACCTCTCGTGCAATCCTGCGTTCACGTAAACGCCGATCAACCTGAATGGCTAATGACATAGAATCGTCCAGACCAGAGGGAACAGGAAATCCCACCATAGTATCTTTTACGGCTTCTGACAAACCCTTACGAAAGAGAGCAGCCAAGGCATTATCATTCCAGGTAGTAAGGACCGCCCACTTTCGGAACTTTTGACAGTACAACTCTGCAGAATCTCGACCCTGGTTCAATGCCAACAGGGTCTTTTCAGCCTGATCAATAGCATTAGGTTCGTCATACAGCAACCCCAAAGCTTGAAAGAATGCGTTCACATTAGTCAGAATAGGATCATCTGGTTTCAAAGAAAACGCCCAATCCTGGGGATCACCACGCAGCAAAGAGATGACAATTTTAACCTGCTGCGCGGAGCTCCCTGACGAATTAGGCTTCAAGGCAAAAAATAATTTACAATTATTTTTGAAACTCAAAAATTTAGATCGATCCCCAAAAAATACATCAGGTGTAGGGATCTTTGGTTCAACAGCATGCGAACGAGCAAGGTAGGCGGAAATTCCCCGCACTTCCGCAGCAAGCTGCTCCACACGATCAGACAATTGCTTTATCTCCATTGAGAGAAAAAAAAAATTCCCCCTACGGCCTCAGAGATAGAGGAAAGAATATACACACACTTTTTTTTTTTTTAAACACAATTCTTTCCTGCTATTGAGTACCCTAGGATCTGCGGTATGGCGGGTGATTCTGTTATGATTGAGTCACCGTAGGAGGCAAAAACAGAAATGCTAGCTAAGTCCAGAAAACCAGGGAGGTTGGCAGCTATCGGATTGCAGACCCCTGATCCTATCCACAACAACTAACAGTAGCCGTGGGGGGTTCCTACGATGCCCTAGACCCCTCGATCACAGCCAGAGAATTAAATAGGCCTAAAGAAAGAGGGGAAATCTAAACTGCCCCAGAGCAGACCCCAAAGAAAAAGGCAGCCCCCAACATATAATGACGGTGAAGCAAGATGAAAACACTAACACAGACAGAAAGATAGACTGAGCAAAGACGGGGCCCAAGCTAACTAGATAGGAAAGGACAGGAAGGCTGCTGTCTGCAATCCGTGAAAAACCCTATGAAAATAAGAGCCAACAGACTGACAGTGAAAAAGGCCCTGAAGACGCTAGGCTTCAAAAAAGCTATGTCAGTACTCAGGAATATTCTGAAGACAGAGCAGCCGGCAAAAGGAGATTCAGTTCACCCAGCAGGGATTGGCAGAATCCAGAAAAACAAGGAAAACAAAAACAAAACTCTAATGCCAGCAGGCAAAGCAGAAAACTTAGCTTTAGAGGAGCAGGAATCAGACTGGTGTCCTAGAAGTCCACAGAGAAATCACCTGCAGGGCAGAAGGGCGTCGGCAGCCTTATATCCAGTCCGTGACTCCACTCAGCCAGTCATCCTCATTAGGCTCAGGTGCCTGATAATCAGGCTCATTACCTTCCTTTACCAGAATAGGGAGTTCACCAGACCTCAGAGACGAAGGGGAAAATGAACTCACAACAGCGGAGCACAGGCAGAGCCGCAAAAGTAAGGAGCAGGCAGAGCCACAAGAGTGCGGAGCATAAGCAGAGCCATAAGAGTACGGAGCAGTCAGAGCCGCAAGAGTGCGGAGCATAAGCAGAGTCACAAGAGTATGGAGAACAGGCAGAGACACAAGAGTGCGGAGCCTAAGCAGAGTCACAAGAGTATGGAGAACAGGCAGAGACACAAGAGTGCAGAGCACAGAGGCACAAGAGTACGGCGCACAGGCAGAGCCGCAAGAGTGTGGAGCACATGCAGATGGAGAGGACATCAGGATAGACACAGCAAGGAAAGGAGCCACAGACAAGGAGACCGAGAGACAGAGGAAGGACAGAGTTCAGACAAGGTAATGGTGCGAGACAAGGTACTGGAACAAAGACACAGAGAGCCATATATACTGCCTCCTGGAGGTCAGAGCAGACAGATGTGAGACAAGGCAAGAAACAAAAGCACAGGGACCAGGATATACTGCCTCCTGGAGGGCAGACAGGACAGGTACAAGGCAAGGCAAAGAACAATTGCATAGGGACTAGGATTTTCTGCCTCCTGGAGAGTGGACAAGACAGGTACAAAGCAAGGCTAGGAACAAGGACACAAACACCAGGATATGCTGCCTCCTGGAGGGTGGCAAGACAGGCACAGACACAGGATTAGGAATCAAGCCTCCAGAGAAGGCGAAACACAGGACAGGACCTGGCAACTCAGCACCAAGAAACTAACTGAGTTAAGACATTGCTCAGGCAGCTACCAACGGGTGGAGCTGCCTTAAATACTAGAGGCCTCTTGGTGATTGGCCAGGGACACATTTGACAGGTGCACCCTGATTCCATAAGAACCAGAGAGTGCCGGCGCCACCCCCCTATGCACACAGCCAGGAAGCATGCAGAGAGCAGGCAGGAAGCAAGAGGCACACAGCATGGAGCCAGCAGCAGACAGAACACACAGCAAGGCCTGGAGCAGTGAGTAAGTTGGTGTGTGGGGGATGGGAGACCATGCAGTGATGCTGGCAGGGTTGTTACATCTTCTAATATTCATATCCTTTGGTATTCTACAGTCTAAATTAAATCTCCACGTTGCTTCTTTTTGGTATAAGGTACATAGTCTGTTGTCCACCCCATTTGGGTGGGGGGCCTTTTTAACAGCATTAACCCTATGGGTGCTGGATAACACCATTGTGATAATTTAGAAAGTGCTGAGAAGCACCTGATAAGATATGAGTGGTGTTGTTCTGAATATCAGCATAGTCGCTCTTCACTAGTGACTATTAGTAACATAGTTAGCAAGGCCGAAAAGAAGACATTTGCCCATCCAGTTCAGCCTATATTCCGTCAGAATAAATCCCCAGATCTACGTCCTTCTAAAGAACCTAATCACTGTAAGATACAATATTGTTACGCTCCAGGAAGACATCCAGGCCTCTCTTGATCCCCTCGACTGAGTTCGCCATCACAACTTCCTCAGGCAAGGAATTCCAGATTCTCACTGCCCTAACAGTAAAGAATCCTCCTCTATGTTGGTGGAAAAACCTTCTCTCCTCCAGACGCAGTGAATGCCACCTTGTGACCGTCGCCTTCCTTGGTATAAATAGATCCTCTGAGAGATATTTGTATTGTCCCCTTATATACAGTCATGGCCAAAAGTTTAGAGAATGACACAAATATTAATTTTTACAAAGTCTACTGCTTCATTTTTTCTAATGGCAATTTGCATATACTCCAGAATGTTATAAAGAGTGATCAGCTTAACAGCAATTACTTGCAAAGTCAATATTTGCCTAGAAAATTAACTTTATCCCCCAAAACACATTTCAACATCATTGCAGCCCTGCCTTAAAAGGACCAGCTAACATCGTTTCAGTGATTGCTCCATTAACACAGGTGTGAGTGTTGATGAGGACAGGGCTGGAGATCAATCTGTCATGATTAAGTAAGAATGACACCACTGGACACTTTAAAAGGAGGCTGGTGCTTGGCATCATTGTTTCTCTTCTGTTAACCATGGTTATCTCTAAAGAAACACGTGCAGTCATCATTGCACTGCACAAAAATGGCCTAACAGGGAAGAGTATCGAAGCTAGAAAGATTGCACCTCAGTCAACAATGTATCGCATCATCAAGAACTTCAAGGAGAGAGGTTCCCTTGTTTCCAAAAAGGCTCCAGGGCACCCAAGAAAGACCAGCAAGCACCTGGACTGTCTCTTAAAAGTGTTTCAGCTGCGGGATCGGGCTACCAGCAGTGCAGAGCTTGCTCAGGAATGGCAGCAGGCAGGTGTGAGTGCATCTGCACGCACTGTGAGGCGGAGACTCTTGGAGCAAGGCCTGGTCTCAAGGAGGGCAGCAAAGAAGCCACTTCTCTCCAGAAAAAACATCATGGACAGACTGATATTCTGCAAGAGGTACAGGGTCATTTTCTCTGATGAATCCCCTTTTCGATTGTGTGGGACATCTGGAAAACGGCTTATTCGGAGAAGACCAGGTGAGCGCTACCACCAGTCTTGTCTCATGCCAACTGTCAAGCATCCTGAAACCATTCATGTGTGGGGTTGCTTCTCAGCCAAGGGAATGGGCTCTCTCTCAGTCTTGCCTAAAAACACAGCCATGAATAAAGAATGGTACCATAATGTCCTCCAAGAGCAACTTCTCCCAACCGTCCAAGAGCAGTTTGGCGATCAACAACACCTTTTTCAACATGATGGAGCACCTTGCCATAAAGCAAAGGTGATAACTAAATGGCTCAGGGAACAAAACATAGAGCTTTTGGGACCATGGCCTGGAAACTCCCCAGATCTTAATCCCATTGAGAACTTGTGGTCAATCATCAAGAGACGGGTGGACAAACAAAAACCTTCAAATTCAGACAAAATAAAAGCATTGATTTTGCAAGAAGGGACTGCTATCAGCCAGGATTTGATCCAGAAGTTGATTGAGAGCATGCCAGGGAGAATTGCTGAGGTCCTGAAGAAGAAGGGTCAACACTGCAAATATTGACTTGCTGCATTAACTCATTCTAACTGTCAATATATCTGTATGTGATAAAAACATCTGACAAACACACATAAAAACCAGAGGGCATCAGATCATGTGAAAATATAATATTTGTGTCATTCTCTAAACTTTTGGCCATGACTGTACTTATACATGGTTATTAGATCTCCCCTAAGTCATCTTTTTTCTAGACTAAATAATCCTATTTTTGCTATTTTCTCTGGGTATTATAGTTCCTCCATCCCCTTTATTAATTTTGTTGCCCTCCTTTGTATTTACTCTAATTCTATTATATCCTTCCTGAACACTGCTGCCCAAAAACTGTACACAGTGCTCCATGTGCAGTCTAACCAGGGATTTGTACAGAGGCAGTATAATGCTCTCATCATGTGTATCCAGACCTCTTTTAGTGCACCCCATGATCCTGTTTGCCTTGGCAGCCGCTGCCTGGTACTGGCTGCTCCAGGTAGGGTTATCGTTAACTAGGATCCCCAAGTCCTTCTCCATGTCAAATTTACCCAGAGGTTTCCCGTTCAGTGTGTAATGGTGATATTGATTCCGTCTTCCCATGTGCATAACCTTACATTTATCATTGTTAACCCCATAATGGCCGGAGCTTTTTTCGGTTTTGCATTTTCATTTTTCGCTCCACTTCTTCCCAGAGCCATAACTTTTTTACTTTTCCGTCAATATGGTCATGTGAGGGCTTATTTTTTGTGGGACAAGTTCTACTTTTGAAAGACATCATTGGTTTCCGCATGTCAAGTACTCGAAAATGGGATAACAATTCCAAGTGTGGTGAAATTGCAAAATAAGTGCAATCTCAATGATGTTTTTTGTTTTTTGTTTGGCTTTTTAGCTAGGTTCACTAAATGCTAAACTGACCTGCCACTATGATTCTCCAAGACATTACAAGTTCATAGACACCAAATATGTCTAGGTTCTTTTTTATCTAAGTGGTGAAAAAAATTCCAAAGTTTGCTAAAAAAAAAACATTGCGCCACTTTCCGATACCCATAGCGTCTCTATTTTTCGTGACCTGGGATTGGGTGAGGGCTTATTTTTTGCTTGCCGAGCTGATGTTTTTAAGGGTACCATTTCTGTGCAGATACCATCTTTTGATTGCTCGTTATTGCATTTTAATGCAATGTCGCGGCGACCAAAAAAGCGTAATTCTGGCATTTTGATTTTTTTTCCCGCTACGTCATTTAGCGATTGGGTTATACTTTTTTTTATTTATATATTGGGTGATTCTTAACGCAGCGATATCTAACATGTGTATGTGTGATTTGTCTTAATTGTTTTAATTTGAATGGGGTGAAAGGGGGGTGATTTAAACTTTTTTTTTTTTTTTTCATATTTTTTAAAACATTTTTTTAATTTTGGCATGCTTCAATAGCCTGGGAGGCTAGACACTGCCACAACTTGATCGGCTCTGCTACATATACAGTCATATGTTAAAGTTTGGGCACCCCTATTAATGTTAACCTTTTTTCTTTATAACAATTTTGGTTTTTGCAACAGCTATTTCAGTTTCATATGTCTAATAACTGATGGACTCGGTTATATTTCTGGATTCAAATGAGGTTTATTGTACTAACAGAAAATGTGCAATCTGCATTTTAACAAAATTTGACTGGTGCAAAAGTATGGGCACCCTTATAATTTTCTTGATTTGAACACTCCTAACTACTTTTTACTGACTTCCTGAAGCACTAAATTGGTTTTGTAACCTCATTGAGCTTTGAACTTCATAGCCAGGTGTATCAAATCATGAGACAAGGTATTTAAGGTGGCCACTTGCAAGTAGTTCTCCTATTTGATTCTCCTATGAAGAGTGGCATCATGGGCTCCTCAAAACGACTCTCAAATGATCTGAAAACAAAGATTATTCAACATAGCTTTTCAGGGGAAGGATACAAAAAGTTGTCTCAGAGATTTAACCTCCTGAAATAGCTGTTGTAAAAACCAAAATTGTTATAAAGAAAAAAGGTTAACATTAATAGGGGTGCCCAAACTTTAACATATGACTGTAGACGAGAAGATTGCCTATATGTAGCAGAATTAAAGCATTGCTATCAGCGCTGGCCATCGGGTGGCACTCATAGCAATCCGGCATCAACAACCATAGAGGTCTCTATGAGACCTCTGGTTGTTAACCCAATGCATCGCTGACCCCCGATAACTAGACGGGGGTCGCGATGTGCGTATTTCCGGCCCGGCGGGTGAAAGCGCTGGATAATTGTCACTGTCAGCATTTGACAGTGGCATTTAACTATTTAATAGGCGCAGGTGGATCGTGATTCTACCTGCGCCTATTGCGGGCACATGTCAGCTGTTCGAAACAGCTGACATGTCCCGGCTTTGATGTGGGCTCACCGCCGGAATCCTCATCAAAGCGGGGGTACTGCCATTGGGCGTACTATTGCTTCCAATGGCAGTAAGGGGTTAAACCGCATCTGCCACCCTTTGGCCCAAGTTTCCAACTTATCCAGATCCATCTGTAGCAGAATACTATCTTCTTTTGAATTGACTGCTTTACATAGTTTTGTATCATCTGCAAATATCAATACTTTACTGTGTAAACCTTCTACCAGATCGTTAATAAATATGTTGAAGAGAATAGGTCCCAACACCGACCCCTGTGGTACCCCACTGGTCACAGTAACCGTTAGAAAATATACCATTTATAACCACCATCTGCTTTCTATCACTAAGCCAGTTACTTACCCATTTACACACATATCCCTCAGACCCAGCATTCTCATTTTGTGTACCAACCTCTTGTGTGGCACGGTATCAAACGCTTTGGAAAAATCAAGATATACCACGTCCAATGGCTCAGCTTAGTCCAGTCTATAGCTTATTTCTTCATAAAAACTGATTAAATTGCTTTGACAGGAGCGATTCCTCATAAACCCATGCTGAGATTGAGTTAAACAGTTAAGGCCCCGTTACATATATCAATGTCCCAGCGATCCCACCAATGATCCGACGTGGATGGGATCGCTGGAACATAGCTGATCGCTGGTGAGCTGTCACATAGACAGACCCACCAGTGATCAGGACCAGCGAGCAAGCTGGTATCCAAGGTAAACAGCGGGTATCTAAGAGCCGCGCGGCTCTTAGATACCCACTGTTTACATTGGAAACCAGCTCCCAGTGTCGCTGATCAATGGTCTCCCGCTGCCACACGCAGACATGCGCACTGGCCAGCGGGAGACCAATGATCAAAAAATGGCCCAGGACATTTGAGCGCGATCAGAAACACCCAGCAGGGGGGCCAGTCGCTGATACATGCCACACACAGCGATTTCGCTGGCGAGATCGCTGTGGCATCACAAAATCAACGATGTCGCTGTGTGTGACGGGGCCTTAATTCTCATTGAGATAATCCAGAAAAACACACCTCAGAAACCTTTCAAATATTTTACCAACAATAGAGGTTAGACTTACTGGCCTATAATTTCCAGTTTCACTTTTAGAGCCCCTTTTGCATATTGGTTCCACATTTGCTTTGCACCAGTGCTGTGGAACAGACCTCGTCGCTATAGAGTACCTAAATATAAGAAATAATGGTTTGTCTATTACATTACTTAGGCTACTTTCACACATCAGGTTTTCGGCGTCAGGCGCGATCCGGCGTCGTGCCGGAACGCCGGATCCGGCAAATGTTTCGTAAAACCGGATGTGACGGATCCGGTTTTCTGCCGGATCCGTCTTTTTCTTGACAGACAAAACCGGATCCGTCTCATCCAGTTCATCCGTTTTTCTATCCGTTTTTCGACGGATTACGCCGGATCCGGTTTTTAAAATTGACCCTTGTGGCCTTCCGAATGGGATTGGCTACTGGAAAACTATATATAGCATGTTCCTACAGCCCTTCTTTGACAGGTTGTAGAGGAGAAAGTGCAGGTTGGAGAGAAGAGCAAGTTACTGGCGAAGATGGATGTTGTCATTGGAAATATTTTGAAGAATTTGGCGGATTTTATAGCGGAGGCAAATCGTTTGAGGGTGATTGTTCTGGAGAAGGAGAGAGCGAGACAGCAGCGCATCAGGCATCGTAGACGACGTTTGTGGATCCACCCCATCACAGCCAAGAGAATGACGCGTGGGGTCTATTCTACACTCTGCATGGACCTTCGACGAAACCCGGATAAATTTTTTGGATATGTTAGGATGAAAATGGAGAATTTTGATTACTTGGTGGAGCGCATTGCACACCTCATAAGAAAAGCGGACACCTATTGCCGCTTCTCTGTTTCACCCGCAGAGCGTCTGATGGTGACTTTAAGGTAAGCCACATTTATTGGATATGCTCGCATCAGAGCACACTTTCACTGCAATCTTGTTGGTGGTAGTTTGTATCTCCAAGTGTTATAGGTCAGTTTTGGTATGTAATGCTGTGATTTAAAACTAATTTATTGTTTTTTAATTCCCCACAGATTTCTTGCAACTGGAGAATCCCTTTCGTCACTGCATTTCCAGTACAGACTCGGGATTTCCACCATATCTGAAATTGTGAAGTACACATGCCGTGCACTGTGGGACTCCTTAGCTGAAGAGTTTTTACCAGAGCCCACAACAGAGAGGTGGATTGAAATTGCTGACAAGTTTCAACAGATATGTCAGTTTCCAAACTGCTTGGGCGCTGTGGACGGGAAACATATCCGCATTGTAAAGCCAGCTGGATCGGGATCGGAATATTTCAATTACAAGAAATATTTTTCAATTGTCCTCATGGCCATCGCTGACGTGGAATACAAATTTATTGCGGTTGATATTGGGGCCTATGGCCGCTCCAATGACTCTCAAGTTTTCAAACTGTCTGCCATGGGGCGTAAACTGTATGGAAACACCTTCCAGTTCCCACCACCTAGACCGCTGCCGCAAACATCTGGTCCACCTATGCCATTTGTCTGTGTAGGGGATGAAGCCTTCCAGCTGTCAGAACACCTTTTGAAACCATACTCTAGCAGAGGATTGACAAGACCATAACGCATTTTTAATTACCGCCTCACAAGAGCAAGAAGAATGGTTGAATGTACCTTTGGTATTCTGACAGCCAAATGGCGGGTCCTATTGACTGCGATCAACCTCAAGACAGAAACTGTGGACGAGGTGATCAAAGCGTGCGTGGTACTCCACAATTTTGTTATCTGCAAGGAACCCATTTCCATTGAGGACACCTCTGAAGAAACCACCTTGCAAGATTACCATGACATTACCACTAGAAGTTCTGTGACGGTTTCAGTAATGAGGGACAATTTTGCACTATACTTTATGTCACCTCAAGGCAGAGTACACTGGCAGGATGACAGAGTGTGAAAGATTTGTGCCCAACCAAACTTGTGTACCTTCTGTACCAACAGTATATACCTTTGCCAACCAAAGTTGGCTATCTTGTCATGGTCTCTATTTTTAGCTTTAGGCCACAGGTGTGTACCTGGTTGTGTTTTATGCAAAGTATTTCACCTTTTAACAAAAGTTGTGTACATTGTTAGGAAATCACCAACAATAAACACAACTTTTTAGGTGAAATACTTTGCTTCAAACACAACCAGGAACACAACTGTGGCAAAAAGCTAAAATTTACCCACAGTTATAAACCTAGTTTTGAATACCATTTCACCTTTTAAATACCCTGTATTTAACCTTTTTCGCCGCAGAAAGAAATGACAGACAACCAGTGTAAAATAATTTAACTTTTATTGAAAAATGTTTTTTTAGTAAACTTTTTTAAAATTTTAATAAACTTGTTTAATAAAGCTTTGAAACTATAAAACTGAAACCATAAAACTGGTCATTTTTATTTAAATACACACATTATAAATCTGTGTAGTGTGTGGTGGAAATACTGCTGTAGGGGCTGCGGGACACTTCGACACTGGGAGTGTGGAGAGAGTACTGGGATCGTGGTGGGGAAGGAACAGTTAGAGGTGAAGGTGTGGAAAAAACTACAGAATGGGTGGACATGTGGGAAGCAGAAGAGGTGGTGGGTGGTGGAGTGGAGGGTTGGGCAGGGACTGTAGGAGCAGATGATGTTGATGGCAAGTTGTATGGGGAAGGAGTTTGGTACGGGGCAGGTTGCTGGAAGTGGGGAGATGTCTGGTACGGGGCAGGTTGCTGGAAGTGGGGAGATGTCTGGTACGGGGCAGGTTGCTGGAAGTGGGGAGATGTCTGGTTCTGGGGAGGTTGCTGGTACTGGGGAGTTTGCAGGTACTGGGGAGGTTGCTGGTACTGGGGAGGTTGCTGGTACTGGGGAGGTTGCTGGTACTGGGGAGGTTGCTGGTGCTGGGGAGGTTGCTGGTGCTGGGGAGGTTGCTGGTGCTGGGGAGGTTGCTGGTGCTGGGGAGGTGGATGGTATGTAATAGGAGGGGGAGGATGGAAAGTGGCTGGAGGGGGTGTAGATGTAATAGGAGGGGGAGGATGGAAAGTGCTGGAGGGGGTGTAGATGTAATAGGAGGGGGAGGATGGAAAGTGGCTGGAGGGGGTGCAGGTGGAGGAACTACTGTGGTGGGAGGAGGAGGTTGGGAGGTAACTTGCTGGAGAGCAGCGTGGCATGAATGCATTACATGCATCTGCTGGGCAGGAGAGAGCGTTTCCATGCGCTCCACAACAGACCTGAAAAAGGTGTGGTTTGGCGAAGATCTTGCTTCTGAATGCATGGTTTGCAGAAGTGTCTTCACCTCCAGAATGCTGGAGTTGATCTGCTGATAGCCTGCGGAGATTTGCTCTGACAAGACTTTTAGACAGTTCTGGAAAGATGCATTCAGATGCAAGAACTCTGGCGCATAAGTCTTTTCCTGACCCCTCTGCCGCTGCCGCCCAGTACCCGCAGGTGTACTAGAGGTGGCAGGGGCAGAAGGGTGGGGTAAAGGGAAAGCGATCTCTTCACCAGCAGCTTCATGTAATGTAGGCGGCCACGATGCTCCTGTGCTGGTGGATGGGACAGATGGGTCGAATGTGTGGGAAGGCTGGGAAGGTGCAGATGTACCGGGGCGGTCAAAGTGTCCCTCGGTGCCGGTCTCCTCAGGGATCGCCTCAGAAGGGTCCAATCGTGCAGGCTCCCGAGTGCTGCTCACCGTGCTGTGGAATAAAGAGAAAAAAAAACAATTAAAATACTGACATGGTATGGCCCTGGCTGAAAAAAAAAATTTACATCTAACATTTTTTTTCACATGTGGTGTGTAATATTTACCTTCTAGTGACCATTGTTTCCCGGAGGAACGACAGGGCTTCTGCGTACTTGTACTTGCTCCTGCGTCCTCCAGATCCACTCGGGGCCCGCATCTCTTTATTGAACTCCTTCTTGAAACGATCCCTCACAGACCGCCACCGATTCACAATTCTGTTCCCTGAAACGAGAAAGGACAAAGTGGTTAGTATACAACATCAGTGTTTCCCAAACTCCAGTCCT
This sequence comes from Dendrobates tinctorius, assembly GCF_039654945.1. Taxonomy (NCBI): domain Eukaryota; kingdom Metazoa; phylum Chordata; class Amphibia; order Anura; family Dendrobatidae; genus Dendrobates; species Dendrobates tinctorius. The sequence continues at coordinate 36,536,307 of NW_027361829.1, forward strand.
CATGGTCCCCAGGGGTCATGTTTTCAGGATTTCCATAGTAAATAGAAATCCTGAACACATGATCCTTGGGGACCACGAGGACTGGAGTTCGGGAAACACTGGTTTACATCAAGCAACCGGTACTGTATATACTTACGCTCTTTAATCTGGGCCCGAACATCGAGGTCCTCCCAGCGGCCCACAAGGAGCGAACAGATTTCCTCCCAGAGTCGTCGGGTAACGATAAGGTCAGCGTGGCGGCTGTCAGCCATATTCCAGAGCGGCTCCCTTTCTCTGACGAGATCGATGAGGTGGTCCACATCGAGTCCTCCATCCTCACCGTCAGAGTCTGGAGCACGCTGTGAAGGCTGTTAAAGAAAAAGACAAAAATAACATAATTAGCCTCCACAAAAGAAATGAAATAAAAAGTGCAAAAAAACAAAGCAAAAATATTTATACTTAAACGCTGGTGACCGCCGCGTTGCTGTCGCCGACGACCCTGGGAGGCACTGCGAGGACCTCTTGGCCGAGCACCAGATTGGGAAGACTAGAGAAGAAAACAAAAAATGTTATGTCTTTGGATGTAGGCATTTGTTTGCTGTGTGTGGTCTGCAGAACATTGTTTTCTATGTGTTGTGTGTAGTGTGATGTTGTGTTTCTGCGTTTGATGCAAAAAACTTACCAATTGTGAGCCCACTCCAGGTGTCTGTCCACCCCTTCCTTCTTCTTCTGGGAGCTCCTCTTCATCTTGTGAATCCTGTTTTGAAATAAAAGGCAATGAATAGACATATATTACAGAGATGATGGATTTTGGAAATAAAAACTTACCGTCAAACGCTGACGATGCGAGGGAGGGCTCCCAGAAGATGATGTGCTGTCTTCCTGGTGGCCACACTCCATGCCTGTGGGTGGTGTTCCAGCTGCTGCCATTGCTGCTGCTGCTGCTGCTGCATCTATTGGGCGGCTGTTGAATAAAGAGAAACAAAGGGCCAATGAATATCTTGATATTCAATAGCCCTAGTTTGGAGGAATGGGGGATTTGATAATTACCGTCTCTCATCTGCTGCTGGCCTCCCCTCCTCAGCATGTTCCATTTGCTGCTCCATTTGGGGTGGTGGTGGTGCTGATGGTGCTGCAGTGGTCTCCTGCCTTCTCCTGCTTCGCTTGGTTGCTTTCTTGGGTGGCATGTTGGGTGTGGCTGTGGGTCCCACTGTCTTGCTTTTATATATGTCTTGTGGGCAGAGCTACTGAGCATGCTCAGACCAAAAAAACCGGATCCGGCTTTCGCCGGATCAGGCGCATTGCGGCGCTCATAGGCTTTCATTGTGTGAAAAAGCCGGACGTGCCGGATCCGGCGTGTCCGGCTTTTTCGCCGGAGACAAAAAACGTTACAGTAGCCGTTTTTTCCAGACGCCGGATCGCGACACATTGCCGGATCCGGCGAAAACCGGATGAAACGCATGGCCATACGGCGCGATCCGGCGCAAATGCAAGTCAATGGGGGGGAAACCGGATCCGGCATTGCATTTCGCCGGATCCGGTTTCTGTCAAAAGCGCCGGATCGCGCCTGACGGCGAAAACCTGATGTGTGAAAGAGGCCTAGTTCTCTTAGCACTCGTGGGTGTATGTCATGTCGACCCAGAGATGTTTCTATTTTAATCTTATTTAGCCAGTTTTGCACCTCTTCTTGGGTTAGATTGGTGACCCTTAATATAGGGTTTTCTTTGTCTCTCGGCATTTCACCTAGCATTTCATTTTCTACCGTGAATAACGTGGAGAAGAAGGTGTTTAATGTATTAGCTTTTTCCTCCTCATCTACAACCCGTCTTTCCTCACAATATAATTATTTCGCCTGACCATTGACATAAAATCACATTGAATGATACCACAGGTTGCCATAGAAACAAATTGGTCAGCATATGAGCTGCAGACACAACACAGTATAACATTTTTATCTAAGACTTATTACAAATTTGCTTCATTTTTTGTTTTAGATTAAAAAAATGTATAGAAAAGTGGTGGAATTGAAGTTGATAATCTTGATGCTCAGTGGTAAAAAATTAAGTTTTTCAGATTGATCCAAGAGACATGGACGCTATACTGCTTAATGCAGTTCTTCATGTCCCATGTCTATATAGCATTGGTCATGTTTGTGTTTGAACAGAGCTGACGCCTTTCTGATACAATGAATTAGAGTCTGCATTTTCTATGGCCAAATCAACTCTGTTCTTAAAGTTAGGGCCCCGTCAAACATAGCGACTCACCAGTGATCCCGACAACGATATCAACGTGTCAGGATCGCTGGTGAGTCGCTACATGATCGCTGGTGAGCTGTCAAACAGACAGCTTCACTAGCGAAGAGCACCAGCGACGCAGAGCGCACGGCATCGCTGTTGTCATGATCCAGGCTGGATCTGACAGTTTAAATGGACAAAGTTGAACTTTTTTCCTTTTGGCTAGGTGCCAAAGTGATGTGATTGCCCCCGGTGGCCATTAGAATTATTACACGTGGTGTTTCATTCTAAGTTACCCGGTGGTGGTGAGTGGTATCACACCTTAGTTTTAGGGTTAATGTGCACGCAATTACAAATCAGGTGTTAGGCTCTATAAAAGGGAGCCAGGTGGGTTCAATCACTGTTGGTGATATTGTGTGTTCATGTGGCAAGTAAGCCTGGGTGAGCAAGGAGCTGAACATGAGTCCTGCACAGCCCAGCCAGAGGGGACGAGTGGCAGCTAGGTGGTCTGCAAGAAGGGCTGGCATGGCGTGGTGGAGTCACAGTTTATGGTGTTGGCAGGAAGTGCTTGCATGGCTTGGTGGAGTGACGACTATGGAGAGAGTTGCACTCAGCATGCGGGACTTGGTTGCTGAGAGCTGTACTCAAGCATGCTGGATGTTTTTGGCAGAAGCTGAACTCATCTTTGGGACTCTGTTACTGGACAGCTGCAATTGGTGGTGGACTCTGCTCCAAGGCTGCACTATGGTGAAGGATCCAGTTATGGTCATGGATCCGGGTGGAGGAGAAGATGCACGCAGGTGGTGGGCTCTGTTGCTAGGAGCGTACGCAACAGAGCAAAGCTAAGTGGTGTTTCCCCTGTATTGTCATTTTCCCTCATGTGTGTTTTAGTGCTGGGGTGGGATTAGTTTCCACACCGACCAATTCCCTAGTGAGGGTTTAGGTCAGGGCGAGCTAGGGTTTTTAGGTTCCTGTTGCGCGCCCAGTGCGGAATCGGCATAGGGAACATTAGGAGTGAAGGGACACTGGCTCAGGGGAGCTCAGAAGGTCTCCACTTCCCTATTCCCTATCGCAGAGCCCACCATTGTTAATGTTTCCCAGGTTTCCTTTATTATTTAAATTTGCCTTACTGGAGGCGGGGTTTCCAGATTTACGTGTAATACCTAAATTCGCCTGTTGGAGGCGGCGTATCCATCTGCACTTTTTATTATTTAAATTCACCCCACTGGAGGCGGTGTATCCAGGGTCACGCGTGTCATGGGTTCGCCTTGCGGTACTCGCTGCGTTCAGACGCACGTGACCATGACAGCTGTGTACTTTAGTTACCAGCGCACTGATGCAGGGAGCTGGTAACTAAGGTACACATCGGGTTTCTAAGGGGGTGCGTCACTTAGGAACCCGATGTGTACCTTGGTTACCAGCTCCCTGCATCAGCGCGCTGGTAACTAAGGTACACATCGGGTTTTTAGGCACAGCGCGCCCCCTTAGAAACCCGATGTATACCTTAGTTACCAGCTCCTGCTCGCTGGTCTCCCGTCTGTCACACGCAGCAATGCGTGCTGACCAGCGGGTGACCAGCGACCCAAAAATGTCCAGGGATTTCCATCAACGATCATTGATACCGGCAGGAGGGCCGGTCGCTGATTGCTGTCACACACAGTGATCTCGCTGGTGAGATCGCTGTTGCGTCACAAAACTAGTGACTCAGCAGCGATCTCGCTAGTGAGATCGCTATGTGTGATGGGGCCCTTACAGTTACAAATCTTTAAAAGGAGTTTCTAGAGTATTTGTCTTGGCTGTCGGCTACAACTGGTCCATTGACTTGCAACCTTCCTACCAGTTTAGCACTGTCCCATTGTTTAACAAACAAGTCCTGGCTAAGGCCAGGTTCATATTGCATTAACCAGCCCATTCAACTCATAGCGTTGACGGGCTGCGTTGATGGTAGAGCATAACGCGATCTCGTTGTGCTATACCCGCTAGTGCAGATGATTCATCTGCGCTAGCGGTGACGGAGCCTCAGACGCCTCAGCCCGCATCTGAGGCTCCATCACTGAATGACGGCACATCGCGAACGCATGCCGCTTTATGATATGCATAGCGATGCACCCAATAATGGGGGTCAATGGCAGCGTTAATGGACTGTTATGCCGCAGTGTAACGCAGTCCATCTAACGGGCTTCCATAAAGCAGTGTGACCCCAGCCTTATATGTAAGTGCCTCTCTTGGCTTTTATTCTCTTTTCCATTTAAACCACTCTTGGCATGACTCCTCCACATTATACGAGGGTGTGATTGGCTTCCATTGCTGAACTTTAGTTTTATATGTTTTGCATTGTTTATTCCCTAGTTTTCATTGCCTACAATTGTATTCATGATCCCTGAACTTGTTTGTGCTTCTTTACACAAGTCTGGATGGCCAGTCTGGAAATGCTGCCACAAACATTACAACAGGGAGAAAACTTGCTTAGGCTAATTGACCACTTTGTCCCCTTTTGCTATCATCACAATCATATTTTTTTATCATTTAATAATAAATACAGTATAGATATTTTGAAAGTTGTCACTCGTTTTTGGAGTGCGTAAAGCTTTTGCATAATTATGCCAAAAAATATCAAAAAGGCCAGCTTACCAACTGTTAAATGAGAATCCAGGATGCTTGGAACCACGATCTGACCACTCATGTGATTTCTTTCAGGAGTACATGACAAAGAACAGAGAACAGAAAGTTACGCGTTTCGAACGCTATCTGGTGTTCTTTGTCTAGCTTTGACAAAAAATGTCGGCTAGCATTCGAAACACGTAGCTTTCTATTTTCTGTTCCTTGTCATGTACTCTTGGAGGAATGTTTTAAATAAATAAAGCAAAATGATTGTTAACCAGGAGCTGGAATTCTTTTCCCAATTTTTCTTTTGCATAATTATGCCCATTGTTGCGAGATCATAATAAAGTTTATTTTATTTGTGTGACGTAGCAAATTCTTTACTACCACCTTATGTTAGAAAAAAAACAGTCTAACAAGAGTTTTAGATGAAACAGATGGAAAGCATTATTTCAAAAACTCAGGACTTTAACAGGTTAACAAAGCAAAGAGCAATTCGCTTAAGTGCCTAAAAGAAAGTGTTTGGCAGAGCAAAAAGGCTCCATCTTAGCCTCTGCAACAGAGACTTAGTAATTCTAAACCAGCAATAAATCTTTGTTAAAAGGATTTCATATCATTCAGAAAATGTCCAAATCCATAAAATCAAGCAAAAGTTAGTAGAACAGACTCCGAGCATGAGTACCTACATCCTGTTCTTGAAAAGGTAACATTGCAATAGCTCAAATACTAGGCTTAAGTCATAGTTCCCTATTCAGTCTACAGTCTTTAGACATTGAGATCATTCTAAACTGTTTAAGTCTAGGGAAATGGCCCAAACAGGGGCTTGAATCCCTTATTTCTGCTTTTTTAGTATGTGTGTTTCTTTACATGATACTATGTAATGTGTGCTGTGGCTTGTAACATTTATGATCAATTGCTATAAAAGTGGGTATGTAGCATATATTTCATGCAGAAGAGACGACATCACATTGAATAGGTGTATTAAAGAGCTTTATAGAATCTTCATATCAGGCACCGTTCTTGTTTTTTGAAGAATGCATAAAGAAAGTTCATATCTCATTAATGTTTTTTGCAGGAGACTGGAAAAACCCTTAAAGTGATGATGTCATCTGCACAGTACTGTTTATTGTTTAAATTTCTTTGACTCCTCTTGTGTTATTTTTGTCTTGGCTTATACTTTAAGGGGGTTTTACACATAGCGATATCGCTAGCAATATCGCTAAAACGTGACTGATTTTGTGACGTTATAGCGATATCGCTAGCGATATCGCTATGTGTGATACTTACCTCCGACCGGCTCCCCCGCTGTCTGTCGCGAGATCGGGCGGCTCCATTTCTCGTCGGGCACTTCCTGCTGGGCTTCCTGCTGTGTGAGACGAGTGACGCGTGGAGGCAGGCGGGAGGACGTCTGGATCGCTGTGTGTGAAAGGTGAGTATCGTGCCCTGCGTCGATGCTGCAGCGCTGTGAGATCTTTCTGTGTGGAAGCTCACTAGCGATCATTTAGCGATGCACCAGCGATCCTGACCGGGTCGTATCGCTGGTTGGATCGCTGGTGCATCGCCAAATGTAAAAGGGCCTTTAGGCACAATGACTCACTTGATGGGCATTGGAATTTTTGGAAACATCTGCCCTGTGCTTAAGAGCACTGTAGACTTAAGGTGTATTTACATTACATTTCAAGTCTTGGGAAAAATGTTACTAGGAATGCTCATTTCCTGAAAGTCAATACTGCTTAGAGGGCAATGTGGGGGCCATTAAACTGTATGGAGGGCTATGTAGAGGCCATTATACTGTTTGGAGGGCTATGGGGGGGCAATATACAGTCTGGACAGCTATGTGGGGCCAGTATACTGATTGGAGGGCTATATGGGTGTCCTTTACACTGTTTGGACAGTAATGTCAGGGCCATTATACTGTTTTGAGTGCTATGTGGGGGTGTTATACTGTTTGGTAGGCTATGTGGCAAGCCATTATGCTATTTAGAAAGCTAGCGGGCACCAGTATACTGTATGCAGGCCATTATATAGTGTTAAGGGTTGTTTGTGGTCCATCTTACTGTATGGAGGGCTGTGTGTGGGCTATTATACTGTTTGGAAAGCTATCAGGGGGCTATTATACAGTGTGGAGGGTTATGTGGTGTGCATCATAATGTGTGGAGGGTTGTATGGGGACCATTATACTGTTTGAAGGGTTATCTGGGGGTCAATATACAGTTTAGAGGTCTAGTGGGGGTCGTTATATACTGTGTGCAGGCCATTATACAGTGTGAGTTGTGTGGGGGCATTATTATGTGTGGAGAGGTGTGGGGGGCCATTATAAGGTATGGGAGGTGTTACGGGCTGGCAGAACACACCAAATAATATAATGATACAAGGTGCGTTCGCAGCCTGGGGTCCACTGTGCAGAGGTGGTAAACTGCTGCTTAGTAATGGCGGACGTATATAGTGGTATACAAAGGTCATATGTGGGTTAACGTCACCCGGTGTGAACAGGAGTGGTCTCTGTTACGTCACAGAGCCACAGTACAGCGAAACTTAAATGCCGGAGTCTGTTAGCTCTCACAGAGCTCGGCAAGGGGGCGCTCAGAATGTGGTCACAGAACTCTGCCCCAAGGACACGGGGTCAGAGTCCCTTTAGACCTCCTGAGCACGTGGCGTCACATCTGCAGTAACAGGAGGACAGGACAAAAGGAGTGAGACAAAAAACGTAGTCAGGAGACAAGCCGAAGTCAATTATCAGAAGAGTCGGACAGCAAGGTACAGAATCAACAGGCAATAGCAAAGTGAGAGACAGACCAGATCAAAACCAGGGAACATACACACAGTGCAGGCACAAGCACACAAAACACCAGGGTCAACTTAACTCAGCTGAGGCAGGAGTATAACTGACAGGGAATCCAAGTCCAGGGTGGGTGTAAATATTCCTCCCAGATCCAAAAGGAGGCCACAACAATTAACCCTGAGAGGGCAGGGCATTAACCTTGTCCAAACCATGACAGTGTGTAGGGAGATGTTGGGGCCATCATACTGTGTGTGGGGATGGTGGGTACAATTTTACTGTGTGATGGAAACTGTGGAGGCCATTATACTGTGTTGGGGTCACTATGGAGTTATACACGTGTAAAGAAAAAGCAAGTCGGCACTGTCAATGTGAGACTGTCATGTCCATACTGCTCATGGAGGCTGAACCCCGAGATCTCGGGTGCTAGTGCAGAAAACACAATGTATGAATCCAATGAGAGGAAAGAATAGCATAGCACGCACCAATCCAGGTGAAAAAGTCCGCTTTATTTAGCAATCCACATTAAAACTTCATGGCCGGGAGGCTGGAGGTAGGAGTGAGCAATGATTACTTGTTGCCACATGACTGTCCACTTTGAGCGCCAACACCGTGAATCCTCTCAGTGTGCAGTGCACCCAATGTGAGCATTCACAAGTCTACAGTCACATAGAATGAACGGAAGACTTGCAGCTTAAGCCTGGATAACTCATTTAAGCCACTTAAACACATATTCCTGAAAAGCTAACATTATGAACAGCATCTGCTAAATGTTCTTAAAATGATGTGTCATATTATCTAGACCAGAGATCACTACATATGGGACCAAAGAAGTTCAATTCTCTAAAGAGACCATTTGTACTTCAAATTAGTTAATATCTGTTTATCTGTCACAAATTCAGAGATCATGTTACTGCATTCTCTTTTAAATGGAAATTAAAGATTTTTTGGGTCAACATTTAGTGAAATTTTTGTATACTACATCTCTTTTGGGACACTTAATAAGACCCCTGTCGATATACCTTGTTAGTGTATTCATCTTAGAGGGTAGTCAAAACGGAGATCTACACGCTAAAACCAACTTCTCCGACTAATTTAGGCCATCCACGCAGTAAAGGAATGATAATCCATCTGTATAGTCATCATGTGATACCCTTCAGCAATCACAGATGGGAGAATGCCTGGCTAGCTATATTTCTCTCAATTTTTATTATGCTAAGCACAGGGTCAACACCTATGCATATAGGAGGGTAATCGGACCACTTACCAGCCCTCGATGTATCAGCATCTGTCAACATAGTTAAAAAAGTTAAAGGCTAAAACGTTTGATTTCCAAGTATTGGTATTGACTGAGATTTTTGTTTTGGGGCATATTCACTTACGTATTAACTGGTACATAGTTAAAGAAAATCTCCAGAATCATTGTAACATTTAGATGAGAAAAAATATGTTTTATTTATTGTTTTTAGCTTCTTTTTTATTATCTACATATTTTTTGTACATGTATTGATATCTTCTGTATGTGTATTATTACTATGGTGTACCAAAGGATTTAGAAGTCAAAGGTCATGTTTTTTTAGTGAGAACATAAAGAAAAAGTTACACAGGTACCATTCTTTTTACATGCTCCTTTGGCTAAACATTGACCGGAAAATTTGGTAAATTACTGCTTTTTCGAGCAGTAATTTTCTGTAATTAATACATAATCTGCTGTTGGAAACCACAAATATTATTTTAAGCAATTAACGAAGAGAACAATGGAAATTAATATGGAAACTTAGATAACACAAATATCTGAAATAAGTCACATGAAATATGTTAACTCATTTAACTACATTTTTGCCCACACTCCATGTAATTAATTGCATCCCGTTATTATCTTACAATCTGTATTTCCAATAACTGTCCCAAAATAACTTCCTTGTGTAAAAACATTAGAAATACTTTCATGGTTAATTCAGTATTACCTCTATTAAAGGGATACTGAGTGTAGAGATAAAGAAAAATATAAAAACCTTGTGAAATTTCAAAAAGTAATCTTTAACCCCTTTTCGTTTTTGTTTCCCTTCTTCCCAGAGCCATACATTTTTTATTTTTCTGTCAGTATGGCCATTGTAGGTTGTTTATTATGGGATGAGTTGCACTTTTGAACGACACCATTGCTTTTGCCATATAGTGTACTGGAAATCGAGAAAAAAATTCAAAGTGCAATGAAATAGCACAATTGTTTTTTGATTTTTTTCACCAAGTTTACTAAATACTAAAACTGACCTTCCATTATGATTCTCTAGGTCAATAAGAGTTTGCAGATACCAAACATGTTTAGGTTTTTTTACTTATGTGGTGAAAAAAAATCCAAAGTTTGTAAAAAATAAAACAAATCGCCATTTTCCGAGACCTGTACTGTCTCCATTTTTTAGGATCTGGGTCTGGGTGAAGTCTTATTTTTTGTGTGCCGAGCTGATGATTTTATTGATGCTGTTTTGGTGGTGATACGATCTTTTGATCCATCATTAGTGCATTTTGTTGCAATGATGCGGCAAAAAAAACCCCATAATTCCGGCGGTTCAATTTTTTTCTCGTTATGCCATTGACCGATTGGATTAATTATTTTTATATATTAATTGATTGGGCATTCATCTGCAGTGATACCAAATATGTGTATCTTTTAGTTTTGTTAGTTTATTTTGAATGGGGGGGTGATTTAAACTTCTAAAAATTTTTTATTTTTTTAATATTTTTTAAAGCTTTTTTTTACTTTTTACTGGCTATAATAATCTCCATGGGAGACTAGAAGTTGCAATCTTCTAATCGCTTGTGCCACATATAGCAGGGCGGAAGCCCAGCTATGTGTAGCTAAAAAGCTTATCAGCTATGAGCGTCGGCCACTGGGTGGTGCTCATAGCTATCTGGCAATGACAACCACAGGGATCTCCTGCACACTCAAGGTTGTCATGCCAACGTATAGACTATCTGCTGTCGTGTGACACGTGCACCAATGGGCAGGGTCTGTGACGCTATTCCGGCACCGGCATGTTAAATGCCTCTTTCAAAGATTGACAGTAGCATTTAACATGTTAACAGCCATGGGTGGATCATGGTTCCACTTGCGGCTGTTAGGAGCACATGTCAGCTGCTGAAATCAGCTGACATGTGCCAGAAAAGTTGCGGGCTCATTGCCGGAGTCCGAAGCAAATGGGGGGAGGCGACCTTGGATATACCTATACATTCAAGGTCGTAAAGGGGTTGAGAAACAAATATGAACCTAGCACTCAACTTAAGGGTATTTGTAAGGCGGTTTATTGTAGTGCACGAAAAAAGACGTTTCGGTCAATGTGACCTTCTTCAGTTACGTGTGGTATATAGATTGTGTAGAGCTTATAGGCATCTATCAGAAAGGACGATGGTGCTTTAGGCATTGAGGAGAATGATCTCTCTAAGGAAATGAGCTTGTCAGTATATAGGAGAGGGGCAAATGTGCCTCCAGATGCAGTGTCCACCGGCCATCTTTGAGATGGCCGGTGGACACCGCATCTGGAGGCACGTTTGCCCCTCTCCTATATACTGACAAGCTCATTTCCTTAGAGAGATCATTCTCCTCAATGCCTAAAGCACCATCGTCCTTTCTGATAGATGCCTATAAGCTCTACACAATCTATATACCACACGTAACTGAAGAAGGTCACATTGACCAAAACGTCTTTTTTCGTGTACTATAATAAACCGCCTTACAAATACCTTTAAGTTGAGTGCTAGGTTCATATTTGTTGCTTTAACGGTTTGGGAACCTAACCTTAGCACCATCTTGAGTTGTGCTCACGGTGTTCTTTCTGTAAAGGGGTTGAGAAGCATGGCATAAAAATTAATATCCATTCATTTTTTTACATTCTTCTACATTATCTGGAAAAATACTTAGGAGTGTGACTTGGGTTTATTGGTTCATAACATACATAGTAAAAGAGAAAGGTTTCTACTACAGGATCTACCTTTCAGTCAATGACTATTCATCTATGAGTACAAGGGGAAGTTAAGTGAATGTCCCTTGTTGAGAAAAAAAACCTCATTTTTTTTATTACAATATTATTCACCATAAGTAAAAGCACATTATTATTATTATTACTGCTATTATTATTATTCTATTACTAGTGTAAGTATTTAGATGTTGCTTTTGTTTGCTTTTATTTCTTTGTTTAACCCCTTACAGAGCCAATTTGGTATTAATGACCAAACCTATTTTTACAGTTCTGACCACTTTCACTTTATGATGTTAAAGCTCTGTAACTCTTGAACGTATCCCACCAATTATGATATTGTATTGTCATGACATATTGTACTTTATGTTAATGGTAAAATTTCTATGATATAACTTGCATTTATTTATGAAAAAAATGGTAACTTAAGTTTCTCAATGTTTGAGATCTTATGATACACCTCTAATTTCCTGGTTTAACCTTGTGCATGAGTACAAAAGGACTTGGAGATTAGAGCACAAATAGATCAAGTTTCAGATAAGGTCCCTGGTGCAGCACTGCAGAGTTTATCTGTGCCACATTACAGACTCTTCTATAAGCTTACCTCTTTTCAAAGTACTGACAGCATTGCTGTACTGTCCCTTCCTCCACATTGTCTGTCCAGAGTTATGTCTGTAGTCACACCTACAGTATGTCTGTTGTGCTTAAAAGTTTCTTTGAGTATAACAGACATACACATGCAGTCCAAATTGTTTGTACCCCTCGTTTAATGACAGGAAAACCCACAGTGGTCACATAAATAATTTGAATCTGACAAACGTAATAATAAATAAAAAATCTATGAAAATGAACAACAGTGATAAGAGGAGAAAGCCTTGAAACATTGGACAAATAAACCAGACAGTAATGTATTGTACAACTGCAACAGTGCAGAAGATGAGAGTGGTAGTTCACAAATATTAGATAATTTCAATTCATGGGGAAAAGAAAGTCATGAGAGGTGTCATCAGCAATGCCAGATTCAGTATGACTAAATATGCTATGGTATATAGTGTCTGTCCTGCTGCATTTGCATTACAATTAACATTTTTTCTTAATTTATAGTAAATTAAAATTAAAATAGCAGTAAGGCAGCACAATATTTTTTGCTTAAAAAACAATCTGAAAATCAGTGTATGTCTGAGACAGTGTGCTTGCTAGTCACAAGTAGTGTACATCTGTACAGATTTGCTGGATTTATTGTGCAAGCCTTTTTGTAAAGTTGGGGATAATTTTTTTTTTTTTTTTAGAAAATGCCTAAGAAAACTCTACAAAATCCAGACATATAAATGCAACAGCCTGTGTCATAAAGTGTGTGTGTCTTTTTTGTGCATCTCTTTTGCTAGTCAAATTTCACATCTATACATACCATACTATTTCAGCATCCTGTTGCTTTTGCTGGCTTTTGGTTGTGTATCTACGAAGCATTATTTTTGTCTTTTATGGGCAAGGAATTAAATTTTGCAAAAAAAAATTGAAAATAGAAATGTTTAAAAAATATAGACATTGAATTGTGCATGTCTATATTTGCACACCTGTTTACTTGCCCAGTTTGAAAACCATAAATGCCATACCTATACTGTGACCCTTGCCACATTTTATTTTCTGTTTGAGTACCTACATTCATTTCTTGTTATGTCCTTTTGGGTAAGGCCGGGATCACACATGTGAGGAATACGGCCAAGTCTCACATGTTAATACCCGGCACAAAGGAGCGGAGCATGCGGCTATGTATTGCTATGCGGCAGCAAGCTCCGCTCTTGAGTGCCGGCGGCAGTGCCAGGTATTAACATGCGAGACTCAGCAGTATTCCTCGTATGTGTGATCCCGGCCTTAGGGATGCAAAACCGGGATAGAAAAGCTTGTCAAAAGTTAATTACAGTGTTGTACAAAATGTATAGTAAATGAAAAAGTGGCAATGGACAGGGTATAAATTAATAGACGTGATATAAAAAAGCGAAATCCTATACTACGGCTCAGAATGCTGGAGCCATGTTACTAGAAGGAATGATTTTGGGCCATATTAAAATGAAAACAAACAAACAACCAATCAGTCTCTCCATGGACTGTGTTATTAAATAGACGGTAGGTTACTGCAGGGTTACCATTCAATTCAATGGTGAACTCACTTTAACATTGCTATGTGTCTGTTTGTGTTAAAGCATTTGAAAAAATGTTGGATACACTCCTAGGAGCCCTCAGAGTGTTACTTATGTTTTTTCAGGGCAATTGGACATTTTGCAGTATTTTGATTTGCGGTGAATCAATTCGCTGCAGAACAATTTAAAAAAAAAAAATGTGTTCTTAGTATAATTCATGTTTTGTTCTGGAATTGCAAAGATATCTGAAGACTGTGGCTAATGAGAAAATGCAATGGCCTGACTGCAGAGCTGATCTGATTCTGCTAGCAGCCAGCAGCTTGTGCAGCCTTCTGTCATCCAATAATCACTTGATCGCCAGGACACATCATGACCTCTTCCTGTAGTATATTTGCAGAGGTCAGCAAGGCAGTAATGTTAATAGACAATCTCTGCTTTCCCTACAGTGTATCTGTTCTAAAACATCTTGACAAAGTAATATACAGACTAAAACATTTATTTATCTGCGAATAGCTAAAGTGGTCATCCAGTACCTGGACAACTCCTTTATAAATTAGGTTTTTCCTGTTGTAAAGTAAAAATAACATATTCTCACTTCCTGCACCAGTGCCGTTTCAACAATGTGAATGCTTGGTCTACTGTGGCAAGACATTTGTAATAATTCTGCAGGTGCTGGGGATGTCACCATGGATCAGAGACAGACCAAGAGTTAAAGGGTTTATTTACAGGGAATAGACTCTCCATGTAGGGAGAAGCAGTGGGGGTTAAAAGCGACAGAGTAAATGGAAAAACAGTAGAAAGGCTAGGAAAGCTAAACAGTTATGCAGAGTTGAAACGATTAAGCTGGAATTCTTGTAACTTATCAGTACGGGGAAAGTTTGATTGCAGGGTCTCTATCTCTCACGTTGGCACTGTCAACAGCGGCGCTTGCAGTCTCTGTAATCTCTCCTCTGGATGAAGCTGGGACCTCAGGGGTTAAAGCAGGAAGCCGGGAGATGCTGAGAACCTGAGTCTCCCCTGCTCTAAGTCTTTGTATGATACGCTGACAGTCTCTCCGCAGGAACGATGCTGCGCACACTGGGAAGTCTTTTTACCACACTCAGGGGTCTTGGCTTGCCACTTCCATCATCACGGGTCACTGTCTCTGCGCTGTGAAGGGGGAAGTCTCCTCTGGTCACAGAGGCTACCGAGTCCACCTACTCACATACAGCTTTCACTATGTCTCGTACTTCAGTCTCAGCCCTCTGATGGGGAGTTCTCTCTCTGGGAGCGCGGTGCTGCAGCCTGCTTTCTCTCTGGCTTGCTTTCCCCTGTCTCTGGCGTGCTCTGCTGTCTCTGGTGTGCTTTCCTTTTGTGCCCTCTGCCTGCACAGCTTCCGGTCCACCGCCCCTTCCTTTGCCTCACTGCCCCTTGCAGTCACATGGTCCAGTCGGTCCAGGGCAGAAAGCCTTCCCCCCAGCAACCCTGCTGTCTGGCTAGGTGGTTCCGGATACGGATCAGGGAAGGTAACCTCTTTTGGGCTCTTCTTCCTCTTCACCCCCTTACACATTCATGTAATGAGAAAAAAAGTTTAAAACCTCACCGTGTTGTTCAATATCAGGACCATTTTCAATATGGCATTACTGCTACAAGAAGAACCCCTGACCTATGATAAAATATAAAGAAAAATTCCAAGTGTTGGCAACTGAATAAAATTTGCAAAGCTTTGCGTGACCAAGGGCAGTTCATGTGTCTGAGCGTTATCTTATCTACCACCATGAATTTTAATTCCATGTTTTGAAATAAAGCTTTGTCAATTTTATTTAGTTGCCAACACTAAGGCAAGACATTGTTATGCCATGTGAGCCCTGCAGCCAATCAGCAGCCACTATTGGGCTGCTGCTCTCTTACGCAGATGAACCTCGGACAGGCAAAAGAATTGAGAGCGTAGCAGCCCAACAGTGACTGCTGATTGACTTGTTTTGTTAGGGAATCCCACACGTGTTAAGGCTGTCTAACAGCCACAAATTATGCAGCCACAGAGACTTGAACATATTATTCGAACACGCCCAAGATACTTGGATAACACCTGAGCATGCTTGGATAACATCTTATCCGAACACGTTCGCTCATCACTAATAATAATGTCACGCAACCCCTGAGAGACCCTGGCACCTGTGCGGGAGGTGAGTAAATGTTACTTTTAATTTTCAACAGGAATTATTTAATTAATGCAGTGGTTGTCCAGGTAGAACAAAACACCTTTACATTTTTAATGCTAGAAGCACGCTAACCTAAGCATGAGTTTTGTTATGAGTAATATACAAAAATTCTGGAGAACCAAAGAGACCACAGGGTTGCAAAAAAAAAATTCTCTCTGACTGCATTTAGTTTTACTCTTGTAGTATCTCTCTGTGAGTGGAATGAGTAAGTCAGGCTGCCACGAGAGGTGGTGAGTTCTCCTTCAATGGAAGTCTTCAATCAGAGGCTGTCTGAGGTGGTACAGTGAATCCTGTATTGAGCAGGGGGTTGGGACACGATGACCCTTGAGGTCCCTTCCAACTCTAATATTCTATGATTTTTTGATTCTGTGAGGGAGTGTTGTGGACTTGGTTCATGCATCCAGACTTTGGTCATGCAGAATGAAGACTGCTACTTAACTGGAGCCAAAAGTCCAAGTCTGTTGTCGTTATGGGTCGCCCTCACACCCAGGGCTGTGGGGTACTCGGTACCGGGCCCGATGAACCCCAATGGGAGATGTTACGGCAGCTGGGACCCGGCCTGTGGCCCTGGGCACCCAACGTAACAAAGGTGAAATGTTCAGTGTGAATGAATAAGTCGTGACGCCACCTTTGGTGTTCGGCAATGAAGATGTTAAGCCGACACTGCAGACAGATCCTCTGGGACAGATGGTGTGGTACAGCAATGATGTTATAGCCCTCCACAGGCAGGGCTGCAGTCCCAGGGCAGAGTAGGTGAAGTGACACTTAGATGGTGTAGTGTCGGGCGCAGGGGATCTAGCAGTGTCGGGCAGGTTGACACAGGAATAAGTGGACGACACCAGGGCATGTAGTTCCAAAGCTTTACTCACAGTCTGTTGTGGTACAGGTGCCCGCATCCATGCCGTGTCCTCTGGGTCAGGAGCTCAGCCAACTTCCAGGCAAGGTGAAGTACTCCTTTCCAACACTCCGCCAACATATGTGCCTTTTCTGAACGTCTCCCTTTTGCGCCTATAGTGAAGTACTCTCAGTACTGAGTTACACTGCAGTTCCTCCTGTCAGATGTTCCTATGAACTCTACTTGTACGGCAGACAGCTGTAGCCCGCTTCGGGGACTCCTTGCTACTAAGTCCCGGCTCACTATCGTTGCTGTTGTGCCCCCAAGTCTGGTGTGGGAATAAAGCGATGACAACTTCTATTCCTCAGGTGTCTGTCGCAGGACCATTAGTATCCATGCAACCTCGGGGACCGGACCCCGGCCTTGCGCTGTGAACTTGAGAAGGGTTCTGCTCTAACCCTAATCCTTAGTCCTCCTCTCCTTAAGTTCCGTACTAATCCTTCCTTCTTATGGAGAGAGTCAGGCTTTCTATCAATGTCTCTTTCCTGTGCCAGCGGACCCAGGTCACTGAGGTCGGCTGCAGCACTTCCTTTTATCCATCCCACTCAAGCGATCTTCACTCTTCCTCTGACTCTGTCAGACTGCCCGAATCCTAAACTCTTCCCGCTCTTTTGATGTAAAACCTAAACTCCACCTGCCTCCCAGCTCGCTTCGTCTTCCAAGCAGGGAGCCACCAAAGGGTGCTTTGCTACACTACTATGTTGTGTGGGATGCAGGTGTTGGAGCGTGGTCAGGGGTCTCCACCTTACCTGAATGGTGGGGTACCACACCTCAGGAGGAGGTGCAGTACCTCTGTGGCGACTGAACCCTCAGGGGCGCCACAGTTATAATTATAATTCTACAGTGACATGTGAGATTGACATAATAGACAACCATGTATACCACAAGTGACCTGTCTGCTTTTTTTTTTTTACAGTCAAATCTTAGCTGTAAAATAGTCACAATGTGACAGCAATTTGCTGATAAATCACACAAATGTATTGGTTACATGACTTGCCTGGGATTTTACAGTATGTCAAGCAGCCAATATTGCCATATCATCCCAGCCGTATCCTTACCAATCACAGTAATACAAATGGTTCCATGCTTACACATGCACCTGAGATAGTCTGCAATTCTATATTATAAATGGTCCTATCTCCTGTATGTCAGACCTCCGTCTCACACCTAGCCCTGGACTTTACAGGTTTCTTCGAATTGAAAGTCAAAACAAAGGCAGGCATACATCCAGCCACAGGACAGAAAAATAAATCTTCCGCTGGAACACTTAATCTCTTCACATTCGCCAATGAAACATTTCCCTTCTTTGAGTTGCAGATGAGAGCTCATTAATCTGGAAGACATCATATTATCCAAACCTCCCGTCTATACAAATTAAGGGCATATTTTGGGAAGAAATCTTAATATGACACAATTCCAGTTTTCCTTTCATGGCAATGATACGTGTGTATGTGTGTGACTTTTTACGGCAGGAATTCCTGTTACAGTTACTGAACGCATCGGTAGCCCAATGAATTAGGTCTGCTCCGTACTAGTCAGCTGTAACACCATAAAAAGGAGCGTATTTATCTTTCTTCTGTTAATTTGAAACACATATTGCAAATTCTTTATAATTCTCACCAGATGACGGTGATGTGTGTCTCGCCACTGCTGTGTAAACAGAGCACCGAGCCACCTAAAAGCACAAAATCCTAAAATAAATGTGCCTGTGTGTGTGACTATAACTAATTTAAGGAAAGAAATAGAATACTTGACTGTGGCCAGGCGATCAACATCTTTCTGGGAGTAATAGGGTGGAAAATGAAAGAAAAAAATAAATCAATGAGAGATTTCACTTATTAAAGCCAAACAAATACAGATTAGTATAGATTGCTTTGTAAAATAACATGGATCATTATGAAAAACAGGTATTTCGAAATGTCATTTCCAATTGGATCAAGTGAAACAGTGCCCATGCAACTTACAACTAATCTTTTTAGCAGAAACAGCATGGTGGAGTCCAAGTATATTATCTGGAAATAAGTGACTTTAAGAGATTGAGTTTAATTCATCTTTTATGACCATTGACCAAGAATATTATCCATTCCTTTTTTTTTGTATGTTTAACCCTCTATTAAATGTTTTGTCCACATTGGGAATTCTCTTTTTGACTAGTTGAGGATCCTAATAAGGAACCCCCAATAACTAAATAGTTTCCTAATATGTATAAAAAATTAATTTTGTACATTTTACATCACCTTTTAAAAGGTATTATAAATTAAAGGGACAGTGCAGAATGACTGTTCATATCAAGCACAGATGTTCCATGCACTATGGTGGGGCCAATCATTAAAGTGCACCTTTGCACCCTTTTGTTTTCCCTTTATCTCTGCTCACCTTCTCTGATTGACAGCTCTGGATTCAATGAGCCATAGAAGGGCAGAGATAGAGAGAAAACAAGAAGTTTAAATGTTAGCAGGAAGAAAAAAAAACATCTCCAGCGATGAATGTGAATATAACTTTGCCTTTTATTTCTTCAATTAAAAAGCATCATAGCTCTTACACCACAGAGAATTGGTCAAACCTATACCTTTTGGCTGTTAAGCCTTGATCATGGCATCACTTAAATGTTTGGTCACTCCATGGTGCACCAAGTGCCTGTACTTGGTTTGAACAGTCATTTTGTGCTGACAGTCTCTTTAATGGAATTCCAGGATTTTATAAATACTTCCCAGCAGTAGGGAATGACCTAAAAAAATAAAACTAAGACTTTCCAGCTTAAATTTATAAAATTCTAGAAAACGATACATCCCATTATTGTTAATACAGTATCACTCAAGATTAACACCCCAATTCTAAATCTAAGCCCTCAAATTGTTTAATATTGCAAAATGAGAAAACTTCCTTTCAGTCATAACGCTTAAAAAAAATAATAGATGACAATGTGGCTGAAAAATCAGAATTAGCAAATTTACCATTCATAAGTTGGGAAAACCCTGTGGAAGCAAAAAACGGTGATCATAGGAACTATCTTCATGTATGGGTAATGAGAATTTATTACTTAAAATAGGACATAAATCAAGTACTTACATCATAACAGATTAATAAAGAATGTGTCACAATTGTAATGGTCTTCATTTTAGTTATAGAAACTTAAAACCATTTACTCTGAGAGCTCCTGTCCATTAACACCACTGTTTCACATGGACAGAATCCAGCACTTCTCATAAAACCAAAGTTATGTCAGTTATGTTCTAAAATACATAAAGCTGTCATAACGTTCCTGAAATGGCTGAAACTGGAATTCTCACCGTAGAACAGAACCTGTTTACAGCAAGACTTGGCTACTTTATAGGTCTGTTACCACCTGCTCCTTTACTCTATAGAAAGACTGGAGGGTTTGTCTGTTAGTGATTGTGGCGCTCAGGAGAGAACTAAAATTCTTCCTGATTATGATACTTGGCTTCAGAAAGTCAGTACCTTGTGATATATTTGAGGTCAGGATTCAATTTCAGATTGGCTTATTTTGGATTTTTAAGTCTTGCTTGAAAAATTGGAAGCAAACTTTTGCCAAGTGTTGCTCACGCCAATCAAATTGTTTCTAATATGTTAGAGGTTGTATCTGGTGGGCTGGTGTCATTTCCTTGTCTTAAGTTTTGGCATGCAAGCAGAGAGAAAAATATGTCTTAAGCAATAATTGTAAGATGCACAACTGACATCCGTCCTAAAATGCTCTATTTTATTTATTTTGTTTCCTCGCTTATAGAGTGCTATCATACTCCAGCTCTTTACAGACATCTTCATATATTGTCTATTAATAATGTGCCAATTTTTAGCGAATGAATCATGAAACAACATTGAATAACTTATTAAATAAAAAGGGGACATCCTTTTACGAACATTTATATACCATATTGACAGGATATATGTTGTGTGAGCAGTGTGGTGGCCTTGCAGTGCTGGGGTCCTGGGCTCAACTCCCACCAAGGACAACATCTGCAAGGAGTTTGTATGTTCTTCCAGTGTTTGTGTGGGTTTCCTCCCACACTACAAAGGCATACTAATAAAAAATTTAGATTATGAGTTCCAATAGGGAAAGCGATGCTGATGTCAATACAGTGTTATTGAATACGATGGCCGTAATATTTTAAGCCATTTCGGTCCTCACTCAAGAGTGTTTATCTTCTTCAAACAGGGGACATGAGACTCTCGCACTCTGTGAGGTTTTACTAAATGTTTGTTTCATTACATTTTACACCCTCCACTAGGAATATGTCACCCCAAATGCCTCCTTTCACACAAAATAAAATTATAGACGTGTATAGTTAAGATATAACACTGTTGTTGCTTTATCAGGGCTAATGGGCAGCACGGTGGCTCAGTGGTTAGCCTGGGTTCGTATCCCACCAAGGACAACATCTGCAAGGAGTTTGTATGTTCTCCCCGTGTTTGCGTGGGTTTCCTCCGGGCACTCCGGTTTCCTCCCACACTCCAAAGACATACTGATAGGGAATTTAGATTGTGAGCCCCATCAGGGACAGTGATGATAATATGTGCAAACTGTAAAGCGCTGCGGAATATGTTAGCGCTATATAAAAAAAAAAAATAAAGATTATTAATATTACCTAAGTGTTATTGTGAGCAAAACACACAAAATCAAATTATTACCAATATTACTACTTATACAGTCACAACTCTTACCATTACATAGTGAATAAAGTAATATTACCATGCTTCTACCATACAAAATAAATTGCACTAAGACAAATATTAACAGTAATCCCACAATATACCAACCATTAAATGGTGACTGAATTGTACCACCAAACTGGTATTAACTAAAACAAAATACTATAAAGAAGACCAACATTACTGTAAATATAAGTGATAAGAAGTCTTTAGTGCTCTGGTCCAGCTGCCACAGAGTACCTATGTGGTTACTTGTTCAAGTTCCAATCAACCATTTTGTTCATATCTAGTAAATACCAATTCTGCAGACCATATATATTATTACATTACAGCTTTGTGTAATATCTCACAGTCCACATTATTTCTGATTGGATTCATACACTATTCTCATCTTTTCCACCTGGCAGAGACAGCCATGATGACATCTTTGAATAGTGACTTGCATGCAGAGCTTACAATATAGACACATTTGATTTCTCGCATTCCAACATTTCTAGCATCTCCATCTATTCTCAACTTACACATACTCCCCATTCTACTGAAACCCTTAATTTAGAGCCTGTTGCTGCCTCTTTTGTCCCTTTGCTGCACCTGTTGTCTGGCACAGTGCCTCAATATTCAAAAATTATGTCATTACGCTGATCACCCCCACTGCCTCCTACACAGTCAGAGCCTAGATATACAGCACAAGATATATGTGGTTCCAAAATGTGATTGTTGGAAATAGACTAACAGTGAATCACACTGTAAGTGACACTTTTTGTAGATTAAACAGTAAAAGTGTCATGTTTTGTGCCTCACACAGTAATAATGTTCTTCTTGGTTCCCCCAAATAGTAGTAGTATCCCTTTTAGTGCATCACACAGTAATCCTTCTCTTTTTTTGCCCTCTAGACATTAAAGGACTTTAAAAAAATAGGTGTAGTGAAACCTCCACCAGGGTGAGCTGGTGAGGGAAGAGAGGTTACACACTAAGAGCAGCAACCCTGAGCAACAGCACAGGTGCCACAGGTAACGAGAGAATAGTCAGACGAACCGAGTCAGAAACTAGCAGGAGCAGACGTACCAGAAGGATCAGCAATACACGTAGTCAAAATACCAAGCCGAGAGTCAGAAAGCCAGAACATGAGCACGGGGTCCAAAACGTGAGACGAAATACGTGGTCAGGGTAAAAGCTGGGGGGTCAGATGCCAGAGAGGGAAGAGACGGGGTCAGAGATCAGTCCGGGTCATACACGTGAATATCCGTCAAAGGCAGGAGGATCACCAAGGTACAAGGGTCAGAGGCTCTAAACTGGAAGCTTGAGCTATCACTAACACTGGTCAGCAGGCTGTGAGAGACTGAAATAGCCCAGCAAGCTCCAGAACGAGGCAGAGGAGATTAACCCCCACATGACCAGTCCGGAGAGAAGACAGCAGAAGATAAACTCCGGACTGGACCATGACAATAGGCACATTATTGCTAACAGAGGCAACTACCTGTCAGTATCTGACGCCGTTCATTTACTGCTCCTGCCGGAGATTTTGCTACTCCTTGTCAACAGAGCAGCAGTTTGTCTTCCTGTTGACAGCGCGGGACTACTGGTGTCATGCTGATTGACAGACTGCTGTCTGCTGCCTAATTGGGGGAAGCCAGCTGTCAATCAGCATGACACGAGTAGTCCTGTCCAGTCAACAGGAAGACAAACTGCTACTATGTTGATAGGGAGTAGCTGAATCTCTGGCAGGAGTGGTCCATGACTGGTGCTGGGTACAACAGACAGGTTGTTGCCTCTGTTAGCAACTACATGCCTTTTTTAAGTCCCAGATATTCCTTTTAGTAACGATCCCTGTATATGTCACGAAAAATAAGATCTACATCTACAGATCTACAGATCTACATCTCTGGGCCAGATATCACCTCCCTACTAACCAGAATCCCTCAATATCTGTCCACTATTTCATCCTTCTTCTCCGCTAGATTTCTGAAACTCAACATGGACAAAACAGAATTCATCATCTTTCCCCCATCTCACGTGGCCCCCCCTACGAACCTATCAATTACAGTAAATGACTGCCCACTCTCCCCAGTCCCACAAGCTCGCTGTCTCGGAGTAATCCTTGACGCTGATCTCTCCTTCCAACCACATATCCAAGCCCTTTCCACTTCCTGCCGACTTCAACTCAAAAATATTTCACGAATCCGTTCATTCCTCACCCAAGAATCTGCAAAAACCCTAGTCCATGCCCTCATCATCTCTCGCCTTGACTACTGCAACCTCCTGCTCTGTGGCCTCCCCTCTAACACTCTCGCACCCCTCCAATCTATTATAAACTCTGCTGCCCGACTAATCCACCTGTCCCCCCGCTATTCCCCAGCTTCTCCCCTCTGTCAATCCCTTCACTGGCTCCCCATTGCCCAGAGACTCCAGTACAAAACCCTAACCATGACATACAAAGCCATCCACAACCTGTCTCCTCCATACATCTGTGACCTCGTCTCCCGGTACTTTCCCGCACGCAACCTCCGATCCTCACAAGATCTCCTTCTCCACTCCCCTCTTATCTCCTCTTCCCACAATCGCATACAAGATTTCTCTCGCGCATCACCCCTACTCTGGAACTCTCTACCACAACATGTCAGACTCTCACCTACCATTGAAACCTTCAAAAAGAGCCTGAAGACCCACCTCTTCCGACAAGCCTACAACCTGCAGTAACCACCGATCGACCAAACCGCTGCACGACCAGCTCTACCCTCGCCTACTGTATTCTCACCCATCCCTTGTAGATTGTGAGCCCTCGCGGGCAGGGTCCTCTCTCCTCCTGTACCAGTTATGACTTGTATTGTTTAAGATTATTGTACTTGCTTTTATGTATACCCCTCCTTACATGTAAAGCGCCATGGAATAAATGGCGCTATAACAATAAATAATAATAATAATAATAATAATTCCCTTATCGTGCTCCCTAGAATAAGACACCATATGTTGATCTCAGAACGTAATAGTGTCCTTCTTTTTGTCCTGAATAGTAATAATGCACTTTTAAAATGTATAATGCTCCACATGTTCCCTTGGGTTAACATGTCCTAAGTTCACCTACCAGGCCAAGATCGTACATCAACATTCGCTACTGCATTCTCACCCTGGCTGACATGAACATCTGGTAGTGAGCATCACATGATGCAGTTAAGAATGGCACCATCCTCTGGAGATCCCCCAGATCCTTAGAGCTAATGGTGTCACTGCCTTTTTTTCATGACTTCACCAGTTCTGATAGTGGCAGTGTCAAAGCTTTTACCTTGTTTAAGATTAAATGATCTAAACTTTTGTTGTGAAGATTACCATTCATCACACTTGTTTTGACACCACTAGAATGATAGGCACATATTTGACTCTCTTTACAAGTATGTACATAAAAGAGATTTTTAGAAGTTTGTGAACAAGAAAAATCTATTATATCTACAGTTTACAGATTTCATTTTTCTTGGTGAAAAATTGTCACCCCATGTCTACATAATGTTACCATTTTCATCAGCCCATATTCATATACGGACTGTAGGACTAAATTAACAAAAGGGTACCAAAAAACCCCTTTTGATTAATTTGGATATGCAACAAAGTAAAATAGTAGACATAAAATATAAAATACAGAATATAAAAAATACAATGTTTGTAGAAACATTAAAAATACAAGCATTTGTTTCTGCTAGGTAATATTAAATACATTACACATTTAGTGTAGTATACTGTAGCAATGTTTACATATGTGGTATTGGAAAAAAAGACAGGCTGGAGTGGGATCACATTTTTTGTAATTTCTTTACTACTCAAGACCTTTTGACAGCCTTCACTATCATAGTCACTTTATTGCTTGATGAAGAACTAACATGGTGTTGAGACGTGTTGGCAATTTTTCACGATTAAAAAGTAACTTTCATTGCACTTCTGTCCTTCTTGATGTATATTGCCAGCTACAGCCTCATCCAATCTTTTATATTGTGTGACTACAATCCAGGTTTCTGTCTTATTTCCACTCTATGGAAAATTGATCTAATCAAATGTGATATTTACCTCCCTCTGAATCGAAAGATTGACCTTGATAGCTATTTTTAAACCCAGTATATACCTTATACCATTGAGAAATTTTGACATCAGGGAAATATGGTTTATCTAGAGGATAATGAAAAACATTGACCTTGGTGTCCTTCATGACAGTCTAGAGAACAAACCCTTAGTTGTTAATCTCCCCACTGATGTTTGGCCTCAAGTGCTTTACAAATTAATCAGCTCTACATGATAAGATCAAGGGCGTTATTATGCGTTTTACAAATTCTGAAAAGGAGTCTAATCTTGTACTAACAAACACAGCAATAGACTACAATCCATCCAAATGTAAAGCCATTACCTCATGGTGGTAATAGACTGCAGTTATCCATAATCCATATGGAAATGTGAATGACAAAAGTTGTTTCTCATGGCCTTGACTAAGTTTATTTATTCATAGACTGAATGGAGACTCTGCCTGGCCCTTCATTCTCTGCTAAACCTATAATGTTTATAGAGAACATAGCAATCCCAGAGTCATAAACAAGAGTGAGTCTTATTTAGACTAGGCTTGTCCCAATAGTCCGAGTGTTTATTGTGATAGAGTATGGAGGTGTCATCTTAATTTGTCTCAGGTCAACCATGGTCAGCACTCACAGATGTAACCTATCTCTAAAAGATAGTTTTCATAACCCATTAACCCACTTGCAGTTGAAATAAGAAACACTTTCTAGAGCTCTACCGAAGTAGACTGTATGTTAATTCAGATAAGCATTTTCTCCACTCTTCTAAGAGACTTTCTAATGACTGGGGGGTTCAGATTATTAACTCTTAGTTCCATCAACATCTGGTCTTTCTCAACTTTGCCTTCAACTTTCGCACCTCGTTTTTCACCATTTCAATGAAAGTTCAATGTTAATTCATGACAGCTTTATGAGGGCTTTTGCAGAGACTTCATGTATTACATTTAGGTAGTTGTGGAAATACTGCTACCCTTGGTAGAGGTTCAAGCTCTTCTAAATTAGTGACATTAGAAATTTCTCATGTGTTTCTCATTATCCATTCTAGACTAGTTACTTGACTTTTGTTAACATAAAAGTCAGTATGGAATACTTCATGATGTCATACCACACACTGCTATAGTGTAAAATGTGCTTAAACTACAGTCTACCTCTACCTTACACTGTATGAAAGATGAACGTTGTTTCTAAGCAGCCATTTGTTTTTGAGTGTTGTATACTATTTAGATGAGTGAAATTAATTTTCTCATTGCTGCTGGGAAACTCCAGTTTTATCCAAGGGCATTTTTAAACTAATTGGTATTTAAAGTGCACATGAAATCCTAGACAGGCTTTCTCTCCATATAGTCACAGTTTTTAGGACAAGCTTGAGATCCTCTCCATCCAGCTCATCTTGATTGATAGATCTCTCTATCTACATATTGCAGGACACCTGCCAATCAAGTCATGTTGGAACACTGCCCATTGAAGTCTTCTCTCTGTCTGCAGACTCTGCTTTCTGTGCTTTGTTCAATTATCATGCTATGCTTTCACTGAGACAATATAGTATTTCAAAGTGAAAATAGCTTTCTTTAATTAGGGAACCTGCTGATATTTCAGATTCGAAATGCATTCAGCATGACATGACTGACAGGATTCTTTTCTTTTTTAAAAAATTTTAATGTACTAACATTTAGTATTGTTTTCAGCAGCCATTTAAATCAAGACACACTTACAAACCTTAGTAGAAACACAGATTCTTAGTCTTTTCTTTTCATAATGTGTTGTGATGCTCATGTTATTGAATATACAGTATATTAGTCTGATCCAAGTCGATCTGCAGGAGTACACCATCCCCCATTAAACAGGAAGCTTGTCAGTGGTGCACTCCTGGAGGGAATCTTGAGAATAGTCCTTAAAAAAATTCACAAGTTATCTTTTAATTATGTTATTTTTCATTTTTTTTTAATCTTCAAACCATTAAAATTGGTCTTTTTATTTTCTTAAACATGAAGAGTTTTGACCACCATGCAGTGATTTTTTTTTATATATATTACTACAATATTAAATATTGTAGTGTATCAAAATGTATTGACCAGAGACTCCTACACTATAATTCCGTTCATGAAAATCCATTGAAATTCCAGAGTATTAGTAATAATGAAACCATATATAATATATTTTTACAATTTGCATTTCATGTGACTTGTATTACCTTTAAAGGAATCTGTCAGTAGGATCAACCATCCATAGCCATCTATATGGGCATGTTAGTCATAGGTAACTAAATTAAATGATACCTTCATATCTGTGATCCGATGTTTTATTCCAGAGAAATCCACATTTTTCTTATTAGTAATTGAGCTGTTAAGATCTATAGGCCTGACACTGTTCTTCATGAGGATCTCCCCCCAGAAATTATTTTAAATAAAAGTAGGTATTACCAGTGTGAACCAAGCAATGACTGACACTTTGCTCACATAATAATCTCTACTGTGAGATCAGAACTAAAACAGTACAAAGCAAAAGTAAGCTTTGTCTAATTACAAAAACATTTGCATCTGCAGTCCTCTCACAGTTCTGTCCACTTCCGTCTTACAAGCAACCATTATGGGGGATGGACAGTACAGCAGATCTGATGGCACTGTGAGAAGACTCCAAATGTGCTTGTTGTGTTTGTAATTAGACCAGTTCAACTCTGCTGTACTATGCTGGTTATAATCAGGCAGAGCTGACAGCACAGTGAGAGGACTGCTGCTACTGCAAATGTTTGTAATGAGACAAAATTTAATTCTGCTGTACTGTGTTCGGTCTGATTTCACTGAAGAACTGTGTGTGAATATGAGAGTAAAGTGTCAGCTATTACTTGCCTCACACTGGTAATGCCCCTTTCATTTAAAATAATCTTTGGCAGCAGATTATCATGTAGATCTGTGTCCAACCCATAGTTCTGAACAGCTCACTTACATATAAGAAAAACATTGATATCTCTGGAGTAAACATGGAATCACAGATATCAAGGTATCATTTTATTCATCTTTATTTGACATAGATGCCCATATAGACAGCTTAGAAGGGCTGATCCTTTTGGCAGATTTACTTTTATATACTTGATTTTGAGAAAGTGTTTTTAAGTTTTGTTTTTAAGAGAACAGTTTTGTATATTTTCACACACAGTTTTGTTGTTAGGATAGACTTGCAGTTTTCCTTTTTCTAATCTCCACTATTTTCCTTTAGGGAGGCAGGACACAGTGCATTAAAGAAGTCTGCCCAATTCTGTCATGCCCACAGCATCTCAGTCATATTCCTACTGGACAATGTTGCCCAAAATGCATAGGTGAGTGGATACTCTTAATATGTTTAAGTATTTAGATGGTGCTGCCAACCTTAAAGGGAATCTGTCACCCCATTTCTCGCCTATCAGCTGCCGGCACCGACAACAGGGGCTTATCTACAGCATTCTGTAATGCTGTAGATAAGCCCCTGATGTAACCTGAAAGATAATAATAATGAGTTAGATTCTACTCACCAGCAGGGCAGTTCGGTCTTGGTCCAATGGGTGTTGCGGTCAGGCGCCTCCCATCTTCTAATGGTGACGTCCTCTTCTTTGCTGCCTGTCGTGGCTCCGGCACAGGCTCACTTGTTATGAATGGGTCACCGAGGAGGATAGCAGGCCCAGGCTAAGCCACAGAATACCAGAGAGGTTGGTAACTAAGCGGATGCAGACCCCTGATCCTGTCCACACAACTAGCAGTAGCCGTGGAGCGTACCTACGATGATCCTAGATGCCTCGGCACAGCCGGATAGCTAACTAAGCCTAATGCAAGTAAGGGGAAATCTAAACTGCCCCGGAGCAGACCCCAAAGGAATAGATAGCCCCCAAACATATATTGTCAGTGAGACAAGATGAAAACACAAACGCAGGCAGAAAAATAGACTGAGCAAACGATGGGGCCCACACTGACTAGACAGGACAGGAAAGGAAAGACACTGTCTGCAATCACGCAAAAACCCTGCAAATAAGTCCATCACGTCTGATGCACAAAAACACTGAAGTCGCACAACTTTGCCCCCACTAATCAGCCCTCTGATATATTCTGAAAGCAAAGCAAAATGAGACCAATATAAAAGGGGAGAAAACAAACTGGCACATGCAGTAACATATGGGCGGTGATTCAGCACAGCCCCAGCCGGAGCTAGCTGACCCGCACAAAGCAGAGATAAACAAAACCAGATCAAATGCAAACAGAATAGCAAATGTACCACTTAGCTTAACATGCAGGGAAAGAGCAGGAGACATCAGACCTCTGGAGGCACAAGAAGAAAATCACCAGCAGGGATAGAGGGAGTCAGCTGTCTTAAATCCCAATCAGAAACCCCAAATCTCCAATTGTCTTCCTAATTATCAGGTGGCAAGCCTCTGTCAATCAGATCAGCTCCACTACCTCCAGTAACCACCAGAGGGAGCCCAGAAAGAGAAGTCTCAATCTGACCAGCTCCACTATCTTCAGTAATCACCAGAGGGAAGCCAGAGAGAAAAATCACAGTACTCACTGCTCTGCCCTGTTGAGAGCAGAGCAAAATACTGCAGTGTGCAGGTTTTGGACCTCTCCCGGTGCCTGCACACTGCAGGACTCTGCTCTGCCCTCAACAGGGCAAAGCAGTGTGCCTGTGCAGGAGCCTCAGTGGGAAGGAAAAAGAGGACGTCACCGTTAGAAGACGGGAGGTGCCAGGCCGGATCACTACACCCATCGGACCAAAACTGGACCCGGACCGCCTCTGGGTGAGTATAACATAGCTCGTTTTTCTTATCTTTCAGGTTACATTGGGGGCTTATCTACAGCATTACATTATTTCGGTACCGGCAGCTGATAGGCAAAAAATGGGGTGACAGATTCCCTTTAAGCATCACCACATGTAGCACATCAAACAAATACCCTGCTTAGAAAAAATTAAACGCAATTTTGTCCTTGACCATGGGCAGATTAAATAGTTGCATAATATTTTGTGCATCAATAAGGAGTTTACTAATGTTGTGTCTAGCAACTATTTAAATTTTATCGAAGTTGGGCATTCCAAGATTACCGTATATACTCGAATATAAGCCGAGTTTTTCAGCCCCCTTTTTGGGCTGAAAAAGACCCCCCCTAGACTTATATTCGGGTCATGGTTCAAACTTACCTGGTCCCCGTCGTCTCCACGTTCCCCGGTATGTGTCTGCTGTCCCCTGCAGCCTGTCAGTGTCCCGGCGGCGGTGGGTGATGATAGGGCCGCGGCGGCGTTACAAGT
This sequence comes from Dendrobates tinctorius, assembly GCF_039654945.1. Lineage (NCBI taxonomy): Eukaryota > Metazoa > Chordata > Amphibia > Anura > Dendrobatidae > Dendrobates > Dendrobates tinctorius. Next base: position 36,567,087 of record NW_027361829.1, read on the forward strand.
CGCTGTGCGCCGCTCTCTCCCGCCTTCTGTCTTCTGGCAGTGACGTACAGGGGGTGCGATGACGTGGATAGCACGCGCCCTCTGCCTGAATCACTGAAGAGCCGGTAACGCTCAGGAGCAGCTGTCAGCAACGGAGGTGAGTATATAGTGTTTTGTTTTGTTTTTTAATTTCAGCAGGGGCAGCAGCAACATGATAGGATTACCGGTAATCCTATCACCTGGCCAATAAATCATGCATTGGGGCCACTATTACGGTACTCACTGTGCAGCATTTATGGGGGCATATGTTGTACAGCATTACGGTACCGGTATTTGGGCCACCATTATTCACTGTGCAGCATTTATGGGGGCATATGTTGTGCAGCATTACGGTATTTGGGCCACCATTATTCACCGTGCAGCATTTATTCTTATCTATTTTTTATTTTTGAAATTTACCAGTATCTTCGGCAATTCCCACCCTAGACTTATACTCGAGTCAATAAGTTTTCCCAGGTTTTTGAGGCAAAATTAAGGGGGGTCGGCTTATACTCGAATCGACTTAAGGGCATGTCACACTAAGAGATATCGCTAGCAATATCGCTATAACTAGTGACGTTATAGCGATATTGCTAGCGATATCGCTATGTGTGATACTTACCTACGACCGGCTCCCCCGCTGGTTATCGCTGATCGCGCGAGAACGTTCAGGACTGTTTCTCGTCGTCAGCTTCCTGCGGCGCTTCCTGCTGTGAGGACGAGCGACGCGTGGAGCCGGGTGGGAGGACGCAGGATCGCCTGGTGTGACAGGTAAGTAACGACCCCCGTCCCCTGCGATGTCGCTGGTGAGATCTGCCTGTGTGGCAGCTCACTAGCGACCACTTAGCGATGTACCAGCGATCCTGACCGCATCATATCGCTGGTCGGGATCGCTGGTACATCGCTAAGTGTGACAGTACCTTTATACTCGAGTATATACGGTACCCATTTTTCTTACCAGAGTTGTCTTAAACTTTTTAGTACCAAAACGAAAACTAATTTTCATCAAATATCTGCAAAATTTCACAGTCTTGTTAAAAGTTAACATTTTTATCACAACCCTTTAGCCCTTTTATGCTGGGGAAAATGCCATCAGCAATGCATTTCCTGCACTACGCATGGAATATGGGTCTTGGGATTAAATCTGATTATGGATAAAATCTCTGCTAAACAGCTTGTTGACCATGCCAAAATATACTTGTAGATTAATTAGAACTTGTGTGTTGGGGATCAAGGAGTAATGAGTACTGACAATTTCTGTAAAGCACTGTTGAATATGTTAGTAAAGAAGAAGAAAAAACTATGGATATACTAAGAAATGTAGTAGATTTGCTGGCCATTAGCATAGAGTACAGATATGATAAATTGAGGCATTTCTGGAATACACATATGCTCTTTATAATAATTGTTTTATTTGATTATTGTGTTAAGTTAAAGGGTATGAACAGATCTTAAGTTTTCTTAAAAGCCAAAGCCAATAACGCTGCTTAAAATGACAGTACAAAACTACTAGCAGGCTATCCCCTTCCTCGTAAAGCACAATCACTAACGTCTGAACTAACATCATTGAACATTACTGTCTAGGAGTCAATGTCAACTGTGTTGACAAAAAGAATAAATAATTCCAGTGTGATATGATCCTTGTAAACAGTGGGAATATTTACTGTGTGTTTATGAACATTTCTCTCATGTCTGTGTGTTTGGTTTGTCATTTACAAGATGTTAAGTAATACAAATACAGCTTAGTATTGACACATAATTGCATTCTAGAAAGTTTTAGAATTCTTTTCAAGTTAAACAGAAGAAGGGCAAGAAACTACATTAGAGGGATTGGTGACTTTTTAATCCTATTTTATACTTAAGACACACACTAAACTAAATCCTAAATTGACATACGTATTATACTTAGTAATATAGCGTGTTAAATATTGCGCCTTTCTTAAAATAGTCAGGAGGCAAGCCATTGTAGTAGGTCATGGGAATCTGACAGGCACAGCTCTAATGCTGCCAATGTATGCTAGATTAATATTGGCAGATCATACCGATATTGGTGAGATTGGCTCACAAGGGTTTTTTCAGGACATATTGTATATATTAATGTCCTATCTTTAGTCTAGGTAATCAATTTCTGATTGGTGAGGGGTGCGACACCACTGCTGTTCCTGATGCCAATGGCAAGCGTAAATGCTTAGTTGTGGAGTTGCGCAGCACAGCTCCGTGAACTACATGTATAGTGACTGTGGATGGGTAATGTGCATCAATAGCGGGTGGAAGCACAGTACCATGCCACTATACAGTTGACAGAGCCGTGCAGCTCCACAGCTAAGCAGTTACCCCCGCCGACGGCACTGAGAACAGTTCATCAACAGTGTAAGGATAAGGCTGTCAATAAAAAAGTTCTGAACAACCCCTTTAAATATGGGGTCTCTCAATGGTTCCCCAACAACAAAAGTGAGTAGAAACAAGCATCATGACAATCTTTTATTCTGCTGTGTGATAAGCCACTATTAGAGGAGCCTGGTAGCGGCTTGTGAGCCTCTCCCCTAACGAATAAACATATACACTCAGTGGTCGGGAGAAATTGCATTTGGCAAACAAGCACTTTATCTGACAACTGTCTTCGCCAGCATAAGTTTGTACATTGACTGCATCGTTATGCATTAAACATAAGTCTTTTAACCTTTTAAAGAAATATTTTAGACTTTCCTAGAAATAATGAAAGTTTTTGCATCACACCAAAAGTGAAAACACAGTGATCTTACAATACATAAATCAGTTCTGTATTGTTAAGCATTCATCCTAAGTCATACTGATGGGGAATCAAGATCGTGAGCCCCGAGGGAGGCAGTGATGATGATGTCTGTAAAGCGCTGTGGAGCATGATGAACCTGTATAAGCAAGCATTATAACTAAAATAAATTACCTTGAGTTATACAGAACTATAATATGGCACTCTTAAAAGTCTACTGTACCTCTTTATTACTCCAATTGCATAAAAAGAGCACGATATTTTTCTACCTCCGCTAGACTAAGACAGTGCTTGGGTATGTTGATCAGTACCATGGACTTTGAAAGGAGCAGCAAAGCACATGCACCTCCAGCGCGTTTTTCAAGTCCTCCTCCAGTCTTGATAATGGGAAATACGGGACCTCTGTTCTGTGCATCATTGGGGGACCCACATTCTTCCCGAACTCTTTAAGGAAGGCAATAACTGACCTGATTTCATTTTATATGTTTGTGTTAAGTATTAGCCTTTTATGTGTTAGCCTTTTTCTATGTCAAATGACTTAGTACCGTTGGTCTGGAAAAGCTGACTTTTATGATAAATGAAACAAGCCAGTTAAAACAACCACTTATATTTTTGCAATGCATTCCAAATGGCCAGAAGTGTGTTTACTGCTGGGATAAACAACAAGGATCCATTACACATGTTTTTGATGAAATTGTCTCTCATAACACAAGTCTCTGTGTAGTTACCTTTGGATGGCATTGAATAATAGCCTCCTCTCATACACGTATGTAATAGAGTCATGTGATTTATGATTATGGCTTGATTTTCCTGTGGATTGTTTTAAACATGGGTGCAAGAATCCTAACAAAGATGGATATTATAGGCCGTCTGTTGTCATAGAGTGTAAGGCAGGTAATTGATTCTCACAGTCTCTAGCTGGTTTTAGAATAGGTGTGGGTTGATTTTGCTCCTAGGCTTCACTTCATACAGCACTCCAGGTATAAAATGGACCATTCACTCACACAAACAATAATAAACCTAGATTTTCCTTCATCTCCTCTTTTCTGTTTTCCTTTTTTGCATTAAGCCTAGACATGAACACAGGCAAAATGTTGTTTTAGAAAAAGACAATGTGATAAATAATACAATTAATTGGTTGCATCTGAAACAGCTCCCAGTGTCTAGATTTGACGGCTTAAAGTGGTCGTCTGGTCTAAAATGATAAAGCAGTAGTTACTCTGTTTGACTTGAGACTTATAAATCCCTTTAGCCCACACAGAGTGCCCTGTGGGGATATGCCAGTTTCTGAGCCGAGAATGGCTATAATGTATGCGATATTCATACTTCCGCGCACAGCCAGTCTAGTGGGTGCAGCCTCGCTCCATACACTTGTATGGAGTGAGGCCGTGCCCACTAGATGGCCAAGACCACTAGACTGGGCTCAGCCAGGCTCTATACAAGTGTATGGAGAGAGGTCTCGCCCACTAAACGGGATCTGCTCGGTAGTATGCATAATGCATACTTAACCGCCGTTCCCGGCTGGAAAACTGGCAAATCCTTGCAGTGCACAGCACGTGCGCTTGGGGAATTGATAAGTCCACAGTCACACAGATTGACTGCAGACATCAATTTAGACTGGACAACCCTTTTAAACCTGATAAACCTACTTGTATCAAAGGCTTAAAGCCCACCAAACACATTCAATTAAAGTCAGCTAAACCTGCAGATTTTGTCAGGATGAGTTGACCATCTAAAGTTGTTTGGGATCCGCCTCACTTTCCCTCAACATATGAGTTTAGGTGAGACAAGGACGGGGCAGTTTGAATTTCAGCACTGTACTTTTGTTCTTCAAGTAGATTATCTCAAGAAAAGAGCTCTATACAAAGGCTAGAGATTATGTGTATGATGGATTTGGTTCTGAGATGAACAGAGTCACCACCTGATCTGGTATATATTTATCTCAAATCATTTTGATCATGTTCGACCTAGTGTTCAATTTCAGAATGTTGTGATCCTATAAGTACTGCAAATGGCACTGGATGGTAGATAATCAAATCCTTTAAAATGTAACCCCTTACTGCCACTGGACATTATAATACATCCAATGGCAGTACCTCCCGCTTTGATGAGGGCCCTTGTCCCGCAAAAAATAAGCCCTCACATATCGACAGCAAAAAAAAAGTTATGGCTCTGGGATGAAGGAGAGCGAAAAAACAAAAATGCAAAACTGGAAAAAGCTCCGGTCATTAAGGGGTTAAAGAACTCCTTCAAAATTTTTATCCTCTTGATATAGTGCAGTCATCATATTATATAGCACTGTACACTTAATATTGCTCATTTTGCCCTTCTATACAGTTAATTCTTCTCTTTTCCATTAGTTCTATGACATCACGTGATTAAAAACTGACTTGATGTATCTTTCTAGCCTCTTTGTAGAAACAGGAAGACTCTTTTCCCCGCATGAATGTCATGAGTTTGTTGCGCCAACCTCAGGGATCTGGGGGTAGAAGATCACTTCATATTGTGAATCGCAGATCTAACAATTAGCCTGTGTAGTTGAATCCTATATTAAATTAATTTAGTTTCCTTTAGTGCAGAAGAGATTAACAACCCTTTCAATGCTGGTCAGAAACATGCAGCTCCATTTCAGCTGCTTCTGATCTGGTCATTAACTCTTCCTATAAAACCTGGCAAGACCTTTTCTGTCCTGCCGGTGAAAGCTTAGCTTCCTTGCTCTTAGGAGATGCTGTGTTGAATAGGAGTTCATTGTTGCTATTGGAGATTTGTCTTCCTGTGCTGTGTGCGTAAGCTAAGTGTTTTGGAGAGAAGTTGTTGTAGAGGTGTTCTGTTGTACTTGTGTGTTTATCTCCTGGTCCCTGTTTACTTATTCCTCCCTGTCCCTATCCTCCTCCCTATTGTTGGTTGGTACTTTTTTATGATAGAGGGTTTCTATTATCCCTGTTTTGCCTTGTGTGTCTTATTCACATTACATTTCTATCCCAGGCTCCATGGGGTGGCGGAGGGGACACACCAGGGATTATCAGGAGTATAGTGAGGTGGGAGACTCGGGCCTCTCTACCATCAAGAGTAATAATAATCTTTATTTTATACAGTGCTAACATATTCCGCAGCGCTTTACAGTTTGCATACATTATCATCACTGTCCCCGATGGGGCTCACAATCTAGATTCCCTATCAGTATGTTTTTTGAGTGTGGGAGGAAACCAGAGAACCTGGAGGAAACCCACGCAAACACGAGAACATACAAACTCCGTGCAGATGTTGTCCTTGGTGGAATTTGAACCCAGGACTGAGCGCTGCAAGGCTGCAGTGCTATCCACTGAGCCACCGTGCCGCCCATAGACAGGGATAATTAAGTTCCAGGGATAGTACCCCCAGGACAGGGATAATTAAGTTCCAGGGATAGTTTGAGGCCCCCTCCCCTACCTAAGACCACCAAAGCATGATAATGAGTCATCATTAGAACTAAAATTCTACTCTGAAAAGTCCCTGGCAGGGGGAGGAGTGGAGCAGCTTGGTGAGGAGTTGAAGAGAAAGATGACTCATGCAGGGTAAAGTGACTTCCTGTTTCTACATAGAGCTTAGAAGGATTTAGCTCTATGAATTGAGTTTATGTATTTATTCTCCTTCACGCTCACAAATTCTCGCCCACTCCAGCTCACTCCGACCTACCACACAGTCAGAAATCTACAAGCCATTAACCCTCAGACACTTTCAGACTCCCTACACTCATCACTGTCCCCAATCTCCTCTATTTCCTGTCCTGATCTGGCTGTTCATCACTACAATGACACTCTTAGAAGCACCCTTGACCAAGGAGCTCCTCTCACCCTCAGAACCTCCAAGCACAGAGAAAACAGCCCTGGCTCACATCGCAAACTCGACTTCTCCAGCGATGCTCTAGGAGTGCAGAACGCCTATAGAGAAAAACCCGCACACCAGAAGACTTCATCCACTTCAAATTTATGTTAAGAACCTATAACGCTGTCCTTCACCTCGCCGAACAGACCTACTTCACCACCCTGACCGCCTTCACTAGCCAACAACCCCAAGAAACTTTTTGACACTTTTCACTCCCTCCTCAGGCCAAGAGCACAAGCCCCTATCACAGACATTTGTGCTGACGACCTGGCCTCCCACTTTACAGAAAAAATAGATAATATCCATCAGGAAATCTGCTCCCAACCACCAATTGCTGTGACTCTCATCCCTTCCTCCATCTCCCCTGGCTCACTTTCCACATTTTATCCCATCACAGAAGAAGAAGTCTCCAGACTCCTCTCTTCCTCTCGTCCGACCACATGCACTACCGACCCCATTCCCTCACATCTCCTCCAGTCTCTCTCTCCAGTCGTCACAACTCACCTAACTGCAATCTTTAATCTCTCCTCTCCTCGGGCATTTTCCCATCCTCCTTCAAACATGCCATTGTTACTCCATTACTAAAGAAACCCGCTCTCGACCCATCCTGCACAAACAACTACAGACCAGTCTCCAATCTCCCCTTCATCTCTAAACTTTTGTAGCGCCTAGTTTACTCCCGCCTTACCCATTGCCTCTCAACTCACTCCCTCCTAGACCCTTCACAGTCTGGCTTCCGCCGCTACATTCGACTGAATCTGCACTCATCAAAGTGACCAATGACAGCAAAACGTAACGGTGACCACTCTCTGCTCATTCTTCTTGACCTATCTGCAGCTTTCGACACTGTTGACCACCATCTTCTACTCTCTAGGCTCCAGTCACTAGGCATTAAGGACACTGCTCTCTCCTGGTTCTCTTCCTATCTTTCTGACCGCTCTTACAGTGTTTTGTTCTCTGGCTCCACATCATCTCCTCGTCCTCTCGCTGTCAGGGTACCTCAGGGCTCAGTCCTTGGCCCCCTTCTCTCTCTACACGGCCCCAATTGGACAGACCATCAGCAGATTTGGCTTTCAGTACCATCTTTATGCTGATGACACACAACTATATGCGTCATTCCCCGACCTTACCCCCGCTGTACTAAAGAACGCCAGTGACTGTCCGCAGTCTCCAACATCATGTCTGCTCTCTATCTGAAACTCAACCTCTCCAAAACTGAACTTTTTCTGCTCCTGCCGTCTACTAACCTCTCTAAATCTGACATTTCCCTCTCCGTGGGTGGCACCACAATAACACCCCAGCAGCAGGCACGCTGTCTGGGTGTTATGTTTGACACCAATCTTTCCTTCAAATCCCATATACAATCTCTTGCCCGCTCTTGCCGCTTACACCTAAAGAACATTTCTAGAATCTGCCCATTTCTCACCATAGAAACAACAAAAACCCTCACTGTAGCATTGATCCACTCCTGTCTAGATTACTGCAACGCTCTATTAATTGGGCTCCCCGCTACTCGACTATCCCCTCTCCAGTCCATACTTAATGCAGAGGCCAGGATCGTCCATCTGGCTAATCGGTATTCGGACACGTCCGCTCTTCGCCAGTCCTTACATTGGCTGCCCATTCATTATAGGATCCAATTCAAAGTACTTGTTTGCACCCACAAAGCTCTCCACAGTGCAGCACCCCCCTACATCTCCTCCCTCATTTCTGTCTTTCAGCCTAACCGACCGCTGTGCTCTGCAAATGACTTTTGACTAACCTCTGCACTAATCCGTACCTCCCACTCCCGACTCGAAGACTTCTCCCGCGCTGCACCAATTCTTTGGAATGCTCTACCCCAAGAGATTAGGACTTTCCACATTTTGCATAGTTTCAGGCGCTCCATCAAAACACATTTGTTCAGAGCGGTCTATCACGTTCACTAATCACAGTCATTCTATGTGTAAGTGTGCATGTGTAGCCCATTCACTATCTCCATCCATCCCTCACTCCCTCAAGATGGCTGGACCATCATTTTAAATACACTATTGTAAATACACACCAGTACTTTGTATCTCCCCCACCTCATTGATGATTTTAAGCTCTCACGAGCAGGGTCATCTTATTTTGCTTTAATTATTGTATTGTTAATGTTGTTACTTATGACTTATGTTTGGAACTGTTAAACTGTAAAGTGCTGCGGAATATGTTGGCGCTACATAAATAAAGATTATTATTATTATTATTATTATTATTATTATTCACAGATTACTACTCTCATGTTCCATCTTCAGAGCAGCAGTTGTTTACCATACTCAGTCTAGAGTACTTCTCAATTGTTTTAGCCCTTTTTCTCCTAATTCTAATGCAGAGCTGTGAGCTCTGAGGTCCTCTCTTTAGCATATAATATGTTAAAATGGCTGCTGTATTGTGTAGCTAAACATTTACAGTGGCTTGGATAGCTCCTCCTGATTGGCTGCACTATATCATGTAATGTGATAGTCCTCTATGACTGATGCAATCATCATCAATGTGTAAAATGGCGCTGGGCGTTTGTTCTACAGAAGTAAATAGTTAATTGTACAGGATTGCCTGGACAAGCAAATTTCATGAAATTTGACAAAAAAAGTCAATTTGCATGGGATTGGTTTACTCATCTCTAGCAGATGGGTCCATTGTCAGTAGGAATCACTGAGTTGGAGGTGAAACAATCATTCCCATTATCATTACCTGTGATTGTCAAGAATTATATTACCTTACCACAAGCACACAATTATAGCACTTGAAATGTGGATATTTTACACATTGCATTTACATCTTTGTCTCTAGTTCAGCTGCTTATATTTATAACAAATACAGTGGTGGCTTTTTATTACTTATTTGCCTATATTTTATACTTTTTTTTATAAGAAGTTCTACTATTCAAATTTTAGGAAGCATTTTATAAAAATCCCCATTCTGGCCATTCTGGAGAATACAGATTTTTTTTGTAATTGGCTAATTCAGCAAAATTATGGCCAGCTGTGGCCGCCATTGTGCTGAATAGTAGATGGACGGCAAAGGTTAATAAGATAAAACAAACATATCTCACCATTCATCATTCCACTGTTCCCTGCCACCTGTTAAGATCTCTGCACCTCCTTGTACAACATCTCTGGACTGATGTTTATTTTGGTAAGGAATTTATGGCCGTGAGAAGGTACAAGATAACACTGTGCATGCACAATGTACGCCGGGGCCTGCTCTTGGCCAGAGGTCCCGGCCTAGAGTGAACATTGGGCTGGAGATGCGGTGTGATGGAGGCATGGAACACTGGACAGTGGGAAGGGAGCAGCGAGGGTGGGCCAGAGAGGTGAGCAGTAGGTATACATTTTTATTTTTTTATGTCTTACATCTATCATGCTCTGGTGTCTTGAGAGACTCTAGAACATAATAGCGAACACTCTATTCATGGAGTCTAAATTCATTGCAAATCGAAAATTTTGGTAAAATTTGCACAATATGGTGAATTTAAATTTTGTTAGATCCGCTCATCCTTATTCTCTTGCATTTATATTGTACAAAGAAAACTCTATTGCATACAGTGAATAGGTCATTTACTTACTGTTAAAAAATTACAGAGAATTGGAGAGCATCTCCTAGAAAGTTACTCATTTGATATTGTGTAGCCAAATGTTTAGTATGAATCTTAAAAAGTCACATTTTTTAAACTGCCTGCTATTGGTTAGCTAACACATTATGCATTTAGGATTCACACATATGGTTTTGGACCATTTGTATTCTATCAAGTTTTTTTTAATAATTGTGCCTTTAATAATATAAGAATACTATAATATATAAAGGGAGATCCATGTGAAAATGTATTATTCAATTAGTCTCACTCTCAGATACCATGAAGAAAACAAAGGAATACATCACTCCAATGCCAGTATTTGAGGGTTTGAGTTTAATGGCATTTTCAAAGTGCTAGGAACTTAGCCCTGCTGCTCATCAAGAACTGTGTGCTATGTACAGTGCATGCTCTCACAAGATAAATATATACATCTGTGCAAGGGAAGAGCAAATCTACCAGGTGTCCAGATTTTGGAGCACATCTTTTTATAGTGTCCGGTTCATTGAAACGCAACCACAACTACCGCTTCCTCTTCCTTTGAAATCATCAGTATGTCATATATGACAGCTCTAATGAGTGAAAATAAAAAGTTAATGACCCGTGATACCTCAACAGACTACAACGGAAGAAGTGCAGAGGTGTCTAGCAGAGAGCCTTCACCTACTGTGTTCACTTGCAAGACTGTAATAGGCAGCATTCATATTTTGCTAATCTATACAGTTTGTTCTATGGTACATGGAAAAAGAAACATGTGGCCTCCACTTTGCATCTTTTAGCGTCAGCAGACTCTTAAAAATGAGCATGGCTCATAAATTACCATTCGCGCACATGAAACATCTGGCATCTACATTTTTAAGTAAAAAAAAATGATGGTGCAAAATTCTGGATAAAGTACAAGACAATATTATGGATTTGTACAAGCTTTCATTTATACACAACTGTAATTTGGAGCCCATAAAGCTCTATATTGGCGCTGCTAAAAATATATGTCTCCAATTTCGAAATGAGCATGGCTCATAAATTATGATACCTGTTATCTGTTGGAATATCTCCATGGTGTCATAGAGGGGCTCCAATTGGTGTCATAAAAGTGTCAACAGCTCTGCAATATAGATTGTAGTGATCTTTGTTTGTAGTGGACACAGGCTCTGGACATATAGGTCTATCATGTGTGTGATCCTTAAGGTTCAACTGTGTTTCCAAGTCCAAATATAAGCCACGATTGATGTACTTGCTGCAGATCATCTCCTGACCCGAACCCAACAGCCTCATAAGCATATACAGTGGGGCAAAAAAGTATTTAGTCAGTCAGCAATAGTGCAAGTTCCACCACTTAAAAAGATGAGAGGCATCTGTAATTTACATCATAGGTAGACCTCAACTATGGGAGACAAACTGAGAAAAAAAAATCCAGAAAATCACAATGTCTGTTTTTTTTTCATTTTATTTGCATATTATGGTGGAAAATAAGTATTTGGTCAGAAACAAAATTTCATCTCAATACTTTGTGATATATCCTTTGTTGGCAATGACAGAGGTCAAACGTTTTCTGTAAGTCTTCACAAGGTTGCCATACACTGTTGTTGGTATGTTGGCCCATTCCTCCATGCAGATCTCCTCTAGAGCAGTGATGTTTTTGGCTTTTCGCTTGGGAACACGGACTTTCAACTCCCTCCAAAGGTTTTCTATAGGGTTGAGATCTGGAGACTGGCTAGGCCACTCCAGGACCTTGAAATGCTTCTTACGAAGCCACTCCTTCGTTGCCCTGGCGGTGTGCTTTGGATCATTGTCATGTTGAAAGACCCAGCCACGTTTCATCTTCAATGCCCTTGCTGATGGAAGGAGGTTTGCACTCAAAATCTCACGATACATGGCCCCATTCATTCTTTCATGTACCCGGATCAGTCGTCCTGGCCCCTTTGCAGAGAAACAGCCCCAAAGCATGATGTTTCCACCACCATGCTTTACAGTAGGTATGGTGTTTGATGGATGCAACTCAGTATTCTTTTTCCTCCAAACACGACAAGTTGTGTTTCTACCAAACAGTTCAAGTTTGGTTTCATCAGACCATAGGACATTCTCCCAAAACTCCTCTGGATCATCCAAATGCTCTCTAGCAAACTTCAGACGGGCCCGGACATGTACAGGCTTAAGCAGTGGGACACGTCTGGCACTACAGGATCTGAGTCCATGGTGGCGTAGTGTGTTACTTATGGTAGGCCTTGTTACATTGGTCCCAGCTCTCTGCAGTTCATTCACTAGGTCCCCCCGCGTGGTTCTGGGATTTTTGCTCACCGTTCTTGTGATCATTCTGACCCCACGGGGTGGGATTTTGCGTGGAGCACCAGATCGAGGGAGATTATCAGTGGTCTTGTATGTTTTCCATTTTCTAATTATTGCTCCCACAGTTGATTTCTTCACTCCAAGCTGGTTGGCTATTGCAGATTCAGTCTTCCCAGCCTGGTGCAGGGCTACAATTTTGTTTCTGGTGTCCTTTGACAGCTCTTTGGTCTTCACCATAGTGGAGTTTGGAGTCAGACTGTTTGAGGGTGTGCACAGGTGTCTTTTTATACTGATAACAAGTTTAAACAGATGCCATTACTACAGGTAATGAGTGGAGGAAAGAAGAGACTCTTAAAGAAGAAGTTACAGGTCTGTGAGAGCCAGAAATCTTGATTGCTTGTTTCTGACCAAATACTTATTTTCCACCATAATATGCAAATAAAATGAAAAAAAACCAGACAATGTGATTTTCAGGATTTTTTTTTCTCAGTTTGTCTCCCATAGTTGAGGTCTACCTATGATGTAAATTACAGACGCCTCTCATCTTTTTAAGTGGTGGAACTTGCACTATTGCTGACTGACTAAATACTTTTTTGCCCCACTGTATGAGTCTGTTGATTTCTGGTCAAGAGTCCCATGTCCAGCACATTGCATATTCGGACTGTGAAATGCAGCTGGGTAAACCAATTCAACCAGTCAAAAAGGAAAAATTTGAGTGGAGTATAAGTCCAATAAGGTTCGTGGATATAACACCACCAAGAGTATAAATCACAAAATAATATTTATTGATATAAAATACAGCAAAAATATTACATCAGAACTGCAAAGTGCCACAAAATCAAAGACACAAAATCAGAGACACGTTATCTCCATATAACAGCCATAATCAAAATTGTCATAATAGACATAGCTCTGGACATATAGGTCTATCTTGTGTGTGATCCTTACAAAAATAGGCAATAATGGAGTGAAAATGCTGTCCCTGCCGCCCCAACGCACGTTTCGTTAAGACATCCTTAGGAGGCGTCCTGAGGAAATCTTAATGAAACGCGCGTTGGGGTGGCAGGGACAGCGTTTTCACTCCATTATTGCCTATTTTTGTAAGTATTCATCTTTATTGACTTAGCAGTTCACATGGGTGTTTAACAGCAGACTAGCAGCTTTCATGGGAGGCAGTGAAACAATGTTTAAAAAACTTTTTTGCACTAATGCACTTTATGATATACTTGATATTGTTTTATTTCAGTCCTTTCATGTTAAGTGCTTATGACTAGATATTGCATGTTTATGGCCCTTCACTTATTTGCATTTTGCAAAAAAAAGTACATTTGAAAATTGTGTGGCTATGTCTATTATGACATTTTTGATTATGGCTGTTATATGGAGATAACATGTCTCTGATTTTATGGCACTTTGCCATTCTGATGTAATATTTTTCCTGTATTTTACATCAATAAATATTATATATTTTGTGATTTATACTCTTGGTGGTGTTATATCCACGAACCTTTTTTCCTGCTCATATTGGATATTGAGTTATTGTCATTTGTACGTTTGGGTCTTTTGTGTTAATTATACTGTGAATTAACCAGTAATAACATTGAGTTTAATTATAAGGTTAAGATAATGCATTTTTGTTGAGTTTTTGATGCTGCATATTTTTGTTGTCTAAAAAACTCAGCATATCATAGTTCCATCAAAGTGAACAAAATTTCTAGAAATCTCTTGCTCCCTGTGCTTTCATGCAAGGTAAACTGATCTGTTGTGCATTTATGAAATCCGGACCATTTCATTTTCTCTTGCAGTAAATATGCATACTATTTGTGGATTTTCCCCATTGGCTTGAATGATATTGTAAAATCTGAAGGTAAAAATGCATGTGCGTAAAAACACGTGTGCATTTTTGCAGGAGAAATACACTAAAAACACATGTAATACACACATGACATTACCAATAAACTTTTGTCAAAGCTGAGTAACAGTAAAACATTAAAACAAAGTAGTTGTATCTAAAATATGACATTACAAAAAAGCAGCGAGAAAAAGCACAATGAAAACGAATGTAAAAAAACACAATAAAAAAACAAAGAAAGAAATTTAGCGAAATTGTGCAGAAATTCTGTAGAAAACCTGCACTATCAAAAACACCACAAATATTCATCCTGGGAACTTAGCTTAAGGATTTTTTAAGGTAGTACTTTTTTTTTACAGACTGATTTTTTTTTTAATCTTTGTTTCATGCGTCTCATTTTCTTATGGCTTTAGAAAAGCTTTTTGATATAGTTGCATTCATTTATTTGTGTTGTAATTTCATATATTTTATTGCCTCATTTTAGGCCAAAGAAAAGTGTTTGACCTGCCTTCTGGCAGTTGCCTCTTTCGAAGTGATGTCTACGACAATCATTCCAGTTTTATGCATGACAGCTGCACAACATGCACCTGCAGGGTAAGTAGAGCACCTGCAGCCAAATATGAACTCTCACTTTGGATGCCTCTTCTTGTATGTGTCACTTGTCCAGATGCAATTTAAGCCAAAAATACTGGAGACTTAGCTCAGTGGAACTGAAGGATTTAGTGACATGCTGTTTTTATCATTAATGCAAAAATATGTATTTAAAAAAGAAAGACTTTTTAACATAATACAGTTTTATTTAAAGGGAGCCTGTCAGCAGGATTGTGCACAGTAACCTACAGACAGTGTCAGGTCGGTGCTGTTATACTGATTAAAATGATACCTTGGTTGATGAAACCCGTCTTGTGGTTGTTGTTTAATCTTTATTTTCAATTTTGTGTTAATGATATGCCCGTGTCCTAAGGCAGGGTTGGTGCATGTGGTGCTCTGATTAGCTAGTCATAATGCAGACAGCTGACAGTTCACTGATTCCTCACTGACCTGCCCCCTAGTTTGCATAATGAATATGTGTATATACTTAAAAAAAAACGCTTCTGCAGGCAGGTGCCAGACGTGGCACCTGCTCTGCAGAAAAATCGCATGTTTTGTGTGCCAATAATACATTTTTTTCAGGTTATTCAGCTAGAGGAAAAAAAACAATTTGAAAATGGTGCCAGCCGTGCCTACACAGTAGCTGCTATCGGCGTTTGCTGCAGTGATCCGATAGGTGCTACTGCGTATGCGCCGGGGGCGCCATCTTACTGGGGAAGAAAAAAATTCCTCCTTCAAGATGGCACTACCTGCACCTGCACAGTAGCAACTCTCGGTTATCTATGACCTAGATGCCCATGTAGATGGCTTAGGAGGGTTGATCCAAGTGACCCATTCCTTTTAATTGAGGTTTATATGCCTATCCATAACAATTTAAGAATTCAAAACATCTGATAATTCAGCCATAACCAAGTGCCTATGTTGCTGGATTAAGGCTATGTGCCCACGTAGCGTTTTTTTCTGGACACTAAAAACCGGACTCCTTCCCAGAAATCGCGCATTTTTTTCCGCGCGATTTCATCGCGATTTTACAGTGATTTTGCCTCGATTTTTGCGTGCAATATTCAAGCACTTTCGAAGCGATTTGAAGCATCGCTTGGAAAGTGATTGACAGGTTGGTCACACTCGTCAAACATAGTGTTTGATAAGTGTGACCAGCTTTTTACTATTGAGGCCGCCTATGCAGCATCAATAGTAAAAGATAGAATGTTAAAAATGATAAAAAAATAAAAAATCGGGGTATATTTACCTTCCGACATCCCGCGCTGCCATCCCGGGCCTCAGCGTTCCCAGTAATGCCTTGTGAGACCTGTGATGACGTTGGTCTCGCGTTGCTATAGCGATCTAACGAGACCACTAGAGTCACGCAAGACTACGTCATCACAGGACCTTGCCGCAAGGCATTACTGAGAACGCTGAGGCCGGGAATGCAGCGCGGGACGTCGGAAGGTAAATATACCCCGATTTTTTATTTATATTCTTTTTTTACAGGGGTATGGTACCCAGGGCCTGGAGGACAGTCTCCTCTCCTCCACACCGTGGGTACCAACTGCAAATGAGACGCTTAACTTCACGCATGGTGGGCATAGCCACATGCGGGAAGTGAGCGATTCTCATGCATTCCTACAGGTGTGGAATCGCAGCAATTCTTTGCGATTCTGCACAAAAGAATGAGCATGCTGCAATTTTTTCCGCGATGTGATTCTGCCACGGAAAAAAGCGCAGCATTAGCACATCATGTGCGGAATGCCATAGGAATGCATGGGGGGCGTTCTGTACACTATTTTTAAACGTTTTCGCAGCGTTTTCATGCCAAAAATCGTGGCAAAGATGCTTAAAAATCGCTATGTGGGCACCCAGCCTAAATCTTTCTTTTTGCTCAGCATTTTTTTATTACCTGTGCAAAAATGTCATGAATTTCATTATATTTTCATAACACTTTTTACAAGTGTTGTTTTCTGTTATATTTTAAATGCTGTAGGGAAGTCCATTACAAAAATGACACCCAATGCATTCTGCTTTTTGGGGGGAAAAAATCCACACACAATTAACCCTAAAAACACCACCGCATGGGGACAAAAAATACTAAATGTAGTTTATTTCATACTGTGTGTGTGTGTGGGGTGTGTGTCCCGCTGCTGCCTGCCCACCCACCTCCGTGCAGTCTCAGCCGGCAGGAAAAACAGTGGTTTGCTGCCTGTGCTGAAGATGGGGTGAGGCGCCACCAGAGGCCACCCACACCTTATTTCCAGCACAGGCTGCAAGCCGTGGTCTTTCCTGCTGGCTGTGACTGCACGGAGGTGGGTTGGCAGGCAGCGGCGGGATCCGGCATGGGTAGTCTGGCGGTGGCGGGTCCTAGCAGGGGTCCGGCGGCGGATCCTGGTGGAGGTCCAGTGGCAGTGGTGGGTCCGGAGTGGGTGTCCAGGCGGTGTCCCACTGGTGCACTGCGCAAGGGCCTGGTACCACCAGCAGGTGCCATATTGGAATACCCATCACTTGGGTATTCCAATATGGCGGTTGGCGTGCTTCCCGTGCGGCGCAGTGGATTGTGGGATTCGAGGACGTCCGGACGTAAGTGGATGATGGACAATTTTAGGTAAGTATATAATAGATTATAAATTCAAAGTTACATCTGACCACAGCATTGTCCAAGAAAAAATGTTATAAAAGACACCACGGGAAAAAAGTCTACAGGAATCCAAATTTTATTAGTATTTGTTCTGATCATAATTACTATATGTTATGCAGGTGTAAGGCTAGGTTCACATTAACGTTTGAATCCACAGCGTATCATCCGCATGCGCAAACTCATGCAGAAATGCATGCAAAAGGCATGTTTACGCAGCGTTTTTTATGCGCATCATCTTACACATGACAGAAAAACGCTGCGTGTGCATGCGTTTGTATGCATTTTGTATGCGTTTGCATTGTTTATGCGCATGCATTCGATATGACACCAGACAAAAATGGGCGTGTCTCATGGGATTTCTATATGTATTTTGAATAATGAACACGTATAGAACGCATGCATTAGCATGTCCTTGCGTACCAATGTGTTCCCATAGACAGCAATGCATTTTTATACGCACTCAACCGCATGTGCATGCCTACGCATATTTGACGGATTTTTGATGCCTCAAAAAATGCAACATAATGCGTTCGCCGTGCACCGCCGCACACACCGAAACGATGCATGCGTACGCAAAGGCATGCAAACGCATGTCTCTGTGTACACCATATTAAATATATGTACGCAAGACACATGTGGATCTTGCAGATCAAATGCGCACACAGACGCAAATGTGAATCCAGCCTAAGATTAATTTACTATTTAGCGTAAAATTGACCTTACTGACCGTACTCTCCAGTCACAGTATAGCTTTCTTCTTGTATAGTAAATTAAATCAAAGGTACACTGTGCTTTGAGCAATAAGCAGGCTTGGACTGGCCCATAGGGAAGCAGGGGAACCACCCAGTGGGCCCCTGCGCAGATCTGGGCCCCCAATTCCACTGTATGGGCAGTACTTGGCATAATTCACTTGATTCCCTTTGTACAGACAAAAGCAGCATCTCCTCATTAATTAACCAAACTACCAGGTTTAGTATTATATAGTGATATAGGTACATTTGTGAACAAGGGAAGTGTAATATTTGTATGTACAGTGGGAAAAAAGTATTTAGTCAGCCACCAATTGTGCAAGTTCTCCCACTTAAAAAGATCAGAGAGGCTCATAATTGACATCATAGGTAGACCACAACTATGAGAGTCAAAATGAGAAAACAAAACCAGAAAATCACATTGTCTGATTTGGCAAGATTTATTTTTCAACTTATTGTGGAAAATAAGTATTTAGTCACATAAAAACATGCAAGATTTCTGGCTCTCACAGACCTGTAACTTCTTCTGTAAGGGGCTCCTCTGTCCTCCACTCATTACCTGTAGTAATGGCACCTGTTTGAACTTATCAGTATAAAAGACACCTGTCCACAACCTCAAACAGTCACACTCCAAACTCCACTATGATGAAGACCAAAAAGCTGTCGAAGGACACCAGAAACAAAATTGTAGCCCTACACCAGGCAGGGAAGACTGAATCTGCTATAGGCAAGCAGCTTGGTGTGATGAAATCAACAGTGGGAGCAATAATAAGAAAATGTAAGACATACAAGACCACTGATAATCTCCCTCGATCTGGGGCTCCACGCAAGATCTAACCCAGTTGGGTCAAAATGATCACAAGAACGGTGAGCAAAAATCCCAGAACCACACAGGGGGACCTAGTGAATGATCTGCATAGAGCTGGGACCACCGTAACAAAGGCTACCATCAGTAACACGCTACACCTCCAGGGACTCAGGTCCCGCAGTGCCAGATGTGTCCCTCTGCTTAATCCAGTACATGTCCAGGCCCGTCTGAAGTTTGCTAGAGAGCATTTGGATTATCCAGAAGAGTATTGGAAGAATGTCATATGGTCTGATGAAACCAAAGTAGAACTGTTTGGTAGAAACAAATCTTGTCATGTTTGGAGGAGACAGAATGCTGAGTTGCATCCAAAAAAAATCATACCTACTGTGAAGCATGAGGGTGGCAACATCATGCTTTGGGGCTGTTTCTCTGCAAAGGGACCAGGATGACTGATCTGTGTACATGAAAGGATGAATGGGGCCATGTATCGTGAGATTTTGAGTGCAAACCTCCTTCCAAACATGAATGGGCCTTTCAGAATAATAATGATCATAAGCACACTGCCAGAGCAAGGAAAGAGTAGCTTCGCAAGAAGCATATGAAGGTCCTGTAGTGGTCTAGCCAGTCTCCAGATCTCAAACCCACAGAAAACCTTTGGAGGGATTTGAAAGTCTGTCACCCAGCAACAGGCCCAAAACATCACTGCTATAGAGGATATCTGCATGGAGGAATGGGCCAACATACCACCAACAATGTGTGCCAACCTTGTGAAGACTTAAAGAAAACGTTTGACCTCTGTCATTGCCAACAAAGGATATATAGCAAAATATTGAGATTAACTTTTGTTAATGACTAAATACTTATTTTCCACCATAATGTAAAAAATAACTATTGCCAAATCAGACAAAGTGATTTTATGGATTTGTTTTCTCATTTCGACTCTCATAGTTGTACCTATGATGTCAATTACAGGCCTCGCTGATCTTTTTAAGTAGGAGAGCTTGCACAATTGGTGGCTGACTAAATACTTTTTTTCCCCATTGTATGTGACGAGTGGGCCCCTCAAAGTCAGTCACTGGTGGACCCTTGGCACCCCAGTCCAACTCTGGCAATAAGCTTATAATTTTGCCAGGCAGCCATCACAAATCTGATGAATTTCTTTTGTACTCGGTCCACAATTGTGTCAAGCACGGCTAGTCATTTTCTGTATCATCAACTTCTTAATTATCAGTCCCAAATATCTCAACTTTTTTGGTTGCATTTCCATAGATACTGAGATCCATATGGTAGTCTCAATATCTCATTCACAGAGGGATAGAATAGAGTAGAACAGGAAATGATCTTTTGGGAACTGCCTTCAGCGGCTTTCAACGGCATGTGCTCCCAGTCAAGTATCAAACTACAGGAATAAAATCATTTCATCCCCAGCAGGCTTGTGTCATTGTTTAACCAAAATTATGACTTATGAATACGGGCCTTTTTTCCAGTTTGTTTCAAGCAGAAGTAACAGATTATCTTATTAAAGTCTGTGGTGTATTCTCAATGCTAATTAGTTGGTGTAATTTATACAGGATATGAGAAAGAAGTTTTACTCTTGTGGGAACAAGAATATTGTCCACTTGTATGATGCTAACTGTATAAAAAACTTAGTAGCCTTTAACTGGGACAGTGTCATGTATTAGGCGATAAAATAAAGTGATCAGAATTCTACAGGCTTAAATATATTTTTTATACGAATACTGGAACAGATTCACTAATCTTGGCTAATTTTTAGGCATTTAAATTTAGGCTCTATAGCTGGAAAATGCTCCAAATGAATCAAAATTGCTCATTTTGTTTGATAGATTTGGCGAATTTTTGTCTACGTTTATACCACCTATTGGTTGACGTAATAATATTGTCTCATGGTGTTGCATTTCAAATCATGAAACTTTCTGGCAAGTCATACAACTTTTTCCATGCAGAACTTTCTTCATTTTCCAAACCCTATTGTAGAGCAAAGCAAATACATTTTTCAGAGTATTTTTTTCAACTATTTATTAGCTGTAGCTTTTAATTTAGTAAAATATGAAATGTTTTTCAAGTCGTATGGGGATGGCCTATAGAAAAGCAAACTCAAAGTATGCTGCATTAAAATTAAAATTCAAAGCCAAAAATTTTAAAAAAATAACGTAGTGGAAATTTACCAAGACAGAATTTAATATGACAGTCTGGAACCGATAACCTGCTGGAGTAAGGTGTGCCAAGTAATTAAGAAGTACATGCTTCTTATTAACTTTGGAACATTTTTGGGCTGTCATTGTGCCAGAAAATGAATTCTACACCAGCCACGAGTTAGCATAGACTTCACCTGTAATTTGCACAGGTTTCTAATGTGTATTATTGATAATTTAAACCCTGCTCTTTTTAAGTTCCACCCATACTTGAAAATTTATCACGACAGGGCAAAGCAATCACACCATTTTGAGTAATTAGCACTTACAACAAATTTTGCAGTCTCTTAACGCCAGTTTTAAAGAATACAAAGGAAAATAAATTTGCTATAGAATATCTAATAACATCAAATATTTCAAACAAAGAAGGACAGGTCTCTTTTTCAAAAAATAACTCAATGCCTGTACCTGGACTTTGCATTTTTTTTGTAGCATTATCTTATTTAATTTAATCAGCTTTGACACCAGACTATTATTCATGTGTTCTCTATGATGAGTGCAGAGCAGCCAGCTAGCTTCACAACAAAGAGTTACCCATTTTAATTCAGACTTTTCATTCCGAATCTCATTATCATGACATCAGATGGTCAGCCGACCCTGTCAAAATCAATGGGTTTGATCGACTTTATAAAAGATGAGTGGGGCATTATCTATAGGGAGTGCAGCTGTTGCAATTGCACAGAACCAGTGTCCCCTTTACTACAAAAGAAAACAGATGTGTTAAGAATGATGAAAAAGTGTATGTGTGGGTTAGTTTGCATCGGAGACTACCAAGGTAAGGTCCTCATATAAAGTAGACCCAAGTTGGCTGAATCTGTAAATATCAGTGGCATTGGCCAACAGTGTTATGTGTCCGTGGGTAGGTGGCCAGCCCAATTCTCCCCTCATAGATGATGTCAGGAAGAAGAAAAATCAAGCCTGCTGTATTTAAGGAACTGATCTTTTTGCCAGTGAGATATGCCATTGCTGCTCTCATAGAGAGATCTGAGCATGCCTGAATGTGAAAGTTGGAAGAGATAGCTGTCAACCAAATTAATATATGTGGGGTCCTTTACACGTTTACTTTAAAAGGATTCATTACTTTAAACTTGATATTTTTTTTTTAATTCAGGATTCCACTATAGTCTGTAAAAAGAAGTGTTCTCCTGCAGGAACATGTAGCAATGAACAGGAGAACTGCTGTGAAGAGTGTGTCTCCTATGTGCCTGCTGAAGAAGTCAAAGTCTGCAAGTCAGGAAGCAAAATATTCAGGGTA
Source organism: Dendrobates tinctorius (assembly GCF_039654945.1). Lineage (NCBI taxonomy): Eukaryota > Metazoa > Chordata > Amphibia > Anura > Dendrobatidae > Dendrobates > Dendrobates tinctorius. The sequence continues at coordinate 36,589,693 of NW_027361829.1, forward strand.
AAGGTTTCATATTTTAATTCCTTTTCTCTGTACAAATAAATAATCTCATTATACTTATGTGATGGTCTGTATGACTTATAAAGAATGGAGACATACCCATTAAAAATCACCAAAATATACTTTCCAAATATCACCCAATCGCATCTGTCTAGACTTCCTTTTAAGAGAGATGGTATCAATTGATTTGCAGGACTCGTTCCACTGGCTATTTTAGTCATCCATGGCCACTGGACGGGAGTCAAAAGAACCGCCTCATACCTCCCTGCATCTGCAGCTTTATTAGCCAACTTAGCGTGTCATCAAGTGTACATCAAACGTTATTGGTCCAACATTTCAAAAGAAGATTCACGGAGGTAAGAGGCGGTTCTGTGTCATAGGTTACTGACATGGCTGATGGACCAGGTCCTGCAACTCTGACTCTTAAAGGGAACCTATCGCATGGACAAATGCCATTAACCTGCAGCTATAGGGTTAATCCTCAGGTTAATAGCGGTCTGCACCTACCCGGTGCCCGCACTTAGAGCCTCTTTGCCAGAAGGAAATGAACATGCCGGCACAGGTTCAGTCACCCCTAAATATATAGAAAGTGGTGGCTATAACTGCATCCCCGTCACTGACTGAACGCTAGATCAGCATTAGAGACAGCTGTCAGTCAGTGCTGGGAGCAAAGTTACAGCCACCTCTCTCTATACACAGAACAGTAAGTGAAATTGACCCGGCACCTCCCAAGTGACTGAAATTCAGATGTTACTGTGAAGAATATTGTTAATTTTCTCCCAGTAGCAAGTCTCTGCCGTATTCTAGCTTTTTTTTTTAAAGTGACAGGTTCCCTTTAATCTTTGAGTCGTCCTAATGTTTTAATTCCATTGCATATGTTTAGTTTACCATTTACCACCTTTCCAATTTTAAAAAGGTAGTTAAGTTTCCATCGTACATAAAGAATGTTTTTGCAGATCTTGCAATAAATCATAGTAAGAGTATCATTTTGAAAGACAAAAGTTTTATAAGAAAACTAATATAATATTATTCACAGCCATGTTAAATCATGAGTAGACTATAATTACTGATTTGTGATCGTAGGCCATGACTTCTACAAAATACAAAGGAGTTAAGTAAAGTTACTCATATCCTGTATAAATTACACCAAATAATTAGCAATGAAAATCCACCACATATTCTTCTAGGATAATCTACTTTAAGAAAACCTGCAAAAAGCCCTTATTCATAACTCATAATTTAGGTTAAACAATAATACAAGCCCTCTGGGGATGAAATGATTTGTTTGCCTGTAGTTTGATACATGACTGGGATCACTTGCTCTTGAAAGCCCCAGCTGATGGCTACACTTTTTGGCTTTTTATGCAGGATGGAGAGATGTGGTCCTCTGTCAACTGCACCATCTGTTCTTGTGTGAAAGGCAAGATAGAGTGTCGCAAGAAGCAATGCATTCCAGTGAACAGCTGCCCCCAAGTAAGTATTATAGTTTCATTTCATTATATAAAATGCAGTTTAATCTCTAGTTGAGGAAAATATAATTTTTACTGTACTCTGCTCATTACTTTTGAATCTACATGGTCTTTGGACATTATAGGCTTTATAGCCGATGTTGGACTGGCCCACCAGTGTCGTAAAGTATCCTCGGAAGGGGTTCAAAACAGTAACTAGAGGAACTCCAAATGGGAACTACAGGAACTCCAAAATCTAGCATTAGCAAGCCCATTTAAAGCTGGTTAACCAGTTATTGTAAACTTATGACAGCTAGAAGTGTACCAGTCTGCAGGGTTACTGTATATTTACTGTCCCCAGTCTGACAGTGATAAGTGGTTATCCAGTTCTGAAAAGTATTTAACAGCCTCTGATCTGTGTCTTTGTTCAGACCAGATTGATTTATAATTAAAGATTAGTGACTAATTTTAACTGAGTCAAATTTGTCAAAATGTAGGACCCAGCAAATTTGAAAAATTTGCAATTCGACTTGCGCAAATCACCAAAAATGTCCACCATTAATTTACACTAAACACAAAATTGCATCAGCCAGAGCAGTCTCACATAACCCTGAACATGACTGGGTTGGCTTTGCTGTACAATGCCTTGCAGGTATCACATCACATAGTATAGTACAGCCAATTACAACCATTTTGGGGTGCATCTGTTTAGTGAGAGTTTGTCAGAGCTTGCAGCTTAGCAATAGAAATACTGTGAAGCTATCCCCAGCACCCTAGGTATTTCTGGTATCACATCAGACAGACAGGGTGGACAGCGGTGTGAGCAGCCTATTCTTACCTCAGTAGCCCTGCTATCTCTAGTATTAGATCAGATAGACAGGGTAGACAGCAGTGTGAGGAACCTCTTCTTACCTCAGTATCCCAGATATCTCTAGTATTAGATCAGACAGACAGGGTGGAAAGCGGTGTAAGCAGCCTCTTCTTACCTCAGTACCCCTGGTGTCTCTAGTATTAGATCAGACAGACAGGGTGGACAGCAGTGTGAGCAGCCTCTTCTTACCTTAGCACCCCAGATATCTCTAGTATTAGATCAGAAAGACAGGATTGACAGTGGTGTGAGCAGCATCTTCTTACCTCTGCATTTCTGGTATATAATACATGACATGAATACATTTTATCAGATGCTCATTGTTCATACATGATGTTCTTGTTATGCAGAATATAGTGAACACTGGCTACACCTTGTCAGATGGCTTTTAAGCTTTTTCGGTCAAAACCGTGTTAACCAAGTACCCTATCTTACATGTTACTATTTATTTATTTACTTACTAAAGGGTATATGCCCCCTTTTTTCTTGGCTTGGTCTGCAGAATTAAGTTATGTAAACAAGCAAACATTATCCCTGTGCACAAATTTTGTCTGTTCTACCATAGCTTTATTTACTTTTGCACGTTCATAAAAAATGTCTTTGGATAATTTTCATTAATATACAGACGTCATATCTAAAATTTTGGGGTAATATACACTTAAAAGTAAAATAGGGTATTTATTTATCAGTATTATAGCGATGCTATATAGTAAATAGTATATTCATATTCATGGCATTATTATACACCAGAGAAATTGGTGATGAACATTTATAAAACAACTCTACTTTTAGACAAATTTTCACTATAAAATTGGATATGAGTTTGAAAGTTAAGTTATAACAAAGCGCTATGTGTACTAAAAAAAAAAAAAATTAGGGATAAGCTAAATTAGGGATAAGCTAAAAAATAATAATAATAAAAAAATCACATATAGAAAGCAGCATTTGAAAAAAAATTTTTTTCTGTGGGCATAAGAAACCAAAATGTACCTTTTCTTTAGCGGGATTAAAGGCCCAGTAAATTGTTAAAAGTGAAAATTGTTACGGGATTGAATTTATGACATTTATTTGATGATAACTACATAGCTTAAAGTGTATTCAACATTCTTGTGTTCTACAAATGTATTGTGATAGAAGATGCTCAAAATAATTTTCTATGCTGGGCCTATAATTGAAAAAGAAGTGGTGTTCATGTTGGCAATTACACTTCCAGATATTTTAGCTGATATTGAAGTCTTTGTTTTAGTCTTCAGTTTAATTTCTTGGCTTTATCTCAAAATAAATCATAGAAACTAAAAATGCTAAGACATAGAGAAAAGCAAGTAGATGCAAGCAGAGTTAAATTCTGCTCAAATTTTTCAGAAATCTGGATTTGCCAAAATGCAAATATTATTGTATTTCACTTCCTCTTTCTGGCATTTTTCTGAACCATAAAGGATCATCAATAGGTTTTAAAAAAAAAAATCCATATACTTACCTCACTGATCTTCTCTTCGGCCCCTCCGCTACTCACAATCGATTGTCCGGTCTGCGTGACATCTTTTGATCTAACGCTAAGCTGAGATTTCTAGCTTTCTTGGGGCCCAGCCGGGTTCTGCACACTCTCGCGGAAGGTCAGGATGTACATTGGGATGTCATAATGCCATGACCTTATACGCACTTGCACAAAACTCATTCTATCTTGAGCGGTAGGGAATCAGAAGATGCAGCAAGGACCGAATAGATGGCAGTGAGTAGCGGAGCAGTTGGAAGGGTTAGAGAGGTGAGGATAAGGATTTTTTTTTAAATTTACACATTAGATTTATTATACTTTGAGGTCTCTCTAGACTCCAGAGCATAATAAGTAACATTAAATTAGCAGAGAATCATTTCTCTGCTAATCAAATTTCCCAGGATAAAAAGTGCATGAACTGTCAAATTTATATTTTGTCTTATCCGCTCATCTCTAGTAAGAAATATATAGTAATATCATTAGTGTGTGTGATTGTCTCATGCTGAATATGCCATTTTAAGTTTATTTGTAGTATCCTCAGGAAGGAATAATGAGAACTTTTCACTCTTTTAGATAGAAAAACATATTGATACTTACTTTGTTAGCTATAAATGGGATGATTATGTATTTTACAACATAAAAAAGTTCTGCTCTATATGCAGGTCAGGGTCATTTAACATAATAGGAGTAAAAAGGTAACTCATTTAATTAGATTACATTGAGTTCAATAGAGTCGCGCAAAGATTTTTTTTAGCTCCATTAATAGCAGATTTCCATTCTTTCTATCGCTCCAAACCACTTCAGACTTACACTGGAAATCTCATAAAACAACACAGGATGATTGGAAACATTCATAGAAAAAATATGGAAAGTTATCACTTATTAGTTATTGACTATGCTATTGAGAGAAAGGAGGGCGGGGGTTCTTCCATAACAATTTATGAATGACTGGCAGATCTCGTAGATTTCAGGAGGACAACCCTCAGGTTAGTTATAAATGCAGCCAAGGTTTGTTGAGTGTGTGGCGTAGAAAGTATTTCATTCCATTCACATCTGTACCTTATTACTATTCTAAAGTTGCCTTCTTAACATTGGTGCCAAATGAGGCACACAAAAAAAAAACAACAGCTGTTTCTGTTGCACAACCAAACAAAAGCCTAATTAGTCTTGCCTGAAATATTTTCAGACATAAAACTGAAAGGCTCATAAAACTTAACAGAATAAAACACGGTCTGATTATAAAGAGTCTTAAAGAAAAAAATGGATGTTATCACTTATCATGCTCCTAAGGGATCCCCTTGAATGACTATTTGCAACACATGTAAAGTATAATAGGCGACTACCTTTTTCTTGAGATAAACATTGGAATCAATGCCAGTGAACACCGTGTTCCGTAAACCACTGGTGTTGGTCATAGATTCCATCCTCGGATGAACTCATGGCTTTGGTGCTGCTGCAATTACTGCATTTATAGCTATATAAACATTATCTTCAAAGGATATATGACATTTTAAACATTAAAGGGACATTATTGTTGAATATTAGCCTGTAAAACTATGCATTTGCATATCGTTAACTGTTCAAATGTGAGGATTCGATAATGATAGCTTGTAAAACATTTTTCTAGGATTATATGAGCAATAAAAGCAATTATTTTAGAAATGAGCGCCAGCAAAAAATTGTGGCATACCGTGCAACAGATAAGTCAGTTTCCTTTCATTATTATTGTGTGGCAGGTTGGGAAGTGGAAGCTGTTAATTGACTGGTTGCCGTCTCTCATCTTCAATGTGAATACACTAGTTTGAAAAATTGAGAAATAAAAGCACTTACACACGTGGGCAAAATTGTAGGTACCCCTCATTTAATGACAGAAAAACCCACAATGGTGACAGAAATAACTTGAATCTGATCTGACAAAATTAATAATAAATAAATAATAAATAAAAAATCTATGAAAATGAACAATTGAAAGTCAGACATTGCTTTTCAGCCATGCTTCCATGGAATTTAAAAAAATAAATAAAACTCGTGAAATAGGCCTGGACAGAAATGATGGTACCCTTAACTTAATATTTTGGCGTACAACCTTTTGAGGCAATCACTGGAATCAAACGATTCCTGTTACTGTCAATGAGACTTCTGCACCTCTTGACAGGTATTTTGGCCCACTCCTCAAGAGCAAACTGCTCCAGTTGTCTCATGTTTGAAGGTTGCCTTTTCCAGACAACATGTTTCAGCTCTTTCAAAAGATGCTCAATAGTATTTAGGTCAGGGCTCAGAGAAGGCCACTTCAGAATAGTCCAATGTTTTCTCTTAGCCATTCTTGAGTGTTTTTAGCTGTGTGTTTTGGGCCATTATCCTGTTGCAAGACTCATGACCTGCGACTTAGACCAAGGTGTCTGACACTGGGCAGCATATTTCTCTCTAGAATCCCTTGATAGTCTTGAGAGTTGATTTTACCCTGATTGTAGACACCCTGTGTCAGATGCAGCAAAGCAGCCCCTGAACATAACAGAGCCTCCTCCATGTTTCACTGTAGGGACAGTGTTCTTTTCTTGATATGCTTCATTTTTCCGTCTGTGAACATATAGCTGATGTGCCTTGCCAAAAAGTTCCATTTTTGTCTCATCTGTCCATAGGACATTCTCCTAGAAGCTTTGTGGCTTGTCAACATGTAGTTTGGCAATTTCCAGTCTGGCTTTTTTATGTTTTTTTTCAACAATGGTGTCCTCTTTGGTCGTCTCCCATGAAGTCTACTTTGGCTCATACAACGAAGGATGGTGCAATCTGACACTGAAGTTCCTTGATCTTGAAGTTCACCTTTAATCTGTTTAGAAGTTTTTCTGGGCTCTTTCGTTACCATTCATATTGTCCATCTCTTTGATTTGTCATCAGTTTTCCTCCTGTGGCCACATCCAGGGAGGTTGGCTACAGTCCCATGGAGCTTAAATTTCTGAATAATATGTGCAAATGTAGTCACAGGAATATCAAGCTGCTTGAAGACTGTCTTATAACATTTACCTTTTACATGTTTGTCTATGATTTTCTTTCTAGTCTCCTGTGACAACTTTTCCCTTTAGTTTGATACACACTAGTCACCATACAGCACAGTTAGTATCTGTATCCACCTATACAGGCCCACTCACTGATTCCAAGATTGTAGACACCTGTGATGCTAATTAGTGGACACACCTTGATTTAACATGTCCTTTTGTCACATTATTTTCAGAGGTACCATCATTTCTGTCCAAGCCTATTTCATGAGTTTTATTTTTTTAAAATTCTGTGGAAGCATGGATGAAAAGCAATGTATGACTTTCATTTGTTCATTTTCAGAGATTTTTGAATTATTATTACTTTTGTCATATTCAAGTTATTTCTGTGACCATTGTGGATTTTTCTGTCACTAAATGAGGGGTACCAACAATTTTGACCACATGTGTATTTGTAACTAATCCATGGTAAATGATTCCTGACACAGTAGTACTTAGTCATATCTTAAATTATTAACTTGAGATGATTTAGTTGCTTCAATGCAAATCAAATTTTACGAAATTTTCAGCTACTAGTAAATTCAAACCAATTTGAATCTTACGAATTGTCAAAAAAAATGCCTGCCAGCTTTTTGCATATTTTAGAAAATTGCATCAGTAGCATAAATCTGACATGACCTTAATCGGGACCACACAGGCTTCTGCATAATGCCTTGCAGCTATCACATCAAATGGTATAATATCGGAACTATGATAGCTTGTATAGTAGCTTTGGCAGGAAATGCAGTAGCCATTTTAGGCTATGTTCACAAGTTGCATTTTTGCTGCATTTTTTCTGCAGGCAAAACCTGCTCTCTTGACAGTAAAGAAACTTACAAAAATCAGGATTTTGCTGCATTTTTTCTGTTTTTTTGGTTGTGTTTTTGCTGCGTTTTTCAAAATCCCAAAGTTTAGGTTTCCTTCCACCACTGAAGCATGAACACAGATCACCAATGCAACACATATGTGAAAACATAAAACCATTTTTGGAAAAAGGGCAATTTGATCAAATTTTTTAGTGGAAAAAGATTTTTATGTCTGAAAAAATAGTGACTATTCTGGCCAAAAAGTTCACATGAGTTTATGAAACAATACACAATTACAAACGTAATACTGGGAAGAGATAAATTGGTCAGGAGTAGTTTACCTAAGACATGGACAGAGCATTGAATTTGTAGGACACTTTATTTTCACACCTTGGTCAGCCACAGGCATTGCTAAACTTCACACCTTGGTTGGGCAATGTTTACTTTATATACATCACTAATTTAATTAAACTGTTCTATTCTCACCTGCCATAAACAAGACATTATGGTTTAAACTTGCAAAATTCACAAAAATAAATGGGTTTCAAGTATTGCTGTAAATGCTTTTTTTTACTAAAAATGCAGCATAACCTGATGCCTGCACTTTTTGCTGTATTTTTGCACTTACCCGTTGTTTTTTATGGGTAAAAAAGTGATGAAAGAAGTATCATGCTGCAGTTTTCAAAATCAGTCAGGAAAATAAAACCAATGTGTGTGCTTGATATTTCTGAAATCTCATAGACTTTGCTCGTAGTATAAAATGTGGCTTAAAATGTGCATAAAAACGTGCAGCAATAACGCAATGTGTGAACGTATCCTTACTCAACAATAGAGAAAGATAAGAAGAGAAAGCTAAAACTTTGGACAAATACTCCAGACAGTAAAGTGTTGTATAATAGGAGCATTGAATATGGTGAGTTTAGTAGCCTGCAATAATACAGAGATTCAGTTGATAGCGGATAGATAGAAGTGCTAATGGCAGTGCCAGACTAAAGTTACCGTCACACCAAACGATGCACCAGCGATCCCCACAATGATACCACCTGGTTAGGATCGCTGGTGCATCACTACATGATCACTGGTGAGCTGCCAAACAGGCAGACACACCAGCAATCAGGACCAGCAAGGACGCTGGTATTCAAGGTAAATATTAGGTAGCTAAGTGCACGCGTCGCTTAGTTACCCGCTGTGTACCTTGGATACCAGCGTGCTCGTGCTTCAAGCTGGTATGCAAGGTAAATATCGGGTAACTAAGTGCGCGCTGCACTTAGTTACCCGCTGTTTACCTTGGATACCAGCTCCCAGCACTAGCACACTGGTATCCAAGGTACATAGCGGGTAAGTAAGTGCAGCGGGCTCTTAGTTACCCGATATTTACCTTGGATACCAGCTCCCAGCATCTGCTTACAGCATCGGGAGCTCGCTGATCGATGGTCTCCCACTGCCACACGCAGCGATGCGTGCTGGCCAGCGGGAGACCAATGATCAAAAAATGGCCCAGGATGATCCTGCACAATCAGCGATACCCAGCGGGGGGCCGGTCGCCGATACGTGTCACACACTGCGAGATCGCTGGAGAGATCGCTGATGCATCACAAAATCAGCGATCTCGCTAGTGATCTCGCTATGTGTGATGGGAACTTAAGGCTGGGGTCACAATTGCGAGTGCAATGCGAGAAACTTGCCCGAGTCTCTCGTCTCAGTACCCAGCACTGCTGCCAGCAGTTCGGACTGGAGCGTTCATCTGCATAGAAATACATGCACCCACACACTCCGGTCTCGAGTGCCTGGGCAGTGCTGTGTATTGATGAGAGAGACTCGCGCATTCCACTCGCAAGTGTGACCCCGGCCTAAGTGTCCAATGATAAGATGTAGTTGTCATCTGAGCTGATTAATTTGAATTACAGTTAGAGATTGGCGAACCCGAACGGTTAAGTTCAGGTTCCATACTGGACATCTTGTTACCCCGAACATGAACTTCTCACGCAAGTCCACGTTACCATTTGGATTTGGCAGCCTGAACAAAACTTGTTGAAGGGCTGCAGCGCCACACCATTTTTAATTTATCTATTTTTTTCAATAAATACATGTACAGTAAGCTACACATACATTGCACTAATTATCTCTCTGAGATTTATTACTATGGGCAGGCATCAGCAGGTGAATATTCACATCAGCCTCTCCTTCTCTCTCTACTATCAGCGAGACCCACTGTTTTCTGTGTGTCAGCGTGGAAACCGCAGCGCTCTGACCGGCGGTAAGGTAAAAAGTTACCAACGATCAGAGCCGGTGTTTACCGCATTGTCAAACAAACCATTCATTTTTAAAGTTTGTCTGAACTCAGCAGATCTGAACATCATCGGGCCGCCCATCACTAATTACAATTACACAATTTTTCTTTATTTTTAATCCAATAGAAAGCAGATCGTGTACTGGAAAATGGGAAAAAAAATTCCAAGTGCGGTGAAATTGCAAAAAAAGTGCAATTCCACAGTTTTTTTTTTCTTTTTTAACATGATCACTAAATGCTAAAACTGACATGTCCTTATGATTCTCGTCATTACAAGTTGACAAACACCAAACATGTATAGATTCTTTTTTATTTAAGTGGTAAAAAAAAATTTCAAAGTTTGTTAAAAAAATTGTGCCATTTTCTGACACCCATAACGTCTCCATTTTTCGTGATCTGGAGTTGGGTGAGGGCTTTTTTTGCATGCCGAGCTGATGTTTTACATACCTTTTTGTGCAGATACGATCTTTTGATCGCCCGTTATTGCATTATAATGCAATTTTGCAGCCACCAACAAAAGGAAATTCTAAAACTTTTTCTTTTTTCTCATTATGCCATTTAGCGATCGGGTTAATTTTTTTTTATATTGATACATCGGGCAATTCTGAACATAGTGATACCAAATATGTGTATATTTGATTTTTTTATTGTTGCATTGTTATTATTTTGAATGGAGCAAAAGGGGAGAGATTTGACCTTTTACATTTTTTAAATTTTTTTAAAAACTTTTTTTTTCTTTTTGAATGCTTCAATAGTCTCCATGGGAGAATAGAAGCTGCAGTACTTTGTTCTGCTCTGCTACACACAGGCGATGATCAGATCGCCTATGTGCAGCAGAAATGCTCACTTGCTATGAGCGCACAGGGCGGTACTCATAGCAATCTGGCAATGACAACCATACAGGTGTACTGGAGACCTCTGGTTGTCATGCCGACCCATCGGTGACCCGCGATCATGTGACGGGGTCACAGACGGGTGGGATTTCCGACTTGCATCTGGCAAGTGCGAGTTAAGTGCTGCTGTCAGAGATTGACAGCAGCATTTAACTACTTAACAGCCATGGGTGCTTCGCGATTTCACCCACAGCTGTTGCGTGCACAAGTCAGCTGTAATATCAGCTGACATGTGCCTTGAAAGGTGCGGGCTCAGCGCCAGAGCCTACACCTTTCTGGACACATGTCAGCTAATATTACAGCTGACATGTGCACACAAAAGCTGTGGGTGAAATCGTGATCCATGGCATTTTCTAGTAAGTGCTGGGTATTAAGATGCGAGACTCGTCTGAGTTTCTTGCATGTGTGATCTCGGCCTAACAAAGGTTTCCAAAATTTGTTAAGAAAGAATGCATGTTAAGATATACCATAGTATGGCCTAATAGAATAATAACATATTCAATTAAGGCATTACATCAATGTTTTGAAAAAAAAAAGGTTTCCTAATGGAGTTAATTTTTTAAAATAAATTAACAGTAATGATACGAGTGAGTGAACTGGCCTTAACAGTCATGTAGTCAGTAATGTTGGACATGACCACTAGTGCCTCTGTTGGCTGCAGCAGTCACTTGTTGATAATTTGTAATTAAAGAATGGCAGGAACCACTGATGTTTATGCACTAAGGAAAAAAAAGGAATCGATTTTGAATTTTAACTTTTTTTTAACTAGTTTTCAATTTTAAATAATTTGGGGCTCTTTTAAATTTTTACCTAATAGACACTAGGCAGTTTCTTTAATGTTATTATACCGTATACAGTGTATATACTCCCTGGAACTATGCCTAAAAATACATAAAAATCTACAAGTCGTAACACATAAGGTGTCAAGTAGCACAATAAATTGTAAAATTGTAAAATTTAAATGTTAGAGGTGAGACAATTCAAAGGAGGACAAAAACTCCAAAAATTGTTTGATGATTTAGCTCAAATATTACTTGGCTATTTTTCTCCTGCAAAGCATAAATATAAAATATATATACTGTGTATATGATTCATTACTTGTTCACTGCTGCTTTTTCTTGCACATGTATTACAGTTTACATTTAAGCCCAAATGAATACAAATTAATGTGTCTACTCCTTATAAACATTAACTGAAGTTATTATCACTTTGACAACACATCAAGATTGCTTTTATTTTTTTTTTATTTCCATGTCACTATTAATATTATACACAATACTGCAACTTTTATTCTGGTCAATGAGCCTCACAATAGACTGACACTTTCTGCTCTGTAGATATCACTTTTCAGCAGTCATCTTATTATCATTACACAGGATTATAATGACAGGTAACATACAGTGGCATGTAAAACTTTGGACACCATTGGTCAAAATTACTGTAAGGCTGGAGTCAGACACAATGTATAAAAATACGGTCTGTATTTTACAGTCGTAATATGCCGGCTTGCAAAATGGACATATCATGGATCCCAATGACAGGTTAAACACAAACGAAAGAATAGATATAGACACATAGAATGCATACATATATATATATATATATACATACATGTCATTGAGACATATATATATATATATATATATATATATATATATATATTTCATAGAGATCTACAGTACATAGCAGAATAGCTGCTAAATCAATTGTCGGCTTCTGTAAAATCATTACAAAACCTGACAAGAAATGACACATGGTTTACATACAGCAAACCATTTCATTTCGTTTAGTTTTTTCTATGTCTTTGACTAATAATTTGATTAGGGCATGTGTGTAAAATTTGGGACATGTAGGTGTTAAATTAAGGGGTTAATTCATTGAAAAAAATTATGTTGGCTCCTTCTGTAATTTCTCCACCAGAGAGGGAAATCCAGTGAATGAGGGTAGATATTAATAGCCTAGAGAGGGACCATTGTTTTTGCCCCCCTTGCTAAAAAAATCTGCCCCAGCCACCCCAGAAAAGGCACATCTATAAGATGCGCCTTTTCTGGCACTTAGCCTCTCTATTCCCATTGCCTTTAGCGGTGGCTAATGGGTTAATAATAATGGGTTAATGTCACCTTGCTATTGAAAGGTGACATTAAGCCGGGTTAATAATGGAGAGATGTCAATGAGATCCATTATTAACTCTAGAACAGTAAAGGGTTAAAAAAAGACACACACACATTAGTTAAAAATTCTTTTAATGAAATAATCACACCAAGTTTTTGACCACATTTATTAATCTGCTAATCCAAAAAAACCACTGTTCTGTAAAAAATAAATAAAAATAAAATAAAAAACAACTATATGCATACCTCTCCGCTGTTCAGTCAGGTCCCCTGCTGCAATCCATCAGAAGGGGTTAACTAGTTTACAACGGGGACCGGTGCTAATGCCCCCTGAGGAAGCCATTGCGAAACGCGCGTCGGGGCTCGAATACCACTGATGGACATCAAAATGGGTGAGAGTTACTCTTGATATTTTTGTGGTCCCTCAATCTTTTAGGTGGTGAGTCCCATATGAGTTGCCATTGACCGGAGGACTGATAGAAATCTCCATGTTAGTTTAGCATTACCTACCTATACGGCACTTTAGGTTTAACTGTCCCAATAACTCCTTGTGAGTATGCACTGGCACTTTATTTTGGATGGATTATGATACTTGGGATCTGTTTTGATGTATGATGTATTACCTTGTCCTACTTTTATGTCTTGTCTGTGGTAGTTTGCTGCACATCTTGGCATTTATAGCCTTATTCCAAAGACATACTGATAGGGAATTTACATTGTGAGCCCCATTGGGGATAGTCATGATAATGTGTGCAAACTGTAAAGCGCTGCGGCATATGTTAGCGCTATATAAAAATAAAGATTATTCTTTATATTATTATTCCGATAGCTCTGTACTATTCAACTCAGTGATTGTTTTTTTTATCTATTATATCATTAAAAAATCTGATATTTTACCTTATTTGAGAAATTCTGGTGTTTGTGTTTTTGCTCCATGTTTTGGTGTTTATATAGAAAGCTAGATGTAGAATATCTGCAACCCCCACTCTTCATATATTTGCACCTATCACATAATGATGTCACAACATCTGGATAATGCATAAAATGATATCGCAACACATGGATAATAAACATATTGAAATTACAGTGTAGGATTAGTAAATGCATAATGTAATAGTAAAAACATAGAAACACAGCAATCACACAACACAGTAATAATAAAAACACATGGAATAGAATAAGCATTACAGACTATACAAAGCGGTGTAAAAAACAAACAACAAAAACAAATACAATGATGTAATTGTACATGTATAATAAACACATTAATAGGAAAAACTTATTGCATGTAGTGATGGCACAGGATTGGGATAAGCAATGTCACTGAACAGAGATGAAAACAAAGTAATATCACAGCTAATGACTAAGTGATGTCATAGCACAAGAAGAAATAAAGTCACATAATAAAGGGATAATGTAAATATTCATGTCAGAGTACAAACATGCAAAGTATAATTATTGTGACGGAGTCAGCTTCAGCTAAGTCATTTTTTAGAATGGACCCTCTGGGTCCAGGCACCCACCCCCCGAGGGCGAGCTGACCTTGTGAGGAACCACCCCCTATAAGGAAGTGTCAGGGGCAAGACCAAGGGGGTGAGCCACCACGGCTTCTGGAACCAGAAGGCCGGCTCAAGGAAGACACAATGTGTGAGTGTCTAACGACAAGGGGACGTGCAGGAAATAAGACAAGACAAGGCGTGGTTTGAAGGTATCTTCATTAAGGCGAACTCAGGGTAACATCAGGTGCAAGACGTGATAACAGGGATTACATAGCAAGGTACGTGCGTGGGCACACCAAGGTCCGTGGCATGGTACGTGCTAGGTGGTATGCCTGGGTACAGCAAGGGCTTGATGGAATCGGTCTCCGGACAGCTGGCAACGATCGACAGGATCAAGGCATCAGGCTGTGGACATCAGCTCCGGACATCAGGCCACAGTCATCAGGCTTAGGATCTCTGGCAGCGATCGGAAGGTTCCGGTAATCCGGCAGGCAAACCAGGATTCAGGCAAGGAGGCACGACACAGGTCCAGACACCAGGATTCAAGATTCAAGGTCCTGCGTGTGCTAGAGGCATGCCAGGGGCACGGCACAAAGAATGGTCCTGGCCATGCTAGGAGGCACGCCAGGGTACATGGTTAACGGCAGGTCCTGTGCATGCAGAGGGGCACACCAAGGACAGGGTTCTAGGCAGAGTCCTGCGCATGCAGAGGGGCATGCCAGGGTCAGGGTTCAAGGCAAAGAGCAGAACGTAGGCAGTAGCACAGAGCCGGGTACAGGAAAGAGAAGCAGAGCGTATGCTAGAGCCCAGAGCCAGGTACAGAAACTAGGTCATAGTACAGGACAAGACAGAGAGCCAAGGTTCAGGACAGAGGAAGGATAGCAAAAGACTTGTGCTAGTGTAGCATGAAAATGCACAGAGCGAGAAACAGCGTGAGTGCAAGGGAGCACGGAAAATGCGACTGAGGCACCGGCAGGCGATACCGGCTGAGGCACAGGCAGGCGGGCATGACTAGAGGCGGCACGGCTGAGGTACAGACAGGCGGAGACCACTAAAGCACTGGCCAGCAGGCACGGCTGAGGCACAGACAGTCGGGCACGTATAGAGCGGCTCGGCTGAGGCACAAACAGGGGGGCATGGGTACGACCAGGCGCATGCAAGGGGCACGCAGCCACAAGGCAGGACTAGGCAAAGGTACAGGACTAAGACACGTGCAATACTGCACGGTGAAGCCTGGTACGAAAGGTGCAAGTGAGCACAAAAACGGAACTAGACACAGAGTTCAAGACATGGGCCTGCGCGTGCAAAGAAACACGCCAGGGTAGGGTTCAAGGCAGAGAGAGAGTATAGAGCTAGCAGCGGAACATAGGCCGAAGCCCAAAGCCGGGTCACGACAGAACCTTGAGACTAGCCAGGGCATGTGCTAGAGAGCACCATAGGACAAGGTAAGGAAAACCAGACAAAGACAGGGATCGTGGGAAGTACTACAAGGCTAAGAATAGCAAGGACAAAACATGGCATAACAGGCAAAGACAGATAACATAGGAAGTACAACAAGGCTAAGGATAGCAGAGACAAAACATGGCACAAAAGACAACACAAGACATGGCACAGGACAAGAGGCAGAATACAAGCACAGAGCGTGTGCAGAGAAGCACAACAGGGCAGAGTGCAGGGGCACAGAATACAGGGAGCGACTGAGCATACCAAGCAGCCATGCAGGGAAGCAACATGATACTCAGGCCCCGACCATAGGAAGGGGCGGTCTGATATAGGGCATTATCACCTGAACTTCCGGGTCAGGACCAGGGGAGGACTTCTGGTTCAGATCCTCCAGGATCATAGAGAGGATTGCTGGATCAGATTCTGCTGGACCATAGAGAGGATCACATGGTCAGGTCCTCCAGGACCACAGAGAGGATCACAGCAGGCAGAGCAGAGACGGGCACGCACACAGCAACGGCATGCAGCCATGAGGAGGTACACGTTCACACCACTCCAGGGTCACACAGCACAACAGCCATGAGGTGCACGTGCATACTGCTTCAGGGATCATGCAGCATAACAGTCATGAGGTGCGTGTGCACACAGCTCCAGGGGTCATGCAGCATAATGGACATGACGGGTATAACAGTGAGATGTGCGTGCACACTGCTCCAGGGGTCATGCGGCATAACAGACATGGCGGGCATGACAATTATGTCACAGTTCAGTGTTACTTACTGTGGCAAAAAGGAGTAAAAACAGCTACGTCTAATATAGGACTAATAAAAGTGATGATGTCCCCATACATAGCAAACATTGTGTCACGGAGTGACTGACAAGTGTGACATGACCCAGTGATTGGTCGGGCACCAAACGGCACAACAACACAACACCAATGGAATAGGGGATAGGGGGGGAGGAAGGCCCTGGCAATAAGGAATCAGGGACGGTCACCTCCTAAGCTCCTTCCTGAGCCTGTCCCTGTTCTCACCTAACACCCTATGCAGGTCCTTCCCCCTGCTGACGTCAGGATGCCTCATCCCTATTTGTAACCTAGATCTGCCCTGGCTAGTGCACTGGCCGGCAAGGTGCGCTAGCCTCACCTCTGCAGATTAAACGCACAGGGGGAAGTGACAGACACCAAAGGGACAAGGTAGCAAAAATACAACACTTAGCTTGTGCACACCACTACTTAACTCCACACCACAGATAGCACAGCAACAGGACTCCAAACACCAGACTTGGCAGCCACCAGAGAGCTGCTTCTGAAAAGGTTGGTCTCCAAAGAGGAACTGTATCACCAACAGTCAGCTGATGCCTCAAGTGACCTTTTAAAAGATGTGGGAGTGGTCAGCAACAATATCAGCTGACCCAGCAGCACTGCAGTAACACCAGCTCGCCAGCGGGGAAAAACTGCATTTAACCCCTCTGAAAGGAAAAAAAATTTAATCTGAGAGGCCAGATCTGCCACAGATCCAAAAATGGATTGATTTGTGACACATTGGTTTCCTCTTGTGTCACAGTTACCCCATAGTGCACCCATGTGATGGTGGTGGTGTGGAGATGGATAACATTTCAAACTTTTATGTACAGTATGATATAGTGACCAAAAAGCCCACTTCAAAAGATTTTTGCATATTTCAATAATTTTAATACTAATATTATTAAACTACTTATTTATATAAAAATAGAAATTTATTTGCAATGGTAAAAATGGAGTTGAAAGGATGCAGATGCTAACATATTTAAAGATTTGTTTTGGAAATGTCAATTCTTTCCAACTACGATGAAAATGTGTTTTATAATGCTCCCGGCTCGTCCTAATGGCATGCTAACTATGCACCATATGTGTTTTACATCGTCGTATCGCATAGTATCTCTGATAGCTTTAAAGGCTGTGCTGAAATATTTATGTCTTATTTAATTTTTGTTCAATTATGTTTTGAAGGAAATGTGCAAAACTTGAGATCAATAGAAGCCACCTAAGTATGTGAAATTTAGGATTTTCTTATTATTCATATTGTTATTTTTCTCTATGTGGTTCTCCTTTACAGGGGAAAATTCTGAATAGAAAGGGATGTTGCCCAATTTGCACTGAAAGTGAGTAAGTTCATTTTTACTTTACCACTATTTGGTAATAATGCAAACTTGTCAAAGTCATGTAATAGTATAATAAATCTGAAGTCAGTCAGTCCCTGTTACAAAACACTAATATTACTCTATCCCTAATTTACTTAGGGTCCTGTTACACTAAACGACGCACCAGTGATCCCGACAACGATACGACCTGTCAGGATCGCTGGTGCGTCGCTACATGATCGCTGGTGAGCTCTCAAACAGGTAGACTCACCAGCGATCAGGACTAGCGAGGATGCTGGCAACCAGGGTAAAAAGCGAGTAACTAAGCGCGCACGTTGCTTAGTTACCCGCTGTTTACCCTGGATACCAGCGTGCTCGCGCTGGGAGCTGGTATCCAAGGTAAACAGCGGGTAACCAAGCGTGTGCGTTTCCAAGGTAACTAAGCATGTAACGCCGGTTTCCAAGGTAAACAGCGGGTAGCCAAGAGCCGTGTCTCCTGGATACCCGATGTTTACAATAGAAACCAGCTTGCTCGCTGGTCCTGATCGCTGGAGGGGCTGTTTATGTGACAGCTCACCAGCGATCAGCCTAACGATGTCCCAGCGATCCCATCCATGTCGGATCATTGGTGGGATCACTGGGACATCGTTATATGTAATGGGGCCTTAAGGACAAGCCTTAGGCCACATTGACAGATCCATTCCCACTTTTACATCCATCAAAATGCACCATTGTTCCCTCATGCATCATTTGTTTTGCATCTGTTATTTTCTTATCCTTTTTTAACCTGTTTGAATTTTTTTTCTCCGTTTTTACCAAAGCTCTGTTGACATTAGTAGATCAGTCTGATCTGTAAAATAGATGAGGATAGGACATGCTTTGAGACTCACTGATCGGATACACATCCGTTGTTAAAACAGACAGCACATGAATGTGCATGTTGGATTTGTGAATGAAGCCTTATGTTTTTGTAGACAAAGGGTGTATCATCTGTCATTACGAGAGTGGGAACCACTGGCTCAGATGGCCTGGCCAAATGGAGCTTGCAATCGCAATCATTTACAAAGTGCTTGGTGGAATAACTGGAGCTCAATTTTTCTATTTTATACTTCTAAATATTACAGTCATATAGTTATCAAATAAAAAGCATTTTCATACTGTTACTGAGCAAAGTCCACTATATCAAAACCAATAGTGCCAGTAATACTAATATACAAGGAATAAATATCACTGCCACAATATGGCCACATAGTTCCACCACAGTGTTTGAATACAACCATCATCCTGTTACTGATCAAAGTCCACTATACCAGGATTATTATTGCCAAAAGAACAATACACTTATAATTTCCTCTATTCCAGTTCCCATATAATTATAATGTTCCCTCATTCTGGCTCCCATACACTTATAATGTCCTCCTACACTTATCATTTCTCCTATTCTAGCCCCCCTTACACTTATAATGTCCCGACCCAACCTCTGCATCCATATCGAAAACACCCTGACCAAAATTACTAACAATTTACTTACTGCCAAAGCTGTCAGACAATTCTCTATACTCCTCCTTCTAGATCAGTCCTCGGCCTTTAACACAGTCAACTACTCGCTACTACTACAAACTCTCTTTTCCCTTGGCATCAAAGACCTTGCCATCTCCTGGATCTACTCATACCTTTCTAGCCACACATTTAGCGTGTCACACTCCCATACGACTGCCTCATCTCGCCCTGTCTCTGTAGGTGTCTTTAAAGGCTCTGTCCTTGGACCTTTACACTTTTCACTCTATACCTTTGGCCTGGAACAGCTCATACTGTTACCTTGGCTTCCATTACCACCTATATGTCTATGACACTCAGATCTACCTCTCTGGCTCAGACATCACCTCTCTGATGTCCAGAATCCCAGAGTGTCTATCAGCCATATCTAAGGGATAACATTTCTTCTTGAGGAGAGTGACTTTTCAGCTCTGGTGGTCAAGGTAAGGAGGCTTATTCGCCATGCAATCCTCCTCTGGAAAATTTAATATGCAAATTGCCTCTTCAGAGATGAAAATGATTGAACTCTATAGTGCCACCTGTTGGATTCTTACAATTCAGTAATGATCCTTTAACAAGCCTTGAAATGTGACTTAGGACAAAAGCCAAATCAGAATCTCAATTTTCAGACATGGTGTTTTGGGGGTATTGCCCCTCATCAGTGCAAAGTATGAGAACTGATTTGGTTAGATAAGAGGCTCTTGACTGAGGTCTAAGGGGTAACATTTCTCCTTGTGGGGAGTGACATACCAGATTTGGCATGTCAAGGTAAGAAGGCTTATTTGCTGTTCAATGCTCCCCTGGGAAATTTAATATGCAAATTGCCTCTTCAGAGAGGAAGAGGACTCTATAGCACCACCTATTGGAAGCAACATTGCTACAAGTCACTATTGACCCTTTAATGAGCTTTGAAATGTGACTTAGGACAAAACCCAACTCAGAATCTCAATGTTCCTACATGGTGTTTCGGGGTGGTGCTTGAGAGTTCAATTCCTCTTTTTCTCTGAAGACACAATTTGCATATCAGCCATATCCCACTTCTTCTCCACTCACTTCCTAAAACTAAAAGAGGACAAAACTGAACTTACCATCTTTCCTTCATCTCTCCTAATTTTCCTGCTCTGTCCTACAAATCGTATATCCAAGCTCTTGCCACCTCCTGCCATCTCCAACTCAAACATTTTTCATTATCTCTCTATTTTCAACCCTGAATCTACTAACATCTTATTGAATGCTCTCATCTTCTCCTTTCTTGACTTTGTGGAAGAGTGCATAGAAAAAAGCCTTCACTTGCACACAGAAATTGTTAGACTCATTTTGAGTTTGCAAAAAGACATACGGCAGACTCCCCAAATAAATGAAGGAAGGTTTTGTGGTCAGATGAGACTAAAATTTAACTTTTTGGTCACCAAAGTGAATGCTATGTCTGACGCCAAACCAACACATCTCATCACCCCAAGAACACCATCACCACAGTGAAACATGGTGGTGGAGGCATCATGGCATGGGAATGTTTTTCAGCAGCAGGGACAGTGGTTCAATTTGAGGGGAAGAAAGATAGTGTGAAGTACATTGATATTCCTAAGCAAAACCTGTTTCAGACTATTAGTGATTTGAGACTGGGATGGAGGATCACTTTACAACAAGACAATGGCCCTCAAGTGGTTTAACTGGAAACATGTAAATGCTCTGGAGTGGTCTAGTCAAAGCCAAGACTTTAATCCAAGTGAGAATCTTTGGTCAGGCCAGATTGGGTCTGGTTGATGTAAACCAGAAAAAGCCATCTATTTTGAAGGACTGTAGCAGTTTTGCCTTGAGGGATGGGCAGAAATCTTAGTGGCAAGGAGTAGAAAGCTCATAGTCTTACCAAAGCAACCTGCAGCTGTAATTGCCACAAAAGGAGGGTCTATAAAGTACTGACTTTAGGGTGGCGAATAGTTATGCATACTGAAAATTTCAGTTATTTTGTCCTATTTGTTGTTTGCTTCACATCAAGTTGAAAACCAAATGTTCACAGTTGTAGGCATGTTCTTTACATGAACTGATGCAAACCCTCAAAAAAAGTGAAATTCCATGTTGTGAGGGAGCAAAACACAAAAAAATGCCAAGAGGGTAAATATTTTCACAAGCTACTGTACATACTATATTATAAGTGAGGAGATGTCAATAAAATGTGTTACATAGTGCTTCAACTAACCTAACGCAAGCCATGTCTGTAAGTCTTCTAGGTTGCCCTCTTTTAAATTGGCCTTGATCCTACTAGCTTCCCAATATTTTTGTCATTACAAATATCTGGCATGACATTATTTGTGCATAGCCACCAATGTTATAATTTTAAAAGTGTATATTAATTATAATTCACATATATTGCAGAACCTGGGGTATGTACTGTATTTGGAGATCCCCACTACAATACCTTTGATGGACGAACATTCAACTTTCAAGGAACTTGTCAGTATGTCTTGACCAGGGACTGCTCATCTTCTACCTCATCTTTTGAAGTTCTAGTAAAAAATGATGCTCGACGGACACATTCTTTCTCATGGACAAAGACAGTAGCTCTAGTAATGGGAGGAAGCACTATTAGTCTTCATCAGCATCTAACAGTCAAGTGGAATGGAACACGGATTTCACTTCCATATGAAACACCTCACTTTCATGTTGACCTTGATGGCTACCTTCTAAAAGTGACTACCAAAGCAGGTATGAATAAGTGGTCCATGCCAAGTATTGTTACAACTTTTTATTGATGGATTTATGATTAAGTCAATCTTTACATACCAGAAAATAATATAAATTACCATACCCACGTATTACTGTGCTATCCAGTATCAATATGGCATAATATGTACATTTTCTGTTGGTCAAACTTAAAACCAGGTAATGCTGGAGGCAAATTAGAAGCAAACTAAAATAGATATAAAGATGTTAGTACACCATAACAATTTATGATGCTGATCAGGGTGCCCCCCCATATGGGACCCTAACTAATCTTGATGCAAGTCCGGAGTCCCTCATTTCAAAAGGATATTGGACTGTATGAACAACACTACTTATTGTGTATGGGGCAGCCAGAGGTAGGACTGTATAGTCTCCATGCTTGGAGCAGTGGCGTACATTCAGGAAACCAACGTTTACAGATTGTAATGCCATTTTCACATGAATTGACTACTCTAGATTGTGCTTTGCACTGTATCTCTGCTGTCTACCAAACTAGATAAACACATCTACAGTTAGTATAGAAAGGTTATATTTTACAATCATTGTACCACCAAAGGGCAAAAAAGTCACACAATTAGCTAGAACTGTAAAACAACAGTACATTCAAAAACCATACATTGATCTAGTTCCACAAATATTTACAAAACTAAAGATGAGGTTCTAAGTTTAACATTCTGATCAGGAGTCCACTACAAAGCTGAGAAAATGTGTTGAGTTTTTCAACTCATTTCACTTTTGCTGTTGCTGTGTGGTGGCCATTGCTGCAGTCGTGGTGTTCTTTTGGGGTGGAGCAGCTTGGAGCCATAGGGGCTTTGCCTTGCAGCATGGGTGATGTGAGACAGCAGGTCGCTCCCCCTGCTCTTACGATTTTGCTTTTGGGTTAGGAATTAGATATGGCTTAGGGACCTAGATAAAGATTCTATATGATGTGGCAGTGGGATCAAGAACCTCATGTTCGGTTTTGTAAACTTTTCATTTAGTAGCTTTAGAGGAATTTCTGTCATTTCTACAATTATAGGTTATCATACAACTACCACATTCACTCAGGCACAAGAGTCTTAAATATTATGTGGTCTCCTACTCAAAATTTTGATCTACTGCATTGCTAAGAAAAACTGGCATTTCTAAGAAGGCAATGGGGCAGCTACTTTGTACGTTTGGCGCAAACTCGTTTTTGTTGGATAGTGTGTTGGACACAGGCACAAGTAACGTTAAGAACATCTGGTATATTTCCTGGATTGGCTCAATAGTAAACTGACAAGCAGGTCCACTGAATCCTAGAAGATGTGTTAAGGGCTTATATTTGTTTTGACAAAACTGATTTGGGACTGTAATATCCTGGTTGTAGATAAACACTGGGTTAATGCTGAGAAATGTCTTATTAACATGTGTCAAATACATAGCCGACATCCCTGGGAGAGTTGGTCTGCATAGTGCATTACTGTGCTAGGTAAACATTATTTACTGGTAGATGAATTAAACAGCATGTAAAATTAATAAGATGATTTTTTCATGTAATATGATCATTTCAAAGTCACATGGAACCATTATATAGTATTATGGTAGTATAGAAAATATAGAATTACAGAAAAGTTTTGGTTCTTCTTTCACTGCTGTGTAGTCATGGAGACTTTGTAACCTCTTAAGGCTGATGGAACTCATACCCAGTGACTCAGGTTTGACTTATATTAGTGTAAGATTGCAAATATGTGCCTTGTTCTTTGTTTGTAAATCAAGTACTGGCACAATTAAAGAAAATGTGTCACTAAATTCATGCTGCCCAAACCACGGGCAATGTGAAATGTAGCCTGTCTGCTTGATTGCAGCCAGACAAAGCCTAAGGTATAAACAAAATCAGCAAATACCCTGCAGTAAATAAATAGCAATAGTACATGAAAGTAACATAGGGTACTTAGTTAACATAATTTTGATAAAAAAAACCCATAAAAGTGATCCCACCGCGTAAAAGTGACCCTATTCAGTATGGTCCTAACCTTTAGTATTAAAATATTACCATAATTTAAATGACATAAGTGTGAATAAGGGCCGAGCAGGACCGAGACCACGAATAATGGACACCCAGCCATGGGGAGCTATATGAATGTGATGTTCAGCTTAATGAAAAGGGAGGCACAGACTGCCACAACCTGAAACAAAAACCTAAGGAAATTAATTGGAATATAAGTTGCTATGCATGCAACATGTACTCGGACAACCCCTTCTTAAATTCTGTATTCCCAAGTGTAAAATAACACATCAACGTGGTCCAGTCATGTTGTGGGGCTACCTGGTTAATCCTGCCTGTAGCATATACTTGTCTCAAAGATTAAGCCATGCATGTGTAAGTACACACGAACGGTACAGTGCTCATTAAATCAGTTATGGTTTATGATCAATTTATAATAATTGACTTATTGTCCAAATTTTTATTTCAAGATGTTTTTATATAATTACAGGATCGCTACTACCAACAGGTGGCACTATAGAGTTCAAGTCCTCTTTTTCTTTGAAGAGGCAATTTGCATAGATAATTACAAAGTTTTTTCGTTTTATGCTGAAGCTGTTTAGGCTTTGAAGTTAATATTGACGTGGATTTTTTGGCTGGGTGACTTTACCCCTGTGCATACTGTGACCTGTCCTGATTAGACAGAGTCTTATTGAGCTCTAAAAGGAAAAGAGGAAGCTACACTTAGCAACAACTCATTCCAGTAGAACTCTGGAAGTTTATTCATATTCATGGTCTTTTATCAGTTCGTATAAAGGAGTGGTTACTCATCAACATAAAGGCTTTACTTCTTAGCTAATTGGTCAGTTTAAATGCATGAACATATATGGGTGTCCGACCTGGGGTTATTTAGACACCACGTGATTTACTGTCCGGAGTCTTGCACTTGTCAGCAAGTCTCCAATATCGGCCGGACCAACTGGCCTAAGTTCCTCATTCCCTATGTCTGCTAGATATTTCTCAAGTCACAAGACAATGAGATGACTGGGTAGCAGGTTATTTCCACCAACTAGTTATAAGGTTCAAACTGTGAATATGTATCTGTGTACATATAAGAATATATAAGAGTACATAAGTATATAGCAGTATATGGAGTATATAGCCTATAGCAGGCAAGTGAGATCTATATGAAATACATATACATATATATTTCCATAACAATATATTGGCTGTTCCTCTGATGAACTAGAAAAGATTAGTCTTTGTCCATACCAGTTTCACTCATCCACTCTGTAATTAATGTAGGTGAGTATCTGATATTAACAATTTACACTGCGTGATATAGCATTTAAGAAGGGGCTGTCCAAGTATTGGACACAATGCTGCCACCAGAAATTTCAGGGACCCATGTTGGCAACATTTTTGGGCACACTTGAGATTCCACCAAGGCTCCACCCCAGCTCCACCTCCACCCCTCGAAATTTCCACAGTCCCACTGCCCACCATTATAAAAACTCCAGTTTTGCACCAAGTCCTCACCAATCACACTTTAATAATTCCCTTTGAACACCATATCACATACAAAACCATCAGCTTTGGTGTAGGCCAAAAGATTTTTTAAGCCGCCACCACGACAAGATAGACTCTTTTGGCAGGGTTTACTTTACTCTAACATATTAAACATTTCTTAAAATATCCAGTACTCTTTAAAGGTATATACTGTATATAAGGTACTGTGTCAAATAAATTTTTTAAATGACCAATAATACAGCATACAAGGAATAAATACCGCCAAACCATGGCCAGACCACATATTACCACAACATAGTGACCGAATAATACCACAAACAAGGGACAAATACCTCCACACCATGGCCAGACCACATATTGCCATCATATATTGATTGAATAATACCACATAGCAGGAACAACTACTTCCACAACATGTCCAGTCCTCATATTAACACCACATAGTGACCAATTTATACCAAAAAGTACAAATACCACCACACCATGACCAGACCACATATTACCACTATATAGTGACCGAATAATACCACATAGAAGGAACAAATACCACCACACCATGTCCAGACCTCATATTAACACCAAATAGTGCCCAAATAATACCACAACTAAGGAACAAATAGATCCACACTAAGACCAGACCACATATTACTATCACGTAGTGACCGAATAATACAGCCACACCATGGCCAGGCCACATATCACCATCACATAGTGACCAAATAATACCACATGCAAGGGACAAATACCTTCACTCCATGGCCAGATCACATATTGCCAACATATAGTGACCAAATATTACCTTGTAGTATTAACAAATACTGCCACACCATGTTTAGACCTTATATTAACACCATATAATGGCCGAATAATGCCACAAACAAGGAACAAATACAACCACGCCATGACTAGACCACATATTACCACCATATACTTATCTACTTATTGAATAATACCACATAGAAGGAACAAATACCACCATACCATGTCCAGACCTCATATTAACACCAAATAGTGACCGAATAATACAACAAACAAGGAACAAATACCATGGCCAGACCACATATTGCCATCACATAGTTATTGGATAATACCACATAGCAGGAACAAATACTTCCACAACATGTCCAGTCCTCATATTAACACCACATAGTGACCGAGTAATACCACAAAGAACAACTACCACCACACCATGACCAGACCACAAATTACCACTATATAGTGACCGAATAATACCACATAGAAGGAACAAATACCACCACAACATGTCCTGACCTCATATTAACACCAAATAGTGACCGAATAATACAACAAACAAGGAACAAATACCGCCACACCATGACAGACCACATATTACCACCACATAGTGACCGAATACTACAATATTGATCATTATTAAAAAAAAGCAATGCTAATATTACCATAAGTGCTATTATACACAAGAGCTCTGTACATAACATACAGTGTATAATGTCAGTGTACAGGTAATACAGTGATCGCCACTGACATTATGCACAGAAGCTCTGTATATAGTGTCAGTGTACAGGTAATACAGGGGTCAACGGTGACATGATACACAGAAGCGCCGCTATATATAGTGTCAGTGTACAGGTAATACGGTAATCACTGGTGACATTATACACAGGAGCTCTGTATATACTGTCAGTGTAGAGGTAATACAAGTATCACCGGTGAAATTATACATAGGAGCTCTGTATATAGTGTCAATGTACAGGTAATACAGTGACTCACCAGTTACATTATACACAGGAGCACTGAGTATCGTGTATACTGTACAGGTGATACAGTGATTACCAGTGCCATTATAAACAGGAGTTCTGTACATAGTATATACAGTAGTGTACAGGTAATACAGTGATCACCAGTGACTTTATATACAGGAGCTCTGAATATCATGTATAGTGTACAGATAATACAGTTTTCACCACCCCCAGTTCATCATTATTTGTGCTCCCACACCTCAATACATCATTTGAAGCCCCCACCACACTACTTTATTTCATTATCATTTGCTCCCCTCTCAACACCCATTTAATTCATTTTATTTTTAAAAAAAGTTTTTCATGCTTACCTCTCATACGATCCCCTGCAGGCGCAGCTCCACTTCTGGTATCCTGATGAGTGGCACTTGTACATGCCACCAGCCTGTCACAGAATAGGTGGAAGGATCTCTCCTGGAGTTGCTCTGCTGTTCTGTTTTGACTTCTATGCAGTACCAGGAAAGTGCCCTGGGCCGAGATGTGCACCGCCTATGATGGCGCGCCGGAGCACGATATTTTATTATACCCTGGGGCCCAGAGAGCAGAAGCAAAAGAGGAGGGGTGCCCTGAGTGAACAACCAATTTAGCAGAAGAGAACAACTGTAGAAATTAAAGCACATTTACAGAGAATCTTTCAATTTTAGCTTTACAATGTATCAGTCATGAAGTTGCATATGCAGAATGTGTTGAGAAATGTAGTCATACTGAAAGGTTAGGTTGCAAAAGAAGGATTAATGTTAATATGTCCAATTAGTGTTCATGTAAGGAAGGAAGCGAATGTTTGATTTTGATATTTGCAGTGTGAATAGTAGAGTCGGTGATTACAATGTCACATAATTCTCATGCATTTTGTATGAGCCTTAAGCGCTTATGCAGAAATGTGTGATAATTCCACACAGTGCTGGAATAACTTGAAACTAATATTCCTTGTGAAAACAGCACAGACATTGTCAATCAGAAATTATACATTATGAAGTATTAGTTCTGGGAAAATTTACATTACAGCCCTACATACTTTCATCGCCAGTGAACAGTGGAATAGAATTCAGATTGATCCTTTTGGTCAGAAATGAAAATCTGTTATTTTACACAATGTTTGGGAGACAACTAAAAATTATAGACTCTAATAGGCTGAATCCAGGGAAAAGCAAAGTCAAAGACAAATAAAAATAACTGTCCCATTATAGATATTTCATTGATTGGTGAAATAAAGTTAGGGTTCGTATGTTTGAATAGTTTCCTTTTAATGAAGAGAGAAATATACTCACAGGAATTCTAGAAATTAAAAATACATAATACACGCTGTCTTAGGCTTTGTGCACACGTGCGGATTTTTCGCGGAATTTTCTGCAGCAATTCCACAACTCCCTGCCGGGGGAAATACGTGAGAAATCTGCATGCATAATTCCCGTGTAATTCTCCCAAAAAACTAGCATTTTGCAAGCGTAATTAGCTTGCAGAATACTAGCATTTTCCAAGTGATTTGTAGCATTGCTTGGAAAACTGATTGACAAGTTGGTCACACTTGTCAAACATAGTGTTTGATGAGTGTGACCAACTTTTTACTATTGAGGCTGCCTAAGCAGCCTCAATAGTAAAAAGATATAATGTTAAAAATAATAAAAAAAAATAAAAAAATTGTGATATTCTCACCTTCCGGCGTCCACAGCAGCGTTCCCAGGCCTCAGTGATGCTCCCGGCAAGTCCCGTCCCCTGCGATGCCTTGCGACAATGACCCCAGATGATGTAGCATCTCGCGAGACCACTATGTCATCAGAAATCATTTTTATTTTAATTCCATTTTTTACAGGGCTATGGTACCCAGGGCCTGGAGGAGAGTCTCCTCTCCTCCAGACCCTGGGTACCATCCGCACATTTTCCGCTTACTTTGCGCATGGTGGGCATAGCCACATGCGGAAAGTAAGTGGAACAATGCATTCCTTTGTGTGCGTAATTCTCGCATTTCCCCAAAAAGAATGAGCCTACTGCGTAATTTTCCGCGATGCGATTCCGGTACGGAAAAATATGCAGCATTAGCAGAGCATGTGCGGAATGCCATTGAACTCAATGGGTTGTTTATTTTATGCATTTTCGCAGCATTTTCACGGCGAAAAAACGTGTCAAAAACGCATAAAATCTGCGGGAATTCCAGACGTGTGCACATAGCCTTATAGTCATGATGTACCGTATATGTCCCCTGTGGATGGGAGAGAAGCTGTAGCAGTGGAAGAGCGAGTCACAAGAGGCAGGAGCTGGCTGCTGTAGCTAACACTTCCCACTGTAAAATAAAATGAAAATTCACTGCTCTCCATGCCCATTGTCCCTCCCACCTCTATGCACTGAAACTGGCACCTAGAGGTGGAAGGAACTATGGGCGTGAGGAGCAGTGAATATTCATTTTCTTTGATATCTGCTAGCTGCAGCCACCGAGTGATCACTTGTGCCTGCTATTAAAGAGAATGAATATTCACTGCTCCCCATGCCCATGGAAATGGAGAGCAGTGAGTATTCATTCCTTTTAAGAGCCGGCACACGTGATCGCCCAGAAACTGCAGGAAGCCAGTGGCTATGACTAACAGTGTGCATGCTATTAAAGAAGATGAATATTCACTGCTCCCCACACCATACTCCTGGGCATGGAGAGCAATTAATATTCCAGCAGCTGCAAAGTAGTGATGTCATGTGCTGCTTACATGTTGCAGACAGCTGCTGGCATCAGAACAGGATGCCGCTGCGAGAGAGCGGAGGGAAGGTAAGTAGAATGTTTTTTTTATATGTGTGCAGCATGATGGGGCCATGTATATCAGGATGGGTGGCATGTATACCAGGATGGTGGATGGGGGCCATGTATACTATGATGGGGACAGTGGCCATGTATACCAGGATGGAAATGATGGCAATGTACACCAGGATGGGTATGGGGGCCATGTATATCAGGATGGGGATGAGGGGGTCATGTATACCTGGATAGCGACATATGTTTCAGGATGGGCTGGCATATATACACCAGGATAAGGGATATTTCCCCTATAGCAGTGCTAGCAGCTTACCCTATAACAGTGTGCCATGACCACATTTTTTGTTTGTTTTTCTTGTATTTTCGTCCTCTAAAACATAGGTGCATGTTACAGTCCAGGGCGTTTCAAAGTCTGAAAAATATGGTAAATATTGAATACGTTATCAATTTTCCAAGTAAAAATATTTCTAAAGGTGCTATTAACATGAAATTCTTACCAGATGTTGGTAACAACCTGTCACGAATCTGCCACATCCTGCTGAGATCTTTAGGGCATTTGATACTCAATACAGCTATAGTGCTTCAATCCAAGTAACACTATTAATACCCTCTGGGCATTGCAGAAATTAGCTTGGAGAGTCTCCTTATATATAATCTAAAACATAGCCTTTAATAATACATTAAAGGTATTTCAACCTCAGACATAAAAACAAGAAATACAAGATTCACATAAAGTGCTCTTGCCAACCAGTGCTCATAAAAAATTGTTTGATCTCACCCATCTGTAGAATTCTGCCAGTGGCCAGATCCCATATAGCCAGAGCAATAGTATATTTAGGGGGCAAGGGGAACTATCACTCCCTGTTGTGCCCTAGTATAGCTCCTGTCCTTACAAGGACAGTGCCCAAATGTAGCCTGCTATTGGCACCCTACCATGTAAGTAAGAATGAATATCTTCCCTATGCATTTCCTCCCTGGTAAAAGGGATTCATCAGGGGAACAAAATTAACAAACAGTGGGTAGACATGGGCCATGCAGTGGCATAAGCCTCTTGTGTTAGATGTGGTCAGCCATACTGTATCCCTATGTGGGGGGAAGGTGATGTCCAGAGATCCTATTTCACTATCCTTTTATATAAATATATGCAGCCTCATTTCCACTACGGCGTCTGACATCACATACCTCAATTCCCCGTGGATGCTAATTCTCCCGTATCGTCGCGCCATCCCCCGATTCCCATGTGCATCAATATGTGACCATCGTGCCCTGTGTTTCACCGCTGGAACGCATGGCGCCCAGAACCGCCTGCCTGCCTCCCTTGTGCGCTATCATGTGACCACATTAACATGTGGTTCACCGCTGGAATGCAAGACGCCCGGATGTAATCACGCCATCTTGTAGACGTCAATTCCGGGTTACGTCATGGCCCATCACTCAATTATTATATTTCTCTATGATGGTTTACGGTTCCTATTTTAGGATGCACTGCACCCAGAAACGGCTTCATCGCTCATAGTGACATCCTCAGTGCAACAGCCCTGGTATGGGGCCATTCCGTTCTCTGTTATCCATCCCCATGCAGTGTCCACAGTCAATTGAATAACCACAGACAACAGGTCTCGGGGACAACAGCTGCTTTACTTCAGCAGAACAAGGAGAAATAACATGGAGCTATGATAACAGTTCACATGGGGAATCCATGGCAAATACAGGTCAGGATTGGATTCTGACACAGAATTGAGGTTCTGGAGCTTTAAGAACCTGTATTAGTTAGATGCAGTACTTGCAGGTAATTATAAGAAGCTCAAAGTCTCTTGGTGGCATAAAGGCAGAAGAGGGAATATATGTCAATATATTCAGACCTGAAATCCCGTATTCATTTCCCCAGCTGGTCAAGTTATGTGCAGAAATATACTTGAAGTAAATAACGTATAATTTGCGGTGAGGCGGGGGACCCTCGATTTCCTCAACACTCAGAGCAATAGGTTCTTCTGTACACATTTAGTGCGACCTAATGCTGTAGAAACACACCTTAAACCGGACAGCGGGGATCCACGATTAAACAAAAGGTTAAAAGTCTTCAGCCATCTTGGCTGTACAAGTCAGGGGAAGATCCAAGACATTTGGCCTGGCTTTAAGTCTTGAGATGAAGAGAAGGATGAACCTCCAGGCTTGGAGCCTGAAGGAGGTCGGGAGACCCCTCACATGAGGTCTGCTCTAGGTCACATCTTGAACCAGACTCCTCAGGGAACCTTCCAGAACCCTGTCTGGTCTCCACAGAGACTGGAGGTAGCTCCTCCCATTGAACCTTGGTGACAGGGTCACCGACAAATAGGATAACTCTCAATTCTTGTGTCAGATTTCATATTGTGAGATTAATATATCAATCATGAATATATGAGATTAGTGAATAATGGATTCATTTAAACCATATAACAGTAGAAGGATAAGTTAGGGGTGAGTTGAGGTGTACAAAAGCTACTCACAGACCAGGGTTACTTAAAGGGACACACCCAGTCTGGATCGGGTCCTTACATCAGTGTTCATGTTGTCATGAAGATGTACCCCTTTTTACTGATCAATAGATCACAGTACTGTTATGCATAGAGTTGAGCGACTTTTGGTTTTTTAGGGTCGCGTTTCGTTTCGTGAAACCCGACTTTTCCAAAAGTCGGGTCGAGCAAGATCGTCCGATTATAGGGAAAAGTCGGGGTCATCCCGAAACACGAAACCCAATGTAAGTCAATGGGGAATAAAAGTCGGCAGTGAGAGGAGGACAGGAAACACACCAACAGTGCCCATTTGAATGCCAAAAGCATCAATTCTTCTTACTTAAGCTTGTCAACCTTAATTAACTTCATAATACAAGTTACGCACTGAAAAATGGGGGTTATTTGGCTACAGACTGTGGGGGGGGAGGGCTGGCTCCAGGTTTTCATGTGCCCTGGGCGAAAGAGCGCCCCTTTAACACATACCACAACTCATCATGCTCCGATACGGCAGAGAAATAGCGGTATAGTACAATGAAAAATACCTCACTTTTTACATCTCATGACGAGGCCCATCTATTTCTCCATACAGAATCATTGGTCCCATATAATGTTTGAAACAGTATATGATGAGCTCCACATAATGCTACAGTATATGTTGGTCCCCATGGATGAAGCTCTGCTGTCTTATGGGCCCAAATAATGCTCCAAACATAATGGGCCCCATTTCTAATGCTCTAGTGTATAATGGGCCCTGTAAATGCTGCTCCAGTGTCTGATGTCCACCTTTGGAATGTTCCAGTGTATGGTGGGCCCCATCTATCATTCTCAGACGGTGTTAGGCCCAGTATGGATTGCACGTGATTGCACAAAGGTTAGAAAGGGTACCGTATCCCCAGATAACATGTATGGATAGCGTACAAATTCAAAATATATGTCTCAGGAGGCAGGCTCAGACGGTGTTAGGCCCAGTATGGATTGCACGTGATTGCACAAAGGTTAGAAAGGGTACCGTATCCCCAGATAACATGTATGGATAGCGTACACATTCAAAATATATGTCTCAGGAGGCAGGCTCAGACGGTGTTAGGCCCAGTATGGATTGCACGTGATTGCACAAAGGTTAGAAAGGGTACCGTATCCCCGGATAACATGTATGGATAGCGTACACATTCAAAATATATGTCTCAGGAGGCAGGCTCAGATGGTGTTAGGCCCAGTACGGATTGCACGTGATTGCACAAAGGTTAGAAAGGGTACCGTATCCCCGGATAACATTTATGGATAGCGTACACATTCAAAATATATGTCTCAGGAGGCAGGCTCAGACGGTGTTAGGCCCAGTATGGATTGCACGTGATTGCACAAAGGTTAGAAAGGGTACCGTATCCCCAGATAACATGTATGGATAGCGTACACATTCAAAATATATGTCTCAGGAGGCAGGCTCAGACGGTGTTAGGCCCAGTATGGATTGCACGTGATTGCACAAAGGTTAGAAAGGGTACCGTATCCCCAGATAACATGAATGGATAGCGTACACATTCAAAATATATGTCTATACATCAGGAGGCAGGCTCAGACGCTGTTAGGCCCAGTATGGATTGCACGTGATTGCACAAAGGTTAGAACGGGTACCGTATCCCCGGATAACATGTATGGATAGCGTACACATTCAAAATATATGTCTCAGGAGGCAGGCTCAGACGGTGTTAGGCCCAGTATGGATTGCACGTGATTGCACAAAGGTTAGAAAGGGTACCGTATCCCCGGATAACATGTATGGATAGCGTACACATTCAAAATATATGTCTCAGGAGGCAGGCTCAGACGGTGTTAGGCCCAGTATGGATTGCACGTGATTGCACAAAGGTTAGAAAGGGTACCGTATCCCCGGATAACATGTATGGATAGCGTACACATTCAAAATATATGTCTATACATCAGGAGGCAGGCTCAGATGGTGTCAGGCACAGTATGGATTTGACGGCCCAGATTACACAGCGGAGGAGCAGGGAGAGGTAAAGATTGCAAATGCTGGGGCCCTGCCCAAGCAAGGGCGGCCCACTCGTGGGCGTCGGTACTGGCACTGGGCCCCTCATAGTACAGCGGTGTGTCTGACGGCGGGTGTGCACCACCACCGTCAGAGACACTTGATTGCACTATGAGGGACCCTGTGCCAGTGCCCGTGCCCAAGAGTCGGCCTACCCACCTGTCCAGGGCAACGGCACTCGCACGGTGTCGTGCGCTAGGTGGTGACCCCGGCCATGGGGGGGAGGCAGCACAGTTAGGGAGTTTTAGAAAGTGGCATATGTTGATGTTGGACATTCAGCTGATGCAAAAGGCGAAATAGGTGAAGTACCAGGAAGAGGTGGACCAAAGCAAGCCATTTTTCTGTCACCCTATGTGTCATCAGGGGAAGGTGGGACAAAATCCTTGGAAACCCATGCGTGGTTCATTTTAATGAAGGTTAGATCATCCACATTTTGGGTTGACAGACGGGTCCTTTTTTCTGTCAGGATTGATCCAGCTGCACTGAAGACTCTTTCCGATAGCACACTTGCAGCTGGGCAAGCGAGCTCCTGTAAGGCATATTGGGCCAATTCAGGCCAGGTGTCCAGTTTATCGGCCCAATAGTCAAAGGGGAATGACCTGTGTGGGAGAACATCGATATGGGAGGAAAAGTAGTTTGTAACCATAGTTGACAACTGCTGTCTCCTGTCACTTTCCATCGATGCAGTATTACCAGTTGTGTGAGCGGTACTTGAAAAATCAGTCCACAACATTGTCATGAAACCCCTGTCTCCAACGCCACTTCTGCTGTGTGCACCACGAACACCTCTGCCAAGCTGCCCCCGGCCCGTACGGCTCGTGTGAGAACCATCACCGCTGCTGTGTGCTGGGAATGCCTCAAGCAACCGATTTACCAGAGTTGCTTGTTTATTAGCCAATATTAGGTCAAGGTTCTCCTGTGGCATGATGTTTTGTAATTTGCCTTTATAGTGTGGATCCAAAATGCTGGCCAACCAGTAGTCGTCATCGTTCATCATTTTGGCAATGCGGGGGTCCCTTTTTAGGATCCGCAAGGCATAATCTGACATGTGGGCCAATGTTCCCGGTGTCAATGATGCACTGCGAGTGCTGGGTGGAGGAGCACTTTCTGGCAAATCCACATCCCTCCAGTCACGCACAAACCCTGTACCAGACCTTGCCACGCCAACATTTTCACTTGCCCCACGAGATGCATCCTCCTCCCCTAAGTAATCAACCCCATCATCATCCTCCTCCTCTTCTTCCTCCACCTCGTCCAGGAGAGGTCCCTGAGCAGACAATGGCTGAATGTCATCAAGGATTCCCTCCTCCTCTTCCTCCTCATCAACATTGGCTGCAGACGCCTGCTCCTTAAGGTGCGTCAAAGTTTGCATGAGCAGACGCATAAGTGGGATGCTCATGCTTAGGATGGCGTCATCTGCGCTTACCAGCCGTGTGCATTCCTCAAAACACTGAAGGACTTTACAAAGGTCTTTCAGCTTCGACCACTGCACACCTGTCAACTCCATGTCTGCTCTCAAAGTGCCTGGCCGTGTATCCTCCCACAAATGCATTATGGCCTGCCTCTGCTCGCACAGCCGCTCCACCATGTGCAGGGTGGAGTTCCACCTTGTTGCAATGTCGATAATGAGGCGGTGGTTGGGAAGGTGGAGCAATCGCTGCAGCTTCTGCATACGAACGGAGTGTACAGGCGACCGGCGGATGTGCGCACACAGTCTTCGCACCTTCTGGAGCAGGGCTGTTAACTCCGGATAATTTTTGAGGAAGCACTGCACCACCAGGTTCAAGGTGTGAGCCAAGCAAGGTATGTGGCTGAGTTTTGAAAGGGCTATGGCTGCCACAAAATTACGGCCGTTATCACTAACTACCTTGCCTGCCTCAAGATGTACACTGCCCAGCCATGACTCAGTTTGTCGCTTCAAGTACTCGGCCAGCACCTCGGCGGTGTGTCTGTCGCCCAAACACATCATCTGCAACACAGCCTGCTGACGCTTTCCACTAGCTGCTCGATATGGGGACACATCGTGTGCAACAGTGGCAGCTGCAGATGGAGTGCTCGTACGACTGCGCTCTGTGGAAGAGCTTTCACTTCTGGAGGAGGAGGAGGAGGAGGAGGGTCGAACGCCTACAGCCAACTGTTTCCTATACCGTGGGCTAGGCAGCACTGTCCCACCACCGCTGTCCCCTGTGGACCCTGCATCCACCACATTAACCCAGTGCGCAGTGATGGACACGTAACGGCCCTGGCCATGCCGACTGGACCATGCATCGGTTGTGAGGTGCACCTTTCCGCTCACTGACTGCTTGAGTGCATGGACAATGTGGTCTTTCACATGATGGTGGAGGGCTGGGATGGCTTTACGAGAGAAGAAGTGGCGACTGGGTAGGTCATAGCGTGGTACTGCATAGGCCATGAGTTCGCGGAAAGCTGTGCTTTCCACCAACCGAAAGGGCATCATCTCAAACGAGATTAGTTTGGCAATGTGGGCGTTCAAACCCAGTGTACACGGATGAGAGACTGAGTACTTTCTTGACCTACTCATAGTGTCTGGGAGGGTGAGCTGGACTTGAGAGCTGCATATGGTGGAAGTAGCGGTGGACAGGGCGGACTGAGAGAGGGTTGATGATGGTGATGGAGTTGGTGTTCTTTCTGATGGCCTAGAATCAGTCTTTCGTTGATATAACAGTGGGATTCCCTGACTGCTGTGGTCTTGCAACGACACCTCAACATTTGCTGCTGTGCTAACCGGTGGGCTTACAGTGGGAGAAACAATGTAGCGTTGCTGACTACCTTCGTTGTGATCAGTTGCACATGTGGCACTTTAGGTTTGGTGTTGTGTCCACGCTTGCAAGTGCATGCTGGTTAAATGTCTAAGCATGCAACTGGTATTCAAATTTTTCAGATTTTTCCCTCGGCTAAAGGTCTTTGCGCACTTCTTACAGATAACCTTGGCCTGATCATGAGGATTTTGTTCAAAAAAGTGCCACACTGCACTCTTCCTACTTTGGCAGACATTTTGCGGCGTAGCACGCTGTGATCTTTTGACCCTCTGGACAAGCTGTCCAGCAACTCTTTTGATGTTTGGAACCTGTCTTTGGAGTGCTCCGGGCCTGCCAGATAACAGCTGTTGCGATGTCGATGTCTGCTGTGGATGCTCCTCATCTGAGCTATTGGAAGCAGCACCCTCTTCCCCCAATGGATGCCAATCTGGGTCAACAACTGGGTCATCCATCACCTCCTCTTCTATGTCATGTGCACCTTCCTCTGTGTCACCGGGTATGGTGGTATAGTGTGCGGGAAGGGGCACCTGAGTCTCATCAGGGTCAGAATCTGGCTCTGTACACTGCGAGGACAATGTAGTGCTCTGAGTGAATGTACCAGCAGAATCATCCATCAGCGGCTGTGCATCAGTGCACTCCATGTCAGATTCATCTTGGCCTGGGTAATTCACCATTTCACTTGATAATCCAGGCATGGTATGTGAAAACAGCTCCATGGAGTAATCAGTAGTATGGCCTGCGTCATCCTTCAATCTTGGTTGGGGTGAAGGACACAAGGAAAGGTGTGGTTCATGAACATGAGCCTCCAATGACGACTCAGTGCTTTTACTTTTTACAACTTCAGAAGAGGAGGCGATAGAGCTGGAGGCTGAGTCAGCAATGTAAGACAAAACTTTTTCCTGATGCTCTGGCTTTAAAAGCGGTTTGCCAACTCCTAGAAAACTAAGCGTTCGAGGCCTTATGTAGCCAGACGATGACGCAGGGTCAGCACCTCCTGCATTCGGTCCTATTTTGCTCTTGCCACTACCATCAGATCCAACACCAACACCATCATTACCAGCTGCCAACCAATGCCCAATTCCACGGCCTCTTCCACCAGCCTTCCTCATTTTTGGTAGAAATGTAGACAAAATCCAACAAACTATATAGTAATGTAAAACAAGGTACAAGGTGTCTATAGGACAGGGGAGATTTTGAATTTCTGCAGACACTTGTGCACACTGGACACTTTTGGATTGTGTGAGGCCCACTGATATCTGAGCGCTATGTGACAGGCTCGATGGCACAGCTGTGACCAAAGTGACTAGAGGATAAGGGAGATTTTGAATCTCTGCACACACTTTTGGACACTGGACACTTTTGGATTGTGTGAGGCCCAATGAATATCTGAGCACTATGTGACAGGCTCGATGGCACAGCTGTGACAAAAATGACTAGAGGATAAGGGAGATTTTGAATCTCTGCACACACTTTTGGACACTGGATGGACACTTTTGGATTGTGTGAGGCCCACTGATATCTGAGCGCTATGTGACAGGCTCGATGGCACAGCTGTGACCAAAGTGACTAGAGGATAAGGGAGATTTTGAATCTCTGCACACACTTTTGGACACTGGATGGACACTTTTGGATTGTGTGAGGCCCACTGATATCTGAGCGCTATGTGACAGGCTCGATGGCACAGCTGTGACCAAAGTGACTAGAGGATAAGGGAGATTTTGAATCTCTGCACACACTTTTGGACACTGGACACTTTTGGATTGTGTGAGGCCCAATGAATATCTGAGCGCTATGTGACAGGCTCGATGGCACAGCTGTGACAAAAGTGACTAGAGGATAAGGGAGATTTTGAATCTCTGCACACACTTTTGGACACTGGATGGACACTTTTGGATTGTGTGAGGCCCACTGATATCTGAGCGCTATGTGACAGGCTCGATGGCACAGCTGTGACCAAAGTGACTAGAGGATAAGGGAGATTTTGAATCTCTGCACACACTTTTGGACACTGGATGGACACTTTTGGATTGTGTGAGGCCCACTGATATCTGAGCGCTATGTGACATGCTCGATGGCACAGCTGTGACAAAAGTGACTAGAGGATAAGGGAGATTTTGAATCTCTGCACACACTTTTGGACACTGGATGGACACTTTTGGATTGTGTGAGGCCCACTGATATCTGAGCGCTATGTGACAGGCTCGATGGCACAGCTGTGTCCAAAGTGACTAGAGGATAAGGGAGATTTTGAATCTCTGCACACACTTTTGGACACTGGATGGACACTTTTGGATTGTGTGAGGCCCACTGATATCTGATCGCTATGTGACAGGCTCGATGGCACAGCTGTGACCAAAGTGACTAGAGGATAAGGGAGATTTTGAATCTCTGCACACACTTTTGGACACTGGACACTTTTGGATTGTGTGAGGCCCAATGAATATCTGAGCGCTATGTGACAGGCTCGATGGCACAGCTGTGACAAAAGTGACTAGAGGATAAGGGAGATTTTGAATCTCTGCACACACTTTTGGACACTGGATGGACACTTTTGGATTGTTTGAGGCCCACTGATATCTGAGCGCTATGTGACAGGCTCGATGGCACAGCTGTGACCAAAGTGACTAGAGGATAAGGGAGATTTTGAATCTCTGCACACACTTTTGGACACTGGATGGACACTTTTGGATTGTGTGAGGCCCACTGATATCTGAGCGCTATGTGACAGGCTCGATGGCACAGCTGTGACCAAAGTGACTAGAGGATAAGGGAGATTTTGAATCTCTGCACACACTTTTGGACACTGGACACTTTTGGATTGTGTGAGGCCCAATGAATATCTGAGCGCTATGTGACAGGCTCGATGGCACAGCTGTGACAAAAGTGACTAGAGGATAAGGGAGATTTTGAATCTCTGCACACACTTTTGGACACTGGATGGACACTTTTGGATTGTGTGAGGCCCACTGATATCTGAGCGCTATGTGACAGGCTCGATGGCACAGCTGTGACCAAAGTGACTAGAGGATAAGGGAGATATTGAATCTCTGCACACACTTTTGGACACTGGATGGACACTTTTGGATTGTGTGAGGCCCACTGATATCTGAGCGCTATGTGACAGGCTCGATGGCACAGCTGTGACCAAAGTGACTAGAGGATAAGGGAGATTTTGAATCTCTGCACACACTTTTGGACACTGGACACTTTTGGATTGTGTGAGGCCCACTGATATCTGAGCGCTATGTGACAGGCTCGATGGCACAGCTGTGACCAAAGTGACTAGAGGATAAGGGAGATTTTGAATCTCTGCACACACTTTTGGACACTGGATGGACAATTTTGGATTGTGTGAGGCCCACTGATATCTGAGCGCTATGTGACAGGCTCGATGGCACAGCTGTGACCAAAGTGACTAGAGGATAAGGGAGATTTTGAATCTCTGCACACACTTTTGGACACTGGATGGACACTTTTGGATTGTGTGAGACCCACTGATATCTGAGCGCTATGTGACAGGCTCGATGGCACAGCTGTGACCAAAGTGACTAGAGGATAAGGGAGATTTTGAATCTCTGCACACACTTTTGGACACTGGACACTTTTGGATTGTGTGAGGCCCAATGAATATCTGAGCGCTATGTGACAGGCTCAATGGCACAGCTGCTGTGACCAAAGTGACTAGAGGATAAGGGAGATTGGATTGCTTTTAAAAAAGCAGTTTGCGGAGCAGTGGGTAAACAGCAATGCAGGAATGTCAGGAAGCCTTAGAAGGCAGCCCAACAACCAACACCACTGATACACCACTATATAGCCTCCCCTTGCACTGCACACACAGTGACTGGTGTGTTGTGCAGGCCAAATTGCTAGCAGCAGAAGCAGTTTTTTTGTCTTCTCAGCAGGACAAAAAAAAAAAATTGGGATTGCTTTTAAAAAAGCAGTTTGCGGAGCAGTGGGTAAACAGCAATGCAGGAATGTCAGGAAGCCTTAGAAGGCAGCCCAACAACCAACACCACTGATACACCACTATATAGCCTCCCCTTGCACTGCACACACAGTGACTGGTGTGTTGTGCAGGCCAAATCGCTAGCAGCAGAAGCAGTTTTTTTGTCTTCTTCCCTGCCTAACGCTCTCCCTACAGAATCAGCAGCAACCTCTCCCTATACTAAGATCGGCAGAAGTAAGATGGCGGTCGGCGTGCACGCCCTTTTATACCCCCTGTGACGCCCACCAAAGCAAGCCAATCACTTGCATGCCCTTCTGAAAGATGGTGGTGACCCATGCCTATGTCATCACGTTGCCCACAGTGTCCGTGGATCCTGATTGGCTGAAAAAGAGCGCAAAACAAACTTTTGAAACGCGACTTTGGCGCGTAAGTCGCCGACCTCGTGGCCGACCTCATCCTAGGGTCGGGTTTCGTTTCATGAAACCCGACTTTGCCAAAAGTCGGCGACTTTTGAATTTTTTCGACCCGTTTCGCTCAACTCTAGTTATGCATACTCTGTTAGGGGGCCTTTTCTCTGTATGCTAATTAACATCACAGGAATACCTTTCTTGCCCTAATTCGTAAGACCTCTTATATTGACCCTTTCATCATTCATACTAAGGGGTTTTAAACAGCATCACACTCACATTAACAAGATATAATATTGCCTCTAAACAACATCACCCATCTTCCACATCTATTTTTTAAGGGTACAAATAGTCTAAAGTTTAGAGAAGGGGCTATCTATTCCCTCTAGATTAGCCACCATAAGTCAGAGCATGGTGACAATCCCTCCTAATCAGGGAATAATCAATAAATAATTTGTTTTCCTCAAGGGACATTTATTTCCTGCATTCCCTTTCTTTCCACTAGGTCATGTAGACCAATGGATAGCTCTGTTTCTTTTGCAGGTCCTGCCTCCACAGACCCTAGATTTAGAATACTATAGGACAACGTATTACCCAATGACTCCTCAATCAGTGCTGCCAAAATGATTTACATGCGTAAAGTATCATACATGGTCTCAAATTGTTTTAATGAACTCAAATCGGCATTCTATAATGCTGTAGATAAGACCCCGGTCTTACCTGAAAGATAAGAAAAATACGTTTTATTATACTCACCTGGGGGGGGCGGTCCGGTGCAGTCCAGTCCAATGGGTGTCGCAGGTCTGGGGCCAGCGCCTCCCATCATCTTGTGATGCCACCCTCCTGTTGCTTCATCGCTCCTTGGCATCGCACTCCTGCGCAGGCGTAGTTATCTGCCCTGTTGAGGGCAGAGCAAAGTACTGCAGTGCGCAGGCACTGGGAAAGGTCAGAGAGGCCCTGGTGGATCCAGTGATTTTCCAATGATTGTTAATCTCACATTCTAATGAATGTGAATATTTGGTAGTAGCTTTTAACAATGTATGGTAGAGTTGAGCGACTTTGGTCGGATCGGGTTTCATGAAACAAAATTTGAGTCGGATGAAACTGGTCCGAATAGGGCAAAAAAAGTCAGAGTTTTGTCCGAAACCCGACCCCAATGCAAGTCAATGGGAAATAAAAGTCGGCATTGAGCGGATGACATTCATCCACTCAATTCCGACTTTTATTCCCCATTGACTTGCATTGGGGTCGGGTTTCGGTCAAAACTCTGACTTTTTTTGCCCTATTCGGACCAGTTTCATCCGACTCAAATTTTGTTTCATGAAACCCGATCCGACCAAAGTCGCTCAACTCTACGGTACTGCTTTGTTCCATGTTGTATATCGCTTGTGTCTGCCATTTCCAGAGCAGATTTCAAGATAATCAATAGTGAGCTGACAGAAAGGCCCTCACCGATCTCAAGTTCATGACCTGTACTATGGATAGGTCATCTCATCAATTGTTAAAGGGGATGTCTCATCTTTTTAAATGGGTGGGTTTTGCAGGAAACTGAAGATAGGATAGGAAACTGAAGATAGGACAGAGAAAACAAGAGAACGCTACCTTAACACAATAAATGACATGAAGGTGATACGTTTGTATGTGCTCAACTGTAGAGATTGTGCTAGATAGGCACAACGTTATGCTGGAATCTATAATAATAAATGCCCTAAGCAGCTTCCGGTTGTAACAACTTCCGTCCAGTTGTAACCGGTGACGTCACCACACACACACGCACATGTTAACCCTCAACACACCACACCGCCTCAACACACACTCCTCTCACCTTTCACCTCCACTCACGTCCACTCACTCTTTCACTCCACATACGTTCCTTTCTCTCACTCCGTTTCTCATACTCACACCGTCATCGTCGCTGCCCCGACATCTTCCTCCGCCGCCGCGATCCTGGATCCAGACGTTCTCCAGGCCGCCGACATGTTCTTGCGGCGACGCCATCTTGGATTTCGAGAAATCCCGCGATATTCAAGATGGCGTCGCCGCAAGAACATGTCGCTGGCGTGGACGACTCAGGATCCAAAAAGATGGCGTCGGCGAAATCTCGCGAGATTATGCCGACGCCATTTTGGATCCCGATGTCGTCCACGCCGGCGACATGTTCTTGCGGCGACGCCATTTTGGATCGGCGAAATCCCGCGATAGTCAAGATGGCGTCGCCGCAAGAACATGTCGCCGGCGAGGACGACGTCGGGATCCAAAATGGCGTCGGCGAAAACTCGCGAGATTTCGCCGACGCCATTTTGGATCCCGACATCGTCCACGCCGGCGACATGTTCTTCCGGCGACGCCATCTTGACTATCGCGGGATTTCACGATACTCAAGATGGCGTCGCCGCAAGAACATGTCGCCGGCGTGGACAACGTCTGGATCCAGGATGGCGCCGGCGGAAGAAGATGTCGGGGATCGTGGAGCAGCGGCGATGATGGCGTGAGTATGAGAGACGGAGTGAGAGAAGAGGTCATATGTGGAGTGAAAGAGTGAGTGG
The DNA here is from genome assembly GCF_039654945.1 of Dendrobates tinctorius. Classification (NCBI taxonomy): domain Eukaryota; kingdom Metazoa; phylum Chordata; class Amphibia; order Anura; family Dendrobatidae; genus Dendrobates; species Dendrobates tinctorius. Next base: position 36,634,161 of record NW_027361829.1, read on the forward strand.
AGATGGTGACAGGTGAGAGGAGTGTGTGTTGAGGAGTGTGTGTGTTGAGGGTTAACATGGCAAGAGGTGTGATGCTATCGCATCCTCCCGATGCGATAGCATCGGGCCATAATCTAGTTTGATAATAATTGGGATACAACCTTGTGGCTTGCCGCCCATCCGAACTGAGTGAAGTTGTGTAAGTCCTGTTCTATTCATGGCTCCAAATGGAAATGTGGAAGGGAATATTTTGGAGGCGCTTCCCTCTTTGTTTGAAGCTGGTATGATTACTGGATTCAGCCACATTCAGTGCTCTTCAATTGCTCTAATGCTGCAAAGACAAAGCAATCTCTGCTTGCAGTATATGGGAGTACAGAGATCTGGCCGGAAATTCGACCCTTCCTTTGGTCCGAACTGTCTATTATAAAGACAGCACCACTTTCCTGTGAAAGTCAAGAGTAAAGCTGGAGTCACACATAGCGACTTACCAGCGATCCTGACAACGATATCAACGTGTCAGGATCGCTGGTAAGTCGCTATGTGATCGCTGGTGAGCTATCAAACAGACAGCTTCTCCAGCGATCAGCACAGCGATGCCGAGCGCCCGGCATCGCTGTGTTCGTTAGCGCTGATGCCATATCCCTGTAAAAAAAATAGAATTAAAATAAAAAATATTGTTATTCTCACCTTCCGACGTCCCGCGCAGCCATCCTGCCTCTCTCCACGCTCCGGTCCCAGTAAGGCTACTTTCACACATCAGTTTTTTGCCGTCAGGCAGGATCCGGCTTTTTTTAGAAAAAACGGATCCGGCATAAATTTTGGAGAACTGTAGAAACGGATCCGTTTTTTTGCTGGATCCGTCTCTGTTCCTGGCGGCTGGCCAATTGGATCTGAGCATGCGCAGACTTAAAAAAACCGGATCCGGTTGCTGGATCCGTCTTTTTCTGGATCCGGCGCATTCCGGCGCCCATAGACTTTCATTGTAGCAAAAAGCTGGAAGCGCCGGATCCGGCGCTTCCGGCTTTTTCGCCGGAGACAAAAAACGTTACAGTAGACGTTTTTTCAAGACGCCGGAATGAGACAAGTTGCCGGATCCGGCAAAAAACGGATGAAACGCAATGCCATCCGGCGCGATCCGGCGCTAATGCAAGTCAATGGGGAAAAAACGGATCCGGCATTGCATTTTGCCGGATCCGTTTTTTCCAAAAAAAGCCGGATCGCGCCTGAAGGCAAAAAACTGATGTGTGAAAGAGGCCTAATCCTTTGCGAGAATGACTGCGAGAATGTCACGGTCTCATGGTCATTCGTGCAAAGGATCACTGGGACCAGAGCGTGGAGAGAGGCAGGATGGCTGCGCGGGACGTCGGAAGGTGAGAATAACAATATTTTTTATTTTTTTTATTATTTTTTACAGCTGATCGCTGGTCTCCCGCCTGTCACACGCAGCGATGCGTGCTGGCCAGCGGGAGACCAGCGACGAAAAATATGTCCAGAGGTTTCTTGCAGCGATCAGCGATACCGGCAGGGGGGCCAGTCGCTGATCGCTGTCACACACAGCGATCTCGCTGGTGAGATCGCAGTTGTGTCACAAAAGTTGTGACTCAGCAGAGATCTCGCTAGCGAGATTGCTATGTGTGACTCCCGCTTAAGAGGAGTAGTGCATTCCTGAACAAAGCACATGATAAACCACAAAGTCTTGGACAATCCATTTAACTTGAATGAATATATATAATAGATTTGATAATACATAATGGTTTGGGCTAAAAGTTTTTAACTTTTGAGTTAAATGTATCTATATTCAAGTATTGTTGAGTTGTGTATTGTTTTCTCTGTCCATGCATGATACAGAGGAAAATATTCATCACAGTGTTTTCACCAAATTTCAAGCATAAAACACTTTGAAAAGTCACAATTGTTTTTTTTTGCCCTACTTAAAGATGCAATCAGGCTGCAGCGCAGAGGCCACCGCTGGCGTCTGCCTGCATAAGGGGATTTATTTTTCCCAATATACTGTATATATCAATATATATATAATATTCATTATGTAAACTAGGGGGCATGTCAGTGAGGGATCAGTGACCTGTCAGCAGGCTGCATTATACCATAATACCTAATCAGAGCACCACATGAAGACCCCTACAGGCCGCCCCGGAGCACAAGCATATCATTAACACAAAACTGAAAATATAGATTAAACACGAACCACAAGACGGATTTCATCACCCCAGGTATCATTGTAAGGCCAGGATCTCACATGCGCAAAGTTTTCGCAACTTTTGGCATTTTAATATCTGTCATTCTGACCTCCACCTAAGTGGGCAGAAAATGGGCTGGGCATGGAGTGGCGCTACATCCTGCAAATTCTTTATTAAAAGTTATGCCACCTTAAAGGTTTAACTTTTGCAAGAAATGTACTCCAGTGATTAGATGAGCCAAACTCATTAAGGGGTATGTGCCTCCTAATGAATTAGGTACATCTTATTCCAACACACTTTCTTTAAAAAAGGTTTCCACTACTGATTTCACCCCCTTTGATATTTTCTCTTTTTTTGACAATCAATTTTCTAATGTACTCCTATTACTTGCCCTGCTTCTGTAAGCTCATCTCTATGTGGTTGATATAGCCCTTTTGTTGTGATTCTGACTTTGAGACTTCCGATCTGGATACTGGAATCATACAAACTGAGTATCGCACGTTATTGATGGGGGTGAGACTACCACTCAGTGAGTGACAGCAGTCTCAAATTAGACTTCACTCTCCTCCTCTGCCTGAATCCTGATGATGCCATGGAGTGCCGTGTCTGCCTTCAGCTGACAAGAGCTGTGATGTGCTGATTTTTATTAGAAATCCTAACATAGAGCATGTCATCTGAAGATATGGCACTTCAAAACTTCAGCAGGTGCCAAGCAGAGAGACGAGTGAAGCCATATCTGAGCTCAGTCATTGATGGTGCAGAATGACTCTGACAAAGCTTTGTTGTCCCATCCCTTTACCTAATAATCCCTGTGATATGCTTTTTAATGATCAGCAGCACATTGCAGTGCTTTTCATCTGAAGGCACAGAACTTCAAAGCATCGGCAGGATCTAGGGAGAGAGTAGAATGAAGTCTGATTGGACCATGCGTGCTCAGACTGCTGTCATTCACAGAAAAAGCCCCATCCCCACTAATGATATGAGGTACTCAGTTCATCTGATTCCAATTTCCAGAAAAGAAATAACAAAGCCATAATCAGAACAGAAGACGATATCCCCCACATAGAGGTGAGCTTACAGGAGCAGTGTAGGTAATAGAAATTTATTAGAAAACTGATAGTTAAGCAAAGGGGGTGAAATTCCTCTTTAAGATTAATAAATCAGCCCCAGTATGTCCAAATGAACAAATCAAGTTTCAGCTTTTATCAGAATTTCTCAAAATAAAAACTGTAGGCTGGTTGCTATGTACATTTTCCCTGAAGCTGTTATTTCACTAAATTTGACGTATACACAATTTAAAGGCATTTAAGTTAAATTTCCTGCAATGAATTTGAAAGCTTTGCTCGCACTCAGGAGTCATATTATCTGTGCTAAAAACTAAAGGGTCTGCTCACTATTTTTATGACTTGACCTGCAGTGTGGATACAAACTGTTAACTCAGCCTTAAAATGGTATAACAGATGTCAGTGAAAATGGGATCTGTAATGAACACAAAGGAACCTTTTGAGCTTTTTCAATAAAATATGTGGATCCCCCTGAACTTTCTACTAGATATTCTGTCCATGTCTGGGTCAGGCTTGTAGGGAGCATTTGTGCATTGGCAAGGCTTTAAGCACTCTACGGCAGCCTCTTGTGTGTTAGATTGCAAAAATAATTGTAACATCAAACTGAAGAGGTGTAATATTCATTTATTAGAATTTTTCCATATTAAATAAGGAACAGAGAGAAACTGAACAGACTTGGACAATTTCTTGGTATAGGAAAATAATATGAAATATATGTCAGAGTTAACTGTTAGGAAATGCTGATGATGTTATTTTATAAGAAAATGACTGTAGTGTTATCAGTACTAAACTACTATTAATAAAAGATTACTACATATAACAAATTTACAATGGTTGGCATAATAGTTAACATACATTTACGGTAATTAGCTATAGTGCTTTTCTATGTCCATTAACACACAAATGACTATCGGTACCTATTAGTACATCAGTCTTTGTGCGGTACTTCTAAGTTGGTACATTAAGATGGCCTAAATAAAGACAAATCTTTGTGTACTTTACTCAGTTTAAATGCTATATGAAAAACATTCAAGATAGAATAAAAAAAAAAAAATTAATACTTCTTTGTGTATCTGCAACATAGTTTACTAATTGTAGTGAAATCGTTTCATTTGTATTTTGATTTGTGTATTCATTTTCGACTGGAGGTAAGCACCCCACAGAAATGTCTTTAGGTGGCTTTCTCATGCAAATCACATAAGGACTTAGGGTACCGTTACACTTAGCGATGCACCAGCGATCCCGACAACGATATGGATCGCTGGTGCATCGCTAAGTAGTCCCTAGTGAGCTGCCACACAGGCAGATCTCACCAGTGACATAGCAGGGGTCAGGGGTCGCTACTTACCTGTCAGATGCGGCGATCCTGACATCCTCCCGCCCGCATCCACGTGTCGCTCTTTGGCGCCACAGGAAGCCCAGCAGGAAGCGCCCGACGAGAAATGGTCCAGGACATTCTCACGCGACCAGCGATGAGCAGCGAGGGAGCCGGTCAGAGGTAAGTATCAGACATAGCGATATCGCTAGCAATATCACTATAACGTCACAAAATCAGTGACATTACAGCGATATTGCTAGCGATATCGCTATGTGTAACCGGGGCTTTAGCCAAACAATCTCTCTTGTGTATGATAGAAAAGGCCAAGGTGGCGGTCGGCTAAAAGATTGGCTGAATCATCTTCTGATACCCATTAAATGTTTATGGGGGCATTAAAGGGAATGTGACAACTGCTGGAACCATGGGCAGCACGCATCAGACACTGGCTGTATGATTTCAACCAGGTATGTTTCACTCTGAAATTCTGCAAAGTTTCAAGGTAAAACTAGTTTAAAAAACCACCAGGAACCAAGCTGTGTTGGAGACTTTTCAGAAATGTTGGCCCAAGTCACTTCTCCATACCTGCTGACAATGACTGAAAGGTCTCTCCATGTGTATTATGGGAGAGAAAAGAAAAATACAAATACTACAGGAAAAACAAAACTTCAATGTTATGAGAATTTATAAAAATGTATTCTACTGTGAATGTCCCATGAGGTGTTTAAATTAATTTGGTCAATGTAATAAGCATGGACAGGGCAGTGATTGAATATATAGAACTTTTAAGGGCAAAGAAGCAACTACAGGATATGTCCATAGATAACATCACAATAATATATAAAAAGAAAAACTTTTATTAAATACAAGAATAGGTAGAAACATGTGTCACATTACTCGCACCTAGAAGAGAGAGGTGTTTAAATAACCCCTTCACCCCAAAACCTGTTTTCACCTTCCTGACCAGGCCAATTTTTGCAATTCTGACCACTGTCACTTTATGAGGTCATAACTCTAGAACGCTTCAACGGATCCCGCTGATTCTGAGAATGTTTTCTAGTGACATATTGTACTTTATGATAGTGGTATAATTTATTTTCTATGCCATGCGAATATTTGTGAGAAAAAAGGAAATTTGGCCAAAATTTTCAAAATTTTGCAATTTTCAAATTTTTATTTTTTTATGCCCTTAAATTAGAGAGTCATATCGCACAAAATAGTTAAGAAATAACATTTCCCACATGTCTACTTTACATCAGCACAATTTTAGAAAAATAAAAAAAATTTTTGTTAGGAAGTTGTAAGTGTTAAAAGTAGACTAGCGATTTCTCATTTTTACAGCAAAATTTGCAAAACCACTTTTTTTAGAGACCACCTCACATTTTAAGTGAATTTGAGGGGCCTATATGACAGAAAATACCCAAACATGACACCATTCTAAAAACTGCATCCTTCAAGGTGCTCAAAACCACATTCAAGAAGTTTATTAACACTTCAGGTGCTTCACAGAAATTTTTGGAATGTGGAAGAAAAAAATAAACATTTACTTTTCTTTCACAAAAATTTTTCCTTTAGACCTAATTTTTTTTACTTTCGCAAGGGTAACAAGAGAAAATAAACCATACATTTTGTTGTGCAATTTCTCCTGAGCATGCCGATACTCCATTTGTGGGGGAAAACCACTGTTTGGGCCCACGGCAGGGCTCATAAGGGAAGGAGCGCCATTTCACTTTTTGAATGTAAAGTTTGTTGGAATAATTAGCAGTCGCCATGTCGCGTTTGGAGAGCCCCTGATGTGCCTAAACAGTGGAAACCCCCCACAAGTGATAACATTTTGGAAACTAGACCCCTTAGGGAACTTATCTAGATGTGTATTAAGCACCTTGAACCCACAGGTGCTTCACAGAAATTTCTAACGTAGAGCCATAAACATAAAAAAATTACGTTTTTCTAAAATAAATCATTTTTAGCTCTATATTTTGCATTTTCTTAAGGGTAACAGGTGAAATTTCTCCATACAATTTGTTGTGAAATTTCTCCTGAGTACAGCGATTCCCCGTTTGTGAGGGAATACTAATGTTTGGGTGCACAGCAGAGCTTGGAAGGGAAGGAGCACCATTTGACTTTTTGAATGTAAAATTTACTGGAATAATTAGCGGATGCCATGTAGCATTTGGAGAGCCCCTGATGTGCCTAAACAGTGGAAACCCCCCTCAAATGACCACATTTTGGAGTTATAACCCTTTGGGAATTTATCTACAAATGTAGTGACAATTTTGACTCCATCTGTGTTTTCCAGAAACAAGTGGCATTCGATGTTGCTGAGTGAAAATTGCAAATTGCCGTTTTAGTGACCAGTACGTTATGTCCAGCTCATGCTTCTGGAGACAAGCACCTGTAAATTAGGCAGGCTCTCATCACTATAGAAATGTCAAACATGTAGGTGCCAAAATGTTTAGGTACACTGGGGCTCAGAAGGGAGGGGGGCATTTGGATTTGGGAGTGCTGAATTTCATTTGGGGAGTGTGAAGCCATTTAGCTTTTCCAGAGCCTTTGTGCTACCAGTAAGGTGGAAGCCCCCTATATTTCCTTTAACAGATGAAAGATCTGAGTGGGGACTTGCTTTTTTTGTGGATTGATTGGAAGCTTTTATTGGGAACATTTTACATAACATTTGGGATCACAGTTATCCGGCTCTGTACACTGACCACTTACTTTGGAGTTTCCATCTAAATCTCTGAGTGATTTGACAGATGAAACCCTCAAGGGATCAATTCACTATAATGAGGCAGCAGATTTACTCTGGACTCCATCTGGCCTCTGTTCAGTGGTGTTCTTTTCAGAAGTGCACAAAACTGTGGCTTTTTATTCAATCCTAAAAATACGGACACCGCCAGATCACAGGTCCTATGGTGCCCACAGTGCCTCCATCTGCCTCATTATAGGGAATCTTCCACCAGGGGTTCTGTTTGAATCACGTATTTCAGAGATTTACACAGAAACCCTGGTGTAAGTGCTCAGCATAGAGCACAGGATAAATGTGCGCCGAGCCTTACTGCGATTTTTGGGAGGCAGAATGAAAAAGTCAACAGCATGTGAAGAATTGGTTTCTCATGTGGTATAAGTGATTAGGCGACTTTGGGTCAGTGTGATTGCAGCGATACCAGATTTATATCGGGTTTTTATGTTTGGCTGCTCTCACGCACTAAAAGACACTTTTTATTGCGAAAACTAGTTTTTGCATCACAATATTTTGAGAGCTATAATTTTTATCATATTTTGGCTGACATAGTCATGTTATGGCTTGTTTTTTTGTGGAACGAGCTGACGTTCTTATTGGTACCATTTTTAGGCACATGACATTTTTTGATCGCTTTCTATTCCGATTTTCGGGGAGACAGAATGAACAAAAACCAGCAATCCAGGAATTGCTTTTTGTTTTTTTATACCGTTCCGCGTGTGGTAACATTTGTAAGACAGCTTTATTCTTCAGTACGATTACAGCGATATCTCATTTATATGTTTTTTATGTTTTCATACTTTTATACAATAAAAACTATTTCATAGAAAAAGTCATTATTTTTACATCACTTTATTTTGAGAGCTATAACTTTTTTATTGATGGCGCTGTATGGCAGCATTTTTATTTGCAGGACAAGATGATGTTTTCAGCTGTGCCATTTTTATTTACATCCGTCTTTTTTATCACGTTTTATTGCATTGTTTGTTCAGCTGTGTGATGATAAAGCATTGTTTTTTGCTACGTTTTTTACTTTTTTATGGTGTTCACTGAAGGGGTTAACTAGTGAGATAGTTTTATAGAGTGGGTCGTTACAGACACTGTTGTGAATTCTCTCTCTGGCTTCCCTCTGGTGATTACTGAAGGTAGTGAAGCTGGTCAGATTGACAGAGGGGTTGTGAGTTCTCTTTCTGGGCTCCCTCTGGTGGTTACTGGAGGTAGTGGAGCTGATCTGATTGACAGAGGCTTGCCACCTGATAATGAGGAAGACGATTGGAGATCTGGGGTTTCTGATTGGGATTTAAGACAGCTGACTCCCTCTACCCCTGCTGGTGATTTTCTTCCTGTGCCTTCTGAGGTCTGATGTCTCCTGCTCTTTCCCTGCATGGTTCAGCAAAGTGGTGGATTTGCTATTCTGTTTGCATTTGATCTGTTTTTTTCTATCTCTGCTTTGTGCGGATCAGCTAGCTCCTGCTGGGACTGTGCTGAATCACCGCCCATATGTTACTGCTTGTGCTAGTTTGTTTTGTGCCCTGTTATATTGGTTTCTTTTTGCTTTGCTTTCAGAATATACCAGAGTGCTGATATAGTGGAGGCGAAGTCGTGCGACTTCAGTGTCTTTTGTGCATCAGATGTGTTGGACTTTTTGCAGGGTTTTTTGCGTGATTGCAGGCAGTGTCTTTCCTTTCCTGTCCTTTCTAGTCAGTGTGGGCCCCATCATTTGTTCAGTCTATTTTTCTGCCTGCGTTTGTGTTTTCATCTTGTCTCACTGACAATATATGTTTGGGGGCTATTTATTCCTTTGGGGTCTGCTCCGGGGCAGTTTAGATTTCCCCTTTTCTTGCTTTAGGCTTAGCTAGCTCTCCGGCTGTGCCGAGGCGTCTAGGATCATCGTAGGTACGCTCCACAGCTACGGCTAGTTGTGTGGATAGGATCAGGGGTCTGCAATCCGCTTAGTTACCAACCTCTCTGGTTTTCTGTGGCTTGGCCTGGGTCTGCCATCCTCCTTGATGACCCATTCATAACAGGACACGGCAATACCAAATATGTGTACTTGCATTGTTTTGTTTTTTTTTATTTACATAAATAAATGAATTTATTGGAAAATATTTATTTATTTATTCTTTATTTAGGAATTAAAAAAATATATATTTTTACACACTATAATATTTTTTTTCACTTTTTTACATTGTCCCAGTATGGGACATCACTATATAATGTCAGAACACTGATCTGACACTTTGCATTGCTTAGTTTCAGATCAGCGATCTGACAGACAATGAAGGAGGCTTGCCGGCAAGAGCAGGCGCTCACAAGCCACCTCAATGAAGGACTCGGAAGGACCCTGTGGCCATCTTTGTGCCAGGGTTCTCCAATGGAGACTCTTAAGACAACGCGATCGCATCCCCCCATCCCTGCTTGATGCTTCTCTATGCCGTGGTCATTACTGATCGTGGGCATTGCTGCGGGGTGTCAGCTGTCACATACAGCTGACACCCGCACCCGATGAGGCCGTGCGATCGGTGTGCCATACTACTGCTGCTGTTTGCAGGAATGTAGCTCCTGCAAAGCAGTGCTAGTACGGCGCATGTCGGGAAGAGATTAAAAATATGAACAGGTGCGGGGTTTGTTGTTAACATGTATATACTAGTGATGAGCAAGCACTAAAATGCTCGGGTGTTCGTTGCTCAGGTCGAGCAAATTGGAATACTCGGGTACTCGGACAGAACAGCGAGCCCAATATAAGTCTATGGGAGACCCGAGCATTTTTACAGTGATCCCCCCGGGGGTCCTTTTAAGGTCTAAAAAAGTCTGAAAATGATGGAAACACTGCTCAAATGACACGGGGACATTATGGGGATCACCCCTGGAAGCATTTCTGACTCTTAGTTCACAGCTTTATCCAATGTTGTCATAGTTTCATTCCATTTTTACCGGTGCACCAAAAAACATACCAAAACAAAACCAAAATGGATTTTGCTGGGAAATATGTTAAGGTTCATCCTTTCCAGGTTAATGACTTGTATATAAGGCAAAATAAATAACCCCAGACCAAAATGTTCCTCCACCACTTGGGCTATGTTCAGATGCAGCGTTTTTAAGTGTTTTTTTAACTTTAACATACCGCAGCTTTCAACCAATACAAATGCATTAATCTTCTTAAAGGGCCATTATTAAACAGTGGGTCTCCTAAACTATTATTGCCTATGCAGTGAGTGGATGGGCTGCCAAGAATTACGACGCACCACAATATCCCTTTCATGAGAGGTATAGGAGGGCTTCCAGAAAAAATGTTGCATTGAATGCAAGGCCTGGCTTACCCCAAAGATACATGCACCCCAATAAGCTTTTCAAGCCACGTACTGGATGGCCACTGGAAAATCCACTTCACATTATTCATTTTGTAATCCCAAACTCTTTTCTTACGCATTGACTGCAAGGCCTGCCCTGCTGCCAAGTCATCTGCACCCCAATATGCCTTTGAACCCAGGTACTGGATAGGCCCAGGAAAATCCACTTCACATTATTCATTTTGTACTCCCATTCTGTTTTCTTATGCATTGACTGCAAGGCCTGCCCTGCTGCCAAGTCATATGCTCCCCATTAACCCCAATCCCCTCTTGGAAGAAACATGGAGGAGGGCCTCTTAACCAAAAATGTCCCATAAAAAAGGAGTGGGTCTTCTAGACTTGTAATGCCCATACACTAAGTGTATGGGCTGTCAAACATTTCCCCTGTGAGGTACACCTCAACCTTTTTCAGACCAAGTATTTTACGTACAACATAACCACCGACCCTTGTTTATAATTCAACACTGGCTGTAGCTGCACGGAACACATAAATCCTTTTGATCTAGTGGCGGTGGATGATGAGACTTGGAGGAAGGCCTGATTAAAAAATTGGCCCAATTTCTAGGAGCGGGTCCCATAGACTTGGAATGCCCATACACTTAGTGTATGGTCTGGCAAACATTTCCCCTGTGGGATGTACATATTTTGTATTTTGGTGACGAGTATCATAACACCCTTGCCTAAAAATAGAGTGGCTGGAGCATGATGGAATACGTTGACCCTGGTGTTCGAGTGGTGGTGGTGGACGTTAAGGATGAGGTGAAGGAGGAGGAGGATATCAAATAGCCAAAATCAGGAAGCGTATACCCATGTTTGGTTGTGAAGAGGTGCATGGGAATACACCTCCCAAAAAACACCACATTGGAGTTTATGTTTCGCTGTCATCATTTGGTGGTATCGAGAAGTCAGGTCCAATCCATCCCTTGTTAAATTTTATAAGAGTCAGCCTGTCTGCATTTTCCGTTGAAAGGCGAATGCACTTATCTGTGATAATTACACCAGCGGCACTAAAAACCCGCTCTAACAAAACGCTAGTGGCAGGGCAGGCCAGGACCTCCAAGGCGTAGAGAACCAGTTCATGCCACGTGTCCAGCTTGGACACCCAATAATTAAAAGGCACAGAGGAATCACGGGGGATGTTGGTACGGTCAGCAAGGTACTCCCTCAGCATGTTAGAAAACATTGCATTCTTTGTGAGATGACCCCACACCTCAGTGCCAGGGCGAAGGGAGGGTCTTAGAAAACTGTCCCAGAACTTTGCCAGTATTCCCCTGCCTCTGCTGGATTGGAGTTGTGCCTCTCTCACCTGTCTTCCTTGCTTGGCCAACGAACTGTTATCTCTGCCACCAGCGTTTTGAGATGGGAATTTTTTTTAATAATTCAGCAACAATGGCCCTATGGTACTGCACCATTTTGGTACACCTGTCTGCCTCTGGAACAAGAGATTGAAAGTTCTCCTTGTGGGTCTAATTGTGTCACTAGCCAGTAATGACTGTTACACAATATTTTTACAATACAAGGGTCATGGGAAATGCAGCGCAACATAAAAATCAGACATGTGTGCCAGACTGTTAACAGGCAAGCCTTCCATGTCCTCACTAACAGGATGACTGACCAAGGTGTCCTCCTTCTCCTCTTCCTCTTCTTCCCTGTCCTCAGGCCATCCACGCTTAACAGACAGTATGACAGTTGTGGTTGTAGTCCCATCTATAGCGCATTAAAGTAGCTCCTGTTCTTCCTCCTCTTCCTCTTCCTCATTGTCAATCAATCCTCATTGGGATGACATGAGGCTGGGCTGTGTGTAATCACCCTGTATGGTGAGCCGGAATCTGCAATCGCTGCTGAAGCACGGCAAGGGTGGCTGAAGCTGTAGCTGACTTTCTAAAATGGGCACACAGGTGGCGTACTTCCACCAGCAGATCCGGCAGCTCCAAGTAGCTTTTTAGAAAATGTTGAACGAGGTTAAGCACATGGGCCAGACATGGTACGTGTGTCAGTTCGCCTCACCTCAGAGCCGCCAACAGGTTCCTGCCATTATCACACCCAACCATGCCTGGCTGGAGGTTCAGCGGTGTCAGCCACACATGTCCCTGCTCTTTCAGAGCTGTCACCAACTCTTCAGCATTGTGCGGTTTGTCACCTAAGCAAATTAGCTTCAGCACAGCCTGTTGCCGCTTGGCTTTGGCAGTGCTGCAGTGCTTCCAGCTTGTGACTGATGTGCTCATTTCAGAGATGGAGGATGAGGAGGAGGTGCAGGAGCTGTACACAGTAGAGGCAACCCTAATTGACATTGGGCCTGCAGTCCTTGGCGTCAGGAGGACGTGTTCCATGCCAAGGTCTGACTGGGTCCCGGCTTCCACTATGTTAACCCAAAGTGCCGTCAGCGAGATGTACCATCCCTGGCCACAAGCGCTTGTCCACGTATCCGTTGTTAGGTGTACTTTCCCAGTAACAGCATTGTTTAGGGCACGGGTAATGCTGTGTGACACGTGCCTATGTTATGCCGGGACAGCACAGCGGGAGAAATAGTGGCGGCTGGGGACCGAGTACCTTGGGTGGGCTTCCTCCTTCAGGTTACGGAAAGCTTCCATCTTCATGAGCCTATAAGGCAGCATTTCGAGTGCAAGTGGACGAGAAATATGAGAATTGAGTACTGTGGCCTGTGGGGCATTGGCTGCGTACTTACGCTTATGTTCCAATGACTGGGGTATGGACAACTGAAGGCTGCGCTGGGACAAGGACGTGGACGTACTTGATGATGGTGCAATTTGACTGTGGGCAACGGCAGGTGCAGCGCAGGAGTCATCTTCGCATGCACCGTGGACAGAGGATTGGCTTGCATGTACAACAGTGGAAGAAGCTATGGTGTCACCAGCAGACTCTGTTCCTGTAGCATGGTGTTGGACCCACAAAGTCGGGTGCTTTGCTGCCATGTGCCTGATCATGCTGGTGGTTGTAAGGCTGGTAGTTTTGCTACCTCTGCTGATGCTGGCATGACAGGTGTTGCCAAGGGGTTATCGGCAGAGTCTTTAAAAAATAACCAGAGTCAGGAAGACCTAACAGTTGCACTGGCAACTTCCGTCATGTTGGTGTCATGGGGAACGGTTGCACGCCTTCTGTCTGCAGCCACCACACTGCTTCTTCCTGCCTGAAGTGGCGTGACGCCTACCTCCTGTGTGCTGCTATCCTCGCTCTGCATGTCCTCCTGCCAGGTTGGGTCTGTTACTATATCATCCACCACCTCATCTTCATCTTCCACTTCCCCACCCTGGTCCTCCTCCTGACTTTCCGGCAATTGTGTCTCATTGTCGTCCATCTCTTGTGACCGTGGCTGATCAAATATTTGTGCATCTCTACATGGAATATCTTGCCCCGCTTCAAGTGGACAGGCGAGAGGCACGAATCTCCAAATGAAAAACTGAACAACTCTTCAGAGTGTCCGAGTGTGGGATCAGTTGTTGGGCACTCAGCATGGTGGGAGGAATGAGGATCAGGGTAAGAAATATGCAGTCCAGATTCATGGCTACTGTGACTTGACCATGTGGAAGACAGAGTGCTGGTGGTGGTGGATAAGTAACTTGAAGTATTATCCACTATCCAAACAACAACCTTTTCACACTGCTCAGACTTCAATGGTGCTGTCTTGCCGCGGTCCCCTAGGACTTTGGACAATTAAGGTCCAGCGAGAAGATGTGGGTGTTTTTGGTGGCCCAATTTCAGCTTGCTCACGGCCTCGGCCTCGTCCTGCACCATCACCATCACGTCCACTTCCCCATCCCTTGCCAATGCACCTTGCCCACTGTAAATGGACTAGAATATTATACACGTTCACTACAAATGGCTGATTTGGGTGGCAACTTGTATGTGATACGTGTGCTGAAAAACCACACTTTTACCTTTCTGGACTGTAGGTAAAAATGTGTTTTGCCTTATCAGATTTGTATCAATAACTACGTTAACAGATTTAAATATACAATATGTAGACCAAATTTTTGCCACTGATAAATGAGGTGTGAGACTTTGGGAGGTTCTCCTGGAGTGGACCAGCTGGACCGTGATAACGAACCTCCCACGGGCGAGCTGACCAGGTGGACCACCCCCTATACAGGGAGTGTTAGGGGCAGACCCACGGGAAACTATCACCACAGCAGCCTGTACCCAGGGAAGGACACAGGAGTCACGACGGGAGGCCAGAGAGGCTGGCGGAGGATCACCCAAGGACAGGAACACGGATGGCGGACAGGACTGGAAACACGGACAAGACAACAGGGTCCAGGCACGGACTGGAGGGCACAGCTGGGAGACCAGAACAGGGCGGAATGGAGCCACGGACTACCAGGCCCTAGAAGAGAGAACAGCGGAGAGAACGGATAAGAGGCAGGAGAGCGCAGGCTGCAGGCAGGGACACGCACAGTGGGACATGGGGCCAGAATCACTTGCTAGGCATAAATGATAATCAGGCACTGCCAGGAGGGAGAGGTGGCCTGATATAGGGAATGTGCCAGGGACTTCCGGGTCATGACCCCCAAAGAGCAGAGTGAGGAGATTGCGCGCCTTCAGGGGGGATGGAGGGCGCGTGCGCTCCTGAATACAGAGTGAGCTCGCGCCCGTCGAGGAGCAGGAAGCCAGGCAGGGGCACGCGCCCTTCGGAGAGCAGGAGAGCGCGCGATGGGTAAGTGTGCCGGGGAGCGGGGAGCAGCGGTGAGACCTGGGGCGGCAGCTGCAGCGGCGTGGGAGCCGGCGGGAACCGCGGCAGTAGCCGGGATGGCCGCAGCAGCGGCGTGGAAGCCAGCGGGGACCGCGGGAGTAGCTGGGAGGACCACAGCAGCGGCATGACATGAGGCCTGTTAGGGAAATACCACACCGACAAATGTGCGGCCTGTATTTTTGCCCTTTTGGCTAAATAATGCTGTATATAAGTACAGTGACACACAGGACAAAAATGGAAAACTGGCCAAACTTTGAGCACGCACAGATATGAGCTGAAACAACGAAAGAGACTGAAAAGATGTCCAGTAATCAGAAATTTATTAAATAATTATCATACAAGTAAATATGAATAAAATTAAAAGGGGGGGAGAGGCCAATGCCATGGAATAGGCACTACCGGGGACAGAAAAGTTCACTACCATGTCTGAATGCATGAAACATAATGCAAGAGGTACAATAGATAAATAAATAAAGTGCCAGTGCTTAATCACTACTTAAATATGTGACCAAACATATAAAACTCAGACAAAACTCTATAACGTGCAAATGCATATGAATCGGTGCAGCAATAGCAAATTGAATAAAATAAAGTGCAGTGCAATAGGAGAGCTACATAGGAGCTATGCTTCAACAAAGTGAGCCTGTAAAAATTACTAGAGGCAAAAAAATGGAGTGTCAAAATAAAAGCTCAGTGCTGTACCTCTTGTGCTGCTGAAGTCCCCAGGATGTGCCAGCCCCGACGCGCGTTTCGGTGTACCTTCGTCAGGGGGTGATATGAGCTGGCATGGTGATACCACACCGACAAATATGTGGCCTGTATTTTTTTTATTTTTTGGCTAAATAATGTTCTATATAAGTACAGTGACACACTGGACAAAAATGGAAAACCTGCCTAAACTGGACAAACTTTGAGCACGCACAGATATGAGCTGCAGGGAGATACCATACCGACAAATGTGTGGCCTGTATTTTTTTTATTTTTTGGCTAAATAGTGCTGTATATAAGTACAGTGACAGACAGCAAAAAAAATTGAATTTAGGGCTAAAAAGACTAAAATTTTTAGCAGACAGATGGATGAGGTGTGTCACAGATATACCACACTGTAAAATATGTAGCCTTTTTTTTTGGGTGGGGGGGTTCAGCAAAATAGTGTCAAGAAATTATATAAGACACTCAAAAAAAAATCTCACATAAAAATTACGGTAAGTATTTCTCTGCGCATTCAAAAGGGATTTTTCGAACCCCTTTAAAATTGCAGGATTTTCACGCTGTGCTAGGAAAAGGATCTGGCTGTATTGTGCACTGTCAAAAAGCAAATGGAGAACAAAAAGGGTTCTGGATTGCTTTGCAATAAAAAAAGCTCTATTAATTCTGGCCAAAAATATTTTCCAAGCCATTTACACCTGGGGCTAGGTATAGATGGTCAATATATCCTAGAGGTAGGAGCAGCACCAGAACAATGGAAGGAAATGGACCCTCTTGATGTATGCAATGATATGTATATACACACATACAGTGCCTGCAGGCCTTGCACTGATGTGTATAGAGCGACATACATTACCCTGCCTACCTAACACTGGAACCTATATACTCTGGAATAGAGTTGAGCGACTTTTGCTTTTTTAGGGTTGAGTTTCGTTTCATGAAACCCGACTTTTCCAAAAGTCGGGTCGAGCAAAATCGGCCGACTATAGGGAAAAGTTGGGGGTCCGACCGAAACACGAAACCCAATGTAAGTCAATGGGGAATTAAAGTCGGCAGTGAGAGGAGGACAGGAAACACACCTATAGTGCCCATTTGAATGCCAAAAGCATCAATTCTTCTTACTTAAGCTTGTCAACCTTAATTAACTTCATAATACTAGTTACGCACTGAAAAATGGGGGTTATTTGGCTAAAGTTGTGGGGGGGTAGGGCTGGCTCCAGGTTTTCATGTGCCCTGGGCAAAAGAGCACCCCTTTAACACATACCACAACTCATGATGCTCCGATACAGCAGAGAAATAGCGGTATAGTACAATGAAAAATACGTCACTTTTTACATCTCATGACGAGGCCCATCTATTTCTCCATACAGAATCATTGGTCCCATATAATGTTTGAAACAGTATATGATGAGCTCTACATAATGCTACAGTATATGTTGGTCCCCATGGATGAAGCTCCACTGTCTTATGGGCCCAAATAATGCTCCAAACATAATGGGCCCCATTTCTAATGCTCTAGTGTATAATGGGCCCTGTAAATGCTGCTCCAGTGTCTGATGTCCACCTTTGGAATGTTCCAGTGTATGGTGGGCCCCATCTATCGTTCTCCAGAGTATAGTGCTCCCCAAAAATTGCTGTCCCAACATTGAAAACAATGAAATAAGTCTCCTCACTAGGGAATCCATGTACTAGCCTGGACTCCTCGTCGTCCCCATCTTCCATCTCACTGCACAGTATTTCAACCTTGCAAGTGCTGTGATCCTGAGCAAGCAGGGGGGGCCCACTCGTTGGCGACGGCACTGGCACAGGGCCCCTGATAGTACGGTGGTGTGTCTGACGGCGGGTGGGCCGAACCTGCACTTTCATCTGCAGCTTCCTCTTTGTCACCGTGTAAGATGGAACTGTATATGGGAAGGGTAACCCGAGTTTCATCAGGGTCAGATTCAGGCCGTGTAGCGTGCGAAGGGAATGTAGTGGTCTGGGTCAATGTACCAGCAGATTCATCGAGCAGTGGCTGGGCATCAGTGCACTTGTCGCCCCCAGGAGTACGGTCATCACAGTGGCATTACCTTCCTCCTAGGGAGTGTGATGTCATGCTTGGGAGCAACGAAGGATCTCTCTAGCAGGTTAACTGATTGGGCGGCGTTATTCCCACGAGTCACGACCCTCCAAACAGCGTTCATGAAGGCAAAGTGTTTGTTTTACGTGGGCAGTATGGTTGCAAAGCTGAACCTTAAAGGAATGTCCAGAAGGGCACCACCAGGAGTGGAGCCTACGGCGTAATTTGACTCAACATGGGCAACCTCAACCATCCAGCAACAAAAAAGGTGCACACATTGCAAGCTTAATTCCGTTAACGAACGAGACTCCGTCATGCCCCACGGTCCGAGTCCGGCTTACTAGAGGGACACGCGAGGCTCTGGCACGTGAGATTGGCCTATAACTGGTGTGTCATGCCCTTACATGTCCGTGGCTGCATGTGCGCTACACTGAAAAGGCCAGAGTTTGTCGCTTACAGGTGCAGATAACCCGCTGAACAACGTTAGTGATGGGGATCTGGGATTACAATTATTACCCGCGAACGATGATTTCCCAGTAAGTGCAGGTCAACCGCAGTTCTGGAATTAGGCCTAACCGTCATTCCTGAAAAAATGCAATACTTACGTGTGCAAACCACAGGTGCTGTAGCTTGCTTAACAGCTCGCCAGCCGTTCTCAGGCCCAGTATGGATTACACGTGATTGCACAAAGGTGAGAAAGGGTACCATATCCCCGGATAACATGTATGGATAGCATAAGGTGAGAGAGGGTACTGTATCCCCGGATAACATGTATGGATAGCATAGTGTACACATTCAAAATATATGTCTATAGATCAGGAGGCAGGCTCAAACGGTGTCAGGCCCAGTATGGATTACACGTGATTGCACAAAGGTGAAAAAGGGTACCGTATCCCCGGATAACATGTATGGATAGCATAGTGTACACATTCAAAATATATGTCTATAGATCAGGAGGGTACCGTATCCCCGGATAACATGTATGGATAGCATAGTGTACACATTAGAGTACAAGTCTGCATAGACTTCAGTCTGCATTGTGATTGCTATAAGTGTGTGCTAGAAGTGTGAAGATTAATTTAAGAATTAAAACCAGAATTGAACCAGAAGGGAACTGAAGGTAACTGGACAGTCACTGTAAACAATGTTTCTGTTTGTTTTCACTTTCACCCCAATAATCCTTCACTTTCTGCTAATTCCCCTAATCCCTACTCCTAGTAAGGAACTCTTCATCTCTTCTTCAATCCTCCCCATCCACCTCACCTCCGCCTCAAAACTGTTCCTTAACATACAATCCTCTGTCTCCAAACACAGACAGCCCCCTCATGCCCTCTCCTGCTCCCACCTGCTAACACTTTCTCTGCTCCTTCTCACTGCTGGTGATATCTCTCCAAATCCTGGTCCTCCTCACCACATTCCCACAGTCATTTCTACCTCCCATCCACGCTCTATCACAACCTTCCGTAACCTCTCCAACCTTATACCCATTCACCCAGCCCCCGCTTCCCCAGTCCCACTAACAGGAGCTCTGTGGAACGCTCGCTCTGTCTGCAACAAGCTTTCCTACATCCATGATCTTTTTGTTACTACCAAACTCTCCTTCCTCGCCATCACCGAAACCTGGCTCACCCCTTCTGACACAGCCTCTCCTGCTGCACTTTCGTATGGCGGCTTCCACCTTTCTCACACCCCCCGCCCCAGCAGCAAACATGGTGGAGGAGTTGGTTTTCTCCTGTCAGATACCTGCTCCTTCACCCCAATCCCACTGCCACCCTCTGTTACCCTCCCTTCCTTTGAGGTGCACTCTGTGCGCATCTACTCCCCCTCCAACCTCCAACTGGCTGTCATCTACCGCCCCCCAGGGCCAGCCACCACCTTCTTTGACCACTTCACCACCTGGTTACTTCATTTCCTTTCCGCGGACATCCCTACTATCATCATGGGCGACTTCAACATCCCCATTGACACTTCCCTCTCAGCTGCCACTAAACTTCTATCTCTCACTTCCTCCTTCGGCCTCACTCAATGGTCTTCTACAGCCACCCACAAAGATGGCCACACACTGGACCTCATCTTCACCCGCCTCTGCTCCCTATCTAACCTCTCTAACTCACCTCTTCCTCTCTCTGACCACAACCTGCTCACATTCTCCTCCCTCTTCACTCCATGTCTACAATCCCCACCCCACACACTTTCACACCCTCGCAGGAATCTTAAACACCTTGACCTACACTCATTCTCCGAATCCCTCCTCCCTCTTACAGATATAAGTTCCTTACACAATGCGGATGACGCTGCCGCTCTATATAACACAATAGCTGTAGCTTTGGAATCCGCTGCCCCACTTACACATACCAAAACTCGCAAAATCAACAGACAGCCCTGGCACACCAGCCTGACCAAAGAGCTGAGGCGAGCTTCCAGGGCTGCTGAGCGCAGATGGAAAAGATCCCACTCCAACGAGCATTTCATCGCATTCAAACAGTCCCTCACTACTTTCAAGACCACACTCGCCACAGCTAAACAAACCTACTTCTCATCTCTCATATCCTCCCTGTCTCACAACCCTAAACAGTTATTCAACACCTTCAATTCTCTCCTCCGCCCCCCAGCACCTCCTCCCTCCCCACTCATCTCAGCTGAAGACTTTGCCTCATTTTTCAAGCAGAAAATTGATAACATCAGAGACAGTTTTGGTCAACAACCCCCAGAGTCCTTCCTCCCGACTTCCCAGCCCTCCACCTTCAAAACCAACTTCTCCACCATTACAGAAGATCGACTCTCCACTCTACTCTCAAGATCACATCTCACCACCTGTGCACTCGACCCGATCCCATCCCACTTCATCCCAAACCTCACCACAGTCTTCATCCCAACCCTAACCCATCTCTTCAACCTATCACTAACAACTGGTGTTTTCCCCTCAAGCTTTAAACATGCCTCCATCACACCTATCCTCAAAAAGCCCTCTCTTTACCCATCCTCTGTATCTAGCTATCGCCCTATATCACTTCTCCCATACGCCTCCAAGCTACTGGAACAACACGTCTACCTTGAACTGTCCTCCCATCTCTCTTCTTGCTCCCTCTTCGACCGCTTACAATCTGGCTTCCGGTCACACCACTCCACTGAAACTGCCCTTACTAAGGTCACCAATGACCTCTTAACTGCCAAGAGCAAGCGACACTACTCTGTCCTCCTCCTCCTGGACCTGTCGGCTGCCTTTGACACAGTGGACCATTCCCTATTATTACAGACCCTCTCATCCCTCGGCATCACAGACTTGGCCCTCTCCTGGATCTCATCATACCTAACAGACCGGACATTCAGCGTCTCCCACTCACACACCACCTCCTCACCTCGCCCCCTATCTGTCGGAGTCCCACAAGGTTCAGTCCTAGGGCCCCTGCTGTTCTCTATTTACACCTTTGGCCTGGGACAGCTCATAGAATCTCATGGCTTTCAGTATCATCTTTATGCTGATGACACACAGATCTACATCTCTGGACCAGATATCACCTCCCTACTAACCAGAATCCCTCAATGTCTGTCCACTATTTCATCCTTCTTCTCCACTAGATATCTGAAACTCAACATGGACAAAACAGAATTCATCATCTTTCCCCCATCTCACGTGACCCCCCCTACGAACCTATCAATTACAGTAAATGACTGCCCACTCTCCCCAGTCCCACAAGCTCGCTGCCTCGGAGTAATCCTTGATGCTGATCTCTCCTTCAAACCACATATCCAAACCCTTTCCACTTCCTGCCGACTTCAACTCAAAAATATTTCACGCATCCGTTCATTCCTCACCCAAGAATCTGCAAAAACCCTAGTCCATGCCCTCATCATCTCTCGCCTTGACTACTGCAACCTCATGCTCTGCGGCCTCCCCTCAAACACTCTCGCACCCCTCCAATCTATTCTAAACTCTGCTGCCCGACTAATCCACCTGTCCCCCCGCTATTCCCCAGCTTCTCCCCTCTGTCAATCCCTTCACTGGCTCCCAATTGCCCAGAGACTCCATTACAAAACCCTAACCATGACATACAAAGCCATCCACAACTTGTCTCCTCCATACATCTGTGACCTCGTCTCCCGGTACTTTCCTGCACGCAACCTCCGATCCTCACAAGATCTCCTTCTCTACTCCCCTCTTATCTCCTCTTCCCACAATCGCATACAAGATTTCTCTCGCGCATCACCCCTACTCTGGAACTCTCTACCACAACATATCAGACTCTCACCTACCATCGAAACCTTCAAAAAGAGCCTGAAGACCCACCTCTTCCGACAAGCCTATAACCTGCAGTAACCACCGATCGACCAAACCGCTGCACGACCAGCTCTACCCTCGCCTACTGTATTATCACCCATCCCTTGAAGATTGTGAGCCCTCGCGGGCAGGGTCCTCTCTCCTCCTGTACCAGTTATGACTTGTATTGTTTAAGATTATTGTACTTGTTTTTATGTATACCCCCCTCACATGTAAAGCGCCATGGAATAAATGGCGCTATAACAATAAATAATAATAATAATAATAATAACATTCAAAATATATGTCTATAGATCAGGAGGCAGGCTCAGACGGTGTCAGGCCCAGTATGGATTACAAGTGATTGCAAAAAGGTGAGAAAGGGTACCGTATCCCCGGATAACATGTATGGATAGCATAGTGTACACATTCAAAATATATGTCTATAGATCAGGAGGCAGGCTCAGATGGTGTCAGGCCCAGTATGGATTACACGTGATTGCACAAAGGTGAGAAAGGGTACCGTATCCCCGGATAACATGTATGGATAGCATAGTGTACACATTCAAAATATATGTCTATAGATCAGGAGGCAGGCTCAGACGGTGTCAGGCCCAGTATGGATTACACGTGATTGCACAAAGGTGAGAAAGGGTACCGTATCCCCGGATAACATGTATGGATAGCATAGTGTACACATTCAAAATATATGTCTATAGATCAGGAGGCAGGCTCAGACGGTGTCAGGCCCAGTATGGATTACACGTGATTGCACAAAGGTGAGAAAGGGTACCGTATCCCCGGATAACATGTATGGATAGCATAGTGTACACATTCAAAATATATGTCTATAGATCAGGAGGCAGGCTCAGACGGTGTCAGGCCCAGTATGGATTTGACGGCCCAGACTACACAGCGGAGGAGCAGGGAGAGGTAAAGATTGCAAATGCTGGGGCCCTGCCCAAGCAAGGGGGGCCCACTAGTGGGCGTCGGTACTGGCACTGGGCCCCTCATAGTACGGCGGTGTGTCTGACGGCGGGTGTGCACCACCACCGTCAGAGAAACTTGATTGCACTATGAGGGACCCTGTGCCAGTGCCCGCGCCCAAGAGTCGGCCTACCCACCTGTCCAGGGCAATGGCACTCGCACGGTTTCGTGTGCTAAGTGGTGACCCCGGCCATGGGGGGGGAGGCAGCATAGTTAGGGAGTTTTAGAAAGTGGCATATGTTGATGTTGGACATTCAGCTGATGCAAAAGGCGAAATAGGTCAAGTCCCAGGAAGAGGAAGACCAAAGCAAGCCATTTTTCTGTCACCCTATGTGTCATCAGGGGAAGGTGGGACAAAATCCTTGGAAACCCATGCATGGTTCATTTTAATGAAGGTTAGATCATCCACATTTTGGGTTGACAGACGGGTCCTTTTTTCTGTCAGGATTGATCCAGCTGCACTGAAGACTCTATCCGATAGCACACTTGCAGCTGGGCAAGCGAGCTCCTGTAAGGCATATTGTGCCAATTCAGGCCAGGTGTCCAGTTTAGTGGCCCAATAGTCAAAGGGGAATGACCTGTGCGGGAGAACATCGATATGGGAGGAAAAGTAGTTTGTAACCATAGTTGACAACTGCTGTCTCCTGTCACTTTCCATCGATGCAGTATTACCAGTTGTGTGAGCGGTACTTGAAAAATCAGTCCACAACATTGTCATGAAACCCCTGTCTCCAATGCCACTTCTGCTGTGTGCACCACGAACACCTCTGCCAAGCTGCCCTCAGCCCGTACGGCTCGTGTGAGAACCATCACCGCTGCTGTGTGCTGGGAATGCCTCAACCAACCGGTTTACCAGAGTTGCTTGTTTATTAGCCAATATTAGGTCAAGGTTCTCGTGTGGCATGATGTTTTGTAATTTGCCTTTATAGCGTGGATCCAGGATGCTGGCCAACCAGTAGTCGTCATCTTTCATCATTTTGGCAAAGCGGGGGTCCCTTTTTAGGATCTGCAAGGCATAATCTGACATGTGGGCCAATGTTCCCGGTGTCAATGATGCACTGCGAGTGCTGGTTGGAGGAGCACTTTCTGGCAAATCCACATCCCTCCAGTCACACACAAACCCTGTACCAGACCTTGCCACGCCAACATTTTCACTTGCCCCACGAGATGCATCCTCCTCCCCTAAGTAATCATCCCCATCATCATCCTCCTCCTCCTCTTCTTCCTCCACCTCGTCCAGGAGAGGTCCCTGAGCAGACAATGGCTGAATGTCATCAAGGATTCCCTCCTCCTCTTCCTCCTCGTCAACATTCGCTGCAGACGCCTGCTCCTTAAGGTGCGTCAAAGTTTGCATGAGCAGACGCATAAGTGGGATGCTCATGCTTAGGATGGCGTCGTCTGCGCTTACCAGCCGTGTGCATTCCTCAAAACACTGAAGGACTTTACAGAGGTCTTTCAGCTTCGACCACTGCGCACCTGTCAACTCCATGTCTGCTCTCAAAGTGCCTGGCTGTGTATCCTCCCACAAATGCATTATGGCCTGCCTCTGTTCACACAGCCGCTCAACCATGTGCAGGGTGGAGGTCCACCTTGTTGCAATGTCGATAATGAGGCGGTGCTTGGGAAGGTGGAGCAATCGCTGCAGCTTCTGCATACGAATGGAGTGTACAGGCGACCGGCGGATGTGCGCGCACAGTCTTCGCACCTTCTGGAGCAGGGCTGTTAACTCTGGATAATTGTTGAGGGAGCACTGCACCACCAGGTTCAAGGTGTGAGCCAAGCAATGTATGTGTCTGAGTTTTGAAAGGGCTATGGCTGCCACAAAATTACGGCCGTTATCACTAACTACCTTGCCTGCCTCAATATGTATACTGCCCTGCCATGACTCAGTTTGTCGCTGAAAGTACTCGGCCAGCACCTCCGCTGTGTGTCTGTCGCCCAAACACATAATCTGCAACACAGCCTGCTGACACTTTCCACTAGCTGCTCGATAGGGGGACACCTTGTGTGCAACAGTGGCAGCTGCAGATGGAGTGCTCGTACGACTGCGCTCTGTGGACAAGCTTTTGCTTCTGGAGGAGGAGGAGGGTCGAACGCCTACAGCCAACTGTTTCCTATACCGTGAGCTAGGCAGCATTGTCCCACCACCGCTGTCCCCTGTGGACCCTGCATCCACCACATTAACCCAGTGCGCAGTGATGGACACGTAACGGCCCTGGCCATGCCGACTGGACCATGCATCTGTTGTGAGGTGCACCTTTCCACTCACTGCTTGAGTGCATGGACAATGCGGTCTTTCACATGATGGTGGAGGGCTGGGATGGCTTTGCGAGAGAAGAAGTGGTGACTGGGTAGGCCATAGCGTGGTAATGCATAGGCCATGAGTTCGCGGAAAGCTGCGATTTCCACCAACCGATAGGGCATCATCTCTAACGAGATTACTTTGGCAATGTGGGCGTTCAAACCCAGTGTACTCGGATGAGAGACTGAGTACATTCTTGACCTACTCATAGTCTCTGGGAGGGTGAGCTGGACTTGAGAGCTGCATATGGTGGAACTAGCGGTGGATAGGGCGGACTGAGAGAGGGTTGATGATGGTGATGGAGTTGGTGTTCTTTCTGATGGCGTAGATTCAGTATTTCGTTGATATAACAGTGGGATTCCCTGACTGCTGTGGCCTTGCAACGACACCTCAACATTTGCTGCTGTGCTAACCGGTGGGCTTACAGTGGGGGAAGCAATGTAGCGTTGCTGACTACCTTCTTTGTGATCAGTTGCACATGTGGCACTTTAGGTTTGGTGTGTCCACGCTTGCAAGTGCATGCTGGTTAAATGTCTAAGCATGCAACTGGTATTCAAATTTTTCAGATTTTTCCCTCGGCTAAAGGTCTTTGCGCACTTCTTACAGATAGCCTTGGCCTGATCATGAGGATTTTGTTCAAAAAAGTGCCACACTGCACTCTTCCTACTTTGGAAGACATTTTGCGGCCTAGCACGCTGTGCTATTTTGACCATCTGGACAAGCTGTCCAGCAACTCTTTTGATTTTTTGAACCTGTCTTTGGAGTGCTCCGGGCCTGCCAGATAACAGCTGTTGCGATGTCGATGTCTGCTGTGGATGCTCCTCCTCATCATCTGAGCTATTGGAAGCAGCACCCTCTTCCCCAATCGATGTCAATCTGGGTCAACAACTGGGTCAGTCATCCATCACCTCCTCTTCAATGTCATGTGCACCTTCCTCTGTGTCACCGTGTATGGTGGTATAGTATGCGGGAAGGGGCACCTGAGTCTCATCAAGGTCAGAATCTGGCTCATTACACTTCGAGGACAATGTAGTGCTCTGACTGAATGTACCAGCAGAATCATCTATCAGTGGCTGTGCATCAGTGCACTCCATGTCAGATTCATCTTGGCCTGGGTAATTCACCATTTCAATTGATAACCCAGGCATGGTATGTGAAAACAGCTCCATGGAGTAATCAGTTGTATGGCCTGCGTCATCCTTCAATCTTGGTTGGGGTGAAGGACACAAGGAAAGGTGTGGTTCATGAACATGACCCTCCAATGACGACTCAGTGCTTTTGTTTTTTACAACTTTAGAAGAAGAGGCGATAGAGCTGGAGGCTGAGTCAGCAATGTAAGCCAAAACTTTTTCCTGATGCTCTGGCTTTAAAAGCGGTTTGCCAACTCCTAGAAAACTAAGCCTTCGAGGCCTTGTGGAGCCAGACGATGATGCAGGCTCAACACCTCCTGCATTCAGTTCTATTTTGCTTTTGCCACTACCATCAGATCCACCACCAACACCATCATTACCAGCTGGCAACCCCCGCCCAATTCCACGGCCTCTTCCACCAGCCTTCCTAATTTTTGGCAAAAATGTACACAAAATCCCACAAACTATATAGTAATGTAAAACAAGGTACAAGGTGTATATAGGACAGGGGAGACATCGAATTTCTGAACACACTTGTGGACACTGTTGGATTGTGTGAGGCCCAGTTAATATCACACCGCTATGTCACAGGCTCAATGTCGCAGGTGTGAAAAATGTCACTATAGCACAGGGGAGATGTAGAATTTCTGAACACACTTGTGGACACTGTTGTGTGAGGCCCAGTTAATATTACACCGCTATGTCACAGGCTCAATGTCGCAGGTGTGAAAAATGTCACTATAGGACAGGTGAGATGTAGAATTTCTGAACACACTTGTGGACACTGTTGTGTGAGGCCCAGTTAATATCACACCGCTATGTCACAGGCTCAATGTCGTAGGTGTGAAAAATGTCACTATCGGACAGGGGAGATGTAGGATTTCTGAACACACTTGTGGACACTGTTGTGTGAGGCCCAGTGAATATCACACCGCTATGTCACAGGCTCAATGTCGTAGGTGTGAAAAATGTCACTATAGGACAGGGGAGATGTAGAATTTCTGAACACACTTGTGGACACTGTTGTGTGAGGCCCAGTTAATATCACACCGCTATGTCACAGGCTCAATGTCGGATGTGTGAAAAATGTCACTATAGGACAGGGGAGATGTAGAATTTTTGAACACACTTGAGGACACTGTTGTGTGAGGCCCAGTTAATATCACACCGCTATGTCACAGGCTCAATGTCGCAGGTGTGAAAAATGTCTCTATAGGACAGGGGAGATGTAGAATTTCTGAACACACTTGTGGACACTGTTGGCTTGTGTGAGGCCCAGTTAATATCACAACGCTATGTCACAGGCTCAATGTCGTAGGTGTGAAAAATGTCACTATAGGACAGGGGAGATGTAGAATTTATGAACACACTTGTGGACACTGTTGGATTGTGTGAGGCCCAGTGAATATCACACCGCTATGTCACAGGCAGAAATTTGCTAGTGCATGACAAACTACAAGGTGTATATAGAATTGGGCAGAATAGGAATCTCCCTAGAGTGTAGGTCTGTAAGAACGGAACAAGTCCTCGACTTATCCTTACAGAGTCACACACAGATAGCTTCACTGTGGCCGTGATAACAGCCATTACCCGGTACTGAGAGAGGAGTGTGAACGTACACCGCTGTCCGGTGTCTGTAAAATTGTCAAGCTCCATGTTTTTTAAGTATACGGACTGACACACGCTGTCTCTCTATAGTTTTGAATGTGATCAAACAGCAAATATACTTAACTGTTTGAAAAGCAGACAAAACTAGAAGGTGGAGGTCTGTAAGAACGGAACATGTCCTCGACTTATTCTTACAGAGTCACACACAGATAGCTTCACTGTGGCCGTGATAACAGCCGTTACACGGTACTGAGAGAGGAGCGTGCACGTACACCGCTGTCCGGTGTCCGTAAAATTGTCACGCTCCGTGTTTTTTAAGTATACGGACTGACACACGCTGTCTCTCTATAGTTTTGAATGTGATCAAACAGCAAATATACTTAACTGTTTGAAAAGCAGACAAAACTAGAAGGTGGAGGTCTGTAAGAACGGAATATGTCCTTGACTTATTCTTACAGAGTCACACACAGATAGCTTCACTGTGGCCGTGATAACAGCCGTTACACGGTACTGAGAGAGGAGCGTGCACGTACACCACTGTCCGGTGTCCGTAAAATTGTCACGCTCCGTGTTTTTTAAGTATACGGACTGACACACGCTGTCTCTCTATAGTTTTGAATGTATTCAAACAGCAAATATACTTAACTGTTTGAAAAGCAGACAAAACTATAAGGTGGAGGTCTGTAAGAACGGAACATGTCCTCGACTTATTCTTACAGAGTCACACACAGATAGCTTCACTGTGGCCGTCATAACAGCCGTTACACGGTACTGTGTGAGGAGCGTACACCGCTGTATGGTGTGAAAAAATGCACGCTCAGTACCTCACCAGGACAAAAAAAAATTTGGATTGCTTTTAAAAAAGCAGTTTGCAGAGCAGTGGGAAAACAGCAATGCAGCTATCAGGAAGCCTTATAAGGCAGCCTAACAACCAACACAGATGATCCAGCAAAATATAGCCTCCACTTGCACTGCACACACAGTGACTGGTGTGTTGTACAGGCAAAATTGCTAGCAGCAGAAGTAGTTTTTGGTGTCTTCCCTGCTCTCCCTACAGAATCATCATCAGCAGCAGCTCTTCCTATTCTGAGATCAGCATGAGTAACATGGCGGTCGGCGTGCACGCCCTTTTATACCCCCTGTGACGCCCCCCAAAGCAAGCCAATCACTTGCATGCCCTTCTCAAAGATGGTGGTGACCCCTGCCTATGTCATCACGTTGCCCACAGTGTCTGTGGATCCTGATTGGCTGAAAAAGGGCGGAAAGCAAACTTTTGAAACGAGACTTTGGCGCTAAAGTCACCGAGCTCATGGCCGACCTCACCCTAGGGTCTGGTTTCGTTTCATGAAACCCGACTTTACCAAAAGTCGGCGACTTTTGAATTTTTTCGACCCGTTTCGCTCAACTCTATTCTGGAATTAGTCCTTAGAAGGACTGTTGGTTTAGCTAGATTTGAATAGTTTACAATGGTAGAACCCACACTGACTAATAAATCCCCGATTCTGACACCATCTCAGCAGCAGCTCTCCCTACACTATCTAAGTCTGGAGCTGAAAGCACCGAGCAGGGCGGCGTCTGGTCTCTTGTGCCCCTGATGATGCTGTGCGGCCAGCCAATCACTGCACGACCACAACAAAGATGGCTGTGGTGTTTCATTGTCTGGCAGACAATACCTGCATTGTGATTGGGTCTCTAAAGTCCGCCAAAAAACTGGGTGGAGACATGAGTTCCCACCAAGTAATCCCAGAAATACTCGGTGCTCGCCAAGTACGCCGAGTACCGTGATATTCGGGTGAGTAACGAGTAGTGGCGAGCACATTCGCTCATCACTAGTATATACACATATTGTTTTAACAAACAAAACAGAAAAAAGAGCGACAACAAGTCCCAAAATTACCATGAAATATCCATAAAAAGATTCTTTATTATAAAAAACTTATACAGATGAAATAGCGAATCACCACATTGTGAAAATTGGCTAAAAGCCCAAGACGCTGACACAAACTGCAGACATCTCAAGAGATCATAATAATGAATGAGATGACACAAATCGGTACTAACATATAAAGGCACTCTATAAACTCTCAGTATATGTACAATTGAACGTACCTAGTTAAGCCAAACGGCAAATAGGGAGAGGAGATGAGGGCAAAGGATGTGCCAGCGTCACCCCGACGCGCGTTTCGGAGCTCTATGCTCCTTCCTCAGGGGGCGTGGCCAAGAAGCGCATTGTATGTGTTTATATAGCGCGCCAACAGGAAGTCCCGCAGACGCGTCTATAGTCAATCAAATCCAGGCCGCGCCTCCGCTCCAATGAACACCGGAAACACGCGGGCCCCACGTGATCCGGCATCATAAAGAGACGGAGGGTGCAGGTCGTAGTGACTGACAATGCGCGTGCTCAGAACAAAGAAGTATAATCGGCCATAATGAAAGAGGGCAGGAGTGAGAGAAAGACAATTGCTGGGAAAATAAAAAGTAATAGGGAATAACATTAATAAAAATACAAAACGTAAGCATATATTAAAAGTAACAAAACATGGCCAAGGAATTTCATATTTAGATACATATATAATGGCAGAGAATTCACATTAGAATAACACCACATGAAAATATCTAATTAAATCCTCAAGGTGATGGGTCATCAATATAATATAACCTTCACAGACATTCATATAGACATAAATTATCAATTACAACATAACGGCAATAAAAATATTAGATTTCATCCTCTTAGCGGTGGATAGCCCATATAGTATAATTAACAAAATTATTCAAGGACAAATTAAAGCAATCCACCACAATATATCACCAAAGTAGAATATATCAATCAGTAATTATGCCAATATATGAAGGAATATAGATACATTAATAACAACATCACACCATATATCTAAAAGGCCAGAGGTGCCTACGAAATAAAAATTACAATGTTTATTGAAAAAAACCCAAACAACCCACACATCCATTGCTCAACGGGATTTACAAAATAATCGTAGATTGATCAAACCCACCAAATAGGGATAACAAATAATTTATATTTCACAGATTGAGATGTCTGCAGTTTGTGTCAGCGTCTTGGGCTTTTAGCCAATTTTCACAATGTGGTGATTCGCTATTTCATCTGTATAAGTTTTTTATAATAAAGAATCTTTTTATGGATATTTCATGGTAATTTTGGGACTTGTTGTCGCTCTTTTTTCTGTTTTGTTTGTGGTTTCATTTGCGATTAGTCCATATTTTGGTCCATTACACTGGCACCATATTTATTTAGCATTTGCCCTATACATTCATATATTATGATATTGGTGCGTTTGTTGAATTGTTCTCACATATTGTTTTAACCCTGGCATAGGTAAAGGAAGGGTGATGTTACACACATAGTCAAAATTGTCGGTACCTCTCGTTTAATGACAGAAAACCCCACAATGGTCACAGAAATAACTTGAATCTGACAAAAATAATTAATCAAAAATCTTTGAAAATGAACAAATGAAAGTCAGACTAACGTTAGCGCTAATGTACTATCCCGTCCCCGATCATACTGGCCCGGGTACCGTGGACGAGATAGTACGTCGAATGTCAGAAAGGGGGTAAGTTAAGGGTACCATCATTTCTGTCCTGGCCTATTTCATGAGTTTTATTTTTTTTAAAATTCTGTGGAATCATGGTTGAAAGCAATGTCTGACTTTCATTTGTTCATTTTCAAAGATTTTTTATTTCTCCACCCTGTTTTTTGGCAGGAGCAGGCGCTGAGAAAGCCTGCAACAGCGCCTGTCAGATCGCTGATCTGACACAGTGCTGTGCACTAGATCTGACACTAGACAGTGATATCCCCCCTGAGACGATAAAATAAAGTTAAAAAAAACATGTAAAAATAATTTATAAAAAATTCCTAAATAAATTTAAAAAAAATATTCCCTAATAAATTCATTTTTTGAAAATAAGAAAAACAAAACAATAAAAGTACACATATTTAGTATCGCCGTGTCCGTAACGACCCGCCCTATAAAACTGTCCCACTAGTTAACCCTTTTAGTGAACCCCTTAAAAAATCAAAATCAAAGACAAAGCAGATAACAATGCTTTATCATCATACCACCGAACAAAAAGTGCAATAACACGCGATCAAAAAGGCATACATAAATAAACATAATTTTGTCCCGCAAAAAACGAGCCACCATACAGCATCATCAGCGAAAAAGTAAAAAAGTTATAGCTCGCAGTATAAAGCGATGCAAATATAATTATTTTTTATATAAAACTGTTTTCATTGCATAAAAGCGCCAAAACATTAAATAAAAACATAAATGAGGTATCGCTGTAATCGTACTGACCCGAAGAATAAAACCACTTTATCAATTTTACTACATGCAGAACAGTGTAAACGCACCCCCCCAAAAGAAATTCATGAAATGCTGGTTTTTGTTCATTCTGCGTCCCAAAAATCAGAATAAAAAGCGATCAAAAAATGTCAAGTGCCCAAAAATGGTACCAATAAAAACAACTCATCCCGCAAGAAATAAGACCTCACATGACTCGATGGGTCAAAATATGGTAAAATTATAGCTCTCAAAATGTGGTGAAGCAAAAACTATTTTTACAATAAAAAGCATCTTTTAGGCTGTGTGCCCATGTTGCGTTTTTTTAAGCGTTTTTGATGCGTTTTTCAGGGTCAAACCGCATAAAAAATGCTTAAAAGAAGCATCCTATTCATTTTAATGCATTTTGGCCTTTTTGTGCCAGTGGATGCGTTTTTACCGCTAAGGAAACGCTTAGCGGTATAAAACACAGCATGTTCATTAATTTCCGCTTAGGTCCGTGTTTTTGGCTATTTCCTATAGTCCAGAAGATGCACGGAAAAAAACGCATGAAAAACGCGCAGTTTTTGCGCAAAAAATGTGCAAAAAACGCGCGTTTTCTGGGAAGGAGACCAGTTTCCTGAGCGTTTAAAAACACTACCGTGGGCACATAGCCTTAGTGTATAACAGCTGCCAAGCATAACAACCCGCTATAAATATTAAATCAAACCCTTTATCACCCCCTTAGTTGGGGAAAAATAATAAAATTTAAAAAAAAATGTATTTATTTCCATTTTCCCATTAGGGTTAGGGTTAGGGCTAGGGTAAGAGCTGAGATTAGGGTTTGGGGTGTGTTGGGGTTAGGGTTGGAGTTAGAATTGGGGGTTTTCCACTGTTTAGGCATATCAGGGGCTCTCCAAATGCAACATGGTGTCTGATCTCAAGTCGAGCCAATTCTGTGTTGAAACAGTCAAACGGTGCTCCTTCCCTTCCAAGCTCTGCCATGCGCCCAAACAGTGATTTACCCACACATATGGGGTATCAGCCTACTCACAACAAATTGCACAACAACTTTTGGGGTCCAACTTCTCCTGTTACCCTTGGGAAAATAAAAAAATGGGGACTAAAAGATCATGTTTGTGGAAAAAATATGATTTTTTTATTTTCACGCCCAAGCGTTATAAACTCTGTGAAGCACTTGGGGGTTCAAAGTGCTCACCACACATCTAGATAACTTCCTTGGGGGGTCTAGTTTACAAAATGGGGTCACTTGTGGGGGGTTTCCACAGTTTAGGCACATCAGGGGCTCTCCAAATGCAACATGACACCCGCAGACCATTCCATCAAAGTCTGCATTCCAAAGCATCACTACTTCCCTTCTGAGCCTTGACATGTGCCCTTAAAGTAGTATTCTCTCACATATGGGATATCAGCTTACTCAGGACAAATTCGACAACAACATTTGGGGTCCAATTTCTCCTGTTACCCTTGGGAAAATAAAAAAATTGGGGACTAATAGATCATGTTTGTGGAAAAAATATGATTTTTTTTATTTTCACGCCCGGGCATTATAAACTTCTGTGAAGCCCTTTGGGGTTCAAAGTGCTCATCACACATCTAGATAAGTTCCTTGGGGGGTCTAGTTTCCAAAATGGTGTCATTTGAGGGGGGTTTCCACTGTTTAGGCACATCAGGGGCTTTCCAAATGCGGCATGGTTTCCTATCTCAATTCCAGCCAAAAAAGTTAAATGGCGCTGCTTCCCTTCCGAGCTCTGCCATGTGCCCAAATAGTGGTTTACCCCCACATGTTGGGTATCAGCATACTCAGGAAAAATTGCGCAATAACTTTTGGGGTCCTGTTACCCTTGGTAAAATAAAAATTGGGGGTGAAAAGATTATTTTGTGGAAAAAAATATGATTTCTCAATTGTACGGCTGTACGTTATAGACTTTTGTGAAGCCCTTAGGGTTTCAAAATTCTCACCACACATCTAGATAAGTTCCTTTGGGGGTCTAATTTCCAAAATGGTGTCATTTGTGGGGGGTTTCCACTGTTTAGGCACGTCAGGGGGTTTCCAAACGCGACATGGCATCTGATCTCAATTCCAGCCAAAAAAGTCAAATGGCGCTGCTTCCCTTCCAAGCTCTGCCATGCATCCAAATAGCCGTTTACCCCCACATATGGGGTATCAGTGAACTCAGGACAAATTGCACAATAACTTTTTGGGTCCTTTTACCCTTGGGAAAATAAAAATAGGGGGTGAAAAGATCATTTTTTTTGAAAAAATATGATTTTTTAATTGTACGGCTGTATGTTATAAACTTCTGTGAAGTCCTTGGGGGTTCAAAGTTCTCACCACATATCTAGATAAATTCCTTTGGGGTCTAGTTTCTAAAATGGGGTCACTTGTTGGGGTTTACACTTTTTAGGCACATCAGGGGCTCTCCAAATGTGACGTGGTGTCCAATCTGAATTCCAGCCAATTTTGCATTGAAAAAGTCAAACGGCACCTCCTTCCCTTCTGCCATGCGCTGAAACAGTGGTTCCCCACCACATATCAGGTGTCAGCGTACTCAGGACAAATTGCACAATAACTTTGGCAGTCCAATTTCTCCTGTTACCCTTGGTAAAATAAAAAAAATTGGACCTGAAGTAATTTTTTTGTGAAAAAAGTTAAATGTTCATTTTTTTTAAACATTCAAAAAATTCCTGTGAAGCACCTGAAGGGTTAATAAACTTCTTGAATGTGGTTTTGAGCACCTTGAGGGGTGCAGTTTTTAGAATGGTGTCACTTTTGTGTATTTTCTATCATATAGACCCTTCAAAGTGACTTCAAATGTGATGTGGTCCCTAAAAACAAATGGTGTTGTAAAAATGAGAAATCACTGGTCAACTTTTAACCCTTATAACTTCCTAAAAAAAATTTTTGGTTCCAAAATTGTGCTGATGTAAAGCAAACATGTGGGAAAAGTTACTTATTAAGTTTTTTGTGTGCCATATCTCTATGATTTAAGGGCATAAAAATTCAAAGTTGGAAAATTGTGAAATTTTCAAAATTTTCGCCAAATTTCATTTTTTTTCACAAATAAACGCAAGTTATATGAATGACATTTTTACTACTATCATGAAGTACAATATGTCACAAGAAAACACTGTCAGAATCACTGGGATCCATGGAAGCTTTTTAGAGTTATTACCTTTTAAAGGGACAGTGGTCAGAATTGTAAAAATTGGCCCGGTCATGAACGTGCAAACCACCCTTGGGGGTAAAGGGGTTAATATTTTGTTACACAACCTTTTGAGGCAATCACTGCAATTAAACAATTTCTGTAACTGTCAATGACACTTCTGCACCTCTCGACACTTATTTTGGCCTACTCCTCAAGAGCAAACGATTTTGACCACGCGTGTATATATTATGTGTGTACAATATTCTTTTCTTCGGAATAAAGTTATAATTTGCATATTCTAACTGCTAAAGTGTTTGAGAGATAGCAGTTGGTTCTTCAGTTAGTACAACCACACGTATTAGTAATGAAAATGGGGTACAAATAGCTTCTAAGCAAATCATTTTATTTTAACCTGATGAAGGCCTACATGCCTGAAATGCATTTTGTTTTTTATAACTTTTTATTGTCTTTTAAAAAGTTTTGTATTTGCCCTACATCAGGGGCAGATGCTGACAGCTTGAGGTTCTGTGCAAGAAATGTGTTTGGGCCCCCTCCCTACGCTGCTTATGATGAGGGAAATCTGGCAATAGGACCCCTGGAGCCTCGGGCTACAAGCAGCAAGCCAAATTGCCCTAATTTTTACTGCCGTGCAAGCAGAGGTGTACATAGCAATCACAGGGCCCCGTAGCAAAAGTTCTATTTGGGCCCCACATCTTTAAAAATATATATATATTTAATTTTCTCACTTAGATGGATACATATATACTTTATGTGTGAGTGTAATAAATATATATATCTATTAGCATTCAGTTCTGCTGGTTCCAGTGCAGTCAGACTCGCAGTCTGTTGACAACTAGTGTCTGCTATTTCAGAGAATAGAACCCTGCAGACATGGCCAACATGCTAGCTGGCACATGATGTAGTACATGTGACAACTGGGGGTGGTCCCTTTCAGCTGCGGAGCAGACGGGAGACAGATGCAGAAATCCATTCAATCAGGTCCAAACTTTATTGGGTGTCCTCTTGACATCCACAGCAGACACAACAGCTTCTGTTCCCTGGCCTGGGTACCTGTCACCTTCCTTCTGCACCTGTTCGGCGAAGACTCCTTGGTTCCTTCACTGTGGCTGACGTTAAGCCCACGGCCACAGCGCTTCCCCCATCTGAGTCTGCACACTGTAACACTTACTCACTCTTCAGTGTCCAGCCACCTTGTACCCCAGACCTCCGTTAGTCACTGCTGTCCCATCCTGCAGCTGTCCTCTCAGGGTCACCCCCTTCTCCGAGTAACCATCTCTTTCTCTTCTGTCTTTCCTGAGCTTCTCCTTCCTCCATCCTCTCTTGAGCTCTTCCCACTTCTCTCTTCCTCCTGGGTGTCTGCCCTACCCCTGGGACTCTCCTTCCTTATATCTCCTTCTTCTGGAAATATCCCCTTCCCGTAACTCCACCCACCTTGACTATGCGGTTTTCGTAGCCTAAGGCTTGCTGTTGAATCCTTTTCTCACTTCTGTCTGTCTCCATCTTGTGGCCAAAACCCGGCACTACACTACCTTTCACTAATTCTAGCTGTTGTCCCACACAATATACATACAAGTCAGAATAAAGCATTGCATGCATCATCTCTTTACATTTCTCTCTTTATCAGACAGGTCCATAGGTCAGTCTACCCCCTACAATGACAGCAAGTGTGCAAAGCGCATCCTCGTGGTTACGTGATAACTGCTGGAACCAGCAGAACCTGACTATTTATATATTATATTACATTATATGTCTGGCATCTGTTATCATCTGGTATTAGCTCTATTCATTGTCAGTGGAACTGATGGAAATAGCCGAGTGCAGCGCTCAGCAGCTCTATAGATAATGAATAGAGCAGATGCCAAGCATGGTTTCCATCTAGGACGATACTGCAAACCCCTGTTCAAAGAATTTCTGGGGGGAGGCAAGTGATTGAATCCACAGTGATCAGCAAGTTATCCATAATCCGATCGATCACACATTACATTGTACATATACCGTACATACATATACCATACATACACACACACAGATACACATACATACATATATCATACATACATATGCATACATACTGTACATATATACACACGTAGATACACACATACATACACACAGATACCCACATATACATGTACTGTACATTAGGGTACCAAGGAAAAATGAACTTTGCAAAATGGTAAGTCTTACCCCTGAAATTTGTTCCTTTTGGCATAAGGATTCACCATGTAAAATATGTTGACGTTAAATTTATACTTACCACTTGCTCAAGTATATATTATATATATATATATATATATATATACACATTTGGTGTCACCGCGTTCAGAAACGCCCAATCTATCACAATATAAAATCAATCTGATCGGTAAACGGCATAACATACCATATATAACGCGGGATATGCATGACGATAAATACTAACCAAACATTTAAAACTGCAATATGATGTGCCATTGAGCAACCAGTAAATGATAACTAATCTTAAAAAAAGAAAATTATAAAATATCCATGACCAAAAAGGAACAAAATTAGGAGGTAAGACTTAAAAAACTTGCTACTTAATTTTTACCATGCATTTCCTTGGCACCCTACTGTACGTACATACACCCATAGATACACACACATACATACATACACAGATGCTCACATACATACACATAGATATACACATACATATATACACAAACATAGATACACATACCTACACAGATGTACACACACATATATACACACATATACATATAAAGTAAACACACCCACACATATGTACATATACAAAAACACACATACTAATTTATGACCTCGGGTGATCAGATGAGCCCTGGAGGAGGTCAGCCTCGTAGTTAAGAGATCAGCTGAACAGGGCTGCAGAAACCACTTCTGAGGGATGGGGACACTGCAGAGAAGACTGATATCTGCCCTCTGCTGCTGTCGTGCTGTCCCATGCAGTGGCCTTCCTCCCCCGACCTTTTCTCTGAGATGCAGCCTGCTGGTAATTAAACAGTGGAGGGCGCAGAAGACACTCTGTAAGGGTCCCGTTACACTAAGCGATGCTCCAGTGATCTCAACAACGGATCCGTTTTTTTCATAACCTGGCGGATTTTGTTTGATTGTAAAAAACGGAAGTGTGAAAGAGGCCTAAGTGGTAAAAGAAAATTCAAACTTTGCTAAAAAAAAGCCAACTTTACGAGACCCGTAGCGTCTCCAATTTTCATGATCTGGGGTCGGGTGAGGGCTTATTTTTTTGTGTCCCGGGCTGACGTTTTTAATGATACCAATTTTGTGCACATACGTTCTTTTGATCACCCGTTATTGCATTTCAATGCAATGTTGTGGCAACCAAAAAAATGTAATTCTGGTGTTTTTAATTTTTTTCTCGCTACACCGTTTAGTGATCGGGTTAATCCTTTTTTTTATTGATAAATCGGGCGAATCTGAACGCGGTGATACCAAATATGTGTATGTGTGACTTTTTTTTTTCGTTTTATTTTGATTGAGGCAAAAGGGGGGTGATTTGAACTTTTAGGTTTTTTTTATTTTTTTAATTTTTAAACACTTTTTGTTTTACTTTTGGCATGCTTCAATAGCCTCCACAGGACACTAGAAGCATGCCATACTTGATCATCTCTGCTACATATAAGTGATGCTCAGATCGCCTATATGTAGCAGATTTTCTGCATTGCTATGAGCGCGACCAACTGGTGGCGCTCATAGCAATGTGTCGGCAACAACCATAGATGTCTCTATGAAACCTCTGGTTGTGAAGGCAATGCGTCACTGACCCCCGATCAGGTGACGGGGTCGGCGATGCACTCATTACCAGCCGGGCACCGGAAGTACTAGTTAAATGCCCGCTGTCAGCATTTGACAGCAGGATTTAACTAGTTAATAGGCGCGGGCAGATCACGATTCCGCTCGTGCCTATTGCGGGCAAATGTCAGCTGTTTATAACAGCTGACATGTTGCGGCTTTGAGATGGGCTCAGCGCTGGAGCCCACCTCAAAGCAGGGGATACTTACTGATGACGCAATAGTACGTCATCGGTAAGTAAGGGGTTAAACCTATCAATAAAAATCTCAGCAATTTTTTTTAAGGTAAGCAAAAAACGTTTAAGCATATACAGTTGTGGCCAAAAGTATTAACACCCCTTCAATTCTGTCAGATAATACTCAGTTTCTTCCTGAAAATGATTGCAAACACAAAT
The DNA here is from genome assembly GCF_039654945.1 of Dendrobates tinctorius. Lineage (NCBI taxonomy): Eukaryota > Metazoa > Chordata > Amphibia > Anura > Dendrobatidae > Dendrobates > Dendrobates tinctorius. Next base: position 36,674,260 of record NW_027361829.1, read on the forward strand.
TCTTTGGTATTATTATCTTCATTTAATTTGTCTTAAATGAAAAAACACAAAAAGAATTGTCCTAAAGCCAAATTGGATATATTTCCACACCAAACATAAAAAAGAGGGTGGACAAAAGTATTGGCACTGTTCGAAAAATCATGTGATGCTTCTCTAATTTGTGTAATTAACAGCACCTGTAACTTACCTGTGGCACCTAACAGGTGTTGGCAATCACTAAATCACACTTGCAGCCAGTTGACATGGATTAAAGTTGACTCAACCTCTGTCCTGTGTCCTTGTGTGTACCACATTGAGCATGGAGAAAAGAAAGAAGACCAAAGAACTGTCTGAGGACTTGAGAAACCAAATTGTGAGGAAGCATGAGCAATCTCAAGGCTACAAGTCCATCTCCAAAGACCTGAATGTTCCTGTGTCTACCGTGCGCAGTGTCATCAAGAAGTTTAAAGCCCATGGCACTGTGGCTAACCTCCCTAGATGTGGACGGAAAAGAAAAATTGACAAGAGATTTCAACGCAAGATTGTGCTGATGTTGGATAAAGAACCTCGACTAACATCCAAACAAGTTCAAGCTGCCCTGCAGTCCGAGGGTACAACAGTGTCAACCCGTACTATCCGTCGGCGTCTGAATGAAAAGGGACTGTATGGTAGGAGACCCAGGAAGACCCCACTTCTTACCCCGAGACATAAAAAAGCCAGGCTGGAGTTTGCCAAAACTTACCTGAAAAAGCCTAAAAAGTTTTGGAAGAATGCTCTCTGGTCAGATGAGACAAAAGTAGAGCTTTTTGGGCAAAGGCATCAACATAGAGTTTACAGGAGAAAAAAAGAGGCATTCAAAGAAAAGAACACGGTCCCTACAGTCAAATATGGCGGAGGTTCCCTGATGTTTTGGGGTTGCTTTGCTGCCTTTGGCACTGGACTGCTTGACCGTGTGCATGGCATTATGAAGTCTGAAGACTACCAACAAATTTTGCAGCATAATGTAGGGCCCAGTGTGAGAAAGCTGGGTCTCCTTCAGAGGTCATGGGTCTTCCAGCAGGACAATGACCCAAAACACACTTCAAAAAGCACTAGAAAATGGTTTGAAAGAAAGCACTGGAGACTTCTAAGGTGGCCAGCAATGAGTCCAGACCTGAATCCCATAGAACATCTGTGGAGAGATCTAAAAATGGCAGTTTGGAGAAGGCACCCTTCAAATATCAGGGACCTGGAGCAATTTGCCAAAGAAGAATGGTCTAAAATTCCAGCAGAGCATTGTAAGAAACTCATTGATGGTTACCGGAAGCGGTTGGTCGCAGTTATTTTGGCTAAAGGTTGTGCAACCAAGTATTAGGCTGAGGGTGCCAATACTTTAGTCTGGCCCATTTTTGGAGTTTTGTGTGAAATGATCAATGTTTTGCTTTTTGCTTCATTCTCTTTTGTGTTTTTTCATTTAAGACAAATTAAATGAAGATAATAATACCAAAGAATTTGTGTTTACAATCATTTTCAGAAAGAAACTGAGTATTATCTGACAGAATTGCAGGGGTGTCAATACTTTTGGCCACAACTGTATACCTAAGAATGCAGTAATACTATTTAAATTGGCATATCTTCCTTTAGTTTCCCAGAATAGGCAAGGAAATGTTTTTCCTTACAGAAACCAGCACCTGTGATCCCATGTTGTCCTGTCTGTATAATCTTTTGCGTCCTCCCCTGCCCAGGAGATGTGGTATAATTAGACCCTGTTGCAGCACAATGAGACACATCCATTACACAGCTCATAGCAGGGGCATATTTTAAAGATTATTTTAGCACAGGAACATTTTTTTAACTCATCCATTTGTGAAACTTATTTTGATTCCAAGATCTATTGATTAAAATGTACTTTGTTCCAGAGAAAACCTCTTTAAGGCTATGTGCCCACATTAGCGTTTTAAACCTGATACAAAACCGGACTTCTTCCCAGAAACCGCGCGTTTTTGATGCGTTTTTTTCCACGCGTCTTCTGGACTCATAGGAAACAGCTAAAAATGCGGACTTAAGCGGAAAATAATGAGCATGCTGCGTTTTCAGCCGCTAAGCGTTTCCTATGCGGAAAAAAAACGCATCAATTGGCACAAAAAGGCCAAAATGCATTAAAATGAATGGGAAGCTTATTTTAAGCGCTTCCGAAGCGTCTGATCTGGCACAAACGCTTCAAAAACACTTAAAAAAAATGCAACGTGGGCACACAGCCTAAAAATCAAAAGTATTTGCTGCTTTTTGTACTTTGTTCCAAGGAAAACCCCTTTCAAATGCAAACGTCTTCGCAGTTTTGGATGATCTCTACTTGTTGGAAGAGTTCTTTAGTAATAAGCAGTGTGATTTTGCTGGGACCCCACCAATCATATGTAATGTGGAGTACACTGGCAGTAAGTGTTGAGTTTCCCTGTAGTATCACCACTGGAAAATTCATTGAGTTCATGCTTTATAGACGCTCTCTATTCTTACGAAGAGATGAGGGTCCTGGACAGAGGACAACCTCTGCATCCTTCCTACAGAGAAATCCATGGGTGACATAAGTGATGGATTATCCTTTGCTGATAAGACAGTTTTTTTCTGACACCCTGAGAAAGGTGACTATGTGATTATGTTGAGGAGGGGGTATGCAGCTATGTCACTGTTTATCTCTATGAACGATAATATTAAAAAGGTTTAAACCACAGATGAACGGATTGCTTGAAAATTGAATTTGCTGGCTTCACCAAATTTTCCCCAGAAATTTAATTTAGAGAGAATTTTCAATTTGTTAAGTATATTTATTTTACTCATTTATATAGCACCAGCACTTTACAGACATTATTGGCACTGTCCCTGATGGGGCTCACAATCTACTGTAAGTTCCCTATCAGTATGTCTTTAGAGTGTGGGAGGAAACCGGAGTGCCCGGAGGAAACCCGCAAACATGGGGAGGACATACAAACTCCTTACAGAAGCTGTTCTGGGTGGGATTTGAACCCAGGACCCAGCTCTGCAGTGCTAACCACTGAGCCACCATGCTGCCATTTAATCAAGTGAATTGGGAGATGGAAACCGCCTCTGTTGTACAAACTGCCTTTCCTGAGCCCAATTGTGCTCCTCATTGATCTATGACTGACCACCACTGTACAAGGTATGACAATCTGCAAGATGTCACAGTTGCAGGGCATTATGGTCAAGCGCACAGCCACGCAAAATGATATTAGCTTGCTCACTGATACTTCAGTAGTCTGGGAAATAGTAGCCATCAAGTTTTTTCTTTTGCGGTTCTAGAATCTCAAAATGTTTGAATTTGAGTAGAGCTGCAAATTCCAGGAAATTTGACTGAAACTCAATAACCAATAACTTTTCACAAAGTTTTTCTTACAGACATAAAATTGCTGTAGACTCATCTAATATATAAAGCTCAAGTGTGTGTATGTATGTATGTATGTATGTGTGTGTGTATGTCGGGGATTGGCATCCGCACCGTCGCAGCTACAGCCACAAAATTTGGCACAGTCACATGTCTGGACCCCGAGAGCATCCTAGGCTATGTTGTGAGGCGAAATTTTAACCCCGCGCGTTCCAATTCACCAAACAATTTTGCCCCTATCTACATAATGGGGAAAAAGTGTGTGTGTGTCAAGCCCCGCCCCTCATTATGATGTCATAATGGTTGCCATGGCGATGCTGATGTCATCAAAGGTTGCAAGCCCCGCCACTCATTATGATGTCATAATGGTTAACTATGGGATGGACGATGTGTGATGGGAATATGGGCACTGGACTATGGGAAGGAGGATATGTATGACAGGTATATGGGCACGGGACTATGGGATGAAGGATGTGTGATGAGTATATGGGCACTGGACTATGGGATGGAGGATATGTATGACGGGTATATGGGCATGGGACTATGGGATTGCGGTTATGTATGATGGGTATATGGGCACGGGTCTATGGGATGGAGGATATGTATGATGGGTATATGGGCATGGGACTATGAGATGAAGGATGTGTGATGGGCATATGGGCACTCGATTATGGGATGGCGAATATGTATGATGGGTATATGGGCATGGGACTATGGGATGGAGGATGTGTGATGTGTATATGGGCACTCGACTATGGGATGGAGGCTATGTATGATGGGTATATGGGCACGGGCCTATGGGATCGTGGATATGTATGATGGGTATATGGGCACAGGACTATGGGATGGAGGATAATTATAATTTGTTATAACTAACCTCAGTTAGCTACTATGCCCGGGCAGCGCCGGGCTCTTTAGCTAGTCTGATATATAAAGCTCAAGTGTGTGTATGTATGTATGTATGTATGTGTGTGTATGTCCAGGATTGGCATCCGCACCGTCGCAGCTACAGCCACAAAATTTGGCACAGTCACACGTCTGGACCCCGAGAGCATCCTAGGCTATGTTGTGAGGCGAAATTTTAACCCCGTGCATTCCAATTCACCAAACAATTTTGCCCCTATCTACATAATGGGAAAAAGTGTGTGTGTGTGTCAAGCCCCGCCGCTCATTATGATGTTATAATGGTTGACTATGGGATGGACGACGTGTGATGGGTATATGGGCTCTGGACTATGGGATGGAGGATATGTATGACAGGTATATGGGCACGGGACTATGGGATGGAGGATGTGTGATGGGTATATGGGCACTGGACTATGGGATGGAGGATATGTATGATGGGTATATGGGCACGGGACTTTGGGATGGCGGATATGTATGATGGGTATATGGGCACAGGACTATGGGATGGAGGATATGTATGATGGGTATATGGGCATGGGACTATGAGATGAAGAATGTGTGATGGGTATAAGGGCACTCGACTATGGGATGGCGAATATGTATGATAGGTGTATGGGCATGGGACTATGGGATGGATGATGTGTGATGGGTATATGGGCATGGGACTATGGGATGGAGGATGTGTGATGGGTATATGGGCACTCGACTATGGGATGGAGGATATGTATGATGGGTATATGGGCACGGGCCTATGGACTCGTGGATATGTATGATGGGTATATGGGCACGGGACAATGGGATGGAGGATAATTATAATTTGCTGTAACTAACCACAGTTAGTTACTATGCCTGGGCAGCGCCGGGCTCTTCAGCTAGTTTGCAATATTTTGAGTAATTCATTGAAAAGAATGAAATGTATTACTTTTCTGCATGACATTTCTTCTTAGTATTTGTTAAAACAGAGGCACAGCTTAGGGTCCCGTTACATTAAGCGATGCACCAGCGATCCCAACAACGATACGACCCGGTCAGGATCGCTGGTGCATCGCTAAATGGTCGCTAGTGAGCTGCCAAACAGGCAGATCTCACTAGCGATGCAGCGGCAGTCGTTACTTACCTGTCAGACGCGGCGATGAAGACGTCCTCCCGTCTGCATCCACACGTCGCTTGTCGGCGCCAGCAGGAAGCCCAGCAGGAAGCCGACGCCGAGAAACGGCCCAGGACATTCTCGTGCGCTCAACGATAGCCAGCGGGGGAGCCGGTCGGAGGTAAGTATCACACATAGCGATATCGCTAGCAATATTGCTGCTGCATCACAAAATCGGTGACGCTTTAGCGATATTGCTAGCGATATCGCTATGTGTGAAGCCCCCTTTAATTAGAAGTTCGGTTTGATTTAATATAAGGCCCCATTGGCAGGGTAGTGATTATCACTCATCTCATTACTTGTAATAAATCCTATGCTTGAGCAAACACAAGCAAAGGGCAAAGGAAAGGGACAACAATTACAGAATCAACAATTACATCAGACAATGTGTCAAGGCCAAACGTATTCAAATTACTTCCAAGTCTCACTTGCCATCTAAAAATTAACTTTATAATGTGCCCTGAAAATGCTTTCAAAGGCATCAATCACTTTGACATGTCATTGGCAACAGAGCACATTTGTCTTGAGAGAGTGGTAACTGCTCCAAGGGCCTTATTAATTAATGAGTGATAATGGCCACCACCTCCAGAACCCTGCCAACAACTTTAATGATAATGTTTCATGAGCCTCAGTGGGATCCGCAGTGTCTTGAGTGGGATCCTTAGAGATTTGCAGAGCTGGAACACCTACAACATCCAGTATTAAAGAAACCAAGCATTTAATCTGTTTCCACTTGGACTACAGGGGATTATTCAAATATGCCCAGTGAGAGTGCTGATAGACTCCGGGATAATACTTTTTTTGTTTTTTTTTAAACATAAACAAATTAAAGGGATTATTGTGCCTTTTATCTCATAATCAGATTCAGCAGCCGAATGTTTGTTATTAGAAACAGTGTAATTTTAGTTTGGAACAATCCACATTGTCGTGCATGAGAAACATCTGTGTGTTCTGGCTTGATGTATACAGTATATGTCTTAGCCGTTCTACAAACAGATATCTGTTGGAACCTTTAAGAAAAGAATAAGTGCATGTAGAGACATTTGTAAAGACAATTTATTATTATTCACTGGCAAATTGTTAGATTTTTAAATCCTTGGTTTATTTATTTTAAAAAGATATTTGTACTGACAGCAATGTCACTGGTTCATGTGAGGACTTTGTAGAAAGAAAGACTCTGACTGAAGTTACAGCAGATACAGATCAAATAGCCATAATGGATATACAAGAAGTATTAAATCAAGTGCAGCCCGTGAAATGTTTACACAGGAATGTCATTATGTTGAGAAGTGAAGACTTGCATCACTTTACACTTCAAACTGGAGACTGAGGGTACCGTTACACTTAGCGATGCACCAGCGATCCCGACCACGATATGACGCGGTCAGGATCGCTGGTGCATCACTAAGTGGTCGCTAGTGAGCTGCCAAACAGGCAGATCTCACCATTGACATAGCAGCGGTCGGGGGTCTCTACTTACCTGTCAGACGAGGCGATGAAGATGTCCTCCCGCCCGCGTCCATGCGTTGCTCGTCGCCACAGCAGGAAGCCCAGCAGGAAGTGGCCGACGAGAAACGACCCAGGACGTTCTCACGCGATCAGCGATAATCAGCGGGGGAGCCGGTCGGAGGTAAGTATCACACATAGCGATATCGCTAGCAATATCGCTGCTGCATCACAAAACCAGTGACGTAATGTTATAGCGATATCGCTTAGTGTAATGGGCCCTTGAGCTTAATTCACATATTTAAAATCAATGATTTGTACCTTCGTCTGTTGGCAAAATGGAGAAGCATTCCTCATGTTAACAGGATATTAAAGGGAATCTATCACAAGGTTTTTGCAACCTTTACTGAGAGTAGCATAAAGGAGCGATAAAGATCCTGATTCCAGTGATGTATTACTTAGTTTACTGGTTCACAACCACAGTATTTAGATGTAGCTTGTAGCAAAGCTCAGAAAGCTAGCACTACCCATACCACAGCTTTTGTGTATATTGTCTATTGATAGTAAGCTGCTTATCAGAGGAGGGGGTGTGGTCGGACCAGCGCTCAAAGGACCTGTAGTCCAAGCAGTGATAATTTTCTGCTGATAAAATATTAATTGTACTGAATCAACAGCACACTGCCGAATAAGTGACACATCCCCGACATTTCTGTCTTAGCCCCTATCTCATGCTGTTCTCAGATTACATAAAAAAAGCTGCTGACTATACCCTTTTAGAAAAATCTGTATCAATATAGAGTGTGTGGAGATTATTAGTGCGAATAGGGATGTCCAAAGACATTAAAAGTTGTGGTTTTTTATTCAGATGGTCAGTAACCCAATACACTAGAGTTCTTTAATTATTACATTTTCTCCAATGTCCAGATTTCACTCCCCTGATTGTTAGGCATTGGGTTCTGGGCACTGCACAGCGGGAATCCCGAGCCTTGCCATTATTGGTCTTCTTATTCCTCTCCGGCCGCAGTGGAGCCTGCTCAGCAGACTCCACGATCCCGGCGTCCTGCCCATACCAGTATTGTGGGTTCGGTTGCTGCTGCCACCTCTGGTCCAGTCATGGCATTGTAGCCTGGCCAGCAGCAAAAGACTCCAGAGTCTAAGTCTTTTCAGTCCACTGAGCATGCTCATGAGATGATCTCCCATTTGGGATCGGGAGTCACATGCTTAGGTCCTTCTCCAGTTCTGATTGGCCAATCAGGAGGATCAGGAACGTTCCGGAAGAGCATGGCTATAAAAGGTTCGCATGGCCGCCCCGCCATGCCCTATGATAGACTCTGAGGCTATAGTACTTAGTGTATGTGTGATGATGGATGAATGAGCCTGGTGACTGACGCATTATAATTCCCCCTCCTTGGATATTACGCATGAGTTAGGGTTAGGAATTAGAGTCAGCCCAGCAGCTCTGACACTGCATAGCGCCGCAGTGTTCTTCATCGTCTTCCTCCAGCGCCTCGGGCGTCGGTCAGTATAGGCCTCCTGGACCACTGCTACCGCAGAGTCCACCTAAGTAACGCCGTGCGCCTTAGGGGCGCTCTCCAGCTCAGTTGTTAGGCTGGTTAGTGGCATCCGTCAGGGCAGACATTGCACCCATACTAAGCGGTGGTTCACACTACCGTGACCTGTGACGTTAACAGGTTGCAGTTGTTCGCGGCTGGTACGTGTTTCGTGAAGTATAGGGGTTCGTGCCTGCTAACACCGGTTCAGTGGTTATCCACCGGTGTCCGGCTTTCTTCTACAACCCGCTCCCTCATTGTTCAGCTGCAGTTGGTCACCTCTGCTCGGTTGGCCCGGGCTGCGAACGCACCTCATATATTATTTCATCTTTATTTATTTGGTGCGTTCCGCCAGCCTATAACACCTGTTACTATGTTGGAAGCTTTACTTCAACATTTTTTCACCACAAGCTGAGAGCATCCTTCATTGTTTGTGTCAGCAACGTAATGAAAGGGTCTGGATCACTTGTTCAGTTTATTAGCTAAGCAATGCCCCTTCTACTTCGTAGCTAACAGATCAAGGAGTTTACTTATTGAATAAATGTCATTTTAATATTTATTTCATAAATTACTAGTACACATGAAAATAAGCAACTTTCCTGGACTAATATTTCACTTTCAATTCACGGGTAAAATTTATGAAGTCAGATTTTCCTATTACTGAGATAAGAGAAGACAGCTGCTGCTCATATGATTCTATGGTGAGAGGGGAGAAGGAGAAGCTAAAGGCAGACACAGAAATTCTGCTGCAAGTTCTCCTGAAAGGACAGTTGCAGAACCCCATAGAACTTTATGAGCACAAACTGCCATGTCCTTTCTCAGAAATGGTATACTATGTATTGACTGAATTTACCTGTGGATTGAGAATTTTGAGAATGAACGATAAGCTCAGGAGAAGAAAGTATCACCTTTTTCTAATGAGATATATTATAAAGTTCCTTATTTTCATATGTAGTGTTGATCTATGAAAAAAAAAATTATATCGATGGTTACTCTTTTGGTAAGGGTCTGAAATAACTAACTGAGCCACACAATAAGCCTCTGTTATAAAGTCACTAACCCAATGAGCAAGAGGAAGCTCTCTGCCTTTGAATGAAAGCTAACAGGCTGAGAGGGGTCCTAAATCAGGACTGTGGTGCAGAGTCCTTAATTAATGTCCAATAGTAAGCTTATTTTCTAGTTGGTAAACATGCAAACAACCTTTTATATCACCGGACATATTATTTTAAAGGGGACATGTCACTAAGTCAAAAGTGGCCAGTTTTTGCATTTATTTATCCCCTTTGCTCCCCTGAGTATTCTGCAGACATTTGCCATATGGTTTTAGAGATATGGGTCTTTTTATTCATAGCCAAGGGGGCGTTGCTTACAGGTTAATTAGGCAGACGAGCCTAAAGACTTACCCCAGAGAATCCTGTGATCAATAACCCATTGGTAAAGACCATAAAAATTGGCAGAAAGTAAAAAGGCCAATATCTCTGAAACAGTATGGCAGGTTTAAAAAAAAAGAAAACCTTCAACAGCGAAAATCAAGTAAGAGCAAAAACGGACCTCTTTTGACCTGCAGACAAGTACTATTTAGATGGACTACATAACTAATATACATATCAATATAAGAAAGGGATTTGAACAATAGGAGTATGAAAGCTGCATAATGCCCTATTTCAAAAAGTAGTACGGTAATAGAAAACGACAAAGTTACCGTATATTGAAAAGAAGGCTGGATGCTTATCAAATGACAAATAGCATTGAGGGATATAATTGAAGGAATGAATGATTCGAAGAAGGGTGAATTTGAAATATATGTATAAAGCGTATATAGCAAATCTGAAATCTGCCACAATGTTTGCTGCAAGTGACAAAGGAGGGACACTATGACACCGTGACCACTGATGTTCTACAATCTTGGTCAGCTACCTGGCATGAACACAAGGCATTTTCTAATTTGGCCTTAAGCATGCATTACATTAGTTTATTTGCTTTGGCAGCAGCTCCTTGGCACTGGTTGCTCCACTAACTTACATGTATATAGTCTCATAATATGTCTAAGAAATGTTATCAGTTAATTCTAGTTTTGCACAGTGTTTTACTTTAAAAAGTATTGTGGACATATATCAGGATTTAAGTTCATAAACCTTTATCCACTCATAACATAAATTTTTACTCTACAGGCCATTTTTTACTCCAAAGTACCTTTCGTGTGTTTGTGTCTCAGTATTCCCATCCTGTGTACTGCGGTTTCTCATTGAACAATATTAATTTTGTTAAAAAAAAAAATTAAAAATTCTGCAATAATAGACATAACAAGAGGCAGTTAATCTGGTTACAAAGGTTAATAAAAATGGTTCCTTTATACAACAATGCTGATACTGCAGAATGGGTATTTATTTTTCTGCATATTTTAATAGTTTTACTTCTCATTGTGTAGCAACTTCGAAATAATGATGACTTTCTTATGTTTCTTATGTTTTTAGCACCTTTATAAAATTATATATTGCATGTAGCATAATACTTCAGTTATTTTATAATATTAAGTCATAAAATTTGCTCTCAAACTAAGTAACACTTAAAAAAATGTAGGAATTGGTTTCCTTTAAGAAAACATTCAAATTTAGGTTAGTTTCATTTCCTTGGTGTCCGCCATAAGTAAGTTAGATGGTTTAAATTATAGGGTTGTTCCACTACATTAACATTGATGACCAATTAATAAGATGGGTCATCAATATCAGATTGATTGGGGTCCGAATGACAGGTCCGACACAGATCAGCTGTTCTCGGTGCCGTTGGCGGCTGCATGTGAGCAGATTCGGTATTGTTCATTCATTTGAATAGGAGTGGATGTGAAGTCTTCAGCAGCAGCAAATAAATGATTAACAGAGCTGTGCTGTTCAGATTCTTCAACTGTTAGTGACAGATCTTAGGAGCCTTTCTGCAGTACCTGGCAGAGGTGAATAAACCGTTGACAGAGTTGTGTTCACCATTGCTTGCACCTGGCTTCCTGAGGACAGAGATCGATAGGAGTGTATGGGGTTGGACCGCCACCGATAAGATAGTGTAGCTGCTTTTAACAATCCTTTTTGGCAATTTTCAAAGGACAGTAAGCTGATCACAGGTTGGCCTACTGCTTCCACCAAAAGCGATGGTTTGATTTTTCTGGGGAACCTGGCAACAAGTATTTCTTTCTCTTTTGCGTCTTTTTCGGAGTAGCGAAGCATTGCACAATGCCTATTAAAATCAATAACTATTTTTATAATATAAAGATCAAGTAGATTTGGCATAATGAAATCTATTTATTACGGTATATCCCTCTATTATTTTTTTTTACCAAATAAGAATAGAAAATAATGCTTAATTATTGTCAAAAACCTAGGCCAGATTTTCTTACAGACTTACGAGCCAAGCACTGTGCATGAACTTACAAAGCTAGAAAATTACAATCATATTTTCTTCTTTTGTGTTGTCAGATTCTTCGGCAGCCATCAAACCACTTCTGTTCTTCACAAGTAGTGACAAAGCTACAGCCACAAATAACACACTTGCTCTATTAAATAAATGAATCTAATTGAATGCAGTCTCTTTGAGAGTGTAGTTCACACATCATGCTTACTATTGATGCGCATATTTTCTGCATTCACATTCAGATTTAAGATATGCATCCAATAATTTTCAATGATCACAGCAGGACATTTACCAGGAAGGGTGACAACAAGAGATGTGTGAATACATTTAAGTGTAATTGAATTTTCTCAAATATTACAAAGATTTGCGTTCACCAAAATGCAGATTTTTTTTTAATTTCACTTTCTCAGGAATTCAGCAAAATTGTAGCCACTAGTTGCCATTTTTCTAAACCGTAAAGGACCATCTTAAGGTTAAAAATTAAAAAAAAATGTTATACTCAACTTACTACTTACATATCTGGTTTCTCCACTCTTCACCGTCACCCTTCCAGTTTCATTGCATCATCTTCCTGTTGCTGCGAGTGCTGAAATCCCCACGTATGTTCAAAGTCACATAGTGACAACATGAGGATTTCTGCGCTTGCGGTGGTGAATAGAATATGCGGCCAGGACCGTATGGTTGACAGTGAGGATTAAGCCCCCATCACACATAGCGATCTTGCTAGCGAGATCGCTGCTGAGTCACAAGTTTAATCTAAGGTAAGGTAGCAAAGGTAAGGTAAGCAGGCAAATTCATACTTTGTCTGATCCGCCCACCTCTATTGATAACTGCTAGATCATTGTCATACAGACTACCCTTTCTGTAATCTGCTATCTTGGTCAGTCCCATAGACTTTGAATAAAGTAGCATCAGATATTCATGACCCCCACCCTAGATGACACAGGAACTCCACTATGGTGATTAGAGGGGATTTCAGTGTGCGTATTCCCAGCAATCTAGCAGGTATCAGCTATTATTCAGATAAATAATAATAACTTATTATAATTAGAACATCAGAAAAAAAGATATATGAGATTATAAGAAAGGTCTGGGCTTTTGTTCAGACGCTGCCACACAAGGGCTCCAGTTGGTATTGGACTATTAAAATTACAAAACTGAGCTGCGATCCTAGATACAACCAATAGACTCAAACAGCTGTGCTTCAAGAAAAGAACATTTTTTTCCTAATCTCAATTACCGTAACTTCTTTATTTCATTGCATAAAAGGTCAATTTATACTGTATGTTCAATATTTTGACATTGTGGGTTTATAATAACAACAAAAAATTAGGAGAATATACATCTGTACCACGCAGGACACTGAATCATGAGATAATACACAGCTAAAGATCTGATGACTACAGATTTATTTGTTGTGTTTCGTTATTTCTGGATTTTTTCTTAATAGTATCATGATATACATATAAAATATGCGCATTACTTATGTTTTTCTATATTCAGGTTTGGAAATCTCTTGGGATGGAGACAGTTTTGTGGAAGTAATGGCAGCCCCTCATCTCAAAGGGAAGTTATGTGGTCTTTGTGGTAACTACAATGGACATAAGCGAGATGATCTCATAGGAAGCGATGGGAACTTCAAGTTTGATGTGGATGATTTTGGTGATTCATGGAGAGTGGAATCTAATGAATTCTGTAACCGCCCTCGTAGGAAGACTTTACCAGAGTTATGTCAAGGGACAGTTAAGGTGAAACTCAGAGCTCACAGGGAATGTCAGAGGTTAAAGTCCTGGGATTTTCAAAGCTGCCATTCAACAGTTGACTACGCCATGTTCTATCGGTAAGTTGCATATACCCTTACTTTTTTCTCTTGTATATGACTTTTAATGTTGCTAATAATTTCTGTTATGGGGTACCTTATTCTTATGTAAACCTTGGCTCCTGCAGAACTTTTGTAAGAAAGAATGAGCACTAATCAGTCAACAAGTGATTGCTTCAGGAACTTCTTGCACCAACTGAACTGTGATAGATTATTCCTGCAAGAATAGATGTTAAAGGGAACCTATCATATCCCCAAGCTCTAATAACCTGCAGCCATACTGTTAATCTGCAGGTTAAAAGAATTACAAAGCCATCCAGCCATCTTACTGAAAGAGCGGTCACTAGGGGAAAATGAACTCTATTCCTTTTGGGAGCTGCTGGCTTTCAGTCATTGAGGCGTGCAGCTACAGTCACCGCTCAGTAGATAGTGAGTGATGGCTCTAAGCACACCCAGGCATGTTAATTAACAGCTCTCTCTGCAGCATATCCATTCATATTGGGCTGTCAATCAAAATTCTGGTGCATGCTTCCAGACGCCGCCTACAGTGGCAGTGAGCAATGACTAGCTTCATGCCTCTGGGACTGAAAGCTGGCAACTCCTGGGAGGAATAAAGTTAATTTTCTCCCAGTGGCCAGCCTTCCAGTAACATGGCCGTGCTTTCAATAATTCAGTCAGACAGCATTATAATGCTATTAACCTGCAGATTAACCATATATCTGCAGGTTTATAGTGTCTGACATGACAGGTTTCCTTTAAGCACTTTGGACAATTTATCTGTTAATCTCACAATTATACAGATAAGGATACACCAATGGAAAATCTCCCAAGTAAATTCTAATATGCACATGAACTTTAATTGGTAAATGTTTGCCAAAATTATATCCTTCTTCCATACAGATAGTGAAATATGATGGAATTCTGTAGTTTTAACTGTCGTAAAAAGCCTAATCAAGCATAGATTTCATTTCAGCTATACAGAAAGAAAATGCATACCCAGTTTCATGTAACTTTGTGATCGCAATCACACACATACCCATTTTGAGAATAATGACAAGCCTGTGCCAGAAATCATTCATATAATCATAATAAACTATGACACTTTTTTTATTTGGGGTTTTGTATGAGAATGATGTTTTTCTTTAGATCCAGGCAAAACCTAGCCCTTTGGTGAGTAGCACAATCATTAGGTGGCTTTCTTTTCAAACATCTATCATTCTTTATTAATTTCAGAACTTTTCCTGCACGAGTTTTCATGGCCGGTATTGTGCTTACACCATGAAGTCCTAAACCCTCCTTCAAAATCCATGTTCTGTCTGAGAAAAACTGTTTGAAATAGGATTTTGGTGTGTCCACGAAGCATTCATGGCTTCCATTACTAGGCAGATTTCCACAAGTCTTGTGTTGACTTTAGAGATGAAAATGTTCATATCGTAATAATTCACCTCAAAAACATTCAGTAGAGTATCACGTTGCTTTTAGGACCTATAGTTATATATTACATCACTTTCCCAAGGAATACTTCCTTGTTTTCACATTAATCTTACTTGGCCACTGACTTACGAGATTTTCATCATTGGCACAATCTAGTTTTTCCTTTATTGCCATAAAAAAGACATGCTTAGCTTTCTTGGAGCAAAATAATGATGGGTAGATGAAAGAATGAAAGCCGTTATGGTTTTTCAATGCCACAGGATATAAGTGGAACGTGCTATAAAAAAGCAGTATAATACTGACATTATAACAAATACTACAACTCATAACATTATCCAAACTTTTAATGAAATGCTAGGTTTCTGTCAGTGGTACCATTTGATTAATGCTATTTGTTTAACTGCTTTGGAAAAGAAAATGTCTCAGGTTTATTTAGCTCCGTTTGGTAACAAGTACCAGTCCTTCCAAAACACGCGCAGTACTGCAGTCCAATTACTTCATGTACGTCTATTTCCTTACTGAAGCTTGCTTCTGGTAAACCTCCGAGTATTAGAGGAGACAGCATCATTTATGCTGTACTAGGTTTCATAGACAATTCTTCTAAGTAATATATTCCAATTAAACATTTTAGCAGGACTAAACAATGATGGCCTAACATAGTTGTTTTGTAGGTCGGAGTCTGACCACCTAGACCACCCATTCATGAGAATTAAAGATGGCACAGTAGCTCATCTGTAAGAGGTTATCTATTATACTGTTAATTGACACTTATTTATCCTAATATGTAAAAATGTACAGAATGTCTATGTATAGTCCTCAATGCTGGTAAGATCTATTCTGTGCGCTGCCGTCCTGGTGAGTTTATGGTATGCATGTGTTCTATAGCATAAAGTGTGAGCCACTAATGGGAGAGCTAAAAGATTCAACTGTATCCTAGATGCTTAAAGGTGTATTAAACTTTTTAAAATGTATAAAAGTATATTTTGTAGTTCAGTGGGGAGCCATGTCCTGAGACTGTACAAGTTCCTCAAACTTCTAAGCTGCAGTGCTCAGCTAATCCATGACCATGCACACAGCAGTGTATTGACCTATTGACTTTCTATTTTACCCCTGTACCGCTGTACCAACATTCATTATTATGTTTTATCTAGTGAAGTGGATACATAAAACCTTTGGTCCTGATGAGCAGGTCTCACTTGCCACGGACAGGTGGTGCTGGTGCAGCAGGGCAGATGAGCTAGTAATGCAGTACTGGAGATTTAGATGAGCTGCTGTAGTGAAACTGGAATAGGAGAATTGGAGGTAGTAGAATTGAACAGAAATTCTGCATTAGTGGACACTTAAATGTAGCAGACTTGTGCAGTGGTATTTCAGTAGTGAAAACCTGGATTTAGCTGCCTAGTAATGGAGACTTAGCAAGAATGCCGACTACTTTTATACTCAGGCAGCATCCTGCCACCTGAGTCAGCATTGAAGAGGACCTGTCTCCAAGTCAAAAGTAGCAAGATTTTCTATTATTTTATTTCAGCAGCTCTCCTGATCATTCTGGTTTTGTGTTGTTTAAATCCACCAAATGGTTTAATAGATATGAGCCTTTACATTTAGTGCTAATTTTTATGATCTTTGCTAGTGATGAGCGAACATACTTGTATAAAATATGTGAGTCCCTGTGGCTCATGTTTTGGCGCTAGACAGCAGCAACACATATGGGGATTGCCTGACAAATGGGCACTCCATGTATGTGTTTTGTGGCTGTCTACCACCAATGCAGCCGCAGGGACTTGAATATATTATACGAACATGACCAAGAAACTCGCATAACATCCGAACATGCTGGTATAACACTTTATCCGAGCATGTTCGCTCATCACTAATCTTTACCAAGGGTGCGTTGTACACAGGGTATTATACAGAGTAGCTTAGATGTGCTCTTAGAGAATCCTGTGAGCAACGTCCACTTGGCACTAAAATAAATAACACTTATCTCTGGTACTATATGGTAGATTTAGGCTATGTTCCTACGTATGCAGAAAATTTCTGCATGAAAACCGGACTCCTTCCCAGAAAACTCGCGTTTTTTCCTGCCTTTTTTTGCGCGTTTTCCGTGCCTTTTTTGCGCAAAAAACGTGCTTTTTTTATGCGCTTTTTCAGTGCGACTCCAGATACATAGAAGATAGCTAAAAACGCGGACCTTTCCACAAAATTAATGAGCATGCTGCGTTTTTTTCCGCAAAGCGTTTTTTTGCAGGAAAAACTGCATCAATATGCACAAAAAGTGCAAAATGCATTAAAATGAATGGGATGCTTCTTTTGAGCAATTTTTAAGCATTTTTGCTGGTAAAAATGCTTAAAAAACACGCTTACGTGGGCACACAGCCTAAAAGAGAAGAAAAAATTGAATATTCTGTGGACCAGCAGGAATAAATTAAGAGCCAAAACTGATCACTTTTTTCCTGGTGAGAGGTCCTCTTTAAATGACACTCCACCATGACAATTTTGAGACAACCCAAAGAAATGATAAAGAGGATCCAGGTGATAGAGAGGCACGAAGCAGCACTCAACAATGGAACCAAGGATAGGTGGGGAACACGTAAAGCATAACCGCCGTTATCATTTTTACTTCACAATTCAATAGTGCACATGAAAATAAGAAATTTTGTAATATATCTTATCAGATAAATTAGCTTCTTTCTCTGCCAGAATTGATTGGTCATTATCAAACTTCTCAATTTGGAGTTAAAATTTGTATTTAGTGAAGACAGACTCTCCCATTACTGAGATAGGAGATGGCGACTGCTACGGATACACTTATAGATAGATGATAGGAGGGAGGAACTAGAGGCACTGATAAGATACATAGAATCTTATCAGTGCCAACTGCTACCTCCTATCTCAGTAATGGAAAGTCTGTCTTCACTGAATACAAATTTTAACTCAAAATTGAGAAGTATGATAATGACTAATCAATTCTGGCAGATTTCTCTGAGATATATTAAACAGTTGAATATTTTCATGTGCACTATTAATTTATGAAATATAAATTATGACAATGGTTACTCTTAAGTATTAGCTGAACCACTGTGCCCCATGGGGGTTTTAGCACCCAGACTCCCACGATCTATAGTGCTTTTAAGAGATTACAAGACACCATAACAAACATCAAATCTAAGCTAAGGGCCCATCACACATAGCAATATCGCTATAACGTCACTGGTTTTGTGACGCAGCAGCGATATCGCTAGCGATATCGCTATGTGTGATACTTACCTCCGACCGGCTCCCCCGCTGATTGGCCTGGGCCGTTTCTCATCGTCAGCTTCCTGCTGGGCTTCCTGCTGTGGAGACGAGCGACTGGTGGACACGGGTGGAGGACGTCTTCATCACCTCGTCTGACAGGTAAGTAGCGACCCCCGACCCCTGCTATGTCGCTGGTGAGATCTGCCTGTGTGGCAGCTCACTAGCGACCACTTAGCGATGCACCAGCGATCCTGACCGCGTCATATCGTTGTCGGGATCACTGGTGCATCGCTAAGTGTGACGGTACCTTTACAGTATAATTTACGGTCACTTGCATGAGAGTAGAGCAAAAAAACAACAAAAGCAGGCAAAAAAAGAAAATGTACAATGAATAAACCGAGCAGGTAGCAGGTAGTAACTAACACATTTTTTAAAGAGTTTTAAAAAATACAACTCAAGATCCCTTCTTCTAGCACAGCAGAGAGCCACTAAGAAACAGTAATTTCTATGAGGGATGTTTTTAGTGATATCCCGAGCAGGTAACTCTATGTAGAAAACTCACAATCTCTCCAGTTTGATATTAAGGCTATGTTCACACTGTGCTTTTTTGTTGCTTTTATTTTTTTTACTGCAAATTAAAAGCTGCATTTTATATTTCCTGCAAAAGCTATGAAATTTCAGAAATCTAATTCACGTATGTTTTTTTTTTTTCTGACTTAACTGGAAAACTGCTATGTTTTTTAAAGGGAACCTGTCAACCCCCCCAGGCGTTTTTAAGTAAAAGAGCCACCTTGTGCATCACTAATGCTGCATTCTGTCAAGGTGGCTCTTTCACACTGCGGGGCTGAGAATCTTGGGCATGCGCAGTAGTTCTCTGCGGCTCTCATGCCAATATTCCCAGGCCCGCAGTGTGAATAAATCATAAGCGACTGCGGGGTGGGATCTCTGGCAGCGTGTCCATACAGGTGCGATAGCCAGGCCATGAAGTGATGTGAGAGAACGGGCAGCGCTAACTGAGCATGCCCAAGAAAATATATTACAGTGCAGGCGCCAGCATTTGAATTGAACACAGAGGAGGCGGAGCAAAGACTTAAGGAGGAAATGAATGATGGATGCGAAGCATTGGTGTCAGAGGGGGAAAGACCTGCCCCCCGGTCAAAATTCTGGTATGTCTGACTAATTTTAAAACCGCTTATTTCGGCGGTGGAAGGGACGCTAAATAAAAGAGCCACCTTGACAGAATGCAGTATTAGTGCTGCACAAGGTGGCTCTTTTACGTGTCAGGGTTTCCTGCTTTTTTGGTGCAGAAAACTCAGGAACAACAGGCACTAAACTGTATCAGCATGCATAAGATACAAATGTACCTGAAAAATGTAGCAAAAAAAATGCATTAAAAAACACAGCAAAGCCTGCTTTTTTAAGCAACTTGTTTTCTGTCAAGAGTATAGGTTTTGTATTGAGAAAAAAAAACACAGCAAAAATGCAACGTGTGAACATAGCCTAATTGTTTCACTGTTGTATTGTGTTCAGCAGTGGTTGGGTTATTATCAGCTGCACCTGAAAACCTGTCATATACTGTAGGTCTACTCCTAGATTACTGTCCTAGTGTGTAACACATACCGGCCCTCATAGGCAACAATGACTTCATGTGAACACGTTTAGTGCTGTAATTCACACACGTAATGTTTTAGTAGACACAGGGGAAGTGTAGAAACAGCTGCTGTATTTTTTGTCTGAGATTACATTTCTCCAATGTAATACTTGTGAAGATGTTCTACAAGTTTTTACATTATCACCATATGGGAGCAGATAGTTAAATGTGAGTGAGCATTAAAGGAAACAGTCTTGACAGATGTGGATGCTTAAGACACATCCTGACAATGAATGTTGTATCTACTGTGAATCATATCGTATCAATTAGAGCAAAAAATGATGTTAAGAAAACATACCACCATGCTTTGCCCTCCTACTAGGTAACATCACATGGTATGATAAGAATGTGCAATGTACAACCATATAAGAGGATGTTTCCAACTATCCACAAATGTTATATTCAGTATCTTGACGCTTCCTGCTAACTAATGGATTAATAACAAGAAAACTTGATCACAAACTGAGTTTCAACGTGACCGTTCCTCAGATTTACAGACGAGTAAACTAATCTCATTTTTACTTAAGTTAATACATCTTTTATGTTTTTGCATTTTTTTAATTAACAACCATTCAAAAAATAATAAATAAATGAACAGGGAATAGTCAGGTAAGCACTACTCAGAGTGCTCTGATGCTACAATAAATATGGCCAACCGCCCACTATGTTAACCAAGTAAAGTGCTAGTGCTACAATATATATGGCAGTCAGCTCACAGACTTACATAGAATATGAAGTCACGCTGCCCCAGCCTGCCACCCCTACGCGCGTTGCGCCACAGCTTCTTCAGGAAGCATAGAGCCATATATAGTAGCTCTAGCGAACTTTACTTAGTGGGTGGTTGGCCATATTTAATGTAGAATTAGAGCACTCTGAGTAGTGTTTACCTGACTATTCCCTGTTCATTTATTTATTTATTATTTTTTGAATGGTTTTTAATTGGACTGGGAGGTGTCTCGTTCTATAGGCTACATTGCGTCTATTTTTCGGCTATTTTTATGTGTTACATATGATGTACTTATTGTTTATTTCTGCCCTGTGTCACCTGCTTTGGCAGTGTTGCTCTGTTTTTTCTAATTTAATAAAATGTATTTTAGCCTTTAAAACTCATATTTTTCCAGTGTGATTTGATTGAGTCACAGGAATTTTTTGTGGTTGCATTGTGCAGTAAGTTGTTATTCTGAAGAGGTGTGGCAGTGAAATTGAATATTTCAATTGAAAATAGCATAAGATTCAACCGACACTATCAAAAAAATCTCGTTCTCTGTTAACTGGGACACACCCCATGACTAATGGGATCTCGTGGTGCTCAACTCTGAGAAATGAATTGCAATAGTCTTCATAGAGATAAGAAAAAGTGGCAACAGGTCCTACCTGAAGCGTTAGTAGTATGTGAAATGGCCATCATCCTCATTGCTACCCTCACCCTCCTGCAGCTAGTTTTTAATTAAGGATTGATTTTATGGGATGGTGAGTGCCACTCTTTTCCTTATCTTCATGAAGACTGGAAATTGAACATTTGTTGTCAGGTTACCCAATAAATTGTAGCTTAACATTTAAAGGGGTTCTCTTGTCTTAAACTACAAGTCTGCAGTCACTCTTTGTGAATCCTCACATTGTGTGCATGACCCGCTTTGAGGATTTTCCCGTGATTTTGTCAGGAGCAGTAGTCATGGGATTGCAACTCCAAGCCATATTCCAACTAGATGGCCGGGGCCTCTCTCAATGCAAGTGTATTAAGTCAGGCTGGAAACAGTCTAGTCAGGATGGATATTCTTCATCAGGTTAGGAAAAGCATCAGATGTTTCTCTTGTCCTGATGAAGAAGTCTATAATACTTCGAAAAGCGTTGACTAAATGAAGAAAAAACGCATGTACTTTCTGTCTGGGTTTGGATCTATTATATGCAATACCAGGAGCGCAGATTATCCCAAAATCTCCTTATCCGCGATGATGTTGAGGTCATAGCTCTGTGTGGGCCACAAAATTGCAAGAATGCAATTGTTTGTAATATCTTTGTATATTGAAACAGAAAGATTTCCACTTCACTAAGCCAATACCTGATAAACAGTCTTTTAGCATTATTGGTACTTCACCAAACTTTGCAGTTGGTACATTGCCATTATTCAGATAATTTTCTTTTAGACTTCATCAAATCCAATCTTGTCTATCAGAGTGCCAGCTAGAGAAGTATGATTTATCACTTCAAGGAAAATGTTTCCATTGCTCCAAAATCCTTGGAAAACCATGCTATGAAGCTCCCAGTTCACACTTTTAGTGTTGATGTTGATGTCAGAGGAGGTGTGGAGCTCTGCAGTTATTTATCTAGTCAGTGAAGCTTTGGTGCATTTTACACATAAGATTCGTCAGCACTCAGTGACCCCCGCTCTGTAACTTTACGAGGTATGTCACTACATGAGTGACTTTCTGTGGTTCTTAAAAACTTTCATTTATCAATAATAACGTTCATATGGTAATATTAAGAAATATTTAGGAGGGAGGAGATTTCACAAACTGACTTGGTACACCAGTGGCACCCTATTGTTGAACCACATTGCCCTCAGTAGGGCATAACAAAGTACTATTAATGCGCATGACCCGGGAGACGCTAAAGAGCACCGATAACCTGGAAGTAAAGCCGATACATGACCATTACAGCACTGCAAAGTACGCCTGCACAGGAGCGCGATTAGGAGACATTGTGTGGATGATATAATAGAACACATCATCTACATGAAGCAGGGAAAGAGGACAGCATTTGTGCCTAGAGAGGGGGTGCAGTATCAAGATCAAAGATGTCCATCGGACTGGACTGCGCCATATGGGGGCATTATAAAAGATATTTTTGGAGCTATACACAGGGCGTTGGAGATTCATATACATCTTGCTAAAATACTCTTTAACAAGTGGAAAAGGTGGTGGCTAGAGTTGAGCGAAACGGGTCGAAAAATTTCAAAAGTCGCCGACTTTTGGCAAAGTCGGGTTTCATGAAACGAAACCCGACCCTAGGATGAGGTCGGCCACGAGGTTGGCGACTTACCCGCCAAAGTCGCGTTTCAAAAGTTTGTTTTGTGCTCTTTTTCAGCCAATCAGGATCCACGGACACTGTGGGCAACGTGATGACATAGGCAGGGGTCACCACCATCTTTCAGAAGGGCATGCAAGTGATTGGCTGGCTTTGGTGGGCGTCACAGGGGTTATAAAAGGGCGTGCAAGCCGACCGCCATCTTACTTCTGCCGATCTTAGCATAGGGAGAGGTTGCTGCTGCTGATTCTTTAGGGAGAGCTTTAGGCAGGGAAGAAGAAAAAAAAACTGCTTCTGCTGCTAGCGATTTTGCCTGTACAACACACCAGTCACTGTGTGTGCAGTGCAAGGGGAGGCTATATTGTGGTGGATCAGCGGTGTTGGTTGTTAGGCTGCCTTCTAAGGCTTCCTGACAGCTGCATTGCTGTTTACCCACTGCTCTGCAAACTGCTTTTTTAAAAGCAATCCCAATTTTTTTTTTGTCCTGCTGAGGTACTGAGCGTGCATTTTTTCACACCATACAGCGGTGTACGCTCCTCACACAGTACCGTGTAATGGCTGTTATCACAGCCACAGTGAAGCTATCTGCGTGTCACTCTGTGAGAATAAGTCGAGGACATGTTCCATTCTTACAGACCTGCACCTACTAGTTTTGTCTAGCTTTCAAACAGTTAAATATATTTGCTGTTTGATCACATTCAAAACTATAGAGAGACAGCGTGTGTCAGTCCGTATACTTAAAAAACACGGAGCTTGACAATTTTACGTACACCGGACAGCCGTGTACGTGCACGCTCCTCTCAGTACCGTGTAACGGCTTTCATCACGGCCACAGTGAAGCTATCTGTGTGTCACTCTGTGAGAATAAGTCGAGGACATGTTCCGTTCTTACGGACCTGCACCTACTAGTTTTGTCTAGCTTTCAAACAGTTAAATATATTTGCTGTTTGATCACATTCAAAACTATAGAGAGACAGCGTGTGTCAGTCCGTATACTTAAAAAACACGGAGCTTGACAATTTTACGTACACCGGACAGCCGTGTACGTGCACGCTCCTCTCAGTACCGTGTAACGGCTGTTATCACGGCCACAGTGAAGCTATCTGTGTGTCACTGTGGAAGGATAAGTGGAGGACTTGTTCCGTTCTTACAGACCTACACTCTAGGGAGATTCCTATTCTGCCCAATTCTACATACACCTTGTAGTTTGTGATACACTAGCCAATTTCTGCCTGTGACATAGCGCTCTGATATTCAGTGGGCCTCACACAATCCAAAAGTGTCCAGTGTCCACTAGTGTGTGCAGAAATTCAAAATCTCTGTGATCCTGTAGTCACTTTTTTCACACCTGTGCCATCGAGCCTGTGACATAGCGCTCTGATATTCAGTGGGTCTCACACAATCCAAAAGTGTCCAGTGTCCACTAGTGTGTGCAGAAATTCAAAATCTCCCTTATCCTGTAGTCACTTTTTTCACACCTGTGCCATCGAGCCTGTGACATAGCGCTCTGATATTGAGTGGGCCTCACACAATCCAAAAGTGTCCAGTGTCCACTAGTGTGTGCAGAAATTCAAAATCTCCCTTATCCTGTAGTCACTTTTTTCACACCTGTGCCATCGAGCCTGTGACATAGCGCTCTGATATTCAGTGGGCCTCACACAATCCAAAAGTGTCCAGTGTCCACTAGTGTGTGCAGAAATTCAAAATTTCCCTTATCCTGTAGTCACTTTTTTCACACCTGTGCCATCGAGCCTGTGACATAGCGCTCTGATATTCAGTGGGCCTCACACAATCCAAAAGTGTCCAGTGTCCACTAGTGTGTGCAGAAATTCAAAATCTCCCTTATCCTGTAGTCACTTTTTTCACACCTGTGCCATCGAGCCTGTGACATAGCGCTCTGATATTCAGTGGGCCTCACACAATCCAAAAGTGTCCAGTGTCCACTAGTGTGTGCAGAAATTCAAAATTTCCCTTATCCTGTAGTCACTTTTTTCACACCTGTGCCATCGAGCCTGTGACATAGCGCTCTGATATTCAGTGGGCCTCACACAATCCAAAAGTGTCCAGTGTCCACTAGTGTGTGCAGAAATTCAAAATCTCCCTTATCCTGTAGTCACTTTTTTCACACCTGTGCCATCGAGCCTGTGACATAGCGCTCTGATATTCAGTGGGCCTCACACAATCCAAAAGTGTCCAGTGTCCACTAGTGTGTGCAGAAATTCAAAATCTCCCTTATCCTGTAGTCACTTTTTTCACACCTGTGCCATCGAGCCTGTGACATAGCGCTCTGATATTCAGTGGGCCTCACACAATCCAAAAGTGTCCAGTGTCCACAAGTGTCTGCAGAAATTCAAAATCTCCCCTGTCCTATAGACACCTTGTACCTTGTTTTACATTACTATATAGTTTGTTGGATTTTGTCTACATTTCTACCAAAAATGAGGAAGGCTGGTGGAAGAGGCCGTGGAATTGGGCGGGGGTTGGCAGCTGGTAATGATGGTGTTGGTGGTGGATCTGATGGTAGTGGCAAAAGCAAAATAGGACCGAATGCAGGAGGTGTTGAGCCTGCGTCATCGTCTGGCTCCACAAGGCCTCGAAGGCTTAGTTTTCTAGGAGTTGGCAAACCACTTTTAAAGCCAGAGCGTCAGGAAAAAGTTTTGTCTTACATTGCTGACTCAGCCTCCAGCTCTATCGCCTCCTCTTCTGAAGTTGTAAAAAATAAAAGCACTGAGTCGTCATTGGAGGCTCATGTTCATGAACCACACCTTTCCTTGTGTCCTTCACCCCAACCAAGATTGAAGGATGACGCAGGCCATACTACTGATTACTCCATGGAGCTGTTTTCACATACCATGCCTGGATTATCAAGTGAAATGGTGAATTACCCAGGCCAAGATGAATCTGACATGGAGTGCACTGATGCACAGCCGCTGATAGATGATTCTGCTGGTACATTCACTCAGAGCACTACATTGTCCTTGCAGTGTACAGAGCCAAATTCTGACCCTGATGAGACTCAGGTGCCCCTTCCCGCACACTATACCACCATACACGGTGACACAGAGGAAGGTGCACATGACATTGAAGAGGAGATGATGGATGACCCAGTTGTTGACCCAGATTGGCATCCATTGGGGGAAGTGGGTGCTGCTTCCAATAGCTCAGATGAGGAGCATCCACAGCAGACATCGACATCGCAACAGCTGTTATCTGGCAGGCCCGGAGCACTCCAAAGACAGGTTCCAAAAATCAAAAGAGTTGCTGGACAGCTTGTCCAGAGGGTCAAAATATCACAGCATGCTAGGCCGCAAAATGTCTGCCAAAGTAGGAAGAGTGCAGTGTGGCACTTTTTTGAACAAAATCCTCATGATCAGGCCAAGGTTATCTGTAAGAAGTGCGCAAAGACCTTTAGCCGAGGGAAAAATCTGAAAAATTTGAATACCAGTTGCATGCTTAGACATTTAACCAGCATGCACTTGCAAGCGTGGACACAACACCAAACCTCAAGTGCCACATGTGCAACTGATCACAAAGAAGGTAGTCAGCAACGCTACATTGTTTCCCCCACTGTAAGCCCACCGGTTAGCACAGCAGCAAATGTTGAGGTGTCGTTGCAAGGCCACAGCAGTCAGGGAATCCCACTGTTATATCAACGAAATACTGAATCTAGGCCATCAGAAAGAACACCAACTCCATCACCATCATCAACCCTCTCTCAGTCCGCCCTGTCCACCGCTACTTCCACCATATGCAGCTCTCAAGTCCAGCTCACCCTCCCAGACACTATGAGAAGGTCAAGAAAGTACTCAGTCTCTCATCCGCGTACACTGGGTTTGAACGCCCACATTGCCAAACTAATCTCGTTTGAGATGATGCCCTTTCGGTTGGTGGAAAGAGCAGCTTTCCGCGAACTCATGGCCTATGCACTACCACGCTATGACCTACCCAGTCGCCACTTCTTCTCTCGCAAAGCCATCCCAGCCCTCCACCATCATGTAAAAGACCGCATTGTCCATGCACTCAAGCAGTCAATGAGTGGAAAGGTGAACCTCACAACTGATGCATGGTCCAGTCGGCATGGCCAGGGCTGTTACGTGTCCATCACTGCGCACTGGGTTAATGTGGTGGATGCAGGGTCCACAGGGGACAGCGGTGGTGGGACAGTGCTGCCTAGCCCACGGTATAGGAAACAGTTGGCTGTAGGCGTTCGACCCTCCTCCTCCTCCTCCTCCTCCAGAAGCGAAAGCTCGTCCACAGAGCGCAGTCGTACGAGCACTCCATCTGCAGCTGCCACTTTTGCACACGAGGTGTCCCCCTATCGAGCAGCTAGTGGAAAGCGTCAGCAGGCTGTGTTGCAGATGATGTGTTTGGGCGACAGACACACCGCCGAGGTGCTGGCCGAGTGCTTGAAGCGACAAACTGAGTCATGGCTGGGCAGTGTACATCTTGAGGCAGGCAAGGTAGTTAGTGATACGGCCGTAATTTTGTGGCAGCCATAGCCCTTTCAAAACTCAGCCACATACCTTGCTTGACTCACACCTTGAACCTGGTGGTGCAGTGCTTCCTCAAAAATTATCCGGAGTTAACAGCCCTGCTCCAGAAGGTGCGAAGACTGTGCGCGCACATCCGCCGGTCGCCTGTACACTCCGTTCGTATGCATAAGCTGCAGCGATTGCTCCACCTTCCCAACCACCGCCTCATTATCGACATTGCAACAAGGTGGAACTCCAACCTGCACATGGTGGAGCGGCTGTGCGAGCAGAGGCAGGCCATAATGCATTTGTGGGAGGATACACGGCCAGGCACTTTGAGAGCAGACATGGAGTTGACAGGTGTGCAGTGGTCGAAGCTGAAAGACCTCTGTAAAGTCCTTCAGTGTTTTGAGGAATGCACACGGCTGGTAAGCGCAGACGACGCCATCCTAAGCATGAGCATCCCACTTATGCGTCTGCTCATGCAAACTTTGACGCACCTTAAGGAGCAGGCGTCTGCAGCCAATGTTGATGAGGAGGAAGAGGAGGGAATCCTTGATGACATTCAGCCATTGTCTGCTCAGGGACCTCTCCTGGACGAGGTGGAGGAAGAAGAGGAGGAGGAGGATGATGATGGGGATGATTACTTAGGGGAGGAGGATGCATCTCGTGGGGCAAGTGAAAATGTTGGCGTGGCAAGGTCTGGTACAGGGTTTGTGCGTGACTGGAGGGATGTGGATTTGCCAGAAAGTGCTCCTCCAACCAGCACTCGCAGTGCATCATTGACACCGGGAACATTGGCCCACATGTCAGATTATGCCTTGCAGATCCTAAAAAGGGACCCCCGCATTGCCAAAATGATGAACGATGACGACTACTGGTTGGCCAGCATCCTGGATCCACGTTATAAAGGCAAATTACAAAACATTATGCCACAGGAGAACCTTGACCTAATATTGGCTAATAAACAAGCAACTCTGGTAAATCGGTTGCTTGAGGCATTCCCAGCACACAGCAGCGGTGATGGTTCTCACGCGAGCCGTACGGGCCGGGGGCAGCTTGGCAGAGGTGTTCATGGTGCACACAGCAGAAGTGGCGTTGGAGACAGGGGTTTCATGACAATGTTGTGGACTGATTTTTCAAGTACCGCTCACACAACTGGTAATACTGCATCGATGGAAAGTGACAGGAGACAGCAGTTGTCAACTATGGTTACAAACTACCTTTCCTCCCATATCGATGTTCTCCCACACAGGTCATTCCCCTTTGACTATTGGGCCGCTAAACTGGACACCTGGCCTGAATTGGCACAATATGCCTTACAGGAGCTCGCTTGCCCAGCTGCAAGTGTGCTATTGGAAAAAGTCTTCAGTGCAGCTGGATCAATCCTGACAGAAAAAAGGACCCGTCTGTCAACCCAAAATGTGGATGATCTAACCTTCATTAAAATGAACCATGCATGGGTTTCCAAGGATTTTGTCCCACCTTCCCCTGATGACACATAGGGTGACAGAAAAATGGCTTGCTTTGGTCCACCTCTTCCTGGGACTTGACCTATTTCGCCTTTTGCATCAGCTGAATGTCCAACATCAACATATGCCACTTTCTAAAACTCCCTAACTGTGCTGCCTCCCCCCCCATGGCCGGGGTCACCACCTAGCGCACGACACCACAGTGAGCCTAAAACCGTCTGAGCCTGCCTCCTGATGTATAGACATATATTTTGAATGTGTACGCTATCCATACATGTTATCCGGGGATACGGTACCCTTTCTCACCTTTGTGCAATCACGTGTAATCCATACTGGGCGTGAGAACGGCTTGCGAGCTGTTAAGCAAGCTACAGCACCTGTGGTTTGCACACGTAAGTTTTTCATTTTTTCAGGAATGACGGTTAGGCCTAATTCCGGAACTGCGGTTGACCTGCACTTACTGAGAAATCATCGTTCGCGGGTAATAATTATAATCAGTGATCCCCATCACTAACGTTGTTCAGCGGGTTATCTGCACCTGTAAGCGACAAACTCTGGCCTTTTCAGTGTAGCGCACATGCAGCCACGGACATGTAAGGGCATGACACACCAGTTATTGGCCAATCTCATGTGCCAGAGCCTCACGTGTCCCTCTAGTAAGCCGGATTCAGACCGCGGGGCATGACGGAGTCTCGTTCGTTAACGGAATTAAGCTTGTAATGTGTGCATCTGTTCTGTAGCTGGCATGGTTGAGGTTTCCCAGGTGGAGTCGAATTTAACCGTAGGCTCCACTCCTGGTGGTGCCCTTCTGGACATTCCTTTAAGGTTCAGCTTTGCAACCATACTGCCCACGTAAAACAAACACTTTGCCTTCATGAACGCTGTTTGGAGGGTCATGACTCGTGGGAATAACGCCGCCCAATCAGTTAACCTGCTAGAGAGATCCTTCGTTGCTCCCAAGCATGACATCACACTCCCTAGGAGGAAGGTAATGCCACTGTGGCGACCGTTCTCCTGGGGGCGACACAAGTGCACTGATGCCCAGCCACTGCTCGATGAATCTGCTGGTACATTGACCCAGACCACTACATTCCCCTCGCACGCTACACGGCCTGAATCTGACCCTGATGAAACTCAGGTTACCCTTCCCATATACAGTTCCATCTTACACGGTGACAAAGAGGAAGCTGCAGATGAAAGTGCAGGTTCGGCCCACCCGCCATCAGACACACCACTGTACTATCAGGGGCCCTGTGCCAGTGCCATCGCCAACGAGTGGGCCCCCCCTGCTTGCTCAGGATCACAGCACTTGCAAGGTTGAAATACTGTGCAGTGAGATGGAAGATGGGGACGACGAGGAGTCCAGACTAGTACAGGGATTCCCTAGCGAGGAGACTTATTTGATTGTTTTCAATGTTGGGACAGCAATTTTTGGGGAGCACTATACTCTGGAGAATGATAGATGGGGCCCACCATACACTGGAACATTCCAAAGGTGGACATCAGACACTGGAGCAGCATTTACAGGGCCCATTATACACTAGAGCATTAGAAATGGGGCCCATTATGTTTGGTGCATTATTTGGGCCCATAAAACAGAGGAGCTTCATCCATGGGGACCAACATATACTGTAGCATTATGTGGAGCTCATCATATACTGTTTCAAACATTATATGGGACCAATGATTCTGTATGGAGAAATAGATGGGCCTCGTCATGAGATGTAAAAAGTGAAGTATTTTTCATTGTACTATACCGCTATTTCTCTGCCGTATCGGAGCATGATGAGTTGTGGTATGTGTTAAAGGGGCGCTCTTTCACCCAGGGCACATGAAAACCTGGAGCCAGCCCTAACCCCCAACAACTTTAGCCAAATAACCCCCCATTTTTCAGTGCGTAACTAGTATTATGAAGTTAATTAAGGTTGACAAGCTTAAGTAAGAAGAATTGATGCTTTTGACATTCAAATGGGCACTGTAGGTGTGTTTCCTGTCCTCCTCTCCCTGCCGACTTTTATTCCCCATTGACTTACATTGGGTTTCGTGTTTCGGGACGACCCCGACTTTTCCCTATAATCGGCTGATCTTGCTCGACCCGACTTTTGGAAAAGTCGGGTTTCACGAAACGAAACTCGACCCTAAAAAAACAAAAGTCGCTCAACTCTAGTGGTGGCAGGTTTCCTTTATGAAGTGTGAACCAATATTTTTTCCATATGGTTTATTAATACTTTAAACATAAAGGGATATTTCCATCTCCCAGATCCTATTCCAATATGTAGTAGGTGTAATAATATTGGAATATGTTTGGTGCAAGAACTCCATTCCTGTCTATGATTATTTAGTTGCTAGATTTGTATGCTGTTTGTAAAGTTTAAAAAAAACTCCCAGAGGCTCATACAAGGAGAGCATGTGACAGGATTTCCTGTTTTTGTGTGTCTGTGTATGAGAGAAGCAGCCTGCTGTAGATGATGCACACATACAGTTGTGGCCAAAAGTATTGACACCCCTGCAATTCTGTCAGATAATACTCAGTTTCTTCCTAAAAATGATTGCAAACACAAATTCTTTGGTATTATCTTCATTTAATTTGTCTTAAATGAAAAAAACACAAAAGAGAATGAAGCAAAAAGCAAAATATTGATCATTTCACACAAAACTCCAAAAATGTGCCAGACAAAAGTATTGTCACCCTCAGCCTAATACTTGGTTGCACAACCTTTAGCCAAAATAACTGCGACCAACCGCTTCCGGTAACCATCAATGAGTTTCTTACAATGCTCTGCTGGAATTTTAGACCATTCTACTTTGGCAAACTGCTCCAGGTCCCTGATATTTGAAGGGTGCCTTCTCCAAACTGCCATTTTTAGATCTCTCCGCAGGTGTTCTATGGGATTCAGGTCTGGACTCATTGCTGGCCACTAGAGTTGAGCGAAACGGGTCGAAAAATTTCAAAAGTCGCCGACTTTTAGCAAAGTCGGGTTTCATGAAACGAAACCCGACCCTAGGATGAGGTCGGCCACGAGGTCGGCGACTTACGCGCCAAAGTCGCGTTTCAAAAGTTTGTTTTGCGCTATTTTTCAGCCAATCAGGATCCACGGACACTGAGGGCAACGTGATGACATAGGCACGGGTCACCACCATCTTTCAGAAGGGCATGCAAGTGATTGGCTTGCTTTGGGGGGCGTCACAGGGGGTATAAAAGGGCATGCACGCCGACCGCCATGTTACTCATGCTGATCTCAGAATAGGGAGAGCTGCTGCTGCTGATGATTTTGTAGGGAGAGCGTTAGGCAGGGAAGAAGACACCAAAAACTGCTTCTGATGCTAGCGATTTTGCCTGTACAACACACCAGTCACTGTGTGTGCAGTGCAAGGGGAGGCTATATAGTGGTGTATCAGTGGTGTTGGTTGTTGGGCTGCCTTCTAAGGCTTCCTGACATTCCTGCATTGCTGTTTACCCACTGCTCCGCAAACTGCTTTTTTAAAAGCAATCCCAATTTTTTGTCCTGCTGAGGTACTGAGCGTGCATTTTTTCACACCATACAGCGGTGTATGCTCCTCACACAGTACCGTGTAACGGCTGTTATCACAGCCACAGTGAAGCTCTCAGTGTGTCACTCTGTGAGAATAAAACGAGGACATGTTCCGTTCTTACAGACCTGCACTCTAGGGAGATTCCTATTCTGCCCAATTCTACATACACCTTGTAGTTTGTGATACACTAGCCAATTTCTGCCTGTGACATAGCGCTGTGATATTCATTGGGCCTCACACAATCCAAAAGTGTCCAGTGTCCACAAGTGTGTGCAGAAATTCAAAATCTCCCTTATCCTCTAGTCACTTTGGTCACAGCTGTGCCATCGAGCCTGTCAAATAGCGCTCAGATATCAGTGGGCCTCACACAATCCAAAAGTGTCCAGTGTCCACAAGTGTGTGCAGAAATTCAAAATCTCCCTTATCCTCTAGTCACTTTTGTCACAGCTGTGCCATCGAGCCTGTCACATAGCGCTCAGATATTCATTGGGCCTCACACAATCCAAAAGTGTCCAGTGTCCACAAGTGTGTGCAGAAATTCAAAATCTCCCTTATCCTCTAGTCACTTTGGTCACAGCTGTGCCATCGAGCCTGTCACATAGCGCTCAGATATTCATTGGGCCTCACACAATCCAAAAGTGTCCAGTGTCCACAAGTGTGTGCAGAAATTCAAAATCTCCCTTATCCTCTAGTCACTTTGGTCACAGCTGTGCCATCGAGCCTGTCACAAAGCGCTCAGATATTCATTGGGCCTCACACAATCCAAAAGTGTCCAGTGTCCACAAGTGTGTGCAGAAATTCAAAATCTCCCTTATCCTCTAGTCACTTTGGTCACAGCTGTGCCATTGAGCCTGTCACATAGCGCTCAGATATCAGTGGGCCTCACACAATCCAAAAGTGTCCAGTGTCCACAAGTGTCTGCAGAAATTCAAAATCTCCCTTATCCTCTCGTCACTTTTGTCACAGCTGTGCCATCGAGCCTGTCACATAGCGCTCAGATATTCATTGGGCCTCACACAATCCAAAAGTGTCCAGTGTCCACAAGTGTCTGCTGAAATTCAAAATCTCACTTATCCTCTAGTCACTTTGGTCACAGGCACAGCTGTGCCATTGAGCCTGTCACATAGCGCTCAGATATCAGTGGGCCTCACACAATCCAAAAGGGTCCAGTGTCCACAAGTGTGTGCAGAAATTCAAAATCTCCCTTATCCTCTAGTCACTTTGGTCACAGCTGTGCCATCGAGCCTGTCACATAGTGCTCAGATATTCATTGGGCCTCACACAATCCAAAAGTGTCCAGTGTCCACAAGTGTGTGCAGAAATTCAAAATCTCCCTTATCCTCTAGTCAATTTGGTCACAGCTGTGCCATCGAGCCTGTCACATAGCGCTCAGATATTCATTGGGCCTCACACAATCCAAAAGTGTCCAGTGTCCACAAGTGTGTGCAGAAATTCAAAATCTCCCTTATCCTCTCGTCACTTTTGTCACAGCTGTGCCATCGAGCCTGTCACATAGCGCTCAGATATTCATTGGGCCTCACACAATCCAAAAGTGTCCAGTGTCCACAAGTGTGTGCAGAAATTCAAAATCTCCCTTATCCTCTAGTCACTTTGGTCACAGCTGTGCCATCGAGCCTGTCACATAGCGCTCAGATATTCATTGGGCCTCACACAATCCAAAAGTGTCCAGTGTCCACAAGTGTGTGCAGAAATTCAAAATCTCCCTTATCCTCTAGTCACTTTGGTCACAGCTGTGCCATCGAGCCTGTCACATAGCGCTCAGATATTCATTGGGCCTCACACAATCCAAAAGTGTCCAGTGTCCACAAGTGTGTGCAGAAATTCAAAATCTCCCTTATCCTCTAGTCACTTTGGTCACAGCTGTGCCATCGAGCCTGTCACATAGCGCTCAGATATTCATTGGGCCTCACACAATCCAAAAGTGTCCAGTGTCCACAAGTGTGTGCAGAAATTCAAAATCTCCCTTATCCTCTCGTCACTTTTGTCACAGCTGTGCCATCGAGCCTGTCACATAGCGCTCAGATATTCATTGGGCCTCACACAATCCAAAAGTGTCCAGTGTCCACAAGAGTGTGCAGAAATTCAAATTCTCCCTTATCCTCTAGTCACTTTGGTCACAGCTGTGCCATCGAGCCTGTCACATAGCGCTCAGATATTCATTGGGCCTCACACAATCCAAAAGTGTCCAGTGTCCACAAGTGTGTGCAGAAATTCAAAATCTCCCTTATCCTCTAGTCACTTTGGTCACAGCTGTGCCATCGAGCCTGTCACATAGCGCTCAGATATCAGTGGGCCTCACACAATCCAAAAGTGTCCAGTGTCCACAAGTGTCTGCAGAAATTTAAAATCTCCCTTATCCTCTCGTCACTTTTGTCACAGCTGTGCCATCGAGCCTGTGACATAGCGCTCAGATATTCATTGGGCCTCACACAATCCAAAAGTGTCCAGTGTCCACAAGTGTGTGCAGAAATTTCAAAATCTCCCTTATCCTCTAGTCACTTTGGTCACAGCTGTGCCATCAAGCCTGTCACATAGCGCTCAGATATCAGTGGGCCTCACACAATCCAAAAGTGTCCAGTGTCCACAAGTGTCTGCAGAAATTCAAAATCTCCCTTATCCTCTCGTCACTTTTGTCACAGCTGTGCCATCGAGCCTGTCACATAGCGCTCAGATATTCATTGGGCCTCACACAATCCAAAAGTGTCCAGTGTCCACAAGTGTCTGCTGAAATTCAAAATCTCACTTATCCTCTAGTCACTTTGGTCACAGGCACAGCTGTGCCATCGAGCCTGTCACATAGCGCTCAGATATCAGTGGGCCTCACACAATCCAAAATTGTCCAGTGTCCACAAGTGTGTGCAGAAATTCAAAATCTCCCTTATCCTCTAGTCACTTTGGTCACAGCTGTGCCATCGAGCCTGTCACATAGCGCTCAGATATTCATTGGGCCTCACACAATCCAAAAGTGTCCAGTGTCCACAAGTGTGTGCAGAAATTCAAAATCTCCCTTATCCTCTAGTCACTTTTGTCACAGCTGTGCCATCAAGCCTGTCACATAGCGCTCAGATATTCATTGGGCCTCACACAATCCAAAAGTGTCCAGTGTCCACAAGTGTCTGCAGAAATTCAAAATCTCCCCTGTCCTATAGACACCTTGTACCTTGTTTTACATTACTATATAGTTTGTTGGATTTTGTCTACATTTCTACCAAAAATGAGGAAGGCTGGTGGAATAGGCTGTGGAATTGGGCGGGGGTTGGCAGCTGGTAATGATGGTGTTGGTGGTGGATCTGATGGTAGTGGCAAGAGCAAAATAGGACCGAATGCAGGAGGTGTTGAGCCTGCGTCATCGTCTGGCTACATAAGGCCTCGAAGGCTTAGTTTTCTAGGAGTTGGCAAACTGCTTTTAAAGCCAGAGCATCAGGAAAAAGTTTTGTCTTACATTGCTGACTCAGCCTCCTCTTCTTCAGTTGTAAAAAGTAAAAGCACTGAGTCGTCATTGGAGGCTCATGTTAATGAACCACACCTTTCCTTGTGTCCTTCACCCCAACCAAGATTGAAGGATGACGCAGGCCATACTACTGATTACTCCATGGAGCTGTTTTCACATACCATGCCTGGATTATCAAGTGAAATGGTGAATTACCCAGGCCAAGATGAATCTGACATGGAGTGCACTGATGCACAGCCGCTGATGGATGATTCTGCTGGTACATTCACTCAGAGCACTACATTGTCCTCGCAGTGTACAGAGCCAGATTCTGACCCTGATGAGACTCAGGTGCCCCTTCCCACACACTATACCACCATACACGGTGACACAGAGGAAGGTGCACATGACATAGAAGAGGAGGTGATGGATGACCCAGTTGTTGACCCAGATTGGCATCCATTGGGGGAAGAGGGTGCTGCTTCCAATAGCTCAGATGAGGAGCATCCACAGCAGACATCGACATCGCAACAGCTGTTATCTGGCAGGCCCGGAGCACTCCAAAGACAGGTTCCAAACATCAAAAGAGTTGCTGGACAGCTTGTCCAGAGGGTCAAAAGATCACAGTGTGCTAGGCCGCAAAATGTCTGCCAAAGTAGGAA
The DNA here is from genome assembly GCF_039654945.1 of Dendrobates tinctorius. Lineage (NCBI taxonomy): Eukaryota > Metazoa > Chordata > Amphibia > Anura > Dendrobatidae > Dendrobates > Dendrobates tinctorius. The sequence continues at coordinate 36,710,819 of NW_027361829.1, forward strand.
GAGTGCAGTGTGGCACTTTTTGAACAAAATCCTCATGATCAGGCCAAGGTTATCTGTAAGAAGTGCGCAAAGACCTTTAGCCGAGGGAAAAATCTGAAAAATTTGAATACCAGTTGCATGCTTAGACATTTAACCAGCATGCACTTGCAAGCGTGGACACAACACCAAACCTCAAGTGCCACATGTGCAACTGATCACAACAAAGGTAGTCAGCAACGCTACATTGTTTCCCCCACTGTAAGCCCACCGGTTAGCACAGCAGCAAATGTTGAGGTGTCGTTGCAAGGCCACAGAAGTCAGGGAATCCCACTGTTATATCAACGAAAGACTGATTCTAGGCCATCAGAAAGAACACCAACTCCATCACCATCATCAACCCTCTCTCAGTCCGCCCTGTCCACCGCTACTTCCACCATATGCAGCTCTCAAGTCCAGCTCACCCTCCCAGACACTATGAGTAGGTCAAGAAAGTACTCAGTCTCTCATCCGCGTACACTGGGTTTGAATGCCCACATTGCCAAACTAATCTCGTTTGAGATGATGCCCTTTCGGTTGGTGGAAAGCGCAGCTTTCCGCGAACTCATGGCCTATGCACTACCACGCTATGACCTACCCAGTCGCCACTTCTTCTCTCGCAAAGCCATCCCAGCCCTCCACCATCATGTGAAAGACCGCATTGTCCATGCACTCAAGCAGTCAGTGAGCGGAAAGGTGCACCTCACAACTGATGCATGGTCCAGTCGGCATGGCCAGGGACGTTACGTGTCCATCACTGCGCACTGGGTTAATGTGGTGGATGCAGGGTCCACAGGGGACAGCGGTGGTGGGACAGTGCTGCCTAGCCCACGGTATAGGAAACAGTTGGCTGTAGGCGTTCGACCCTCCTCCTCCTCCAGAAGCGAAAGCTCGTCCACAGAGCGCAGTCGTACGAGCACTCCATCTGCAGCTGCCACTGTTGCACACTAGGTGTCCCCCTATCGAGCAGCTAGTGGAAAGCGTCAGCAGGCAGTGTTGCAGATTATGTGTTTGGGCGACAGACACACCGCTGAGGTGCTGGCCGAGTACTTTCAGCGACAAACTGAGTCATGGCTGGGCAGTGTACATCTTGAGGCAGGCAAGGTAGTTAGTGATAACGTGCGTAATTTTGTGGCAGCCATAGCCCTTTCAAAACTCAGCCACATACCTTGCTTGGCTCACACCTTGAACCTGGTGGTGCAGTGCATCCTCAAAAATTATCCGGAGTTAACAGCCCTGCTCCAGAAGGTGCGAAGACTGTACACTCCGTTCGTATGCAGAAGCTGCAGCGATTGCTCCACCTTCCCAACCATCGCCTCATTATCGACATTGCAACAAGGTGGAACTCCACCCTGCACATGGTGGAGCGGCTGTGCGAGCAGAGGCAGGCCATAATGCATTTGTGGGAGCATACACGGCCAGGCACTTTGAGAGCAGACATGGAGTTGACCGGTGTGCAGTGGTCGAAGCTGAAAGACCTCTGTAAAGTCCTTCAGTGTTTTGAGGAATGCACACGGCTGGTAAGTGCAGACGACGCCATCCTAAGCATGAGCATCCCACTTATGCATCTGCTCATGCAAACTTTGACGCACCTTAAGGAGCAGGCTTCTGCAGCCAATGTTGATGAGGAGGAAGAGGAGGAGGGAATCCTTGATGACATTCAGCCATTGTCTGCTCAGGGACCTCTCCTGGACGAGGTGGAGGAAGAAGAGGAGGAGGGGGAGGATGATGGAGATGATTTCTTAGGGGAGGAGGATGCATCTCGTGGGGCAAGTGAAAATGTTGGCGTGGCAAGGTCTGGTACAGGGTTTGTGCGTGACTGGAGGGATGTGGATTTGCCAGAAAGTGCTCCTCCAACCAGCACTAGCAGTGCATCATTGACACTGGGAACATTGGCCCACATGTCAGATTATGCCTTGCAGATCCTAAAAAGGGACCCCCGCATTGCCAAAATGATGAACGATGACGACTACTGGTTGGCCAGCATCCTGGATCCACGTTATAAAGGCAAATTACAAAACATCATGCCACAGGAGAACCTTGACCTAATATTGGCTAATAAACAAACAACTCTGGTAAATCGGTTGCTTGAGGCATTCCCAGCACACAGCAGCGGTGATGGTTCTCACACGAGCCGTACGGGCTGGGGGCAGCTTGGCAGAGGTGTTCGTGGTGCACACAGCAGAAGTGGCGTTGGAGACAGGGGTTTCATGACAATGTTGTGGACTGATTTTTCAAGTATCGCTCACACAACTGGTAATACTGCATCGATGGAAAGTGACAGGAGACAGCAGTTGTCAACTATGCTTACAAACTACTTTTCCTCCCATATCGATGTTCTCCCACACAGGTCATTCCCCTTTGACTATTGGGCCGCTAAACTGGACACCTGGCCTGAATTGGCACAATATGCCTTACAGGAGCTCGCTTGCCCAGCTGCAAGTGTGCTATCGGATAGATTCTTCAGTGCAGCTGGATCAATCCTGACAGAAAAAAGGACCCGTCTGTCAACCCAAAATGTGGATGATCTAACCTTCATTAAAATGAACCACGCATGGGTTTCCAAGGATTTTGTCCCACCTTCCCCTGATGACACATAGGGTGACAGAAAAATGGCTTGCTTTGGTCCACCTCTTCCTGGGACTTGACCTATTTCACATTTTGCATCAGCTGAATGTCCAACATCAACATATGCCACTTTCTAAAACTCCCTAACTGTGCTGCCTCCCCCCCATGGCCGGGGTTACCACCTAGCGCACGACACCGTGCGAGTGCCGTTGCCCTGGACAGGTGGGTAGGCCTACTCTTGGGCGCGGGCACTGGCACAGGGTCCTTCATAGTGCAATCAAGTGTCTCTGACGGTGGTGGTGCACACCCGCCATCAGACACACCGCCGTTCTATGAGGGGCCCAGTGCCAGTACCGATGCCCACGAGTGGGCCCCCCTTGCTTGGGCAGGGTCCCAGCATTTGCAATCTTTACCTCTCCCTGCTCCTCCGCTGTGTAGTCTGGGCCGTCAAATCCATACTGTGCCTGACACCGTCTGAGCCTGCCTCCTGATGTATAGACATATATTTTGAATGTGTACGCTATCCATACATGTTATCTGGGGATACGGTACCCTTTCTAACCTTTGTGCAATCACGTGCAATCCATACTGGGCCTAACACCGTCTGAGCCTGCCTCCTGATGTATAGACATATATTTTGAATGTGTACGCTATCCATACATGTTATCTGGGGATACGGTACCCTTTCTAACCTTTGTGCAATCACGTGCAATCCATACTGGGCCTAACACCGTCTGAGCCTCCCTCCTGATGTATAGACATATATTTTGAATGTGTACGCTATCCATACATGTTATCTGGGGATACGGTACCCTTTCTAACCTTTGTGCAATCACGTGCAATCCATACTGGGCCTAACACCATCTGAGCCTGCCTCCTGATGTATAGACATATATTTTGAATGTGTACGCTATCCATACATGTTATCTGGGGATACGGTACCCTTTCTAACCTTTGTGCAATCACGTGCAATCCATACTGGGCCTAACACCGTCTGAGCCTGCCTCCTGATGTATAGACATATATTTTGAATGTGTACGCTATCCATACATGTTATCTGGGGATACGGTACCCTTTCTAACCTTTGTGCAATCACGTGCAATCCATACTGGGCCTAACACCGTCTGAGCCTCCCTCCTGATGTATAGACATATATTTTGAATGTGTACGCTATCCATACATGTTATCTGGGGATACGGTACCCTTTCTAACCTTTGTGCAATCACGTGCAATCCATACTGGGCCTAACACCATCTGAGCCTGCCTCCTGATGTATAGACATATATTTTGAATGTGTACGCTATCCATACATGTTATCCGGGGATACGGTACCCTTTCTAACCTTTGTGCAATCACGTGCAATCCATACTGGGCCTAACACCGTCTGAGCCTGCCTCCTGATGTATAGACATATATTTTGAATGTGTACGCTATCCATACATGTTATCTGGGGATACGGTACCCTTTCTAACCTTTCTGCAATCACGTGCAATCCATACTGGGCCTAACACCGTCTGAGCCTGCCTCCTGATGTATAGACATATATTTTGAATGTGTACGCTATCCATACATGTTATCTGGGGATACGGTACCCTTTCTAACCTTTGTGCAATCACGTGCAATCCATACTGGGCCTAACACCGTCTGAGCCTGCCTCCTGATGTATAGACATATATTTTGAATGTGTACGCTATCCATACATGTTATCTGGGGATACGGTACCCTTTCTAACCTTTGTGCAATCACGTGCAATCCATACTGGGCCTAACACCGTCTGAGCCTGCCTCCTGATGTATAGACATATATTTTGAATGTGTACGCTATCCATACATGTTATCCGGGGATTCGGTACCCTTTCTAACCTTTGTGCAATCAAGTGCAATCCATACTGGCCCTAACACCGTCTGAGCCTGCCTCCTGATGTATAGACATATATTTTGAATGTGTACGCTATCCATACATGTTATCTGGGGATACGGTACCCTTTCTAACCTTTCTGCAATCACGTGCAATCCATACTGGGCCTAACACCGTCTGAGCCTGCCTCCTGATGTATAGACATATATTTTGAATGTGTACGCTATCCATACATGTTATCCGGGGATTCGGTACCCTTTCTAACCTTTGTGCAATCAAGTGCAATCCATACTGGCCCTAACACCGTCTGAGCCTGCCTCCTGATGTATAGACATATATTTTGAATGTGTACGCTATCCATACATGTTATCTGGGGATACGGTACCCTTTCTAACCTTTCTGCAATCACGTGCAATCCATACTGGGCCTAACACCGTCTGAGCCTGCCTCCTGATGTATAGACATATATTTTGAATGTGTACGCTATCCATACATGTTATCTGGGGATACGGTACCCTTTCTAACCTTTGTGCAATCACGTGCAATCCATACTGGGCCTAACACCGTCTGAGCCTGCCTCCTGATGTATAGACATATATTTTGAATGTGTACGCTATCCATACATGTTATCTGGGGATACGGTACCCTTTCTAACCTTTGTGCAATCACGTGCAATCCATACTGGGCCTAACACCGTCTGAGCCTGCCTCCTGATGTATAGACATATATTTTGAATGTGTACGCTATCCATACATGTTATCCGGGGATTCGGTACCCTTTCTAACCTTTGTGCAATCAAGTGCAATCCATACTGGCCCTAACACCGTCTGAGCCTGCCTCCTGATGTATAGACATATATTTTGAATGTGTACGCTATCCATACATGTTATCTGGGGATACGGTACCCTTTCTAACCTTTGTGCAATCACGTGCAATCCATACTGGGCCTAACACCGTCTGAGCCTGCCTCCTGATGTATAGACATATATTTTGAATGTGTACGCTATCCATACATGTTATCCGGGGATACGGTACCCTTTCTAACCTTTGTGCAATCACGTGCAATCCATACTGGGCCTAACACCGTCTGAGCCTGCCTCCTGATGTATAGACATATATTTTGAATGTGTACGCTATCCATACATGTTATCTGGGGATACAGTACCCTTTCTAACCTTTGTGCAACCACGTGCAATCCATACTGGGCCTAACACCGTCTGAGCCTGCCTCCTGATGTATAGACATATATTTTGAATGTGTACGCTATCCATACATGTTATCCGGGGATACCGTACCCTTTCTAACCTTTGTGCAATCACGTGCAATCCATACTGGGCCTAACACCATCTGAGCCTGCCTCCTGATGTATAGACATATATTTTGAATGTGTACGCTATCCATACATGTTATCTGGGGATACGGTACCCTTTCTAACCTTTGTGCAATCATGTGCAATCCATACTGGGCCTAACACCGTCTGAGCCTGCCTCCTGATGTATAGACATATATTTTGAATGTGTACGCTATCCATACATGTTATCCGGGGAAACGGTACCCTTTCTAACCTTTGTGCAATCACGTGCAATCCATACTGGGCGTGAGAACGGCTGGCGAGCTGTTAAACAAGCTACAGCACCTGTGGTTTGCACACGTAAGTTTTTCATTTTTTCAGGAATGACGGTTAGGCCTAATTCTGGAACTGCGGTTGACCTGCACTTACTGGGAATCATTGTTCGCGGGTAATAATTGTAATCAGTGATCCCCATCACTAACGTTGTTCAGCGGGTTATCTGCACCTGTAAGCGACAAACGCTGGCCTTTTCAGTGTAGCGCACATGCAGCCACGGACATGTAAGGGCATGACACACCAGTTATTGGCCAATCTCATGTGCCAGAGCCTCACGTGTCCCTCTAGTAAGCCGGACTCGGACCGCGGGGCATGACGGAGTCTCGTTCGTTAACGGAATTAAGCTTGCAATGTGTGCATCTGTTCTGTAGCTGGCATGGTTGAGGTTTCCCAGGTGGAGTCGAATTTATCCGTAGGCTCCACTCCTGGTGGTGCCCTTCTGGACATTCCTTTAAGGTTCAGCTTTGCAACCATACTGCCCACGTAAAACAAACACTTTGCCTTCATGAACGCTGTTTGGAGGGTCATTACTCGTGGGAATAACGCCGCCCAATCAGTTAACCTGCTAGAGAGATCGTTCGTTGCTCTCAAGCATGACATCACACTCCCTAGGAAGAAGGTAATGCCACTGTGGCGACCATACTCCTGGGGGCGACACAAGTGCACTGATGCCCAGCCACTGCTCGATGAATCTGCTGGTACATTGACCCAGACCACTACATTCCCCTCGCACGCTACACGACCTGAATCTGACCCTGATGAAACTCAGGTTACCCTTCCCATATACAGTTCCATCTTACACCGTGACAAAGAGGAAGCTGCAGATGAAAGTGCAGGTTCGGCCCACCCGCCATCAGACACACCACCGTACTATCAGGGGCCCTGTGCCAGTGCCGTCGCCGACGAGTGGGCCCCCCCTGCTTGCTCAGGATCACAGCACTTGCAAAGTTGAAATACTGTGCAGTGAGATGGAAGATGAGGACGACGAGGAGTCCAGACAAGTACAGGGATTCCCTAGCGAGGAGACTTATTTGATTGTTTTCAATGTTGGGACAGCAATTTTTGGGGAGCACTATACTCTGGAGAATGATAAATGGGGCCCACCATACACTGGAACATTCCAAAGGTGGACATCAGACACTGGAGCAGCATTTACAGGGCCCATTATACACTAGAGCAATAGAAATGGGGCCCATTATGTTTGGAGCATTATTTGGGCCCATAAGACAGTGGAGCTTCATCCATGGGGACCAACATATACTGTAGCATTATGTGGAGCTCATCATATACTGTTTCAAACATTATATGGGACCAATGATTCTGTATGGAGAAATAGATGGGCCTCGTCATGAGATGTAAAAAGTGAAGTATTTTTCATTGTACTATACCGCTATTTCTCTGCCGTATCGGAGCATGATGAGTTGTGGTATGTGTTAAAGGGGCGCTCTTTCGCCCAGGGCACATGAAAACCTGCAGCCAGCCCTCCCCCCCACAACTTTAGCCAAATAACCCCCATTTTTCAGTGCGTAACTTGTATTATGAAGTTAATTAAGGTTGACAAGCTTAAGTAAGAAGAATTGATGCTTTTGGCATTCAAATTGGCACTGTAGGTGTGTTTCCTGTCCTCCTCTCACTGCCGACTTTTATTCCCCATTGACTTTCATTGGGTTTCGTGTTTCGGGACGACCCCGACTTTTCCCTATAATCGGACGATCTTGCTCGACCCGACTTTTGGAAAAGTCGGGTTTCACGAAACGAAACGCGACCCTAAAAAACCAAAAGTCCCTCAACTCTACTGGCCACCTTAGAAGTCTCCAGTGCTTTCTCTCAAACCATTTTCTAGTGGTTTTTGAAGTGTGTTTTGGGTCATTGTCCTGCTGGAAGACCCATGACTTCTGAGGGAGACCCAGCTTTCTCACACTGGGTCCTACATTATGCTGCAAAATTTGTTGGTAGTCTTCTGACTTCATAATGCCATGCACACAGTCAAGCAGTCCAATGCCAGAGGCAGCAAAGCAACCCCAAAACATCAGGGAACCTCCGCCATGTTTGACTGTAGGGACCGTGTTCTTTTCTTTGAATGCCTCTTTTTTTCTCCTGTAAACTCTATATTGATGCCTTTGCCCAAAAAGCTCTACTTTTGTCTCATCTGACCAGAGAACATTCTTCCAAAACGTTTTAGGCTTTATCAGGTAAGTTTTGGCAAACTCCAGCCTGGCTTTTTTATGTCTCGGGGTAAGAAGTGGGGTCTTCCTGGGTCTCCTAAAATACAGTCCCTTTTCATTCAGATGCCGACGGATAGTACGGGTTGACACTGTTGTACCCTCGGACTGCAGGGCAGCTTGAACTTGTTTGGATGTTAGTCGAGGTTCTTTATCCAACATCCGCACAATCTTGCTTTGAAATCTCTTGTCAATTTTTCTTTTCCGTCCACATCTAGGGAGGTTAGTCACAGTGCCATGGGCTTTAAACTTCTTGATGACACTGCGCACGGTAGGCACAGGAACATTCAGGTCTTTGGAGATGAACTTGTAGCCTTGAGATTGCTCATGCTTCCTCACAATTTGGTTTCTCAAGTCCTCAGACAGTTATTTGGTCTTCTTTCTTTTCTCCATGCTCAATGTGGTACACACAAGGACACAGGACAGAGGTTGAGTCAACTTTAATCCATGTCAACTGGCTGCAAGTGTGATTTAGTTATTGCCAACACCTGTTAGGTGCCACAGGTAAGTTACAGGTGCTGTTAATTACACAAATTAGAGAAGCATCACATGATTTTTCGAACAGTGCCAATACTTTTGTCCACCCTCTTTTTTATGTTTGGTGTGGAATTATATCCAATTTGGCTTTAGGACAATTCTTTTTGTGTTTTTTCATTTAAGACAAATTAAATGAACATAATAATACCAAAGAATTTGTGTTTGCAATTATTTTCAGGAAGAAACTGAGTATTATTTGACAGAATGGCAGGGGTGTCAATATTTTGGCCACAACTATAGAGACAAACACATTTGATTTATTCCTGATCTATTAAGCATATTGTTCCTGTATGTTCATGAATAAACAAGTTCTGTTGTCACACTCTTGGAGAGTATCCTGAATAATCAGCTGCCAACAATTAATATTAGCAAATACCTCCAATTACAAATGTAGCATAGTTCTTCTGATTTCACATGTCACTTCCTCATGAGCAGGCATTGCAGGATCTTAGATGTCTATGGCTACGACCACTGGCAACTAGCTAACTAACTGTCATTATACCAGTGCTCATTGTTCTGTCCCCATATGAGGTGAATGGAGGTGTAGTTGAGTGGGGCTGGGAGAGATTCCTACCTTCCGTTTCCTCGATACAGAGCAGACAGGACCATTGTTGCTGTTTTGCTGTTCATGCGTCCGGAGAGATGATACACAACAGATATTGTGAAGTCCAGACTTGTTTATTGGAAATCTGGACATACAGCATATGATTGGTAATTTAGTACTTCTCCAGAAATGCAGATGTAACAACCCAGGTGGTACAGCAAGATGTGTGCAGCAAGGTATGCAGCAAGATGATTCAGCAAATCTAGCAAATTGTGAGTGGTCAAAAAACTGATGCCTTCCACAGCCTGGTAAGCGTGTCTCTCCCAGGTGAAAAGGAAACTAGTAATGGCCACCGGCAGGAAGAGAAGGAGTCATCTTACCTGGAAGTGGGAGGCATGTACTAGAATTAATTAGCTGCTCTCTGCTATACAGAAAAGGACAGCAGGTGGCAGCAGACCAAATGCAAAACTGAATACAAAGAAAGGTAACATAACACAATTATATAAGCATACAATCATAACCTTAGATGGAACAGCAAACTCCCCGTCTGAAATTCCGTAAGGGATTTCACTATATTAATGTTTTTTGTTTAAGTAAAGTTCAATAACCTAGAAAGGAAACACAAATATGCATGCAATAACAACAACTTCAAAACGAGGTAGATGACAGTCAGTTCCTGAGACAATCCAATGGTACCCATCTTCGGATCGGAGAAGCCGCACTAGGCCAAGCTGTCTCCGACCCAACGGTAATCCAATGGACGAAGTAGTAGGGCAGTGTTCTGTTCGTGGTTCAGCCTACTGGAATGTTCTCAAATGGTAGTGATTTATGGCAAACGTGCCAACCGTGACAGTCTTTGTCTCCACGTGAGCTGTGATAAGATCTCGCAATGTGGACTGACCTTGCTACAGTCTTAAGAAGTTTCATCCCATTGGAGAAGTATTTGAAGCGCTGGCAACCGAGGCTGGAAGTTGGTTTAGTGTTCGTCGCCAAAGCACTGACCTCGGAGTGGACTTCTGGATCACCATCCGGATCCTGGATGCTGAAGACTTCCTGGACACATTCACTTCCCTTCTGTTCCAACAGAAACTTAGGACCTGAAAGCCAAGAAGAGTTAGCAAAGGACCTTATAGACATAGGTCTAGTGGCATGGTCAGCTGGATTAAGTTCAGATGAGATATAGTGCCATTGTTCAGGCTTGGAAGACCTCCTTATTCTCTCGATGCGGTTACTGACATACATGTAGAAGCCCCTTGTTTGGTTGCAGATGTAACCTAAGACAACCTTACTGTCACTGTAGTATTGTACGTCGTCTATGTTGGTGTCAAGCTTGTGCTGTATAAAGTCTGCGAGTTCTACTGCAAGCACGGTCGCACAGAGTTCAAGTCTGGGAATAGTGTGATCAGGCTTGGGAGCCAACTTAGCCTTGCCGAAAACGAACCCAACATGATCTTGATTGTCGGGACCCGTCACCTTCAAGTAGGCGACAGCTGCAGTGGCTTCTGTGGATGCGTCTGAGAACACATGGAGTTCCGTCCTAGTGCTGGCCACAAGTGTGGTTCTGGCGTAGCATCTTGGTATATGGATTTCATCCAAGGCACACAAAGACTGCTTCCAGGTTTCCCATTTTGGTTCCTTATCAGGAGGTAGTGGGGTATCCCAGTCCTTGACGGTTTCGGAATGCTGTCTCAGAAAGGATTTACCTTGTATGGTAATTGGTGTTACGAACCTCAGTGGGTCGTACAAGATATTCACCACTGACAGGGCACCACGTTTAGTGAATGGTTTGTCTGCACAGTTGATTTGGAAACTGAAAGTATCAACTGACAGTTTCCACCTGAAGCCTAAGCTTCTCTGCACAGGTGGACAGTCTGGTCCAAGGTCTATGTCCTTGAATCCTGGTGCGTGGTCACTTGAATCAAAGGCTCTCATGACAGCCAGGCTGTTTGAAGCAATTTTGTGCAATCTAAGCTTAGCTTAGTTCAGCATACCTTGGGTCCTCTTCAGTAGATCGATAGCAGCTTCTTCTGTGGGTAGAGATTTTAGTCCATCATCCACATAGAAGTCTTTCTCTACAAAGTCTCTGGCATCTGTTCCATATTCAGCCTCTCCTTCTTATGCGGTTCACCGCAGGCCATAGGTTGCCACTGCGAGGGAAGGGCTGTTCCCGAATACGTGCACCCTCATGCGATTCTCCACCATCTCTTTGCTGGGGTCATTGTCCTTGTACCATAGGAACCTGAGGAATTTCCTGTGGTCCTCTCTGAGTATGAAACAGTGGAACATCTGTTCAATGTCGGCGGTGTTGGCGATGGGCTCTTTCCGGAACCTCATCAACACTCCTACTAGGTTGTTTGTAAGCTTAGGACCCGTGGGGAGGACATCGTTGAGAGATACGCCTTGATGTTTGGCGCTTGAGTCAAAGACAACTCTAATTTGCTTAGGTTTCCGTGGATGATATACTCCGAATGAGGGTAGGTACCAGCACTTCTCGTTTTCCTTTAAGGGAGGTGCTGGCTCTGCATGGTTATTCTGGAATATCTTGCTCATGAAGGTGACAATGTGTTCTTTCATCTCCGGTTTGTTGCTAAGTGTGCGCTGGAGAGAGTTGAATCTGGACAAGGCTTGTTCACGATTGTTTGGGAGTCTTACCCTGGTAGCTCGGAAGGGTAGGGGAAAAACCCAGTGATTGGTCTCGTCCTTAAGGAACTCATTGTCCATTATCCTGACAAATTCCTTGTCTTCCATTGACGGGGCTACTTTGTTGTCATCCTTAGTTGAATGAAACACCGATCTTCCCAAGTCGTCTGCATACGGAGAAGTAATGACATCAGGCAGCTGTACTGGATCTGGAGGCTTCTTTCACCTCGTAGTGATGAGGGCATGGTTTGCAGAGAGTAGCTCGTCCGTCTCTGCGTACATAAGTCTTAAAGGAATCGACTCTTGTTCGGTCCAAGCACACATTTCCTATGATTACCCACCCCAAGTAGAGTCTCTTTGCGTAGGGGGCGTAGTCAGAACTGTTCACACTGTTCACTCTTGGCGGACCTTATGTATCCTTAAATTGTCTCTGCCGAGCAGAAGTAGGATTTTAGCATCTGAGTCCATAGGTGGGATAACGCTGACTAGGTGCCTTAGGCGTGGTTGGTGGAGCGCAGCTTCTGGGGTAGGGATCTCATCCCTTTGGTCGGGTATTTGATCGCATTCGATTAGCGTAGGTAAGGGTATTTCTACGCCTCCGTTGACAGGAGAAGCAATGAAACCTTGTGCCCTCCTGCCGCTGGTCTCTATGCGGCCTGAGCAAGTATTCAGAGTATAGGGCGTTGCTGGTCCCTTGATTCCAAAGGCTTCAAAGAACTTAGGTCCAGCTAGGGATCGAGTGCTCTGATCGCCAATGATGGCAGACATTTTTACTGCCTTCTCTGGTTGCACTTCTGGATAAACTCTGATTAGGCATATCCTGGCACAGGATTTATCACTTTGGCTCTCCCCACATACTTCTGAGCATGAGCAGGAGACAGCCGTGGTAGAATTGGTGTAATTCTGTGGCTCCCCGCTATGGCTTGTAGCTGGACTAGAGGTAACTGCAACTGCTGGATCGCTGGTGGCTGAGGTTGGATGCAAAGCTGAATGGTGTTCGTCACTAAGAGAGGCCGTACTGGGCCGCAGGCCTTAAAAGGGAGGCCGACATGACAGGGTTGAGTGGGAATATAGTGAGCTGGAATTAGGGATTAGGATGGTACTACGGAGTTAATGTATTTGGATAAGGTGGGGGCTGGTGCTGGGATGAGGGGGAGGCGGGGTCAGAGCTGGAGTAGGAGCTATCATTCTAAAGACAGTGACCATCTTAGTGTGGCAACCATTTTAGGTTCCCCCACATAGTGACAAGAAGCTGCGGGGTTTTTCCTGAAGAATCTGAATTATGGAGGTGGAAACAATGCTCCAACAACTGATGTATGCTGAGGAGTTGCAGGGTGCTGGCTGGATGCAAACTACATCTACTACTACATAAACTTGCTACAGGGAGCTGTAACCGGGTCACCTCATGCACTGCAGGATGGATGTCGGCCGCAGGAAGCTAATTCTCCAGCATACCTTAGTCCGCAGGTCCCCTTCTGGTTCGGCACCGCATCAGGAGCCCCTACTGGGACCCTCCGGCTCGTGGTGTGAGCTGTAAGCCTGCAGCTCACGTTACGAGAACCGGGAGGAATCCGATTAGGCGGTGGGGCCTGCAGCGGAGGACGAGTCGGCCTCCCTCTCTACATCGTCACAGAAGGCTTACGGTCCGGGTGCGGCGGACGCCCTGTCGAGTGGCAGATCTGCTCAGCATGGTCAGGAGGATACGGTGAGAGGGACGGGTGCCTGGTACGCCGGCCCCTCAGTGAGGATACCATCGCGTGCGGCAGCCGGCCGGCACCACCCATTCAGCAGCAGAAGGGGCACTTCAGCAAGATGGCGGGCAGTGTCAGGCTGGCCCGGGGGAAAAGAGCAAGGGGGAGCCTGATGGAACATGCAGGCAGCAGATCGATCACCAGGATGGCGTGAAGCATTAGGACACCGCAACATTTCGGGGACCAGCACGAATCGATTCAACCGGATTCAGGATCTGCGGCTGCTGGGATCACAGCACCCAGGCAGCCAGGTGAGACTGATCATTTTGTCTTTACTCTTAACCCCTTTGCTAGCCTTTTATGAGTGTATGTGTGAGAAATTTTGTTTTATTAAGGGGGGCTAGCAGAGGCATGATATTTGTATTGCATGGGCTACAGAATTTTGTCTGGTTATAGGGATCCGGGACTCCTCAAGGCAGGGTAGCACCTTCCGCAGCAAGGCTGGGTAGTGCTTAGGATAGGTGTTTTTTAAGGCGATATGAGTGGATGAGATACATACATCCAGTTCAGCATGAAGTGCAGCCTGATAGTGAAGGCAGGAGGCGAGGAGGAAAGTGTGGATTCATTGCTATTAGATGAGTATGCTAAGGGTGAGGTTTGGGTATGAGGGGACTTTGGGGGTGCACTTGGGGTAGGGGACATGATTTGGAAAGGACAATATGTTGAGATATTTTCATTGCTTCAAGTGGAACGTTTTTAATTTAGACAAGGTGAGGTGAGGAAAAAAAGGGTTCATTTAATTTGGAGAATCTTCTCTAATGGGTACAGTTATCCGCTATACTAGCTATCGTTATTTACGAAAGGTCCCCGGAGAACTGCTTGGGATTTGTGGTTACATGGATATGATTGGTGAGGGTTTTGTATCTTTTTTTTTTAGGTTAAATATGTTGAGCAGTTCCGACAGTGAAAAGCAGGATAAGGGCCCCGGGTAGGCTGGGGCATAGGAAATTGTTTCCTGTATGCACTGGGACTTTGTAGCGTTCAGGAGACTTGGTGGCAATGGAGTGTTTATTATTTAAGTAGGTCATGGGGTGGTAAAGTGTTTCATGGGAAGAAAGCAAAGGAGATAATGAGGGAATTGAAAAAAGGGTCGAGGTCATTGTGTCAGGAAGAGAGGCTTCCTAAATAGGTGTCTTCATGAGACGGCAGCCCACGGGTAAGAGAGGGTTTTAGGGACGGTTTTCAGGATTCCTCTTGTTGACGTTAAAATTTGGTTGTCTACCGAAACTTGAAGTGGGCTTTGCGTTCTATACAATTATATAAAGATGTGGCTTTGGGTAAAAGGGCTGACTGTTTGAATAGGCTCTACTTCCACAATTTGAGGGTTTCAACGATTTATGTGGTGGTAAATGGAGGGGCCTAGTACATTTAAAGAAATTCATCACAACTCTTTTACGTAAAGGTCATCGGTAACTGAGGGTATTGACCCTCAGTTGGGTTTGGTGTTGTACACTTCTTTTGTTGCTGCTATGGATTGGGTACGGTTGTGTTGAAAGGGAACTAGGCCAAAACGGATAGTATGCATTGGTTGGGTTGTTTTTTAGGGATCAGATTTCTTTGTTGATCATTGTCTATTTATGGGGTGTCCCCTTTCATGTTCATATTCTTGTGACGCTTGGTTGGTTTTTTGGAATGGTCGCTTACAGAGATGTTTGTTTTCAATTCCTCTATTCATTAATTGGATGAATTTTTGGTCACTGGTTTGGCACAGGATCCTGATTGTTCATTCTATAATGGACAATGGAGAGCATGGCCAGGAAGTTTCGGCCACTTAAGTGGCCCAAAAAAAATACGGTGGGCCCTGTGACAGTTTTGAGTTTTTTTTTTTTCTTGGGTATCAAATTGATACAATTTGCGTTGGACGGCAGGTCACCGGTTAAAATGATGGTTGACATGAAGGCAGAAGCGAGTCGGTTAATTTGTAGATGGTGACGTTGCGTGAGGCTCAATCTCCACTGGACAAGCTAATTTTGCCTGTAAGATTATGCCATTGGGCAAAGTGTTCTGCCGTCGGCTATCTATGGCGACAGTGTCTACACATTTGTTTGCCTCAAAAGAGAGTTGTATAATAGCAGGTCCATCTGGATTGCACTGGTGGATTTAGGTCCTTTTGTTGGCTTGATGGGTCAGCATGGTTTCGATTTGTACATTTCAGTTTGGGTGGTTGGTAGAGTCGGGACAAAGGGTTTGGTTTAGTAATGGTGGTTGGTAGAGTCAGGGCCAAATGTGGAGAGTACTAATGGTCTGGCGTATAATCGGGTTTGGGTCAGGTATTCCCAATCATGGTGTAACTATCATTGTAGGTTAATGGAGTTCTTTTCAGGGTGGAAGATTCGGTTTGGTTTCGATTTCAAAGGTTTGGGAGGATAGGCCCCTAAAATTCCTTACCTCCTCCCGAGCGGCCATTGGGACAGGGTGTTACAGCATTCGGTTTGGTTGGGCCTAATTTGACTCGTGGTTATCAGCTGAAGTTGGGCGTGGCGTGAGTTACTCTATTCTATTCTTGAAGCTTTTCCTGGTCCACAGTAGGAGCGAGTTAACAAGGTGGATGTGTCCGGTGGAGTTCTGGAACTTTCCATCAGGCAGTAATGGCAGTAAGGGATTTATTGTCTAGGTCTTTAATGTATGTGGACATAATATGTTTAGGCATGTGGTAATTGGGAGAATTGGAGGTCGGCATTGGGCAAAGGGTTGGAGGAGGAGAGCAATTCGGTGTTATTGGTTGGGTATAGTCGGGAGAAGAGTTGGTCTGTTCCTAAATTGAATAAATTCATGTCGGATATAGCTTTTGAATTTTTAAGTTCAGGGGTATTTAGGATTTAGCAAAAATCCTTCTGGTCTAAGGGTATGGGACGGAAGTTGGCTTGTTTTTTATCATATATTTACTGATTTTGTCATCCAGCTAGTGGATGTCTGTTCCTCTTCACGGGAGTTACCTCCTTTTCAGGGTGCTTTCCTAGCAACCTCATTTTGGGTTTTTTCTTTTCAATTGAGGGAGTTCGTCGGTCCTTCTAGATTTCGGGAAGGAGTGCTGCGGAAATGGGATGCGAATGGGTTTGAGAACAGAGGGACGACATTTATCCGTACCTCCAAAACGGATGTCAAAGGCAAAGGTTGCAAGGTTGTTTGATGTGGTTAGTTCTCCTTATATGTTAAGTGGATTTATATGAAGAGTTCTTTCTGTGGATAATGGGCGCGTTGGGAGCCCTGTTATTGATACATAAGGATGGTTATTTTTTGTCACATTTTCAATTTGAGGCAATAAAAAAGGTGTTTGGGCTAGGAAGTTATCCTTTTTGAGGATTACAAAGGGCATTAACTTCTGATGGGAGCAGCCATGGAGACAGTCAGGAGAGGCTTAGGCTAGGAAGTGACGAAGAGGATCGGCCGTTGGGAGTCTGTGAGGTTCTAATAGTACGTTGGTCCAGCATTGATTTGTTTAAGTATGGATAACTGCGCTGGTGGATTATAGGACGTTCATTTGTCTTCTGGGCAGCATTGAGGGCAGCGGTCTGCCTAGATAGTTGGCAGCTTGGGTGCCAAGGAATCTAACGGTCTCACGGTGGATCAGAAGGCGGGGGGATGGTTTGAAAACAGTTACGCTCCGAATTTAAAAGATTTGTTTGCTTGGGCCCAAGCTTCAGATGTACTGGCAATTCATCTGGGACAGATTGGTTTTTGGAAAAGGCCCTGCAGGGATGTGATTAAGGATATGAAGTTGATATGTTGCAGCTATGGCTATGTCTCCTAGGTTTTGGTGGTTGGGTATGATATCGTTTTCGGAAAGGTGTGGCATGGAGCGAGGTCTGTTCAGTGAGTGAACAAATCTGGGATCAAGGTGAATAAAGCAGTGTCCTGTCTTTCATGGCAAGTAATGGGGAGGTTGTGGTGCGCCACACGGAGTTGGAATTTGGTAAACGGGGAATCTTGGAAGAGGAACAAGATCCGCCTAAACAGGGTCGGTTTGGATACGTGGCATTTGGTGGAACCAGAGGACATTGAAAAGAGGCTCTGATGTGTGGAGGGACATAAATGTTTGAGGTATCAAAACATTTATGTTGGTGGCATGGGGGGGTCCTCGAAGTTGGTGGTGCTGGTAAATAGCGGTCCAGGGGGGGATCTCAAGAGGTCCTGGACTCCCCCCTGGGTGGATTCAAGTGGACGGGTAATTGAATTATCCCGCGGAAGGGATTAAAGTGGACCCGTGCTTAATGGTAATGGAAACTGGCCAGGTGGGTTGATATGTGTCTCTGAGCTGGTGCTTAACGGCTAGAGGCAAGACTCAACCTGGGGACCAAGTTGGGAATATCAAATCTGAGTTTTATGGTTTGGGGCTTCGAGGACCACCCCTTCTGGGACGTTGTGTTTAAAATGTTATGTTATATGTTTAATAAAAGGCTGCTGTGGCCAATTTATCCAAATACCTCTGGAGTGTTTATTTTGTTGGGGTATGAATCGATGGAGTTGGGTGGCCAATAAGAGTTTTAAATAACTAGGTATGGAAGCTCACATGAATCACGAATACCCATTTGTCAAGAGAGGCCGTACTGGGCCGCAGGCCTTAAAAGGGAGGCCGACATGATAGGGTTGAGTGGGAATATAGTGAGCTGGAGTTAAGGATTAGGATGGTACTACGGAGTTAATGTATTTGGATAAGGTGGGGGCTAGTGCTGGGATGAGGGGGAGGCGGGGTCAGAGCTGGAGTAGGAGCTATCATTCTAAAGACAGTGACCATCTTAGTGTGGCAACCATTTTAGGTTCCCCCACATAGTGACAAGAAGCTCCCACCCACCCTCCCTTAATTAGTTTTTGGTTAGGTAATCGCTATGGGATTAATCTTGTGTTAATAGGTTTCTTTTTCTTGTATGGATACGGGCGGTATTTAGGGGTTGGGGTTATAATTTGTTTTGTAAGTCTGTATAATTACTTGTCACGGCAGTGTGGCGTGGGGGGTCCTCGAAGTTGGTGGTGCTGGTAAATTGCGGTTCGGGGGGATCTCAAGAGGTCCTGGACTCCCCCCTGGGTGGATTCAAGTGGACGGGTAATTGAATTATCCCGCGGAAGGGATTAAAGTGGACCCGTGCTTAATGGTAATGGAAACTGGCCAGGTGGGTTGATATGTGTCTCTGAGCTGGTGCTTAACGGCTAGAGGCAAGACTCGACCTGGGGACCAAGTTGGGAATATCAAACCTGAGTTTTATGGTTTTGGTAATTGAATTATCCCGCGGAAGGGATTAAAGTGGACCCGTGCTTAATGGTAATGGAACCTGGCCAGGTGGGTTGATATGTGTCTCTGAGCTGGTGCTTAACGGCTAGAGGCAAGACTCGACCTGGGGACC
Organism: Dendrobates tinctorius; assembly: GCF_039654945.1. Classification (NCBI taxonomy): domain Eukaryota; kingdom Metazoa; phylum Chordata; class Amphibia; order Anura; family Dendrobatidae; genus Dendrobates; species Dendrobates tinctorius. Next base: position 36,729,919 of record NW_027361829.1, read on the forward strand.
AAGTTGGGAATATCAAATCTGAGTTTTATGGTTTGGGGCTTCGAGGACCACCCCTTCTGGGACGTTGTGTTTAAAATGTTATGTTATATGTTTAATAAAAGGTTGCTGTGGCCAATTTATCCAAATACCTCTGGAGTGTTTATTTTGTTGGGGTATGAATCGATGGGGTTGGGTGGCCAATAAGAGTTTTAAATAACTAGGTATGGAAGCTCACATGAATCACGAATACCCATTTGTCATGACACTCTTCACACTTAATGGCAGATTTACAGTCCTTGGCCATGTGTTTTAATGAGGCGCAGCACTTGAAACATACCCCAAGTTCGCTGAGGATTTTCTTGCGCTCCTGCATGGTTTTAGACCTGAAGCCTCTACATTTATTCAGTGAGTGCATTTTTTTGTGAATGAGACACTCACGATTGAAAGACTTATCTCTCGATGGAATAGTGTACTGTTTATTGGCAGTTACTGCAGATGGTGGCAAGTTAGTCTTTCTGACGCCTATACTGCTCCTCAAGTCCTTGCGTCTATGTGAGACTCTTTCATACCTTGATGACGGTGTTGCTGGAGCTGTAGTGTTAGACTCCAGGAAGTCTAGGCTAGGGTCGTTCCTCATTTGGGCCTGTTCGTCGACACACTTGCAGAACTGATCGAACGGAGGAAAGGTGACATCATGTGACCTTTTGTACCTGGAAACTCACACTGCCCTCTTCTCTTGCAGACTATGTGGCAGCTTTGAGACGATTGGGTTCACCCCATGGGCGGTGTCCAGGTAGCACAATCCAGACAGACGTGGGTCTCTTTTTGGAAGTTCCAGCTCCATAAGCAGATCGCTTAAGTCCAGAAGCTTGTGGGCTTCCTTAAGGTTGATCCTTGGAACGTTCTGCAGTCTCATGAATAGGGACTTTTCTATGGCTTCAGCGCTGCCATAGGTTCTTTCGAGTCTCAGCCAGGTAGCAGCGAGACCTGCTTCAGCTTTCCCCACGTAGACGGTCCAAAGACTCTTGATACGGTTTGTGGAGTCAGGACCCAACCATTTTACCATGAGGTTGAGCTCCCGTTCTGCCGATAGGTTGAGGTCAGCAATGGTGGCCTTGAAGGTTGCTTTCCAGGCTCTGCAGTTCTCTGCACAGTCGTCAAACTTTGAGAGGCTGGTGCTGATTAGATCTTTGCTCACCATAAACCTGGCTAACTCGGGCATATCCGATCCTTCACTCCTTGTTACCATGTTAGATTGTGTTGCCTCTCGGGCGTATAAGCTGTGTGGCGTGGAAGGGTGAATTGTTCCCGGGTAGAATGATGTTGCTGCGGGGTTGAGCTGTGGTTTAACCTCTGGAGATTTCGATGACTGCGGTTTGAACTGTGGAGATAGACTGGAGTGCATCTTGTGGTCATCTTGTGATGATTGCTACTCCTGAGGGGACACATTATGGTGTTGGTCTTGGGTCTCTGCAGATGCTGTGGGTAACACTGGCACCGTAAGTTGGGCTGACTTGGACGTTTCCACATTGTTGGGTTGAACGTCGCTGGAGAAGGTGTGTGCTGCAGATATCTGTTTTTAGTATAACAACCCCCAGATTCATATTAACTGACACCGGGTGAACACACACCCTATAAGTGTACTAGCTACTCCACTGCAAATAGTAGGAAACCAGAGAACCACAGGAGTTTTCCATAAAATCAGTAATCTTTATTAATACATACAACAAGTAAAATCTAGCACATATAGACAATATATAAGGATAAACACCAAAAGACCGGGAAGTGTGGCGTCAGGCTATCTATAAGTAGCCGCCAGAGTAACTTACCCCAAGTAAATAACCCCCATAACTGTATGAATGACACAGTAAAGTCCCACAACGGAAAAAGCCCATGGCACAAAGAGAGGACCTCGCTAACCATACAGCCTCCACTGTCCAGCTTATAGTATAAGCAGCACCATGTGAAAAGTCCGCCCGTGGATGGAAAAGAGGGGGGGTAAAAATGGCGGGGTAAAGGGCAGCGAGTGAATACTCACATGGAGAGCACAGAAGCCATGTCCCGGGACACCCCGATGCGCGTTTCGCTAATCACCGTTAGCTTTATCCAGGGGAGGTCTTTTGGTGTTTATCCTTATACACCTTATACATTGTCTATATGTGCCAGATTTTACTTGTTGTATGTATTAATAAAGATTACTGATTTTATGGAAAACTCCTGTGGTTCTCTGATTTCCAGGTATCTGTTTTTGCGCGTAATCACTGGTACGGACAGCTGGGTCCTCTTCTTCCAGTGGTGGTAGGCAAATCGGGTTGGGGGTTTGATTCAATGCTTGCTCAAGTATTTTTACTTCAGCTAATGCGATTTTTTCCTCCATTTCTGTTTGAAGAATCTTTGCCCGAGCCTCTGCTTCTGTTTGAAGGATCTTTGTTTGGGCCTCTGCTTTTGCTTTCTTGGCTTCTGCCTCTGCCTCTGCTTTCTTGCTTTCTGCCTCTGCTTCTGCTTTCTTGTCTGTGTAGGAGTGTCTTAGTTTGGATCGCTCTGCATTTAAACGGGCCTCTAGGATTCTGTCGCTGAGGGCTGAAGTTCTTGAGCAGGATTATTTGTATGACCGAGCAGAGTGTCTGGATGAGCATGACCTGTGGGATCTTGATTCTTGCAGATGAGCAATACGTAGCTCCGCTTTATCTTTGGCGTCTTGCACGGCGGCATCCCTTTCTCTTTCTGTGGAATCTTCTTTGCTTAATTCTGATGAGGCTTCATCAATATAAGAGTCTTTTAGGAAGGCAATGTACCTTGTGGATAGTCTCTTGTATCTTCCGTGGGCCATGTCTAGCCGTTTTATAGTGTCCTGTAGACTCGCTGCATCATTTTTGTGGCTTTGGATGCTTGACATGAGGGAGGTGACTCATTCCCATAGGTCGTCCAGGTTGTCATTGAACTCATCCTTCGTACTGTGATAGTTTTCGACAGCCTTTATGGTTGGTTTGACAGAGCGTTTTGGTTGTGAGTCTTGGTCTGTTTCTGAAGCTGGCTCTGCTTCCCCCTCTTCATAATGGACAGTATCGGGTAGTATTTGCTCTGTTTCTGCAGTGGGATACTGTGCAGGGTCTTTTTTCGGCCATTTTGATTTAAGGTGCACTGTCTCTTTAAGAAACTGAACTTTTGAATTGGGGGCTGGAAATCGCAGTGCAGCTTAGTTAAGACGTCCTGACGAGATCCCCAATGTGTTTTTAGAGAATTGTGGGGTTTTGCAGTCCGACAATCTGCAGCAATGTGGTATAATATGCAGACAGTCTCTATGCACAATGTGGTCTGGGGTAACGCTGCAGAGTTTCTTAGCAGAGCAGGGCTGCAGTATGTGAGCGGGCAGATGGGTTAGGATATAAGGGTGATTTTTTGCCGGGCTTCAAGGCAGTTTTTTGACTGTTCTGTCCCCACATGAGGCTAATGGAGGTGTAGTTGAGTGGGGCTGGGAGAGATTCCTACCTTCCGCTTCCTTGATGCAGAGCAGACAGGACAGGTTGCTGTTTTGCTGTTCATGCGTCCGGAGAGAAGATACACACCAGATATTGTGAAGTCCAGACTTGTTTATTGGAAATCTGGACATACAGCGTATGATTGGTAATGCAGTACTTCTCCAGAAATGCAGATGTAACAACCCAGGTGGTACAGCAAGATGTGTGCAGCAAGGTATGCAGCAAGATGATTCAGCAAATTTAGCAAATTGTGTGTGGTCAAAAAACTGATGCCTTCCACAGCCTGGTAAGCGTGTCTCTCCCGGGTGAAAAGGAAACTAGTAATGGCCACCGTCAGGAAGAGAAAGAGTCACCTGACCTGGAAGTGGGAGGCATTTACTAGAATTAATTAGCTGCCGCCTGCTATACAGTAAAGGACAGCAGGTGGCAGCAGACCAAATGCAAAACTGAACACAAAGAATGGTAACATAACACAATTATATAAGCATACAATCATAACCTTAGGTGGAGCAGCACAGTCATAACCATGGATACCTAAGGTCCTGCAATGTCTGCACATGAGAAAAGAGACATAGTGAATCAGAAAAACTATACTACATTTCTAATTTGAGGCATTTGCTAATATTACTATTACTGCACTTATTACTTCACTTACTACATATTGGAATAGGAACTTGGAGATGGGACTACCCCTTTAAAGGGTTGGGGACTCTCTCTTGTTAGTGTAACTCTCCTCGCAAACTGACATGTGCTTTTGTCCAAAAAGAGACTGCAAATGAATAAATATGTGACCAGACTGGTTCATCAGCATCCTGCAATTATAAAACACCTCTCACGGGAAAGTTGCTTTTTTATTGGAGGAGGATGATGGATCAGTTTGGTCATATTCTCCTCCACATGCAGCCATTGAATGTGAGAAAGTGGCAGGCATCTTAACTTAATCTTAGATCTGCTTGAATACAGAGCATTATGACTCCTAATAAAATAAATAAGTTTGTAACAACTAACAACTAGCCATGGAGATGAATCTGTGGGATGATATTACAAATGGTTGTAAGTGATATCTTAAAATGGCATTCTTTAGTTTTGATATGGGAACATCTTGGGTGAACGTGCAGAAGTATGTCATGTATAGTGTATACCTGTAGTAATAATAACACTGGGGGACAATTTGAAAAAAAATTTCTGTTGAGTTAGGTTTTTGAGCTGATTTATACTAAAATTGGCATGCTGATTCCAAAAATGTAGTCAGTTTTTTTTCTATCACGTCAAGTTTTTCCTCCTCAACTTACCTGCCATAGAAGCACAATTGCACTGATTTCTGTAATAAGACTTGTTATCTGAGTACAATTCGACTCATATAGAGCTACGTGGCAACTTGTAAGAGTAGTCACTACTGAGACAGTGTGGTGAGAGGTGTGTACAGCTCCCAATACGTCATAATTATCAATATCTTTACACAAAAAATGTATCATAGTAGGAATAAATAGGATTTGTGATAGCTTTTCTCTTTACATTGGGCGCTTAGTTGTAATTTATATATCTTTTATGATTTTTTCCTTTGTTAGTTTTCAAAGCTTGTAACTTTCCATCTCAGTGTTTTATTTACTTATGTACATATTTCCTTTGTTTCAGATCATGTCTGCTCCTTCTTCCTCTCGTCGTAAATGCCTAAACAACCCTGACTCCTTCTGCTATATTTGTGGTGTTTTCACCATTCCAGTTCAAAGGGCAAACATCAGTGCATTTGTCAAACAAGCATATTTTGCAAATTTAAAGTAAAACTCGGTGATCAAGATAAGCCATGGGCCCCTCACATAGTGTGCAAGCAGTGTGTCGAGAGTTTACGGATGTGGACCAAAGGAACACGTGAAAAGTTGGCATTTGGTATCCCCATGGTGTGGAGAGAGCAAAAAAAGTCATTCCACAGACTGTTACTTCTGTTTAGTGAAAACATCAGGATTTAACAGGAAAAATAAATGTAAAATAGAATATCCAAATCTACCGTCAGCTATCAGACCAATGCCTCATTCAGCTGAAATTCCAGTGCCAGTTTTCGAACAGCTACCATCTCTAGAAGTTCTGAGTGATGTTGACGAACACAGTGACAGCAATGATGCAGAATTTGAAAGTCACAAGGATTCAGTTCGTAAGGGATTTGATCAGAACGAGTTAAATGATTTAGCACGTGAATTGGGCTTATCAAAAAAAGCTTCAGAATTACTAGCATCAAGGCTGAATGAGAAACAGTTACTTGAACAAGGAGCAAAGGTATCATACTTTCGTACTAGAGAAAGTACATTTTTGCAGTACTTTCGGTGTGACAGCGGTTTTGTGTTTTGCCATAATATTCCTGGTTTACTACAAGAATTAGGGCTTTCAATGTATAATCCAATTGAATGGCGACTGTTTATTGATAGCTCAAAGCGGAGTCTTAAGTGTGTCCTTCTACACAATGGCAATTTATTTGGTGCAGTCCCTATTGGGCATTCTGTCTCTCTTCGTGAAGAACATGGAGATGTAAAGAGAGTTATTGAGTTATTGAAATATGACACACACAATTGGATCATCTGTGTTGACCTTAAAATGGTTTGCTTCCTTCTTGGTCAGCAACATGGGTACACAAAGTATCCCTGCTTTATCTGTATGTGGGATAGCAGAGCTCGAGAAAAGCATTGGGTTGAGTCGAATTGGCCTCCAAGATCTGGTCTTAAACCTGGAGATCCTAACATTCTACATCAGCCACTTGTTGACAGGAAGAATATACTATTCCCACCTCTGCACATAAAACTAGGTCTCATGAAGCAATTTGTAAAAGCATTGCCAACTGACGGCGACTTTTTTAAGTACATCATGTTGGCACTTCCTGGACTGTCCATTGAAAAAAATCAAGGCTGGTGTGTTTGATGGTCCACAAATTCGACAGCTCATCAAAGATGAACATTTCACCGGGACTATGTCAGATCTTGAGAAGAATGCTTGGTTATCATTCAAAGACGTCGTCAAGAACTTTCTTGGAAATACACGTGCAAGTAATTACAAAGAAATTGTTCAGAAACTATTGGAGAGCTACAAAGCGCTTGGTTGCAACATGCGTATTAAACTACATTTTCTGCATTGCCATCTTGCCAACTTTCCGGAAAATCTTGGTGCTGTTAGCGATGAGCAAGGTGAACGATTTCACCAAGATTTGAAGGTTATGGAAGACCGTTACCAGGGTAGATGGGATGTACATATGATGGCTGACTATTGCTGGAGCATCAAACGTGATTGTCCTCAAGTTAAACACTCCAGAAAAAGCTATAAATGTACATTTTTACCTTAAATACTTGCATATATATATATATATATATATATATCCTTTGTAGAAAACATGATAGTGTTAAAAAACATATTTGTCATGCCTATTTCTTATATATTTCATTTTTTGTTCATATTTGTACTATTTAAAAAAAAAAAAAACTTTTTAGGTACAGTAGTTTACATATTTTTGAGAAGACAAAAATCCTATAGTTCAAAAACTTGACGTGATAGAGAAAAACTGAGATCATTTCTGGATTCAGCATCCAAAAATTAATTAAGAACAGTTGTCTGACCTAACTCCTAAAAAATTGCGTTCCCCAGTGTAATAGAAAGAATGTAATATAATGATATAGATTATTTTCTAATTTGTTAAGTATTGTACTGGTTTTCTAAATTCTCAGTATGGTTTATAGATTTTCAAGAGGCTCTAAATATATTAAACTAAGATTATAATTTAGCAGAAATGAAATTCAACAAATCAATGAAAATCTATAAATATTGTGCTTTCTATTTCTTACAGTTCGATGAAATGCAGAACCACAAACTGAAGTGATGTGTTTATACAAATTCCCACCACAATACAATGATTTCCCCCAAAAATGCTTTCTGCTCCAAGTTGTGATGAATATCAGCTCCCTAAGCCTTTGGTAGTCAGATCTAATTTGTACTGAACAAAGTTTACGTGTAGAATATAATACCGTATTATCAGTGCAGACTTGCTTGATTTCTCTTCTTAAACAACCTATATACACATACTGTAGGGTTCTCAGAGTAACCGTCATTTTATTTTTTATTTGAATAGTGCAAATGAAAATCAGCAACTGCAAGGAAACTGCTTCTCTCTCCTCTTCTATTCAGTGTAGACAGATTGTTACTGTGATAGATGGCAGTTACTGCTGGTAAGATTCTATGTGGATGGTGTCCTTGCACCTGTAAGGGTCCCGTTACACATAGCGATGCTCCAGCGATCCCGACAACGATATAACCTGGTAAGAATCGCTGGTACATTGCTACATGGTCGCTAGTAAGCTGTCAAACAGGCAGATCTACTCAACGACCCAGCAACGATACGGCGATCCGTATAACGACCTAGAGAGTCGTTGGGACCTTGTCACATAGCAGCTATTCTGACGACTCGGACCTCGATAGGCGTGAGTCACCAACGAGGTCGTTCATCGTTGTTATGGCGTCAAAAACATCAATGCATGCTGACCAGCGGACACCAACGATCAAAAAATGGCCTAGGACATTCGAGAATGTTCAGTGATATCGGAGCGGGGGCCCGGTCGCCGATATGTGTCACACGTAGCGAGATTGTTGGCAAGGTCGTTGTTGCATCACAAAACCTGTGATGTTTCAGCGATCTAGCTAACGATCTCGCTATGTGTGAAGTACCCTTAGTGCTTGAAGCGGTGTAAGAGATACCACAGTTCCTGTGAATTTCCTTATATGACTAAAGACTTTGATCTACCTGCATAACTTAAAACATGCTCCAAATAGCAGAGCATGTAGGGTGCTTAAAGGGATCCTGACACGTCCAGAAATGTTATGTAACAGCAGATATGGGGTAATCTGTAGGTAAATTGCATTTAAATCCTATTTAAATTGCTGGATTTAAACACTATTTGCCTACAGATTGCCACCATATTGACAGCGTAATAGCATTTCCGGGAATGACAGGTCCCTTTTAAAGGAGTTGTCCCCTTTCAAAAATCGCTATTCACAGGTGCAGGTTGATATAGAAAAGCAAAAAGCATTTTATTTCCCCTCTCCCGGTCCACCGCTGAATGTCCGACACTGATCCTTCAAACTGACATTGGCTGCAGTGCTGTCATCACTTTGACAGCATGGCAGCCAATTGGCCCTGCCTGTGTAGTCGGAACACCCTGCTCAGAGCCTCTGGTAATGCCAGTGTGAAAGTAATTATCCATCACTCAATTTAATTCACTAAGAAAGTATAGAACTAAAGAAAGAAGATTGATATTTGCACAAATGGTCATTAATAGAGATGAGCGAACCCAAACAGTGAAGTTTGGGGTCCATACTGAACATCTACTGTTTGGCTTGGACCTTGAACACAGACTTCTTTAGGAAGTCTGTGTTATTGTTTGGGTTCGGCACCCCAAACACCGGGTGATCCAATGCTGTCTTCTGCATGACAGCGTGAGAAACACTGGTGGCTCTGATCGGTGCTAAGATTATTACTGCTGGTCAGAGCGCTGCGGCTCCCATGCTGTCAGAGGACAGCTTGAGGCCGCAGCTGGGACCGGAATTAAAACGTTCACCTCCGGTCACAGAAACGCCATCTGATGGGAGTACTACTCCCATCAGCCTATGCTTGCTATCGCTGATTACTATGAGAGCAAGGCACTTCCCATGGGAGTGTTAATCAGCGGTCACCTGCGCTATACTTTGTATCCACACTTACAAATAACACATATAGCGCACAATGTCCAAATTTGCAAAGGACAAAAGCTGCACAAACACAGCTCATTTCTAGAAATAATGCTGCACATACCAATCTTATACAGAATGCACATCATTTATACACTAGAGACAAGTCAAAAATGGCACACCATCCACTTATACCTGGGTCAGACCCAGACAGCAGAGGTCACCTGTGCAAGAATAGAATATGAGACCCTTACTCTCCAATAGCTCATCATTGAGTGCACCCTATATATCGCGAACAATTCCCAAGTAATTGTGAGCCATGAAATTCATTAGGTCAGTCTTTTTCATGCAATCTCTAGAGATTTGTGACATCTGTTGTATATCGCGGTCATTACCGCTCATCCTCAGTCCCGCGCACCACATTTGTCTGCTTATCTATAATCTATTCAGTTTTTTTCCCACTTCACCACAACAATGAGAAAACGATTTTATAGTCTATGACACACAAATGTAAATCACTGCCAGAAAAATATTCTCAGATTGTGATGAGAAGTCCTGGATGGGAATTCAAAGTAGAAGGCCTTGCTTTGAATGTAAACCTGGTTCTTTGCGAGACCTGTTGACCTAAGCAAGTCTGTTTCCCCAGCCCTCCACACATTTGTGTGTGTTCACAAAATTTCTTCCAGCAGCCTGGGACTGAATCTGAAACACATAATTCTCTTTGTATCAAGAGTTATCACAGCTGTAACATACTGACCCACTGCCAGAAGAATCACAGATGTGTCTCTTTCCCTCAGAGTACAGCATAAAATAAGAAATAAGGCTGGAGGGAGATTTTCACAAGAATCTGACCAGGCTATAGTTTTGGACAGTGATGTGTTCACCTGGGATAGCCTTTGGCTCCTATCCAGTCTTTACAGCGAATGATTCTTTTCAGACCCAGGTTCTTTTTCAGTCTTTGATTTCTTGTACAGTATAATGTACTGGTGGCTTCTTTCTTGAATACTTGATAGAAAAACCATATGAATTGGCATGCACAATTCTAGTAATGGTTAAAGAATCTCTTTCAGCAGCATCAGTGGAATGCTTTTAAAAGCTTTGTTGTGCAACTTTTATGGGAAATTCAATTTATATTCTATTACATACAGTAATATATTCCATAGCAGCTATGATAAAATAGCTATCTAGTAGCAAGCAGCTGGCCTGTGCTCTAACATGGCGGTACAGTAGATAGGATTCACCTGTAATCACTTGTTAGAGTATGGCTTCTGTGCTGGTGGCATTAGCCTTAGGCCGGAGTCACACTAGCATATGGCATACGATGCGATATGATAATGACACTTGGCTCCTGCTCTGCTGCGACTGTGAGTCGAGTGTCAGTGCTCAGTGCTCCAATCCTCTCACATGAGAGGATCGCAGCATAGATGCAGAAGAAACAAAGAAAATAATTTCTCCATTTCCTCTGTTGCCAGCGTCAGCGGGAATCACACTGCACTCAGATATCTCTCAAGTTTCACATGCACCAACAGACTTATATGGGTGAGTGTGATTCGAATTTTGCATTTTTATTCCTGTCCGATCAGAGCAAAAAAAAACATTGAGAGCAGAAGCATAGGGTTAAATTGGTACAAATCAAATCTGATTTTTAATCTGATTGCATTCATCCGATTTGATTGCAAGTGGGAGCGAGCCCTAATGGCTAATATCCATGCAATAAACTGGAGAGCAGAATATACCAATTAAATATATAATAATCTCTTCAGATGAAACTTCCCTAACTTTTTTTTTTATTAAATGTCTCTTTGATGATTTTCTTTTTAATTTTAATTTTATTTTTGCTGTCAGAAGAACCATTTTGGTGATATTTTTCACTTTACTTGCATTTTTTTAACACATTATGCTCTGATTATGATTTACCTTCTGGCATTTTTCCCAAAGGTTTCTCTATTTTTATACAGTAAAAAAAATTGAAATATACAAATAAAAATAAAATAAATGCCATCAAAATGCTATAAAAATGCTAGAAATTTATGTTGTTTTGTTTTTACCTTAGCACTAGAACTACCGGAGGGGTCATTCCTTTTGCTATTTTTTTTCCTATAATTTCTAAAATTTTAACAAATGAGTTCTGACTTTTTGTGACTTTTATTTATTCATGGTAGTGTATATTTTAGGACACAAAAATGAATTGTAACTTTTTCAGGGGCCCGGATTTTACAATTCATACCTATAAATACTGAAGGGGTCAATCTGACCCCATACATAAAAGTAGTAGTAGGCAAGTCACCTAATATTACAGAGTACAGAAAATCACAGTGCTTCTCCCTAGTTGTAGAGTGTAATTGTATCTTTGCATATCAGGGATGATTCAGCATTTTGTTTTGTCTAAACTTGTCTGAACATGTTTGATCCATGTCTCTTGTAGCGATTTCTGTCTGAACTTCAGTAGCAAACATTACAGTTGAAGCTACAACTCTGCATGTTTGTACAGTGTCGTTTTATTACTTCTGCGATCTTACAAGTCCCTTTTTGTGACGTATATTTGAAGCATGAGTAAGCAGAGGGGTCTGACAAGTGATGAAATTTTGAAATGTCTTCAGAATTTATCGGAAAATGAGTCCGAAGAAGTGGCCCATCAACCGCAATGTCTGAACCACAAACAAAAGAACAAGAGATCCGCAAGCAGCGAAAATGTGGAGTTGGAAGATGCAACGAAAACAAAACAACTAAAACTTGCGCAAGCTGTAACAAACCAGTTTGTGGAAAATGCACTGGGAAAGTGGAAGAAAGTACTGTTTGTGTTAACTGTTGGACACCGCATGCTATGACCATGTAAAAGGAAAATGCATGCTGTACTTGATTGGCTACTGAAAACATATTTACAGTGTTCCTACAGCCCATCTTTGACAGGTTGTTGAGGAGCAAATGCAGATTGGAGAGAAGAGCAAGTGTCTTGCTGGCGAAGATGGATGTTGTGATAGCAAACATTCTGAAGAATTTGGTGGATTTCACTGTTGAGGCAAATCGTTTGAAAGCGATTGTTCTGGAGAAGGAGAGAGACAGCAGCGCATCATGCGTCATTGCCGACGACATTTGTGGATCCACCCCATCACAGCCAAGAGAATGGCGCAAGGGGTGTGTTCTACACTCTACATGGAGCTAAGAGGAAATCCAGAGAAATTTTTCTTATATGTTAGGATGAAAATGGAGAACTTTGATTTATTGGTGGAATGAATTGGACACCTCATCAGAAGAAGGGACACATATAGCCGCGCCTCCATTTCACCGGCGGAGCGTCTGATGGTGACTCTTCGGTAAGGCATTTTTATTGGATCTCCTCCTTGTAAAGCACACTTCTACTGTAATCTTGTTGTTGCTAGTTTGTAATAATTCTTTTTATAGTATCTCCAACTGACTCGCCTGTGCCGTTCCCGCAGCACTGGCACTCGCTCTCCGGCACTCCGCTCTCTCTGAGGTGCCAGAATGGGTGATGAGTATTGTTTATTTTATCAGGGTCAAACATTTAGTTCAAGAAGGGGTTGTCCTAGTAGTGGACAACCCCTTTAATGGATAATTTCTGACAACAAAAAGGGTACGTGGATACTGAACAGTCTGTGACTACATGTACAACAATTTATAACTTCTCCTCTCACTTCCTCAAACTCAATGTGGACAAATCTGAACTCATACCTTTCCTCCATCTCACAGATCTTCCTTACCTGATCTATCTATCTATCTATCTATCTATCACAATTAATGACATTACGCCTTCCCTTGTACCCGAAGTCCGCTGCCTCTGAGTAACCCTTGACTCTGCCCTGTCTTTCAAACCCCACATCCAAGCTCTTTCCACCTCCTGAGCCTCCAGCTGAAAAACATCTCCAGAATTTGTCCCTTCCTCAACCCTCAACCTGCTAAAATGCTTGTGCACACCCTCATCATCTCCCGCCTTGACTACTGCAACATCCTTTTCTGTGGCCTCCCTGCTAACACTCTCGCACCTCTCCAGTCCATCCTTAACTCTGCTGCCTGACTAATTCATCTCTCTCCTCGCTACTGCTCCGCTTCTCCTCTCTGCATATCTCTTCACTGGCTCCCATTCCCTCAGCGTATCCAGTTCAAATTATTAATACTGAGCTACAAAGCCATCCATAACCTGTTTCCTCCATATATCTCTGAACTAATCTCCTGATGTCTTCCCTCATGTAATCTCCGGTCCTCCCAAGACTGCCTTCTCTCCTCCACACTTATTCGCTCCTCACCTAATCACCTTCAAGACTTCTCTCGAATATCCCCCATCCTCTGGAATTCTGTGCCCCAACATGTCTGACTATCAACCACATTCGGATCCTTCTGATGGAGCCTGAAAACCCACCTCTTCAAGAAAGCCTACAGCCTGCAATGACCCCACTGCCTCCTCACCACTATCAGAGTTACTGCCTCACCAACACCAGAGCTGCCGCAACCCCCAACCTACTGTCTCCTTCCCCACCATCCTGTAGAATGTAAGCCCGCAAGGGCAGGGTCCTTCCTCTCCCTTCTGTATCAGTCTGTAATTGTAGTTTGTTTACTGTAAATTATACCTGTAATTTGTATGTAACCCCTTCTCATGTACAGCACCATGGAATCAATGGTGCTATAGAAATAATAATAATAATAATAATAATAATAATAATAATAACAACAACTCATAAATACAGTACATAAAGGAAAATCACATAAAGGAAAAAAAATAAACAAAATGTGACAGAGACATCAACTACCTAGTGTTATGAGTCACGTTATTAGAGTATGTGATAAATGCCCAAAGAGAATTTATAGGGATGGATCCAAAGGTCAATCTTCAGCCTATTGTCCTCATGATAATTGCTGTGCAGCTGCGTTGACAGAAAGCGAGTCCGGATCCCAAGTGTGGCATTAATGCTGAGCATACTGTATACGGCGTGAGATGAACAATCCAGCATGAATTTTTCCTTTATAAAATTAACACTATAGCATATTGTTTACGGATTTTAACCTAATTTAAGGGAGTCTGTCAACCCCAAAATGTAAATTAAATAGTTGTATAGAGGGCTTAGCACCTAAAACAATAATATAAGCAGTAGAATTCATTACTGTTAAAACTTGATTTATTACATTTGAAAATGAAGGGGCTTCAGTTCACCTTTGCTGCGGCCATGAGCTCGGTGCACCCCTCAATTTGAAAGTGCATTTCCCTGACTCTTATTGACTGTGCCTGCTTGGCAAGAGTGAGCCCTAACCATGGTCCTGCACATGCACATGGACAATCGAGGAGTCAGCAAAGCACAAACAGTGTGGTGGAAGATCCCCCTTTCATCTTTGCCTTCTATCATTGGAAGAAAGGGTTCACCGAAGTCCCCTTAATTGCATGTTGAATTAAAGGAGTTTTAGAAGTAATTAGACCAATTAAATGTGTACTGCTTATATACCTTTTAAAGGCTAAGCTTCCTATATAACAATTTAATTATTTTAAGGTGCATTTCAGGGTGACAGACTCCCTTTAAGTGTTTTTTATTATGACTAATGACTGATGTAGAAAAAGTTGACAAGGGCAATGATCAGCTAGCTAAAAGGCATCCAAAGGCATTGCTTGTTAAGCTCTAAGGGCTCGCTCATACTGCCATATAACATGACCGAGTGCTATGTGATCTTTTCTCATGCCGTGTGAAACATCGGACTGCACTCGATTGCCTTCCAAATGCTGTCCGACATCTACAGACTCAGAGAATGGAGAAGATGGAGAAATTAAGTTCTCCATCTATCTTCTCCGCACCCGTGATGCGATTCTGTCATGTGAGACAATCGTATCACACTAAGATGACACTACAGTTTGATCCTGGTATCATTAGCACAATTGGCCCAATTCACATGAGAAAATCAATGACCGTGTGACCACAGCCTTATAAAGAGAACAGTTACCCTGATAATCCAGTGTTAAACCCCTTTCATGCATCCAATTTTCTTGTTTTTGTTCTACCCATGTTTTTGACAGGTAGAATATTTTACTCATTATAGTCTATGGGCTCATTCAGTTGTACATGTTCTGTGCAGACCGAGGATCCACAAAAAAAGGTATCCATTTCAGTCGTTGTCATGATTCAAACTCACACCAGTTTATGGGTCAGTGAAGAACGTGGATAGTACACTGATGGCATCCTTGCTGCATGGCCACAGTCACACGTTCAGTATTTGGTCAGTATTTTACGTCAAAATTTGAGCGGAACAATCAGTGGAAAAGTAAAACAGAAATACGTCTCCAGTTCTGCATTTTTCACCTACTCCTGGTTTTGGCTTACAAACACTGAGTAAAATACTGACCAAATACTGAACATGTGAACTTGGCCTTTATGCTGTCGGTTTTTAAAGGGAATCTGTCACCTATTTTTTCGACTATCAGCTGCCGGCACCGCCATCAGCATTCTGTAATGCTGTAGATAAGCCCCCGATGTAACTTGAAAGATAAGAAAAACAAGTTAGATTATACTCACCCAGGGGTGGTCCGGTTTTGGTCCGATGGGTGTCGTGGTCCGGTCCGGCTCCTCCCATCTTCTAGCGGTGACGTCCTCTTCTTTGCTTCCCGGCGCGGCTCCAGTGCAGGCGCACTGCTCTGCCCTGTGAGGGCAGAGCAGAGTACTGCAGTGTGCAGGCACCGGGAAAGGTTAGAGAGGTCCGGCGCCTGTGCACTGCAGTACTCTGCTCTGCCCTCAACAGGGCAGAGAAAGTATGCCTGCACAGGAGACACAACGGGAAGCAAAGAAGAGGACGTCACCGTTAGAAGATGGGAGGGGCCAGACCGGACCACGACATTGGACCAAAACTGGACCGCCCCTGGGTGAGTATAATATGAATTGGAAAAGATATACTGTACAGATGATGTACATTATGTAAAACCTAATTAAACTGTTTTCGACTTTTATACCAAGAGCAAAGCAAGTGGGATTTTATTGAAGCTTAAATTATACATTTCTCCACTTATATCAAGCCTCTTTAATTTATCCTGAAATTCTTCTTCTACAGCAGTTTGGTGCATAATGTCCCTCAGGAACTGGATGGAATTCCTGCCAAACTGCCTGTGTGGACCAAGGTCCTTCAGGAGCTCTGCCTAAGCTAAGACAACAGACCTCAAGTATTTCATGCGTTATGTAATTTGGATTTGGATTTAGGTCTTAAGGAAGTTAAGTGGAAATATGATACACCTCCAGGTGCTTTTCCTTCCTCTAGCTGAAACTGTTGCGTTGGTAGTGGCAGTACATCATTGTTATAAAAATATATTTCCAATAAGAAATAAAGATTTGTAATATGTTTGCGTGGAACAAGTCATAATAAAATTATTACTTTCAATGGAGCACTGGCCAATTTTGATCATGTACTGTCACACCTGGACAAACTATTATTGAGAGAATGATAATTAAAGATACTCTAACTTGGAAATAATGTCCTACTACCAGAACCCCCAAAAATACCAAATTATTGTTCGCAACATAAAGTAGCACTACAGACTAGAGACCATCTTTTGATATATTTTGACTCTGAATGGGTGTAACTCTCTTGCTTTGATTGACATACAGACCAAGACATGGGAATAACTATTAAGATAGCAGTTAATATTGTACCCAACAAATAAGGAAGGATGTCTCCACTCAGAAGTAAGTTCAGGTAGTAATAACTTTGAATGATGGAAGGGAGGTACGAAAAATTGAATGGACCGCATCCTAAAATTGCTATAGCGTTCCATAGTTACTTCTTGTGCTCAGCTGTGCTAGATATCCCATTTCTGTGGCTTCTCCACTGTATGATACCCCAGTAGGGATCACTGTGTGCATTTATTAGTGACATTAGGATGTATTTTTTCCTGTCATGGTGATAATAATCTTGGGACATGTTAAAGAATATTTTACATCTACATTTTTTTACCATTTCCATTCATTAGTTTTCTTTTATTGATGATAAGTTATTGCTTTATCTATCAATGGCTTGATCTGATAATATACCTTCTACATGTGATTCATAAGTGTGAACTGTATGTTCTCTGACCCTCTGAAAAAATGTTGAAGCGTTTCAAATACCCATTTTCTAAAAATCTCAGAATTTGTCTGTATCTCCCATTCACTTTTCAGAGTCTGTAATACACTGCCATGAGCAGTCTGTTTTAAAAGTAATACATCCTATCACCCTATCTGATTTGTTTTAAGGTAAACCATCCCCTTAAAGAGGTTGTCCCCAGTATAGGTGACAAGTTGCTAATTGATGGATGTCCCACTGCTGAAACCTGGACTGATTATTTTTATCATTACAAATTGGTATGGCAGGTCAAATACCCATCCACTGCTCTAATCATTCTATACGGGGCTACCTTAAAAAGCTGAACATAGCACTTGACTTACCCATAGGGAATGAATTGTGGAGTGGGAATGAATAGTGGAGCAGTTGATCATACTCATTGCCATTCTATTCTAAAGGCCCCATCACACACAAGGATCTCGCTAGCGAGATCGCTGATTTTGTGACGCCACAGCGATTTCGCCAGCGATATCGCTGTGTGTGACGGGGATCAGCGACCGGCCCCCCTGCCGGGTATCGCTGATCATGCTCGATCAGCCTGGGCCATTTTTCGATCGCTGGTCTCCCGCTGGCCAGCACGCATTGTATGTGGCAGCGAGAGACCAGCGATCAGCGACGTTGGATGCTGGTTTCTAATGTAAACATCGGGTATCTAGGAGCCGCGGCTCCTGGATACCCGCTGTTTACCTTGGAAACCGGCATACACGCTGATTTCCAAGGTAAACAGCGGGTATCCAGGAGTCGCGCGGCTCTTAGATACCCGATGTTTACCTTTGAAACCAGTATGTACGCCGTTTTCCAAGTTATACAGCAGGTATCCAAGAGCCGAGGCTCCTGGATACCCGATGTTTACATTAGAAACCAGCGTCCAGCGTCGCTGGTCCTGATCGTTGGAGGGGCTGTCTTGTGACCGCTCACCAGCGATCAGCCTCATGTCGGATCATTGGTTGGATCGCTGGGACATCGATATGTGTAACGGGGCCTTAAGGTAGGTAAATTTCTCTATTGTCCTGATCTGTGAGGCTTACAATAATTGGATCCCCACCAATCAACACAGTATTATTTGTTCTGTAAACAGGTGACAACATTGTTTTTGGCAGGCAACATTTTTAAGTTGCAATAATAGTTCTTCATGCAACAAATGAAAGGCAAAGTTGTATGGAATTCTTACTTAGAAAAAGCAAACTTTGTAGGGCAAGGGTTTTAATTCAACCGACAGAAAAATTTTATATATATATATATATATATATATATACACTCACTGGCCACTTTATTAGGTACACCTGTCCAACTGTGTGTTAAGACTTAATTTCTAATCAGCCAATCACATGGCGGCAACTCAGTGCATTTAGGCATGTAGACATGGTCAAGACAATCTCCTGCAGTTCAAACCGAGCATCAGTATGGGGAAGAAAGGTGATTTGAGTGCCTTTGAACGTGGCATGATTGTTGGTGCCAGAAGGGCTGGTCTGAGTATTTCAGAAACTGCTGATCTACTGGGATTTTCACGCACAACCATCTCTAGGGTTTACAGAGAATGGTCCGAAAAAGAAAAAAAATCCAGTGAGCGGCAGTTCTGTGGCCGGAAATGCCTTGTTGATGCCAGAGGTCAGAGGAGAATGGGCATACTGGTTCGAGCTGATAGAAAGGCAACAGTGACTCAAATTGCCACCCGTTACAACCAAGGTAGGCAGAAGAGCATCTCTGAACGCACAGTGCGTTGAACTTTGAGGCAGATGGGCTACAGCAGCAGAAGACCACACTGGGTACCACTCCTCTCAGCTAAGAACAGGCATCTGATGGCTACTTTCAGCAGGGTAATGCGCCATGTCATAAAGCTCGAATCATCTCAGATTGGTTTCTTGAACATGACAATGAGTTCACTGTACTCAAATGGCCTCCTCAGTCACCAGATCTCAATCCAATAGAGCATCTTTGGGATGTGGTGGAACGGGAGATTCGCATCAGGGATGTGCAGCCGACAAATCTGCGCCAACTGTGTGATGCCATCATGTCAATATGGTCCAAAATCTCTGAGGAATGCTTCCAGCACCTTGTTGAATCTCTGCCACGAAGAATTGAGGCAGTTCTGAAGGCAAAAGGGGGTCCAACCCGTTACTAGCATGGTGTACCTAATAAAGTGGCCAGTGAGTGTATATATCCAACAATGTAGACCAGCTCACTCCTGTGAACCACCTGGAACCTCAGCTGACCTGGTTAACTCCGTTGTGCCCGGATCTGGATGTAGGAGTCCATCCATACAAATGTGAACAACGACAAAGCAAAGTCCAGCAATAACGTGAGCAATCCAGGATGCTGTTAAAAATTTTTTTCTTTTTATTCATAAATCCATTAAAATGCAATGGTCCAAGCAGTTCAAAACAGCAATAACGCAGGAAAGTCGTGCAGATAGGACTACGTGTTTCAACGGTAGAACCCGCCTTCTTCACGGTCCAGAATCTCTGGACCGTGAAGAAGGCGGATTCTGGACTGTGAAGAAGGCGGGTTCTACCGTTGAAATGCGTAGTCCTATCTGCACGACTTTCCTGCGTTATTGCTGTTTTGAACTGCTTGGACCATTGCATTTTAATGGATTTATGAATAAAAAGAAAAAAATTTTTAACAGCATCCTGGATTGCTCCCGTTATTGCTGGACTTTGCTTTGTCGTTGTTCACACACACACATATATATATATATATATATATACACACATATGAGTATATATGCAGCGGGTAATATAAGTATTTGTTACACTGCCGATTTTGCAAGTTTTCCCGCCTATCGTAGGTACACTTCAACTGTGAAAGACTGAATCTGAAATAAAATCCAGATAATCACATTGCATGATTTTTACATAATTAATTTGCATCTTATTGCATGAAGCAATATTTGATACAATAGAAAAAAAAGAACTTAAAATTTAGTTCAGAAACCTTTGTTTGCAAATACATGGGTCAGACATTTCCTGTAGTTCTTCACCAAGTTTGCATACACCACAACAGGGATTTTGGCCCACTCCTCCATACAGATCTTCTCCATATCTTTCAGGTTTCGGGGCTGTCGCTAAGTTTCACTTCCCTCCAAAGATGTTCTATTGGGTTCAAATCTGGAGACTGGCAAGGCCACTCCAGGACCTTGAAATGATTCTTACGGAGCCACTAATTAGTTGCCCTGGCTATGTGTTTTGGGTCATTGTCATGCTTGGACAATCCAGCCATGACCCATCTTCAATGCTCTTACTGTTGGAAGAAGGTTGTTGGCCAAAATCACACGATACATGTCCCCATCCATCCCCCCTACAATGTGGTGCAGTGGTCTTGTCCCCTTTGCAGATAAACACCCCCAAAGTATGATGTTTCCCCCACCATGCTTCATGGTTGGTACAGTATTCTTGTGGTTGTACTCATCCTTCTTCTTCCAAACACAGCAAGTTGAGTTGATACCAAAAAGTTTTATTTTCGTCTCATCTGACTATACAACCTTCTCTCATTCCTCCTCTGGATTATCGAGATGGTGATTGGCGAACTTGAAACTGGCCTGGACATGTGCTGGCATGAGCAGGGGAACCTTACATGCCCTGCAGGATTTTAAATCCATCACAGTATAGTGTGTTACTAATGGTAATGTTGGAGACTGTGGTCCCAGCTCTCTTCCGGTGATTGACCAGGTCCTCCCATGTAGTTCTGGGCTGATTCCTGACCTTTCTCAGAGTCCTCCTTACCCCACGAGGCGAGATCTCGCATGGAGCCACAGACCAAGGAAGATTGACAGACATCTTGTGTTTCTTCCATTTTCTAATAATTGTGCCAACAGTTGTTGCTTTCTCACCAAGCTGCTTGCTTATTGTCCTGTAGCTCATCCCAGCTTTGTGCAGGTCTTCAATTTTGTACTTGGTGTCTTTAGACAGTTCTTTGGTCTTGCCCATATTGAGGAGGTTGGAGTATGATTGATTGAGTGTGTGGATAGGTCTCTTTTATACAGGTAATGAGTTCAAACAGGTGCAATTTATACAGGTAATGAGTTCAGAATAGGAGGGCTTCTTAAAGAAAAACTAACAGGTCTGTGAGAGCCAGAATTCTTGCTGTTTAGTAGGTGATCAAATACTTATTTCATGCAATGTAATTCTTTAAAAATCATACAATGAGACTTTCTGTTTTTTATTTTTAGATTCTGTCTCTCACAGTTGAAGTGTACCTACGATAAAAATTACAGACCTCTCCATTCTTTATAGGTGGGAAAACTTGCAAAATTGGCAGTGTATGAAATATTATCTTCCTCTCTCTCTCTACATATATATGTATATCCATATTTTCACTTGTTACAATGTGAACTGAACAACTGTTTAAAAAAATCATATATCTAAGGCAATAACTTATGTGAACTGAACAACTGTTTAAAAAATCATATATCTAAAGCAGTAACTCCTGGTCATGAAGAAAGCTAAACACATTCTGAGATACCACCGCTGAGTTGCTCACAGTAGGAGCTGGCTGAGCATGGTCCAGACTTTCACTGACCAGATTGCTTTGGTTTATTATTACACAACAAGACTCCAAAGGACACACACATAAAGGAACTTCCATCCTAACATTCAGCTCTGTGTGTTCATTCTGTTCATTTCATGCCATGAATGTAGTGTGAATGAGCTCAGTAGATGACTACTTCCGACCAGTTGATATCCGCCAATAAGTTACAGTGCATGACAAGCATCACATTCCCTGTAGTGTTCTTTACAGATGCTTGTAGTCTCTTCCTAGTTTTGACATCTTCACATAATATATTTTTCTCTTGGGGCATGAAGCACACATATTTGGGAATACAACCCTAAATAGACATGTAAATTGATTAGGAAGCGTGTTGCCCATTGGTGGTCTTCACACCAGTTTCCTGTCTAACAAAACAAAACAAGTCATTATTCCATGAATGGTATGCAAACAATGTCCGATCTACACAGTTTGTGGCATGTGGAGACCATAATGCAATGTTAATCTACAATAATAAGCAGACTGAGCGAAAAGTCAGGATCGATTAGAATATATGTAAGACACAAGCGTAGGGATTTGCACGGACTAGTGTTTGACATGCCAGACTTAAACTGCTTTGCACTAGAGCAAAAACCATGAACAATAAAAAGCATACATTTATATATGTTTTGTTCCGAGAGAGTTCACCCATCTGCATCATCTTCACCAGGGTCAGACACACCATTTCTTTGTATAAGCTGATCTCTGCCACTGATTGCCTGCGACATACAGACTGAGACTTGCAGACCAGCTTCTATTCATTTGAATGTGAACTGATCGGCATTAACCAGCAGTGGCTGCTACAGATTAAAGGGATTTTCCACTACTTGGACAATTTATTATTAAATGCAATATTACCCTAAAAATAGAAAAACAAATCCGGTGCTCAACCACCCCACCAGCTCCATTCCAGTGTTGTTGGCGCCTGATCTCCTGGTGCTTGCATAACATTTTGCTATGTGAGTGCTGCAGCCTACCAGTGGTGAATAACGGGCTTCACTACTTCCATCTCCACCGGAAGTCCAAGTATCAGCTCCATTCAATAATGTAATCCAGCCAACCCAGAGCTGATAACCGTTTATCAACTGGTCTGATACTGTTCCATATAATGAGGATAGGTCATCAATATTATATGCCCTGACAACCCCTTCCAGAATGTACTGGAGAGCGAAAGAAAGTACCCATATTAGGGTGACCCTATTACAGGAGAAAAATATATAAAAAAACGGTATTGCTCACCTACCTCCTTAAAAATAACAATAACTGTTGCCTCTTGGATGGTAGATAACCCCCAGATAAAATTCACCAGTAAGAAAATGGCACTTTAAAGGGAACCTGTCAGCTCATTTTTCCGCAATAAGCTGCGACCAATGCTTTTCAGGGCTTATCTACAGCATTCTGCAATGCTGTAGATAAGCCCCCGATCTAACCTGAAGAGAAGAAAAACAAGTTTGAGTGCACAGCCAAGTACTGCAGTGCGCAGGCACTGGACCTCCCTGACCTTTCCCAGCACTTGCGCACTGCAGTACTTTACTCTGCTCTCAACAGGGCAGATCAGTAGCCTGCGCAGGAGTCGTGACATGAAGCAAGGAGGAGGATGTCATTGCTAGAAGATGGGAGGCACCGGACCAGGACCTGTGACACCCATCAGACCGGACAGCCCCTGGGCGAGTACAATAAAACTTGTTTTTCTTCTCTTTCTGGTTAGATCGGGGGCCTATCTACAGCATTACAGCATGCTGTAGATAAGCCCCGAAAGGCAGTGGCTGCAGCTTATTGCAGAAAACAAGCTGACAGGTTCACTTTAATATCTTCATGACCGGGCTAGCTTCCATTCTTTCATTTTAGCTTTTTCCTCAACTTCTTTAAAGACCCATTATTTTTTTGTTTGTTTTTCTGTCCACATAGCCATATGAAGGCTTGTTTCTTTTCTAAGATAAACTGTAATTTCGCGTTACATGATTCATTTTATCATGGGTTGCACTGAAATGCGGGACAAAAATTTCCAAGTGCGTTGAAATTTCAAAAAGGGTGCAATTTCACAACTGTTTTTTTTTCTTTATTATCTACCATGTTCACTATGTGGTAAAACTGACCTGGCAATATGATTCTCCAGGTCAGTACAATTAAGCAGATGGCAAACATGCATAGTTTTGTTTTTTATTTTGGTGGTTAAAATTATTTTGTAGAGTTGTAAAAAAAAAAATGCCTGTGTTGCCTTTTTCCGAGACCTGTAACATTTTTAATTTTTGGGTTACGGGGCAGTGTGTGAGCCTATTTTGTGTGCTGTGAGCTGGCTTTTTTTAACGACACCATTTTGGGGTAGATACATTGTTTTAATTGCCTCTCATTGCATTTTATTGCTATGTTGCAAAAAACGTAATTCTGACATTTCAGTTTTTTCCCCATTATGCCATTTACTGATCGGATTGATTTTACATTTTGATAGACTGAACATTTATGAGCGCAGTGATACCAAACACGTATTTTTAGTGGTTTTTTAATCTGGTGAAACGAAGGTGATTTGATCTTTTTTTTGTATTTTTTTCATTTTTTTTCTT
Organism: Dendrobates tinctorius; assembly: GCF_039654945.1. Lineage (NCBI taxonomy): Eukaryota > Metazoa > Chordata > Amphibia > Anura > Dendrobatidae > Dendrobates > Dendrobates tinctorius. Next base: position 36,754,241 of record NW_027361829.1, read on the forward strand.
CTTCACTTTTTACTGTATTTGTTAATCCCCTTAAGTCTGCGGCTGTTTGATCACTTGTACTATACATAGTAGTGCAGTGTGCAGTGTACTTTTATGTATAGAGAAAATATGAGTGAGAGCTAAACACTGGCTTTCAAAGGAGGATCGTAATGACAAGCATGGAGGTCATTAGGCCCCTGGCTGCCATGGCAATAAGTCGGTGCCCTGCAATCACATCGCTGTTGGGTGTGTGGAATGACGCACCTTCCTGCCACCGCGTGTTAAATGCTGCTGTGAGATCGACAGCAGCATTTAACAGGTTAACAGTCACTGCCCACCTACAGCTATTAACCCCTTTCTGACATCTGACGTACTATCGCGTCCATGAGCCCCGTGCCCCTACGCCCATGGACGGGATAGTACATCATAGCGATCAGCTGATCGCGGCCAAGTGTGAGCTGATTATCACAGCTGACACCCGACACTATGTGTCAGGAGCAGTCACCGACCGTCCCCGACACGTTAACCCCTGGCACACTGCGATCAAATACAATCGCCCTGTAGCGGGGGTTAAGGGAAGCATCGGCAGGGATGGGGCTCCCTCCGTGCTTCCCTGAGCCCCCCGGAGCAGCACAATGTGCTGCGCTGCTCCGGGAGCCTCCTTCCCTCCAGGTTCCCGGATCCAAAATGGTGATGGGGACCATCGGGGGCCTGCAGGGAGCCGGCAAAGCGCAGGCATGAGGAAGCCTGCAGCACTACCTGTGACAGATCGCTGATCTGTCACAGCGATCTGTCACATGACAGTTCAGCGATCTGTCACATGACAGTTATGTCCCCCCTGGGACAGTATAATAAAGTTTTAAAAAAAAAAGAGAGTAAAAATATTTTATAAAAAAATCGCTAAATAAATTAAAAAAAAAAATATTCCCTAATTCATTTTTTGGAAATTAAAACAAAACAAAACAATAAAAGTACATATATTTAGTATCACCGCGTCCGTAACGACCTGCCCTATAAAACAGACCCATTAGTTAACCCCTTTAACGAACCCCTTAAAAAATAAAAAACAAAGCAAAAATAGTGCTTTATTATCATACTGCTGAACAAAAAGTACAATAACGCACGATCAAAAAGACTGATTTAAATAACCATGGTACCACTGAAAACGTCATCTTGTCCCGCAAAAATGAGCTGCCATACAGCGTCATCAGTGAAAAAATAAAAAAGTTATAGCTCGCAGATGCAAAAATAATTTTTACATAAAATTGTTTTTATTGCGTAAAAGCGCCAAAACATAAAAAAGCGACATAAGTGAGGTATCGCTGTAATCGTAGTGACCCGAAGAATAAAACCGCTTTATCAATTTTACTGCATGCAGAACGGTGTAAAAGCACCCCCCAAAAGAAATTCTTGAAATGCTGGTTTTTGTTCATTCTGAGTCCCAAAAATCGGAATAAAAAGCAATCAAAAAATGTCACGTGCCCGAAAATGCTACCAATAAAAACGTCAACTCGTCCCGCAAAAAATAAGACCTCGTATGACTCTGTGGGTCAAAATATGGAAAAATTACAGCTCTCAAAATGTGGTGATGTAAAAACTATTTTTCTTCTGAGAAGCGCCTGTCCGAATCCTGTTCATTTTAGACACTGGTCAGATGTTCAGGTTATAAATACATTAGATAGGGACTGCTTTAATACGGGTTACCTTGACGCGGTGAAGCAGCTTGGTATACATTTTTTTGCAAAAAAACCTATCGACTAAATACCCGGTATTTGTTATCCAGCACTTGCTGATTACTGTCATATTTTACTGCAGAGTATTTTTGCAAATCTGTTTTCTTGTTGTGCCTCAATTAGTGGGTGGTGTGAACGTTGTCTTACCGACTTGTTCACATTGTGCATGTCACATGTGTTTTTAAAAATTGGTGCAGCAGCGACATGGAGTTAAATGATTACTGTATACGTTTCTCACTTTATACTTTATACATAGTATTTGTGTTTACCAAAAACAGAAATCCCCTAATTAGAGACTGTAGGTTAGTGGACTTAGTACTGAAGTCCCATAGATCATTACAATACTTATATGTCACCAGTAAAAAGAACCGCACAGAGAAAGAAAAAAAACCCTCACTAGCTATATAGTCACTAAAGGACCAATATGATGAAATGTAAGAATTTCATATGCTCCCTGGGAGTGTGGAATAGAGAAATGTTGGCAGCCGTAGAGTCCGAATGAGAAGGAGAGCTACTTGGGTGGGCTCACACAACTTTCTAATGGATCTCGCCTGCTCAGAGATTGTCCATAGCTCATTTCTATTGTAATATATTCACATTGACGTGTTGCCTCTGTATGTTTATGAGTAGAATGGCACTGGAATTATTTTGCTTCACATTAGAAAAAAAGAAGTGAAAAACTTCTAATAATGGGACCGACCCCCTGCCACCAAGCTTTAATTGAGATCATAGTATTGCAATGCACTGCTGTTTAGCATATGTAAATTGTTTCAAATTAATCGTCAGAATATTGTGAAATATAGCTCTGCTTTTCTTATTCTTACCGTTAGAATACATTTATCTTTTCATTACCTGTCTACAAATATTTTTGTTTTGTTTACTCACCGGATGCCCCATGTAATTATCTCCAATCTTGAAATTATTACTCTTCATGAATACATCAAACGAAAAGGAATCTGTAACCAGATTTTTGCCACCTAATCTAAGAGCAGCATCATGTAAAGACTGAGAACCTGATTTAGGCAAAGTGTCACTTATTGGAGTGCTTGCTGCAATTTTGATACAATCACTGTTTTATCAACAGGAGATTATCACTATAGGACTAGTAAACTTGCTACCATGTAGTTCTCTGTATTTGTGAGATCTGTCTATCCCCCCCTATTACAGATTGGCACTTTTCTGCCTATGCACAGTGTACACAAAAATCAGTGTTGTGGGTGGGGTTATACAGAGCTCAGCATTCAGAGAACCGCTAGACCTGCAGCAGAGAAACCAGTGAAATACACTGAAGGAGGAGCTGTAGTATAAGCCGATGCATCAAGTTTATCATATGATAACACATATTATTTCTGCTATGATAGTAAGAAGTGAATGCTATAGTAAATTCTGCGCTGCTCCCTTACAATTGTTGGAATTGCTTACTTTTCAATTCTCTTGGAAAACAATAGAGAATATAATCACTAATATTGGACTTCAAAATAGTTGTCTTAAAAATAATGCATAAACAAGCCCTAACTATAGAAAACATAAAAAGCTAAAACTCTTAAAATGTGGTAATTTAAAAAAATATTTTTGTTCTGTGAGATGTATTACTGTGCAAAAAGAATAAAACATAAAACAAATGTATGCACATTTCGTGTGGCCATAATTGCAAAGATCCAGAGAAAATGAGGAACGCAAAAGTTGTCGCACTGTGACTGGTGTAAAATGTTAGATGCAAAATCATTGTCAGGAAAACAGTGTTTTCCTATCCCAAAATAAAAAGGTGTCAATAAGTTTATATTCCCCCCACCTCCGAAAAAATAGTGACTTTTATAAATACACCTCATCCAGCAAAAGGAGGAAAAGCCCTCACGTGGCAATGTCAACTTCAAAAAAGTTGGTCTTTGAATGTGGTGACAATAAAATGGAAAAATTCTGGAGGTCTTAATGTCAAAATAGGTTTGGGGTCTAATATTACGGTACTACTGGCAAATACCAGTCATAGCCACTAGAGGGCAGCAGTGACTGAACTACTGAATTTTCCTTACAGTTCTCATAATAAGGTGAATATTGTTTCTGCCGCAATGTATCATCTGAATGGCTGCTGAAGGGAAGCTGCTCTTGTAATACAGCGTTATATGATAAGAATGCTGCGTGTTTTGACAGATAAGACTTTCATATGTCACAGATACCTGTGTAACAACAAACTATCTCTCCTTAATAATTAGTCATAGAATGACTTTGGAGAAATGGCCGCACCACTGGTTCCATGATTAATAATAATAATATTATGTTTGAGCGCCATTGATTCCATGGTGCGGTACATGAGTTAGCGGTACATGCAAAACTCCCACCCTTGGGGGCTTACATTCTCTAGGATAATGGGGAAGGAGACAAACGGCTGGGAGGGTCTTTTGATCCATTCTGAATTGAAATCTCTCTGAAAATTAATTTGATTATAGACTTACCAAAAACAATGCAACTTGAGTTTAGTAACCTTCATAAGTATATTGTTCCGTCTTGTTTACTTGTATATAACAAATAATCAATGTACAAAAAAAAGTTCCTGACGGCAGAATTATGATAATAATAATAATAATAATAATAATTTTTATTTATATAGCGCCAACATATTCCGCAGCACTTTACAATTAAGCGGGGACATGTACAGACAATAAATTCAATACAAGTTAAGACAATTCAAACAATGACATTAGGAGTGAGGTCCCTGCTCGCAAGCTTACAATCTACAAGGAAATGGGGGGACACAGTAGGTGAGAAATGCTTGTTAATTCAGGTCTGGCAATTATAATAGGGATTTTCATATAAAGCTGCATGATCCGGTCATCAGCCCGTGTGTTTAAGTGCAATAGACAAGTATCAAGTGCAGTTATCATGTGAATGAAGGGTGTGGAGACAGATGAATAGTAGGGTGCAGATTCAGAATAATATTTGGAAGGAGGGAACAGGGCAAAGTTAGCTTGCTGAGTAGTTGATGTGATAGGCTTCTTTGAAGAGATGGGTTTTCAAAGCGCGCTTGAATAGGTCAGGGCTAGGTATCAGTCTGATCGTCTGGGGAAGTGCATTCCAGAGAGCTGGAGCAGCACGAGAGAAGTCTTGGAGACGGAGGTGCGAGGTTCGGATTACGGGGGATGTTAGTCTTAGGTCATTTGTAGAACGGAGGGCACGTGTAGGGCGATAGACAGAGATGAGAGAGGAGATATAAGGCGGTGCAGAACAGTGGAGAGCTTTGTGGGTGAGAGAGATGAGTTTATACTGGACCCTGTAGCGAATAGGTAGCCAGTGTAATGACTGGCACAAGATGGAGGCATCGGTGAAGCGGCTGGACAGAAATATGACCCTGGCTGCCGCATTCAAGATGGATTGGAGAGGAGAAAGTTTGGTAAGAGGGAGACCGATCAGAAGAGAGTTGCAGTAGTCCAGACGAGAATGAATAAGAGCGACAGTAAGAGTCTTAGCAGTTTCAAAGGTGAGAAAAGGTCGGATTCTGGAGATGTTTTTAAGATGCAGGTGACAAGAGCGACTGAGTGATCGGATGTACGGAGTAAAGGAAAGTTCAGTGTCGAATATGACCCCAAGACAGCGGGCATGCTGCTTGGGAGTTATGGTTGAACCCTCCAGGGTTATTTCGATGTTAGGTAGAGTGAGGTTAGTAGAGGGGAGAAACACAAGAAGTTCAGTTTTAGAGAGATTTAGTTTCAGATAGAGGGAGGACATGATGCTAGAGACAGCAGACAGACAATCCTTGGTATTTTGAATTAGGGTAGGGGTGATGTCAGGGGAAGAAGTGTATAATTGGGTGTCATCAGCATAGAGATGATACTGGAACCCAAATCTGCTGATTGTTTGTCCAATAGGGGCAGTGTATAAAGAGAAGAGGAGGGGGCCTAGGACTGAGCCCTGCGGGACCCCGATAGTAAGGGGACGAGAAGAGGAAGAGGAGCCGGAAAAAGATACAGTGAAGGAGCGGTCAGAGAGGTAGGAGGAGAACCAGGAGAGGGCTGTGTCCTTGAGGCCTATAGAGCGGAGCATAGTGAGGATGATAACAATAACTTTTCCTTTGGTGTACAGTCTATTTTGTATTCATTGTTTTAGTTTTCATTAAAGTCACTCTCTGATTCAGAATATCCATTTTTAAAGGAACTCTGTCACCAGATTTTTGCTACCTCATCTGAGAGCAGCATGATGTCAGGAAAGATACCCTCATTCCAGTTATGTGTCACTTACTGGGTGCAGCAGCTGTGACACCAGCAGAGCTTTTTATAGATAGCATGTAGCAGAGCTCAGAAAGGTAACCCCACCCAGCTGTGTACACTGTCTGTTGACAGTAAGCTGCTAATTAGTGCTGGGGGCGTGGTTAGACCAGGAGGTAGCTAGTCCAGAAGTGACAATCTCCTGCTCATAAAACACTTATTATACTGAATAAGCCGCACACAGCCTAATAAGTGACATATCCCTGGAATCAGTGGATCAGCCCCTACCTCATGCTGACCTCAAATTTCATAGAAAAAACTGCCCTTTAAAAATCCTATTAGGGCATTCAAGGTTGACAGTCCTGAGTCCCTTATTCGAAACTTCTATCAATTTGTCTGACCACCGAGTACTGAAAATAGTGTCTCCTTCTAAGGAGGACCTAGCTCGTCCATGCAGGCAATCCATGGAGGTCCCAGCAGGTCCATGGACATCCCACTCCTTTCAGTGTGAGCCATGTGGTGTTAATGCCAGAAATTTGAACACTTGTTGATGGTTTTCTTGCAGATCAGTTGAATTTTAGCAGCATGGCTGTGATTACCCTATTTTTCAGGGACCCTTCTAACAAAAGGTAGTTGTCCATGAATCAGGCATCTACTTATGTTTTCCAATTGTATGATTTATTGCTAAGCTTGACAATATTTTACTTACAGACTCTAGCATGTCTCCCAAGTTGTTGGAATATTTCTAGTTGCCTCTCGCATACAGGTGCTTCTCACAAAATTAGAATATTATAAAAATGTTAATTTATTTCAGTTCTTCAATACAAAAAGTGAACCTCCTATATTATATAGAGTCATTACAAGCAGAGTGATCTATTTCATGTGTTTATTTCTGTTAATGTTGATGATTATGATGAAGGAGAAAAAGCTGTAGCGGTCTGGAGCGGTGAGATAAGGGATAATTATAGGGACAGCAATCTGGTTAGCAAACCTTTATTAACCCTTTGATCTCCACCAATGCTGGATCCACACTTCCCAGCTTAAGGACTTACATGGACTTACAAGGACTTACAGGACTACATGGACTACAAGGACTTACATGGTATCTATAAAAACTCTGCTGGTGTCACAGCTGCTGCACCCAGTAAGTGACACATAACTGGAATGAGGGTCTCTTTCCTGACATTATGCTGCTCTCAGATGAGGTAGCAAAAATCTGGTGACAGATTTCCTTTAAAAATGGATATTCTGAATCAGAGAGTGACTTTAATGAAAACCTTCTTTAGCAATGACCTTTTGTGGCTTGCCCTCCTTGTGGAGTGTGTCAATGACTGCCTTCTGGACATATGTCAAGTTAGCAGTCTTCCCCATGATTGTGGAGCCTACTAAAATAAACTAAGAGACCTTTATAAATGCATAGGAAGCATTTGCAGGTGTTTTTTGTTAATTATTCTAATTTGCTGAGATAATGGCTTTTGGGTTTTTATTGGCTGTAAGCCATAATCATCAACATTAATAGAAATAAACACTTGAAAGAGATCACTCTGTTTGTAATGACACCATATAATATATGAGGCTCACTTTTTGCATTGAAGAACTGAAATAAATTAACTTTTGATGATATTCTAATTTTGTGAGTAACACCTGTATATGCACCAACTTGGAGACTTAAGGCACTTGCATAGCATATGCCAAAAATATCTGATTGTGGTGGGACCTGCAGGTAAAAGATATGTTTGTCACATCCTGTGGATATGCCATAAGTGATCAAAATTGGAAATAACCTTTAATGACTCATTGTTCACTCTGATATTTAGTTACAGCTACAGTGATAGAGACAATAAATGTGGATAACGCTGAGTATTCTGTGTGTGTCTCTCCTTTATTATACATTTAAAGCATGACCGGATTATTGACTTTCACTTCTTTTTCCTCCTTTAGCTCGTGTGTCACAGACATGTGTGAGTGCCCGGTACATAAAAATTGCTACTGTGAATCGTTAATAGCTTATGCCAGAGCCTGTCAAAGAGAAGGTGTGAAGGTTCCTTGGAAGCCTGAAAATAACTGTGCAGGTATCAATATCAGCTACAGTCATTTTGTAATAAATTGTGAATCATTAAAGGGAAACTTCCATCAGACATATGCTGCCTGAACTAGGGGCAGCATCCATCAGGCACAGTCAGCATGATTCTACTCAGGTATGTTTTACTGCGGCTCTTGCATCACCACACTGAAGCTTTTGCAAACTGGCGTAAAACACTTGAAAAGTTTCAAAATTATTGCACATCGCAAAAGTGGGCAAACATTTTGTGGCTTTTCACATTTTCAATTTGAAGTAGCTCCTCAAAAATTGGTAGAACTGGAGATGAGTCGTTGATGCAGTGTGCATGGTTAAGTATTTCCATTAAAAAAAGGCCGTTTTTTTATGCCAAAAATGCTATTCCACCTTCTGAATGGAGTAGCATTACTGGCGAGCTACACAGAGATATGTGACACTGAGAAGATGGATTTCCTCAAACTGCTCAACTGAGACATATAGTCCCTGACCGGCTCTTCAAAGTATATTTTTTCTGAAACGCAAGAAGCATTTCAGAATTTGGGGTCATTCGCGCAGCCAGTGTCTGATTCATGCAGCATGATTCTGATGGCAGGTTCCCTTTGACAGTACTACTATTTTGTTCCATTACTTTTTACTTGCTGTGGTTTTCATCTATAGTACACAGAAATAATGCATGTTAAAAACATAATGTTGAAAATAGAAGTTTACATCCACTTTATAAAAAGACACATATGTATGTTTTTCTCAGTATCTGACATGAAATCAGAATAACCTTTTCCCGTTTTAGGTCAATTAGGATTACCATAATTATTAATATTTGCCAAATGCCAGAATAATGAGAGAGACAGAGAATGTTTTAAGGCATTTTTATTACTTATTGCAAAGTCAAAAGTTTACATACAGTAACATTACTATGCCTTTAAACAATTCTGGATTGCCCATATGATGTCATGTGTTTGGAAGCTTTTTGACAACATCTGAGTTAATTAGAGATACACCTGTGGATGTATTTTAATGCACACCTGAAACACACTGCTTCTTTGTGTAGTATAATGGGAAAGTCTAAAGAAATCAGACAAGATATCAGGAAGAGAATTGTGGACTTGCACAAGTCTGGCTCATCCTTAGGTACAATTTCAAGATATCTGAAGATGCCTCATTCATCTCTACAAACAATTATGCACAAGTACAAACAAGATGAAAATGTCCAGCCATCATCCCACTCTGGAAGGAGACGGGTTCTGTGTCCCAGAGATTAACATGCCTTGATCCGACATGTGCATATCAACCCAAGGACATAAGCAAAAGACCTTGTGAAGATGATGGCAGAAGCTGGTAAGATTGTATCATTATCCACAGTGAAACAAGTACGGTATCAACATGGGCAGAAAGGCCACTATGCCAGGAAGAAGCCATTACGATAAAAGAAACATAAAAAAAGCCAGATTAATGTTTACAAATGCACACAGGAACAAAGACCTTAATTTTTGGATACATGTCCTGTGGTCTGATGAAACAAAAATAGACCATCATTACGTTTGGAAGAAAAAGGAAGAAACTTTGAAGCCTAAGAACACCATCCTAACTGTGAAACATGAGGGTGGCAGCATCATGTTTTGTTGGCGTGCTTTGCTGCAGTAGGGACTGGTGTACTTCACAAAATAGATGGCATCATGAGGAAAGAAGATTATGTGGCAATACTGAAGCAACATCTCAATACATCAGCCAGGAAGTTAAAGATGGGCGGAAATGGATCTTCCAAATGGACAATGACAAAAAGCATACTGCCAAAATGGTAACAAAATGGCTTAAGGATAACAAAGTCAACTTTTTGGAGTGGCCATCACAAATGCCTGAAGGCAGGTGCGAGCAAGGCGACCTACAAACCTGGATCAGTTACATCAGTTTTGTCAGGAGGAATGAGCCCAAATTCCGACCAACTATTGTAAGAAGTTTGTGGAAGGATATCCCAAATGGTTGACCCAAGTCACTCAGTTTAAGGGCAATGGTACCAAATACTAATGAAATGTCTGTAAACTTTTAACTTTGCAGTAAGTAATAAAAATGTCATAAAACATTCTCGCTCTCTCATTATTCTGGCATTTGGCAAATATTAATAATTATGGTAATCCTAATTGACCTAAAACGGGAAAGGTTTATTCTGATTCCATGTCAGCTATTGAGAAAAACATGCATATGTGTCTTTTTATATAGTGTATGTAATCTTCTAGTTTCAACTGTAGGTTATTCTGAAGATTTACAAGTATTATTTCTTTATTGAAAGTTATAGCTAACTTTTCAAGTATAAAGCTACTTAGCTGCAGCTACCACTGAAAGGAGATTGTTGCATATCTATTGATCTCCACTGGCGGGGCAGCAGGCAGCCAGGATTTTATGTTTTAGCTTTATGGCAGCTACACCACTGTGTGTATCTATAGCAGCTCTATGAATGATGTATATTGAGAAGAAGGTAATAACCTAGGATTCTTTCTTCAATCATCAGTTTAAAAAAATACACTTTCATTTATTATATCTAAATCTCCTTCTTAACATTGTAAAGCAATATAAATGTTGGCATTGTCCAAGCATTTGTTTTGCAATTTTTAAAAATAATTTTAATGTTAATATCAAACTTTTTAAGCTTTGATAGGGATCTTTAAAAATATACTCTAAATTTGCACATGTCAAAGGGGGGCTCCCACCATCGTAAATATGTTTTGGCGCTATCATTGTGTAAAGGACCTGTACATACTGTTCCTGTCCAGTCTATACATAACTTTATGCTAGCTGTGAAATGTAGGTTTGCTTCAATGATCATAATTAGAAATAATGAAGATTATTGAATATATTAGCTCTGGTTTTAGCATACTAATTATTATTTTTACTTCTCTATCAGGTATTTTGCAACCTCTACTTTGCAATTGCTATACTCTGTTTTGACCACTGGAGGGAGTAAAATGCTTGCAGAATTAAATAGTCTATTAATTAGTGCTGCAAGGTAATATCTGTAGCAAATTATTTTCTACATTTTTCTTGAGCAGGTAGAATGTAAAAAGTCATGCACAGCAGTAATAATATCTAAAGATTATTTCCATTTAAAGGGAACTTATCAGCAGGTTTTTGGAATCTAGACTCATGTCATTTATGTAAAGTCCCTGTAATGTTGATAATGTCCATATCTTTTTATTATAAGTCCATGCCACCGTTTTATAGAATTCAATTAACACATTTTATGCAGACAAAATGCAAGTGCAGAGGATCGATCATTCATGATTATTTAGATAATATTAATTTTAGGGTAGTCTAAAGTGATGCCTTATTCATGAGCCATATGACTCATATTCACTGTAGGTATAACCTTTGATAGATGGAGCACAATGCAGTAGGACTGTGACATTGAGATCAGTGCAGAACAGAGAACTGTGCAGCTTAAGTATTGAGACTCCACAGCATTCGGTGGCTTTTCTAGCATCTGACTTTTCCTAGGTTCATGGTACCAAACGTGATACTTCTCACATAAATCTCTAGTGCCCAGGTACCATGGATCATCTAATGGGAAGTGTGAAAGTTCTGGTATGGTAGTAAAAGTGTCCAATGAAAAAGAAAGGCTACAATCACATCCAGGGGCATACATAGAAACCATGAGGCATAATACCAGAAGTTCTATTTAGTCCCCCTCACCAAAAAACATGATATTCAGTGGGGTCACAGAAGAGCATATCTCACAACTGTGCAGCCCTTACAAAGTTATTTTCCTCCTATGTAGTCCTCCATAAAGTATTATGGACACCATACAGTCCTCCATACAGTATAATAGGTACCACGTAGTCCTCTGTACAGTATTTTGGGCACCACATAGTCCTTCATACAGTATTTTGGGCACCGTATAGTCTTCCATACAGTATAATGGGCCTCATTTTTTGCTCCATACAGTATAATGGTAATCAACAAAAAGATCCCAAAAATTTCAATGTGCCTCACACAATAATATTAAACCCATCTGTTCCATAGAAGTGATTATTGAACAGAAAAAAGCACAATGTGTAAATAATTCTAAAAATAATTGTATTACTCCACATGGAAAGATTTCAATACATGACAAAAAAAGGAAAAATTGACAAGCTAAGATAACCTCCGTGGAGGGACTGAAAGAGGCTATAGGCTACTTTAAACACATGAATATAACAGTTCAAAAAACAATAGGTACTGGCCATTTAAATGCTTATAGCTAAGGGTTAATTATTCATAAACATCCATTAAATTGCACTAAGCTCGACCAATGCCATAGCTAATAAATAGGCAAGAAAAAATTGAGCAAAAGAAATCTCATCCCTAAAAGCTAGGAACAAGTAACCATGATAATAGATACAATAAAAGAACTTACATGTGTGGAGCCTTATGCTACGTCCCTTACCCCGACGCGCGTTTCGTCCTCTTCTTCAGGGGGTGTGTCGGGGAAGAGGGAGAGTGGGTTTTTAAATTCTCTGTGCGCCAATCAAATGCGCTATATGCCATCACGTTTTCATTAGAAAGAGCCAAACTAAATGCGGCGCACCGTGTCATATCACCGCTGCCTCTGAATTGACCCGTCATCCCCAGCTGGTGAGACGCAAACACCACAGGTTACCATGGTAGCAGGCACTTGTGTGTCAGCTGACTCTGAATAGCCGGGGATATCCGAGCCTCGGCGCTGATGAATGAAACTGCGCGCTCTATAGTGGCTATTCTAATATTAATTCACACACTGAATAACATTAAAACATGACAATGTGCATTAATTATGTGCCTAACAAAGCATAATTAATAATACTATTATACAAAATTTTATATGCCTAAAGTGCTGAGGTAATAATATACATAATTATTTATTTACAAAAAAAATTAGTATATCACAGTGTAATATTAATAAAGTGCAAGAATAATTATAATTCATTATAACCGTGTAGTCAATATATAATATATATTAATGTGCTAAGATAAACATTTATATATAATTAATTTTTACAGTGCAAAATATTTAAAATAGAAAAATTATCCATATATACAATACAAATCATTCAAAATATATAATTACAGTGTGTAAATCAATATAATCACAATAAATATATAACCAATAATTTATATTCTTGAAATATACATTTAGGTAGTTGATGGACATGTAGATCACAGTAATACTTTCTTTAACTATTAATCTTGACGGCTTCCAGACAACACGATTATACGACAAAAAGCGCCAAAGGGCTAAAATAAAAAAAACAAACATTGCTACCAATAAAACACCCTATTTCTCCCCATTCCCTAAAAAACAATAGCAGAAATAGCCAGAAAAAATCCCATTTACAAATATGCACTGAATCCAAAACTTTCATTTAACCCATTTGGTATCATAGTTCCCAGCCTATATATCCACCTGCATTCAAGTTTGGCCAGGTTCTTACCCAAATCACCCCCCCCAGATCCCAATTGCAGATTATCTATGCCCTTAGCAAGAAATAAGCAAGAATTGCTGTTGTGATAGTGGAAAAATGTCTAGGTATCGTTTTGAGAAGTGACGGATCTATTGCATTCCCTTCTCAATATCTTGAAAATGCTCCCTAATCGGTACACATAATTCACATGTCGTGAGCCCAACATACAGCTTGCCACAAGGGCATTGTGCACTGTAATTTGACCCCTTTTGTTGAGCATGTTATAAAATGCCTAATGAGAAAATTACGTGTTTCAGCAGCATTTGAAAACTCTTTAGTCTTCCCCATGTTGGCACACCCTTTACAGAGTCCACATGGAAAGAATCCCTTAACTTCCAGCTATGTATTATTGCTGGATACCGATGATTCATAGTGGCTGTATACCAGCAAATTTTTGAGATTCTTTGATCTCCGTGCAGTGATCAATAGTGAAGACAGCAAACATTTTTTAACAACTGGATCTGATAGTAAAATGGGCCAGTGTTTTTGAATAATGTCTCTAAATTCAGACCATTGACTATTAAATGTTGAGATAAGGCAAACATTATTTTCCTCTTCTTTAATAGATGTATTCTTGTAGAGCAATTCATTTCTAGAAGTATGTTTGACACGATGGTAACCCCGTGTGATCATTTTTTTGTATAGCCTCTGTCACTAAACCTCTTTCTTAACATTCTGGATTGTTGTTCAAACAAATGATCATCAGAACAAATGCGTTTAATCCTCAGGAATTGACCTACTGGCATCCCACGTATAGTAGATCGAGGGTGAGATGATGTAGCGTGTAACAAGGTGTTGGTTGCCGTAGGTTTCCTATATACTTCCGTCATGAGGCCACCATTGGAAGAGGTTTAAATTAATATATCCAAAAAATCCAGTTCCCTGCCAGCTTTGTAGGTCAATTTAATATTCAAATTATTTTGATTCAATCTGGTCAACAAATCCAAGTCCTGTTTGGGGCCCTCCCATATAAACCACACATCATCGATGTATCTCATCAAATAATGTGTGTTTTCAATGCCAGGAACAGGGTTACTGATGAAAATCTCCCTCTCCCGCGCACCCAAAAATAATACGCATATGACGGTGCGCAGGAAGCCCCCATGGCAGTCCCCTGTTTTTGATAAAGAAATATTTTATTAAAAATAAAACAATTATGGGTTAAAATGAATTCCAAAAGGACTTGGAGCAGATCAACCAAATGTGAATCAAGATTACTGGTTTGGAGATACCAAGACACCAAGGCAAAACCATCCCTATGTCTTATGGACGTATACAGGGATTCCATGTCTGCCGTGACCATTATCATATCATCAGTCAAATGCATACCATCCAATCTTTACAGGGCAGACATGGTATCCCTGATATAAGATGGTAGGCTAGTCACCAAAGGTCTCAAATAATAGTCCAAGGTGTCACAAATAATTTCACAGAGACCCTCATTGGTCACAACAAATAGGTCTCCCAGGGGAATTAAGGGGATCCTTGTGGATTTTAGGGATTAAATATCAGGTGGGACATTTTGGATTGAGTTTCTGTATTGTTTCCAACACTTGTTTAGGGATTGTTCCTGCATTAACAGCTTCTTCCAATATAGAGATTAATTCCTCCTGATATACCGGCAAATGATTAGATGGCAACCTGCGATAGCAATTATAATCATTTAAGAGTCTATAGACCTGATTTTCATATAGCTCATTTGGCTATATCACTAGGTTGCCACCCTTATCTGCGGCCTTAAAGACCACATCATTCCATTTCTGCATTTCTTCCAAGGCCTTTTGTTGATCATATGTAAGATTAAATTTTTTTCGTTTGGTCACAGCCAGTTTCTCAATATCATTAGAGACAATTTTTGTAAAAAAAC
Source organism: Dendrobates tinctorius (assembly GCF_039654945.1). NCBI lineage: Eukaryota > Metazoa > Chordata > Amphibia > Anura > Dendrobatidae > Dendrobates > Dendrobates tinctorius. Next base: position 36,769,543 of record NW_027361829.1, read on the forward strand.
TCCACTGCAGGGCAAATGCTTAATGCAGGAAACTTTTTGGATTTACAAAAAAGTTTTTTCGGAAAATTGCTTACCTCAGAAGAATTAGCATTTTCCTCGGCCAGGGATTCTAACACTTGAAGGGCTTCTTGCTCCTCTCTAGTGTTGAGACCCTCTGCTGTTTTAAAATTAAATTTTTTCAGAAGGATTTTGCGGGCAAACAAATGGACATATGCAAGAAAGCGGACGGCACCGCTGTTACCGTACTAAGGTCCGTGGCTGGCAGCAGGCGGAGAGCTCACGTCCAGGACTCCCGGGTGCTTGACCTCGTAGCAAGACGATAGTAGTTTCCAAGAGAAAAAAAAAAACCGTGGACCCGTGGAAGCGCTCGAGTAGCGTGAAACGGCCGTAGTCAGCCATTTGACACACTCTCCTTCACATCTCCGACGTGACATGTAATTCAGTGTCAATAAACATTCATCATTATCCTGCAGAGTGCGACCTTTTTCTCTTGGAAGCAAATGGGCATCCTTAATTGTTAGAAACAGATCTGTGGAACGGGATAGTGAAAAGGTTAGACCCTTTTCCAATACTTCAATTTGAGACAAAGTAAGAACATGCGATGACAAATTAATTACCTTACTCTTGTCATGCTCATAATTCCTCTCTTTTTGTTGATTTTTAAACGGTTGAGTTTTTTTGTGATTAGCATATCTTGTAACAGGTCCAGATCTATAAGAGGATTCTCTGTCGCTCTCCGATCCATAAGCTCCAACCAATGAAGAGAGAGAATTCATAGACTCACTTCTTTTTGGCTGGTTTTTGTTTCTATCCAAATTTTGCCACCGAATATTGTATATTGATGTGTTTAAAGTAGCCTATAGCCTCTTTCAGTCCCACCACGGAAGTTATCTTAGCTTGTCAATTTTTCCATTTTTTGTCATGTATTAAAATCTTTCCATGTGGAGTAATAAAATACAGTAAAATGGGCCTGATATAGTGCTCCATTCAGTATAATGGGCCCATATAGTGTTCCATACAGTATAGTTATCTCCATATAGTGTGTTATACAGTATTGCTGACCCTATATAGTCCTCTATACGTAATAAATACACAAATATTCACCTCTCTGTTCCCGCGCTGCTCTGCTTTCTGCAGTCTGTGATCCTCTGACCTCTCTGCATTGCTCAGCTCAGAGGGTGCACTGTAGTGACATCATCGCACCCTCTGTGCTGAGACGTCACTGATCTTAGATGCACGAAGGAATGATGGGAGAGGGAGTGCCAGCTGACAGCTCCCTCTACCATCATTGTTTTCAACTGTATCAGCATCCATGATGCTGAAACAATTGAAATTACAATGCGGGGGCGCCTGGTGTCGACATCGGGCCCCCTTGAGGCACAGGTTCCATAATGACCTTATGGTCTGCTGCCTTTGGCAGTGTGCTACTTGTCATATCTGTGTGTAGAAGCAAGAGAAAAGAAGTATGCAAAAACAGTGATCACCAAAAAATATTTAATTATTTATTACAACATTAGGGACAACATATGGGAGAACAAGACAAATTAAAAACATTTAAAAAAACAATTATGGCCTACAAAAAAACACATATCAACAATAGCCTATGATATGACCATTGAGGAACCCAAACATGGATGATGTGGCATATATTCAGTGGGGGGGGCAGAGCATATAATATTAGTCACAAAGTGCAGTAGTGCCAGATAATCAAATATGCAAGAAGTTCAAAATACGCACATTGTGAACACCAAATCCTCAAATATACAAATACACACATACATGGATATAGACCAAGAGGTGTTAGCATGAACCAAATCAAATAGGTACACTGTGTTGCGTATACAAAATCCTAGACAGTCTATGTCATGCAAAAATGTACCGAAGAGAGGTGCAATAAGAACAAAAGTAAAAGCAAAATCCTGGCAAAAGACACAATTCAAGGAACAGCTGAAGACAATACTTAGCCCTGTGTCAGAGTGAGTGCCCCTTTGCACACAAGCCATCAACCATGATCGGAGTGGAACCCCACGCGTATCGACACAAGGTGTCTTCCATGGCCGAACTGGGAGAAAAAAGCAGCCCTGCCACACAAATCCCACCAGCCCATATACTATAACACTCCCCCTCACACCCAATGAGTGAATTTTGCTATACTTTTTCGTGCCCTTCAACACTCCTCTTAAAGGTGTTAATTGAAAAGCCATGTGTGAATGCTGCTGCAGTGCGCATGATTAACCGCTTCTTTAGAGCTCCAGTTCTCAAGATCATGGGGGTCCCAGAGGTTGGGCCCAACGACTACATAGGTCTCGGGATAGGAGATTACTTGGCATAATCCATTTAAATGCATTTTCCAATATATAGACCATATTTTTCGGACTATAAGATTCACCTAGGTTTTAGAGGATGAAATTAGGGGAAAAAACGAAGCAAAAAATGTGGTCTATTCTGGGCTTAATATCCCCTATCCTGGTAAATATGGTCCACTAATCCCCATCCTAATACACATGGCCCCTCATCTCTATCCTGGTATGCATGGCCCCAACATCCCTGTCCTGGTATGCATGGCTCCCTGATTCCTATCGTGGTATGCATGGCCCATCATCCCCATCATGTTATGCATGCCTCATCATCCCTGGCCAGGTATGCATGGCCTCCTCATCCCTATCCTGGCAGGAATGATCTCCCCCATCTCTATACTGGTATGCAGGGTCCCCATCTTGTCCTAGTATGCATTGCTCCTCATCTTTATCCTAGTAGGAATGGTGTACCTCATCCTTATCCTGGCAGGAATGATCGTCCTCATCTCTATACTGGTATGCAGGGCCCCCATCTTGTCCAAGTATTCATGGCCCCATCCCTATCCTGGTTTGCTGGGCTTCATCCTTTATCTGTTATGATTGGCCCCCATCCCAGTCCTGGTATGCATGGCCCTAGCCTTATCCTGACATTACACTTACCTTCCCAGCGCTCCCTCGCAGCATCTTGTTCCGATGCCAGCGCTGCTTTATGCTTGTAAGCAGCGCATGGCAGGGATGTCATGCGCTGCTTTCAAGCCAAAGGGCAGCTGCCGAAATACACAGTGCTCTATGCATCTCAGGACTGTTCATCGCAGAGAGCAGTGAGTATTAATTGCTCTTCAGTAGCGCGCACAGTCTCAGCCAGAGCCTTCCTGCTGCTACCGGCGGTCACGTGTCCCGATACTTAAGAGAAATGAATATTCATTCTCTTAAATATCGGCACATGTGACCACCGGCTGCAGCAGGAAGGCTCTGGCTGACACTGCGCGCTACTGAAGAGCAATGAATACTCACTGCTCTCCATGCAAACAGTCCCTGCATGCAGAGCACTGAGTATTTCAGCCGCTGCCCTTCAGCTTGCAAGTAGCGCATGATGTCCCTGCCATGCACTGCTTACAAGCATTAAGTAGCTGCTGGCAATGGAGCAGGACGCTGCGGGGGAGCCCAGGGAATGTAATTGTAATGGTTTGTTTTTTTAATCTTTTCTGATGGAGCCATGCGTACCAGGATAAGTAAAGGATGTGACCAATGATATCAGGATAAGGATGTGGGGGTGGAGGCCAATCATACCAGAGTAAGCATGGGACCAATCAAATCAGGACTGGGATGGGGGCCAATCATACCAGGATGCTAAAAAGAAATTAATATTCATTGCCCTCCATGCCTATGGGGGTAGAATGCAGTGAAAATTATTTTTTCTTTAACAATGGGCACAGAAGTTAGCCGCAGCCGCTGGCTCCTGCCTCTGTGACCCACTGCTCTGCCGATGCCACTCCCCCACCTCCCCACCACAGCCAGAGCTGGTACATCTGGACTATAAGATGCACCCCCCATTTTCCTCCACATTTTGGGAGGAAAAAATTGCATCTTATAGTCAAAAAAATACGGTATTTTTAATTTTCCCATAGTATTCCTAAAAATAATAAACCGATATTAACCCTCCCAAAGACCAATGTTGCCTCTCCGACAACAGGACAGGAGTGGTACTGTGCAGTGTACATACACAGGACAGGTGAAGTCGTACTGTGCAGTGTATATATACAGGACAGGAGGAGTGATACTGTTCAGTGTATATATATATATATATATATATACTGTATATATATATATATATATATATATATACAGTGCCTACAAGTAGTATTCAACCCCCTGCAGATTTAGCAGGTTTGATAAGATGCAAATAAGTTAGAGCCTTCAAACTTCACACAAGAGCAGGATTTATTAACAGATGCATAAATCTGACAAACCAAAAAGTTATGTTGCTCAGTTAAATTTTAATAAATTTTAAATATAAAAGTGTGGGTCAATTATTATTCAACCCCTAGGTTTAATATTTTGTGGAATAACCCTTGTTTGCAATTACAGCTAATAATCGTCTTTTATAAGACCTGATCAGGCCGGCACAGGTCTCTGGAGTTATCTTGGCCCACTCCTCCATGCAGATCTTCTCCAAGTTATCTAGGTTCTTTGGGTGTCTCATGTGGACTTTAATCTTAAGCTCCTTCCACAAGTTTTCAATTGGGTTAAGGTCAGGAGACTGACTAGGCCACTCCAACACCTTGATTTTTTGCCTCTTGAACCAGGCCTTGGTTTTCTTGGCTGTGGGCTTTGGGTCGTTGTCTTGTTGGAAGATGAAATGACGACCCATCTTAAGATCCTTGATGGAGGAGCGGAGGTTCTTGGCCAAAATCTCCAGGTAGGCCGTGCTATCCATCTTCCCATGGATGCGGACCAGATGGCCAGGCCCCTTGGCTGAGAAACAGCCCCACAGCATGATGCTGCCACCACCATGCTTGACTGTAATGATGGTATTCTTGGGGTCGTATGCAGTGCCATCCAGTCTCCAAACGTCACGTGTGTGGTTGGCACCAAAGATCTCGACCTTGGTCTCATCAGACCAGATAACCTTGAACCAGTCTGTCTCAGAGTCCTTCAAGTGATCATGAGCAAACTGTAGACGAGCCTTGACATGACGCTTTGAAAGTAAAGGTACCTTACAGGCTCGTCTGGAACGGAGACCATTGCGGTGGAGTTCGTTACTTATGGTATTGACTGAAACCAATGTGCCCACTGCCATGAGATCTTCCCGGAGCTCCTTCCTTGTTGTCCTTGGGTTAGCCTTGACTCTTCGGACAAGCCTGGCCTCGGCACGGGAGGAAACTTTCAAAGGCGGTCCAGGCCGTGGAAGGCTAACAGTAGTTCCATAAGCCTTCCACTTCCGGATGATGCTCCCAACAGTGGAGAAAGGTAGGCCCAACTCCTTGGAAAGGGTTTTGTGCCCCTTGCCAGCCTTGTGACCCTCCACGATCTTGTCTCTGATGGCCTTGGAATGCTCCTTTGTCTTTCCCATGTTGACCATGTATGAGTGCTGTTCACAAGTTTGGGGAGGGTCTTAAATAGTCAGAAAAGGCTGGAAAAAGAGATAATTAATCCAAACATGTGAAGCTCATTGTTCTTTGTGCCTGAAATACTTCTTAATACTTTAGGGGAACCAAACAGAATTCTGGTGGTTTGTGGGGTTGAATAATAAATGACCCTCTGAATAAACTTTTCACAATTTAAAAAAAAAATTAAACAAAGAATTAACATTCTTTTTTGCTGCAGTGCATTTCACACTTCCAGGCTGATCTACAGTCCAAATGTCACAATGCCAAGTTAATTCCGAATGTGTAAACCTGCTAAATCTGCAGGGGGTTGAATACTACTTGTAGGCACTGTATATATATACACTCACTGGCCACTTTATTAGGTACACCATGCTAGTAAGGGGTTGGACCCCCTTTTGCCTTCAGAACTGCCTCAATTCTTCGTGGCAGAGATTCAACAAGGTGCTGGAAGCATTCCTCAGAGATTTTGGACCATATTGACATGATGGCATCACACAGTTGGCGCAGATTTGTCGGCTGCACATCCCTGATGCGAATCTCCCGTTCCACCACATCCCAAAGATGCTCTATTGGATTGAGATCTGGTGACTGAGGAGGCCATTTGCGTACAGTGAACTCATTGTCATGTTCAAGAAACCAATCTGAGATGATTCGAGCTTTATGACATGGCGCATTATCCTGCTGAAAGTAGCCATCAGATGTTGGGTACATTGTGGTCATAAAGGGATGGACATGGTCAGCAACAATACTCAGGTAGGCTGTGGCGTTGCAACGATGCTCAATTGGTACCAAGGGGCCCAAAGAGTGCCCAGAAAAAATTCCCCACACCATGACACCACCACCACCAGCCTGAACCGTTGATACAAGGCAGGATGGATCCATGCTTTCATGTTGTTTACGCCAAATTCTGACCCTACCATCCGAATGTCGCAGCAGAAATCGAGACTCATCAGACCAGGCAACGTTTTTCCAATCTTCTACTGTCCAATTTCGATGAGCTTGTGCAAATTGTAGCCTCAGTTTCCTGTTCTTAGCTGAGAGGAGTGGTACCCAGTGTGGTCTTCTGCTGCTGTAGCCCATCTGCCTCAAAGTTCGACGCACTGTGCGTTCAGAGATGCTCTTCTGCCTACCTTGGTTGTAACGGGTGGCAATTTGAGTCACTGTTGCCTTTCTATCAGCTCGAACCAGTCTGCCCATTCTCCTCTGACCTCTGGCATCAACATGGCATTTCCGGCCACAGAACTGCCGCTCACTGGATTTTTTTTCTTTTTCGGACCATTCTCTGTAAACCCTAGAGATGGTTGTGCGTGAAAATCCCAGTAGATCAGCAGTTTCTGAAATTCTCAGACCAGCCCTTCTGGCACCAACAATCATGCCACGTTCAAAGGCACTCAAATCACCTTTCTTCCCCATACTGATGCTCGGTTTGAACTGCAGGAGATTGTCTTGACCATGTCTACATGCCTAAATGCACTGAGTTGCCGCCATGTGATTGGCTGATTAGAAATTAAGTCTTAACACACAGTTGGACAGGTGTACCTAATAAAGTGGCCAGTGAGTGTATATATATATATAGAAAAAGGGAAAAAGCAGCACAAAAAATGAACAGACAATGCGGGTGCAAGCCTTCCTTCCAGGCATATACCAAACATCAAGAATCGTCCTCAAGATGAAAGCAGCACACCAAAAGAAATCCAGTCAAAGTGCTAATTATTAGCCCATCTGGCTAGCTGCCCATACAGCGACGTTTCGGTCCTGGGAGTTGTGGGCCTTGAGAAAAGTCCACAACTCCCAGGACTGAAACGTCGCTGTATGGGCAACTAGCCAGATGGGCTAATAAATAGCACTTTGACTAGATTTCTTTTGGTATGCTGCTTTCATTTAGAGGAATATATATATATATATATATATATATATATAAACACACACACATATACATACATACAATACAGACCAAAAGTTTGGACACACCTTCTCATTCAAAGAGTTTTCTTTATTTTCATGACTATGGAAATTGTAGATTAAATCTGAAGGCATCAGAACTATGAATTAACACATGTGGAATTATATAATTAACAAAAAAAGTGTGAACCAACTGAAAATGTCTTCTATTCTAGATTCTTCAAAGTAGCCACCTTTTGCTTTGATTACTGCTTTGTACACTCTTGGCATTCTCTTGATGATCTTCAAGAGGTAGTCATCGGAAATGGTCTTCCAACAGTCTTGAAGGAGTTCCAAGAGATGCTTAGCACTTGTTGGCCCTTTTGCCTTCACTCTGCAGTCCAGCTCACATCAAACCATTTCGATTGGGTTCAGGTCTGGTGACTGTGGAGGCCAGGTCATCTGGCGTAGCACCCCATCACTCTCCTTCTTGGTCAAATAGCCCTTACACAGCCTGGAGGTGTGTTTGGGGTCATTGTCCTGTTGAAAAATAAATGATGGTCCAACTAAACGCAAACCAGATGGAATAGCATGCCGCTGCAAGATGCTGTGGTAGCAAATGCTGGTTCAGTATGCCTTCAATTTTGAATAAATCCCCAACAGTGTCACCAGCAAAGCAACCCCACACCATCACACCTCCTCCTCCATGCTTCACAGTGGGAACCAGGCATGTAGAGTCGAGTCCATCCGTTCACCTTTTCTGTGTCACACAAAGACACGGTGGTTGGAACTAAAGATCTCAAATTTGGACTCATCAGACCAAAGCACAGATTTCCACTGGTCTAATGTCCATTTCTTGTGTTCTTTAGCCCAAACAAGTCTCTTCTGTTTGATGCCTGTCCTTAGCAGTGGTTTCCATGAAGGCCTGCTGCACAAAGTGTCCTCTTAACAGTTGTTGTAGAGATGTGTTGTGAGTTCATTTTCCCCTTCTTCACTGAGGTCTGGGGAACTCCCTATTCTGGCAAAGGAAGGTAATGAGTCTGATTACCAGGCACCTGAGTCTAATGAGGATGACTGGCTGAGTGGAGTCACTGACTGGATATAAGGCTGCCGACGCCCTTCTGCCCTGCGGGTGATTTCTCTGTGGACTTCTAGGACACCAGTCTGATTCCTGCTTCCCTAAAGCTAAGTTTCTGCTTTGCCTGTTTGCATTTATGTTTTGTGTTTGTTTTCCTTGCTTTTCTGGATTCTGCCATTCCTTGCTGGGATGAGCTGAATCTCCTTTTGCCGGTTGCTCTGTCTTCAGAATATTCCTGAGTACTGACATAGCTTTTTTGAAGCCTAGCGTCTTCAGGGCCTTTTTCACTGTCAGTCTGTTGTCTCTTATTTTCATAGGGTTTTTCACGGATTGCAGACAGCAGCCTTCCTGTCCTTTCCTATCTAGGTAGTTTTGGGCCCCGTCTTTGCTCAGTCTATCTTTCTGTCTGTGTTAGTGTTTTCATCTTGCTTCACCGTCATTATATGTTGGGGGCTGCCTATTGCTTTGGGGTCTGGTCTGGGGCAGTTTAGATTTCCCCTTTCTTTCTTTAGGCCTATTTAGTTCTCCGGCTGTGATCGAGGGGTCTAGGGCATCGTAGGAATCCCCCACGGCTACTGTTAGTTGTTGTGATAGGATCAGGGGTCTGCAATCCGATAGCTGCCAACCTCTCTGGTTTTCTGGACTTAGCTAGCATTTTTGTTTTTGCCTCCTACGGTGACTCAATCATAACAGAATCACCCGCCATACCGCAGATCCTAGGATACTCAATAGAAGGAAAGAATTGTGTTTAAAAAAAAAAAAAAAAAGTGTGTGTATATTCTTTCCTCTATATCTCTGAGGCCGTAGGGGGAATTTTTTTTTTCTCTCAATGAAGATAAAGCAATTGTCTGATCGTGTGGAGCAGCTCGCTGCGGAAGTGCTGGGAATCTCCGCCTACCTTGCTCGTTCGCATGCTGTTGAACCAAAGGTCCCTACACCTGATGTATTTTTTGGGGATCGATCTAAATTTTTGAGTTTCAAAAATAATTGTAAATTATTCTTTGCCTTGAAGCCTAACTCGTCAGGGAGCTCCGCGCAGCATTTTAAAATTGTCATCTCTTTGCTGCGTGGCGATCCGCAGGATTGGGCGTTTTCTTTGAAACCAGATGATCCTATTCTGACTAATGTGAACGCATTCTTTCAAGCTTTGGGGTTGTTGTATGACGAACCTAATGCTATTGATCAGGCTGAAAAGACCCTGTTGGCATTAAACCAGGGTCGAGATTCTGCAGAGTTGTACTGTCAAAAGTTCCGAAAGTGGGCGGTCCTTACTACCTGGAATGATAATGCCTTGGCTGCTCTCTTTCGGAAGGGTTTGTCAGAAGCTGTAAAAGATACTATGGTGGGATTTCCTGTTCCCTCTGGTCTGGACGATTCTATGTCATTAGCCATTCAGGTTGATCGGCGTTTACGTGAACGCAGGATTGCACGAGAGGTGTTGCCACCGGTTGAACTGACGTCTGAACCTATGCAATGTGATAGAGTTTTGTCTAAGGCGCAACGTCAGGAGTTCAGAAGGCGTAATAAGCTGTGTTTTTTCTGTGGAGATGCCTCGCATATTATTTCTGTTTGTCCTAAACGAGAGAAACGCTTTGCACACACGTTTTCTGTTGGTGGTGTTCAACCTAAGTTTCTTCTGGCAATTACTCTGATCTGCTCCCTGTCCACATTTTCCGCCAAGGCTTTTGTGGATTCGGGAGCAGCGCTAAACCAAATGGACTTGGATTTTGCTAAACGTTGTGGATTTCCGATGACACCTCTGCAGACGCCTATCCCTTTGAGGGGGATTGATGCTACTCCTTTGGCTAAAAATAAACCTCAGTTTTGGACCCAGGTGGTCATGCGGGTCGCCCCAGACCATCAAGAAAATTGCAGATTTTTGGTGTTGCATGGTCTGCATGATGCCGTTGTTCTGGGGTTTCCCTGGTTGCAAATTCATAATCCTGTTTTGGATTGGAAGTCTGTGTCTGTGATGAGTTGGGGTTGTCGGTGTGCCTTTAGTGAGGCTCCGGTTTTTTCCACCTCGCCTCAGTCGCATGATGTTCCTGACTATTTGGCGGACTTTTATGATGTATTTAGTGAGAATGAGTCTGCGTCCTTGCCTCCTCATAGGAGTTATGACTGTGCAATTGAACTAAGCCTGGGGTGTAAATTTCCCAAGGGTCGGCTCTTCAATTTATCTGTACCCGAGCACGAGGCTATGCGGTCCTATATTAAGGAGGCATTGGAGAAGGGTCATATTAGACCATCCTCTTCACCCTTAGGTGCCGGTTTTTTTTTTGTGGCCAAAAAGGATGGTTCTTTAAGGCCTTGTATTGATTATTGTGCCCTCAATAAAATTACTATTAAATATCAGTATCCGTTACCCCTGATTTCGGATCTATTCTCTAGAGTTAGAGGTGCTTGCTGGTTTACCAAGCTTGACCTCAGGGGGGCGTATAATCTTATCCGCATTAAGCAGGGGGATGAATGGAAGACGGCGTTTAATACTCCGGAGGGACATTTTGAGTACCTGGTGATGCCTTTTGGGCTCACTAATGCCCCTTCTGTCTTCCTGTGCTTCATGAACGATATTTTCCGAGACTTTGTCGATAAATTTTTGATTATCTATCTGGATGATATTTTGATCTTCTCCAAGGATTGGGATTCTCATGTGGAACATATTCGTATTGTGTTCCGGATCTTGAGGGAGAATTCCCTGTATGTCAAAGGATCGAAATTCCTTTTTGGAGTACAGAGGATTTCATTTTTGGGATTTATTTTGTCTCCGTCAACTATTGAAATGGACCCGGCCAAGGTACAGGCCATTTATGATTGGGTTCAGCCCACTTCTTTGAAGGCCCTCCAGAAGTTTTTGGGGTTTGCTAATTTTTATCGGAAATTTATAGCAAAATTTTCTAGTATTGCCAAGCCATTGACTGATCTGACTAAGAAGGGTGCTGATTAGAGTTGAGCGATACCAGCCGATACTTGAAAATATCGGATCGGAATGGATCGGCCGATCTTTAAAAAAAGTATCGGTATCGCCGATTCCGATACCGGGAACCAATGCAAGTCAATGGGGCCAAAATATCGGAATTAAAAAAAACCCTTTCTTTCCTTGTAGGTTAATTCTACATGAAGACAAACAACTAAGAATAATGTAGAATGTATTGTGGGAGGTGGAGGAGACATTAAAGCCATAGAGGTTTAGCCCAATCAAATGGAATAGCAGGAATTAAACTTTTTTTTTAAAGATGTTAGGAGTTACAAAGATATTGACTATGTTAGCCTCATTTATATTTTGCCAGACATGTATGTCTTCTTCTTCTACTTCCTTTTTTTACATTCTTCTTCTTCTTCTTCTACTTCCTTTTTTTACATTCTTCTTCTTCTTTTTCTGCTTCCTTTTTTTACATTCTTCTTCTTCTTCTTCTACTTCCTTTTTTTACATTCTTCTTCTTCTTCTTCTTCTTCTTCTTCTTCTTCTTCTTCTTCTTCTTCTTCTTCTTCTTCTTCTTCTTCTTCTTCTTCTTCTTCTTCTTCTTCTTCTTCTTCTTCTTCTTCTTCTTCTTCTTCTTCTTCTTCCTTTTCTTACATTCTTCATATTCTTCTTATTCAACAATTATTATTCTACATATTCAGCTTCTTCATCTTCTTCCTATTCTTCTTCATCATATTCTTGTTTGTGTCAGGCATTCCTGTAGTTGTTATCTAGAAAAGTTAGAAGTTTACACCTTCCGTTCTGCCTGTCACAAAAGATTTACAACAGGATTTGTCCGCGTTCAGTTTGGCCTGCAGCAGCAGGCCTTTTCCAGGGGCACCACGAGGAGGAACGGACTCACCCCCATACACTGCTTAGTCTTCTTCTGCTTATAAATAAGATAATATCATTTGCTCAGAGTATTAGTCTTATGCTTAATGTTCTTCTGCTTTGTTTTTTTTATGCTTCTTTGTCTTCTCTCTCTTGTTGTTCTGCATCTTGGTGGTTGTCTTCCTGTTCTTTGTCCTCTTGAACCAGCTGACGGTACTGGCACCCGGAGGGGCAGCAGAAGGAACAAGAGCCAATGGCACTACCGAGGACCAGCTGACAGTGCTGGAACCCGGTTACTAAGCAGGAGGTACCTGTGCTACAAAGCACTACCAAGGACCAGCAGACGTTGCCGGAACTCGGATACCGAGATGGAGGCACCTAGGCCAAAGGCTCTGACGAGAACCAGCTGACGGTGCTGGAACCCGGAGGGGTAGCATAAGCTGCAAGAGCAAATGGAAATAGCGAGGACCAGCTGACAGTGCTGGCACCCGGAGGGGCAGCAGAAGGAATAAGAGCCAATGGCACAACCGAGGACCAGCTGACGGTGCTGGAACCCGGTTACTAAGCAGGAGGTACCTGTGCTACAAAGCACTACCAAGGACCAGCAGACGTTGCCGGAACTCGGATACCGAGATGGAGGCACCTAGGCCAAAGGCTCTGACGAGAACCAGCTGACGGTGCTGGAACCCGGAGGGGTAGCATAAGCTGCAAGAGCAAATGGAAATAGCGAGGACCAGCTGACAGTGCTGGCACCCGGAGGGGCAGCAGAAGGAATAAGAGCCAATGGCACAACCGAGGACCAGCTGACGGTGCTGGAACCCGGTTACTAAGCAGGAGGTACCTGTGCTACAAAGCACTACCAAGGACCAGCAGACGTTGCCGGAACTCGGATACCGAGATGGAGGCACCTAGGCCAAAGGCTCTGACGAGAACCAGCTGACGGTGCTGGAACCCGGAGGGGTAGCATAAGCTGCAAGAGCAAATGGAAATAGCGAGGACCAGCTGACAGTGCTGGCACCCGGAGGGGCAGCAGAAGGAATAAGAGCCAATGGCACAACCGAGGACCAGCTGACGGTGCTGGAACCCGGTTACTAAGCAGGAGGTACCTGTGCTACAAAGCACTACCAAGGACCAGCAGACGTTGCCGGAACTCGGATACCGAGATGGAGGCACCTAGGCCAAAGGCTCTGATGAGAACCAGCTGACGGTGCTGGAACCCGGAGGGGTATCAGAAGTTACCCCTGAAAAGCAAAGTTGGCATGCCGCAAGCTGGCCGCAGTTACCGAATCACACAGTCCTACAGGGGGTGCTTGTCCTACTGGCACTATGGAACAAACCTTTCTTACCAGAACCCGCAGTCCACATAGGAAGCACCTAAACTGCTGGCACCCTAGCCTCGGCTAACCCAACCGCAACACGACATGGCAACTTGGGGTGGCAAACTGACATTGACACTTCCCGGAAACAGCAGGCAGGGCTGGAACCAAGCTGGGCAGGAGGGAGTACCCGTGCCAAAGTCAGTTATGAGCAGCAACTGGCGATGTTGGAGCCCAGGACAAGCACTTAGCAGGCTGAGGCCTGATGTGCTGTCAATTGGGAGGCAGCAGGACAGATTGCCATCAAAACAGCAGGGGAACAGCTGACGTTACTGAACCCCACAAACACAGGAGCTAGTGTTTTACTCTGTGAAGACGGCACTTCCGAGCAACAACTGGCTGTGTTGAAGCCCAGGGACAAGCACGGAGCAGGCTTAGGCTGCATTGAAGAAATTTTAAGATCGGTTGTAGACTACTAATTTGAACCAAGCTCCACTTAGGCCTGTGGCTTCACTGATTTTCGTATTTCCCCTGTCCTCCAACCCCGCCAGTTACAGCTCCGAAGTGGCGTCTGCACAATCCACACTTGTTCCTGTGTTACAGGTGTTCAGTCCGGTCAGTTAATCCCCTGATGTGTGTCCGGCAATGTCGCCTGCTCTGTCCACATTCCCATAATGGGAATGTGGACAGAGCAGGCGACATTGCCGGACACACATCAGGGGATTAACTGACCGGACTGAACACCTGTAACACAGGAACAAGTGTGGATTGTGCAGACGCCACTTCGGAGCTGTAACTGGCAGGGTTGGAGGACAGGGGAAATACGAGAGACAGTGGAGCCACAGGCCTAATTGGAGCACGGTTAAAAATCAGTAGTGGTACGACTGTGTAGGCAGCAGGAGACTTTGCCATCCACACAGCAGGGGATCAGCTGACATTACTGAACCCCACTGAGACACGGGAGCAAGTATCTCTTTCCGTGTGGACGGCACTTCCGAACTACAACTGGCTGTGTTGAAGCCCAGGAAATAGGAGGGTGTAGGCAGAGGCCTACTGTATTTTGAATGAGGTGACAGCAGGAGAGACTGCCATCCACACAGCAGGGGATCAGCTGACATTACTGAACCCCACTGAGACACGGGAGCAAGTATCTCTTTCCGTGTGGACGGCACTTCCGAACTACAACTGGCTGTGTTGAAGCCCAGGAAATAGGAGGGTGTAGGCAGAGGCCTACTGTATTTTGAATGAGTTTACAGCAGGAGAGACTGCCATCCACACAGCAGGGGATCAGCTGACGTTACTGAACCCCACTGAGACACGGGAGCAAGTATCTCTTTCCGTGTGGATGGCACTTCCGAACTACAACTGGCTGTGTTGAAGCCCAGGAAATAGGAGGGTGTAGGCAGAGGCCTACTGTATTTTGAATGAGGTGACAGCAGGAGAGACTGCCATCCACACAGCAGGGGATCAGCTGACATTACTGAACCCCACTGAGACACGGGAGCAAGTATCTCTTTCCGTGTGGACGGCACTTCCGAACTACAACTGGCTGTGTTGAAGCCCAGGAAATAGGAGGGTGTAGGCAGAGGCCTACTGTATTTTGAATGAGTTTACAGCAGGAGAGACTGCCATCCACACAGCAGGGGATCAGCTGACGTTACTGAACCCCACTGAGACACGGGAGCAAGTATCTCTTTCCGTGTGGACGGCACTTCCGAACTACAACTGGCTGTGTTGAAGCCCAGGAAATAGGAGGGTGTAGGCAGAGGCCTACTGTATTTTGAATGAGGTGACAGCAGGAGAGACTGCCATCCACACAGCAGGGGATCAGCTGACGTTACTGAACCCCACTGAGACACGGGAGCAAGTATCTCTTTCCGTGTGGACGGCACTTCCGAACTACAACTGGCTGTGTTGAAGCCCAGGAAATAGGAGGGTGTAGGCAGAGGCCTACTGTCTTTGTAATGCGGAGACAGCAGGAGAGACTGCCATCTCCACAGCAGGGGATCAGCTGGCAATGATGAACCCCACTAACACTTGAACGAATGTGTTTGGCTCTGTGGAGACGACACTTCTGAACACCAACTGACGCTGTTGGAGCCCAGGATTAGGCGAGGAGCAGGCTGTGGCCTACTGGATTTTGGCACGTGAAGGCAGCAGGAGACTTGCCATCTCCACAGCAGGGGAACAGCTGGCAGTGCTGAACCCCACTAACACTCTAACGAAGGTGTTTGGCTCTGTGGAGACGACACTTCTGAACACCAACTGACGCTGTTGGAGCCCAGGATTAGGCGAGGAGCAGGCTGGGGCCTACTGGATTTTGGCAGGTGAAGGCAGCAGGAGACTTGCCATCTCCACAGCAGGGGAACAGCTGGCAGTGCTGAACCCCACTAACACTCTAACGAATGTGTTTGGCTCTGTGGAGACGACACTTCTGAACACCAACTGACGCTGTTGGAGCCCAGGATTAGGCGAGGAGCAGGCTGTGGCCTACTGGATTTTGGCAGGTGAAGGCAGCAGGAGACTTGCCATCTCCACAGCAGGGGAACAGCTGGCAGTGCTGAACCCCACTAACACTCTAACGAAGGTGTTTGGCTCTGTGGAGACGACACTTCTGAACACCAACTGACGCTGTTGGAGCCCAGGATTAGGCGAGGAGCAGGCTGGGGCCTACTGGATTTTGGCAGGTGAAGGCAGCAGGAGACTTGCCATCTCCACAGCAGGGGAACAGCTGGCAGTGCTGAACCCCACTAACACTCTAACGAATGTGTTTGGCTCTGTGGAGACGACACTTCTGAACACCAACTGACGCTGTTGGAGCCCAGGATTAGGCGAGGAGCAGGCTGGGGCCTACTGGATTTTGGCAGGTGAAGGCAGCAGGAGACTTGCCATCTCCACAGCAGGGGAACAGCTGGCAGTGCTGAACCCCACTAACACTCTAACGAAGGTGTTTGGCTCTGTGGAGACGACACTTCTGAACACCAACTGAAGCTGTTGGAGCCCAGGATTACGCATGCCGCATGCAGAGGCCAATGGGCAGCGGTTTTTATGGAGGTTGTGGACTACTACTGATTCTAACCATGCTCCACTTAGGCCTCTGGCTCCACTGTCTCTACTATTTACCCTGGCCTCCAACCCCGCCAGCTACATCTCTGAAGTGGCGTCAGCACAATCTACACTTGTTCCTGTGTTACTGGTGCTCAGTCCCGTCAGTTGATCCCCTGATGTTTGTCCGGCAAGTTCGCCAGCTCTGTCCTCATTCCCACTACTGGTTATGGGAATGTGGACAGAGCAGGAGACCTTGCCGGACACACATCAGGGGATAAACTGATGGGACTGAGCCACAGGAACACAGGAACAAGTGTAGATTGTGCTGACGCCACTTCAGAGATGTAGATGGCGGGGTTGGAGGTCAGGGGAAATAGTAGAGACAGTGGAGCCAGAGACCTAAGTTGGGCACGGTTAAAAATCAGTAGTGGTTTGAATGTTGATGGAGCTGGTGACTTTGCCGTCCACACAGCAGGGGATCAGCTGGCATTACTGAACCCCACTAACACAGGAGCTAGTGTGTTTCTCTGTGCAGACGACACATCTGAGCGACAACTGGCTGTGTTGAAGCAAAGGGATTATAGTTCAGGTGGTAGAAAAATGAACACACCAGCAGACCTGGATACAGTTGCCAACCACTAATTTAGTCTGTAAGAGGAATGGCAAAGTCTTTGGAGATCCAGGCCTTGTTCATTTTCAGAAAAGTCAGCCGGTCAACATTATCGGAAGATAGTCGCGTGCGACGGTCTGTTAGTACACCACCTGCGGCACTAAAGACACGTTCCGATAATACACTGGCAGCAGGGCAAGCCAGCACCTCCAATGCATACTGGCTAAGCTCTGGCCATGTATCCAGCTTAGAGACCCAAAACTTGAAGGGGGAAGAGCCATCTGGGAGTACAGCGACAGGGCAAGACATGTAGTCTGACACCATCTGACGGAAGCGTTGCCTCCTGCTGACTCGAGGCGTCGCTGATGGTGTAGACAATTGTGGTGGACACACAAAACTTTGCCACATTTGGGCCATAGTGGTCTTGCCTTGTGCTGCGGCGCTGCCTCTGCTCCCTCTTTGTGCAGAGTTTCCTCCACTGCCTCGACGCACAGAGCTGCTTTGTAAAGCACTAGCAACAATGCTGTCGGGTGGAATGGAAAACATTATGGACTGCACCAGTGACTATTCGTACTCCCGCATTTTACGCTCCCGGTTCAACGTTGGTATGAGCCTTTGTACGCTGTCCCGGTAGCGAGGATCTAGGAGGGTGTACACCCAATAATCAGCCGAGACGAGAATGTGGGCGATGCGGCGGTCGTTTCTCAGGCACTGCAGCATGAAATCAACCATGTGCTGCAGACTCCCAATCCCAACTGCCAAAGAACCGCTGTCCCCTGTTTGAGGCGTGACCTCGGCCTGCTCTGCATCACCCCACCCTCGCTGTACATACTGAGTAGAGGTTTGTGTACCTCCCTCCTCTGGAGAGATGTCTTCCTCCTCCATCGACTCCTCCTCATCCTCCTCACAAAGTGTCCCCTGCCTAGGCCTTTGTGAGTAAACACGTAGCGCAGACTGTCCAGAAGCAGATGGCATTTGGGACTCCTCATCCTCCACCTCTTCTGAAACCTCATCCCTTAGTGCTTGCAGTGTTTGTTGAAGCAGGCAGATAAGGGGGACAGTCATGCTGACTAGTGCATCATCTGCACTCGCCATCCGCGTGGATTCATCGAAGGCACGCAAAACGAGGCAGATGTCCTTCATAGAGGCCCACTCAATGGTGCTGAAGTGTGAACGGCGCACAGTGCGACTTGTTTGCGCCTGATGCAGCTGGTACTCCATGACTGCTGCCTGCTGCTCACACAACCGCTCCAACATATGTAACGTTGAATTCCACCGGGTGGGTAGGTCACATATGATGCGATGTTCCGGAAGGCCAAATCGTCGCTGCAGAGCAGCGAGGCGCGATCTTGCCGTGCTGGAACGTCGCAAGTGAGCGCACTCTATGCAGACCTTGTGCAACAGTGCATCAAGATCCGGATAGTCCCTCAGAAAGCTCTGCACGACCAAGTTAAGAACATGTGCCAGACATGGGATGTGTGTGAGGTTGCCTAGGCCAAGAGCTGCCACCAGATTTCGGCCATTGTCACACACTACCAAGCCCGGCTGGAGATTCGCTGGCCCAAACCACACATCGCTCTACAGCTTGATAGCATTCCAGAGCTCCTGCGCTGTGTGGCTTCGATTCCCCAAAGAAATTAATTTGAGTACAGCCTGTTGACGTTTGGCCACGGCTGTGCTCATATCGGTCGTAACAGGCTCCTGCTCTGCTGTTTCTGAGGAACTTGAGTAGGAGGAGGAGTCTATGTGTACAGACTGGAGTCCTGCAATCCGTGGCGTTGGAAGGACACGTACAGCGCCACTCTCCAGATCCGTACCCGGCTCCACAACATTGACCCAGTGGGCAGTGAGGGAAAGGTATCGTCCCTGTCCATGGTTACTGGTCCACGCATCGGTGGTCAGGTGGACCTTGCTACTAACGGCGTTTAGTAGCGCATGTTTTATTTTGCCCTCAACATGTTTCTGCAGGGCAGGGACGGCTCGCCTGCTGAAATAAAAGCGGCTGGGCACGTTGTATTGGGGGACTGCCAATGCCATTAAGTCCCGGAAGGTGTCAGTGTCCACCAGCCTGAATGACAGCATTTCAACTGCCAGAAGTTTGGCAATGCCAGCATTCAGAGACTGTGCTCGGGGATGGTTTGCCGAGTAAGGGCGCCTTTTATCCCATGCCTGTGCTACCGATGGCTGTGATGGATGGGAACGTGCTGCTATGGGTGTAATCTGACAGGGTCTCCGGACAACAGTGGCAGAGGTTCTTCCTTGGCGATCCTGTGAGGAAGCCGAACCAGCAGTGTGTGAGCTGAAGGAAGAGGGCCCAACACGAACTGAAGAGGTGGTAGGTGGTGCTGTACGTTGGCCTACGTCTTCAGGGTGTCTCTGCAACTCCAACTCGTGCTTGGTGCGCACATGTTTCCACATATTTGTGGTATTGAGGTTGCTGACATTTCTCCCTCTTTTGACTCTCTGATGACACAGCTTGCATTTGACAAAGCAAATGTCATCTGCAACTGTGTCAAAAAAGGACCACGCACTGCAACTCTTGTGAGCGCCCGTTTTGCCTTTGGAAGGAGGAATGCTCCTAACGGGTGCCGAAGTGGAGGGTACAGGCAACCAAGTCTTCCCCCTCCCTCTGCCTCCTGTTTTGGCCGGTAGGGGAATCTCTTCCTCCGAGCTGCTCCCACCACCTTCCTGTTCCTCACGCCATGATGGGTCAAGGACCTCATCATCTTCCCTCCCCTCTTCAAACAGCTGCTTCTCCGGGGTTGTCTCGCCAGCACCGTACGCACCAGAAAGTGGCAACTGAGTCTCGTCATCATCTGATGCGTACTGAGGTGTGCTGACCATAGGCACTGGCCCACTCGCCTCTTCAGATTCAGAGGGACAAAGAAGTTGCGCATCACTGCATACTCCCTCTTCTTCACATTCAGGAATGCTGCTTGGCTGGCCCCCTCTTTCCAAGCCAACAGATTCCGAGAACAGAAGTAGAGACTGTGATGGCTCCTGTCCATGTCTCTCTGACTGCCTGGGCACTTTGGCAGGTGGTGAAGAGACAGATGGTTGCTCTTCGGTGCTCTGACCCTGAGAGGATGCGGAAGTAATTGAAGTCGATGCGTTAGCTGCCATCCATCCGACAACGGCTTCAATTTGTTCCTCCCGCAGCAGTGGGGTACGTTGAGGTCCTACAAAGCTGCGCATAAAGGACTGTTGCCTGCTAAAACTGGGGGATGCTGATCCACTGGTGCCCGCAGCAGGCCCAGAATCCCCACGTCCTCTACCTGTAGAATCCCCACGTCCTCTCCCTGCAGAATCCCCACGTCCTCTCCCTGCTGAAACTCCACGCCCACGCCCACGCGCCTTGCTCCCTGCCTTCTTCATCTTGCAAGACTGCTTAAGATAGGCAAAAAAGTACAAAGGGGGGCCTTAGTGTGCTTATTCCTGAACAGCTGGTTACAGGTACAAGAAACACTAATTTTATGAAGTGTGTGTGTGTGTGGACTAGACTTTAATAGGAGCTGATGTGGCCTACACAAGTTCAAAATGTAGTGTTTGGTGAACTTTTTTTGTGGTTTCTTTGTTGGAAACAAACTCAAAGTATGTGAACAAAGAATTGAAACTGATAGTATCACCAACTTTTTGGAGCTATTACAATGCAGGCAGGTAACCTACAATGCAAAAGATGAGGCTCCAAAAAAATTGGGTAATACTAATCTGGCTGCGCCGGCAGGGCACAAGCCAGAAAAAAAGGCTCCTCTATCTACTCCTATATAGTGTTTGCAACCAATCAAAGTTGATGGATACGGATGGATGCACACTAATAGGAGAAGAAAAAATGAGCTGCACTCAAAGACAAATATGTGTGAGGCAGTGACGCACGTTGAGCGTCCTACAACCAGACGTAGCTGCAGGACACTCTACTCAGCGTGAGCTGCACTCACACACAGTCAGAGGCCTCTCAGACAGCCGTCAACAGTGCAGCTAAGTGGGCACTGGCACTGACAGGCTGCAGAAAGGCTCCGCTGTGTACTCCTTTATAGTGTTTGCAACCACCGTAGATGGAGACGGATGGATGCACACTAATAGAAGAAAAAATGAGCTGCACTCAAATAAAAATATGTGTGAGGCACTGACGCACGCTGAGCGTCCTACAGCCAGACGTAGCTGCAGGACACACTACTCAGCGTGAGCTGCACTCACACACAGTCAGAGACCTCTCAGACAGCCGTGAACAGTGCAGCAAAGTGGACACTAGCACTGAAAGGCTGCAGAAAGGCTCCGCTGTCTACTACTAGTGTTTGCAACCAACGTATATGGATACGGATGGAAGCACACTAGATTGAAATTATGTAAAAAATGCAGCTCAAAAAATAAAAGATGTATGAGGCAGCAGTGATCACACTGGGTGGCCTACAGCCTGACGTGGCTGCAGGACCCACTCCACAGCGTGAGCTGCACTCACACAGCCCTTGCAGACAGCTGTGAACACTGCTGCTAGGGCAAAGAAGGCTACAGTGGTGGTTTATGTAGCCTGGGTAAAGCACTAGATGTTTGGTGGAATCGCTATTTCTAACTGTCCCTCACAGTCTTCTACAGCAGCCTGTCCCTAACTGAATTCACAGCAGAGTGACCAGAAATGGCGGCTGCGGTGGCTTTTATAGTGCATCATGACATCATTTCGGCAGCCAATCACAGCCATGCCAATAGTTAACATGCCTACATGCCTAACAGGATGTGCCCACACTTCGGAGGATTCCCATTGGCTTAATCAAAGCAAGCAGGCTCATAGCATGATGGGAACTTCCTATTCCGATTCCGATTCCGGAATCCGATATGACAAAAGTATCGGAATTAAGTATCGGAATTCCGATACCGCTAATATCGGCCGATACCCGATACTTGCGGTATCGGAATGCTCAACACTAGTGCTGATGTGTTTGAATTGGTCTCCGGAGGCTGTTGCTTCCTTTCAGGAGCTGAAGCGAAGATTTACCTCCGCCCCGGTTTTGCGTCAACCGGATGTCTCACTCCCGTTCCAGGTAGAGGTGGATGCTTCTGAGATTGGTGCAGGAGCTGTTTTGTCCCAAAAGGATCCTGTAACATCTAAAATGAATCCCTGTGCTTTCTTTTCCCGAAAGTTCTCTCCATCTGAACGTAACTATGATGTGGGGAATCGGGAACTGTTGGCCATGAAATGGGCATTTGAGGAGTGGAGACATTGGTTGGAGGGAGCTAAACATCAAGTTGTGGTCCTCACTGACCACAAGAATTTGATTTACCTAGAGTCAGCTAAACGCTTGAACCCTAGACAGGCTAGGTGGGCCTTGTTTTTTACACGTTTTGATTTTGTGGTTTCTTTTCTTCCTGGATCTAAGAATGTCAAGGCAGACGCCCTCTCTAGGAGTTTCTTTGCTGATTCTGCTGTGGTGACCAAGCCTGCTACCATCTTAGGCGATGGGGTAGTTCTTTCTGCCATCTCGCCCGATTTGAGACTTGCTCTGCAAGAGTTCCAGGAGGACAAACCTGAGCGTTGTCCCAGTGGAAAGTTGTATGTTCCTGACCAGTGGAAGAAGAGAGTGATGTCTGAAGTTCATTGCTCTGCATTGGCTGGTCATCCAGGTATTTTTGGTACTAGAGATCTGGTGAGTCGCTCTTTTTGATGGCCCACCTGGTCTCATGATGTCAGGAATTTTGTGCAGTCCTGTGGGACTTGCTCCCGGTCAAAATCTTGTTCTCGCTCTAGTGGGTTGTTGATGCCTTTGCCGGTCCCCAGGAGGCCATGGACCCATATTTCAATGGATTTCATCTCTGATATGCCGGTCTCTCAAAGAATGACTGTTATTTGGGTGATTTGTGATAGGTTCTCTAAGATGGTTCATCTTGTACCACTCCCTAAGTTGCCATCTTCCTCTGAGTTGGTGCCCCTGTTTTTGCAACAGGTGGTTCGCTTGCACGGGATTCCTGAGAACATTGTATCTGACAGAGGAGTTCAGTTTGTGTCTAGATTTTGGAGGACTTTCTGTTCCAAGCTGGGAATTCAGTTGTCCTTCTCCTCTGCTTTTCACCCTCAGACCAATGGGCAGACAGAGAGAACAAACCAGACCTTGGAGTCGTATTTGAGATGTTTTATTTCCGCTGATCAGGATGATTGGGTTTCATTTTTGCCCTTGGCCGAATTTGCTTTAAATAATAGAGCTAGTTCTGCCACTTTGATGTCACCTTTTTTTTGTAACTTTGGGTTTCATCCTCGATTTTCTTCAGGGCACGTGGAGCCTTCTGCTTGCCCAGGTGTTGACACTGTGGTGGAGAGAATGCACCAGATCTGGGACCAAGTGGTGGATAAGTTATCCCTCTCCCAGGAAAAGGCCCAGAGGTTTTCCAATCGACATAGGACCATTGGTCCCCAGTTTAAGATTGGTGATATGGTGTGGTTATCTTCAAAAAATATTGCTATGAAGGTGGCTTCTCCTAAGTTTAAGCCTAGATTTATTGGACCTTACAAGATTTTGGAGATTATTAATCCGGTCTCTTTTCGTTTGGCTCTTCCTGTCACATTTAAAATCCATAATGTGTTCCATAAGTCCTTGTTGAAGAGGTTTGTTGAACCAGTTGTTCCTGGGGTGGCACCTCTAGACCGTGTACTGGTTGAAGGTAACATGGAATATGAGGTAGAGAAAATACTGGATTCCCGTCTGGCTAGACGGAGACTCCAGTATTTGGTTAAGTGGAAGGGTTATGGTCAGGAGGATAATTCCTGGGTCTCTGCCTCTGATATTCATGCCAAAAGATTGGTGCGTGCCTTTCATCGGGCTCACCCTGATCGCCCTGGTGGCGTGGTTGAGGGTTCGGTGACCCCTCCTCAAGGGGGAGGTACTGTTGTGAGTTCATTTTCCCCTTCGTCACTGAGGTCTGGGGAACTCCCTATTCTGGCAAAGGAAGGTAATGAGCCTGATTACCAGGCACCTGAGTCTAATGAGGATGACTGGCTGAGTGGAGTCACTGACTGGATATAAGGCTGCCGACGCCCTTCTGCCCTGCGGGTGATTTCTCTGTGGACTTCTAGGACACCAGTCTGATTCCTGCTTCCCTAAAGCTAAGTTTCTGCTTTGCCTGTTTGCATTTATGTTTTGTGTTTGTTTTCCTTGCTTTTCTGGATTCTGCCATTCCCTGCTGGGATGAGCTGAATCTCCTTTTGCCGGTTGCTCTGTCTTCAGAATATTCCTGAGTACTGACATAGCTTTTTTTGAAGCCTAGCGTCTTCAGGGCCTTTTTCACTGTCAGTCTGTTGGATCTTATTTTCATAGGGTTTTTCACGGATTGCAGACAGCAGCCTTCCTGTCCTTTCCTATCTAGGTAGTTTTGGGCCCCGTCTTTGCTCAGTCTATCTTTCTGTCTGTGTTTGTGTTTTCATCTTGCTTCACCGTCATTATATGTTGGGGGCTGCCTATTGCGTTGGGGTCTGCTCTGGGGCAGTTTAGATTTCCCCTTTCTTTCTTTAGGCCTATTTAGTTCTCCGGCTGTGATCGAGGGGTCTAGGGCATCATAGGAACCCCCCACGGCTACTGTTCGTTGTTGTGATAAGATCAGGGGTCTGCAATCCGATAGCTGCCAACCTCTCTGGTTTTCTGGACTTAGCTAGCATTTTTGTTTTTGCCTCCTACAGTGACTCAATCATAACAGAGATGTGTCTGCTGCTAGAACTCTGTGTGGCATTGACCTGGTCTCTAATCTGAGCTGCTGTTAACCTGCGATTTCTGAGGCTGGTGACTCAGATGAACTTATCCGCCGCAGCAGAGGTGACTCTTGGTCTTCCTTTCCTGGTGCGGTCCTCATGTGAGCCAGTTTCTTTGCAGCGCCTGATGGTTTTTGCCACTGCACTTGGGGACACTTTCAAAGTTTCCCCAATTTTTCGGACTGACTGATTTTCATTTCTTAAAGTAATGATGGCCACTCGTTTTTCTTTACTTAGCTGCTTTTTTCTTGCGATAATACAAATTCTAACTATTCAGTAGGACTATCAGCTGTATATCCACCAGACTTCTGCACAACACAACTGATGGCTCCAACCCCATTTATAAGGCAAGATATCTCACTTATTAAACCTGACAGAGCACACCTGTGAAGTGAAAACCATTTCCGGTGGCTACCTCTTGAAGCTCATCAAGAGAACCTAGTGTTAGGAACGGCGGATCGTACTAAATAAATAAATAAGTGCGTTCACCGCTCGGGGTCCACCGTGCAGTAGGTGTTAAATCTGCTGCTAAACAATGGCAGACGCGCTATATGGCAGTATAATGTGCTCAGGTTCAACGTCACCCGATGGGCGTGGAGCGGACTCTGTTAAGCTCACAGAGGTGCTGTAACAAAAGCATACAAGTATACACTGAGCAAGTTAGACATCACCGGACTCAGTGAAATTGCACGCACGGTATCTGGTCACAGGACACGGTTCCAAGACAGGGGACGGTGTCCGTCTAGACCTACCGTGCGTGCGGCGTCGCTGCTGTGGATGCCGGTAAGTGCTGCTACATGCAGCGCGGCGGCAGACACAGCCGCTAAGCGATGGTGCCTTGAGAGACGTGACCCCCACCGGACGCTAGTGTAGAGGTGCGGTGTGCAGAGTGGCCTATGGCTTGCCACTGACTGGCGCGGACTCTAACTATAGTTCCCTATCCACATGCATAATATCAGAGGGAGGGGAATCTTAATGAGTAAGTCACCAGAATCATACATCCATCACCATTCACACATCTAGCAAGAATAGCCTATACTAGCGCATGGCCTAGCGGCCATGCGGACCTTTTATAGTCGTGCAGGACCTTCCAGATCTCTGAGATGGACCAATGAGATCAGGAGAAGGACCTGAGCACGTGACTCCCGATCTCCAATGGGAGCATGCTCAGTACAGCGGCGGAGGGATTTAGCCTCAGGAGCGATTTGCTGCTGAGCAGTCTGCATTGCTATTGCTGACCCAAAGGTGGCAGCAACAGCCAGAACCATAGAGCAGGTCTGGGCTGAGCGTCTGTGACGCTGGGATTGCTGAGCAATCTCCTCTGTGGTCGATAAATAATGGGAGATTGCAGAATGTGAGGCTCTGGATTCCTGCTGTGTAGCCGCAGGAATCAAAAACCTAGAATATAAGACAAATTTTCAGTAGTTTCACACTTTTTTGTTAATTATATAATTCCACATGTGTTAATTCATAGTTTTGATGCCTTCAGAGTGAATCTACAATTTTTATAGTCATGAAAATAAAGAAAACTCTTTGAATGAGAAGGTGTGTCCAAACTTTTGGTCTGTACTGTATATAGTGCCTTGCGAAAGTATTCGGTCCCCTGGAACTTTTCAACCTTTTCCCATATATCATGCTTCAAAGATAAAGATACCAAATGTAAATTTTTGGTGAAGAATCAACAACAAGTGGGACACAATTGTAAAATTTAACGAAATTTATGGGTTATTTAAAATTTTTGTTGAAATTCAAAAACTGAAAAGTGGGGCGTGCAATATTATTCGTCCCCTTTAACTTAATACTTTGTTGCGCCACCTTTTGCTGCGATTACAGCTGCAAGTCGCTTGGGGTATTTCTCTATCAGTTTTGTACATCGAGAGACTGAAATTCTTGCCCCTTCTTCCTTGGCAAACAGCTCGAGCTCAGTGAGGTTTGATGGAGATTGTTTGCAAACAGCAGTTTTCAGCTCTTTCCACAGACTCTCGATTGGATTCAGGTCTGGACTTTGACTTGGCCATTCTAACACCTGGATACTTTTATTTGTGAACAATTCCGTTGTAGATTTTGCTTTATGTTTGGGATCATTGTCTTGTTGGAAGACAAATCTCTGTCCCAGTCTCAGGTCTTTTGCAGACTCCAACAGGTTTTCTTCAAGAATGGTTCTGTATTTGGCTCCATCCATCTTCCCATCAATTTTAACCATCTTCCCTGTCCATGCTGAAGAAAAGCAGGCCCAAACCATGATGCTGCCACCACCATGTTTGACAGTGGGGATGGTGTGTTCAGGGTGATGAGCTGTGTTGCCTTTATGCCAAACATATCGTTTGGCATTGTTGCCAAAAAGTTAGATTTTGGTTTCATCTGACCAGAGCACTTTCTGTCACATGTTTGGTGTGTCTCCCAGGTGGCTTGTTGCAAACTTAAAACAACACTTTTTATGGATATCTTTAAGAAATGGCTTTCTTCTTGCCACTCTTCCATAAAGGCCAGATTTGTGCAGTGTACGACTGATTGTTGTCCTATGAACAGACTGTCCCACCTCAGCTGTAGATCTCTGCAGTTCATCCAGAGTGATCATGGGCCTCTTGGCTGCATTTCTGATCAGTGTTCTCCTTGTTTGACATGAAAGTGTATATATACAGGAGAGAAAAAGTGGTACTGTGCTGTGTATATATACAGGACAGGAGGAGTGGTACTGAGCAGTGTATATATACAGGACAGGAGGAGTGGTACTGTGCAGTGTATATATACAGGAGAAGTGGTACCGTGCTGTGTATATATACAGGACAGGAGGAGTGGTCCTGAGCAGTGAATATATACAGGAGATGAGAAGTGGTACTGTGCAGTGTATATATACAGGGCAGGAGGAGTGGTACTGTGCAGTGTATATATACAGGACAGGAGGAGTGGTACTGTGTAATGAAATTATATGGGACAGGAGAAGTGGTACTGTGCAGTGTATGTGTACAGGGCAGGAGGAGTGGTACTGTGCAGTATTTATATACAGGACAGAGAAGTGGTACTGTGCAGTGTATATATACAGATACTTAGATTTACACCATGCAGACAATATATATATATATATATATATATATATATATATATATATATATACACCGAATATATACTGCTCAAAAAAATAAAGGGAAAACTAAAATACCACATCCTAGATATCTCTGAATGAAATATTCCAGTTGCAAGTTTTTATTCATTGCATAGTGGAATGTGTTCAGAACAATAAAACATAACAATTATCAATGTAAATCAAATTGAATATCCTATGGAGGTCTGGATTTGGAATGACACTCAAAATCAAAGGAAAATCAAATTACAGGCTGATCCAACTTCAGTGGAAATTCCTCATGACAAGGAAAAGATGCTCAGTATTGTGTGTGACCTCCCTACTGTACAATGCCTGGGCATATTTCAGATGAGGCGGCGGATGGTCTCCTGAGGGATCTCCTCCCAGACCTGGACTAAAGCATCTGCCAACTCCTGGACAGTCTGTGGTTCAATGTGACGTTGGTGGATGGAGCAAGACATGATGTCCCAGATGTGCTCAATCAGATTCAGGTCTGGGGAGTGGGCAGGCCAGTCCATAGCTTCAATGCCTTCATCTTGCAGGAACTGCTGACACACTCCAGCCACATGAGGTCTGGCATTGTCCTGCATTAGTAGGAACCCAGGGCCAACCGCACCAGCATATGGTCTCACAAAGGGTCTGAGGATCTCATCTTGAAACCTAATGGCAGTCAGGTTACCTCTGGTGAGCACATGGAGGGCTGTGCAGCCCTCCAAAGAAATGCCACCCCACACCATTACTGACCCACTGCCAAACCGGTCATGCTGAAGGATGTTGCAGGCAGCAGATAGCTCTTCACGGTGTCTCCAGACTCTGTCATGTCTGTCACATATGCTCAGTGTGAACTTGCTTTCATCTGTGAAGAACACAGGATATTGGCAAATTTGCCAATCCTGGTGTTCTGTGGCAAATGCCAAGTGTCCTGCATGGTGTTGGGCTGTGAGCTCAACCCCCATCTGTGGACATCGGGCCCTCAGACCATCCTTATGGTAACGGTTTCTAACCGGTTGTGCAGACACATGCACATTTGTGGCCTGCTGGAGGTCATTTTGCAGGGCTCTGGCAGTGCTTCTCCTGTTCCTCCTTGCACAAAGGCAGAGGTAGCGGTCCTGCTGCTGGGTTGTTGCCCTCCTACGGCCCCCTCCATGTCTCCTGGTGTACTGGCCTGTCTCCTGGTAGTGCCTCCAGCCTCTGGACACTACACTGACAGATACAGCAAACCTTCTTGCCACAGCTTGCATTGATGTGCCATCCTGGATGAGCTGCACTACCTGAGCCACTTGTGTTGGTTGTAGAGTCTGTCTCATACTACCATGAGTGTGAAAGCACAACCAACATTCAAAAGTGACCTAAACATCAGCCAGAAAGCATTGGTATTGAGATGTGGTCTGTGGTCCCCACCTACAGAACGACTCCTTTATTAAGGGTTTCTTAATAATTGCCAATAATTTCCATCTGTTGTCTATTCCATTTGCACAACAGCATGTGAAATTGATTGTCAATCAGTATTGCTTTATAAGTGGACAGTTTGATTTCACAGAAGTTTGATTTACCTGGGGTTATATTCTGTTGTTTAAGTGTTCCCTTTATTTTTTTGGGCAGTGTGTATATATATATATATATATATATATATATATATATATATATATATATATATATATATATATAGTCCTCAAGATGAAAGCAGCACACCAAAAGAAATCCAGTCAAAGTGCTATTTATTAGCCCATCTGGCTAGTTGCCCATACAGCGACGTTTCGGTCCTGTGAGTTGTGGACCTTTCTCAAGCAGTGTAACAATGCAAAGTGACTGCTATTTAAAGCTCACCAATCATACAGGTGTTCACAGACAATTAGATAATATACATTGTGCAATACATAGTTTTACAAAACATGAATAACAATCAAAAAGTGCATTTATAGTGCAATGTGCAAAAGTGCCTCAATTGATGAAAAGATATTAATCTTTGCTTAAAAACCATTAATATCTAGTAATGTCCTATAATTTCAGATCAGCGGCAGCTGTATTAGCATATGAATGAGCATGACTCACCCCATAGTAACCATTGTAATCGCGCCATGTATCGGCGTCTCACACTGCGCATTGCGCAGGAACGGAAGTCCAACATGTAAACATCACATTAATCCCACTCATGCGCACTAGCACACTATCAGTGTCGGCGCCATCTTTAATGGGGGAAAGAAATACAGCGCAAGTCTGTGTGCATCTTTTGTTTGATAAAAAATAACGTCATCTGACATAATTCAGATATATAGGCGCACCAATAATAGATAGCGCAACAAATCAAAATAAATTCAATAAAGAAAATAATAAAAGGATGAATGCATTGCCATTTTTGTAGCTTATAGCAAAAGAGACTCACGGTAAGTGGATTCATCCATGTAGGTAATAGGAACACCTCCCATTAGCTGGGATAGGTAACCTACACCTAAATTGGGGAAGAGAAGTGGTGAACCTCGCTAAAGGCCCCACACTCTACCTCTCCCAAAGAAACCGTTAGTTCAAATCCCAATATAGGCACATTCATCACAGAAGAAATAAAAAATGCATAAAAAATATCATAGAAATAACAAAAGAAAATCTTAAACCAGATTTTACGCATATAACGTTTTTATTGAAAAATACATAAATTTTGTTTTCATTCAAAAGGGGAGTCATGCATTCCAATATCAGTCTGCTGCCGCATGATCTGAAAAAAAACAAGAATATAAATAAAATACCTTAAAAATACAAGCCAGAATCATAAAGGAGAAACAGTAGCTCATAGAGGAATCTATTACAATTGGCTTATAGAGTAATCTGCAGCTTGTAATCGACATTTAAACCAAAAGGTTTTAGTGTGTTTTTAATCTTTTAATCGATTGTAGCTCCCTAATCTTCAATAATTTAGTTTTATCTCCCCCTCTTCTCAAAGGTGGAATATAGTCTATCACTCTATACGTCAGATCCTTTTCCACATGTTTAAAATCTGAAAAATGTTTGGATACCCGTAGATCTAGTCTCTTTTTTCTAATGCTGTGTCTGTGTTGATTTAATCTCACTTTCAGCTTACGAGTGGTTTCACCCACATAGTACAAATTACATGGACATTTTGAAAGATAAATGACAAATTCCGAAGAACACGTCAAAAAATAATTTATTTTAATTTCCTTATTAATACGCGGATGTTGGAAGGAACTGCCTTTTTCCATATACCGTATGTGCAATTCACACAATTGAAACAAGGGAATGAACCAACCCTAGCCCTACCAGTCAATGTGGTCTGGGAATTTTTCTTTTTTGAACCAATATCTGAATGTACTACTGTATCCTTTATATTTCTGGCCCGTTTAAAAGAAATTAGCGGTGGAGACCCAAACTCCCTTACTTCTGGATGACATTTTCCCAATGTAGACCAATGTTTCCTTATGATAGTGACAATACGGTCACTCTCTTCACAATACGTGGTAACAAATGGAATACTATATTTTACATCCCTAGTTCACTTATTCTGAGACAGAAGATCATTATGTGCTATCTCTTTAACTCTCATTTTGACATCATCCATTAATTTCACAGGATACTTTTTCTGTCTAAATTTAATGATCATATTGTCTAAAGACTGATCTATAACATCAGACTCACTCACAATTCTCCTTACCCTTAGTAATTGACTAAATGGAAGGGATTCCACCATTTTTCTTGGGTGGTGACTGTCATAACAAAGTAAGTTATTTTTATCAATGGATTTCACATAAATCTCTGTTTCCAATCTGTCATCCTTCCTCTTGATCAAAATATCCAAAAACTGGATCTCCGTCTCTGAATAAACCATAGTAAATTTTATGTCAACATTAATGGAGTTCAAAAACCCATGAAAGGTCTCCAACTCCACCATTGTACCAGTCCAAAGTAGGAGGACATCATATATGTATCTCCACCACCCGAGCACATGGTCAAAGTAGTGGGACACATAGATGAAGTCCTCCTCCATGGCCACCATGACCAAATTTGCATAAGCGGGCACCATGTTGGCACCCATGGCGGTCCCTCTCAATTGGATAAAATAGTCATCTTCAAATAAAAAATAATTATTGCACAATAACAATTCTAATAAACTTAATAAATAGTTTTTTGTTCAAATGTAAACTCAGTGTTATTCAAGGCCCTGTCTACTGACTTAAGGCCTAATTCATGGCTGATTGATGTATACAACGAAACTACATCAAATGATACAAGGATCACTTGTGTTTTAGCTTAATCTGTCTAAAAAATCTAAACAATTCCTTCTCTATGTTAAGCCAGTCAATGTGACTACTTGGACTAAAAGACAGTCCCTTTGATAAAACAGTAATTTCATCATTAGATAATGATCTACCGCTGATTTGAAATTATAGGACATCTACTATATAATTATCTAATTCTGTCTGTCTGTCTGTAATGGAAATCCCACCTCTCTGATTGGTCGCGGCCTAACTGCCGTGACCAATCAGCGACAGTTGCTTAGTCGTCGCGGCAACACGGCTTATTGTACAGGCACATTACAGCTGTTAAAGGCATCACTGCTGCGTTGCTCATTACACAGGCACAGTCCTGTACATATTCTGGAGTACAATACATTAAGTAACAGCAAAACAGTGACTGCAGCTCTGGGTGTAACTTGCGTACAATATATTAGGTAACAGCAGAAAAGTGACTGCAGCTCTGGGAGTAACTGGAGTACAATACATTAGGTAAGATCTGAATAGTGACTGCAGCTCTGGCTGTAACAGGAGTATAATACATTAGGTAAGAGCAGAACGGTGACTGCAGCTCTGGCTGTAACAGGAGTATAATACATTAGGTAAGAGCAGAACAGTGACTGCAGCTCTGGATGTAACTAGAGTACAATACATTAGGTAACAGCAGAACAGTGACTGCAGCTCTGGGTGTAACTGAAGTACACTACATTAGGTAAGATCTGAACAGTGACAGCAGCTCTGGCTGTAACAGGAGTATAATACATTAAGTAAGAGCAGAACGGTGACTGCAGCTCTGGGTATAACTGGACTACAATGCATTAGGTAAAAGCAGAACAGTGACTGCAGCTCTGTGAGTAACTGGCGTACAATACATTAGATAACAGCAGAACAGTGACTTCAGCTCTGGGTGTAACAGGAGTACATTAGGTAACAGCAGAACAGTGACTGCAGCTCTGGGTGTAACTTGCGTACAATACATTAGGTAAGAGCAGAATAGTGACTGCAGCTCTGGGTGTAACTTGAGTACAATACATTTGGTAAGATCTGAACAGTGACTGCAGCTCTGGCTGTAACAGGAGTATAATACATTAGGTAAGAGCAGAACAGTGACTGCAGCTCTGGGTGTAACTGGACTACAATACATTAGGTAAAAGCAGAACAGTAACTGCAGCTCTGGGAGTAACTAGAGTACAATACATTAGATAACAGCAGAACAGTGACTGCAGCTCTGCCTGTAACTGGAGTACAATACTTTAGGTAACAGCAGAACAGTGACAGCAGCTCCGGGTGTAACAGGAGTATAATACACTAGATGGTGGCCCGATTCTATCGCATCGGGTATTCTAGAGTCTCTGTTAAAATAAAAAAATAGTTATAAAAATAGTTATATACTCACCTTCCGACGGCCCCTGGATTCTGTCCCACCTCTCACCATGCTCCCGGAATCTTCCACTCCCAGTAATGCTTAGCGAGAAGGGCTGGAGATGACGTCACTCTCGCGAGAGCACAACGTCATCAGTGGTGTTTTGCGCAAAGCATTACTGGGATCGGAAGATGCCAGGAGCTTGGTGAGAGGAGAGAAAGAGTCCGGGGGCCATCGGGAGGTGAGTATATCACTATTTTTTATTTTAACAGACACTCTAGAATATCCGATGCGATAGAATCGGGCCACCATCTAGTTACTAGATATTAATGGTTTTTAAGCAGAGATTAATATCTTTTCATCAATTGAGGCACTTTTGCACATTGCACTATAAATGCACTTTTTGATTGTTATTCATGTTTTGTAAAACTGTGTATTGCACAATGTATATTATCTAATTGTTTGTAAATACCTGTATGATTGGTGAGCTTTAAATAGCACTCACTTTGCATTGTTACATTGCTTGAGAAAGGTCCACAACTCCCAGGACCGAAACGTCGCTGCATGGGCAACTAGCCAGATGGGCTAATAAATAGCACTTCGACTAGATTTCTTTGGTGTGCTGCTTTCATCTTGAGGACTATTTTTAGGTTTGGTATATGCCTGGAAGGCTTGCACCTGCATTGTCTGTTCATTTTTTGTGCTGCTTTTTCCTTTTTTCACACACATATCTATATCTATATATCTATATATATATATATATATATATATATATATATATATATATATATATACAAATATATACACAAAGTACAGACCAAAACTTTGGACACGCCTTCTCATTCAAAGAGTTTTCTTTATTTTCATGACTATGAAAATTGTAGATTCACTCTGAAGGCATCAAAACTATGAATTAACACATGTGGAATTATATAGTTAACAAAAAAATGTGAAACAACTGAAAATATGTCTTACATTCTAGGTTCTTCAAAGTAGCCACCTTTTGCTTTGATTACTGCTTTGCGCACTCTTGGCATTCTCTTGATGATCTTCAAGAGGTAGTCACCAGAAATGGTCTTCCAACAGTCTTGAAGGAGTTCCCAGAGATGCTTAGCACTTGTTGGCCCTTTTGCCTTCACTCTGCGGTCCAGCTCACCCCAAACCATCTCGATTGGGTTCAGGTCTGGTGACTGTGGAGGCCAGGTCATCTGGCGTAGCACCCCATCACTCTCCTTCTTGGTCAAATAGCCCTTACACAGCCTGGAGGTGTGTTTGGGGTCATTGTCCTGTTGAAAAATAAATGATGGTCCAACTAAACGCAAACCAGATGGAATAGCATGCCGCTGCAAGATGCTGTGGTAGCCATGCTGGTTCAGTATGCCTTCAATTTTGAATAAATCCCCAACAGTGTCACCAGCAAAGCACCATCACACCTCCTCCTCCATGCTGCACAGTGGGAACCAGGCATGTAGAGTCCATCCGTTGACCTTTTCTGCATCACACAAAGACACGGTGGTTGGAACTAAAGATCTCAAATTTGGACTCATCAGACCAAAGCACAGATTTCCACTGGTCTAATGTCCATTCCTTGTGTTCTTTAGCCCAAACAAGTCTCTTCTGTTTGATGCCTGTCCTTAGCAGTGGTTTCCATGAAGGCCTGCTGCACAAAGTCTCCACTCAACAGTTGTTGTAGAGATGTGTCTGCTGCTAGAACTCTGTGTGGCATTGACCTGGTCTCTAATCTGAACTGCTGTTAACCTGCGATTTCTGAGGCTGGTGACTCGGATGAACTTATCCGCCGCAGCAGAGGTGACTCTTGGTCTTCCTTTCCTGGTGCGGTCCTCATGTGAGCCAGTTTCTTTGTAGCGCCTGATGGTTTTTGCCACTGCACTTGGGGACACTTTCAAAGTTTTCCCAATTTTTCGGACTGACTTACCTTAATTTCTTAAAGTAAAGATGGCCACTCGTTTTTCTTTACTTAGCTGCTTTTTTATTGCCATAATACAAATTCTAACAGTCTATTCAGACTTCTGCACAACACAACTGATGGTCCCAACCCCATTTATAAGGCAAGAAATCCCACTTATTAAACCTGACAGGCCACACCTGTGAAGTGAAAACCATTTCCGTTGACTACCTCTTGAAGTTCATTAAGAGAATGCCAAGAGTGTGCAAAGCAGTAATCAAAGCAAAAGGTGGCTACCTTGAAGAACCTAAAATATAAGACATTTTCCGTTTTTTCACAGCTTTTTGTTAATTATATAATTCTACATGTGTTAATTCATAGTTTTGATGCCTTCAGAGTGAATCTACAATTTTCATAGTCATGAAAATAAAGAAAACTATTTGAATGAGAAGGTGTGTCCAAACTTTTGGTCTGTCCTGTATGTGTGTATGTATATATATATATATATATATATATATATATATAGTAAGGTAGCGCTGTCATTCAGATAGGGGGCACTCACTTGGCAGCCAATAAATCACATCTGGCACAGGTTTCTTAACATAACTCCATCACTCCATGCGGTTTATTAGGCATCATAAACCAGGAACAGCAACAGAAAGTTCATATAAACAGCATAGCGTCCATGACAGAGCTTCACTCTGCTTATCCTGTGGTCACACAGGTTGTGCATTGTCCAGTACACAGGCTCTCTAGCCGCACAGATCTCACCCAGTCAGGGTTTACCTCATGGCTGCTTCTCAGTGCAGACATTCATTCCCTCCAGGAAACAATCAGGCTCACGTCGCCATTACTCACAGCTACTTCACACATGTGCTGTCAGGAAGACAGCCCCATCTCTCTCCGACGGGACCTTCCAAAATGGACCAACCAGGTCCCAGCATTCACCTCATGTGGCCTACCCTGGCCACCTTATATGGTCCGTAGTCACGCCCACCGGGTCACATGGCTATGACCTCATCACAGGTCCTTCAACCACTCATACACACTATACAATAGCATTCTTAACCACATCCCTGGGTGGATTTGTAGGAAACTGGTTCCGCCCGTCTCACCAGCTACCTAGAGAGTTCCAAAACACATTGAAACAGCACCTCAGCAGTATCACTGCTGATCAACATACACACAAGTATCCATCCCAAGGCCACCCACCTTGAGATAGATAACGGTCATTCAGTATTCTGCCACTCATCCTCTCTCCTGGGACATCCACACACCACAATATATATAACTGAGCAGCACCAAATTTTTAAGGGGTTGTACACTACTAGGACAACTCCTTAAATGTTCAGCCCTGATAAATTAATAAAGCCTATACTCACCTCCCGTGTTGGCACCGTTCCCACAGTGGCTGTGATGACTCCCCGGGGATGTGATGTGCTATTGAGACACGTGATGCCCGCCGCCAATCAACACTGCCATCACTGTCTCCGTTTTCAGACAAACTGAACATGAAGAAGTCCGGGATCTAGCAGCTCATTCTGGACTTCCGCTTCATGTTCAGTTTGTCCAATTTGTCCAAAGGAGGAGACAGTTGGGTCATCACACTGTGATTAATGAATAATAAACTCCGCTGTTGCTGTAAGCTTTAAAAACATAAGGTACTTAGTTAGAATTTTTTTAATCAAAGAGTGCAAAAGCTATCCAACCATGTCAAGGTGTATTTAAATATGGATATTCCCTAAACTCTTTCTCACATGTTTTTATTTTTTGGAAATACTTTTAGTTTTTTACTGAGTGTTTCCTTTTTTTACATTAACATTTTCCTCTTGGAGATTTGAGTGATTTACTTTAACGGGATTTTTTAAAAATGCAGATGTTGTGAAATTAAAAAATCTGTTGGATTAGCTAAAGACATACTAATATAGGGAATTTAGATTGTGAGCCCCATCGGGGACAGTGATGATAATGTGTGCAAACTGTAAAGCGCTGCGGAATATGTTAGCGCTATATAAAAATAAAGATTATTATTATTATTAGCTGCATTAGCGGGGACAAAATAAGCTACAAAGTTACATAATATGGTTTATTTGCAGCTGTTTTTATTCCATTTTTTTTTTATGTTGGCTAACCTTATAGTAGTTAGACTGAGAGACAATGCAGTGCTGTCTGATGGGGTCCAAGTGTTGAAATGTGTAAATGTTTTGCTTGTACCTTGTAAAACCAGTTGTGAATTGCTTTTCTCTCTCTGTTTAAGCAGAATGTATTCATAGGCACTGAAAAGACATTATTTCTTATGCTTACTTAGAGATATCTTCATATTCCAGATTATTGAGCAAATTAACTCTTTTCTATAAATGCCAGTGCTGAACTCTACCATGTTTTCCTCAAAAGTCAAATCGCAGCACATGAAGTAATTGGACTATTGTTAAACATTGTAAAGAAATTAATTGGTTTTCTGTAGCTTGCCAAGATCTGATTTATTATTACAGTCCAACAGCGTTGTGATGCCAGCGTGATAGATCACATTTGGCAATATGAACAATACAGATAATAAATACCACTGCTTCATGACCTCTCCAATTATAGCTTATAGCTCTGCCTACACACTACAATGATGTTATAACCTGACATATAAAAATCTCTGGATGTGATGAATTTAGAAAACTTTCTTTTATTTCTCCAAAGATTGTCCGGCACTCATTTTTATGTCCACATAGGCTTGCAGATGTAGAAAATAACACCCACGGTTACAGTTTATTCACCCTCCCCAGGTCCAGAGCTGCCTTTCCGCTGCTGCTCTGACTTTTGAATGTCACTACTATAGTGCCCGCTGCCATTTTTATTCATTGGTGTAATCCAGTGGTCCCCAACCTTTCTGACCTAGAGAGCCACATTCAGCTCTGAGAGAGGGTCAAAAGCCACATCCAGCCCCCCCTCCCTCACAGTAGTGGCAACCAGAGCCCCCATCACGGGTATAATGATAACCAAAGCTTTTCCACAGAAATCACCCCGAAGCAGTACGATAAGATCCAGTGGTCCCCACAATACTCCCATTCAGTATTCTCTCATCCAGCACGCCCAACACACTGTCACATCCACCTTCAGACACCACCTCTCACAGGTAGTATCATCCTGTCTCCAGTGTATCATACTTAAATTAAATCAAAACCTTTAAGACCAGTATATGTGCATCCGGATCTGCTCTTCTGTGCAGGGCTACTCACAAAATTCACCATTTTGAGATGTGCTCTTCATA
This sequence comes from Dendrobates tinctorius, assembly GCF_039654945.1. Taxonomy (NCBI): domain Eukaryota; kingdom Metazoa; phylum Chordata; class Amphibia; order Anura; family Dendrobatidae; genus Dendrobates; species Dendrobates tinctorius. Next base: position 36,808,253 of record NW_027361829.1, read on the forward strand.
CCTGTTTGCCAGACCTGGAGCTAATGCACCAAGCTGGCAGACAGCCACGAGCCGCAATTCATGGGACCTCAAGCCACATGTGGCTCCTGAGCTACAAGTTGGAGACCCCTGGTGTAAACAAATCTCAGAAAATGTGGGTGCCTGTGTGAAATTCAAAGTGAATTCAGTTCATTGAATCTATTTGCTAATCCCTATTGGTGATACATCGCAATACAAAATGGAGTGCTCAGGTATTAGTTCAAGATGCAATACTACTAAGCGTTTAATTGCCTAAACCTGCGTAAATGTATATGTATTGTAGGGTAAGTACACCAATATACTTACTGATTTCCATCATAGGGCTCTCTCACACAGCTGTATAACAGGTCGAGTGCTCTCCCATGTTTTATTGGATAGCTTTCAGCTTAATGTGATACTATGGGGCAGTGAAGATCTGTGATCATTTTCTCATGCCGATTCGGGATAAGAGAACAATCACAGCATGCTTCGAGTGGCTGCAAGGCTTGGCTTACAAGTCTATGGGTACGTGTGAAACTGCCCTCGATTGTCAACCTAGTGCAGTTTGATGTACACGCACAGAGACTATGAAGAAATTACTTTCTCCATCTTCTCTGCAACTCAGTGATTCTCTTACAAGAGAATCTGGTCACAGTAAGATGAGACTAGGATCAGACTTTGACAGAGTTTGTGCCGAGTGTCAATAGCATAATCGGCAAGAGAATTGACGCCAATGTGAGTGAACCTGTGATGCTAGTCACAACTCACGGACAGGCCATGAGTCAGAGAAGTCAGATGTTTTGGGGTCAGTACCAAGAGAGCACATAGTAAACTAAAGGAAAAGATGAAGGTGTAAGTCAAGTCACTGTCCATGGTCAGAATACCAGAAAAAGAGCAAATAGACAAAAGCGCAATAATAAACTGGTAGTCAGAACACGGTCCAATGGTCAGGTAGCAGTAGATCAGAACTCACATTGCAGGAATCAGGGAAACACACATCAGAGAGCAGAAGCTTTTGACTGGCAGTGATCTTGGCCTGGCAGCTCACCTAAATAGCAGGGCAATTATAAAGAACAAGGAGCTCTTGGATAAATCTCTGCACCTCCCAGTCTCAAATATGTCAACTGAGCTGTCAAAGCACCAACAGCTCAGCACGCCCCTCAACAGGATAGGATGACAGAGCTCTCCATCACTGAGTCCCAGACACTGTGAGTGGAGGAATCGTGACAGAGCACTTACCCTCTTTCCAGCGCCATTCCGGTCCACTTCTTACTCATGTGTCTTCTATTCTTACTGACCAGATCACAGTGAGGTCTATGTGTGAGCTGATAACCACTTGTAAGCCTATGGAGTGTCAGAACGAAGCTCTGTATAAGGCCGGGGTCACACTAACCGACGCAAAATACGGTCAGTATTTTACATGCGTAATACGGATGAATGGCCTCTAAGCAGTGCTCCGTATGTCATCCGTAATCAAGGTGTGGTCGTGTATTTTGCGCATGTAAGCATCCGTATGGCGAGATTTTCTCGCAGGCTTGCAAAATGGACATATAATGGAGCCCTATGACAGGGTTTCTAACAGAAACCAAAGAATAGATATAGACACATAGAATGCATATATATATATTTATATATATATATATACATATGTATTCTATGTGTCTATATCTATTCTTTCGTTTCTTTATTAAACCTGTCAGTGTGAGTTTACTGTATCGCGCACTGAATTGTCGGCATTGCTAAAAGACACCGGGTGCGTATTTCTCGCAAGTCACATGTGTGGTCCGTGTGTAATCCGTATTTTTTATGCACCCATAGACTTGCATTGGCGTACTACGGCTGTAGTACGCTGACAATCGCAGCATGCTGCGATTGGCACGGAGCATAGAATACGCCCGAGAAATATACGGCTGGTGCGAGGGACCCCATAGAGAATTATTGGTCCGTGTCTAATGCATACTTTTAGCGCCTCTCACTTGGCCGTATTCCTCGCCAGTGTGACCCCGGCCTAAAAGAGACTTCCAGCTGGAGGAATGGTCTGGTGCTGGCAACCAAGTAAAATGTCGATCATTAAGTATAAGTATATTACCATATTTACGCTACAATACATATAGATTGATATAGGTTTAGGCACTAAAAAGTTTAGTGCGAGGGCTTCTTTAAGTTCTTAGTGTTTTGAACTAAAAACTGCATATATTTCGTCATTTTTTATTTGTTCACCTTGATGTGTCAATTATTCTGCACGTGAATACGATTATGGGGATTCCAAGTTTTTCATGTTAAACTTTTGCACAATAAAAACGTTTTTGTTAAAAGAAACAATTTGATTTTTGTTGGTGCCATATTCTGAGTTATAACTTCTTTAATTTTCTGCTAATGGATTTGTTGATTTTTCTTGGAATGAATTAAAAGAGCTATATTTGTTAAATAAGGGTCTGTAATTGACAGAGCGGGCACTTCTTATGTGTCAAGATGGGGCCAGGAAGTTTTGCTGGGATCTGGTAAGCATCTGAATGACCTCTGCGGACTATTAGCGGGGGGGGGGGGTCTTGGATCTTGAATATGTGAGCTTATATGAGGTGTTATTTGCTCCGCATTTTCTCCCGTAGCCGGTTTCCTCTGTTCTTCACTGATTATTTTGCAATGAGAAACCAAAAACAGATACAAAGGGGTTTACAGGCGTTGGGTCAGCTAAGGAGAATATAATGAAACATAAGTGGGGTAATAAGCTCTTCTGTAGATCAGATGACTTCTAGAAAGTCTTGTGCAACTGGCTAGGCCACTCGAGAGCTGTATTGCGCCTTTTCAACAATTTTTATGGTTTGTTTTATTTGGCTATGCAGTGGTATTTTTCATTGCTGGAAGGTGTTAATTTTAGTGGAATTGCGTAACAGCTCGTGCTTAAGTGTGCCAGTGGTCCCTTTCGTCTCTGTTTTTTAACAGGACTAAAACCATTTTTTCACATCTGTCTGATCGCACATGCACAGCCACTAACATCTGTCTTCTTGAAGCCTTTATTTCCTTTTCACCACATCCGACTTTACTCTGACAGCTAAAACACAGCAGCTTGAAGGATTCTCATTACTCCGAAAAAAAAAAAAAACAGATACAATTGGGTGAGGCATTGCCGTGATGGATTCAAGATTTCCTTTTATTTCTTTCATTCCAATTTAAAAACAGTTTCAACACATGTTAGTGCATTGGCACAACTCAGCCTGTGAATGAAAAAGTGCCTGGTACCAATTTAGGGTGAGACAAATAAGCATGTTTCCTGTGCTTTGGACTATGTATCCTTCTAGCTTCTCCGTAATTGCTGAGTAGTTTGATCATTTATCTGTAGCAGAATTCTGTCGTGTTCATACAGCTCTACATGAAGCCAGCTACTTATTATTTCCAGCTTCTTTCAAGTTTCTTTATGTCTTTAAATGCCTGATCAAATGCATTGTGCACCATGACATCTAGAGTATTTGTTACGTTCTAAATACGTTGGTGACAGTAATGTCTTTTGTCTTCTTAAAATGATTGAACATGGGCATTCATTTATTATCTATCCACAAGATAGTTTATAAATGTGTTATTGGTAAAACCCATATGATCATTAGAAGGTGGTCCAAAATCGCCTGTGACTCTTCTTTGTCTCATCCACATGTGACGAGAAGGAATTAGAATAGATCGCTGCAGAAACACCACTTAAATAATCAATATAATTCAACTATTTGGAACATTCTTGTGGCAAACGGTTTTCTTTCCACCTGTGATTGCAATGGATCAGCACGGTGGCTCAGTGGAGTGATACATAGAGCTATCAAATGGAGATCCAGAGAGGGATTTATCAAGAGCCTCCTACACCTAGTGCTCCAAAATCTCAGCTTTCCTTTGTGCTTGCCAGAAAAGAAGAAGAGGAGGAAGGGGATCCATTTTGAAGGGTACCAATCGTCTCTCTGGGGCTGCATTTTTATTTAATAAAAGAGCAGGCAGCACTATAGTAGTGAATATTCAAAATATCACCTATCTAAAAAGTGACCAGAAGTAACTCTACTGTTCCCCGAGTGTGCTTGACACTCCGCAAAAGTCAGACCTGCACCTCCAGGTTGTGTGCTTACGGATGCAGAGTGGGATCCCACAACCCATTGTGCCTCATCCTGCAGTGAAAGCGTGAGATCTCACTCTTTGCATTAAAGCTGGAGTCACACACAGCAATCTCGCTAGCGAGATCGCTGCTGAGTCACAACTTTTGTGACGTAACAGCGATCTCACCAGCAAGATCGCTGTGTGTGACAGCGATCAGCGAGCGGCCCCCCTGCCGGTATCACTGATCGCTGCAAGAAACCTCTGGTCGCTGGGCTCCCGCTGGCCAGCACGCATCGCTGCGTGTGACAGGCAGGAGACCAGCGATCAGCTGTAAAAAATAGAATTAAAATAAAAAATATTGCTATTCTCACCTTCCGACGTCCCGCGCAGCATTCCTCTCTCCACGCTCCGGTCCCAGTGATCCTTTGCACGAATGACCGCGAGACTTCGCGCTCCTGCGAGACCGTGACTCTCGGTCATTCTCGCAAAGGATTACTGGGACCGGAGCGTGGAGAGAGGAAGGCTGCGCAGGACGTCGGAAGGTGAGAATAACAATATTTTTTATTTTAATTCTATTTTTTACAGGGATGGCAAGCGATGCCGGGCGCTCGGCATCGCTGTGCTTATCGCTGGTGAAGCTGTCTGTTTGACAGCTCACCAGCGATCACATAGCGACTTACCAGCGATCCTGACACCTTGATATCGGTGTCGGTATCCCTGGTAAGTCGCTATGTGTGACTCCAGCTTAAGCTGTTAACAAATTATAATGTAATTAGTGTGGTTACCATTCTGTAATTGCTTGGTAAACTATGAGTCAGCACTTGGTTAGTGAAAAGAGTGTGATCTCTCAAGAGCTTGCTCTTCATTGTGAAATGTGCCATTTAAGATTTTGGTATCCCACTATACATGCCAGAAGCCCACGACCTGGAAGAATGTTGTGCACTTTCTGAGCACAAAACCCAAGACACAAACAAAACGAACATACAGTGGGGCAAAAAAGTATTTAGTCAGTCAGCAATAGTGCAAGTTCCACCACTTAAAAAGATGAGAGGCGTCTGTAATTTACATCATAGGTAGACCTCAACTATGGGAGACAAACTGAGAAAAAAAAATCCAGAAAATCACATTGTCTGTTTTTTTTTCATTTTATTTGCATATTATGGTGGAAAATAAGTATTTGGTCAGAAACAAAATTTCATCTCAATACTTTGTGATATATCCTTTGTTGGCAATGACAGAGGTCAAACGTTTTCTGTAAGTCTTCACAAGGTTGCCACACACTGTTGTTGGTATGTTGGCCCATTCCTCCATGCAGATCTCCTCTAGAGCAGTGATGTTTTTGGCTTTTCGCTTGGCAACACGGACTTTCAACTCCCTCCAAAGGTTTTCTATAGGGTTGAGATCTGGAGACTGGCTAGGCCACTCCAGGACCTTGAAATGCTTCTTACGAAGCCACTCCTTCGTTGCCCTGGCGGTGTGCTTTGAATCATTGTCATGTTGAAAGACCCAGCCACGTTTCATCTGCAATGCCCTTGCTGATGGAAGGAGGTTTGCACTCAAAATCTCACGATACATGGCCCCATTCATTCTTTCATGTACCCGGATCAGTCGTCCTGGCCCCTTTGCAGAGATACAGCCCCAAAGCATGATGTTTCCACCACCATGCTTTACAGTAGGTATGGTGTTTGATGGATGCAACTCAGTATTCTTTTTCCTCCAAACACGACAAGTTGTGTTTCTACCAAACAGTTCCAGTTTGGTTTCATCAGACCATAGGACATTCTCCCAAAACTCCTCTGGATCATCCAAATGCTCTCTAGCAAACTTCAGACGGGCCCGGACATGTACAGGCTTAAGCAGTGGGACACGTCTGGCACTGCAGGATCTGAGTCCATGGTGGCGTAGTGTGTTACTTATGGTAGGCCTTGTTACATTGGTCCCAGCTCTCTGCAGTTCATTCACTAGGTCCCCCCCGCGTGGTTCTGGGATTTTTGCTCACCATTCTTGTGATCATTCTGACCCCACGGGGTGGGATTTTGCGTGGAGCACCAGATCGAGGGAGATTATCAGTGGTCTTGTATGTCTTCCATTTTCTAATTATTGCTCCCACAGTTGATTTCTTCACTCCAAGCTGGTTGGCTATTGCAGATTCAGTCTTCCCAGCCTGGTGCAGGGCTACAATTTTGTATCTGGTGTCCTTTGACAGCTCTTTGGTCTTCACCATAGTGGAGTTTGGAGTCAGACTGTTTGAGGGTGTGCACAGGTGTCTTTTTATACTGATAACAAGTTTAAACAGGTGCCATTACTACAGGTAATGAGTGGAGGAAAGAGGAGACTCTTAAAGAAGAAGTTACAGGTCTGTGAGAGCCAGAAATCTTGATTGCTTGTTTCTGACCAAATACTTATTTTCCACCATAATATGCAAATAAAATGAAAAAAAAATAGACAATGTGATTTTCTGGATTTTTTTTTCTCAGTTTGTCTCCCATAGTTGAGGTCTACCTATGATGTAAATTACAGACGCCTCTCATCTTTTTAAGTGGTGGAACTTGCACTATTGCTGACTGACTAAATACTTTTTTGCCCCACTGTATATCCTGATGTAAGTAAAAGCAATTGTGTATATAAATAATGTACGGTACAGTACTTAGTAAACGCCAATTTTGATGAAGAAAAAGTAAAAGCCATCACACCAGCATCAAGTAAATTAACCTTACCATGTGTCAAAGTGACATCAATGTGAATAAGGGCCGAGCAGGACCAGGTCCCGAATGGACACCCAGCAAATGGGAAGCTATATAAACATTATGCCCAGCTCAGAGAAAGGGAGGACACAGCCTCACATGCACTAAATGCAGAAACCTGAAATTTAACTGAAAAAAAATGAACTGCAGTAAAAGTTGGTATATATGCAAAATAGGAGCATGATCACACTGGCCATTAAACAGACAAAGCTCAAGACAGAAACAAAATGAACATATGCCCTGCTGTAAGTAGATAAGTAAAAGCAATAGTGCATATAATAATGTATGATACCTAGTAAACATCATTTTTGATCAAAGAAAGCATAAAAGCCATCTCACCAGTGTCAAGCTGTACCACAATCGGGAAGGTCCTAACTTCTAGTATTAAAACCTTACCATGTGTTAAAGTAACGTCAATGTGAATAAAGGCAGAGCAGAACCGGGTCCCAAAAGGATACCCAACAAATCATAAGCAATATAAAAATTATATCCAGCTCAAAGATATATCCAAAGGGAATTCGTAGTTATATTCCGCGCTGCCGCTGAGACAAATTCCAGGAGAATGCTGTAAGATTGCAGAGGTTTTATTCAATGCATTTCAGGGGTCTCATGCGCCCTTCATCAGGTTATGAGGGGGGCATGAAACCCCTGAAACGCATTGAAAAAAACCACTGCAATCCTATAGCATTCTCCTGGAATTTGTCTCAGCGGCAGCGCGGCATATAACTACGAATTCTCTTTGGATATATCATTTCTTCTGGTCACTAAGGACCTGTGGATCTGCAGCAGCCGCTACCTACATGCTTTTATCTCATCCTAAGCAGGTGAGAAAATTTCATGATATACTCTATCCTTGGTAACGTGGATAAGACCCTATTGCGCTTTTTGTCTCCCCCCCCCTTTTTTTTGCATCCAGCTCAAAGAAAGAGAGGCCACACTCTCACCTGCACTAAGTGCAGAAACCTGAAACAGCTGAAAAAATGAACTGCAGTAAAAGTTGGTATGGATGCAATATAGGAGCATGTTCACACTGGCCATTAAACAGACAGAACAAAAGACAGAAACAAAATGAACATATACCCTGCTGTAAGTAGATAAGAGCAACAGTGCAAATAATAATGTAGGGTACTCAGAAAACACTGTTTGTGATCACAAAAAGTGTAAAGCCATCACACCAGCACCAAGGTGTACCACAATCACGTTGGTGCTAATATTAAACCTTACCATGTGTCATAGTGACATCTGTATGAATAAGGACTGAGCAGGACAAGACCCAACTGGATACCCTTCAAATGACAAGCTATTAACCATAAAGTGTTATCACCTTATCCGAGCACGCTTGCTCATCACTAGGCGCTATATAAACGTTATGTCCAGCTCAAAGAAAGGGAGGCCACACCCTTACTTGCACTAAGTGCAATAACCTGACAACTGAAAAAATGAACTGCTGTATAAATTGGCATGTATGCAAAATAGGATCATGTTCACACTGGCCAGTAAACAGACAAAACCGAAGACAGAAACAAAATGAACATATTAGTGCAGGTAAGGGTGTGGCCACTCTTTACATTTCTTTGAGATGGACATGATGCCTTTATTCGCACTGACATCACTTTGACACATAGTAAGGTTCTGCATTTAGTTCAGGTGAGGCTGTGACCTCCCTTTTTTTGATCTGGACATAACTTTTTTATAGCTTCCCATTTGCTGGGTATCTATTCAAGACCCGGTGCTGCTCTGCCCTTATTCACATTGATACTGTTAGGGTTGGCAGAATGCACTAAATAAAATATTATAATAAAGTGCATTCACAACCCGGGGTCCACTATACAGAGATGTAAAACTGCATCTAATGTGAACAATGGCAAACTAAAGGCAGCGAAGCAGCAATCAAAACGCACAGTGTTAACCGTCACACTGTGTGAACAGAAAACTAAGTTCCAAGCTCTGTTACTCCACAGAGCGGTAATGTACAGCAGAGCACTGAGTGTTATACCTTGTTAACCGTCACAAGGATACAGAAAATATGACTTTAGGTGGGGTCCCTATCGGTCCCCCAGGGTAGTCTAGGCTGGTGGTTGTGCTTGCTCTGACACTCGGTGTGCAAATTGCACCCGCGACATAGGACGCCTGGAGTCAGATACTGAGCCAAGCGGGAGTTCCCACCGTACACTGCCTGCCTAGACAGACATTGACCGCTGTAAGAGCGGCCCACACACGTGCTCACAGAGTGGTAACGTATCCACACATAATCACAAATGATACTAGCGCACCGGCATGCGCCATTGAAAATGTGCCACATCCTGGACATGCTCAGTAGGGTGAATTCTGGACTCAGGCTCCAGAGCACAATGGTGAACGTGTAAACTAGAAGTCACCATAGACTTAGCTGGAGACCCAATAGTAGCTACACATACAGCATGAGCTTGTCCAAGACACTGGGACCAGAGTCTGTGCTGAGCAGTCGAGCCTGAATGGGAGACCACTGCACCAGACTAGGCTTGGGATCTATCCCATGCAGCAGAATAATCCCTGTGCCTAACAGATGTCACTTTAACTCATTGGTTAGGTCTTAATACTACTGTGGACGTTAGGACCATCCCAATTGTGGTACACCTTGATCCTGGTGGGATGGCTTTTACACTTTTCTATTAATCAAAAATGATGTTTACTATGTACCCTGATTTATTTATATGCACTATTGCTTTACTTATTTACTTACAGTGGGGTATATGTTCATTTTGTTTCTGCCTTGGGTTTTGTCTATTTAATGGCCAGTGTGAACATGCTCCTTTACTTTGCGTATATACCAACTTACACTCCAGTTTATTTTTTCGGGCTAACTTTCTAGGCACAGTAGAGTTACTTCTGGACACTTGTGTTAATAAGATAACAAAAGACACAACTTGTGCACACCAATGTCTTTTTACATTGCTGTGGCCTGTGTTCATTTTTGTTTCAGTGGTTTTTCACCACTTTTCCAGGAGGATCCCAGGTGGTAGCCACTTTAAAAAAGACATTTTCTGCACATACCCAAAACAGGATTTCAAAAGTTTTACAGTTGCACTTCCACTTTGTCATATTTTTTTTATTTATTCACAATGCTGAATAAATGAGATGTTTGTTCTCCACATTAACACGATTACTGTGATTCCTAATGTCTATCGTGTTTTGTGATTTTTATGACTTTTGCACAATAAAAATATTTTGTTAAAGAAATCCTTGAGTTTTGTGTCGCCGTACCTGGAGCAATATTTCATTATTTTTCTTGTTAATGGACCTTTGAGTGTAACATGAAATGTATTGTGTTTTGAAAAGCCTAAAAATGGAGCGTGTTAAGGAAACCTAAAATATGCTTCCACCTTTACCCTTATTTTCTGTTTATTAAAATGTAGAAACAAAGCTAATTATGAAGGATTCTAAGGGCCTCTAATGTTTTTTTTCTATGTTTTTTTCTTTTTTGTCCAATACATAAAGAATAAATATCTAAATATTGTATTCGTCTATCTGTCATCTCATCTCCATCACCTGTAACCATATTGATAATTTATTAGGCTAAGCAGTAATACTGAAATCAAATGACCCTGCACACATACAGAATGATGTCAGATATACTTTATCACCAATATAATAAGTATGTGCCAGGTAGAAGAAATGGTGTCACTGTGGCTGGGGGAAACGCATTCAATTAAGTGACAGTGACAGAAAGCATTCTCTCATCGCATATTCAGTGGGCTCATTTCTCTGTAAAATACAATTTGTTGACATTGTCAGAGTAAAGTACACAGAATTGTGTTTACATCAGCGCCACCTCTGCGTAAATCACACTTTCAGATGTTTCGTTTGCTTTGGCCTCTTTGTATCTTAACCTCTTGTAGCTCCTTGCAACTGTTCTGTGTCCCCTGATGGATCCCCTGTGCTCTTTGGCAGGGTGCCTGAGTAACAATTTATTCTTTATTATGCCCCAGTGGCTGTTAAATTCAAGAAAGAAGAATATTCAGAACATTTTGACATAGAAGTATTTGGCTAGACAAAACTTATATCATTGTATCAGAAAAGTTAGTTATATTGCTTATTATGATTCATGCAATTATTTTAATGACAGTGGCATAAACCTGGAAAAAGCACAAAAACAAACTGGTATATATTTGCAATGCTTTTAAAAGGTTTCCTAGGATTGTTTTGGAGGGCAGGAAATGTACTGCTTTTTATGCCCTTTTAGGGTGCCTATAATTTGTTTTGGATTTTTATTATATTTTTTTATGGTGTGAATAGGGAAAAACAGACTTTCCACCATTGTTTTGTCTCATCTCGATTGAGGGATACACCACGGTTAGGAGAAATTTAAATTTGGTACTTTGTTTAAACTCGGATTTAAGGATTAAATGATGACTTCCAATTGTTCATCGGTTAGATGTAACATTATACGTTGATATAATCCTTGTAATGAAATAACTGATAAAAAAATTGTGTTTATAAGATATAATACATAAAGGGACACATGGGCCGCAAAAGGTGCCACACACGTGCACACGAAGAACAATGCACACTCTCCTCCATGTGTACAGATGGCCGCCGAGGAAGTAGCGCTACTGTAAGCCGCTGTTCCCTGGTAACAGGTGCTGAACGCGGCGGTCATCGATTCTTCCCTGCTCTGCCGGTGAGCAGAGGAGAATGAATGAATGAATAAAAAACTGACCTGCTGTGACCTCCGGACCATGGAAGAATGCAATTGACGAGGTCACGGCAATTCAAGCTCTGATACAGTGACCTCATCACTTGCAGTCTCCCGGGGGACAGCGGCTTGCAGTAGCGCTTCTTCCCCGGTGGCCGTCCGTGTGGTCCTGATGCGGCACACAGTTGCCACACATGTGCCTCATGTAGTACACACACGGCACTGATATCTCCGGTACTTTTTTTTCCGGTATCAGGACATATGAAACCGGCCTAATGGAATTTCCTTTTCTGTAATTCCAACATTTTCAATTTGCAACATATTTGTCTGTTTTATGCCTGCTAATTATTGTAATTTACTTTCTTGCAGCAACCCAGTGCAAACATGGAGCAGTATACGACACCTGTGGTCCTGGTTGCCTAAAGTCATGTGAAAACTGGAATGAAATTGGTCCGTGTACAAGACCATGTGTGGCTGGTTGCCACTGCCCAGCTAATTTAGTACTTCATCGAGGAAAATGCATCAAGCCAGCGCTCTGTCCTCAGCGGTGACACAGATTTTTCATCTAGAACTTTTTAATACTGAGGGTTTCCATAAAACTTTCAGATAATGAAGGAGTCAAGTGTTTGGGCATGGACCTTGTAAAATGAATACATGCTGAAACATTCACCCACATGGACACAAGTGACTAATATAAATATGATATATATAAATTTAAATACAAATTATACATCATTTATATAAGCAAAGAAAACCAATTTATTTTATGTATATTTTTTGCTATAATGTTTATGTATTATTTTTAGGATTTTATCCTTTAAACTATTTGAACAATTGTATAAATAAAACAGATGTTTCTAATTGAATGTTGTGGCATGAGAAAATGTACTGCTTAGCTCTCATCCTCAGTTCGAAAAACGCTGTTTGTGGAAGAAGCCATTGCCAAACTGAATTTATTTCAACGTTCAGATTGAATTTACAGTCATAACTGGAAACCCACATAGAAGATTTGCCAAGTAGAGGATTTGCTCAAATGCATAATCATACTGTTGACTTAAAAAGTCTACACACCCATGTTTAAATGCCTGGAAGAATCATTTCAGAACCTTGTACACCTTTAATAACACCAGTATTCTATATAAATGAATAGAAAAGCAAACAGTTTTTTTTTTCAGGAGGAAAAAACAAAGTAAAGAACTAAAATATGTGGTTGCATACAAATGAGCACCCTTAAAGGGAATCTGTCACCAGGTTTTTGCTACTTTATCTGAGAACAGCATAACATTGGAAAAGAGACCCTGTTTTCAAAGATGTATCACTTAGTTTACTGGATGCAGCTAGGAATGAGCGAGTAGTGAAATACTTGGACTCGCTGTACTCGTTACGAGTACCTCCTAATACTCGGGTGCTCGTAACGAGTAGTGAGTCCAATGTAAGTCAATGGGAAATGCGAGAAATGGGCTGTGTGTGTGCTGGGCTGGGCAGGGACTGTGCGAAGACTGTGCCAAGCTGTGCGGGACTGTGATGGCCTCTGCAGGACTGTGCTGGGCTATGCAGGTACTGTGTGGGGACTGTGCCGGGTTGTGCGGAACTGTGCTAGGCTGTGCGGGACTGTGCTGGGCTGTGCGGGACTGTGCTGGGCTGTGCGGGACTGTGTGGGACTGTGCTGGGCTGTGCGGGACTGTGCTGGGCTGTGCGGGACTGTGCGGGACTGTGCTGGGCTGTGCAGGGCTGTGTGGGACTGTGCTGGGCTGTGCGGGACTGTGCTGGGCTGTGCGGGACTGTGCTGGGCTGTGCGGGACTGTGCTGGGCTGTGCAGGGCTGTGTGGGACTGTGCTGGGCTGTGCAGGTACTGTGCGGGACTGTGCAGGGCTGTGCGAGACTATGTTGGGCTGTGCGGGACTGTGCAGGGCTGTGCGGGACTGTGCTGGGCTGTGTGGGGACTGTGCCGGGATTTGCAGGACTGTGCTGGGGTGTGAGGATACTGTGTGGGACTGTGCAGGGCTGTGCTAGACTGTGCTGGGCTGTGCAGGCACTGTGCGGGACTGTGCTGAGCTGTGCAGGGACTGTGCTGGCCTGTGCAGGACTGTGCTGGGCTGTGCGGGGACTGTGCTGGCCTGTGCAGGTACTGTGCGGGGACTGTGCAGGGCTGTGCGATGACTGTGCAGGCTGTGCTGAATATTGCGAGGCAAGTAGTGAAATACTCGCCAGGATTCGAGTACCACGAGTACCGCATTACTCGCCGAGTACTGAATTCTAACGAGTATACTCGCTCATCCCTAGATGCAGCATTTGTGACATAATCAGTTTTTAGACTTAGCAATGCAGCAGAGCTGAGAAACCTAACCCCACCCACACCATGCTCTCTATGTACATTGTCTATTGACAGTGAGCTGCTAATCACAGGAGAGGGCGTGGATGGTCTAAAAATGGCGTGAATTCAATGTTTTAACCCCCTACATCATGCTGTCCTCAAATAACAAAAACCTGCTGACAGATTCCCTTTAAACTAACTGTTCTTGAAGTACCCTTTGAATTTATGACAGCATTTACCCTATTTGGGTAGGAAAAACAACCTATAAGAAATCACTATCCAAAAGTACCAAAATCTGTATATTGGCTAGCTCACATTGTCGTACAACACAGTCGAATGCTTGACACAGATGCTGGCAATATAGGAGATGGAGAAATTACTTTATCTGTCTCCTCCACATCTTGCTGCGATTCTTTAATGCAAGACAATCGGAGCATAGATCACTGACACTCGGGTCCCGCTCTCAGCAGTTTGAGCCGAGTGTCATTTGCATAATCGGCCTGATTTTCTCCAGCTTCATAATCAATCTGTATTAAATATATACACAAATAATTTTAAAATGCACTAAAAACAGTTAAACTGCAGAGACAGACATTCTGGTGGTACATAGTATATAACTATAGCATATAGTAACTATAGATGGACATATAGGAACATTACAGAGAATATGTAGGAGAAATAATCACATACAGTAATAAGCACATAATTACCAGCAGAGAAGGTCTGGTGGTAATAATTATTTGTTTTTTTCTCCTACATCTTCTCTTTAATGTTCCGCTATGTTCTTCTATATTACCATGCCTGTTTAACATTTAGTTCTTGTATGTTCTTGATATTCTTTCTGCATTCATTGCACTTTTGTGGTAATTTATACTGGTTCGATGCATCTATGTATTATTTGTACAATATCACTACTTGTACTTTTTCTGTTTGCCTTCTAAATACTGGCGTTTGTAATTACAGCACGAGGGGGGGGGCGATTTAAAGTAATACATACAATATATGGATTTATGATTACAGTGATTACTGAGTCAGGTTGATATGATTTAATCGTTTTATTAATTTATTTGATATATTTCTCCATGTGGGCTATAACTTTTTTAAACTCTTTTTGTTCCATGGAGATGTTGTAATAACTCTAGGCATCGATTGAGCATTTTTGGAAAAAGCATATTGATATATTACTACATACTACCAGAATGTCTGTATCTGTACTTTAACCATTTTAATGCATTTTAAAATTATTTGTGTATGTATTTAATAAAAATTGATTTTTATAGAGATTTTTGTACTTTGGGGAGTTATTTCTTATAAGTTGTTTTTCTGTTTTTGCATGCTCCTTTTAATATGAATGACCTCTTTTAGGAATCTTTTTGGGTAGGAGTCTATCTGCATGGCTCTTCTCATATTGGTAGACTTCTGGATCTTTAAGTTGCAAACTAGAAAACCTTTCTGTTTAAACATAAGAGATTTTAATACTTCAGTTTTATAAACAGCTTCCAGTGATTAGTTTCCAAACTGTTTTTAAAGCATCCATTCATAGATTTTTTTTATCTCTTTTCTATTTTACACAGCACTTTAAGGGGTTAATTTCCACTAGAAATCCTTATTTTTCGGATTATAGGACGCTCCAGATTATAAGACGCACCCCAAATTTTGAGGAGAAAAGTAGAAATTTTTTTTTTTTTTTAAATAAAATGGTAGTGTTTTTTATAATCCATGCGTCTTATATTGCTTACCTGGGATAGTGGCTGCGGTGAAGCGGGCTTCAGGGTCGCTGCTGGAGGAGGCAAGAGTGGGGTGATGCTGCATTCTGCAGGCTGGGATGAGGTTGTGTCTGATGTGCAGTGCACCGCTGCAGGTGTCCGGTGCTGCGGGTATTCCGTGCTGTGGGGGTGTCGGGCGCTGCCGGTGCCCGACGGTGCTGCAGGGAACTCCGGTGCTGCTGCGGTGGTCTCCGGCGGTGCAGGGGCTCTACCGACATTTTCTGAAAGGCCAGAGCACCCCGCAGTTCCGTAGTTTCCTGTGCGGTGGACTCCGGGAAAATGGCTGCCAGGGGGGCGGTGCATGCGCAGAAAGAGATCTTGGCATCAAGATGTCAGGAGATGAGATTTCAGTTGAAATGATGCAGTTTTGGGGCGTGGTCCTTCACATGGGGATCCTGTAGAAGCCAGAATTTCGGCAATATTGGAGTGTTGATGTTTTATTCAACACTCCAGTGTTCCGAATGGTCATTGCCCAGACACGTTTTGAGGCCATCCACAAATTCCTGCATTATACCGATAATGAACATACCAACCACACCCATTTCCTACAACACAGGATGGGTGACACTGTACATAGTTAACAAACATACTGAACCCAAAGTTGTTTAGGCTACGAGCACAATCAATAGTGTCAAACAAGAAGGTAAAATAAATTTCTTTATTGCAAAATAAAACAAATACATACAAAAATGAATCGTTGGTGCCTCAAACCAGACAAAAGGAGGAGTCAGGTAAAGGAGACCAAATTTTAAGTCAGAATACTCAGAGGATGGATCCTGTCACCTAATGCATATAATACACTGACCTCAAAATATTGCACAAAAAGATATATATATATGCTCATTGGGTTAAAAAAGACCTCAAAACATGGAATGAGTTATTGCAGTGCTCTGCTCATAATGATTAAATAAAGTGCAAATGCGCAATTCAAGAGCACCAATAGCATACATATGCCCACATAGGCCTGTCAATAACAGCTTATCCAAATTATACTATGCGTCTCCAAGCACAACTGGAGACCAGCTAGAACCGTCAGTGTGCTCATTAGCCTGAGCAAAGTGAGAGGTCCGATTTAAACCTCCATACCTGAGATGGCAATTCCCACACGGTGAGATGTCAAATGACAGCCTGCTCCTCCGAACCCCGACGCGTGTTTCACACCGCAAGTGCGTCTTCCTGGGGGCGACATTATTGATTGTGCTCGTAGCCTAAATAACTATGGGTTCAGTATGTTTATTATACCGATAATGCACAGTGTCTCCCACGAGATGACCCCACTTTTGACCATCTGTTCCAAGTTCGGTCGGTCATCGAACACTTCAGCAAAAAGTTTGCTGAAGTGTACGTGCCCCAAAGGGACATCTGTTTGGATGAGTTCTTAATTCATTTTGAGGGAAGTTTCTGATTCCATCAGTACCTGCCCAGCAAGAGGGCCAGGTATGGAATTAAACTCTGTAAGCTGTGTGAGAGTATCTCAGGGTAAACCCACAGGTTTAGCGTTTACGAAGGGAATGACACCCGGATGGAACCCCCTGAATGCCCCCTGTCCTGGGAGTGAGTGGAAAAATTGTGTGGGATTTGGTGCACCCACTGCTGGATAAAGGTTATCACTTCTAATAATTTTTATACCAGTATCCCACTCTTCAAATCCCTCTCTGTGTGAGGTACCATAGCCTGCGGCACTGTCCTCAAAAATAAGAGAGACCTCCCGAAAGCACTAGCGCAGATGCTCAGAAGGGGTGACAGCAGAGCCCAATGTAGCGACCACCTGCTGGTGAACAAGTACAAGGACAAAAGGGATGTCTTTTTCTTGAGCACCATATATGGTGATGGCAGGGCCCTCGGCACTGTACGAGGTACCTCTGCACAGGTAAGCAAACTGACCATTGTACTGGGTACAACAAAAACATGGATATATTGGATAACCACTTTTGTGGTCCAATTTCTCCTGTTACCCTTGGGAAAATAAAAAATTGGGGGCTAAAAAATCATTTTAGTGGAAAAAAAAGTTTGTTCTTTTCACAGCCAGGCATTATAAACTTTAATGAAACACTTGGGGGTTCAAAGTGCTCACCACACATCTAGATAAGTTCCTTAGGGGGTCTAGTTTCCAAAATCGGGTGACTTGTGGGGGGTTTTATTGTTTAGGCACATCAGGGGCTCTCCAAATGCGACATGGCGTTCAATCTCAATTCCAGCCAATTTTGGTTTGAAAAAGTCAAACGACACTCCTTCCCTTCCGAACTCTGCCATGCGCCCAAACAGTGATCCCCCCCACATATAGGGTATCGGCGTACTCGGGACAAATTGGACAACAATATTTGCAGTTCAATTTCTCCTGTTACCCTTGGGAAAATAAAAAATTGGGTACTAAAACATCACGTTGTTGAAAAAATATGATTTTTTATTTTCACGCCCAGGATTTATAAATTTTAGTGAAACAGTTTGGGGGTTCAAAGTGCTCACCACACATGTAGATAAATTCCTTGGAGTGTCTAATTTCCAAAATGGGGTCATTTATGGGGGGTTTCCACTGTTTAGGCAAATCCTGGGCTCTCCAAATGCGACATGGCATCCGATCTCAATTCCAGCCAATTTTGGTTTGAAAAAGTCAAACGGTGCTCCTTCCCTTCCGAGTCCTGCCGTGCACCCAAACAATGGTTTTCCCCCACATATGGGGTATTGGCGTACTAAGGAGAAATTGCACAAATACTTTACCTATCCATTTTCTCCTCTTACCCTTGTGAAAATAAAAAAAATTGTTGCTAATAGATCATTTTTGTGACTAAATAGTTAAATGTTGATTTTTTCCTTCCATGTTGCTACTGCTCCTGTGAAACACCTGAAGGGTTAATAAACTTCTTGAATATGGTTTTGATCAGCTTGAAGGGTGTAGTTTTTAGAATGGTGTCACTTTTGGGTATTTTCTTGCACATAGACCCCTCAAAGTGACTTCAAATGTGAGGTAGTCCCTAAAAAAATGGTTTTGTAAATTTTGTTGTAAAAATGATAAATCGCTGGTCAACTTTTAACCCTTAGAACTTCCTAACAAAAAAATTTTGATTCCAAAATTGTGCTGATGTAAAGTAGACATGTGAGAAATGTTATTTATTAACTATTTTGTGTGACATATTTCTCTGTTTTAAGGGCATAAAAATTCAAAATTGCTAAATTTTCCAAATTTTTGCCAAATTTCCGTTTTTACACAATTAAATGCAAGTTATATCAAAGAAATGTTACCACTAACGTGAAGTACAATATGTCACGAAAAAACATTCTCAGAATCGCCAAAATCTATTGAAATATTTCAGAATTACTACTTCATAAAGAGACAATGGTCAGAATTGTAAAAATTGGCCCGGTCATTAACATGCAAATCACCCTCGGGGGTAAAGGGGTTAACACTAGACAGCCACCCTGCACATACAGTGCATCACAAAAGTGAGTACAGCCCTCAAATTTTTGTAAATATTTTATTAGATCTTCTCATGGGATAATACTGAAGCTATGACACTTTGATACAATGTAAAGTAGTCGGAGTACAGCGTATATAACAGTGAAAATTTGGTGTGCACTCTAAATAACTCTAAACTATACTGTCTTGGATTCAGCATAGGGTAATCAATAACACAAAATTATACCGTCAAACCCCTGAAGACGCCGCATGGTGAAACACGGTGGAGAGGCTAACGGCTGCTAACTTTTATCTAGCATAACATAGTGTGTTGAATGGTTCGCTTAGCAAGATATACCCTTAATATAAATGTCTATTTGTCCTATATGGGATTTGAGTAAGAACTAGAGAAATATGATGGCACTTTAAATGAACAACTAATAGTGGATCTAACTGTATGATCATTATAGCTTCGGTGAGGCATTAATTGTAGATACAAGAGCTTACTACTAGGCAATCAGGACTGGTAGGCCTATAGAATGCTACTAATCAACAAGCTGTGACATACTACTCTTACTTACCGAAATTCATATTAATGTATAGGCAGGGTGTTTATTAATAATAATAATAATAATAGATCTCATTATGCACTAGCACTTTTTGACATTAAGGGGCTTCCTACGTGACTCTAACTGTATGAACCTTACAGCTTTGGGTAGTTATTAATTGTAAATATAGGGGATTAAGTTAACCACAATAGGTAGTCAAGATTGATAGGCCTATGTTACTAGTAGAGTTGAGCGATACCAGCCGATACTTGAAAATATCGGATCGGAATGGATCGGCCGATCTTAAAAAAAAGTATCGGTATCGCCGATTCCGATACCGGGAACCAATGCAAGTCAATGGGACCAAAATATCGGAATTAAAAAAAACCCTTTCTTTCCTTGTAGGTTAATTCTACATGAAGAAAAACAACTAAGAATAATGTAGAATGTATTGTGGGAGGTGGAGGAGACATTAAAGCCATAGAGGTTTAGCCCAATCAAATGGAATAGCAGGAATTAAACTTTTTTTTTAAAGACGTTAGGAGTTACAAAGATATTGACTATGTTAGCCTCATTTATATTTTGCCAGACATGTATGTCTTCTTCTTCTTTCTTCTTTCTTCTTCTTTCTTATTCTTCTTCCTTTTTTTACCTTCTTCTTCTTCTTCTTATTCCTTTTTTTACATTCTTCTTCTTCTTCTTCTTCTTCCTTTTTTTACATTCTTCTACTTCCTTTTTTAACATTCTTCTTCTTATTCCTTTTTTTACATTCTTCTTCTTCTTCCTTTTTTTAAATTCTTCTACTTCCTTTTTTTACATTCTTCTTCTTCTTCCTTTTCTTACATTCTTCATATTCTTCTTATTCAACAATTATTATTCTACATATTCAACTTCTTCATCTTCTTCCTATTCTTCTTCATCATATTCTTGTTTGTGTCAGGCATTCCTGTAGTTGTTATCTAGAAAAGTTAGAAGTTTACACCTTCCGTTCTGCCTGTCACAAAAGATTTACAACAGGATTTGTCCACGTTCAGTTTGGCCTGCAGCAGCAGGCCTTTTCCAGGGGCACCATGAGGAGGAACGGACTCACCCCCATACACTGCTTAGTCTTCTTCTGCTTATAAATAAGATAATATCATTTGCTCAGAGTATTAGTCTTATGCTTAATGTTCTTCTGCTTTGTTTTTTTATGCTTCTTTGTCTTCTCTCTCTTGTTGTTCTGCATCTTGGTGGTTGTCTTCCTGTTCTTTGTCCTCTTGAACCAGCTGACGGTACTGGCACCCGGAGGGGCAGCAGAAGGAACAAGAGCCAATGGCACTACCGAGGACCAGCTGACGGTGCTGGAACCCGGTTACTAAGCAGGAGGTACCTGTGCTACAAAGCACTACCAAGGACCAGCAGACGTTGCCGGAACTCGGATACCGAGATGGAGGCACCTAGGCCAAAGGCTCTGCCGAGAACCAGCTGACGGTGCTGGAACCCGGAGGGGTAGCAGAAGCTGCAAGAGCAAATGGAAATAGCGAGGACCAGCTGACAGTGCTGGCACCCGGAGGGGCAGCAGAAGGAATAAGAGCCAATGGCACAACCGAGGACCAGCTGACGGTGCTGGAACCCGGTTACTAAGCAGGAGGTACCTGTGCTACAAAGCACTACCAAGGACCAGCAGACGTTGCCGGAACTCGGATACCGAGATGGAGGCACCTAGGCCAAAGGCTCTGACGAGAACCAGCTGACGGTGCTGGAACCCGGAGGGGTAGCAGAAGCTGCAAGAGCAAATGGAAATAGCGAGGACCAGCTGACAGTGCTGGCACCCGGAGGGGCAGCAGAAGGAATAAGAGCCAATGGCACAACCGAGGACCAGCTGACGGTGCTGGAACCCGGTTACTAAGCAGGAGGTACCTGTGCTACAAAGCACTACCAAGGACCAGCAGACGTTGCCGGAACTCGGATACCGAGATGGAGGCACCTAGGCCAAAGGCTCTGACGAGAACCAGCTGACGGTGCTGGAACCCGGAGGGGTAGCAGAAGTTACCCCTGAAAAGCAAAGTTGGCATGCCGCAAGCTGGCCGCAGTTACCGAATCACACAGTCCTACAGGGGGTGCTTGTCCTACTGGCACTACGGAACAAGCCTTTCTTACCAGAACCCGCAGTCCACATAGGAAGCACCTAAACTGCTGGCACCCTAGCCTCGGCTAACCCAACCGCAACACGACATGGCAACTTGGGGTGGCAAACTGACATTGACACTTCCCGGAAACAGCAGGCAGGGCTGGAACCAAGCTGGGCAGGAGGGAGTACCCATGCCAAAGTCAGTTATGAGCAGCAACTGGCGATGTTGGAGCCCAGGGACAAGCACTTAGCAGGCTGAGGCCTGATGTGCTGTCAATTGGGAGGCAGCAGGACAGATTGCCATCAAAACAGCAGGGGAACAGCTGACGTTACTGAACCCCACAAACACAGGAGCTAGTGTTTTACTCTGTGAAGACGGCACTTCCGAGCAACAACTGGCTGTGTTGAAGCCCAGGGACAAGCACGGAGCAGGCTGAGGCTGCATTGAAGAAATTTTAAGATCGGTTGTAGACTTCTACTAATTTTAACCAAGCTCCACTTAGGCCTGTGGCTTCACTGATTTTCGTATTTCCCCTGTCCTCCAACCCCGCCACTTACAGCTCCGAAGTGGCGTCTGCACAATCCACACTTGTTCCTTTGTTACAGGTGTTCAGTCCGGTCAGTTAATCCCCTGATATGTGTCCGGCAATGTCGCCTGCTCTGTCCACATTCCCATAACTAGGAATGTGGACAGAGCAGGCGACATTGCCGGACACACATCAGGGGATTAACTGACCGGACTGAACACCTGTAACACAGGAACAAGTGTGGATTGTGCAGACGCCACTTCGGAGCTGTAACTGGCAGGGTTGGAGGACAGGGGAAATACGAGAGACAGTGGAGCCACAGGCCTAATTGGAGCACGGTTAAAAATCAGTAGTGGTACGACTGTGTAGGCAGCAGGAGACTGCACCCTCCACACAGCAGGGGATCAGCTGACGTTACTAAACCCCACTGAGACACGGGAGCAAGTGTCTCTTTCCGTGTGGACGGCACTTCCGAGCTACAACTGGCTGTGTTGAAGCCCAGGAAATAGGAGGGTGTAGGCAGAGGACTACTGTATTTGGAATGTGGTGACAGCAGGAGAGACTGCCATCCACAAAGCAGGGGATCAGCTGACGTTACTGAACCCCACTGAGACATGGGAGCAAGTATCTCTTTCTGTGTGGACGGCACTTCCGAGCTACAACTGGCTGTGTTGAAGCCCAGGAAATAGGAGGGTGTAGGCAGAGGCCTACTGTCTTTGGAATGCGGAGACAGCAGGAGAGACTGCCATCCACACAGCAGGGGAACAGCTGACGTTACTGAACCCCACTGAGACATGGGATCAAGTGTCTCTTTCCTTGTGGACAGCACTTCCGAGCTACAACTGGCTGTGTTGAAGCCCAGGGACAAGCACGGAGCAGGCTGAGGCTGCATTGAAGAAATTTTAAGATCGGTTGTAGACTTCTACTAATTTTAACCGTGCTCCACTTAGGCCTGTGGCTTCACTGATTTTCGTATTTCCCCTGTCCTCCAACCCCGCCAGTTATAGCTCCGAAGTGGCGTCTGCACAATCCACACTTGTTCCTGTGTTCCAGGTGTTCAGTCCGGTCAGTTAATCCCCTGATGTGTGTCCGGCAATGCCGCCTGCTCTGTCCACATTCCCTGGGAATGTTAAAAATCAGTAGTAGTAGGACTGTGTAGGCAGCAGGAGACTTGCCATCTCCACAGCAGGGGAACAGCTGGCAGTGCTGAACCCCACTAACACTCGAACGAATGTGTTTGGCTCTGTGGAGACGACACTTCTGAACACCAACTGACACTGTTGGAGCCCAGGATCAGGCGTGGAGCAGGCTGGGGCCTACTGGATTTGGGCTGGTGTAGGCAGCAGGAGACTTGCCATCTCCACAGCAGGGGAACAGCTGGCAGTGCTGAACCCCACTAACACTTGAACGAATGTGTTTGGCTCTGTGGAGACGACACTTCTGAACACCAACTGACGCTGTTGGAGCCCAGGATTAGGCGAGGAGCAGGCTGGGGCCTGTTGCTTTTGGCAGGTGAAGGCAGCAGTAGACTTGCCATCTCCACAGCAGGGGAACAGCTGGCAGTGCTGAACCCCACTAACACTTGAACGAATGTGTTTGGCTCTGTGGAGACGACACTTCTGAACACCAACAGACGCTGTTGGAGCCCAGGATCAGGCGTGGAGCAGGCTGGGGCCTACTGGATTTTGGCTGGTGTAGGCAGCAGCAGACTTGCCATCTCCACAGCAGGGGAACAGCTGGCAGTGCTGAACCCCACTAACACTTGAACGAATGTGTTTGGCTCTGTGGAGACGACACTTCTGAACACCAACTGACGCTGTTGGAGCCCAACAATAAGGCGTGGAGCAGGCTGGGGCCTACTGGATTTTGGCTGGTGTAGGCAGCAGGAGACTTGCCATCTCCACAGCAGGGGAACAGCTGGCAGTGCTGAAACCCACTAACACATGAACGAATGTGTTTGGCTCTGTGGAGACGACACTTCTGAACACCAACTGATGCTGTTGGAGCCCAGGATTACGCATGCCGCATGCAGAGGCCAATGGGCAGCGGTTTTTATGGAGGTTGTTGACTACTACTGATTCTAACCATTCTCCACTTAGGCCTCTGGCTCCACTGTCTCTACTATTTACCCTGGCCTCCAACCCCGCCAGCTACATCTCTGAAGTGGCGTCAGCACAATCTACACTTGTTCCTGTGTTACTGGTGCTCAGTCCCGTCAGTTGATCCCCTGATGTTTGTCCGGCAAGTTCGCCAGCTCTGTCCTCATTCCCACTACTGGTTATGGGAATGTGGACAGAGCAGGAGACCTTGCCGGACACACATCAGGGGATAAACTGATGGGACTGAGCCACAGGAACACAGGAACAAGTGTAGATTGTGCTGACGCCACTTCAGAGATGTAGATGGCGGGGTTGGAGGCCAGGGGAAATAGTAGAGACAGTGGAGCCAGAGACCTAACTTGGGCACGGTTAAAAATCAGTAGTGGTTTGAATGTTGATGGAGCTGGTGACTTTGCCGTCCACACAGCAGGGGATCAGCTGGCGTTACTGAACCCCACTAACACAGGAGCTAGTGTGTTTCTCTGTGCAGACGACACATCTGAGCGACAACTGGCTGTGTTGAAGCATAGGGATTATAGTTCAGGTGGTAGAAAAATGAACACACCAGCAGACCTGGATACATTTGCCAACCACTAATTTAGTCTGTAAGAGGAATGGCAAAGTCTTTGGAGATCCAGCCCTTGTTCATTGTCAGAAAAGTCAGCCGGTCAACATTATCGGAAGATAGTCGCGTGCGACGGTCTGTTAGTACACCACCTGCGGCACTAAAGACGCCTTCCGATAATACACTGGCAGCAGGGCAAGCCAGCACCTCCAATGCATACTGGCTAAGCTCTGGCCATGTATCCAGCTTAGAGACCCAAAACTTGAAGGGGGAAGAGCCATCTGGGAGTACAGCGACAGGGCAAGACATGTAGTCTGACACCATCTGACGGAAGCGTTGCCTCCTGCTGACTCTAGGCGTCGCTGATGGTGTAGACAATTGTGGTGGACACACAAAACTTTGCCACATTTGGGCCATAGTGGTCTTGCCTTGTGCTGCGGCGCTGCCTCTGCTCCCTCTTTGTGCAGAGTTTCCTCCACTGCCTCGACGCACAGAGCTGCTTTGTAAAGCACTAGCAACAATGCTGTCGGGTGGAATGGAAAACATTATGGACTGCACCAGTGACTCTTCGTACTCCCGCAGTTTACGCTCCCGGTTCAACGTTGGTATGAGCCTTTGTACGCTGTCCCGGTAGCGAGGATCTAGGAGGGTGTACACCCAATAATCAGCCGAGACGAGAATGTGGGCGATGCGGCGGTCGTTTCTCAGGCACTGCAGCATGAAATCAACCATGTGCTGCAGACTCCCAACTGCCAAAGAACCGCTGTCCCCTGTTTGAGGCGTGACCTCGGCCTGCTCTGCATCACCCCACCCTCGCTGTACATACTGAGTAGAGGTTTGTGTACCTCCCTCCTCTGGAGAGATGTCTTCCTCCTCCATCGACTCCTCCTCATCCTCCTCACAAAGTGTCCCCTGCCTAGGCCTTTGTGAGGAAACACGTAGCGCAGACTGTCCAGAAGCAGATGGCATTTGGGACTCCTCATCCTCCACCTCTTCCGAAACCTCATCCCTTAGTGCTTGCAGTGTTTGTTGAAGCAGGCAGATAAGGGGGACAGTCATGCTGACTAGTGCATCATCTGCACTCGCCATCCGCGTGGATTCATCGAAGGCACGCAAAACGAGGCAGATGTCCTTCATAGAGGCCCACTCAATGGCGTTGAAGTGTGAACGGCGCACAGTGCGACTTGTTTGCGCCTGATGCAGCTGGTACTCCATGACTGCTGCCTGCTGCTCACACAACCGCTCCAACATATGTAACGTTGAATTCCACCGGGTGGGTAGGTCACATATGATGCGATGTTCCGGAAGGCCAAATCGTCGCTGCAGAGCAGCGAGGCGCGATCTTGCCGTGCTGGAACGCCGCAAGTGAGCTCACTCTATGCGGACCTTGTGCAACAGTGCATCAAGATCCGGATAGTCCCTCAGAAAGCTCTGCACGACCAAGTTAAGCACATGTGCCAGACATGGGATGTGTGTGAGGTTGCCTAGGCCAAGAGCTGCCACCAGCTTTCGGCCATTGTCACACACTACCAAGCCCGGCTGGAGATTCGCTGGCCCAAACCACACATAGCTCTCCAGCTTGATAGCATTCCAGAGCTCCTGCGCTGTGTGGCTTCGATTCCCCAAAGAAATTAATTTGAGTACAGCCTGTTGACGTTTGGCCACGGCTGTGCTCATATCGGTCGTAACAGGCTCCTGCTCTGCTGTTTCTGAGGAACTTGAGTAGGAGGAGGAGTCTATGTGTACAGACTGGAGTCCTGCAATCCATGGCGTTGGAAGAACACGTACAGCGCCACTCTCCAGATCTGTACCCGGCTCCACAACATTGACCCAGTGGGCAGTGAGGGAAAGGTATCGTCCCTGTCCATGGTTACTGGTCCACGCATCGGTGGTCAGGTGGACCTTGCTACTAACGGCGTTTAGTAGCGCATGTTTTATTTTGCCCTCAACATGTTTCTGCAGGGCAGGGACGGCTCGCCTGCTGAAATAAAAGCGGCTGGGCACGTTGTATTGGGGGACTGCCAATGCCATTAAGTCCCGGAAGGTGTCAGTGTCCACCAGCCTGAATGACAGCATTTCAACTGCCAGAAGTTTGGCAATGCCAGCATTCAGAGACTGTGCTCGGGGATGGTTTGCCGAGTAAGGGCGCCTTTTATCCCATGCCTGTGCTACCGATGGCTGTGATGGATGGGAACGTGCTGCTATGGGTGGAATCTGACAGGGTCTCCGGACAACAGTGGCAGAGGTTCTTCCTTGGCGATCCTGTGAGGAAGCCGAACCAGCAGTGCGTGAGCTGGAGTAAGAGGCCCCAACACGAACTGAAGAGGTGGTAGGTGGTGCTGTACGTTGGCCTACGTCTTCAGGGTGTCTCTGCAACTCCAACTTGTGCTTGGTGCGCACATGTTTCCACATATTTGTGGTATTGAGGTTGCTGACATTTCTCCCTCTTTTGACTATCTGATGACACAGCTTGCATTTGACAAAGCAAATGTCATCTGCAACTGTGTCAAAAAAGGACCACGCACTGCAACTCTTGGGAGCGCCCGTTTTGCCTTTGGAATGAGGAATGCTCCTAACGGGTGCCGAAGTGGAGGGTACAGGCAACCAAGTCTTCCCCCTCCCTCTGCCTCCTGTTTTGGCCGGTAGGGGAATCTCTTCCTCCGAGCTGCTCCCACCACCTTCCTGTTCCTCACGCCATGATGGGTCAAGGACCTCATCATCTTCCCTCCCCTCTTCAAACAGCTGCTTCTCCGGGGTTGTCTCGCCAGCACCGTACGCACCAGAAAGTGGCAACTGAGTCTCGTCATCATCTGATGCGTACTGAGGTGTGCTGACCATAGGCACCTGCCCACTCGCCTCTTCAGATTCAGAGGGACAAAGAAGTTGCGCATCACTGCATATTCCCTCTTCTTCACATTCAGGAATGCTGCTTGGCTGGCCCCCTCTTTCCATGCCAACAGATTCCGAGAACAGAAGTAGAGACTGTGATGGCTCCTGTCCATGTCTCTCTGACGGCCTGGGCACTTTGGCAGGTGGTGAAGAGACAGATGGTTGCTCTTCGGTGCTCTGGCCCTGAGAGGATGTGGTTGTAATTGAAGTCGATGCGTTAGCTGCCATCCATCTGACAACGGCTTCAATTTGTTCCTCCCGCAGCAGTGGGGTACGTTGAGGTCCTACAAAGCTGCGCATAAAAGACTGTTGCCTGCTAAAACTGGGGGATGCTGATCCACTGGTGCCCGCAGCAGGCCCAGAATCCCCATGTCCTCTCCCTGCAGAATCCCCACGTCCTCTCCCTGCAGAATCCCCACGCCCTCTCCCTGCTGAAACTCCACGCCCACGCCCACGCCCACGCGCCTTACTGCCTGCCTTCTTCATCTTGCCAGACTGCTTAAGATAGGCAGAAAAGTACAAAGGGGGGCCTTAGTGTGCTTATTCCTGAACAGCTGGTTACAGGTACAAGAAACACTAATTTTATGAAGTGTGTGTGTGGACTACACTTTAATAGGAGCTGATGTGGCCTACACAAGTTCCAAATGTAGTGTTTGGTGACCTTTTTTTGTGGTTTCTTTGTTGGAAACAAACTCAAAGTATGTGAACAAAGAATTGAAACTGATAGTATCACCAACTTTTTGGAGCTATTACAATGCAGGCAGGTAACCTACAATGCAAAAGATGAGGCTCCAAAAAAATTGGGTAATACTAATCTGGCTGCGCCGGCAGGGCACAAGCCAGAAAAAAAGGCTCCTCTATCTACTCCTATATAGTGTTTGCAACCAACCAATGTTGATGGATACGGATGGATGCACACTAATAGGAGAAGAAAAAATGAGCTGCACTCAAAGACAAATATGTGTGAGGCAGTGACGCACGTTGAGCGTCCTACAACCAGACGTAGCTGCAGGACACTCTACTCTGCGTGAGCTGCACTCACACACAGTCAGAGACCTCTCAGACAGCCGTGAACAGTGCAGCTAAGTGGGCACTGGCACTGACAGGCTGCAGAAAGGCTCCGCTGTGTACTCCTATATAGTGTTTGCAACCACCGTAGATGGAGACGGATGGATGCACACTAATAGAAGAAAACATGAGCTGCAATAAAAGAAAAATGTGTGAGGCAGTGACTCGCTGAGCGTCCTGCAACCAGACGTAGCTGCAGGACACACTACTCAGCGTGAGCTGCACTCACACACAGTCAGAGACCTCTCAGACAGCCGTGAACAGTGCAGCAAAGTGGACACTAGCACTGAAAGGCTGCAGAAAGGCTCCGCTTTCTACTACTAGTGTTTGCAACCAACGTATATGGATACGGATGGAAGCACACTAGATTGAAATTATGTAAAAAATGCAGCTCAAAAATTAAAAGATGTATGAGGCAGCAGTGATCACACTGGGTGGCCTACAGCCTGACGTGGCTGCAGGACCCACTCCACAGCGTGAGCTGCACTCACACAGCCCTTGCAGACAGCTGTGAACACTGCTGCTAGGGCAAAGAAGGCTACAGTGGTGGTTTATGTAGCCTGGGTAAAGCACTAGAAGTTTGGTGGAATCGCTATTTCTAACTGTCCCTCACAGTCTTCTACAGCAGCCTGTCCCTAACTGAATTCACAGCAGAGTGAACCAGAAATGGCGGCTGCGGTGGCTTTTATAGTGCATCATGACATCATTTCGGCAGCCAATCACAGCCATGCCAATAGTTAACATGCCTACATGCCTAACAGGATGTGCCCACACTTCGGAGGATTCCCATTGGCTTAATCAAAGCAAGCAGGCTCATAGCATGATGGGAACTTCCGATTCCGATTCCGGAATCCGATATGACAAAAGTATCGGAAGTCAGTATCGGAATTCCGATACCGCTAATATCGGCCGATACCCGATACTTGCGGTATCGGAATGCTCAACACTAGTTACTAGTCATCAAGTGGTAATATACCACTCTTACTTACAAAAGCTCATTCAAATGAATGTATAGGTAGTGCAATAATTAATAGGCTTCAAAATGCACTAGCACTTTCTAATATTAGAAGGTTCCCTTAAGTGGTATAACCATTATCACACACCAGTCATGTGTTTTTAAATAGTGTGTCTCTTTTGTTGAATTTAAAAAACGTTACGTTTTTCTTTAGGGTCTTTAATAGGGATCTTTATCTGCCTATGGCACTTTGTGTTGTCACTAGTGTTGAGCATTCCGATACCGCAAGTATCGGGTATCGGCCGATATTAGCGGTATCGGAATTCCAATACTGACTTCCGATACTTTTGTCATATCGGATTCCGGAATCGGAATCGGAAGTTCCCATCATGCTATGAGCCTGCTTGCTTTGATTAAGCCAATGGGAATCCTCCGAAGTGTGGGCACATCCTGTTAGGCATGTAGGCATGTTAACTATTGGCATGGCTGTGATTGGCTGCCGAAATGATGTCATGATGCACTATAAAAGCCACCGCAGCCGCCATTTCTGGTTCGCTCTGCTTTGAATTCAGTTAGGGACAGGCTGCTGTAGAAGACTGTGAGGGACAGTTAGAAATAGCGATTCCACCAAACTTCTAGTGCTTTACCCAGGCTACATAAACCACCACTGTAGCCTTCTTTGCCCTAGCAGCAGTGTTCACAGCTGTCTGCAAGGGCTGTGTGAGTGCAGCTCACGCTGTGGAGTGGGTCCTGCAGCCACGTCAGGCTGTAGGCCACCCAGTGTGATCACTGCTGCCTCATACATCTTTTAATTTTTGAGCTGCATTTTTTACATAATTTCAATCTAGTGTGCTTCCATCCGTATCCATATACGTTGGTTGCAAACACTAGTAGTAGAAAGCGGAGCCTTTCTGCAGCCTTTCAGTGCTAGTGTCCACTTTGCTGCACTGTTCACGGCTGTCTGAGAGGTCTCTGACTGTGTGTGAGTGCAGCTCACGCTGAGTAGTGTGTCCTGCAGCTACGTCTGGTTGTAGGACGCTCAGCGTGTCACTGCCTCACACATTTTTCTTTTATTGCAGCTCATTTTTTCTTCTATTAGTGTGCATCCATCCGTCTCCATCTACGGTGGTTGCAAACACTATATAGGAGTACACAGCGGAGCCTTTCTGCAGCCTGTCAGTGCCAGTGCCCACTTAGCTGCACTGTTCACGGCTGTCTGAGAGGTCTCTGACTGTGTGTGAGTGCAGCTCACGCAGAGTAGAGTGTCCTGCAGCTACGTCTGGTTGTAGGACGCTCAACGTGCGTCACTGCCTCACACATATTTGTCTTTGAGTGCAGCTCATTTTTTCTTCTCCTATTAGTGTGCATCCATCCGTATCCATCAACATTGGTTGGTTGCAAACACTATATAGGAGTAGATAGAGGAGCCTTTTTTTCTGGCTTGTGCCCTGCCGGCGCAGCCAGATTAGTATTACCCAATTTTTTTGGAGCCTCATCTTTTGCATTGTAGGTTACCTGCCTGCATTGTAATAGCTCCAAAAAGTTGGTGATACTATCAGTTTCAATTCTTTGTTCACATACTTTGAGTTTGTTTCCAACAAAGAAACCACAAAAAAAGTTCACCAAACACTACATTTGGAACTTGTGTAGGCCACATCAGCTCCTATTAAAGTGTAGTCCACACACACACACTTCATAAAATTAGTGTTTCTTGTACCTGTAACCAGCTGTTCAGGAATAAGCACACTAAGGCCCCCCTTTGTACTTTTCTGCCTATCTTAAACAGTCTGGCAAGATGAAGAAGGCAGGGAGTAAGGCGTGTGGGCGTGGGCGTGGGCGTGGAGTTTCAGCAGGGAGAGGACGTGGGGATTCTGCAGGGAGAGGACGTGGGGATTCTGCAGGTAGAGGACGTGGGGATTCTGGGCCTGCTGCGGGCACCAGTGGATCAGCATCCCCAAGTTTTAGTAGGCAACAGTCCTTTATGCTCAGCTTTGTAGGACCTCAACATACCCCACTGCTGCTGGAGGAACAAATTGAAGCCGTTGTCGGATGGATGGCAGCTAACGCATCGACTTCAATTACTTCCACAGCCTCTCAGGACCAGAGCACCGAAGAGCAACCATCTGTCTCTTCACCACCTGCCAAAGTGCCCAGGCCGTCAGAGAGACATGGACAGGAGCCATCACAGTCTCTACTTCTGTTCTCGGAATCTGTTGGCTTGGAAAGAGGGGGCCAGCCAAGCAGCATTCCTGAATGTGAAGAAGAGGGAGTATGCAGTGATGCGCAACTTCTTTGTCCCTCTGAATCTGAAGAGGCGAGTGGGCCAGTGCCTATGGTCAGCACACCTCAGTACGCATCAGATGATGACGAGACTCAGTTGCCACTTTCTGGTGCGTACGGTGCTGGCGAGACAACCCCGGAGAAGCAGCTGTTTGAAGAGGGGAGGGAAGATGATGAGGTCCTTGACCCATCATGGCGTGAGGAACAGGAAGGTGGTGGGAGCAGCTCGGAGGAAGAGATTCCCCTACCGGCCAAAACAGGAGGCAGAGGGAGGGGGAAGACTTGGTTGCCTGTACCCTCCACTTCGGCACCCGTTAGGAGCATTCCTCATTCCAAAGGCAAAACGGGCGCTCCCAAGAGTTGCAGTGCGTGGTCCTTTTTTGACACAGTTGCAGATGACATTTGCTTTGTCAAATGCAAGCTGTGTCATCAGATAGTCAAAAGAGGGAGAAATGTCAGCAACCTCAATACCACAAATATGTGGAAACATGTGCGCACCAAGCACAAGTTGGAGTTGCAGAGACACCCTGAAGACGTAGGCCAACGTACAGCACCACCTACCACCTCTTCAGTTCGTGTTGGGGCCTCTTCCTCCAGCTCACGCACTGCTGGTTCGGCTTCCTCACAGGATCGCCAAGGAAGAACCTCTGCCACTGTTGTCCGGAGATCCTGTCAGATTCCACCCATAGCAGCACGTTCCCATCCATCACAGCCATCGGTAGCACAGGCATGGGATAAAAGGCGCCCTTACTCAGCAAACCATCCCCGAGCACAGTCTCTGAATGCTGGCATTGCCAAACTTCTGGCAGTTGAAATGCTGTCATTCAGGCTGGTGGACACTGACACCTTCCGGGACTTAATGGCATTGGCAGTCCCCCAATACAACGTGCCCAGCCGCTTTTATTTCAGCAGGCGAGCCGTCCCTGCCCTGCAGAAACATGTTGAGGGCAAAATAAAACATGCGCTACTAAACGCCGTTAGTAGCAAGGTCCACCTGACCACCGATGCGTGGACCAGTAACCATGGACAGGGACGATACCTTTCCCTCACTGCCCACTGGGTCAATGTTGTGGAGCCGGGTACAGATCTTGAGAGTGGCGCTGTACGTGTTCTTCCAACGCCACAGATTGCAGGACTCCAGTCTGTACACATAGACTCCTCCTCCTACTCAAGTTCCTCAGAAACAGCAGAGCAGGAGTCTGTTACGACCGATATGAGCACAGCCGTGGCCAAACGTCAACAGGCTGTACTCAAATTAATTTCTTTGGGGAATCGAAGCCACACAGCGCAGGAGCTCTGGAATGCTATCAAGATGGAGAGCGATGTGTGGTTTGGGCCAGCGAATCTCCAGCCGGGCTTGGTAGTGTGTGACAATGGCCGAAATCTGGTGGCAGCTCTTGGCCTAGGCAACCTCACACACATCCCATGTCTGGCACATGTGCTTAACTTGGTCGTGCAGAGCTTTCTGAGGGACTATCCGGATCTTGTGCACTGTTGCACAAGGTCCGCATAGAGTGCGCTCACTTGCGGCGTTCCAGCACGGCAAGATCACGCCTCGCTGCTCTGCAGCGACGATTTGGCCTTCCGGAACATCGCATCATATGTGACCTACCCACCCGGTGGAATTCAACGTTACATATGTTGGAGCGGTTGTGTGAGCAGCAGGCAGCAGTCATGGAGTACCAGCTGCATCAGGCGCAAACAAGTCGCACTGTGCGCCGTTCACACTTCAGCACCATTGAGTGGGCCTCTATGAAGGACATCTGCCTCGTTTTGCGTGCCTTCGATGAATCCACGCGGATGGTGAGAGCAGATGATGCACTAGTCAGCATGACTGTCCCCCTTATCTGCCTGCTTCAACAAACACTGCAAGCACTAAGGGATGAGGTTTCGGAAGAGGTGGAGGATGAGGAGTCCCAAATGCCATCTGCTTCTGGACCATCTGCGCTACGTGTTTCCTCACAAAGGCCTTGGCAGGGGACACTTTGTGAGGAGGATGGGGAGGAGTCGATGGAGGAGGAAGACATCTCTCCAGAGGAGGGAGGTACACAAACCTCTACTCAGTATGTACAGCGAGGGTGGGGTGATGCAGAGCAGGCCGAGGTCACGCCTCAAACAGGGGACAGTGGTTCTTTGGCAGTTGGGAGTCTGCAGCACATGGTTGATTTCATGCTGCAGTGCCTGAGAAACGACCGCCGCATCGCCCACATTCTCGTCTCGGCTGATTATTGGGTGTACACCCTCCTAGATCCTCGCTACCGGGACAGCGTACAAAGGCTCATACCAACGTTGAACCGGGAGCGTAAACTGCGGGAGTACGAAGAGTCACTGGTGCAGTCCATAATGTTTTCCATTCCACCCGACAGCATTGTTGCTAGTGCTTTACAAAGCAGCTCTGTGCGTCGAGGCAGTGGAGGAAACTCTGCACAAAGAGGGAGCAGAGGCAGCGCTGCAGCACAAGGCAAGACCACTATGGCCCAAATGTGGCAAAGTTTTGTGTGTCCACCACAATTGTCTACACCATCAGCGACGCCTCGAGTCAGCAGGAGGCAACGCTTCCGTCAGATGGTGTCAGACTACATGTCTTGCCCTGTCACTGTACTCCCAGATGGCTCTTCCCCCTTCAAGTTTTGGGTCTCTAAGCTGGATACATGGCCAGAGCTTAGCCAGTATGCATTGGAGGTGCTGGCTTGCCCTGCTGCCAGTGTATTATCGGAACGCGTCTTTAGTGCCGCAGGTGGTGTACTAACAGACCGTCGCACGCGACTATCTTCCGATAATGTTGAACGGCTGACTTTTCTGAAAATGAACAAGGCCTGGATCTCCAAAGACTTTGCCATTCCTCTTACACACTAAATTAGTGGTTGGCAACTGTATCCAGGTCTGCTGGTGTGTTCATTTTTCTACCACCTGAACTATAATCCCTGTGCTTCAACACAGCCAGTTGTCGCTCAGATGTGTCGTCTGCACAGAGAAACACACTAGTTCCTGTGTTAGTGGGGTTCAGTAACGCCAGCTGATCCCCTGCTGTGTGGACGGCAAAGTCACCAGCTCCATCAACAGTCAAACCACTACTGATTTTTAACCATGCCCAACTTAGGTCTCTGGCTCCACTGTCTCTACTATGTCCCCTGACCTCCAACCCCGCCATCTACATCTCTGAAGTGGCGTCAGCACAATCTACACTTGTTCCTGTGTTCCTGTGGCTCAGTCCCATCAGTTTATCCCCTGATGTGTGTCCGGCAAGGTCTCCTGCTCTGTCCACATTCCCATAACCAGTAGTGGGAATGAGGACAGAGCTGGCGAACTTGCCGGACAAACATCAGGGGATCAACTGACGGGACTGAGCACCAGTAACACAGGAACAAGTGTAGATTGTGCTGACGCCACTTCAGAGATGTAGCTGGCGGGGTTGGAGGCCAGGGTAAATAGTAGAGACAGTGGAGCCAGAGGCCTAAGTGGAGCATGGTTAGAATCAGTAGTAGTCAACAACCTCCATAAAAACCGCTGCCCATTGGCCTCTGCATGCGGCATGCGTAATCCTGAGCTCCAACAGTGTCAGTTGGTGTTCAGAAGTGTCGTCTCCACAGAGCCAAACACATTCGTTCGAGTGTTAGTGGGGTTCAGCACTGCCAGCTGTTCCCCTGCTGTGGAGATGGCAAGTCTCCTGCTGCCTTCACCTGCCAAAAGCAACTGGCCCCAGCCTGCTCCTCGCCTAATCCTGGGCTCCAACAGTGTCAGTTGGTGTTCAGAAGTGTCGTCTCCATAGAGCCAAACACATTCGTTCAAGTGTTAGTGGGGTTCAGCACTGCCAGCTGTTCCCCTGCTGTGGAGATGGCAAGTCTCCTGCTGCCTTCACCTGCCAAAAGCAACAGGCCCCAGCCTGCTCCTCGCCTAATCCTGGGCTCCAACAGCGTCAGTTGGTGTTCAGAAGTGTCGTCTCCACAGAGCCAAACACATTCGTTCAAGTGTTAGTGGGGTTCAGCACTGCCAGCTGTTCCCCTGCTGTGGAGATGGCAAGTCTCCTGCTGCCTTCACCTGCCAAAAGCAACAGGCCCCAGCCTGCTCCTCGCCTAATCCTGGGCTCCAACAGCGTCAGTTGGTGTTCAGAAGTGTCGTCTCCACAGAGCCAAACACATTCGTTCGAGTGTTAGTGGGGTTCAGCACTGCCAGCTGTTCCCCTGCTGTGGAGATGGCAAGTCTCCTGCTGCCTTCACCTGCCAAAAGCAACAGGCCCCAGCCTGCTCCTCGCCTAATCCTGGCTCCAACAGCGTCAGTTGGTGTTCAGAAGTGTCGTCTCCACAGAGCCAAACACATTCGTTCAAGTGTTAGTGGGGTTCAGCACTGCCAGCTGTTCCCCTGCTGTGGAGATGGCAAGTCTCCTGCTGCCTTCACCTGCCAAAAGCAACAGGCCCCAGCCTGCTCCTCACCTAATCCTGGGCTCCAACAGCGTCAGTTGGTGTTCAGAAGTGTCGTCTCCACAGAGCCAAACACATTCGTTCGAGTGTTAGTGGGGTTCAGCACTGCCAGATGTTCCCCTGCTGTGGAGATGGCAAGTCTCCTGCTGCCTTCACCTGCCAAAAGCAACAGGCCCCAGCCTGCTCCTCGCCTAATCCTGGGCTCCAACAGCATCAGTTGGTGTTCAGAAGTGTCATCTCCACAGAGCCAAACACATTCGTTCGAGTGTTAGTGGGGTTCAGCACTGCCAGCTGTTCCCCTGCTGTGGAGATGGCAGTCTCTCCTGCTGTCTCCGCATTCCAAAGACAGTAGGCCTCTGCCTACACCCTCCTATTTCCTGGGCTTCAACACAGCCAGTTGTAGCTCGGAAGTGCCGTCCACACGGAAAGAGACACTTGCTCCCGTGTCTCAGTGGGGTTCAATAACGTCAGCTGATCCCCTGCTGTGTGGATGGGAGTCTCTCCTGCTGTCTCCACATTCCAAATACAGTAGGCCTCTGCCTACACCCTCCTATTTCCTGGGCTTCAACACAGCCAGTTGTAGCTCGGAAGTGCCATCCACACGGAAAGAGATACTTGCTCCCGTGTCTCAGTGGGGTTCAGTAACGTCAGCTGATCCCCTGCTGTGTGGATGGCAGTCTCTCCTGCTGTCACCACATTCCAAATACAGTAGGCCTCTGCCTACACCCTCCTATTTCCTGGGCTTCAACACAGCCAGTTGTAGCTCGGAAGTGCCATCCACACGGAAAGAGATACTTGCTCCCGTGTCTCAGTGGGGTTCAGTAACGTCAGCTGATCCCCTGCTGTGTGGATGGCAGTCTCTCCTGCTGTCACCACATTCCAAAGACAGTAGGCCTCTGCCTACACCCTCCTATTTCCTGGGCTTCAACACAGCCAGTTGTAGCTCGGAAGTGCCGTCCACACGGAAAGAGACACTTGCTCCCGTGTCTCAGTGGGGTTTAGTATTGTCAGCTGATCCCCTGCTGTGTGGATGGCAAAGTCTCCTGCTGCCTACACAGTCGTACCACTACTGATTTTTAACCGTGCTCCAATTATGCCTGGGCCTCCACTGTCTCTCGTATTTCCCCTGTCCTCCAACCCTGCCAGTTACAGCTCCGAAGTGGCGTCTGCACAATCCACACTTGTTCCTGTGTTACAGGTGTTCAGTCCGGTCAGTTAATCCCCTGATGTGTGTCCGGCAATGTCGCCTGCTCTGTCCACATTCCCATAACTAGGAATGTGGACAGAGCAGGCGACATTGCCGGACACACATCAGGGGATTAACTGACCGGACTGAACACCTGTAACACAGGAACAAGTGTGGATTGTGCAGACGCCACTTCGGAGCTGTAACTGGCGGGGTTGGAGGACAGGGGAAATACGAAAATCAGTGAAGCCACAGGCCTAAGTGGAGCTTGGTTAAAATTAGTAGAAGTCTACAACCGATCTTAAAATTTCTTCAATGCAGCCTCAGCCTGCTCTGTGCTTGTCCCTGGGCTTCAACACAGCCAGTTGTTGCTCGGAAGTGCCGTCTTCACAGAGTAAAACACTAGCTTCTGTGTTTGTGGGGTTCAGTAAAGTCAGCTGTTCCCCTGCTGTTTTGATGGCAATCTGTCCTGCTGCCTCCCAATTGACAGCACATCAGGCCTCAGCCTGCTAAGTGCTTGTCCCTGGGCTCCAACATCGCCAATTGCTGCTCATAACTGACTTTGGCACTGGTACTCCCTCCTGCCCAGCTTGGTTCCAGCCCTGCCTGCTGTTTCCGGGAAGTGTCAATGTCAGTTTGCCACCCCAAGTTGCCATGTCGTGTTGCGGTTGGGTTAGCCGAGGCTAGGGTGCCAGCAGTTTAGGTGCTTCCTATGTGGACTGCAGGTTCTGCTAAGAAAGGCTTGTTCCGTAGTGCCAGTAGGACAAGCACCCCCTGTAGGACTGTGTGATTCGGTAACTGCGGCCAGCTTGCGGCATGCCAACTTTGCTTTTCAGGGGTAACTTCTGCTACCCCTCGGGTTCCAGCACCGTCAGCTGGTTCTCGTCAGAGCCTTTGGCCTAGGTGCCTCCATCTCGGTATCTGAGTTCCGGCAACGTCTGCTGGTCCTTGGTAGTGCTTTGTAGCACAGGTACCTCCTGCTTAGTAACCGGGTTCCAGCACCGTCAGCTGGTCCTCGGTTGTGCCATTGGCTCTTATACCTTCTGCTGCCCCTCCGGGTGCCAGCACTGTCAGCTGGTCCTCGCTATTTCCATTTGCTCTTGCAGCTTATGCTACCCATCCGGGTTCCAGCACCGTCAGCTGGTTCTCGGCAGAACCTTTGGCCTAGGTGCCTCCATCTCGGTATCCGAGTTCCGGCAACGTCTGCTGGTCCTTGGTAGTGCTTTGTAGCACAGGTACCTCCTGCTTAGTAACCGGGTTCCAGCACCGTCAGCTGGTCCTCGGTTGTGCCATTGGCTCTTGTTCCTTCTGCTGCCCCTCCGGGTGCCAGTACCGTCAGCTGGTTCAAGAGGACAAAGAACAGGAAGACAACCACCAAGATGCAGAACGACAAGAGAGAGAAGACAAAGAAGCATAAAAAAACAAAGCAGAAGAACATTAAGCATAAGACTAATACTCTGAGCAAAAGATATTATCTTATTTATAAGCAGAAGAAGACTAAGCAGTGTATGGGGGTGAGTCTGTTCCTCCTCGTGGTGCCCCTGGAAAAGGCCTGCTGCTGCAGGCCAAACTGAACGCGGACAGATCCTGTTGTAAATCTTTTGTGACAGGCAGAACGGAAGGTGTAAACTTCTAACTTTTCTAGATAACAACTACAGGAATGCCTGACACAAACAAGAATATGATGAAGAAGAATAGGAAGAAGATGAAGAAGTTGAATATGTAGAATAATAATTGTTGAATAAGAAGAATATGAAGAATGTAAGAAAAGGAAGAAGAAGAAGAATGTAAAAAAAGGAAGTAGAAGAATTTAAAAAAAGGAAGAAGAAGAATGTAAAAAAAGGAATAAGAAGAAGAATGTAAAAAAAGGAAGTAGAAGAATGTAAAAAAAGGAAGAAGAAGAAGAATGAAAAAAAGGAATAAGAAGAAGAAGAAGAAGGTTAAAAAAGGAAGAAGAATAAGAAAGAAGAAGAAAGAAGAAGAAGACATACATGTCTGGCAAAATATAAATTAGGCTAACATAGTCAATATCTTTGTAACTCCTAACGTCTTTAAAAAAAAAGGGCTAAACCTCTATGGCTTTAATGTCTCCTCCACCTCCCACAATACATTCTACATTATTCTTAGGTGTTTTTCTTCATGTAGAATTAACCTACAAGGAAAGAAAGGGTTTTTTTTAATTCCGATATTTTGGCCCCATTGACTTGCATTGGTTCCCGGTATCGGAATCGGCGATACCGATACTTTTTTTTAAGATCGGCCGATCCATTCCGATCCGATATTTTCACGTATCGGCTGGTATCGCTCAACTCTAGTTGTCACTAGTTACAAACGTTTCGGTCTTGCTAGACCTTCATCAGTGTACTATAGAAGAAAACATAAAATAAAAGTGCTGATAATACATAAACGAAAGTATATGCAAAATAATGCAATGGACATAGGTCAAATATCTAGCAATTATTAAATAACCCATATTGCAAAAATCTAGTCTCAGAAGGGGAAGAAAGCCGACCTACCTAGGACAAATGTAAGCGTATATTGTGGCAATAGAGAGGTAATCTGTGGTAGTAGAAAGAGAGCATAAAAAACAGGACCTCAGTGAGACTGCATATGAGGTAATTATATCGAAAATGGTACAGACCTTATCATGCAGGTTTGATAGGGCTGTTAATGGTCAGTGACCGCAATAGTGGCCATACTGTGGATAAGAATATGGAAGGACATTAGGTAATGGCTGGCGCTATGGAGAGGAATGCTGGTGGTGTGCACTTACCCAGCGCAGCTGCGCTGCTGTGTGTCTCGTGACGTGGTTTCCGCTACCTGTCAGTGAGGTGGGGTGGAGGGCGCACTGTGTCTATTTATAACAGCAGAGTGCGCGCGCAGTGTGCTGTGCACGGGTACCGGAAGTGGACGGCTATGAATGACACATTCACAGGTTAGGGTGGAAGTGCCCATAGCGTGCGCTCCAAGGCCAGGAAGTGGGCTGGGTTGCGTTCCATAGTGAAATGGTAACTACGTGGCTCGACATTAGTAGTAGGACAGCGCCTGTGTGTCATGTCGGACACTGTTCACACCAGGGTGTCCAGCAGACAGCGGTAATACCCCATCCTACCACATGGTTCTCAGCGGCGCTGGTTGGTCTTCTGATCCGGCTTGGATTGGGTTAACCAGGTTGTCATTCTGGCTGAGGGCTTAGCCACGCCCTCTGTCTTTAAATTGTCCTGCGTGACTATGGACGTCGCAGACTATAGCTCTTGCCTTGTGCTAGCGATACCGGTCTGGAGTGGTGGTCTAAGGAGAATACGGTTTCTGGTGTAGTATATTCCCTTGTTGCCATTTTGCCTCCCTGTGTTGTATTTTTTGGTTGCCCTTGCACATTATTGTATTCTCCTGTGTGTACGCGGTGTGGTGCATTTCCTTTATCCCTGTCCATACTTATTTGTGGGGTCTGGTGTTTGGTCTCCTCACTGGGTGGAGGGTGGTGGGTTCAGCTTAGGGCTGGACAGGAGACAAGGACAGGGTGGAGGCCCAGGCAGGCACACCTTCAGTGTAAACCCTGGGTTGAGGGACAGACAGGGTTTCCCCTAGTCTGAGGGACACTGCAGGGGCCCCGGGGTTTCAGCCTAAAGTTACCTAGGCTTCCCATGACACTGTGAATCCAAAGCTGGGCAGGGGTGAGCAATAGAGTGAAGAGTCATGATTCATGGTATTCAATACTGGCTGTTCTGCAGAAAAAGAAGAACAATATCAGAACAGAATATATAGAACATTCATTAATGAGAGCAAGTCTCAAACCAGTAACTAGGACAAGTATAAATCTGAAACAGATATTATGACAATACCTGAATAAAGGATTGCACGGCATCAGAGCAGAGTATACACAGCATTCATAAGTGAGGGCAAAATCATATACAGGACGGACAGTAATCAGAGACAGGTGTCAGGACAATGCCTAAATGAAGGATTGCAAATCATAGTCCCTATTAAGACCACATGGGGTCAGGGTCCTGAGTTCATGGATCCAGAATGCCTCCCTATATTTAAGCAGACCTATTTGGTTGCTCCCTCTGCGTGGTTGGGAGACATGTTCGATTATTTGAAAGGGTAGTTGTGATATGCTGTGGCCATTAGAAATGAAAAGGTGTGGAATAGGTAGAAGCTGATTTTTGCACCTAATGGTGGATTTATGCTTCGAGATTCTGTCCTTGACGCATTGCGTGGTTTCGCCCACGTACATCAGACCACAAGGGCATTTAATTAGATACACCACAAAATTTGAATCACAGGTAAAGTAATGATTAATGGTATATCTCTTGCCAGTTTGGGGGTGGTGTATAATGTTGCCCCTAATGACGTTGTTGCACTGATTGCAATTAAGGCATGGAAAAGTCCCCATCTTGGGGGTACCCAGAAAACGTTGTATAGTCGTTGGTTTGTTGGTGCCTATGTCTGCTCTAACTAGTTTGTCCCGTATGTTCCGTGGTCTCTTGAAGCAGGGTAAGAAAGGTTGTGTGAACTCATCAATCGTGGGATGAGTGGTTTGTAAAATATGCCAGTTCTTCCGTATAGCCTTGTGGATAAGATATGCCGATGGGTGGTAGTGGTGGACAAATGGTATGTGGTTTCTTGCATTGTTTTTTCCAGATTCACTGGTGATACTAGGTGGCGCCAAGGTCTGTAAGAACTTGGTTCTCATGTCCCCAAGGCGGGTTTGTTGTAAAAGAGGGTCTGTGACGATTCTGGTGACCCTTTTCATCTGGGAATTGGGAATGGAATTCTTCGTATTGGTGGGGCGAAAACTGTCATAATGTAATAGACTATTTCTATCAGTGGGTTTGGAAAAAATGTCCATTGTAAGATAACCCCTGTTGTCTTTGATAGCCAGTGTGTCTAGGAAACTTATTTGGTCTTGGTCTTGTGTCATAGTGAAATCGAGGCCAGACCAAAACGTTTTGAAAAAGAAGAATTGTTCAAGTGTCGTGAGATCACCCTCCCAGATGCAGAAGATGTCATCAATATATCTCTTCCATACCCTGGCGTGGGTACGGAAGAGAGTGTTTTTGTAGATTCAGGACTCCTCAAAGTGTGCCATGTATGCATTAGGCATAAGGAGGCGCGACGTTCGAGCCCATTGCGGTGCCTTTCAACTGTAGATAGAAGGAATCTTCAAATAGGAAGAAGTTATTGGTGAG
This sequence comes from Dendrobates tinctorius, assembly GCF_039654945.1. NCBI lineage: Eukaryota > Metazoa > Chordata > Amphibia > Anura > Dendrobatidae > Dendrobates > Dendrobates tinctorius. The sequence goes on from NW_027361829.1 coordinate 36,851,051, forward strand.
GACAATGGTAAGGATGTCACATACCAAATTAATTTGATCTGGGTTCATGTCTGAATTGGACAAAAGTTGGCGTGTAGAGGCTATACCATTCGTGTGGGGTATCGATGTGTATAGATCCTTAACATCAAAGGAAACAAGAAAGGCATCTGTAGGAATTGGGCTGATGTTGCATATAATTTCGAGGAATGCCCCTGTGTCTAAAAGAAATTATGTTGTTTTTTTAATCAATGGAGTGATGAGCTTCTCAAGATAGATAGAGATAGGAGATAAAAGTGAGTCTGTCGAAGCAACTATGGGTCTGCCTAGGGGGTTCTATAGATCCTTGTGGATTTTGGGCAGAACATATAAGATTGGTGTGATGGGATGTTTTTTCGTCAGGTACTCACATGTCTTTGTGTCAAGGGTGCCCTTGGTGAAATATCTCTCCAAGATATTGTATATAAAGCATTTCAACAACTACGTAATAATACAGATAGGGGCCTCATACACTACCCCTCTAACCTCTCCCCCTTAGACGGACAGGCACTTCGTTCTTTACAGGAACATAAAGAATTGATTATTAAGCCAGCGGACAAGGGTGGTGCGATTGTGGTGATGGATAGATCTCTTTACATTACAGAGGTCCACCACCAATTGAATGATGAACACATATACAAAAATTGAAATATCTCTCCAAAGTGTTATGTATCTGTGCCTCGATTTGGTTGCTAGGATTGTATGGTAATTTTTTTGTATATGTGTTCATCATTCAATTGGTGGTGGACTTTGCCTTTTTTTAGGGTCGAGTCGGGTTTCATGAAACCCAACTTTCTCAAAAGTCGAATTGAACGAAATCGGCCGACTATAGTGAAAAGTCGGGGGTCCGACTGAAACACGAAACCCAATGCAAGTCAATGGGGAAGCAAAGTCGCAGGGAGTGGAGGACTGTAAGCACACCAACAGTGCCCATTTCAATGCCAACAACATCAATTCTTATTACTTAAGCTTGTCAACCTTAATTTACTTTATAATAATAGTTAGTTACACATTGAAAACTGGGGGTTATTTGGCTAAAGTTGTAGGGGGGGTAGGGCTGGCTCCAGGTTTTCGTGTGCCCCGGGCCAAAGAGTGTTAGCGCGCCCCCTTAACACATACCACAATTCATGATGCTCCGATACGGCACAGAAATATAGGTATAGTACAATGAAAAATACTTCACTTCTTACATGACATGACTGATATCTATTTTAAATTCTACAATAGCTCAAAAAATGGACAGTGTATTACTCCATACAGTATTATGGCCACCACATGGTGTGCCATAAAGAATAATGAGCCCCATATATTTCTCCATACAGAATAATTGGTCCCATATAATGTTCCATACAGTATATGATGAGCTCCACATAATGCTACAGTATATGATGGTCTCCATGGATGATGCTCCAGTGTGTTATGGGCACAAATATTGCTCCATATATAATGGGCCCCATTTCTAATGCTCCAATGTATAATGGACCCCATAAATGCTGCTCCAGTGTCTGATCTGCCCCATTTAGAATGCTCCAGTATATGATGGGCCTCATGGATGATGCTCCAGTGTCTTATGGGCCCAAATAATGCTCCATATATAATGAGCCCCATTTCTAATGCTCCAGTGTATAATGTACCCCATAAATGCTGCTCCAGTGTCTGATGTCCCCCATTTGGAATGCTCCAGTATATGATGGTCCTCATGGATGATGCTCCAGTGTCTTATGGGCCCAAATAATGCTCCATATATAATGTGCCCCATTTAGAATGAACCCAGGCATGGTATGTGAAAAGAGCACCATGGAGTAATCTGAAGTGTGGGCTGTCACATCCTTCACTTTTGGCGTGGGTTAAGGACCCAAGGAAAGGGATTGCTCCTGACCAGAAGCCTGCACTGATGACTCAGTGCTTGCATTTTTTGAAACTTCAGAAGAGGAGGCGATAGAGCTGGTGGCTGTTTCAGCAATGTAAGGCAAAACCGGTTCCTGATGCTCCGGCTTTAAAAGCAGTTTACCTACTCCCAGAAAAGGGAGCTTTACAGGCCTTCCGGAGCCAGACCATGATGCAGGCTCAACACCTCCTGCCTTAGCTGCTATTGTGCTTTTGGCACTACCAGCAGATGCACCACCACAACCATCAGTACCAGCTGGCCCCCCACGCCCACATCTGCGGCCTCTTCCACCATACTTACTAATTTTTGTGAAAATGTGCCCAAAATACCAGCAAATATATGGTACTGTATCAGAAGCGTACAGCTCTATACAGTCTAAGGATAATTGTAAATCTCTGTATATATTTCATGAGTCATACACAGATGCTCACAGGTTCAGTATGGATTACACAATAATATAAAAAGATGAAAAAGGGTACAGTATCACCAGATACAAGGTATATATATTATAGTTTAAACATTCTGAATTTCCGTATATATTTCAGGAGGAAGACACAAACGCTCTCAGGCCTAGTATGGATTAGACAAGAATATAAAAAGCAGTAAATGGGTAATGTATCATGAGCGTACAGCTGTATTTAGTGTTGATGTAATCTTAAATCTCCAAATATATTTCCGGTGTAACAGACAGACGTTCACAGGCTCATTATGGATTACACCAGAATCAAAATAGCAAAAAAGGGTACTGTATCAGAAGTGTAGAGCTGTATACAGTGTTGGACAAACTTGAAATCTCGGTATATATTTCCGGAGTCACCCTCAGACGCTCACTCAGTCTGGATTTGACCATAATACAAAATGTTGAAAAAAACGTACTGGATAACAAGATAGCAAGTATATATATTATAGGGTACAATTTAAATCTCAGTATAGATATTCCCGTAGTCACCCTCAGATGCTCACTCAGTATGGATTTGACCGTAATACTAAATGTCTAATAAAGGTACTGTATAACAAGATACAAGCTGTATATAGTATAGGGTAAAATTTTTAACTCTGTATATATAGAAGGAGGAAACCACACATGCCCACTCAGTATTGATTATACCGTAATAAAAAAATTAGAACAAAGGTACTGTATCAGCAGATACCAGGTGTATCCAGTCTAGGGGTAATTGTAAATTTCCTTCTATATTTCCAGAGTCAGACACAGACACTCATAGGCTCAGTATGGATTACACCAGAATATAAAAAGTAGAAAAAGGGAAATGTATTCGAAGCGTACACCACTATACAATGTTGGGGTACTTTTAAATTTTCGTATATATTTCAGTCTCAGTAAGCCAGTCCAGACTCTCCGCTACTGGAAACTAGATGGATACAAGTACAGACGGAAAGTCAAGCGATTGCAGAAATTTGGGAATTACTAATCACGGGAAAATCTCCCGGTAGATTTCGCAGAGGCGATGCTGACCCTCAATTACTTTGTCTGTGGAGACAGCGAAAATGGTTATTTCTGAAGAAAGGATTGCTGTATCGCAGTAGTGTGGATCCCATCACCGTTACTTGTCTCCATCAAATTGTGATCACAGGGAGAGATGTAGACATGGTTCTCACTACCTATCATGATGTGTCTGGTCACTTTGGAGTGCAAAAGACAGAAGCCACAGGCCGTAGGCGATTCTATTGGATTGGCATGAGAGGAGACATTGAAAAATGGTGGCTGGAATGTAACATGTCTGTGACTGGGAAAACAGTGAAAGCTGATCATAAAACACCACTGCATCCGATTGTGAGTTGACGTCCATTACAAATGGTAGCCATTGATCATCTGAAGGTAGAGGCCAGCAGGACAGGCCATAGCTACATCTTAACCATCATCGATCAGTTCACCAAATTTGTAGTGGCCGTCCCTGTGAAGTATTTAATTGCCCAGACTACACAGCGGTGGAGCAGGGAGAGGTAAGTATTGCAACTTGCAAGTGCTGTGGCCACGAGCAAGCAGGGGGGCACACTCGTGGGCGACGGTACTGGCACAGGGCCCCTCATAGTACGCCGGTGTATCTGACAGCGAGTGGGCCCCCTCACCATCAGAGACACTGTATTGTACTATGAGGGGCCCTGTGCCAGTGCCGTCGGCTAAGAGTGCACCCACCCTCCTGTTCAGAGCAACGTCACTTGCCTGGGTGTGCCAGGTGGTGACCCCAACCCTTGGGGGGCAACCCAGTTAGAGAGGTTTAAAAAATGGCATACTGTATGTTGATGTGTAGGCTGCACATTCAGCAGCTGCAAATAGAGGAATTTGACAAGTCCGAGGAAGAGGAGGACAAAAGCGAGCCAAATTTCTTGCAACCTATGTGTCATCAGGGGAAGGTGGGACCTAATCCTTTGAAACCCATGCATGGTTCCTTTTGGGTCGACAGACGGGTCCTTTTTTCTGTCAGGATTGATCCAGCAGCACTGAAGACTCTTTCAGATAGCACATTAGCAGCAGGGCAAGCGAGCTCCTGTAAGGCATATTGTGCCAATTCACGCCAGGTGTCCAGTTTACAGGCCCAATAGTCAAAGGGGAATGACCTGTGAGGGAGAACATCGCTATGGGAGGAGAAGTAGTATGTAACCATAGTTGACAACTGCTGTCTCCTGTCACTTGCAGTCGATTCAGTATTACCAGTCATGTGAGCGGTACTTGAGAAATCAGTCCACAACATGGACATGAAACCCCTGTCTCCAACGCCACTTCGGCTGTGTGCACCACGAACAACTCTTCCATTTTGCCCACTTCATAAGGAAAAAATAAAAAGAGAGGCGCAATGAGTGTACCTGTATTAAAATTGATTTCCCTAACTAAATGAACAGGGTGCTCACCTTAGAGGGTTGTGCCACCCTTGCACAACCACGGTGTGAACGTTAGTAGTGGGTGGGGAGCGTGTCCTCTCACCCCAGGAGGGCACTGCACGTGGCTGTCGGCAACCTCCGCTCTCCTGTTCGGTCCATCTCTCACCGGCTTCCGGACATATCTTGTAGCCGGCCACAGCCGTAAGTGTCATACCAAAGGTCCTGGAGCTTCTCAGCGTCACCGAAAAAAACGCAGGCCCTCCCGCAAGCAGCTGCCCTCCAAGCTGCTCCTGCCGCTAGTCCTCAAGGAGAGGAAAATAAGTGAAAAGCTGCAGCAAAGCTGTCTATAGGAGCGCTAAAGGAGAGACAGAAACCATAAAAAAGGTTTTAAAAATCAGCTTTATTTCTTCCTCCAATACCCACGTGGGTATTGGAGGAAGAAATAAAGCTGATTTTTAAAACCTTTTTTATGGTTTCTGCCTCTCCTTTAGCGCTCCTATAGACCTCTTTGCTGCAGCTTTTCATTTTGCCCACTTCGGCTCGTGGAAGAACCAGCACCGCTGCTGTGTGCTGGGAATGCCTCAAACAAATGGTTTACCAGAGTTGCTTGTTTGTTTACCAATATTATCTCTAGGTTCTCCTGTGGCATGCTGTTGTGTAATTTGCCTTTATAGAGTGGATCGAAGATGCTGGCTAACCAGTAGTCGTCATCCTTCATCATTTTGGCAATGCGGGGGTCCCTTTTTAGGATCCGCAAGGCATAATCACACATGTGGGCCAATGTTCCAGGTGTCAATGATGCACTGGCAGTGGTGGGTGGAGGAGAACTTTATGGCAAATCCACAGCCCTCCTGTCACGCACAAACCCAGTACCTGACCTTGCCACACCAACATTTTCTCTTGCCCCCTGAGAAGCATCCTCCTCCCCAAAATAATCATCCCCCTCATCCTCTTCCTCTATCTTCCCTGACCAGACAATGGCTGACTCATCAAGGCTTCCCTCCTCCTCCTCCTGTTCCTCCTCCGCTGCAGATGCCTGATCCTTAATGTGCTTCAAACTTTGTATGAGCAGACGCATAAGTGGGATACTCATGCATATGATGCGTCGTCTGCGCTTACCAGACGTTTGCATTCCTCAAAACACTGAAGGACTTTACAGAGGTCTTTCAGCTTTGACCACTGCACACCCGACAACTTCATGTCTGCCTTCAAAATGCCTGCCCGTGTATCCTCCCACAAATGCATTACAGCCTGCCTCTGTTTGCACAGCCTCTCAACCATGTGCAGGGTGGAGTTCCACCTTGTTGCAACGTCTATGATTAGGCAGTGCTTGGGGAGGTGGAGCAATCACTGCAGCTTCTGCATACGACTGGAGTCTATGGGCAAGCGACGGATGTGCGAGCACAATCTTCGCACCATTTGGAGCAGGGCTATTAACTCTGGATAATTATTTAGGAAGCACGCCACCACCTGGTTCAAAGTGTGAGCCTGGCAAGGTCTGTGTGTGAGTTTTGTAAGGGCTATGGCTGCCACAAAATTCTGTCCGTTAACACTGACTACCTTGCCTGGCTCAGGATGTAGACTGCCCAGCCTTGACTCAGTTTGTCGCTGCAAGTAGTTGGCCAGTACCTCCGCGGTGTGTCTGTTGTCGCCCAAAGACATCATCTTTGAAACAGCCTGCTGCTGCTTACCACTAGCTGTTTGATAGTGGGACACCTCGAGTGCAACACTGGCAGCTGCGGATGGAGTGCTCGTGCGAATGCGCTCTGTCGACGAGCTTTCGCTTCTGGAGGAGGAGGAGGGTCAAACGCCTACAGCCAACTGTCAGGACTCTGAACATTTTTACCTTTTTGCATTACTGCCCTTTTCCAAGATGGTGTCCTTGGTCTCATGTGCATTGTGTCCTCCTGCTATAAAACTCCACCCCAGCCTTCAGTCTGTGCTTGAGTGTTCTGCCTTGCATCCAGCTCCTGACCTCTGATTGCTCCCTGGCTATATAACGTCTCCTGTGAACCTGTGTGGTGATCCTGCTGCTCTGCTCTGAGTTCCTGCTGCATACTCCAGTTTCCAGAACTCTTCTTCCTCTGCTGCTCGTGTTTCACTTCCATCTGCATTTGCTGGACATGTAAGCTGTTCCTGCTCTGCAAGAGCCTGAGACTATTTTCCAGGCCTCCCTGGTCAAGCTAAGATAAGTTTGAACTGCCTTTTAAGCTTACCTATCTGTGTCTGGACTAAGACAAGGATTTATTCATGCCAAGTATCCTCAAGAATAACTGTGCTTCATAGACTTTTTTGCTTGATTGCATTTTCCTCTGAAGTACCTATAGACTGCTAAGCTGCTTCTTATATTTTCTCCAAGTGTTGTGGACTTGAGTTTCTTTCTGCATCTGTTGTATCACCGTGTGTTAATATAGACTTTACCACTTATAAAGCTGTGTCCTGTAGTCCTCATGTTCCACGCACAGAGTCTCCTGAGTTATCCCCTATAATTATTACAGGATACTCAAGCCCTATAAAAAGGAGACTGCTGGAACAATGACTGCAGAAAGCAGACTAGAGCAGGTGTTTTCCATAATTAGATCACTGCAGAAAGATGTGGAAGGTCTACAAAAGAAGTTTGGAAGCTTTGAACAACAAGTGTTTGGACAGACTTTGCAGGACTTAAGCAACCGCATGGCAGCCCAGGAAAACAAACTTGCTGGCATAGAGTCCCAGTATGGACGGGCTTTTCAGGACATAAGCACGCAAATAGCTGCACAAGTAACTTTACCCGCTGGGAAACCGCCACCAGCTAGCCCACCCAAGTTGCCCCCATTCAGATTAAATGGTGATCACGACAAATTTTGTGGCTTTGTGAATCAATGTATGCTATATTTTGATGTGCATGCCGACCATTTTCCTACTGATCGATCCAAGGTATTGTGTGTAATAATGCTACTGACCTCACGAGCGCTCGCCTGGGCGAATCCAATGATTGAGTCTCGTGACCCACGGTTAAATAACTTGGATGATTTCTTGGCCGCTATGGCATTAATGTTTGATGACCCTAATCGCCGTGCAACCACCGAATCTGCTTTGTTGTCTTTACGCCAGGCTAAACGTTCTGTTATTGAGTATGCCACTGAATTCAGGAGATTAGCGGTAGATACCAATTGGGACAGTTATGCACAATTGCCTATTTTTAAGAGGGGTCTGTCTAGTGTTGTAAAGGATGAACTAGCTCACTCTGAGTCACCACAAGAGCTAGAGACATTTATACAGCATTGTGTGCGCATAGACATTCGCCTTACTGAGCATAGGCAGGAGAAATTTGCTGCATATAACCGTATTTCTAACTTTTCCCTTCCTTCCAAAGAGCCTGCAGGTAAAACCTCTCAGGAAGGGGAGGAGGTGCCCATGCAAATTGATTCAGTTCAGAGGCGCGAGCGTAATGAGCGCCGGGAGCATCACTTTCGTGAGAGTCTGTTTCTACTGCGGTCAGTCTGACCACTTTTTAATCAAGTGTCCCAAGCAGCCTAATAAGGTGCTAGCAGCCAGCGTCGGACTGGAACACCTTGGGCCCACCAGAGAAAATCATTCTTGGGGCCCACTATGTAGCTGCATAGAGTTAAATACCAGACCACCAATTATGCGGTAAAACACGCTAATATCTGGGTATAATATAAGGTTGTACATGTCTTAATTATGTAGCAGGAGTTGGGGTAGCCCCCTCATAGAATATAAAGCAGCCCCCTCACATAGTATAATGCAGCCATCTCATAGAATATAATGCAGCCATCTCATAGAATATAATACTGCCCCCCTCATAGGGAATAATGCACCCCCTCATAGGGTATAATGCTGCCTCCTCATAGGGTATAATACTGCCCCCCTCATAGGGAATAATGCACCCCCTCATAGGGTATAATGCTGCCCCCTCATAGGGTATAATACTGCCCCCCTCATAGGGTATAATACTGCCCCCCTCATAGGGAATAATGCACCCCCTCATAGGGTATAATACTGCCCCCCTCATAGGGTATAATGCTGCCTCCTCATAGGGAATAATGCTGCCCTCCTCATAGGGTATAATGCTGCCTCCTCATAGGGTATAATGCTGCCCCCTCATAGGGTATAATACTGCCCCCCTCATAGGGAATAATGCACCCCCTCATAGGGTATAATGCTATATAGATATATAGATATAGAGTTAGATAGATATAGATAGAAAGATAGATGTAGAAATAGATAGAGATAGATAGTAGATAATGGATAGAAAGTAGATAATGGATAGATATAGATAGAAAGATTCATAGAGATAGATAGAGATAGATATAAAGATAGATATAGAAAGAAAGATAGATAGATAGATAGGTAGATAGATATAGAGATAGATAGAAAATAGATAATGGATAGATATAGAGATAGATATAGAGATAGATATAGAGAATAGATAGAGATAATAGATAGAGATATACAGATATAATAATAATAATAATAATAATAATAATAATAATAATATAGACATATATAGATAGATATAGAGATAAATATATATAGATAGATGGCTATAAATAAAAATAGATATAGAGATATATAGAGATTAATAGATATAGAGACAGATAGATATAGAGACAGATAGATATAGAAAGATAGATATAGAGATAGATATAGAGATAATAGCTATATATAGAGATATGTATAGAGATAGATAGATATAGAGTTAGAAAGATAGATCTAGAGAGATATAGAGATAGATGGATAGATAGATAGAGATAATAGATAGATATAATAGATAGATATAGAGATAGATATAGAGATAGATGGATAGATCAATAGATAGATATAGAGATAGAGATTGATAGATAATGAGATATAGAGATAGATATAGAGATATAGTGTTAGATAGAAAGATAGATATAGAGATAGATAGATATAGAGATAGATATGGATATAGAGATAACAGATATAGAGATAGATAGATAGATAGATAGATAGATAGATAGATATAGAGATAGATAGATATAGAGATAATATATAGAAAGATAGATATAGAGATAATATATAGATAGCTATAGAGAGAGATATAGAGAGAAACAGATATATATATAGAGATAGATATAGAGATAGATAGGTAGATAGATATAGAGATAATAGATATAGAGATAGATAGATATAGATATAAAGATAGATAGAGATAGAGAGAGCGGTAGATAGAGAGAGATAGATATAGAGAGAGATAGATACAGAGATAGATAAATAGATAGAGAGATAGATAATAGATAGAGATAGATAGATAATAAATATAGAGATAACAGATAGATATAGAGATAGAGTAAGATAGAAACATATAGAGATAGGTAGATATAGATAATAGAGATAGCTAGATAGATAGATATAGATATAGATAGATATAGATATAGAGATAGATGTAGAGATAGAAAGATAGATATAGAGATAGAATGAGAGATAGAGATAGATATAGATAATAGATAGATAGAGAAAGATAGATATAGAGATAGAAAGATAGATAGATAGATATACAGAGAGATAGATATAGAGATAGAGATAAATAGATAGATATAGAGAGAAATAGATATAGATATAGAGATGATAGATATATATAGAGATAGATAGATATAGAGAGAGATAGATACAGAGAAAAGATATAGAGATAAATAGATAAAGATAGATAGATATATAGAGATAGAGATAGATAGATATAGAGAGAGATATAGAGACTAGAGAGAAATAGATATAGATATATATAGAGATGGATAGATATAGATATAGAGAGAGATAGATACAGAGAAAAGATATAGAGATAAATAGATAAAGATAGATAGATATAGAGATAGAGCGATAGATAGATATACAGAGAGATAGATATAGAGATAGATAGAGATATATAGATAGCTATAGAGATATAGAGATAGATATAGAGAGAAATAGAGATAGATATAGAGATAGATAGAGATAGATATATAGATATAGATATAGAGATAGATATAGATATAGAGATATAGCGAGAGATATAGATATAGAGATAGATAGATACAGAGAAAAGATATAGAGAAAGATAACGGATAGATAAATAGATAGATAGGTATAGAGATAGATAGATATAGATATTAGATAGAGATATATATAGATATAGATGGTAGCTAGATAGATAATAAATATAGAGATAATAGATATAGAGATAGATAGAGTAAGATAGATAGATATAGGGATAGATAGACATAATAGATAGATATAGAGATATATATAGAAAGATATAGAGATATATATAGAAAGATATAGAGATAGATATAGAGATAGATGTAGAGATAGAAAGATAGATATAAAGATAGAGCGATAGAGATAGATATAGAGATAGATAGATATAGATAATAGAGATAGAAAGATAGATAGATATTAGAGAGAGAGAGAGATATATAGAGAAATAGAGATAGATAGATAGATAGATAGAGACAGATAGAGAGAGCGAGAGATATAAAAAAAAACCAAAACACAATACTCACCTCTCCTCCTCGCTCCCACGCTGATCCCGGCTTCAGTGTCAGGAGCTGCCCCCTCTGCCAGACACACAGCGGGTGCGCGATGTAGTGACGTCATCGCGCACTGGCTGTGAGCCAGGAGCAGAGAGGACTGAGGGCGGCGCCGGCCCTGATGCAGAGCGGCTTACTGGGCTGGGGGCGGGGCCTCTGGGGGTGGAGACTGTGAAATGATATTCACTGCTTCGCAGTGAATATTCATTTCTCTTTAGCAGCGGGGACAGGGGCTCCTGCCTCCTGACACCCGCTGCTGCTCCGCTGGCAGGGGCCCCCATAGCAGCTGCATGGTGTGCGACACACCACTGGCTGGGGGCCCCTGGAGCAGCGGGGGCCCTAGGCAACTGCTGGCCCTGTATGCCAGCAGGTGCCAGGGCCCACCAGATGCCAGGGCCCACCGGAGAATCCTCCGGCTCCCCGGTGGGCCAGTCCGACGCTGCTAGCAGCAGTAGGAGAATATGACAACTGTGATGATGAATCTGACATCTCTGAATGTAGCCTGCCTCTAAACGCTGTATTTCATTCACTTTCTATGACTTCATCCCCCAAGGAGCTGAAGGAGAAGAACTCTCACTGTTCTCTCCCTATTAAGATCCTGTGTTCAGGACAGTGGATTTCCAGTGCAGCTATGATTGACTCTGGTGCAGGTGGCAATTTCATGGATATCGCATTTGCCAAGGAACATGGTATTAAAATTCAGCAAAGAGCCTCTCCACTTACCATGGAAACAGTGGATGGGTCACCTTTAATCTCTGGGCCTGTGGATCAGGAGACCGTACCCCTTGAAATTTTGTTGGAGGCTAGTCATCAGGAGCAACTTTCTTTCTTGCTAATTTCTTCTCATTTTCCTGTGATTTTAGGCATTCCTTGGTTGCGTTCTCAGAACCCAAGTATCAACTGGGAAACCAAGGAGATCATCTTTCCAACACGGAGCAACGCAGCATTAACAGAAGCTGTCCCTGAGTCCACGGCCATAGAACCACATGTACAGGTATTTACTTTACCTTCAGCATATAAAGAGTTCTCTGACATCTGTGACAAGAAGAATGCAGATCAGCTTCCTCCACACAGGCATTATGACTGTCCCATTGAGCTGCTTCCTGGGGCAGCTATTCCTTTTGGTAACGTATACCCTTTGGCGGCACCTGAGCTTCAAGCCTTAAAGGAGTATATTGATGAAAATCTGGCCAAAGGCTTCATACGTCCTTCTTCCTCACCAGCAGGGGCACCTATATTTTTTGTAAAGAAGAAGGATGGGACCCTGAGACCCTGTGTTGACTATCGGGAACTTAATATGGTAACCATACAAAATCGTTACCCTTTGCCTCTGATTCCCGAATTACTGGAAAGAGTCCGCCATGCTAAAGTGTTCTCTAAACTGGATCTTCGTGGGGCTTATAATTTGGTGCGTATTCTTCCAGGGGATGAGTGGAAGACAGCATTCAGATGCCGGTATGGACACTTTGAATATCTTGTGATGCCCTTCGGCCTTTGTAACGCCCCTGCAACGTTTCAACACCTTGCTAACGACATTTTCAGAGATTTGTTGGACCAGTTTGTGGTGATCTATTTGGACGATATACTAATCTTTTCTGACTCTCTACAGGAACATGAAATACATGTCAAGACTGTTTTAAGATGTCTGAAAGAGAACCATCTGTATAATAAGCCGGAGAAATGCGAGTTCCATCGTTCTGAGATACAGTTCTTAGGGTATATCATCTCTCCCCAGGGGCTGAACATGGAATCCGGTAAGATTCAGGCTATCCTTGACTGGCCGGTACCCAAGAACGTTAAGGAGGTCCAACGTTTTATTGGTTTTGCAAATTTCTACAGACGCTTCATTCGAAATTTTTCTGATATTGTCCGTCCCATTACTTCCTTGACAAAGAAGGAAAAGCCCTTTAAGTGGTCATCACAGGCTCAAGAAGCTTTCGATCGGCTTAAGATCTGTTTCACCTCAGCACCACTGTTGATACACCTAGATCCAACACTTTCTTTCATTGTGGAGGTGGACGCTTCCGATAATGCTTTGGGGGCGATTCTCTCCCAAAGAACTGGAGAGAAGGGTCTGCTACATCCTTGTGCTTTCTTTTCCCGTAGACTAACCTCAGCAGAGAAGAATTACGATGTGGGAGACAAGGAATTGCTGGCCATTATTGTGGCTTTCAAAGAATGGAGACATCTTCTGCAAGGTGCTGCACAACAGATCATAGTGCTAACTGACCATCGCAATTTAGAGTTCCTTAGATCCGCTAGATGTCTTTCTCCTCGTCAGGCTCGTTGGAACTTATTTTTAAACCAATTTAACTTTGTTAGCTCGTACTGTCCAGGTTCTCATAATGGGAAGGCTGATGCTTTATCCCGAATCCATGCTGCGGATTCCGTACCTGGAGCCCCGCCCAAGACCATTCTATCGGATGCCAATTTCATCGGAGTTATCCACGACCAGGACTTGTGGAAGGAGTGCAGGGAGGCTTATGACGGTGATGTATTTCTGGCCAACCCACCAGTGGATATTAATCTTGTCTTTAAGGGTGGCATGTGGTTCAGAGATCCCTGAGGTTGTCCGTCTGCAGATCCTCAAGTTGGTACATGACTCCAAGTTGGCTGGTCACAGGGGGGTACAGAAGACACAAGAGTTCCTGAGCCGATTCTTCTGGTGGCCAACTTGCCTGAAGGATACCAAGGACTATGTGCTCTCTTGCGAGGTATGTGCTCGTTACAAGACTCCTCATGTGGCACCTACGGGTCTTCTACAACCATTACCTGTTCCGTCTCGCCCTTGGGGGTCTATATCAATGGACTTTATCGTGGAGCTGCCCACATCGGGGGCATGAATACAATCATGGTGGAAGTTGATCGCCTGACCAAAGCTGCCCATTTTGTTCCGTGCACCGGCCTCCCCTCAGCTAAAGAAACAGTGAACTTGGTTATACAGAATGTCTTTCAGTTACATGGGGTCCCGGATGAGATAATCTCTGACCGGGGAGTACAGTTCACTTCAAGATTCTGGAAGGGGTTTTGCTCTGCACTCAATATTAAGGTCTGTCTCTCTTCCGCTTACCATCCCCAGACTAATGGTCAGACTGAACGGACGAACCAGACGCTGGAACAATATCTAAGATGCTATGTCAGCCTTCTCCAGGATGATTGGTTGGAGTTGCTGCCATTAGCCGAATTTTCATATAACAATTCTCAGAGCGCCTCCACTAAATTTACACCTTTCTTTGCCAATCTGGGTTATCGTCTGTGTATCTTACCTAGGTCGCCAATTAATTCTCCGGTTCCGGCAGTGGAGGAAAGACTGACTGTGATGAGGCAAAATCTGGAAGTTCTGAAGGAATCCCTGACCACAGCTCAAGAATGTTATAAGAAATCGGCTGATAGATTCCATAAACCTGCACCCATGTTCAAGGTAGGAGATTCTGTGTGGTTAGCAACTAAGAATCTGAAGTTAAACGTTCCTTCACAGAAACTTGGACAGAAATTCATTGGCCCTTTCAAGATCAACGGTATTGTGAGCTCTGTGGCCTGCCGGCTGAAGCTGCCTAAGACTATGAAGGTACACCCAGTTTTTCATGTATCTTTACTAAAGCCTGTATCTCCTAATACCTTCCAGGGATGTGTTGTGCCACCTCCGCAGCCTGTGGTGATTGATGAGCAAGAACAATTTGTGGTGGAGGAAATTATTGATTCCAGGATTCGCAGGAATCGGCTCTAATATTTGATAAGATGGCAGGGATATTCCCCTGAGGAAGACTCTTGGGAACCTGTGGAAAACATCAATGCCCAACAGAAGATTTCTCGTTTTCATCTGAGATTCCCTGAGAAACCAGGTCCAGGATCGTCCTGAGGCCGCTTCTAAGGAGGGAGTAATGTCAGGACTCTGAACATTTTTACCTTTTTGCATTACTGCCCTTTTCCAAGATGGTGTCCTTGGTCTCATGTGCATTGTGTCCTCCTGCTATAAAACTCCACCCCAGCCTTCAGTCTGTGCTTGAGTGTTCTGCCTTGCATCCAGCTCCTGACCTCTGATTGCTCCCTGGCTATATACCGTCTCCTGTGAACCTGTGTGGTGATCCTGCTGCTCTGCTCTGAGTTCCTGCTGCATACTTCAGTTTCCAGAACTCTTCATCCTCTGCTGCTCGTGTTTCACTTCCATCTGCATTTGCCGGACATGTAAGCTGTTCCTGCTCTGCAATAGCCTGAGACTATTTTCCAGGCTTCCCTGGTCAAGCTAAGATAAGATTTGAACTGCCTTTTAAGCTTACCTATCTGTGTCTGGACTAAGACAAGGATTTATTCATGCCAAGTATCCTCAAGAATAACTGTGCTTCATAGACTTTTTTGCTTGATTGCATTTTCCTCTGAAGTACCTATAGACTGCTAAGCTGCTTCTTATATTTTCTCCAAGTGTTGTGGACTTGAGTTTCTTTCTGCATCTGTTGTATCACAGTGTGTTAATATAGACTTTACCACTTATAAAGCTGTGTCCTGTAGTCATCTTGTTCCACGCACAGAGTCTCCTGAGTTATCCCCTATAATTATTACACCAACTGTTTCCTATACCATGGGCTAGGCAGCAATGTTCCATCGCCGCTGTCCCCTGTGGAGCCTGCATCCACCACATTAACCCAGTGCGCAGTGATGGACACGTAACGGCCCTGGCCATGCCTACTGAACCACGCATCTGTTGTGAGGTGCACCTTTCCACTCACTGATTGTTTGAGTGCATGGACAATGCGGTCTTTCACATGCAGGTGGACGGCAGGGATGGCTTTTCGAGGAAAGAAGTGCCGACTGGTTAGGTCATAGCCTAGGACAGCATAGGCCATGAGCTCTCGGAAAGCTTCACTTTCAACCAAACAGAAGGGCATCATCTCTAATGAGATCAGTTTGGCAATGTAGGCATTCAAAGCTAGTGTACACGGATGAGAGGATGAGTACTTTCTTGTCCTACTCAGTGTCTGCTAGGGTGAGCTGGACTTGAGAGCTGCATATGGGGGAACTAGCGGTGGACCGGACGGACTGAGAGGGGGTTGGTGATGGAGATGGTGTTGGTGGTGATGGCCTAGATTCATTGTTTTGTTGCAAAACCATTGTGATTTCCTGACTGCATTGGCCTTGCGACGACACCTCAACATTTTTTGCTGGTGGTGTGCTTACCAGTGGAGGTGGTCTTACGGTGGGGTAAGTGATGGAGCATTGCTGACTACCTTCAGTCGGAGCAGGTTTACAAGTGGTACCTGAGGTTTTGTAGTCCATCCACGCTTGCAAGTGCATGGTGGTTAAATGTCTAAGCATTTAACTAGTATTCAAATTTCTGAGACTTTCCCTCAGCTAAAGGTCCTTCCGCACTTCTTACAAATAACCTTTGCCTCATCAGTAGGATTTTGGACAAAGAAGTGCCACACTGCACACTTCCTACTATGGTATATATTTTCAGGGCTTGCACGCTGTGCTAATTTGACCGTCTGGCCAAGCTGTCCTGCACCACTTTTGGTTTTTGTTCCACGTTTTTGGACAGCTACGGGCCTGCCAGATAACCGCTGCTGCGATGTCGATGCCTGCTGCGGATCCTTCTCCTCATCTGAGCTATTGCCAGTGGCACCCTCTTCCCCTAATGAATGCCAATCCGGGTCAACAACTGGGTCATTCATCACCTCCTCTTCAATTTAATCTGCACCTTCCTCTGTGTCACCATGTAAGGTGGCATAGTATGTGGGAAGGGGCACCTGAGCTTCATCAGGGTCAGAGTCTGGCTCAATAGACTGAGAGGGCCATGTAGTGCTCTGGGTCAATGTACCAGCGAATCATCTAGCAGTGGCTGTGCATCAGTGCACTCCATGTCAGGTTCATTTTGGACTGGGGAATTCAGGATGTGACTGGATAACCCAGGCATGGTATGTGAAAAGAGCTCCATGGAGTAATCTGAAGTGTGGGCTGCCGCATCCTTCACTTTTGGTGGGGGTGAAGGACACAAGGAAAGGTGTTTTTCCTGACCAGAACCCTGCACTGACGACTAAGTGCTTGCAAGTTTTGAAAGTTCAGAAGAGGAGGCAATAGAGCTGGTGGCTGTTTCGGCAATGTAAGCCAAAACCTGTTCCTGATGCTCCGGCTTTAAAAGCGGCTTTCCTACTGCCAGAAAAGGGAACCTTACAGGCCTTCTTGTGCCAGATGATAACGCAGGCTCCACACCTCCTGCCTTAGCTGCTATTGTGCTTTTGGCATAACCAGCAGATGCACCACCACCACTATCAGTACCAGCTGCCCCCCTGCCCACGTTAGAATCATAGAATCGTAGAGTTGGAAGGGACCTCCTGGGCCATCTGGTCCAACCCCCTGCTCAAAGCAGGATTCGCTAAATCATCCCAGTCAGATGTCTGTCCAGCCTCTGTTTGAAGACTTCCATTTGAAGGAGAACTCACCACTTCTCGTGGCAGCCTGTTCCACTCATTGATCACTCTAACTGTCAAAAAGTTTTTTCTAATATCTAATCTGTGTCTCCTCCCATTCAGTTTCATCCCATTGCTTCTAGTTTTTCCTTGTGCAAATGAGAATAAAGTTGATCCTTTTACAATGTGACAGCCCTTTAGATATTTGTAGACAGCTATTAAGTCTCCTCTCAGTCTTCTCTTTTGCAAACTAAACATTCCCAAATCCTGCAACCTTTCCTCATAAGACAGGGTTTGCAGACCGGTCACCATTCTGGTCACTTTTTTCTGAACTTGCTCCAGTTTGTTGATGTCTTTTTTAAAATGTGGTGCCCAAAACTGGACACAATATTCCAGATGAGGTCTGACCAAAGAGGAGTTTGCGTTTGCGGCCTCTTCCACCATACTTCCTCATGTTTGTGAAAATGTAACAAAAATACCAGCAGATATATGGTACTCTATGAGGAGCGTACAGCTGTATAAGGTGTAGGTAAAAATTTAAATCTCCTTATATATTTCCTTAGTCACAGACGCTCTCCCAGTATGTATTTGACTGTAATCCAACAAGCAGATATAAGGTACTGAATCAGAAGCGGACAGCTCTATACGGTGTATGTATGGAAAAATGAAAATCTCAGTCTATTTTTTTACGGAGTCACACCCAGATAGCATGTATTTGTCCATGATACCAGCTGGTACAGGGTAGTGTGTGTGGAGCGTACAGCTCTATACAGTGTATGTATGGAAAATTTTAAATCTCTGTCTATTTTTTGATGGAGTCAACAGCAGATATACGATACTGTTAGAGAAGTGGACAGCTCTATACAGTGAATGGAAAAATGGAAATGTCCGTCTATGTATTTACGCACTCACACACACGCGCTGTCTCTGTATAGATTGGACCGTAATCCAAACAGCAGATATATGATACTGTTTGAGAAGTGGATAACTGTATATGTTATATGTATGGAAAATTTTAAATTTCCTCCTTTTTTTTTTTTACGGAGTAAAATAAAGATAGCATGTATTTGTCTGTGATACCAGCCGGTACATGGTAGTGTGTGAGGAGAGTACAGCTCTATACGGTGTATGTATGGAAAATTTTAAATCTCCATCTATTTTTTTTACGGAGTCACACACTCAAGCTGTCTCTGTATAGATTTGACCGTTATCAAACAGCAGATAAACAATACTGTTTGACAAGCGGATAGCTCTATACGGTGTATGTATGGAACAATTTAAATCTCCGTCTATTTTTTTATGGAGTCTCACACAGATAGCATGTATATGTCCGTGATACCAGCTGGTACACGGTAGTATGTGAGGCGTGTACTCCTCTATACGGTGTGTGAAAAAATGAACGCTCTGCAACTGTGCAGAAAATAAGAATAAAAGTTTTTTGCTTTTAAAAAAGCAGTCTGCACAGCAGTGTGCACACAGCAATGCAGCTATCAGGTAGCCTTATAAGGCAGCCTAATAACCACCAGTGCTGCTGCACACACAAAAATTCTACCTGCACACACAAAAATTCTCCCCTGTCACTGCACACTAGGGTGACCGCAAAAAATCGATGTCGGAATTTTGTCCGTCTGGACCCCACAAAACGATTCCCCTTTCCAGATATTGAGAGAGCCAAAATTTGAGATCGATCAAACAACGTTAACCCGTGCTGCTCGTCGCTCAAAGTTTGAAAAATTCCAAATTGAGGTATTTTAAGATTTAGGTATTTTGCCTAGTCTGTTAGACTATAAAGAATGTGACAACAACATTGCAGAAATAGCCCTGACCAAATTTTCGAACCATTTGTGGTATTTGAATGCAGAGTTGGTGGGATTATCGTTTTTTGATCCCACCATTACAGACAATGAAAAGTTGTTAATGGCTAATAAATTGCTCAGTAGCACAGATGAACCATCAGAGCACGCTAGGGTTGTAAATCCAAAAGTTAGGAAAGAAAAATTAAAAGAGGTAGGAAGTAACCGACTTTAACGACCTTCTGACAAAAGATGAAGAACAAAAGCAATATGTCCTGCAAGTTGTAAGCAAATACCAAGCATCATATTCTGACGTTTCAAAAACTACTTTAACCCCTTCGCACCCGAGCCTGTTTTTGCCTTCGTGACCGGGCCAATTTTTTCAATTCTGACCAGTGTCACTTTATGAGGTCATAACTCTAGAACGCTTCAACGGATCCTACTGATTCTGACAATGTTTTCTCATGACATATTGTACTTCATGATGGTGGTAAAATTTTTTAGATATGATTTGC
This sequence comes from Dendrobates tinctorius, assembly GCF_039654945.1. Classification (NCBI taxonomy): domain Eukaryota; kingdom Metazoa; phylum Chordata; class Amphibia; order Anura; family Dendrobatidae; genus Dendrobates; species Dendrobates tinctorius. Next base: position 36,871,031 of record NW_027361829.1, read on the forward strand.
ACTTATTTGTTAAAAAAATCAAAATTTGGCAAAAATTTAGAAAATTTTGCAATTTTCAAACTTTTAAATTTTATGCCCTTAAATCAGAGAGTGATATCGCACAAAATAGTTAATAAATAACATTTCCCACATGTCTACTTTACATCTGCACAATTTTGGAAACATAATTTTTTTTTTTTAGGAAGTTATAAGGGTTAAAAGTTGACCAGCGATTTCTCATTTTTACGACAAAATTTGCAACACTATTTTTTTCAGGGACCACCTCACATTTGAAGTGAGTTTGGGGGGTCAATATGACAGAAAATACCCAAAATTGACACCATTCTAAAAACTACACCTCTCAATGTACTCAAAACCAAATTCAAGAAGTTTATTAACCCTTCAGGTGCTTCACATGAATGAATGGAATATGGAAGGAAAAAATAAACATTTAACTTTTTTTCACAAACATTTTATTTCAAAACCATTTTTTTTTATTTTCACAAGTGTAAAAAGAGAAAATGAACCACTAAATTTTTTGTGCAATTTCTCCCGAATACGCCAATACCCCGTATGTGGGGCTAAACCACTGTTTGAGCACACGGCAGAGCTCAGAACAGAAGGAGTGCCGTTTGACTTTTTCAATGCAGAATTGGCTGGAATTGAGATCGGATGCCATGTCACATTTGGAGAGCCCCTGATGTACCTAAACAGTGGAAACCCCCCACAAGTGACCCCATTTTGGAAATTAGACCCCCCCAGGGACATATCTAGATGTGTGGTGAGCACTTTGAACCCCCAAGTGTTTCACTAAAGTTTATAATGTAGAGCCGTGAAAATAAAAAAAAAATCATTTTTTTTCCACAAAAATGATCTTTTAGCCCCCAATTTTTATTTTCACAAGGGTAACAGGAGAAATTGGACCCTAAGAGTTGTTGTCCAATTTGTCCTGAGTACGCTGGTATGCCATATGTTGGAGAAAACTACTGTTTGGGCACACGGTGGGGCTCGGAAGGGAAGTAGTGACGTTCTGGAATGCAGACTTTGATGGAATGGTCTGCGGGTGTCATGTCGCGTTTGCAGAGCCCCTGATGTACCTAAACAGTGGCAACCCCCCACAAGTGACCCCATTTTGGAAACTAGACCCCCCAAGGAACTTATATAGATGTGTGGTGAGCACTTTGAACCCCCAAGTGTTTCAGTAAAGTTTATAATGTAGAGGCGTGAAAATAAAAAAAATCATTTTTTTTCCACAAAAATGATCTTTTAGCCCCCAATTTTTATTTTCACAAGGGTAACAGGAGAAATTGGACCCTAAGAGTTGTTGTCCAATTTGTCCTGAGTACGCTGGTACACCATATGTTGGAGAAAACTACTGTTTGGGCACACGGTGGGGCTCGGAAGGGAAGTAGTGACGTTCTGAAATGCAGACTTTGATGGAATGGTCTGTGGGTGTCATGTCGCGTTTGCAGAGCCCCTGATGTACCTAAACAGTGGAAACCCCACACAAGTGACCCCATTTTGGAAACTAGACCCCCCAAGGAACTTATCTAGATGTGTGGTGAGCACTTTGAACCCCCAAGTGTTTCAGTAAAGTTTATAATGTAGAGGCGTGAAAATAAAAAAATCATTTTTTTTCCCACAAAAATGATCTTTTAGCCCCCAATTTTTATTTTCACAAGGGTAACAGGAGAAATTGGACCCTAAGAGTTGTTGTCCAATTTGTCCTGAGTATGCTGGTATGCCATATGTTGGAGAAAACTACTGTTTGGGCACACGGTGGGGCTCGGAAGGGAAGTAGTGACGTTCTGAAATGCAGACTTTGATGGAATGGTCTGTGGGTGTCATGTCGCGTTTGCAGAGCCCCTGATGTACCTAAACAGTGGAAACCCCACACAAGTGACCCCATTTTGGAAACTAGACCCCCCAAGGAACTTATATAGATGTGTGGTGAGCACTTTGAACCCCCAAGTGTTTCAGTAAAGTTTATAATGTAGAGGCGTGAAAATAAAAAAAATCATTTTTTTTCCACAAAAATGATCTTTTAGCCCCCAATTTTTATTTTCACAAGGGTAACAGGAGAAATTGGACCCTAAGAGTTGTTGTCCAATTTGTCCTGAGTACGCTGGTACACCATATGTTGGAGAAAACTACTGTTTGGGCACACGGTGGGGCTGGGAAGGGAAGTAGTGACGTTCTGAAATGCAGACTTTGATGGAATGGTCTGTGGGTGTCATGTCGCGTTTGCAGAGCCCCTGATGTACCTAAACAGTGGAAACCCCACACAAGTGACCCCATTTTGGAAACTAGACCCCCCAAGGAACTTATCTAGATGTGTGGTGAGCACTTTGAACCCCCAAGTGTTTCAGTAAAGTTTATAATGTAGAGGCGTGAAAATAAAAAAATCATTTTTTTTTCCACAAAAATGATCTTTTAGCCCCCAATTTTTATTTTCACAAGGGTAACAGGAGAAATTGGACCCTAAGAGTTGTTGTCCAATTTGTCCTGAGTACGCTGGTATGCCATATGTTGGAGAAAACTACTGTTTGGGCACACGGTGGGGCTCGGAAGGGAAGTAGTGACGTTCTGAAATGCAGACTTTGATGGAATGGTCTGTGGGTGTCATGTCGCGTTTGCAGAGCCCCTGATGTACCTAAACAGTGGAAACCCCCCACAAGTGACCCCATTTTGGAAACTAGACCCCCCAAGGAACTTATATAGATGTGTGGTGAGCACTTTGAACCCCCAAGTGTTTCAGTAAAGTTTATAATGTAGAGGCGTGAAAATAAAAAAATCATTTTTTTTCCACAAAAATGATCTTTTAGCCCCCAATTTTTATTTTCACAAGGGTAACGGGAGAAATTGGACCCTAAGAGTTGTTGTCCAATTTGTCCTGAGTACGCTGGTACCCCATATGTGGGAGAAAACTACTGTTTGCGCACACGGTGGGGCTCGGAAGGGAAGTAGTGACGTTCTGAAATGCAGACTTTGATGGAATGGTCTGCGGGCGTCATATTGCATTTACAGAGCCCCTGATGTACCTAAACAGTGGAAACCCCCAATTCTAATTCTAACCCTAACCCCAACACACCCCTAACCCTAATCTCAGCCCTAACCATAACCCTAACCACAAACCTAACACCAACACACCCATAACCTTAATCCCAGCCCTAGCCCTAGCCCTAACCCTAGCCCTAGCCCTAGCCCTAACCCTAGCCCTAGCCCTAACCCTAGCCCTAGCCCTAACCCTAGCCCTAGCCCTAGCCCTAGCCGCTGCATTTTTTTTTTTTTTACTTTTTTTTTTTACTTTTTTTTTATTTTTGTCACAAGATCGCTGCCCTGCGATCTGACTCATAGTAACGCCACTTCACCTCCGATCATCTGTCAGTGTGAGATCAGAGGAGAAGCAGCGTTACTGTGCAACAAGATCGCTGCCTGGCACAGCTGTGCCAGGCAGCGATCAGCTGTGCCAGGCAGCGATCAGCTGTGCCAGGCAGCGATCTAGTCACACAATAACGCTGCTTCACCTCTGATCAGCTGTCAGTGTTAGATCAGAGGGAGAAGCCGCGTTACAATGAGGGAGATCACCGGGAAACAAGCAGCTTTCCCAGCGATCGCTCCCATTGGCTGCTGTGACGCTGACGTCATCGGGACCTGAACCAATTAGGTCTCGATGACGTCGGGGGTCCCAGCATGCATTGCGCACCGGGATCCCCGCGTTGGAAGGTATGTGGGGGTCCCGGGGGGCACAAAACCGCCGACAGTAGATAAACGTCGGCGCTGCACAAAGCCCAGCAAGCGCCAACGTTTATCTACTGTGGGCGGTCGTGAACAGGTTAACAAAAGCTCTAGAATAGATTAGATAACTATGTAAAATTATCAACTCATGTAGGTTTGCGTGCTCTGATGGTTCCTCTGTGCTACTGAGCAATTTATTAGCCATTAACAACTTTTCGTTGTCTGTAATGGTGGGATCAAAAAACGATAATCCCACCAACTCTGTATTCAAATACCACAAATGGTTCGAAAATTTGGTCAGGGCTATTTCTGCAATGTTGTTGTCACATTCTTTATAGTCTAACAGAGTATGCAAAATACCTAAATCTTAAAATACCTCAATTTGGATTTTTTCAAACTTTGAGCGACGAGCGGCACGGGTTATCGTCGTTTGATCGAGCTCAAATTTTGGTTCTCTCAATATCTGGAAAGGGGAATCGTTTTGTGGGGTCCAGATGAACAAGATTCTGACATTTTCCCCCCCCCCCATATGAGATCCGGTCACCCTACTGCACACTAACTGTACAGTTGAAATCGCTATCAGAAGAAGCACAGTTTTTTTTCTTTGTTGCCTAATGCTCTCCCTATTGAGAATCAGAGGCAGCAACCTGTCCCTATGCAAAGACAAGCAGCAGTAAGATGGCGGTCGGTGGTCAGGGCTTTTATAGCCACTGTGACCCCACACAAAGCAAGCCAATCACACGAATGCCCTTCTCTAAGATGGTGGTGACCGCTGCCGATGTCATCGCGTTGCCCACAGTGTGCGTCCTTGATGATTGGCTGAGAAAAGGCGCTGGAAGCATCATGGGAAATGCGACTTTGGCGCGTGGGTCGGCAACCTCATGGTCGACCTCACGCTATGGTTGAGTTTCGATCGGTGAAACCCTACTTTAGCGAAAGTCGGCGACTTATCAATTTGACCGACCCTCTTTCGCTCAACTCTAGTCCTCACCAATAACTTCTTCCTATTTGAAGATTCAACCTATCTACAGTTGAAAGGCACTGCAATGGGCTCGAACGTCACACCTCCTTATGCCAATGCATACATGGCACACTCTGTGGAGTCCCGTATCTACATAAACACTCTCTTCCGTACCCACGCCAGGGTATGGAAGAGATATATTGATGACATCTTGGCCTGGCCTCGATTTCACTATGACACAAGACCAAGACCAAATAAGTTTCCTAGACACACTGGTTATCAAAGACATCAGGGGTTATCTTACAACAGACATTTATTCCAAACCCACTGATAGAAATAGTCTATTACATTATGATAGTTTTCACCCCACCAATATGAAGAATTCCATTCCCAATTCCCAGATGAAACGGGTCAACAGAATCATCACAGACCCTCTTTTACAACAAACCCGCCTTGGGGACATGAGAACCAAGTTCTTACAGAGGGGCTATCCCCCACACACCTTAGCCCCACCTAGTATCACCAGTGAATCTGGAAGAAACAATGCCAGAAACCGCATACCATTTGTCCACTACTACCACCCATCGGCAAATCTCATCCACAAGGCTATACGGGAGAACTAGCATATTTTACATACCGCTCATCCCACGATTGATGGGTTCACACAACCTTTCTTACCCTGCTTCAGGAGACCACGGAACATACGGGACAAACTAGTTACAGCAGACATAGGCACCAACAAACCAATGGCTATACAACGTTTTCTGGGTACCCCCAAGATGGGGACTTTTCCATGCCTTAATTGCAATCAGTGCAACAATGTCATTAGGGGCAACATTATACACAAACCCCCAAACTGGCAACAGATATACCATCAATCATTACTTTAACCGTGATTCAAATTTTGTGGTGTATCTAATTAAATGCCATTGTGGCCTGATGTACGTGGGCGAAACCACGCAATGCATCAAGGACAGAATCTCGAAGCATAAATCCACCATTAGGTGCAAAAATCAGCTTCTACCTATTCCACACCACTTCATTTCTAATGGCCACAGCATATCACAACTACGCTTTCAAATAATCGAACATGTCCCCCAACCACGCAGAGGGAGCAACCAAATAGGTCTGCTTAAATATAGGGAGGCATTCTGGATCCATGAACTCAGGACCCTGACCCCATGCGGTCTTAATAGGGACTATGATTTGCAATCCTTCATTTAGGCATTGTCCTGATACCTGTCTCTGATTACTGTCCGTTCTTTATATGATTTTGCCCTCACTTATGAATGCTGTGTATACTCTGCTTTGACGCCGTGTAATCCTTTATTCAAGTATTGTCATAATATCTGTTTCAGATTTATACTTGTCCTAGTTACTGGTTTGAGACTTGCTCTTATTAATGAATGTTCTATATATTCTGTTCTGATATTGTTCTCCTTTTTCTGCAGAACCGCCAGTATTGAATACCATGAATCACGACTCTTCACTCTATTGCTCACCCCTGCCCAGCTTTGGATTCACAGGCTCCGTACTACTACTAATGTCTAGCCACGTAGTTACCATTTCACTATGGAACGCAACCCAGCCCACTTCCTGGCCTTGGAACGCACGCTATGGGCACTTCCGCTCTAACCTGTGAATGTGACATTCATAGTCGTCCACTTCCGGTACCCGTGCACAGCACACTGCGCGTGCACTCTGCTGTTATAAATAGACACAGTGCGCCCTCCACCCCACCTCACTGACAGGCAGCGGAAACCGCGTCACGAGACACACAGCAGCGCAGCTGCGCTTGGTAAGTGCACACCACCAGCATTCCTCTCCATAGCGCCAGCCATTACCTAATGTCCTTACATATTCATATCCACAGTATGGCCACTATTGTGGTCACTGACCATTAACAGCACTATCAAACCTGCATAATAAGGTCTGTACCACTTTCTATATACTTTCCTCACATGCCATCTCACTGAGGTCCTGTTTTTTATGCTCTCTTTCTACTACCACAGATTACCACTCTATTGCCACATTATATGTGATATTTTCACATGTACGCTTACATTTGTCCTAGGTGGGTCGACTTTCTTCCCCTTCTGAGACTAGATTTTTGCAATTTTGAATGTCTCCATATGGGTTATTTAATAATTGCTATATATTTGACCAATGTCCATTGCATTATTTTGTATATACTTTCATTTATGTATTTTCAGCACTTTTATTTTTTGTTTTCTTTTGTAGTACACTGATGAAGGTCTAGCAAGACCGAAACGTTTGTAACTAATGACTACTGTATGTGTTAAACACATTTGTTTCACATCAAAACCCTATGAGTTTGCTCAGTATTTGGTATATACTATAAAGTTTTGGGAACCTACTGACTGGCACCTCCATCACGGCTGTGTTAAAATTTCTCTATATATGACATATAAAAAACTCAACACCCAGTCATTAGGGTCTAAACCGCTGTCAAGGAAAGTGAGTACAGCCCTAAGTGAAAACAACCAAATTGTGCCCAATTAGCCATTTTCCCTCCCTGGTGTCATGTGACTCATTAATGTTCCAAGGTCTCGGGTGCGAATCAGGAGCAGGTGTGGTAAATTTAATATTATTGTTGTCACGCTCTCGCATACTGGTCACTGGAAGTTCATCATGTCACCACTTGACAAAGAATTCTCTGAGGATCTGAAAAAAATAATTGTTGCGCTGCATAAAGATGCCTAGGCAATAAAAGATTTCCAACACCCTGAAACTAAGCTTCAGTACGTTGGCCAAGACAATGCAGCAATTTAGCAAGACAGGTTCCACTCAGAATTGGCATCGTCATGGTCAACCAAAGAAGTTGAGTACACATTCTCAGCTTCATATCCAGAGGTTATCTTCTCAAATTAGACTTATAATTCCTGCCAGCATTGCTGCCGAGGTTACAGGGGTTTAGGTCAGCATGTCAATGCTCAGACCATACACCACAAACTGCACCAAATTGGTCTGCATGGCTGTCGTTCCAGAAACCTCTTCTAAAGATGATGAACCAGAAAGCCTGCAAAAACTTTGCTGAAGACAAGAAGATTAAGGACAGTGATTACTGCAACCATGTCCTGTGGTCTGATGAGACCATGCTAAACTGATTTGGTTCAGATGGTATTAAGCATGTATGGTGGCAACCAGATGAGTACAAAGACAAGCATGTCTTGCCAATCATCAAGCAAGGTGGTGCGAGTGTCATGGTTTGGAGTTGCATGAGTGCTCCCTGATTGTGGGGAGCTACAGTTCATTGGAGGAACCATGAATTCCAACAAGTACTGTGACATACTGAATTAGAGCATGATCCACTCTCTTTAGAAACTGGGCTGCAGGGCAGTGTTTCCACATGATAACGACACTAAACATTCCTACAAGATGACCACTCCCTTGCTAAAACAACTGAGGTAAAGGTGCTGGACTGGTCAAGCATGTTTCCAGACTAAACCCTATTGAGTATCTGTGGGGCATCCTCAAATGAAAGGTGGAGGAGCACAAGGTCTCTAACATCCATCAGCTCCATGATGTTGTCATGGAGGCACGGAAAAGGATTTCAGTGGCGACCTGTGAAGCTCTAGTGAACTCCATGCATAAGAGAGTTAAGGCAGTGCTTGAAAATAATGGTGGCCACCCCATATATTAACAATTTGGGTACAATTTGGCCATTTTTGCTTAGGAGTGTACTTAATTTTGTTTCCAGCAGCTTAGACATTAATAGCTTTATTGAGTAATTTAGAGGGTACATCAAACTTACACTTTTATACAAGCTGTTCTCTGACTACTTTACATTGTATTAAAGTGTCATATATTCAGTGTTGTCCATGAAAAGATATAATAAAATATTATAAAAAATGTGTGTGCTCAATTTTGTGATATACTGTAAATGGTAGGCAAGTGAGTGGTTGTTTATCAGTATTAATCACCTCTGCTGCCTCTGCCTTTGTCATAGGGGTCTGCAACATCCAACATTTAAAATTGCATCTTCATTTGTATTGTTTGTAAAAATAGGTGTCTATTTTTTAGATGTTTTTGAATTTTATGGACTTTTTCTGTGAGTGCTTTGAATTTTAGTGCATGGACTTGCAAGACAGTGAGGACCTTTGACATGGGTTGTGAGCTTGCACATTCTGGACAAAATATCGACTAATACTACATGTATGTTTTACATAGTTTCTTCATCATTTTTGTTGCACATTTTTCAATTTTTGCAGGGTGCGACTAGACCCCTTCAGTGTTGGTTTAGGGAATTAGGGTGTATATCCTTGTAGGGGGCACTTCAATAGTGCTAGGCAGACCGCCTAGTGGTATAAACATTTAACAAACCACGTTATTTTAGCTTTGTTGTTTTTATTTCACACCCCCAAAAAATATTTCATTTCTTTTCTCAATGGATTTGTATAAATTATGGGTGATAGAGTTGAGCGATTTGGGTCAGTCAGATTCAAAAGTCGCCGACTTTCGCCAAAGTCGGGTTTCGCTGAGTGAAACCCGACCATAGCGTGAAGTCAGCCATGCGGTCGCCGACCCGAGCGCCAAAGTCGTGTTTCCTATAATGCTTTCAGGTGCCTTTTCTCTGCCAATGAGCAAGGATGCACACTGTGGGCACTGCGATGACATGGGCAGCGGCCACCACTAGCTTAGAGAAGGGCATTGCAGTGATTGGCTTGCTTTGTGTGGCGTCACAGTGGCTATAAAAGCCCTGACCGCCGACTGCCATTTTACTTCTGCCGATGAGCGCTACCCCAAAGACACGGCCACAGAACGCTACCCCAAGGACACGGGGTTAGAGTCCCTCTAGGCACACTGAGCACGTGGCGTCGCTGCCACAAGCGCCGCTAAAGATGCTGGCAGTGGAGTGTGGAGCACATGGACTGAGGCATGCTGGATCACTGGTGAGGACCAATGTCTGACTCAAACCCTGACCTACCTACACCTAAGCCTGGGCGCTAGCAGGCTAGGCTGCACAACACATGCGTACCAAGGGTAGGGGTTTCATAATGAGTCAGTCACCAGATACATTCATACGTGCATACATCTCTCACACCTTATAGTCTGTATTACAGTCTATCCTAGCGCATGGGCGAGCGGCCATGCGAACCTTTTATAGCCACGGGCGTCCGGGACCTTCCTGGCTTCTCGGATGGGCCAATCTGAACACGAGCAGGACCTGAGCACGTGACCCTCGATCTCCAATGGGAGATCACTCCACGGGCATGCTCAGTGGCCCGACATGAGGACTTAGTCCCTGGAGAATCTCGCTGCTGAGCAGCATGCATTGTCATAGCTGTGCCAGAGGTGGCAGTAGCAAGCAAACCCATGGAGTTGGCCTGGGCAGAGCGCCGGGACCGACGAATCTGCTGAGCAGGCTCCACTGTGGCTGAAGAAGAATGGGAGACTGCTGGGTGCAAGGCTCTGGATTCCTGCTGTGCAGTGGCAGGAACTCGACGCCTAACACACCGTATTCAGCTGTCCGCTTCTGATACAGTACCGTACATCTGCTGTTTGGATTACGGTCAAATCCATACTGAGACAGCGTGTGTTTGTGAGTCCAGAAATAAATATATGGAGATTTACATTTTTTCATACACCGTATAGAGCTGTCTGCTTCTGATACAGTACTGTATATCTGCTGTTTGGATTACGGTCAAATGCATACTGAGACTGCGTGTGTGTGTGTGACTCCGGAAATAAATATATGGAGATTTACATTTTTACATATACCATATAGAGCTGTCCACTTCTGATACAGTACCGTATATCTGCTGGTTGAATTATGGTCAAATACATACTGGGAGCGCGTCTGTGACTAAGGAAATATATGCGGATATTTAAATTTTTCCTTACACTGTATACAGCTGTACGTTTCTGATACAGTACCGTATATCTGCTGGTTGGATTACGGTCAAATACATACTGGGAGAGCATCTGTGACTAAGGAAATATATACGGAGATTTAAATTTTTCACTACACCTTATACAGCTGTACACTCCTCATATAGTACCATATATCTGCTGGTATTTTTGTTACATTTTCCCAAACATGAGGAAGTATGGTGGAAGAGGCTACGGACGTGGGCGGGGGGGCAGCTGGTACTGATGGTGGTGGTGGTGCATCTGCTGGTTATGCCAAAAGCACAATAGCAGCTAAGGCCGGAGATGTTGAGCCTGCATCATCGTCTGGCTCAAGAAGACCTGTAAGGTTCCCTTTTCTGGCAGTAGGTAAACAGCGTTTAAAGCCGGAGCAACAGGAACAGGTTTTGGCTTGCATTGCCGAAACAGCCTCCAGCTCTATTGCCTCCTCTTCTGAACTTTCAAAAACAGCTAGCACTCAGTCATCAGTGCAGGCTTCTGGTCAGGAACAACACCTTTCCTTGTGTCCTTCACCCCCACCAAAAGTGAAGGATGCGGTAGGCCACACTTCAGATTACTCCATGTGAAAAACATAACATGCCTGGGTTATCAAGTCAAATCCCCAGTCCAATATGAATATGACATGGAGTGCACTGATGCACAGCCACTGCTAGATGATTCTGCTGGTACATTGACCCAGAGCACTACATTGCCCTCGCAGTCTACTGAGCTAGAATCTGACCCTGATGAAACTCAGGTGCCCCTTCTCGCATACTATACCACCTTACACGGTGACACAGAAGAAGGTGCAGATGAAATTGAAGAGTAGGTGATGGATGACCCAGTTGTTGACCCGGATTGGCATCCATTGGGGGAAGAGGGTGCCGCTGTCAACAGCTCAGAAAAGGAGAAGGATCCGCAGCAGGCATCGTCATCGCAGCAGCGGTTATCTGGCATGCCCGAAGCTGTCCAAAAATGTGGTAAAAAAACAAAAAGAGTTGCAGGACAGCTTGGCCAGACGGTCATAATAGCACAGCGTGCAAGCCCTGAAAATTTATACCATAGTAGGAAGAGTGCAGTGTGGCACTTTTTTGACCAAAATCCTATTGATGAGGCAAAGGTTATCTGTAAGAAGTGCGGAAGGACCTTTAGCCAAGGGAAAAAGCTCCGAAATTTGAATACCAGTTGCATGCTTAGACATTTAACCACCATGCACTTGCAAGCGTGGATGGACCACAAAAGCTCAGGTAGCACATGTGCACCTGTTCCGACTGAAGGTAGCCAGCAACACTCCATCACTTCCCCCACTGAAAGGCCACTGGTAAGCACACCACCAGCAAGAAATGTTGAAGTGTCGTCACAAGGCCAAAGCAGTCAGGGAATTACAAGGTTTTTGCAACGAAAGACTCAATCTAGGCCATCACCACCACCACCATCTCCATCACCAACCCCCTGTCAGTCCATCAGGTCCACCGCTAGTTCCCCCATATGCAGCTCTCAAGTCCAGCTCACCCTAGCAGACACTCTGAGTAGGACAAGAAAGTACTCATCCTCTCATCCGTGTACACTGCCCTTCTGTTTGGCTGAAAGTGAAGCATTCTGAGAGCTCATGGCCTGCGCTAAAGAGGAAAAAGCAAGGAAAGTACCCCTGCAAACAAAGCGCACACTGCACCAAATATAATAAGACTGAAACAAGTAATTTATTGATACAAAAGAGTTATACACAATAAAAATATGATAAAATCACAATTATGGCATCCAAAATATACATGATACATATTAACACAGAATATTATCCACGTATGCAGTTCTAATGTGTGTATATAATCTGACCACACTGTGGCGATATGGCAATCACTCTCCCTATTCCTAGACTCATGAGGACCATATAACCCTGAACCAAAACACAGCCCCTAGGTGGAGTGAAGCAACCAATGCAACCATCCATATAATGAGGCTTTAATACTAGGACCCTGATAAGCCCAAATAACAAGAAAGAGAGGAAAAAGGTTTGACCTTCTAAATATCAATAGTGCCGAAGCATACAATGAGGCCAAACAGTATCAAACACCACAATAAGAAATCAATAGCCACAATAAAAGTGCAGATGTATGGATGCCATACGCAGGACCATTACCCCACGCGTATCGCCGTAACCCGTATGGCTTCGTCAGTGTCACATCCGCCATGTCTGTTTTGCCTCATGACCCCTGGAGTGGTGTGCGCGCACATCTCATGTCTGCTATCCTGGATGTTCCCTAGAGCAGTGTGCGCACTCACCTCATGACTGTTGGGCTGCAAGATGCCTGCATTTCTGCTCTGCCTTCTGTGATCATCTCTGCATGTCTGGAACCCCTGATCATGTGACCTTTCCTAGGCTCAAGCGCTGTCTGGTTCTGCAATCATCTCTGCATGTCTGGAACCCTGATCATGTGACCTTTCCTAGGTTCCAGTACTGTCTGGTTCTGCAATCATCTCTGCATGTCTGGAATCCCTGGTCATGTGACTGCTCTCTGTGATCCTGGAGGATCTGAACTGGAAGTTCTCCCCTGGTCCTGACCCGGAAGTACTGGTGCTATGGTGCTATATCAGACCGCCCCTCCCTATGGCCCAGGCCTGATTATTGTGTTGCTTCCCTGCATGGCTGCTTGGTCTGCTCGGTCGCTCCCTCTATTCTGTGCCCGTGCACTCTGCCCTGTCGTGCGTCTCTGCACATGCTCTGTGCTCGTACTCTGTCTCTTGTCCCGTGCCTTGTCTTATGTTTGTCTCTTGTGCCATGTTTGTCCTTGCCTTGCTTTGCCTTGTAGTACTTCCGCTGTTCTCTGCTTTGGCCCGGCTCTGGGCTTCTGCCTACACTCCACTGCTAGACTCTGTCCTCTGGTGCTCTCTAGCACACTCCCTGACTAGTCCCAAGGCTGCCTTGGCCCGGCTCTGGGCTTCGGCTTACGCTCCGCTGCTAGTTCTATGTCTCGTTTCCAAGTCTAGTCCCAAGGTGTTCCCTTGGCCCGGCTCTGGGCTTCGGCCTACGCTCCGCTGCTAGACTCTGTCCTCGCTCTGACCTGGCTCTGTTTCTGCCTATGTCCCGCTCCATTTTCCGTACCCTGTTTTGCCTTGTTTCTCGCCTAGCCTTACCTTGTCTTGCCTTGTCTGTTGAACTAAGAACCCTGGCGTGTCCCCTACACACACACCTTGCCTTGCACCTTACTTTGAACCCTGGCGTGTCCCCTACATATGCACCCTGCCTTGCACCTAGCCTTGAACCTCGGCGTGTTCCCTAACACACATCATGCCTTGAGATCTGTTGTGCCTCCCTGCCTGAACCCTGGTTTGCCTGCCGGATGTCCGGAACCTGCCGATCGCTGCCAGAGATCGTAAGCCTGATGACTGCGGCCTGATGTCCGGAGCTGATGTCCACAGCCTGATGCCCTGATCATGTTGATTGTTGCCAGCTGTCCGGAGTCCGATGCCATTGAGCCTTCGCCTGTACCCAGGCGTGCCACCTGGCACGTACCATGCTATGGACCTTGGCGTGCCCACGCACGCACCTTGCACGTTTTGCTTGTTCTCACGTTTGCAATGAATGTGATTCTGAAGTTATCCTAATGAAGATACCTTGCACCTACGTCTTGTCTTATCTTGCTTCTTGTTCATCCTCGTAGTCAGACACTTGAACTTAGTGTCCCGCTGAGCCGGCCGTCTGTTCCCAGCAGTCGTGGTGGCTCACCCCCTTGGTCTTGCCACTGACACTCCCTGTATAGGGGGTGGATTCTCACAAGGTAAGCTCGCCCTCAGTGGGTGGGTGCCATGACCCAGAGGGTCCACTCAAAAAATGGTCTCAGCAGAAGCTGAGTCCGTCACAGTCAGGGGAAGTGACAGAAAAGTGATCCAGGGGGCTTTAAATACCTTGCAAAAGTCCGTAAGGGCGTTACCGTGCACTGTGGAAAAACCCCCTCTGTGAAACAACCAGAGCAGGTAATGTGTAACCGGCGTCCCGGTCACGTGAACAAGATCCATGGCAGCCACGCATGCGCTGTGTAGGCCATTATTAAACATGAGCTGGCGGTCTCGTCGCAACCCACATGTGCCATAGGAGCATGCAATGAATCCAGAACGTCAGCTCCACTGCGCCTGCGTCCAGTGGAACGCAGGTCAGCGTGCTTGTGTCGCACTGAACCTGTGCGCCTGCGTCCAGTGGAGCACAGGCTAAAATTTTTGAGGCGCACTAAAGCAGCGTATATATTGCTATCACCAGCGCGAGTTACCGCTGGTACATAAACAAATGCACGCGCCGCTCCCGGGAGCACGGAAACATACAAAAAACAGACATACATAAACACAGAACAATACAAATATACAAGGGGGAGGACCACAGCACAAGACAAAACAATATGAAGATCTTCACCTATAGGATGATACCATGATCGGTGATAAGGAGAATCATTGAGACGGCAACCCCCAATGATTAGTCTGAAATTCATTTTGCCTCTGGTATAATACCAGAAATATCAGGATGTGGAAAAATTTTGTAAATACCAAAAAGGCTATTTGTATCAAAAGCTAGGATGAAAAAGAATAGGGGAAGGGAAAAGTGGGGAAAGGGGGAAGGGTATAGAATAGTACCCAATGATAATAAGGCTGTAAGAGAGAGATCATAATACTTACGGTATATATAAATGAAGGATATGGGTCGCCCTCCCAGGGCTGTGGGGTACTCGGTACCGGGCCGGTGTCAGCGAGATGTGTCACAGTAGCAGTGACCCAGTCCGTGGCCCTGGGCGCCCAATTAACAGGAGAAGTTAAATGGTGGAATGTAGTTAATGGAATAGTTCGTGACGCCACCTGTGGTGTTCGGCAAGTGAGATGTTAAGCCGACGCTGCTTGCAGATGCAATGGGACTGATGGTATGGTGCAGGAAAGATGTAAAAGCTCCCCACAGGTGAAGCTGTAGTCCCAGGGCAGTGTAGATGTGGTTGGCATGGGGATGTAGCAGTGCCAGAAGGGTAGGAAGCAGACAAAGACACAGCGGGGTGCAATTTCTGTACATTTACTTGATAAATGCAGTCCAGGGTCCTGATTACAGATGGTACCGGAGCATGCTAGCCTGGAAGCAGCTCAGGGATTCTCTCTCAGCAGATGGGCTCTGCAGTCTCCTTCTTAGCTCTTATTTGAGTGAGGTACTCCTAGTACTGAGTTACACTGAAGTTCCTCCTAATTCTCTTGTACTAGCACTCCTCGTATGGCAGGCAGCTGTAGCCGCTATTCCTCTCTTGGCTCACTCTGTGCTGTCGTGCCTCCGAGTCTTAGATGGGAGTAGGGCATTTACAGCCTCCTACTCCTCTGGTGTCTGCTGCAGGACCATTAGTATCCGTACAACCGTGGAGACCAGGCTCCAGTTCATGCGCTCTCGCTGTGAGGGAGCTCTCTTTTCTCAGCTCAACCTCCAGCTTCTCTCCACATGTCTGCACACGTGGACCCCCTCACACTAACTGACCACTCATTCCTCTTGGCCCTCAGAGAGCACTCCTCCCTTCAATTCTGGTTCAGAGTCCCCCCTGCTGGCCGGGAGTGGAACTGTGTTGCATGTATAGGTTAACTGCAAGAGAGACCCTTCACTGCTTCCAAGCCTGGCATTACCCTCCCTGGAGGAAGGCAAAGCCACTGTGGCGGCCATACTCCTGGGGGCACCACATTCCCCCCTAGAGCAAGTCAGCACTCCTGGGCTGAACAAAACATGAAAACATATGAACATATAACAAATATAATTGTACAAGATTTTGAAAAATGAAAAATGTACAAAAACCACATGCTCCAAAAACAGTTTTATGATGACAAGTCCAAGCATCAATGTCCATGGTCCATTCCTGGGCAAATGGTGAACTATATACAAGTTGATGACCACACAAGTCCTGTGGTACAATGTCCATAAAACAAAACTGGCAAATTCCAAAGGCAACTCTTACAGATTACCTGTAGGCACAAAACTTGAAAACAGTTACATATATACACAATTTCAACATTTACATTTGCTTTGCTATATATGATATCTGATGGGTGGTATACCTTGTGTAGTATGGGTAGACCTGCGTAATACTGGTGTAGTGTGTAATGTACTGGATACACTACTGGTGGTTCTGCATGGCACAGGGATTCTAGATTGTCTGCGAACCCCTAGACTAGACTCACCATGGGTATAACAGATTCACCATTGGCAGGGCAAGGGTTCTCTGGCTCCACTGCTGGTATGGCATCTGCTACTTGAACTTCTTGATTTTCAGAGATCTCAGGAGTCACTTCTTCCTGTGCTACCAATTGGGGAAATGTTAACACTGGCACAACTATTGCATCATTTACTTTAGTCCAATTCGCAGGGAATTCTCCAAGTATGGTGCTGACCTTTTCTTCTTCTGTGAGTTGGATGTTATCTTGTTCTTCCATTCTTTCTTTTAACTGATCAGGGCATAATTTCAAATGATCTCTTGATATTGCTGTGGATGTCTCTCCTCCATCTTTACTAATAAGGCACACCTTGGTATTGTGAAAGTTTGAGGGTAGAATGGTGTAGGGTTCAGCTTCCCATTGATCATCCAGCTTATGCAGTCTTCTTTTCCTTTTGAGGACTTGTTCTCCTGGTTACAAGGGAACTGCAGGTGCATGCTGATTGTAGTTCCTTTCTTGCTTTTGTCTTGCCTGAGCTAAACTATTTTCCACACATTCTTGTACACTTCTGTACTGTTGCTGCCTCTCTGTATCCCAGTGAGCATCTGGTGAGGTTGCTTCAGGTGTCAGGACTCCCATGTCCAAATCAATAGGCAGTTTACCAAGCCTCGCTCTCATTAGGTATGCTGTTGTGCAGTTGGTGGAATTCACAGGAATGTGGTTGTAGAGGTCTACCAGATCTGGCAACTTTACTGGCCACAGATTCCTCTCCTCCAAAGGCAAGGTCTTCAGCAGGTTGGTCACTACCTGGTTCATCTTCTCACACATTCCATTGGTCTGTGGGTGATACGGTGTTGTCCGGATCTTCTTACAACCATACAAATTACAGAATTCCTGGAACACTTCTGCCTCAAAGGCGGGACCTTGATCTGTAAGCACTTGCTCAGGATATCCATGTGGTCCACAGAAGTGCTGTTGGAATGCTCTGGCTGCTGTCCTGGCTGTTTGATCTTTGACAGGCACAACTGCCAGGAATCTTGAGTAGTGGTCCACAATGGTAAGAGCATAGATGTAGCCTGACCGGCTTGGAACCAGCTTCACATGGTCCTGGGCTACCAACTCAAGTGGCTGCTTGGTGATGATTGGCTGTAGAGGAGCTTTCTGGCTGTTTCGATCCTTTCTGCGCAGGTTACATTGTCCACACTCCCGGCACCACCTCTCAATGGCTTTCCTCATACCAGCCCAGTAGAACCTCTCCTGGAGCAATACTTCCAACTTCTTCCATCCGAAGTGTCCAGCTCCATTGTGGTATGCTTCCAGGACCATTGATGCCTCTCTCTTTGGGACTATCACCTGCCAAACCAGCTCATGAGTGCGGGCATTGATACTCCTCTGACACAGCTTTCCTGCATAGATGAACAGCCGGCCTCTCTCCTTCCATAACTGCTGGGTTTCTTCAGGAGCATTCGACTCTTGGCCTGAGTCAGCTTGTGACAGTAGCTCCTTCACCAGGCGGACTGCGGGGTCATTATCCTGAGTTTCTGCCCAGTCATGATGGGGCAATGGATTTAGGGTGACTTTTTTCAAGCTCGACCTTCTGTTTCTCACTCCCTGGGCACGTTGAGCCGCAAGTGGCCGGTGGAAGGGAGGTAACTCTATTTCTTCAAGAGCCTCAGGGTCTTCTCCTGCATCTGGCAGATTAGGCATCCTGGACAGCGCATTAGCATTGGCATTCTTGTGCCACGCCCAGTACTTGATGGTAAACTCATAGTTATATAGCCGAGCCATCCATCGCTGTTCCAGTGCACCTAGTTTTGCAGTGTACAAGTAAGTCAACGGGTTGATGTCCGTGAAGATGGTAAACTTGGCTGAAGCTAGGTAATGCTTGAATCTTTCAGTCACAGCCCAGACTATGGCGAGGAACTCCAGCTTGAAGGAACTGTAGTTGTCAGGGTTCCTTTCAGTGGGACGAAGCTTCCTGCTGGCGTAGGAGATCACTTTCTCTGCCATTCTGTACCTGTGACAGTACTGCTCCAAGTCCCACGTTGCTGGCATCAGTATACAATACAAAGGGTTTGTCATAATCTGGGTAGGCCCGAACTTCATCTCCTGTGAGAACCATCTTCAGTCTGCTGAAGGACCTCTCCAACTCCTCAGTCCATTCAAATGTGGAATTCTTCTGTTTGGCTTTCTTGGACTGCCCCACCAGAAGATTTTGCATAGGAGCGGCTATTTCAGTGAAGCCTTTGATGAACCTTCGGTAGTAGCCTACCAACCCGAGGAATTGGCGTACTTCATGGAGGTTGCTGGGCTTTGGCCAGTCCCGGATGACTGTGACTTTGTCAGGATCTGGTGCCACACCTTCTGCACTCACTACATGACCGAGGTACTGTACCTTGGGCTTCAGGAGTTGGCATTTGGAAGGCTTCACCTTTAGACCAAAATTGGACAAGGCTTCAAACACTTCAGCCAGGTGCTCCAGATGGTCTTCATAAGTCTTGGAGAAAACAATGACATCATCAAGGTACAACAGGACTGTTTCGAAGTTCATGTGTCCCAGGCAGCACTCCATCAGCCATTGAAATGTTCCTGGGCAGTGCAGAGCCCAAATGGCATATAATTGAACTCACAGAAACCCATTGGAGTGGTAAATGCTGTTTTCTCCTTGTCTGCCTCTGCCACAGGAACCTGCCAATACCCACTAGTGAGATCTAAGGTGGAAAAGTAGTTAGCAGTTTTAAGTGCAGCTAATGACCCTTCAATTCTGGGTAATGGGTAGTCATCTTTATGTGTAATGCTGTTAATTTTCCTGTAATCAACACACATTCTCATGGTAGAATACTTTTTCTTTACAAAAACTTTTGGAGCTGCCCAGGGGCTACAACTATCTCTGATAACCCCTGCTTCCTTCATGTCTCTCAACATCCCTTTTGCAGATTGTTATTGTGTTGGGGGTATAGGCCAGTACCTTTCTTTTTTGGGTGGATGATCTCCAGTGGGGATATGATGTTGAACCCCTTTTGCCTGCCCAAAATCTAGTGGGTGTTTACTGAATACCTGCTCATATTCTTGTGTCACTCTGTAAACCCCATTTTTCTGGTAAGAAGGTGTAGAGTCAGTCCCCACCTGCAGTTGCTGGCACCACTCCTCCATCTGCTTCACAGAGCCATTGTCCTCCACCTGATCGGATGAGACCAAGGGCTCTGCTGCCTGCAAAGAGTTGTTATTAACAGTGAGCAGCTTAGCAACTGTGGCGTACCGAGGTATTGTGGCCTCCTCCTCCCCACAATTCAAAAGGTGTACAGGTACTCTCCCGTTACGTACATCAACCACCCCTCTGGCTGTCAGGACAGTGGGCCTGCTATCAGAATATACTGGTTCTACCAATGCCTGGTAATCCTTCCCTCTGAGGCCTATGGCTGCCCGACACCAAATCAACATTTCACATCTGGGGGGTATTGCAATGGGGAAAGCATCACTCACTCTGACACTACCAATTTCTCCGCCAGAGAGTTCTACCTGTTGTCTTTGCACCAGGGCCTTGATCTCCTTCTGCAGGACTCGTTGTTCACTGGAACCAGCAGTCTCAGCCACCTGTTGCAACAAGACAATTTTCAATTACATTTGTACCAAGAGTCATCATGGGATTACATTCTCGTCGATCAATATCCACAACTATCAGACCTGGAGATTTTAACTCCACCCTCCACACTTTAACAGTAATTTCTTTACATCCCACTTGTGGTAAAGACTGACCATTACTGGCAACTACTGTTACTTCATCAGTTGGGCCACGGGTGAGTTCAGAGTTAGCCCATTACCGCTTGTACAGGATATAGGGCATAGTGGTCACCTGGGAGCCAGTGTCCAGCCAAGCATTCATGGGGATGCCGTTAATCACCACAGGAAGGACCGGTCTTCCTCCAACATACTTGGCTCGCCAGTTCCTTGGGCCTTGTGGTCCTACTCCTGGGGGTTGGCCCTCTGCCCCAGGGGTTGCTCGTTTAAAGGACAAAATCTTGCAAGACGACCTGCCTTGTAGCAGCGACGACAGATGGGACGTCCGTTCTTGTCATAGCGGTCGTTGTTCCTTCCTCAGAGTGGCGGGGTTCTCCTCTTCCGGAGCCACGGGACATCCTCTGGCCTGGAAGCAAGCTGGATCTTCTCTTTGGAGGACACCTGCAAAGACTGCACGGTTTTAGTAAGTGCAGCCATACCTCTGGTCAACTCCTGGACCTGAAGACGCAGCTCCTCAGTTGGATCTTTATCCAGAGTCTGTGCATCAGCCTCCACAGGGGTGGAAGGAAAACATGTTGCTTCCTGATGGTAGGTGATCGCTGGACGCCTAGGGGGCGCTGGATGGCTGTCAGCTGATTCCTGCAGAACCCGAATAGCCCTGTCCTTAAAATCAGCAAAGTCCAGAACAGGGTTTTGCAGGGTTATGATTCGCAACTGTCCCCTGTGGGTGCTGGATAGGAGTTCTTCAATTAACTGCTCCTTTACCAGTTTATCTTCCTCTTTCACACTGTCAGGATCATCTTGCTTAACTGCTCGCAGCGCCTCCTGCAGGTTAAGAGCATAGTCACATATACTGTCCTGTGCTTTCTGTTTACATCCAAAGAATCGCATCTTGATTTCAGCTGCAGGGCGGGCGTCAAAGGTGCTCCTCAGCTTGGCTAGAATCTTTTTAACAGTCTTTGTCAGTGTCCTGCCAGGCTTTCACCTCTCTCTGTGCTGCACCCGTTAGCTGTCCAATAAGGATGTTCACTTTCTGGCTTTCAGACAGAGGGTATACTTTAAACAAACCGCACAGTCTCTTTTTAAATTCACTCAGGGTATATGACTCACCCGAGTACTGCGATAGCCAGGCCGCTCCCTTAAGGTAGGGCATAGACAGCGGCATTATGGGGACAGCTGTGGCGGGCGCTACTCCTTGCGGCCCTGAGGGGTTGGTGGCAGCGTCCATCGCTGCTTGGTACAGACATTATCTTCCCCCTGTGAGAATCATGTGGGAATAGTGGATGAGGGCAGGTATATCTCACCCAGATTCCTTTCCTATGTGGCCTAGTCTGGTCAGTATCGCACCTGCTTGCTAATGAATAATGGGAGGTGGATATAAAAGGATGCCAGGTGGTTGTGTGAGTGTCTCAGCCTGGGAACACAGAGAGTCTGTCTGTGTGAGAGACACACGTGAGTGAAAGCAGTGCCCACTGCAATTGTGGTTTGGCTGGACGGGAGAAGCCCGCCAGTTGGTAGTTAGGTTGTCCATTGTTTAGCTAGTGCCGGACAGGCAAGGATTTGTTTTATGTTTTATTTCCTTTTTGCATTGCTTTCACCTTTAATAAACCTGACCCAGGGTCAGTTACACCTGAATCCCAGCTCTGCGCCTGAGTTTCATGCTGAACGCACGTGACCTTTGACCCCAGCAAAGCCGATCCCGGAGTGTTTTATCACATTGTGGTGGAGAACGCGGGCAGCACGTTGCAAGCATGAGCATGGAGGACGTGATGAAAGCGCTGGTACAGTCCACCGCCGTCCAGCAAGAAGCTAATCGGGTGATGATGGCCCAGCTGAAGGAGTTGGTGGACATGACAACTACCGATCGTTCGCTTCTCCAGCAGATGGCGCAGCGCCTGGCAAGCTTACCTGAGGTAACCTGGAAGCAGAGTCGAGAGTGATTCACGTGAGTTGGTACTGGCAGAAGATGACGACCGAAGATGACATCGAGGCATACCTGACCACGTTTGAACGGACGGCGGTGTGAGAAAAATGGCCGAAGGCACGATGGGCCGGCCTGATTGCCCCGTTTCTTTCCGGTGAGGCCCAAAAGGCGTATTATGACTTGGAACCTGAAGCTGCGCAGGACTTTGACAAATTGAAAGCCGAGATCTTGGCCCGGCTGGGAGTGACGACCGCTGTCCGTGCACAGAGAGTGCATCAATGGACTTATCAGCCGGATAAACCCCCGCGGTCACAGATGTTCGACCTGATCCACGTGACGAAGAAGTGGCTACAACCCGAGGTGTTGACAGTGCCAGAGATAATCCAGAGAGTCGTCATGGACAAGTACCTGAGAGCTCTACCGCCAGCCCTGAGGAAGTGGGTAAGCCATGGAAATCCTACGACGGCAGATCAACTGGTGGATCTGGTTGAACGTTACTCCGTGGCGGAAGGACTCCGAGACAACGCTACCCCACCTCGTTCTTCATCATCTCCATGTGGAACCGGTAAGACTGTTCCAGGGAGTAGGGGAGATGGAAAAATCCCTAAGACAGTGGGGGAGGAAAACGGGACTGCCCGCACTGCGAGGCCGAGAGTAACGAACTATGGTCTAAGCAAGGGGCCCGTTAGGTGTTTCCGCTGCCAAGAGATGGGACATATTGCTGCGAACTGTCCGGTCACTACTGAACCCATGCAGTGCGACGTCCCAGACTCTAAAAACTGCATGTCTATGGTTGCACGGGTAGTGAGTGTGAATGCCGGTCAAAAGGATGTGGAAAAACACTTGTGTGATTTAACTGTTGATGGCAAAAATGTGGTGGCATTGTTAGACTCGGGAAGTGTGGTGACTCTGGTGAAGGCCAGTCTGGTGTCAGCCCCGACTGGACCATCAGACAAATTTTCTGTAACGTGTGTGCATGAAGACACCTGTTCGTACCTCACCACGGTCATATGTATTACTACTTCCTAGTCTGTGCAACATAAAGTGGGACTCGTCCCAGCGTTATTGCATGATGTTATTCTGGGCCGGGATTTTCCCCACTTCTGGCAATTGTGGGAGAATCAGTTGATGCCCTCGGGTAATAGTGTACATGGTTCTTTTCCCAGGGCGCGTGTGGGTCCCGAACCCCTGGAAGAGGTCTCCCCGGAAGACTCGGGGGAAGAGTCTGCGGGAAATGACCAGCAGTTCCCGTTTTCAGTCATGGCGGGTGATACGGAGGAGACCGGGGAAGAGGAGGAGGCCGACAGCCGTCCACCTCCCCGTTTGCCGGATTTAGAAGTTCAGAAAGATGACTTCCAAAGCGAGCAAATAAAGGATCCTACCCTTTCTCAGGCTAGGACAAATGTAAAAGTGATAAATGGGGTACCCGTAGAACCTGGCTCTAGGCTGGCCTATCTTTACATGGTTCTGGAGAATGATTTACTCTATCAGATAGAGAAACAGGGGGAAGATACGGTGCAACTATTAGTCGTGCCAAAACCCTACCGGCGGCAGGTGCTGGACCTGGCCCACGGACATGTGATGGGAGGTCACCTGGGAGTCCAGAAAACCACCGAAAGGATATTACACTGTTTTGTTTGGCCAGGCATGCATCACGATATTCGTGTTTATTGTGAGTCTTGTCCTGACCGCCAAGCCTCTGCACCTAAGCCCCGGTTCTGTAGCCCTTTGGTACCCCTACCTATTATTGAAGTCCCGTTTGAGAGGATTGGGATGGATTTAGTTGGGCCCCTTCCACGGTCTGCACGAGGACACCAACATATCCTGGTCATCTTGGATTATGCCACTCGTTACCCGGAGGCCATCCCTTTGTGTAACACGGCCACCAAGACGATTGCCAAGGAACTGGTGCATGTGTTTAGTCGGGTCGGTATACCAAAACAGATACTCACCGACCAGGGGACCCCCTTTATGTCCAGGGTAATGAAGGAGCTCTGCCGATTGTTACAAATTGAACCGTTACGCACATCCGTATATCACCCGCAAACAGACGGGTTGGTCGAACGGTTCAATAAAACTCTGAAGCAGATGCTGAGAAAGGTGATAGACAAGGATGGGAAGAACTGGGACTATTTACTTCAGTATTTGCTTTTTGCCATCAGGGAAGTACCCCAGTCTTCCACGGGATTCTCGCCTTTCGAGTTATTGTACGCCCGATGTCCTCGCGGACTGTTAGACGTTGCAAAAGAAACCTGGGAGGGTCAGGTCACTCCGTTTAAAACAGTGATAGATCACGTCACACAAATGCAGGACCGTATTGCGGCTGTTATGCCTATCGTCAAAGAACATATGATACAGGCTCAAGGAGCCCAAAAACGAATCTATGATAGGGGCGCCAAGATCCGTACGTTTGCACCCGGAGATAGGGTGTTGATCCTGGTCCCCACGGTGGACAGTAAGTTCCTGGCAAAGTGGCAGGGCCCCTTTGAGATTAAGGAAAGAGTTGGTGAAGTAAACTACAAAGTATACCAGGCAGGTAAACGGAAACCTGAACAGATTTATCATGTAAATCTGATAAAACCCTGGAAAGATCGGTCTGCCTTGTCAGCGGAGCTGGCCCGTCCCGTCTGCTCGCATACCGTACCAGAGGTACGGATGGCAGAGACTCTCTCGGAGCGGCAAAAGACTGAGGTCAGACAGTTTCTACTTTACAACCAAAAGTTTTTCTCAGAAAAACCTGGGCAGACTACGCTAATGAAACATGACATCGTAACGGAACCTGGTGTCACAGTTCACGTAAAGCCCTACAGAATCCCGAAAGCACGCCGTGAAGCCGTTTCCCGAGAAGTGAAGGCAATGTTAGAGTTAGACGTCATTGAGGAATCGCACAGTGCTTGGTCCAGCCCGATTGTGCTAATTCCTAAACCGGACGGCACCATCCGGTTCTGCAATGACTTCAGGAAACTGAATGCGGTCTCAAAATTTGATGCCTACCCTATGCCCCGGGTCGACGAGTTAATAGATCGGTTAGAAGAAGCCCGGTATTTGGGGTATGTAATTGGGAGGGGTGTTGTTAAACCCCAGGTTGATAAGATTCAGGCGGATCAGGACTGGCCACAACCTGTCAACAAGAAGCAGGTGCAAGCCTTCCTGGGGATCGCCGGCTATTATCGCCGGTTCATACCCAATTTTGCAGCCATCGCTACCCCCTGACAGATCTTACAAAAGGGAAAGACTCCGTCATGATTAAATGGAGTTTAGCAGCTGAAGAAGCCTTCCATAGCCTAAAACGGGCACTTTGCTCTCAGCCCGTACTGGTGACTCCGGACTTCCGCAGCGAGTTTGTGGTACAAACGGATGCCTCTGATACTGGTATCGGGGCAGTACTCTCACAAGTGAGGGACGGAGTGGAACACCCAGTCCTCTATCTCAGCAGGAAGCTGAATAAACACGAGCAAAGGTATGCAGTTGTAGAAAAAGAGTGCCTCGCCATTAAGTGGGCTCTAGAGGCCCTCAAATATTACCTGGTGGGCCGAAAGTTCAGGCTGATCACTGACCATGCCCCTCTCAAGTGGATGCACTTGAACAAGGAACGGAATAGCCGGGAGACCCGGTGGTTCCTTGCCCTGCAGGCCTACACTTTTGCGGTGGAGCACCGCCCAGGGGTACAGATGGGGAATGCAGATGCCCTGTCCCGAGTGCACTGTTTGGCGGGTGTCATTGCTCGACCAGAGTGGTCTGAGCAGAGGGGGGGGATATGTGAGAATCATGTGGGAATAGTGGATGAGGGCAGGTATATCTCGCCCAGATTCCTTTCCTATGTGGCCTAGTCTGGTAAGTATCGCACCTGCTTGCTAATGAATAATGGGAGGTGGATATAAAAGGATGCCAGGTGGTTGTGTGAGTGTCTCAGCCTGGGAACACAGAGAGTCTGTCTGTGTGAGAGACACACATGAGTGAAAGCAGTGCCCACTGCAATTGTGGTTTGGCTGGACGGGAGAAGCCCGCCAGTTGGTAGTTAGGTTGTCCATTGTTTAGCTAGTGCCGGACAGGCAAGGATTTGTTTTATGTTTTATTTCCTTTTTGCATTGCTTTCACCTTTAATAAACCTGACCCAGGGTCAGTTACACCCGAATCCCAGCTCTGCGCCTGAGTTTCATGCTGAACGCACGTGACCTTTGACCCCAGCAAAGCCGATCCCGGAGTGTTTTATCACACCCCCTAGTTAGCGTTAGCCAGGGCTGGGGGTTGTGTGAGCTTACCGGCGGCCGCTTCACAGGCCAGATGCTCCAGGCTGTAGGCCTCAGCTCCTCCCACTTCTCGCGCACTGTCCTCCTTCCCGCGCAGCACTTCACTTCTTCGCGCTCTGCGACAGGCTCCGCCCACAAAGGCCTGCCCCTTTCTCTTCCCGAGTGCACCAAGCAGAGTGACAATGGTGGCAATTGGTGCCAATTTCACTCACAGTCTTTTACACAAACACAGTCTATGGCACACAGGACCCAGGAGGTATCGGGCTCCGTAATCCTGTTCGTGACGTCAAGTTGCATCGCCCTCCCAGGGCTGTGGGGTACTCGGTACCGGGCCAGTGTCAGCGAGATGTGTCACAGTAGCAGAGACCCCGTCCGTGGCCCTGGGCACCCAATTAACAGGGGAAGCTAGATGGTGGAATGTAGTTCATGGAATAGATCGTGACGCCACCTGTGGTGTTCAGCAAGTGAGATGTTAAGCCGATGCTGCGTGCAGATCCACTGGGACTGATGGTATGGTGCAGGAAAGATGTAAAAGCTCCCCACAGGTGAAGCTGTAGTCCCAGGGCAGTTTAGATGTGGTTGGCACGGGGATGTAGCAGTGCCGGAAGGGTAGGAAGCAAACAAAGACACAGCGGGGTGCAATTTCTGTACCTTTACTTGATAAATGCAGTCCAGGGTCCTGATTACAGATGGTACTGGAGCAGGCTAGCCTGGAAGCAGCTCAGGGATTCTCTCTCAGCAGATGGGCTCTGCAGTCTCCTTCTTAGCGCTTATTTGAGTGAAGTACTCCTAGTACTGAGTTACGGAAGTTCCTCCTAATTCTCTTCTACTAGCACTCCTCGTATGGCAGGCAGCTGTAGCCGCTATTCCTCTCTTGGCTCACTCTGTGCTGTTGTGCCTCTGAGTCTTAGATGGGAGTAGGGCATTTACACCCTCCTACTCCTCTGGTGTCTGTTGCAGGACCATTAGTATCCGTACAACCGTGGAGACCAGGCTCCAGTTCATGCGCTCTCGCTGTGAGGGAGCTCACTTTTCTCAGCTCAACCTCCAGCTTCTCTCCACATGTCTGCACACGTGGACCTCCTCACACTAACTGACCACTCCTTCCTCTTGGCCCTCAGAGAGCACTCCTCCCTTCAATTCCGGTTCAGAGTCCCCCCTGCTGGCCGGGAGTGGAACTGTGTTGCATGTATAGGTTAACTGCGAGAGAGACCCTTCACTGCTTCCAGGCCTGGCATTACCCTCCGTGGAGGAAGGCAAAGCCACTGTGGCGGCCATACTCCTGGGGGCGCCACAGATATACAAAATAACTGCCTATTTCAAAAGAAAGGCATCAATAGTTATCCAAGAAATGCCAAAGGCTACTATCCAATTATCCCTCTCAAATTCCACTATAATAAGCGAATTAACCAGAGCCCAAAAAGGAGCACCAATAAAAATATATATATATATTCATATATATATATAATATGTAGCTCACCAGGGCTATGATAATATTCCCCATGACAGACCCATCCTAATAAACGAGGTCATGTAATTTTAAGCCTAGGGGGAAAAAAACCTCCATTTCGTCCCTTTAGGCAGAGACAAAGTCATCCACCAACCAACTCATCCATACCAAACCACCCCTAAAAAGAACGGATGAACTCCACTCCAAAATTTCATTTTATCCTAATACCTTTAGACAATACTGTCCTCCTAAGCCCAATAAGAAACTACATAGAGTCTTCTAATGTTTAATGACAACAACAAAATATATGACAATATATCATTGGATAAAGCAACCTCCAAAGGTAAGGCCTACGATGTACTGGCTGAAACAAGAATACCATCCTAATACACAAAACAAGCCCCCCCCCTTTTTTTTTACAAACCTCCCAATAATCAAACAATGCATCAATACAATATAAGGAACTCCCTTACAGACATAGCTCCACAGCATGAATGTCCAAGAACACGTCCAAGAACACGTCCAAGAACACGTCCAGGGACGATATTGGCTGGGATCCAACAGGTCCAGAGATTTATTGAGGAGCTCTGAAGTAGAGCAAGAATAACTCGAAAAGAGTATTTCTTTGATGGAGCCTTAGCGAAGTCATAACAGAGCCATAATTCCAGTTGATAATAATCCCAAAAGAAGTACCTCTCTTTCTTGTTATTTGGGCTTATCAGGGTCCTGGTATTAAAGCCTCATTATATGGATGTTTGCATTGGTTGCTTCACTCCACCTAGGGGCTGTGTTTTGGTTCAGGGTTATATGGTCCTCATGAGTCTAGGAATAGGGAGGGTGATTGCCATATCATCACAGTGTGGTCAGATTATATACACACATTATAATTGCATACGTGGATAATATTCTGTGTTAATATGTATCACGTATATTTTGGATGCCATAATTGTGTGATTTTATCATGTTTTTATTGTGTATAACTCTTTTGTATCAATAAATTTACTTGTTTCAGTCTTATTATATTTGGTGCAGTGTGCGCTTTGTTTGCAGGGGTACTTTCCTTGCTTTTTCCTCATTGTCATTTTCCTCTGCTTCGGCACCTGGCAATATCATTGAAATTGTTATTTTGCACAGTTCAGTGCGCCCATAATTGCTTTTGGTGCTCATGGCCTGCGCTGTCCCATGCTATGATCTAGCCAGTCGGCACTTCTTTTCTAGAAAAGCCATTCATGCCCTCCACCTCCATGGGAAAGACCGCATTGTCCATGCACTCAAACAATCAGTGAGTGGAAAGGTGCACCTCACAACAGATGCATGGGCCAGTAGGCATGGCCAGGGCCGTTACGTGTCCATCACTGTGCACTGAGTTAATGTGATGGATGCAGGGTCCACAGGGGACAGCAATGGTGTGACAGTGCTACCTAGCCCACGGTATAGGAAACAGTTGGCTGTAGGCGTTCGACCCTTCTCCTCCTCCAGAAGCGAAAGCTCATCGACAGAGCGCAGTCACACGAGCACTCCATCCGCAGCTGCCAGTTTTGCACACGAGGTGTCCCACTATTGAACAGCTAGTGGTAAGCGTCAGCAGGCTGTTTTAAAGATGATGTCTTTGGGTAACAACAGACACACTGCAGAGGTACTGGCAGACTACTTGCAGCGAGAAACTGAGTCATGGCTGGGCAGTCTACATCTTGAGGCAGGCAAGGTAGTCAGTGATAACAGCCGTAATTTTGTGGCGGCCATAGCCCTTGCAAAACTCAGACACATACCTTGCCTGGCTCACACATTGAACCTGGTGGAGCAGTGCTTCCTAAATAATTATCCGGAGTTAACAGCCCTGCTCTATAAGGTGCGAAGACTGCTCGCACATCCATCGCTCGCCCATAGACTCCAGTCATATGCAGAGGCTGCAGCAATTGCTCCACCTCCCCAAGCATCACCTAATCATAAATATTGCAACAAGGTGGAACTCCACCATGCACATGGTTGAGAGGCTGTGCGAACAGAGGCAGGCTGTAATGCATTTGTGGGAGGAGACACGGGCAGGCAGTTTGAGGGCAGACATGGAGTTGTCGGGAGTGCGGTGGTCAAAGCTGAAAGACCTCTATAAAGTCCTTCATTGTTTTGAGGAATGCACACGGCTGGGAAGTGCAGATGATGCCATCATAAGCATGAGCATCCCACTTATGCGTCTGCTCATGCAAACTTTGACGCACATTAAAGATCAGGCATCTGCAGCAGAGGTGGAAGAGGAGGAGGGAAGCCTTGATGACGGTCAGCCATTGTCTGGTCAGGGAACTGTCCTGGACGAGGTGGAGGAAGAAAAGGAAGAGGAGGAGGAGGATGAGGGGGATAATTATTTTGGGGAGGAGGATGGTTCTCAGGGGGCAAGAGAAAATGTTGGCTTGCCAAGGTCAGGTACAGGGTTTGTGCGTGACTGGAGGGATGTGGATTTGGCAGAATGTGCTCCTCCACCCTCCACTGTCAGTGCATCATCGACACCTGGAACATTGGCCCACATGTGTGATTATCTCTTGCGGATCCTAAAAAGGGACCCCCGCATTGTCAAAATTATGAAGGATGATGACTACTGGTTGGCCAGCATCCTCGATTCACACTATAAAGGCAAATTACAGAACATTATGCCACAGGAGAATCTAGAGCTAATATTGGTGAACAAACAAGCCACTCTGGTAAACCGTTTGTTAGAGGCATTCCCAGCACACAGCAGCGGTGCAGGTTCTACCACGAGCCGTACTGAGCCAAATGGAAGAGGTGTTCGTGGTGCACACAGCTGAACTGGCATTGGAGACAGGGGTTTCATGACCATGTTGTAGATTGATCTTTTGAGGACCGCTCACATGACTATTAATACTGAATCGATTACAACAGACAGGAGACAGCAGTTGACAACTATGGTTCAAAATTACCTCTCCTCCCCTGTCGATGTTCTCCCTCACAGTTCATTCCCCTTTGACTACTGGGCCTCTAAACTGGACACCTGGCCTGAATTGGCAAAATATGCCTTACAGGAGCTTGCTTGCCCTGCTGGTAGTGTGCCATCAGAAAGAGTCTTCAGGGCTGTTGGATCAATCCTGACAGAAAAAAGGACCCGGCTGTCAACCCAAAATGTTGATGATCTTACCTTCATTAAAATAAACCATGCCTGGGTTTCAAAGGATTTTGTACCACCTTCCCCTGATGACACATAGTTTGCCAGCAAAATGGCTCGCTTTGTCCTCCTCTTCCTCCGACTTCTGAAATTCCTTCTTTTGCAGCTGCTGAACATCCAGCCTATACCTCAACATATGCCAGTTTTTCCACCTCCCTAACTGGGCTGTCCCCCCCAGGGCCGACGTCAACACCTGGAGCACCCAGTCAAGTGCCAGGGCCCTGAGTAGATGAGGGGGCCCACTCGTGGGTGACGGCACTGGCACAGGGCCCCTCACAGTACACAAAAGTCTCTGATGGTGGGGGGCCCCACTCGCCATCACAGACACCATCGTACAATGAGGGGCCCTGTGCCACTGCCGTGACCCATGATTGGGCCCCCCCTGCTTGCTCAGGGCACCAGCACTTGCAATACTTACGTCTCCCTGCTCCACCGCTGTGACCTCTTCTGCGTTTCCTGACAGTGACATTCATATCAGAGAGCGTGATGACTTCACATCTATACGCCCTCTGCCTGAACAGTCCAAGTGCAGAGAGCTGGAAGATGGCGATGCTGAGGAGTCTAGAGCAGTGCCCAGCGAGGAGAGGTATTTAATTTTTTTTAATGTTTTGAGCAATATATGGGGAGCATTATACACTGGAGAATTATATATGGAGCATCATAGATAGGGCCCATTATACACTGGAGCATCATATGGGGCCCATTATATATGGAGAATTATATGGACCCATCATACACTGGAGCATTATAAATGGGGCCCATCATACACTGGAGCATCATCCATGGGGCCCATTATACACTGGAGCATTATTAATGGGGCCCATTATATATGGAGCATTATACACTGTTTGCATAATTATTATTAGGCAAGTTGTATTTGAGAGGATTCTTTTTATTATTGAACAACAACTATGTTCTCAATCAGCCGAAAAGACTCATAAATATCAAAGCTTAATATTTTTGGAAGTTGGAGTGGGTTTTTTTTAGATTTGGCTATCTTAGGAGGATATCTATTTGTGCAGATAACTATTACTGTGCAGAATTATTAGGCATCTTAATAAAAACCAAATATATACCCATCTCACTTGTTTATTTTCACCAGGTAAACCAATATAACAACACAAAATGTAGAAATAAACATTTCTGACATTCAAAACCAAAAAAAAGGGACCAACATAGCCACCTTTCTTTACGATGACACTCAAAAGCCTTCCATGCATACATTCTGTCAGTTGCTTGATCTGTTTACAATCAACATTGCATGCAGCAGCCACCACAGCCTCCCTGACACTGTTCCCAGAGGTGTAATGTTTTGACTCCCTTTAGATCTCACATTTTATGAGGGACCACAGGTTCTCTATGGGGTTCAGATCAGGTGAACAAGGGCGCCATGTCATTATTTTTTCTTCTTTTAGACTTTTACTGGGCAGCCACGCTGTGGAGTATTTGGATACATGTGATGGAGCATTGTCCTGCATGAAAATCAAGTTTTTCTTGAACGATACCGACTTCTTCCTGCACCACTGGTTGAAGAAGGTGTCTTCCAGATACTGACAGTAGGTCTGGGAGTTGAGCTTCACTCCATCCTCAACCCGAAAAGGTCCCACAAGTTCATCTTTGATGATATCATCCCATACCAGTACCCCACCTCCACCTTCCTGGCGTCTGAGTCAGAGTGGAGCTCTCTGGCCTTTACTGATCCAGCCTCGGGCCCATCCATCTGGCCCATCAAGAGTCATTCTCATTTTATCACTGCATAAAACCTTACAAAAATCTGTCTTAACATATTTCTTGGCCCAGTCTTGACATTTTATCTTATGTTTCTTGTTGAAAGGTGGTCGTTTTCCAGCCTTCCTTACCTTGGCCATGTCCCTGAATATGGCACACCTTGTGCTTTTTGGTACTCCAGTAATGTTGCAGCTCTGAAATATGGCAAAACTGGTGTCAAATGGCATCTTGGCAGCTTCACGCTTAATTTTCCTCAATTCATGGGCAGTTATTTTGAGCCTTTTTTTATCAACACGCTTCTTGCGACCCTGTTGGCTATTTGCCATGAAACACTTGATTGTTCAGTGATCACGCTTCAAAAGTTTGGCAATTTCAAGACTGCTGCATCCCTCTGCAAGACATCTCACGATTTTTGACTTTTCAGAGTCAGTCAAATCTCTCTTCTGACCCATTTTGCCAAAGGAAAGGAAGATACCTAATAATTAAGCACACCTTATATAGGGTGTTGATGTCATTAGACCACACCCCTCCTCATTACAGAGATGCAAATCTCTTGATTTACATATTTGGCAGTTGGCTTTCAAGCCTATACAGCTTGGAGTAGGACAACATGTATGAAAAGGATGATGTGATCAAAATACTCATTTGCCTTATAATTCTGCACACAGTGTATAGGCCCATCATACACATCATCCATGGGGCCCATCATATACTGCAGCATCATATGGGGCCCATTATATATGGAGCATTATATAGGCCCATCATACAATGGAGCATCATCCATGGGGCCCATCATATACTGGAGCATCATATGGGGTCCATCATATACTAGAGCATCATATGTGGCGCATTATATATGGAGCATTATATAGGCCCATCATACAATGGAGCATCATCCATGGGGCCCATCATATACTGGAGCATCATATGGGGTTCATTATTTATGGGGCATCATATAGGGTATGGAGGATTATATGGAGCACATATGGGGCCTATTCTGTATGGAGCATTATATGGAGCCCATTCTGTATGGCGCAATATATGGGGCCCATCATATACTGTATGGAGCTTTATATGCGACTCATTATACTGTATGGAGCAATATGTGGAGCTCATTCTACTCTATGGGGACCGTCCTATACTGTATGGCACATTATATGGGGACCATCATATACTGTAGCATTATGTGGAGCTCATCATATACTGTATGTAACATTATATGGGACCAATTATTCTGTATGGAGAAATATATGGGGCTCATTATTCTGTATGGCGCACTATGTGGTGGCCATAATACTGTATGGAGGAATATACTGTCCGTTTCTTTGAGCTATTGTAGAATTTAAAATAGATATCAGTCATGTAATGTAAGAAGTGAAGTATTTGTCATTGCACTATACCAATATTTCTCTGCCGTATCGGAGCATCATGAATTGTGGTATGTGTTAAAGGGGCCCGCTGACACTCTTTCACCCGGGGCACATGAAAACCTGGAGCCAGCCCTACCCTCCCACAACTTTAGCCAAAAACCCCCAGTTTTCAATGCATAACTATTATTATGAAGTAAATTAAGGTTGACAAGCTTAAGTAATAAGAATTGATGTTGTTGGCATTAAAATGGGCACTGTGGGTGTGTTTACTGTCCTCCACTCCCTGACGACTTTGCTTCCCCATTGACTTGCATTGAGTTTTGTGTTTCAGTCGGACCTCCGACTTTTCCCGATAGTCGGCCGATTTCGTTCGACTCGACTTTTGAGAAAGTCGGGTTTCATGAAACCCGACTTGACCCGAAAAAAGGCAAAGTCGCTCATCTCTAATGGGTGAAAATAAAGGTGGAAAACTTCAGAAATGATTATTTTTGATATGATTTTCTTACATGCCAAAGCATGGCATGGCATTTTAATAGGGGTGCATAAACTATTTATATCCATTGTATATTCAACCCCAATTTCAAAAAGTTGGGAGTCTGTGTAACATGTTAAGAAAACAATGATTTGGAAACCTCATTGTTTATTCACAACAGAACTTAGAACACATAACTGAAGTTGAAAGTTAGACATTTTCCATTTAATTTAAAAAAATTAACTGACTTTGAAACTGATCTCAATAAATACATCAAGAAACTCTAGTAACCCAGTGCCATTGAAAGCCATGCATGCCTATAGCATCACACTGCCTCCACCATGTTTCACAGAGGATGTGGTGTGCTTTGGATTATGAGCAGTTCCAAACCTTCTCCTTACTTTCATACGGTAGCTTATTTTTATCAGTTATCATAATGCTAAATGAATAAACAAAAGGGAAATCTAACTCAAATCAATATTTGGTGTGATCACCCTTTGCCTTCAATACATCAACATAGCATCAGTTTGTCTAGGTACCCTTGCACTTAGTTTATGAAGGAACTCTTCAGGGATGTTGGTCCAAATATTTTGGAGAAGTAGCCACAGATTTTCTGCTGAAGTTATCTTGCACAAACCCTTCTGTCTTTTCACAAAATCCTAGACCGACTTGATGTTGTTGAGATCAGGGCTTTGTGGTGACCATTGGGCTTTTTATCGTGAAAAAGGCACCAGATCAGCATCAAAACACATTGGCGTAATAAAAACCTTTATTTTATACTATTGAGGATTCTTTATTTCCACAAGCACAGCCGGAGTTCCATGATTTCTCCACTAAAGTGTACAGAAAAGAGAACATATGTCACTTATCATAACTGACTGCTGTGGTGATAGCACATTCTAAGCAAGATAAATACATGACCATTTTTAATTTAATATATGTGACATAGAATATATTATAATATAATAGAATGTTATTTTAAGGGTATAAATTATTTGTTACTTAGAAATCAGCTTACTTTTATTAAAGGGAGTCTATCAGTAGGATGAACATGCCTAAATCATCTATATGAGCCTATAGATCATAGGAAGCTGGATAAAAAGATACCTTAATATCTGTAATTTAATGTCTTATTCCAGAGAAATTCACATTTTTCTTATATGTAAATGAACTGGTCAAGGTTATGGGCAAGACAGATATGTATGAGAATCTGCCTCCAGAGCTTATTTTTAATAAAAAGGCATTGTTACCAGTGTGAGACATGCAACTTTCACAGTACAGTAGAACTGAATTTTATCCTCTTATAAACACATTTGCTGCAGCTCTCGTAGATCTACTTTAGGCCAGGATCACACATGTAAGAAACTCGGACGACAGCTGACGACAAGAAACGGCCCAGGACGTTCTCGCGCAGGGGAGCCGGTCGGAGGTAAGTATCACACACAGCGATATCGCTAGCAATATCGCTGCTACGTCACAAAACCAGTGACATTATAGCGATATTGCTAGCGATATCGCTTAGTGTGACAGGGCCTTAATGCTTGAACTTGGCACTTAGGCTCCACAATTCCCCTTTATACACACATGTTGAGTAAGTTAGCTATGTTATGTCAGTAGTGGCAGGAAAATAGTGACTTCCTGACATCTCTAATGCTGCTTATCTCCTGGGGAAACGATGGGTCAAGTTATAATAGCAAATTCAATGTTTATATAGCAAAAAGAAAAAATTGCAGCCTGCTCACTACATACGGCTCATAGAATGCAGGGGCATAGGACTCCATTCTGATACAAAGGTAGAAAATCCAAGAGAAGAAAAGGAAGTCCAGTGTTTTCTTAAGGTGGTGGGCTTAAATATTGGTTTAAAGCAATGTCAAACAAGACAAGGCATTGGAGGAGAAATGATCTTACATTATTTTATTATTGTGTAAACTATTCACAAACGTACATTAGAGTTAACATATCATTTATTGCACACAATGCAATTTATAGTGTACTAGAAAGTACAAATGATCCTGAAAAAAACAAGGCATAAAGAGAACCTATTACCAGTCCAGGGTTGCCCTATTTATTTAACAAAAGAGTGGGCAATCTCACACTGGTATTTTTTCTAAATAAAATTGAGCTGAACACTCTCTGATGTCCATTGCTGGACTTAAAAGTTGGGTCCAAACTTTTGGGTTGTGAAATTCTCCGCAGTCCCTCTCATAGTAAAAGCACAAGAACTTTTGCAGAATTATGAGATCTCGTAGTCTGCAATAACCTAATGCAGCCACTTAATTTACTAAGTGGTGAATTAAAATGGTCATCATTCAATCACCACTTTGGAAATGATGCATGACATGCAAGATCTCATGCTTTTACTGTAAAAGGGGCCATGGAGGGTTGTTGAATCCTGCTCTAAATGTCAGGTTCTCCTCACAACTTTGAAGTTTTGGCTTGAGTTTTCCCAGAAAGTTGGCCCTTCTTAGGAGGATATTAGGGAGTGTTCTTTGCACTTTTGTCAATAGCTTATATTTAGAAAAATCAAAAATTTGCTGCTACTCACTCTTTTATGAAATAAAAATGATATCCCCAAATTGGTGATATGTACTCTTTAACCCCTTGCGGTGTACTAGTGCTGCTCTGCGGGAGGTGTGTTCGTGCCAGTCGCAGCACTAGCACAGCGCCGAGATCTCATGACCTCACGCTGAGCGCCACGGAGATTGTGTTCAGGTGTTAGCTGTATGTCATTGAATTCATCTAGGGGTGCAATGATCATATTGACACCAAAGGTGGGTCACAAAATTTTATACCATTGGATAATTTAGAAAAACATAATTAATAATAGTCCCACTAAAATTTTGTTTTAGCCCCAGTTTTACATTTTGACCCTGGGAAATGAGTAAAAACGGCACCAAAATTTGTCCCACAATTACTACTCAATGTATAAGTACCCCACATATGGCTCTACAGTACTGCTTTGCCATACGCCAAGAATCAGGAGGGATGGAGTGCTACTTGCAAATGGCGATCTGTGCCTCCCAAATCTTGCCATATGCAAGCAGTTGTCTTATACAAGAGGCATCCTGGAGCACAGAATTTTTTACAATAGTTTGCGGAATCCATATACAGTCATGGCCAAAAGTATTGACACCCCTGCAATTCTGTCAGATAATACTCAGTTTCTTCCTGAAAATGATTGCAAACACAAATTCTTTGGTATTATTATCTTCATTTAATTTGTCTTAAATGAAAAAACACAAAAAGAATTGTCCTAAAGCCAAATTGGATATAATTCCACACCAAACATAACAAAGAGGGTGGACAAAAGTATTGGCACTGTTCGAAAAATCATGTGATGCTTCTCTAATTTGTGTAATTAACAGCACCTGTAACTTACCTGTGGCACCTAACAGGTGTTGGCAATAACTAAATCACACTTGCAGCCAGTTGACATGGATTAAAGTTGACTCAACCTCTGTCCTGTGTCCTTGTGTGTACCACATTGAGCATGGAGAAAAGAAAGAAGACCAAAGAACTGTCTGAGGACTTGAGAAACCAAATTGTGAGGAAGCATGAGCAATATCAAGGCTACAAGTCCATCTCCAAAGACCTGAATGTTCCTGTGTCTACCGTGCGCAGTGTCATCAAGAAGTTTAAAGCCCATGGCACTGTGGCTAACCTCTCTAGATGTGGCCGGAAAAGAAAAATTGACAAGAGATTTCAATGCAAGATTGTGCGGATGTTGGATAAAGAACCTCCACTAACATCCAAACAAGTTCAAGCTGCCCTGCAGTCCAAGGGTACAACGGTGTCAACCCGTACTATCCGTCGGCATCTGAATGAAAAGGGACTGTATGGTAGGAGACCCAGGAAGACTCCACTTCTTACCCCGAGACATAAAAAAGCCAGGCTGGAGTTTGCCAAAACTTACCTGAAAAAGCCTAAAACATTTTGGAAGAATGTTCTCTGGTCAGATGAGACAAAAGTAGAGCTTTTAGGGCAAAAGTATCAACATAGAGTTTACAGGAGAAAAAAGAGGCATTCAAAGAAAAGTACACAGTCCCTACAGTCAAACATGGCGGAGGTTCCCTGATGTTTTGGGGTTGCTTTGCTGCCTCTGGCACTGGACTGCTTGACCGTGTGCTTAGCATTATGAAGTCAGAAGACTACCAACAAATTTTGCAGCATAATATAGGGCCCAGTGTGAGAAAGCTGGGTCTACCTCAGAGGTCATGGGTCTTCCAGCAGGACAATAACCCAAAACACACTTCAAAAAGCACTAGAAAATGGTTTGAGAGAAAGCACTGGAGACTTCTAAGGTGGCCAGCAATGAGTCCAGACCTGAATCCCATAGAACACCTGTGGAGAGATCTAAAAATGGCAGTTTGGAGAAGGCACCCTTCAAATATCAGGGACCTGGAGTAGTTTGCCAAAGAAGAATGGTCTAAAATTCCAGCAGAGCATTGTAAGAAACTCATTGATGGTTACCGGAAGCAGTTGGTCGCAGTTATTTTGGCTAAAGGTTGTGCAACCAAGTATTAGGCTGAGGGTGCCAATACTTTTGTGCGGCCCATTTTTGAAGTTTTGTGTGAAATGATCAATGTTTTGCTTTTTGCTTCATTCTCTTTTGTGTTTTTTCATTTAAGACAAATTAAATGAAGATAATAATACCAAAGAATTTGTGTTTGCAATCATTTTCAGGAAGAAACTGAATATTATCTGACAGAATTGCAGGGGTGTCAATACTTTTGGCCATGACTGTATAGAGCTCCTAGGTGCTAGGGAATTACAATCCCACTCAGGTTATCCTGTTTCATAAATTATACCTCTTTGGAAATTTATCTACAGGTGTAGCAGTGGATGTTGCTGAGTGAAAATTGCAAACTGCCGTTGTAATGACCAGTACTCTGTAATGACCAAAAACATAAAAAGAACACAAATTGACCACAAACAGATGATGAAATTTAGTACATAATGTTATGTGATACAGTACCTTTCAATGCTCAACACATGTTTTCCATGGCTTACTCCATTTCCCCAGCAAAATGTGCTAATGGCACCAGGCTTATCAGCACAGGCTTTTCCATAATTCCATGTAGCATTCTGATCACATGGTGCAGCACAGTCAATCAGGGAGGTTGCCCAGGCTGTATAAAACATAGGGATCAGCCAAAGAATACTCTTTTATTCTATACTATTAATGGTTAGGAGGTCAGAATATATCAGAAGGTTAGATAAAGGCCTAATGTGATTGTAGTATATTACTTCAGTACTGATGTATCATATTAAAAACGGGAATGAAAGTTCCAGTCTGTGAATAGAAATACAACATTCAAATAATATACACTGACCAGTAGCAGTGTTATCATCATTACTTGTGACTGGGAATGGAAGTTGATAAGACATACTCAATACCTATGTTTCCCCATTGTAGAATACCTATAATAATATAATATAATACCTATACTTAGAACTGGTGCCAGCACCATTCCAGCAGTATCATGCTAATTCTCCCATGGATTGCGTGACATTGTTGTGTCATGTGATCCCTGCAACCTTTCTGTGATTGTTTCACTCTCCTCTCTTATGGAAGAGTCACAAACATCCACAGAAAGTGAGAGAGCCGCAGATCTCACTTTGTCAGTACTTGGTCTTGGAAGACTTGGTGCCGAAGTAGTCAACATGATTCTAATACCATCTGTGCCGGAGGAGAATCAACTAATACCATCTGGTGCCAACGGAGAATCAACGCTATTCTAATACCATCTGTGTTGTATTGAAAGGATCAGAGCAGATTTTCATGAACTGGTGGCTGATGCCAATGATTAAGTTGGCCATATTAACTATTTGCCTGCCTGACTGTCCTTTGACTGTCATCTACACTGTTCTGCTATTGAGAGTGCTGATGCACCACACTTTACCGGGCATCTTCTCGCTATCCACAAGTCATCTATATAGCAGAACTGTAGCTGATGGTGCTGCTATTGCTGGTCCTAAAATGGAAAACATTTCCTTGCCTATCTTAACACAACACCGTGCTTCTACTGCCACAGCCACCCCACAGTCATACCAGGTAGACACCTCCTAGCTGCCCACAGTGTTTCATATTGCTAGACATTACTGCTACTGCTGTTTTCCATAAAATGGCAAGCATCTACGTGTCTTCCCTATCCTAACGCACCACCGTGTTTCTCATGCCACAGCCACTCCATAGTCATACCAGATAGATAACTCCTAGCTGTAATAATGCTAGACTGTATTGCTACTGCTATTTTCCAAAATATGCCAGGCATCTTCTTGCCTCTCCCATCTAAACCCTCTACCAAGTTTCCACTGCCACATCCCTTGCACAGACTGTCAGCCACACATACCCTGGCTATCCACTGTGTTTCATAGTACTAGACTATAGACTATACTACTGCTGATGGGGCTGCAGTTGCTAGTCCCAACCTGCACCCTATCTCCTGCTCTGTCCTAACTTTCTACCATGTTGCTCCTGCCACAGACCTCACAGTTACTCTAGCCACACACCTCCTGGTTGCCCACGGTGTTTCATAGCACTACACTATACTTCTTCTGAAAGGGTTTCCATTGCTAGCCCTAACCTGCCCCTCATCTCCTTGTCTACTTGTCTTAAATCTCTACCATACTGCTCTTGGTGCAGCCACTGCTCAGCTATGCCAGTCACACAACTTCATTGCTGATGATGAGACATGTACTCTTATGTATTGTACTCTGTGTAGAATCAAGGGGTCAGCGGCTGCTTTGGTCTGCTAGCTGAAACCGCATGAAACAGGGATCGTCCCACCGAACACCCGCTCTCCTTTTACCATGAGCATGATACTATTCAGACAACTCAGTGTGAGGGCAAAACAGTCTGGCAATACTTTATTGAACCACAAAACAGGCAAATAACACCTAGAACAGTTCCAGCACAATACCCATGATGGTACAAAATTACAGAGCCTCACCAATCCACTGAATCGACCGGATAAGAAGAGCTCTGTCTTCAGAGCTTCCAGGGCCAACTACCCAACCTGTGGCATTCACAGAGAGGAGGTAATGATAACTTTAGGAAGATGACAGTCCATTTAAGTACAAGGCCAGTTGACCGGAGGCTCACAACCTGGCTTCTCCGAACATCTCCATGGAGCCAGGTGATCTGTGTATCCCAATCCTGGCTTTCTTCAAACATATTTAGGGGACTCAGGTGACTGGTGGGTCCAAATCCTGACTACCCTAAAGGTATCCATGGTTCAGTGATGGTCAATGGAGCAGATCTGTATTCTTTCAACCGAGGCCACAGTCCCCTAAGCTTGAATCCTATAGAATGTCAAATCTGTGTCCCTTGTGATGGAGTGATGATGTCTTGGATGCTGTCTTGTAAAGAGTCTCTGGTTTGGATAAACTGGCAAATTCAAATTTCAAACAATCTGCTCATCTCCACCCATGATGTCCCAGAGAAAGCTGGATATTTTTCTTAACGATTGTTTAAGAACATCCTCTATCCAACCTGAGATTATTTTCAGTGAGTGTTCCCTATCATAGGATAGATAGCCTTCTTAGTCACCCTGATTACTGTATGTATTTTTGAGCAGGTAAACTATTTAAATTCTGGGATTCCCAAATATTAGGTCTAAAAGTTTTATACCGTAGACTCTGTAGACAGACCTCTGATGACTGTTTCCAAGTCCCTCATAAATTTTGGAGTAGGTTCTTCATTCAGTTTGATATAATACTGTATGTCTGTTAGATGTCTGTGTGCTTCTTTTATATTGGATGTTGTGTTCATAAGGACTATGACACCGCATTTATCTGCAAGTTTGATAGGGATCTCCTTTTGTTTTTCAGGTTATAAATCAGCCGTTATACATAAACATTTATTTTATTAAATTATTATTTTGTTTCTCTCATTGACAACGAGTAATTGTCTCTCAACTGGCTAACATGGTACCAAAACCTATATTTCTTTAGATCAAATGTAGTCCAATAATCAGAGGAATATCAAATACTGATGTAAGAGAATCTGACAGTAGACTCATGCTAGCAAAACCATGGGCAGCAGGAATATAGCACTGAATGTGTTATTGCAGCTCTGTAACTTATATTTTGAAATGCTGTGGCATAAAAAAAATGTCAAGAAAAGTCAGCTGGAGACTATGTGTCTTGGTTGATTAGTATGAGGCTGGTCCCTGGCAGTGTCTTTCTCTAGCTTTAATTGTTAAAATAGCCAGAAAACAGAAACAGAAAACATTGCAAATTAGGGTTAAAATCTGGTGTATACCATTATTTGCAA
The DNA here is from genome assembly GCF_039654945.1 of Dendrobates tinctorius. Lineage (NCBI taxonomy): Eukaryota > Metazoa > Chordata > Amphibia > Anura > Dendrobatidae > Dendrobates > Dendrobates tinctorius. The sequence continues at coordinate 36,914,118 of NW_027361829.1, forward strand.
CTTTTTTTTCCCTTAGCAATACCCCAATTGTGCTATGTGGGGTTTCACATGTGACTGTTGGTACATCATCTATTTAGTTACTTTTAAGCTTCATAAATACTATCATATAAGCATCCATAGAAGTCTATGAAGCCTTTTTGTGCCTGTAATAAACTTCCAATTTTAAAGGAAGCAACACAGATTTTTTTCAAGGAAGATTCCATTTAAAACAAACTCAAAAGAAAACATGATATGCTGCAATGGATGTTGGATAATGAGGAAATTCTCCCCTAGAAGCATTGTTCAGCGGCACATGTAGTCCCTATTGCTCAGTAGTACAAAGTAGCATGTGCTCTGTATGCCTCTGTACAGGTCTCATGCACGTGATGCTAGCTGTCCTGAGGCATAAAAGAAAGAGCAACATAAATTCACCTGTGCTTTATCCAGATGTGACAATTTCATTGTTCATTCTTTTTATCATTTGAAGGTTAACAATCTTATTTGAGATGCTTTTAACCTTTTGTGGTGAAGAATAAGTTCCTTATTATGAAACAACCAGAATCCTTGTGACTTCTATTTGTGAAAAGTTCTGTCTAAAAATAAGGAACAAATTGTCAAAATAAATAAGATTGGCAAATTGATCTTTACTATGAGTCAAAAATCTGTGTTGCTAAGCTACTAAAGCAGCGACTGACAAGAATACCTGGATGAAATTGGTTAGTCAGTGCTTTGTACCATGATTGCATTATTAATACCTAAGGAGTCTATATGATTGCAGAGCCTTTCTGTGCTTTCCAGTAATACAGGTGTTCAAGAGCTTGGCAAATAAATAATCTTGTAAAAATAACCTTATCTTGATTGTAGTTATACTTGTAGTTTGACAGTTGGCTAAACATTAATGCACTGAGGTATTGTAACAACTGTTGTTCTGTTCAATACATAAGATTATGTAATCTCAATGTCACATACTTATTTTTAATTCTTGATCTTTTGAATTCTTAATTGATTCTTGGCTCTCACTTACTATAATAACAGGGCGATATTCTGGCACAATGGTTAGCATGACTGGAATGTGACCTGGGCAAACATTTTTATGTTCCTCTTCACCGTTTGAATTTTCTTTGAGTTACCATTTAGTTTTTTCTGATAATTCTCATCTTAATGACTGGTGAGGAGCATTAAGTTTCAAGCATTAGAATTTTTTTTTATGTATTCCTTTTAAAGGAAACTTGTTAGTAGATTCATGCTGCCCGGAATAGTAGGAGTCGCAGCCTAGTTGCACAATTAGGCTGGAGTCACACTAACCTGCGCAAAATACGCTCCTTATTTTACATGCGTAATACGGATGAATGACCCCTAAATAGTGCTCCGTAGGTCATCCGTAAGCAGGGTGAGGTCGCGTATTTTGCACATGTGTGCATCCGTATGTAATCCGTGTGGCATCCGTATGCAATCCGTATGGAGAGATTTTCTCGCAGCCTTGCAAAATGGACATTTAACGGTTTTGAGGCCTGCAAACAATTTAAATCATTAGCCTGCACCCTATTTAGACACTCAGAAACAGGTGGATGCCTACATTCTGTACATTTGTCACCTTGCTTTCATGAGGTATGTTGGTGTTCTTTGTGCAGCATGGCAGAGGGTCTGACATTCAATACAACTGAGTAGGTTCTCTTTACCTGGCTTTTGTCATGGCGCTTTGACCAACCATATCCTGTGATAGTGGATCCGCGGAGGAGGAGACGCATGTGGGTACATCCACTTTTGAGGCAACGACTCACAAGAGGTCATTTTCACCGCCTCTATTCGTCTCTGCGGGAGCATCCGGAGAAATTTTACCAGTACTGTCGAATGAGCATTTCCACATTTGATCGCCTCTTGGAGACAGTGCGCCCTGGGATCACCTTTCAGGACACTATGATGCGCAAAGCCATATCTGCAGAGGAGCGACTTCTACTCACAATACGGTATGTACTACACAACCACATTCTCTATGTTCATAATGTGTGTGTTAATTTGTTTTTTGGCCTTCTTGGACAAAGTTTAATACCCTCATCTTACTCAAAATATGTTTCACCTGACACAGCAGAATGTTACATATAATATGTCCTGCATATCACTTAGTCATTGTGCCACCAAATATGTGTGTGTTGTTCTCTCTCATTTCCTAACAAGTTTGGTCGGCATGTAACTGATTTTTTTTTACTTCAGCCATTCTAAACTTTACTATTTCTGTTGTTCTACAGCTTCCTGTCCACTGGCCTGTCTTATGCCGCCCTCCACCATGAGTTTCTCATTGGGAAGTCAACCATTTCAGGCATAGTGAGGTCTACATGTGCACAAATCTGGACAAGACTCCATCAGGTGGTCCTACCCGAGCCCAGGATGGAAGACTGGTTAAGGATTTCAAGGGACTTTGAGGAGGACTGCCAGTTTCCAAATTGTATTGGGGCCCTGGATTGCAAACATATCAGGGTGCGTAAGCCGCCGAACTCAGGCTCCCAATTCTTCAATTATAAACAATACTTTTCTGTTGTATTGTTGGCTCTGGTAGACCCTCAATACAAGTTTATTATTGTTGACATTGGGGCCTATGGAAGGACGGGAGACTCTAGAGTCTTCAATACTTCCATAATGGGTCGGCGGCTACGCACCAACCAGTTGGATCTACCACCACCACGCCAGCTACCAGGCTCCCCCTGAACAATCAGTCCCTTATGTCCTTGTGGCAGATGAGGCCTTTCAGTTATCACGCAATGTCATGAGGCCATATCCCCGGCGCAACCTTGACCACAGGCGCAGAATTTTTAACTTGCGCCTATCACGTGCTAGGCGACTGGTGGAGTGTTCCTTTGGGATTCTTTGTGCCAAATGGCGGGTACTCCAGTCTACCATTCAGTTGAGTGAGCAAAATGTGAATGAAGTTGTCAAAGCCTGTGTTGTTCTGCATAACTTCACCAGGATACATGATTGTTCCTCCTCTGATGGTGTTGTGCGTAGGCCAGACAATGTGCGCAGGGTGAGACCACCTATCATCTCTCAACGTAGAGCGCTCTCTGGCCTCAAAGTGCGTGATATATTCACGAATTACTTTATCTCACCTGAGGGGGCAACTTCTTGGCAAGAGAATGCTGTGTCTATGTTATAATTTGTTTCTTTAAAAGTGTGTCTAAATATATATTACTCAAGCCTTTATGATTCTATGAGTGTTTCATTGCATTGGTTGGTGTCTGTTAGTATGTTGTGAGGGATTGTGAATAATCACACAGAGACGTTAACTAGAGTAGACAAATTTTTAGTTTTGCCTTTTTTTTTTTGTTTTGCTTAAAGGAAAGCATAATTTTGCCATAACACAAATTTGGCAATTGCCAAAATGACCCTTTGTGCCTTCTTTAACTTGGTGTAACATTAACATTACAGAAAAAAACTGCAACAAACATTATGCAATAACAACATTGCTGCATGCCCACATTAACCTTGAAAGGGTGAGCTCCATCACAACAAAGGGTGAGCTCCATCACCTAAATAAAGTCAATAAGATAACACTCACATTTCCTCATAATGTTATCCAATCATAGAAAGATTCCACCATGACAGGCAAGGCTACCTCACATCTTTCACACAGATATTACCTGTCTGTAGAACAGACAATATTTAAGCATGCTATACCGGAAAGGATGAAAATACAAAAATCACTTGTTAAGACATAGAGAGAGCGTGATATTCTGAATGCTGGTCGCCTCAAATTGTTTTACTAGAGATTGTTAACAACAAAGTTGACTACTTAACTAAAGGCAAGCACGCCTTTCCTATGCGTTAGCAAGTGACTAGTGTATTTTCATCCTTTCATGTAACAGTATAGCGCATTTAAATATTCTCTTTTATACACACATGTAATATCTGTGTGAAAGGCGTGAGGTAGCGTTGCCTGTCATGATGGATTGTTTCATATGTTTGGAAAACATTGTTTAAAAATGTGAGTGTTAAATTATGTTCTAAATGTTGGTGAAGGAGAACACCTGTTTTTTTGTCTAGATTAGAAGCACCAGTTACCTGTCACTGGACATCTCCAAACTTTTGAATCATAAATCCTCATATGTAGGGGAAGGGGAACATGGCGGACCAGCCTGTGGGTGCTGCTGGACATTGTGGGAAACATCGCCCTGTGTGGGGCCATACTGTTGCCCATGATGCTGTAGTTGTCCAGCCTCCTGGGCCTGTTGGGGATACTGGCCAGAGTACTGATGATGGTGAGGGGCTTCTTGTTGGCTCTGGTAGGCCCGTGGCTCATACCCACCAAGATAGCCAGATCGTCCCCAACCAGGTTGGGACCAGCCTCCAACACTGGGTGGGTACAAGTGGCCATATTGGTGGGGTTGGCTTGAGGAAGACATTTGGGGCTGCAGAATAGAAGGATGGGTAGGGGGAGGAAGGGGTTGAGGTGTTGGCCCACGTATTAGGGGCTGTTCAGACCCTGCTTGACCAAGCATCTGTGTGGATGGTCTCATGCGCATTAAATTTCTTGGTGAGAGCTGCCACCTCTCCAGAAATTCAAACACCTCATATGGGGTATTGGGGGGGTGCTTGCATCAAGCAGGATCTGAATACATCCCCTAATACGGAGCCTGACCTCACGGGTAAGGGCACGGAGATAAAGGGTGAGGCTACGTGCATAGGCCTCCTCACCATCATCTGTAGCGACTCTGGACAAGTAATTCAGCACCCCTGTGTCCACATTGGTCCTGCTCTCTTGAATGGTGACTTGGCGCCTTCTTCTTATTCGCCGTGATGCTAGAGCAGCCTGTGGGGAGGGCCTGATCTGGGCAGTTGGGCTGCTGCTCAAGTTGCCCGGCTCTTCCAGGATGGGTGAGTTTGCAGCAGCAGACCGTCCTGGTGGTGTGTTGTGTAGGGCAGCCATTGTGTGTTCTGGTGATGCCTCCTCTTCAGCCATCCTTCTTGTAGGGGGAGAAGATGGGCGAGCCACCTCATCCCCTACAGGATCTATAATGGGCTCTGCCTCTGAGGCCGTTCCTCGATCCGTAAGGTTGGATTGAGTTCTGTTATGAAATAGAACAGAGGCAAAAATACATCAATATTTTTGTCCCTGTAAAGTATTTGTGTAATGTTTTTGTGTAATGTGGTGTGAGGTATGTACTTACAGTCTCAGAGCCAGAATTGGGGCGAGGAAGTTCAGCCAGTCATAGTATATACAGTGGGGCAAAAAAGTATTTAGTCAGTCAGCAATAGTGCAAGTTCCACCACTTAAAAAGATGAGAGGCGTCTGTAATTTACATCATAGGTAGACCTCAACTATGGGAGACAAACTGAGAAAAAAAAATCCAGAAAATCACATTGTCTGTTTTTTTTTCATTTTATTTGCATATTATGGTGGAAAATAAGTATTTGGTCAGAAACAAGCAATCAAGATTTCTGGCTCTCACAGACCTGTAACTTCTTCTTTAAGAGTCTCCTCTTTCCTCCACTCATTACCTGTAGTAATGGCACCTGTTTAAACTTGTTATCAGTATAAAAAGACACCTGTGCACACCCTCAAACAGTCTGACTCCAAACTCCACTATGGTGAAGACCAAAGAGCTGTCAAAGGACACCAGAAACAAAATTGTAGCCCTGCACCAGGCTGGGAAGACTGAATCTGCAATAGCCAACCAGCTTGGAGTGAAGAAATCAACTGTGGGAGCAATAATTAGAAAATGGAAGACATACAAGACCACTGATAATCTCCCTCGATCTGGTGCTCCACGCAAAATCCCACCCCGTGGGGTCAGAATGATCACAAGAATGGTGAGCAAAAATCCCAGAACCACACTGGGGGACCTAGTGAATGAACTGCAGAGAGCTGGGACCAATGTAACAAGGCCTACCATAAGTAACACACTACGCCACCATGGACTCAGATCCTGCAGTGCCAGACGTGTCCCACTGCTTAAGCCTGTACATGTCCGGGCCCGTCTGAAGTTTGCTAGAGAGCATTTGGATGATCCAGAGGAGTTTTGGGAGAATGTCCTATGGTCTGATGAAACCAAACTGGAACTGTTTGGTAGAAACACAACTTGTCGTGTTTGGAGGAAAAAGAATACTGAGTTGCATCCATCAAACACCATACCTACTGTAAAGCATGGTGGTGGAAATTTCATGCTTTGGGGCTGTTTCTCTGCAAAGGGGCCAGGACGACTGATCCGGGTACATGAAAGAATGAATGGGGCCATGTATCATGAGATTTTGAGTGCAAACCTCCTTCCATCAGCAAGGGCATTGAAGATGAAACGTGGCTGGGTCTTTCAACATGACAATGATCCAAAGCACACCGCCAGGGCAACGAAGGAGTGGCTTCGTAAGAAGCATTTCAAGGTCCTGGAGTGGCCTAGCCAGTCTCCAGATCTCAACCCTATAGAAAACCTTTGGAGGGAGTTGAAAGTCCGTGTTGCCAAGCGAAAAGCCAAAAACATCACTGCTCTAGAGGAGATCTGCATGGAGGAATGGGCCAACATACCAACAACAGTGTGTGGCAACCTTGTGAAGACTTACAGAAAACGTTTGACCTCTGTCATTGCCAACAAAGGATATATCACAAAGCATTGAGATGAAATTTTCTTTCTGACCAAATACTTATTTTCCACCATAATATGCAAATAAAATGAAAAAAAAACAGACAATGTGATTTTCTGGATTTTTTTTTCTCAGTTTGTCTCCCATAGTTGAGGTCTACCTATGATGTAAATTACAGACGCCTCTCATCTTTTTAAGTGGTGGAACTTGCACTATTGCTGACTGACTAAATACTTTTTTGCCCCACTGTATATTTGCGCTTTACATGGCCAGCATCCCCACTCCTGGACCGCTGCTGGCGTTCCCGGCGGTACTGGTCCCGGATGCTTCTCCACCGTTTCATCACATCTTCCACTGCAATGTGACAGGAAAGAATGTCAAAATCACATATTTGAGAGGTCACATTTTCTACCAGTAGTCTAGGCATGGGGCCTTCTGGGGTGTGCGTTCTACCCATGGTGGCATATGTAATTGGGCCGATACCCAGGGTCTCATTAGCTCCACTGAAACTCATTTTATTGGCTAGGAGGATGAGGAGCTTGTGGCCTAACCCCTAATTATGGCTGTGTGAAGCCACGTGTCACATACTAATGTAACGGCCTCATGAGGCTAATAAAAGTACATGCACAGGAAGGGGGGTGCTGATTGTAGATTCATTTTATAGCGTGCGCTAAGGTTTAATGATATTTTTATGGTTGCACTTACGAATTTTCTGCTGGTCATCACGTGGTCTGTCACCAAAGTCATGGTACATCTGGCGACAGATGCGCCTCCATGACGCCTCCTTTCTTGTGCGGTTCGCATAGTTTGCGTCGCGTGGGTTCCATATTTCTGGATGCTCCTGCACCAGCACAATGAGAATCTCTACATTAATATATGTGGACGCCATGCTGCTGCTGTACTCCGTGAAGCTGACTTCCTGGATGTCTGGAGCGGTTTTTTAGCTCATTTGCATGTCTACGCTTCCTGATGATGGATTGGCCCATTTCCTGTTCACCAGCCAAAAGACCTGTGTATTGCTCGCAGGTCACCCGTGTGTTCCGTGTGTAATCCGTATTTTTTGCACACCCATAGACTTGCATTGGCGTATTACGGGCGTAGTACGCTGACAATCGCAGCATGCTGCGAGTGGCACGGAGCGTAGGATACTGAGGAGAAATATACGCCTGGTGCGAGTGACCCCATAGAAAATCATTTGTCCGTGTCTAATGTGTGCTTTTTGCGCCGCTCACTCTCCCATATTCCTCGCCAGTGTGACTCCGGCCTTACAATCATGAATATTATTCTCTAAAATGCTTTAGAATTTCAGAGAAAATATGCTTTACAGACCCAGCCAGTGATCAAAGCCTAGACCAGTTTAGCACTTCCCTGGTCAGCGCTAATCATGTCTCTGAAGGAAATTGACAAGCACCTCCCTTGTGTGTTTTTGTTATCTGTGAAATCATATTGGGATCAAAATATCTTGCTTTTTCACTACCCTTCATAGACAATAACTGCAGATCTTCAGTAGGGACTAGGTTACATCTGGGTATTTAATGAAATCACAATTTTTTCCTCTTTGAATGCATATGATGATGAAGAGATCCCTCTGTAAAAGGAACTGGTAGCTTGTGTACAGGGCAGCAGAGATAAATGAGCTTGTTCGGAAAACACTCGCCAATCTCAAATCCGGCACGATCATCATTCATTCGGATTCTTGTTCAGATTTCTGAGCATTTTTCCTAAAAATCGGCCAAAGTTTGGTAAATGATCGAATTCACTAAGGACTCTTTCAGACATCAGTGTTTCCAGTAGCAGCATGGTCCACAAAATGTCCCACACACATGCATACTGAGGTCACACAGATGGCATCATATTTAACTGTTAACAGCGAGAGCAAGCGGCTTCTGATGGGAGCATTCATCCACCACCGACTGTGCTATAAATAGATAAATAATAAAAAAAAAATGACCAGCAAGGCTGGTTGTGAAGAATTGAGGGGTACCCACACCATATTTTTTAATTATATAAGTAAATAACAAAAAAACAGCATGGGACCTTCCCCTTTTGACAACCAGCCAAGTTAAGTCAGACAGTTTGGGGTTGGTATTCCCAGGCTTGTAAGGGGCCATGCATACTGGTCCCACCGAGCCTAAAAATACATGCACCAATTGTGGGACTTTGCCCGGCTCTTCCCACTTGCCCTGTGGTGGTGACAAGTGGGGTTCATATTTGTGGGATTGATGTCACCTTTGTATTGTCTGGTGACATCAAGCCTACGGTTTAGTATTGGAGAGGCATCTATAAGACACCTATCCATTACTAATCCTATAGTTATATTGTAAATAAACACACAGCCAGAAGTCTTTTATGTGAAAGAATGACACAGACTAATTAATCTAAATTAACCCATACTGACATCAACACCCAGTCCACAGAAGCCATCGTCTCCTGTAACAGAATTAAAATAGTAAACCACAATATTCCTTACCTGTCCACCAAGAAGAAAATAATTCATTTTTCCAATGACGAGTCTAGGTCTGCTATATTTAGATGGCAGGCTGCATTGTTGCATAATTCGACTATACAGTCTGCCATCCAAAAGAGACACTGAGCAGCGTGTGCTTTTGCTGCTCAGTGTCTTGAGATGTACTCCTATGACCTGACTGACGTCAACACGAGTGTGAAAATGTTCTATGGGGCAGGAGTGGACCATCTTGGCTGGTTGTCAAAAATGGGGGAGACCCCGCGCCCATTCTTTTTAATTATTTGCTTACATAATTAAAAAATATGGCATGGGGACCCCTTTATTCTTGATAACCAGCCTTGCTGAAGATGACAGTGGAGGGATGCAGCCCGCAGCTTTCAGTTTTGCCTGGCTGGTTATCAAAAATACAGGGAAACCCATGTCATATTTTTTAAATTTATTTATAGCTCAATTGATGAGTCAATTGATGCCACTTTTCCTGGTGTCTGCCCCTAATCTTAACTGTTTTGACAGCTTTTTTGACCCCTGAAGGTGTTGATAATGCGTTTGGATTTTCCTCCCATTTAAGTCAATGGGGTTCTGGTATGTCCGTCTAACCATTCTGCGAACATGTTCGACAGACATTGGGATGTTCGCCGATCCAAACTGAGCCTTGAAAGGTTGGCTTATTTCTACAGTGCAGTTAAGATGATATGTAGTACACAGCAGGGATGGTGTATTGATTCTAAAACAAGTGTTCAGCTTGAGGAAGACACAACACACATTCCAAAATTTAAATGCATTGCCAAAAAGGCATGTGATGGGATTTCTAAAGCGTAAGACTGATTATGCTAAATGTGATAACCTGTCAAGGCTCATTAAAAGATTAATTTTGACTTTCAGGGTATGTGCACCTGATGCGAATTCTACTGTGGATCTGCAGCGGATTTGGCCCTGCGCATCTGCAACAGAACTGCAAATGATGTACAGTACCATTAAAGGCAATGTAAATCAAAATCCACAGTGCACATGTTGCGGATTTTTCCTCGCAGATTTGCTGCGGATTGAAAACCGCAGCATGTCACTTCTCTTGTGCGGATTTGCTGCAGTTTTCCACCTGCTCCATTCTAGAAATCCGCAGGTGTAAAACTGCAGGGGAAAAACTCACAAAAACTGCAGTAAATCCGCACTAAATCCGCAGGTAAAACGCAGGTCATTTTACCTGCGGATTTAGCAAAAACTGCAGGGAAAATTCCTCTGCAGATTCAACACCGTGTGCACATAGCTTCTGGATTGCTGCATCCAATAGGTGGTGATAGAGTTCAAGTCTTCTTTGTCAACGAAGAAGCTATTTGCATATCTAAAATTTATTGCAACAATGCTCAGGTGGCCTTCATCCAAGATGGTTTTGGGAATTGGGGTGTTTAAGGTATTCCACTACAAGCCAGTTTAACCGATGCAGTACAGGAAAAACTGAGGATTGTGTTTGAGAACCGGAGGCCATTCTAAGGGCTCATGCTCACTGGAGGGAAATACGGAAGAGTGCAATCAGATGAAAAATCGGATTGCACTCGGACCAATGTTATTCAATAGGTGACATCTCGTTTGCAATTTTCTTCTCTGACGAAATCGGACTGAGAAAAAAAATCGCAGCATGCTGCGTGTTGCTGCGATTCTCAGATGAGACTCGCCAATGCAAGTCAATGAGTGCGAGAAAAAAATCAGACAGCACTCGCACCATGTCCTATGAAAAGCCGGCAATTCATATGCGGCTATACAGTAATATCACACTGACATGTACGAATACAAAAGATAGAATACATGTGTACACATAGAATAGGTGTATATATATATATATATAAATTAAAAAAAAGGGCAGCACTACCAAAATTATACAATTGGTGCAAAACCTATTCAGCAGTGTCCAAACAGCCAAGTTAATAAAATAAAAAAGACGGCTTGATAAAGACGTGTCACCGTTGAAACGTCGCCACTAGAGATTAGCGACTTTGCCTTTTTCGGGTCGAGTCGGGTTTCACGAAACCCGACTTTCGCAAAAGTCGGGTCGAACGAAATCGGCCGATTATTGTGAAAAGTGAAAACACGAAACCCAATGTAAGTCAATGGGGAAGAAAAGTCGGCAGTGAGTGGAGGACAGGAAAAACACCTAGAGTGCCCATTTTATTGCCAAAAACATCAATTCTTATTCCTTAAGCTTGTCAACCTTAATTTACTTTATAATAATAGTTAGGCATTGAAAACTGGGGGTTATTTGGCTAAAGTTGTGGGGGGGGGGGTAGTGCTGGCTCCAGATTTTCGTGAGCCCAGGGCCAAAGAGTGTCACTGGGCTCCTTTAACACATGGCACAATTCATGATCCTTTGATACGGCAGAGAAATAGCGGTACAGTACAATTAAAAATACTTCAATTCTTACATCACATGACTGATATCCAGTTTAAATTCTCCAATAGCTCCAAAAACAGACAGTATATTCCTCCATACAGTATTATGGCCACCGCATAGTGCACCATACAGAGTAATGAGGCCCATATATTTCTCCATACAGAATCATTGGTCCCATATAATGTTCGATACAGTATATGATGAGCTCCACATAATGCTACAGTATATGTTGTTCACCATGGATGAAAATCCAGTGTCTTATGGGCCCAAATAATGCTCCATATATAATGGGCCCCATTTCTAATGCTCCAGTGTATAATGGGCCCTGTAAATGCTGCTCCAGTGACTGATGTCCACCTTTGGAATGCTCCAGTGTATGGTGGGCCCCAGATATCATTCTCCAGAGAATCGTGCTCCCCAAAAATTGCTCCCAACCTTTAAAACAATTAAATAAGTCTCCTCGCTAAGGAATCCCTGTACTCTGGACTCCTCGTCGTCCCCATCTTCCATCTCTCTGCACTTGGACTGTTAGGCAGAGGGCGTACAGACGTGATGTTATTGCGCTCTTTGACCAGAATGTCACTGTCAGGAAAAGTGTTTGGTTTCCGGGGGCAGTATGGTTGCAAAGCTGAACCTTAAAGGAATGTCCAGAAGGGCACAACCAGGAGTGGAGCTTGCGGCTTAATTGGACTCAAAACGGGCAACCTCAACCATGCCATCCACAAAAAAGCTGCACAGATTGCAAGCTTAATTCCGTTAACGAACGAGACTCAGGCATGCCCCCGCGGTCCGCATGCAGCTTACTAGAGGGACACGCGAGGCTCTGGCATGCGAGATCGGCCAATAACAGGTCTGTCATGCCCTTACATGTATGGGGCTGCATGCGTGCTACAATGAAAGGACCAGCGTGTATCGCTTACAGGTGCGGATAACACGGTGAACCCCGTTAGTGATGGGGATCTGGGATTACAATTCTTCCCCACGAACAAGCATTTCCCAGTAAGTGCAGGTCAACCGTAATTCCGGAATTAGGCCTAAACGGCATTCCAGAAAGAATATGAAAAAATTAAGTGTCCAAACCACAGGTGCTGTAGCTTGCTTAACAGCTGGGCTCCTCTGCTGAGTAGCTGTCACGCTCACGCCTTGACTGAATGGCGCGAGCCGGGGGTTTGTGGCCCCACCGGGCCACAAACCAGACTACCCTGGAAGGGGCGTGACTACGACAGCTACCTCGGTCTTCACTGGAGCTTCTGATGGTGAGGTCAGGCTTGTGCGGCAGGTAGCTGTCGGGTGCCACTCCAGGGTGGTGTCTGGCTGTGGCTGATGATCCCACTCGGGGAAAAGTCACTTGGACAGGTGCTATAGACTGGCAGGCAGGTAGACACGACAGGCACGGCTGAGACACTGGGCAAGCAGGCGTGGCTTGGAGACACTGGGCAAGCGGGCACGGCTTGGAGACACTGGGCAAGCGGGCACGGCTTGGAGACACTGGGCAAGCGGGCACGGCTTGGAGACACTGGGCAAGCGGGCACGGCTAGGAGACACTGGGCACGGCTTGGAGACACTGGGCAAGCAGGAGTGGAATATGAGAGACAGGTTTGGACCTGTTCACACAGGAGGTGCAGGTATGGATATAGCAGGAAGGAGTGAAATTTGAAGGAACAGGTTTGGACCTGTTCACACAGGAGGTACAGGTATGGATATAGGCAGGAAGGAGTGGAATATGAAGGAACAGGTTTGGACCTGTTCACACAGGAGGTGCGGAGTAGGCTGGACTGCAAGTGAGCTGGGCAGGCAGAACGGCAAGGGAGCCGTGCAGGCAGAGCGGCTAGGGAGCCGTGCAGGCAGAGCGGCTAGGGAGCCGTGCAGGCAGAGAGGCTAGGGAGCCGTGAAGGCAGAGCGGCTAGGGAGCCGTGCAGGCAGAGCGGCTAGGGAGCCGGGCAGGCAGAGCGGCTAGGGAGCCGGGCAGGCAGAGCGGCTAGGGAGCAGGGCAGACAGAGCGGCTAGGGAGCCGTGCAGATAGAGCGGCTAGGGAGCCGTGCAGACAGAGCGGCTAGGGAGTCATGCAGACAGAGCGGCTAGGGAGCCGTGCAGACAGAGCGGCTAGGGAGCCGTGCGGGCAGAGCTGCAAAGGAGCAGAGCCTCTGATAGGGAGGACACAAGGAAAGACACAGCAGAGAAGGAACCACAGACAAGGAGACAGACAGACAGAGGTAAGACTGAGTTCAGACAGAGACACAGGGACAAAGACACAAGGACCAGGATATTCTGCCTCCTGGCAAGCGGACAGAGAAGTACTAGGCAATGTACCAAGACACAGGAATACACAATAAGAGCCTTCAGAGAAGGCAAGACATAGGACGGGGCCTGGCTAGCTCAGCAGCAAGCAGCTAACTGAGTTTAGACATTGCTCAGGCAAAGGTCAGTGGGTGTGGGGAAACTAAATAGTCAAGGGCTCTAGGTGATTTGTAAGGCACATATTACAAAGGTGCACCCTGACTGCATAAGAACCAGAGAGTTCAGGCGCCGCCCCCCTATACACACAGTCAGGAAACATGGAGAGCAAGCAGGAAAACAAGAGGCATAGCACATGGAGCTCAGGGCTTGCAACAGACAGAATTCACAGCATGGCTTGAAGCAGAAAGTAAGTTGGTGTGCGGGGAATGGGAGGCCATGCAGTGATGCCAGCAGGGTTGTTACAGTACCCCCCTCCACGGCCCCTCTTCCTCAAGCCTGCCAGAATGACCTGCAGAAGGAGTGTGGGACCACACACAGTCCAGGCTAACATGATATTCATCAGGTCGAATAGATTATGTGTGCCATCAGGAATTCCAGATTGCCCGGTTTCTTGGTGCCCAAGGGAGTCAGTCTCCAACACCGAGGGTACAAGGACTTCTTCCTCCAGATTGGCAAAAAGCGGGGCCCTGGCAGCTTCTGACTTCGCCCTTACATCAGCCGGCCAGCTAGAAACTGAAGACACCTGCACAGAGTCAATTTTTAGGCCGTTATTCCAAGAAAATTGGACCTCCTCCTCCAGATGGGTAAAAAACGGAGATACATAGGCCACTGTTCTCACCTCTTCATCCACCTGCCACATGGAAGTTGGAGGCATACATACGGGGAGCCACTTCCGCCTGTTACCCGGAAAAGACTGGGCCACTTCTTTCAAGTTGGCGAAGGAGTACTGCTTAATCCTGGGACCTTCACCCACAGGCCATAAAGGAGCCGAGGGCATCCACTCAGGTTCCATCTTCAGCCCACTATCCTGGTGAAGACAATCATGTGACAGGGATGTTCCTGGGGACTGGTCATCGGAGGTATGCGGAGAGGGCGCCACTGCTTTCTTTTCTTCAGTGACGTCAGCACATCATGACTTAATAACCGGCAGATCAGGTGGAGAAGGTGACAATACAGAAGACTGGCCTTGCAGTAGTGGAACTAGGAACCTCTGTTGGCTAGGTAGTTCCAAATGCAGCAGCACGCTGGGTCTTTGGACCAGAAGGGGCAGTAGAGTACCCGGCTCCGAACGACCAGTGGGCAAACTGGACAGCAGGTGGAAAATAAATGTCTTCGTGTATAAAGCTCCGATTAGGAGTTGTAGTTGACCCCTCAGTACTGGACTGTTCACAAGTAGGGCTCGGCCATCACCAAACACCCTCAAAGGATTCTGGAACTGTGGAACAGGAACCCAACACAGCCACCGTCTGGCTTGCAGCTTACATACAACTGCAAGGCCGAAACTCCCACAAGTCACCGGAACAGTCACAGACTTTAGTGGAGTGGAGGTACTCTCACCAAGGGCAGTCTCTCCTACTGACCCAAGGTTCTGGAGCTTTGGCTTCACAGGGCAGAGACCGTCAGGATGTTCCTTCTTAGGACTGGACTCTGGCGACAACCTAGCCAGCCCCTTTTTCTTAGACCTCTTGGATCTTGCACGGGGGGCTGTCTTGGCAGGTTGTGGAACAGGTGGGTCATGGACGGTCATAGACAGATGAGACGAATTAGCCTTGGGTTCTCTTCGTCTGGTCCGTTTCTGGAACCTTGGGGGGGAAGACTCTTCAGGAGACACTGTATTTGGCTTGTCAAAGGCTTTGCAGAAGGCCACCAGGAAGGCCGGTAAGCTCAAGGTGATAGGATCCCCCGCTTCCCAAAGGGGGTTAAGCCACTGCAATGCATCTCCTGTTAGGTAGGACATTAGTAATCCTACCTTTACCCGATCCCTGGCGAAGTAGGGAGCATGCCATTGAAAATAGCGTAGGCACTGCTCCAAAAAAAGGCACGACACTGCTTAGGGTCCCCATCATATCTTGGCGGGTCTGAGGGAGGTTCAACTTTAGGTATGCCAGCATCTAGTTGAGCAAACAGTCTATTGGAGACCACAATGGTGGGTGGAGCAGTGAAGGATTGGGCTTCAGACCGGGTAAATTTATTTGGTTGCCCATACTGGCAAAAAAGCTCATCTTGTTCCGAGAGCGAAAGGACATGGGACTCAGCGGGGACCATGGCCTGAGCAAACTGTCACGCTCGCGCCTTGGCTGAATGGCGTGAGCCGGAGGTTTGTGGCCCCACTGTGCCACAAACCAGACTACCCTGGAAGGGGCGTGACTACGACAGCTACCTCGGTCTTCACTGGAGCCTCTGATGGTGAGGTCAGGCTTGTGCGGCAGGTAGCTGTCGGGTGCCACTCCAGGGTGGTGTCTGGCTGTGGCTGCTGATCCCACTCGGGGACAAGTTACTTGGACAGGTGCTATAGACTGGCAGGCAGGTAGACACGACAGGCACGGCTGAGACACTGGGCAAGCAAGCGTGGCTTGGAGACACTGGGCAAGCGGGCACGGCTTGGAGACACTGGGCAAGCGGGCACGGCTTGGAGACACCGGGCAAGCGGGCACAGCTTGGAGACACTGGGCACGGCTTGGAGACACTGGGCAAGCTGGCACGGCTTGGAGACACTGGGCAAGCAGGAGTGGAATATGAGAGACAGGTTTGGACCTGTTCACACAGGAGGTGCAGGTATGGATATAGGCAGGAAGGAGTGGAATATGAAAGAACAGGTTTGGACCTGTTCACACAGGAGGTGCAGGTATGGATATAGGCAGGAAGGAGTGGAATATGAAGGAACAGGGAGCCGTGCAGACAGAGCGGCTAGGGAGCCGTGCAGGCAGAGCGGCTAGGGAGCCGTGCAGGCAGAGCGGCTAGGGAGCCGGACAGACAGAGCGGCTAGGGAGCCGGGCAGACAGAGCGGCTAGGGAGCCGGGCAGACAGAGCGGCTAGGGAGCCGTGCAGACAGAGCGGCTAAGGGGCCGTGCAGACAGAGCGGCTAGGGAGCCATGCGGGCAGAGCTGCAAAGGAGCAGAGCCTCTAATAGGGAGGACACAAGGAAAGACACAGCAGAGAAGGAACCACAGACAAGGAGACAGACAGACAGAGGTAAGACTGAGTTCAGACAGAGACACAGGGACAAAGACACAAGGACCAGGATATTCTGCCTCCTGGCAGGCGAACAGAGAAGTACTAGGCAATGTACCAAGACACAGAATGCGCAATAAGAGCCTTCAGAGAAGGCAAGACATAGGACAGGGCCTGGCTAGCTCAGCAGCAAGGAGCTAACTGAGTTTAGAAATTGCTCAGACAAAGGTCAGTGGGTGTGGCAAAACTAAAAAGTCAAGGGCTCTAGGTGATTGGTAAGGGACATATTACACAGGTGCACCCTGACTGCATAAGAACCAGAGAGTTCAGGCACCGCCCCCCTATACACACAGTCAGGAAACATGGAGAGCAAGCAGGAAAACAAGAGGCATAGCACATGGTGCTCAGGGCTGGCAACAGACAGAATTCACAGCATGGCTTGAAGCAGAAAGTAAGTTGGTGTGCGGGGAATGGGAGGCCATGCAGTGATGCCAGCAGGGTTGTTACAGTGACACACAGTTCTTAGATAAACAGGCGGAATAGCTTGGTTCATGGGTGGCCAACTCTGCTGAGTAGCATACACAGTTACTAGGCCCAAAGTATTAAGTGGTGTAAATGCAGTCAAAAACTGGTTCTTTCATAAACAGGCGGCATAGCTCGGTTCACGGGTGGGCTCCTCTTCTGAGTAGCAGACACAGTTACTAGGCCCAAAAGGATTTTCAGGACAATATGTGGTAAAAAATTATTAGAAACACACACGGTGTAGCTCCTTCACAGGTGTACTACACCGCTGGCTACCAGGCACCGCTACTATGCCCTAAATCTGTCTATTATCATTGAAAACCATTATTAATGTGAAAAAAAGATACGCTTTTGTTTAACGAAACGTTCTCGAATGGAAACTCGAACAGCCGAATTTTAATCAAAGTGTTGTAGTTCGACGAACGGATCTAACACCGCCCAAAACAACTAGAATTTGAACTTGGCCAACAGTTCCACTCAAACATCACTCATCTGTAATCATGAGGCAGACTCAGATGGTCTCAGGCACAGAATGGATTCGACAAGATTGCAGAAAGTTGAGAAAGGGTACAGTATCACCGGATAACAGGTATATATAGCATAGTTTAAACATTTAAAATCTCCGTGTTTATTTCCGGAGTCTGACAAAGACACTCACATCCTCAGTATGGATTAGACAACAATCTAAAAAGTAGAAAAAAGGAAATGTTTTTGAAGCGTACACCAGTATACACTGTTGGGGTATTTTTAAATCTTCATATATATTTCTGTCTCAGTAAGACAGTCCAGACTCTCCGCAAGAGGAAACGAGATGGATAAAAGCACAGACATAAAGTCGAGTGATTGCAGAAATTTAGGAATTACTAGTCACGGGAAAAACTCCCGGGAGAATTCTCCGAGGCGATGCTGACCCTGAATTACTTTGTGTGTGGAGACAGCGAAAACAGTTCTTTGTGAAGAAAGGGTTGCTGTATCGCAGTACCGTTGATCCCATCACCGTTACTCATCTCCATCAAATTTTGATCACAGGGAGAGATGTAGACATGGTCCTCACTGCCTATCATGATCTGTCAGGTAACTTTGGAGTGCAAAAGACAGAAGCCACAGGCTGTAGGCGATTCTATTGGATTGGCATGAGAGGGCACATTTAAAAATGTGGGCAGGAATGTCACACGTCTGTGAGTAGGAAGACTGTGAAAGCTGATGATAAACCACCACTGCATCTCATTGTGAGTCGACGTCTATAACAAATGGAAGCCATTGATCATCTGAAGCTAGAGCCCGGCCAGCAGGACAGGGCATAGCTACGTCTTAACCATCATCTATCAGTTCACCAAATTTGTAGTGGCAGTCCCAGGGAAGGATTTGACAGCCCAGACTACACAGCGGAGGAGCTGGGAGAGTTAAATATTGCAAATGCTGGGGCCCTGCCCAAGCAAGGGGGCCCACTCGTGGGCATCGGTACTGTCACTGGGCCCCTCATAGTATGCCGGTGTGTCTGAGGGTGAGTGTGCACGCCCACCGTCAGAGACACTTGATTGCACTATGAGGGACCCTGTGCCAGTGCCGGCGTCCCACCCACCTGTCCAGGGCAATGGCACTCGCATGTTTGCGTGCGCTAGGTGGTGACCCCGGCCATGGGGGGGGGGCAGCCCAGTTAGCGAGGTTTAAAAAATGGCATATGTTGATGATGTTGGACATTCAGCAGCTGCAAATGGAGGAATTGGAGAAGTCCGAGGAAGAGGAGGACAAAAGCGAGCCATTTTTCTGGCAACCTATGTGTCATCAGGGGAAGGTGGGATAGAAAATCCTTTGAAATCCATGCATGGTTCATTTTAATGAAGGTTAGATCATCAACATTTTGACAGATGGGTCCATTTTTCTGTCAGTATTGAGCCAGCAGCACTGAAGACTCTTTCCGATAGCACACTAGCAGCAGGGCAAGTGAGCTCCTGTAAGGCATATTGTGCCAATTCAGGCCAGGCGTCCAGTTTAGAGGCCCAATAGTCAAAAGGGAATGACTTGTGAGGGAGAACATCGATATGGGACGAGAAGTAGTTTATAACATAGTTGACAACTGCTGTCTTCTGTCACTTTCAATCGATGCAGTATTACCAGTCGTGTGAGCGGTACTTGAAAAATCAGTCCACAACATGGTCATGAAATCCCTGTCTCCAACGCCACTTTTGATGTGTGCACCACGAACACCTCTTCCATGTTGCCCCCTACGGCTCGTTGGAGAACCATCACCGCTACTGTGTGCTGGGAATGCCTCAAACAAACGGTTTACCAGAGTTGCTTGTTTGTTAGCCAATATTAGGTCAAGGTTCTCTTGTGGCAAGATGTTTTGGAATTTGCCTTTATAGTGTGGATCCAGGATGCTGGGTAACCAGTAGTCATCATCGTTCATCATTTTGGCAATGTGGGGGTCCCTTTTTAGGATCTGCAAGGCATAATCTGACATGTGGGCCAATGTTCCAGGTGTCAATGATGCACTGCAAGTGCTGGGTGGAGGAGCACTTTCTGGCAAATCCACATCCCTCCAGTCACGCACAAACCCTGTACCTGACCTTGCCACACCAACATTTTCTCTTTCCCCATGAGAAGCATCCTCATCCCCTAAATAATCATCCCCATCATCATCCTCCTCTTCCTCTTTTTCCTCCACCTCATCCAGGAGAGGTCCCGGAGCAGACAATGGCTGACTGTCATCAAGGCTTCCCTCCTCCTCTTCCTCATCCTCCTCGGCTGCAGACGCCTGCTCCTTAATGTGCGGCAAAGTTTGCATGCGCAGACGCATAAGTGGGATGCTCATGCTTATGATGGCGACATCTGCACTTACCAGTCGTGTGCATTCCTCAAAACACTGAAGGACTTTACAGAGGTCTTTCAGCTTCGACCACTGCACACCCGACAACTCCATGTCTGCCCTCA
The DNA here is from genome assembly GCF_039654945.1 of Dendrobates tinctorius. Lineage (NCBI taxonomy): Eukaryota > Metazoa > Chordata > Amphibia > Anura > Dendrobatidae > Dendrobates > Dendrobates tinctorius. The sequence continues at coordinate 36,934,379 of NW_027361829.1, forward strand.
AAGTGCCTGGCCGTGTATCCTCCCTCAAATGCATTGCAGCCTGCCTCTGTTCGCACTGCCTCTCAACCATTTGCAGGGTGGAGTTCCACCTTGTTGCAAACGTCGATAATTAGGGCGGTTCTTGGGAATTTGGAGCAATCTCTGCAGCTTCTGCATACGATTCCGGCCGTTATCACTAACTACCTTGCCTGCCTCAAGATGTAAACTGCCCAGCCATGACTCAGTTTGTTGCTGTAAGTAGTCGGCCAGTACCTCCGCGGTGTGTCTGTTGTCGCCCAAGCACATAATCTTCAACACAGCCTGCTGATGCTTACCACTAGCTGTTCGAAAGTGGGACACCGAGTGTGCAACACTGGCAGCTGCGGATGGAGTGCTCATGCGACTGCGCTCTGTGGACGAGCTTTCGCTTCTGGAGGAGGAGGAAGGTCGAACGCCTACAGCCAACTGTTTCCTATCCCGTGGGCTAGGCAGCACTGTCCCACTGCCACTGTCCACTGTGGAGCCTGCATCCACCACATTAACCCAGTGCGCAGTGATGGACACGTAACGGCCCTTGCCATGCCTACTGGCCCATGCATCTGTTGTGAGGGGCACCTTCCCACTCACTGTTGCTTGAGTGCATGGACAATGCGGTCTTTCACATGAAGGTGGAGGGCTGGGATGGCTTTGCGAGAAAAGAAGTGCCGACTGGGTAGGTCTTAGCGTGGTACTGCGTAGGCCATGAGTTCGCGGAAAGCTTCGCTTTCAACCAACCGGTAGGGCATCATCTCTAACGAGATTAGTTTGCAATGGGCATTCAAACCCAGTATACGCGGATGAGAGGATGAGTACTTTCTTGTCCTACTTATAGTCTCTGGTAGGGTGAGCTAGACTTGAGAGCTGCATATGGTGGAACTAGCGGTGGACATGGCAGACTGAGAGAGGGTTGATGATGGTGATGGAGTTGGTGTTCTTTCTGATGGCCTAGATTCAGTCTTTCGTAGCAATAACATTGTGATTCCCTGACTGCTTTGGCCTTGCAACGACACCTCAACTTTTGCTGCTGGTGGTGTGCTAACTGGTGGGCTTACAGTGGGGGAAACAATGTAGCGTTGCTGACTACCTTCATTGGGAGCAGTTGCACATGTGGTACGTGAGGTTTGGTAGTCCGTCCACACTTGCAAGTGCAAGGTGGTTAAATGTCTAAGCATGCAACTGGTATTCAAATTTCTCAGATTTTTCCCTCGCCTAAAGGTCTTTGTGCACTTCTGACAGATAACCTTTGCTTGACCATTAGGATTTTGTTCAAAAAAGTGCCACACTGCACTCTTCCTACTATGGAAGACATTTTGAGGCCTTGCACGCTGTACTAATTTGACCGTCTGGCCTAGAGGTCCTGCAACTCTTTTGGTTTTTGTAACCCGTTTTTGAACTGCTCAGGGCCTGCCAGATAACAGCTGTTGCGATGTTGATGCCTGCTGCGGATGCTCCTCCTCCTCTTCTGAGCTATTGGCAGTGGCACCCTCTTCTCCCAATGGATGCCAATCTGGGTCAACAACTTGGTCATCCATAGCCTCCTCTTCAATGTCATGTGCACCTTCCTATGTGTCACCATATAAGGTGGTATAGTATGCGGGAAGGGGCACCTGAGTTTCATCAGGGTCAGATTCTGGCTCAGTACACTGCAAGGACAATGTAGTGCTCTGAGTGAATGTACCAGCAGATAAATCTAGCAGTGACTGTGCATCAGTGCACTCCATGTCAGATTCTTCTTGGACTGGGTAATTCACAATTTGACTTGATAACCCAGGCATGGTATGTGAAAAGAGCTCCATGGAGTAATCTGTAGTGTGGCCTGCCACATCCTTTACTTTTGGTAGGGGTGAAGGACACAAGGAAAGGTGTGGTTCCTGACCATAAGCCTCCAATGACGACTCAGTGCTTTTATTTTTTGAAAGTTCAGAAGAGGAGGCGATAGAGCTGGAGGCTGTGTAAGCAATGTAAGCCAAAACTTGTTCCTGAAGCTCCGGCTTTAAAAGGGGTTTACCTACTCCCAGAAAAGGGAGCCTTCAAGGCCTTGTGGAGCCAGATGATGATGCAGGCTAAACACCTCCTGCATTAGGTGCTATTGTGCTTTTGCCACTACCAGCAGATCCAACACCACCACCAACACCATCATTACCAGCTGGCAACCCCTGCCCACTTCCACGGCCTCTTCCAACACACTTCCTCATTTTTGGGAAAATGTACATAAAATACCACCAGCAATATGGTACTGTAAAACAAGGTACAAGGTGTATATAGTGTTGGGGAGAATTTGAATCTCCCTACAGACTTGAGGACACTGAACTATTATCTCAGGCCCAGTGTAGATTACACCTCAATATAACAGGCTGAAATTGGATGGTGTATAAAATGTTTATATAGGACTGTGGAGAATTTGAATCTCCCTACAGACTTGAGGACACTGAACTATTATCTCAGGCCCAGTGTAGATTACACCTCAATATAACAGGCTGAAATTGGATGGTGTATAAAATGTCTATATAGGACTGGGGAGAATTTGAATCTCCCTACAGACTTGAGGACACTGAACTAATATCTCAGGCCCAGTGTAGATTACACCTCAATATAACAGGCTGAAATTGGATGGTGTATAAAATGTCTATATAGGACTGGGGAGAATTTGAATCTCCCTACAGACTTGAGGACACTGAACTATTATCTCAGGCCCAGTGTAGATTACACCTCAATATAACAGGCTGAAATTGAATGGTGTATAAAATGTCTATATAGGACTGTGGAGAATTTGAATCTCCCTACAGACTTGAGGACACTGAACAATTATTTCAGGCCCAGTGTAGATTACACCTCAATATAACAGGCTGAAATTGGATGGTGTATAAAATGTCTATATAGGACTGGGGAGAATTTGAATCTCCCTAGAGATTTTAGCAAGCTGACAATGATGCTCTCAGTCCCAAGTATGGCAGCAGGCAGCCAAATAAGCAGGACTGCTGCACACAAAAGTGTGGAAAAATGAACGCTTGGTAACTGGGCAAAAAAGAGGATGAAAAGTATTTTTGCTTTTAAAAAAGCAGTTTGCACAGCAGTGTGAAAACAGCAATGCAGCTATCAGGGAGCCTTATAAAGCAGCCTAATAACCAACAGAGCTGAATGCACCAAAATATAGCCTCCCCTTGCACTGCACACTAACTGGTGTGTTTACAGGCAAAATCGCTAGCAGCAGAAGCAGTTTTTTGTATCTTCTTCCCTGCCTAACGCTCTCCCTACAGAATCAGCAGCAGCAGCTTCGCTATTCTGAGATCAGCAGAAGTAAGATGGCAGTCGGCGTGCACGCCCTTTTATAGCCCCTGTGATGCCACACAAAGCAAGCCAATCACTTGCATGCCCTTCTCAAAGATGGTGGTGACCGCTGCCTATGTCATCGCGTTGCCCACACTGTGCGTCCTCCATCATTGGCTGAAAAAGGGCGTTGGAAGCATCTTTTGAAATGCGACTTTGGCGCCATGGTCACCGACATCGTGGCCGACCTCACGCTATGGTCGGGTTTCGTTTCATGTTAGTAGTGTGTGTGTAAAGTTTTGGAGCTGTAGGTGTTAAATCAAAGGATTAATTCACGGAAAAAACTTGTCTGGGCTCCCGCACAATTTCCTCCGCCAGAGAGGGCAAGCCAGTGACTGAGGGCATATATTAATAGCCTAGAGAAGGGCCATAGTTATTGCCCCCCGGCTAAAAAAATCTGCCCCCAACCACCCCAGAAAAGGTGTATCTGTAAGGTGCGCCAATTCCAGCACTTACACTCTCTCTTCCCATATCCACTGTACAGTCATGTCTCACACTGCAATCCATCTCAAGGGGTTAAATAGTTAACAACAGGGAGAGGAGTTAATGCGACCGGCCCGGCTGTAAACCACGGAGGAATGAAGGAAAAGCTGCCTGCGCAGTCTCCTCGCCTGACCGATGATGAACTCATTAGCATGGGAAAGTTTCTGAACATTTTTCCTCGCTGTCAGTTCACCACGGGTCAGGCGGGAAGTCAGCGCAGCCTCAGTGACTACCGCTAACGTCACTGAGGCTGCACTGACTCCCCGCCTGACCCGCGGTGAACTGCCAGCGTGGGAAAATGTTCAGAAACTTTCCCACGCTAATGAGTTCATCTCCAGACAGGCGGGGAGGCAGCGCAGGCAGCTTTTCCTTCATTCCTCCGTGGTTTACAGTCAGGCTGTTCGCATTAGCACCACTCCCGGTTGTAAACCATTTAACCCCTTGAGATGGATTGCAGCGTGGGACAGGACTGTACGGTGGACAGGTATGGGATATTGTTGCTTTTTTATTTTGGACTTTTTACAGGAGAACGATGGCTTTGATTGGATTGGGAGTTAAATAAAGATGGAAAAAATGTGTGTTTATTTATTTCAATAAAAGTCATTAGTCTTAATGTCTGTGTTTTTAAACCCTTTCAGACTAGTGGATTAGTAATGGATAGGTGTCTTATTGACACCATTTCATTATTTACCAGGCTTAATGTCACCTTACAATAGCAAGGTGACATTAACCCCTTATTACACCATATGCCACCCTCTACAGGGTAATGGGAAGAGAGAGGGTAAGTGCCAGAATTGGCGCATGTTACAGATGTGCCTTTTCTGGGGTGGCTGAGGGCAAAAACAATCGTCCCTCTCTAGATATTAAATTCTGTCCTAAGTCACTGGCTTGCCCTCTCTGGCGCAGAAAATTGCGCAGGAGCCCATGCAATGTTTTTCTGTGAATTAATGTTTTAATTTAACACCTACAGCGCTAAAATTTTACACACCCACATTACTAACATTATTAGTGAGGGACATATATAAATCTTACGGATATACAATGGTTTACTATATGTAAACAATGTCTCAAGTCCTGTTGGGTTCTGTAGTGATTTCACAGAAACTGACAATTGAATCGGCTATTCTGCCATCTACCTCTGCATGATATATATATATATATATATATATATATATATATATATATATATAAAAAGGGCAGCACTACCAAAATTATACAATTGGTGCAAAACCTATTCAGCAGTGTCCAAACAGCTGAGTTAATAAAATAAATAAAATAGGCAGCACTCCAAATTAGTTGTGAAAAAAGTGGATACTTTACTGATTCTCAGGTGACGACGTTTCAACGGTGATCAGTCTTTATCAAGTAACGTGCTCATAGTCAGTACAAATTTAAATAGTGCTAACACAAGTGCATACAATTCCAATAATTAATCTGTTTTACATATTCAAAATGGCCATTGCCATAGTAACGTTTATAAGTGCTCCATAAAACATATGTGCATATGACCGGAGATCTGGAATACAAAGTGCAACAGTGCATATACAGTGCTTTAAAAAGACTCAGCTTTGCCAATAAAACCGATCATGACACAACCTATGAGGGTACTAAAGCTTATACAGTTAAAAAAGTTGATATACTTTACTCATATCCATGCAGCTCTCTGTCACTGCTGGTTACTTGCTATGGTCAGCGTTGTTTGTCGCCGCCCAGCTCCATCATGTGACTCATCACTGCATAGCCAATCATAAAGACACGTCACCATCTGAGGATGAGTAAAGTATCCACTTTTTTCACATTTAATTTGGAGTGCTGCCTATTTTTTTGCTTCTTATATATATGTATTGTTATGTTCCTGTCGCTGCACAGTGGGAATCCTGAGCCTTGCTTCCAGCGGTCTCCCATTCCTCTCTAGCCGCAGAGGAGGTTGCTCAGCAAACTCATCAGTCCCAGCGCTCTGCCCAGACCAGCTCCGTGAGTTTGCTTGCTGTTGCCACCTCTGGCACAGCTTTGGCAATGCAGGCTGCTCAGCAGTGAGATTCTCCAGGGACTAAGTCCTCATGTCGGGCCACTGAGCATGCCCCTGGAGTGATCTCCCATTGGAGATCGAAGGTCAAGTGCTCAGGTCCTTCTCCTGTTCGGATTGGCCCATCCGAGAAGTCAGGAAGGTCCTGGATGCTCACGGCTATAAAAGGTTCGCATGGCCCCTCGGCCATGCGCTAGGATAGACTGTATTTTCAGACTATGAGGAGTGAATGGTGTATGCACGTATGAATGTCTCTGGTGAATGACTCATTATGAAACCCCTACCCTTGGTACGCATGTGTTGTGCAGCCTAGCGTGCTAGTGCCCAGGCTCAGGCGTAGGCAGGTCAGTGTTTGAGTCAGGCATTAGCCATCATCAGTGACTTGGCACGCCTCCGTGCTCCACACTCCATAGCCAGCGTCTATAGCGGCGCTCGTGGCAGAAACGCGCTCAGTGGGCCTAGAAGGACTCTAACCCTGTGTCCTTAGGGTAGAGTTCTGTGGCCACTTGCTGTGCGCTCTTTGGCCGTCCTCTGTGAGTTAAATAGGCTCCGGCATCCATGTTCAACAGCTGTGCAGCTCTGTGAATTAAGAGAGTCCACTCCTGTTCACATTGGGTGACGTAACCCACGTGTGACTGTTTTTACGCCGCTCTAGTCTTCCGCCATTACCTAGCAGCAGTGTACCACCTCTGCACGGTGGACCCCAGGCTGCGAACGCACCTACTATTATTTTATAATTTGGTGTGTTCCGCCAGCCCCAACATAAATATATATATATATATATATATATATATATGTACAGGGGATGGACAAAATAATGGAAACACCTAACGTTTTGGCATCATAATCTTCGAACATGTTATAAGCATGCAAACCGTGACATATGGTAATGTTTTGTAGTTGATTATTTGTGTTATGTGATATGTGTATGTAAATTAACTGTTTGTTTTGCAGAATTGTAAGAACATTGATGAAAACCTGATACCAATGGCAGACCTCTCGGATTTTCAAAGAGGCCAAATTGTTGGTGCTCGTATGGCAGGCACTAGTGTAACAGAACATGCCCGAATGCTTGGCGTGTCAAGAGGTACTGTCTCCAAAGTAATGACTGCATTTGAAAGAGTAGGAAAAACATCCGCAGCAAAGCACAGGTCCGGCTAAAAGTCGAAGTTGACTGAGAGAGACCGTCGGACTCTAAAGCGAATTGTGTGAGAGGATCGCAAGACCACGGCTCCGAAAATCACTGCTGAGCTCAATGAATACCTACAGAACCCAGTTTCCACGAAAACTATTCGTCGGGAGCTGCGCAAATCTGGATACCACGGAAAAGCTGCAATTAGAAAACTGCTGCTATCAATGACAAATGTTTCCAAGCATTTAGAGTGGTGTAGAAACCTGCAGAATTGGTCCCTCGAGCAGTGAAAACATGTGATATTCTCAGACGAATCATCGTTTACCCTATTTCCGACCTCCGGCCGAGTGTATGTTTGGAGACAGCCGAAAGAAGCATTCCATCCAGACTGCCTTCTCCAAACCGTAAAACATAGCAAAGGTTCTGTGATGATCTGGGGTGGTATTTTGTGGAGATCCGCTGGGCCAACGATATCCCTTCATGGAAGAATTAACAGCCGAGATTATTTAGGCATTTTGGGTGACCAAGTGCATCCTATGGTTCAAGCACTGTTCCCGGAGGGGAACGCCATCTTTCAGGATGATAATGCACCAATTCATACAGATAGAATCGTTAAAGCATGGCATGAAGAACATTGTAATGAAGTTGAGCATCTCACCTGGCCCCCACAATCCCCAGACCTCAACATTATTGAGCATTTATGGTCGATTTTAGAGATTCAAGTTAGACGTTGATTTCCGCCGCCATCGTCGCTCAAGGAACTGGAGGGAGTTTTAACTGAAGAATGGGCTACAATTCCTTTGGAAATAATTCACACCTTGTATGAATCCATACCTCAGAGAATTGAGGCTGTAATTGCTGCAAAAGGTGGTCCTACACCATATTAAACTAACTTTTGTTGATGTTTCCAGGTGTTTCCATTATTTTGTCCAACCCCTGCATATATATATATATTGTGGTGTGACTGGTGGTCGCGTGGTTAATGGAAGGTATGTGTCACAGGGATGGTAGCTCCCTGTGATGTAGCCCGGAGTGTTTTTCTTAAGTGTACATAGAGTCATAGATTTTCTTAAGTAGTTGTTGTTCACATTTCGGTCCGGGCTACGGGTAGCTTTGAGAGGTGGAGGGTCTGGCTACCCATGTACCACACTCTGTGGTGAGGGGGCTCACTGTACCCCATTTTGGCTGAAGAAATATGTCTGTGGTTGTGAATCCGCAGGACCTGTGATGAGGTCATGAACATGTGACTAGCCATGTGGTAGGTAACTGGGAGTGGTTACAGGCTATCTAAGGCAGGTATGTTGCACATGTGAGTGAGTGTGTTGGAGTCTGTCAGCCCAGACAGAGCTCCCATGTTCCAGGCTCGGACGTCGTATAGCCTGGGGAAGCCGTGCCGGCGAGTCCGAGCCAAAAGGAGTGGACGGTCTTGAAAACCATGTGATACTGATCGGGGTCAGAGAGAAATGTGTACAGGATACCTCTGTGGTAAGTGGGATCCAGGAACCTGCGTGGCCAACAAGTAACGGTCTTGAAAACCATGTGATACTGACCAGGGTCAGAAAGAGACTGTGTGTGAATGAACATTTATCGGATGCCTCTGAGGACAAGAGGAATCCAAGAACCTGTGTGGCCAATCCAACAGGTAACGGTCTTGACAACCGTGTTTTATACTGACCGGGGTCAGTGAGAAGTATTGTTCAGGAAAAGACTGTACTATGTTCCATGTTTACAGATACCTCTGAGGACAAGAGGGATCAGGGAGCCTGTGTGGCCGACACCAGCAGGTAATGGATAGGCGTCCGTGTTATACTGACCGGGGTCAGTGAGAGATCGTAACTGTATTCATATCTTAAAGCTGAATGTTTAACAGAAAGTGCAAATGGCTGCTGGAACTGTCTAAATAATAAACTGAATGGCTTCATTTTAACCCTGAGCGTGCCAGTTTTTACCTCAAAGACCTGCAAAGTGAGTAATCCCTGTCCACTCACATGGTGGAACCTTACAATATACTGTATATATACAGTATATATACCACTGAAATCTACCCAAGAATATATAAATGTCTATGGATGAGCAAAATAATACTGATTCATTTTTAAATGCTTCCACCCCTCTAACCTTCCACAGTCTCACCGCACTCTCTTGGAAAAACTCAAGCTATGCACCACATCCTTACCAATCAGATATAAACAGTTCTCATCGAACATCATATCACAAAGTTAGCCAGCAGCTTTTGCTTTGGCCAAAAGATTTTTTAAGCCACCACCATGACAAGGTAGACCCTTTTGACAGGGACCTATTGTACTCTAACCTATTGAACATTTCTTAAAATATCCAATACTCTTTTCAGGTATATTTTTTATTTATTTTTCTTTAAGGGAATAAGTCACATACATATTTTAAAAAATGACCATAAATACCACATACAAGGGATAAATACTGGCAAATTGTGATGAGACCACATTTTACCACCACATAGTAACCGAATAATACCACATACCAGAAACAAGTACCACCACACTATGACCAGACCACATATTACCACCACATAGTGACCAAATACTACAGTACAAATCATTAATAAAAACAACCAAAATACTAAGTGCCATTACACACAAGAGCTCTGTCTATACTGTCAATGTACAGGTAATACAGTGAACACCTGCGACCTTATATACAGGAGCTTTGTTTATACTGTCTGTGTACAGGTAATACAGTGATCATCAGTGACATTATACACAATATCTCTGCATATAGTGTCAGTGTACAGGTAATACAGTGACCACTGGTGACATTTTACAGAGAAGCTCTGTATATAGTGAGTGTACAGGTGATACAGTGATCTCCATTGACATTGTACACAGGAGCTCTGTATATACCGTCAATGTAAAAGTAATACAGTGTGACATTAAACACAGGAGTTCTATGTACAGTGTATAGTGTATAGTGTACAGGTAATAGAGTGACTCACCAGGGACATTATACACAGGAGCTCTGTATATACTGTCAATGTACAAGTAATACAGTGATCACCAGTGACATTAAACAAAGGAGCTCTATGTACAGTGTATAGTGTACAGGTAATAGAGTGACTCACCAGTGACATTATACACAGGAGCTCTGTATATACTATACAGTGTCAGTGTACAGGTAACACAGTGACTCACCAGTGACATTATACACAGGAGCTCTGTATATACTGTCAATTTACAAGTAATACAGTGATCACCAGTGACATTAAACACAGGAGCTCTATGTACAGTGTATAGTGTACACGTAATAGAGAGACTCTCCAGGGACATTATACACAGGAGCACTGTATATACTATACAGTGTCAGTGTACAGGTAAAACAGTGACTCACCAGTGACATTATACACAGGAGCTCTGTATATACTGTCAGTGTACAAGTAATATAGTGATCACCAGTGACATTAAACAAAGGAGCTCTATGTACAGTGTATAGTGTACAGGTAATAGAGTGACTCTCCAGGGACATTATACACAGGAGCTCTGTATATACAGTCATGGCCAAAAGTTTAGAGAATGACACAAATATTATATTTTCACATGATCTGCTGGCCTCTGGTTTTTATGTGTGTTTGTCAGATGTTTTTATCACATACAGAAATATAATTGCAATCATATTATGAGTAACAAAAGGTTATATTGACAGTTAGAATGAGTTAATGCAGCAAGTCAATATTTGCAGTGTTGACCCTTCTTCTTCAGGACCTCAGCAATTCTCCCTGGCATGCTCTCAATCAACTTCTGGATCAAATCCTGACTGATAGCAGTCCATTCTTGCAAAATCAATGCTTTTATTTTGTCTGAATTTGAAGATTTTTGTTTGTCCACCCGTCTCTTGATGATTGACCACAAGTTCTCAATGGGATTAAGATCTGGGGAGTTTCCAGGCCATGGTCCCAAAATCTCTATGTTTTGTTCCCTGAGCCATTTAGTTATCACCTTTGCTTTATGGCAAGGTGCTCCATCATGTTGAAAAAGGCATTGTTGATCGCCAAACTGCTCTTGGACGGTTGGGAGAAGTTGCTCTTGGAGGACATTCTGGTACCATTCTTTATTCATGGCTGTGTTTTTAGGCAAGACTGAGAGAGAGCCCATTCCCTTGGCTGAGAAGCAACCCCACACATGAATGGTTTCAGGATGCTTGACAGTTGGCATGAGACAAAACTGGTGGTAGCGCTCACCTGGTCTTCTCCGAATAAGCCGTTTTCCAGATGTCCCAAACAATTGAAAAGGGGATTCTTCAGAGAAAATGACTTTACCCCAGTCCTCAGCAGTCCACTCCCTGTACCTCTTGCAGAATATCAGTCTGTCCATGATGTTTTTTCTGGAGAGAAGTGGCTTCTTTGCTGCCCTCCTTGAGACCAGGCCTTGCTCCAAGAGTCTCCACCTCACAGGGCGTGCAGATGCACTCACACCTGCCTGCTGCCATTCCTGAGCAAGCTCTGCACTGCTGGTAGCCCGATCCCACAGCTGAAACACTTTTAAGAGACGGTCCTGGCGTTTGCTGGTCTTTCTTGGGCGCCCTGGAGCCTTTTTGGCAACAAGGGAACCTCTCTCCTTGAAGTTCTTGATGATGCAATAGATTGTTGACTGAGGTGCACTCTTTCTAGCTGCGATATTCTTCCCTGTTAGGCCATTTTTGTGCAGTGCAATGATGACTGCACGTGTTTCTTTAGAGATAACCATGGTGAACAGAAGAGAAACATTGATGCCAAGCACCAGCCTCCTTTTAAAGTGTCCAGTGGTGTCATTCTTACTTAATCATGACAGATTGATCTCCAGCCCTGTCCTCATCAACACCCACACCTGTGTTAATGGAGCAATCACTGAAACGATGTTAGCTGGTCCTTTTAAGGCAGGGCTGCAATGATGTTGAAATGTGTTTTGGGGATAAAGTTCATTTTCTAGGCAAATATTGACTTTGCAAGTAATTGCTGTTAAGCTGATCACTCGTTATAACATTCTGGAGTATATGCAAATTGCCATTAGAAAAAATGAAGCAGTAGACTTTGTAAAAATTAATATTTGTGTCAGTCTTTAAACTTTTGGCCATGACTGTACTATACAGTGTCAGTGCACAGGCAAAACAGTGACTCACCGGTGACATTATACACAGGAGCTCTTTACATAGTATACAGTATATAGTGTAAGTGTACAGGTAACACACTGACTTACCAGTGATGTCTCTAGTTGAAGTCCTTCATCTTTGCTTTTCTTCTTCATTCAGAGCAGACCGCCATCACTTCTTCCAGCCAGGACTCATCTCTGCATAAAGTAGCACATAGTTATCAAGAGCCCAGCTTCCAAAGCACATTATCAATTTTTCCCCAACTTCTACGCTACATAGCTTAATACAGACATTCCCCCACCATTAATACATAATTAGTTATTATGTAATCCACCATTCCAAATATAATTTTTTATCTACCACTGTGTTCCCATCAACATTAAATAGCCACTCTCCCCACCAAATAAATATATAAACTAATTAGCTCCTGTTCTCTTTACCCCAATTCATTACTAGTCACTGCATCTTCTACACCCCACTCTGTACCTCCCGCTACCCTGATTCATTATATTACATGCTCCTTCTGCCCCAATTCATTATTGGGAGATGTCATCTCTATCTCCCACGCTCTATTCATTATAAACTGCTCTCCCCCACGTTCATTACATCAATTACTCCCATCACCATCAAAATTCATCATCATTTGCTCTCCCCGCCCCCACTTTTAATTCATCATTTGCTCTCCTAACCCCCACAACTTCAATTAAATTGCTTTCCCCCATCCCTCACCCTCAATTCATCATTTGCAGTCCCACTTACTTCATCACTTGCAGTCCACCATCTCCCCTCACTTCATCATTTGCAGTCCCCCATCCCCCCTCAGTTCATCATTTGCTGTCCTCCTCCCCTCTCACTTTATCATTTGCAGTCGTCATCCCCCTCACTTAAGCATTTGCTGTCCTCTTTCCCTCTCACTTTATCATTTACAGTCCCCATCCCCCCTAACTTCATAATTTGCAGTCCTCTCCCCCTCACTTCATCATTTGCAGTCCTGAATCCCCTCTCATTTCCTCATTTGCTGTACCCCTCCCCCCACTTCATTTGAAGTCCCCCTCCCCCACTTCATCATTCGCAGTCCCCCTCCCCCACACAACATCATTTGCAGTCCCCTGTTTTCCCCTCACTTCATCATTTGCAATCCACTGTTCTTACCTCACATCATCATTTGCAGTCCCCACTCCTCCACTTCATCATTAGCAGTCCCGCTCCCCCCACACTTCATATCATTTGCAGTCCCCCCGCCCCCTCATCCATTTAATTCATTTTGTAAAGAAAACAAGTTTTTCATATCTACTTCACTGATTATCTCCTGCAGGTGCATTTGTGCTTCTGGCGTCCTTGTACATGTCGGTGCCTTCACCTAACTGGAAGTTCTGAGGTTAAAGGGAGCTGGAGCTGTGCAGCCATTCAGGTGAGATGGCTGTGGAGCACTGTGAAAGCTCCCAGGCCCCAGCATCTATGTGTGTATGGCAGCGCCACAGCACTTTAGTGCACGATGGGGCCTGGTGAGCAGAAGCACAAGAGGGGAGGCCCAGGCCCCCCTCTGCACTGCTGCTCACCAGGCCCCATACAGCAATAAGGGCAGTAATGCGCTGATGGCGGCCCTGATGATCAATATAATGGAAATACATTTTTGAACAATTTTTTTGAGGGTTACATACTAATGAAATTTATTCCAGACCACAGAAAGGGTGAGCAATATGTCACCGATAAAATTTGAAACAAGTTTCTTGAGGCTTATATGCACAAGAGGGGAGGCCCAGGCCCCCTCTGGACTGCTGTTCACCAGGCCCCATACAGCAATAAGGACAGTAATGCACTGATGGCGGCCCTGATGATCAATATAATGGAGATACATTTTGAACAATTTAATGAAATTTATTCCAGACCATAGAAGAGTCTATGGGTGAGCAATATGTCACCGATAAAATTTTAAACAAGCTTCTTGAGACTTATATGCCACTGATATATACCCAAGAGTATGTAAAAGTCTATTGATGAGCAATATAATTCCAATAATTTTGCAAAAAGTTTTTTGAGGGTTATATACCAACAAAATTTACTCGTGACCACGGAATAGTCTGTGGATGAGCAATATAATAATGATAACATTTTAAACAAGATTTTAGAGGGTTATATGCCAACAAAAAGTACTCCAGACAAAGGAATAGTCTATGGTAGAGCAATACAATATCGATAAAATTTTGAATATGTTTTTTGAGTCTTACGGAGAGGGGGGATAAGAATTTGATCTCTTGCTGATTTTGTATGTTTGCCCACTGACAAAGACATGAACAGTCTATAATTGTAAGGGTAGGTTAATTTTAACATTGAGAGATAGAATATCAAAAATAAAATCCAGAAAATCACATTGTATAAATTATATAGATTTATTTGCATTTTGCAGTGAGAAATTAGTATTTGATCACCTACCAACCATTAAGAGTTCTGGCTCCTACAGACCAGTTAGACGCTCCTAATCAACTCGTTACCTGCAATAAAGACAGTCATCTTACATAGTTACCTTTATAAAAGACTCCCTTCAACCGACTCAATTAATCAGCCAGACTCTAACATGGGTAAGACTACAGAGCTTTATAAGGATGTCAGGGACAAGATCAAAGGCCTGCACAAAGCTGGAATGGGCTACAAAACCATAAGCAAGATGCTGGGTGAGAAGGAGACAACTGTTGGTTAGTGTTGAGCGATACCACCCGATATTGAAAAATATCGGATCGGATTGGATCGGCCGATATGAAAAAAGTATCGGGTATCGCCAATTCCGATCCCGGAAGTCCTATTCAAGTCAATGGAACAGAAATATCGGAATTAAAAAAGACCCTTTCTTTCCTTGTAGTTTAATTCTACATGACGAAAAACAACTAAGAATAATGTAGAATGTATTGGGGGAGGTGGAGGAGACATTAAAGGCATAGAGGTTTAGCCCAATCAAATGGAATAGCAGGAATAAATTTTGTTTTTAAAGATGTTCGGAGTTACAAAAATATTGAATATGTTAACTTTTGTATATTTTGTTAGATATGTACTGTATGTTTCACTACTTCCATGCTCTTCACCTTCTTTTTTACTTCTCCAACACTTTCTCCTTCATCATCCTCAGCAGCAGCATCTTTTTCATCAACTTCTTCACCTTATTCATCTTCTTCTTCTTCGCCTTCTTTCTATTATTCTTTTTTTTTACATTCTTCATCTTCTTCCTATTCTTCTTTTTTTGGACATTCTTCATATTCTTCTTATTCATCTTCTTCCTATTCTTCTTCTTCATCATATTCTTATTTGTGACAGGCATTCCTGTAGTTGTTATCTATAAAAGTTTGAAGATTACACCTTCCGTTCTGCCTGTCACAAAAGATTTACAACAGGATTTGTCTGCGTTCAGTTTGGCCTGCAGCAGCAGGCATTTTCCAGGGGCACCACGAGGAGGAACGGACTCACCCCCATACACTGCTGTTATGATTGAGTCACCGTAGGAGGCAAAAACAGAACTGCCAGCTAACTGCCAGATAATCCTATCCATCCAGCAGCCTTTAATTACAAGAGCTGCTCCAGACACATCCTTCTCCTTCCCGCCCTCTGATGGAATTCAATCTAACTTCCTTGTAATTCTCCCTGTTATGATTGAGTCACCGTAGGAGGCAAAGACAGAAATGCTAGCTAAGTCCAGAAAACCAGAGAGGTTGGCAGCTATCGGATTGCAGACCCCTGATCCTATCCACAACAACTAACAATAGCCGTGGGGGGTTCCTACGATGCCCTAGACCCCTCGATCACAGCCGGAGAATTAAATAGGCCTAAAGAAAGAAAGGGGAAATCTAAACTGCCCCAGAGCAGACCCCAAAGCAATAGGCATCCCCCAACATATAATGACGGTGAAGCAAGATGAAAACACTAACACAGACAGAAAGATAGACTGAGCAAAGACGGGGCCCAAACTATCTAGATAGGAAAGGACAGGAAGGCTGCTGTCTGCAATCCGTGAAAAACCCTATGAAAATAAGAGCCAACAGACTGACAGTGAAAAAGGCCCTGAAGACGCTAGGCTTCAAAAAAGCTATGTCAGTACTCAGGAATATTCTGAAGACAGAGCAACCGGCAAAATGAGATTCAGCTCATCCCAGCAGGGAATGGCAGAATCCAGAAAAGCAAGGATAACAAAAACAAAACATAAATGCAAACAGGCAAAGCAGAAAACTTAGCTTTAGGGAAGCAGGAATCAGACTGGTGTCCCAGAAGTCCACAGAGAAATCACCCGCAGGGCAGAAGGGCGTCGGCAGCCCTATATCCAGTCAGTGACTCCACTCAGCCAGTCATCCTCATTAGACTCAGGTGCCTAATAATCAGGCTCATTACCTTCCTTTACCAGAATAGGGAGTTCACCAGACCTCAGTGACGAAGGGGAAAATGAACTCACAACACACTGCTTAGTCTTCTTCTGCTTAGAATTTAGATAATATCTTTTGCTCTGATTTTTAGTCTTATGCTTAATGTTCTTCCGCTTTTGGTCCTTCTGCTTTTTGTTCTTCTGCTTCTTAGTCTTCTGTCTCTTGTTGTTCTGCATCTTGGTGGTTGTCTTCATGTTCTTTGTCATCTTGGTCATCTTTTTCAGGGTCATCTCTTTGGTCTTCTTCGGTGTGGTCTTCAGGGTCGTCGTCAGGGAGATCCAGAGTGAGAACCAAAAACCATTTCCACAAGTGTGAACTTTGAAAAGTAGCAGAAGGTACAAGAAGGCTGAAGAACTGCCGAGAACCAGCTGATGGTACTGGAACCCGGATGGGCAACAGAAGGACCAAGAGCCAATGGCACAACCGTGGACCAGCTGATGGTGCTGGAACACGGTTACTAAGCAGGAGGTACCTGTGCTATAAAGCACTACCAAGGACCAGCAGATGTTGCTGGAACTCGGATACCGAGAAGGAGGCACCTAGGCCAAAGGCACTGCCGAGAACCAGCTGACGGTGCTGGAACCCGGATGGGTAGCAGAAGCTACAAGAGTCAATGGAACTACCGAGAACCAGCTGACGGTGCTGGTACCCAGAGTGGCAGCAGAAGGAATAAGAGCCAATGGCACAACCGTGGACCAGCTGACAGTGCTGGAACTGTTGAGGTAGCTATTTAGGGAGGGCTAAATTAACCCTTCATGGTTGAGCCAGTGATTTCCAAATTATTCCAGTGTTGCTAGCAACTCAAATGACCACACGGAGTCTGGGGACTCTGTACGGGAGGATCGAGGCAGATCACCAAGCCCCTTTATTTTAGTCACATCTTTTATAATCTTTTGCTTAATTATGCAAGGTTCTCAAGTACCAATAGCATCATTTCACTTTATAAGCCAATAATATTGCAAGAAAACCGGAAACTACATATATGTCCGTACCTAGATAGCGTAGAAAGTAGTATAATGGCATATTCTTCAGAGTTTAACATTCCCACCTCCCTTATCTTTGCACCTGATGAGAACAATCTGGTTTCATGACAGCCCATGCCAATTACAAAAATGGATCTTACAACAACAAAACTAAGAAACGAAACCTTACAAATAAATGGAGAAGTGAAACTTAAGCTCTGATTTTAGTATTAACCCTTCACATTCCCCCTAGATAAATTTTTTTAACACATATGCAGCATCAGAGGTGCTATCCCAAGCTAACAGCTTGAGGGGTACTGGTCTTCACATGACTGATGCCGTGTTACCAGTCATTCAAACTAAAGGAACAAAAAAGCGCAATAGGGTCTTATCTGGGTTATTTCTGGAGAAGTAGATTAGAATTTACTCACCCTTTTTAGGAGAGGTTCAGGCATGTGGGATCAGTAATCTGCTTGCTGCATGTCCAAAGCTCAGCTCTGTGACCACTTAAAACATCAGATTTTGGAATAAATTCTTGGACTTTTGTGCGCTGCCAGATAAAATCACTAATCCAGTTTATGAGAAAGATTAATCCATTTTATTTCCCAACGCGTTTCGAAATGTATACCATTTCTTCTTCAGGGGATGACATATATGATCAAACAGAGCTGTCACAGATTATATACAACAAGAATTCAAAAAACGGCGCCAAAGGATCACATGTCATCTGGTGCAAATGTCAGGGTTCAAAGTACCACAGATGAACTGATGTATAAGTTAATCTAAATTCATTAAAAACATATTATTTTTATTATTTCATAGATAAAAAGGGGGAGAAGAAAGAAGGAAAAAAGGGAAGAAGATAAAAAACGAAAAATGAAAAATTGGAATATATATAAAACAAGGGAAATATAAAAACGAACTCCTGAGCTTGGTATAGTGGTCCAAGACACCCAGTATGCTATTTTTATTCCCAGATGTCAAGAGTTCGTTTTTATATTTCCCTTGTTTTATATATATTCCAATTTTTCGTTTTTCGTTTTATATCTTCTTCCCTTTTTTCCTTCTTTCTTCTCCCCCTTTTTATCTATGAAATAATAAAAATAATATGTTTTTAATGAATTTAGATTAACTTATACATCAGTTCATCTGTGGTACTTTGAACCCTGACATTTGCACCAGATGACATGTGATCCTTTGGCGCCGTTTTTTGAATTCTTGTTGTATATAATCTGTGACAGCTCTGTTTGATCATATATGTCATCCCCTGAAGAAGAAATGGTACACATTTCGAAACGCGTTGGGAAATAAAATGGATTAATCTTTCTCATAAACTGGATTAGTGATTTTATCTGGCAGCGCACAAAAGTCCAAGAATTTATTCCGAAATCTGATGTGTTACCAGTCATGGCTGTCGCGGCGCACCCATCCCCCCTGTATACTGCAGTTCAAGAATAACAATTTTTGATGACGGTGATGCGGAACTTTTGTAGGTAGCCATGTTCTTGGCTTCAACATCTTCATCAAGTAGCCTTTTGAGATCGGTGCAGAGAAGAGCAGGGGCAACGATACCTTTGGTATCATCATTAGCTGTCTTAGTGCAGAATTTCCTAATACATACAGAAATACACCAAAGAACAAGTTTTAGTATCACATATACAACAAGGATACAGGCAGCAATGCGTAACAAGCTCTGTAAGATCCCAGCTATCCAGCTCCCTATTCCCTTAAATCAATTGGCTGGATTGAGAAAGGAGAAAGTGTCTGACCACCAACTGTCCCAATTACTATCATTGTCTTTATCATATTGATCTCTGAGTTTTTGAATATCTTCTAACTTTAACTTTTAACTTCTACCAATAATAATATGGAAAATGCGAAAAACCAAAACATTATGTCCCCTTCATTTGCTATTGGATGTTGGGTGATGAGAAGAACTTGATAGGGACCGTCATACAAGGTTTCTAGTCCGTGCTTCCTGACATGCCTCTTCACGACTACCAAATCACCAGGCTTCAGGTTATGACAAGTGCCGGTTTCTGCTGAATCTGGAAAAGAAAAGAAAACTAGAACATAGGTGTTAGCAAGATTTTTACTAAGCAGAATAACATATTGAACAACACGGTCAGTCTCTTCTGATAACTGCTGAGGCTGGAAATTTGCAACTGGGGCCTAGCACCAAACAATATCTCATATGGGGACAGGCCATATTTTGCAATAGGGGTAGTACGAATATGGTATAGTACAATGGGTAGGAGCTCTGGCCATGGAGCCGTAGTCTCCTGCATCATTTTGGTCAATTGTCCCTTCAGTGTGCCGTTCAGCCTCTCAACTTCCCCACTGGATTGTGGGTGGTACGGAGTATGGAGGGCTACAGTGGATCCAAGCATTGTCAGAACTTCTTGGTACACATGAGAAGAAAAGGCCGGACCTTGATCACTTTCAACAACTTCTAGAACCCCATATCTGCATATAACTTCCATCACCAGTTTCTTCGCTGTGGTCTTTACAGTCATGTTGGTAACAGGGAATGCTTCCGGCCAACTGGAGAACCGGGGCCCAGTAGAATTTTTGCACCAGTGCGAGGGCCTGATTCTTTCCTCGATGTGTAGGCCCATGTGCCCATATGGCAATAGCAGGGTACATCCGCTTAGGGAGACACACAAGTCGGTCCTTTTTCCAGAGACAATTATCCATACGTGCCCCATCAGTCTTCCATTGCTTCACCTCTTCCTTTGGAGACATTCTCTGCATCGTCATTAAGCGGTCCCGCAGGGTCCGACAGAAAACTTCAGTCTGTTGTAGATCATCAGGTTCTTGTAGGGTCAGTGCTTCTTGTAACTGTTTACGCTGAGAGCTTGTGGACACCATAGTTGGTATAGTTGGTTCAACGGATAAAAGAGCGGCGGCTTTTGCTTGCATATCTGCAAATATGTTGCCAACAGTCTAAGGCCTGGTCCTAGGACCGTGCGCCTTAACTTTGATAATGGCCACCTGAGTAGGTAATTTAATCGAGTCCATGAGGGTTTTAACAGCTTCAGCATTTTTCACTGGGGTTCCGGCAGTAGTAATAAACCCTCGATTGGCCCATAGAGCCCCAAAATCGTGAGCAATACCAAATGCATACCGTGAGTCCGTGTATATATTAGCCCGTCTGTTCTTGGCCAAAGTACATGCAGTAGACAGAGCCAGGAGTTCTGCTTCTCGTGCTGACTGTGAGGGCGGGAGTGCAGCTGCGTGCACTACAGTGTCCTCTGTGGTAACAGCGTATCCCGTGTGGAATCTACCAAACTCATCAGCATATCTTGAACCATCCGTGTATAACACCAGATCAGGATTTGGGAGTGGATTCTCACTGACATTTGGTGGAGTAGCTGTTTCTTCAGTGAGAAGTTGGGAACAATCATGTTGGAGGTAATCCTCATCACTGCCATCTTTCCTTATAGTTCATTATGCCGTCTTTCAAGGCGTTGTAAAGGGGTTGCATTATGCGGGATTCATCCGGTATCCACTGACAACAATAAGTGCATAAGAAAACGCTGGAGTTCAGTTTCATCTTTTGGGAAAGGAAGGGAGCTGACAGCTATTATTCTTCTGCGAGGTGTCTGGCACCCTGAAGGAGACAGTGACCCAAGAACATCACTTGACCAAGGCAGAACTGAAATCCCGAGGCCAAAACCCGACAGTTCAGTGCTGCCAGATGCTTAAGGAGGCTAACAGTGGCAACAATGGCAAAAGACACCTGCTCATATTTTTTTCAAACTGGTTGGGACTGTTTTGGGCCCCTTGTGACATAACTGTCCATATTAACTGTCATTCCTGATAAGTGAATGCAAATAGAAACTGGCAATCTGGGTGTAACGGAATGCTAAAGAAGGCATTGGCAAGATCAATAACTGTAAACCAAGCAGCATCCTGGGGTATTTGGGACAAAAGAGTATGAGGATTAGGCACCAGGTTTGAGAAACACTTTTACTGGTTTTACAGGCATTTTCCCTATATCATTTGACCCTTTTGACCAGAGTTTAGATGGTATCTCTGAGAGGTATGGGGTGAGTCATTGATCCTCAGGCAATATTGGGGGTGGACCTGGGCCTATCAGGGCCATCATAACTGTGGGAAAGGCATGCAAAATACAGATTTATCTTCACTGTCTTCATCTACATAGGGATTATATAACAAAAAAAAACATCTGACCATCATCTTGGAATTGTATTCTGGAGCGGTACTGTGATAATCTACCCCTAGTAAATTTACAGGACATGTGGGAGAGATTACAAACTGAGCAGTAACGAGAATTAGCAGGGAGGGGCTGGGGAGCAGGGCTCCCACTAGCTGAAGTTTGAGGAAGGGGGGCGAGAGTTTGCTGTGTGCTCCAATGATACTCAGTGATACTGATAAGAGACTGGCTGTGTGCTCGCAGCTACGGTGGGGGCGAAGGGGGATATGGTGTGGGCTAAGATGGGAGGGGGCACTGAAGCAGCTGCAGCTGCTAGCTTGCTTTTTTTTTCCTCTCTCTCTCCTGAACAGAGCAGGTTAAAGTCTGAAAACTTTTTTTTACTTTCAATGCATCATCTGGGGTGGAATTCTCAACGTCAAGTCTAACAGAGATTATCGCCTCTTGCAACTCGGGTTTAAGGCCGGACATCAAAGCTGCCACAAAAAGATGTGTATGGGCTTTACTATACAGTGAGAATCCCAGATCTCTAAATACTACCATAAGACGCCCATAGAACTTCTCGGCAGTCTCCCCCTTGTCCTGTGTGACATCTGTGAGAGAGGTAGCTTGGTCCGCCAATCCATCTTGTGCCCAAACTTTTAAAGCATTGCAAAAATCAACACCACTCTCATAAGTTCCCCCATCCAGATCCACATTATACATTATGCCACCCTCCATAATTGGAAAATACCTCTCCCCAGCTTTTACTCGAAGTATGTGTAATAGATCTCTTCGGGGAGTGGAATAAATGTCTCAATTTGATGCCATTTGCCTGTAGAAAGCCACGGGGGAAGTCTCTGGATCGGGTAATTAATTGCAAACAGTATCTATTTGTGATGGGGTGAAGGGAGTATACTTTGGCCTGTCAGGAGTGCTTTCCACGTTATCTTCCTCAAATTCGGATATTACTGACAACTCGGGGGGAGGAGGTGGTGGTAGTACGGGCACAAGAGGCATCTGCTGTGGGAGCGAGGCAGGAGGCTCTGTTACAGTTAGAGATTGTATTGCCTGATGGGCCGTTAGGCGGCTGTCG
This sequence comes from Dendrobates tinctorius, assembly GCF_039654945.1. Lineage (NCBI taxonomy): Eukaryota > Metazoa > Chordata > Amphibia > Anura > Dendrobatidae > Dendrobates > Dendrobates tinctorius. The sequence goes on from NW_027361829.1 coordinate 36,957,079, forward strand.
AGGACAAATCGGACCTCCTCCAATTTTATGGGGTTTTCCTGTATACACTGCTCTATTGCTGATACTATGACCATGGCGGCATCCTTCCTGGGATATTGAAAAATACCGGCAGAGATTAATGGTATGGCCACTGTACATTGAGGCATCGTACTGGGGGTACAGAGGAGGCATACAGGATTGCGTTCTGGACAGCCTCAGTAAGCAATTGTTGGGACCTAGGAATATTGATAGGGTCATATCATCGTCCCACTGCATGTATTACATATTGACACGGCAGATGTCCTGCTCTGGTTGCTGCAACCTGTCCTGTTTCTACCTGGCCATACATTTGTATATATGAATCAGATTCTTCCTGTATCATGGGTCCGCCTTTCTGTGAAATTTTTGCGGCCAGTCCTCCAGCATGGCGGAGTTGATTATTCATGGCATTTACTATGGCCCCAACGTGCTGCTTCGTGAGATCCCCTGTCCCTATCCTAAAGAGCACATCATAACAGTGGGGTCCAGGAATAATATTGGAATACATTTCCTGGAAATCTTCTATCTCCTCTGAGCATCCTGTCTCTGACCTGGTAACTAAAGTGGGAGGGGGTGGATATTCATAACCACTAGCAATATTAGTCCTAACGGAGACTGGGGCTGCCGGTGGATGATAATAGGTACCGTCAGCATTCAACAGAGGAAAGGTGGGGGCTGCTACTCCCGGTCTCCTCATACCACAATTGTAACAGACCTCTCTCCACTGAGGATTAGTAACTCCGCATACAGCACAGAGCCACCCGGCAGTATCATAGGGTGGGGGCATACTGAGTTTCGGTAGTCCAGGATACATCGGTGCCTTAGGGTTAAGGGATTTCCTGGGGAGGGACCTTATCATCTAGCAGGGAAACTTCTTGTTTAAAATCATCACTTTTAACTATCCGACTGCCTGACACATTGTCTGGATCTTAGTTCCTTCTTTAATCAATCACATTCTCATACCACAGTTACTTTCTTGAACCACAAATCATCCCGTCCCTGTCATAATAGACAATTTTTCCTTCTTCAACATAACAGTAACAGAAACAATCAGAATTCACTTGCTGTTCAATGTCCACGTAACCTTCATTATACAATTCATGTGCCAAGCCACGGAATTCCTCAGAGCCTTCAAGTAATCCATCATCAGTCAACCTTTAACTCCTTCATCCCATAGCGTAGGCTGCAACCTCCCGCCCTTAGGAAATCCCAGAATCGAAAATATTTTTCCTGCATTCCTGGCACATTTCTTTCCTTGTCTTTGAATCATAAGACTAACAGTATCTGATACTTCACACAATTCCAAACTTTTCTTTTTCTTCCACAGAAACATAATTCTCTCCTTTAGAGCTAAATATCCTGACAAATTGTGCACAATACTGGAGCAGCCGTCTCCGTTTGTTCCACAGGGTCAACCCCCTCTGGGAAGCCCAAAATTTGCAGTACTCAGTGAAAGGAGGAGGGCGTCTCAGACTATCCCTCCGGACACCTCTGGTTATATATATATATATCTATATATACCTGAGTTACGTATCCTACCCATCTTCGATCACATGACCACGCCTGATAACTAACAATTACCAGGGCTTCAGGATATTTTGACTATAAAGAGAGCCACAATCACTGGTCAATCCGGGGTGTCCGTCCCTTATGAGGTACGGTTCGAGCACTGGGCCCCCAACGGGACTACACCTCTATATGATTCCACCCATGAATCACCCCACCAGGGGACAAACCTCAGATCCTCTTTGCAGCAACAAGCACAGGAAAACCACACCAATGGTCAGTCTGAACAGTATAACTGCCAACTTACCGTGGTTGTGGGGGGTGATCAGTCCCAATTTTCCAACACCTGTGTCCGCTCCGAGGGTCCTTTGTCTTGTTGTCCTCTGGGGGCAGAGGCGTCCCTACTCGGGGGCCCCACGTCGCGCGCCACTGTTGAGGTAGCTATTTAGGGAGGGCTAAATTAACCCTTCACGGTTGAGCCAGTGATTTCCAAATTATTCCAGTGTTGCTAGCAACTCAAATGACCACACGGAGACTGGGGTCTCTGTACGGGAGGATCGAGGCAGATCACCAAGCCCCTTTATTTTAGTCACATCTTTTATAATCTTTTACTTAATTATGCAAGGTTCTCCAGTACCAATAGCATCATTTCACTTTATAAGCCAATAATATTGCAAGAAAACCGGAAACTACATATATGTCCGTACCTAGATAGCGTAGAAAGTAGTATAATGGCATATTCTTCAGAGTTTAACATTCCCACCTCCCTTATCTTTGCACCTGATGAGAACAATCTGGTTTCATGACAGCCCATGCCAATTACAAAAATGTATCTTACAACAACAAAACTAAGAAACAAAACCTTACAAAGAAATGGAGAAGTGAAACTTAAGCTCTGATTTTAGTATTAACCCTTCACAGAACATGGTTACTAAGCAGGAGGTACCTGTGCTACAAAGCACTACCAAGGACCAGCAGATGTTGCTGGAACTCGGATACCGAGAAGGAGGCACCTAGGCCAAAGGCACTGCCGAGAACCAGCTGACGGTGCTGGTACCCAGAGTGGCAGCAGAAGGAACAAGAGTCAATGGCACAACCGTGGACCAGCTGACAGTGCTGAAACATGGTTACTAAGCAGGAGGTACCTGTGCTATAAAGCACTATCAAGGACCAGCAGACGTTGCTGGAACTCGGATATCGAGAAGGAGGCACCTAAGCCAAAAGCACTGCCGTGAACCAGCTGACGGTGCAGGAACCCGGATGGGTAGCAGAAGCTACCCCTGAAAAACAACGTTGCAAGGCCGTGAGCTGGCCGCAGTTACCGAAACCCACAGTCCTACAGGGGGTGCTTGTCCTATTGGCACTACGGAACCAGCCTTTATTACCGGAACCCGCAGCCCACATAGGAATCACCTAAACTGCTGGCACCATAGACTCGGCTAACCCTACCGCAGCACGACAGGTCTATGTATTGGTGGCAAAGTGACGTTGACACTACCCAGAAACAGCAGGCGTGCTGGAACCAGCCTGGGCAGGAGGGAGTACCCGTGCCAAAGACACTTCTGAGCAGCAACTGGCAATGTGGGAGCCCAGGGTCAATCATGCAGCAGACTGAGGCCTACTTGGAGCGAGTAGAAAGTAAGATGTAGTGTGATTTTGGAGGCAGCAGGAGACTTTGTCGTCCACACAGCAGGGGAGCAGCTGGCGTTACTGAACACCACTAACACTAGAGCATGTTTTTTTCTCTGTGCAGACGGCACTTCCGAGCACCAACTGGCTGTGTTGAATCCCAGGATCAATCATGGAGCATGCTGAGGCCTACTTGAAGCAAGTTTTATATTGGTTGTACATTGCTACTGATTGTAGCCATGCTCCACTTAGGCCTCTGGCTCCACTGTCTCTAGTATTTCCCCCGGCCTCCAACCCTGCCAGTTGCTGCTCAGAAGTGGCGTCTGCACAATCCACACTTGTTCCTTGGTTACAGGGGCTCAGTCACGTCAGTTGATCCCCTGATGTGTGTCCGGCAAGGTCTCCTGCTCTGTCCACGTTTCCACTACTAGTAATGGGATGGACTGATGGACTGCACCAGTGTGTCTTGGTACTCCCGCAGTTTACGCTCCCAGTTCAACGGTGGTATGAGGCTTTGTAAGTTGTCCCGGTAGCGAGGATCTAGGAGGGTGTACACCCAATAATCAGTCGTGTTGAGAATGTGGGCGATGCAGCAGTTGTTTCTCAGGCACTGCAGCATGAAATCAACCATGTTCTGCAGACTCCCAACTGCCAAAGAAACGCTGTCCCCTGCTTGAGTCGTCATCTCTGCCTGCTCTGCATCACCCCACCCTCGCTGTACATACTGACTAGAGCATTGTGTACCTCCCTCCTCTGGAGAGATGTCTTCCTCCTCCATTGACTCCTCCTCATCCTCCTCACAAAGTGTACCGTGCCTAGGCCTTTGTGAGGAACCACGCAGCGCAGACTGTCCAGAAGCAGATGGCATTTGTGACAACTCATTCTCCACCTCTTCGAAAACCTCCTCCCTTAGTGCTTGCAGTGTTTTTTGAAGCAGGCAGATAAGGGGGACAGTCATGCTGACTAGTGCATCATCTGCACTCACCATCTGCGTGGAATCATCGAAGGCATGCAAAACGAGGCAGATGTCCTTCATAGAGGCCCACTCAGTGGTGCTGAAGTGTGAACGGCGCATAGTGCGATTTGTTTGCGCCTGATGCAGCTGGTACTCCATGACTGCTGCCTGCTGCTCACACTACCGCTCCAACATATGTAACGTTGAATTCGACCTGGTGGATAGGTCACATATGATGCAATGTACCGGAAGGCGTAATCGGCGCTGCAGAGCAGCAAGGCGCGATCTTGCCGTGCTGGAACGCCGCAAGTGAGCGCACTCTATGCAGACCTTGTGCAGCAGTGCATCAAGATCCGGATAGTCCCTCAGAAAGCTCTGCATGACCAAGTTCAGCAAATGTGCCAGACATGGAATGAGTGAGGTTGCCTAGGCCAAGAGCTGCCACCAGATTTCGGCCATTGTCACACACTACCAAGCCCGGCTGGAGATTCGCTGGCACAAACCACACATTGCTCTCCTGCTTGATGGCATTCCAGAGCTCCTGCGCTGTGTGGCTTCGATTCCCCATAGAAATTAATTTGAGTACGGCCTGTTGACGTTTGGCCACGGCTGTGCTCATATCGGTCGTAACAGGCTCCTGCAGCGCTGTTTCTGAGGAACTTGAGTAGGAGGAGGAGTCAATGTGTACAGACTGGATTTCTGCAATCCGTGGAGTTGGCAGAACACGTAGCGCGCCACTCTCCAGATCTGTACCCGGCTCCACAACATTGACCCAATGGGCAGTGAGGGAAAGGTATCGTCCCTGTCCATGGTTACTGGTCCACGCATCGGTGGTCAGGTCGACCTTGCTACTGACGGCGTTTAGTAGCACATGTTTTATTTTTCCCTCCACATGTTTTTGCAGGGCAGGGACGGCTTGCCTGCTGAAATAAAAGCGGCTGGGCACGGTGTATTGTGGGACTGTCAATGCCATGAAGTTCCTGAAGGTGTCAGTCTCCACCAGCCTGAATGACATCATTTCAAGGGCCAGTAGTTTGGCAATGCCAGCATTCAGAGCCTGTGCTCGGGGATGGTTTGCTGAGTATGGCCGCTTTTTATCCCAGGCCTGTGCTACCGATGGCTGTAGAGTGGCCTGGGAGTGTGAGGATGACTGGGAACGTGGTGCTGTGGGTGGAATGTCACTGGGTCTCCGGACAACAGTGCCAGAGGTTCTTCCTTGGTGATCCTGTGAGGAAGCCAAACCAGCTGTGTGTGAGCTGGAGGAGGAGGCCCCAACACGAGCTGAAGAGGTGGTAGGTGGTGCTGTACTTTGGCCTACGTCTTCAGTGTGCCTGTGTAACTCCACCTTGTGCTTGGTCCGCACATGTTTCCACATATTTGTGGTATTGAGGTTGCTGACATTTTTTCCTCTTTTAACTTTCTGATGACACAGCTTGCATTTGACAAAGCAAATGTCATCTGCAACTGTGTCAAAAAAGGACCACGCACTGCAAGTCTTGGGAGCGCCCGTTTTGGCTTTTGAAAGAGGAATGCTCCTAATGGGTGCCGAAATGGAGGCTACAGGCAACCACGTCTGCCCCCTCCCTCTCCCTCCTGTTTTGGCCTTTCGGGGAATCTCTTCCTCAGAGCTGCTCCCACCACCTTCCTGTTCCTCACGCCATGAGGGGTCAAGGACCTCATCATCTACACTCCCCTCTTCAAACACCTGCTTCTCCTGGGTTGTCTCGTCAGCACCGTACGCACCAGAAAGTGGCACCTGAGTCTCATCATCATCTGATGCGTACTGAGGTGTGCTGACCATAGGCACTGGCCCACCCGCCTCTTCAGATTCAGAGGGACAAAGAAGTTGCGCATCACTGCATACTCCCTCTTCTTCACATTCTTGAATGCTGCTTGGCTGGCCGCCTCTTTCCAAGCCAACAGATTCCGAGAACAGAAGTAGAGACTGTGATGGCTCCTGTCCAGGGCTCTCTGACTGACTGCCTGGGCACTTTGGCAGGTGGTGAAGAGACAGATGGTTGCTCTTCAGTGCTCTGGCCCTGAGAGGACATGGAAGTCATTGAAGTCGATGCGAGAGCTGTCATCCATCCGACAACGGCTTCAATTTGTTCCTCCCGCAGCAGTGGGGTACGGCGAGGTCCTACAAAGCTGCGCATAAAGGACTGTTGCCTGGTGAAACTGGGGGATGCTGACTCACTGGTGCCAGCAGCAGGCACAGAATCCCCACATCCTCTCCCTGCAGAATCCCCACGTCCTCTCCCTGCTGAAACTCCACGCCCACGCCCACGTGCCTTACTCCCTGCCTTCTTCATCTTGGTAGACTGATAAAGATAGGCAGAAAAGTACAAAGGGGGGGCTTAGTGTGCTTATTCCTGAACAGCTGGTAACAGGTATAAGAAACACTAATTTTATGAAGTGTGGGTGTGGACTACACTTTAATAGGAGCTAATGTGGCCTACACAATTGTGAAATGGAGTGTTTGGTGAACTTTATTTTGTTTTTTTTTTTTAAAAAAAAACACTAAAATGATGTGACCAAAGATTTGAAAGCCATAGTATCACTAACTTTTTGGAGCTATTACAACGCAGGAAGGTATCCTACAATGCAAAAGATGAGGCTCCAAAAAATAGGGTAATACTAATCTGGCTGCAGGTGAAGGGCACAAGCCAGAAAAAAGGCTCCTCTATCTACTCCTATATAGTGTTTGCAACCAACCAATTTAGATGGATTTGGATGGATGCACACTAATAGGAGAATAAAAAATGAGCTGCAATAAAAGAAAAATATGTGTGAGGCAGTGACGCACGCTGAGCGGCCTACAACCAGACGTAGCTGAAGGACACACTACTCAGTGTGAGCTGCACTCACACACAGTCAGAGACCTCTCAGACAGCCGTGATCAGTGCAGCAAACTGGGCACTAGCACTGAAAGGCTGCAGAGAGGCTCGGCTGTCTACTCCTATAGTGTTTGCAACCAACGTATATGGATACGGATGGATGCACAGTGCACACTAATAGGAGAAAGAAAAATGAGCAGCAAAAAATGAAAAATATGTATGAGGCAGTGACACACTGAGCGTCTTACAACCAGACGTGGCTGCAGGACACACTACTCAGCGTGAGCTGCACTCACACAGACCTTGCAGACAGCTGTGAACACTGCTGCAAGGCAAAAGAAAGCTACACTTATTGGGAATGTAGCCTGGGTAAAGCACAATGTGATTGGTAAAATCGCTATCTCTAACTGTCCCTCACAGTCTTGAACAGCAGCCTGTCCCTAACTGAATTCACAGCAGAGTGAACCAGAAATGGCGGCTGCGGCGGCTTTTATCATGACTTCATTTCAGCAGCCAATCACAGCCATGCCATTAGTTAACATGCCTACATGCCTAATAGGATGTGCCCACACTTCTGAGGATTGTCATTGGCTGAATCAAATCAAACTGGCTCATAGCATTATGGGAACTTCCGATTCCGGTATTCGATATGATAAAAGTATCGGAACTCAGTATCGGAATTCCGATACAGTGAATATCGGCCGATACCCGATACTTGCGGTATCGGAATGCTCAACACTACTGTTGGTGCAAAAGTACAAAAATGGAAGAAATACAAAATGACTGTCAATCGACATCTATCTAGGGCACCATGCAAAATTTCACATCGTGGGGTATACTTGATCACGAAGAAGGTGAGAGATCAGCCTAAAGCTACACGGGGGGAACTTGTTAGTGATCTCAAGGCAGCTGGGAATGCAGTTGTGGCGCCCTGTATCTTTGCTGCCACAAAATGGTCAAATATGTACTCTGTTTTATGTGTTTTGTAAGTGATGGGAGTTATGGTTTCTCTGCTGGAGACAACTGCACACACACAATTTTACCTCACTCCCTTACTTCCCTGAAGCTTAGAGCTTTGAAGACATACCCTAACTGGGAGGGGGAGGAGTCGAGTTGTTCTGTGCAGAAGACGGTGGAGAGGAAATGGAGAATGTTCCTGAAGCGGTAACATGTGCTCTCTCCAGAAGCAATGCTGATAGAAATCAGGGAATCAGCCCCTAGACCATATATGCTTTTAGAGTTGGATAGTAAGCTGAGAGACAGTGAGGTTTATACAACCAACAGCAGAGTGTCTTCTCCCAGGAAGACTACAGCAACCGAGGATCAGTGAAGGATTGTGCAAGAAGAAACTTGTGCTTCACACAGGATTCAAGCTGCAAATTGCCGTGGGAGAAAACACAGTGAGTGAGTGGCTGTACTAGAAGTTTCAGACTCTGGGAAGCCTTGGTCCCTGAAGAGATTAGGATAACAGGAAGTTTACAATGAATCACAGCAGAGAGAAGGATAACTCCCATCTTGCAGAGTAGACTGTAACCCTGGTGAGAAAGTTGTATTTTATACTTTGAACTGCATCTGAACTTCAGTAAATGATAAAGTGACTTTCCTTGTCTCCTGCCTTACTACTCCGTGCCATCCCACTTCCATTGCAATCTCTGGGGTCAGACCTAGTTGGAGGGGGTTAAACACCTGCACTGCCATCACATCTACCCCCCAGGGATCATCTGCAGTGCCGGCTATCATACAGTCGAACACTCCAACTGGCGTCACAAACTCTTTTCCAAATTTCTTTTATTTTTACTTTATTTTTCAACCCCCATTTCACTGTCCATGGAGCACAGGCACCGGGCATGGCTGCCACCCCAGTGACCTCCTGAATATAACGCTGCCCGGTGACCTGAGTACCCCGCTCTGGGCAAAAAACAGTCACCAAGACAACCATTGGTAACGCATTATGCCGTAAAGGTATAAAAACCTGCAGTGCCCGCAAGGTCCCCCTGCTCAAGAAGACACATTTTCAGGCCCATTTGAATTCTGCCAATGAACACCTGAATGATTCTGTGAGTGACTGGGAGAAGTGTTGTGGTCAGATGACACAAAAATTTTGGTCTTTGGCATTAACTCAACTAGCCGTGTATGGAGTGATTATGACCCAAAGAACACCATCCACATTGTCAAGCATGTAGGTGGAAACATTATGTTTTGGGGGAGTTTCTCTGCTAAGAGCACAGGACTACTTCCCCACATCAATGGGATTATGGATGCAGCCATGTACCATAAAATCCTGAGTGACAACCTCTTTCCTTCCTCCAGGACATTAAAAATGGGTTGTGGCTGGGTTTTCCAGCAAGACAGTGACTCAAAACATACAGCCAAGGCAACAAAGGAGTGTCTCAAAAAGAAGCACATTAAGGTCATGGAGAGGCCTAGCCAGTATCCAGACCTTAATCCCATAGAAAACTTAGGAGGGAGTTGAAGTTTCAAGTTTCCAAGTGACAGCCTCAAAATCTTAGTGATTTAGAGATGATCTGACTGCTGTGATTGCCAACAAGGATTTTGCCACCAATTATTAAGTCTTGTTTGAAAGAGGGATCAAATACTTATTTCTCACTGCAAAATCCAAATATATATATATATATATATATATATATATATATATATATATATATATAATGTATGCAATGTAATCTTCTGAATATTGTTTTTGACATTCTATTTCTCAATGTGAAAATTAACCTATCCTTAAAATTATAGACTGTTCATGTCTTTGTCAGTGGGCAAACTTACCAAATCAGCAAGGGATCAAATACTTATTTCTCCCCACTGTATATACCACTAAAATCTACCAAAGAATATGTAAAAGTCTATAGATGAGCAAAATAATATCAATACATTTTTAAACAAGTTTTTTTTAGAGTTATATAACAACTAAATGTACTCTAGACCATAGAATATTCTATGGGTGAGCGATGTCATACTGATAAAATTTTGAAAAAAAAGCTTTGCACAATGTCCAAAGCCAGGAAAAAATTGTAAGCAGGGTAATACAGTAATACTCTTCAGGTGTCCACTTCTTTTTCTCCTTCTTCTTGAGGCTGGGGGAACTTCCTCCACCTGCTTCCTGTAGCCCGATTCCCAGGTGCCTGGGCTGTAAGTGCTGGAGCCCGAAATATAGAAATGGACAACAGATCCCTGTATCATCTGCTCCATTGGCTACTCACACATAGGAGGTAGGGAAACCCAAGGACAGTATGCTTTCTCGGGGGTCATAGTAGTCCTGTCTTGAGCCACCATAAGGAGCCTCTCCCAGGCCCATTCATTCATCTAGAATGGTTCATCCTGCTCCCTTCCTTCTGGGAGTACACCCACTGCATATCAGTTGTGTTGCCCCTCCATTTTGAGCAACTTGGCCCTAATTCCAGCCATCAGCTCTTGCAGCATTCAAGGCAAGTATTCCGTCTCTACTACCCAATGGTTGAACTAGATGTGATGACGGGTCCCAAACTCTTCAAAGAACCTTCTTTTCTGCTGACAGTTGTAAGTAATGACCATCCCCAGAGATTCCAGCTCTCAATACTGTGCGGCTACAGGGCTCAATAACATTTCTCCATGCCTGATCCTGGCTCATCTCTTTGTGTTTGCTGACCAGCCTAGGCACTGCAGTCCACTCACCAGTTCCTTTATGAAGGCTCTCCCATCCGGAGTTTGAAAGAACTCCAGCGGTGAAGGATGTGGTCTGGGTTAGGGCTTTGGTAGTTTCAGGAAACCGTCCGGATCCAGACCACAGGCTCCTGCCACCTCTGCTGTTGTGCCAGCTTCATAAAACTCTAATATTTCTCACTCTCTCACATGGTTCTGCCATCTTTTTTGGAATACTGTATGGCTGAGAAATTTAACCCAGCAGAAAATGTTTACACTTTTTTTTGAGTGTTATATATCACAAAAATGTACCCCAGAAGACAGAATACTGTATGGCTGATAAATTTAACCCACCAAAACTTTTAAACGCTTTCTTTGGAGTGTTATGTGTCAATAAAATGTACCCCATAACATGGAATACTGTATGGCTGAGAAATTTAACCCAGCAAAATTTCTGAATGCTTTTTTGCAGCCATAGATATCATTGATGTATCACAGACCACCGAATACTGTATGGGCGAGAAATTTAATCCAGAAAAAAATTTCAACTTTTTTTAAGTGTTATTTAGCACCAAAATGTACCACAAAGCACATAATACTAGATTGATCACACAATTTTTTCAATTCCCCCCCCAAAAAAAAACATGATGCAGCTATAGATACAGTATTTTGCAAGAGAGAAATCCCTGTCTACAGACTGTATTCTGCCATAGTCGCTGCTCTTGCAACACTCTCTCCCTCCATTGACTAGATGCAAAATGTATGTGATACAAACAGGGACAGACTGGGACTAAAATTCAACTCTGGCATTTGAAATCACATGCTGTCCTTGCCCCCGAACCCCTGCCTGGAGGAAATCAAGATTTATTACAAGACCAATATTTCTAATAATACAAATAATATTGCTATACAATATTAAATAGTTATAATATCCAAATAATAATATTGCAATATTACAGAGACATACCAACAAACCATAACCAAATCTTACCAGCATGCACAGTTATAATATTATCACTATAATGATCGGTAAAGGGGTTGAGTTTAAAGTCTGTGTAACTTCAGACTTCTGAATCCTCATAGCACACACTGTGAGGATTCTCTGGTGCTGGCATTGCTAATTTCACTTGCATTAAGCGAGGCCGTGCACATCTAGTCAGCAAGTGACTGCATTTACGCAAATCGCATACTTGCGATAAAATGATCAGGGGAGAACTACAGTAGGTGCAAAGGTTGCAATCGCACTCAGGCCCTGGAGCCTAGGAAGCCCCAAAAGTAACTTTTGCCTATATAAAAATACTAACACTATTAAAGACTTGCAATAATCGGGGGCCTCATTACAGATTTTGCTTTTTTGCCCAGGAGAGGTGACATATCAGGACAGGGACCCAATTTTGAAGGACGCCTTGACTGACAGTTGGGATCACATATATTGGCCAATCTATGCGCTAAGTACCTTCTTTTTTACTGTATTTTGCAGATGAATAATTCATATATACGCTATATAGCGCTTTTTTTCCTTTTTTTCCCATTTTCTGTCGCAATAATGCAGTTTCAATGTTCTAGAGTAATCATTCTTGGCAATTCATGGTGCAACTTTTATAGTTTTCAAGTAATATGCTTTTTTGGTTGGACATGTTTTAAGCAGTTTGCTGGTCCATACCTGCCCCATAAATTGTATGTTTTTTTGCCCAGGAGAGGTGACATATGAGGACAAGGACCCAACTATGCACTAAGTACCATGTTTTTCACTGTATTTTTCATAGCAATTTTAGAGATGAATATTTCATACATTTATTTTATTTATTTATTTTACTCATTTATATAGCACCATTAATTCCACAGCGCTTTCCAGACAATGCCCCAATGGGGCTTACAATTTAAATTCCCTATCAGTATGTCTTTGGAATGTGGGAGGAAACCGGGGAACCCAGAGGAAACCCACGCATACACGGGGAGAACATACAAACTCCTTGCAGATGTTGTCCTTGGTGGGATTTGAACCCAGGACCCCAGCGCTGCATGTACTAAGCACTGAGCCACTGTGCCGACTGTGTGCTTTTTTTTTTTACTTTTTTTTTCCATTTTCTATGGCAGGAATGCACTTTCAATGTTCTAGAGTAATCATTCTTGGTCATAATGGTGCAACCTTTACAGTTTTTCATGTTACCCTGTTGGTACTGGCCTCAGCAGGTCGCAGACAAAAGGGATGCCCGTGGCCTGCTGGGGTAGGTGGGGAAGCCAGCGACTTTGTGCTGTGTCACAACTGCTAACTGTGTGGGCGTGTTGGGGATGCAGATCCTGATAACAAAGTAGCAGCCAAGGCGTCCCAAGAACCGGACAGGCCCTTCTTGCATTTGTCAGAATTGCCAGATGGTCAGTCTGGCCCTGGATAAAAACAGCAAAGCAAAAGGTTAGCTCTTAGAAGGGCTCTTAGTATGATGGTTCGGCTTTAGCACCAGTATTAACATTACAGTACTCTGATTCTTTATACTGTGCACACACAGACCTGGACAAGCACTCCCTCCCTCTAATGCAAACTGTCACAGAGCTGAGCAATGGCATCAATGTGCCAAGCCGTGTGGCGCCTGTTCTTTTGTTCAGATATCACACAGCCAGCCAATTACAGTAATGCCACTACAAAATGGCTATGGCATGACAGTGATGTGCAAGTAATTCCCGCCTGCTTATGGGCTGTGTAACAGGTGCCAAACATGTGGGGAGGGGATTCGATTTTTAAGTTGAGCACTGCTCAATGCTCGCCAAGTAACAAGCACATCCGAGCACCCAGAGTGATATCCAAGTATCACCAAGCACATTCGCTCATCCCTAGTCATTATCCAAAATCCATTAGAGCATACCATTTTTTTTAGTTTGTTTTAAATGGAATCTGACAGAAAAAATATTTGAAATTGGAAGCATATTACAGGAACAGTAAGGCTTTATGGACTTCTCTGGATGGTTATGTGTTAACATTCATAAAGCGTAAATGTAACTAATTTAATGTACCAACAGTCACATGTAAAATCCCACATAGCACAACTGAGGTATTGATATTATGGTGCAGCCCACTCTAACAGCTTGCTGCAGTGTGCTCTAACCGCCTGTTGCAGCATTCCCTAGCAGCCTGGTATAGAGTGCAATAACAGCCTGGTGAAGTCTGCCCTAACAACCTGGTGCACAATGCCATACTAGCCTGGTATAGAGTGCCATAACAGCCTTGTGTAGCATGCCATAGCAACCTGGTTTGGCGTGCTCTAACAGCCTGGTACAGTGTGCCCTAACAGCCTGGTGTAGAGTGCCATAACAGCCTGGTGCAGAGTTCCCTAACAGTGTAATAATCTGTACTTACTTTTTTAGATGGAAGAAATTAGTGAAGCATCAAATAGGGAACATGGACTTGGCCATAGTGCTGCCTAGGGAACATGGACTTGGCCATAGTGCTGCTGTTGGTGGTGGTGTACCTGCTACAAGCAAAATAAGTGGTTGTTCTGTGCCTGCTACATGCCCAAATGAAACAACTTCCTCTTGTCTTGCAGGTGCCCGTAAGTTCAACATAATTTCATAGGTCTGAGTACTGCTGGACAATTTGTGAAGCCCGAATGTGTTGAGTCGGATGGCTGAGAGTGTCTCCAGTTCAGTTCCTTCACATTATCTTTCACCCGGTCCCCTGCTGAAAATGCAGAGATGACACCTGCAGACCATGGAAATCTGGCTTCCTCCTCAACGCCTTACAAATCAGCCAAACAGTCTGAGACCAAAGTCATGCAGCAGTCACTTCGGCTTTTTGATGACTCTGCTGGCTGGGATTCCATGGGCCATCCATATGGCCTTGCCCCACAAGTGGAAGATATTAAGTGCGCTGATGCCTAACCACTTGTAAAGTTTGAGGATGACTATGTGGGAGGGTTAGCACACATGGTGAGCGGACCACCGCAGCAGATTTCTGATGATGACAAAACACAAGTGCCAACTGCTGAGGCTTTCTACAGGGTGCAGAACTGCAAAGAGGGCAGGGGTTAAAAGTGGGTGGAAGATGATGCAGAGGATGATGAGGTTCTGGACCCAAATGGAGTGAGCACCATCTTTGGCGCCCTGTGCCTTTATCGCCACAAAAGGGTTAAATATGTACTGTTTTGTATTTGTTTTGTGAGCAATGGGAGTTATGCTTTCTCTGCTAGAGACCACAACACACACACACAATTTACCTCACTCCCTTACTTGTCTGAAGCTTAGAGCTTTGCAGACATACCCTAACTGGGAGGGGGAGCAGGCGAGAGTTGTTATTTTCAGTGAAGAAGGAGGAGAAGAACCCTCCTGGAAGCCATGATGATGGATCGCCCTCCCAGGGCTGTGGGGTACTCGGTGCCGGGCCGGTATCAGTGGGATGTGTCACAGCAGCAGTGACCCGGACCGTGGCCCTGGGCACCCAAGTAATGGGGAAATGTGAATGGTGGAATGTAGTTAGATGGAATAGTTCTTGACGCCACCTGTGGTGTTCGGCAAGTGAGATGTTAGGACGATGCTGCTTGTAGATCCTCTGGGGCTGGTGATAGGTTGCAGCCAAGATGGTGAAGCTCCCCACAGGTGGAGCTGTAGCCCCAGGGCAGTGTAGATGTAGGGGAAGAGGAGAGGGGCAGGCGGTGTAGAAGCTGGTACCCAGATGTAGCGGTGCTGGGTGTGTTGGCGCAAGAATCAATGGAGGACACCAGGGCTTGTAGTTCCAAAGCTTTACTCACAGTCTGTAGTACACACAAGTGCCGGCCTCCATGCCATGTCCTCTGGATCAGGGACTCAGCCAACCTCCAGGCAAGATGGAATGCTCCCTTCTAACACTCCGCCAACATGTGCCTTTCTGAACGTCTCCTCTTATAGCGCCTTTTAGTGTGAAGATCTCCTAGTACTGAGTTACACTGGAGTTCCTCCTGTTGTGAGTTCATTTTCCCCTTCATCACTGAGGTCTGGTGAACTCCCTATTCTGGTAAATGAAGGTAATGAGCCTGATTATCAGACACCTGAGCCTAATGATGATGACTGGCTGAGTGGAGTCACGGACTGGATATAAGGCTGCCGACGCCCTTCTGCCCTGCGGGTGATTTCTCTGTGGACTTCTAGGAGACCAGTCTGATTCCTGCTCCTCTAAAGCTAAGTTTTCTGCTTTGCCTGTTAGCATTTGTGTTTTGTTTTTGTTTGCCTTGCTTTTCTGGATTCTGCCATTCCCTGCTGGGGTGAGCTGAATCTCCTTTTGCCGGTTGCTCTGTCTTCAGAATATTCCTGAGTACTGACATAGCTTTTTGAAGCCTAGCGTCTTCAGGGCCTTTTTCACTGTCAGTCTGTTGGCTCTTATTTTCATAGGGTTTTTCACGGATTGCAGACAGCAGCCTTCCTGTCCTTTCCTATCTAGTTAGCTTGGGCCCCGTCTTTGCTCAGTCTATCTTTCTGTCTGTGTTAGTGTTCTTTCTTCTTGCTTCACCGTCAGTATATGTTGGGGCTGCCTTTTGCTTTGGGGTCTGCTCTGGGGCAGTTTAGATTTCCCTTTCTGTCTTTAGGCTATATAGTCCTCCGGCTGTGATCAAGGGGTCTAGGGCATCGTAGGAACCCCCCACGGCTACTGCTAGTTGTGTTGATAGGTTCAGGGGTCTGCAATCCGATAGCTGCCAACTTCTCTGGTTTTCTGGACTTAGCTAGCATTTCTGTTTTTGACTCCTACAGGTACTCTTTCATAACACCTCCTAACAGATGTTCCCAAGAACTCTACTTGTACAGCAGACAGCTGTAGCCTGCTTCGGGGACTCCTTACTACTGAGTCCCGGCACTCTATCTGTGTTGCTGTTGTACCCCCAAGTCTTAGATGGGAGTAGTGCATTTACAGCCCACTACTCCACCGGTGTCTACTGCAGAACCATTAGTGTCCATACAACCTCGGGGACCGGGCCCCGGCCTTACGCTGAGAACTTCTAGGCAGGGTTCTTCCTCTAACCCACGTCTTCTGTGTTCTCTTATTCTCCTACATTCCGTACTTGTCTTTCTTTCCTATGGAAGCTTAGGCTTCAGTTCAATGTCTTTCTCCTTCTTTCCTTTCCCGTGCCAGCAGACCCGGGTCACTCAGGTCTGCTGCAGCACTCCTTCCTCCATCACTCTCTCAGGGATCTTCTTCCCTCTCTCCTCTCTGAGTGACTCCCTCCCTCAGTCTCACCGACTGACTGACTGACTGACTGACCCAAATCCTAAACCTTCCCACTCTTTTATGTATTCTCAACTCCACCCACCTCCCAGCACGTTTTGTGTTCCAAGCAGGGAGCCACTAAAGGTACTCTGCTACACTCTAAGCAAGAGCCGCAATGTGGCTTTGCTGAACTACCCTGTTGTGTGAGGTGCGAGTGTTGGAGCGTGGTCAGGAGTTCCCACCTTACCTGGATGGTGGGGCACCACACCTTAGGAGAAGGTGCAGTACCTCTGTGGTGACTGAGCCTCAGGGGCACCACAATGACATGTGCTCCCTCTAGGAGTAAAGCTAATAAGCATCAGGGAATCAGCCCCTAGGCCATCCATGCTGAGCAGGGTGGTAAGCTGAGAGACTGTGCGAGTTTATACAACCAACAGCGCAGTGTTTTCCCCGGGATGGCTGCAGCAAACTAGGATCAGTGAAGGTTGGTGCAAGAAGAAACTTGAGCTTCACAGGATCCAAGTTACAAGTTGCCACCGGAGGAAAACACAGTGAGTAGTGGCTATACTGGAAAGTTCTAAACTCTGAGAAGCCTTGGTCCCAGAAGGGATTAGATTAGAAGGAAGCTTACACTGAGTCACAGCAGAGTGAAGGATAACTCCCATTCTGCAGAGCAGACTGTAACCTGGTGAGAGTTGTAATGTCTCCTCTGAACTGCGCCTGAACTACAGTAAATGATAAAGTGACTTTCCTTGTCTCCTGCCTTATTTCTCCGTGCCTTCAACTTCCATCACAATCTCTGGGGGCTAGCCCTGGTTGGAGAGGGTTAAACATCTGCACTGCCATCACCATCTACCCCCCAAGGGATGATCTGCACTGCCGGCTATACTACAGTCGAACACTCCAACTGGCGTCACGAATCACTACATAAACTTTATCCCTAATCAACACTCCCCTTTACATGACCGCCTGGGGCCATGGACCGGGTCACTGCCACTGTGACACATCCCTTTAAGACGGCCGACCCGCTACCGAGTATCCCACGGCCTCTGGGGCGCGTCACATCCTTGTGACATACGCAGTGCACAGGATGACTAGGTGCAGGGTGCAAAAGCAATAAAGGGTGCATTAGCCAATACATCATCTGCTACTGTCCACCATGCTGACAAACTGAGCACACCTAAGGCAGCTCAAAAGAAGCTCCCTGACATGGCATTTTTTTCAGGCAATGTACTGATGATAAGAGATTGGTGGTTTGCACACTGTGCTGTCAGCACCTGAAGCGAGGCATAAATGTTCTGAATCAGAGCACCACCTACATGATGAGGCATCTGTATTCAAAGGATGAGCTGCAGTGGAGTATATGTAAGGAGAAGACCCAGACCAGGCCTACCTACTCCGTGACGGATCTGGAACTGTTGGGTCTGTCACTCAGGTTTCACGGGGGAAAGTTTAAGGCCCTGGACACACCTCTTCACCTAGGAGTAGGGGGCATGGATAAGATAAAAGGGCCACAGCGCACAGGAAATCAGTTAGTAGCCACGGGAACGTGCAGCGTAAAGGAGGGCAGTGTCAGGACTTCTCCCGAAAAGCCAACTGCCATATTAGGCCAAAGCCAGCAGAGGCTAAAAGCATCTAACAGAGACTGCCTACAACGACATACCTGGTCCCCCCTGACATCGCTGACTGTGAGTGACAGGGCGCTCAGTCAGGATATAAGCGCGTGCACGCACTGATGGGAGAATTGGGACATTCGCTGTGAAGGATTTCCTTTTGTACCTGCATCGAGTCGCTCATTGTCCCTGTACGCTGACAGAGGGAAAGACTGGGCTCTGTTCAGCTTGTCGTTTCCTGACATACCAATCACAGACCAGATCACGGATGTCATCTTTTTCAGGACTGCACCGGACCATGAGGAATTGACGCGCCCCAGGGGCCGTGGGAAACTCTGCACCAGGCCGGTTGTCTTAAAGGGATGTGTCACAGTGGCAGTCACCCGGGACGTGACGCCAGGTGGTCATGTAAAATGAGTGTAATTAGATGAGAAAAGAGTTTGTATGAATTTGTGATGCCACCTGTGGTTTCTGGTCAGTGATGACCAGCGCTGCAGTGTTGCTTCTCTGGGACAGATGTTATGATGCAGCAGAGTTGTTAAAGCTCTCCACAGGTAGAGCTGTAGTCCCAGGGCAGTGGAGATGAGTTTCTAGATGTGAGTTAGTGTGGAGAGGAGGATGTTGCAGAGCTGGGTGTGAGGTGCAGAAAAGGAGGCAAATTACTCAGTTGAATGCAGTTCCAAGAGCTTTATTTACAGTTGTGTCTGCAGTACAGAGGCCTGCTTCAATGCTGCATTTTCCAGGTGAGGGGTCCAGACAACTTGCAGATAAGATGAAGTACACCCTTCCAGCACTCCCTGTCAGCATGTACCTTTCTTGGCCGTCTCCACACAATATGCTGCTTTCCACTTTCCTTCCTTTCCAGCACTTCACAATTAATGTTCTGGGCCAGCAGCTGCGAATCCTGTTAGACAACGCCCTGCCGTTTCTGTGATCCTATATAGCTGCATTTCCAGTCAGAATAACTGTGGTAGGGGAGATGGTCCATAAAGTAACCAAAGCTATCGGCTTGCTAGTAGCGCCCTGAAGTACGCTAGCTACCCTTTGTGACCAGTTTCTCCCTCCACCTGACATCAGCGTGGATAAGGGACCCATGGGGAGTATGCTCCAGCCATGTCTCAGAAGAACCTTCTTTCCTTTTTGAGGAGCTTTCTTTACAATCCAATCCATCCAGCAGCCTCTAATTACAAGAGCTGCTCCAGACACATCCTTCTCCTTCCCTCCCTCTGTGGGAATCCAATCTAACTTCCTTGTAACTCTCCCGCTCTCAAGCTACGCTCCACCCACCTCCCAGCACTCTTCGTGTTCCAAGCAGGGGCCGTAAAGAGTGCTCTGTTACACTACTGGTGTGTGTGGGATGTGGGATGGAATGTGGTCAGGTGTCTTCACCTTACCTGGTTGTGGGATACCACGCCTCTGGGTGAGGTGCAGCATCTCTGTGGCGACTGTACCCTCAGGCGCGCCACATTCCCCCCGTCGAACCCAGCATGTCCGCGGGCTGAAAATAAAGTACAGATGTTACAGAGGAGCATACAAAAATTACATACCGGTATATTTTTTCAAAACAATACTGCCAGCAGTTAACAATATATATTTCACTATAAAACTTCTCCTGAGAGAGGTACCTTTACTTTAAACATTACAAAAATAACTTTATTCATAATACCTATAAATATGACTACTTCTTGGTGACAACCGCCAACTTTAGTTCGCCACCTGTCCTAAATCTTTATTTATTAACCTTACATTTATGTTAAATATTGCCACTGTAATATATTCTGTAGAAAAGTGCTTCTGATGCTATCCTATATAATACTATTAACATTTTTATTAGGCATAGAATACGGCAATCATCAATGAAAAATGATAGATACTGTCCCAGCCGGGGTATCTTAAGGTGTCCTTTTGCTGGTGGAGGACCCGCTGCAAACCTCCAACAGTGGTCCTGGGTGGGCTACAGGACATAACTGGTCATCCCCTTTAGACCCTGTCTTCGGCCACACCCAACGGTTTTTTATTACGGTCTGTTGTAGTTCTGAAATGATGGGTCCTTATTTTCCAAAGGTTTAGGTAAACCAAGAGGGAGCACCTGAAGAGGTGCAGAACTATTTAAAACAAAGTTTTCGGATCACACCTAGTTCATGATCTCAACAGTTTTTTTTTACCTAAGAAAAAACAACATATGGAAAACTGGTGCCAAAACGCGGCAAAAACTGTGCAAAACTAGGCAAAAATTGTGCCAAGACCCACCTGGGTAACTGTTTATAACTGGTGGAAAGTTCCGTTCACATGTTTACTGTTGTTTGTCACCTCTTGGGGTGATGGATGCGCTGCAACCCTTTTGCTTCCAAGGTAAGTTCTCTGGGTGTCCACTTCCAGGTGGCATTACAAATTGGAGGTACTCCTCCTGTTGAGCTCCCCCTGGTGGAGATGGGTTGGTGGCTGCCTGTGGTGATGAGACGGCAGCCGGAGGGCGGATTGCAGCTGGTTTCACTGCTGCTGAGGACATGGAGGCTGCAGTGATAATCATTGGAGCTGCTGCTGTTGTTAAAGCTGCGGTGGTGGCTATACGGGCTGCTGATGTTATGGGCGCCCCCTGGTGTTCATACGCAGCTACCAGCTCTGCAGGGATCCTGCGTACATTTAAGGCATACCAGTCGCGGGCCCCCAGGTGGTGGGTAAAGGAGACATAATCACCCTGGTATAGGTCACGGCCTGGATGCCCCTTAACGAGATGCGCCTCTACATCCTGGTGGCTGACAAACAGGTCAGCAATTTCCTTGGAGTCTTGGATAAATACGAACCCGTTCTCAGTATTAAAATTCAGGACCTTGCCCCACCCTATGGGGTCACGCCGCTCCATGTTCTCGGCGTGGGTCAGTCGCTTGGCCTGCAGGTCCCGGTTTTCTAAGGCCAACCGCTGTTCCTGTCGCTCTCTGCTCTCCTTAGCAAACTGCAGGAGCTGCTGGTGGCATATCTCTTCCCTGGACAAGGGGTATCCCCTGGCCCAGGCCTCCAGCGTTTCCCAGGTGGTGTCTTCCCATTTGTCTCTGCCCACAGAGGATGGGTGCAGTACCATTACAGGCTCCAGCATTCCCCCCCCTGGGCTGTCTCCCGATCCCATGCAATGTCCAGCACCACCTGGCCAGACTTTGGGGCTTGTGGTGACCCAATGGGGCCTAACAGGGCCTCCTAAGATGCAGGGGCGATGGCCATACCTACATCCTCAGGGTCTTCTGGATCAGGCTGCTCCTCTGCAGATGTCGATGGCGGGGACTCTGAGGAGTCGGCAGGCAATGCGGGGGAACTGCTCTCAGGGGCTGATTGTGGAGCCTCCTGGGTGTTGGCGGCGACTTCCAGCGGCGTGGTCTGGGCAGCAGCAGCAGGTACTGGCAGCGGTGATACTAGGGCAGTGGCGGCGGGTACCGATGGTGGGGGTACCTGGACAGGGTCAGCGGGGACAGGTGGTGAGGGTTCTCCTAGGGCAGACCCCTCCTGGGCGTGCTGCCTCCGCTGTTCCAGCAAAGCCTGCCTCAGCTGCAGGCTGCGATTCACCTGGGTGATCTCTGCCTCCAGCTGCTCCAGGTCCATTGTTTCCAGCGGGCAAGAGCCTGGTGCCAAGGAGCCGGGTGAGAGGGGTTGCTCCTCTGAGCACTCTTCAGGCCTCCATCCGCTCTCCATCATGGCTGCCTGGGGTTGTGGCTTCTTCCTCACTCTTCTTCCCGCTGCGGAGCTTCCCTCCTCACTTTGGGGGCGGTGTCTCTTCCCCTCTCCACCATAGCAGGCTAGGACCTGGACTCCTCTGGGCATCGGTCATGACGCTGTTGCTTAAAAATATATTCAGGAGAGGTTCAGGACTTTTCACTCTTTTTCTTGGGTGCCACCCACACTGTCATGTCTCCCTGCACCGCTCTGGCGGCCATTTTTAGAGTCCAATTTACAGTCTATTAAATCCGTTCTCTTGCACATTTTTAAGCTTAAATCCATCAGATCTCCGGCATACAAGACCCGGTGACACCGGGCTTCGTCATCCTGTTCGTGATGCCAAAAATAATGTGCCCCAAGGGCCGTGGGAAACTCGGTACTGGGCGGGTTGTCTTAAAGGGATGTGTCACAGTGGCAGTGACCCGGTCCGTGGCCCCAGGCGATCATGTAAAATGGGTGTAATTAGATGAGAAAAGAGTTTGTATGAAGTTGTGATGCCACCTGTGGTTTCTGGTCAGTGATGACCAGAGCTGCAGTGTTGCTTCTCTGGGACAGATGTTATGATGCAGCAGAGTTGTTAAAGCTCTCCACAGGTAGAGCTGTAGTCCCAGGGCAGTGGAGATTAGTTTGTAGATGTGAGTTAGTGTGGAGAGGAAGATGTTGCAGAGCTGGGTGTGAGGTGCAGAAAAGGAGGCAAATGACTCAGCTGAATGCAGTCCAAGAGCTTTATTTACAGATGTGTCTGCAGTACAGAATCCTGCTTCAATGCTGCATTTTCCAGGTGAGGGGTCCAGACAACTTGCAGATAAGATGAAGTACACCCTTCCAGCACTCCCTGTCAGTATGTACCTTTCTTGGCCGTCTCCACAAAATATGCTGCTTTCCACTTTCCTTCCTTTCCAGCACTTCACAATTAACGTTCTGGGACAGCAGCTGCGAATCCTGTTAGACAATGCTCTGCCGTTTCTGTGATCCTATATAGCTGCCATTCCAGTAGGAATAACTATGGTAGGGGAGATGGTCCATAAAGTAACCAAAGCTATTGGCTTGCTAGTAGCGCCCTGAAGTACGCTAGCTACCCTTTGCGACCAGTTTCTCCCTCCACCTGACATCAGCGTGGATAAGGGACCCACGGGGAGTATGCTCTAGCCGTGTCCCAGAAGAATCTTCATTCCTTTTGGGGAGCTTTGTTTCTAATCCTATCTGTCCAGCAGCCTTTAATTACAAGAGCTGCTCCAGACACATCCTTCTCCTTCCCTCCCTCTGAGGGAATTCAATCTAACTTCCTTGTAATTCTCCCTGTTATGATTGAGTCACCATAGGAGGCAAAGACAGAAATGCTAGCTAAGTCCAGAAAACCAGAGAGGTTGGCAGCTATCGGATTGCAGACCCCTGATCCTATCCACAACAACTAACAGTAGCCGTGGGGGGTTCCTATGATGCCCTAGACCCCTCGATCACAGCCGGAGAATTAAATAGGCCTAAAGAAAGAAAGGGGAAATCTAAACTGCCCCAGAGCAGACCCCAAAGCAATAGGCAGCCCCCAACATATAAGAAAGATAGACTGAGCAAAGACGGGGCCCAAACTACCTAGATAGGAAAGGACAGGAAGGCTGCTGTCTGCAATCCATGAAAAACCCTATGAAAATAAGAGCCAACAGACTGACAGTGAAAAAGGCCCTGAAGACGCTAGGCTTCAAAAAAGCTATGTCAGTACTCAGGAATATTCTGAAGACAGAGCAACCGGCAAAAGGAGATTCAGCTCATCCCAGCAGGGAGTGGCAGAATCCAGAAAAGCAAGGATAACAAAAACAAAACATAAATGCAAACAGGCAAAGCAGAAAACTTAGCTTTAGGGAAGCAGGAATCAGACTGGTGTCCCAGAAGTCCACAGAGAAATCACCCGCAGGGCAGAAGGGCGTCAGCAGCCCTATATCCAGTCAGTGACTCCACTCAGCCAGTCATCCTCATTAGACTCAGGTGCCTAATAATCAGGCTCATTACCTTCCTTTACCAGAATAGGGAGTTCACCAGACCTCAGTGACGAAGGGGAAAATGAACTCACAACACACTGCTTAGTCTTCTGCTTAGAATTTAGATAATATCTTTTGCTCTGATTTTTAGTCTTATGCTTAATGTTCTTCCGCTTTTGGTCCTTCTGCTTTTTGTTCTTCTGCTTCTTGGTCTTCTGTCTCTTGTTGTTCTGCATCTTGGTGGTTGTCTTCATGTTCTTTGTCATCTTGGTCATCTTTTTCAGGGTCATCTCTTTGGTCTTCTTTGGTGTGGTCTTCAGGGTCGTCGTCTTCAGGGTTGTCGTCAGGGAGATCCAGAGTGAGAACCAAAAACCATTTCCTCAAGCTTGAACTTGGAAAAGTTGCAGAAGGTACAAGAAGGCTGAGGAACTGCCGAGAACCAGCTGACGGTACCGGAACCCGGATGGGTAGCAGAAGGAACAAGAGCCAATGGCACAACCGTGGACCAGCTGACGGTGCTGGAACCCAGTAACTAAGCAGGAGGTACCTGTGCTACACAGCACTACCAAGGACCAGCAGACGTTGCGGGAACTCGGATACCGAGAAGGAGGCACCTCAGCAAAAGGCACTGCCGAGAACCAGCTGAAGATGCTGGAACCTGGATGGGTAGCAGAAGAAACAAGAGCAAATGGAACTAGCGAGGACCAGCTGACAGTGCTGGAACCCAGAGGGGCAGCAGAAGGAACAAGAGCCAATGGCACTACCGAGGACCAGCTGACGGTGGTGGAACATTGTTACTAAGCAGGAGGTACCTGTGCTACAAAGCACTACCAAGGACCATCAGATGTTGCTAGAACTCGGATACCGAGAAGGAGGCACCTAAGCCAAAGGCACTGCCGAGAACCAGCTAACGGTGCTGGAACCCGGATGGGTAGCAGAAGCTACAATAGTCAATGGAACTACCGAGTCCCAGCTGACGGTGCTGGAACCCAGAGGGGCAGCAGAAGGAACAAGAGCCAATGGCACTACCGAGGACCAGCTGACGGTGCTGGAACATGGTTACTAAGCAAGAGGTACCTGTGCTACAAAGCACTACCAAGGACCAGCAGACGTTGCGGGAACTCGGATACCGAGAAGGAGGCACCTCAGCCAAAGGCACTGCCGAGAACCAGCTGACGGTGCTGGAACCCGGAGGGGCAGCAGAAGAAACAAGAGCCAATGGCACTACCGAGGACCAGCTGACGGTGCTGGAAACCGGTTATTAAGCAGGAGGTACCTGTGCTACAAAGCACTACCAAGGACCAGCAGATGTTGCGGGAACTCGGATACCGAGAAGGAGGCACCTCAGCCAAAGGCACTGCCGAGAACTAGCTGACGGTGCGGGAACCTGGAGGGTTAGCAGAATGTACCCCTGAAAAACAACGTTGCAAGGCCGCGAACCAGCCGCAGTTACCGAAACACACAGTCCTACAGGGGGTGCTTGTCCTATTGGCAGTACAGAACCAGCCTTTATTACCAGAACCTGCAGCCCACATAAACTGCAGGCACCATAGACTCGGCTAACCCGACCGTAACACGACATGACAACGTTTTGGTGGCAAAGTGACGTTGACACTACCTGGAAACAGCAGGCGTGCTGGAACCAGGATGGGCAGGAGGAAGTACCCGTGCCAAAGACACTTCTGAGCAGCAACTGATGATGTTGGAGCCCAGGGTCAATCAGGTTGTAGGCTGAGGCCTAATTTCATCAAGTTTAATATGTGTTGTTGACTACTACTGATTTTAACCGTGCTCCAATTAGGCCTCTGGCTCCAGTGTTGGAGGCCAGGGTAAATAATAGAGACACTGGAGCCCGAGGCCTAGTTGGAGCACGGTTAAAAATCAATTGTATTCTGAATGTGGAGGGAGCTGGAGACTTTGCCGTACACACAGCAGGGGAGCAGCTGGCGTTACTGCACCCCACTACACTGGAGCATGTGTTTTTCTCTGTGTACACGGCACTTCTGAGCAACAACTGGCTGTGTTAAAGCCCAGGGTGAATCATGGAGCAGGCTGAGGCCTACTTGGAGCATGTTGAAAAGCTGAGGTAGTGTGATTTTGGAGGGAGCAGGAGACTTTGCCGTACACACAGCAGAGGAGCAGCTGGCGTTACTGCACCCCACTAACACTGGAGCATGTGTTTTTCTCTGTGTACACGGCACTTCTGAGCAACAACTGGCTGTGTTAAAGCCCAGGGTGAATCATGGAGCAGGCTGAGGCCTACTTGGAGCATGTTGAAAAGCTGAGGTAGTGTGATTTTGGAGGAAGCAGGAGACTTTGCCGTACACACAGCAGGGGAGCAGCTGGCGTTACTGCACCCCACTAACACTGGAGCATGTGTTTTTCTCTGTGTACACGGCACTTCTGTGCAACAACTGGCTGTGTTGAAGCCCAGGGTGAATCATGGAGCAGGCTGAGGCCTACTTGGAGCAAGTTGAAAAGCTGAGGTAGTGTGATTTTGGAGGGAGCAGGAGACTTTGCCGTATACACAGCAGGGGAGCAGCTGGCGTTACTGCACCCCACTACACTGGAGCATGTGTTTTTCTCTGTGTACATGGCACTTCTGAGCAACAACTGGCTGTGTTGAAGCCCAGGGTGAATCATGGAGCAGGCTGAGGCCTACTTGGAGCAAGTTGAAAAGCTGAGGTAGTGTGATTTTGGAGGGAGCAGGAAACTTTGCCGTACACACAGCAGGGGAGCAGCTGGCGTTACTACACCCCACTAACACTGGAGCATGTATTTTTCTCTGTGTACACGGCACTTCCGAGCAACAACTGGCGATGTTGGAGCCCAGGATCAATCATGGAGCAGGCTGAGGCCTACTTGGAGCAAGTTGGAAATAGGATGTATTTTGAATGTGGAGGCAGCAGGAGATATTGCCGTCCGCACAGCTGGGGAGCAGCAGGCGTTACTGTGTTAAGGGGAGAATATATGGCATATGAATATATACAAGAATCAAAACTGTACCACTATATAGACGCTTTGCTGAATATTAGGATCATGTTGCTTTAAGATACTTCTGATTCTCTGCTGAATTATTTCTGTGTATGACCCACCTAGGCTTCATGTAAAACCGCAATACTGGGTGGACTAGGGTGGATCGGGCTAAAGAACAATACTTATGTACACGGTGATTGTGTAACACATGGGAACAGTAAACGGTAACTTAGAGATGTACATAGTGATTGTGTACCGATATGGGAACAGTAAACAGTACCTTGGAAATGCACTGTTGATGTAACACAATGAGATAGCATAATTTCTGTTATAAAAGCTGCGCACTCTGAATTAAAGACAGAGAAGAATCATATTGACATGATACACCTTGTCTTGTGTATTCTTTTCTCCGTGCACGTAAAATCTCTACCAAAGATCCAATTTGGCCACAGACAATTAAGACGGGCCACACAATAGTGTGGCAGAATTCATAGGAATCAACAGTTGGCGCCCAACGTGGGGCTCAGGACGATACCAGATGATCACAGCCGCAACAAAATCTCCCCCAGGACGGACATCTTTCCAGCAGGACGAGGCTGCAGCTCGAGACCTGGTGAGAAAATATATCATCATACCTACCCTTCTGTATTCACGTCCGGCTGGGAGGAGATAGTTGGCTGTCTTCTCTGAACCCTTAAACTGACCATGTTTGAAAGTCCTGAGCCTACGGACCCGGTCAGGTATATAATTCCTTAATTGTCTGTGTGTATTGTCCGGTCTAACCAATTCAGAGGGTGTATCTAGAATCTGTCAAGTATCTGTTGAAAACTATTTCAAACTGCACTAGGGCTACTAGAAGCATACAGAGCAGAGTACAAAGGGGCTGTTTCCACTGGATTATCACCCTGGTTCCGACCTTAGATGGTCGAAGAAGTTATATATATATTATATATATACACATATAGGTGCTCACGTCCGGCCATACGCCCACGGTATAAACTGGGCCCGGTGACGTGAATGACACGGCATATATATATATTTTTAAGGAAAGAGGTGATTACTATTTTTCCCCCTCTGCTGAAATATCAACCACCTATCTAGAGGTGATTACCACTATTTACTACAAGTCCTAGCACCAAAAACCCACCCTGGTCACGATTTCCTTAATTGTCTGCCTTATCTGCTTTGCCTCTCTGCTTTGCTGTTTTGGTTGTTTGCATACGTGATTGTTACCTCAGCCAGCCTGAAAAGGAAAAAAAATATAGATAGGGAGACGTACTGAGCAAATTCACTGTCACTCTGGTTCCGGTCCTGCTCTCGGCTTGACCGATGATCGCAGAAGTCAGAACTGTGTCTCTCCCAGTGGGCAAGTGGGAGTAGGGGCTTGATTACTCTGAGTGATTTTCCAACCTCTAAGTGGTTGATGACTTCTTGCGGGGTTCCCACCGGACATCACCTGGCTAAGGTGATGGTGTTTTAACTGCAGCATAGGTTCATAAGTTATATGGGTGGAAGGGTAATTTCAATTACCGTGTTGATGTGACTGAGTGATTGCTCTCTCCCTGAAAAGTATGGTTTGCCCAGGTGTAGATTTTTCACCTCTACAAATCAGGCTGGCATATGGATAGGTAAATTGCGAATTGTTTTGGTGTCAAGGATTCGCAGTATTTGATGTCAGTACCAGTTTTAAATTTATTGTCTTTTGTCTTTTGTAGTGTGTATGATTTGCCGGCAGGAGGCGTACTAGCATGTGGTTAAAATTTGGAATGCATTCTATGTGTGTATACATATATATATGTTGTGAAATTAGAGAATTGGATAAACTGGTTTTGTTCTGCATACTATAATTATAAGGTTAGTTGTTTCAGGTAGAAAGAGAATTACTTGAATGGTAATTGCTTGATTTGTACAGATATCTCTGTGAGATACGAGGTCTATTGTTACTTTTTAGTTATTGTTTTACTAATGTCACTACATTTCTCTATGAGATGGTTTTCTTTGAAATGTTTTAGAGCGAAAGTTTTGAGGAAACAGAAATTTTAACAATTTATAAGGTATTTTTATACTACGCAGTTTCTGGATACACAAGATTTGTGAAATACTCTGGTGTTAGTTGTTTGTTAATTAATATATTACTGTGTTCAAGATAGCTAGACATCACTATGTTCACTGAAGACCCCTTTACTCGGACATAAGGAGTACATACAGCTTTTACAGTCACATATCCCACTGTTCATAACCCCGTGAGAATTTGTTTCAAGATGCACACATACATATGTTTTTCAGATATACTCAGAATTCAGATGATAGAATGGGTGGGAGCGGTCAGTCGATATCTATAAGACAGATATGACCCATAGTGGAGTGAGGAAGAAAATGTACGTTAAGAAACCCTCCGAACCCGAGGGGAGGAGCATTAGATAAGAAGGGATGGAAGAATGTGTTAATGAGTAGAGAGCAGCGTCCCAGCCTCAGGTGTTATGAGGTGTTACAGGACCCTGAAGCATTTTATAAGATGGCAGAGGAAGTTAGGAAAAAAGGGATGAGGAGAGGAATATAACAAGATTGCTGAATTTTGTGCAAAACAAATATTTACACAGGAAGATGTCAGTTGCAATATCTGCATTACATTCATTTATACTTCTATATACATTCCCGATGACTGGACAAGTGCCAGCTGTCAAACACAGAATGCAGAATATCGTGAGACTTGTTCTGACTGTTAGATGAGCAACCCAAAGAGCCGTACCTTCTTTCCAACTATTTATATAGATGGCACGCCTTATGCTACATCCTGTCCAACATCCATTATAGGTTTATTAATTAATGTAGTTTATGAAAAGAATAATGAAGAAAAAGATGAATATGACATGGAAGTATATAATTAAGCAGAACAGGAGGAGACAGGAAATAAATAGCTCAGACTGATAATCTACAGTATTTATCGTTATATGGTGAGGGGACATAATTATCATCATCATCTTTTAAGCCTCAAAGCTCATACTTTTGTACACAATCTACTACATGCAAGGACTCCTGGAAATACCAGGAGACAGATACCCTAGTAAGCAGCTTGCCAGACCCCCCATTCTCCAGGATGTCATGCAGGGAAAAGGAGAACCTGTGGATAGTTTCTTCCACCGATGTAACAAAAAGTTTCTGGATCTCAGATTTGAAATGCAAATTAGTTCCAAGTTGGAAGAAGCTTGACACCCACCAATACCAAGCTCCAGATTTTAATAGGGTATTGGCATACTGATTCCACAACCCATGAAAGTATGTATACTCTTGCAGACCCCCCCACAAAAATACAATAGAGAAACAACATCTCTCACCCAGACAGAGGTTGAGGATACTCCTCTCAAATTCCTGGTGGGTCCCGATGCAATCAGAAGAGTAATCAGGGATATCGATCTACTTGCTGAAGAAGTATGTAGTCTTTTCTTTTTTACAAGACACATCTGTAGATCATGTGGGCGTTGAACTAATGGCACTGATCCCAGACTCAATATTGGCAGGCTGAAAATCCAGTTTGTAAAGGTGGGGCCGAAGCCAGTAGCCCTTGTCAGGAACACCGCACTGTACTTGCTCACTGAGCCAGTGCGCGTGTCCTGAGTGTCAGCGCCGGCGTGCAGCCTCCGCTGAGCAGTGACTCACCCGCAATGTAGGGGTACCGGGGTCAGGTACAGCCAGAAAGTACCGATGCACAGGACCTGTGGATGCTGAAGTTTAGGAAGCCAGCATAGGACCTATGGTCATGTGAATGGTCATGTGACTGCAAGGGGGCGGGGCTTAGCGTCCTGCACACAGAGAAGGAAGAGAACTCAGAGTCCAAGCAAAGCAGAGGTTATGCACAGTACAGACCAGCGAGGTACAGGAGGGATAAACAGATGGGAGGTCAGACAAAGCCAAAGGTCATACACAGGATCACAGTACAGTACCAGGGAGGAGACAGAGCGGATAATCAGGGCCAAGCAGAGATCAAAACCAAACAGACATATAAGGTACCAGGCAGAATCCAAAGCGATAGCCACGGAACAGACCGAGTCATACACAGAGAATCAAGTAACCAGAACACAGCACTAACACACTCAGGGGTCACCACACAATGCCAAGGGCGAAAGTATAACTGACAGGGATGGGAGCGTCCTGAGGCTATAAGAAGCCTCCCCCAGAACCAGGGAGAGGCCACAATCATAGCCCCAGGTGTGCAGGTAAGCCTGCACCGGGATCACAACCTTTAACCCCAGAAATGCCAGTCATCAGCACTGGTTCCAAACATTAACCCCACGTGTGCGAGTCAAACCCGCACTGAGATCATGACAGCCCTGCTGTCAAGGAAATTGCAATATTCACCCTCGATTTCATAATTTGTAATTATTTCTATGAAGTTATGGATGATACATGATTTGTGTGCTGTCAATGAAGTTATAGTACTGAACACATCTATGGTACCAAACCCACACACTATGTTTTTTTTTAGTCAATTCTATTTATTTTCTATGGTTTAAGGTGATTGACCTGGCCAATGCTTTCTTCAGTTTATTTCTACATGCTGCAAGCCAGTACCTGTTTGTTTTCACACGAGGGCCAGCAATATATTTGGACTATGATGCCTCAAGGGGCACAGTATAGCCTCTCTATGTTCACCCGAGCCATGACCACGGTCCTGGAGCCCTGGAAGAGGATACATCCCACAGCCACTTCCTTTTACAATACATATGGATGACCTCTGACCCTGACTGAAGACAGCCAAGACAATACTGCTCTTCTACACATGCAATCTTTTTATAAATATTTTAAGGTTAGCCAAAGAAGGCATCAATGCGTTTTATATGCTAAATTGCAATCACATTTTCACAGCACTAGGACTGCCAGGCTATACCGAACTGTTTTGTCTGTTTGTCATGAAGAAGCCTGACCATGTAAATGGAGTCCTAACACAGCTTCACGGAGGAAGACAATGCCCTCCTGGCTTCTCCTCTCCAAGACTTGACCAAGTGACTCGTGAAGTCCAAACCTGCATGAGAACCTTGTTTGCAACCCACCTGTGCTGGACAAAGCTTTTGATATTTTTATGGGTCACCAGTTGAAGATCCTGGCCCAAAGCACCTGTCTGCAATGCCCTACTCTGCTCCCGGACAACGTCACCATCTCCAGATGTGCTGTCCATAATCCAGCTACTTTTCTACCTCTGTCAAAGGGGGGAGGAAGATGGAGGATGAAAACCACATCTCTGACACATTAGTGGAAGAGGTAGTCGACTCTGAAATGGCTGAACGCGATTGTCTTGCTGTCATGAGGCAAGAGAACACCTGGAAGATCCTGACCTGATGCTCTTTGTGAATAGACCAAGGTATGCAGACCAAGAAGGCCGTTCGCACACTGGTATAGCAGTAGCCACAGAAGTAACTTGCTGCCAGCAAAACCACTGCCTACATCCAAAGGCAGGACTGCGGGCCTTGACAGAAGCATACGAGAGGTCCACTCAACATGAAGCTATCAAGATCAATCTGGAGGGAAAGAGACTTCATCACGGCTAACAGAACGCCGGTCAGACACCACAAAGCCATACAAGAATTAATGGAGTCCTTGTTGATGCCAGGAAGAGTTGCGGTGGTAAAAGTAAAAGCACACACACTGGAGACACTTCAAGGGAAGCAGTGGGCAACAGGCTAGCTGAAGTAACAACAAAAGAAGCAGCAGTAATACCGGTTGACACGGAAACAGAGGAAAAGGAATAACACTCCAGAAACAAGTATCCAAGGAAGAAAAGAAGAAATGGACCTAAGATGAAGTTATACAGGATGAAATACGCCTAAGGATGAACAAAGAAAATTTAAGGCCTCGAACAAAACTCTACATACTTGATGCTATACAGGAAACAGGGAAGTCATAGCATAAGAGTTTAGTCTTTCCCTTGGGTCACACACACGCTCAAATACACACACATAATAGCAGGTCCAACAAAACTCAGCCCTATAAGATCCTACTTGTAAATATTCACAGTTTAGGATTATATTTTGTTCTTTATAATTGCCTATATGTAGACTATGTTTAAAAACATGTGACTAAAATGCATTTTCGAGTCTTTTCATCCATCCCAGATCCCGAGGACATAGGAGCCCACCAGATCCTGCCCGGTGACTGAGTCCTCATCACCAAGAGGTTCAACAGATGTACCCTTGAACCTAGAGATGACAGCCTGTTCCAAGTCCTGTCAACTATCGCAGCAGTCTATGGGTCCTCGCTTCCCACTGCAAGGAGATGCCGGATCCAGAGTCCAGTAGCGGCTGCCACTCTTCATCCATCTGGCACTTATCCTTTTCCTAGCTCAAGGGGTAGTCAGTCACCAAGGGGTAGTCACTCATGAGAAGGGCATACTGACTTTCTGGTATAATGTCTCCACCCCAAGAGTAACATATCAATTTGACTACTGTCTCACAATAAGAATGTCCAGGCCCCATGGCACAGTTTCATATCGGGTTTAATACACAATTCATCTGTGTCACTACTGCTGAAATAGGGGAAGGTTCAAACTGGGAGGATTAGTCTCTTGTTGGGTGGCACACTGGTGAAAGTGACTAGAGACATCAACCAGCCCAGGCCCTACAGCGAAGGGACAAATGGGGAATAAGCCTATTAAGTCGCATGACCCTGTCCAAAGCCCATTTTAAGGGTCAGAGTGGCCTTCCAGATTCAATACTCCCTGTCACTGCCGCTCACTGCCCCAAGGAGGGATGCATAGTTCTGTACCTCACTATTGACAACCCTTCAGTGTATGAGCAAGGGTTATATGTACTAGGCTCAAGTACTAAACTTGGGAGGGAAAATGGTGACACAAAAGGTAAATTTTGGCTAAGAAGCATAGATACCAGTGGGGGCACACAGGGAGCACCTGACAAATTCAAAGTCGAGAACGAGACAATAGTTGTGTTTAAACCCACCATCCCTGTAAATAAGAATGCAAAGCGGATAAACTATTTATACAATAATCAACAACGGTTTATAAAATATACTGGGGATGTCATAAAGGCAATTATTGACCTATTAAGTTTGCAAAAGTTATTTTATGTCCTTTGATCATATTTTCCTTAATTCTATGCTGCATAGTTCCATGCCTTAAGAAAATGATGATGAAAACTATGGAAACCACAGTGATGACCATGCATGCCGATTTCGAAGATCCCCTGTATGAAAGATGTCCCAATGAAAACATGCAAGCACCACCTCCGGAATATGCCTGCTTGAAGCAAACCAACGAGGGAAAGTCCAGGATCTGACTTCCTCCTGTGCAAAGTCCGTTAGGAGGGGGTCCATCTACTAGAGATGGGTCGTCTCGTATATACGGTGAAGATTAGTTAGCTAGGTTCCAGCATTGTTGAGATAGGTAGGCCGGGAGGACAGATCGATAGGTTCGATGAGATTAGGATTTTGATTTTGCATATCTCCAAAGGAGGGACTGTTAAGGGGAGAATATATGGCATATGAATATATACAAGAATCAAAACTGTACCACTATATAGACGCTTTGCTGAATATTAGGATCATGTTGCTTTAAGATACTTCTGATTCTCTGCTGAATTATTTCTGTGTATGACCCACCTAGGCTTCATGTAAAACCGCAATACTGGGTGGACTAGGGTGGATCGGGCTAAAGAACAATACTTATGTACACGGTGATTGTGTAACAAATGGGAACAGTAAACGGTAACTTAGAGATGTACATAGTGATTGTGAACCGATATGGGAACAGTAAACA
Organism: Dendrobates tinctorius; assembly: GCF_039654945.1. Lineage (NCBI taxonomy): Eukaryota > Metazoa > Chordata > Amphibia > Anura > Dendrobatidae > Dendrobates > Dendrobates tinctorius. The sequence goes on from NW_027361829.1 coordinate 36,991,855, forward strand.
GTACCTTGGAAATGCACTGTTGATGTAACACAATGAGATAGCATAATTTCTGTTATAAAAGCTGCGCACTCTGAATTAAAGACAGAGAAGAATCATATTGACATGATACACCTTGTCTTGTGTATTCTTTTCTCCGTGCACGTAAAATCTCTACCAAAGATCCAATTTGGCCACAGACAATTAAGACGGGCCACACCATAGTGTGACAGAATCCATAGGAATCAACAACTGAACCCCACTAACACAGGAGCTAGTGTTTTTCTCTGTGCGGATGGCACTTCCGAGCAACAACTGGCGATGTTGGAGCCCAGGATCAATCATGGAGCAGGCTGAGGCCTACTTGGAGCAAGTTGGAAATAGGATGTATTTTGAATGTGGAGGCAGCAGGAGATATTGCCGTCCACACAGCAGGGGAGCAGCTGGCAATACTGAACTCCAATAACACAGGAGCTAGTGTTTTTCTCTGTGCGGACGGCACTTCTGAGCAACACCTGGCTGTGTTTAAGCCCAGGGATTACAGTTCAGGTGGTAGAAACATGAACACAATAGGATGTATTTTGAATGTGGAGGCAGCAGGAGATATTGCCGTCCACACAGCAGTGGAGCAGCTGGCGTTACTGAACCCCACTAACACAGGAGCTAGTGTTTTTCTCTGTGCGGACGGCACTTCCGAGCAACAACTGGCGATGTTGGAGCCCAGGATCAATCATGGAGCAGGCTGAGGCCTGCTTGGAGCAAGTTGGAAATAGGATGTATTTTGAAAGTGGAGGCAGCAGGAGATATTGCCGTCCATAAAAGCAGGGGAGCAGCTGGCGTTACTGAACCCCACTAACACAGGAGCTAGTGTTTTTCTCTGTGCGGACGGCACTTCTGAGCAACAACAGGCTGTGTTTAAGCCCAGGGATTACAGTTCAGGTGGTAGAAACATGAACACAACAGGAGACCTGGATACTGTTGCCAACCAATTATTTATTCTGGAAGAGGACTGGCAAATTCTGGTGAGATCCAGGCCTTGTTCATTTTCAGAAAAGTAAGCCGGTCAACGTTATCGGAGGATAGTCGCGTGCAACGGGCTGTTAGTACACCACCTGCGGCACTAAAGACACGCTCCGATAATACACTGGCAGCAGGGCTAGCCAGCACCTCCAATGCATACTGGCTAAGCTATGGCCATGTATCCAGCTTAGAGACCCAAAACTTGAAGGGGGAAGAGCCGTCTGGGAGTACACTGATAGGGCAAGACATGTAGTCTGTCACCATCTGACGGAAACGTTGCCTCCTGCTGACTGGAGCCATCTGTGATGGTGTAGACATTTGTGGCAGGCACACAAAACTTTGCCACATTTGGGCCATACTGGTCTTGCCTTGTGCTGAGGCGCTGCCTCTGCTCCCTCTTTGAGCAGAGCTTCCTCCACTGCCTCGACGCACAGAGCTACTTTGTAAAGCACTAGCAGCACTGCCCTCGAATGGAATGGAGAACATGATGGAATGCACCAGTGTGTCTTGGTACTCCCGCATTTTACGCTCCCGGTTCAACGGTGGTATGAGGCTTTGTAAGTTGTCCCGATAGCGAGGATCTAGGAGAGTGTACACCCAATAATGAGCCGTGTTAAGACTGTGGGTGATGCGGCGGTTGTTTCTCAGGCACTGCAGCATGAAATCAACCATGTGCTGCAGACTCCCAACTGCCAAAGAAACGCTGTCCCCTGCTTGAGGCGTCATCTCTGTCTCCTCTGCATCACCCCACCCTCTCTGTACATATTGACTAGAGCATTGTGTACCTCCCTCCTCTGGAGAGATGTCTTCCTCCTCCATTGACTCCTCCTCATCCTCCTCACAAAGTGTCCCCTGCCTAGGCCTTTGTGAGGAACCACGTAGCGCAGACTGTCCAGAAGCAGATGGCATTTGTGACTGCTCATCCTCCACCTCTTCCAAAACCTCCTCCCTTAGTGCTTGCAGTGTTTTTCGAAGCAGGCAGATAAGGGGGACAGTCATGCTGACTAGTGCATCATCTGCACTCGCCATCCACGTGGAATCATCGAAGGCACGCAAAACGTGGCAGATGTCCTTCATAGGGGCCCACTCAGTGGTGCTGAAGTGTGACCGGCGCACAGCGCGACTTTGCGCCTGATGCAGCTGGTACTCCATTACTGCTGCCTGCTGCTCACACAACCGCTCCAACATATGTAACGTTGAATTCCACCTCGTGGGTAAGTCACATATGATGCGATGTTCCGGAAGGCATAATCGGTGCTGCAGAGCTGCAATGCGCGATCTTGCTGTGCTGGAACGCCACAAGTGAGCGCACTCTATGCGGACCTTGTGCAGCAGTGCATCAAGATCCGGATAGTCCCTCAGAAAGCTCTGCACAACCAAGTTGAGCACATGTGCCAGACATGGGATGTGAGTGAGTTTGCCTAGGCCCAGAGCTGCCACCAGATTTCGGCCATTGTCACACACTACCAAGCCTGGCTGGAGATTCGCTGGCACAAACCACACGTCGCTCTCCTGCTTGATGGCATTCCAGAGCTCTTCAGCTGTGTGGCTTCAATTCCCCAATTAAATTAATTTCAGTATGGCCTGTTGACGTTTGGCCACGGCTGTGCTCATATCGGTCATAACAGGCTCCTGCAGCGCTGATTCTGAGGAACTAGAGTATGAGGAGGAGTCAATGTGTACAGACTGGATTCCTGCAATCCTTAGAGTTGGCAGAACACGTACAGCGCCACTCTCAAGATCTGTACCCGGCTCCACAACATTGACCCAATGGGCAGTGAGGGAAAGGTATCATCGCTGTCCATGGGTACTGGTCCACGCATCGGTGGTCATGTGGACCTTGCTACTGACGGCGTTTAGTAGCGCATGTTTAATTTTTGCCTCCACATGCTTTTGCAGGGCAGGGATGGCTTGCCTGCTGAAATAAAAGCGGCTGGGCACGGTGTATTGTGGGACTGCCAAAGCCATGAAGTTCCTGAAGGTGTCAGTCTCCATCAGCCTGAATGAGAGCATTTCAAGGGCCAGTAACTTTGCAATGCTAGCATTCAGAGCCTGTGCTCGGGGTTGGTTTGCCGAGTATGGCCACTTTTTCTCGCATGCCTGTGCTACCGATGGCTGTACAGTGGCCTTGGAATGTGAGGATGAATGGGAACATGGTGCTGTGGGTGGAATGTCACTGGGTCTCTGGACAACAGTGCCAGAGGTTCTTCCATGGCGATACTGTGAGGAAGCCGAACCAGCTGTGTGTGAGCTGGAGGAAGAGGCTACAACATAAGCTGAAGAGGTGGTAGGTGGTGCTGTAGGTTGGCCTACGTCTTCAGTGTGTCGTTGTAACTCCACCACGTGCTTGGTCCGCACATGTTTCCACATATTTGTGGTATTGAGGTTGCTGACACTTTTCCCTCTTTTGACTTTCTGATGACACAGCTTGCATTTGACAAAGCAAATGTCATCTGCAACTGTGTCAAAACAGGACCACGCACTGCAAGTCTTGGGAGTGCCCGTTTTGGCTTTTGGAAGAGGAATGCTCCTAATGGGTGCAGAAGTGGAGGCTACAGGCAACCATGTCTTCCCCCTCCCTCTCCCTCCTGTTTTGGCTGTTCGGGGAATCTCTTCCTCAGAGCTGCTCCCACCACCTTCCTGTTCCTCACGCCATGATGGGTCAAGGACCTCATCTACACTCCCCTCTTCAAACACCTGCTTCTCCTGGGTAGTCTCGCCAGCACCGTACGCACCAGAAAGTGGCACCTGAGTCTCATCATCTGATGCATACTGAGGTGTGCTGACCATAGGCACTGGCCCACCCGCCTCTTCAGATTCAGAAGGACAAAGCAGTTACGCATCACTGCATACTCCTTCTTCTTCACATTCTTGAATGCTGCTTGGCTGGCCCCCTCTTTCCAAGCCAACAGATTCAGAGAACAGAAGTAGAGACTGTGATGGCTCCTGTACAGGCCTCTCTGACTGCCTGGGCAATTTGGCAGGTGGTGAAGAGACAGATGGTTGCTCTTCAGTGCTCTGGCCCTGAGAGGACGTGGAAGTCATTGAAGTCGATGCGTTAGCTGCCATCCATCTGACAACGGCTTCAATTTGTTCGTCACGCAGCAGTGGGGTACGGCGAGGTCCTACAAAGCTGCACATAAAGGACTGTTGCCTGGTAAAACTGGGGGATGCTGACTCACTGGTGCCCGCAGCAGGCACAGAATCCCCTCGTCCTCTCCCTGCTGAATCCCCACGTCCTCTCCCTGCTGCAACTCCACGCCCACAACCACGTGCCTTACTCCCTGCCTTCTTCATCTTGGTAGTCTGATAAAGATAGGCAGAAAAGTAGAAAGGGGGTGCTTAGTGTGCTTGTTCATGAACAGCTGCTAACAGGTATAAGAAACACTAATTTTAAAAAGTGTGTGGACTACACTTTAATATGAGCTAATATGGCCTACACAACTGTCAAGTGGAGTGTTTGGTGAACTTTATTTTTTTTTCTAAAAAACAAAAAGGATGTGACAAAAGATTTGAAAGCGATAGTATCACAAACTTTTTGGAGCTATTACAATGCAGGAAGGTAACCTACAAAGCAAAAGATGAGGCTTCAAAAAATAGGGCAATACTAATCTGGCTGCGCCTGCAGGGCACAAGCCAGCAAAAAGGCTCCTCTATCTACTCCTATATAGTGTTTGCAACCAACCAATGTAGACTGTCTGTTCACATTAGTGAACCACCGGGCGTTTCCTACTGTACTCCTATTCAGAGGTAATAGTCACAGTGGGGGTATGTGCAAGTTACATTTATAGCACTTTATGGTTCCCCCAGTGTGTTTGTTTCTGTTTTTAGTTATGTCTGCATAGTTATATGGTAGGTGCTTTTAATTAACTATTAGAATGCAATACCGACCATGCTCTTAGTCACTAGAGTCTAACCCGGACACTTCACACTTTTTTTTTGGATATGACTTTGCATTTTCAGATTTAAAACTTATGTTTTGTTTTGTCTTTTTGTAGTCTGATCCATCAATACTCAGTATCTTCTAACATCTAATGCTTATGAGTTTATTGCCTTGATCCTACACGCACTTATTGAGAATGTAGCCTGGGTAAAGCACAATATGTTTTGTAGAATCGCTATCTCTAACTGTCCCTCACAGTCTTGAACAGCAGCCTGTCCCTAACTGAATTCACAGCAGAGTGAACCCGAAATGGCGGTGGCAGCAGCTTTTATAGTGCATCATGACATCATTTCAGCAGCCAATCACAGCCATGCCAGTAGTTAACATGCCTACATGCCTAATAGGATGTGCCCACACTTCAGAGGATTGTCGTTGGCTGAATCAAATCAAACTGACTCATAGCATTATGGGAACTTCCGATTCCGGTATTCGATATCCTAAAAGTATCGGAACTCAGTATCGGAATTCCGATACCGCGAATATCGGCCGATACCCGATACTTGCGGTATCGGAATGCTCAACACTAGTGGTGATACATGTGGGAACTCACTCCTCCATCCTTATTTATTTATGTCCTTGGTTCACATTTATTAATGGAGATTTTTTTAAGTTACATCAATTTAACAGGATACTTAGAAGAACCTAATTTATTTAGATGAATCATTTATTTTCATCAGATTTCTCTGTTTTAGCCAAGTATAGTGGTCTTCAGCATTTACCTAGAAGATGTGTGAGACAATGGAGGAGAGGTGCAGTTTCTCACATGAACACACAGAGTGTATCAATTTTAGCCATTGTGCTTTTTAAATGTTTTCAATTTTATGTCACTTTGGCTTTTAGTTAAATGAAATATTTTTATTACATTTGGTGATACTGACTTGGTAGCATACTTCTTTTTCATAGATTGTATACCATGGAGACCATCGCCACACTGCAATCTCATTCACATTATGTCGATCGGAGCAGAGATATGAGATCGATGTCACTGTCACTAGTGACAGCAGCATCAGAGGGGTTAAACACCCGCATGCTGCTGTCACTGCTGCAGGATGTCAGCTCTCTTGTAGCACTAACACCCACTTTTGATCACACTGGCGATCTGAGTGAGCCCACGCAATCGTCACACCTTACATGTGCAATGGTTTTAGGAACACTCCTCCCATAGTTCCACACATGTAAGGCAGATGTCATGAAAGAGTTAACTGTGAAACAAAAAAATGAATATCCATTGTAATAATTTTCTTCATGATTATTATTAACAAGTCTCTTATTTTGATTTCATTGCAGTTCCATGATTTAGTCACAAGGTGGTGGTAGTGCGATTGTACGCTCTCATATTTTGTTCATGTAACAGCAATTTACAGCTTTCTTGAGCAATAGACTCAAAAAACTAAGTTTATAATGTTCTTTTTCCCTATTTGGAAATACATTTTAACACTACCAGTAACATTTTCTATGTTAATGTAATGATACATTTTTTTATCTAAAATAGATTTGTCAATTCAGGTGTTTTCGGAATATAGTATTTATACTTTTATTATGTCCATATCAAGTGACTATAGCAATTTTGTGGGAGAGGACATTTTTCAGTGTAAGGCTGGAGTCACACTAGCGAGAATAACGGACGAGTGCAATGCGATTAAAAATAGCATTGCACTTGTCCCAATGTTAATCTATGGGGCAGCTCCCATTATCAAATTTTTTTCTTGTCTGTTTTAATCTGGCTGAGAATATCGCAGCATGCTGCGATTGTCACCGATTATCAGCCCTGACTCGCCAATGCAAGTCTATGGGTGCGAGAAAAAATCGGATTACACACGGACCACAAGTGTGACTTGCAAAAAATACGCAGCGGTGTCCTTTAACAAAAGCCTGCAATTCATTTTGCGAAACAGTAAAATCACACTGACATGTTTAATAAAGAATAGAAAGAACAGATACAGACACATAGAATACATATATATTATATATATATACACACATATGTCATTGAGGCATATACAGTATATACAGTATATTTATATTTCGTAGAGTTCTACATAGCAGAATAGCCGCTAAATCAATTGCCGGCTTCTGTAAAATCAATACAAAACCCGACATGAAATGACACATGGTTTACATACAGTAAACCATTTCATTTTATTTAGTTTTTTATATGTCTTTGACCAATAATTAGATTAGGGTATGTGTGTAAAATTTGGGACTTATAGGTGTTAAATTAAGGGGTTAATTCAATGAAAAAAATTGCGTGGACTCCCGCGGTAATTTCTCCGTCAGAGAGGGAAAGCCAGTGAGTGAGGGCAGATTTTAATAGCTTAGAGAGGGACCATTGTTTTTGCCCCCCCTGGCTAAAAAAATCTGCCCCCAGCCACTCAAAAAAGGCACTTAGCCTCTCTATTTCTATTGCCTTTAGCAGTGGCTAATGAGTTAATAATGACGGGTTAATGTCACCTTGTTATTGAAAGGTGACATTAAGCCTAGTTAATAATGGAGAGGTGTCAATAAGACACCTATCCATTATTAATTCTATAGTAGTAAAGAGTAAAAAAAGACACACAAATTAATTAAAAATTATTTTAATGAAATAAATACACAAAGATTTTTTACCAAATTTATTATTCTGCCAATCCAACAAAAGCCCTTGTTCTGTAAAAAAAATAAAAAACAACAATATTCATACCTCTCCACCGTTCAATCAGGTACCCCGCTGCAATCCATCACAAGGGGTTAACTAGTTTACAACGGGTACCGGTGCTAATGTGACCAACCCCACTGTAAACCACTGCTGAATGAATTAATTCATTTCTGCGCAGCCTCCCCAGCTGATCGAAGATGAACTAATAAGCGTGGGAAAGTTTCTGAAATTTTTCCCATGCTCATCAGTTCACCTCAGGTCAGCCAGGGACTCCGCACAGCCTCATTGACTACCGCTGATGTCACTGAGGCTGCGCACAGCCCCCGGCTGACCGGTGACATTAACCCATTATTATTAACCCATTAGCCACCACTAAAGGCAAAGGGAATAGAGAGGCTAAGTGCCAGAAAAGGCGCATCTTACAGATGTGCCTTTTCTGGGGTGGCTGGGGGCAGATTTTTTTAAGCCAGGTGGGTCCAAAAACAATGGTCCCTCTCTAGGGACACTCACTGGCTTTCCCTCTCTGACGGAGAAATTACCGTGGGAGCCCATGCAATTTTTTTCAATGAATTAACCCCTTAATTTAACACCTACAAGTCCCAAATTTTACACACATACCCTAATCTAATTATTGGTCAAAGACATATAGAAAACTAATTGAAATGAAATAGTTTTGTAATGATTTTACAAAAGCCAACAATTGATTTAGCAGCTATTCTGCTATGTAGAACTCTATGAAATATAAATATACAGTTGTGGCCAAAAGTATTGACACCCCTGCAATCTTGTCAGATAATTCTCAGTTTCTTACTGAAAATGATTGAAAACACAAATTCTTTGGTATTATTATCTTCATTTAATTTGTCTTAAATGAAAAAACACAAAAGAGAATGAAGCAAAAAGCAAAACATTGATCATTTCACACAAAACTCCAAAAATGGGCCAGACAAGAGTATTGGCACCCTCAGCCTAATACTTGGTTGCACAACCTTTAGCCAAAATAACTGCGACCAACCGCTTCCGGTAACCATCAATGAGTTTCTTACAATGCTCTGCTGGAATTTTAGACCATTCTTCTTTGGCAAACTGCTCCAGGTCCCTGATATTTGAAGGGTGCCTTCTCCAAACTGCCATTTTTAGATCTCTCCACAGGTGTTCTATGGAATTCAGGTCTAGACTCAATGCTGGCCACCTTAGAAGTCTCCAGTGTTTTCTCTCAAACCATTTTCTAGTGCTTTTTGAAGTGTGCTTTGGGTCATTGTCCTGCTGGAAGACCCATGACCTCTGAGGGAGACCCAGCTTTCTCACACTGGGCCCTACATTATGCTGCAAAATTTGCTGGTAGTCTTCAGACTTCATAATGCCATGCACACGGTCAAGCAGTCCAGTGCCAGAGGCAGCAAAGCAACCTCCGCCATGTTTGACTGTAGGGACCGTGTTCTTTTCTTTGAATGCCTCTTTTTTTCTCCTGTAAACTCTATGTTGATGCCTTTGCCCAAAAAAGCTCTACTTTTGTCTCATCTGACCAGAGAACATTCTTCCAAAACGTTTTAGGCTTTTTCAGGTAAGTTTTGGCAAACTCCAGCCTGGCTTTTTTATGTCTCGGGTTAAGAAGTGGGGTCTTCCTGGGTCTCCTACCATACAGTCCCTTTTCATTCAGACGCCGATGGATAGTACGGGTTGACACTGTTGTACCCTCGGACTGCAGGGCAGCTTGAACTTGTTTGGATGTTAGTCGAGGTTCTTTATCCAACATCCGCATAATCTTGCGCTGAAATCTCTTGTCAATTTTTCTTTTCCGTCCACATCTAGGGAGGTTAGCCACAGTACCATGGGCTTTAAACTTCTTGATGACACTGCGCACGGTAGACACAGGAACATTCAGGTCTTTGGAGATGAACTTGTAGCCTTGAGATTGCTCATGCTTCCTCACAATTTGGTTTCTGAAGTCCTCAGACAGTTCTTTGGTCTTCTTTCTTTTCTCCATGCTCAATGTGGTACACACAAGGACACAGGACAGAGGTTGAGTCAACTTTAATCCATGTCAACTGGCTGCAAGTGTGATTTAGTTATTGCCAACACCTGTTAGGTGCCACAGGTAAGTTACAGGTGCTGTTAACTACACAAATTAGAGAAGCATCACATGATTTTTCGAACAGTGCCAATACTTTTGTCCACCCTCTTTTTTATGTTTGGTGTGGAATTATATCCAATTTTGCTTTAGGACAATTCTTTTTGTGTTTTTTCATTTAAGACAAATTAAATGAAGATAATAATACCAAAGAATTTGTATTTGCAGTTATTTTTAGGAAGAAAGTGAGTATTATCTGACAGAATTGCAGGGGTGTCAATACTTTTTTTCCACAACTGTATATATATACATATATATATATATATATATATATGTGTGTGTGTGTCTCAATAATATGTGCATATCTCTCTATATAAAAATGAATGTGTGTGTGTGTGTGTATCACCAACCAATCACGAAGCATCTTTCATTTCACCAAAGCTGTTCAAAAGAAGCTGAGCTGTGATTGGTTGCTATGAGCAACAGTTTTCCTGGCAAACAATCACTAAGCATCTCTCATTTCACCAGAACTGGTTAAAAGAAGCTGAGCTGTGATTGGTTGCTATGACCAACAGTTTTCCCACTTGACAACACCTCAGCAGACACTGACATGGTGGGAGAAATCTAGCATCCCTGGGAACATAAACTCCCAGCCACTGTCTGCCCCCCTGAAAGGAGAAGAGAGCACATGACAGAAATGAATCCCCCTCCCATGCTCATATCCCCATCACACATCCTCCATCCCGTAGGCACATCTTCCCTCTTAAAGGGATCATTGGTATGGAAGTCAGAGCAAATCCATCTAGCGCTTTGGTTTTGATCCCAGGCCTCTCTTAAAGGGATCCCCGGTATGGAAGTTAGGACAGTTCCACCCAGCTCTGTGGTTCTGTCCCCAGGGTCTCTTAAAGGTATCATTGGTATGGAATTTAGGGCAAATCCACTCTGCGCTTTGATACTGACCCCAGGCCCTTCTTAAAGGGATCTCCGATACGGAAGTCAGGGAAAATCCATCCAGTGCTTTAATTCTGACCCCAGGCCTTTCTTAAAGGGATCCTCGGTTTGGAAGTCAGGGCAATTGCCTTCAAATGCTCTGGTATTGACCCCAGGCTCTCATAAAGGGATCTCCTGTATGGAAGTTAGGGCAAATCCCTCGGCGCTCTGATTCTGACCCCAGGGTTTTATTAAAGGGATCATTGGTATGCAAGTAAGGGCAAATCCACTCAGCACTCTGGTTCTGATCCCAGGCTCTCTTAAAGGGATCCCCGGTATGGAAGTTAAGGCAAATCCACTCAGTGTTCTGGTTCTGACCCAAGTCCCCTCTTAAAGGGATCCTCGGTACGGAAGTGAGGGAAAATCCACTCTACGCTTTTGTACTGACCCCAGGCCTCTGTTAAAGGGATCTCCGATATGAAAGTTAGGGTAAATCCCTCAGCATTCTTATTCTCACCCCAGGCTTCTATTAAAGGGATCATTGGTATGGAAGTCAGGGCAAATCCACTCAGCGCTCTGGTTCTGACGCCAGGCCTCTCTTAAAGGGATCCCCAGTATGGAAGTTAGGACCGTACCACTCAGCGCTCTGGTTCTGACTTCAGGCTGACGGGATGATGTGTGATAATAGTGGTAGTTGTCCGGTGGCTCTGGCTGATGGAATGATGTGGGATATTAGGGGTAGTAGTCGGGTGGCTCTGGCTGACGGGATGATGTGGGATATTAGGGGTAGTAGTCCGGTGGCTCTGGATGATGGCATGATGTGGGATATTAGGAGTAGTAGTCCAGTGGCGCTGGCTGACGGGATGATGTGGGATATTAGTTGTAGTAGTCCGGTGGCTCTGGCTGATGGGTGATGTGGGATATTAGTGGTAGTTGTCCGGTGGCTCTGGCTGATGGGATGATGTGGGATATTATGGGTAGTAGTCCAGTGGCTCTGGCTGATGGTGTGATGTGCGATATTAGTGGGAGGAGTCCGGCAGCTGTGATGGGATGATGTGGGATATTAGGGGTAGTAGTCCGGTGGCTCTGGCTGATGGAATGATGTGGGATATTAGGGGTAGTAGTCCAGTGGCTCTGGATGATGGCATGATGTGGGATATTAGGAGTAGTAGTCCAGTGGCGCTGGCTGACGGGATGATGTGGGATATTAGTTGTAGTAGTCCGGTGGCTCTGGCTGATGGGTGATGTGGGATATTAGTGGTAGTTGTCCGGTGGCTCTGGCTGATGGGATGATGTGGGATATTATGGGTAGTAGTCCAGTGGTGCTGGCTGACGGGATGATGTGGGATATTAGTGGTAGTAGTCCGGTAGCTCTGGCTGACGGGATGATGTGGGATATTAGTGGTAGTAATCCGGTGGCTCTGGCTGATGGGACGATATGGGATATTATGGGTAGTAGTCCGGTAGCTCTGGCTGACGGGATGATGTGGGATATTAGTGGTAGTTGTCCGGTGGCTCTGGCTGACGGGATGATGTGGGATATTAGTGGTAGTTGTCCGGTGGCTCTGGCTGACAGGATGATGTGGGATATTAGGGGTAGTAGTCCAGTGGCTCTGGCTGACAAGATGATGTGGGATATTATAGTGAATGTGGCTATGCGGAATGGGCAGGGCTATACACTCAGTTTTATATATATAGATATAATCATTATAATTTGCTGTAACTAACCGTAGATAGTTACTGTGCCCGGGCAGCATCTGGCTCTTCAGCTAGTAAATATATATATACATATATTCTATGTGTCTATATCTATTCTTTCGTTTGTGTTTTAACCTGTCTTTGGGCTCCATTATATGTCCATTTTGCAAGCCGGCAAGAAAATCTCATCATACGGATGCCATACGGGTGCTTAGATTTGAGACAATCGCATCCTTGCATTCCAATCACGGATCACTGTTCATGAAACATTTCTGCGATACTGGTCCGTTAAAAACGGATCGATTTTTTAGAGCTTGTGTGTGACTCCAGCCTTACTGCCAACCACTTCTGAAACATACACTGTACAACAATGTAGTTAAAACTAGATTAACTTAAAGGGAATCTGTCAGCGGCTTTTTGACATTTAATATGAGAGCAGCATAATGTAGGGATATGGACCCTTAATCCAGTTATGTGTCCCTTACTAGAAAATGTTTTGTTGTTTCCATTAAAACATTGTTTTTGTCAGCAGATTATCACTAGATGACTAATTGTCTTGTGCCATAGAGTCCTTCTGTTCTGTGTAAAAACATTCCAACCAATGATTAGAAGTTACTACCATTAAACACCTGCCACAATCCATACAATAAGGCCTATATGCACCATATATTAACAACAACCCAACAAAAGAAAATACAAGCCAAAAGATGTTAAAAAATCATTTTTATTCAATACATAAAACAAGAGGATGCTAACTTTGCCCACACCAGGCTCTGTATGTACGTAATCTATAGGCAGTGAGCTGATTATCATATGAAGGGGCGGTGTTGGACGAGTGCTCACGTACCATACAGTCACAGCAATGATAATGTCCTAGTAATAAAACCTTCAGTGTAAGTAAACAGCAGCACACAGCCTAACATGTGACACATTGCTGAAATCTGTATTTTAACCCCTACCTCATGCTGTGTTCAAATTACATTGCAAAAACCTACTGACAGATTCCCTTTAATATATATATATATATATATATATATATATATATATATATATATATATATATACAGGTCCTTCTCACAAAATCACAAAATTAAAGTATCATCAAAAAGTTAATTTATTTCAGTTCTTCAATGCAATAAGTGGAACTCATATATTATATAGAGTCAATACACACAGTGATCTATTTCAAGTGTTTATTTCTGTTAATGTTGATGATTATGGCATACAATGAAAACCCAAAAGTCATTATCTCACTAAATTAGAATAATTAACAAAAACACCTGCAAAGGCTTCCTAAGCATTTTAAAAGGTCCCTTAGTCTGCTTCAGTAGGTTCCACAATCATGGGGAAGACTGCTGACTTGACAGATGTACAGAAGGCAGTTATTAACATGCTCCACAAGGAAAGTAAATTTTGCATTTCATTTGGAAATCAAGGTCCCAGAGTCTGGAGGAAGAGTGGAGATGCACACAATCCAAACTGCTTGAGGTCTAGCGTGAAGTTTCCACAATAAGGCTGGTTTCACATTAACGCTTTTTAAGCGCACGCACGGCCGGGGGTAGCTCCGCCCCAGAGCCGGCTCTCTGCCCGGCGTGCCCGCCCCTTGCTTGTAGCGCCGCCTCCTAGCGCACAGCGGCGCCTGCGATCGGCGCACCCTATCTTTAGCATAGGGTGCGCAGATCGTGCGCAGGCCGTGCGCTAGTTGCGCTTTGACCTGCGCTGCGCACTTTTGACGGTGCGCCGTGCGCGCCAAAATCAAACTTTTCGGACATGGGGATTCTGTGCCTGCTGCGGGCACCAGTGACTCAGCATCCCCCAGTTTTCCCAGGGAACAGTCCTTTATGCGCAGCTTTGTAGGAGCTCGCCGTACCCCACTGCTGCGGGATGAACAAATTGAAGCCATTGTTGGATGGATGGCAGCTAACACATTGACTTCAATTAGTTCCAGATCCTCTCAGGTCCAGAGCACCCATCTGTCTCTTCACCACCTGCCAAATTGCCCAGGCAGTCAGAGAGCCCTGGACAGGAGCCATCTCTACTTCTGTTCTCTGAATCTGTTTGCTTGGAAAGAGGGGGCCAGCCAAGCAGCATTCGAGAATTTGAAGACGAGGTAGTATGCAGTGATGCGCAACAGCTTTGCCTCTCTGAATCTGAAGAGGCGGGTGGGCCAGTGCCTATGGTCAGCACACCTCAGTATGCATCTGATGATGAGACTCAGGTGCCACTTTCTGGCGCGTTTGAAGAGGGTAGTGTAGATGATGAGGTCCTTGACCCATCATGGCGTGAGGTACAGGAAGGTGGTGGGAGCTGCTGTGAGGAAGAGATTCCCCGAATGGACAAAAATGGAGGGAGAGGGAGGGGGCAGACTCGGTTGCCTGTAGCATCCACTTTGGCACCCATTAGTAGCATGCCTCTTCCAAAACCCAAAACGGGCTCTCCCAAGACTTGCAGTGCCTGGTCCTTTTTTGACACAGTTGCAGATGACATTTGCTTTGTCAAATGCAAGCTGTGTAATCAGAAAGTGAAAAGAGTGAAAAGTGTCAGAAACCTCAATACCACAAATATGTGGAAACATGTGCAGACCAGTGTCATTCCACTCACAGCACCACGTTCCCATTCAACCTCACACTCCCGGGCCAGTCTACAGCCATCGGTAGCACAGGCATGGGAGAAAAGGCACCCATACTCGGCAAACCACCCCCGAGCACAGGCTCTGAATGCTAGCATTGCAAAACTACTGTCCCTTGAAATGCTCTCAATAAGGCTGGTGGAGACTGACACTTTCCGTAACTTCATGGCATTGGCTGTCCCACAATACAACGTGCCCAGCCGCTTTTATTTCAGCAGGCAAGCCGTCCCTGCCCTGCAAAAGCATGTGGAGGGAAAAATTAAACATGCGCTACTAAACGCCATCAGTAGCAAGGTCCACCTGACCACCGATGCGTGGACCAGTAACCGTGGACAGGGACGATATCTTTCCCTCACTGCCCATTGGGTAAATGTTGTGGAGCCGGGTACAGATCTTGAGAGTGGCGCTGTACGTGTTCTGCCAACTCCAAGGATTGCAGGAATCCAGTCTGTACACATTGACTCCTTCTCATACTCCAGCTCCTCTGAATCAGCGCTGCAGGAGCCATCACAGTCTACCTCCACATGGACCCATGAATGCTTACCTGTTACGACCGATATGAGCACAGCCGTGGCCAAACGTCAACAGGCCGTATTGAAATTAATTTCTTTCGGGAATCGAAGCCACACAGCGCAGGAGTTCTGGAATGCCATCAAGCAGGAGAGCGACGTGTGGTTTGTGCCAGCAAATCTCCAGCCAGGCATGGTAGTGTGTGACAATGGCCGAAATCTGGTGACAGCTCGGGACCTAGGCAGCCTCACTCACATCCCATGTCTGGCACATGTGCTGAACTTGGTCGTGCAGAGTTTTTTGAGGGACTATCCAGATCTTGATGCACTGCTGCACAAGATCCACATAGAGTGAGCTCACTTGCGGAGTTCCAGCATGGCAAGATCTCGCATTCCAGCTCTGCAGCGCCAATTCCACCTTCCGGAACATCGCATCATATGTGACCTACCCACCAGGTGGAATTCAACGTTACATATGTTGGAGAGGTTGTGTGAGCAGCAGGCAGCAGTAATGGAGTACCAGCTGCATCAGGCGCAAACAAGTCGCACTGCGCGCCGTTCACACTTCACCACCACTGAGTGGGCCTCTATGAAGGACATCTGCCATGTTTTGCGTGCCTTCGATGATTCCACGCGGATGGTGAGTGCAGATGATGCACTAGTCAGCATGACTATCCCCCTTATCTGGCTGCTTGAAAAACACTGCAAGCACTAAGGGAGGAGGTTGTGGAAGAGGTGGAGGATGAGGAGTCACAAATGCCATCTGCTTCTAGACAGTCTGCGCAACATGGTTCCTCACAAAGGCCTAGGCAGGGGACACTTTGCGAGGAGGATGAGGAGGAAGACATCTGTCCAGAGGAGGGAGGTACACAATGCTCTAGTAGTCAGTATGTAGAGCGAGGGTGGGGTGATACAGAGCAGGCAGAGATGACGCCTCAAGCAGGGGACAGCGTTTCTTGGCCAGTTGGCAGTCTGCAGCACATGGTTGATTTCATGCTGCAGTGCCTGAGAAACGACCGCCGCATCGCCCACATTCTCAACACGGCTGATTGGGTGTACACCCTCCTAGATCCTCGCTACCGGGACAACTTACAAAGCCTCATAACACCGTTGAACCGGGAGCGTAAAATGCGGGAGTACCAAGACACACTGGTGCATTCCATCATGTTCTCCATTCCACCCGAGAGCAGTGCTGCTAGTGCTTTACAAAGCAGCTCAGTGCGTCGAGGCAGTGGAGGAAGCTCTGCACAAAGAGGGAGCAGAAGAAGCGCCTCAGCACAAGGCAAGACCAGAATGGCCCAAATGTGGCAAAGTTTTGTGTGCCTGCCACAAATGTCTACGCCATCACAGACGGCTCCAGTCAGCAGGAGGCAACGTTTCCGTCAGATGGTGACAGACTACATGTCTTGCCCTCTCAGTGTTCTCCCACACGGCTCTTCCCCCTTCAAGTTTTGGGTCTCTAAGCTGGATACATGGCCAGAGCTTAGCCAGTATGCATTGGAGGTGCTGGCTTGCCCTGCTGCTAGTATATTATCGGAACGCGTCTTTAGTGCCGCAGGTGGTGTACTAACAGACCGTCGCATGCGATTATCCTCCGATAACGTTGACCTTCTTACTTTTCTGAAAATGAACAAGGCCTGGATCTCACAGGATTTGCCAGTCCTCTTCCAGATTAAATAATTGGTTGGCAACAGTATCCAGGTCTCCTGTTGTGTTCATGTTTCTACCACCTGAACTGTAATCCCTGGGCTCTAACACCACCAGTTGCTGCTCATAAGTGTCATCTGCACAGTCAACACATGCTCCAGTGTTATTATGGTTCAGTAACGTCCGCTGATCCCCTGCTGTGTGTCCGGCAATTTCTCCTGCCCTGTCCACATTCACACTACTACAGATATTAAACTTGCTCCAATTAGGCCTCTGCCTCCACAATGTTTCTATTATTTACCCTGGGCTCCAACACCGCCAGTTGCTGCTCAGAAGTGCCGTCTGTACAGTCAACACTTGCTCCTGTGCTATTGGGGATCAGTAACATCAGCTGATCCCCTGCTGTGTGTCCGGCAATTTCTCCTGCTCCGACCACACTCACACTACTACAGATATTAAACTTGCTCCAATTAGGCCTCTGGCTACACTCTGTTTCTCCTATAATCCCTGGGCTCCAACACCACCAGTTGCTGCTCAGAAGTGCCGTCTGCACAGTCAACACATGCTCCAGTGTTTTTGGGGTTCAGTATCGTCAGCTGATCACCTGCTGTGTGTCCGGCAATTTCGCCTGCTCTGTCCACATTCACACTACTACAGATATTAAACTTGCTCCAATTAGGCCTCTGGCTACACTCTGCTTCTACTGTAATCCCTGGGCTCCAACACCACCAGTTGCTGCTCAGAAGTGTCTTTGGCATGGGTACTCCCTCCTGCCCAGCCTGGTTCCAGCACGCCAGCTGTTTCCGGGGGGTGTAAACGTCACTTAGCCTCCAATACGTTGTCCTGTCGTGTTGTGGTCGGATTAGCCGACTCTATGGTGCCTGCAGTTTAGGTGCTTCCTATGTGGGCTGCGGGATTTGGCAATGAAGGCTGGTTCCATAGTGCCAATAGGACAAGCTCCCCCTGTAGGACTCTGGGTTTCGGTAACTCTGGCCGGCTCGTGGCCTTGCAACTTTTTTTTCATGTGTACCTTCTGCTTCCTATCTGAGTTCCAGTACCATTAGCTGGTTCTTTGGAAGTCATTCCTGAATATGTCCCCTGGGTTCCAGTAGTGTCAGCTGGTTCCAGGCAGAGCATTTGGCTTAGGTGCCTCCTTCTCGGTATCCGAGTTCCACCAACCTCTGCTGGTCCTTGGTAGTGCTTTCTGGCACAGGTACCTCCTGCTTACTAACCGGTTTCCAGTACCATCAGCTGGTCCTCGGTAGTTCCATTGGCTCTTGTACCTTCGGCTACCCATCCAGGTTCCAGTACCATCAGCTGGTTCTCAGCAGTTCCTCAACCTTCTTGTACCTTCTGCTACATTTCCAAGTTCAAGCTTTTTGAAATGGTTTTTGGTAATCACTCTGGATCTCCCTGACGACGACCCTAAAGACGACGACCCTGAAGACCACCCGGAAGAAGACAACGACCCTGAAAACGATGACCCTGAAGATGACGACCCTGAAGACCACCCCGAAGAAGACGACGACCCCGAAAACGACAACCCTGGAGACGACAACCCTGAAGACCACCCTGAAGAATACGACGACCCCGAAAACGACGACCCTGGAGATGACGACCCTGAAGACCACCCCGAAGAAAACCAAGAAGATGACCCTGAAGAGGATGATGAGGGAGAAAGTGTGGGAGAAGTAAAAAAGAAGGTGAAGAGCATGGAAGTAGTGAAGCATAAATATCTGACAAAATATAAAAAAGCTTAACATATTCATTATCTTTGTAACTCCGAACGTCTTAAAAAAAAATTAATTCCTGCTATTCCATTTGATTGGGCTAAACCTCTATGCCTTTAATGTCTCCTCCACCTCCCCAATACATTCTAAATCATTCTTAGTTGTTTTCCTTCATGTAGAATTAACCTACAATGAAAGTAAGGGTTTATTTTCATTCCGATATTTGTGTTCCATTGACTTGCATTGGTTTCTGGTATCGGAATCGGCGATATCTGATATTTTTGGGGTATCGGTCCGATCCAATCTGATCCGATATTTCCCGATATCGGAAGGTATCGCTCAACACTACTAATGAGATCAGTTTGGCAATGTAGGCGTTCAAAGCCAGTGTACGCGGATGAGAGGATGAGTATTTTCTTGTCCTACTCAGAGTCTCTGCGAGGGTGAGCTGGACTTGAGAGCTGCATATGGTGGAACTAGCGGTGGACTTGACGGACTGAGAGGGGGTTGGTGATGGTGGTGGTGATGGCCTAGATGCAGTATTTCATTGGAAAAACATTGTGATTCCCTGACTGCTTTGACCTTGCGACAACATCTCAACATTTCTTGCTGGTAGTGTGCTAACCGGTGGGCTTACAGTGGGGGAAGCGATGTAGCATTGCTGGCTACCTTCAGTCGGAGCAGGTGCACGTGTGCTACCTGAGGTTTTGTCGTCCGTCCACGCTTGCAAGTGCATGGTGCTTACATGTCTAAGCATGCAACTGGTATTCAAATTTTGGAGATTTTTCCCTCGGCTAAAGGTCCTTTCGCACTTCTTACAGATAACCTTTGCCTCATCAATAGGATTTTGGTCAAAGAAGTGCCACACTGCACTCCTACTATGGGAAAATTTTTCAGGGCTTGCATGCTGTGCTAATTTGACCGTCTGGCCAAGCTGTCCTGCAACTCTTTGTTTTTTTAACACGTTTTTGGACTGCTACAGGCCTGCCAGATAACTGCAGCTGCGATGTCGATGCCTGCTGCGGATCCTCCTCCTCTTCTGAGCTATTGCCAGCAGCACCCTTTTCCCCCAATGGATGCCAGTCCGGGTCAACAACTGGGTCATCCATCACCTCCTCTTCAATTTCATCAGCACCTTCCTCTGTGTCACCGTGTAAGGTGGTATAGTATCCGGGAAGGGGCACCTGAGTTTCATCAGGGTCAGAATCTGGCTCAGTAGACTGCAAGGGCAATTCAGTGCTCTGGGTGAATGTACCAGCAGAATCATATAGCACTGGCTGTGCATCAGTGCACTCCATGTCATAGTCATCTTGGACAGGGAAATTCAGGATTTCACTTGATAGCTTTGGCATGCTATATGAAAAGAGCTACAGGAAGTAATCTGAAGTGTGGCCTGCTGCATCCTTCACTTTTGGTGGGGGTGAATGACACAAGGAAAGGTGTTGTTCCTGACCAGGAGCCTGCACTGACGACTCAGTGCTTGCAATTTTTGAAACTTCAGAAGAGGAGGCGACAAAGCTGGAGGCTGTTTCAGCAATGTAAGCCAAAACCTGTTCCTGATGCTCCGGCTTTAAAAGTGGTTTACCTACTCCCAGAAAAGGGAGCCTTCCAGGCCTTCTGGAGCCAGACAATGATGCAGGCTCAACACCTCCTGCCTTAGGAGCTATTGTGCTTTTGGCACTACCAGCAGATGCACCACCACCACCATCAGTACCAGCTGCCCCCCCACCCATGTCCGCAGCCTCTTCCACCATACTTCCTCATCTTTGGGAAAATGTACCAAAAATACCAGCAGATATATGGTACTGTATGAGGAGCGTACAGCTGTATACGGTGTAAGGGAAAATTGAAATCTCTGGATTTATTTCCGGAGTCACACACAGATGCTCACTCAGTATGTATTTGACCATAATACAAACAGCAGATATACGATACTGTATGAGGAGCATACAGCTGTATAAGGTGTAGGGGAAAATTTAAATCTCCGTAATTATTTGCGGAGTCACACACAGACACTCGCTTAGTATGGATTTCACCGTAATACAAACAGCAGATATACGGTACTGTATCATAAGCATACAGCTGTATTCGGTGTAGGGAAAAATTTAAATCTCTGTATATATTTCTGGAGTCACACATATCAGATGCTCACTCAGTATGTATTTGACCGTAATACAAACAGCAGTCACACAGATAGTCAGCATGTATTTGTCTGTGATACTAGCCGTTACATGGTAGTGTGTGAGGAGCGTACAGCTCTATGCGGTGTGGGAAAAAATGAACTGTCAGTAACTGTGCAGGAAAAAAGAATAAAAGTATTAGTGCTGTGTAAAAAGCAGTCTGCTCAGCAGTGTACACACAGCAAAACAGCTATCAGGCAGCCTAATAACCAGCGCTGCTGCACACAAGAAAATCCTCCCTGTCACTGCACACTAACTGTACAGCACAATTGCTTTCAGCACAAGCACATAAGAACTTCTTATATCTTTACAGCCCTAACTCTCTCCCTACTGATAAACAGCAACCTCTCCCTACTGTTAAGATCGGCAGAAATAAAATGGAGGTCGGCGGGCAGGGCTTTTATAGACACTATGACACCCACCAAAGCAAGCCAATCACTGCAATGCCCTTCTCTACGATGGTGGTGGAAGCGGCACGTGTCATCTCGTTGCCCACAGTGTATGTCCTTGCTCATTGGCTGAAAAAAAGGCACCTGCAAGCATTCTGGGAAATCCGACCTTGGCGCTCATTTTGCCAACCACATGGCCGACTTCACGCTATGGTCGGGTTTCAGTGGGTGAAACCCGACTTTGGCATAAGTCAGCGACTTATGAATCTAGCCAACCTGTTTCGCTCAACTCTAATGATAACACCATGGTTAATGGTTGGGTGAAGAAATATATTGTCAAACTACTGTGTTTTCTCTTTTTAAATCATAATGACAACCCAAAACATCCAAATTACCCTGACAAAAAGTTTAGATACCCCATTTCTTAATACCATGTATTGCCCCCTCTAACATCAATGACTGCTTGAAGTCTTTTGTGGTAGTTGTGAATGAGGTTTTTTATTTTCTCAGATAGTACAGCTGCCCACTTTTTTGGGCAAAAAGCCTTCAGTTCTTGAAAATTCCTGGGCTGTCTTGCATGAACTGCCTGCTTGAGATCTCCCCAAAGTGGCTCAATGATATTGACGTCAGGAGACTGAGCCACTCCAGAACCTTCACTTTGTTCTGCTGTAGCTAATGACAGGTCAACTTGGCCTTCTGCTTTGGATCGTTGTCATGTTGGAATATCCAAGTATGTCCCATGCGCAGCTTCTGGGCTGATGATTGCAAATTTCCCTCCAGTATTTGCTGATAACATGATGCATTCATCTTTCCTTCAACTTTAAACTGTGCCTTTGCAGCTCACGCATCCCCAAAACATCAGGGATCCACCTCCTTGCTTTACAGTAGGAATGGGATTCCTTTTATCACAGGCGTTGTTGTCTCCAAATGTATCGCTTATGGTTGTGGTCATAAAGTTCAATTCTGATCTCATCACTCCAAATTACCTTGTTCTGGAGGTTTTGAGGCTTCTCTCTGTGCTGTTTTGCATTTTGTAGGCAAGATACTTCGTGGCATTTGTGCAGTAATGGCTTCCTTCTGGTAACTTGACTATGCAACCCATTTTTCTTCAAGTGAATCCTTATTGTGCATCTTGAAACAGCCACACCACTAATTTTCAGAGAGTCCAATATTTCAGCTGATGCTATTTGTGGGTTTTTCTTTCCATTCCGAACAATTTTCCTGGCAGTTGTGGATGAAATTTTTGTTGGTCTACCTGACCATGGTTTTGTTTTCACAGATGCCCCTGATTTTCCATTTGTTAATCACAGTTTGGACGCTGTTGACCGGCATTATCAATTTCTTGGATATCTTTTTGTATCCCTTTCTTGTTTTATACAGTTCAGCTACCTTTTCCCGTAGATCCATTGACAATTCTTTTGCTTTCCCCATGACTCACAATCCAAAAACGTCAGTGGCTGGATGAAAGATGAAAGAGTCTGTCTGGAGCCCCCAAACTCACTCAGCTTTTATGCACACACACTGCTACAAGCAAACAGGTCACAAGTGAGGCTGTTACCTTTAGTAGCCATTCAAACCCATTTGTCCCAACTTGGCCAAAATCACCAGGGTATGTAAACTTTTGATCAGGGTCATCTGAATATCTTAGGCTGTCAATATGATTTAAAAACATAAAACACAGTAGTTTGACAATAAATGGCTTCACCCAACAACTAACCATTAGTGGAGAAAAAGGAGAAAAAGTTTTGGTGTCATCATCCATATTCTTTGAAAAGAGGTCAGGAAAGCAAAATTATGCCTGGTTATGTAAACTGTATAGCAATATATATATATATATATATATATATATATATATATTGTGGTGTAGTGACCGCTAAGTCAGCTAGGGGGCACTGTGTGGGTGTCCCAGGACGGGTGTACAGGCACATTCAGTGTGGTAACAGGAGCAGGGTCCTAAATGACCATTATGGGTCTCAAGGTGGGTGGCCTCGGGATGCAGGCTCCAGGGTGTATTGATTAGCAGAGGTACTGCTGATATTTCTGTTACACTGTGTCAGGGAAGCCTGTGTGTGTCTATGTACAATAGAACGTTTAGTGAGGTCATAGCCATGTGACCTCCTGTGGTTGTGGCTACAGGGCTATGTAATTGAGGTGTTTAGCACATGTGAAGGAGTGTGAGAGAGTCTGTCTGAGTGTGGACAGACTTCCATGTGTCCAGGTGGGACACTACAGAAAGTTGTATATGGGGAGGACTACACCTCCCAGCAAGTGCTGAGACTCTCGGTCCGAGTCTCCAACCACGGACATTTGTGTTCTTTTGCCTAAGCTAGAGGCTATTTTGGTAATGTGCTGCCTTGTGGGTTTATGATGCAAATAAACCTCATGAACTTTGGGAAGAACCTGCCTCATAATTGTCTCCCGCTGCACCTAAGCGAGTCGAATCCTTACAATATATATATCTGGCAAAAATTAAAAGACCACTGCAAGATTTTCAGTTTGTCTGATTTTTCTCTTTATAGGTATACTGTATTTTTGAGTAAAATGTAAATTGCTTTTTTATTCTATAAACTACTGACTACTAGTGATGAGCGAGCACTAAAATGCTTGGGTGCTCATTGCTCGGGTCGAGCAAATTGGAATACTCAGGTACTTCGACAGAGCAACGAGCCCAATGTAAGTCTATGGGAGACTCAGGCATTTTTTCTACGATCCCCCCTGAGGGTCCTTTCAAGGTCTAAAAACATCAGAAAATGAAGGAGACACTGATCAAATGACACGGCAACATCATGGCAACTGCCCCTGGAAGCAATTCTCACTCCTAGGTCACAGCTCCAAACAATGTTGTCAGAGTTTCACGCCCTTTTTACAGGCGCACCAAAAAACTACAAAAATGAAACCAAAATGTATTTTGCTGGGAAATATGTTGAGGAACATCCTTTCCAGGTTAATTACTTTTAATTAAGCCAAAATAATTAACCTAAAACAAAACTGTTCCTTCACCACTGTATGTTCCTCCATACAGCGTTTTTGAGGCGTTTTAGCATTGCTTTCAACCAATACAAATGCATTCACTGGGAAATGTCATTGTAACATTTAACAACCATAGCTGGCCATGTGGTGTGTGACACATAAGCAGACACATCTTGTTTCATTTATGAAGGAGGGACTCTTCAAGTCACAGAACCTATTTTTACAGGGGCATCAGGCGGCATTAGTATTCTTAAAGGGCCATTATTAAACAGTGGGTTTCCTATGCTGTTATTGCCTATGCAGTGAGTTGATGGGCTGTCAAGAATTATGACGCACCCCAATACCCCTTTCACGAGAGGTACAGGAGGGCTTCCTGAAAAAATGTTGCATTGAATGCAAGGCCTGGCCTGCCCCAAAGTTACATACGCCTCAATAAGCTTTTGAAGCCACGTACTGGAAGGGCACAGGAAAATTCATTTCACATTATTCATTTTGTACTCCCATACTCTTTTCTTATGCATTGACAGCAAGGCCTGCCCTGCTGCCAAGTCATATGCACCCCAATAAGCATTTGAACCCAGGTACTGAATGGGCACAGGAAAATCCACTTCACATTATTCATTTCGTACTCCCATTCTGTTTTCTTATGCATTGACTGCAAGGTCTGCCCTGCTACCAAATCATATGCACCTCAATAAACCTTTGAACCCAGGTACTGGTTGGGCACAGGAAAATCCACTTCACATTATTCATTTCGTACTCCCATACTCAGGGCCGGATTGGCCATCTGGCAAATGGAAGAAGGGCCTGTCTGGTTGTGGGCTGCCTTGTCTGCTACGTTGTGCTACGTCACTTTCCCCATCAGGCCACAGGTATCACTAGAAATATTGGTCTTGTAGTAAATCTTTCTTTTCTCCAACCATGGTAATATTAGTGATATATCCCATCTGGTGTTTGGGGACGAGGACAGCATGGGCCTGTGTGATTTCAAATGCCAGGGCTGAATTTCAACCCCAGTCTGTACCTGCCCATACTGTTTTATTATACATTGACAGCAAGGCCTGCCCTGCTGCCAAGTCATATGTACCCCAATAAGCCTTTGAACCCAGGTACTAGGTGGGCACAGGAAAATCCACTTCACATTATTCATTTTGTACTCCCATACTGTTTTCTTATGCATTGATTGCTTGGCCTGCCCTACTAACAAGTCATATGCACCCCAATAAGCCTTTGAACCCAGGGACTTGATAGGCACAGGAAAATCCACTTCACATTATTCATGTTTTACTCCCATACTGTTTTGTTATACATTGACAGCAAAGCCTGCCCTGCTACCAAATCATAATTTTCGGGGCCCCCTTGAGACTCTACCCAGGCTCCACCTCAGCCCTGCCTCCACCTCCTCAAACTGTCCACAGTCCCACCGCTCTCTCTTGGAAAAACTCCACTTCTCACCAATCACACATTAACAGTTCCAATCACCAGATAACACATGTAGCCTGCAGCTTTTGTTTTGGCCAAAAAAATGTTTAAGCTGCCACCACGACAAGGTAGACTCTTTTGACCGAGCTCTACTCTACTCTATCCTATTAATCATTTAGGTATATTTTTATTTATTTTTCAATTTTAAAATGACCAATAATATCACATACAAGGAACAAATACCACCGCACCGTGACCAGACACCATATTACCACCACATAGTGACCTATAATACCATATACAAGGGAAAAATACCGCCACACCATGACCAAACCACATGTTACCACCACAGTAACAGAATAATATCACATACAAGGAACAAATACCACCATACCGTGACTAGAGCACATATTACCACCACACAGTGACTGAACAATAGCACATACAAGGAACAAATACCACCACACCATTGCCGGACAACATATTACCACCAGATAGAGACTGAATACTACAATACTGATCATTAATAAAAAAAACACAATACTAAAATCACCATAAGTGCCATTATACACACGAGATCTGTACTTAGTATGCGGTGTCTGTATACAGGTAATACAGTGATCACTGGTGACATTATACACAGGAGCTCTGTACTGTATATAGTGTCAGTGTACATTAAATACAGTGATCACTGGTGACGTTGTACGCAGGACCGCTAAATATAGTATACAGTGTATATTGTCAGTGTACAGATAATGCACTGACTCACCAGTGACATCTCTAGGTGAAGTCCTTCATCTTCGCTTTTCATCTTTCATCCAGCATAGACCGGCGTCACTTCTTCCAGTCAGGTCTCGTCTCTGCAGGAAATAACACAGTTATCTAGAGCACTACTTGCAGAATGCATTACTTAATTTTTTCCCAAATTCTAAACTACACCAGATGTGCTAGGAAAAGGATCTGGCTGTATTGTGCACTGTCAAAAAGCAAATGCAGAAAAAAGGGCTCTGGATTGCTTTGCAATAAAATATTCTCTATTAGCCTGGCAAAAAATTGTTTCCTAGCCAATTATACCTGGAGCTAGGTATATATGGTCAAAATAAGCTATAGGTGGGGGCGTGGCCTGGACTGCAATGGAGTAAGAGGTGCAGCCCGAGAGCTCCTGATACAGCCTATCTAAATCAACATCCATCAACCAGGAAAGACCCATCCTGACCAATTCTTTATTGAAAGAATACTCAACGGCTATCACAGACCTACTTTGAAACCACCATTGACTGTCATCCAGGAAAAATCAGAACTGCAAAGCCTCATTTCTGAGGCCTACTGAGGCCTACTAGGCCTACCGGTCCTATCCCTACCAAGACTGCAAGACTGTCCGTGGACTAATCTATCCCCACAGAATTCCTGACAGGTGCCCATCCTCGGAAGGACTCATCTGGCCCAGGAAAAAACAATTGTAGCCCCTGTCTCCCTGTGCCTGTCGGCCCACCTCTCCGGCCCGCACCGCGGCTCCTTCAAGATCCACTGCAGCAAAGAACAGCGAAAGAGGGGCCCCAGGAGCTCCCCGAGGAGGTGCTCGGTACTTAAATTTACTCCTACTACTATCCCCGGTAAGAAAAGCCGCGGCCGTTTCTTTTATTACACTGCCGCCTCGGCCCCGATGAGTTTCCTTCCTACTGCGCATGTGCAACAGCCCCACACCCGGGCTGATAACTCCGAGGCGACAGGGACAATAGCGGCAACCGGAGTACTGTGAATAACTCCTCCACAACATCCGCTGACTTCGGGGAATCCCGTGGCCCCTGCCCGCATTCAAAAACATCTCCTCCCACTGACCGGGACCCCCCACCGGCCATCGGGAGTGAGGAGGAGGTGGGGAGGATCTGCTGCCGCGGCTGGGCGGCTAGTTATACAAGCCGGCGCACAGGCGCATTAGCCGCGACCCCGCCTGTCATCCCCGTCTGCCGCGGATAATTGTAATAAAAAGGAGTCTAAAACATTACCGCCCCCAACTCCTTCGGATCCCGGGGGGTCCTTCCCTCCTCGCTGGACATCAGTGGGGAGCCACCCGGGTTGTCTGCAGCCTTCAATGTCCCGACATCAGAGCGGAGTTCACCGCTGACAAAGAGGTGCTTCAGTGCGCAGGCGCGCACACTCCTTACGCCAATTGCGTAGCTTACGTTCCCCGGCTACGCAAAAAACGTAGCCTAAGGAAAAAAAAAAAAAAAACCAGTGCTGCTGAGCCTGTCTGTTTTAATAAAAATTAACAACCCAAGGCTACCCAGCATAAAAGTGGCAACCACAATATCATTGTCACACCAAACATTAACACAAAGGGGTTGATTAACTCCGACCAGGGCACCATATTCAAATATAAACCGCCTTCTCCCTTAAATTACTAGAATTCGCCCTACAAGCGTTCTTTAATTCCCATCCTACAGGAGTGCTCTACACAGTTTGGCAAAATGAGCCAGAATAAATCAAATATTGCTAAACAAACCAAAACACCGACCTCCTCTGCCTCCTTATCCCCTAAAGGGGGTGGAGACAAGGGGGGCAAATCTCACCCGCCCTCGGACAAAGTCAACACAATCAGCCCCACTAGGTCCAGGACCCCACATAAAATCGCTCCCAATATGGACACTTCTGTCTCCACAAAAAGAAGGAACCCAGGAGCCCGAAACGAGAGATTCGCTCCTCTAATCGACCATAAAGAAGACTCCGATAATGATTCATGGGCCTCAACTCCGAATTCCAGCCCAGCAAAATCCAAACCAAAACTGGACTCCCGTGACAAAACAAACCTTGACTCTATTGAACTATATATGACCTCTTTGGCGGAAAAAATAAATAATAATCTCAAAATCACCCTGGAAGCCACCCTCGAATCTCAAATGAAAATCTTCCAATCAACATTTGAATCTTTTAACAAAAAATTAGAAACCCTCGAATCCAGGATTGTCACAGTAGAAAAGAAATCCGAGGAGTCAACTAATGAGAGTCACCAAATCAGAACAGAGATCACCCAGTTGAAACACAAGCTGGCAGACCTAGAAGATCGCAGGCAGAAGAAACAATATAAAAATCAGAGGGATTCCAGAATCCGTTACCTCTACCAAACTAGAAGACTATGTCCAAAAAGTCTTCAAAAAAATCGAACCGACTCTCTCAGCCCATGATACTATCATTGACAGAATACACAGACTACCAAAACTGGCTCACCTACCTAAAGACACCCCCAGAGACACAATCGTTCGAATCCATTTTTTCCACACCAAAGAACGGATCCAAAATAACATCAGAGATAATGGAGGCTTCCCAGACCCATATTCCCACCTCAAGATCTTCACAGACCTCTCAAAACATACCATAGAAGGAAGAAAAGCTTTCCAAGATATCACCATCCCCTTGAGAGACAATAATATTCAATACAAATGGGGCTTTCCCCTAAAACTCCTGGTCCTCCACAATGGCAAAACCACAGTCCTTTACTCCATAGAAGAAGGCCACAGATTTTTGAAGTCAATGAACATCAAGCCCAGGAACAGGCCGGCTTCATCCCAAGACTCCAAGACTCCGACCTGATCACCCGAGCGGTCTTAACCACCACAAGTCTCTTTCCTTTCTTCCTTTTATTTAGCAGGCCACGCAGCATTTCCCTTTTGGGCCGTTAATTTTGTCACCATCGTTAAAATTGCAAAGATGGACTGCAGATTCTTTTTTCCTGTCAAGTGCCCTACTTGGCTGGGATGTTGGTTTATTCCTCTCAGAGGTTGTTTTCGGGATATTCTCCCACGGACTTTCCACCGAGTTAGAGAAGAGTTTGCCTAGGCAACCTTCTCCTGGTGGTCCCCCCTGAGTTGAGCAGAGTTCATCGTAGAAATCTGCTCCTGTTGGTCCATGTAAGATTATTCTGACCAAATTTGCTACAAATTTGTCTAATTTGTCTTGTTTTTTCCATTATATTGTGTTTCAGTTGCAGCCTATACAACCTCAACCTTATCCATCTGTGCCTAAACTTCTTCATCAGCCACAACCCAACCGAGTTCAACAACATCACAGGTACCTCCACAACCACAAAACACCACTCTGACAATGAAAATAAACCTGGCCACGTACAACGTCAGGGGTCTGAACAGCCCTAGGAAGCGCCATGTAATACATTGCGAGAGGCCAACAGGCTGGGCTCCGATGTTGTATGTCTTCAGGAAACGAAATTTAAAAGAGAGGCCCATCCCAACATTTCTCACAAAAACTTTCCCCACATATATGAATCATCGGGAGTAAAGAAAAAGGCAGGAGTCCTTACTATGATAAAAAATTCCATCAACTTTAAATTCATAGAAGAACTAAGAGACGAGAAAGGCCACTACCACATTCTAGTTTGCAATATCAATAACTCAACTGTCACTATTGTGAACGTCTATGTCCCTACCACAGGTCAAATCAGATTCTTAAACTTCTAAAGAAAATCAACCTAATAAAAAAGGGTTCTTTAATATTCGCGGGAGATTTTAACATGGTCCCAAACGGAAATTTGGACTCCTCAGCCCCCAATAGACACAAGGCAGGAACACTAATCAACTGGATATATTACAATGAATTCTTTGACACATTTCGTTCCATAAACACGACTTCAATTGAGTACACTCACTTTTCGGATGTCCATCACACTGCTTCTCGTATTGACCTAATTTTAACTGATGTCTTTTCTCTCCCCAAATTTACTTCCATTTCTATCCTCCCCAAAACGATCTCTGATCACGCTCCAGTAGTAGCTACATTCACTCTCGGCCCTGCTACCAACCAACAATTTTTATGGAAGTGCAACTCTTCTTTAATTAATATCCCACATTATAATGCAGAGATTACTACAGCCCTCCTAAATTACTTCAAAGAGAGCAATACTGAACTTTCTAACCCTTTTACCCTTTGGAATGCCCACAAAGCTGTTCTAAGAGGCATCCTAATTAGAATATCCTCGAGACACAAAAGGGCAAACAGAGAGAAAATAACAGATCTCCAGAATCAAATCAAAACTAAAGAAACAATGATAACTGACAATACAAATTCGGGTTCAGTTACACGCTCGGAACTCCTCAAATTACGACAAGAGCTTAGAGCCTTGATATTCTCGTTTCATGACTCAGCAGTTAAAAACAACCGCTTTAGACTATATCAAAATCTAAATCGCCCATCGCGTTACATGACTAACATCTTGAAAAACCATAGACGGAAAAACAGGATCGACACCATTCTTTCCCCTAAAGCTATCCCTCTGTCCCACCCACAGGATATTGCTAACTCCTTTGCCACATTTTACGAAAATCTCTACAATATCAATCAAAACTTACCCCTCCCCCATCCTAATCCTTCAGATATCACTTCTTTTCTGGCCAAAATTAACCTCCCGAAACTAGATGAGGATGACAAATCTTTTCTGTCATCCCCCTTTTCCGAAAAAGAAACTCTAGAAGCTATAAAACACCTCAAACCCTTCAAGGCCCCTGGCCCTGACGGATTTACGAATAATTACTATAAAACTTTTGCCGAAATTCTCACTCCTCACTTGACGAAAATCTTTAACACAGCCTCTACTTTGGGCTACTTCCCCAAGGAAATGCTTGAGGCCACCCTAATCCTTATTCCCAAACCCAATTCAGATACTACTCTTATGAAAAATTTTAGACCAATTTCGCTAATAAATACAGATATCAAACTTTATGCAAAACTACTATCAAACAGACTGAATTCCCTACTCCCCAAACTGATCAATAAAGACCAAATCGGGTTCATAATCAATAGACAATCTACAGACGGCACCAGAAGATTGATCAATCTTATAAAACTCATCAATACACACAAAACCAAATCCGTCATAGCTTCTCTTGACGCCGAAAAGGCTTTCGACAGATTAAATTGGGATTACCTCTTCGCCACCCTACATAAATTCGGCTTTCACCACGAACTAATTACAAGCATTAGAGCATTATACACCGACCCAACTGCCAAAGTATATGTTAATAACCACCTTTCAAAAGTTTTCCAAATATCCAACGGCACCAGACAGGGCTGCCCACTTTCCCCTCTTCTCTTTGCCCTAGCAATTGAACCCCTAGCTCAATCTATTAGAGACAACCCGGATATCCAAGGCATCAAAGTAGGGGATAAAGAATATAAAATTTGCCTCTTCGCTGACGACGTTATTCTCACTTTATCAAACCCAATCAAATCAATTGTCAGAGTCCAAGAACTTCTGCAGAAGTTTTCGGACATCTCCCATTTCAAAATCAACATAACAAAATCCAAGATGCTAGCACTTAATCTGGACAACACTCAAACCAACTCTATCAGTCGCTCATGCCCATGGAGCTGGACTACAGATTACATCACATATTTGGGAATCAAATTCACAAATAAAGTCCCTTCCCTCATACCTCTAAATTTAAAATCCCTCACAGAGACCATTTCAAAAGACCTAAACACATACGGGGAGAAAAACCTCTCTTGGTGGGGTAAAATTATAATTTTTAAAGCCTATATCCTCCCCAAAATAATCTATTTCTTTAGATCTCTCCCTCTACCCATTTCCACCCCTGCCCTTACCAATCTTCAACTCATGACCAACAATTTCGTTTGGAACGGGAAAAAAGCCAGAATTGCGAAAAATGTTTTATATGGCAACAGGAGATTTGGAGGAGCTGGCCTTCCAAATATCTCGGCTTACTACTCCGCATTCCTTGTCAAAAACAGCCTCCACTGGTGGTCAACCGTAGACCCTCCGGCATGGGCCGACATTGAAAAGGCATTAAACAACAACAGGTCTCCTTCTTTTCTCGTCCTGGAATCCGTCCTTCTCAAAAAGGTTCTCTCCACTACTCATCCAATCTTTCAAGCAACCCTGGAAGCTTGGAGACTCTTAGCTAAACAAAAAAGAAGCGTCACGAATACTGCCCCGTTAGGTCCTCTATCTCTCGACGTTATAGCATCTCTTTTTGAGTCAGATCTACCCTCGATCTGGTCTGACCACGGTGTCAAAAAATTCAGAGACATTTGCGGACACAACCACATCTATTCCTTTAGCGATTTGAAACACAAGTTCAGTATTCCATCATCATCATTTTATGACTATATTCAACTAAAAGAACTAGCAACCAAACTTAGAAAGAAAAACGCAAAACCCTCTGAGCCTTTCTTCAATCTCATTAACAACATAAACCACTGCCTTTTCTGGAAGGTTTCCTATATTTATATGTGGCTCAATAAGTGCCACGAATTTACCAAAACAAACAATATAATTAAGTGGGAGACGGAACTTGGGATAAATCCAGGAATAGAGGACTGGGAGCAGGCATGTTCCTCCTCCATATCCGCCACGTTATCTATGTCTCTCTTGGAAACCCATCAGAAAATTATCTCGCGTTGGTATCACACCCCAGCCAGACTAGCCAAGATATACCCTGAGATTTCCCCATTATGCTGGAGAGGATGTGGACATCACGGGAATCTTTTTCACATATTTTGGCACTGCCCAGTGATCAAACCTCTCTGGAGAAATATTTCTCTCCTAATAAACTCCCTTCTTCAAAAACCCATCACCCTCTCTCCCCAATTGGCCTTGTTATCTATTACCTTGTAAGCTTGCGAGCAGGGACCTCACTCCTAATGTCATTGTTTGAATTGTCTTAACTTGTATTGAATTTATTGTCTGTACATGTCCCCGCTTAATTGTAAAGTGCTGCGGAATATGTTGGCGCTATATAAATAAAAATTATTATTATTATTACCTCACAAGAATCAAACCAAACATTACCACCTCTAATAATTCTCATCCTCCTTATTACCAAAAGCTCCATAGCTTTTAATTGGAAAAGACAGGATATTCCAACAATTGAAGATATAAAGGAAAAAATCTCCTTACACAAATCTTTCGAACTAAAACTAGCCACTATTAATAATAATATTGGCCTCTTCAATCATAAATGGCTCAGATGGATTACATTATTTCCTACAAGCTAACCCTATAGCAATTGCTGCACTGATATTTTGTTGTTTGTTCTTTGCTCCAGAGTCAATCTGGTTTGTATTAAACATAATATTATAGCATGGTTCTGGTTATAAAATAACCCAGTCAATTATATCTCTCAAATATTGTTTTATGAATGAAAACTTGTTTGGACCAACCGGTCCTTCCCCCCCTTTCTTCCCTTCCCTCCCCATTCCTCCCACCCTCCCCCTGAGCTCTTCCCCTCATTATTGTAAAAACTCTCAATAAAATTGGTTTGAAAACAAAATAAGCTATAGGTAGCAGCAGCCAGTAATGGAATAGACTCTCTTGATGTATGCAATGATATCTATATACACACATACAGTGCCTGCAAGCCTTGCACTGATATGCATAAAGCGACGTACACTCCCCTGCCTACCTAACACTGCAACCTATATACTAAAGAATTAGTCATTAGAAGGACTGTTGGTTTAGCTGGATTTGAGTAGTTTTAGGATGGTAGACCCCACACTGACTAATAAATCCCCAAATCTGACCCTTTCTCGGCAGCAGCTCTCCCTACACTATCTCAATCCGGAGCTGAATACGCTGAGCAGGACGGCATCCGGTCTCTTATACCTCTGATAATGCTGTGCGGACAGCCAATCACTGCAAGACCACAATGAAGATGGCTGCGGCGTTACAGTGCCTGGCAGACAATCCCTGCATGATTGTGTCTCTAAAGACCCCCAAAAATGCTGGGTGGAGACCCAAGTTCCCACCGAGTAATCCCAGAAATGCTCGGTGCCCGCCGAGTACACCGAGTATCGTGATACTCGGGCGAGTAACGATAGTGGCGAGCACATTCACTCATCACTAATTCTTACCATTATTATGTTTTACTTCTATTGGTTCCTTCTACAAAGCCTAAAAAATTACAAACTGCATTGAAAAACTATACTGCTATTTGCAATTGTCAGTAATCGCAATTGTCAGCAATAAAGTTGCTGTTTATTAACCACTAAACAAACATCTGCTACAGATCTGTAAACTGTTTTTTTTATTTATTGATGTGTCATATTTTGATATATTGCTTGTTTATTGAAAATTTAAAGCTATATTCGTCACTGAGTTTTTAGCACAATAGGTCACGTGTTGTCTCAAGCTCCTAAATCGTTACATTTGTAAGGTACTTGAAAACAAAAACCCCTTAAACATCATCTGGCGTAATGGGGAGGGGGAACACCCAACCACCAACGCCAATATGCATAAACTCAGAAAATCAATGAAAAACAGGAGAAAACTCAGAGCATGCAGTAAAAAATTGTCAAATTTTATTAGAGTACTACAAATGACATATATCAAACAGTGTGCTAATAGGGATAAAAGCAGACAGTATCCACCCAAAGTGCCCTAAACTTCCATACAGATGGAAAAAATGGCCCCA
Source organism: Dendrobates tinctorius (assembly GCF_039654945.1). NCBI lineage: Eukaryota > Metazoa > Chordata > Amphibia > Anura > Dendrobatidae > Dendrobates > Dendrobates tinctorius. Next base: position 37,027,041 of record NW_027361829.1, read on the forward strand.
GACCATTTCCCCGAGGAAGTCCATAAACCCCAATATGAAGTGAAAAAACGCCCAAACACAGTGACCTAGATATGGACATAGTAAGATTATCCATAGTAAAGGGCATCAGTATAATGAAACAAGCTGCCACAATGAGCAGGGAAAAAAATGGGGAAGAGAAACCTCAGAGGCACTTACCGGGGCAAGGAGGAAGAGGGGAACCTGGCTGTACCACCCCCAACGTGCATTTCGCGGCGATTCAAGCCGCTTTCTCAAGACGCCTGAGACGCCGCGAAACGCGCGTCGGGGGTGGTACAGCCAGGTTCCCCTCTTCCTCCTTGCCCCAGTAAGTGCCTCTGAGGTTTCTCTTCCCCATTTTTTCCCTGCTCATTGTGGCAGCTTGTTTCATTATACTGACGCCCTTTACTATGGATAATCTTACTATGTCCACATCTAGGTCACTGTGTTTGGGCGTTTTTTTCACTTCATATTGGGGTTTATGGACTTCCTCGGGGACATGGTCTGGGGCCATTTTTTCCATCAGTATGGAGGTTTAGGGCACTTTGGGTGGATACTGTCTGCTTTTGTCCCTATTAGCACGCTGTTTGATATATGTCATTTGTAGTACTTTACTCTAATAAAATTTGACAATTTTTTACTGCATGCTCTGAGTTTTCTCCTGTTAGACACAGTTGAAAATATCTGAAAAACATATTTAAAAAAACAAAATAAAAAATTATACTCTGCAGTAAAAAATACAAACGTATCTTATTGTTTTTTTTCATAAAATACGAATATTAGGTATGCATGTGACCATACAAGTATAGAGAAGTCATTAAGCAGGGGAATTTTCTTTTCTTTTTAAAAAAATATATCCCCCACAGTCCCTTCACAAAAATGGCTGCACAAGAAATACAAAAATGTAGTAGAGTCACTTGTTTTGGTTTGATTTTAATTTCTGTTTTGTTCATTCTCTTTGAATTTTGTTAGTTGATAATTTAAAATATACTATTAACACTTCTATTTTTGAACGCATTGTTTTTGCAGCACTTTTTCTACACCTGCCTAAAACTTTTTCAAAACTTTCTCCTGAACACATTAGTACAGGTGGGGGTCTTTTTTTGTATTTTGTCAAAGGAAATCTTTAATTAATGATCCTTAGAAAATAATTAGACAAGATTGATTATCCATCAGGAGATGACAGCAACATAATTTATTTCTGACTTTCGTTTATTTAATGTTCTTTTCTTCCTGCAGTAAGTCTTGCTTAATTTTCCAAAGCCACACGTATTTCTTCAAGTCAACAGTTATTACTCTTCAAGTGTTCTTTGCTTTAAGTACTATGGATAACACTCGCAGTTAGCTTAGTATGGCTAAACATAACGCAACTGTGGGAATAATAATTGAGTTTGTAGTTAAGCTTTTAATTAATGCTGAATTCTCACTAGTTTCCATTTCTATGTGACAATTAATATGCATTAACACTAATAGCTATTTAGCTGAGTAAATTATTAAAATCATTAGCATTCCTACAGGGATAGAAATTTATGTTGTAACTGATAAGCTGCAATCCTCTTTAAACTATTTGACTTTGAAATGTAAAACCAGGGCTTGTGAAAATAGATCTATAAAATTCTGTATGTAATCTATGTACATGCTTACATATAACTTTTTATGATAAAAGCTAGCTGAAGAGCACGGCGCTGCCTCGGGCATAGTAACTAACTACGGTTAGTTATAACAAATTATAATGATTACATATATATATATATATATATATATATATATAAAGCTGAGTGTAGAGCCCCGCCCACTCCACATAGCCACATTCACTATAATATCCCACATCATCCTGTCAGCCAGAGCTACCGGACTACTACCCCTAATATCCCACATCATCCTGTCAGCCAGAGCTACTGGACTTCTACCTCTAATATCCCACATCATCCTGTCAGCCAGAGCTACCGAACTACTACCCCTAATATCCCACATCATCCCATCAAAGCCAGTAAAAGTAGAATAGTGAAATTGCACAGAATCATGGTTCACTAAGATCCCAGGTTTTCTACTGATCAGGCTGATAATCTCACTTATCTGCCACCATAAATATCAGTCATGCTTTTCACCAATGGACAGGCACAAATCTTATACATTAGTACAGTAGAGAAACCTTCACACACATGTTCATGCAGCGTCAACTTGTAATTTGTCCGGCTGAGTTGCTCATGGATGTACAGCATCTGTATGCAGTATAGTATCATATTTAATGGGTTGGTATGGGAAAAGCATTACGTGTTATATGGGTATATTCAGGTGAATTATGGGGAAAGTAGCACTTTTAAAAAACTCTGATGGTTCATCTGTGCTACTGAGCAATTTATTAGCCATTAACAACTTTTCATTGTCTGTAATGGTGGGATCAAAAAACAATAATCCCACCAACTCTGCATTCAAATACCACAAATGGTTCGAAAATTTGGTCAGGGCTATTTCTGCAATGTTGTTGTCACATTCTTTATAGTCTAACAGACTATGCAAAATACTTAAATCTTAAAATACCTCAATTTGGATTTTTTCAAACTTTGAGCGACGAGCGGCACGGGTTAACGTCGTTTGATCAAGCTCAAATTTTGGCTCTCTCAATATCTGGAAAGGGGAAACGTTTTATGGGGTCCAGACGGACAAAATTCCGACATCGATTTTTTGCGGTCACCCTAGTGAGCACAATGACTTGTTGTGCTGCCTCCTGCTGATGGTGCCATTCATTAACTGCTGCGATAATATCTAGAATCTCTTTATCTTCTACATCATAATTCTTCTCTGCAGCAGAAAGTCTATGAGAGAAAAAGGCACACGGATATAACATAGCTTTCTCTCCTGTTCTTTGTGAGAGGATGGCCCCCAGACCACATTCCGAAGCGTCCACTTCCACAATGAAAGGATGTGCTGGGTTAGGATGAATCAATACTGGTGCAGAAGTGAAACGGAACTTAAGACAATCAAAAGCTTCTTGAACCTGTGTACACCCCAAGAAAGTCTTTTCCTTCTTAGTTAGCTGGGGAATAGGTCGAACTGTCTCAGAAAAACTAAGAATAAACCGTCTATAAAAGTTAGCAAACCCGATTAAACGTTGTTCCTCCTTGACATTTTTAGGTGAAGGCCAATTAAGAATAGCCTGGATCTCACTTGCCTCCATGTTAAGGCCCTGGGGCGAGATGACATAACCCAGAAATTGAATCTCAGTGCCATGGAACTCACACCTCTCAGGTTTAATGTAGAGATGATTCTCTTTCAGGCATCTTAAAACAGTCTTAACATGCTCTTGATGTTCCTGCAAAAAATCGGAAAAAAATCAAATATCGTCCAGATAGATTACGAAAAAATGATCTAAAAGATCTCTAAAAATGTCATTAGCTAAGTGTTGGAAGGTTGCCGGAGCACTGCAGGGACCAAAAGGCATCACTACGTACTCAAAGTGCCCATAACAACATCTAAATGCCGTCTTCCATTCATCCCCAGAGCGGATCCGAATCAGGTTATAGGCTCCTTGAAGATCTAACTTAGAGAAGATCTTAGCATCATGTACTGTTTCAAGCAGTTCAGGAATTAACAGCAAAGGATAACGGTTCTGAATGGTTAACTTGTTGAGCTCCCGATAATCAATACAGTTTCTAAGAGTACCATCCTTTTTCTTTACAAAAAAGATGGGTGCTGCTGCTGGTGATGAAGAAGGATGAATGAATCCCTTGGTCATATTTTCATCAATGTGTTCCTTTAGGGCCTACAGCTCCTGAGGTGCTAGTGGATAGACATTCTTGAATGGGATAGCCACCCCTGGAAGTAGTTCAATAGGACAATCATATTGTCTGTGAGGAGGAAGCTGATCTGCTATTCTCTTATCACAAATATCAAAAAATTCATCATAAATGGATGGTAACATAGATACCTTATTGGTACATTTCATACCCAGAGAACTTGCCTGGTTTGTTACCAGTGTTTCCTTAGGTGGGAAAGTGGTCTCTTTGGTCTCCCAGTTGATGATTGGAGTCTGTGACTGCAGCTAGGGAATTCCTAGGATTAAAGGGAAATGTAGCGAAGAAATTAACATAAAGGAAAGCACTTCCTGAAGATTGTGTTCTAGAAAAATCTCCAGAGGTACTGTCTCTTGATCCTCCGGTCCTGAAACTAGGGGGGAACATCCACCGTTTCCATGGTTGCTGGGGTGGCTCTTTGTTGAATTTGTATGCCATGTTCTTTGGCAAAGTTTAGATCCATAAAGTTACCCCCCGCCCCAGAATCAACTTATGAAGATAGTATGGAATCTGATTGCATAGGATAAGACCAAATCTGAGACCGAAGTTGTGACAAAATAAACTGTATTAACAAGCAAGGTGTACAACATAAACTAATAGAGATGATTCTGAATTTACAGCGAAGTGCAAACAGCACAAAATGAAAATGTCCAGCAACTACATTAAATGAAGCTGAGTGCGACCGGCACTTATACGTAGCGAAAATGTCCAGCAACTATGTTATATGAAGCAGAGTGCAACGGGCACTTATACGTAATGATAATGTCTAGCAACTTTCATGGCAGTCCAGAAATATGCAGGTGATGTTCAGCAATGAGGAGGATTTCTAGTGTACTACTTTAGGGCTGAAAAAGTCCCGCAAAGTCCAGCACCACAGCCCGCACAGACACAGTTCAAGAATTAGTACACTGATAATAATGTCAAAGGTTCTTATGGACACAGCAGTTCCAGAAACGTATAACTTCTCACTTAGACATCCGAGCAAAGGTTACCACAACCAGAATCAGAAAGCAGCACAGTTGACTGAAGGCAGCTGGAAGTGATGAGGCAGAGCTCTGAGTAACGAGCATCAGTAGAAACTACAGAAGCAAGCCAAGACTTTCCCAAACCGGGCTTAAATACAGGACAGACAGGAAGATAAGGGCAGGACGAAGTACCAGACTCCATCTTGGACAAGGGCAAAGCAGGCTCAATGGAACATCCAGAATCATTACATTGAGGCAGCTTTGCAGCCAGTATTTTTTTTAAATTGTATGTATTAATAGAGAATGCCAATTCCAAGCAAAAGTCCCTCAAACAATGGTTGGATCAATTCTTATAAACGCTTTACGACTTTGGAAGCCTTAAACTGCTGCATGGTCATGACATCATGATGTGCACTGTGACCTTGTGCAGAAATATTCCTGGCTTCATCTGAGCTGGAATTATTGGCCTAGTGTAAGAGACTCAGGGATTTCAGCTCTTGCAGTGGTGATACAAACATTGTAGCTGCATCAAGGATTGTACGGGTGATGGGGAAAAGCAAATTTGATGGAGAGATGTGTTGTAAGAGGACTAATCATCTTTTTTTTATTTTTCACCTTTTGATGGCCCTTTATGGTTCCAAAAGTTGCCAGTCAGCGGCCACAATTTTGCTGAATCCATGTGAAAGCTAATTACAAAAAAATTCAAATGCAGACTTTTGCAATATTAGAGTAGAATTTTACTTCACTGACATATATTCGTTGATCTCTAGTTGCATATTTTTATTCGCTTTGGCCTTCTGTTTAGCACTTTTTCAGGTGGGTTCCTGGTGAAATCCATCTGAAACAGACCATATGTGCCCATACTTTGCAAACTTTTGATTTGACAGTGCTTAGATTCCATTAGGAGCTACTTCAAAGAAGTGACATGCTTTTCCTTTTTTCCATCAGGCATTTTTCAAAACCCAAAGCACTGATGCATATAAACAGAAATGTGGTTTTACAATAAAAATGAATAGGAAGAATCTTTAAAGTAATTTAATTGATTTTCCTGGCACTTTTTGAAGCTTTAAAACACTTCTTGAAAAGTTAGCTCTTAATCTAACATCACTTTTGTTGTTAACAACAATGCAATGATCAGCTATTTCTTTGCATTAGTGGGTAGTTACTAGCAATATGAGTGCTTTTACCTTATGTCATTTGCATACCATGTCAATCTACTTGTCACTGGAGTTATCGACTGCATGATGTCATCTCGACCATGATGCAACAGTAATGTGTAGATGCAGGCATTGTCTCAACTCCTTAAATGCATAAAATTGCAAAGTAAAACAATCTACTTGGGCATTTATCTCTTATTAAAGATTACCTCCATTCTCAAGAAAGAAGAAATTTTTAAGTTCATAATTTACTGTTTAATGCCTAGGTTACCAGCCACCTCTACAGCCTATCAAAGGTTTCCAAGGCAAGGAGCGTGCACTTCCAAGCTGGTTGCTTTACAGCTTGAAAGTGCAGCTCCAAGACTGGCAGATTGCTGGATCCAGTGCTTCATTGCATCTTAATGTCCGTACCATAGGGTACCATGGTCTGGACAAGCAAGTTGAAAAACATCAAAATCACTTAGAGATTTTTTTGTGACTTATTTGATGCTGTCACAACACTATGTGGTTACAATGCATCCCCAGTCACATAAACTGCATAGAGCAATCTTTCATACAAATTTACCATGAAGCGCCAGTCTTAGTATTTAGAGATATGAGGATATAGCAAAAGGGGCTATTCCAGATAGCTGATCAAAATTAATTTTTTTGTGGGTCTAAATATTGGATTCACTTCCAATCAACTGTTTGAAGAATCCTCTTCAATGTCTACAGCAGCTTGCAGGCTTGTTCCTAATTAACTTTATGGTACTTTATGGTACAGGTGTAGCTGTGATTGCAATTCAAAATAAAAGTGAGTGTTGGTCTTGGACAAGCTATTTGTCCAAGGCAGATTCAAAAATCCTGCCATGGGCTTTTATTTTTTAAATGGATTACAGGAAGGTAGCGGGCAGTCTGTTTCCTCCTCCAGCCCAGGTTTTCCATGTGACTTACGGCCACCGGTTCTTTGCAAAAACCCCTGCAGTAGAGGGTGAGGTATATCAGTGTGGAGTTTGCAAGGTGCAGAGCAGACTGCTCTGCAAAAGCTCAGCCTGTGTGAGGGAACATAGAGTCAAGCAGAGCGAACTCATGGCACCACATAGCATTATACGGTGGTGCAGTTGCTCTCATCAACCTGACGTATTTATGGACTTTCTTGTTTCCCGGCTGCGATCCAGAGGATACCAATTGTTTTGTTTGTAAGTTTTTGGACATTAAACCTACATTTACTTTGAACTCTCCTGGGTCACTGATCCCCTGAGTATTTTTTTGTGCTCTTTTTTAAATCCACAATACAATTTCTGTAATTTGGACTTTTTTCTTTAGAGCTAATTTTATTTTCTTTATCAAGTAAGGGATGGCATGGTTCACAAGGTAATAATGCATAGCAACCTAAAAACATGCCCCCAGAGAACACTGTGATGGAGTTGAGGGTTGAGGGAGGTGCTGTGTTCTGGACAGCGGGTAGGGAGAAGTGGAGGTGTCCAGAATGGTAAGAAGCTAGATGAGCATATATAACTTTTTTACCATTTGCTGTCCACTCACCTCTCCATATGCATCCTTACTCCCTGCCCACTTGTCAGGTCCTCTGTCATGCCACATCTCTGACAATGCGTTTACTCTAGTCTGAGGCTACAGGCTGTGAACAGGCATGCACAGTGATCTCTGGGGCCTGCAGACAGAAGTCTCAACTCGGTGTTCACTCTAAGAAAGGACTTCCAGCTGTGAGCAAGACCTAGAGATCAGTCTACATGCACAGTGAAATCTAAGGCCTGGTCATGGCCAAAAGTCCTGACCTATAGTAAACACCAGTAAGTGGACAGGGAACAGCAGAGGTGACCTAAGAGGTGAGTGGTCAGGTAGGGAAAGAATAGGAGTGGGCGGCACGGTGGCTCAGTGGTTAGCACTGCAGCTTTGCAGCTCTGGGGTCCTGGGTTCAAATCCCACCAAGGATAACATCTGCAAAGAGTTTTTATGTTCTCCCCGTGTTTGTGTGGGTTTACTCAAAGTACTCCAGTTTCCTCCCACATTCCAAAGACATACTAATAGGGAATTTAGATTGTGAGCCCCATCGAGGACAGTGCCAATAATGTCTGTAAAGCGCTGTGGAATTAATGACGCTATATAATAATCTTTATTTTTATATAGCGCTAACATATTCCGCAGCGCTTTACAGTTTGCACACATTATCATCACTGTCCCAGATGGGGCTCACAATCTAAATAATCTATATAAGTGAGTAAAATAAATAACAATAAAATAAAAATAGGGAGAGAGCACTCTATTTGAAGGTCCATGGTTAAGAGGAATATAGAGCAGAGCACTCACCTTTGGCACTTGTGCCTAACAGGCACAACACTGAATTACAGCCAGAGAATCAGGGTTCGAAATCGCTGCTGCACCAGTCACCAGACCTAAACAGAAAGTAAGAGCCGTGATATGCAGGTATGTGAAAGAGATGAAAGATACAAAAAGGGCGCTGTGAATTGAGGATACTGACCAGATCAACTGTTTAATGGACACTTTGTTTCAGGCATGGTACGCCCATAAATATAAAATAATATAAAGAATTTCACATGTATAAAGATTTTTTTTATATTTATAGCTTTTGTGTATATGGTATATTGAGTCCGCCCGTCGTTATAGATGATTCATAAAGAGGGCTTGAATACAGGACTTTTTATTGGAATGGTGATTGATTACTTTTTAGTACATAATTCCATTACTTTGTTTTTCTATTTTTATTATTTTTTATTATAGTACATCTTTTGATTATATTACATTTGTCATTATACATTTTTTTTAAATCTTTTTTTATACTGTTGGATTTTGATTACAACAAATGTTGCATTTATATGGGTTTTATCTAATTTAATTCTGTGTCTACCTGTAGGGGATAATATTCCTTTTTAACTTAGTTTTTGTTGCTGTATAATTGAAGAAGTTTGTACTAGTCTACATATGATTTAGGTGTAGTTAAACCTCCACCAGGGGGAGCTGGTGAGGGAAGAGAGGTTACACACTAAGAGTAGCAAACACTGAGCAATAGCACAGGTGTGTCAGGTAACGAGAGAGAATGGTCAGACGAATCGAATCAGAAACTAGCAGGAGCAGACGTACCAGAAGGAGCAGCTATACACGTAGTCAAAATACCAAGCCGAGGGTCAGAAAGCCAAAACATGAGCACAGGGTCCAGAAACGTGAGGCGAAATACGTGGTCGGGGTACAAGCCGGGAAGTCAAATGCTGGAAAGGAAACGTAGGAGCAGAGACGAAAATCAAAAGACGGGGTCAGAGATCATTCCGGGTCATACACGTGGATACTAGTCAGAGGCAGGAGGATCACCAAGGCACAAGGGTCAGAGGCTCTAAACTGGAAGCTTGAGCTATCACTAACACTGGTCAGCAGGCTGTGAGAGACTGAAATAGCCCAGCTAGCTCCAGAACGAGGCTGAGGAGCTTAACCTCCGCATGACCAGTCCAGAGTGAAGACAGCAGAAAATAAACTCCGGACTGGACCATGACAGTACTCCCCTCTCAATGGGGGGCCACTGGACCCCCAGGCTTCCCTGGATGACGAGCATGAAAGGCCCAGACCAACCGATCCACATGGACTGAACGCGCCTGCACCCATTACCGATCCTTAGGACCGTACCCTTTCCAATGGACTAAGTACTGAAGTGAACGGCGGAGCATATGAGAATCCACCACCTGTTCCACCTCGTACTCAGTCTGGCCATCTACCATAACGGGCGGTGGGTGCGAGGGAGACTCATCAGAGGAAGGCACCAACTGCTTCAGAAGCGCCTTATGGAACAGATTAGGGATCCGCAACGACGGAAGCAAACGCAGGCGAAAGGCCACAGGATTAATCACCACTAGAATTTCATACGGACCAATAAACTTGGGACCCAACTTAGCAGAGGGAATTCTCAGCCTTATATTTTTGGTTGATAACCATACCTTATCCCCCACCTGATAAGCCAGCCCCACCGAGCGTCGTTTATCCAAAAAAAATTTATATATGCCTTGAGCCTCCCCAATGTTCCTCTGAACCTCCCTCCAAACCTCCCCCAACCGCAAAAAGGCCGAATCAGCCCCTGGACGCTCTGAATCCAGTAGGGAAAATTCACCAAAATGAATTTTGGGGTGAAACGCGTAGTTGCAGAAGAAAGGAGAAGTACCAGTAGACTGATTGACACGATTATTGAAAGCGAATTCCGCTATAGGTATCATAGAGCACCAATCATCCTGTCTGGATGTGACCAGACACCGTAGAATCTGCACCAAAGACTGATTAGTCCTTTCAGTCTGACCATTGGTCTCGGGATGGTAGGCCAATGAAAAGGTCACACTGATGCCCAGCCTTTTACAAAAAGCCCTCCAGAATTTTGCCACGAATTGCACCCCTCTAAAAGACACCACACTGTCAGGCACACCATGCAAACGGATCACATGCTCAATGAATAGTTTACATAGAGTCTCAGCATTAGGAAGGCCCATTAATGCTACAAAATGTGCTTGTTTACTGAACCTATCCACCACTACCCAGATCACGGTTTTGCCATTAGAGGGGGGGAGAGATCGGTGATAAAATCCATGGACAGATGAGTCCACGGTCTATCCAGAATTGGTAGTGGCACCAATTCCCCGGCCGGCCGGTTGTGGGAGGCTTTAGCGTGGGCACAAATTTCACAGGACACAAAGCCAGTGACGTCAGAAGTCAACGAGGGCCACCAGAACAGCCTAGTGATGGCTTTACGAGTGGCCGAGATTCCAGGATGCCCACTCAGAGCCGAGTCGTGGAACTCCCGAAGCACCCTTAATCGATACTGAACAGGCACAAAGAGCTTATTTTCAGGTATGGACGGAGAAGCAAGAGATTGGGCCTCACGAATCTCCTGCTCCAATCTTGGGGACACCACAGCCACCACCACCCCATGCTGAAGAATGGAGGAGGGAAGCTCAGGAGGCGATACCTGATCTAGGCTGCGAGACAAGGCATCCGCCTTCACATTCTTGGAACCTGGTTTGAAAATGAAGGAAAACTGAAATCGGGAAAAAAAAGTGACCACCTTGCCTGTCTTGGAGTCAGACATTTGGCAGACTCGATGTAAGACAGGTTCTTGTGATCTGTAATAACAGTGATACGATGGACAGCCCCCTCCAAAAAATGCCTCCATTCTTCAAAAGCTAATTTAATGGCCAACAACTCTTGGTTTCCCACATCATAATTCCTCTCCGCAGAGGAAAATTTTTTAGAAAAGAAGGCACAGGGTCTTAAGTTAGTTAATGTGGTGGGGCCCTGGGACAGCACAGCTCCCACTCCCACCTCAGAGGCATCCACTTCTATGATCAATGGTTTAGACAAATCAGGTTGAACCAATACCGGAGTAGTCATGAAATGTTTTTTAACAAAGAAAACACCGCCACAGCTGGAGCTGACCAGTTTTTGAGATCAGCCCCCTTTTGGGTGAGATCAGTGAGGGGGTTTGACCACTTGAGAGAACCCCTTGATGAATTTTCTATAGTAATTGGCGAAACCCAGAAATCACTGAAGACACTTGAGATCTCTGGGTTGCACCCAATCCACAATGGCCTGTACCTTCCTAGGGTCCATACGAAACCCCTCAGCGGACAGGATGACCCCTAGAAAGGACAATTCTTGAGTAAAAAATGAACATTTCTCCAGTTTGGCAAAGAGTGAGTTCTCCCTGAGCCTCTGGAGAACCGCACGAAGATGACCCATGTGACTTTGTCTATCAGAAGAATATATGAGTATATCATCAAGATAAACTACTACAAAGCGTCCAATAAAATCAGAAAAAATATGGTTAATTAAATTCTGGAATACCACTGGTGCGTTAGTCAAACCGAACGGCATAACCAAATTTTCAAACAGACCCTCAGAGGTGAGAAACTCAATTTTCCACTCATCCCCCTCCCGCATACAAATGAGACTGTATGCTCCCCTGAGGTCCAACTTAGAGAACCACCTAGCCCCTGACAATTGATTGTACAAATCAGGTATTAGTGGGAGAGGATAAGTGTTTCTTATGGTTATCTTATTCAGTTCTCGAAAATCGAGGCATAGGCGTAAACCACCATCCTTTTTTTTACAAAAAAGAACCTCGCCGACACGGGAGAGACAGATGGCCGTATATGCCCTTTACGGAGGCTCTCAGAGATATACTCCTTCATAGCAGCCCGCTCAGGGCCGGAGAGATTGTACAGACGGGCTTCGGGCAATTTGGCACCGGGAACCAGATCAACAGCACAATCGAATGGGTGGTGTGGTGGTAGAACCTCAGCCATCCTTTTCGGAGACCACATCCTCAAAATCCTTCAGGTACTCCGGAATACCCTCCAGACTGACGGATGACATACTGTAGACACAGTGGCAAGACAATTTTCAGAACAAGCAGGTCGCCATTTAACAATATCCTGGGACCCCCAGTCAATAACCGGGTTAAACCTTTGCAACCAGGGAAATCCTAACACCAGGCCAGCAGGGAGGTTAGCCAAAACAAAGCATGACATGCGCTCCTGGTGTAGGGCCCCCACCCTGAGGGTGAATTCTTTAGAACTGAAATGGAGACCATCCTTAGTGAGAGGTGTAGGGTCAATAGCCACAATTTTTAAAGGAGTCTCCAACCTAACTGTCCCTAATCTACAGCGGGCCATCAGCTTAGAGTCAATCAGGTTCAAGGATGACCCACAGTCTACAAAAGCAAAAGTATGGAAAAAGCCATTCTCAACACCAAGTTCCACCTTTAACAGTATCTTTGAAAATGAAGAAAAAGGTACCTGAGAGTCTGGGTGACCTCCACGATGATCACCCAGACTCAGCCGCTTGTTAGTCGGTGGACAGGAGGGTCAGTCTTTTTTCCAGTGTCCGGGATCTCCGCAGTAAAAACATAACTTTCCATCACGTCGCCGTTTCCTTTCTTTCTCCTGGTGGTTGGTGGCTCCCACCTCTATAGGTTCAGATGGAAGCAAAACATCAGGGTTAGCAGGGAACAACGGAATCCCTCTCTGAGTAACACCTCTCTCCCGCAGTCTCCGATCCATATGCATAGCCTGAGTCATAGCCTCCTCCAATGAGCTGGGAGGTGGATGGAGAGCCAGAGCGTCCTTCAAGCAATACGACAGTCCCTTCCTGGAAAGACATCTCAGTGCGGAGTCCTCCCAGGACACCTCAATGGACCATCGACGGAATTCGGAGCTGTACCATTCGGCTGAGTACTTCCCCTGCCGCAGACCCATAATAGTACCCTCTGCCACTCTAACACGGTCCGGTTCGTCATAGGTAAGTCCTAGGGCCTCAAAGAACTTATCTACCGAGATCCGTTCAGGGGCAGTAGGGGGCAACGAGAAAGCCCAGGATTGGGGACGCTCCCTAAGTAAGGAGATAATAATCCCCACCCGCTGAGTCTCATCCCCAGACGATCGGGGTCTAAGAGAAAACCATAATTTACAACTCTCCTTGAATATGTGAAATTTATCTTTTTCACCAGAAAACGTGTCAGGAAGCTTAACTGAGGGTTCAGGAGAATGCAAAATAACATCTACAGAGTCACCTGGTGGACTAACAATATGAGAGGTGTTTCCCCGCATGGTCTTAATAGTCTCAGTCAGTTCTTTCTGTAAGTGGGTATGAGACATGACAAGAGACTGATGATTCACAGAAAAATCCTGCGCCATCTGCGTCAAACTGGACACTTGATCTGCCAAGTTATGCAGCAGATCCATGACCAGAGGAAAAAAAAAAGTGCAAAATCCCGTTTAAATGTATAGGTTTGTGATAATGTAGTGAAACCTTCACCAGGGGGAGCTGGTGAGGGAAGAGAGGTTGCACACTAAGAGTAGCAAACACTGAGCAATAGCACAGGTGTGACAGGTAACGAGAGAGAATGGTGAGACGAATCGAGTCAGAAACTAGCAGGAGCAGAAGTACCAGAAGGAGCAGCAATACACGCAGTCAAAATACGAAGCCGAGGGTCAGAAAGCCAAAACATGAGCACAGGGTCCAGAAACGTGAGGCAAAATACGTGGTCAGGGTACAAGCCGGGAAGTCAAATGCCAGAGAGGAAACGTAGGAGCAGAGACGAATACCAAAAGACGGGGTCAGAGATCAGTCCGGGTCATACACGTGGATACTAGTCAGAGGCAGGAGGATCACCAAGGCACAAGGGTCAGAGGCTCTAAACTGGAAGCTTGAGCTATCACTAACACTGGTCAGCAGGCTGTGAGAGACTGAAATAGCCCAGCTAGCTCCAGAACGAGGCTGAGGAACTTAACCCCCGCATGACCAGTCCAGAGTGAAGACAGCAGAAAATAAACTCCGGACTGGACCATGACATTACGAATGATGTTTCATGCTCTATTCACCTGAGGAAGGGGACGGATAGACCCTGAAATGCGTAGTGTCCATTAAACAGTTCATCTTTATTGATTTTCGTTGATCTGGTCGGTAATTCAGAATTAATATGGTCGTATTGGTGTGGTTTTACCATCTTCTGTCATGAACTCCTGATGTCTTGCAAGTTCATCACTAACCCGTTGCTCGCTGTCATGTTCTTTATGGATCATCGCTTGGACATCTTTTTTATTTATTTTTTTATTTATTTTTCTTGTTATACATGTATTTATTGAACTTCTTAATATTTCACTCTTATTCGTGTTCACCCTTTTAATTATTTAAATTATCATTCTTTCCTTTTATATTATATCAAATATTAATATTGCACATTTTGTCTTATTCACATCAAATGGAGTAATTCATTTTTATTGTATTTGTTTCACAAATTTTCTATATGCGATTTGAATTAACTAATATTTTATTTACGTGCTGTGGAGCAATAATTCATGATTTAATTTGATGTGTCTTATAATTAATTATTTTTGCTACATTATGGAATAATGTTTTTGCAATTAGCACTTTATACTACAGCGCCTATATTTTTGCTGCACTCCACTACCCTATATTATCCCATCTTTCCCTTTCTCCATGCCCTTAACATCGCTTCTTGTCACCTTTCCCCTTTTTTTCTTTCCCTTTTTTCTATTTCCTAAGTCTTGTCCATAGCCCTTACTGTCATGCAGCGGTGTGCACTCCACCCGGCATCTCGCACGAGCGTTGTTGGGGCAACGCATCTCTATGCAGCTGGCGCTGCCTCCCTGCATTGATGCGTCGGGCTGGGAGGAGGCGCGGTTTAGCATGACGCTAGTACCCAGTGACGTCAGGCGAGTAGCTCCAGTGGAAGCGCCACAGCACAGCCACTCCTGATTAACCCCTATATATATATATATAAGTATGGTACCTGCCACACAATCACCAGCGCCCCTTGAGAAAGCCGCACACGAAACACGCGTCGGGGCTCCCTGCCCCCACCACCCAGGTAATGTGCCCATGGTTTCACACTACCACGCTTATTTTTAAGCTTTCACTTTCATTTTCTATTTCACCATAAGATGCAAGGACTTTATGTGCACTGTTTTGCGTACTTATTGCACACATAACTAAAGCAATGCACTTTTAATGAGTTGGTACTTTTGTGCATACTTGACTCCTACTATTTACTACCATTGGGCTATTTTAATAGTCAAAAATTACTAGGATGTTCTTTAACCCCTGATACATCTTTATGCCCTTTATTTATTTGTATATACTTCACATTTATATATCTTGCATTCTTTTTGGCATAATTTTGTGAAGCTGTTGGCACTTTGCCGCATTTGGTGCGGTTTTATTTGTACATAGTGTCCCCCTTGTTCTATTTTATTATTGTCTCACACAATGGTTTTTACATAAATTCTAATAAAAGTTAAACATTTTAGACATAGCTTCTTTCTGCTCTTTTTTGATGTTTTTTTTACTATGGATAATAGTAGCTATTTAGCTGGTACAGTCTTCAGTGCATTTTGAATTGGGTTGTACAAAGATCAACTAGGACATGTAAGACCTTTACCACTTAGATGGATCTACTCAAAACCACCCCTTTTTTGGATGCAGCTTTGCAGATTTCTAAGTTGCAGTTTTCATCACTAAACTATGACAAAAATCATGGAAAACCTTTGACTGATATAATAATTCCATGCACTGTGTTCATGAGTGGCAGCATTGAGGTCACAATATTGGTAAATTTATTAACACACCCACTGAGTTTTGTATGGTCAAAACTCAAATGCGGTAGGAACTAGGTAGATAAATTGCTGATTGTGGTGCCAGAAAGCACAGCCATATTTATTCTTCACCATTCCTTATTGTGCTCCTGCTTGCCTTGTACAGTATATGAATCCACTTATTAAACTTACTAGTCTATTTATCAAGATGGACAGGGATTAATTTTGAGATCTGGGATTTGAATTAATTTAGGAGCCTGAAGTTGTTGGACTGATTTATGTGGCGTCCCCAGGAGTATTGTAACCACAATGGCATTACCTTCCTCCAGGGAGGGTGATGTAATGCTTGGAGGCAAGGAACGGTCTCTCTAGCAGTTAATCATTTACATGCAGCACAGTTCCCATTCCAGGTCAGCAGAGGGAGCTCTGAATCAGGATTGGGGGAGGAGCGTGCTCTGAGGACCAGGAGGGGAAACAGTCACTTAGTGTGAGGAGGGCCACGTGTGTAGATGTGTGGAGAGAAGCAGGAGGTTGAGCTGAGGAAAGAGAGCTCCCTCCCAGTGATAGCGCAAGATCTGGAGCCTGGTCTCCATGGTTGTATGAATACTGAAGGTCCTGCAACAGAAACCAGAGGAATAGGAAGCTGTAAATGCTCTATTCCCAACTAAGACTCGAAGGCACAACAGCGACGAGTGAGCAAAGAGAGATAGAGGGCTACAGCTGTCTGCCATACGAGGTAGTTCTAAGAGAAGAAAAGAATGAGGAACTTCAGTGTAACAAAGTACTACATGAACCTCAAGCCAGCGCTAGGAAGGATACTACACAACCCATCTGATAGAGAGATCCCTGAGTTGCTTCCAGGCTAGCCTGCTCCTGTGCCATCTGTAATAAGGACCCTGGACTGCGTTTGCCAAGTAAAGGTAAAGAAACTGCACTCTGTTGTGTCCTTGCCTCCTTCCTGCAACATCCTCAGCACTGCTACATCTCTGTTACAAACACTGCACCCTCTTCCACAACACCTAACTACACTGCCCTGGGACCAACAGCCTTGCCTGTGGAGGGCTACAACATCATTGCTGCACCATCCATCTGTCCCAGAGGATCTGTCTGCAGTGTCGGCTTAACACCTCCCTTGCCGAACAGCACAGGTGGCGTCACGAATCACTTATAAACTTTATTCCCAACTCAACCCCTTTTACATGGGCACCCAGGGCCACGGACCGGGTCATCGCTGCTGTGACAATCCACACTGAGAGACCGGCCCGGTACCGAGTACCCCATAGCCCTGGGAGGAAGACCCATTTTTGGCATCACAAACAGGATTACGGAGCCCGGTATCCCCGGGGTCCTGTGTGCCAGAGGCTGTTGTGTGCTATAGACTGTGTGCGAAATTGGTGCCATTATCCTGCTGATTGGTGTGCGTGGGAAGAAAATGGGGCAGGCCTTCATTGGCGGAGGCTGCCACAGAGCGCAAAGAAGTGAAGTGCCGCGTGGGAAGAGAGGACAGCGCGTGAGAAGGGGAGGAGCTGAGGCCTACAGCCGGTAAGCCGCTCAACCCCAGGGCCTGGCAACCGTTAACTAGGGGGGAAGGAGAATGTCTCAGGCAAGCGCCGATGCAGCGGCGGACTCCCCCACCAGCCCCTCAGCGCCGCAAGATGCAGTGCCCAACGCAGCTGCGGCTCCGGTAGCACCCAACGCAGCTGTCCCCATTTTGCCGCTGTCTATGCCCTACATACCGGGAGCAGCCTGGCTACCGCAGTACTCGGGTGAGTCCCATACCCTGAGTGAATTCAAAGAGAGACTGTGCAGTTTGTTTGAGGTGTATCCTCTATCTGAAAGCCAGAAGGTGAACATCCTGATTGGGCAGCTAACAGGTGCAGCACAGAGAGAAGTAAAAGCCTGGCAGGACACTGATAAAGAGACTGTTAAAAAGATCCTGGCTAAGCTAAGGAGCACCTTTGACACCCGCACTGCTGCTGAAATCAAGATGAGGTTCTTTGGATGTAAACAGAAAGTCCAGGACAGTATAAGGGACTATGCTCTTAACCTGCAGGAGGCGCTGCGAGCTGTCAAGCAAATTGATCCTGACAGTGTGAAAGAGGAAGACAAACTGTTAAAAGAGCAGTTCATCGAAGGACTCCTGTCCAGTACCCACAGAGCACAGCTGCACATCATAACCTTACAAAACCCTGACCTGGACTTTGCCGATTTTAAGGACAGAGCTATTCGGGTGCTGCAGGAATCAACTGTCAGCCGTCCAGCACCCCCTAGGCGTCCAGCGATCACCTACCACCAGGAAGCAACATTTTTCTCTTCCATCCCTGTGGAGGCTGATGTACAGACTCTGGATAAAGATCCAACAGAGGAGCTGCGTCTTCAAGTCCAGGAGTTGACCAAAGGTATGGCTGCACTTACTAAAACCGTGCAGTCCCTGCAGGTGTCCTCCAAAGAGAAGATCCAGCTTCCTTCCAGTCCAGAGGATGTCCCGTGGCTCCGGAAGAGGAGAACCCCGCCACTCCGAAGGAGGAACAACGACCGCTATGACCAGGACGGATGTCCCATCTGTCGTCGCTGCCACAAGGCAGGCCATCTTGCAAGATTCTGTCCTTTAAATGAGTAACCCCTGGGGCAGAGGGCCAACCCCCAGGAGTAGGACCACAAGGCCCAAGGAACTGGCGAGCCAAGTATGTTGGAGGGAGACCGGTCCTTCCTGTGGCGATTGACGGTATCCCATGAACGCTTTGCTGGACACTGGCTCCCAGGTGACCACTATGCCCTATATCCTCTACAAACGGTATTGGGCTGACTCTGAACTCACCCGTGGCCCAACTGATGAACTAACAGTAGTTGCCAGTAATGGTCAGTCTTTACCACAAGTGAGATGTAAAGAAATTACTGTTAAAGTGGGGAGGGTGGAGTTAAAATCTCAAGGTCTGATAGTTGTGGATATTGATCGATGTGAATGTAATCCCATGATGACTCTTGGTACAAATGTAATTGAAAATTGTCTTTCCGAGGTTATTGTCTTGTTGCAACAGGTGGCTGAGACTGCTGATTCCAGTGAACAACGAGTCCTGCAGAAGGATATCAAAGCCCTGATGCAAAGACAGCAGGTAGAACTCTCTGGCAGAGAAATTGGCAGCGTCAGAGTGAGTGATGCTTTTCCCATTGCACTACCCCCCAGACGTGAAATGTTGATTTGGTGTCGGGCAGCCATAGGTCTCAGAGGGAAGGATTACCAGGCATTGGTAGAGCCAGTATACTCTGATAGCAGGCCCACTGTCTTGACAGCCAGAGGGGTAGTTGATGTACGTAAAGGGAGAGTACCTGTACGCCTTTTGAATTGTGGGGAGGAGGAGGCCACAATACCTCGGTATGCCACAGTTGCTAAGCTGCTCACTGTTTAGTAATAATACAATGCAGGCAGCAGAGCTCTTGGTCTCATCTGACCAGGTGGAGGACAATGGCTCTGTCAAGCAGCTGGAGGAGTGGTGCTAGCAACTGCAGGTGGGGACTGACTCTACACCTTCATACCAAAAGAATGGGGTTTACAGAGTGACCCAGGAATATGAGCATGCATTCAGCAAACACCCTCTAGATTTTGGGAAGGCAAAAGGTGTTCAACATCATATCCCCACTTGAGATCATCCACCCATAAAAGAAAGGAACCGGCCTATACCCCCAACACAATACCAATGTGCTAAAGGTATGTTGAGAAAGATGAAAGAAGCAGGGGTCATCAGAGAGTTGTAGCCCCTGGGCAGCTCCAATAGTTTTTGTAAAGAAAAAGGATGGTACCATGAGAATGTGTGTTGATTACAGAAAAATTAACAGCATTACACATAAAGATGCCTACCCATTACCCAGAATTGAAGAGTCATTAGCTGCACTTAAAACTGCTAACTATTTTTCCACCTTAGATCTCACTAGTAGGTATTGGCAGGTTCCCGTGGCAGAGGCAGACAAGGAGACAACAGCATTTACCACCCCAATTGGTCTCTGTGAGTTCAACTATATGCCATTCGGGCTCTGCACTGCCCCAGGAACATTTCAACGGCTGATGGAGTGCTGCCTGGGACACATGAACTTTGAGATTGTCCTGTTGTACCTTGATGATGTCATTGTTTTCTCCAAGACTTATGAAGACCATCTGGAGCACCTGGCTGAGGTGCTGGAAGCCTTGTCCAACTTTGGCCTGAAGGTGAAGCCTTCCAAATGCCACCTCCTGAATCCCAAGGTACAGTACCTCGGTCATGTAGTGAGTGGAGAAGGTGTGGCACCAGATCCTGACAAAGTCACAGTCATCAGGGACTGGCCGAAGCCCAGCAACCTCCATGAAGTACGCCAATTCCTCGGGTAGGTAGGCTACTACCAAAGGTTCATCAAAGGCTTCACGGAGATAGCCACTCCTATGCAAAATCTTCTGGTGGGACAGTCCAAGAAAGCCAAACAGAAGAATTCCACATTTGAATGGACTGAGGAGTTGGAGAGGTCCTTCACCCGACTGAAGATGGCTCTCACAGGAGATGAAGTTCTGGCCTCCCCAGATTATGACAAACCCTTTGTGTTGTATACTGATGCCAGTAACGTGGGACTTGGAGCAGTACTGTCACAGGTACAGGATGGCAAAGAAAGAGTGATCTCCTACGCCAGCAGGAAGCTTCGTCCCACTGAAAGAAACCCTGACAACTACAGTTCCTTAAAGCTGGAGCTCCTTGCCATAGTCTGGGCTGTGACTGAAAGATTCAAGCATTACCTAGCTTCAGCCAAGTTTACCATCTTCACGGACAACAACCCGTTGACTCACTTGGACACTGCAAAACTAGGTGCACTGGAGCAGCGATGGATGGCTCGGCTGTCTAACTATGAGTTCACCATCAAGTACCGAGCAGGGCAAAAGAATGCCAATGCTGATGCGCTGTCCAGATTGCCTAATCTGCCAGATGCAGGAGAAAACCCTGAGGCTCTTGAAGAAGTAGAGTTACCTTCCTTCCACCGGCCAATTGCGGCCCAACGTGCCCAAGGAGTGAGAAACAGAAGGTCTGGCTTGAAAGAGGTTACCCTAAATCCATTGCCCCATCATGACTGGGCAAAAACGCAGGATATTGACCCCGCAGTCCGCCTGGTGAAGGAGCTACTGTCACAAGCTGACTCACGCCAAGAGTCAAATGCTCCTGAAGAAACCCAGCAGTTGTGGAAGGAGAGAGTCCGGCTGTTCATCTATGCAGGAAAGCTGTGTTGGAGGAGCATCAACGCCCACACGCATGAGCTGGTCTGGTAGGTAGTAGTCCCAAAGAGGGAAGTGTCAATGGTCTTGGAAGCATACCACAATGGAGCTGGACACTTCGGATGGAAGAAGTTGGAAGCATTACTCCGGGAGAGATTCTATTGGGCTGGTATGAGGAAAGCCATTGAAAAGTGGTGCCGAGAGTGTGGCCAATGTAACCTGCGCAGAAAGGATCGAAACAGCCAGAGAGCTCTTCTGCAGCCAATAGTGACCAAGCAGCCACTCGAGTTGGTTGCCCTGGACCATGTGAAGTTGGTCCCAAGCCGGTCGGGCTACATCTATGCTCTTACCATCGTTGACCACTACTCAAGATTCCTGGTAGTTGTGCCTGTCAGAGATCAAACTGCCAGGACAGCAGCCAGAGCCTTTCAACAGCACTTCTGTAGACCACATGGATATCCTGAGCAAGTGCTTACAGATCAAGGTCCCGCCTTTGAGGCAGAAGTGTTCCAGGAATTCTGTAATTTGTATGATTGTAAGAAGATCCGGACAACACCGTATCACCCACAGACCAATGGCATGTGTGAGAAGATGAACCAGGTAGTGATCGACCTGCTGAAGACCTTGCCTTTGGAGGAGAGGAATCTGTGGCCAGAAAAGTTGCCATATCTGGTAGACCTCTACAACCACATTCCTGTGAATTCCACCAACTGTACTCCAGCCTACCTAATGAGAGCGAGGCCTAGTAAACTGCCTATTGATTTGGACATGGGAGTCCTGACACCTGAAGTGATGTCACCAGATGCTGACAGAGAGGCAGCAACAGTACAGAAGAGTACAAGAGTGTGTGGAGAAGAGTTTAGCCCAGGCAAGACAAAAGCAAGAATGGCACTACAATCAGCATGCACCTGCAGTTCCCTTGTCACCAGGAGAACAAGTCCTCAAGAGGAAAAGAAGACTGCATAAATTCGATGACCAATGGGAAGCTGAACCCTACACCATTCTACCCTCAAACTTTAACAATACCAAGGTGTGCCTTATTAGTAAAGATGGAGGAGAAACCTCAGCAGCAGTATCAAGGGATCATTTGAAATTATGCCCTGACCAGTTAAGAGAAAGAATGGAAGAACAAAGTAACATCCAACCCATAGAAGAAGAAAAGGTTAGCACTATACTTGGAGAATTCCCTGCCAATTGGACTAAAGTAAATGATGCCATAGTGGTGCCAGTGTTGACATTTCCCCAACTGGTAGTACAAGAAGAAGTGACTCAAGAGAATCCTGAAAATCAGGAAAATCAGGCAGCAGATGCCACATCAGCAGTGGAGCCAGAGAACCCTCGCCCTGCCAGTGGTGAATCTGTCATTCCCACCGTGAGTAGAACTGGTCCTAGGAAATCTAGTATTCCTGTGCACCAGTAGTGTATCCAGTACATTACACACTACATCAGTAGTTAGCACCAGACAACCAGTAGGATCCCCAATCACACCAGTGTTACTAAGGTCTACCCGTACAACACAAGGTATACCACCTGTTATGAGCTCATTTTCTGCTCCACCAGTTGAGAGTTCTCCTTCCGTTCTCCCTCTGGTTGTGACAGGAGGTAGTGAGGTTGGTTTAATTGGTAGTGATCTGCCACCTGATGAGGAAGATAACAATTGGATCTCTGGAGTATCAGACTGGATATAAGACAGCCGACGCCCTATCCTGTTGCTGGTGATTCAGTCTGCTTCTCAGGTCTTGGACTCAGCTCTGTTCCAGTCTTCTCAAGTTAGGTTTGTTTTTGCTAATGTTCACACTTGCTCTTGTTGGTCAATTCAGTTTTTTGTGTGGTCAGCCAGCCCGGCTGGGCTGTGCTGAATTTCCACTCTTATTTATCTGTATTTGCCAATTTTCCTTTTTTTGTCCCTTATTAGATTGGCCTCTTTTTGCTCTGTCTCAGAATATTTCAGAGTGCTGATATAGTGGGAGAAGTCTAGTTACTTCAGGGTTAATTTTGCTATCAGTTGTGTTGGACATTATTTTTGGTAGGGTTTTTGGCAGATTGCAGACAGTGTCTTTCCTTTCCTGTACTTTCTAGTTAGTCGGGCCCCATCATTTGCTCAGCCTATTTTCCTGCCTTTGTGTGTGTTTTCATCTTGTTTTCACCATCAATACATGTGGGGTGCTGTCTTTCCTTTGGGGTCTGCTCTGGGGCAGTTAGTTTTACTCTTTTCCTGCTTTAGGCTTATGTAGCTCTCCGGTTGTGACAAGGCGTCTAGGACCAAAGTGGGAACGCTCCACGACTGCTGCTAGTTGCGTGGCTAGAATCAGGGATTTGCAGTCTGCATAGTTACCAACCTCTCTGGTTTTCTGAGACTTAGCTTGTGTTGTTTTTTTTTCCTCGGCGACCCATTCATAACAATCACCCATCAGATATCGCATATAAATAAGTTAAAGTAATGTTAACCTGTACATGTACATATGTAACTGTTCTCATGTTTGTGCCTACAGGTAATCTGTAAGAGTTTCCTTTGAATTTTCCAGTTTTGTTTTATAGACATTTTGACCACAGGACTGTGTGTGGTCACTACCTTGTATATAGTTCACCATTTGCCCAGGAATGGGCCATGGACATTGATGCTTGGACTTATCATCATAGGACTATTTTTGGAGCATTTGGTTTTTGTAAATTTTTCATTTTTCAAAATCTTGTAACCTTCATACTGTTTACATGTTTATATGCTATTCATGTTTTTTGTTTTATCAGCACAGGAGTGCTGACTTGCACTAGGGGGGAATGTGGCGCCCCCAGGAGTATGGTCGCCACAATGGCATTACCTTCCTCCAGGGGGGGTAATGTCATGCTTGGAAGCAAGGAAGGGTCTCTCTAGCAGTTAATCATTTACATGCAACACAGTTCCCATTCCAGGCCAGCAGAGGGAGCTCTGAACCAGGATTGGGGGAGGAGCGTGCTCTGAGGGCCAGGAGGGGAAACAGTCAGTTAGTGTGAGGAGGGCCACGTGTGTAGATGTGTGGAGAGAAGCTGGAGGTTGACCAGAGGAAAGAGAGCTCCCTCCCAGTGATAGCGCAAGATCTGGAGCCTGGTCTCCATGGATGTATGGATACTGAAGGTCCTGCAACAGAAACCAGAGGAATAGGAAGCTGTAAATGCTCTATTCCCAACTAAGACTCAAAGGCACAACAGCGATGGGTGAGCCAAGAGAGCTAGAGGGCTACAGCTGTCTGCCATACGAGGTAGTTTTAAGAGAAGATAAGCAGGAGGAACTTCAGTGTAACAAAGTACTGCATGTACCTCAAGTCAGTGCTAGGAAGGAGACTACACAACCCATCTGATAGAGAGATCCCTGAGTTGCTTCCAGGCTAGCCTGCTCCTGTGCCATCTGTAATAACGAACCTGGACTGCGTTTGCCAAGTAAAGGTAAAGAAACTGCACTCTGTTGTGTCCTTGCCTCCTTCCTGCAACATCCTCAGCACTGCTACATCTCTGTTCCAAACACTGCACCCTCTTCCACAACACCTAGCTACACTGCCCTGGGACCAACAGTCCTGCTTGTGGAGGGCTACAACATCATTGCTGCACCACACCAACTGTCCCAGAGGATCTGTCTGCAGCGTCGGCTTAACACCTCCCTTGCCGAACACCACAGGTGGCATCACAAATCACTTATAAACTTTATTCCCAACTCAACCCCTTTTACATGGGCCACGGACCGGGTCACCTCTGCTGTGACAATCCCCACTGAGAGACCGGCCCGGTACCGAGTACCCCACAGTGACCCATTTATTTTTAGGTTCTGGGATATTAATTTAATTTAGCGCTAACATATTCCGCAGCACTTTACTGTTTGCACACATTATCATCAATGTCCCTGATGGGGCTCATAATCTAAATTCTTTGGAATGTGGGAGGAAACCGGAGGAAACCCACGCAAACTTTTGTGGTTTTACAAACTCCTTGCAGATGTTGTCCTTGGTGGGATTCGAACCCAGGACTCCAGCGCTACAAGGCTGCAGCGCTAACCACTGAGCTAACGTGCTGCCCTATTAATAGAATTTTAGCTTTAAAGTATCAATTTTTTTTAGATAAAAAAGAGATTCATGAACAGGCTTGACACATGAAGACAACCACTTTTGTAAATGAAGTCAATTCAATGATTATGTCAGACTTCAGTACGCACATTCAACTGCAGTCAACCATGGAACTGCATTGAGCAATTCAATAATTCAAATTGCTAATTAGAAGGTAGCACCAAGTGTGAGAACTCACAAAGGACTTATTTTAACGAGATAGCCTCAATATTCGGTTCACACGCAAAAAAAAAAAAATAGAGCTTAAAGAAAATAAAAAAAGATGTGAGATGAAGATCCTAAAGCAATTATTCTGGTAAAAGTTATTACATTAATACACTTTCCTGCTAGCCTTCTGACATCTTTACCATTTTTCTGAAAATTATGGAATTAGTCACCACTTGTATTACCAAAATAAGTTTGATATATGCAGACGCTTATTATTTTAGTACATTAGTGCCTATTTGGATAAAATTGAGGTTTGCAAAGCCATAACAGAGTAGTTTTATTCAAATGAGTCATTACATTGAAACATTACATTACATTGAATTGTTGTAAACTCACATCTACAACCTTGTACTGACATTTTTCTGTCCAGTATTACCTAGCAGGCTGGCAAAGTTCTGTATATGTATCATATTCTTCAATACTCAACATGCGACATTATAATCAAACTAGCTATGAACCCGTTCTACTCCCGGGTGGCGAGCATTTTTATTGGTATATGGTCTCCCAGTCTATAAAGGCTTTGAACAGAGTGACACTTAGCCGGTTATATTACAGATGCTGGCATACCATTTGGCTACAATTATTTGCATGACAACTGTTTATTCCAAGCTCATTTTAATCACACATGTCACAATATACAGAGGAAGCTCAATGTGGCAATTAGAACAAATGTTAAACACAAGCTAATGAAATGCCAAAAGTTTCAAAACACAACTTTTAAACACGTAAACTGTAGCATTAGTTATATGAATTGCCACATAAAAGCACATAGTAATGAATTTAGTACAAGTTTCTATGTGCCACGGTAGAGATCATTTTGGAAGGGCACAGAATCTATCACTTGTTTTAGAAATAAACATCTCCAGTTTCCAGAAAGGAACCGTCAGGAAAAGCTGCAAGATTTCACATTTGTCGGAAAGAAAAATTCAATTATGTTTGCCAGCATTTAAAGCTTTGCTACTTCAAAATATCATTTATTTTCCGAAAGCCCATATATGTACTTGTAGTTGTTGATTAAACTTGCCTATCATATTTATTTCAATATGCTGTGCCTTAATATTCAGCATTAAAATATATTTTTATTATTTTGAACTGCAAAGAACAAATTAAAATTGGACACTGGGTACATTTAGGGCATTTTGAAACAACCATAATATGGTCACATCTAAGCCTCTTTTAATCTCTTTATTGTAAAACCAGAGTTAGGAGGAATATGAATGGAGGATGGTCGAAGATATGCTTCAATTTATATTATGTGTGCTTGGGAGATGTGAGAAACAGCCAAAAACAGTTTCCGTGCCAATTTGCCTAATAAAATGGGGAAAGTAAGTATTTGATACACTGCTCATTTTGCAAGTTTTCCCAACTACAAAGAATGGAGAGGTCTATAATTTACACATAGGTACATTCAATGGTGAGAGAGAGATTATTAATAAAAAATCCAGAAAATCACATTGTATGATTTTTACCAATTGAATTAGCATTTTATTGCATGAAATAAGTATTTGATGGAATAGAAAAACATAACTTAATATTTGGTACAGACACCTTTGTTTGCAATTAGAGAGGTCAGATGTTTCCTGTAGTCCTTGATCAAGTTTGAATACACTGCATAAGGAATTTTGGCCCACTCCTCCATATAGATCTTCTCCAGATTTTTCATGCTTCGAGACTGTCACTGGCATCATTGAGTTTCAGCTCCCTCCAAAGATTTTCTATTGGGTTCAGGTCTGGAGACTGACTAGGCCACTCCAGGACTTTGAAATGCTTCTTACAGAGCCACTCCTTAGTTGCCCTGGCTGTGTGTTTCGGCTCATTGTCATGCTGGAAGACTCAGCCACAACTCATCTTCAGTGCTATAATTGAGGGAAGGAGGATGCTGGCCAAAATTGTGCGATATATGAGCTCATCCGTCTTCCCTTCAATACGGTGCAGTTGTCCTTTCCCCTTCGTACAAAAGCAAACCCAAAGTATGATGTTTTCCCCTCCCTTCTTCATGGTTGAGATGGTGTTGTTGGGGTTGTACTCATCCTTCTTCCTTCAAACATGACGAGTGGAGTTAATTTAAAAAAAAATTATTTTAGTCTCATCCAACCACATGACCTTCTCGGATGCCTCCTCTGGATCATCTAGATGGTCATTGGTGAAGTTCAAAAGGGCCTGGACATTGCTGGTATGAGCAGGAGGAACTTGCATGCCCTGCAGAATTTTAATCCATAATGTCGTAGTGTGTTACTACTGGTAATGTTTGAGACTGTGGTCCCAACTCTCTTAAAGTTATTGACCATGTCCTCCCATGTAGTTGTAGGCTGATTCCTGACCTTTTTAGGATTCATCCTTACCCCACAAGGCGAAATCTTGCATGGAGCCCCAGACCAAGGAAGAGTAATAGTCATCTTGTGTTTCTTCCATTTTCTAGTAATTGTGCCAACAGTTGTTGCCTCCAAATCCGTGTAGTCAGGAAGTGAATACCTAAAAAACATAACAAGACAGAAATAAAAACAAAAAACAGTCCCCTGTTCACCATTTTATTACCAAAAATGTTCCCACGAATCTCAATTGTAGTCCACGTTCTCTAAACAAGGCTCTGAATATCAGAACAGTAAATGCTATTACAGGTGCAAAGTAGTGATGATCATGCTCATCAGTGTCACTGCCTCACTATGCAGTCAGCGAAACCCGGGGGGCTCTGATGAGTGTTGTCATCAGTATCCGGTGCCTGTGAATAGGGATCACTTTACTGCTATTCACAGTCAAAGGAGCCAGATTCGGAGAACGACTACATTGTAGCTTCATGGGAACATCTCTCCATTACTAAGCCCAGGGCTTAATAGCAGCTGTGATTTTTTGACAACTCAAAGCTGTTATCACCCCCAACTACCATTACCCAATTGCCACCACACCAGGGAAATCGGGAAGAGCATCAGAAATTCTGTGGTGGCTGCGGACTTGTATTTTTAGGTTGGCAAGTACACAATAATCAGGGACCTTCACAGCTTGATAATATGAGACCACAACTGTCTGCTTTGCCTTTGCTGGTATCAAAAATAGGGGGAGGACACCTCGTAATTTTCAAAATTATTTATTTAATAGGTTAGATAAGGCGAAACACCCTTTAATGCCATATAAAATGGACTAAAGGGTGCAAGTTTAATATATGTATGGGGCTTGTGAGACAACTAGCTAGGTTATCTATGATCTAGCTATTTATTCTGAGTTTTCTGGTTGAGAATTTATGGTACTTGGCAGATGAAATTTTGGGTTTTCTTTGAGATTTGTGCATAAAAATTGGGCGTCATAAGCATGGTTAGTGTGCCATCAGATATTTTCTAACACTCATATACTTGCATTGAGTCTTGTTCGATATACGCAGTCAATTACAGCATTCTGCAATTTTTTCCTAAGTCCAATTAGAGCTGAGGAATGCTTCAAGATCAGTACTGACTCATTTAATAATATTGGTCAGAGTGCAAGGCCTCATTTAATAATATTGGTCAGAGTGCAATGCCTCATTTAATAATATTGGTCAGAGTGCAATGCGATGTTTTATCGCACTGATCTCGTCCGATTTATGCTTGTGGGAGCAATCACCAACATAGAATCTCATGCAACACTCCTTCAGATCTGTGATTTCTTGGGCCAGCTCTCCATGATTTTGCCAAGTAATGTAAGGTAAACATATTCAAAGCAATGCATATATTTTTCAATAAATTTCTTTATTGGAGTACATAGAAAAAAATCATGACTAGTGTTGAGCATTCCGATACTGCAAATATCGGGTATCGGCCAATATTCGCGGTATCGGAATTCAGATACTGAGTTCCGATACTTTTTGCATATCGAATACCAGAATAGGAAGTGCCCATAATGCTATGAGCCAGTTTGATTTGATTCAGCCAATGAGGAATCCTAAGAAGTGTGGGCACATCCCGTTAGGCATGTAGGCATGTTAACTAATGGCATGGCTGTGATTGGCTGCGAGCAGACCACCCAGCTGCTCCTCCCCAGACACACGCTGAACAGTGATCTATGGAAAGTGAAACTAGTGAGGGAGGAGGAAACGACAAGTTCTCATTTCAATGCCAGAACACCCCCCCCTGGACGTTTATCTTAGAAGCAAGAGATGATATCTTGGAAACCGTGCAGACTAGCCACAGAAGGTAAATTACTTATTGTCAGCATTCTGCAGCCTAGATATGCACTGAGATTATGTGAAAAGCCCGGACAACCTGTTCTGTTATGTAATTCCGCCAAGTTGGATCGCCCGCCAGGGCTGGTGGGGTGCTCTGTTCCGGGCCCATTGGTTTCAATGGGAGATGTCACGGTAGCTGTGACCCGGTCCGTGGCCCTGGGCGTCCATTGTAAAAGGGAAATGTTGAATGTGTAGATGATGATTAAAGTTTATGAGTGAATGATTTGTGATGCCACCTGTGTTGTTCGGCAATGAAGATGTTAAGCCGACGCTGCAGACAGATCCTCTGGGACAGATGGTGTGGTGCATCAATGATGTTGTGGCCCTCCACAGCTAGGGCTGTAATCCCAGGGCAGTGTAGATGGAGAAGTAGTGAAGAGACGCAGGTGGTGCAGTGCCAGGCATAGAGATGTAGCAGTGCTGAGTGTGTTGGCACAGGAATAACTGGAGGACACCAGAGCATTTAGTTCCAAAGCTTTACTCACAGTCTGTTGCGCATAATGGTGCCCGCATCCGTGCCATGTCCTCTGGGTCAGGGGCTCAGTCAACCTCCAAGCTAGATGAAGCACTCCGTTCCAACACTCCGCCAACATGTGCCTTTTCTGAACGTCTCCCTCTATTGCTACACAACCCCTTTAACATAGTCAATATCTTCGTAACTCCGAACGTCTTAAAAAAAAAAAATAATTCCTGCTATTCCATTTGATTGGGCTAAACCTCTATGCTATTAATGTCTCCTCCACCTCCCACAATACATTCTACATTATTCTTAGTTGTTTTCCTTCATATAGAATTAACCTACAAGGAAAGAAAGGGTTTATTTTAATTCCGATATTTCTGTCCCATTGACTTGCATTGGTTTCCGGTATCAGAATCGGCGATATCTGATACTTTTTGGGTATCGGTCCGATCCAATCCGATCCGATATTTCCCAATATCGGAAGGTGTCGCTCAACACTAATCAGGACATTTCGCCAAAACATAGTGCATAGTAGAGATGAGAAAATCTTTTAAAATTCAAATTTGCCAGCTTTGACCCATTTTCCTCAAAATGTCATTTTTGGTAGATTGAATAAAATTCAATGTATCCTAAAATCAGTTGCCCAGTTGCCCTGACAAAATGTTTATGACACTCTGAGGTCTACTTTGTATCCAACTCCTTTTAAGCTCTATAGTGCAAACAAAATCTCACTCAGTTCAAAAGGATGTCAACATTTAAGAGATATGGGTAAATGGATGGTATATGCTCTTCATTGATGTTTTGTCACAGACTACCTATACAGAAACTTCAGTGTCTATTGGCTTTTTCACCCTATGTTTATGGCTAAACTGGGAGTGGAAAGTCTATTCAATATCCACATTCACCTGCTTTTAGGCAATTCACACAAAGTGAATTAAACATTTTTGCAAATCAATTTCCTCATCTTTAGCACAATGCTATCCTTTTCAATTTTCCTCTGTAGGATCCACTCCTGTCTTTGGCTTAAAAATACTAACCAAAATACCTCAATAGGAAATAGACCTTTGTAATGACCAGGCTGAACGTTCCTCGCTATCCACCCCAACACAGTGTCCGTGTGTCACCCCTGAGGGTTCAGTCACCACAGAGGTACTGCATCTCCTCCTGAGGTGTAGTATCCCACTCCTCAGATAAGATGGGGACACCTGACCAGACTCCAGCACATGCACCCAGCACAGACACCTTAGAACAGCAGAGCACCCTCTATGGCCCCTGCTTGGTTCATGAAGGGTGCTGGGAGGTGGGTGGAGCTTAGTTTGCACTAGAGAGGGGGAAAGCTGACAGGAAGTTAGGGCGACAGATCCCCAGAGGGGGATGGAGTGAGAGGACTCTTATGCAGCAGCCTCCTGTGAGCTGGAGCTGCTATCAAGGAAAGGAAGAGAAAGATCAGTTCTTCAGAAGAAAGATGGAAAAGGACGGAACGTGTGTAGGAGAGCTGGGGATTAGAGCTAGGGCAGAGCTTATCCCTAAGTTTATACGCCAAAGGCCGGGCGCCGGTATCCGAGGCTGTGTGAATACTAATGGTTCTACAGCAGAAACCGGAGGACTAGAAGTTGTGACCACTTTATTCCCACCTAAGACTCGATGACACAGCAGCAATGTGTGTGAGCCGGGATATGATTCTAAGGGGTCTCTGAAGTAGGCAACAGCTGCCTGTCATGTGAGTGGAGTTCTAAGTAACAGCAAGAAAGAGGTACTTGAGTTTAATTCATAACTACAAGTACTTCAGATTAGCGCTTGTAAGTAGATGTTCAGAAAAAGCACATTTGGAAGAGAGTGCTGGAAGGGTGTGCTCCATCTGCCTGGGAGTAGGCTGAGCCCCTCACCTGGAGGACACGGCACTGAAGCAGGCCCCTGTGTATGCCAGAAACATGAGTAAAGCTTTGGAACTGCATTCAGCTGTGTCTCTGCCTTCTTCCTGCATCAACCTACTCAGCACTGCTACATCTCTGTGCCTAACAATACACCATCTACCGCTGCCCTGGGACTACAGCTCTGCCTGTGGAGAGCTATTACACCTCTGCTGCATCATACCATGTGTCCCAGAGGATCTGCACTGCAGGGCTGGTCCCCTTCTGACCAGATACCACAGGTGGCATCACGAACTTATCTACACATAAACTTATTCAGCATCAATCCTCTTATTTTACATGGACACTCAGGGTCATGGACTGGGTCATTGCAACCATGACACCTCCCTTTAAGACACCGGCCCAGTACTGAGTAATAACCCTTCTAGCCCTGAGGGTGCCCCATTTTGGCGTCACGAACAGGATTACAAAGCCTGGTGCCACCTGGTCCTGTGTGCCAAAGATTTGATTGAATTGAGGAAAGAGAAGCCAAAAAGGTGTAAAGGAACAGAATTATTGAATTGTGAATTGGACTGTGATTTTGCCTGTAGAGATGGCTGCCATGGCGGTGAAGTAAAGTGTGCCATCGTGGGCGGCACCCAAGAAAGAGCACGAAATTACATGAACCTCTCCTGTCTGTTCTTCTATGCTACTGCGTCATGGCCGACCAAAAGAGGGGTCCGGATCCTATCCTTGTATGGCGGCAAAGGAAAGAGACAAAGCCCCCATGGGGTGGAGAGAGGCTCCACGGCGGGAAAAGGAGCAAAGAAGAAGACACAGTACCAGGAGGCCATGATGGAGAGCAGCAGGAGGCCTGCTGAGCGCGGTGGAGAGATGTCAGCTTCTCTTGGCTCCATGGAATCAGGCTTCAGCTCCTCAGCAGACCTCAACCTGATGCAGCTGGAGAAGGAAGTGGAAGAGCTGCACAGGAGATTACAGCAGAAACAGGCTCTGCTGGAACCAAAAAGACAGGCTGCCCAGGAGGAGTCCGCCATCTTGGTACCCTCACCATCGGTACCTACAGACAGTCCCCAGGTACCGTCACTGCCAGTACCCACCTGCCTATCCCCGGTACCATTATCACCGGTACCCGCTGCTCCACCAGTCTCCCCGTCACCGGAGGCTGAAGATGAGGATCACCGCGGCCCTGGAGGAGCAGGTATGTCCGCCACCCCTGGGACATGGGAGGCCCTGCTAAGCCCCATCGGAATGCCAACAACCCCGAAATCCGGTCAGGTCATCCTAGATGTAGCCTGGGACTGGATGATGGTGCCCAGGGGGTATCCTGAAACCTGGTCCCTTACCAAAGCCACCTACCACCGCAAGCAGAAGGCCAGCGTTCCACAGGGAAGAAGTGCAGGGAGCTAATGTCAGGGGGTTCCCTCTGTCCACCAAGGAGATCTGCCGCAGGCAGGTGCTCCAGTTTGAACGGGAGGAGAGGGAGCGCCAGAAGCAGAAGTAGGCC
Source organism: Dendrobates tinctorius (assembly GCF_039654945.1). Classification (NCBI taxonomy): domain Eukaryota; kingdom Metazoa; phylum Chordata; class Amphibia; order Anura; family Dendrobatidae; genus Dendrobates; species Dendrobates tinctorius. Next base: position 37,060,609 of record NW_027361829.1, read on the forward strand.
CTGGCAGAGCGGGACCTCTTTCACAAAAAGCAGGTCAGGAGGGAGCAAGTAAACAACCACGATCCCTTTGGATGGGGCCAGGTCCTCCGGTTTGACACTGACCAGGGGTTTGGCTTTATTCAGGACTCCAGGAGGGGTCCTGATCTATTTGTCAACCAGCGGGACATGGAAGCACACCTAATCCATGGGCACCCGGAGTGTGACCTATTTGAAGGGGAGTATATCTACTTTACTCGCCATCTTGGAGACAGGGGATGGTATGCCCTTCATGTCTGCCGGATTCCTGCAGAATTGTTAGCCCAGCGGGCGCAAGAATCAATACCAAAGCCAAGAATCTTGTCTGCCCACCAGGGGGCACAAAATCAGAAATCTCGATTGAACACCAGGGGGCAACAGCAACCACCCCAACAGAAGCTGCAACCATTAACCCAGTGGTGGAAAAGGCACCTGAGCCGACTACAGCAGTGTCACCAGCTGCTATTCAACAAAAGGCTGCTACTGCTATGCCAAAATCAGCAGTTTTTACAGCAGCACAATTGAGTGAAGCCCTACAGCAAACAATTCTGGACAACACAAGTCTCCTGAACCCAATCATGATAACCATCCAAGTTCTACCCTGGAGGTGACAAAAGCCAGATGCTTCCAGTCCATAGGAAGCAATATTAATCAGGAAAATTTAACTGAACAGAATAATGGACATAGTTTACCCAGGAAGGTATTTGAAAAAAGTTTTCCAGTTCTCGGTTTCTTTTTCTAAAGTAGGCATAGAGATGAGCGACTTTCCATTTTCGGGTCGAGTCGGGTTCGGACCACCCGACTTTCGCAAAAGTCGAGTCAAACGCAATCGGCCGATTATCGTGAAAAGTCGAAGGCCGACTGAAACACGAAACCTAATGCAAGTCAATGGGGAAGAAAAGTCGGCAGTGAGTGGAGGACAGGAAGCATACCTACAGTGCCCATTTTAATGCCAAAAACATCAATTCTTATTACTTAAACTTGTCAACCTTAATTTACTTTATAATAATAGTCAGGCATTGAAAACTGGGGGTCATTTGGCTAAAGTTGTGGGGGGGTAGAGCTGGCTCCAGATTTTCGTGGGCCCAGGGCCAAAGATTGTCACTGGGCTACTTTAACACATGCCACAATTCATGATCCTCTGATAGGGCAGAGAAATAGCGGTATAGCACAATGAAAAATACTTCACTTCTTACATCACATGACTGATATCCATTTTAAATTCTCCAATAGCTCCAAAAACAGACAGTATATTACTCCATACAGTATTATGGCCACCGCATAGTGTGCCATACAGAGTAATGAGGCCCATATATTTCTCCATACAGAATTACAGAATCATTGGTCCCATATAATGTTCGATACAGTATATGATGAGCTCTACATAATGCTACAGTATATGTTGGTCCCCATGAATGAAGCTCCAGTGTCTTAAGGGCCCAAATAATGTTCCATATATAGTGGGCCCCATTTGTAATGCTGCAGTGTATAATGGGCCCTGTAAATGCTGCTCCAGTGTCTGATGTCCCACATTTGGAAAGCTCCAGCATATGATAGGCCTCATGGATGATGCTCTAGTGTGCGATTGGTCAAAATAATGCTCCATATATAATCTTCCCCATTTACAATGCTCCAGTATATGTTGGTCCCCATGGGTGAAGCTCCAGTGTCTTATGGGCCCAAATAATGCTCCATATATAATGGGTCCCATTTCTAATGCTCCAGTGTATAATGGGCCCTGTAAATGCTGCTCCAGTGTCTGATGTCCACCTTTGGAATGCTCCAGTGTGTAACAACCCTGCTGGCATCAATGCATGGCCTCCCATCCCCCGCACACCAACTTACTTTCTCCTTCAAGCCATGCTGTGAAATCTATCTGTTGCCAGCCCTGAGCTCCATGTGCTATGCCTCTTGTTTTCCTGCTTGCTCTCCATGTTTCCCAACTGTGTGTATAGGGGGGCGGCGCCTGAACTCTCTGGTTCTTATGCAGTCAGGGTGCACCTGGGTAATCTGTCCCTGACCAATCACCTGGAGCCCTTGACTATTTAGTTTCGCCACTCCCACTGAAACAGGGCCTGAGCAATGTCTATACTCAGTTAGTATCTCGCTGCTGAGGAAGCCAGGCCCTGATCTGTGTGTCTCCTCTGGAGGATTACTCTAGTCTTGCCTTGTACCCTGTCTGCCTGCCAGGAGGCTGAATATCCTGGCCCTTGAGTCTTGTTCCCTGTACCTTGTCCGTACTCTGTCTGCCTGCCAGGAGGCAGAATATCCTGGTCCTTGTGTCTTTGTCCCTGTGCCTCTGTCTGAACTCAGTCTTACCTCTGTCTGTCAGTCTCCTTGTTTGTGGTTCCTTCCCTGCCGTGTCTTTCCTTGTGTCATCTTTATCTGTGCATCTGCACGCTCGCAGCTTTATCTGTGCATCTGCACGCTCGCAGCTTTATCTGTGCATCTGCACGCTCGCAGCTTTATCTGTGCATCTGCACACTCGCAGCTTTATCTGTGCATCTGCACGCTCACAGCTTTATCTGTGCATCTGCACGCTCGCAGCTTTATCTGTGCATCTGCACACTCGCAGCTTTATCTGTGCATCTGCACGCTCGCTGCTCTCTGTGCATCTGCACACTCGCAGCTTTATCTGTGCATCTGCACGCTCGCTGCTCTATCTGTGCATCTGCACACTCGCAGCTTTATCTGTGCATCTGCACTCTCGCAGCTCTGTCTGCACGGCTCCCTAGCCGCTCTGCCTGCTCCACACTCCTGCGGCTCTGCCTGCTCCGCACTCCTGCGGCTCTGCCTGCTCCGCACTCCTGCGGCTCTGCCTACCTGCACCTCCTGTGTGAACAGGCCCAAACCTGTTCCTTCATATTCCATTCCTTCCTGCCTATATCCATACCTGTACCTCCTGTGTGAACAGGTCCAGATCCTGTTCCAGCATACACCACTCCCTCCTGCCTACACCTGCTGTGTGAACAGGTCCCTACCTGCTCCTTCTCATACCACGCCAATCAGTCCTGTGTCTCCAAGCCGTGCCCACCTATCCTGTGTCTCCAAGCTGTGCCCGCCTGTCCTGTGTCTCCAAGCCGTGCCCGCCTGTCCTGTGTCTCCAAGCCGTGCCCGCCTGTCCTGTGTCTCCAAGCCGTGCCCGCCTGTCCTGTGTCTCCAAGCCGTGCCCGCCTGTCCTGTGTCTCCAAGCCGTGCCCGCTTGTCCTGTGTCTCCAAGCCGTGCCCGCCTGCCCTGTGTCTCAGCCGTGCCTGTCGTGTCTACCTACCTGCCTGTCGATAGCCTCTGTCAAGGTTTCCTGTTCCCGAGTGGGATCAGCAGCCACAGCCAGACACCACCCTGGAGTGGCACCCGGCAGCTACCTGCCGCACAAGCCTGACCTCACCATCAGAGGCTCCAGTGAAGACCAAGGAAGCTGCCATAGTTACGCCCCTTCCAGGGTAGTCTGGTTTGTGGCACAGTGGGGCCACAACCCCCCGGCTCGCGCCATTCAGCCAAGGCGCGAGCGTGACAGTTTGACAGTTTGCTCAGGCCATGGTCCCCGCTGAGTCCCATGTCCTTTCGCTCTCCGAACAAGATGAGCCTTTTTGCCAGTATGGGCAACCAAATAAATTTACCCGGTCTGAAGCCCAATCCTTCACTGCTCCACCCACCATTGTGGTCTCCAATAGACTGTTTGCTCAACTAGAGGCTGGCATACCTAAAGTTGAACCTCCCTCGGACCCTCCAAGATATGATGGGGACCCCAAGCAGTGTCGTGCCTTTATGGAGCAGTGCCTACGCTATTTCCAATGGCATGATCCCTACTTTGCCAGCGATCGGGTAAAGGTAGGATTACTTATGTCCTAACTAACAGGAGATGCATTGCAGTGGCTTAACCCCCTTTGGGAAATGGGGTAAGCTCACCTTGAGCTTACCGGCCTTCCTGGTGGCCTTCTGCAAAGCCTTTGACAAGCCAAATACAGTGTCTCCTGAAGAGTCTCCCCCCCCCAAGCTTCCAGAAACGGACCAGGCGAAGAGAACCCGAGGCTAATTCATCTCTTCCGTCTATGACCGTCCCTGACCCACCGGTTTCACAACCCGCCAAGACAGCCCCCCGCGCAAGATTCAAGAGATCTAAGAAAAAGGGGCTGGCTAGGTTGTCGCCAGAGTCCAATCCTGAGAAGGAACATCCTGACGGTCTCTGCCCTGTGAAACCAAAGCTCCAGAACCTTGGGTCAGTAGGAGAGACTGCCCTTGGTGAGAGTACCTCCTCCCCACTGAAATCTGTGACTGTTCCGGTGCCTTGTGGGAGTTTCGGCCCTGCAGATGTATGTAAGCTGCAAGTCAGACGGAGTCTGTGCGTGGTTCCTGCTCCAGAGTTCCAGAATCCTTTGAGGGTGTTTGGTGATGGCCGAGCTCTACTTGTGAACAGTCCAGTACTGAGGGGTCAACTACAACTCCTAATCGGAGCGTTATACACGAAGACATTTGTTTTCCACCTGCTGTCCAGTTTGCCCACCGGTCGTTCGAAGCCGGGTACTCTACTGCCCCTTCCGGTCCAAAGACCCAGTGTGGTGCTGCATTTGGAACTGCCTAGCCAACAGAGGTGTCTAGTTCCATTTCTGCAAGGTCAGTCTTCTGTATGGTCACCTTCTCCACCTGATCTGCTGGCTATTAAGCCATGGTGTACTGACGTCACTGAAGAAAAGAAAGCAGTGGCGCCCTCTCCGCACACCTCCGGTAACCAGTCCCCAGGAACATCCCTGTCGCTTGATTGTCTTCCCCAGGATAATAGGCAGAAGATGGATCCTGGGTGGGTGCCCTCAGCTCCTCTATGGCCAGTGGGTGAAGGTCCCAAGATTAAGCATTACTCATTCGCCAACTTGAAAGAAGTGGCCCAGTTTTTTCCGGGTAACAGGCGGAAGTGGCTCCTCGTATGTATGCCTCCAACTTCCATGTGGCAAGTGGATGAAGAGGTGGGAACAGTAGCCTATGTATCTCTGTTTTTTGCCCATCTGGAGGACGAGGTCCAATTTTCTTGGGATATCGGGCTGAAGTTGAACTCAGTAAAGGTCTCTTCTGTTTCCAGCTGGCCGGCTGATGTAGGGGTCAAGTCTGAGGCTTCCAGGTCCCTGCTTTCTGTCAATCAGGAGGAAGAAATCCAAGTCCTTATACCCTCTGTGTTGGAAGCTGACTCCATCGGGCACCAAGAAACTTGGCAATCGGTGATTCCGGATAGCACACCTACTTAATCTTACCAGAAGGATGCCCTGTCAATCTGGACTGTGTGTGGCCCCGTACTCCTTCTTATGGTCATTCTGGCAGGCTTGAGGAAGAGGGGCCGTAAAGGGGGGGGTACTGTAACAACCCGGCTGGCATCACTGCATGGCCTCCCATCCCCCGCACACCAACTTACTTTCTCCTTCAAGCCATGCTGTGAAATCTGTCTGTTGCCAGCCCTGAGCTCCATGTGCTATGCCTCTTGTTTTCCTGCTTGCTCTCCATGTTTCCTGACTGTGTGTATAGGGGGCGGCGCCTGAACTCTCTGGTTCTTATGCAGTCTGGGTGCACCTGGGTAATCTGTCCCTGACCAATCACCTGGAGCCCTTGACTATTTAGTTTCGCCACCCCCACTGAAACAGGGCCTGAGCAATGTCTATACTCAGTTAGTATCTCGCTGCTGAGGAAGCCAGGCCCTGTTCTGTGTGTCTCCTTCTCTGGAGGATTACTCTAGTCTTGCCTTGTACCCTGTCTGCCTGCCAGGAGGCTGAATATCCTGGCCCTTGAGTCTTGTTCCTTGTACCTTGTCCATACTCTGTCTGCCTGCCAGGAGGCAGAATATCCTGGTCCTTGTGTCTTTGTCCCTGTGCCTCTGTCTGAACTCAGTCTTACCTCTGTCTGTCAGTCTCCTTGTTTGTGGTTCCTTCACTGCCGTGTCTTTCCTTGTGTCCTCTTTATCTGTGCATCTGCATGCTCGCAGCTTTATCTGTGCATCTGCATGCTCGCAGCTTTATCTGTGCATCTGCACGCTCGCAGCTTTATCTGTGCATCTGCACGCTCGCAGCTTTATCTGTGCATCTGCACTCTCGCAGCTTTATCTGTGCATCTGCACGCTCGCAGCTCTGTCTGCACGGCTCCCTAGCCGCTCTGCCTGCTCCGCACTCCTGCGGCTCTGCCTGCTCCGCAGTCCTGCGGCTCTGCCTGCTCCACAGTCTTGCGGCCCTGCCTACCTGCACCTCCTGTGTGAACAGGCCCAAACCTGTTCCTTCATATTCCATTCCTTCCTGCCTATATCCATACCTGTACCTCCTGTGTGAACAGGTCCAGATCCTGTTCCAGCATACACCATTCCCTCCTGCCTACACCTGCTGTGTGAACAGGTCCCTACCTGCTCCTTCTCATACCATGCCAATCTGTCTTGTGTCTCCAAGCCGTGCCCGCCTATCCTGTGTCTCCAAGCTGTGCCCGCCTGTCCTGTGTCTCCAAGCCGTGCCCGCCTGTCCTGTGTCTCCAAGCCGTGCCCGCTTGTCCTGTGTCTCCAAGCCGTGCCCACCTGCCCTGTGTCTCAGCCGTGCCTGTCGTGTCTACCTGCCTGCCTGTCGATAGCCTCTGTCAAGGTTTCCTGTCCCCGAGTGTGAGCGTGACAGTTTGACACAGTGTATGGTGGGCCCCATATATCATTCTCCAGAGTATAGTGCTCCCCAAAAATTAGATTTTAGGAGGCTGTACAATTATCTCAGGCCCACTATAGATTACACCTCAATTTAACAGTCTGAAATAGGCTGGTGTATGACAAGGTACAAGGTGTATATAGTATTGGGGAGAATTTGAATCTCCCTAGAGATATTAGGAGGCTGAACAATTATCTCAGGCCCACTATAGATTATACCTCAATTTAACAGGCTGAAATTGGCTGGTGTATGACAAGGTACAAGGTGTATTGGGGAGAATTTGAATCTCCCTAGAGATTTTAGGAGGCTGACAATGATGCTCTCAGTCCAAGTATGGCAGCAGGCAGCCTAATGAGCAGGACTGCTGCACACAAAAGTGTGGAAAAATGAACGCTTGGTAACTGTGCAGAAAAGAGGAAGAAAAGTATTTTTGCTTTTAGAAAAACCGTTTAATGCAGCTATCAGGGAGCCTTATAAGGCAGCCTAATAACCAACAGAGCTGATGCACACAAATATATCCTCCCCTGTCACTGCACACAAACTGAAAATCGCTACCAGCAGAAGCAGTTTGTTTTTCTTCTTCCCTGCCTAACGCTCTCCCTTATTCAGAATCAGCAGCAGCAACCTCTCCCTCCCTATGCTAAGATCGGCAGAAGTAAGGCTAGTTTCACACTAGCGTATTTTACATGCAGCACACGGCACCACTAAGCCCCGCCCCCTGCCCGTCCCGTCCGGTCATCTCCTCCTACTATCGCACACGGCTGCATGTGATCTGCGCACCCTATCTTTAGCATAGGGTGCGCAGATCATGCGCTGGCCATGCACTAGTAGGATTTTTGTGTGCGTTGTGCACTTTTGAAAGTGCGCCGGTGTGCGCCGAACGCACCATGTTGCATTTTGGCGTGCTCGGCGCACTTTCAAAAGTGCACAGCGCACGCAAAAATCCTACTAGCGCACGGCCAGCGCACCCTATGCTAAAGATAGTGTGAGCAGATCGCATGCAGCCGTATGCGATAGTAGGAGGAGATGACCGGACGGGGTGGGCAGGGGGTGGGGCTTAGCGGCGCCGTGATCTGCATGTAAAATACGCTAGTGTGAAACTAACCTAAGATGGCGGTCGGTGTGCACGCCCTTTAATAGCCCCTGTGGCGCCACCCAAAGCAAGCCAATCACTTGCATGCCCTTCTCAATGATGGTGGTGACCGCTGTCCATGTCATCACGTTGCACACAGTGTGCGTCCTCCATCATTAGCTGAAAAAGGGCGCATGACCTCATGGCCGACCTCACGCTATAGTCTGGTTTCATTTCATGAAACCCGACTTTAGCGAAAGTCGGCGACTTATGAATTTGGCCGACCCGTTTCACTCAACTTTAATTAGGCACAAACTGCAGAGATCATGAACGCTGAGTGATCAAGACACTCTCATTGTAAATAGTTCAGCACCTGTTTATGTGCTTTCTCTTTGATTTAAATGTGCCTTTAGGACAATATGAATCATTATTTCATCCCAACATTAGACCTAAAAAAAACCTGTGGGGTGTGGCCAAAGACAAGGTCTATGGTGACCAAGGATATCCTGTATCCCACCCAGGACCATCGTTGGAGGTTTTGAGCGGGTCCTCCATACAGTAAGGACACTTGAAGATACCAGCTGGAACAGTATCTGACACTCACCATTGATAATCACAGCTTTTTGTAATTAATAAAAATGTTGATATACTTGTACATATTATGACATGCTTAGAGGAATGTATATTGATAGTGTATTGAATATTGATAAATTTTGGTAGGAGGTACCATTTGATGTGTAATACGTTGAAAGCACTTTTTGCATGAAGAATATTGGAGGCAGGTGGCGATCCTTAGACTGGTGGTTGTCACCACAGAAGTTTTGATACGGTGAAAGTAAATAAAAATGTGAGAATTAGCACTTTGAACTGGTAGTGAACCTTAGCAACGTTTGCTACCTACAGCACTTAGGATAGTGTAAAATAAAAATGCATAGTTATTAGGTAAAATATAAGTTTAAAATAAATTATGTTAAGCAACGTTTAAGTAAACGTGCCTCTCCTTAGGGGAAGATGTTTAGCAGTAATTGTTAACCACTAGAAGCTCAAAAAGAAAAATTTGTATGTTCCATTAACACCTTGTCTTCTTACTCTGTTTACAGTCCGTGTATGTGCTGTGATTAACAGGGGGATGTGGTGCCCCTGAGGGTTCAGTCACCAAAGAGGCACTGCACCTCCTCCTGAGGTGTAGTACCCCACTCCTCAGGTAAGATGGGGACACCTGACCAGACTCCAGCACCTGCACCCAGCACAGACACCTTAGAACAGCAGAGCACCCTCTATGGCCCCTGCTTGGTTCATGAAGGGTGCTGGGAGGTGGGTGGAGCTTAGTTTGCACTAGAGAGGGGGAAAGCTGGCAGGAAGTTAGATCCCCAGAGGGGGATGGAGTGAGAGGACGTTTATGCAGCAGCCTCCTGTGAGCTGGAGCTGCTTTCAAGGAAAGGAAGAGAAAGATCAGTTCTTCAGAAGAAAAATAGAAAAGGACAGAACATGTGGAGGAGAGCTGGGGATTGGAGCTAGAGCAGAGCTCATCCTTAAGTTTATGCACTAAAGGCCAGGCACCAGTATCCAAGGCTGTGTGAATACTAATGGTTCTACAGCAGAAACCAGTGGAATAGAAGTTGTGACCACTTTATTCCCACCTAAGACTCGACGACACAGCAGCAACGTGTGTGAGCTGGGACATGATTGTAAAGGGTCCCTGAAGTAGGCTACAGCTACCTGTCATGCGAGTGGAGTTCTAAGTAACAGCAAGAAAGAGGTACTTGAGTGTAATTCATAACTACAAGTACTTAGCGCTAGTAAGTAGACGTTCAGAAAAGGCACATTTGGATGGGAGTGGTGGAAGGGTGTGCTCCATCTGCCTGGGAGTTGGCTGAGCCCCTCACCTAGAGGACACGGCACTGAAGTGGGCACCTGTGTATGCCAGAAATGTGAGTAAAGCTTTGGAACTGAAATTCAGCTGTGTCTCTGCCTTCTTCCTGTGTCAACCTACTCAGCACTGCTACATCTCTGTGCCTAACAATACACCATCTACCTCAACATCTACTACCGCTGCCCTGGGACTACAGCTCTGCCTTTGGAGAGCTATTACACCTCTGCTGCATCATACCATCTGTCCCAGAGGATCTGCACTGCAGCGCTGGTCCCCTTCTGACCAGACACCACAGGTGGCGTCACAAACTTATCTACACATGACGTTGGTATTGTCAAGTATTTACCTCGTAAGGGGATATCAAGCGTCTTGACTTACCCCCAAAAACCCCACCGTGACCATAAAATGACCACCCCCACCCGGCGCCCACTAATACACAGACACCGGTATTTCTTTTTGAATTTTATGGCCACAGCAGCCTTTTATTATAACAATAAACAAACAATAAACACTGTATCATAAATAACTTGAGTACAATGAATTTAACCCTGGAAGGAGAAGTCCTTGAAGCCACAAGATCGTGGTGAAATAGTCCAAATATTGTGAACAACCCCCGACCATTTGCTCCCAGCCATTACCCCACAGGCTCGGGAGCACCAGCACACCAATAGATGTTGTCCACAAACTCCTTGGAGATCCGCCCTCTTCCGACGGAAAACTCCCCATCCACCTTTCACCAGATCACGACCAGCATACCTTTAAACGAAGGAGACCCTACCCACAGAGTCTCCAAAACCAATTTCCACCGACTTCAAGGACTCCCCCTCCCCCAAAACCACCACAACGAGGGGCCTTTGAACGCCTCAATGACCCGAGACCCCCCACAACCTGCCAAGCGACAGCCTTCTCTATACCCTCCTGAAGGGCAAGGGCCCAAATATCGGAACCCACTGCATTCAAGTGAATCCCGTCCGCCAACCAGTAATCGCCCTCACCCTTCTCCAAATCAAAATGTCGCACGGCAACTCCCCCGTTTTTAACTATAAAGGCAGACACCGCTCTGTTGACCTTGATCCTGGCCCAGTTGACCTTTTCCAACGATCTCATGGACCGCCAACGCCTGCGTGGCACGATCTCCGACCACACAATCGTGACTTCCCGATAAGTCACCCACAACCGCAAACAATCTTGCTTAATATCCTTGATCAACTCCCGGAAGGGACGGACAGCCAGATCATTACCCCCAGCATGAATAACGAGAACATCCGGTGCCCGGTCCAAACGAACACACTCGTAAATTTCCGGCAACACCCGACGCCACACCAGGCCCCTAAAACCGATCCACCGCACCACCGCCGCCGTTCTGGAAATTCCCAACTGTCTGCCGTCGTTCCTGACATCGGCTCTCACCACTCCCCAGTAAACAAAGGAGTGACCAAATATCCAGACCAGCAGCGGTTCCGTACCTGAAACACAAAACGACACTCACAGAAACATATCGCAAAGAAAATGCTCCAATACTTGTAACATTTAATCTACCCCATGGACCACACCAACCGGGACCACCTCCTGCACACCTGAAGGCCGAACATAACTACGATAACGATTAGACCTCCACCCGCCGATGCGCTGTATGAAAGAGGGACCCAAACCACGCTCAGCTGCCTCAGTCGCCGCACCAATCCGAAAAAAATGAGAGGCAAACCTAGAATCATCCAATCCCAAACACCGAATTGACTTCTTAAACACTGCGCCAAACTGATATCGAGACAGACTTCCACCGTCTGCGTGACACAACAAAGATCCGCCCAGACTAGGACGAAGGTCCCAAAAAATACGCAAACACTGAAACATTCCGGAACCAGACACAACACCCTACACAACTCGACGGCCTTTTCCAGACTGATCCGTTTTTGACCTACGTAGCCAAAACTCGACGCCCTGAGAAGTCAAAGTCACATCCCTGGCTAACAACCCGCCCACAGACTCTTTATTGTGAGACACGAGTTCCCCAATCCGCAGTGCCCCAAAAAATGCAAAGGAAAAAGCCAGACGAAACAACGCAACCTCATAACCATCCGCACATACCGATCCCAGAACCAGTCCCAATTGCTCAAGCATATTAAACGACACGGGCCGCCTTAAACACCCCCCCCCGAAAACGGTGAAAACCTTTCACCGCCTGTCTAACCAAAAACGTTTTCGTCAAATCCCTGTACCCGCGCAACATACTATCGTCCATATGAAAGGCACTGGAAAGGCAATTTAGTGGCAACAAACAGTCCATAATAAGTCCATGGCTGCACATGCAAATAATAAGCAAAGTGCAAGGTATTACCCAGGTGAAGAGGTGTAAATGTAACTAAACTGACTAGCTAACTAAATATGCACATGAAAAATGATATTGTTTCTTTTTAGCTTCTGTAGCGGGCTGGAAGTGTTCCCTTTGTGCTTCGCTCTGAACGCCTCAACCTTTGATATTCCTCTTGAGCAGGAATGAAACAGTCTGCTGGTTCAGGTGGGATTGGCAAAGGAGAAACAACTGGAGCAGGAATTGAGACGTGGACATATTGATAGCACGGGAGGATAAATTAATAGTTGAAAGGAGACTCGTCCACCGTGAGTTGTCTGGATGGTGGCTCCAAGGTAGGAATTGGTGTGTAGACCGGCATGACTTGTGGAGGAGGTGAGGACATCACCAGTAGATCCTCTTTGGTACATAACTTCATGCGGTTTCTGTGCACTGTCTGTGGGGCCATTCCAGGTTTCTTCACTTCATATACTGTACATTGGACTCCGGATATATGATAGCTGTAAATGTGTAGGGCTCTGTTTCCCAGAGTGAATCGAGTTTCCCTGTATGGTGGCATTTCTTTAGCCATACTTTGTCTCCCAGGTGAAGTGGGGAAGCATTAGCTCTTTGATTGTAGCTCTCGTCCTGTCAACGGTGATCTTCGCTAATGCGGTGATCGACGATCTGCTGGGCTTCATGTATTCTTGTATTCTTCGCTGATGCTCTGAGAACCAATACGTTTTAGGGAGGGGATTGATGACACTGGGAACCTGGATTCCCAAAGTGCGATCTTTTGGGAGTTGACATTGTTTCCAAACATCAAGTAATATGGCGAGAAGCCAGTAGAACAGTGGACAGTTTTGTTGTAGATTTTCAGTAACTCATCAAGTAGTTGAGGCCATCCAGCTTGTTTGGTAACAGATGCTGTTTGCAGCATATTGATGAAGGTCTCGTTGACTTTCTCCCAAAGGCCATTCCCTTGTGGATGATAGGCAGTGGTTCTTAGATTCTTGCATCCATGGAATTGGTAGAGTTCTTGAAATAGTTGATACTCAAAGGCAGGTCCATGGTCTGTAAGGACTGCTTCAGAGCAATCATAATGTCTCACATATGCGTGGTAGAAGGTGATAGCTGTAGTCCGAGCTGTAAGGTCTTTCACCCATTTAACGACAACCCACTTAGTATAGTAGTCCACCATGGTAAGGGCATATGTGTAGCCTGAATGAGATGGAGCTTGCTTCAAGTGATCAAGAGCAACTAGCTCATTCGGTTTCTGAGAATAGATTGGATGAAGAGGAGCTCTGGCATCTTTCTTACCAGCTTTAGTGAGGTTGCAAGCTGAACATGCGCTACACCAATTCGCTATGTCTGAATGCATCCCAATCCAATAAAAGCATTGGAGTATGGTGGCTTCAGTTTTGTGTATGCCAAAGTGCCCAGACTGGTCATGGTAGGCATCGAGAACAATTCTGACATCTTGCCTTGGGATTAGAATTTGGTGTAATCTTTCACCTGAAACAGGGTCCAGGGAATTGCGCAAGATCAAGCCCTTTTGAATGAAGAGTCTTTTGCGCTGTCTCCATAGATGATTAAGCTCAACCTCAGGACACCATCTGTGTAGTTGGGCAGGTATTCTCCCAGTAGTTAGGTATTCATAGATCTCTCCTAGGACACAAGACTCCTTTTTTGAAGGGTTTGCCATCTCAATGGATCATGGTACTGTCACGGTCACGTGTGTCTGGATGCAGATGATACAGCAAGGCGGACCCATAACACACGTGACCCTGGATACAGCGCCTCCAGTGGGGCGAATTTAAATAATAAAACGTGCAGATGGATACGCCGCCTCCACCTGGCGAATTTAGGAATTACACGTTATACATACATTCTGGAAACCCCCGCCTCCAGTAAGGCGAATTTAAATAATAAGGGGGACCTGGGACACATTAACAATGGTGGGCCCTGCGATAGGGAAAAGGGGAGTGGAGACCTCCTGAGCTCCCGTGAGCCAGTGTCCCTGCACTCCTAACGTTCCCTATGCCGCTTCCACACCAGGCGCCGCACGCGTACCTCAAAGCCCTTGCTCGCCCTGACCCTAAACCCTCACAACACACATGAGGGAAAGAGAAAATACAGGGGGAAACCACTTAGCTTTATGCTCTGTGCTTATGCTCCTGCAACAGAGCCCTCCACCTGCGTGCGTCTTCTCCTCCACCTGGATCCATCACCATAACAGGATCCTTCACCATAGTGCAGCCTTGGAGCAGAGTCCACCACCAGTTGCTGCTGCTTAGTAACAGAGTCCCAAGGATGAGTTCAGCTTCTGACACGAAGTCAAGCATGCTTGAGTCCAGCTCAGCAGCCAAGTCCCACATGGTGAGTGCCACTCTCCATAGTCGCCACTCCACCAGTCCATGCAGACACTTCCTGCTGACACCATCACTGCGACCCCACCACGCCATGCCAGCCCTTCGTCCAGACACCATAGCTGACACACATCCCCCCTGGCTAAACTCCATCCTTCCACCAGGCTCTCACCAACTCAGAATCAAGGGAATGAATGACTATCACCAGCAGTGATTGCACACCCTGAGACTCATTTATAGAGCCCCACACCTGAACCATAATTACAGAGAACTTTAAACTGAAAACCTAAGGTGCGATACCACTAACCACCACCGGGGACAGTCAAGTCACCTTGGAACTTGCCAAAGTAAAAAAAGTTCACCCTGTGCAATTTAAAACTGTCAGATCAAATTCAGATCATGACAGTACCCCGTCCTTAATAAGGGGCCTCTGGACCCTCAAGACTACTCCTCATTAGGGAAACACCTACAGCGGGGACGCCCAGATCCTGAGTTCACCCCACCACTACCTGACACTTCAGGTTTATGACAAACACACCGCTGGTATTGGCAATAGAGTTCATTTTGGAGGCACCACTCATCTCCACAGCGCCGACCTGGGGAACGAGTTTATGTATGTGTATGTTTGATTGTTATGAGCTGATCAGGCTCCACAACACACTTCCACAAGATGTTTTTTGGTGGCACCCATACATGCTCGTTCACACACAGGTCCGGACCTGAACGTTTATTGCATACATTTGTTTGTCATAATTGGTGAACTCATTCTGAACTAGACAACAGAGGCGTCCCCCTATGTCCACACTCACACCCCCGCTATTCACCAAGGGACACCACCCTCCTACCCTTTCACCATGAGGTCTGCCCTCCCAGGGTTGGCTAATGGCGAGGGGTGAGACTTGTCCATACTCCCCTGCAGCACACCTGCCGCTCACACCTGAAGGAGAAGGGGACAGGAATATGGAGGAAAATACACTCGCTGGTCACCTCCACACGACCAGGAGGGGGCGGCCTCTTCAATGGTATGGAAGATTTGGCGTGAGCCCCGCGGACTATGCACCAGTCTGCTCATCACAGGGATGTACCCCTTCACCTCGGGGAATGCCAGGCAGCTCCGTGGGGCACCATTCCTCCCACCTGCCTGGGTACGCCCACGTGCATGAGCAAGTCCCGCTCCCCAGCAGCGACTCCAGGGGCTTTTAGCCAGATCACAGCCGCAGGAATATGGAGGAAAAATACACTCGCTGGTCGCCTCCACACGACCAGGAGGGGGCGGCATTAAAGATTTGGCGTGAGCCCCGCGGACTCTACACCAGTCTGCTCATCACTGGAATGTACCCCTTCACCTCGGGGAATACCAAGCAGCTCCGTGGGGCACCATTCCTCCCACCTGCCTGGGTATGCCCGCGTGCATGAGCAAGTCCCACTCCCCAGCAGCGACTCTAGGGGCTTTTAGCCAGATCACAGCCTCCATTTTGATTTCCTGGTTATCTGAGCAGAGGCCCCAGACCCTTATAACTGCTGCTGTAGCGGCTCTAACACACCATGCCGCTCCTCACTCACCTCAGTGAGGCCCGGCAGCAATTACTCATCGGTCTCCACATGGCCAAAGCTCACCAGAAAAAAAAAGTAGGGCTGGTGATAATGTCACGGTCACGTGTGTCTGGATGCAGATGATACAGCAAGGCGGACCCATAACACACGTGACCCTGGATACAGCGCCTCCAGTGGGGCGAATTTAAATAATAAAACGTGCAGATGGATACGCCGCCTCCACCTGGCGAATTTAGGAATTACACGTTATACATACATTCTGGAAACCCCGCCTCCAGTAAGGCGAATTTAAATAATAAGGGGGACCTGGGACACATTAACAATGGTGGGCCCTGCGATAGGGAAAAGGGGAGTGGAGACCTCCTGAGCTCCCCTGAGCCAGTGTCCCTGCACTCCTAACGTTCCCTATGCCGGTTCCACACCAGGCGCCGCACGCGTACCTCAAAGCCCTTGCTCGCCCTGACCCTAAACCCTCACTAGGGAGTAGGCCGGTGCGGAAACTAATCCCACCACTGCACTAACAACACACATGAGGGAAAGAGACAATACAGGGGGAAACCACTTAGCTTTATGCTCTGTGCTTATGCTCCTGCAACAGAGCCCTCCACCTGCGTGCGTCTTCTCCTCCACCTGGATCCATCACCATAACAGGATCCTTCACCATAGTGCAGCCTTGGAGCAGAGTCCACCACCAGTTGCTGCTGCTTAGTAACAGAGTCCCAAGGATGAGTTCAGCTTCTGACACGAAGTCAAGCATGCTTGAGTCCAGCTCAGCAGCCAAGTCCCACATGGTGAGTGCCACTCTCCATAGTCGCCACTCCACCAGTCCATGCAGACACTTCCTGCTGACACCATCACTGCGACCCCACCACGCCATGCCAGCCCTTCGTCCAGACACCATAGCTGACACACGTCCCCCCTGGCTAAGCTGCGCAGGACTCCTCCTCAGCTCCATCCTTCCACCAGGCTCTCACCAACTCAGAATCAAGGGAATGAATGAATATCACCAGCAGTGATTGCACACCCTGAGACTCATTTATAGAGCCCCACACCTGAACCATAATTACAGAGAACTTTAAACTGAAAACCTAAGGTGCGATACCACTAACCACCATCGGGGACAGTCAAGTCACCTTGGAACTTGCCAAAGTAAAAAAAGTTCACCCTGTGCAATTTAAAACTGTCAGATCAAATTCAGATCATGACAAGTACAAATCCGGTTTCGGTTGAGAGACTTCATCAGTTTGTGTAGCAGCAATGGCGCTCTGTGCAGCAAATCTTTGATAGACGAGAGACATCTCAACATCTTCCCACAGATCTTCCTCAGGAGTCTCTTCTCCGATGGGCAAGCGAGATAATACATCTGCATTGATGTTGATCTTGCCACTGCGATACTTAATGTCAAAGCAGAAACTCGCCAATGTTGAAGCTCATCTCGGTTTCAGAGCACCTAGCCATGCAGTATTAAGGTGATCAAGAGGATTATTGTCCATGTAAATGGTGAAGGGGTAGCCGTGAGGTAGTCGTTAAACCTCTTGGTGACAGCTCACACAAGAGATAACAGCTCTAACTTCAATGAGCTGTAATTGTTATTGTTCCTCTCTGCGCCTCTCAAGCTTCGGCTGGCATAGGCAATCATTCTCTTTGCCATTCTGGACTTATGATCATACTGCCCCTAGACCTTGATAGCTGGCATTGTTGTATAGATGGAAAGGGTGGCAGCAGTCAGGATACGCCAGTATTGGAGGGGAAGTTAGTACGTTTTTCAGCATCTGAAAGGCAGTTTCTTGTTGCTCAGACCAATCAATTGGAATTCGTCTGTCATAGTGTTCTATAGGGCAACCTCGTAGCAGTTCTGTAAGGGGTTCTGCTATTTGCGCTAAATGAGGGATGATGCGGTGGTAGTAGCCTGCAAAACCTAGGAAACTCTTGACTTCTTTCACGGTTCTTGGAGTATCCCAGTCATTCATAGCTGAGATTTTGTCAGGATCAGGCTAGATACCTCCGACACTTACAACATGACCCAGTTGTCTAGCTGGAGATCAGATTGACCATTACTTGCAATCACACGTAGCTTCGCTTTGCCCACTGGATTCAGAATATCATAGTCCCAGTTCTTCTCAAAAGTTCGGTGGTCTTTGGTGGTGACTTGTGAACCAGTGTCTAATAAAGCTTCTAAGGGTACACCATCAATCCATATGGTTATATACGGGCATTTGGAGATGAACTGGGAGATCCATTGTGATGGTCCCTCTGGGCCTTTGGATTCAACTCCCGAGGGGTGGCCATTGGCCTCAGGGGTGACCCGTTTAACTTATAGCATTGATACTTATAGTGCCCAGGATGCTCAAAATAAGTACAGTAGACACAATCTCCAGATGGAAGCCCTCCAGCATCTGGGTGACTAGAACGTGATTCTGGGGACACTGCCTGACTTACTGATGAGTCGCATGGTGCAGGGGATTTCCTTTTTAGTTCCTTCAAGGCTTGGCATACAGAGTCAAGCACTTGGACAAGTGCATTTGTGGTAATAGGAGTATGACTGAGAATAGGGGATAGCACGGACTGTGTGGCATGCATAATTGGAGCAGTTGAAAGTGGAGATATGGTGGATATTTCAGCAGCCAGGTCCAGAGAACAAGGAGCAGGAACATACAAGGTGAGTCATTACCCATTACCTGCAAGGCTAGAGCTTTAAAGTCTAAGAAAGTCATGTAGGTGTTTTGTGCTGCTAGCATTCGGAATCCACACCCTCTATGAATCTGTCAGTAATTATGTTTTCTGTAGCAGCAGGATCTAGATTGTCTATTTGCTTTAAAGCCCTGTATGCAGGCTGAAGGGTTAATGAGTAGTCCAGGAGAGTCTCAAATGGTTCCTGACTTCGGTTGTAAAATTTTAGATGAACCTTGGTAGGCGACTGGCACTCAAATTCTTATTTCAGGCGGGTGAGGATCTGTTCTACGCTGTTCTTTGAGTAGATGGCCAGAAACAGACTTCTTCAGCCGCTGGACCTTCAAGCTGGCCCAGGTGAAGTTGTACCCGCTGATGGGGAGAAAGTGAGAAGAGTCCAAGAGTGTACATTAGCTTTTCTTTGAACCCAGCAAGTGTATGGGGATCTCCTCTGTGGATTGGGAGACTAGAGGTTCCTATGAAGAATGGCCTGCCAGTGGCCATAAAAGGGGCTTGAACCAGGTTGTCGGCATTAGCCTGTGAAACTGGAACACTAGCTGATGACGATAATGATGCAGAGTTAGTGGTCTCTGCCTGGTCATTATGAAGAGGGTCAGACATTTTGGTGTTAATACCGATACTGTCTCTTTAAGAATAAGGACGACACTGTAGCTTTAAGAAATGCACAATTATACAGCAACACAATTTGTGAAATGGAAGGCTCCCCCTCTTGAATATAGCACTGCTAGAAATGAGAATGTGCACTTATCTGTATAATTTGGGGGCAGGACAGGAGAGAAGCTGTTTCAGAAGTCGGTCACAGTGTGTGCAAAAGTGGCAGGCACCGTCCAGCCGTGAGAAACACAAGGATCACAGTTCTTGGCTTCACACACAAATACAAGCAGCTGCAGCATACAGTCTTTAGCAGTATTCACCAGTAAGATAGAGGTTAATGAGCAGTGGTGGGTCTTGTAGTGCAGTAACAGTAAATAGGCACAGAGGAATAGATCCTGTTCGTGACACAATTTTTCAGCCTCATAATGACCAGGCTGAACGTTCCCTGATATCTACCCCCACATGGTGTCTGCATCTGAAGGAATTATGACACACCACTCTCGGGGATAGCAGTTGCTTTTACTTCAGCAGGAACAGGAATTATAGCTTGGAACAAATAAGGAACAGTCTCTCATGGGTAGTCCACGGAAATTACTGTTCACACTTAGATGCTGAGATGTGATTGGGGTCTGGAGCTTTAAGAGCACTGGACAGTGTCTATTGGTAGTTTACAGAAGAAGGTAGACACAGCAATTAGAGGTTACAGACCTATACTCATGGTTAACTCCACAGTGTGTCACGGCATATGCACAAGTACTTATAGGTGAATGTAAAAACTGTGATGAATCCAGTCAGAAAGACCTTAGAATGAAATCTGTACAGGTTAGAGAGGGAACCCAAGCTCTTAGGCCTACAGCAGATTTTGTAGTGAAAATAGCCTCCACGTGTGTTCTGCTCTCCCTGAAGACATCCCTCAGACTAAAGAACATTCTAGACTTGCCTGTAAAACAGCTCCTCCTATTGACCATGTGACTAGTAGCTGGCCAATAGGAGACCGAATTCACTTCTCAGATCCTTACAAAACAATAATTATGAGTCATTGTACACTTTCACCATTAGATGGCGCCAGAACATAGCAAATGAGAAATGCATTGCATCTAAAATGGAGGTGACTAGAAATGGAGAACTACCGCACAGATAATGTAGAGGGGCAGTTAGAGAGTGAGCTGTAGTGTACAGAAGCTATTCAAAATCCAGGATTTCTTAATGGGACAGACTCACTCTGTACTGGGTCACTACACCTCTTCTTCACTTGTTCACTGCTCCACCAATTCAATTTCTTTAATCCCTTCACAACATATGACTTAAATTTACATGATATGTCATGCATCCTGACTTTGCTGCTGGCTTAGACTGCATCTTTTTCCCACACATGACAGCTGATTTAATTAGCTGTTATGTGCCTTTAACAGTCATGGGTAGATTGGAGCTCCACATGCAGCTGTGAACCAGTTAAATCCCGCTGTCAATCTCTGACAGTAAGATTTAACACATCGTCCAGAATGACACTCATCACATCGGCGCCCCAGTCATGACAGCTGGGGGTCATGACAGCCGGCAGTCTGCAGAAGCCCCCCGTGTTTATCTTTATGATACTCCTGTATAGCAGAGATCTTGATTTCTGCTAAACAAAGCAATGCAATGCCAGAGCACTGCTATGTAGAGCACAGGGTGATCACAGCTTTAAGTCTCCTAAGGAGACCATTAAATAAAGTAATAAGTGAAAAAAAAAGGTTTTTAAAAATATGGAGAAAAAAAATCCACAAAAGTTCATATCACCTCCTTTTGCTCCATTAAAAATAAAACAATATTAAAAAATACACATTTGGTATTTAGAAATGTCTGATCTATCAAAATATGAAATAAATAATTCTAACTGTAAACGGTGTAACAAGAAAAAGAGTCAAAACACCAGAATTATGTTTTTTTGGCCACCGCAACAGTACAATAAAATGCAATAAGAGGAGATAAAAACTACCTCAAATGGTATCAATAAAAACGATAGCTCAGAACACAAAAAATAAGCATCACACAGCCCCAGATCCCAAAAAAGGGAAACACTATGGGACTTAGAAATTGACGACAAGAGCAAAAACTTTTTTTACATACAAAATTTTGAATTTTTTTCTCACCACTTAAATAAAAAATAAACTATACATGTTTGGTATCTGTGTACTTGTGCTGACCTGGAGAGTCTTATTGCCAGGTCAATTTTACCATATAGTGAACATGGTAAATAAAAAACACCTTTAATTTTGCAATTTCATTACACTTGGAATTTCTTTCCCATTTTCCACTACACTATTTAGTAAAATCAATGAAAGCATATAGAAAAATGTGCACACAGAACTTACAAGTTAAAAAAGTTAAACATTTTATTAGATTAAAAAAAATCTAATATATAAAGCTCAATGTGGGTGTGTATGTACTGTATATATGTATGTATGTCCGGGATTGGCATCCGCACCGTCGCAACTACAGCCACAAAATTTGGCACAGTCACACGTCTGGACCCCAAGAGCGTCATAGGCTAAGCTGTGAGGCAAAATTTTAACCCCGCACGTTCCAATTCACCAAACAATTTTGCCCCTATCTACATAATGGGGAAAAAGTGAATGGAAAAGTGTTGGAGGCAAATTGACAGCTGCCAGATGTGAACAAGGGGGACTTAAAGAATGAGAGCGATGGCGCCAAAGAGTATATACCGTGCTGTTGCTAAGGTGGGGTCCTGACATGGGATACTCACCACACACGGGGATATGAACACACACAAAAAATGCGCCACACACTACCACGTGCTTCAACACATATACCACCCTCAGCACACATTTCACCACACATACACCAACCTCGCCAAATAAAAGTCAAAACACAAAAATCGCCACTCAAAACTCGCCACGCTGTCCCAGAGCTGTTTAGAAGATGAAAAATGAGCTGTGATTGGTTGCTATCAGCAACAGTTTTCTTTGTAGACAGTTGTGGTAGCTGAAGCCTATTATTCTTATCATTTCTATGGTGTTATCGTCCTTCTGTAAAGCTGGAAATATCACAATTTATTACCATGCCAACACAGACCACCCTCTGACACAGACTGCAGGGGGAGCCCAGTATCACACAGGATAGGATTAGATACATGGCTCAGCAGTCAGTATCACACATGATAGGATTAGATACACAGCTCAGCAGTCAGTATCACACAGGAGAGGATTAGACACATGGCTCAGCAGGCAGTATCACACAGGATAGGATTAGATACACAGCTCAGCAGTCAGTATTACACAGGATAGGATTAGATACATGGCTCAGCAGTCCGTATCACACAGGATAGGATTAGACGCAGCACAGCAGTCAGTATCACACAGGATAGGATTAGATTCGCAGCTCAGCACACAGTATCACACAGAATAGTATTAGATACACGGTTTAGCGACATTATCACACAGAATAAGATTAGATACACGGCTCAGCAGTCAGCATCAGACAGGATAGGATTAGATGCACGGTTTTTATGTGCAATATAATCATTATAATTTGTTATAACTAACCACAGTTAGTTACTATGCCCAGGCAACGCCGGGCTCTTCAGCTAGTTAAAAAATATACAGCAAAAAATTGTGGTGATGTACAGCAAATTAACCAATAAGCAGACCACAGTACACATAGGCCAATGGAAGAAAATACAAAGCATACAGGATGTGGGGCAGACTTATGGTGTTGCATAATATATAATATCAGCAGCTAACTGAATCATTCATAACTAGTAACCAAGAGGTAAAGTAGTAAAGGAAAATTAATGGCAAAATCAGTTATCTTACTGTAAAGTAAAATTTAATGCAAACATAAGTTATATGCAACTAGCTCAATGCACACTTAAAGGCATGTAAATGAAATAATATACCTTAGCCTTACAGCGGGGCTAATTCCCCGATGCGCGTGTGAGGGAGGCACAGGGTGGTAGACGTGGCTGGCAGCATTTGCGTTAGCACGCCCTGTCCTCCCATCACAAACACATACTGTCCATAACTCTGCATACCTGTGGCTTCTTCACCTGCACCGTCAGGGCCCTCTGTACGTTTCTGGTTGGCTTCCTCGGTCCGGTTTAATTCAAAATGAGCTACAGTCCAAATCAACTTGCAAACAGGTAACTTTACTGAATCTGGTACACAGCATATTAGCATCCTTTCAAGCATCAACATCAGTTTTCACAATGTGCAACTCTTCTTCTGTCCCTGTCCTCTCTCTGTCACTAAGCTCGCTTCCAAGACGGACTGTACCTTTCGATCCCTCAGTGTCCTGTCTGTTCAGCCTTATTCAATTTTAGGACTCCCTCAGCTGTTTTGCCCTGGTTCTGAGGGCATCAGCCCACGCAATAAGCTGCCACATGATGAGCGACTTGCCTGTAGTGCTTAGCCTTCTCTAATCGCTGCAGTCCCACTAACACTGCACCACTAGCACTGCTGCTGTTGCTCCTTCTGATGAGGTCCTGGCCACGGATACTATATGGCTGGGCCTTATACTTCTTTAAGGTTGCATGGCATGGTGTTGCCCAGATCTAGTTAGCCCAAGTGAGCTGAATGGGCCCAACTGACTCTATAAGGAAATTATCAGGATCCTGTCAGCGCCGGCGGACTGCCGCAGCTGAGCAGGGTCACTCACCCAGACTACGGGAGGGCCCTGGGTCCGAAACTGCAGGGAAAGTTCTGAGAACAGGACCTGCGACACTAAAGGTAGTAAAGAGCACAAGGACCTACGATCATGTGACGACAGGGGGCGTAGCTTAGCGTCATGCTGCAGTAGATGACTGTAGGATTCTATTACAGGAATCCTGGAGTAAAGATTAGGGGAACTCAGGTCAGACAAGCGGGGAGGTCATACACAGAGAGGGCAGCGTGATACCAGAGGAGCAAGCAGAGAATAGTCAGAACGTAAGCAATGAGTCATACACAGAGATAGCAACACAGTACAAAAGAAACAGGCAGAACTCGTAACGGGGACAGAACCGGGTCAAAACCAAACAAGCATAAAGTAGTGCAGTCACAAAGCACACCAGAGTCACAAACACTCGGCCAAGGATCTGAGTATAAGCGACGAGGAATGAGTCCACAATGAGGCTATAAAAAGCCAGAATATCAGAGTGAGGCCATCCAGATTAACCTCTGAACTACCTAATCCCATGAACTAAGCAGATCATGACAGAAATCCTCCCTGCCTTATCCACCATGCCCCTCCTATCTTAACTATTTACATGCTAACCCCTTTTATTCTTACTATGTAGGCCTAACTGCCCCCATTTAGTGGCCAGACTAACGCACTACACTGTCCCTAGACAACCATGAACATACAATAGGATGTTATAAAACATTAGCATTATTCATATAGCAGCATTTTCAAGGCACAAAACAAGAATATGTACACTAATATGTACAGCAAAAAATACTTTACAAATACACATAACCGGGACGTCACTTAAAGGGGTTGGAGAGAGAGACACTATACTTTGCAACCCCTTACACGCATTACATGCTTTTTTCTGGGGGAGTCAGGATGCCACTCCAAAGTACAAATCACACCTCAATAAAAGTCCTCAAATGGCTATATTGACAGAAATATAAAAAAGTTATGACTCTTGGAATAAGGGAAGTGAAAAGCAAAAATGATAAAATGGAAAATGGCAATGACGTGAAGGGGATAAAGAAAACATATGCTACAGATTTTTCTTCAATGCTTTAGAAAAACTTAATCACAAAATTATCCATTGCACAAATCCACATACAATACAATAAAAAAATTTCCAACATATTCACCAACAGTGTAATTCTCTCCAAAATGTAACTTCCACGATTCCCAAGGTAGCAAATATCCAGATATTCAGCACCCAGAGATGGTGAAAGGGAGAATGAATGTCTGAACACCTATGCAATCTTTTTTCCGCAAGGCTGCACAGACTGTCTGTCCTATGTCGATGAAATAGCCTTCACCATATAAGGCTAGCTTCACACTAGCGTTTATTCCATGCAGCGCACGGTGCCGCTAAGCCCCGCCCCCTGCCGGCTCCCTGCCCACCCCATTCGGTCATCGCCGCCTACTATCGCACATGGACGCATGTGATCTGCCCACCCTATCTTTAGCATAGGGTGCGCAGATCGTGCGCTGGCCGTGCGCTAGTAGGATTTTAGCGTGCGCTGTGCACTTGTGAAGGTGCATCCGTGTGCGCCGAATGCAGCATGTTGCATTTTGGCGCGCTCGGTGCACCTTCAAAAGTGCGCAGCGCATGCTAAAATCCTACTAGCGCACGGCCAGCGCACAATCTGCTCACCCTATGCTAAAGATAGGGTGCGCAGATCGCATGCGTCCATGTGCGATAGTAGGCGGCGATGACCGGATGGGGTGGGCAGGGAGCCGGCAGGGGGCAGGGCTTAGCGGTGCCGTGCGCTGCATGGAATAAACGCTAGTGTGAAACTAGCCTAAGACCCAATAACATAACACATACAATATAAAAGGTTGACTACTGCAACCTCATGCTCTGCGGCCTCCCCTCAAACACTCTCGCACCCCTCCAATCTATTCTAAACTCTGCTGCCCGACTAATCCACCTGTCCCCCCGCTATTCCCCAGCTTCTCCCCTCTGTCAATCCCTTCACTGGCTCCCAATTGCCCAGAGACTCCATTACAAAACCCTAACCATGACATACAAAGCCATCCACAACTTGTCTCCTCCATACATCTGTGACCTCGTCTCCCGGTACTTTCCTGCACGCAACCTCCGATCCTCACAAGATCTCCTTCTCTACTCCCCTCTTATCTCCTCTTCCCACAATCGCATACAAGATTTCTCTCGCGCATCACCCCTACTCTGGAACTCTCTACCACAACATATCAGACTCTCACCTACCATCGAAACCTTCAAAAAGAGCCTGAAGACCTACCTCTTCCGACAAGCCTATAACCTGCAGTAACCACCGATCGACCAAACCGCTGCACGACCAGCTCTACCCTCGCCTACTGTATTATCACCCATCCCTTGAAGATTGTGAGCCCTCGCGGGCAGGGTCCTCTCTCCTCCTGTACCAGTTATGACTTGTATTGTTTAAGATTATTGTACTTGTTTTTATGTATACCCCTCCTCACATGTAAAGCGCCATGGAATAAATGGCGCTATAACAATAAATAATAATAATAATAATAGCTAATCTAAAACAGATGTAAGCACAATAATTAGCTATTGTCAGAGCTATTATTTCCTATTAGTATCCAGTAATATTATTACTTAATGCCAATGATGAGCTAATTCAATGCTTTAAATGCTCAAATTATTGATTATTGTATTATTTACATTATATAGAAACAAGGACATTTATTACAACCTATGATGTCTCTTGATAACAGGCTTTTTGTCGAAACAAGTGCTTTGCCATTACAAAATGTCATTTCAAAAGACTGTAACTGCTGGATTGTGTTTAGTTCTGCATTTCCTAGGAAGCTGGGTCAGCTAAAAAGGAGAGATATTTGTTTATCACTACATGCATCTAAACTTACTGAATATATTAAAGTTCGGAGAATTCCTTGTGGACTGAGAAGAACTATTTGTCTGATCTGGTTAAAAGAAGATGTGATTTATTAGCAGAAATGGTATGCCCTGCGTAATCAACACTTTTTGCATTTGATGTTGTTGATGGATAAACATCTACAATTAGCAACGCAAAAAAAAATAGACTGAAAAAATAGATTGTGACATTAAAAGGACGGCAGCAAAAGAGGAGAATGTACCTACATGAGGAAATAAAAGTAAATTCTGAGAAACTGCGATTCACAATTTTACAATGTAAACGTAATAACTTTGCGAGAGATGCAATTACAAACATAACCACGTATATACCTGGGTTAATAAAAGGTATCAAAATAAGAGAAATCAGAGGTCAGATAGGGCATTAACAGATTCCAGATTGAGCTCTGCTGATAAAGGTAAAGAGAGACATTCTTAGGTAAAGAGAGACATTCTTAGAAGATTTTGAGATTGCCTGTTAGAAAACCTCATTAAAGATCAAACCCTTTTTTAGGAAAATGGGTTCTCAAGAAGAAACTCATAGCTCAAATGAGGGTTTGAGTAAACTGCTATAACAAAGGAAAAGAGATAAGAGAAAAGCAAGGGAGTAAGAAAAACTTAGGTGAACTCCTTATTAACATTTCTTCAAAAGTTGTGTCATAGACAGAACAGAAAAAGATTAATAAGGGTTTATGTTGTAGTAGCCCATTTCAGTTTGTTACAGGCTTTAGTCATTCCTCCCAGAGTGTGAAAATGTTTTTTTTTTAATAATGATGTGAATAGAATGAGAAAGAAATGACTTGATGAGATTCCTATAAACTTGAAAAATATAAGAAAATATGACCTAGTCATTGCTTGTGAACTATTTAATTCCTTCAAACAGGTGATGAAAGACGATCTAATGAGAGATCTTCAGAAAGAAGGTAGAGTTCAACATGTCTGTGGAGGATATGACTATTATATTAAAATAAACAGACAATGGAGGGGTGACAGTTGTGATTAAAGAAATCTGTGCATAGAAGATATAACAAGACCAATAAAGGTGTTGTTCGGTCTAAAATGACAATTCTGCAGTCACTCTATGTGACTGCAGACTTGTGAATCCTATCGCAGCCCTCACTATGAGGATTCGCTGTTGTCAGCATTGGGAACGGTGGTCATGTGACCACAAGTATGTGAGATGTATACTCCTGGCCAGAACCCGACTAGACTGTTTCCGGCTTGCACAATATGTTTACATTGAGCTCGACTGAAACAGTCTAGTTGGGTTCTGGCTGAGAGTATGCACATTGCATACTTGCAGTCCCATATCATGGCAGTGAGACCCAAGAATCCTCACAATACGCAGTGAACGCTATGACAAGATTCACAAGTCTGCAGTCAAATACAGTGACTGCACACTTGTAATTTTAGACTGGGCAACCCTTATAACTGATAACAGTGAATGTAAGCAATTGAGTTGAGAGTCTACTTCTATCATTAAAGCTGAAAGTTGACACTATTCTCAAGAAGGCATCTGTGTCAGAAATCATTAAAAAACAAAAACAAAAAACAATAATAGTGATGAGCGAACCCATGGATGTTCGGGTTTGCCGGATTCCGGCGAACCTTTAAAGAAAAAAAAATTGCGCTTGGCTTGAGTTGGTACACATGCAGCACATAAACGCATGTTCACATTGGCCATAAAGCATACAAACCTTACAAAAGACAAAATGAGAAAAACCCTGCTGTAATTAAATATATAAAAAGCAAAAGTGCATTTAAATAATTCACTTTCATAAAGTCTGGTTTGGGACCCAAACTTGACCCCAGACTCTGAACTACTTTCAAGTCAATGGGGACCCAAACTTGAGTGCTATAAAATGGTTGGGGTGAGGGCTAAGGGGCTGCAAAAGGAAACAAAATGAGGGTAAGAGCAGAACAATTGTCCTGCAAACAAATGTGGATAGGAAAATGACTTAAAGGGATTGTGTCACCATAACAATCATGGTAAAATAGAAAGTAAGTGAGTAAAATAAAATTTTTAGCAGTGCCCTCAAAGAGAATGAGGTGTGCTTCTTCCAGTCCAGTTAAAAGTTTCACCCACAGAGCATAGGAAACAGCACCAATACAGAATCTTATAAAACAAATTCACCTACAGAGCATGTGCCAGAGTACACCCACCAAAGCAGCTTATAAATTTCACCCACAGAGCATGTAGCAGAGTACCCCTTTATTAGCAGCTTCAAAATTTCACTCACAAATCATAGTATAGAGTACCCCCACATAATCTTATTAAAATTTAACTCACAGAGCATGTTTTCACATTTCCCCAACAGCTCCAAAATTTCATATCCAGTAGTGTACAAGCAGTCTCTGACAAAAAGCTGGTAATATGATCTTGGATTGAGCCTGAGGTCCACCTTGAGGCTTGCTACTGGCAGTCAAGTTAAAAATTTCACAAACAGAGCATGGGGCAGAGTACCCCCCACAGAATCAGCTTCCAAATATCACCCACAAACCATGGGGCACAGATTCTTCTTAAAAATTTCACCCACAGAGCATGGATCAGAGTACCCCCACAGAATCGTATTACAAATTTCACCCACAGAGCATGGGGAAGAATACCCCCACAGATTGCTTTAAACTAGAGTTGAGCGAAACGGGTCGAAAATTTTCAAAAGTCGCCGACTTTTGGCAAAGTCGGGTTTCATGAAACGAAACCCGACCCTAGGATGAGGTCGGCCACGAGGTCGGCGACTTACGCGCCAAAGTCGCGTTTCAAAAGTTTGTTTTGCGCTCTTTTTCAGCCAATCAGGATCCACGGACACTGTGGGCAACGTGATGACATAGGCACGGGTCACCACCATCTTTCAGAAGGGCATGCAAGTGATTGTCTTGCTTTGGTGGGCGTCACAGGGGGTATAAAAGGGCGTGCACGCCGACCGCCATCTTACTTCTGCCGATCTTAGTATAGGGAAAGGTTGCTGCTGATTCTGTAGGGAGAGCGTTAGGCAGGGAAGAAGACAAAAAAACTGCTTCTGCTGCTAGCGATTTGGCCTGCACAACACACAAGTCACTGTGTGTGCAGTGCAAGGGGAGGCTATATTGTGGTGTATCAGTGGTGTTGGTTGTTGCCTTTTAAGGCTTCCTGACACGCTGGCATTGCTGTTTACCCACTGCTCCGCAAACTGCTTTTTTAAAAGCAATCCAATCTCCCTTATCCTCTCGTCACTTTGGTCACAGGCAGCTGTGCCATCGAGCGTGTCACAAAGCGCTCAGATATCAGTGGGCCTCACACCATCCACAAGTGTCCAGTGTCCAAAAGTGTACGCAGAGATTCAAAATCTCCATTATCCTCTCGTCACTTTGGTCACAGGCAGCTGTGCCATCGAGCGTGTCACATAGCGCTCAGATATCAGTGGGCCTCACACCATCCACAAGTGTCCAGTGTCCAAAAGTGTACACAGAGATTCAAAATCTCCATTATCCTCTCGTCACTTTGGTCACAGGCAGCTGTGCCATCGAGCGTGTCACATAGCGCTCAGATATCAGTGGGCCTCACACTATCCACAAGTGTCCAGTGTCCAAAAGTGTACGCAGAGATTCAAAATCTCCATTATCCTCTCGTCACTTTGGTCACAGGCAGCTGTGCCATCGAGCGTGTCACATAGCGCTCAGATATCAGTGGGCCGCACACAATCCACAAGTGTCCAGTGTCCAAAAGTGTACGCAGAGATTCAAAATCTCCATTATCCTCTCGTCACTTTGGTCACAGGCAGCTGTGCCATCGAGCGTGTCACATAGCGCTCAGATATCAGTGGGCCTCACACCATCCACAAGTGTCCAGTGTCCAAAAGTGTACGCAGAGATTCAAAATCTCCATTATCCTCTCGTCACTTTGGTCACAGGCAGCTGTGCCATCGAGCGTGTCACATAGCGCTCAGATATCAGTGGGCCTCACACCATCCACAAGTGTCCAGTGTCCAAAAGTGTACGCAGAGATTCAAAATCTCCATTATCCTCTCGTCACTTTGGTCACAGGCAGCTGTGCCATCGAGCGTGTCACATAGCGCTCAGATATCAGTGGGCCTCACACCATCCACAAGTGTCCAGTGTCCAAAAGTGTACGCAGAGATTCAAAATCTCCATTATCCTCTCGTCACTTTGGTCACAGGCAGCTGTGCCATCGAGCGTGTCACATAGCGCTCAGATATCAGTGGGCCTCACACCATCCACAAGTGTCCAGTGTCCAAAAGTGTACGCAGAGATTCAAAATCTCCATTATCCTCTCATCACTTTGGTCACAGGCAGCTGTGCCATCGAGCGTGTCACATAGCGCTCAGATATCAGTGGGCCTCACACCATCCACAAGTGTCCAGTGTCCAAAAGTGTACGCAGAGATTCAAAATCTCCATTATCCTCTCGTCACTTTGGTCACAGGCAGCTGTGCCATCGAGCGTGTCACATAGCGCTCAGATATCAGTGGGCCTCACACCATCCACAAGTGTCCAGTGTCCAAAAGTGTACGCAGAGATTCAAAATCTCCATTATCCTCTCGTCACTTTGGTCACAGGCAGCTGTGCCATCGAGCGTGTCACATAGCGCTCAGATATCAGTGGGCCTCACACCATCCACAAGTGTCCAGTGTCCAAAAGTGTACGCAGAGATTCAAAATCTCCATTATCCTCCCGTCACTTTGGTCACAGGCAGATGTGCCATCGAGCGTGTCACATAGCGCTCAGATATCAGTGGGCCTCACACCATTCACAAGTGTCCAGTGTCCAAAAGTGTACGCAGAGATTCAAAATCTCCATTATCCTCTCGTCACTTTGGTCACAGGCAGCTGTGCCATCGAGCGTGTCACATAGCGCTCAGATATCAGTGGGCCTCACACAATCCACAAGTGTCCAGTGTCCAAAAGTGTACGCAGAGATTCAAAATCTCCATTATCCTCTCGTCACTTTGGTCACAGGCAGCTGTGCCATTGAGCGTGTCACATAGCGCTCAGATATCAGTGGGCATCACACCATCCACAAGTGTCCAGTGTCCAAAAGTGTACGCAGAGATTCAAAATCTCCATTATCCTCTCGTCACTTTGGTCACAGGCAGCTGTGCCATCGAGCGTGTCACATAGCACTCAGATATCAGTGGGCCTCACACCACCCACAAGTGTCCAGTGTCCAAAAGTGTACGCAGAGATTCAAAATCTCCATTATCCTCTCGTCACTTTGGTCACAGGCAGCTTTGCCATCGAGCGTGTCACATAGCGCTCAGATATCAGTGGGCCTCACACCATCCACAAGTGTCCAGTGTCCAAAAGTGTACGCAGAGATTCAAAATCTCCATTATCCTCTCGTCACTTTGGTCACAGGCAGCTGTGCCATCGAGCGTGTCACATAGCGCTCAGATATCAGTGGGCCTCACACCATCCACAAGTGTCCAGTGTCCAAAAGTGTACGCAGAGATTCAAAATCTCCATTATCCTCTCGTCACTTTGGTCACAGGCAGCTGTGCCATCGAGCGTGTCACATAGCGCTCAGATATCAGTGGGCCTCACACAATCCACAAGTGTCCAGTGTCCAAAAGTGTACGCAGAGATTCAAAATCTCCATTATCCTCTCGTCACTTTGGTCACAGGCAGCTGTGCCATCGAGCGTGTCACATAGCGCTCAGATATCAGTGGGCCTCACACCATCCACAAGTGTCCAGTGTCCAAAAGTGTATGCAGAGATTCAAAATCTCCATTATCCTCTCGTCACTTTGGTCACAGGCAGCTGTGCCATCGAGCGTGTCACATAGCGCTCAGATATCAGTGGGCCTCACACCATCCACAAGTGTCCAGGGTCCAAAAGTGTACGCAGAGATTCAAAATCTCCATTATCCTCTCGTCACTTTGGTCACAGGCAGCTGTGCCATCGAGCGTGTCACATAGCGCTCAGATATCAGTGGGCCTCACACCATCCACAAGTGTCCAGTGTCCAAAAGTGTACGCAGAGATTCAAAATCTCCATTATCCTCTGGTCACTTTGGTCACAGGCAGCTGTGCCATCGAGCGTGTCACATAGCGCTCAGATTTCAGTGGGCCTCACACAATCCACAAGTGTCCAGTGTCCAAAAGTGTACGCAGAGATTCAAAATCTCCATTATCCTCTCGTCACTTTGGTCACAGGCAGCTGTGCCATCGAGCATGTCACATAGCGCTCAGATATCAGTGGGCCTCACACCATCCACAAGTGTCCAGTGTCCAAAAGTGTACGCAGAGATTCAAAATCTCCATTATCCTCTCGTCACTTTGGTCACAGGCAGCTGTGCCATCGAGCGTGTCACATAGCGCTCAGATATCAGTGGGCCTCACACCATCCACAAGTGTCCAGTGTCCAAAAGTGTACGCAGAGATTCAAAATCTCCATTATCCTCTCGTCACTTTGGTCACAGGCAGCTGTGCCATCGAGCGTGTCACATAGCGCTCAGATATCAGTGGGCCTCACACCATCCACAAGTGTCCAGTGTCCAAAAGTATACGCAGAGATTCAAAATCTCCATTATCCTCTCGTCACTTTGGTCACAGGCAGCTGTGCCATCGAGCGTGTCACATAGCGCTCAGATATCAGTGGGCCTCACACCATCCACAAGTGTCCAGTGTCCAAAAGTGTACGCAGAGATTCAAAATCTCCATTATCCTCTCGTCACTTTGGTCACAGGCAGCTGTGCCATCGAGCGTGTCACATAGCGCTCAGATATCAGTGGGCCTCACACAATCCACAAGTGTCCAGTGTCCAAAAGTGTACGCAGAGATTCAAAATCTCCATTATCCTCTCGTCACTTTGGTCACAGGCAGCTGTGCCATCGAGCGTGTCACATAGCGCTCAGATATCAGTGGGCCTCACACAATCCACAAGTGTCCACTGTCCAAAAGTGTGTGCAGAAATTCTAAAACTCCCCTGTCCTATAGACACCTTGTACCTTGTTTTACATTACTATATAGTTTGTTGGATTTTGTCTACATTTCTACCAAAAATGAGGAAGGCTGGTGGAAGAGGCCATGGAATTGGGCGGTGGTTGGCAGCTGGTAATGATGGTGTTGGTGGTGGATCTGATGGTAGTGGCAAGAGCAAAATAGGACCGAATGCAGGAGGTGCTGACCCTGCGTCATCGTCTGGCTACATAAGGCCTCGAACGCTTAGTTTTCTAGGAGTTGGCAAACCGCTTTTAAAGGCAGAGCATCAGGAAAAAGTTTTGTCTTACATTGCTGACTCAGCCTCCAGCTCTATCGCCTCCTCTTCTTCAGTTGTAAAAAGTAAAAGCACTGAGTCGTCATTGGAGGCTCATGTTCATGAACCACACCTTTCCTTGTGTCCTTCACCCCAACCAAGATTGAAGGATGACGCAGGCCATACTACTGATTACTCCATGGAGCTGTTTTCACATACCATGCCTGGATTATCAAGTGAAATGGTGAATTACCCAGGCCAAGATGAATCTGACATGGAGTGCACT
This sequence comes from Dendrobates tinctorius, assembly GCF_039654945.1. Taxonomy (NCBI): domain Eukaryota; kingdom Metazoa; phylum Chordata; class Amphibia; order Anura; family Dendrobatidae; genus Dendrobates; species Dendrobates tinctorius. The sequence continues at coordinate 37,094,743 of NW_027361829.1, forward strand.
GATGCACAGCCGCTGATGGATGATTCTGCTGGTACATTCACTCAGAGCACTACATTGTCCTCGCAGTGTACAGAGCCAGATTCTGACCCTGATGAGACTCAGGTGCCCCTTCCCGCACACTATACCACCATACACGGTGACACAGAGGAAGGTGCACATGACATAGAAGAGGAGGTGATGGATGACCCAGTTGTTGACCCAGATTGGCATCCATTGGGGGAAGAGGGTGCTGCTTCCAATAGCTCAGATGAGGAGCATCCACAGCAGACATCGACATCGCAACAGCTGTTATCTGGCAGGCCCGGAGCACTCCAAAGACAGGTTCCAAACATCAAAAGAGTTGCTGGACAGCTTGTCCAGAGGGTCAAAAGATCACAGCGTGCTAGGCCGCAAAATGTCTGCCAAAGTAGGAAGAGTGCAGTGTGGCACTTTTTTGAACAAAATACTCATGATCAGGCCAAGGTTATCTGTAAGAAGTGCGCAAAGACCTTTAGCCGAGGGAAAAATCTGAAAAATTTGAATACCAGTTGCATGCTTAGACATTTAACCAGCATGCACTTGCAAGCGTGGACACAACACCAAACCTCAAGTGCCACATGTGCAACTGATCACAACGAAGGTAGTCAGCAACGCTACATTGTTTCCCCCACTGTAAGCCCACCGGTTAGCACAGCAGCAAATGTTGAGGTGTCGTTGCAAGGCCACAGCAGTCAGGGAATCCCACTGTTATATCAACGAAAGACTGATTCTAGGCCATCAGAAAGAACACCAACTCCATCACCATCATCAACCCTCTCTCAGTCCGCCCTGTCCACCGCTACTTCCACCATATGCAGCTCTCAAGTCCAGCTCACCCTCCCAGACACTATGAGTAGGTCAAGAAAGTACTCAGTCTCTCATCCGCGTACACTGGGTTTGAACGCCCACATTGCCAAACTAATCTCGTTTGAGATGATGCCCTTTCGGTTGGTGGAAAGCACAGCTTTCCGCGAACTCATGGCCTATGCAGTACCATGCTATGACCTACCCAGTCGCCACTTCTTCTCTCGCAAAGCCATCCCAGCCCTCCACCATCATGTGAAAGACCGCATTGTCCATGCACTCAAGCAGTCAGTGAGCGGAAAGGTGCACCTCACAACTGATGCATGGTCCAGTCGGCATGGCCAGGGCCGTTACGTGTCCATCACTGCGCACTGGGTTAATGTGGTGGATGCAGGGTCCACAGGGGACAGCGGTGGTGGGACAGTGCTGCCTAGCCCACGGTATAGGAAACAGTTGGCTGTAGGCATTCGACCCTCCTCCTCCTCCTCCTCCTCCTCCAGAAGCGAAAGCTCGTCCACAGAGCGCAGTCGTACGAGCACTCCATCTGCAGCTGCCACTGTTGCACACGATGTGTCCCCCTATCGAGCAGCTAGTGGAAAGCGTCAGAAGGCTGTGTTGCAGATGATGTGTTTGGGCGACAGACACACCGCCGAGGTGCTGGCCGAGTACTTGAAGCGACAAACTGAGTCATGGCTGGGCAGTGTACATCTTGAGGCAGGCAAGGTAGTTAGTGATAACGGCCGTAATTTTGTGGCAGCCATAGCCCTTTCAAAACTCAGCCACATACCTTGCTTGGCTCACACCTTGAACCTGGTGGTGCAGTGCTTCCTCAAAAATTATCCGGAGTTAACAGCCCTGCTCCAGAAGGTGCGAAGACTGTGCGCGCACATCCGCCGGTCGACTGTACACTCCGTTCGTATGCAGAAGCTGCAGCGATTGCTCCACCTTCCCAACCACCGCCTCATTATCGACATTGCAACAAGGTGGAACTCCACCCTGCACATGGTGGAGCGGCTGTGCGAGCAGAGGCAGGCCATAATGCATTTGTGGGAGGATACACGGCCAGGCACTTTGAGAGCAGACATGGAGTTGACAGGCGTGCAGTGGTCGAAGCTGAAAGACCTTTGTAAAGTCCTTTAGTGTTTTGAGGAATGCACACGGCTGGTAAGCGCAGACGACGCCATCCTAAGCATGAGCATCCCACTTATGCGTCTGCTCATGCAAACTTTGACGCACCTTAAGGAGCAGGCGTCTGCAGCCAATGTTGATGAGGAGGAAGAGGAGGAGGGAATCCTTGATGACATTCAGCCATTGTCTGCTCAGGGACCTCTCCTGGACGAGGTGGAGGAATAAGAGGAGGATGAGGAGGAGGATGATGGGGATGATTACTTAGGGGAGGAGGATGCATCTCGTGGGGCAAGTGAAAATGTTGGCGCGGCAAGGTCTGGTACAGGGTTTGTGCGTGACTGGAGGGATGTGGATTTGCCAGAAAGTGCTCCTCCACCCAGCACTCGCAGTGCATCATTGACACCGGGAACATTGGCCCACATGTCAGATTATGCCTTGCGGATCCTAAAAAGGGACCCCCGCATTGCCAAAATGATGAACGATGACGACTACTGGTTGGCCAGCATCCTGGATCCACGCTATAAAGGCAAATTACAAAACATCATGCCACAGGAGAACCTTGACCTAATATTGGCTAATAAACAAGCAACTCTGGTAAATCGGTTGCTTGAGGCATTCCCAGCACACAGCAGCGGTGATGGTTCTCACAAGAGCCGTACGGGCCGGGGGCAGCTTGGCAGAGGTGTTCGTGGTGCACACAGCAGAAGTGGCGTTGGAGACAGGGGTTTCATGACAATGTTGTGGACTGATTTTTCAAATACCGCTCACACAACTGGTAATACTGCATCGATGGAAAGTGACAGGAGACAGCAGTTGTCAACTATGGTTACAAACTACTTTTCCTCCCATATCGATGTTCTCCCACACAGGTCATTCCCCTTTGACTATTGGGCCGCTAAACTGGACACCTGGCCTGAATTGGCCCAATATGCCTTACAGGAGCTCGCTTGCCCAGCTGCAAGTGTGCTATCGGAAAGAGTCTTCAGTGCAGCTGGATCAATCCTGACAGAAAAAAGGACCCGTCTGTCAACCCAAAATGTGGATGATCTAACCTTCATTAAAATGAACCACGCATGGGTTTTCAAGGATTTTGTCCCACCTTCCCCTGATGACACATAGGGTGACAGAAAAATGGCTTGCTTTGGTCCACCTCTTCCTGGTACTTCACCTATTTCGCCTTTTGCATCAGCTGAATGTCCAACATCAACATATGCCACTTTCTAAAACTCCATAACTGTGCTGCCTCCCCCCCCCATGGCCGGGGTGACCACCTACCGCAAGACACCGTGCGAGTGCCGTTGCCCTGGACAGGTGGGTAGGCCGACTCTTGGGCGCGGGCACTGGCACAGGGTCCCTCATAGTGCAATCAAGTGTCTCTGACGGTGGTGGTGCACACCCGCCGTCAGACACACCGCTGTACTATGAGGGGCCCAGTGCCAGTACCGACGCCCACGAGTGGGCCCCCCTTGCTTGGCCAGGGCCCCAGCATTTGCAATCTTTACCTCTCCCTGCTCCTCCGCTGTGTAATCTGGGCCGTCAAATCCATACTGTGCCTAACACCGTCTGAGCCTGCCTCCTGAGACATATATTTTGAATGTGTACGCTATCCATACATGTTATCCAGGGATACGGTACCCTTTCTAACCTTTGTGCAATGACGTGCAATCCATACTGGGCCTAACACCGTCTGAGCCTGCCTCATGCTGTATAGACATATATTTTGAATGTGTACGCTATCCATACATGTTATCCGGGGATACGGTACCCCTTCTAACCTTTGTGCAATGACGTGCAATCCATACTGGGCCTAACACCGTCTGAGCCTGCCTCATGCTGTATAGACATATATTTTGAATCTGTACGCTATCCATACATGTTATCCAGTGATACGGTACCCTTTCTAACCTTTGTGCAATGACGTGCAATCCATACTGGGCCTAACACCATCTGAGCCTGCCTCATGCTGTATAGACATATATTTTGAATGTGTACGCTATCCATACATGTTATCCGGGGATACGGTACCCCTTCTAACCTTTGTGCAATGACGTGCAATCCATACTGGGCCTAACACCGTCTGAGCCTGCCTCATGCTGTATAGACATATATTTTGAATGTGTACGCTATCCATACATGTTATCCGGGGATACAGTACCCTTTCTAACCTTTGTGCAATGACGTGCAATCCATACTGGGCCTAACACCGTCTGAGCCTGCCTCATGCTGTATAGACATATATTTTGAATGTGTACGCTATCCATACATGTTATCCCAGGATACGGTACCCTTTCTAACCTTTGTGCAATGATGTGCAATCCACACTGGGCCTAACACCGTCTGAGCCTGCCTCATGCTGTATAGACATATATTTTGAATGTGTACGCTATCCATACATGTTATCCGGGGATACGGTACCCTTTCTAACCTTTGTACAATGACGTGCAATCCATACTGGGCCTAACACCGTCTGAGCCTGCCTCATGCTGTATAGACATATATTTTGAATGTGTACGCTATCCATACATGTTATCCGGGGATACGGTACCCTTTCTAACCTTTGTGCAATGACGTGCAATCCATACTGGGCCTAACACCGTCTGAGCCTGCCTCATGCTGTATAGACATATATTTTGAATGTGTACGCTATCCATACATGTTATCCGGGGATACGGTACCCTTTCTAACCTTTGTGCAATGACGTGCAATCCATACTGGGCCTAACACCGTCTGAGCCTGCCTCATGCTGTATAGACATATATTTTGAATGTGTACGCTATCCATACATGTTTTCCGGGGATACGGTACCCCTTCTAACCTTTGTGCAATGACGTGCAATCCATACTGGGCCTAACACCGTCTTAGCCTGCCTCATGCTGTATAGACATATATTTTGAATGTGTACGCTATCCATACATGTTATCCGGGGATACGGTACCCTTTCTAACCTTTGTGCAATGACGTGCAATCCATACTGGGCCTAACACCGTCTGAGCCTGCCTCATGCTGTATAGACATATATTTTGAATGTGTACGCTATCCATACATGTTATCCGGGGATACGGTATCCTTTCTAACCTTTGTGCAATGACGTGCAACCCATACTGGGCCTAACACCGTCTGAGCCTGCCTCATGCTGTATAGACATATATTTTGAATGTGTACGCTAGTATCCATACATGTTATCCGGGGATACGGTACCCTTTCTAACCTTTGTGCAATGACGTGCAATCCATACTGGGCCTAACACCGTCTGAGCCTGCCTCATGCTGTATAGACATATATTTTGAATGTGTACGCTATCCATACATGTTATCCAGGGATACGGTACCCTTTCTAACCTTTGTGCAATCACGTGCAATCCATACTGGGCGTGAGAACGGCTGGCGAGCTGTTAAGCAAGCTAAAGCACCTGTCCAGACAAGTACAGGGATTCCCTAGCGAGGAGACTTATTTGATTGTTTTCAATGTTGGGACAGCAATTTTTGGGGAGCACTATACTCTGGAGAATGATAGATGGGGCCCACCATACACTGGAACATTCCAAAGGTGGACATCAGACACTGGAGCAGCATTTACAGGGCCCATTATACACTAGAGCATTAGAAATGGGGCCCATTATGTTTGGAGCATTATTTGGGCCCATAAGACAGTGGAGCTTCATCCATGGGGACCAACATATACTGTAGCATTATGTGGAGCTCATCATATACTGTTTCAAACATTATATGGGACCAATGATTTTGTATGGAGAAATAGATGGGCCTCGTCATGAGATGTAAAAAGTGAGGTATTTTTCATTGTACTATACCGCTATTTATCTGCCGTATCGGAGCATGATGAGTTGTGGTATGTGTTAAAGGGGCGCTCTTTCGCCCAGGGCACATGAAAACCTGCAGCCAGCCCTCCCCCCCCACAACTTTAGCCAAATAACCCCCATTTTTCAGTGCGTAACTTGTATTATGAAGTTAATTAAGGTTGACAAGCTTAAGTAAGAAGAATTGATGCTTTTGGCATTCAAATGGGCACTGTTGGTCTGTTTCCTGTCCTCCTCTCACTGCCGACTTTTATTCCCCATTGACTTACATTGGGTTTCGTGTTTCGGGACGACCCCGACTTTTCCCTATAATCGGACGATCTTGCTCGACCCGACTTTTGGAAAAGTCGGGTTTCACGAAACGTACCGCGACCCTAAAAAACCAAAAGTTGCTCAACTCTAGTGATGACTGATGACATAGGCACGGGTCACTACCATCTTTCAGAAGGGCATGCAAGTGATTGGCTTGCTTTGGTGGGCGTCACAGGGGGTATAAAAGGGCGTGCACGCCGACCGACATCTTACTTCTGCCGATCTTAGCATAGGGAGAGGTTGCTGCTGATTCTGTAGGGAGAGTGTTAGGCAGGGAAGAAGAAAAAAAAACTGCTTCTGCTGCTAGCGATTGTGCCTGTACAACACACCAGTCACTGTGTGTGCAGTGCAAGGGGAGGCTATATTGTGGTGTATCAGTGGTGTTGGTTGTTGGGCTGCCTTCTAAGGCTTCCTGACAGCTGCATTGCTGTTTAACCACTGCTCTGCAAACTGTTTTTTTAAAAGCAATCCCAATTTTTTTTTTGTCCTGCTGAGGTACTGAGCTGCAAACTGCTTTTTTAAAAGCAATCCTAATTTTTTTTTTTTGTCCTGCTGAGGTACTGAGCGTGCATTTTTTCACACCATACAGCGGTGTACGCTCCTCACACAGTACCGTGTAACGGCTGTTATCACAGCCACAGTGAAGCTATCTGTGTCACTCTGTGAGAATAAGTCGAGGACATGTTCCGTTCTTACAGACCTGCACTCTAGGGAGATTCCTACTCTGCCCAATTCTACATACACCTTGTAGTTTGTGATACACTAGCCAATTTCTGCCTGTGACATAGCGCTGTGATATTCAGTGGGCCTCACACAATCCAAAAGTGTCCAGTGTCCACAAGTGTCTGCAGAAATTCAAAATCTCCCTTATCCTCTAGTCACTTTGGTCACAGCTGTCCCATCGAGCCTGTGACATAGCGCTCAGATATTCAGTGGGCCTCACACAATCCAAAAGTGTCCAGTGTCTGCAGAAATTCAAAATCTCACTTATCCTCTAGTCACTTTGGTCACAGCTGTGCCATCGAGCCTGTGACATAGCGCTCAGATATTCAGTGGGCCTCACACAATCCAAAAGTGTCCAGTGTCCACAAGTGTCTGCAGAAATTCAAAATCTCACTTATCCTCTAGTCACTTTGGTCACAGCTGTGCCATCGAGCCTGTGACATAGCGCTCAGATATTTAGTGGGCCTCACACAATCCAAAAGTGTCCAGTGTCCACAAGTGTCTGCAGAAATTCAAAATCTCACTTATCCTCTAGTCACTTTGGTCACAGCTGTGCCATCGAGCCTGTGACATAGCGCTCAGATATTCAGTGGGCCTCACACAATCCAAAAGTGTCCAGTGTCCACAAGTGTCTGCAGAAATTCAAAATCTCACTTATCCTCTAGTCACTTTGGTCACAGCTGTGCCATCGAGCCTGTGACATAGCGCTCAGATATTCAGTGGGCCTCACACAATCCAAAAGTGTCCAGTGTCCACAAGTGTCTGCAGAAATTCAAAATCTCACTTACCCTCTAGTCACTTTGGTCACAGCTGTGCCATCGAGCCTGTGACATAGCGCTCAGATATTCAGTGGGCCTCACACAATCCAAAAATGTCCAGTGTCCACAAGTGTCTGCAGAAATTCAAAATCTCACTTATCCTCTAGTCACTTTGGTCACAGCTGTGCCATCGAGCCTGTGACATAGCGCTCAGATATTCAGTGGGCCTCACACAATCCAAAAGTGTCCATTGTCCACAAGTGTCTGCAGAAATTCAAAATCTCACTTATCCTCTAGTCACTTTGGTCACAGCTGTGCCATCGAGCCTGTGACATAGCGCTCAGATATTCAGTGGGCCTCACACAATCCAAAAGTGTCCAGTGTCCACAAGTGTCTGCAGAAATGCAAAATCACACTTATCCTCTAGTCACTTTGGTCACAGCTGTGCCATCGAGCCTGTGACATAGCACTCAGATATTCAGTGGGCCTCACACAATCCAAAAGTGTCCAGTGTCCACAAGTGTCTGCAGAAATTCAAAATCTCACTTATCCTCTAGTCACTTTGGTCACAGCTGTGCCATCGAGCCTGTGACATAGTGCTCAGATATTCAGTGGGCCTCACACAATCCAAAAGTGTCCAGTGTCCACAAGTGTCTGCAGAAATTCAAAATCTCACTTATCCTCTAGTCACTTTGGTCACAGTTGTCCATCGAGCCTGTGACATAGCGCTCAGATATTCAGTAGGCCTCACACAATCCAAAAGTGTCCAGTGTCCACAAGTGTCTGCAGAAATTCAAAATCTCACTTATCCTCTAGTCACTTTGGTCACAGCTGTGCCATCGAGCCTGTGACATAGCGCTCAGATATTCAGTGGGCCTAACACAATCCAAAAGTGTCCAGTGTCCACAAGTGTCTGCAGAAATTCAAAATCTCACTTATCCTCTAGTCACTTTGGTCACAGCTGTGCCATCGAGCCTGTGACAAAGCGCTCAGATATTCAGTGGGCCTCACACAATCCAAAAGTGTCCAGTATCCACTAGTGTGAGCAGAAATTCAAAATCTCACGTATCCTCTAGTCACTTTGGTCACAGCTGTGCCATCGAGCCTGTGACATAGCGCTCAGATATTCAGTGGGCCTCACACAATCCAAAAGTGTCCACAAGTGTCTGCAGAAATTCAAAATCTCACTTATCCTCTAGTCACTTTGGTCACAGCTGTGCCATCGAGCCTGTGACATAGCGCTCAGATATTCAGTGGGCCTCACACAATCCAAAAGTGTCCAGTGTCCACTAGTGTGAGCAGAAATTCAAAATTTCACTTATCCTCTAGTCACTTTGGTCACAGCTGTGCCATCGAGCCTGTGACATAGCGCTCAGATATTCAGTGGGCCTCACACAATCCAAAAGTGTCCAGTGTCCACAAGTGTCTGCAGAAATTCAAAATCTCACTTATCCTCTAGTCACTTTGGTCACAGCTGTGCCATTGAGCCTGTGACATAGCGCTCAGATATTCAGTGGGCCTCACACAATCCAAAAGTGTCCAGTGTCCACTAGTGTGAGCAGAAATTCAAAATCTCACTTATCCTCTAGTCACTTTGGTCACAGCTGTGCCATCGAGCCTGTGACATAGCGCTCAGATATTCAGTGGGCCTCACACAATCCAAAAGTGTCCAGTGTCCACTAGCTTGAGCAGAAATTCAAAATTTCCCCTGTCCTATAGACACCTTGTACCTTGTTTTACATTACTATATAGTTTGTTGGATTTTGTCTACATTTCTACCAAAAATGAGGAAGGCTGGTGGAAGAGGCCGTGGAATTGGTCGGGGGTTGGCAGCTGGTAATGATGGTGTTGGTGGTGGATCTGATGGTAGTGGCAAGAGCAAAATAGGACCGAATGCAGGAGGTGTTGAGCCTGCGTCATCGTCTGGCTACATAAGGCTTTGAAGGCTTAGGTTTCTAGGAGTTGGCAAACCGCTTTTAAAGCCAGAGCATCAAGAAAAAGTTTTGTCTTACATTGCTGACTCAGCCTCCAGCTCTATCGCCTCCTCTTCTTCAGTTGTAAAAAGTAAAAGCACTGAGTCGTCATTGGAGGCTCATGTTCATGAACCACACCTTTCCTTGTGTCCTTCACCCCAACCAAGATTGAAGGATGACGCAGGCCATACTACTGATTACTCCATGGAGCTGTTTTCACATACCATGCCTGGATTATCAAGTGAAATGGTGAATTACCCAGGCCAAGATGAATCTGACATGGAGTGCACTGATGCACAGCCGCTGATGGATGATTCTGCTGGTACATTCACTCAGAGCACTACATTGTCCTCGCAGTGTACAGAGCCAGATTCTGACCCTGATGAGACTCAGGTGCCCCTTCCCGCACACTATACCACCATACACGGTGACACAGAGGAAGGTGCACATGACATAGAAGAGGAGGTGATGGATGACCCAGTTGTTGACCCAGATTGGCATCCATTGGGGGAAGAGGGTGCTGCTTCCAATAGCTCAGATGAGGAGCATCCACAGCAGACATCGACATCGCAACAGCTGTTATCTGGCAGGCCCGGAGCACTCCAAAGACAGGTTCCAAAAATCAAAAGAGTTGCTGGACAGCTTGTCCAGAGGGTCAAAAGATCACAACGTGCTAGGCCGCAAAATGTCTGCCAAAGTAGGAAGAGTGCAGTGTGGCACTTTTTTGAACAAAATCCTCATGATCAGGCAAAGGTTATCTGTAAGAAGTGCGCAAAGACCTTTAGCCGAGGGAAAACTCTGAAAAATTTTTATACCAGTTGCATGCTTAGACATTTAAACACCATGCACTTGCAAGCGTGGACACAACACCAAACCTCAAGTGCCACATACGCAACTAATCACAACGAAGGTAGTCAGCAACGCTACATTGTTTCCACCACTGTAAGCCCACCGGTTAGCACAGCAGCAAATGTTGAGGTGTCGTTGCAAGGCCACAGCAGTCAGGGAATCCCACTGTTATATCAACAAAAGACTGATTCTAGGCCATCAGAAAGAACACCAACTCCATCACCATCATCAAAACCTCTCTCAGTCCGCCCTGTCCACCGCTACTTCCACCATATGCAGCTCTCAAGTCCAGCTCACCCTCCCAGACACTATGAGTAGGTCAAGAAAGTACTCAGTCTCTCATCCGCGTACACTGGGTTTGAACGCCCACATTGCCAAACTAATCTCGTTTGAGATTATGCCATTTCGGTTGGTGGAAAGCGCAGCTTTCCGCAAACTCATGGCCTATGCAGTACCACGCTATGACCTACCCAGTCGCCACTTCTTCTCTCGCAAAGCCATCCCAGCCCTCCACCATCATGTGAAAGACTGCATTGTCCATGCACTCAAGCAGTCAGTGAGCGGAAAGGTGCACCTCACAACTGATGCATGGTCCAGTCGGCATTGCCAGGGCCGTTACGTGTCCATCACTGCGCACTGGGTTAATGTGGTGGATGCAGGGTCCACAGGGGACAGCGGTGGTGGGACAGTGCTGCCTAGCCCACGGTATAGGAAACAGTTGGCTGTAGGCGTTCGACCCTCCTCCTCCTCCTCCTCCAGAAGCGAAAGCTCGTCCACAGAGCGCAGTCGTACGAGCACTCCATCTGCAGCTGCCACTGTTGCACACGAGGTGTCCCCCTATCGAGCAGCTGGTGGAAAGCGTCAGCAGGCTGTGTTGCAGATGATGTGTTTGGGCGACAGACACACCGCCGAGGTGCTGGCCGAGTACTTGAAGCGACAAACTGAGTCATGGCTGGGCAGTGTACATCTTGAGGCAGGCAAGGTAGTTAGTGATAACGGCCGTAATTTTGTGGCAGCCATAGCCCTTTCAAAACTCAGTCACATACCTTGCTTGGCTCACACCTTGAACCTGGTGGTGCAGTGCTTCCTCAAAAATTATCCGGAGTTAACAGCCCTGCTCCAGAAGGTGCGAAGACTGTGCGCGCACATCCGCCGGTCGACTGTACACTCCGTTCGTATGCAGAAGCTGCAGCGATTGCTCCACCTTCCCAACCACCGCCTCATTATCGACATTGCAACAAGGTGGAACTCCACCCTGCACATGGTGGAGCGGCTGTGCGAGCAGAGGCAGGCCATAATGCATTTGTGGGAGGATACATGGCCAGGCACTTTGAGAGCAGACATGGAGTTGACAGGTGTGCAGTGGTCGAAGCTGAAAGACCTCTGTAAAGTCCTTCAGTGTTTTGAGGAATGCACACGGCTGGTAAGCGCAGACGACGCCATCCTAAGCATGAGCATCCCACTTATGCGTCTGCTCATGCAAACTTTGACGCACCTTAAGGAGCAGGCTTCTGCAGCCAATGTTGATGAGGAGGAAGAGGAGGAGGGAATCCTTGTTGACATTCAGCCATTGTCTGCTCAGGGACCTCTCCTGGACGAGGTGGAGGAAGAAGAGGAGGAGGAGGAGGATGATGGGGATGATTACTTAGGGGAGGAGGATGCATCTCGTGGGGCAAGTGAAAATGATGGCGTGGCAAGGTCTGGTACAGGGTTTGTGCGTGACTGGAGGGATGTGGATTTGCCAGAAAGTGCTCCTCCAACCAGCACTCGCAGTGCATCATTGACACCAGGAACATTGGCCCACATGTCAGATTATGCCTTGCAGATCCAAAAAAGGGAACCCCGCATTGCCAAAATGATGAACGATGACGACTACTGGTTGGCCAGCATCCTGGATCCACGCTGTAAAGGCAAATTACAAAACATCATGCCACAGGAGAACCTTGACCAAATATTGGCTAATAAACAAGCAACTCTGGTAAATCGGTTGCTTGAGGCATTCCCAGCACACAGCAGCGGTGATAGTTCTCACACGAGCCGTACGGGCCGGGGTCAGCTTGGCAGAGGTGTTCGTGGTGCACACAGCAGAAGTGGCGTTGGAGACAGGGGTTTCATGACAATGTTGTGGACTGATTTTTCAAGTACCGCTCACACAACTGGTAATACTGCATCGATGGAAAGTGACAGGAGACAGCAGTTGTCAACTATGGTTACAAACTACTTTTCCTCCCATATCGATGTTCTCCCACACAGGTCATTCCCCTTTGACTATTGGGCCGCTAAACTGGACACCTGGCCTGAATTGGCACAATATGCCTTACAGGAGCTCGCTTGCCCAGCTGCAAGTTTGCTATCGGAGAGATTCTTCAGTGCAGCTGGATCAATCCTGACTGAAAAAAGGTCCTGTCTGTCAACCCAAAATGTGGATGATCTAACCTTCATTAAAATGAACCACGCATGGGTTTCCAAGGATTTTGTCCTACCTTCCCCTGATGGCACATAGGGTGACAGAAAAATGGCTTGCTTTGGTCCACCTCTTCCTGGGACTTGACCAATTTCACCTTTTGCATCAGCTGAATGTCCAACATCAACATATGCCACTTTCTAAAACTCCCTAACTGTGCTGCCCCCCCCATGGCCGGGGTCACCACCTAGCACACGACACCGTGCGAGTGCCGTTGCCCTGGACAGGTGGGTAGGCCGACTCTTGGGCGCGGGCACTGGCACAGGGTCCCTCATAGTGCAATCAAGTGTCTCTGACGGTTGTGGTGCACACCCGCCGTCACACACACCGCCGTACTATGAGGGGCCCAGTGCCAGTACCGACGCCCACGAGTGGGCCCCCCTTGCTTGGGCAGGGCCCCAGCATTTGCAATCTTTACCTCTCCCTGCTCCTCCGCTGTGTAGTCTTGGCCGTCAAATCCATACTGTGCCTGACACCGTTTGAGCCTGCCTCCTGATGTATAGACATATATTTTGAATGTGTACGCTATCCATACATGTTATCTGGGGATACGGTACCCTTTCTCACCTTTGTGCAATCACGTGCAATCCATACTGGGCCTAACACCTTTGAGCCTGCCTCCTGATGTATAGACATATATTTTGAATGTGTACACTATCCATACATGTTATCTGGGGATACGGTACCCTTTCTCACCTTTGTGCAATCACGTGCAATCCATACTGGGCCTAACACCGTCTGAGCCTGCCTCCTGATGTATAGACATATATTTTGAATGTGTACGCTATCCATACATGTTATCTGGGGATACGATACCCTTTCTAACCTTTGTGCAATCACGTGCAATCCATACTGTGCCTAACACCGTCTGAGCCTGCCTCCTGATGTATAGACATATATTTTGAATGTGTACGCTATCCATACATGTTATCTGGGGATACGGTACCCTTTCTAACCTTTGTGCAATCACGTGCAATCCATACTGGGCCTAACACCGTCTGAGCCTGCCTCCTGATGTATAGACATATATTTTGAATGTGTACGCTATCCATACATGTTATCTGGGGATACGGTACCCTTTCTAACCTTTGTGCAATCACGTGCAATCCATACTGGGCCTAACACCGTCTGAGCCTGCCTCCTGATGTATAGACATATATTTTGAATGTGTACGCTATCCATACATGTTATCTGGGGATACGGTACCCTTTCTCACCTTTGTGCAATCACGTGTAATCCATACTGGGTGTGAGAACGGCTGGCGAGCTGTTAAGTAAGCTACAGCACCTGTGGTTTACACACGTAAGTTTTTCATTTTTTCAGGAATGACGGTTAGGCCTAATTCCGGAACTGCGGTTGACCTGCACTTACTGGAAAATCATTGTTCGCGGGTAATAATTGTAATCAGTGAATCCCATCACTAACGTTGTTCAGAGGGTTATCTGCACCTGTAAGCGACAAACGCTGGCCTTTTCAGTGTAGCGCACATGCAGCCACGGACATGTAAGGGCATGACACACCAGTTATTGGCCAATCTCATGTGCCAGAGCCTCACGTGTCCCTCTAGTAAGCCGGACTCGGACCGCGGGGCATGACGGAGTCTCGTTCGTTAACGGAATTAAGCTTGCAATGTGTGCATCTGTTCTGTAGCTGGCATGGTTGAGGTTTCCCAGGTGGAGTCGAATTTAACTGTAGGCTCCACTCCTGGTGGTGCCCTTCTGGACATTCCTTTAAGGTTCAGCTTTGCAACCATACTGCCCACGTAAAACAAACACTTTGCCTTCATGAACGCTGTTTGGAGGGTCATGACTCGTGGGAATAACGCCGCCCAATCAGTTAACCTGCTAGAGAGATCGTTCGTTGCTCCCAAGCATGACATCACACTCCCTAGGAAGAAGGTAATGCCACTGTGGCGACCGTACTCCTGGGGGCGACACAAGTGCACTGATGCCCAGCCACTGCTCGATGAATCTGCTGGTACATTGACCCAGACCACTACATTCCCCTCGCACGCTACATGGCCTGAATCTGACCCTGATGAAACTCAGGTTACCCTTCCCATATACAGTTCCATCTTACACGGTGACAAAGAGGAAGCTGCAGATGAAAGTGCAGGTTCGGCCCACCCGCCATCAGACACACCACCGTACTATCAGGGGCCCTGTGCCAGTCCCGTCGCCAACGAGTGGGCCCCCCCTGCTTGCTCAGGATCACAGCACTTGCAAAGTTGAAATACTGTGCAGTGAGATGGAAGATGGGGACGACGAGGAGTCCAGACAAGTACAGGGATTCCCTAGCGAGGAGACTTATTTGATTGTTTTCAATGTTGGGACAGCAATTTTTGAGGAGCACTATACTCTGGAGAATGATAGATGGGGCCCACCATACACTGGAACATTCCAAAGGTGGACATCAGACACTGGAGCAGCATTTACAGGGCCCATTATACACTAGAGCATTAGAAATGGGGCCCATTATGTTTGGAGCATTATTTGGGCCCATAAGACAGTGGAGCTTCATCCATGGGGACCAACATATACTGTAGCATTATGTGGAGCTCATCATATACTGTTTCAAACATTATATGGGACCAATGATTCTGTATGCAGAAATAGATGGGCCTCGTCATGAGATGTAAATAGTGAAGTATTTTTCATTGTACTATACCGCTATTTCTCTGCCATATCGGAGCATGATGAGTTGTGGTATGTGTTAAAAGGGCGCTCTTTCACCCAGGGCACATGAAAACCTGGAGCCAGCCCTCCCCCCCCACAACTGTAGCCAAATAACCCCCATTTTTCAGTGCGTAACTTGTATTATGAAGTTAATTAAGGTTGACAAGCTTAAGTAAGAAGAATTGATGCTTTTGGCATTCAAATGGGCACTGTTGGTGTGTTTCCTGTCCTCCTCTCACTGCCGACTTTTATTCCCCATTGACTTACATTGGGTTTCGTGTTTCGGGACGACCCCGACTTTTCCCTATAATCGGACGATCTTGCTCGACCCGACTTTTGGATACAGCTGTCAGGTCCACCACGAGGTTTGCCACTCCCAGCCCCTTTGCCTTGGGAAGCCTCTCTAATGCTGTTGCTTTAGGGTCTCATGGACCCTAAGTGTTTCTCTTGAAAAAAATAGTGTTCAAAGCAGGGAACCAGGCCTGTGCACTTCAGGGATGACGGAATTGTACTACATTTCTATTTTCTTGTTTGTTCGAACGTGGGCCATGTTTAAGAGATGACCCAATGGAACAAAAAGTGAAGGAACTGGAGGCACCCTAAGCCATCCAATCTCAAGCTGACCACAGGTGAGGTTGGTGAGTACACACAGGTAATGGAAAATCAGGGTTTTATTCCAGAGAGGCACCATGATAAATGGGTACCATATCCAGGGAAGGCAGCAGTCAAACAAATTAACCACTTCTGAACTGAGTCAGCAGTTGACATAGAGAGTCAAAATAGCTATCCATGACAACTAGAGGCTTTGTAATTAGAATGAGTAGTTAAATCCTTCAAAGAGCATTAGGCCCGGCCACAGAGGTATAAACAAAATCCTTAGAACAGAATGTGGGTCACCCTCCCAGGGCCGTGGGGTACTCGGTACCAGGCCGGTGTCAGGGGGATGTGTCACAGCAGCGGTAACCCGGTCCGTGGCCCTGGGCGCCCAAGTAATGGGGGAATTGAATGGTGGTGGAATGTAGTTAAATTAATAGTTTGTGACACCACCTGTGGTGTTCGGCAAGTGAGGTGTTAAGCCGACGCTGCTTGCAGATCCTCTGGGGCTGGTGGTGTGTTGCAGCCAAGATGGTGAAGCTCCCCACAGGTGAAGCTATAGCCCCAGGGCAGTGTAGATGTGAGATTAGAGGAGAGGTACAATTGGTGTAGAAGCCGGTACCCAGATGTAGCGGTGCCGGGTGCGTTGGCGCAAGAATGAATGGAGGACACCAGGGCTTGCAGTTCCAAAGCTTTACTCACAGTCTGTAGTACACACAGGTGCCTGCATCCATGCCGTGTCCTCCGGGTCAGGGACTCAGTCAACCTCCAGGCAAGATGGAATGCTCCCTTCCAACACTCCGCCAACATGTGCCTTTCTGAATGTCTCCTCTATAGCGCCTTTAAGTGTGAAGTACTCCTAGTACTGAGTTACACTGGAGTGCCTCCTGACAGATGTTCCCAAGAACTCTACTTGTACGGCAGACAGCTGTAGCCTGCTTCGGGACTCCTTACTCCTGAGTCCTGGCTCTCTATCCAAATTGCTGTTGTGCCCCCAAGTCTTAGATGGGAGTAGTGCATTTACAGCCCACTACTCCACCGGTGTCTGCTGCAGGACCATTAGCATCCATACAACCTCTGGGACCGGGCCCCGGCTTTGTGCTTAGAACTTCTTGGCAGGGTTCTCTCCTAACCCACGTCCTCTCTGTTCCCTTTTACTCCTTCGTTCCATACTAATCTCTCTCTCTTATGGAAGATCAGGATTCAGTTCAATGTCTTTCTCCTTCTTTCCTTTCCCGTGCCAGCAGACCAGGTCACTGAGGTCTGCTGCAGCACCTCCTTCCTCCATCCCTCTCTCCGGGATCTTCTTTCCTCACTCCTCTCTGAATAGCGTCCTCTCTCAGACTGACCTACTGTCTGACTGAACTGTAATTCTAAACCTTCCCAATCTTTTATGTATTCTCAACTCCACCTGCCTCCCAGCACATTTAGTGTTCCAAGTAGGGAGCCACCAAAGGTGCTCTGCTACACTCCAAGGAGGGAGCCGCAATGTGGCTTTGCTGAACTACTCTGTTGTGTGGGATGCTGATGTTGGAGCGTGGTCAGGAGCCACCAACTTACCTGGATAGTGGGGCACCACACCTCAGGAGGAGGTGCAGTACCTCTGTGGCAACTGAGCCTCAGAGGCGCCACATACCCCCCCGCTAAACCCAGCACATCCGCAGACTGCAAGGCAAACAAAGTTGACAACACAGGAACATACATTTTTGTAATGCTAAACAAACATTTCTTATACTAAACTTCCCAATGTGGGAGGCACTCATTCTTGAACGCTGCAAACAATTCTTAATTAACTATCTAAAATCTTAAGTCAAAAGTGCAATTTTCAATACAATACGTAATTCAAAGTGCTATTGTCTGTTACTCACTATCACTTCAGTATTCTTCATTAACACATTTCTTTCCATCTTTAGTGCACATTTTCTACTTTCTTTTAACTCTGAGTGACAACCGTGGTGCCTGGTTCATCATCTACATTTTCAATTCTTTATTCTAATCTCTCATCTCTGTATCAAAACATTGCTAATCCTATATAAAAGCCATTTCCTAGTTACCAATACTCTCATAAGACACATCATTATCAAATAATTTACATTAAAACTTTCAACAATTCTTGTAAACGCTAGACACCGCTCCCAGCCCTGATCTCTTGCAGTGTCATTTGATTGGAGTTATACTCCAGATGAGGTAGACCTTATCTTCTCAAAGTGTCTATGTAAAACCAAGAGAGGACACCTAAAGAGGTGCAAACTATGTACAATTGCAGTTCTGGACCATTCAGCGTTCATGATCTCTGTAGTTCAAGTATAAAGGCTGCCAACAAAACAGGGCAACACTGGAAAAACCCAAAAACTAAGACATAATAGAAAACAAAGCACAACTGTGCAAATACCCTCCTGGGTAATGAGATTTACTAATGGTTGTTGTTCCCTCCTGGGGTTCTGGAAGCTGATGACTGGGAACTACTACCAGATGAGATACTTTGGGTGTCTTCCTCCTGCTGCTGGTTGCTTGCCAAGTGCATGTACTCTGCCTCCCACAGGGAGAGATAGGGACTGGTCAGGGTAATTGAAAGGGCGATGGAAATGTCTACTGCCTGTGGGGACGGCATATCCGCTAACACCGATGGCACTGCTTGCTGCTGTCGGTGATTCAGCCGGTGTTGATGCCGCTACCTCGGAGTCCGATTCTTCTGTGGCCATCGGGACCTCAGCCAGCGGCACCACAGTCGGGGATCGCCGGCGGAGGTCAATTGGGCCATCCCTATTCGTGGGTTCCGCTCCCAAAACCAGGGTCAGACCGTGAGCGGTAATCATTCCTGGCGCTCCCAGCCGCGGTTCCGGCCCCGGTACCTGGTGATGGACGGCGGCAGCCGCCACTCCCGGAGTTGTTGATGGGGTGGACCACAGTTGGATTCGGGCAGGGGCAAGGCCGGTTTCGGCCGTGGTCGTCGGTGGAGGCCGGTGCAATCGCACCCGGTCCAGACGGGGACGCGGTCCCGGCCCTCCGTTCTGCTCCAGAGTAAACAGCATAATTTTAATCTTGTCGCTATTCTGCGTTCTTATTTTACTTGCATTCAGTTTATTTTTTACCTTATCAGACATAGTTGGTCTATTGTCAACTGACATAGAAAAAACACAGTCTTTGTAACCTCAGCTGTTATATCAGCTGTTATAGCTGCAGTGCTGCCATTCTATGGAGTTCAGGAGGCGTTCCTCTTTTTCTTTTTCTCTGTTTAGAGTGTGGTATATTTATGATCCATACACATGCAACGCAAATTTACAAACCTTACACTTTACTTACTCTGATATTTTTCGTAATGGTTGCTGTTGTAAAATTATGCTGTTTACTCCACACCCTTATCCCTCTTTCCCTTTCCTTTATTCCCTACTCGTTTGTGTGTGCATACCCATGATCGATACCTTTTTTGTCACTTTTTTATGAAGAATAAATTTTTGCATGATTTTCTGACGTTTTGTGAGCCTCTATTTCTTTAGGATCTATTGTTATACGATTTATTTGAGTATCTAAATACATACTTATATATAGCCTCAATTAGATGGGGCCTAAATAATATTATTATTATTCTTTAGATAGTTTCCTTTGTCAGTTCTTTTTTGGTCAAAAATATTGGTCTAGAGGTTTTTCCACCTGACTATGTGGATTGTTTTTTTGGTTTAAACTCCTTGCAGATGTTGTCCTTGGTGGGATTCGAACCCAGGACCACTGAGCCACCGTGCCGCCCACTCCTAGTACTGAGTTACACTGGAGTGCCTCCTGACAGATGTTCCCAAGAACTCTACTTGTACAGCAGACAGCTGTAGCCTGCTTCGGGGACTCCTTACTCCTGAGTCCCGGCTTTTTATCCAAATTGCTGTTGTGTCCCCGAGTCTTAGATGGGAGTAGTGCATTTACAGCCCACTACTCCACCGGTGTCTGCTGCAGGACCATTAGCATCCATACAACCTCGGGGACCAGGCCCCGGCCTTGCGCTTAGAACTTCAAGGCAGGGTTCTCTCCTAACCCACGTCCTCTCTGTTCCCTTTTACTCCTTCGTTCCGTACTAATCTCTCTCTCTTATGGAAGATCAGGTTTCAGTTCAATGTCTTTCTCCTTCTTTTCTTTCCCGTGCCAGCAGACCCAGGTCACTGAGGTCTGCTGCAGCACCTCCTTCCTCCATCCCTCTCTCCGGGATCTTCTTTCCTCACTCCTCTCTGAGTGGCTTCCTCTCTCAGACTGACCTACTGTCTGACTGAACTGTAATTCTAAACCTTCCCAATCTTTTATCTATTCCCAACTCCACTCGCCTCCCAGCAGGTTTAGTGTTCCAAGCAGGGAGCCACCAAAGGTGCTCTGCTACACTCCAAGCAGGGAGCCGCAATGTGGCTTTGCTGAACTACTCTGTTGTGTGGGATGCAGATGTTGGAGCGTGGTCAGGAGCCTCCAACTTACCTGGATGGTGGGGCACCACACCTCAGGAGGAGATGCAGTACCTCTGTGGCGACTGAGCCTCAGGGGCACCACAAATGCATACTAAAAATCAGTCAAACCCTATACCTAGTGGTGAAGGGGGCTATAATAGCATGGGTCACTCCCATAATTAAAAAAAAACGCAATGAGGAAAAAGAGTAAAAATTGTCCCACATAAAAAATATCAAAATTTATTCAAAAAATATTTTTAACACATAAAAAGTAGCACAAATCACTTTAAGGGACAAATTGGATTGTTAAGTTACATGATCTAATTGAGTGTAAAGCAAAGGGCCCACAGTTAATAAAGTGAATGCGAAAACCAAAAAATAGCAGCAGATCTTATAAAGTGCCAGTGCCTATGAAGTTAATGCTCCCATGCGGAAAAAAATAATTATTGTTGAGAAACATCCTTTAAAGATCAACATTAAAGAGGTGTATATCGCTAGCTTAGTAATAAGGTGTATACAGCTTTAAGGGAGCCATGGGCCGTGGGCTTCCTCGGGGCACCACAGAAGTTGAGTAAAAATATTTTTTAGGCTCACTATTCATACAGACATGGCTAAAAGTACACAAAGTCTTTTGGGCACAGTACCCCCACAGAAGCTAAGAAATTTAACACACAGAGCATGTTTTCACATTTCCACCACAGAAGCTGTTAACAAATTTAATCCACAGGGCATGCTTTCACACTTCCCTCAGAAAGCTACTTAAAAATTTCACACCCAGACAATGGGAACAATACCCACACAAATAGGATTGTAGAGTACACACAGCAGCTTAAAGAACCAAATACTCACACAGATTTGAGTTAAAGAATACACACAGCTGTTTTTGGCACAGCACCCCCACAGAAACTGATAGCAAATTTTCCCCCAGAGCATGTTTCCACATTTTTTTCCACAGAAGCTGATAACAAATTTCACCCACAGGGCATGGGGCACAGTACCCCCACAGAAGCTGATAATAAATTTAACTCACAGAGCATATTTTCACATTTTGAAAACAGAAGCTGATTAAAAATTTCACACCCAGACAATAGTACACAGTGCCCCATAGGCAGGGTTGCAAATCATACAATGAAATAAAGACACAGTATTCCCACAGATATGGATTTAAGAATACACACAGCAGCTTTTGGCACAGTACTATCACAGACATGGTCAGGATCGCTGGTGCATCGCTAAATGATCGCTAGTGAGCTTTCACACAGAAAGATCTCACAGCGATGCAGCAGCGACGCAGCGCACGATACTCACCTTTCACACACAGCGATGAAGACGTCCTCCCGCCCGCCTCCACGTGTCACTCGTCGTCACAGCAGGAAGCCCCAGCAGGAAGCTGATGACGAGAAATGGAGCCGGACATTCTCACGCAATCAGCGATAACCAGCGGGGGAGCCGGTCGGAGGTAAGTATCACACATAGCGATATTGCTAGCGATATCGCTATAACATCACAAAATCGATGACGTTATAGCGATATCGCTAGCGATATCGCTATGTGTAAAACCCCCTTTACTGATTCTGCCTTACTCCTCCCACCAACCCAAAACAGCAGCACTTGCAGAACCAGAAGCAGTGTGATTCATAGGAGTCATCACTGCTATTAGTACTCACTAGAGTTGAGCGAAACGGGTCAAAAAAATTCAAAAGTCACCGACTTTTGGCAAAGTCGGGTTTCATGAAACGAAACCCGACCCTAGGATGAGGTCGGCCACAAGGTCGGCGACTTACGCGCCAAAGTCGCGTTTCAAAAGTTTGTTTTGCGCTCTTTTTCAGCCAATCAGGATCCACGGACACTGTGGGCAACGTGATGACCTAGGCACGGGTCACCACCATCTTTCAGAAGGGCATGCAAGTGATTGGCTTGCTTTGGTGGGCGTCACAGGGGGTATAAAAGGGCGTGCACGCCGACCGCCATCTTACTTCTGCCGATCTTAGTATAGGGAGAGGTTGCTGCTGATTCTGTAGGGAGAGCGTTAGGCAGGGAAGAAGACAAAAAAACTGCTTCTGCTGCTAGCGATTTGGCCTGCACAACACACAAGTCACTGTGTGTGCAGTGCAAGGGGAGGCTATATTGTGGTGTATCAGTGGTGTTGGTTGTTGGGCTGCCTTTTAAGGCTTCCTGACACGCTGGCATTGCTGTTTACCCACTGCTCCGCAAACTGCTTTTTTAAAAGCAATCCAATCTCCCTTATCCTCTAGTCACTTTTGTCACAGCTGTGCCATCGAGCCTGTCACATAGTGCTCAGATATCAGTGGGCCTCACACAATCCACAAGTGTCCAGTGTCCAAAAGTGTGCGCAGAGATTCAAAATCTCCATTATCCTCTCGTCACTTTGGTCACAGGCAGCTGTGCCATCAAGTGTGTCACATAGCGCTCAGATATCAGTGGGCCTCACACAATCCACAAGTGTCCAGTGTCCAAAAGTGTGCGCAGAGATTCAAAATCTCCATTATCCTCTCGTCACTTTGGTCACAGGCAGCTGTGCCATCGAGCGTGTCACATAGCGCTCAGATATCAGTGGGCCTCACACAATCCACAAGTGTCCAGTGTCCAAAAGTGTGCGCAGAGATTCAAAATCTCCATTATCCTCTCGTCACTTTGGTCACAGGCAGCTGTGCTATCGAGCCTGTCACATAGCGCTCAGATATCAGTGGGCCTCACACAATCCACAAGTGTCCAGTGTCCAAAAGTGTGCGCAGAGATTCAAAATCTCCATTATCCTCTCGTCAGTTTGGTCACAGGCAGCTGTGCCATCGAGCGTGTCACATAGCGCTCAGATATCAGTGGGCCTCACACAATCCACAAGTGTCCAGTGTCCAAAAGTGTGCGCAGAGATTCAAAATCTCCATTATCCTCTCGTCACTTTGGTCACAGGCAGCTGTGCCATCGAGCGTGTCACATAGCGCTCAGATATCAGTGGGCCTCACACAATCCACAAGTGTCCAGTGTCCAAAAGTGTGCGCAGAGATTCAAAATCTCCATTATCCTCTCGTCACTTTGGTCACAGGCAGCTGTGCCATCGAGCGTGTCACATAGCGCTCAGATATCAGTGGGCCTCACACAATCCACAAGTGTCCAGTGTCCAAAAGTGTGCGCAGAGATTCAAAATCTCCATTATCCTCTCGTCACTTTGGTCACAGGCAGCTGTGCCATCGAACGTGTCACATAGCGCTCAGATATCAGTGGGCCTCACACAATCCACAAGTGTCCAGTGTCCAAAAGTGTGCGCAGAGATTCAAAATCTCCATTATCCTCTCGTCACTTTGGTCACAGGCAGCTGTGCCATCGAGTGTGTCACATAGCACTCAGATATCAGTGGGCCTCACACAATCCACAAGTGTCCAGTGTCCAAAAGTGTGCGCAGAGATTCAAAATCTCCATTATCCTCTCGTCACTTTGGTCACAGGCAGCTGTGCCATCGAGCGTGTCACATAGCGCTCAGATATCAGTGGGCCTCACACAATCCACAAGTGTCCAGTGTCCAAAAGTGTGCGCAGAGATTCAAAATCTCCATTATCCTCTCGTCACTTTGGACACAGGCAGCTGTGCCATCGAGCCTGTCACATAGCGCTCAGATATCAGTGGGCCTCACACAATCCACAAGTGTCCAGTGTCCAAAAGTGTGCGCAGAGATTCAAAATCTCCATTATCCTCTCGTCACTTTGGTCACAGGCAGCTGTGCCATCGAGCGTGTCACATAGCGCTCAGATATCAGTGGGCCTCACACAATCCACAAGTGTCCAGTGTCCAAAAGTGTGCGCAGAGATTCAAAATCTCCATTATCTTCTCGTCACTTTGGTCACAGGCAGCTGTGCCATCGAGCCTGTCACATAGCGCTCAGATATCAGTGGGCCTCACACAATCCACAAGTGTCCAGTGTCCAAAAGTGTGCTCAGAGATTCAAAATCTCCATTATCCTCTCGTCACTTTGGTCACAGGCAGCTGTGCCATCGAGCCTGTCACATAGCGCTCAGATATCAGTGGGCCTCACACAATCCAAAAGTGTCCACTGTCCACAAGTGTGTGCAGAAATTCTGAATCTCCCCTGTCCTATAGACACCTTGTACCTTGTTTTACATTACTATATAGTTTGTTGGATTTTGTCTACATTTCTACCAAAAATGAGGAAGGCTGGTGGAAGAGGCCGTGGAATTGGGCGATGGTTGGCAGCTGGTAATGATGGTGTTGGTGGTGGATCTGATGGTAGTGGCAAGAGCAAAATAGGACCGAATGCAGGAGGTGCTGACCCTGCGTCATCGTCTGGCTACATAAGGCCTCGAACGCTTAGTTTTCTAGGAGTTGGCAAACCGCTTTTAAAGGCAGAGCATCAGGAAAAAGTTTTGTCTTACATTGCTGACTCAGCCTCCAGCTCTATCGCCTCCTCTTCTTCAGTTGTAAAAAGTAAAATCACTGAGTCGTCATTGGAGGCTCATGTTCATGAACCACACCTTTCCTTGTGTCCTTCACCCCAACCAAGATTGAAGGATGACGCAGGCCATACTACTGATTACTCCATGGAGCTGTTTTCACATACCATGCCTGGATTATCAAGTGAAATGGTGAATTACCCAGGCCAAGATGAATCTGACATGGAGTGCACTGATGCACAGCCGCTGATGGATGATTCTGCTGGTACATTCACTCAGAGCACTACATTGTCCTCGCAGTGTACAGAGTCAGATTCTGACCCTGATGAGACTCAGGTGCCCCTTCCCGCACACTATACCACCATACATGGTGACACAGAGAAAGGTGCACATGACATAGAAGAGGAGGTGATGGATGACCCAGTTGTTGACCCAGATTGGCATCCATTGGGGGAAGAGGGTGCTGCTTCCAATAGCTCAGATGAGGAGCATCCACAGCAGACATCGACATCGCAACAGCTGTTATCTGGCAGGCCCGGAGCACTCCAAAGACAGGATCCAAACATCAAAAGAGTTGCTGGACAGCTTGTCCAGAGGGTCAAAAGATCACAGCGTGCTAGGCCGCAAAATGTCTGCCAAAGTAGGAAGAGTGCAGTGTGGCACTTTTTTGAACAAAATCCTCATGATCAGGCCAAGGTTATCTGTAAGAAGTGCGCAAAGACCTTTAGCCGAGAGAAAAATCTGAAAAATTTGAATACCAGTTGCATGCTTAGACATTTAACCAGCATGCACTTGCAAGCGTGGACACAACACCAAACCTCAAGTGCCACATGTGCAACTGATCACAACGAAGGTAGTCAGCAACGCTACATTGTTTCCCCACTGTAAGCCCACCGGTTAGCACAGCAGCAAATGTTGAGGTGTCGTTGCAAGACCACAGCAGTCAGGGAATCCCACTGTTATATCAACGAAAGACTGATTCTAGGCCATCAGAAAGAACACCAACTCCATCACCATCATCAACCCTCTCTCAGTCCGCCCTGTCCACCGCTACTTCCACCATATGCAGCTCTCAAGTCCAGCTCACCCTCCCAGACACTATGAGTAGGTCAAGAAAGTACTCAGTCTCTCATCCGCGTACACTGGGTTTGAACGCCCACATTGCCAAACTAATCTCGTTTGAGATGATGCCCTTTCGGTTGGTGGAAAGCACAGCTTTCCGCGAACTCATGGCCTATGCAGTACCACGCTATGACCTACCCAGTCGCCACTTCTTCTCTCGCAAAGCCATCCCAGCCCTCCACCATCATGTGAAAGACCGCATTGTCCATGCTCTCAAGCAGTCAGTGAGCGGAAAGGTGCACCTCACAACTGATGCATGGTCCAGTCGGCATGGCCAGGGCCGTTACGTGTCCATCACTGCGCACTGGGTTAATGTGGTGGATGCAGGGTCCACAGGGGACAGCGGTGGTGGGACAGTGCTGCCTAGCCCACGGTATAGGAAACAGTTGGCTGTAGGCGTTCGACCCTCCTCCTCCTCCTCCTCCAGAAGCGAAAGCTCGTCCACAGAGCGCAGTCGTACGAGCACTCCATCTGCAGCTGCCACTGTTGCACACGATGTGTCCCCCTATCGAGCAGCTAGTGGAAAGCGTCAGCAGGCTGTGTTGCAGATGATGTGTTTGGGCGACAGACACACCGCCGAGGTGCTGGCCGAGTACTTGAAGCGACAAACTGAGTCATGGCTGGGCAGTGTACATCTTGAGGCAGGCAAGGTAGTTAGTGATAACGGCCGTAATTTTGTGGCAGCCATAGCCCTTTCAAAACTCAGCCACATACCTTGCTTGGCTCACACCTTGAACCTGGTGGTGCAGTGCTTCCTCAAAAATTATCCGGAGTTAACAGCCCTGCTCCAGAAGGTGCGAAGACTGTGCGCGCACATCCGCCGGTCGACTGTACACTCCGTTCGTATGCAGAAGCTGCAGCGATTGCTCCACCTTCCCAACCACCACCTCATTATCGACATTGCAACAAGGTGGAACTCCACCCTGCACATGGTGGAGCGGCTGTGCGAGCAGAGGCAGGCCATAATGCATTTGTGGGAGGATACACGGCCAGGCACTTTGAGAGCAGACATGGAGTTGACAGGCGTGCAGTGGTCGAAGCTGAAAGACCTTTGTAAAGTCCTTCAGTGTTTTGAGGAATGCACACGGCTGGTAAGCGCAGACGACGCCATCCTAAGCATGAGCATCCCACTTATGCGTCTGCTCATGCAAACTTTGATGCACCTTAAGGAGCAGGCGTCTGCAGCCAATGTTGATGAGGAGGAAGAGGAGGAGGGAATCCTTGATGACATTCAGCCATTGTCTGCTCAGGGACCTCTCCTGGACGAGGTGGAGGAAGAAGAGGAGGAGGAGGAGGATGATGGGGATGATTACTTAGGGGAGGAGGATGCATCTCGTGGGGCAAGTGAAAATGTTGGCGTGGCAAGGTCTGGTACAGGGTTTGTGCGTGACTGGAGGGATGTGGATTTGCCAGAAAGTGCTCCTCCACCCAGCACTCGCACTTCATCATTGACACCGGGAACATTGGCCCACATGTCAGATTATGCGTTGCGGATCCTAAATAGGGACCCCCGCATTGCCAAAATGATGAACGATGACGACTACTGGTTGGCCAGCATCCTGGATCCACGCTATAAAGGCAAATTACAAAACATCATGCCACAGGAGAACCTTGACCTAATATTGGCTAACAAACATGCAACTCTGGTAAATCGGTTGCTTGAGGCATTCCCAGCACACAGCAGCGGTGATGGTTCTCACACGAGCCGTACGGGCCGGGGGCAGCTTGGCAGAGGTGTTCATGGTGCACACAGCAGAAGTGGCGTTGGAGACAGGGGTTTCATGACAATGTTGTGGACTGATTTTTCAAATACCGCTCACACAACTGGTAATACTGCATCGATGGAAAGTGACAGGAGACAGCAGTTGTCAACTATGGTTACAAACTACTTTTCCTCCCATATCGATGTTCTCCCACACAGGTCATTCCCCTTTGACTATTGGGCCGCTAAACTGGACACCTGGCCTGAATTGGCCCAAATGCCTTACAGGAGCTCGCTTGCCCAGCTGCAAGTGTGCTATCGGAAAGAGTCTTCAGTGCAGCTGGATCAATCCTGACAGAAAAAAGGACCCGTCTGTCAACCCAAAATGTGGATGATCTAACCTTCATTAAAATGAACCACGCATGGGTTTCCAAGGATTTTGTCCCACCTTCCCCTGATGACACATAGGGTGACAGAAAAATGGCTTGCTTTGGTCCACCTCTTCCTGGTACTTCACCTATTTCGCCTTTTGCATCAGCTGAATGTCCAACATCAACATATGCCACTTTCTAAAACTCCCTAACTGTGCTGCCTCCCCCCCCATGGCCGGGGTCACCACCTACCGCACGACACCGTGCGAGTGCCGTTGCCCTGGACAGGTGGGTAGGCCGACTCTTGGGCGCGGGCACTGGCACAGGGTCCCTCATAGTGCAATCAAGTGTCTCTGACGGTGGTGGTGCACACCCGCCGTCAGACACACCGCTGTACTATGAGGGGCCCAGTGCCAGTACCGACGCCCACGAGTGGGCCCCCCTTGCTTGGCCAGGGCCCCAGCATTTGCAATCTTTACCTCTCCCTGCTCCTCCGCTGTGTAATCTGGGCCGTCAAATCCATACTGTGCCTGACACCGTCTGAGCCTGCCTCCTGAGACATATATTTTGAATGTGTACGCTATCCATACATGTTATCCAGGGATACGGTACCCTTTCTAACCTTTGTGCAATCACGTGCAATCCATACTGGGCCTAACACCGTCTGAGCCTGCCTCCTGAGACATATATTTTGAATGTGTACGCTATCCATACATGTTATCCGGGGATACGGTACCCTTTCTAACCTTTGTGCAATCACGTGCAATCCATACTGGGCCTAACACCGTCTGAGCCTGCCTCCTGAGACATATATTTTGAATGTGTACGCTATCCATACATGTTATCCGGGGATACGGTACCCTTTCTAACCTTTGTGCAATCACGTGCAATCCATACTGTGCCTGACACCGTCTGAGCCTGCCTCCTGAGACATATATTTTGAATGTGTACGCTATCCATACATGTTATCCAGGGATACGGTACCCTTTCTAACCTTTGTGCAATCACGTGCAATCCATACTGGGCCTGACACCGTCTGAGCCTGCCTCCTGAGACATATATTTTGAATGTGTACGCTATCCATACATGTTATCCAGGGATACGGTACCCTTTCTAACCTTTGTGCAATCACGTGCAATCCATACTGGGCGTGAGAACGGCTGGCGAGCTGTTAAGCAAGCTACAGCACCTGTCCAGATAAGTACAGGGATTCCCTAGCGAGGAGACTTATTTGATTGTTTTCAATGTTGGGACAGCAATTTTTGGGGAGCACTATACTCTGGAGAATGATAGATGGGGCCCACCATACACTGGAACATTCCAAAGGTGGACATCAGACACTGGAGCAGCATTTACAGGGCCCATTATACACTAGAGCATTAGAAATGGGGCCCATTATGTTTGGAGCATTATTTGGGCCCATAAGACAGTGGAGCTTCATCCATGGGGACCAACATATACTGTAGCATTATGTGGAGCTCATCATATACTGTTTCAAACATTATATGGGACCAATGATTTTGCATGGAGAAATAGATGGGCCTCGTCATGAGATGTAAAAAGTGAGGTATTTTTCATTGTACTATACCGCTATTTATCTGCCGTATCGGAGCATGATGAGTTGTGGTATGTGTTAAAGGGGCGCTCTTTCGCCCAGGGCACATGAAAACCTGCAGCCAGCCCTCCCCCCCACAACTTTAGCCAAATAACCCCCATTTTTCAGTGCATAACTTGTATTATGAAGTTAATTAAGGTTGACAAGCTTAAGTAAGAAGAATTGATGCTTTTGGCATTCAAATGGGCACTGTAGGTGTGTTTCCTGTCCTCCTCTCACTGCCGACTTTTATTCCCCATTGACTTACATTGGGTTTCGTGTTTCGGGACGACCCCGACTTTTCCCTATAATCGGACGATCTTGCTCGACCCGACTTTTGGAAAAGTCGGGTTTCACGAAACGAAACGCGACCCTAAAAAACCAAAAGTCGCTCAACTCTAGTACTCACAAAAGTATCACTGTACTGTATTATCTGAGGAGTTACATGGGACTGCAGGTCACATCTAATACATTATCATCTCAGTGGGAGCCCACCCAAAGCAGCATGCTGCTGGCAGAGATAGTTGTTCCTGAAAGCCAAGAAGGCCCAGCAGAAAGGTGAGATTCGTTCACTTTTACCACCGTTTGTTCTTGCTGAGAATGTATATGTTTTTGCAGTGGTGTAACTGGAGTCCGATGGGCCCCAGTGCAAAATTTGGACCTGCCACCCCCACACACATGTTGTTCAGATGTATGGGCCCCTTTTGCGTTCTAAATTCTATAAAGACTTATGAATTTCCCCCCTCCCCCTTTATTATGTAGTAATGTCCCCCATCCATGTATGCCAATCAGCCTGGTGAATATGTCCGCATCCTGGTATATATGTCCAAGTGCTGGTATATATGGTCCCATTCATGGTATGTATGGTCCACATGGTCTCCATCCTGGTATATAAGCCCCCTTCCTGGTATATATGTCCTCATCCTGGTTTATATGGTCCCCAATCCTAGTGTATGTGTCTTCATTCTGCCCCTAATGCATTTTTAAAAACAAAAACATTCTAATCACCTTTTCTCTGCTCCCACCTCGTCCTGTGTCTTTTGTAGCCACTGCACAGCCTGGCAGCTGATATCGGAGTGTGCGCCACTGTCATGTGCAGCTCTCTGTGGCTGCACCTTTGACGTCAGCTCACAGCCACTGCGACGGCAGCATGTATCGCAGTGTAGGGACTCGACAGGTCTCTGCAACACGATGCATGTCATCTGGATCTGCGACTTCAGTGAGGATGCAGATCCAGCAAAAGCAGGCATTTCTACCCCCATGTCTTGTCATAGCCTTGATCCTTGCTGCCACAGTCATTACACCTCTGTGTTTTTTTTCTGCTGGCTAACCAATAGTCTTACCAATGTGTGTTCCCCTCACCCTGTGTTGTCTGAGTGGTGTTCTACCCATGGGAATCGAGTGCAGGCGGTCAGTGTGATGAGCCCTGGTTCTTGCAGGCTCTCGAAAGACAGCCAGGCAAGCAGACAAGAGCCCCCACTGACCAGTGTGTCTCCATAGTGATGTCACTGACCAAAAGAGGAGGTGGAAGTGCCATAGCAGCGCCGCTCTCCCAATGATTTCAGTGGCAGTGAATCTGGCGCCTGCATTTCCTTCCCTGTCCACTTATGACTACCAAGAGTAAGAGTGAAGAGATCCTACATAGTTATGTATCATACACATATACTGCAGGTGTAGGCAGGTATAGGATGAAAGAAAATGCAGAATGGATTTGAATAAGGGTCTCTGAGCCCACACACCACACTGAGAGTGGAATTATTTTTAGCACTGAAGTAATCGCAGGAATGCGGGATGTCATCACAGTAGGAGACAGATCAAGAGTTAACAGATTTATTAACAAGTATACACTGTGCAGGGAGTGACGGGAGATGGGGTGCAATAGGGGTGGCCCAGCGGATAGCACTGCAGCATTGCAGCGCTAGAGCCCTGGGTTCGAATCCCACCAAGGACAACATCTGCAAGGAGTTTGTATGTTCTCCCCGTGTTTGCGTGGGTTTCCTCCGGGTACTCTGGTTTCCTCCCACATTCCAAAGGGAATTTAGATTGTGAGCCCCATCAGGGACAATGATGATAATGTGTGCAAACTGTAAAGCGCTGCGGAATATGTTAGCGCTATATAAAAAAAAGAAAAAAAAGATTTGGGTAGAACTAGGAGCTCAGTTGGGATAGGACAGGGGCGAACGATATTAAAATTAGTAAGAGGCAGAAAAACATATCAGTCTGTAGTCGTCTTGATTGCAGCGTCTCGGTTCTCCAATGATGACACCAACAACAGCAGCATGTGATGTCTCGAAGGTTTCGGGTTTCCAATCCACGGGGCAGGGGGAGAGCCCATGATCAATGAGGGAATGCTTCCACCTTTCCGAATGGTAAACACTGTGCTCAGTTCAGTACAGTTCGCTCTATGCTGTATACGGGTACTTGATTAACAAGCTCTGGCCTAGTCACTTGTTGTTTACTGCGCCGTGCACACAATACAGTGCCTGTCAATATCCAATCTCAGCCACCTTCCGGCATGGAGCATAGTCAGTGGTCCTTCTGCAGCGGAATGATACACAGGAGATGAGTCAAGTCGCCCTGCGTTCATGTGGGTATTCTGCTCTCACAACCGACACGGCACCTGACCATCCACTTAGCTTTCCCGCCTGGACTCAGCCCCAATTGCTGCACTTAGGCTAGTTTCACACTTGCTTTTTTTTTGCTCAAAAAAACGCATTGAAAAAACGCATACAAAAGCATACAACTGCTGCGTTTTTTTCAAGCATTTTTATGAGCATGCATGAAAAAAACGCAGCGTTTTTATGCGTTTGTATGCATTTTTAGTGCATTTTTACTGCGTTTGCGTTTTTTTCCAACATTAGGTGGCCCCTCACACTAACCCAAACCATGACTTTACTAACCCTAACCCTGACCCTAACCCTAACCCTGACCCTAACCCTTAACCAAATCATACTTAACCCTAACCCAAACCCTAAACCCTAACTAACCCTAACCCTAACCCTAACCCTGACCCTAACCCTAACCCTAACCCTGACCCTAACCCTAACCCTAACCCTGACCCTAACCCTAACCCTAACCCTAACCCTTAACCAAACCATACTTAACCCTAACCCTGACCCTAACCCTGACCCTAACCCTTAACCAAACCATACTTAACCCTAACCCTGACCCTAACCCTAACCCTAACCCTGACCCTAACCCTAACCCTAACCCTGACCCTAACCCTTAACCAAACCATACTTAACCCTAACCCTGACCCTAACCCTGACCCTAACCCTTAACCAAACCATACTTAACCCTAACCCTGACCCTAACCCTGACCCTAACCCTAACCCTAACCCTGACCCTAACCCTTAACCAAACCATACTTAACCCTAACCCTGACCCTAACACTGACCCTAACCCTTAACCAAACCATACTTAACCCTAACCCTGACCCAAACCCCAACCCTAACCCTGACCCTGACCCTAACCCTAACCCTAAACCCCCTTAACTAACCCTAACTCTAACCCAAACCCCTAAATTCCATGGTTATCAAAAAAAAACGCATGTGCAAAAAAACGCATACATGAGCATGCCAGTGCGCACATATGCGCATCCATAGGCTATAATGGCCATTTTTAGCGCAAAACGTGCGCATATGTGCGCATGCGCTTTTTTGCAGGGCCAAAAAATGCAACATGCTGCGTCTGGAAAATACAAACGCACACCCCAAAAAAACGCAGCGCATGAAAATCGCATACATGCGCTTACCAGCGCGCAGGTATGCGCACCCATGTTAAATATAGGGGAAAAAACGCATGCGCACATATGCGTTTTTTTCCAGCGCTAAAAAACGCAAATGTGAAACCAGCCTTAGGGCTTTTTAACGCGGCCCCGCCTGCCACAGTCACAGTCCGAAAGTCTTCCCCCTGCAACATTATTGACAGCCCCTGTGATACTGTCTAACGTGGCCCCGCCTGCCACAGTCACAGTCTGAAAGTCTTCCCCCTCCAACATTGGTGACAGCCCCGGTGGTTCTGGAACTGGTGTGAGAACGGTACTCTCAATCTTGTCCTTCCTCTTACAGCACAGTAAAATGACAACTTGTAAGAACAGAATCTGTATGACAGAACCAAACCTGTAGAACCTGGAGAAGTAAACTGGGCCCACAAACCTTTGTTGAAATCCATTCTGCATTTTCTTTGCTGCCTGTGTTGTTCTGTATTGTATTTCAATTGAGCCCATGGAAGCCAATTGGCTTTCCTTGTTGACATTATTTCAAATGGGCTTTCCAGTGTTCCCCCACACCCATAACTTCCAATTGGCAATCGTGTCATTCCTTATTTCTTTTCAATAAAAGTGTATTTTGAGTTCATCTTAAGTATTCTATTTCTTCTTGTAGTGCAAACAATGGAGTTTTCAAGAAGCCAGAGGAGAAACAAAGTTATGATTTACTTGGGGTTTGAATATCTTGCATTTTGTACTATCAATGCAGTGGTGACTTGAAGATGCCGACTGCATCACTCTTCAAAGTTCCATTCAATTCTCAAAACAAAAGATGGCAACGTAGTTCAAGAACCAACAGAACATTGTCATGACTCCTGCCCTCAAAAAGCAGAAGCAAATATTGCCAGAAGCAAAATGAGAGAAGACATGAGCGCAGTAAGTGCTACTCCTCACAATGTGATGGGAAAGGTGTTGTCTGTGTTGAGTAATGATGTATTGGCGCATATGCCAAGACAATCATCTCTTGCAAGAAGCCTGGTTTATCATAGAACAGATGGTAATTTGCCTAACCCAAAAGCTATACATTTTTGCATTCTGGAAAAGTATAGTCAACTGATACTTCATGATTCAGGAAAGGATGATCGAAACAGAATTACGGTTTTAGGAGATAGAGATCTTATGCTTGAATTGAACAAAGATACTATCAATG
This sequence comes from Dendrobates tinctorius, assembly GCF_039654945.1. Taxonomy (NCBI): domain Eukaryota; kingdom Metazoa; phylum Chordata; class Amphibia; order Anura; family Dendrobatidae; genus Dendrobates; species Dendrobates tinctorius. Next base: position 37,129,408 of record NW_027361829.1, read on the forward strand.
GAGATGGCACCTTTGATAAAGTGTCCAATATGTTTTACCAACAGTACATTTGGCATGCCAAGGTGGGTAACTCATATCCGGGATGTTTTTACATTTTACTACAAAGAAAGGACATGAACACGTATAACAGAATGTTTGAAATAATGACGCTATTGATTCCAAATCTGGCACCTCAAAAGGTTTTAGTGGATTTTGAGAAGGCTTGTATGTATGACTGTAGTAAGGATTGTCTTTCCACTGGCTGATGTTAAAGGGTGTTATTTTCATCTTTGTCAGTCTCATTAGAAAAATAAAAAATGTTGGTTTGAAAACAGAATATGAATCTAATATCAACATAAAAATTACACTGAATTCTATTGCTGCATTAGCCTTTGTGAGATGTGTTTTTGATAAGCTTACTGCCACAATCCCAGATGAAGAATGCTATAATGGGGTGCTCGTAAACTTTTTTTTTTACATATATTGAGGGTGCAGCTGGTAGAGATCCTGAATTTCCTATAAGAATATGGAATCATCATGATGCAGCCCTGGAACAGTCACCAAAAACCACAAACAATTGTGAGGGATTTCACAATGCACTTAATTCCATGTTAGACTGCAGCCATCCCAGTTTGTGGTTTCTCTTTGATGGATTGCAGAAGGACCTGGCTTGCCACAAACTAACACTGGCTAATTCACAGGCAGGTTGCCTTCAGATAAAAAAGAGAAAGTATGAGGCGCTGTATCACATGGTTGCAACCTCTGTACACAGCGTCGGACTGGAACACCTTGGGCCCACCAGAGAAAATCATTCTTGGGGCCCACTATGTAGCTGCATAGAGTTAAATACCAGACCACCAATTGTGCGGTAAAACACGCTAATATCCGGGTATAATATAAGGTTGTACGTGTCTTAATTATGTAGCAGGAGTTGGGGTAGCCCCCTCATAGAATATAAAGCAGCCCCCTCATAGAATATAATGTAGACCCCTCATAGAATATAATACTGCCCCCCTCATAGGGTATAATGCACCCCCTCATAGGGTATAATGCACCCCTTCATAGGGTATAATGCACCCCCTCATAGGGTATAATACTGCCCCCCTCATAGGGTATAATACTGCCCCCCTCATAGGGAATAATGCACCCCCTCATAGGGAATAATGCACCCCCTCATAGGGTATAATGCTGCCCCCTCATAGGGTATAATACTGCCCCCCTCATAGGGAATAATGCACCCCGTCATAGGGAATAATGCTGCCCTCCTCGTAGGGTATAATGCTGCCTCCTCATAGGGTATAATACTGCCCCCCTCATAGGGAATAATGCTGCCTCCTCATAGGGTATAATGCTGCCCCCTCATAGGGTATAATACTGCCCCCCTCATAGGGAATAATGCACCCCCTCATAGGGTATAATGCTGCCTCCTCATAGGGTATAATACTGCCCCCCTCATAGGGAATAATGCTGCCCTCCTCATAGGGTATAATGCTGCCTCCTCATAGGGTATAATACTGCCCCCCTCATAGGGAATAATGCACCCCCTCATAGGGTATAATGCTGCCTCCTCATAGGGTATAATACTGCCCCCCTCATAGGGAATAATGCTGCCCTCCTCATAGGGTATAATGCTGCCTCCTCATAGGGTATAATACTGCCCCCCTCATAGGGAATAATGCACCCCCTCATAGGGTATAATGCTATATAGATATATAGATATAGAGTTAGATAGATATAGATAGAAAGATAGATGTAGAAATAGATAGATATAGAGATAGATAGTAGATAATGGATAGAAAGTAGATAATGGATAGATATAGATAGAAAGATTCATAGAGATAGATAGAGATAGATAGAGATAGATATAAAGATAGATATAGAAAGAAATATAGATAGATAGATAGATCGATAGGTAGATAGATATAGAGATAGATAGAAAATAGATAATGGATAGATAGATAGATATAGAGATACATAGCTATAGATAGAAAGATATAGAGAGATAGATATATAGATATAGATAGATAATAGATAGAGATAGATAATAGATAGAGATATACAGATATAATAATAATAATAATAATAATAATAATAATAATAATAATATAGACATATATAGATAGATATAGAGATAAATATATATAGATAGATGGCTATAAATAAAAATAGATCTAGAGATATATATAGAGATAGATAGATATAGAGATAATAGATAAAGATAGATAGATAGATATAGAGATAGATATAGAGACAGATAGATATAGAAAGATAGATATAGAGATAGATATAGAGATAATAGCTAGATATAGAGATATGTATAGAGATAGACAGATATAGAGTTAGAAAGATAGATAGATAGATATAGAGAGAGATATAGAGATAGATAGAGATAGCTAGATAGATGGATAGATATAGATAATAGAGATAATAGATAGATGTAATAGATAGATATAGAGATAGATATAGAGATAGATGGATAGATCAATAGATAGATAGATAAAGAGAGAGAGATAGAGATAGATAGATAATGAGATATAGAGATAGATATAGAGATATAGTGTTAGATAGAAAGATAGATATAGAAATAGATAGATATAGAGATAGATAGATATAGAGATAGATATGGATATAGAGATAACAGATAGATATAGAGATAGTTAGATAGATAGATATAGAGATAGATAGATATAGAGATAGATAGATAGATATAGAGATAATATATAGATAGATAGATAGATAGATAGATAGATATAGAGATAATATATAGATAGCTATAGAGAGAGAGATATAGAGATAGATATAGAGAGAAACAGATATAGATATAGAGATAGATATAGAGATAGATAGATATAGAGATAATAGATAGATATAGAGATAGATAGATATAGATATAAAGATAGATAGAGATAGAGAGAGCGGTAGATAGAGAGAGAGATAGATATAGAGAGAGAGATACAGAGATCGATAAATAGATAGAGAGATAGATATAGATATAGATAATAGATAGAGATAGATAGATAAAGATAGATAATAAATATAGAGATAACAGATAGATATAAAGATAGAGTAAGATAGAAAGATATAGAGATAGGTAGATATAGATAATAGAGATAGCTAGATAGATAGACATAATAGATAGATATAGATATAGATAGATATAGAGATAGATAGAAAGATAGATATAGAGATAGATGTAGAGATAGAAAGATAGATATAGAGATAGAGCGATAGATAGATAGATAGAGATAGATATAGATAATAGATAGAGATAAATAGATAGATAGATAGATAGATAGAGAAAGATAGATAGATATAGAGATAGATATAGAGATAGAAAGATAGATAGATATACAGAGAGATAGATATAGAGATAGAGATAGATAAATAGATAGATAGATATAGAGAGAGATATAGAGAGAAATAGATATAGATATAGAGATAATAGATATATATATAGAGAAAGATATAGATATAGAGAGGGATAGATACAGAGAAAAGATATAGAGATAAATAGATAGAGAAAGATAGATAGATATATAGATATAGAGATAGAAAGATAGATATAGAGATAGAGCGATAGATAGATATACAGAGAGATAGATATAGAGATAGATAGAGATATATAGATAGATAGCTATAGAGAGAGATATAGAGATAGATATAGAGAGAAATAGATATAGATATAGAGATAGATATAGAGATAGATAGAGATAGATATATAGATATAGATATAAAGATAGATATAGAGATAGATATAAAGATAGAGCGATAGATAGCGAGAGAGATAGATAGATACAGAGAAAAGATATAGAGATAGATAACGGATAGATAAATAGATAGATAGGTATAGAGATAGATAGATATAGATATTAGATAGAGATATATATATAGATAAAGATAGATAGATATAGATGGTAGCTAGATAGATAATAAATATAGAGATAATAGATATAGAGATAGATAGAGTAAGATAGATAGATATAGAGATAGATAGACATAATATAGAGATATATAGAAAGATATAGAGATAGATAGATAGATATAGAGATAGATGTAGAGATAGAAAGATAGATATAAAGATAGAGCGATAGATAGAGATAGATATAGAAATAGATAGATATAGATAATAGATAGAGATAGATAGAGATAGATAGATATAGATAATAGACAGAGATAGAAAGATAGATATATAGATATAAGAGAGATAGAGAGAGAGATATATAGAGATAGATAGATAGATAGATAGATAGATAGAGAGAGACAGATAGAGAGAGTGAGAGAGATATAAAAAAAACTAAAAAACACAATACTCACCTCTCCTCCTCGCTCCCACGCTGATTCCGGCAGCCGGCTTCAGTGTCAGGAGCTGCCCCCTCTGCCAGACACACAGCGGGTGCGCGATGTAGTGACGTCATCGCGCACTGGCTGTGAGCCAGGAGCAGAGAGGACTGAGGGCGGCGCCGGCCCTGATGCAGAGCGGCTTACTGGGCTGGGGGCGGGGCCTCTGGGGGTGGAGACCTGAAATGATATTCACTGCTTCGCAGTGAATATTCATTTCTCTTTAGCAGCGGGGACAGGGGCTCCTGCCTCCTGACACCCGCTGCTGCTCCGCTGGCAGGGGCCCCCATAGCAGCTGCATGGTGTGCGACACACCACTGGCTGGGGGCCCCTGGAGCAGCGGGGGCCCTAGGCAACTGCTGGCCCTGTATGCCAGCAGGTGCCAGGGCCCACCAGATGCCAGGGCCCACCGGAGAATCCACCGGTTCTCCGGTGGGCCAGTCCGACGCTGTCTGTACAGGACTATCACCAGGTGGAAGATAAACTAAAGTACTTAAGGATAATAGGTAATTTGCAGTAAAATGGTTAATTTGCAGATGTGCAATGATTGTTTACTAAAGCGGAGTTATTGTTGTTATTAGACCTCTTTAATAAACTGTTCCTGTTCAAGACTATCACCAGGTGGCTAATTATTTGCAGGTGTGCAACAATTGTTTTATAAACTGAAGTTATTGTTATTAGACATCATTAATAAACTGTTCTTAATAAACTTGTGGGTAATTTTCTGTGTGAGCAATTTTTGCCGACATTCTTCTGTGCTGCAGAGTATCTCACCTTTAACTCTCTACTGTTTTCCTGTGGGTATTCATGTCTGTGGGAAATTTTCTGTGGGCATTTTTCACATATCATGTGAACATCCTCACCTTGCACCGCAAATATCATATATCTGAAACTTTGTGATGCTGCAATTGGCAATTTTCTGTATGGGCAACTTTCCATGTGGGCAATTTTCCATGTGGACAATTTTCCGTGTGAGCATTTTTCCGTGTGGGCAATCTTCCATGTGGGCAATTTTCCTGTGGGCATTTTTCCTGTGGGCTTTTTTCTGGTCACCATTCGGTTCAAATTGTCAAGGTGTGCTATCCGAGACTCAAAGGCTATGCACTAAGTGCAAAGCCTGCCAAAAATTACAATCAGGATCACTAGTACAACGTTGAAAGTACCAACTGTAGTATCTCATTTCAATCTTGTGAGCAAAGAATAATGAGGCATTCCTAAACTTCTAAAAGTTAGGAAGAATCATCTACAGGGTGGTCCATTTATATGGATACACCTGGGTGGGCCATTTATATGGATGCACCTACATAAGATGGGAATGGTTGGTGATATCAACTTCCTGTTTGTAGCACATTAGTATATGGGAGGGGAAAAACTTTTCAAGATGGTTGGTGACCATAGCGGCCATTTTGATGTCGGCCATTTTGGATCCAACTTTATAAATGGCCCACCTAGGTGTATCCATATACAGTGGGGCAAAAAAGTATTTAGTCAGTCAGCAATAGTGCAAGTTCCACCACTTAAAAAGATGAGAGGCATCTGTAATTTACATCATAGGTAGACCTCAACTATGGGAGACAAACTGAGAAAAAAAAATCCAGAAAATCACATTGTCTGTTTTTTTTTTCATTTTATTTGCATATTATGGTGGAAAATAAGTATTTGGTCAGAAACAAGCAATCAAGATTTCTGGCTCTCACAGACCTGTAACTTCTTCTTTAAGAGTCTCCTCTTTCCTCCACTCATTACCTGTAGTAATGGCACCTGTTTAAACTTGTTATCAGTATAAAAAGACACCTGTCCACACCCTCAAACAGTCTGACTCCAAACTCCACTATGGTGAAGACCAAAGAGCTGTCAAAGGACACCAGAAACAAAATTGTAACCCTGCACCAGGCTGGGAAGACTGAATCTGCAATAGCCAACCAGCTTGGAGTGAAGAAATCAACTGTGGGAGCAATAATTAGAAAATGGAAGACATACAAGACCACTGATAATCTCCCTCGATCTGGTGCTCCACGCAAAATCCCACCCCGTGGGGTCAGAATGATCACAAGAACGGTGAGCAAAAATCCCAGAACCACACAGGGGGACATAGTGAATGAACTGCAGAGAGCTGGGACCAATGTAACAAGGCCTACCATAAGTAACACACTACGCCACCATGGACTCAGATCCTGCAGTGCCAGACGTGTCCCACTGCTTAAGCCTGTACATGTCCGGGCCCGTCTGAAGTTTGCTAGAGAGCATTTGGATGATCCAGAGGAGTTTTGGGAGAATGTCCTATGGTCTGATGAAACCAAACTGGAACTGTTTGGTAGAAACACAACTTGTCGTGTTTGGAGGAAAAAGAATACTGAGTTGCATCCATCAAACACCATACCTACTGTAAAGCATGGTGGTGGAAACATCATGCTTTGGGGCTGTTTCTCTGCAAAGGGGCCAGGACGACTGATCCGGGTACATGAAAGAATGAATGGGGCCATGTATCGTGAGATTTTGAGTGCAAACCTCCTTCCATCAGCAAGGGCATTGAATATGAAACGTGGCTGGGTCTTTCAACATGACAATGATCCAAAGCACACCGCCAGGGCAACGAAGGAGTGGCTTCGTAAGAAGCATTTCAAGGTCCTGGAGTGGCCTAGCCAGTCTCCAGATCTCAACCCTATAGAAAACCTTTGGAGGGAGTTGAAAGTCCGTGTTGCCAAGCGAAAAGCCAAAAACATCACTGCTCTAGAGGAGATCTGCATGGAGGAATGGGCCAACATACCAACAACAGTGTGTGGCAACCTTGTGAAGACTTACAGAAAACGTTTGACCTCTGTCATTGCCAACAAAGGATATATCACAAAGTATTGAGATGAAATTTTGTTTCTGACCAAATACTTATTTTCCACCATAATATGCAAATAAAATGAAAAAAAAAACAGACAATGTGATTTTCTGGATTTTTTTTTCTCAGTTTGTCTCCCATAGTTGAGGTCTACCTATGATGTAAATTACAGACGCCTCTCATCTTTTTAAGTGGTGGAACTTGCACTATTGCTGACTGACTAAATACTTTTTTGCCCCACTGTAAATGGCCCACCATGTATACAACCTTGAAGGCAATAACTGTGTAGCCTCATTAAAATATTAAGAAAGTGTACACCTGTATCAGTACAAATTTCACACAATGCAGGCTCTACAGAATATGACAATAGAATATTTTTTTAACAAATATATTTTGTAAACTATACCAGGCCAAGCGGTTTTTGAAAACTTTAACCCACCATAGTTTTATACAAAGCATATTTATGCTAGTTTCACATTTGCACCTTTTTGCGCAGCATTTCATGCGCACTTGAAACGCAAGCAAAAAACACTTGCAAAGGCATGTAAACGCAGCGATTTTTAGACGCATCAGTATGTGCATGATGACAAAAAATGCAGCATTTGTGTGCGTCTTCATGCGTTTTTGCATGTGTTTCCGCTTTTTATGCGCATGCGTTCTCTATGTGTCACATTTCACAGGAGGAAAATCCTTGAAAAATTCTTGAAACAAACTCCACCAATGGGACACCAGTGGGAGTGTGTCATGGGAATTCTTTATATATACCCTGTTTACAGCAGAATTCTTCAGATTTTGTTGCTTTTTCCTTTGTCAACATGGATCTGCGCTGGAAGAGTTTTCGCTTCAACTTGGATCTTGACATCGCGCTGTCTCAGGCTTTTGCATTTGCTTGCCAGCAACAAAGGGAGAGAGAGAGACAGTAAAGATGGCAGCAGCGGCATTTTTGGAGACATTGAAGTCCGGGAGAGCCGTGGAGCGTACCACACCCTCTACAGTGAGCTTCAGGGAAACCCGGTGAAATTTAGTGACTATACCCAGATATGCCAAGAAAGCTTCATGGATTTGCTTGCTCGTGTTCAAGAAGCCATCCGGAGACAGGACACACAGCTCCATCATGCGATTCCTCCTGAGGAATGGCTCCTGATCACATTAGGGTACGTAATATTTAGAAACCAATACCTGCATAATTGTTTTTGTCCTGCCATATACTATTCCAAAGCATGCAGAATTATTGTTCTGCAATGTAGTAAATAAAAGGCTGCAGAATTATTGTTATGCCATGTACTAATATTTTTTCATTTCGGTATTTTAAAAAACCCTAGACATAAATATTAATTTTTGTTCTTTCTCTGTTTGGCAGATTCCTGGCTACTGGAGAGACCCTATCTTAACTCCACTTCCAGAACCGGTTTGGAATATCCACCTTGTCGGGAATAGTTGCGGACACCTGCCGGGCTTTGTGGGATGTTCTCTATCCAGAATTTATGCCCCTGCCCACCGTGGAAAAGTGGATTGATATTGCTGAAAAAATCTGGACAGTTTTCAATTTCCCCAACTGTTTTGGAGCGGTGGATGGGAAACACATCCGGATAATCAAACCCAAAAGAAATGGATCGGAGTACTATAGCTACAAAAAGTACTGTGTAACCTTTTTACTCATATTCGCTATCGCAGGCATCTAGCATCTGTTTTACTGTTCTGCCTTCATACACGTTGACACGGTGTGCAATTCAGCATTCAGCATAAACCACTGTTCTGTGTTCCAAATAAGCAGACTGTTCTCTGTAGTCTAACTTGTTTATTGGTGAACAGTATAGAACATGCGCGGTAAAACTACAAGGAATACAAATGACATAGATAAGTATTCGGCAGATAATAACATAGCTAACACATTTATAGAAAGTGTATGGTGATGCAAACTTTACATGAGAATAAATGAGTCCCTGATTACATTCACTGTGAACTGGTAGCTAAACGGTTAATGACATCTCCTGGCTGCTAGACAGTAAGTGACCGCTATCACCCAGACTGAACTGCATACAGGTATTACAGCAGCCGCCATACAACCACAGGGAACAAGAGCCCAGGGCTCAGTAAAGGACCGCCGGTCGCACGCGGTGATTGCATAGACTGTACGGGACCACTAACACCCACACTGCTTTGCATACGGCTGCAGAACGCTACTGCAGCCCACCAACAAGTGCTACATCTCTCCTGCCACGTGGAAGCCCACTGTGCATAGACTGTCTCCCTCCAGTGTACTCAGCCGTAAGAAGCTAAGTGCACAATGTCTAGAAACAGCACATCCTCACTGAAAACGAGGTCACGAGCAAGCTCCAGCAGGTCGTCAATAGCAGAGCTCGCTGCCGTCGCTCATGCCGAAGTCGAGACAGCCAAAGCAAGATCCTCATTCGCCGAAAGAGAGATGCACTTAAAGCTGAGACAGGCAGAGCAAGATATGGAAACTGTACGTCTGCAAGCCAAAACGATACGTCTGCAGGCAGAGAGAGAATCGGAATCTGCATGTTTGCAAGCAGAGCTAGAATAACTTGTGGCAGACAAGGAGACAGCAGCTGCAATAGCTAAGGCAGAGTATTTGGAAGCTATCAAGGATCCTGATTGTGACAGACGCAGCAACATTCCCGGACCAGATCTAGAGCAGCAAGATCCAGTGCAGCGCGTCGCAGAGTACGTCTGTCAACATTCCGGCATGGATGACAGCCCTGACGCACCACATCGACCAGCCTACGCCGATTACCAGTGATTCAACCCCAAACTTCACTACCATAGGCAAGGGGACATCCAGCACAGAGATTTCTACCACAGCTACCGCGTCACAGAACAGAAGGTACAGCCTCCACCCAGACTGAAAGGGACACTCCTTGCATCAGAAAGGTATTATACAGACAATCCGAAACCAGAAGCTCTTTACAGGTATGATGATACACCACACACACAGCATGACAACAACACACCAGCTCGTGTTGACACTGACCCAGCCACTATGAACCTTGCGAAGTTCTTTGCTCGCCGGGACCTGGTGAACAGGGGACTTGTAAAATTTACAGACCGAGCTGAGAGCTATAGAGCATCGCGAGCCTCCTTCTGGAATGCCATTAGAGACTTAGATCTTTCTAGTAGTGAACAGTTAGATCTACTGGTAAAGTGGCTTGGGAATGAGTCCGCTGAACACGCCAAAAGAATTAGAAACATTAACATAAATTACCCACACATGGGAATCCGTATGGTGTGGGAGAGACTTGATGAATGTTATGGGTCAGTAGAAGCTATTGAAAATGCTTTGTATAAAAGACTTGATGATTTTCCCAGAATAGGAAATAAGGGTTATCAAAAGCTTATGGAACTGAGTGACTTGTTAATGGAGGTGCAGGTTGCTCAGATAGAAAGAGACCTGCCAGGGTTGGCATTACTGGACACCACCAAAGGTGTCAACTAGTGTTCCCATTACTAGCAGTGTGAATGAGGACAGAGCAGGAGACCTTGCCGGACACACATCAGGGGATCAACTGACGGGACTGAGGCCAAGTAACACAGGAACAAGTGTGGATTGTGCTGACGCCACTTCAGAGCTGTCACTGGCGGGGTTGGAGGCCAGGTGAAATACTAGAGACAGTGGACCCGGAGGCCATAGTGGAGCACCATTACAATCAGTAGTAGTCTACTACCTCTATAAAACGTGCTGCAAGGTGGCATCAGCCAGCTCCATGCCTCATCCTGGGCTCCAACAACGTCAGTTGGTGTTCAGAAGTGCCGTCTTCGCAGAGAAACACACACTAGCTCCTGTGTTAGTGGGGTTCAGTATTGCCAGCTGTTCCCCTGCTGTGTAGACGGCAAAGTCTCCTGCTGCCTCCACATGCCAACACCATCAGGCCTCAGCCTGCTCCATGCCTCATCCTGGGCTCCAACAATGCCAGTTGGTGTTCAGAAGTGCCGTCTTCGGAGAGAAAAACACACTAGCTCCTGTGTTAGTGGGGTTCAGTAATGCCAGCGGTTCCCCTGCTGTGTAGACGGCAAAGTCTAGTGCTGCCTCCACATGCCAACACCATCAGGCCTCAGCCTGCTCCATGCCTCATCCTGGGCTCCAACAACGCCAGTTCGTGTTCAGAAGTGCTGTCTTCACAGAGAAACACACACTAGCTCCTGTGTTAGTAGGGTTCAGTAATGCCAGCTGTTCCCCTGCTGTGTAGACGGCAATGTCTCCTGCTCCATCCACATGCAAACTACTACAGATTTGTAACTGTGCTCAACAGGCCTCTGGCTCCACTGTCTCTAGTATTTCCCCTGGCCAACAACCCCGCCAGTTACAGCTCTGAAGTGGCGTCTGCACAATCCACACTTGTTCCTGAGTTACTGTGGCTCAGTCCCGTCAGTTGATCCCCTGATGTGTGTCCAGCAAGGTCTCCTGCTCTGTCCACATTCACATTACTAGTAGTGTGAATGAGGACTGAGCAGGAGAGCTTGCCAGACACACATCAGGGGATCAACAGACGGGACTGAGCCACAGTTACACAGGAACAAGTGTGGATTGTGCAGACGCCACTTAAGAGCTGTAACTGGCGGGGTTTTTGGCCAGGGGAAATACTAGAGACAGTGGAGCCGGAGGCCATAGTGGAGCACGGTGACAATTAGTAGTAGTCTACAACCTCTATAAAACCAGCTGCAAGTTGTCCTCCACCTGCTGCATGCTTCATCCTGGGCTACAACACAGCCAGTTCTAGCCTGGAAGTGCCGTCCACACAGATTGAAACACTCGCTCCTGTGTTAGTGGGGTTCAGTAACGCCAGCTGTTCCCCTGCCGTGTGGATGGCAAAGTCTCCTGCTGCCTCCAAACTCACACTACAACGCTTTTTCTCCTCGCTTCAAGTAAGCCTCAGCCTGCTCAGAGCATTGATCCTGGGCTACAACACAGCCAGTTGTAGCCTGGAAGTGCCGTCCGCACAGATTGAAACACTCGCTCCTGTGTTAGTGGGGTTCAGTAACGCCAGCTGTTTCCCTGCTGTGTGGATGGCAAAGTCTCCTGCTGCCTCCAAACTCACACTACAACACTTTTTCTCCTCGCTCCAAGTAGTCCTCAGCCTGCTCGGAGCATTGATCCTGGGCTACAACACAGCCAGTTGTAGCCTGGAAGAGCCGTCCGCACAGATTGAAACACTCGCTCCTGTGTTAGTGGGGTTTAGTAATGCCAGCTGCTCCCCTGCTGTGTGGACGGCAAAGTCTCCTGCTCCATCCACATTCAAACTACTACTGATTTTTAACCCTGCTCCACTTAGGCCTCTGGCTCCACTGTCTCTAGTGTTTCCCTTGGCCTCCAACCCCGCCATTGACAGCTCTGAAGTGGCATCTGCACAATCCACACTTGTTCCTGTGTTACTTGGCCTCAGTCACATCAGTTGATCCCCTGATGTGTGTCCGTCAAGGTCTCCTGCTCTGTCCACATTCCCATTACTAGTAGTGTGAATGAGGACAGAGCAGGAGACCTTGCCGGACACACATCAAGGGATCAACTGATGGGACTGAGACCAAGTAACACAGGAACAAGTGTGGATTGTGCTGACACCACTTCAGAGTTGTCACTGGCGGGGTTGGAGGCCAGTGGAAATACTAGAGACAGTGGAGCCAGAGGCCTAAGTGGAGCACGGTTACAATCAGTAGTAGTCTACAACCTCTATAAAACATGCTGCAAGTTGGCCTCAGCCAACTCCATGCCTCATCCTGGGCTCCAACAATGCCAGTTGAGGTTCGGAAGTGCCGTCTTCACAGAGAAAAACACACTCGCTACTGTGTCTGTGGGGTTCAGTAATGCCAGCTGTTCTCCTGCTGTGTAGATGGCAAAGTCTCCTGCTGCATCCACAGGCCAACCCTATCAGGCCTCAGCCTGCTCCATGCCTCATCCTGGGCTCCAACAATGCCAGTTGGTGTTCAGAAGTGCCGTCTTCACAGAGAAACACACACTAGCTCCTGTGTTAGTGGGGTTCAGTAATGCCAGCTGTTCCCCTGCTGTGTAGATGGCAAAGTCTCCTGCTGCCTCCACAGGCCAACCCTGTAAGCCCTCAGCCTGCTCCATGCCTCATCCTGGGCTCCAACAACGCCAGTTAGTGTTCAGAAGTGCCGCCTTAACAGAGAAACACACACTAGCTCCTGTGCTAGTGAGGTTCAGTAATGCAAGCTGTTCCCCTGCTGTGTAGATGGCAAAGTCTCCTGCTGCCTCCACATGCCAACCCTATCAGGACTCAGCCTGCTCCAAGCTTCATCCTGGTCTCCAACAATGCCAGTTGGTGTTCAGAAGTGCCGTCTTCACAGAGAAACACACACTAGCTCCTGTGTTAGTGGGGTTCAGTAATGCCAGCTGTTCCCCTGCTGTGTAGATGGCAAAGTCTCCTGCTGCCTCCACATGCCAACCCTGTCAGGCCTCAGCCTGCTCCATGCGTCATCCTGGGCTCCAACAATGCCAGTTGGTGTTCATAAGTGCCGTCTTAACAGAGAAACACACACTAGCTCCTGTGTTAGTGGGGTTCAGTAATGTTAGCTGTTCCCCTGCTGTGCGGATGGCAAAATCTCCTGCTGCCTCCAACATCACACTACATGTTATTTTCCACTTGCTGCAAGTAGGCCTCAGCCTGCTCGGAGCATTGATCCTGGGCTTCAACACAGCCAGTTGTAGCTTGGAAGTGCCGTCCGCACAGATAGAATCACTCGCTCCTGTGTCTGTGGGGTTCAGTAACGCCAACTGTTCCCCTATGTGCAGATGGCAAAGTCTACTGCTGCCTCCAACAACACATTACTACTGACTATTAACCATGGTCCACTTAGGCCTCTGGCTGTACTGTCTCTAGTATTTCCCCTGGCCTCCAACCCCGCCAGTCGCTTCTCTGATGTGCCGTCTGCACAATCCACACTTGTTCCTGTGTTACTGGGGCTCAGTCACGTCAGTTGATCCCCTAATGTGTGTCCGGCAATGTCTCCTGCTCTGTCCCCATTCCCATTAATAGTTGTGGGAATGTGGACAGAGCAGGACACCTTGCCGGACACACATCCGGGGATCAACTGACGTGACTGAGCCCCAGTAACTCAGGAACAAGAGTGGATTGTGCAGACAACACTGCAGAGCAGCAACTGGTGTGGTTGGAGGCCAGGGGAAATACTAGAGACAGTAGAGCCAGAGGCCAAAGTGGAGCACGGTTGCAATCAGTACTTGTGTACAACCAATATAAAACTCGCTCCAAGTTGGCCTCAGCCTGCTGCATGATTGATCCCTGGGCTTCAACATCGCATGTTGCTGCTCAGAAGTGTGTTTGCCATGGGTACTCCCTCCTGCCCAGCCGGGTTCCAGCACCGTCAGCTGTTTCTCGGCAGAGCCTTTGGCCTAGATGCCTCCTTCTTGGTATCCGAGTTCCAGCAACGTCTGCTGGTCCTTGGTAGTGCTTTGGAGCACAGGTAACTCCTGCTTAGAAACCGTGTTCCAGCACCGTCAGCTGGTCCACGGTTGTGCCATTGACTCTTGTTCCTTTTGCTGCCTCTCCGGGTTCCAGCACCGTCAGCTGATTCTCGGCAGTGTCTTTTGCACGGGTACTCCCTCCTGCCCAGCCTGGTTACAGCACGCCTGCTGTTTCCGGGTAGTGTCAACGTCACTTTGCCACTGATACGTTGTCCTGTCGTGTTGCGGTCGGGTTAGCCGAGTCTATGGTGCCTGCAGTTTCAGTGCTTCGTATGTGGACTGCGGGTTCTGGTAACAAAGGCTGGTTTCATAGTGCCAATAGGACAAGCACCCCCTGTAGGACTGTGGATTTCGGTAACTGCGGCCGGCTTACGGGCCTTGCAACTTTGTTTTTCATGGGTACCTTCTGCTACCCATCCAGGTTCCAGCACCGTCAGCTGGTTCTCGGCAGTGCCTTTGGCTGAGGTGCCTCCTTCTCGGTATCCGAGTTCCACCAACGTCTACTGGTCCTTGGTAGTGCTTTGGAGCACAGGTACCTCCTGCTTACTAACCGTGTTCCAGCACCGTCAGCTGGTCCACGGTTGTGCCATTGGCTCTTGTTCATTCTACTGCCCCTCCGGGTTCCAGCACCGTCAGCTGGTTCTCGGCAGTGTCTTTGGCACCGGTACTCCCTCCTGCCTAGCCTGGTAACAGCACGCCTGCTGTTTCCGGGTAGTGTCAACGTCACTTTGCCACTGATACGTTGTCCTGTCGTGTTGCGGTTGGGTTAGTCGAGTCTATGGTGCCTGCAGTTTCAGTGCTTCCTATGTGGACTGCGGGTTCTGGTAACAAAGGCTGGTTCCATAGTGCCAAAAGGAAAAGCACCCCCTGTAGGACTGTGCGTTTCGGTAACTGCGGCCTGCTCGCGGACACAACACTTTGTTAATCATGGGTACCTTCTGCTACCCATCCGGGTTCCAGCAACGTCAGCTGGTTCCCGGCAGAGCCTTTGGCCTAGGTGCCCCCTTGTCGGTATCCGAGTTCCACCAACGTCTGCTGGTCCTTGGTAGTGCTTTGGAGCACAGGTACCTCCTGCTCAACAACCGTGTTCCAGCACCGTCAGCTGTTCCACGGTTGTCCCATTGGCTCTTGTTCCTTCTGCTGCCCCTCTGAGTTCCAGCACCGTCAGCTGGTCCTCGCTAGTTTCATTTGCTCTTGCAGCTTCTGCTACCCATTCTGGTTCCTGCACCGTCAGCTGATTCTCAGCAGTGCCTTTGGCCTAGGTGCCTCCTTGTCGGTATCCGAGTTCCACCAACGTCTGCTGGTCCTTGGTAGTGCTTTGGAGCACAGGTACCTCCTGCTTAGTAACCGTGTTTCAGCACCGTCAGCTGGTCCACGGTTGTGCCATTGGCTCTTGTTCATTCTGCTGCCACTCCAGGTTCCAGTACCATCAGCTGGTTCTCGCCAGTTCCTCAGCCTTCTTGTAACTTCTGCTACTTTTCAAAGTTCAAGCTTGTGGAAATGGTTTTTGATTCTCACTCTGGATCTCCCTGAAGACGACGACCCTGAAGACCACACAGAAGAATACCTAAAAGATGACCCTGAAGAAGATGACCAAGAGGACAAAGAACAGGAAGACAACCACCAAGATGCAGAACAACAAGAGACAGAAGACCAAGAAGCATAAAAACCAAAAGCAGAAGAACATTAAGCATAAGACTAAAAATCTGAGCAAATGAGATTATCAAATTTATAAGCAGAAGAAGACTAAGCAGTGTATGGGGGTGAGTCCGTTCCTCCTCGTGGTGCCCCTGGAAAAGGCCTGCTGCTGGAGGCCAAACTGAACGCGGACAAATCCTGTTGTAAATCTTTTGTGACAGGCTGAACGGAAGGTGTAATCTTCAAACTTTTATAGATAACAACTACAGGAATGCCTGACACAAATAAGAAGAAGAAGAAGAAGAAGAAGATACTGCTGCTGCTGAAGATGATGAAGGAGAAAGTGTGGGAGAAGTAAAAAAGAAGGTGAAGAGCATGGAAGTAGTGAAACATACATATCTGACAAAAAATTAAAGACTTTAACATGGTCAATATCTATGTAACTACGAACGTCTTTAAAAAAAAAAAAATTCCTGCTATTCCATTAGACTGGGCTAAACCTCTATGGCTTTAATGTCTCCTACACCTCCCACAATACATTCTACATTATTATTAGTTGTTTTTCTTCATGTAGAATTAACCAACAGGGAAAGAAATTGTTTTTTTTTAATTCCGATATTTATGTTCCATTGACTTGAATGGGACTTCTGGGATCGGAATCGGCGATACCCGATACTTTTTTTAGATCGGCCGATCCATTCCGATACGATATTTTTCAGTATCTGGTGGTATCGCTCAACACTAGTGTCAACCCAATTACTCATAAGCTCCCTTACAACCTACAAGAGAAATGGATCAGTCATGGGTCCCATTACAAACAGACTCATAAGGCTTCATTTCCCCCTTTCAAGGTGTTCGTAGACTTTGTAACTCAAAAAGCAAGAGTTAGAAATAACCCCAGTTTTGAGCTTTCTATGTCATGTAGCACTGCCCCTTGTGTCAAACCCTGTAAAACACCAGTGGCAGTTCACAAAACTAATGTTACTCCCACAGGTTTTCCTTACCGGGCAAGCAAGACCTCCCTGGAGGAAGACAAACCTCAAGATTTCAGCAAACACTGCCCCCTACACAAGAAACCACGTCCACGTGCTAAAATGCTGAGCTTTCAGAGAAAAGTCTCTAGAAGACCGTAAAGCTTTCCACAAAGAAAACAAGATATGTTTCAGATGCTGTTCGATGACCTCGCACTTTGCTAAGAACTGTGAAACTAGTGTGAAATGCAAGGAATGGGGTAGCGTGGAGCACAACACAGCCTTACACTCTGGAACGCCCTCAGGGGTATCATCGCAAGTAGAAGAGTGCTGCGAAAAGCCGATGGTCACTGACGTAGACACTCCAGTAATCACTTCCCAGTGTACAGAGATCTTTAAGGAACTTTTAACAGGAAGATCCTGTTTGAAGATCTGCCTTGTCAGAGTCTACCCAGCGAGCCACCACGATAAGGCAATCAAGGTGTATGCAATCTTGGATGATCAGAGCAACAGGTCTCTAGCCAAGTCCTTTCTCTTCGACACCTTCGACATTGCTGGCCCCGGTTCTCCTTACTCCTTGAAAACATGTGTGGGTACTGTCGAGATGGTGGGGAGAAAAGCAACTGGGTTAGAGGTAGAGTCTATAGAAGGTCAAACCTGCATAGCCTTGCCATCAATACTGGAGTGCAACCAGATTCCAGACAATAGGTCAGAGATACCTACGCCAGAGGTAGCAGCTCACCATCCTCATCTGAAGCGTATAGCCCATCTGATACCGGAACTGGATCAAGAAATTCCGATCATCTTACTCCTCGGAAGAGACATACTATGTGTCCATAAGGCTAGAGGACAGATTAACGGCCTACAGAACACCCTATATGCTCAGAGACTTGACCTGGGATGGGTCATTGTAGGAGACGTCTGTTTAGGTGGAGCACACAATCCGACCTCAGTCAGCAGTATGTTCTCTAATACTCTTGAAAATGGACGTCCGTCTCTCTTCCAGCCATGTAAGAGTAGCTTCCTGATAAAAGAGTTGCCACGCAATGCTCTTCTACCTTGTCTGTGTTAGGACCACCGCACTGCACTTGCTCACTGAGTTAGTGCTCATGTCCTGAGTAAGACAAACTGTGCTCTAAGATACCTGTGGAGCGGGCAGCAGCAGAGAAGATGCGTGCTTCAGACCAGCAGGACCTGAAGCACATGACTGCTGGGGGCATGGCCTAAACTCCAGAGAGCTAGGAGCTGAAGGAAAACTCCTAGCAGTGTAACTACGGGACAAAGTTACCAAGGGGCATAGACAGGGACGTAAACAGATCAGGCCTTGGTCAAAGCACGAGCTAGCACGACAATACCAAAGGATTAGACAGAACGGGTAGTCAGGACGTAGCCAAGAAGTCAGAAACCAGAGTAACAAATATACAGTACAGAATCAACAGGCACACTCACAACGGAGGACAGAACCGGGTCAGAACCATATAAGCAAGCTAGAAGACAACAAACAGGCACAAGCACACAGGGGTCAACACACTCAGCCAAAGGCAAAAGTATAACTGACGGGGATTGGAGTGTCCCAAGGCTATAAGAAGCTCTCCCTGAACCAAAGAGAGGCCACAATAATTAACCCCAGGTGTGCACGTCAAAGCCTGCACTGGGCTCAAGACATTAACCCCTGACGTGCAGGTCAAAACCTGCACTGGGATCATGACAGTACCCCCTCTCAACGGGGGGCCTCTGGACCCCCAGGCTTCCCCAGGTATTTGGCATGGAAAGCACGAACCAGGTGATCTGCATGTACAGAGTGAGCAGGGACCCATGAGCAATCCTCTGGTCCATATCCCTTCCAGTGGACCAGGTATTGCAAGGAATGGCGCACCCGCCGAGAGTCCACAATATGTCCGACCTCATACTCCAAATGACCCTCCACCAACACTGGAGGAACAACAGACTCGGAGTCCTCCTTGATAGACCCCATGGGTTTCAACAGAGATTTATGGAACACATTGGATATTTTTAAGGAGGCGGGGAGACGCAACCTATATGCCACTGGGTTGACTATCTCCATAATCTCATACGGACCAATGAACTTTGGTCCCAATTTAGCTGATGGTACCTTCAAGCTGATGTTATGTGTGGAAAGCCAAAACTTCTCCCCCACCTGAAACATGTGTCCTGGGGCTCTATTTTTGTCAGCAAAATATTTGTACCTCCCCTGGGCCTGAGAGATATTACGCTGGACTTCAGCCCAGAGGTTTTATAACCATTGAACGAACCCCTCTGCCCCTGAACAACCGGAATCCACCTGTGAAAACCCCAAAATGAGGAATAAACCCATAATTAATCAGGAATGGAGACAGGTTGGTGGACTGACTCACCCAGTTGTTAAAAGCGAATTCCTCCAACGGTAACGCATCACACCAATCCTCCTGTCTGGTGGAGGTCAGACACCTGAGAATTTGTTCCAGGGATTGATTGGTACGTTCCATCTGACCATTACTCTCCGAGTGATATGCCGACGAGAAGGAGAGTGAGATATCCAATTTCATACAGAATGCCCTCCAAAATTTGGCCACAAACTGCAGTCCTCTGTCAGACACCACATTCAGGGGTACCCCATGCAATCGGACCACATGCTACACAAGCAACCTTGACAATGTTTCTGCAGAGGGTAATGATGCCAAGGGAATGAAATGGGCCTGTTTTGAAAACCTATTCACCACCACCCAGATCACGGTATTGCCCCTGGAAGGTGGAAGACCGGTAATAAAATCCATGGAGAGATGAGTCCATGGCCTATCAGGAACCGGTAAAGGTATGAGTTCCACAGCCGGCCGGTTATGCGAGCTTTTGGAATAGGCACATACACCACAAGCAGAAATTAATTGCTTGACATCGGACCCCAGTGAAGGCCACCAAAAAACCCTGACTACTGCCTCTAGTGGCCATGATACCGGATGAGCACTCAGCCTAGACTCATGAAACTCCTACAGAAGTCTAGGCCGCAATAAATCCGGAACAAACAATTTATCCCCTGGCTTGGTTGCCGGAGCTAGGAACTGAGCCCTTAAAATTTCTTGTTCCAACTCTGATGAGACCCCCGCCAGTACCACCCCTCGGGGAAGAATGGAGGATGGCGACTCTGAGGGAGACACCGGGTCAAAACTTCTGGACAGGGCATCCGCTTTAACATTTTTGGACCCTGGTCGAAAAGAAAAGCAGAATTGAAATCGTGAAAAAAAGTGACCAACGGGCTTGTCAAGGAGTAAGCCTCTTAGCAGATTCAAGGTATGCCAAATTTGTGTGATCCATGATAACAGTGATAGGGTGAGCCGCCCCTTCCAAAAAGTGCCTCCATTCTTCGAATGCCAGCTTGACCACAAGGAGTTCTCTATTGCCTACATCATAGTTTCTCTCGCCTGAAGAGAAATTCTTGGAGAAGAAGGCACAGGGTTTGAGATTAGTAAGGGTGGCTGGACCCTGGGACAGTACAGCCCCAACCCCCACTTCAGAAGCATCCACCTCCACAATGAATGGTATGGAAGGGTCTGGTTGGACCAACACCGGGACGTACATGAAACATTTCTTAAGAGCTGAAAATGACTCCTTAGCCAGTACAGACCAATTTTTTACATCAGCCCCCTTCCGGTTAACATCCGTGAGTGGTTTAACCACTTGTGAGAAATCTTTAATGAATCTCCGGTAATAGTTTGCAAATCCTAAGAAGCGCTAGAGCCCCTTGAGATCTCGAGGCTGAACCCAGTCAGCGATCGCCAACACCTTCTTAGGATCCATACAAAAACCCTCACAGGACACAATCAGCCCCCAAAAAGACAGTTCCTGTACGAAAAATGAACACTTTTCCAATTTAACAAACAATTGGTTCTCCCTGAGTCTCTGGAGATCTCTCCCTAGGTGTTGCAAGTGAGACTGACTGTCCGGGGAATACACCAAAATGTCATCCAAATAAATGATAACAAAACGGCCTATCAGTAGTGTTGAGCGACTTTTGGTTTTTTAGGGTCGAGTTTCGTTTCATGAAACCCGACTTTTCCAAAAGTCGGGTCGAGCAAAATCGGCCGACTATAGGGAAAAGTCGGGGCCGTCCCGAAACACGAAACCCAATGTAAGTCAATGGAGAATTAAAGTCGGCAGTGAGAGGAGGACAGGAAACACACCAACAGTGCCCATTTGAATGCCAAAAGCATAAATTCTTGTTACTGAAGCTTGTCAACCTTAATTAACTTCATAATACTAGTTACGCACTGAAAAATGGGGGTTATTTGGCTACAGTTGTGGGGGGAGGGCTGGCTCCAGGTTTTTGTGGGCCCAAGGCCAAAGAGCGCCCCTTTAACACATACCACAACTCATGATGCTCCGATACGGCAGAGAAATAGCAGTATAGTACAATGAAAAATACTTCACTTCTTACATCTCATGACTGATATTCATTTTAAATTCTCCAATACCTCCAAAAACGGACAGTATATAACTCCATACAGTATTATGGCCAGCGCTTAGTGCGCTATACAGAGTAATGAGGCCCATATATTTCTCCATACGGAATCATTATTCCCATATAATGTTTCAAACCGTATATGATGAGCTCCACATAATGCTACAGTATATGTTGGTCCCAATGGATGAAGCTCCACTGTCTTATGGGCCCAAATAATGCTCCATATATAATGGGCCCCATTTCTACTGCTCTAGTGTATAATGGGCCCTGTAAATGCTGCTCCAGTGTCTGATGTCCACCTTTGGAATGCTCCAGTGTATGGTGGGCCCCATATATCATTCACCAGAGTATAGTGCTCCCCATAAATTGCTGTCCCAACATTGAAAACAATTACATAAGTCTCCTTGCTAGGGAATCCCTGCACTACTCTGAACTCCTTGTCGTCCCCATCTTCCATCTCACTGCACTTGGCTGTTTAGGTCCTCCCACCGGCAGAGACACTTTTGCGTACTATGCGGTGCCCTGTGCCAGTGCCATCGCCCATGAGTATGCCCCCCCCACCTGCTCAAGGAACCTGCACTTTCATCTGCACCTTCCTCTTTGTCACCGTGTAAGGTGGTATAGTATGTGGGAAGGGGAACCTGAGTTTCCTCTGGGTCAGATTCTGGCTGTGTAGAGTGCGAGGGGAATGTAGTGGTCTGGGTCAATGTACCAGCAGCATCATCCAGCAGTGGCTGAGCCTCAGTGCACTTGTGGCGTCCCCAAGAGTACGGTCGCCACTGTGGCATTGCCTTCCTCCTAGGGAGTGTGTTGTGAAGCTTGGGAGCAACGAAGGATCTCTCTAGCAGTGAAACCAACACACAACACATTTCCCACTCCAGGCCAGCAGGGAGACCTCTGAACCTGACTGCTGAGGAGCTGCTCTCTGTGGTCGGGAGGAGGTAAGTTAGGGCACTCTGTGCAGGGAAGGGGAAGTGTGTGGACGTGAGAAGGGGAGCTGGAGGATGAGCAGAGTTAAGGCTCACTCCTAGCTGGAGCGCATGGTCCGGATTCCGGTCTCCGAGTTTGTAGGGACACTGACGTTCCTGCAGCAGAAACCGAGGGAAGTAGCGCTATAAATGCTCTGTACCCAACTAAGGCTCGGAGGCCCCAGCATCGACGTGTGGGCGCCAGAAGGAAAAGGCTACTGCTGTCTGCCATACAAGTAAAGTCTGAGGAACATCTGTTAGACAGGAGGCGCTTCAGTGAACCACGGTCCTGTGAGTGCTTCCCCCACAAGCGCTAGAAAGGAGACGTTCAGGAAGGTACATGTTGGCGGAGTGTTGGAAGGGAACTTTCCATTCTGGTCCCGGAGGTTGGCTGAGGTCCTGACCCGGAGGACACAGCACGGAGGCAGGCATCTGTGTAACCTGCAGACTGTGAGTAAAGCTTTGGAACTGCACGCTCTGGTGTCCTACAGTTATTCCAGCACCGCTACATCTGGGTACCAGCACCTACACCGCCAGTGCCTTTCCCCCATCACTACATCTACACTTCCCTGGGACTCCAGCTCCACCTGTGGGGAGCTTCACCATCTTTGCTGCACAACACCATCAGTCCCAGAGGATCTGCATGCAGCGTCGGCCTAACATCTATGTTGCCGAACACCACAGGTGGTGTCAAGCTATCTATATAAACTATTTACCATTATACCACGCCATTTACATGGGCGCCCAGGGCCACCGTCCAGGTCACTGCTGCTGTGACACATCCCACTGACACCGGCCCGGTACCGAGTACCCCACAGCCCTGGGAGGGCGACCCATATGCCGACTGCTGATCGGGCGGCGTTATTCCCACGAACCTCCAAACAGCGTCCATGAAGGCAAAGTTTTTGGTTTCCGGGGGGCAGTATGATTGCAAAGCTGAACCTTAAAGGAATGTCCAAAAGGGCACCACCAGGAGTGGAGCCTGTGGCTTGATTGGATTCCACCCGGGAAACCACAACCATGCCACCTAAAGAAAAGATGCACACTTTGAAAGCTTTGTCGATTCTGTGTGTGGTGTGGTATGTGTGTTTGTAGTTGTGATAGCGATTTCTCAGCTTTATTCCGTTAACAACCGAGACTCCGGCATGCCCCCGCAGTACGCGTCAAGCTTACTAGAGGGATAAGCGAGACTCTGGCACGTGAGATCGAGCAATAACAGGTCTAGCATTCCCGTACATGTCCAGGGCTGCATGCACGCTACACTGAAAGGACCAGCTTTTGTCACTTACAGGTGCAGATAACCTGCTGAACTCCGTTAGTGATGGGGATCTGGGATTCAGATTATTCCCCGCGAACGATGATTTCCCAGTAAGTTCAGGTCAACCGTAATTCCGGAGTTAGTCCTAACCGTCATTCCTGAAAAAATTACATGTCAAAACCACAGGTGCTGTAGCTTGCTTAACAGCTCGGCAGCCATTCTCAGGCCCAGTATGGATTCAACAACATTGTACAAAGTTGATAAAGGGTGCAGTTTCACTGGATAACACGTATATATGTAGCCTAGTTTACACATTAAAAATATATGTCTATAGATCAGGAGGCAGACTCAGATGTTCTCAGGCCCAGCATGGATTTGACCAGATTGTACAAAGTTGAGAAAGGGTACTTTATCACTGGATAGCAGGTATATATAGCATAGTTTAAACATGTAAAATCTCCGTGTTCTCAGTATGGATTACACAGCAATCTAAAAAGTGGAAAAAAGGAAATGCATTTGAGGCGTACACAACTATATACTTTTGGTGTTATTTTTAAATCTTCATATATATTTCTGTCTCAGTAATACAGTCCAGCCTCTCCGCCAAAGGAAATGAGATGCATACAATTACTGACATAAAGGCTAGTGATGGCAGAAATCTAGGAATTACTATTCACGGGAAAAACTTCCGTCACAATTCTTATAGGCGATGCTGACCCTCAATTAATTTGTGTGTTGAGACAGTGAAAACATTTTTTTGTGAATAAAGTCTTGCTGTATCGCACTTCCGTTGATTCCATCACTGTTACTCATCTCAATCAAATTTTTTTCACAGGGAGCGATGTAAACATGGTGCTCACTGGCTATCATGATCTGTCACGTAACTTTGGAGTGCAAAAGACAGAAGCCACAGGCCGTAGGCGATTCTATTTGATTGGCATGAGAGGGCACATTTTAAAATGTGCGCCGGAATGTCACACGTTTGGGAGTAGGAAAACTGTGAAAGCTGATGATAAACCACCACTGCATGTCATTGTGAGTCGACGTCCATAAGAAATGGAAGCCATTGATCATCTGGAGCTAGAGCCCGGCCAGCAGGACAGGGCATAGCTACGTCTTAACCATCATCTATCAGTTCACCAAATTTGTAGTGGCAGTCCCAGGGAAGGATTTGACAGCCCAGACTACACAGCGGAGAAGCAGGGAGAGGTAAACATTGCAAATGCTGGGGCCCTGCCCAAGCAAGGGGGGCACACTCGTGGGCGTCGGTACTGGCACTGGGCCCCTCATAGTACGGCGGTGTGTCTGACGGCGGGTGTGCACCACCACCGTCAGAGACACTTGATTGCACTATGAGGGACCCTGTGCCAGTGCCCGCGCCCAAGAGTCGGCCTACCCACCTGTCCAGGGCAACGGCACACGCACGGTTTCGTGCGCTAGGTGGTGACCCCAGCCATGGGGGGGGCAGCCCAGTTAGGGCTGTTTACAACGTGGCATATGTTGATGTGGGACATTCAGCTGCTGCAAAAGGCGAAATAGCTCAAGTTCGCGGAATAGGAGGAGGACCAAAGCAAGCCATTTTTCTGGCATCCTATGTGTCATCAAGGGAAGGTGGGACAAAATCCTTGGAAACCCATGCATGGTTCATTTTAATGAAGGTTAGATCATCCACATTTTGGGTTGACAGACGGGTCCTTTTTTCTGTCATGATTGATCCAGCTGCACTGAAGACTCTTTCCGATAGCACACTTGCAGCTGGGCAAGCGAGCTCCTGTAAGGCATATTGGGCCAATTCAGGCCAGGTGTCCAGTTTAGCGGCCCAATAGTCAAAGGGGAATGACCTGTGCGGGAGAACATCGATATGGGAGGAAAAGTAGTTTGTAACCATAGTTGACAACTGCTGTCTCCTGTCACTTTCCATCAATGCAGTATTACCAGTTGTGTGAGCGGTACTTGAAAAATCAGTCCACAACATTGTCATGAAACCCCTGTCTCCAACGCCACTTCTACTGTGTGCACCACGAACACCTCTGCCAAGCTGCCCCCGGCCCGTACGGCTCGTGTGAGAACCATCACCGCTGCTGTGTGCTGGGAATGCCTCAACCAACCGGTTTACCAGAGTTGCTTGTTTATTAGCCAATATTAGGTCAAGGTTCTCCTGTGGCATGATGTTTTGTAATTTGCCTTTATAGCATGGATCCAGGATGCTGGCCAACCAGTAGTCATCATCGTTCATCATTTTGGCAATGCGGGGGTCCCTTTTTAGGATCTGCAAGGCATAATCTGACATGTGGGCCAATGTTCCCGGTGTCAATGATGCACTGCGAGTGCTGGTTGGAGGAGCACTTTCTGGCAAATCCACATCCCTCCAGTCACGCACAAACCCTGTACCAGACCTTGCCACGCCAACATTTTCACTTACCCCACGAGATGCATCCTCCTCCCCTAAGTAATCATCCCCATCATCATCCTCCTCCTCCTCTTCCTCCACCTCATCTAGGAGAGGTCCCTGAGCAGACAATGGCTGAATGTCATCAAGGATTCCCTCCTCCTCTTCCTCCTCGTGTCACGATCTGGTTCAGGTTGGAGCTAGTGTTATTGTAACCACTAGAGGGAGCAAGGCAGGAAGCGTAGTCAGGTGAAGCCGAAAGTCAGTACACTGGATAAGCAATACTTTAGCAATGGAGCAGGCGGATAACGAAGTCAGCGGAAAAGCCAGAAGTCGGTACACGGAATCAGCGATACTTAGCAGATGGAGCAGGCGGATAACGAAGTCAGAGGAAAAGCCAGAAGTCGGTACACGGAATCAGCGATACTTAGCAGATGGAGCAGCAGCAGCAGCAGCAGGAGAAGGAGCTTGACTACAGGCTGGGAGCACAATAATCACGCAATGAGGAAGTGTACTGGCTGAGGTTATATAGGGTGGGCAATTAGCAATCAATGGGCCAATTAGGAGAGCACAGGGTGGAGCTGATCAAGAACAAGAATCACTGGCATCTGGTTTCGCATGGAATCTTCCAAGCAGCCGCATAGCTCAGATGGCTGAGCTGCTGGACAGCAGACAAGAGATTCCAGGTTCGATTCCTGACAGTACTCCCCTCCTTCCAGGATGGCCTCTGGACATCTCAGGGGCTGGTCTATCTGGATACCTCTGATGGAAGATTCTTGTTAGCCTAGAAGCATGAACATTTTCCTCCGGTTCCCATGAGTTTTCTTCTGGTCCGTAACCCTTCCATTGCACAAGATACTGCAGGTTACCTCTGATTCTCCTAGAGTCCAGAATCTTCTCCACAATAAATTCTTCCTCGCCATGGACCCTTTCAGGTGGAGGAGGAGGCTGAGTTCTTCCTGGAAATGGATTTTCACAGAATGGTTTGAGCAGAGATACATGAAACACTGGATGAATCTTAAGACTGCTGGGAAGTTCCAACCGGAAAGCAACTTTGTTAATTTGTGCAGCAATTTGGAAGGGTCCTATGAATTTTTGTCCCAATTTAGAAGATGGCACGTGTGTTTTTAGGTTTTTAGTGGATAACCAAACCTTGTCCCCCACGTGCAGATTAGGAGGTTCTCTACGGTGTTTATTTGCTGCTTTTTTATAGTCTTCTTGGGCCTTTTGCAATATCTCAATTAATTTTTCCTGGGATTCCTTTAATCTGTTGAGTCGGTCAGCAACAGCAGGGGTAGAAGTTTCAAAAGGAAGATTAGGAATACATACTGGATGCAAGCCATAGTTAGCATAAAAAGGACTTTGGGCTGTAGAGCTGTGTTTAGCGTTGTTATAGGCAAATTCCGCTGTTGGTAAATAGTCCACCCAATCATCTTGAAGATATGAAATGAAGCAACGGAGGTATTGCTCGAGAGTCTGGTTTGTCCTCTCCGTCTGGCCATTTGATTGCGGATGAAAAGACGTAGAAAGATTCACAGTGACTCCCAGGGCTGTACAGAAGCTTTTCCAGAATTTCGATGTGAACTGCACCCCTCTGTCGGAGACTACATTATCAGGAGTCCCATGCAGCTTAAAAACCTCTTTGATCATTAACTCAGCAGTTTGTTCCGCAGTAGGAATTCTTTTAGTTGGGATGAAATGGGCCATCTTTGTGAGTCGGTCTACCACAACGAGAATCACAGTCATCTTTTTAGATGGAGGTAGATCCACGATGAAATCCATTGAGATTGATCCCCAAGGTCTGGATGGAACTGGAAGAGGTTGTAGAAGTCCTAAAGGAGAGGAACGTGGTGTCTTGTTACGTGCACATGTTACACAGGAGGACACATATTTTTTCACATCCCTTCTACAATTAGGCCACCAAAAGGAACGAAGTAGTAGTTCTTGGGTTTTCATGACTCCGGGGTGTCCTGCAAGTTTAGAATAATGGACTAATTTGAGGACTTCGAGTCTCACCGATTCTGGGATATAAACCCTGTGGTTCAGCATCCAAAATCCCTTCTTGAAAAAAAGATTGACATCTTTAGGAGGATGGTTAAAAAAAGGGTCGTTGTGGTAGCCATTTTTAATCTGAGCAAAAAAAACTTTAGAGTCCAATATTCCCAAAAAATTTTTGGGGCCCAGAATAGTACTGTCAGTATTAGAACTCTCCTGAGGTTCAGAACAAATCCTGGACAGGGCGTCAGCTTTGCCATTTCTTGAACCAGGCCGATAGGAAATTACAAAATTAAATCTTGAGAAAAACAAGGCCCACCGTGTCTGTCTTGCAGACAGTCTTCTTGCTGTGCGTAAAAACTCTAGATTTTTGTGGTCAGTGAGGACGGTCACCGGATGATTGGCACCTTCTAGGAGATGTCTCCACTGGGAGAAGGCGACTTTTATGGCTAAAAGTTCTTTATTTCCAATGTCGTAGTTCTTTTCCGCCGGTGACATGGTATGAGAAAGAAATGCGCATGGATGAAGCTGCATCTTATCTCCAACTCGCTGAGACAGAATGGCTCCCACTGCAGAATCCGAGGCATCCACTTCAACAACAAATGGCAGTTCCGGATTTGGATGGACTAGCAGTGGTGCGGAAGTAAAAAGATTTTTTAATTTGTCAAAAGCCTCCTGTGCCTCTATAGACCAAAAAAAAACTTGGGTTTTCTTGGTTAGCAAGGTGATTGGCAGAATAATTTTTGAAAAATTTTTAATGAATCTTCTGTAGAAGTTGGCGAAGCCAATGAAGCGCTGAACGTCTTTCAAATTCTTTGGGGGTGGCCAATCCACCACTGCATTGATCTTACCAGGATCCATACTCAGACCTTCTGGGGAGATGACATATCCTATAAATTGGATCGTGGGTTGTTCGAATTCACATTTCTCAAGTTTTATGTAGAGATGATTCTCCTGTAGACGTTCCAAGACTAACTGGACTTGCCTGCGATGCTCCTCCAAGGTATCTGAAAATATAAGAATGTCATCGAGGTAAACAACAACAAATTGATCCAAAAAATCTCGAAACACATCATTTATGAAGTGCTGAAAGGTGGCTGGGGCGTTGCTAAGGCCAAAAGGCATCACTAGGTATTCAAAATGTCCGTATCTTGTTCTGAAGGCGGTCTTCCACTCATCTCCAGGGCGAATCCGTATGAGGTTGTAGGCCCCTCTCAGGTCCAGTTTAGTAAAAATTTTAGCAGAGCGGAGTCTTTCTAATAACTCTGGAATTAACGGAAGTGGGTAGCGATTTTTTACGGTAATTTTATTAATTTCCCTGTAATCGATACATGGCCGCAGAGTTGAGTCTTTCTTTTCAACAAAGAATAAGGGTGCCCCAGCTGGAGATGTAGAAGGTCGGATGAAGCCTTTCTCTAAGTTTTCATCCAGATACTCTCTCAGTACCTTCAGTTCTGGTTCAGAGAGATTGTAAATTCGCCCGAATGGAATAGTTGTTCCAGGAAGCAGCTCGATGGGGCAGTCATACGGACGATGAGGAGGCAATTGATCAGCTTTTTTCTTGCTGCAGACATCAGAAAATTGTTGGTATTGTGGTGGTAGTTTATCTTCCTTCGTATGAGAAATCTCAGATACTTGGATTTGTTTAGGAACAGGTGGATCACTATGGCAATTGTTCTTACAGTATTCTGAAGGGAAGGTAATGGTCCTTGAAGCCCAGTTGATAGAGGGGTTATGAGTTGAGAACCAGGGAACTCCTAGGATAACGGGAAATTTTGGAGAGGAAATCAGATGGAAACTGACAGTTTCGTGATGATCAGGTTCCATACGAATCTCAAGTTCAATCGTCTCATGGGTAACAGGTCCAGAAGATAAGGGTGATCCGTCCACCGTTTCCATTTCGATTGGTATGGATTTAGTTCTGCTTGAAATATTATTATCCAATGTGAATTTTAAGTCCATAAAATTCCCTCCTGCTCCAGAATCTAACAAGGCTGAACATCGTACTGTTTGGTTGCCCATTATGACCTGAATGGGAATGACAAAATGAGATGATGATGCACACATCTTGTTTTTCTCCTGCGTTACTGATGAAATCTTCTGCATACTAGGATATGGCTGTTGGGAGAGGTCTGTATCGCTTGCAGTCATGTCGCTTATGAAGGCTATAGTCCTTTTATTAGGACAATTGATGGCGAAATGACCTGAGCCCCCACAATAGAGACACAAATTTTCAGCCTGTCGCCTCTGCTTTTCTTGTGCTGAGAGCGGTTTTCGAATAACATCGATTTGCATCGGTTCAGACACACTTTGCGTCTTTTGTTCATGGTTAGACGAAGAGAAAGAAAAGGCAGGGTTATTTTCCAGCACTCGAAGTCTCTCCTTTCTCCGCTCGGTGAGCCTCTGGTCTATTCGAACACATAGGTGAATAAAGTCTTCCAACTGATCGGGGGTTTCGCCCCTGGCAAGCTCATCCTTTACTGACTCTGATAATCCTCGTCGAAACTGACTTCTCTGGGCCGCTGAGTTCCATGTGGTGTCGGCCACCCAACGACGGAACTCTGATGTATATTCAGCGACCGAGCGTCGTCCTTGGCGTAAATTATGCAATTTGGTTTCTGCTGTGGCACAACGGTTTGGATCATCAAAAACTTGATTCATAGCTGTGATGAAGGAATCTAAGTTATTAAGGATGTCATAGTTCTTTTCCACATATGGTGAGGCCCATGCAAGAGCTTCATCAGTCAGGAGATTAATCAGAAAAAATACTTTCTTCCTATCGCTGGTAAATGGAGCAGGTTGCATTTGGAAGTATATCCGGAATTGGTTGAGGAATCCTCGGTACTGCTGACGATCCCCACTGAATTTTGCAGGCAGCGGCATTCGTGCGTTTGATTCTGGGCTTGAATTGCGCATGTCAAGAAGTTGCCTTTGTAGTTCAATTATTTCCTTTTGTTGGCCTGATACTACTGTTTGTAGTTTAGAATATTTTTCTTGGTAAGTGGTACAAAAACTTTGAAGTTCAGAAACTTGTTTGGTCAGGGTGGCTACAACGGACTCCATTTTGGCGCGTGATTATTCTGTCACGATCTGGTTCAGGTTGGAGCTAGTGTTATTGCAACCACTAGAGGGAGCAAGGCAGGAAGCGTAGTCAGGTGAAGCCGAAAGTCAGTACACTGGATAAGCAATACTTTAGCAATGGAGCAGGCAGATAACGAAGTCAGAGGAAAAGCCAGAAGTCGGTACACGGAATCAGCGATACTTAGCAGATGGAGCAGGCGGATAACGAAGTCAGCGGAAAAGCCAGAAGTCGGTACACGGAATCAGCGATACTTAGCAGATGGAGCAGGCGGATAACGAAGTCAGCGGAAAAGCCAGAAGTCGGT
Organism: Dendrobates tinctorius; assembly: GCF_039654945.1. Classification (NCBI taxonomy): domain Eukaryota; kingdom Metazoa; phylum Chordata; class Amphibia; order Anura; family Dendrobatidae; genus Dendrobates; species Dendrobates tinctorius. The sequence continues at coordinate 37,161,072 of NW_027361829.1, forward strand.
ACACGGAATCAGCGATACTTAGCAGATGGAGCAGCAGCAGCAGGAGAAGGAGCTTGACTACAGGATGGGAGCACAATAATCACGCAATGAGGAAGTGTACTGGCTGAGGTTATATAGGGTGGGCAATTAGCAATCAATGGGCCAATTAGGAGAGCACAGGGTGGAGCTGATCAAGAACAAGAATCACTGGTATCTGGTTTCGCATGGAATCTTCCAAGCAGCCGCATAGCTCAGATGGCTGAGCTGCTGGCCAGCAGACAAGAGATTCCAGGTTCGATTCCTGACACCTCGTCAACATTGGCTGCAGACGACTGCTCCTTAAGGTGCGTCAAAGTTTACATGAGCAGACGCATAAGTGGGATGCTCATGCTTAGGATGGCGTCATCTGCACTTATCAGCCGTGTGCATTCCTCAAAACACTGAAGGACTTTACAGAGGTCTTTCAGGTTCGACCACTGCACACCTGTCAACTCCATGTCTGCTCTCAAAGTGCCTGGCCGTGTATCCTCCCACAAATGCATTATGGCCTGCCTCTGTTCGCACAGCCACTCAACCATGTGCAGGGTGGAGTTCCACCTTGTTGCAATGTCGATAATGAGGCGATGGTTGGGAAGGTGGAGCAATCGCTGCAGCTTCTGCATACGAATGGAGTGTACAGGCGACCGGCGGATGTGCGTGCACAGTCTTCGCACCTTCTGGAGCAGGGCTGTTAACTCCGGATAATTGTTGAGGAAGCACTGCACCACCAGGTTCAAGGTGTGATCCAAGCAAGGTATGTGGCTGAGTTTTGAAAGGGCTATGGCTGCCACAAAATTATCACTAACTACCTTGCCTGCCTCAAGATGTATACTGCCCAGCCATGACTCAGTTTGTCGCTGAAAGTACTCGGCCAGCACCTCCACGGTGTGTCTGTCGCCCAAACACATCATCTGCAACACAGGCTGCTGACGCTTTCCACTAGCTGCTCAATAGGGGGACACCTCGTGTGCAACAGTGGCAGCTGCAGCTGGAGTGCTCGTACGACTGCACTCTGTGGACGAGCTTTCGCTTCTGGAGGAGGAGGAGGAGGAGGAGGGTTGAATGCCTACAGCCAACTGTTTCCTATACCATGGGCTAGGTAGCACTGTCCCACCACCGCTGTCCCCTGTGGACCCTGCATCCACCACATTAACCCAGTGCGCAGTGATGGACACGTAACGGCCCTGGCCATGCCGACTGGACCATGCATCTGTTGTGAGGTGCACCTTTCCACTCACTGACTGCTTGAGTGCATGGACAATGCGGTCTTTCACATGATGCTGGAGGGCTGGGATGGCTTTGCGAGAGAAGGAGTGGCGACTGGGTAGGTCATAGCGTGGTAATGCATAGGTCATGAGTTCGCGGAAAGCTGCGCTTTCCACCAACCGATAGGGCATCATCTCTAACGAGATTAGTTTGGCAATGTGGGCGTTCAAACCCAGTGTACGTGGATGAGAGACTGAGTACTTTCTTGACCTACTCATAGTCTCTGGGAGGGTGAGCTGGACTTGAGAGCTGCATATGGTGGAACTAGCGGTGGACAGGGCGGACTGAGAGAGGGTTGATGATGGTGATGGAGTTGGTGTTCTTTCTGATGGCCTAGATTCAGTCTTTCGTTGATATAACTGTGGGATTCCCTGACTGCTTTGGCCTTGCAACGACACATCAACATTTGCTGCAGTGCTAACCGGTGGGCTTACAGTGGGGGAAACAATGTAGCGTTGCTGACTACCTTCTTTGTGATCAGTTGCACATGTGGTACTTGAGGTTTGGTGATGTGTCCACGCTTGCAAGTGCATGCTGGTTAAATGTCTAAGCATGCAACTGGTATTCAAATTTTTCAGATTTTTCCCTCGGCTAAAGGTCTTTGCGCACTTCTTACAGATAACCTTGGCCTAATCATGAGGATTTTGTTCAAAAAAGTGCCACACTGCACTTTTCCTACTTTGGAAGACATTTTGCAGCCTAGCACGCTGTGATATTTTGACCGTCTGGACAAGCTGTCCAGCAACTCTTTTGATTTTTGGAACCTGTCTTTGGAGTGCTCCGGGCCTGCCAGATAACAGCTGTTGTGATGTCGATGTCTGCTGTGGATGCTCCTCCTCCTCATCTGAGCTATTGGAAGCAGCACCCTCTTCCCCAATGGATGCCAATCTGGGTCAACAACTGGGTCATCCATCACCTCCTCTTCAATGTCATGTGCACCTTCCTCTGTGTCACCGTGTATGGTGGTATAGTATGCGGGAAGGGGCACCTGAGTCTCATCAGGGTCAGAATCTGGCTCATTACACTGCGAGGACAATGTAGTGCTCTGAGTGAATGTACCAGCAGAATCATCTATCAGTGGCTGTGCATCAGTGCACTCCATGTCAGATTCATCTTGGCCTGGGTAATTCACCATTTCACTTGATAACCCAGGCATGGTATGTGAAAACAGCTCCATGGAGTAATCAGTTGTATGGCCTGCGTCATTCTTCAATCTTGGTTGGGGTGAAGGACACAAGGAAAGGTGTGGTTCATGAACATGTGCCTCCAATGATGACTCAGTGCTTTTATTTTTTACAACTTCAGAAGAGGAGGCGATAGAGCTGGAGGCTGAGTCCGCAATGTAAGCCAAAACTTTTTCCTGAAGCTCTGGCTTTAAAAGCGATTTGCCAGCTCCTAGAAAACTAAGCCTTCGAGGCCTTGTGGAGCCAGACGATGACGCAGGCTAAACACCTCCTGCATTCGGTCCTATGTTGCTTTTGCCATTACCATCAGATCCACCACCAACACCATCATTACCAGCTGGCAACCCCCGCCCAATTCCACGGCCTCTTCCACCAGCCTTCCTCATTTTTGGTAAAAATGTACACAAAATCCCACAAACTATATAGTAATGTAAAACAAGGTACAAGGTGTACTGTATATAGGACAGGGGAGATGTAGAATTTCTAAGCACACTTGTGGACACTGTTGGATTGTGTGAGGCCCAGTGAATATCACACCGCTATGTCACAGTCTCAATGTCGCAGGTGTGAAAAATGTCACTATAGGACAGGGGAGATGTAGAATTTCTGAACACACTTGTGGACACTGTTGGATTGTGTGAGGCCCAGTGAATATCACACCGCTATGTCACAGGCTCAATGTCGCAGGTGTGAAAAATGTCACTATAGGACAGGGAAGTTGTAGAATTTCTGAACACACTTGTGGACACTGTTGGATTGCGTGAGGCCCAGTGAATATCACACCGCTATGTCACAGGCTCAATGTTGCAGGTGTGAAAATGTCACTATAGGACAGGGGAGATGTAGAATTTCTGAACACACTTGTGGATACTGTTGGATTGTGTGAGGCCCAGTGAATATCACACCGCTATGTCACAGTCTCAATGTCACAGGTGTGAAAAATGTCACTATAGGACAGGGGAGATGTAGAATTTCTGAACACACTTGTGGACACTGTTGGATTGTGTGAGGCCCAGTGAATATCACACCGCTATGTCACAGGCTCAATGTCGTAGCTGTGAAAAATGTCACTATAGGACAGGGGAGATGTAGAATTTCTGAACACACTTGTGGACACTGTTGGATTGTGTGAGGCCCAGTGAATATCACACCGCTATGCCACAGTTTCAATGTCGCAGGTGTGAAAAATGTCACTATAGGACAGGGGAGATGTAGAATTTCTGAGCACACTTGTGGACACTGTTGGATTGTGTGAAGCCCAGTGAATATCACAACGCTATGTCACAGGCTCAATGTCGCTGGTGTGAAAAATGTCACTATAGGACAGGGGAGATGTAGAATTTCTGAACACACTTGTGGACACTGTTGGATTGTGTGAGGCCCAGTGAATATCACACCGCTATGTCACAGTCTCAATGTCGCAGGTGTGAAAAATGTCACTATAGGACAGGGGAGATGTAGAATTTCTGAACACACTTGTGGACACTGTTGGATTGTGTGAGGCCCAGTGAATATCACACCGCTATGTCACAGGCTCAATGTCGTAGGTGTGAAAAATGTCACTATAGGACAGGGGAGATGTAGAATTTCTGAACACACTTGTGGCACTGTTGAATTGTGTGAGGTCCACTGAATATCACACCGCTATGTCACAGGCTCAATGTCGTAGGTGTGAAAAATGGCACTATAGGACAGGGGAGATGTAGAATTTCTGAACACACTTGTGGACACTGTTGGATTGTCTGAGGCCCAGTGAATATCACACCGCTATGTCACAGGCAGAAATTGGCTAGTGTATGACAAACTACAAGGTGTATATAGAATTGGGCAGAATAGGAATCTCCCTAGAGTGTAGGTCTGTAAGAACGGAACAAGTCCTCGACTTATCCTTACAGAGTCATTGGAGAAGGGTCATATTAGACCATCCTCGTCACCTTTAGGTGCTGGGGGTTTTTTTGTAGCCAAGAAAGATGGTTCATTAAGACCGTTTATTGATTATCGTTCCCTTAACAAGATGACGGTTAAATATCAGTACCCATTACCTCTGATGTCTGATTTATTCTCCAGAGTTAAGAGTGCCTGCTGGTTTACTAAGCTTGACCTCAGGGGCATATAATCTTATTCGCATCAAGCATGGGGATGAATGGAAGATGGCGTTTAATACTCCGGAGGGACATTTTGAGTACCTGGTGATGCCTTTTGGGCTCACTAATGCCCCTTCTGTCTTCCAGTCCTTTATGAATGATATTTTCCGTGACTTTGTGGATAAGTTTATGATCATCTATCTGGATGATATTTTGATCTTTTCTAGAGATTGGGATTCTCATGTGGAACACGTCCGGACTGTGTTCCGGATTTTGAGGGAGAATTCCCTGTTTGATAAGGGATCGAAATGCCTCTTTGGTGTACAGAGGATTTCATTTTGGGGATTTATCTTGTCTCCATCGACTATTTAAATGGACCCGGCCAAGGTACAGGCCATTTATGATTGGGTTCAGCCTACTTCTTTGAAGGCCCTCCAGAAGTTTTTGGGTTTTGCTAATTTCTGTCGTAAATTTATAGGTAATTTTTCTGGTATTGTCAAACCACTGACTGATCTGACCAAGAAGGGAGCTGATGTGCTGAATTGGTCTCCTGAGGCTATCTCAGCATTTCAGGAGCTTAAGCAGAGATTTACTTCAGCTCCAGTTTTACGGCAACCTGATGTCTCACTCCCATTTCAGGTGGAGGTAGATGCTTCTGAGATTGGTGCAGGAGCTGTTTTGTCCCAAAAAGACCCTGTAACTTCTAAGATGAATCCCTGTGCCTTCTTTTCTCGGAAGTTCGCCCCATCTGAACGCAACTATGACGTGGGGAATTGGGAATTGTTGGCCATGAAGTGGGCATTTGAGGAATGGAGACATTGGTTGGAGGAAGCTAGACATCAAGTTGTGGTCCTCACCGATCACAAGAATTTGATTTATTTGGAGTCGGCCAAACGGTTGAATCCTAGACAGGCTAGATGGGCCTTGTTTTTCACGCGTTTTAATTTTGTGGTCTCTTTTCTTCCGGGCACTAAGAATGTTAAGGCAGATGCCCTTTCTATGAGTTTCTTTGCTGATTCTCTTAGTGTGACAGAGTCTACTACCATCCTATGTGAGGGGGTAGTTCTTTCTGCCATTTCGCATGATTTGAGATGCGCCCTGGAGGAATTTCAGGAGGATAAACCTGAGCGTTGCCCTATGGGAAAATTGTATGTTCCTGACCAGTGGAGAAAGAGAGTGATGTCTGAAATTCATTGCTCTGCATTGGTTGGTCATCCAGGTATTTTTGGTACCAGAGATTTGGTGAGTCGGTCTTTTTGGTGGCCTGCCTTATCTCGTGACGTCAGAAATTTTGTACAGTCCTGTGGGACTTGTTCTCGGTCTAAACCCTGTTCTCATTCAAGTGGGTTGCTGATGCCCTTGCCGGTGCCCAAGATGCCTTGGTCCCATATCTCAATGGATTTTATTTCTGATCTTCATGTCTCTCAGAGAATGACTGTTATCTGGGTGATTTGTGATAGATTTTCAAAGATGGTCCATCTTGTACCACTCCCAAAGTTGCCATCTTCCGTTGAGTTGGTGCCCTTGTTTTTACAACAGGTGGTTCGGTTACATGGGATTTCTGAGAACATTGTGTCCGACAGAGGAGTCCAGTTTGTTTCCAGATTCTGGAAAGCCTTTTGTTCCAATCTGGGAATTCAGTTATCCTTCTCCTCTGCGTTTCATTCCCAGACCAATGGACAGACTGAGAGAACAAACCAGACCTTGGAGTCTTATTTGAGATGTTTTATATCTGCTGATCAGGATGATCGGGTCTCATTTTTGCCCTTGGCCGAATTCGCACTGAACAATAGAGCTAGTTCTGCCACTTTGATTTCACCCTTTTTCTGTAATTTTGGGTTTCATCCTCGATTCTCTTCAGGGCAAGTGGAATCTTCGTCCTGCCAGGTGTGGACACTGTGGTTAAGAGAATGCAGCAGATATGGGACCAAGTGGTGGATAAGTTATCACTCTCTCAGGAAAAGGCCCAGCAATTTTCCAACCAGCATAGGACCATTGGTCCCCGGTTTAAAGTGGGTGATATGGTTTGGTTGTCATCTAAGAATATTCCTATGAAGGTTGCAGCTCCTAAATTTAAGCCAAGATTTATTTGTCCTTATAAGATTTTGGAAATTCTTAATCCTGTTTCGTTTCGATTGGTTCTTCCAGTTACGTTCAAGATCCATAACATATTTCACAAATCTCTGTTGAAGAGGTTTGTTGAGCCAGTGGTTCCTATGGAAGCACCTCCTGACCCTGTGTTGGTTGAAGGCAATGTGGAATATGAGGTAGAGAAAATATTGGATTCTCGTTTGGTTAGACGGAGACTCCAGTTTTTGCTCAAATGGGAGGGTTATGGTCAGGAGCATAATTCTTGGGTCTCTGCCTCAGATATTCATGCCAATAGATTGGTTCGTGCTTTTCACCAGGCCCATCTTGATAGGCCTGGTGGCGTGGATGAGGGTTCGGTGACCCCTCCTCAAGGGGAGGGTACTGTTGTGAGTTCATTCTCTGGTTCACCAGTTGTGAGTTCTCCTTCCAGACTCTCTCTGGTGGTAACAGGAGGTTGTGAGGCTTATTTGATCGGTGGAGATCTGCCACCTGAGAATGAGGATGACGATTGGACCTCAGGAGTCTCAGATTGGATTTAAGACAGCCGACACCCTATTCAGTTGCTGGTGATTCCTTCTGGCTTGTAAGCTCTTGGTTTTCAGCTCTGTTCCAGTCATCTAAAGCTAAGTTTTTCTGCTAATGTTCACACTTGATTTTGTGTGGTCAGCTGGCCCCGGCTGGGGGCTGTGCTGAATTTCCACTCTTATTTATCAGTATTTTGCCAATTTGGTTTTTGTCCCTTACTAGTTTGGTCTCTTTTTGCTCTGTCTCAGAATATTTCAGAGTGCTGATATAGTGAGAGAAGTCAAGTGACTTCAGGGTTAATTTTGCTATCGGAAGTGTTGGACATTATTTTTGTAGTGTTTTTTGCAGGTTGCAGACAGTGTCTTTCCTTTCCTTTCCTTTCTAGTTAGTTTGGGCCCCATTGTTTGCTCAGCCTATTTTCCTGCCTGTGTTTGTGCCTTCATCTTGTTTCATCTTCAATACATGTGTGGGGGCTATCTATTCCTTTGGGGTCTGCTCTGGGGCAGTTAATTTTCCCCTTTTCATGCTTCAGGCTTATTTAGTCCTCCGGCGGTGACGAAGCGTCTAGGAACATCGTAGGTACGCTCCACGGCTGCTGCTAGTTGTGTGGTAAGATCAGGAATCTGCAATCTGCATAGTTACCAACCTCTCTGGTTTTCTGTGACTTAGCTTGTTTTGCTTATTTCTCTTCGGTGACCCATTCATAACAGGCCCCATTTTTAATTAACCCAGGCATGGTATGTGAATAGAGATCCATGGAGTAATCTGAAGTGTGTGCTGCCGCATCCTTCACTTTTGGCGTTGGTGAAGGACACAAGGAAAGTGGTTGCTTCTGACCAGAAGCCCGCACTTACGACTCAGTGCTTGCATTTTTTTTAAACTTCAGAAGAGGAGGCGATAGAGCTGGAGGCTGTTTCAGCAACGTAAGCCAAAAACAGTTCCTGATGCTCTGACTTTAAAAGCAGTCTTCCTACTCCCAGAAAACGGAGCCTTACAGGCCTTCCAGAGCTACACCATGACACAGGCTCAACACCTACTGCCTTAGCTGCTATTGTGCTTTTGGCACTACCAGCAGATGCACCACCACAACCATCAGTACCAGGTGGCCCACCACACCCATGTCCGCGTCCTCTTCTACCATACTTCCTCATGTTTTAGAAAATTGACCCAAAATACCAGCAGATATATGGTACTGTATCAGAAGCGTACAGCTCTATAAAGTCTAGGGATAACAGTAAATCTCCATATTTATTTCATGAATCATACACAGACGCTCACAGGCTCAGTATGGATTACCCAATAAAATAAAAAGGTGAAAAAGGGTACAGTATCACCAGACACAAGGTATATATAGTATAGTGTAAACATTCTGAATCTCCGTATACATTTCAGGAGGCAGACCCAAACACTCTCAGGCCCAGTATGGATTACAGAATATGAAAAGCTGTAAATGGGTAATGTAACACAAGCGTACAGCTGTATACAGAGTTGGCCAAATTTGAAATCTCAGTATATATTTCCGGAGTCACCCTCAGACACTCACTCAGTCTGGGTTTGACCATAATAAAAAATATTGTAAGAAAGGTACTGGATAACAAGATAGCAGGTATATATATATTATAGGGTACAATTGACTTCTCTGTATACATAGTCCCATAGTCAGTCTCAGACGCTTACTCAGTATGGATTTGACCGTAATACTAAATGTCGAACAAAGGTACTGTATAAAAAGATACAATCTGCATCGAGTATAGGGTAAAAATTGGTATCTCCGATTCACAGTATATATATAGAAGGCGTAAACCACACACGCTCACTCACAATCGATGATACCGGAATACAAAATTTTGAACAAAGGTACTGTATTAGCACATACCAGGTGTATCAAGTCTAGGGGTGATTTTAAATTTCCGTCTATACTTCCAGAGTCAGACATAGACACTCACAGGCTCAGTATGTATTACACCAGAATTTAACAAGTAGAAAAAGGGAAAGGTAGTCGAAGTGTACAACAGTATACAGTGTTGTGGTACTTTTAAATCTTCGCATATATTTCAATCTCAGTAAGCCAGTCCAGACTCTCTGCTACTGGAAACTACATGGATAAAAGTACAGACGGAAAGTCAAGTGTTAGAAGATATTTGGGAATTACTCATCGTGGGAAAACCTCCCAGTACATGTTGCAGAGGCGATGCAGACCATTGATTACTGTGTCTGTGGAGACAGCGAAAATGGTTCTTTGTGAAGAATGGATTGCTTAATTGCAGTGGCGTGGATCACATCACCGTTACTCGTCTCCTTCAAACTGTGATCACAGGGAGAGATGTAGACATGGTCCTCACTGCCTATCATGATGTGTCTGGTCATTTTGGAGTGCAAAAGACAGAAGCTACAGACCGTAGATGATTCTATTGGATTGGCGTGAGAGGAGACATTGAAAAATGGTGGCAGGAATGTCAGACATCTGTGACTATCACAACTGTGAAAGGTGATCATAAAGCACCACTGCATCCGCTTGTAAGTTGACGTCCATTAGAAATGGTAGCCATTGATCATCTGAAGGTAGAGGCCAGCAGGAAAGGCCATAGCTACATCTTACCCATCATCGATCAATACACCAATTTTCTAGTGGCCGTCCCTGTGAAGGATTTAACTGCCCAGACTACACAGCGGTGGGGCAGGGAGAGGTAAGTATTGCAACTTGCAAGTGCTGTGGCCATGACCAAGTAGGGGGGCACACTCGTGGTCCATGGTACTGGCACAGGGCCCCTCATAGTACGCTGTGTCTGATGGCGAGTGAGCCCCCAACCGTCAGAGACACTGTATTGTACTATGAGGGGCCCTGTGCCAGTGCCGTCGGCCATCTGTGGGCCAATCCACCTGTTCAGAGCAACTGCACTTGCCCGGGTGCGCCAGGTGTTGACCCAAGCCATTGGGGGGTGGGCAGCCCAGTTAGGGAGGTTTAAAAAATGGCATATGTTGATGTGTTGGCTGGACGTTCAGCTGCTGCAAAGGGCGGAATTGGGCAGGTCCGAGGAAGAAGAGGACAAAAGCTAGGCAGTTTTTTGGCAACCTATGTGTCATCAGGGGAAGGTGGGACAAAATCCTTTGAAACCCATGCATGGTTCATTTTAATGAAGGTTAGATCATCAACATTTTGGGTAGACAGACGGGTCCTTTTTTCTGTCAGGATTGATCCAGCAGCACTGAAGACTCTTTCAAATAACACACTAGCAGTAGGGCAAGCGAGCTCCTGTAAGGCATAGTGTGCCAATTCAGGCCAGGTGTCCAGTTTAGAAGTCCAATAGTCAAAGGGGAATGACCTGTGAGGAAGACCATCGATATGGGAGGAGAAGTAGTTTTTTTAACTATAGTTGACAACTGCTGTCTCCTGGCACTTTTAATCGATGCATTATTACCAGTTGTGTGAGCGGTACTTGAAAAATCAGTCCACAACATTGTCATGAAACCCGTCTCCAACGCCACTTCGGCTGTGTGCAACACGAACACCTCTTCCATTGTGCCCACTGCGGCTTGTGGGAGAACCAGCACCGCTGCTGTGTGCTGGGAAAACCTCAAACAAACGGTTTACCAGAGTTGCTTGTTTGTTAGCCAATATTAGTTCTAGGTTCTCCTGTGGCATGATGTTTTGGAATTTTCCTTTACAGCGTGGATCGAGGATGCTGGCCAACCAGTAGTCGTCATCGTTCATCATTTTGGCAATGCGTGGGTCCCTTTTTAGGATACGCAAGTCATAATCGCACATGTGGGCCATTGTTCAAGGTGTCAATGATGCACTGCCAGTGGTGGGTGGAGGAGCACTTTCTGGCAAATCCACATCCCTACAGTCAGGCACAAACACTGTACCTGACCTTGGAATGCCAACATTTTCTCTTGCCCCCTAAGAAGCATCCTCCTTCCCAAAATAATCATTCCCCTCATCCTCCTCCTCTTCCTCTTCTTCCTCCACTTCATCCAGGACAGTTCCCTAAGCAGACAATGGCTGACTGTCATCAAGGCTTCCCTCCTCCTCCTCCTCTTACTCCTCCGCTGCAGACGCCTGCTCCTTAATATGCATCAAAATTTGCATGAGCAGACGCAAAAGTGGGATGCTCATGCTTATGACGGTGTCATCTGCGCTTACCAGCCATGTGCATTCTTCAAAACACTAAAGGACTTTACAGAGGTATTTCAGCTTTGACCACTGCAAACCCGACAACTCCATGTCTGCCCTCAAACTGCCTGCCCGTGTATCCGCCCACAAATGCATTACAGCCTGCCTCTGTTCACACAGCCTCTCAACCATGTGCATGGTGGAGTTCCACCTTGTTGCAACGTCTATGATTAGGCGGTGCTTGGGGAGGTTGAGCGATCGCTGCAGCCTCTGCATACGACTGGAGTCTATGGGCGAGCGTTGGAGGTACGAGCACAGTCTTCGCACCTTATACAGCAGGGCTGTTAACTCTGGATAATTATTAAGGAAGGACTGCACCACCAGGTTCAAGGTGTAAGCCAGGCAAGGTATGTGTCTGAGTTTTGCAAGGGCTAAGGCCGCCACAAAATTACGGCCGTTATCACTGACTACCTTGCCTGACTCAAGATGTAGACTGCCCAGCCATGACTCAGTTTCTCGCTGCAAGTACTTGGCCAGTACCTCCGCGGAGTGTCTGTTGTCGCCCAAAGACATCATCTTTAAAACAGCCTGCTGATGCTTACCACTAGCTGTTCGATAGTGGGACTCCTCATGTGCAACACTGGCAGCTGCGGATGGAGTGCTTGTGCGACTGTGCTCTGTCAACGAGCTTTCGCTTCTGGAGGAGGAGGAGGGTCGAACGCCTACAGCCATCTGTTTCCTATACCGTGGGCTAGGCAGCACTGTTTGTTCCACCGCCGCTGTCTCCTGTGGAGCGTGCATCCACCACAATAACCCAGTGCGCAGTGATGGACACGTAACGGCCCTGGCCATGCCTACTGGCCCATGCATCTGTTGTGAGGTGCACCTTTCCACTCACTGATTGTTTGAGTGAATGGACAATGCGGTCTTTCACATGCAGGTGGAGGGCAGGGATGGCTTTTCTAGAAAAGAAGTGCCGACTGGGTAGGTCATAGCATGGGACAGCGTAGGCCATGAGCTCTCGGAATGCTTTGCTTTCAACCAAACGGAAGGGCATCATCTCTATTGAGATCAGTTTGGCAATGTAGGCGTTCAAACCAGTGTACGTGGATGAGAGGATGAGGACTTTTTTGTCCTACTCAGCGTGTCTGCTAGGGTGAGCTGGATTTGAGAGCTGCATATGGCGGAATTAGTGGTGGACCTGATGGACTGAGAGGGAGTTGGTGATGATGATGGTGGTGGTGGTGGTGATGGCCTAGATTCAGTCTTTCTTTGCAAAAACATTGTGATTCCCTGACTGCTTTGGCCTTGCGACGACACCTCAACATTTCTTGCTGGTGTTGTGCTTATCGGTGGGCTTACAGTGGGGGAAACGATGGAGCATTGCTGACTACCTTCAATAGGAGCAGGTGCACATGTGCTACCTGAGGTTTTGTAGTCCGTCCACGTATGCAAGTGCATGGTGATTAAATGTCTAAGCATGCAACTGGAATTCAAATTTTGGAGATTTTTCCCTCGGCTAAAGGTCCTTCCACACTTCTAATAGATAACCTTTGCCTCATCAATGGGATTATGGTCAAAATGGGGGCAGCATATGGGGCCTATTCTATGGAGTATCTTATGGGACCTATTCTATTGAACATTTTATGGGGCAGCATATGGGGCATAATCTATGGAACATCTTATGGGCCATAACCTTTATGGAGCATTATATGGGGCATATTATTCTATGGAGCATCTAATGGTGCTATCATGAACTGTATGGAGCATTATGTGGGGCTCCTGATTCAATATGGATATTCAAAAACATTTAACCTACTGATTTCTCAATTAATTTTACTTTTATTGGTATCTATTTTTATTTTTTAAATTTACCAGTAGCTGCTGCATTTTCCACCCTAGGCTTATTCTCGAGTCAATAAGTTTTCCCAGCTTTTCGTGGCAAAATTAGGGGGGTTGGCTTATACTCAGGTCGGCTTATATTCGAGTATATACGGTATATACTGTATATATATTTCATAGACAGATAGCAGAATAGCCGATAATTCAATTGCCGTCTTCTGTAAAATCATTACAGAACCCGACATGAAATGACACATGGTTTGCATACAGTAAACCATTTCATTTTATTTAGATTTATATATGTCTTTGACTAATAATTAGATTAGTGTATGTGTGTAAAATTTGGGACATGTAGGTGTTAAATTAACGGGTATATTTCTGGAAAAAAATTGCGTGGGCTCCCGCACAATTTTCTGCACCAGAGAGGGAAAGCCAGTGACTGAGGGTAGATATTAATAGAATAGGGAGGGACCATGGTTATTGGCCCCCCCGGCTACAGACATCTGTCCCCAGCCAATCCAGAAAAGGTGCATCTGTAAGATGCACCTTTCCTGACACTTAGCCTCTCTATTCCCACTGCCTTTAGCGGTGACATGTGGGTTAATAAAGGGTTAATGTCACCTTGCAATTGAAAGGTGACATTAAGTTGTGTTAATAATGGACAGGCATCAATAAGACACCTATCCATTATTAATCCAATAATATTAAAGGGTTAAAAAATAAACACATACATTAATTAGAAAAAAATTTAATGAAATAATGACACACAGTTTTTGTCCAAATTTATTACACAGCCAATCGAACTGAAGCCATTGTTCTCCTGTAATAATTTTTCTTTTAAAAAATGCAACAATATCCATACCTCTCCGCTGTTCAGTCATGTCCCCAGCTGCAATCCATCTGAAGGGGTTAAATAGTTTACAACTGGGAGCGGTGCTAATGCTACCGGCCCGGCTGTAAACCTATGAGAAATGAATGGAAACCTGTCTGCGCAGGCGCCCCGACTGACTGGAGATGGACTGATCAGTGTGTGAAAGTTTCAGAACATTTTCCCACGCTCCTGAGTTCACTTTAGGTCCGGCGGGGACTCTGCGCAGCATCCGTGACGTCAGCGGTAGATGAGTCTCGGGCATAATATGGTGCAAATTGCAGCATGCTGCGATTTCCTCCACACGTATAATACGGGCGAGAAAAAAACGGATGATGGAAGCTACCCCATAGGTTAACATTGCTCCAAGTGCTATGCGATTTTTTTTTCTCACATAGCACTCGTCCATATTTCTCGCTAGTGTGACTCCGGCCTATTTCCCATTATACTCAATACTCAAAACAAGAATTCGAGCATTAGAAATTGCTTGGTTCAAGTAAAAAGCATCCGAGCATTTTAGTGCTCACTCATCCCAAATCCTCTGGTATACAAGGTAATATAACATATACATTCCATTTGGACATTATGTTGCCATAGATACTGTATGTCATTACTTTAGTGGATTATTATGACTATAGAAGATAAATGGATATATATCGTTTTTCTAGGATGTTAAAATAGTCATTCTTTTTGCATGTTAGCATGAGAACTTTTACAATTTATTATAGAAGAAAATTCTTATATTTATAAAAAAAAGTCATCAGCATGAGACATTACTTAGGGTCATCTATGCCTCAGCATATACAGTACTAAAGTACCTACTATTCACAGCACAAATATACATATTCAATGTGGATTAAGTGATGAGTAGAGTTGAGCGATACCGTCCGATACTTCAAAGTATCGTATCGGATGGTATCGGCCGATCTTTAAAAAAAGTATCGGTATCGCCGATTCCGATACCGGAAGTCCCATTCAAGTCTATGGGACTTCCGGTATCGGAATAAGAAAAACCCTTTCCTGCCCTTGTACAGCCTCTCTGGGGTCTGTACGGGCCTTTCGGGGGGCTGTGCCGGCCTGCCAGGGGGTCTGTGCAGGCTCCGGTGGTCTGTGCCAGCCTGCCGGTGGTCTGTGCAGGCTCCGGGGGGGCTGTGCCGGCCTGCCGGGGGGCTGTGCAGGCTCCGGGGGGCTGTGCCGGCCTGCCGGGGGGCTGTGCCGGCCTGCCGGTGGTCTGTGCAGGCTCCGGGGGTCTGTGCAGGCATCGTCCGATGGGACTACAAGTCCCATCGGGCGATGCCTGCTACCATGACAGTGATTGACACATTAGCCAATGATGGGACAGTAGTAGTCCCATCATCCGGCTAATGTGTTAAATGTAAAAAAAAATAAAAAAATAAAAAAAAAAAAATTACATGCTACATACATACAACATGCATACTACATACATGCTACATTCATACTACATACTACATACATGCTACATTCATACTACATAAATACTACATGCAACATACATACTACATATATACTACATGCATGCTACATACATACCACATATATACTACATACATACTACATGCATGCTACATGCTACATACATAACACATATATACTACATGCATGCTACATACATACTACATGCTACATACTACATATATACTACATGCATGCTACATACTACATGCTACATACATACTACATATATACTACATGCATGCTACATACATACTGCATGCTACATGCATGCTACATACATACTACATGCTACATACATACTACATATATACTACATACATACTACATACATACTACATGCATGCTACATACTACATGCTACATACATACTACATATATACTACATGCATGCTACATACATACTACATGCTACATACATACCATATACATACTACATGCATGCTACATACATACTACATGCATGCTACATACATACTACATGCTACATACATACTACATATATACTACATGCATGCTACATACATACTACATGCTACATACATACTACATATATACTACATGCATGCTACATACATACTACATGCTACATACATACTACATATATACTACATGCATGCTACATACATACTACATGCATGCTACATACATACCACATACATACTACATATATACTACATGCATGCTACATACATACTGCATGCTACATGCATGCTACATACATACTACATACATACTACATGCTACATACATACCACATATATACTACATACATACAATACATTCATACAATACATACATAGACATACAGTACATATAACATAGAGTAACATACTTACCAATACTTGTCACATTGTTCCCCGAAGCCATTGTCTTTTCCGGAATAAATATTAACATAACAAACCACAAAAATACTCACCCACGATCCGAAGCAGTCCACGAGTGTGTCCCACGACGATCTTGGGTAGAGAACTGCAGCATCAGCTGTTGCTGCCGTTCTCTACGAGCTGCAGAAATCCAATGACGGAAGGTAGGTATCCTTCCGCACTGTATTCCTCCGCCACTTAAAAAAAAAAAAAGTCCCTAGTCTCACTTTATGCCATTGCTGTGTGGGAAATTCCCACGCAGCAATGGCATAAAGTGAGACTAGGGACTTTTTTTTTTTTAAGTGGCGGAGGAATACAGTGCGGAAGGATACCTACCTTCCGTCATTGGATTTCTGCAGCTCGTAGAGAACGGAAGCAACAGCTGATGCTGCAGTTCTCTACCCAAGATCGTCGTGGGACACACTCGTGGACTGCTTCGGATCGTGGGTGAGTATTTTTGTGGTTTGTTATGTTAATATTTATTCCGGAAAAGACAATGGCTTCGGGGAACAATGTGACAAGTATTGGTAAGTATGTTACTCTATGTTATATGTACTGTATGTCTATGTATGTATTGTATGAATGTATTGTATGTATGTAGTATATATGTGGTATGTATGTAGCATGTAGTATGTATGTAGTATGTATGTAGCATGCATGTAGCATGTAGTATGTATGTAGCATGCATGTAGTATATATGTAGTATGTATGTAGCATGCATGTAGTATATATGTAGCATGTATGTAGTATGTATGTGGTATGTATGTAGCATGTAGTATGTATGTAGCATGCATGTAGTATATATGTAGTATGTATGTAGCATGTAGTATGTATGTAGTATGTATGTAGTATGTATGTGGTATGTATGTAGCATGTAGTATGTATGTAGCATGCATGTAGTATATATGTAGTATGTATGTAGCATGTAGTATGTATGTAGTATGTATGTAGTATGTATGTAGTATGTATGTGGTATGTATGTAGCATGTAGTATGTATGTAGCATGCATGTAGTATATATGTAGTATGTAGTATGTATGTAGTATGTATGTAGCATGTAGTATGTATGTAGCATGCATGTAGCATGCATGTAGTATATATGTAGCATGCATGTAGTATGTATGTAGCATGCATGTAGTATGTATGTAGTATGTATGTAGTATGTATGTAGCATGCAGTATGTAGTATGTATGTAGTATATATGTAGTATGTATGTAGCATGTAGTATGTATGTAGCATGCATGTAGTATGTATGTAGCATATATGTAGTATGTATGTAGCATGCATGTAGTATGTATGTAGTATGTATGTAGTATGTATGTAGCATGCAGTATGTAGTATGTATGTAGTATATATGTAGTATGTATGTAGCATGCATGTAGTATGTATGTAGCATATATGTAGTATGTATGTAGCATGCATGTAGTATGTATGTAGTATGTATGTAGCATGTATGTAGTATGTATGTAGTATATATGTAGTATGTATGTAGCATGCATGTAGTATGTATGTAGCATGTAGTATGTATGTAGCATGTATGTAGTATGTATGTAGTATATATGTAGTATGTATGTAGCATGTAGTATGTATGTAGCATGCATGTGGTATGTATGTAGTATTTTTTTTTTTTTTTTTTTTTTAACATTTAACACATTAGCCGGATGATGGGACTACTACTGTCCCATCATTGGCTAATGTGTCAATCACTGTCATGGTAGCAGGCATCGCCCGATGGGACTTGTAGTCCCATCGGACGATGCTTGCACAGACCCCCGGACATCAGCACAGCCCCCCGGCAGGCCGGCACAGCCCCCCGGCAGGCCGGTACAGACCCCCACAGGGTGCACAGACCACCGGCAGGCCGGCACAGCCCCCCGGCAGGCCGGTACAGACCCCGGGCAGTCCACACAGCCCCCCGGCAGGCCGGCACAGCCCCCCGGCAGGCCGGCAGAGACCCCCGGAAGGCCCGAAATGACGGCGCATCATGATGCGCACACACCGCGCATCATGATGACGTCAGGCCGTCAATCAACTGAACTTCCGATTCCGATGCCGAATTCCGATATTGAAAAAATATCGGAAGTCGGTATCGGAATTCCGATACAGCAAGTATCGGCCGATACCCGATACTTGCGGTATCGGAATGCTCAACACTAGTGATGAGCAATTATGCCAGAAAGAATTTAATTTAGCATAAGGTACAGCAAATTGAAAGTTAATTGCTTATCAACTTTGTCAGTGTTACAGGATATGGCCACTTTTGATGCATTTTATTTTATTTAAATGCCTTTACTTTGGGAAAAAATAACTTTTGCATGTGTATGTTACTAAAAATGCTACACCATTTGGCTACAAGAAAAAAAGATTGGTACCGTGTTAGCCAGCTGAAAAAAGAATTCTCTCAGTGGGAAAAACAAGATACTCTTGTACTTATGACTAGTGATGAGAAAGCGTGCTTGTCACTGCTCATTACATGCTCAAGCATCAGGGTCCTCGAGACGCTCGTTACTCAGTGAGTATTTTTGAATTCTTACATGCAAGCTCCAGTCCCTGCACCACATGTTATGTTTGGCTATTGTTAGACAGAAAATAAATATGCGGGAAGTGCCTGCCAGTCACTGTAATGCCGTAGCCATCTTGATATTGACAATACTGTGATTGGCTGGCCGGATAGCATCATTGGGTCTATATAAGATATGGGACACCATGCTCGGCACAGTTTACCAATGGAAACAAGCAGAGCAGGGAGAGGTACTGTTGAA
The DNA here is from genome assembly GCF_039654945.1 of Dendrobates tinctorius. Taxonomy (NCBI): domain Eukaryota; kingdom Metazoa; phylum Chordata; class Amphibia; order Anura; family Dendrobatidae; genus Dendrobates; species Dendrobates tinctorius. The sequence continues at coordinate 37,180,164 of NW_027361829.1, forward strand.
CTAGGGGCAGAGTTTTAGCTGCACATAAGCAGGGATTAGACACCATTAACCCCTTCCCAAGATGTGCTGTACATATACTACTCTGCAGGAGCTGCGTTCCTGCAAAGAGAAGTATATGTACAGGCTCACACTGAGTGCCGCAGCGATCGGGTGCTGGTGTTACCTTTATGTAAGTGCTGACACCCTGCAGCAATGCCCATTAACTGTGCTGGCAGAGATTGCTCTGATGTCCCAGGATTTTGAGGCTAGATGTTCTGTAATGTTTCGCCTCCTCATGAATGGGACATGCTGACCAAGGTGTTACAGATCTTGGAAGAGATGCATGGAGATCCCACCAATGTTGGGGAATTGTGGATGCGCTTGTTCAGCCGTGTCCAAAGGGAGGGGGAGTCAGTGACGCAATACATTAATGAGCTACAGGAGGTGCAGGTGCTTATTGACCAACAGAATGATGTGAGGGTAATAGGAGTGGTGCCCCCTGACGTGATATTGAGTGACAAGTTCATGGCCAGCCTCAGAGACACGTTGCTTAAGCAAGCTTTGTGGGAGTGCCTGCGTGCTAGGCTGCTTATGACCTTCATAGACGTTGGGGCAGAAGCACGTGTAAGAGAGCAGGAGTAGGGGACAGCAGCCTGGGCAGGGATGGTCTTGAGCAATGAGGTACCCTCCTTGCCCTCAGCAGTACCAGAGTGGGCCTGAGAGATCAGAAAGGATATATGGGACATGCGAGAAGATTAGTCCAGCCTCGGAAGAACCCCCACTGCAGTGCACAGAGACAATAGTGACCCCGAACGCCACTTGCTAGTTGAGCATCACCAAGGAATGAGACAACTCTGTGCAGAGAAAAATCTGACTTGTTAAAAATGCGAGGACACCGGACACTTTGCCCGAGGGTGTGCATGGTCGGAGCGGCCCATAGTTCGGCAGTCATTAAAATATTGGACTCCGTGGCTGGAGGACGCCGCCCAGAGCCAGAGAAACCAAGTAGGAGAGAAGGCAGTTCCGAAAGTTTAATTTCTATGAATCCTCTCGTATGGGCTAAGATGAATGGACGAGCCATTCACTGCCTAGTCGATACCGGATCTCAGGTAACCACCATGCCAGAAATGTATTTTAGAAGTTGATGTGGGCAGAATAGGGCCCAGTGTTATGAATAGGTCATCGAGGAGGATGGCAGGAATAGGCTAGGCCACCAGGAAACCTGAAAGGTTGGTATCTTACTGGATTGCAGACCCCTAATTCTAACAACACAACTAGCAGTAGCCGTGGGGCGTACTTACGATGCCCTAGACGGCTCAGCACAGCCGGAGAACTAACTAAGTCTAAAGCCAGAAAGGTGAAATCTAAACTGCCCCGGAGTAGAACCCCAAAGAAATAGATAGCCCCCAAACATATATTGTCGGTGAGACAAGATGAGTCACAAACACAGACAGAAAATAGACTGAGCGAATAATGGGGCCCACACTGTCTAGATAGGATAGGAAAGGAAAGACGCTGTCTGCAATCACGCAAAAACCCTAAAAAATCCAACACGTCTGATGCACAAAAAACACTGAGGTCTCACGACCTCTCCCCCACTATATCAGCATTCTGGTGTGAACTGGCAGCAAAGCAAAAGAGACTAATATAACAGGGGACTGAACAAACTGACACAAGCTGTAACATATGGAGCGGGGTCCAGGACTGCCCCAGCAGGGAGCAGCATGCTGAACCCTCGCAGCAAAATCATACAAAATTGCCCATAAAACTTCCTAAACAAAATTTTGGGTAATATACCACATTCTACATGGCATCACTTAATGGTAACCGAATAATGAATCAATTCAGTACCACACAATGGTATATAATTAAAAAAGTATCCTTCATTAACAATACATCCACATACATAAGAAAGGTATCAAACAGATATAAAAGGGACCATAAAATCCATAGTAATTCCCATACAAGCTTGTGAATAATAGAAAAAAATAAAATCCTCCTATTGCGTGCTGTAAATTGTAACTGTGGGAGGTCAAATAACCTCTTCTTATAAATTTATATTGCTATAGCCTACCAAGGCTTATACAACCGGAAGAAGCGGTGCGAAACGTGCGTCGGGGCAGAGGGACTCCCGGGTATCTCCATCAGCTTGTTTTGGTATGTACTAGAGTACAATTTATTAACCCTTTATTATGGTCTTGTTAGCGTTACTAGCTTGATTTTGGTGGGGGAGTGGTAAGCCTCATTATTATTGGTTGTATAAGGCTACTTTCACAAATCAGTTTTTTGCCGCCAGGCGCGATCCGGCGTCACACGGAGCACCGGATCCGTCAAATGTTATGTAAAACCGGATGTGACGGATCCAGTTTTCTGCCGGATCCATCTTGCGCATCCGACCAAAATCCGGATCCGTCGCATCCGTTTCATCCGTTTTTTTATCCGGTTTTCGACAGATCCGGCTTTTAAAACGCCCTACAAACGTGATTGGCTAATGAAAACCTATATATACAGTGTTCCTGCAGCCCATCTTTGACAGGTTGTAGAGAAGAAAGTGCAGGTTGGAGAGAAGAGCAAGTGACTCGCGAAGATGGATGTTGTGATAGGAAACATTTTGAAGAATTTGGTGAATTTTACAGTGGAGGCGAATCGTTTGAGGGTGATTGTTCTGGAGAAGGAGAGAGCGAGACAGCAGCGCATCATGCATCAGCGACGTCGACACCGTTTGTGGATCCACCCCATCACAGCCAAGAGAATGACACGTGGGGTGTATTCTACACTCTGCATGGACCTTAGACAAAACCCGGAGAAATTTTTCGCATATGTTCGGATGAAAATGCAGAATTTTGATTACTTGGTGGAGCGCATTGCACACCTCATAAGAAAATCGGATACCTATTGCCGCTTCTCCATTTCACCGACAGAGCATCTGATGGTGACTCTAAGGTAAGACACATTTATTGGAAATGCTCGCATCAAAGCACACTTTAACTGTAATGTTGTTGGTGGTAGTTTGTATCTCCAAGTGTTATAGCTGAGTTTTGGTTTGTAATGCTGTGATTTTGAACAATTTTTTTTTTTTTAATTCCCCCCAGATTCCTTGCAACTGGAGAATCCCTTTTGTCACTCCATTTCCAGTACAGACTTGGGATTTCCACCATATCTGGAATTGTGAAGCACATATGCCGTGCACTGTGGGACTCTTTAGTTGATGAGTTTGTACCAGAGCCCACAACAGAGAGGTGGATTGAAATTGCTGACAAGTTTCTCCAGATATGTCAGTTTCCAAATTGCTTGGGTGCTGTGGACGGGAAACATATCCGCATTGTAAAGCCAGCAGGATCGGGATCGGAATATTTTAATTACAAGAAATATTTTTCCATTGTCCTCATGGCCATCGCTGATGCGGAATACAAATTTATTGCTGTTGATATTGGGGCCTATGGCCGCTCCAATGACTCTCAAGTTTTCAAACTGTCTGCCATGGGGCGTAGACTGTATGAAAACACCTTCCAGTTCCCATCCCCTAGACTGCTGCCGCAAATATCTGGCCCACCTATGCCTTTTGTCTGTGTAGGGGATGAAGCCTTCCAGCTGTCAGAACTCCTTTTGAAACCATACTCTAGCAGAGGATTGACAACAAAACGCATTTTTAATTACCGCCTCACAAGAGCAAGAAGAATGGTGGAATGCGTCTTTGGTATTCTGACAGCCAAATGGCGTGTCCTATTGACTGCGATCAACCTCAAGACTGAAGCTGTGGAGGAGGTGATCAAAGCTTGCGTGGTCCTGCACAATTTTGTTATGTGTAAGCAACCTATTTCCATTAAGGACACCTCTGAAGAAACCACCTTGCAAGATTACCAGAACACTACCAAAAGAAGTTCTTTGACGGTTTCACGAATGAGGGACAATTTTGCACAATACTTTATGTCACCTCAAGGTAGAATACACTGGCAGGATGACAGAGTTTGATAAATTTCTGCCCTTAACCAAAGTCATGTGCCTTCTGTACCAGCAGTACACCTTTGCCAACCAAAGTTGGCTATCTTGTTGTGGTTTGACAATTTTTACCTTTTGGCCACACTTGTGTACCTGGTTGTGTTTTAGGCAAAGTATTTCACCTTTTAACAAAAGTTGTGTACATTGTTAGGTAATAACCAACAAGATACACAACTTTTCCTAAAAGGTGAAATACTTAGCCTAAAACACAACCAGGTACACAACTGTGGCCAGAAGGTAAAATTTATTTACCTTTTACCCAAAGTTATGTACCTTTAGTATACCAAAATTTTTTTACCTTTTCTCTACCCAGTATTTTAACTTTTGTTAAAACATATTTCGCCGCAGAAATAAATGACAGACACCAATTGTAATACAAAAATTTAACTTTTATTGAAACTTTTTTTTTTAAAAACTGTTTGTAAATTTGAAGATTGCCTCTTCATAGAGAAAGAGGACTTTTACTCTACAGCGCCACCTATTGGTAGTAACGATCCTACAAGTCACAATCAACCCTTTAACGAGTCTTGTAATATGACTTAGGATAAAAGCCAAATCAGAATCTCAATTTGCAGACATGGTGTTTCGGGCTATTGGCCCTCGTCAGTGCAAAGTATGAGATCTGATTTGGCTAGGTGAGAGGCTCTGGACTGAGGTCTAAGGGGTAAGGTTTCTCCTTGTGGAGAGTGACATACCAGCTCTGGCTTGTCAAGGTAAGGAGGCTTGTTTGCCGTGCAATGCTCCTCTGGGAAATTTACCAATAGGTGGCGCTGTAAAGTAAAAGTCCTCTTTCTCTCTGAAGAGGCAATTTGCATATTAAATTTGCAAGAACTCTGGTGCATAGCTCTTTTCCTGACCCCTCTGCCGCTGCAGCCCAGTACCCGCAGGTGTACTAGAGGTGGCAGCGGCAGAAGGGTGGGGTAAAGGGAAAGCAATCTCCTTACCAGTGGATTCATGTAATGTAGGCGGACACGATGCTCCTGCGCTGGTGGATGGGAGAGATGAATCGAATGTGAGGGAAGGCTGGGAAGGTGCAGATGGGCCGGGGTGGTCGAAGTGTCCCTTGGTGGCGGTCTCCTCAGGGATCGCCTCAGAAGAGTCTAAGCGTGCAGGCTCCCAAGTGCTGGTCACCGTGCTGTGGAATAAAGAGAAAAAAATACAATTAATATAGTGACATGGCATGGCCCTGGATGCAAAAAAAATTAGACATGTAACAAAATTTTTTTTACATGGGGTGTGTAATATTTACCTTCTGGTGACCATTGTCTCCCGGAAGAACGACAGGGCTCGTGCGCACTTGTACTTGCTCCTGCGTCCTCCAGATCCACTCGGGACCCACATCTCTTTGCTGAACTCTTTCTTGAAACGATCCCTCACAGACCACCACCGCTTCACAATTCTCTCCCCTGAAATGAGAAAGCACAAAGTGGTTAGTATACAACATCAGTGTTTCCCAAACTCCAGTCCTCATGCCCCCCACGGGTCATGTTTTCAGGCTTTCCATAGTGTTGGTCAAAAGGAAGTCCTGAAAACATGACCCGTGGGGACCACGAGGACTGGAGTTCGGAAAACAGTGCTTTACATCAAGCAACCGGAACAGTATATACTTACGCTCTTGAATCTGGGCCCGAGCATCGAGGTCCTCCCAGCGGTCCATGAGGAGCGAACAGATTTCCTCCCGGGTCACTATAAGATCAGCATGTCGGCAGTCCCCCATATTCCATATGACCAGATCGATGAGGAGTCCACGTCAATCCCACCCTCCTCACCGTCAGAGTCTGGAGCACACAGTGAAGCCTGTTAAAGAAAAAGAGAAAAAAAAATAATTATCCTCCACACTTAAGAAATGTAAAGAAAATGGAAAAAAAAAACTAAAAAAATATTATACTTACACGATGGTGACCGCCGCGTCACTGACGCCAACGACCCTGGGAGGCACTGCGAGGACCTTTTGGCCGAACACCAGATTGGGAAGACTAGAAATTTTAAAAAAAGTTATGTGCTTGGATGTAGGCATATGTGTTGTTTGCTGTGTGTAAATTGTTTTCTATGTGTTGCGTGTAGTGTGATGTTGTGTTTCTACGATTGATGCAGGAAACTTACCAATTGCGAGCCCACTCCAGGTATCTGTCCACCCCTTCATTCTTCTTCTGGGAGATCCTCTTCAGCTTGTGATTCCTGTTTTGAAATAAAAGCCAACGAATAGACATATATTCCAGAGATGATGGATTTTGGAAATAAAAACTTACCGTTAAACGCTGACGATGCGAGGGAGGGCTCCCAGAAGAAGATGTGGTGTCCTGCTGCTGGCCAGACTCCGCTCCTGTTGCTGGTGCTGGTGCTGCTGCTTCTATAGGGCGGCTTCTGCTGGTGAATAAAGAGAAACAAAGGGCCAATGAATATATTGATATTCCATGGCCCTAGTTTTGAGGAATGGGGGATGTGATAATTACTGTCTGTCGTCTGCTTGTGGACTCCCCTCCGCCTGTTCAGCAAGGTCCCTTGGCTCCATTTGGGGTGGTGCTGGTGGTGCAGTACTCTCCTGCCTTCTCCTGCGGCTGGCTCCTCTTTTGGCTGGCATGTTGGCTGTGACTGAGGGTCCCACTGTCATGATTTTATATATGTTTGCTGTGGGCAGGGCTACTGAGCATGCTCAGACCAAAAAAACGGATACGGCAACCGGATCTGGCTTTGGCCGGATACGGTGCATTGCGGTGCTCATAGACTTTCATTGTGTGAAAAAGCCAGAAGCGCCGGATCCAGCGGTTCTGGCTTTTTTGCCGGAGACAAAAAACGTTACAGTTGCCATTTTTTCCAGACGCCGGATTGAGACATATTGCCGGATCTGGTCAAAACCGGAACAACCGCATGGCCATCCGGCGCGATCCGGCACTAATACAAGTCAATGGGGGAAAACCGGATCCAGCCTTGCATTTCGCCGGATGCGGTTTTTGAAAATATAGCCGGATCGCGCCTGACGGCGAAAAACTAATGTGTGAGAGAGGCCTAAGCCTTGGCAGGCTATAGCAATATAAATTTATAAGAAGAGGTTTTGTGACCTCCCACAGTTACTATTTACAGCACGCAATAGGGGGATTTTATGTTTTTTCTATTATTCACAAGTTTGTATGGGAATTACTATGGATTTTATGGTCCCTTTTATATCTGTTTGATACCTTTCTTATGTATGTGGATGTATTGTTAATAAAGGATACTTTTTAATTATATACCATTGTGTGGTACTGAAATGATTCATTATTCAGTTACCATTAAGTGAAACCCTCACAGCAAAGCAGAAAGAGGCAAAACCAGATCAGATGCAAAGGATTGGTAAATTAACAACTTAACTGAAAAATGCAGGATCAGGCAGGAGACGGCAGACCTCAGAATGCACAGGAAGAAACTAATCACCAGCAACAACTGAGGGAAGCCTGCTTACTTATATCCTCCCAATCAGTAACCCTTGATTTCCAATCATCATTGTCAGGTGGCAGACTTCTATCAACCCGGCCAGCTTCACTACCCGCAATAACCACACGAGGGAGCCCAGACTCAGAAGTCCGATCAAGAGAATTCACAACAGCCCAGAAATCAAGCTGACGGCATCCCGGTTGCAGGGGTGGTCTGGATGCAGATTACGGTGTGCAGCCGGAAGGGAGTTGTGTTGGTTGCCGGAGATGCTGGCAATGGTCCTGTGGTGACTCTGGGAATGAATTTGATTATGGAACTCGGAACCCTCTTGATCAGCGAGCCACAAGCTGCTTTTCTGAACCCACGAACCCCTCAGAGAAAGGTGTTTCCACAGTTGATACGAGTTGCTTAGGCCCAGGAAACAAGCGAAGGGAGAGTTCTAGGAGCTTGTACGCCTCTCGATGACTGAATGCTTGTACGGTACTGGACTCCTATCCTGTCTATCGAGGATTCGTTATCTGCCTTAGGAAAGTCGAAGTATTTGTCACCCTGGATCTGGCCAGCGGATACTGGCAGCTGCCCATGGCTGAACACGATCGGCCGAAGACAGCATTCATACTGCCCATGGGATTGTTTGAATTTAATCGCATGCCCTTCGGCCTGACTAACGCTCCTGGGACGTTTCAGCGATTGATGGAAAGATGCTTGGGGATCTGAACTTTGAAGCAACACTCATCTATCTGGATGATATTATTGTCTATGCAGCCACCTTTGAAGAACTCCTCCAGAAGTTGGAGCAAGTCTTGAGTCGACTACAGAAGCACGGCCTGAAAGTAAAGCCCCAAAAACGTCACCTTTTCCATAAACAAATCAAGTACCTGGGGCACATCATATCCACTCAAGGAGTGAGACCTGCACATGAGAAGATAGCGGCGGTACTGAACTGCCCCACCCCGAAGACAGTTAAAGACATTCAAGCCTTTCTGGGGCTTACTGAGTACTACTGAACGTTCGTGAAGAATTTCACTCGCATCGATAATCCGCTGCTGGAACTACTAAAGGGAGTGCCATCTGGTTCAAAACATCGGACTATCCAATGGGAAGGTAGCCAGGACAAAGCCTTCAGAGCTTTGTAGATGGCCTTGACTGAGGCACCGGTACTTGCCTTTGTGGATTTCTCATAGCCCTTCATTCTTCACACAGATGGAAGTCTATATGGTCTAGGGGCCGTGCTATCGCAAATGCAGAAAGGGAAGCAATGATGGATTGCCTATGCGACCCGGTCTCTTCACGACTCGGAATGGAACGTGGACAATTACAGCTCCTTCAAGTCGGAATTGCTGGCGTTAGTGTGGGCGATGACTGAAAAGCTCGCAGAATACTTGTCGGGGTCCGAAGTCTTTGTGTGCACCAATAATAATCACCTAGCCCACCTGGAAAATGCAAAATTAGGAGCCTTAGAACAATGATGGGTGTCCCACATGGCAAAGTATCCGTACTAGATCATGTATCAGGCCAGAGCTGAGAACATGCACGCTAATACTCTGTCACGAGTGACCCATAAGCGCCTTGGACACGACCGAGATGAAGAATTAGAGGCAGAGGAGATTCCTGGTTTTCGGGACCTCACTAGGTCATTGGTGGCAATGTAGGGACGTATTGGAGAGGTGTTTGTAGAACAGGTGCTGGGATGACCTCGGGATGACTGGGTGCAACTCCAGTAAGAAGATAAAGAACTTGCCCAGTTGAGACAGTGGGTGGCTCTGACGCAACTTCCCAGCCAGTGCGAGAGACACGCTCTGTCCCCGGGGGCTCTGCAGATTTTGAGACAGTGGAAGAGACTCCAAATGGAGGACAGCTTGCTGTATGGAAGAGTGCAGTTGGTGCGGGAGTTGGGGATCACCTGACAAGTGGTGCTCCCAGAGAAGTTGATCCGTGTAGTGGATACAGAGGCCCATGAGAGAGGGGCTCACTTTGGTCCAGAAAAGACATTCCAGTGGTTACAGAAGCTGGTATATCACCCCTGATTGAAGACTGCAGTAGAGGAGGCCTGTCAATGATGTCGGAGCTGTGAACTAGTCAAGCGTCCAAAGCAGAGAACCCTGACGCAAAGCATCGTGACTTCTGCCCCTTTAGAGTTATTGATGATCGATTACTTAACCATGGACCCAGTGTCATGTCGGACACTGTTTGCACCAGGGTGTCCGGCAGACAGCGGTAATACCCCATCCTACCACTTGGTTCTCAGCGGCGCTGGTTGGTCTTCTCATCCGGCTTGGATTGGGTTAACCAGGTTGTCATTCTGGCTGAGGGCTTAGCCATGCTCTCTGTCTTTAAATTGTCCTGCGTGACTATGGGCGTCGCCGACTATAGCTCTTGCCTTGTGCTAGCGATACCGGTCTGGAGTGGTGGTCTAAGAAGAATATGGTTTCTGGTGTAGTATATTCCCTTGTTGCCATTTTGCCTCCCCCTGTTGTATTTTTTGGTTGCCCTTGCACATTATTGTATTCTCCTGTGTGTACGCAGTGTGGTGCATTTCCTTTATCCCTGTCCATACTTATTTGTGGGGTCTGATGTTTGGTCTCCTCACTGGGTGGAGGGTGGTGGGTTCAGCTTAGGGCTGGACAGGAGACAAGGACAGGGTGGAGACCCAGGCAGGCACACCTTCAGTGTAAACCCTGGGTTGAGGGACAGACAGGGTTTCCCCTAGTCTGAGGGACACTGCAGGGGCCCCAGGGTTTCATCCAAAAGTTACCTAGGCTTCCCGTGACATTATAGTCGGCCCAAAAAAAAAAAAAAGGATTATTTACCATGGATCCTATAGTCTCCATAACCAAGCAGCTGGAGGCTCTGTCCATACAGGTCACTGAACTGAGGGGGGCGGTCCAGCAACAAGGCCTGTCAGTTCCTGCTGTACAAACTGAGGCAGCAGTCAGGGCTGCTGAACCCAAGTTACCTCTCCCTGAACGATTTTCTGGTGATCGCAGTAAGTTCGTTGTATTTTGTGAATCCTGCAAATTGTATTTTCGTATGCGTCCACTCTCCTCAGAAAATGAGGCTCAGCGTGTGGGCTTGGTAATTTCCTTGCTGAGTGGTGATCCACAAGCATGGGCTTTTTCAGTACCTTCTGATTCACCTGCATTGGAGTCCGTAGACTTTTTTTCTCTGCTCTTGGTTTAATCTATGACGATCCTGACAGACTGGCATTAGCAGAGTCTAAAACACCCTCTCTACTCCAGGGTGAGCGACTGGCAGAGGATTATTGTACAGAATTTCGTCGCTAGGCTGTGGACACTCAATGGAATGACCCTGCGCTAAGGAGTCAATTTTTGCATGGGGTTTCTGGAAGGGTTAAACAAGCTCTGCTAATGTATGAGACTCCCGCCTCTCTGGAGGCTGCTATGGTGCTTTTAGTACGCATTGATCGCCGCTTTCGTCAGAGGTCGCAGGAGACATTGCCTGTGGGGGGGGGGCAGTCTCTGGTGAGGTTGCCTCGGGTGAATCCGTGGAACCTATGCAGATCGCTGGTATATCATATACACATAATAACAAGCATAAATGTCCCTTGCCCAGAAAGCAAGGGGTCTGTTTTTTTGTGGTAAAAAAGGACATTTTATTAATGCTTGCCCCCTGGTACCTAAGAAAGACGTGCCGGCGGAAAACTGCTAGGCTCAGAGGGTTTGGAGGAGTCTAGTCTGAGCCTTTGCATATCCTCCGTGGTGGTCTCCCAGTGTATGTCCCCTGCCAAGGTAGTAATCGGGGGCCAAGAGCTGTCGATTACTGTATTTGTAGATAGTGGTTCAGCCGCTAATCTCATTGATGAAAAGTTTGCGCGTACAGCGGGATTTAAGGTGGAGACGCTGCCTCATCCTATCCGGGTGGTTACCATCAATGCCTCCCCTCTCTCACAAGGGGAGATTAAAGAGTTTGTGGCTGATGTAAAACTCCACATTGGGGTCCTATACTCTGAGCGGGTAACATGTAAGGTGCTCAGTAATTTACCTGCTCAGGTAGTTCTTGGGTTTCCATGGTTGTCTATGCATATCCTCCGTGGTGGTCTCCCAGTGTATGTCTATGTTGTCTATGATTGATTGGAAAACACAGGACATAATCCAGTGGAGCAGATATTGCCAGGAGAGTTGCCTGGCCACATGTATCTCAGCTGTGACTCCCAGCATCCCGGAGCCACTGCTGGACTTTGCTGATGTATTTTCTGAAAGAGGTTGTTCAGAGCTGCCACCGCACCGACCCTATGACTGTGCTATTAGGTTAAAACCGGGGGGCCAAGTTACCAAAAGCCAGGATGTTTAATATCATCTCAGGTCCTGAGAGGCAAGCTCTCAAAGAATACATTGCAGAAAGTCTAAGCAAGGGGCACATCAGGCCTTCATCATCTCCATTGGCGGCAGGGTTCTTCTTTGTCAAGAAGAAAGATGGCGGATTACGCCCGTGTCTGGATTTCAGGGAACTCAACCAAATTTCGGTTCGTGACCCATACCCAATGCCACTTATACCCAATTTGTTCAACCAGGTGTCTGGTGCCAAATGGTTTTCCAAGCTTGACCTCAGGGGGCGTACAATCTCATAAGAGTCCGTTAAGGGGATGAATGGAAGACGGCGTTTAATACCCCTGAGGGTCATTTTGAGAATTTGGTGATGCCATTTGGGTTGACGAGCGCGCCAGCAGTATTTCAACATTTCATAAATGATGTCTTTTCTCATCTTTTGGGGAAATTTGTTATTATATACCTTGATGACATTCTTATTTACTCACGCGACCGTGATGCACACATAGAGTATGTTAGGCAGGTATTGCAGTTGCTCAGGGAGAACAAGCTCTATGCCAAGCTTGAGAAATGTGTATTTGTCATCCATGAATTACCTTTTTTGGGTTATGTAATTTCCGCTTCAGGGTTTAAAATGGACACCGCTAAGTTGCAAGCGGTGCTGCAGTGGGATCGGCCTGATAATCTCAAGGCGCTTCAGCGATTCCTGGGCTTTTCCAATTATTATAGGAAATTTAATAAGAATTTTTCTATGATTGCTAAACCACTCACCGACATGACTAAAAAATGTACCAATTTTTCTGACTGGTCTGAGGCTGCTGTGCGCGTGTTTGAATTCCTAAAAAACAGTTTTGCTTCAGCTCCCATCCTGGTTCAGCCTGATGTCTCCCTACCATTTACCGTGGAGGTGGATGCATCTGAGGTTGGAGTGGGGGCGGTACTGTCTCAGGGTCCATCCTTGGGCAAATTGCATCCGTGTGCCTACTTCTCCAAGAAGCTGTCGCCTGCCGAGCGTAATAACGATATTGGTAACAGGGAATTGTTGGCCATCAAGTTGGCATTTGAGGAATGGCGACACTTCTTGGAGGGGGCTGTCCATCAGATTACTGTTATAACAGACCATAAAAATTTGCTTTATTTAGAGTCTGCTAAACGCCTGTTCCCAGACAGGCTCGCTGGGCGTTATTCTTCACCCGGTTCAATTTTTTTGTGACATACCGACCAGGTTCTAAGAATACTAAGGCGGACGCCTTGTCCAGATGTTTTCCGGGTGGAGAGCCACGTGAGGATCCGGTGCCTATCCTCCAAAAGGGAGTTGTGGTCTCGGCTCTCACGACAGAAGTTGAGGCAGAGATTGCTGAGGCTCAGGAGGAAGTACCGTCAGATCTGCCTCCTAGTAAATCGTTTGTGCCACTACACCTATGCTTAAAGGTGTTAGGGGAACATCACGATACTGTCTTGGCGGGCCACCCAGGGGTTAAGGGCACTCTGGAACTTGTATCACGTCGTTTTTGGTGGCCCAAAATCCGGCAGGACGTGGCCTCATATGTGTCAGCCTGTACCACGTGCGCACGGGCCAAGACACCACGCTCCCATCCTGCTGGCACGTTGCATCCTCTCTGTGTGCTCAGTAAGCCATGGACTGAGATTTCCATGGATTTCATTACGGATTTGCCCTCCTGGGCTGGGAACACGGTCATTCTGGTAATAGTTGATCGGTTCTCTAAAATGTCGCATTTCGTTGCTTTGCCATCTTTGCCCAATGCGAAGACCCTTGCTCAGGTATTTATTCGCAAGCTGGTCAGACTTCATGGTGTCCCGTCTGACATTGAATCTGATAGGGGTACACAATTTGTGGCAAAATTTTGGAGAGCTTTTTGTTCACGCCTAGGGATTAAATTGTCTCACTCATCGGCTTTCCATCCGCAGCCGAATGGGCAGACTGAGCGTATGAACCAAAACCTGGAACAATACTTACGCTGTTTTGTGTCTGACAATCAGGAAGAGTGGTCGGCGTTTCTTCCTCTGGCTGAATTCGCGATAAACAATCATTGTCAGGAATCATCTGGGGAATCTCCTTACTTTTGTGCTTATGGTCACCATCGCCAATTCTGTACCTTGCGCCAAGGGTGCTCTGCGGGCGTCCCTGAGGAGAACCAGTTGGGAGCACAATTGTCATCCGTTTGGAGGAGAGTAAAGCAGCGCTTGCTGAATGTAGGTTCTAGGTACAAACGTGTGGCTGACGGTAGACATGTGCCAGGTCCGGACCTGTGTGTGGGTGATTGGGTGTGGTTGTCTACAAGGAACATCAAACTCAAAATACCATAGCTTAAGTTGGGTCCCAGGTTCATTGGTCCGTTTAGGATCTCCGTAATTATCAACCCTGTGGCATTCCGTTTGGAGTTACCTGCCGTATACAAGATACATAATGTGTTTCACAAGGCATTACTTAAGAAAGTCGTGGGTGCTGTTGATGTCTCTCCCATGCCACCACCTCCCGTCTTGGTGGATGGCACGTTGGAGTTTCAGGTGTCCAAGGTGGTCGACTCTCGGGTAGTGCGTCGCACTCTACAGTACCTGGTCCACTGGCGTGGCTATGGTCCTGAGGAGAGGAATTGGGTGCCGGCTTCGGACATACATGCGGACCGACTGATTACAGGGTTTCATCGCCGCCATCTGGACAAGCTGGGTCCTCGACATTGTGAGGTTCCTGGGGTCCCTCGTAGAAGGCGGGGTACTGTCATGTCGGACACTGTTCCCACCAGGGTGTCCGGCAGACAGCGGTAATACCCCATCCTACCACTTGGTTCTCAGCGGCGCTGGTTGGTCTTCTCATCCGGCTTGGATTGGGTTAACCAGGTTGTCATTCTGGCTGAGGGCTTAGCCATGCTCTCTGTCTTTAAATTGTCCTGCGTGACTATGGGCGTCGCCGACTATAGCTCTTGCCTTGTGCTAGCGATACCGGTCTGGAGTGGTGGTCTAAGGAGAATACGGTTTCTGGTGTAGTATATTCCCTTGTTGCCATTTTGCCTCCCCCTGTTGTATTTTTTGGTTGCCCTTGCACATTATTGTATTCTCCTGTGTGTACGCAGTGTGGTGCATTTCCTTTATCCCTGTCCATACTTATTTGTGGGGTCTGATGTTTGGTCTCCTCACTGGGTGGAGGGTGGTGGGTTCAGCTTAGGGCTGGACAGGAGACAAGGACAGGGTGGAGGCCCAGGCAGGCACACCTTCAGTGTAAACCCTGGGTTGAGGGACAGACAGGGTTTCCCCTAGTCTGAGGGACACCGCAGGGGCCCCAGGGTTTCATCCTAAAGTTACCTAGGCTTCACGTGACACCCAGCTCATCTCGGATATGAACAATGTCTGGTGATGACTATCCACTTTACCAAGTTTGCTGTTATGACTCCAACTCAGGATCAGACTGCTGAGTCAGCTGCGCAGGCCATTTGCCGAGACTTCATTCGGGTATATGGCTGCCCGAAGAGGATCCATTCTGACCAAGGCGCTTGCTTCCAAGGTCGAGTGATGGAGAAGATACATCGTCTGTACCGGATTGAGAAGTCAAGGACGACGCCCTATCATCCTCAGGGGAATGGTGCTTGTGAACACTTCAGTCGGATGCTAATTCAGATGCTCTGAACATTGGAGAAATATCGGAAAATACGGTGGCCAGAGTACGTGGCTGAATTGGTCTGGGTGTGCAACAATCGAGTTCACAGTACAGCAGGATACACTCTGTATACCATGCTGTTCTGGCAAAAGGGATGGGAAATTACAGAGCTGAAGATGGATCCAAAAGAAGACTACCCGCAGACTGGGGTGTCTTCCTGGCTCCGAGAACATCGATATCGGCTACAGACTCTTCACCGGCTGGTGCAAACTAAGTTCCGGGAACTTCAACACCATGAAGCGATGCCTATTCGACGGACGGTGCCTATTCCAGTCTTCTACTACTCAACCTGAACTACACCGTATGGAGAGGACGACAGTTGGAATTCCTCACACTCGTTTTGAACAAGACCAGCTTATTTGACAACAAATTATTCAAGAAATGGAAGAGTGTGAACGTCTGATAAAGGAACTCTCACCCATGGAATAGCGAGTTAAAGGAGGGTGGGAGTGTAAGAAGCAAGACTGAGCTGCTGGTTCCTGCATCATGCCGGGTCCAGAACTGTCGAGACTGCATCCAATGTTGCAGGGGGAAAGAATGGGGAACCGAACAGGTCGCATGACCCGGGGAGAGGGGGTGTGGCTAAGCCAGGCAGTGAGCAGGAAGTGTGGGAAAGAGCTCTCAGTTTCCCGCCGGTGGTGAGAGCAGAGAGAGGTGTGTGGCACACTACGCAGCAACAGAGGCAGTGTGGAGACGTGCCCCGGCAGAACTTAGGTGAACGCTCCAGGGAGCCAGTGAGTGTTCAGAGCGCCATGCGCCCAGCCAAGCAGACTGCAGTTATCGCGCGGAGGAGCGGGTGCCAGTGGCAGGACCCTGAGGTGCTTTCCCCATTTCTGACAGACGGGAAGCAGCACACGTGTGAGACAGAGACTCTTGTAGTGCTTCCCACTTCGACTGCACAGATTTCACAGATTTATGGACTATGGGCTCAATGGACAAAGCCAATAACCGCCCGTTGCCTCCAGAAGCTGGACCATGATTTGTTGGAATTTATCTGAGGACACCAACCCGGCCATTGCCGGTACTCCAACTCCTATCAGACTGTATGTGGATGAGGACCAGAGAAGACTATGATAAGTGCCTTTTCAATACCAGACTGCTGCATTAACCCTTTACTTCCCTTGTTTACTGTTTATTAACTCCCTACAAGGAGACCATTGCCATCCTTCTTGTTAAAAAAATAAAATAGTATTGTTGTACAGCTTTGTTCTGCAATCCCTGCATTCCTGCATCTACTTTCAATACCAACGAACAAAATGCAATAAAATACGATGAAAAATACAAATGTAAATAAAAATGACTCTATCGGCAGAAATATGGATAAATTATAGCTGTCAAAATATGGCAATGCAAAAAGTAGTTTTTGCAATAAAAAGCGTTCTTTAGTGTGTTAGGCTGTGTGCACACGTTGCAGATTTAGATGCGCATCTGCAGTCTTTTTGGCTGCACAGATTCGCATCAAATCCACAGTGCAGTGCACAGCCAATGTTAATGAATGTGAAATTCGGGTTTGTTGTGCACATGTTGTGGAAAAATCCACGCAGATTTGCAGAATTTCTTTTCCGCAGCATGTCAATTTTTTTTTGCAGATCTGCAGCGTTTCTGCACCCATTGACTTCCAATGAGTCAGGCACATCCGCAGCAAAACTCCAGGTGTAAAAAAGATCTGCGGATTTGCTGTGGATGTGGGTGCTAGAAACGCTGCAGATCAGGAGGAGGGAAGTGTGTGGGCGGAGACTATGTGCGTGTCTGTGTGTGGGGGTTTGCCTTTATTTGTGTTCAGGGGTTTGCATGTAGTGTGTGTGTGTCTGTGTGTGTCTCTGTGTTTGTGTGTGTGTCCCTGTGTGTGCATGTCTGTGTAAGCAGCCATTGTCTGATGGGACTACTGCTCCCATCCGGCTATGAATGCTCACAGTGATAACATTGCCGATGATAGGAAAGTAGTCCCATCAGACAATGCATGTGTTCAGTAGTAAAAAAAAACATACAAAACATACAGTACATACATATACACATACATTACAGACAGTACATACAACATATAACATAGAGTGCATACTCCAATCACCTAGTCCCCGAAGCCCTTGAACTCCTGTAATAAAAATAATAAACCAACCTATACATTACCCTTCCGCTGTAGTCCAGTTAATAACGAGTGTCCCATGATGATCTCCTATGTAGAACACTGACATCAGGTGATGTCAGTGTTCTACAGGGGCTCCCGCGATGAACTAACAGGCGAAGGTAATCCTCCACGTTGTATCCCTCTGTGGCCAAGAGAGAGGTCCCCTAACCCTAACCCTAAGTTCATTCTCTCACTGGCAACCCTGTGTGAGAAAATTCTCACGCAGCATTGCCGTAAAGTGAGAGGATCAACTCAGGTAACCTCTTCAGTGATGCACTGCAGGAGCCATTATCTCCTGTCAGTGCATCACGAGAGGCCTGTAGAGCACTGGCATCGCCCGATGTCACTATTCTACAGGGGAGATCGTCGTGGGACACTTGATATTAAATGGACTACGTCGAAACAGGGAATAATTGTTTTTTTTTTTCAGGAGATCGAGGGTGTCACATGGATTAGGCATCTAATAAATATGGCAAAACTGTATAGTGTTTTATTTCAATAAAGTACTTTTTCTGGCTGCGTCTTTTTTTAACCCTTAACAACTATAGGATTAGTATTGGATAGGTGTCTTATTGACGCCTCTCCATTACTAACCAGGCTTGATGTCACCTTACAATACAAAGGTGACATCAACCCCACAAATATTACCCCATATGCCACAGCTACACGGCAGTGGGAAGAGAGTGCTGGAATTGGCAAATCTTAGAGATGCGCCATTTCTGATATGGCTGCGGGCAGATGTTTGTAGCCGGGGGGGGGGCCAATATCCATCATCCCTTCCTAGGCTAAGAATATCTGCCCCCAGTCGTCAACTTTCCTTCTCTGGTGCACAAAATTGCGCAGGAGCCCATGCCATTTTTTCCCTTTTTTTCAAAATTAAACATATCGTTCATTAATAAACATCGGCCTTGGTATTATATATCTATCTATAGATTTATATATCTATAGATATATCTCTCTATCTATGGATAGATATATCTATGGATGGATAGATCTATCTATATCTATCTATAGATCTATCTATAGATCTAAGAAAAAATTGGAACAGCACAAGAAATCAAGTGTAGGTTGCCAAGCCTCCAGGCAAAAAGTACATTGCTTGTCCCAAATTCCAATAGTGAAAAAAACAAAGGCAGCACTCCACAATCTTTGTAGTAGAAAATGGATTTATTTCAGATTAAGTGAAGATATAGCCGGCTCACCAATTGTAGCCACATGGAGCTCTGAACAGTCGTGTCGACACCATTATGATCCAAGGAAAAGCAGAAGGTTCCAGCTCCATTAAAACAATTGCTTTATTCAATCTCCATTAAAATCGATACATAGTGGCATGTTCTCTTGTGGTCAAGTGTCATGACATAGCAAGGCAACGCGTTTCAATCAGAAGATCTTTGTCAAGTTTGACAAAGATCTTCTGATTGAAACGCGTTGCCTTGCTATGTCATGACACTTGACCACAAGAGAACATGCCACTATGTATCGATTTTAATAGAGATTGAATAAAGCAATTGTTTTAATGGAGCTGGAACCTTCTGCTTTTCCTTGGATTTATTTCAGACCCACATGTCTGGGCGACATTTTGGCTCACACTGAGCCTTTCTCAAGCAGTGGGTATTACAACCAAGTGCATTTTTATAGGTAAATTCAGCAATCATCAAGTGCCTCCAATCATATACAAACTGATTACACATATAATAAAATTCTTGCTTAAAGTGCAAATCATCATTTTCACTGTTGAACAATTTCAAGTTCCAATTCTGATACCTCGGCGCCATCTTATATAGGCATTTGTCTATTAAGAACCCTATGGACAAATGCATATATAAGTAAAGAAGCTGAGGTTCTATCAGTGAATAAAAAAAAAGCTATTATTTGATATATGGATAAAGATGTTGATATATTGTTTATTATTTATAATGGGATAGGTCGAAGTGGTTGGATATATGTAAAAGATCCGTTGCATATTGTATTATAACATCCAATGATGAATAATAGGTTAAAATACCATTTTCTATTGCTGTGCCCCATCCAAGATGGTGCCGAGGTATCTGTATAGTGGTAGTGCGCATGCGCAAGCTGAAAATGCCACACACACTGCAGGATTGGCCACAACCTTATGACATAGCGGTAATGCGCTTGGACATGCGCAGTGGTTTAAACTAAATGCTGGAAACAGCACTAATGGCAGCCTGCATGAGGCAATGTATGTTCCTGAAGGGGTAAGACACTGAATATTAATGTGCACAGCTGATGTATATTTAATATTGTGATTAAGTTTTGTTGAGTAAAGAATGTTAAATAATCAGGGAATCGGTTTTATACTATGTACTGGGCACATTAGCATCATAACACTAGTATGTGGAAAATGTCAGAATTGGAACATGAAATTGTTCAACTGTGAAAATTAATTATTTGCACTTTATGCAAGAATTTTTTTATATGTGTAATCAGTTTGTATATGATTGGAGGCACTTGATGATTGTTGAATTTACCTATAAAAATGCACTTGGTTGTAACACCCACTGCTTGAGAATGGCTCAGTGAGAGCCGAAACTTCACCCAGACATGTGGGTCTGAAATAAATCCACCATTTTCTACTACAAAGATTGTGAAGCGCTGCCTTTGTTTTTTCCACTATCTATAGATCTATCTATATATCTATCTAAAGCACATTTATATCAAGTAGATGACAGAGTAAAGAAGTTTCACACTGACAATCAATAATGCTTTGGCATATTGAGTTTACAAAAGTATTATATGATCAATCATATGACTCTATTGTGAAGCCCCTAAAAAAATAACTAAGGTCTAGCACCTTGAGAGACATACACTAAGAAATCTAGGTCTGAATGGACTACTCAGCAAGTCTGTGTGCAAAGTTAAAATAATAAAATTGTATGGGACATAAAGCAGCTGCCTTTTACACTGCATACCCTGAGGTCATGTTTCAAACTTAAGGATTCTGCTCCTGGATATTAACATAATGAGAATTCAAATGGAGAATATCATAAGAAAAAAAAAAAAGAAAACCAAGAATGTTAAATATTTATTCCTGGATAATTGTCTTGTTTAAATTATGTATTTAATTGTTGAGAGAAGAAGCTGAAAAACACATCTATTGTAACAGGTTATTTTTAGAATTCTTTAGACAAACACAGTTGAAAATCATAATAACGATTCATGATGGCAAATGCTTTGTAAAGCGTCGTGATTCAGCAAAATAGTAGACAGAAGGTAGAAAGGATCAATAGTTCATCAATTAATAACAGTAAACTTTAAGTGTTTTGTTTCTCAGAAATTTTATAAAGATCAGACAGTACAGATAAATTATGGTAGATGATTCATTAAGTTATTATAAAGTGAGAAAAATACATCAAGTGGAAACTACAGTGGATATACAGTGGTTTCTAAAAGTATTCACAGCCCCCCATGGCTTTTGTAACTATTTTGTTAGGCTAGTTTCACACTAGCGTTTATGAGCGCAGCGACGGCCTGCGCACGGCCGCCGCTAAGCCCCGCCCCATGCTGCGCCCCGCCGGTAGCTCCGCCCACCGGCGCATGACACTGCATGCGCCCTGCGTCCCCTATCTTTATCACAGGGGGCGCAGGCCGTGCGCAGTATGCGTTTGGCGGCGCATGCGCCTTTTTGACGGTGCGCCGACGCAACCAAACTGCAGCAGGTTGCGTTTGGCGCAGGTCGGCGCACCGTCAAAAGGACTCATGCGCCGCCAAACGCATACTGCGCACGGCCTGCGCCCCCAGTGATAAAGATAGGGGACGCAGGGCGCATGCAGCGTCATGCGCCGGTGGGCGGAGCTACCGGCAGAGGCGTGGCAGGGGCGGGGCTTAGCGGCGACCGTGCGCAGGCCGTCGCTGCGCTCGTAAACGCTAGTGTGAAACTAGCCTTACATTGCAATTGCATCCTGTGTTTCAAAATTTTTGTAATCTGAATTGTGTATGATGCATCAAAACTAAATAGTCTGAGTTGGTTAAGTAAAGTGACAAAAATATAGGCATAAATTAAATTTACGGGATCAAATAACTACAAATTGGCTTGTGCATGTGTATTTATCTCTTTTGCAATGAAAATTTCTG
Organism: Dendrobates tinctorius; assembly: GCF_039654945.1. Classification (NCBI taxonomy): domain Eukaryota; kingdom Metazoa; phylum Chordata; class Amphibia; order Anura; family Dendrobatidae; genus Dendrobates; species Dendrobates tinctorius. The sequence continues at coordinate 37,201,732 of NW_027361829.1, forward strand.
GTGCAAGCAATTTCCTTCATAAGTCACATGCTTAGTGAAAAGACGTCCACCTGTGTTCAATCTAAGTGTCACATGGGAATTCAACATATGCACACCTTTTCTAAAAGACTACAGAGGCTGCAACACTATTAAGCAAGTATTAAGCAAATGTATGGAGGATGGTGCTGTGGTCAAATTAAAAGAACATGGACCTTTTTGGCCACCAAGGTAAATGCAATGTCTGGCACCAAACAATACAGTTCATCACCCCAAAACCAACATCCCCACATTGAAACATGATGGAAGCAGTATCATGCTGTAGGGATGTTTTTCAGCATCAGGGACAGGGAATATGGCCCGAATCGAGGGGAAGATGGATGGTGTGAAATACATGTATATTCTTGAAGAAAATCTGTTTCAGTCTGTCAGTGATTTGCGATTGAGGCAGAAGTTCACCTTCCAACAGACAATGACCTAAAGCACACTGCTAAATCAACACTTGAGTGATTTAAGGGGAAATGTGTAAATGTTTTGGCGTGGACTAGTGAAAACCAAGACCTTAATCCAATTGACAATATGTGGTCGGTCAGACTTGAATATTTCTGTTCACCAGAGAAACCCAAGTAACTTGAATGAGCTGTAGCAGTTTTGCCTTGAGGAATGGGCAAAAATCCCAGTGGCATGATATGGAAATCTCGTAGAGACTTATCCAAACGACTTGCAACTATAATTGCAGCAAAATGAGGCTCTACAAAGTACAGACTTTAGGGGGACGGATAGTTATACACATTGATGTTTTCAATTATTTTGTTTTGTCCTATTTATTGTTTGCTTCACAATAGAAAGAAAAAAAAATGTTCACAGTTGTAGACATGAACTGATGTAAACCATCAAAAAAACTGTGAAATTACAGGTTGTGAGGTAGCAAAGCATGAAAAATGCCAAGGGGGTGAATATTTTCACAAGGCACTGTATATTATATATAAAGAATGGCTTCCTGAATAAAATATCTAAATAGCGACCATGCTATTTTAGAATTTTGGATAACTAGAAGAGGAAGACCTGTGAATACTCAGACTTCAAGGTTAGATTTCAGAAAGGCAGATTTTAAGGGACTCGGAAAGAGAATTGGAGGGATCCAATGGCTAGATATCCTTAAGGACAAAAATGGGGGATATGTCAAAAGTAAAAGAAAAGTCAAAGATGCTATATGATTTTTACAGGATAAAAATGATGAAATAGTAAGAAAGGATGTTGAGAAGGCCGAACCTTAATATTCCTATTTTGCATCTGTTTTCTCTCAGAAAGGAAATGTAGCATCAACTGATCTTCACTGTCCTATTGAAGAAATAGAAGAAGCTAGGCTATCTATAAACAGAAAGATAGTGAGGGAATATTTAACTAACATAAATGAACTCAAGTCTCCAGGTCCAGATGAATTACACCCCAGAGTACTGAAGGAGATAGCAGAAGAAATATTTGAACCTATCTTCGTAATCTTTGAAAATTCTTGGAGAACAGGAGAAGTCTCAGAAGACTGGAGAAGAGCAAATGTTGTTCCTGTCTTCAAAAAGGGGAAGAAGGTGGACCCAGGGAACTATAGGCTGGTGAGTCTGTCTTTTATACCATGAAAAATCTTTGAACAAATTATTAAACAAAATATATGTAAGTACCTGGATAAGAATGAAGTGATTAACCAGAGTCAGCATGGGTTTGGAACGAATAAGTCATGTCAGACTAATTAATTTCCTTCCATGACAGAATGATTGACTGGGTGGATCAGGGAATACTGTAGATATAGTGTGTCCTGACTTCAGCAAAGCATTTGTCAAAGTATCTCACACCATCCTTATTGAAAAAATGACTAAGTATGGAATGGACAAGGCAACTGTTAAGTGGATTCATAACTGGCTTAGTGATCAGACCCAAAGGGTGGTCATAAATGGCTGCACATCCAACTGGAAGAATGTCTCAAGTGGGGTACCACAGGGCTCTGTCCTGGGCCCTGTACTGTTCAACATCTTTATCAAGATGAAGGAATTAAGGGTAAACTGATTAAAGTTATTGATCTCACAAAGCTAGGAGGGATAGCTAATACTAGAGAAGAGTGAGAGAGGATTCAAAAAGATATAAATAAACCGGAGAAGTGGGCAGCAACTAACAGAATGGTTTTTAACAGGGAGAAATGCAAAGTACTATATATGGGCAATAAAAATAAAAAAAGCATATACAGAATGGGAGGAATAGGGCTAAGCAACACCACAAGTGAAAAAGACTTGGGTATACTAATGGATCATAAACATGAGTCAACAGTGTGATCACATGAAGTCATTATTTCCCTCTATTCCTCTTTGGTCAGACCTCATCTGGAATACTTTGTCCAGTTTTGGGCACCACATTTTAAAAAAGACATCAACAAACTAGAGCAATTTCAGAGAACAGCGACCAGAATGGTAACTGGTCTGCAAACCATGTCCTATGAGGAACGGTTACAGGATTTGGGAATGTTTAGCTTGCAAAAAAGAAGACTGAGATGAGACATAATAGCTGTCTACAAATATCTCAAGGGGTGTCACATTGTCATCTTTATTCTCATCTCTACAAGGAAAAACTAGAAGCAATGGGATAAAACTGAATGGGAGGAGACACAAATTAGATATTAGAAAAAACTTTTTGAAAGTTAGGGTAATCAATGAGTGGAACAGGCTGCTAGTGGTGAGTTCTCCTTCAATGGAAGTCTTCAAACAGAGTCTGGACAAATATCTGTCTGGGATGATTTGGTGAATCCTGCTTTGAGCAGGGATTGGACCAGATGACCCAAGAGGTCCCTTCCAACTCTACCATTCTATGATTCTATGATCTCCCATACTGCATCCTTGAATACAAATATGTACCTCACCATTCAATTAGCCACACGCCATCTATAAATAAAACTGTATATGTATGTATGTATGTGTGTATATCAAGCCACATCCACTCCACTTAGCAATCACTAAGCATCTTTCATTTCACCAGAGCTGTTTAAAAGATGAAAGCTGAGTTGTGATTGGTTGCTATAAGCAACAGTTTTCCTTGTTCAAAATATAAATTGACTGTGCCCCCCATTAACTATAATTTCTGCCGCTCAGTAAATATGAATTATTCAATGTGAATCTGCCCTCCTAGATCATTCTAAGTCTCTCTTCCTGTATCTTCTCTTCCCTAAATTCATTATTAGTCTCTGTATAGAATACCACCAATTGATGAGAAGTCCCTGTATAGCATCCTTACCTGCACCCAATGCATTATAAATCAATAATAGCATCCGCTACCACTCCCAATTCATAATAAGGCCTTGTATAGTGTCCTCCCCATCCCCAATTCATTGTAGGTTCATGTATATCATTCTACCTCATCCTACAATTCATTTTAAGTACTTGTATAGCATCCTCCCCATATCCAATTCATTATAAGGCCTTGTAAAGAGCCCTCCCCTAACCCTAAATTAATTATAAGTCCTAATGGGTTAAAAACATTATCCAAATGATACATCACAGCATTGCTTCCTTCCGCTTTTGTCCAGGTACAAAATGACACACCAGAGTAATAGAGAAAGTGCCTGGTGGAATGTTGATGATGGTTTCCCGCAGATCCACTATAATTTTATACTGCAGGCAGGAACGCATGTAAGATACCAGGACGGTAACCTGTAGGTACTTTCCAATCAAATCGTCTCCCAGTCCATAACTGTTGTGTTTTGTACATTGAATTGTGCCAACGTGCAGGCTGGAGGCCTTCTCTGTCTACACTTCCTAAGTTCCAGGGCCAACGGCACACATATCAGTGGACACCTTGTTAATTTTCACAAGTTCAACTTTACTGGACATTACCCTCCAGTTCTTCATTCATCAACACATTTCAATCATTTTCAGATCAGACTATCCCTAATTTAACAGGTCCTGTTAGCCCTAGGGATTCCCCATCTGACACTACAGTATTCCTGATATCCGCTACATTTTCCTCATGCAGTTCCCCATCAGCTCTGTATAGAAGGGATTAAGGCACTCTCCTCAGTGCCAGTTTCATGCCATAGGCCTGGACTTTGCAGGATTTTCTGCAGGAAATTTGGTACAACATCATATTGTCAGAGCGAATTTACATCACCGTGCTTCTAGCCCACTGCGACACCAATTGAACTTGGCCTCATCTCTCATGAACAACGTCACTAACTTTTACTATCTAACCCAAACCAGAAAGTGTTTCCCTTTTTGTCTTACCATCTCTCCCCAAACTTGTGGTCTGGTGCCAAGTAATAACTGTATCATGCCCTATTATACCTACAGTATCTATCTACCTCTAACCGAAACCCTAAACTATATCCTATACTTTCTCCATACCTGAGCCAAGTGTACCAGAGTTATCTTAGGTGTTACCTTTGCAGTATCCACATAGTAGCATCAGTACCCATAACACTATACATTAGTTACATTACACTCTATACATTTTACATCTCACATGACATCATAAAATGCAGAAAAATGCATGACAGTATTCACACTGTGAAGTTGTTGTGTACAGGGACCGGAACAAGACAGGGTCTGGCACAATCTTACATGCACACCACTAATGAAGAAGACAAACTAGCCACAGGCCCCTAGGAGCCTAAATCCCAACAGGCCGGATTGCCCTTATTTTAAGCCACCTATACCCAGCTGGCATGACCCACCTCCCCTTCTGGGCCCCTGTGCATCTGCAAAAGTGGTATGTTGGTGTGTCTGCCTCTAGTTCTGGCTTTCTGCACATGGCCAATGGAATTGGGTTACAAATATTTAACGGTGATTTGGTTGAATACCAATGAAGCAGTATTGAGTATGAAGTGTATGGCGCTGTGCATGTTGCTCAGATTAATTTAAATGCTACACAACAAATGGAACAATGCTTCAGAGAATGGATGGATAATGATTAAAACATAAAAAACAACAAATAGCTTCTTTAGATTAGTAAATATTCAGAGTAAATATTCTCAAAATGGCAAGTAAGCCATATGACATCAACGTTATTGAGCATGTTTTTCTCTTACTGAAGACCAAAGTCAAAGCAGAAGTAGGCACAAATTTGCAACCACTGATGATGGCTGCGGTAAGGCATGGCACAGTATCCCAACCCATGAGCCTCATTATACTGATGTGTCAATGAGAATTGCAAAGTAGCTGAAACAACCCTGCTGGCATCGCTGCATGGCCTCCCATTCCCCACTCACCAACTTGCTCACTGCTCCAGGCCATGCTGTGATTTCTGTATACTGCCAGCTCCATTCTCTGTCCCTCTTTTCTCGTGTCTGCTGTGTTCATGTTTCCTGACTGTGTGTATGGGGGGGGCGCCTGAACTCTCTGCTTCTTATGGAGTCAGGGTGCACCTGGCTAATGTGTCTCTGACCAATTACCTAGAGTCCTCTACTATTTAGGGCTGCCCCACTGTATTGCCAACTGGAGCCACATATAATAGCCCTCTCTCCATCCCCAGTCTGATTCATCATATATCATGTTTATCACAAGTCCACTGACAGCATGGATCAGCTGGCATAATACTTGGAATCCTTCTGTTAATCATTTCTCCCATTAGAAATTTTTTTCAGTACAGTATACACTTTGGGTCACATCTTCTTGGTCTTTGCCCTTCAAAAATGGCTAGTGTTCATCCACTGAGCCAAGTAGATCCATAGATTCTGTTTGGTTTTCAGAAATCCACACTTTCCATAGCTGGTATCTGTCTGAAGATTGCTTGGCTCTTGAAAGCAGTCGCACAAGATGAAAGCAATAATACAACACTTACAGATCAGATTTTGATCTAAAGGGAAGACAAAAACATTATTATCTGAGATCACATTGACTGCTACTTGAGAAATGACTTGAGCAGATTCAGGACACCTAATTGATTCAACCAAATTTTAGAAATCCACTGACTGAGATATTCTAGCTTCTCTCTGTATTATTGACATATCGCTTTAGTCAATATTCATGCATTTCTTCTGGATAAATCTGATCTATCACATTATCTCCATTCATTGAAATATCAAACGTAACTGTTCAAGATACAACTTACAAATGGATTTTACAAACCTATTATGTTCCTAATTGAAAATAAAGATTAAGAGCATACATAAAACTAAACCACAACTTTTAGCTAAATACAGTCCGATTCAGCATAATGGGATGATTACTTATTTAATTGTTTGCAAACAATTATTTTAACCTTTACCTTTGAGGTCATTAGTCTAACCCCCATGTCTTATATACACTCACTGGCCACTTTATTAGGTACACCATGCTAGTAAGGGGTTGGACCCCCTTTTGCCTTCAGAACTGCCTCAATTCTTCGTGGCAGAGATTCAACAAGGTGCTGGAAGCATTCCTCAGAGATTTTGGACCATATTGACATGATGGCATCACACAGTTGGCGCAGATTTGTCGGCTGCACATCCCTGATGCGAATCTCCCGTTCCACCACATCCCAAAGATGCTCTATTGGATTGAGATCTGGTGACTGAGGAGGCCATTTGCGTACAGTGAACTCATTGTCATGTTCAAGAAACCAATCTGAGATGATTCGAGCTTTATGACATGGCGCATTATCCTGCTGAAAGTAGCCATCAGATGTTGGGTACATTGTGGTCATAAAGGGATGGACATGGTCAGCAACAATACTCAGGTAGGCTGTGGCGTTGCAACGATGCTCAATTGGTACCAAGGGGCCCAAAGAGTGCCCAGAAAAAATTCCCCACACCATGACACCACCACCACCAGCCTGAACCGTTGATACAAGGCAGGATGGATCCATGCTTTCATGTTGTTTACGCCAAATTCTGACCCTACCATCCGAATGTCGCAGCAGAAATCGAGACTCATCAGACCAGGCAACGTTTTTCCAATCTTCTACTGTCCAATTTCGATGAGCTTGTGCAAATTGTAGCCTCAGTTTCCTGTTCTTAGCTGAGAGGAGTGGTACCCAGTGTGGTCTTCTGCTGCTGTAGCCCATCTGCCTCAAAGTTCGACGCACTGTGCGTTCAGAGATGCTCTTCTGCCTACCTTGGTTGTAACGGGTGGCAATTTGAGTCACTGTTGCCTTTCTATCAGCTCGAACCAGTCTGCCCATTCTCCTCTGACCTCTGGCATCAACATGGCATTTCCGGCCACAGAACTGCCGCTCACTGGATTTTTTTTCTTTTTCGGACCATTCTCTGTAAACCCTAGAGATGGTTGTGCGTGAAAATCCCAGTAGATCAGCAGTTTCTGAAATTCTCAGACCAGCCCTTCTGGCACCAACAATCATGCCACGTTCAAAGGCACTCAAATCACCTTTCTTCCCCATACTGATGCTCGGTTTGAACTGCAGGAGATTGTCTTGACCATGTCTACATGCCTAAATGCACTGAGTTGCCGCCATGTGATTGGCTGATTAGAAATTAAGTCTTAACACACAGTTGGACAGGTGTACCTAATAAAGTGGCCAGTGAGTGTATAACTAAATACATTGAGTCTGATTCCTCTGAAAAACTGGTTTGTCCAGTCTGAAAGAAAAAAAACACAAAGAAAAGGTTATAATAGGTACAAGTCAAATACTGCACTCTGTCCTTATCCTATCTTGACAAAAAACAAACAACCTCACTGGATACGTTGTATTGTCTTAAAAAATAACCCAGGAATGATGACTGGTGAGTGGTGACCAATGTAAAATGATCCAGCCCCATAGACAGAACACAGGAATAGTAGCATCGTCTTTTTGGGGTCTACAATATGACAAGTTCTGCTCTTTCACAGTCTCACTCTTATCCACCGTTGGGATCTGCATTTCTTGCGACTTTTGTGCAGTTGTAGCAAAGTCGGCTTTTTTACATGAGTCTGTAAATTCAGTATCATCATAGATGGCAAGTTCTTCCTTATTCTCAATACTATCAATATTCTGTTGCAATGAATGGCTCTATGGTTTGGTATTACAATAACGTTTAATGTGGCCAATCTTCCCACATTTAAAGCAATACCTAGGCCTGTAAGCACCTTCCCCCTCTTCTTTCTGCATTTATACTGTTTTACACATACAGCAGCCTGTTCTTCATCATGCTGAGTTCCAACACATTTGTCCATTACTAACTTATTCTGACCCTGTGCTGCCACCAATGCATTCTGGGCCTCACATAGCTGTATTTCCAATTCCTGCACTTGAGTTAACATTCTTTGCTTTTCTTCATGCTGTTTTCTATATGCAGATAGCAGGATCCAGCCACACTTACCAAGAGCACATAATTCTTTCCCTTTTTCTACTTTTACTTTCTGCAGGCATTTTGCTACCTCAGCAGGCTCTGCATCTTGCCAATATTTGTCCCAATGTTCACTTGAACCAACACTGTGCGACCACTTAGTCGCCAAAATATGATATGGAGTTTCCTCCCACCCTGGAGTCTCAATAGACTCACTTACGACCACTTTTTGTTCCATTTCCAACAACTTTCTTTGCATATGGGTATTTTGCTCATGCATATCTTGGTATGCACTGAGTAAAATGCACATACACCGTCCTAAAGACACTACATCACCTTCCTTAGCAGGGATACCCCTGAGTACATCAACAACATCAGTGGGTGCTGACTGCATCACCTGCCTTAGCAGGGATCCCCATGAGTACATCAACAACATCATGGGGCTCTGAGCCCTTGAGCTTATTCTCCCAGGGTTCTGCCAATCCACAAAAATGCATTTCCTGTGCTATAATATTGTATGGAGCCCTGGTCCAGCCAGGGATCTCCACACAACCATCCTCTTTCATGTTCTACGCAATATCACACTATCACACAGAGTATAAAAAACTTCTGAGCCTTCTGCGTATCCTGCTGACTATGCCAATTTATGTATTGCCAACTGTTTAGCAATAAAGTTTGGATACGGCTTTAAAGAAGGCACCACTTGGATATGACACAATTTTATTATACAATGATTAATTTAAATGAAAAAACACCAAATTAATGGAATGGCAGATATAATATTACCCTGTTTTGTTAATTAATTTCATGTGAATCATACAATTATTATGAATTATAGTACATAGAGAAATAAGCATCCGTACTATACATTACCAAGTATTGTAACATCACTTCTCCACTGGAGGGACCACAGTGTCAGCGAGAAGGAAATACTCTGGTCTTGTCATCACAGAAACTGTACACCCACGATACCTTCTGGAAAATGTCCCTCTCTCACTGACACAGGGTCCACCTTTTTATACACAATCCTCCCCTATTACATCTGTGCAGTATGTTTAGGCTGCATCAGAATCTTGAAATTGCACAGTTGGTTGTTGCCTTGATAACAGCACAAGACTTCAAGGTCTGTTTGTTATAGACTACAACAATATTAGAGTTTGTTTGTACCATCCCAATATTTATTTGCCCTTGGTATGTCTCATAATAATAGCACAATGCATCAAGGTTGTTTGCTACTAATTATAACCCAAGATCTGTTTGCCTCTAACAATTAATGTTGCCTGTCCAGGTCCAACATATGTTGCTTGTTACAAAGTTAACTCTTCATACTCATAGCATAACGCTCTAAGATGGTAGCATATGGGCAGCATGACTTCCATAATCACCTATTCTGAAAACTGGATACCTATCGTAACCCAGGCACACACGCATACTTGTCTCATGTGTATCACAATCGATCCTTGATTATTGATGTCATGCATGACCATTGCTACATGAGACCATAAAACATTTTGGTCTCTCTTGTCTTCGAGCATCATACTATTATTGAACACAAGACTTCCTTGTTCAAGCGGCATAAATATTCATTAAAGATATTACACCGTAGTATATTGCAATATATAGTGTTTGGATTCAAACAACCATATTTCATATTTGCAATACTTTCCACCCTTGGTCTAGTGACCACACTATATCAAAGCATATAAACAATATGTTACAATATGTAGGCTATAAGATATCCATATTTTTATTAGCACCACACCCACCCACTGGAACATTGCCCGTGCAATGTCTAAACTCAGTTAGTGTCTTGCTGCTGAGTAAGCCAGGCCCTGTCCTATGTCTCGCCTTCACTGGAGGCTACACTCCTAGCTTTGTCTTGTCTGTCTGTCTGCCCTCCAGGAGGCAGAATATCCTGGTGTCTGTGATATAGCTCCTGACCTTGTTTTGCCTAGTACTTCTGTCCACCTTCCAGGAGGCTGTATATCCTGGTCCTTGAGTCTTTGTTCCTGTACCTTGTCTGAACTCTGTCCTATCCCTTCCTCCTTGTCTTTGGCTTCTTTCTCTGCTTTTCTCTGTGTCCTCCCTGTCTGTGCTCTGCACCCTTGCAGCTCTGCCTCCTCTGCACCTTTGCAGCTGTGCCTGCTCTGCACCCTTGCAGCTCCGCTTGCTCAGTACCCTAGCAGCTCCGCCTGCTCTTCACTCCTGCGGCTCCGCCTACTCCACACTCTTGCGGCACCGCCTACTCAGCTCTCCTGCCTGTATCCATACCTGCTCCTCCCTTGTGAACAGGTCCAAACCTGTCCCATCATATTCCACTCCCTCCTATCAGTACCTGTACCTGCACCTCCTGTGTGAACAGGACCCTACCTGTTCCTCCATATTCCATTCCTTCTGGCCAGTACCCACTCCTTCTGTGTGAACAGGTCCCTACCTGTTTCTTCATACACCACACCTGCCTGCCCTGTGTTTCAAGCCGTGCCTGCCTGCCCTTTGTCTCAAGCCATGCCTGCCTGCCCTGTGTCTCAGCTGTGCCTGCTTGCCTTGTGTCTCAGCCAGCCTGTCACTCGCACCTCACAAGGTGTCCTGTCCCTGAGTGGGATCAGCAGTCACAGCCAGACACCACTCTGGAGGAGCACCTGGCAGCTGCCTGCCGCACAACCCTGACCTCACCATTGGAGGCTCCAGAGAAGACCAAGGCAGTGGTCTTAGTCATGCCCCTTCCAGGGTAGTCTGGTCTGTGGCACAGTGGGGCCATAACCCCCCGACTCGCGCCAATCAGCCAAGGCATGAGCGTGACAGTAGCTTGCTGAAATGATTTTCAGAATTTGAAAATGAAGGGACAAATGTATGTAACAAATGCCTTTAATTACTAAACGGTTTATGCTGTATTTTTGTAAAACCTCTTAAAGTTACTCTATCACTGGGTTTTTGCTACCTAATCTCATAGAAGCATAGTGTAGAGACAGAATCACTGATTCTAGCGATGTATCACTTACTGGGCTGCTTAGAATAGTTGTTATAAAATTACTGTTTTCTTCATGAGATTATCACTAAAGAACAACTTAGCCAGCTGCCAGGTAGTCCAACCTTGCCCCCACTACTGACTGGCAGATTTCTGTTTATGCACATATTACACAGTAAGCTGTCAATCAGTCATGTGGGCACAGTTATACAGTATGTAGCTCAAAAAAATGGTAGGGCTGCAGCAGATTAAACAGTTTTTAATCAAAACTCCAGCCCATATCAAAGGAATCAGGGTCTTTGCCCCTACATCATGCTGCTCTCACACAGGGAAGCAAAATTCTGATGACAGTTTCCATTTAAAATAAAGCATTATGTTAGAACTTAGATTGAGTTTTCTCTTACATTCTGGGCAATAACACTTATTAAAAGTTTCTTTGTATAGGATTCATAATATTTAATTTCCCTTCATTAATTCCATTATTGCCACATTTCATTATTATTCACAGTGAGTGACTAAGCATATAATTAACAATCTCTGTAGATGAAAGATAAGAATTAAGAATGCATGATGGAGAAAACAAAGAATTTGGTAGCTAGATCGATTAATTTAATTTTGCTGACAGACTAAAGGTACTGTCACACTTAGCGATGCACCAGCGATCCCAACAACGATATGGATCGCTAGTGCATCGCTAAGTGGTCGCTAGTGAGCTGCCACACAGGCTGATCTCTCCAGCGACATAGCAGGGGTCGGGGGTCGCTACTTACCTGCCAGACGAGGCGATCCTGACGTCCTCCCACCCGCGTCCATGCGTCGCTCGTCGGCGCCACAGGAAGCCCAGCAGGAAGCTGATGACGAGAAATGGCCCAGGCCGTTCTCGCGCAATCAGCGATAATCAGCGGGGGAGTCGGTCGGAGGTAAGTATCACACATAGCGATATCGCTAGCAATATCGCTGCTGCGTCACAAAACCAGTGACGTTACAGCGATATTGCTAGCGATATCGCTTAGTGTGACGGGGCCTTAAGATTCCCAAGTTGCTGCCTTTCACATACATTGGAATGCCTACAACACCAAAGTTTAGGTTTTGGCTAGTGATGAGCGAACGTGCTCACCATTACTTGGTACTCGCCCAAGTATCCCTGTGCTCGGTTTACTCGGCAAGCACCGAGTGTTTCCGGGATTACTCAGCGGGAACTTAGGTCTCCACCCAGCATTTTTGGCGGACTTTAGAGACCCAATCATGGTGCAAGGATTATCTGCCAGGCCATGAAACGCCGCAGCCATCTTTGTTGTGGTCGTGCAGTGATTGGCTGGCCGCACAGCATCATCAGGGGTATAAGGGACCGGACGCCGCCCTGCTCAGCGCATTCAGGTCTGGATTGAGAGAGTGTAGGGAGAGCTGCTGCCTTGATAGGGTCTGAATTGAGCATTTCTTAGTTAATGTGGGGTCTACTCACATCCAGCAAAACCAACAGTCCTTCTAAGGACTAATTCTAAAGTATATAGGTTTCAGTGTTAGGCAGGCAGGGGAGTGTACATCACTGTATACACATCAGTGCAAGGCCTGCAGGCACTGTATGTGTGTATATAGAGTATTGCATATATCATATCTGTGCGTGCTGAAATTTTGGCCTGTTTACGGCTTTTTTCTCTTTCTTGCCTGGCTGTGAGTTTTGGTTAAATAAAGCAGTATTTAGGCCAAAAAAACATACAGGCCACACATTTTTTGGTGTGGTTTCTCCTTGCCAACTCATATCTGTGCATGCTAAAATTTTGGCCAGTTTATGGCTCTATTCTCTTTTTTGTCTGTCTGTCAGTTTTGGTTACGTAAAGCAGTATATAGGCCAAAAAAAACCATACAGGTCACACATTTTTTGGTGTGGTTTCTCCGTGTCAGCTCAAATCCGTGCGTGCTGAAATTTTGGCCAGTTTATGGCTTTTTTCTCTTTTTTGCCTGATTGTCAATTTTGGTTAAATAAAGCAGTATTTAGGCCCAAAAAAACATACAGGACACACATTTTTTGGTGCGTAATCTCCGTGCCAACTCCTATCTGTGTGTGCTGAAATTTTGCCCAGCTTATGGCTTTTTTCTCTTTTTTTGCCTGGCTGTCAGTTTTTGTTAAATACAGCAGTATTTAGGCCAAAAAATACCAGAGTGGCTCAGTGATATTAGCTCAGGAGGCTGAGATGGCCACTCTAGAGCCTTCACTTTGTTCTGCTTTAGCCAATGACAGATCAACTTGGCCTTGTATTTTGATCATTGTCATGTTGGAAATGTCCAAGTACGTCCCATGCGCAGCTTCCGGGCTGATTATTGCAAAATTGCCTCCAGTGTTTGCTGATGACATGTTGCATTCATCTTTTCTTCAAGTTTGAACAAGTTTCCTGTGCCTTTGTAGCTCACACCTTCCAAAAACATCAGTGATCCACCGCCGTGTTTTACAGTAGGAATGGTGTTCCTTTCATCATAGGCATTGTTGACCTCTCTCCAAATATAAAACTTATGGTTGTGGCCAAAAAGGTAAAATTTTGGTCTCATCACTCCTTGTTCCAGAAGTTTTTAGACTTGATTCTGTGCTGTTTTGCATATTGCAGGCAAGATACTTTGTGGCATTTGTGCAGTAATGACTTTCTTCTTGTGACTCCACCATGCAGCCTATTTTTCTTCAAGTGTCTCCTTATTGTGCATCTTGAAACAGCCACACCGCTAGTTTTCAGAGAGTCCAGTATTTTAGCTGATGCTATTTGTGGGTTTTTCTTTGCATCCTGTACAATTTTTCTGGCAGTTGTGGACTAAATATTTGTTGGTCTAGCTGACCATGGTTTTGTTTTTACAGAGCCTCTGATTTTCCATTTGTTAATTACAGTTTGAATGCTGCTGACTGGCATTATCAATTGCTTGGATATCTTTTTTTATCCCTTTCCTGCTTTATACAGTTCAATTACCTTTTACTGTAGATCCAATGACAATTCTTTTGCTTTTCCCATGACTCACAATCCAGAAATGTCAGTGACTGGATGAAAGATGCAAGAGTCTGTCTGGATCCCAGAAACTCACTAAGCTTTTATGCACACACACTGAGTACAAGCAAACAGGTCACAGGTGAGGATGTTACCTTTAGTTACCAGTCAAACCCATTTGTATCAACTTCTGTGCATATTATCAGACTAAAATCACCAGGGTATGTAAACTTTTGATCAGGGTCATTGCATATTTTGGGATGTCATTATGATTTAAAAAGAGAAAAAAAAAGAGAAAATACAGTAATTTGACAATAAATGGCTTCACCTAACCACTAACCATGAGTGGAGAAAAAGTTTTGGTGTCATCATTTATGTGCTCTGAAAAAAGGCCAAGAAAGCAAAAATTATGCCGGGGTATGTAAACTTTTGAGCACAACTGTATACTATACTTATTACAAGGAGAGATGAGAGAATATTTCAATGTTTGGTTTGGATTAAGTTCGCTGAATTTGCAATATTCACCGATTAATTTGTTGAATATTTGCCGAACATAACCGAATGACATGCACATCAATGGGAGGCAAAAATAAATGCATGCACAACACCTTATAATGGCCCCCAGGAAGTGGAGGCTTGAAGGTCTCGTAGGCCTACTGCTACAGGCAGCATGCATGAAGGACACCCAACCATGAGTGTTCACATTTCCAAAAATTATTGGCAGACACCACCAAAGAGGCATCAATTTCACCACAGTAGAAATAGTATAATAGGGACCGACAATTCTTCCAATAAGCGCAATCCAGCAGATAGACACCCTGCAAAGAGTTTTCACATTTAAATAAATAAGGGCCTTACATCACAGAAGTGGCATCAATTGTAGGGACTCTGGAACCACGGGTGCAGATGGGACTGGCTGAAAAACAGAAAAGAACTGGCAGTTGCGGGCTGACTTGGTGTTAGAAAGATGGGCGCAGGCAGGTGGAATCTGGACCGGCTCATGGACAGAAGAGCCCAAACCAGTATGATCAGACGGGCACAGACAGGTAAGAGCAGATGGGTACAGGGTAGACAAGCAGACAGGTGGACCTGGGGATCCTGACAACTAGCAAGCATGCAAGGCAAACTAACAATGTAACTCAGGCACCTCCATATTGGAGGAGAAGCCTTAAACAGAAGGTGTTGCCCAGCAACAGGTTGTGAATACCTTAGGTTGATGCAGGTGGTCCCATTAAGAGGGAAGGAGTGCACCCGTGCACCTTCTAAGCATAGTTCCCAGTCCTACAACTGAACCTTGATGGAAAACAACACATAGCGGGCGAGATGAGGAGGCGGTGTGTTGTGAGTTCATTTTCCCCTTCGTCACTGAGGTCTGGTGAACTCCCTATTCCAGTAAAGGAAGGTAATGAGCCTGATTATCAGGCACCTGAGTGTAATGAGGATGACTGGCTGAGTGGAGTCACTGACTGGATATAAGGCTGCCGACGCCCTTCTGCCCTGCGGGTGATTTCTCTGTGGACTTCTAGGACACCAGTCTGATTCCTGCTTCCCTAAAGCTAAGTTTTCTGCTTTGCCTGTTTGCATTTATGTTTTGTTTTTGTTTTCCTTGCTTTTCTGGATTCTGCCATTCCCTGCTGGGATGAGCTCAATCTCCTTTTGCCGGTTGCTCTGTCTTCAGAATATTCCTGAGTACTGACATAGCTTTTTTGAAGCCTAGCATCTTCAGGGCCTTTTTCACTGTCAGTCTGTTGGCTCTTATTTTCATAAGGTTTTTCACGGATTGCAGACAGCAGCCTTCCTGTCCTTTCCTACCTAGGTAGTTTGGGCCCCGTCTTTGCTCAGTCTATCTTTCTGTCTGTGTTAGTGTTTTCATCTTGCTTCACCGTCATTATATGTTGGGGGCTGCCTATTGCTTTGGGGTCTGCTCTGGGGCAGTTTAGATTTCCCCTTTCTTTTTTTAGGCCTATTTAATTCTCCGGCTGTGATCGAGGGGTCTAGGGCATCGTAGGAACCCCCCACGGCTACTGTTAGTTGTGATAGGATCAGGGGTCTGCAATCCGATAGCTGCCAACCTCTCTGGTTTTCTGGACTTAGCTAGCAGTTCTGTTTTTGCCTTCTATGGTGACGCAATCATAACAGCGGTGTGTGAGTGGAGACACTGAATGTCCTGTCTGTAATGTACAATGAGATCCAACAAAGGGCCAAGTCTGTAATGTCAACAGATAAGAAAGTCTGTAGTAAGAGGGAATGGTCCACTGTGTCAAAGACAGATACCAGGCCCAGGAGAAGGAGGAGAACAAATTTGCGTCACTTTAATTTGGTGGTTAGTAGGTTGTTAATGACTTTAGTCAGGGCAGATTCAGTGGAATGGTGTGGTCTGAAGTCAGATTGTTAACAGTCAAAGAAGGAGCAAGAGGAGAGGTGGGAGGACAGTTCAAAATGGACGTGTTGCTCCAGTAGTTTAGAGGCATAGGGGAGAAATATATGGGGTGATAGGTAGGCATAGCGGATGGGTCAAGGGTTGGCTTTTTGAGAATGGGTGTGATCAAGGTATGTTTCAATCAGGGTTGAAGACACCAGTTGTTCGTGACAGGTTGAAGAGATGGGTTATGCTTGTGATGAAGACTGGTAAAGTTTGGAATGAGGTGGGACATTATTTTGTCAAGTTCACAGGTGGTGAGGCAAAGTATTAAGCTGAGAGGAGAGGAGAGGGAGGGGGAACTGGTGGATGCAGTAAAGAATTGAAAGTACTGAAGAGCTGCTTATGGTTGTAAGACATGTATGATATCAGGAATGAGAAGTCAGTTTGTTTTGCTGCAGTCAGAATTTGCACAGCACTTTTGCAACTTCTGTCCACGCATAAACCAAACCCTCACAAATAGATGTTAACCCCGTTGGGTGAAGGTGATCCATTTGTGACGAGACTCAGATATTTGATGCACCCGCGTACTGTACTGTGCTGTCAAGGCAGTAAGATGAAGAGGGTGACTCTCAGGGCGATTAGTGGGATAACAGAGAGAATGACGATGAGGTAGTAGATCACACTTGGTGTAAACCCAGAGGCATGCAGCTGAGTAGCTCAGCAGAGAAGGAGGAAGAATAGGAGGTTACGTAGACACAGAGTTATACAACCATGACAACCAATGCATCCTGAGGCCCAACTCTGGCAGTGGACAGCAGCATTCGCAGTTCTGCAGTTGACTAGGTTGGGTCTTTTTTCAGACTGGCAAAAATCTAAAAAATCATATAATCTTTCAACTTTTTCTATAAAAAAAAACCTAGTAGGCATGGTTAGTGTCCAGTATTCAAGCTCGGTCTGGAGGCAAACACACACAGGAGGCCTTCTCCCTCCCAACACACAGACCATGTGCCAAACAACATCCTCCATTATATAGGCTGTAAACACACTCAGTTGCGAGGTCTGTGGGCAGCCAGACCCACCATCTATCATAGCTACCCACAACCCAGACACAGGTGCATCAAATGAACCTCTCAGGGCTTATGTGCACTATAGAAGATACTCTGGGTATCTGAGACTGAGTATCTTGACTGAGACAAGCCATCTCTGTGACACACACCTCCCATTGACTATGCGACCATTAGCCACACTACATACCTCCCCCTCTGCCTAAGTCCGGCACTTTTTCCTACTAGACGAGAGATTCTCAATAGGGCATCGGCATTACTATGTAGCTCCCCGCTCTATGCTCAACATGGAAATTGAAATCTTGTAGAGCTAAAAACCAATCGGTGACCCTAGCATTTTTCTCCTTTGTTTCCCTCAACCATCTGAGTGGGGCATGGTTGGATACCAACCTAAACTTACCTACCAGATAGTACCATAATGTGTCCACCGCCCACTTTATGGCCAAACACTCCTTCTCTACGACCGTGTAATTCCTCTCACATGAGGATAGATTCCTACTCAGGTAGAGAACAGGGTGCTCCTCCCCGTGTATCTCCTGGGAAAGGATTGCTCCTACCCGACATTTGAGGCATCTGTTTGGGGAATAAACGCTTTCTTAAAGTCATAATAAAAAGAAAACTTGGCACTCAAGATTTGTGAAAAAGGTGATTCTTCATTTATTCATCCAGATAGAGAATTTTGCTAAACGTTTTCGATCCAACACTGGATCTTCATCAGAGATTATCTAAATGTTTACTGTAGGAACACATAAAAAGAGAGAAATTAATCTCAATGTTGCAAGGATTTCATTAAACATCAAAGAGAATACAATATCATATGATGCATAAAAAGAATAACGGCATATAATATAGCAAAGTCCATCGGTTCAGCGTGTTCTTTGCCTGGATCCTAGAGATTGATCCATAGGTGCACATGATCTGTGAGGAAATCTTTCAAATGTATACAAATGAATCGGTGTTAAGGAAAACATAATGACCAGTGGTTAATCCTTAGTGATAAACTGAGAAAAAGGAAGGATTCCATGAAATCAAGGTTACTAATGCTCCCAACCGTTAGGTGCAGATTGTGCCTAGAAGATATATAGTGCTTATAATACACGTAGTTTGAGTACGTTGGTCCTCCTAGGAGGAAACAAAGAGAGGGTAACATAAGGTCACATATAACATTGCTGTGTGCCTAGTGGCTCTACATGTGAAAATAATGCCCATAAGAAAATGATGTGAGGTTAAGGATGGGTCCTCATATTACCTGGTTGCTGTGTTATAAGGCGAAAAAGAACAAAACGCGCCTTTGATGAAGGTCCAGTGTTGGATCGAAAACGTTTAATAAAATTCTCTATCTTAATGCTAAATAAATGAAGAACCACCTTTTTCACAAATCTTGAGTGCCAAGTTTTCTTTTTATTATTATTTGGGCTGGAGACCCTACTTGTGCACCTTCACAGACTTTTATATCTGAGTGCCTTGTTGATTTCTACTACTTATTCTTTCTTAAAGTCAGGGGCCACCAGAACCGATTGATTGCACAGAACCCCTTTCATTTATTGAAAGAACGTTTCTGCCTCTTCAGACCATTTTACCATTACTGATTTCGTCCCCTTAAGGAGGTCAGTCAGGGGTGCCGCCATCACGGTGAAGTTCGGGATGATCCTCCTGTATTATTCCACAATCCCCAGGAAAGCTCTAACTTGCTTCATGCATAATGGTCTCTGCCATGTTTGAATTGCCTCCACTTTACTAATTTGGGGTTTTAGCTCACCTTGACGCACTACATATCCCAGGTACTTGGCTTCTTCCTTCACCAAAGCACACTTCTTCAGGTTTATTATAAACCCCGCCTTCCTTAGAGCATCAATCACTGCTTGGACCTTTTCCAGATGACTCTCCCTGTCTGGGCTAAAGATAACGATATCGTCCTGGTATGTAGCAACGTATTGCTTATGTGGGGCAAGAATTCTATCCATAGCTCTCTGGAAGGTCGCCGGAGCCCCCCTGCAGTCCAAACGGCATCCCAACATACAGGAAGGATCCGTCTGCATAGAAAATGCAGTCTTCTCCTTAGCTTCCTGTGCCATTTGGATCTGCCAAAATCCCTTTGTCAAATCCAAGGTGGTTATGTACCTTGTGGGCCCAAATCTCTCAATTAGTTCATAGACGCGTGGCATGGGATAGGCATCGAACTTGGAGACCTCATTCAACTTCTGATAATCGTTGCAGAAACTCCATTCACCATCGGGTTTTGGGACCAGGACAATCAAGCTCGACCAACCGCTCTTGGACTCCTCAATGACCCCTAGTTTTAACATGGCTCCCCCTCCTTGGAGATCTCTTCTCGATGTGCCTCTGGAATCCGATAAGGGTTCACGTTTACGCCACATGTGGCTCTGTCAGAACTTTATGTTCTACAACCTTTGTGCACCCTGGCAATTCCGAGAACAGGTTCCTGCTCCTCTGGAGCAACTCCCAGCACTGCTGTTTCTGGGACTTCAACAGCGTCTCCACTAGGGCAACATCTCCATCGTCACCTTCTGGGTTGTCCAACAAGCACGGAGTTTCAGCCAACTCTCTGTCTTGCCATGGCTTGCCATAGACTGAGGAGGTTGACATGGTAGACCTGATATGGTTTCTGTCTTCCTGGTTGATAAATCTTATAATCTTATAATTTACATCACCAACCTTCTCCACCACCTCATACAGCCCTTGCCATTTGGCCAAGAACTTTCTCTCCACCATCAGAATTAGTACAAGAACTTTGGTCTCCCGGTTTGAATTGCCTCACTGGTTGTAGACCCTGGCCTGAGCTTCTTGTGCTTGGAGGAGGTGTCCTTTTATGATGGACATCTGTAGTGAAACCTTCACCAGGGGGAGCTGGTGAGGGAAGAGAGATTACACACTAAGCGTAGCAACACTGAGCAACCGCACAGATGCCACAGGTAATGAGAGAATGGTCAGATGAACCAAATCAGAAATGATCAGGAGCAGACATACCAGAAGTAGCAGCAATACATGTAGTCAAAATACCAAGCCGAGGGTCAAAAAGGGTCAAAAGCGAAACATGAGTGTGGCGCCCAGGCCAAGAGAACCACCACACAATGTGTTCCTGCATTTTTTCCACTCTCAGATGTCCCCCCAAGATGTGTGAATGGTCCATGTCCAAGAGCTTCCATCTATAAGGGCACTATTAACTGCTCCACCAACTCCTCCTTTAGTTTTGTGATCCGATACAACTCCCCACTCATCATAAAATAGGGAAACCTTGTGTCAGCACCCGGCTCTTGTGCAACCCTATTAATGAGAATAACATTGTTAAAGGCTTCTCTCAGAGTTGGGTCCCTATGTTGGGCAGCCCCAAAATTCTCACTGCTCACCCCTAACTCCAGAATGTCAGACACAGGGAACACTTCCTCCTCATCTCCCACAAGGACACAAAAAGGAAACCCGTCTGCCTCTGGGTGTGATGATACCTTATTAGGGTTCACTAGTTCGCTATTCACGCCAGTGACCTCAGAACTTTTCCCTACAGATCCCAAAATAAACAAAAGTCACAGCCTATAATTATAGGGTGCAACAAGTCCCGAACAACGCCGAACTCATGGGACTCAGTACCGTGGGCCGTTTCAATGTCCACTCTGGCCATAGGATAGTACTTTGCATCACCATGTATGCACCGAATGCCAACCTTTCTACCCGGGATCAGTTTGAGAGGAAAAGTGGCCCTCACAAGGGTCACTAATCTCCCGCAGTCTAGCAGTGCCGTTACCGCTCTACCGTTCACCTTCACGGGACACGCTTGAGGCGCCTCGTTCGGTGGAGAGTTCACACTCTAGGCTGGATATACATAATATGAACTACAGCATCCCATACTGCAGTCCATCTGCTCGGTGGCCAGGGGACAGGGGGCAGCTATATAATCTGGCCCGTGGCACCTCCAGCAAATAACATCACCAGTAGGGGCCTTGGCACCACCTATCCCACCCCTTTGGACCTTGGATACCCCACCCCCTTTTGGGCCTCTGCCCTCTTTTGGGACCACCAGTATCGAGTGGGCTGCTTTCCCAAGGAACCTTCAATCCCCTGGTATCTCTCCACCAGTCTGACCAGTTCATCGGCATTCCAGGGATCACCGTGGGCAGTCCAAGGCCTTGGCAGGGAGTGCACAAACTGGTCCATTACCACCTGTTCTACCATCTGTACAGGTGTGGAAGACTCTGGTTGCAGCCACTTCTGGACCAGGTGCAACAGGTCGGACATTTCAGAGTGAGGTGGTTTGTACTGGTGATATACCCAGCGGTGAATGCCTTGATAGTCATTGTCATGCCCAAGCGCGTGAGAATGTCAGGTTTTAGCTTGTGATACTCTTTGGAGTCATGCAAAGTTAAGTCATAGTAAGCCTTTTGGGGTTCCCTCGTCAAGTATGGAACCAGTACCTTTGCCCATTGTTCTGGCGGGAGTTTCACCCTCTTGGTGACCTTTTCAAACACCGTCAGGAAGGCCTCAACATCACCCCCGGGGGTCATTTTCTACAAAGCCTGTCATACCGCCTTCCGGACATGGGTGTCATCAGCCAGACTTAGGGTTGGGGCACTCGTCCTGCCCTGGATGGCAGTCGTTAGAAGTTGCATCTGCTGCCGTTGCTCCTGCTGGCTCTGCTGGATCTGCTGTAACAACAGCCTGTTGGTCTCTTGATGCTGCTACTGCGACTGGACCAGGTGTTTCATCAGGTCCTCCATTTTATCTTGCGATGATTGCTGGCTTGCTACAGACTTAGCCCAGGACATGCAGTCCTTCCTGTAGCAGTCGTACATCTCCGCTGGGAGTGTTTCCCACATTCTCCACCAATTGTAGCGGTTGTACTCACTCGGGTGTGATGAGAGAACCTCTCCGGGCTAAGGTTCACTAAAGAAGATACTCCAGGTTTCATCACAGAGACAAGCCATCTCTGTGACAGATACCTCCCATAGACTATGCAACCATTAGCCACACTAGAATGCCTACACTCACCTGCAGCCAGGGAAAGTCATGTGCGATAACCATGCAAACCTGGTGGCGGCCCTACACCAGGCCAACTTTACACATGTGCCTTGCATGGCTCGCATCCTCAACCTGATGGTACAGTAATTCCTGCCCCACTGTCCCAGCATGGATGCGCTGCTGTAGAAAACATTGTTGTGTGTATACTTTCACCATTCCACTTAAGTTGGTATAGAGATCTTACAGACTACAGGTTAACCGATTGATATGCGAAGTGACCACACCATATAATTCAACTCTGAACATGTTGCAGTGACTATGGCAGTAGCACTGAGACCTGGTGCAGTATGACTTTTTGAATAGCCTGGCACAATGCAGTACGGGCGTGGTGCAATTCACACTTGCGTAGCAGTAACAGATGAAGGACCTCTGCACCCTTCTGCATGTTTTCAAAATGGCTCCTAAGATGGTTAACAGTGACGATGCCATCATCAGCATCACTATTACTGTCATCTAAATGATGGACCACATTTTAAAGAGTCTAGGGGAGGATGTGGTGGTGGTCCCCAGGGAAGACGAGGAAGCAGAGGAAAATGACTTTAGGGTTAGCAATATTTCTAAGTTCTGGTCTGTCGTTTCACAGGCAGTTGCCATGGGAGGAACCAATGGAGGAGGAACAAATTCAGAAGGACCACGAAAAAGATGAGAAAGAAGAGGTGATGAACTTGCACCAGTTAGGAGATGAAGAGGATAATGACTCCCTCTCTGTTGTCCATGGTTGCCACAAGGGGATGGAGGAAGAAAGCGTGAGTGTTATCCCACCCCCGACACACTGTGCAGTTGGACCTCACGAAAGAGACTGATCCATGTGCGCCATCTTGCAGCACTATCTGCAACATGATTGTTACTCGTATAGTTATGATTCAAAATAGTGCTGACTTCTTGGTGCCAGTGTGCTCTATCCATGATACAAAAGTACATTTTGCCAGTTGCCTCCCCCTGAAAAAGGGATGCACCATTTCTGCAGTATCAAAATATGCTTGAAGACAATCTTGAGAGTGGTTTTCCCAAAGACAGCAGTGACCAACACAATTTGCATAAGTGATAGGCTTCAAACCACAGAAACATTGAGTCGTCAACGCAAAAACATTAGCAGCCTTGCAGCCCTGCAGTCCTGTGTTCCAACCCCACCAAGGACAGCATCTGCAAAGAGTTGATATGTTCTAACCGTGTATGCAAGTGTTTCCTTCCAGTGCTTATTGTTCTACCCACACTCCAAAGACATACAGATAGTACATTTTGATTGTGAGTCCCAATGGTAACAGTTACATTAATGTCTGTAAATGTCTGTAAAGAGAATGTTGAATTATTGGTGCTATATAAGTGATAAAAAAAAATATGAAATTGATGTTCAGTCAAACTCAGGTGGCACAAATATCAGTTTCGTAGATTACTATTGTCAGAAAAATGTAAGAAGAGTAACACGGGTAGTTGACTCAATGTGCGTGGAGGACTGCCGATCTCGGAGGCCTACTGCTACAGACAGCACACATGAAGGAGACTCAACCAGGAGTCTACACATTTTCAAAAATGTATTGGCAGACACCAGCAAAGTGATATCAACTTCACCACTAAGCAGATGGAAACCAGGATTGTTCACTAGAGTTGAGTGAAATGGGTCGGTCATATTCAAAAGTCGGCGATTTTAGCTGAAGTCGGGTTTCATGAAACGAAACCTGACCATAGCGTGAGGTCGGCCACGAGGTCGGCGACCAGAGCGCCAAAGTCGCGTTTCAAAAGATGCTTGCAGTGCCCTTTTTCAGCCAATGATGGAGGACGCACACTGTGGGCAACGCGATGACATAGGCATCGGTCACCACCATCTTTAAGAAGGGCATGCAAGTGATTGGCTGGCTTTGTGTGGCGTCACAGGGGCTATAAAAGGGCGTGAACACCGACCGCCATCTTACTTCTTCCAGGGGAAGAGTCTTGAGGAGATCATTTGCATATTCCCAGTGCCTTCTGGGATAAGTGAAGTGTCTCCGCGAGCTCAACGATCACTGGGTTTTGGCTGCTGCAGCTGAAAAGAGGAAATCGGAATTTTGACTCATCTTTCATCGTTTTTAAGAAATCTCAATATGGAAGAGGCCAGGAGCCATTTGGTGAGCTGCATTTCTTGCTACATGTTCACAGACTTACCAGTGGAAAAGCCAAACTTCACATGCCACAAATGCAAGCTTGTGTCCCTGTTGGAGGAAAAGTTGCAAAGTCTGGAAGAGAGGTTAGCTACGTTGAAGATCATTAAGGAAGGCGAAGAGTTCTTAGACAGAGCAGAATTATCTCTTCATGTTGCAGAAAGAGAAGAAATTCGAAGTGCACCTGAAGAAACAGAGGAATGGAGACATGTGACCCAGAGAAGCAGGAGGATCAAGAGGCAGTCAGCACCCATACTCCTCAGGAACCAGTACCAGGCTCTCACGCAGGAGAACGATGAAGAAATACATCAGGATAAGACTTTGCCCACAAACAACAACCTTGTAGGCCTTCAGAGTCCTCCTGGATGGAGAAAGAAAAATTTTGTGAAGAAGAAACGGAGAGTGGTGGTCATGGGGGATTCCCTGTTGAGAGGAACAGAGGCCGCTATCTGCAGACCGGATATAACTTCAAGAGAAATGTGCTGTCTTCCAGGTGCAAAAATTAAAGATGTGTCTGACAGGATATCAGGACTCTTCAGACCTACAGATGACTACCCATTCCTGCTACTACATGTGGGGACAAATGACACCGCAAGACACGACCTGGAAACCATCTGCAGAGACTTTGAAGACTTAGGCAAGAAAGTGAAAGAACTGGGAGCGCAGGTGGTCTTCTCTTCCATCCTCCCAGTGGATGGCCATGGAACAAGGAGGTGGAATAAGATTCTGCAGGTGAACAACTGGCTACGTCGATGGTGCCGTCAGCAACGATTTGGATTTCTGGATCACGGAGTGAGTTACCTTTACGATGGCCTACTTGCTAGAGATGGGGTGCACCTTACGAAGACTGGAAAACATGTATTTGGAAGTCGCCTTGCTACACTTGTAAGGAGAGCTTTAAACTAGAACAACATGGGAAGGGAAGCAAATGACCAGAAAAAGCCACCTGACAAATGCTATTGAGAACTCTGCTATTAGAAGTGGAAAGGAAGAACAAAGACAAAAGAATCTAATTAATAAAAATATTGGAGAAAGAGAAACCAATCACAAACTAAAATGTTTCTATACTAATGCACAAAGCATGGGCAACAAACAAGGAGAATTGGAACTACTAACGCAGGAGAAGAAATATGTCATTGGAATCACTGAAACTTGGTGGGACAATACACATGATTGGAATACAAGACTAGAAGGATACAACTTATTTGCAAGAAACAGACTTGATAAACGAGGAGGAGGAGTCGCATTGTATGTTAGAAACGCGTATATCTGCACAGAGATTGAAGCTTCAGAGACTGGGAGTTTTGTGGAAACTGTTTGGGTAAGAATACAAGGACAGAACAATGGAAAGGACACCATTGTAGGTATATACTACAGGCCGCCTGTGCAAGCTGAAGATATGGATGAACTCTTTATGCATCAAATGGCCAAGTTCTCCCAAAAATATGACATAGTTGTCGTGGGAGATTTCAACTATCCAGACATTTGTTGGGAATCTCTCTCAAGCAAAACTAACAGGTCAAGGAAAAGAATTTTATCCTCTCTTGCTGACAACTTTATCTTCCAAAAGGTAGGGGAGAAAACAAGGGGAACTGCTACCTTGGATCTAATCCTTATAAACAGGGAGGAAATGGTTGAGGAGGTAAAAGTGGCTGGGACCCTAGGAGGTAGCGACCATGCTATTTTAGAATTTTGGATAACTAGAGGAGGAAGACCTGTGAAGACTCAGACGTCAAGGTTAGATTTCAGAAAGGCAGATTTTAAGGGATTCAGAAAGAGAATTGGAGGGATCCAATGGATGGATATCCTTAAAGACAAAAATGTCCAAGAAGGATGGGAAATCTTGAAAAATGAAATTCTCAAAGCACAATTGTTAACAATTCCGAAAAGAGGGAAGAATAGGAAGCATTTAAGGAAGCCAGGATGGATGAACACAGAACTTAAGCACATGCTAAAAAGGAAGAAAAAAATGTTTATAAAATGGAAAGAGGGAGGCATATCTAAAGAAGAATATAATGCTGTCTGCAGAACCTGCAGGGCACAAATCAGATTAGCTAAAGCTGACAATGAATTGAGGCTTGCAAGAGATGTCAAAAGCAATAATAAAGGATTTTGGGGATATGTCAAAAGTAAAAGAAAAGTCAAAGATGCTATAGGATTTTTACAGGATGAAAATGATGAAATGGTAAAACAGGATTTTGAGAAGGCCGAACTTTTAAATTCCTATTTTGCAAACAGATGCACATTTTGCATCTGTTTTCTCTCAGAAAGGAAATGTGACATCAACTGTTCTTCACTGTCCTATTAAGGGAATAGAAGAATCCAGGATATCTATAAACAGAAAGATAGTGAGGAAACACTTAGCTAACCTAAATGAATTCAAGTCTCCAGGTCCAGATGAATTACACCCCAGAGTACTGAAGGAGATAGCAGAAGAAATTTTTGAACCCCTCTCCATAATCTTTGAAAATTCTTGGAGAACAGGAGAAGTCCCAGAAGACTGGAGAAGAGCAAATGTTGTTCCTATCTTCAAAAAGGGGAAGAAGGTGGACCCAGGCAACTATAGGCCGGTGAGTCTGACTTCTATACCAGGAAAGATCTTTGAACAAATTATTAAACAACATGTATGTCAGTACCTGGATAAGAATGAATTGATTAAACAGAGTCAGCATGGGTTTGTAACTAGTAAGTCATGTCAGACTAACTTAATTTCCTTCTATGACGGAATCACTGATTGTGTGTATCAAGGAAATGCTGTAGATATAGTATATCTTGACTTCAGCAAAGCATTTGACAAAGTATCTCATACAATCCTTATTGAAAAAATGACTAAGTATGGAATGGACAAGGCAACTGTTAGGTGGATTCATAACTGGCTTAGTGATCGGACCCAAAGAGTGGTCGTAAATGGCTGCACATCCAGTTGGAAGAATGTCTCAAGTGGGGTACCACAGGGCTCTGTCCTGGGCCCTGTATTGTTCAACATCTTTATCAACGATTTAGATGAAGGAATTGAGGGTAAACTCATTAAATTTGCTGATGACACAAAGCTAGGAGGGATAGCTAATACTAGAGAAGAGAGAGAGAGGATTCAAAAAGATATAAATAAACTGGAGAAGTGGGCAGCAACTAACAGAATGGTTTTTAACAGGGAAAAATGCAAAGTACTACATCTGGGCAATAAAAATGAAAAAAGCATATACAGAATGGGAGGAATAGGCCTAAGCAACAGCACATGTGAAAAAGACTTGGGTATACTAATAGATCACAGACTGAATATGAGTCAACAGTGTGATGCAGCAGCAAAAAAAGCAAATGCAATTCTAGGATGTATTAACAGAAGCATACAGTCTAGATCACGTGAAGTCATTATTTCCCTCTACTCCTCTTTGGTCAGACCTCATCTGGAATATTGTGTCCAGTTTTGGGCACCACATTTTAAAAAAGACATCAACAAACTGGAGCAAGTTCAGAAAAGAGCAACCAGAATGGTGACCGGTCTGCAAACCCTGTCTTATGAGGAAAGGTTGCAGGATTTGGGATTGTTTAGTTTGCAAAAGAGAAGACTGAGAGGAGACTTAATAGCTGTCTACAAATATCTAAAGGGCTGTCACATTGTACTAGGATCAAATTTATTCTCATTTGCACAAGGAAAGACTAGAAGCAATGGGATGAAACTGAATGGGAGGAGACACAGATTATATATTAGAAAAAACTTTTTGACAGTTAGAGTGATCAATGAGTGGAACAAGCTGCCACGAGAAGTGGTGAGTCCTCCTTCAATGGATGTCTTCAAACAGAGGCTGGACAGACATCTGACTGGGATGATTTAGCGAATCCTGCTTTGAGCAGGGGGTTGGACCAGATGGCCCAGGAGGTCCCTTCCAACTCTACGATTCTATGATTCTATGATTCTGCCGATGTTAGCATTAGGGAGAGGTTGCTGTTGCTGATTCAGAATAAGGGAGAGCATTAGGCAGGGAAGAAGAACCAAAAAACTGCTTCTGCTGTTAGCGATTTCCACTTACAACACAACACTTTGTGTGCAGTGACAGGGGAGGCTCTATTTTTGAGCATCAGCTCTGTTGGTTATTAGGCTGCCTTATAAGGCTCCCTGATAGCTGCATTGCTATTTGCGTACTGCTGTGCAAACTGCTTTTTTAAAAGCAAAAATACATTTCTTCCTCTTTTCTGCACAGTTAGCAAGAATTCATTTTTCCACCCTTTTGTGTGTGCAGCAGTCCTGCTTATTAGGCTGCCTGCGTCCATACTTGGACTTAGAGCATCATTGTCAGCTTCCTCAAATCTTTAGTGAGATCCAAATTCTCACCAATCCTATAGACACCCTCCACCTTGTCATACACCATCCAATTTCAGCCTTTTACATTGAGATGTAATCTCTCCTGGGCCTGAGACAATAGTTCTGCGTCCTCAAATCTATAGTGAGATTCAAATTCTCACCAATCCTATAGACACCCTCCACCTTGTCATACACAATCCAATTTCAGCCTGTTATATTGAGGTGTAATCTCTCCTGGAGCTGAGACAATAGTTATGCGTCCTCAAATCTATAGTTAGATTCAAATTCTCATCAATCCTATAGACACCCTCCACCTTGTCATACACCATCCAATTTCAACCTGTTACATTGAGGAGTTAGCTCTACTGGGCCTGAGACAATAGTTCTGCGTCCTCAAATATATAGTGAGATTCAAATTCTCACCAATCCTATAGACACCCTCCACCTTGTCATATACCATCCAATTTCAGCCTGTTACATTGAGATGTAATCTCTCCTGGGCCTGAGACAATAGTTCAGCATCCTCAAATCTATAGTGAGATTCAAATTCTCGCCAACCCTATAGACACACTCCACCTTGTCATACACCATCCAATTTCAGCCTGTTACATTGAGGTGTAATCTCTCCTGGGCCTGAGACAATAGTTCTGCGTCCTCAACTCTATAGTGAGATTCAAAATCTCACCAATCCTATAGACACCCTCCACCTTGCCATACACCATCCAATTTCAGCCTGTTACATTGAGGAGTAATCTCTACTGGGCCTGAGACAATATTTCAGCGTCCTCAAATCTACAGTGAGATTTAAATTCTCACCAATCCTATTTACACCCTCCATCTTGTCATACACCATCCAATTTCAGCCTGTTACATTGAGGTATAATCTCTCCTGGGCCTGAGACAATAGTTCTGCATCCCCAAATCTATAGTGAGATTCAAAATCTCACCAATCCTATAGACACCCTCCACCTTGTCATACCCCAATCCAATTTCAGCCTGTTACATTGAGGTGTAATCTCTCCTGGGCCTGAGTCAATAGTTCTGCGTCCTCAAATCTATAGTGAGATTCAAATTCTCACCAATCCTATAGACACCCTCCACCTTGTCATACACCATCCAATTTCAGCCTGTTACATTGAGATGTAATCTTTCCTGGGCCTGAGACAATAGTTCTGCGTCCTCAAATCTATAGTGAGATTCAAAATCTCACCAATCGCATGGACACCCTCCACCTTGTCATACACCATCCAATTTCAGCCTGTTACATTGAGGTGTAATCTCTCCTGGGCCTGAGACAATAGTTCAGCATCCTCAAATCTATAGTGAGATTCAAATTCTCCCCAATCCCATAGACACACTCCACCTTGTCATACACCATCCAATTTCAGCCTGTTACATTGAGGTGCAATCTCTCCTGGGCCTAAGACAATAGTTCTGCGTCCTCAACTCTATAGTGAGATTCAAAATCTCACCAATCCTATAGACACCCTCCACCTTGCCATACACCATCCAATTTCAGCCTGTTACATTGAGGAGTAATCTCTACTGGGCCTGAGACAATAGTTCAGCATCCTCAAATCTATAGTGAGATTTAAATTCTCACCAATCCTATAGACACCCTCCACTTTGTCATACACCATTTAATTTCAGCTTGTTACATTGAGGTGTAATCTCTCCTGGGCCTGAGACAATAGTTCTGCATCCCCAAATCTATAGTGAGATTCAAAATCTCACCAATCCTATAGACACCCTACACCTTGTCATACACCATCCAATTTCAGCCTGTTATATTGAGGTGTAATTTCTCCTGGGCCTAAGACAATAGTTCTGCATCCTCAAATCTATAGTGAGATTCAAAATCTCACCAGTCCTATAGACAACCTCTACCTTGTCATACACCATCCAATTTCAGCCTGTTACATTGAGGTTTAATCTCTCCTGGGCCTGAGACAATAGTTCAGCGTCCTCAAATCTATAGTGAGATTCAAATTCTCGCCAATCCTATAGACACCCTCCACCTTGTCATATGCCATCCAATTTCAGCCTGTTACATTGAGGAGTAATCTCTACTGGGCCTGAGACAATAGTTCTGCATCCCCAAATCTAAAGTGAGATTCAAAATCTCACCAATCCCATAGACACCCTCCACCTTGTCATACACCATCCAATTTCAGCCTGCTACATTGAGGTGTAATTTCTCCTGGGCCTGAGAGAATAGTTCTGCATCCTCAAATCTATAGTGAGATTCAAAATCTCACCAGTCCTATAGACACCCTCTACCTTGTCATACACCATCCAATTTCAGCCTGTTACATTGAGGTGTAATCTCTCCTGGGCCTGAGACAATAGTTCTGCGTCCTCAAATCTATAGTGAGATTCAAATTCTCGCCAATCCTATAGACACCCTCCACCTTGTCATATGCCATCCAATTTCAGCCTGTTACATTGAGGTGTAATCTCTACTGGGCCTGAGACAATAGTTCAGCGTCCTCAAATCTATAGTGAGATTCAAATTCTCACCAATAGTAGATACACCTTCTACCTTGTTTTACAGTACCATATAGCTGGTGGTATTTTGGGTACATTTTCACAAAAATGAGGAAGTATGGTGGAAGGCGCCATGGAAGTGGGCGGGGGTTGCCAGCTGGTCCTGATGGTGGTGGTAGTGGTGTTGCATCTGTTGTAGTGGCAAAAGCACAATAGCACCTAAGGCAAGAGGTGTTGAGCCTACATCATCGTCTAGCTCCACGAGGCCTCGAAGGCTCTCTTTTCTCTTTTAAAGCCGGAGCTTCAGGAACAAGTTTTGGCTTACATTGCTGACACAGCCTCCAGCTCTCTCGCCTCCTCTTCTGAAGTTTCAAAAAATAAAAGCACTGAGTCGTCAGTGGAGGCTCCTGGTCAGGAACAACACCTTTCCTTGTGTCCTTCACCCCTACCAAAAGTGAAGGATGTGGCAAGCCACACTACCGATTGCTCCATGGAGCTCTTTCCACATACCATGCCTGTGTTAGCAAGTCAAATCGTGAATTCCCCAGTCCAAGATGAATCTGACATGTAGTGTACTGATGCACAGCCACTGCTAGATTTTTCTGCTGGTACATTCACTCAGAGCACTACATTGTCCTCGCAGTGTACTGAGGCAGAATCAGATCCTGATGAAACTCAGGTGCCCCTTCCCGCATACTATACCACCTTACACGGTGACACAGAGGAAGGTGCACATGAAATTAAAGAGGAGGTGATGGATGACCCAGTTGTTGACCCAGATTGGCATCCATTGGGGGAAGAGGGTGCGGCTGCCAATAGTTCAGAAGAGGAGGAGGATCCGCAGCAGGCAACAACATCGCAACAGCTGTTATCTGGCATGACCGTATCAGTCCAAAAACATGTTACAAAAACCAAAAGAGTTGCAGGACAGCTTGGCCAGACGGTCAAATTAGCACAGCGTGCAAGGTCTCAAAATGTCTTCCATACTGTAGTAGGAAGAGTGCAGTGTGGCACTTTTTTGAACAAAATCCTAATGATCAGGCAAAAGTTATCTATAAGAAGTGCGCAAAGACCTTTAACTGAGGGAAAAATCTGAGAAATTTGAATACCAGTTGCATGCTTAGACATTTAACCACCATGCACTTGCAAGCATGGACGGACTACCAAACCTCACGTACCACATGTGCACCTGCTCCGAATGAAGGTAGTCAGCAATGCTACATTGCTTCCCCCACTGCAAGCCCACCGGTTAGTACACCACAGCAGCAAATGTCGAGGTGTCATCGCAAGGGCTAAGCTGTCATGGAATCACAATGTTATTGCTACGAAAGACTGAATCTAGGCCATCAGCAACACCACCAACACCATCACCAACCCTCCCTCAGTCCGCCATGTCCACCGCTAGTTCCACCATATGCAGCTCTCAAGTCCAGTTCACCCTACCAGAGACTCTGAGTAGGACTAGAAAGTACGCATCCTCTCATCCGCATACACTGGCTTTGAACACCACATTGCCAAACTAATCTCGTTAGAGATGATGCCCTACTGGTTGGTTGAAAGCAAAGCTTTCCGCGAGCTCATGGCCTACGCAGTACCATGCTATGACCTACCCAGTCGGCACTTCTTTTAGCGAAAAGCCATCCCAGCCGCCCACGTGCATGTGAAAGACCGCACTGTCCATGCACTCAAGCAATCAGTGAGTGGAAAGGTGCACCTCACAACAGATGCATGGTCCAGTAGGCAAGGCCATGGCTGTTACGTGTCCATCACTGCGCACTGGGTTAATGTGGTGGATGCAGGGTCCACAGGGGACAGCGGCGGTGGGACGGTGCTGCCTAGCCCACGGTATAGGAAACAGTTGGTTGTAGGCGTTCGACCCTCCTCCTCCTCGAGAAGTGAAAGCTCGTCCACAGAGCGCAGTCGCACGAGCACTCCATCCACAGCTGCCAGTGTTGCACACGAGGTGTCCCACAATCGAACAGCTAGTGGTAAGCGTCAGCAGGCTGTGTTGAAGATGATGTGTTTAGGTGACAACAGACACACCGCGGAGGTACTGGCCGACTACTTGCAGTGACAAACTGAGTCATGGCTGGGCAGTCTACATCTTGAGGCAGGCAAAGTAACTACTTTATACTTATACTTATACTTATATACTTATACTTATATACTTATACTTATACTTTATACTTTCTAGTGATAACGGCCGGAATTTTGTGGCAGCCATAGCCCTTTCAAAACTCAGACACATACCTTGCCTGGCTCATACCTTGAACCTGGTGGTGCAGTGCTTCCTCAATAATTATCCGGAGTTAGCACCCCTGCTCCATAAGGTGCGAAGACTGTGCTCGCACATCCGCCGGTCGCCCGTACACTCCAGTCGTATGCAGAGGCTGCAGCGATTGCTCCACCTTTCCAAGCACCACCTAATTATCGACATTGCAACAAGGTGGAACTCCACCCTGCACATGGTTCAGAGGCTGTGCGAACAGAGGCAGGCTGTAATTCATTTGTGGGAGGATACACGGGCAGGCAGTTTGCAGGCAGACATGGAGTTGTCTGATGTGCAGTGGTCGAAGCTGAAAGACCTCTGTAAAGTCCTTCAGTGTTTTGAGGAATGCACACGGCTGGTAAGCGCAGACAACGCCATCATCAGCTTGAGCATCCCACTTATGCGTCTGCTCATGCAAACTTTGATGCACATTAAGGAGCAGGCATCTGCAGCCAAGGAGGAAGAGGAGGAGGGAAGCCTTGATGACAGTCAGCCGTTGACGGCTCAGGGAAGTCTCGTGGATGAGGTGGAGGAAGAAGAGGGAGAGGAGGTGGATGATGGGGATGATTATTTTGGGGAGGAGGATGCTTCTCAGGGGGCAAGAAAAAATGTTGGCGTGGCAAGGTCAGGTACAGGGTTTGTGCGTGACTGGAGGGATGTTGATTTGCCAGAAAGTGCTCCTCCACCCAGCACTCACAGTGCATCATTGACACCTGGAACATTGGCCCACATGTCTGATTATGCCTTGCAGATCTAAAAAGGGACCCCCACATTGCCAAAATGATGAACGATGATGATTACTGGTTGGCCAGCATCCTGGATCCACGCTATAAAGGCAAATTCCAAAACATCATGCCACAGGAGAACCTAGAGCTAATATTGGCTAACAAACAAGCAACTCTGGTAAACCGTTTGTTTGAGGCATTCCCAGCACACAGCGGTGGTGATGTTTTTCCAACAAGCCATAGGGGGCAACATGGAAGAGGTGTTCGTGTTGCACACAGCCGAAGTGGCATTGGACACAGGGGTTTCATGATCATGTTGTGGACTGATTTTTCAAGTACTGCTCACACGACTGGTAATACTGCATCGATTGAAAGTGACAGGAGACAGCAGTTGTCAACTATGGTAACAAACTACTTCTCCTCCCATATCGATGTTCTCCCTCACCGGTCAATCCCCTTTGACTATTGGACCAGTAAACTTGACACCTGGCCAGAATTGGCACAATATGCCTTACAGGAGCTCGCTTGCCCGGTTGCTAGTGTGTTATCTGAAAGAGTCTTCAGTGCTGCTGGATCAATCCTGACAGTAAAAAGGACCCGTCTGTTGACCCAAAATGTTGATGATCTAACCTTTATTAAAATGAACCATGCATGGGTTTCAAAGGATTTTGTCCCACCCTCCCCTGCTGACACGTAGGTTGCCGGAAAAATGGCTTGCTTTTGTCATCCTCTTCCGCGGACTTCTCCAATTACTCCATTTGCAGCTGCTGAATGTCCAACATCAACATATGCCTTTTTTTCCACCTCCCTACCCGGGCTGCCTCCCCCCACAGGGCCGGGGTCACCACCTGGCGCACGCACCCGTGCGAGTGCCGTTGTCCTGGACAGGTGGGTGGGCACACTCTTTTGCAACGGCACTGGCACAAGGTCCCTCATAGTAGAATCAAGTGTCTCTGATGGTGGGGGTGCACACCCGCCATCAGACACACCGGCGTACTATGAGGGGCCCTGTGCCAGTGCCACCGCCCACGAGTGGGCTCCCCCTACTTGCTCAGGGCACCAGCACTTGCAATACTTACCTCTCCCTGCTCCACCACTGTGTAGTCTGGCCTGTTAAATACTTCACCGGGACTGCCAATACAAATTTGGTGAAATGATAGATGATGGTTAAGACGTAGCTATGCCCTGTCCTGCTGGGCTCTATCTTCAATGGCTTCAATGGCTTCCATTTGTTATGGACGTCGACTCACAATGAGATGCAGTGGTGGTTTATCATCAGCTTTCACGGTTTTCCGACTCACAGACGTGTTACATTCCTGCCCACATTTTAAAATGTGTCCTGTCATTCCAATCCAATAGAATCGCCTACGGCCTGTGGCTTGTGTCTTTTCCACTCCAAAGTTACCTGACAGATCATGATAGGCAGTAAGAACAATGTCTACATCTGTCCCTGTGACCACAATTTGATGGAGATGAGTAACGGTGATGAGCTACACGGTACTGCGATACAGCAAACCATTCTTCACAAGAACTGTTTTCGCTGTCTCCACAGACAAAGTAATTGAGGGTCAGCATCACCTCTGAGAATTCTCCCGGGAGTTTTTACAGTGATTAGTAATTCCAAAATTTCTGCAATCAGTCGACTTTCCGTCTGTACTTGTATCCATCTCGTTTCCTCTTGCGGAGAGTCTGGACAGTCTTACTGAGACTGAAATATACACTCACTGGCCACTTTATTAGGTACACCTGTCCAACTGTGTGTTAAGACTTAATTTCTAATCAGCCAATCACATGGCGGCAACTCAGTGCATTTAGGCATGTAGACATGGTCAAGACAATCTCCTGCAGTTCAAACCGAGCATCAGTATGGGGAAGAAAGGTGATTTGAGTGCCTTTGAACGTGGCATGATTGTTGGTGCCAGAAGGGCTGGTCTGAGAATTTCAGAAACTGCTGATCTACTGGGATTTTCACGCACAACCATCTCTAGGGTTTACAGAGAATGGTCCGAAAAAGAAAAAAAATCCAGTGAGCGGCAGTTCTGTGGCCGGAAATGCCATGTTGATGCCAGAGGTCAGAGGAGAATGGGCAGACTGGTTCGAGCTGATAGAAAGGCAACAGTGACTCAAATTGCCACCCGTTACAACCAAGGTAGGCAGAAGAGCATCTCTGAACGCACAGTGCGTCGAACTTTGAGGCAGATGGGCTACAGCAGCAGAAGACCACACTGGGTACCACTCCTCTCAGCTAAGAACAGGAAACTGAGGCTACAATTTGCACAAGCTCATCGAAATTGGACAGTAGAAGATTGGAAAAACGTTGCCTGGTCTGATGAGTCTCGATTTCTGCTGCGACATTCGGATGGTAGGGTCAGAATTTGGCGTAAACAACATGAAAGCATGGATCCATCCTGCCTTGTATCAACGGTTCAGGCTGGTGGTGGTGGTGTCATGGTGTGGGGAATTTTTTCTGGGCACTCTTTGGGCCCCTTGGTACCAATTGAGCATCGTTGCAACGCCACAGCCTACCTGAGTATTGTTGCTGACCATGTCCATCCCTTTATGACCACAATGTACCCAACATCTGATGGCTACTTTCAGCAGGATAATGCGCCATGTCATAAAGCTCGAATCATCTCAGATTGGTTTCTTGAACATGACAATGAGTTTACTGTACTCAAATGGCCTCCTCAGTCACCAGATCTCAATCCAATAGAGCATCTTTGGGATGTGGTGGAACGGGAGATTCGCATCAGGGATGTGCAGCCGACAAATCTGCGCCAACTGCGTGATGCCATCATGTCAATATGGTCCAAAATCTCTGAGGAATGCTTCCAGCACCTTGTTGAATCTCTGCCACGAAGAATTGAGGCAGTTCTGAAGGCAAAAGGGGGTCCAACCCCTTACTAGCATGGTGTACCTAATAAAGTGGCCAGTGAGTGTATATGAAGATTGAAAAATACCCCAACAGTGTATACTGGTGTACACTTCGAATACATAACCCTTTTTCTACTTTTTAGATTCTTGTCTAATCTATACTGAGGCTGTGAGTGTCTTTGTCGGACTCCGGAAATATACATGCAGATTTTTAATGTTTAAGCTATGCTATATATACCTGTTATCTGGTGATACTGTAACCTTTCTCAACTTTGTACAATCATGTCAAATCTATACTGGGCCTGAGACCCTCTGAGTCTGCCTCCTGATATATAGACATAGGTTTTTCATGTGTAAACTATGCTACCGATATACCTGTTATCGGGTGATACTGCACCCTTTCTCAACTGTCTACAATCTTGTCGAATCCATACTGGGCCTGAGAATGTCTGAGTCTGTCTCCTGATTAGAGATGAGCGGTGTTCGAGTCGACCTGTTCGCCAAGTTAAAATTCCAGCAGTTTTGAGTGGTGTTCGAGCCGTTCGTTGAACTCGAACACTTTGCTTAAAATTTGGCTGTTCCAGGTTCCGTTCGAGAACGGTTCGTTCACCAAAAGCGTAACTTCATTTTCACGTTAATAATTGTTTTCAATGTTAATCGACTGTTTCATGGCATATTAGCGGTGTGTGGTAGCAAGCGGTGTAGTACACCTGTCAAGGAGCTACACCGTGTGTGTTTCTAATTATTTTTTACCGCATCTTGTCCAGAAAATCCTTTGAGCCTTGTAGCACTGTCTGCTTCTCAGCAGAGGAGCCCACCTGTGAACCCAGCTATGCCATCTGTTTATGAAAAGAACTGCGTGCTACTCAGCATAGGAGCCCAGCTGTTAAGCAAGCTACAGCACCTGTAGGTTGGACACTTAATTTTTTCATTTTTTCTGGAATGCCGGTTAGGCCTAATTCCGGAATTCCGGTTTACCTGCACTTACTGGGAAATCCTTGTTCGCGGGGAAGAATTGTAATCCCAGATCTCCATCACTAACGGGTTTTAGCGGGTTATCTGCACCTGTAAGTGACACACGCTGGACCTTTCAGTGTAGTGCGCATGCAGCCCCGGACATGTAAGGGCATGACAGACCTGTTATTGCTCGATCTCGCGTGCCAGAGCCTCGCGTGTCCCTCTAGTAAGCTGGACGCGGACCACGGGGGCATGCCAAAGTGTCGTTCGTTAACGGAATTAAGCTGACAAATCGCTAGCACAACTAAAAAACGGACATCCACCACCACCCACAGAATCAACAAAGCTTGCAAATCTGTCAATCTTTTCTGTAGCTGGCATGGTTGAGGTTTCCCGGGTGGAGTCGAATTAAGTCGCAGGCTCCACTCCTGGTGGTGCCCTTCTGGACATTCCTTTAAGGTTCAGCTTTGCAACCATACTGCCCCCGGAAACCAAACACTTTGTCTTCATGGACGCTGTTCGGAGGTTTGTGGGAATAACGCCGCCCGATCAGCAGTTGGCCTAATTTATGGTGGGAAGTCTGACGGTATATGATAGTCTTCGATTTCAGATTTTTACTGTTTTTTGTTATTTTACATTTTTATTCCAGCCTTTCTTGATTTCATAAGGGCATGACATGCCTATATCTGTGTCTCCTCCTCCTCCTCCTTTTACTCCTCCATCTCTTTTCTATATGTAGTTGCCATTTTCCATATGTTATTTTTGTATTCTGAGCATTTTGTCTGCTTTGGGACACCTTTTAAGGTGTTTTGCAATTGTTTTCTATGTGTTTGTATGTGTTTGTGTTTGCCTGCCATTGTTTTCAATGGGGTCCGACGTTGTTCATCGAACGTTCGACAAACATTCGACGAACTTGCCTCGTGTTCGACGAACCAAAACTAAAAGGAACACTAGCGGGGTGGCTCAACACTACTCCTGAATATATAGACGTACATTTTTAATGTTTAAACTATGCTATATATACAGTTGTGGCCAAAAGTATTGACACCCCTGCCATTCTGTCAGATAATACTCAGTTTCTTCCTGAAAATTATTGCAAACACAAATTCTTTGGTATTATTATCTTCATTTAATTTTTCTTAAATGAAAAAACACAAAAAGAATTGTCCTAAAGCCAAATTGGATATAATTCCACACCAAACATAAAAAATAGGGTGGACAAAAGTATTGGCACTGTTTGAAAAATCATGTGATGCTTCTCTAATTTGTGTAATTAACAGCACCTGTAACTTACCTGTGGCACCTAACAGGTGTTGGCAATAACTAAATCACACATGCAGCCAGTTGACATGGATTAAAGTTGACTCAACCTCTGTCCTGTGTCCTTGTGTGTACCACATTGAGCATGGAGAAAAGAAAGAAGACCAAAGAACTGTCTGAGGACTTGAGAAACCAAACTGTGAGGAAGCATGAGCAATCTCAAGGCTACAAGTCCATCTCAAAAGACCTGAATGTTCCTGTGTCCACCGTACGCAGTGTCATCAAGGAGTTTAAAGCCCACGGCACTGTGGCTAACCTCCCTAGATGTGGATGGAAAAGAAAAATTGACAAGAGATTTCAACGCAAGATTGTGCGGATGTTGGATAAAGAACCTCGACTAACATCCAAACAAGTTCAAGCTGCCCTGCAGTCCGAGGCTACAACAGGGTCAACCCGGACTATCCGTCGGCGTCTGAATGAAAAGGAACTGTATGGTAGGAGACCCAGGAAGACCCTACTTCTTACCCCGAGACATAAAAAAGCCAGGCTGGAGTTTGCCAAAACTTACCTGAAAAAGCCTAAAACGATTTTGGAAGAATGTTCTCTGGTCAGATGGGACAAAAGTAGAGCTTTTTGGGCAAAGGCATCAACATAGAGTTTACAGGAGAAAAAAAGAACACCGTCCCTACTGTCAAACATGGCGGAGGTTCCCTGATGTTTTGGGGTTGCTTTGATGCCTCTGGCACTGGACTGCTTGACCGTATGCATGGCATTATTAAGTCAGAAGACTACCAACAAATTTTGCAGCATAATGTAGGGCCCAGTGTGAGAAAGTTGGGTCTCCCTCAGAGGTCATGGGTCTTCCAGCAGGACAATGACCCAAAACACACTTCCAAAAGCACTAGAAAATGGTTTGAGAGAAAGCACTGGAGACTTCTAAGGTGGCCAGCAATGAGTCCAGACCTGAATCCCATAGAACACCTGTGGAGACATCTAAAAATGGCAGTTTGGAGAAGGCACCCTTCAAATATCAGGGACCTGGAGCAGTTTGCCAAAGAAGAATGGTCTAAAATTCCAGCAGAGCATTGTAAGAAACTCATTGATGGTTACCGGAAGCGGTTGGTCGCAGTTATTTTGGCTAAAGGTTGTGCAACCAAGTATTAGGCTGAGGGTGCCAATACCTTTGTCTGGCCCATTTTTGGAGTTTTGTGTGAAATGATCAATGTTTTGCTTTTTGCTTCATTCTCTTTTGTGTTTTTTCATTTAAGACAAATTAAATGAAGATAAGAATACCAAAGAATTTGTGTTTGTAATCATTTTCAGGAAGAAACTGAGTATTATCTGACAGAATTGCAGGGGTGTCAATACTTTTGGCCACAACTGTACGTGTTATCTATTGATACTGTACCCTTTCTGCCAGGAAGTCCTCCTCCATCCACCACTCTAAGTGTATCATTGACACCTGGAACATTGTCCCACTTGTGTGATTATTTCTTGCGGATCTTCTTGTTATATTGTGGTGTGATCCATCCTGAGCATGTGACAGTCTGTGGGTTACTCCTGCAATTTAGATGTACATTTAAAAATTACCCCAACACTAGTGTATACAGCTCTACGCTTGTGATACATTACCCTTTTACTGCTTTTTATATTCTGGCCTAATCCAAACTGACCAAGTGAGAGTTATTTTCTGACTGTGGAAATAAATACTGAGATTGACAACAATGACCCCTACACTGTGTACAGCTGTACTCTTCAGATCCATTACCATTTTATGGCTTTTTAGATTGTATTGTAATCCATACTGAGCCTGAGAGCGTCTGTGTCTGCCTCCTGAAATATCTACGGAGATTTAGAATGTTTAAACTATACTATATATACCTTCTATCTGATGATACTGTACAATTTTTCTACTTTTTATATTCTTGTCTAATCCATACTGAACCTGTGAGCGTCTCTGTGTGACTGATGGTATATATAGGGAGATTGACAATTATCCTTTGACTTTATAGAGCTGTACGCTTCTGATGCAGTACCATATATCTGATGTTATTTTGGGTTCATGTTCTGCAACATTTTGAAGTTTGGCGGAAGATGTCACGGACGTGGGCGTGGGGGGGCCAGCTGGTGCTGATGGTGGTGGTGCATCTGCTGGTGGTGGCAAAAGCACAATAGCAGCTAAGGCAGGAGGTGTTGAGCCTGCATCATGGTCAGGCTCCGGAACGCCTGGAAGGCTACCTTTTCTGGGAGTAGGTTAACCGCTTTTAAAGCCGGAGCTTCAGGAACTGGTTTTGGCTTACATTGCCAAAACAGACTCCAGCAAATATGCTCTCCTCTTCTGAAATTTCAAAAAATGAGAGCACTGAGTCGTCAAGTGCTGGCTCCTGGTCAGGAAGAACCCCTTTCCTTGTATCCTTCACCCCCACCAAAAGTGAATGATGCAGCAGGCCACACTTCACATTAGTCCATGTAGCTTTTTCTATCATACCATACCTGGGTTATCAAGTCAAATCGTGAATTCCCATGTCCAAGATGAATCTGACATGGAGTGTGAGTGACCAGCCAGGGCAGTGGGGTTAATCGG
This sequence comes from Dendrobates tinctorius, assembly GCF_039654945.1. Lineage (NCBI taxonomy): Eukaryota > Metazoa > Chordata > Amphibia > Anura > Dendrobatidae > Dendrobates > Dendrobates tinctorius. The sequence continues at coordinate 37,243,923 of NW_027361829.1, forward strand.
TACCGGGCCGGTGTCTCAGAGGGATGTGTCATGTTGGTGGTGATGACCCGTTCCGTGGCCCTGGGCGTCCATGCAAAGGGGTGAATAACGTTTATAGGTGAATGATACGTGACGCCACCTGTGATTTCTGATCAGATTGACCCGCGCTGCAGTGTCGCTTGTTATGAATGAGTCACCGAGGAGGAAAAACAAAAACAAGCTAAGCCACAGAAAGCCAGAGATGTTATGAATGAGTCACCGTAGGAGGCAAAAACAGAAATACTAGCTAAGTCCAGAAAACCAGAGAAGTTGGCAGCTATCGGATTACAGACCCCTGAACCTATCAACAACAACTAGCAGTAGCCGTGGGGGGTTCCTACGGTGCCCTAGACACCTCGATCACAGCCGGAGAACTACATAGCCTAAAGACAGAAAGGGAAATCTAAACTGCCGCAGAGCAGACCCCAAAGCAATAGGCAGCCCCCAACATATAATGATGGTGAAGCAAGATGAAAAAACACTCACACAGATAGAAAGACAGGCTGAGCAAACGATGGGGCCCAAGCTAACTACAAAGGACAGGATAGAAAAGCTGCTGTCTGTAATCCACCAAAACCCTATCAAAAGAGCCAACAGCTGATAGGGAAAAAAGCCCTGAAGACGCTAGGCTTCAAAAAGACTATATCAGTACTCAGGTATTTTCTGAAGACAGAGCAAAAAGGAATTCAGCACACCCCAGCAGGGAATGGCAGAAATCCAGAAAAACAAGGAAAAACAAAACCAAACACAAATGCAAAAAAACAGAGCAGAGAACTTAGCTTTTGAGAAGCAGGAATCAGACTGGTCTCCTAGAATCCCTCAGAGAGATCACCAGCAAGGCAGAAGGGCGTGGTTTGCCTTATATCCAGTCAGAAATTCCCATCACCCAGTCATCATCATCCAGCTCAGGTGCTTGGTAATAAGCCTCATTACCTTCCTTCACCAGAAGAGGGAGTTCATCAGACCTCAATGGTGAAGGGGAAAATGATCTCACAACAGTACCTCCCCCTTGAGGAGGGGTCACCGAATCCTCATCCACGCCACCAGGGCGATCAGGGTGAGCCCGATGAAAGGCACGCACCAATCTTTTGGCATGAATATCAGAGGCAGAGACCAAGGAATTATCCTCCTGACCATAACCCTTCCACTTAACCAAATACTGGAGTCTCCGTCTAGCCAGATGGGAATCCAGTATCTTCTCTACCTCATATTCCACGTTACCTTCAACCAATACAGGGTCCGGAGGTGCCACCCCAGGAACTACTGGTTCAACAAACCTCTTCAACAAGGACCTATGAAACACATTATGGATTTTAAATGTGACAGGAAGAGCCAAACGAAAAGAGACCGGATTAATAATCTCCAAAATCTTGTAAGGTCCAATAAATCTAGGCTTAAACTTAGGAGAAGCCACCTTCATAACGATATTTTTTTATGATAACCAAACCATATCACCAACCTTAAACTGGGGACCAATGGTCCTATGTCGGTTGGAAAACCGCTGGGCCTTTTCCTGGGAGAGAGATAACTTATCCACCACTTGGTCCCAGATCTGGTGCATTCTCTCCACCACAGTGTCAACACCTGGGCAGGCAGAAGGCTCCACCTGCCCTGAAGAAAATCGAGGATGAAACCCAAAGTTCCAAAAAAAAGGTGACATCAAAGTGGCAGAACTAGCTCTATTATTTAAAGCAAATTCGGCCAAGGGCAAAAATGAAACCCAATCATCCTGATCAGCAGAAATAAAACATCTCAAATACGACTCCAAGATCTGGTTTGTTCTCTCCGTCTGCCCATTGGTCTGAGGGTGAAAAGCAGAGGAGAAGGACAACTGAATTTCCAGCTTGGAACAGAAAGTCCTCCAAAATCTAGACACAAACTGAACTCCTCTGTCAGATACAATGTTCTCAGGAATCCCGTGCAAGCGAACCACCTGTTGCAAAAACAGGGGCACCAACTCAGAGGAAGATGGCAACTTAGGGAGTGGTACAAGAATAACCATCTTAGAGAACCTATCACAAATCACCCAAATAACAGTCATTCTCTGAGAGACAGGCATATCAGAGATGAAATCCATTGAAATATGGGTCCATGGCCTCCTGGGGACTGGCAAAGGCATCAACAACCCACTAGAGCGAGAACAAGATTTAGACCGGGAGCAAGTCCCACAGGACTGCACAAAATTCCTGACATCACGAGACAAGGCAGGCCACCAAAAAGACCGACTCACCAGATCTCTAGTACCAAAAATACCTGGATGACCAGCAAATGCAGAGCAATAAACTTCAGACATCACTCTCTTCTTCCACTGGTCAGGAACATACAACTTTCCACTGGGACAACGCTCAGGTGTGTCCTCCTTGAACTCTTCCAGAGCACGTCTCAAATCGGGCGAGATGGCAGAAAGAACTACCCCTTCGCCTAAGATGGTAGCAGGCTTGGTCACCACAGAAGAATCAGCAAAGAAGCTCCTAGAGAGAGCGCCAGCCTTGACATTCTTAGTGCCAGGAAGAAAAGAGACCAAAACGTGTAAAAAACAAAGCCCACCTAGCCTGTCTAGGATTCAAGCGTTTGGCCGACTCCAGGTAAATCAAATTCTTGTGGTCAGTGAGGACCACAACTTGATGTTTAGCTCCCTCCAACCAATGTCTCCACTCCTCAAATGCCCATTTCATGGCTAACAGTTCCCGATTCCCCACATCATAGTTATGTTCAGATGGAGAGAACTTTCGGGAAAAGAAAGCACAGGGATTCATTTTAGATGTTACAGGATTCTTTTGGGACAAAACAGCTCCTGCACCAATCTCAGAAGCGTCCACCTCTACCTGGAACGGGAGTGAGACATCAGGTTGCCGCAAAACCGGGGCAGAAGTGAATCTTTGCTTCAGCTCCTGAAAGGAAGAAACAGCCTCCGGAGACCAATTCAACACATCAGCACCCTTCTTAGTCAGATCAGTCAATGGCTTGGCAATACTAGAAAATTTTGCTATAAATTTCCGATAAAAATTAGCAAAACCCAAAAACTTCTGGAGGGCCTTCAAAGAAGTGGGCTGAACCCAATCATAAATGGCCTGTACCTTGGCCGGGTCCATTTCAATAGTTGACGGAGACAAAATAAATCCCAAAAATGAAATCCTCTGTACCCCAAAAAGGCATTTTGATCCTTTGACATACAGGGAATTCTCCCTCAAGATCTGGAACACAGTCCGAACATGTTCCACATGAGAATCCCAATCCTTGGAGAAGATCAAAATATCATCCAGATAGATAATCAAAAATATATCCACAAAGTCTCGGAAAATGTCGTTCATGAAGCACTGGAAGACAGAAGGGGCATTAGTGAGCCCAAAAGGCATCACCAGGTACTCAAAATGTCCCTCCGGAGTATTAAACGCCGTCTTCCATTCATCCCCATGCTTAATGCGGATAAGATTATACGCCCCCCTGAGGTCAAGCTTGGTAAACCAGCAAGCACCTTTAACTCTGGAGAATAGATCCGAAATCAGGGGTAACGGATACTGATATTTAATAGTAATTTTGTTGACGGCACGATAATCAATACAAGGCCTTAATGAACCATCCTTTTTGGCCACAAAAAAAAAACAGCACCTAAGGCTGAAGAGGATGGTCTAATATGACCCTTCTCCAATGCCTCCTTAATATAGGATCGCATAGCCTCGTACTCGGGTACAGATAAATTGAAGAGCCGACCCTTGGGAAATTTACACCCAGGGCTCAGTTCAATTGCACAGTCATAACTCCTATGAGGAGGCAAAGACGCAGACTCATTCTCACTAAAAACATCATAAAAGTCTGCCAAATAGTCAGGAACATCATGCGACCGAGGAGAGGTGGAAAAAAACGGAGCCTCACTAAGGGCACACCGACAACCTGAACTCACCACAGACACAGATTTCCAATCCAAAACTGGATTATGAATTTGCAACCAGGGAAACCCCAGAACAATGTTATCATGCAAATTATGTAACACCAAAAATCTGCAATTTTCTTGATGGTCTGGGGCGACCTGCATTACCACCTGGGTCCAAAACTGAGGTTTATTTTTCGCCAAAGGAGTAGCATCAATCCCCCTCAAAGGGATAGGCGTCCTCAGAGGTGTCATCGGAAATCCACAACGTTTAGCAAAATCTAAGTCCATTAGGTTCACGGCTGCTCCCGAATCCACAAAAGCCTTGGCGGAAAATGTGGACAGGGAGCAGATCAGAGTAATTGCCAGAAGAAACTTAGGTTGAACACCACCCACAGGAAACGTGTGTGCAAAACGTTTCTCTCGTTTAGGACAGACAGAAATAATATGCGAGGCATCTCCACAAAAAAACACAGCTTATTACGCCTTCTGAACTCCTGACGTTGCTCCCTGGACAAAACTCTATCACACTGCAAAGGTTCAGACACTTGTTCAACAGGTGGCAACACCTCTCGTGCAGTCCTGCGTTCACGTAAACGCCGATCAACCTGAATGGCTAATGACATAGAATCGTCAAGACCAGAGGGAACAGGAAATCCCATCATAGTATCTTTTACGGCTTCTGACAAACCCTTCCGAAAGAGAGCTGCCAAGGCATTATCATTCCAGGTTGTAAGGACCGCCCACTTTTGGAATTTTTGACAGTACAATTCTGCAGAATCTCGACCCTGGCTCAATGCCAGCAGGGTCTTTTCAGCCTGATCAATAGCATTAGGTTCGTCATACAACAACTCCAAGGCTTGAAAAAATACGTTCACATTAGTCAGAATAGGATCATCTGGTTTCAAAGAAAACGCCCAATCCTGGGGATCGCCACGCAGCAAAGAGATGACAATTTTAACCTGCTGCGCGGAGCTCCCTGACGAGTTAGGCTTCAAGGCAAAAAATAATTTACAATTATTTTTGAAATTCAAAAATTTAGACCGATCCCCAAAAACACATCAGGAGTAGGGATCTTTGGTTCAGCAGCATGTGAATGAGCAAGGTAGGCCGAAATTCCCCGCACTTCCGCAGCGAGCTGCTCCACACGCTCAGACAATTGCTTTATCTCCATTGAGAGAAAAAAAAATTCCCCCTACGGCCTCAGAGATAAAGAGGAAAAAATATACACACTTTTTTTTTTTTTACAATTCTTTCCTGCTATTGAGTACCCTAGGATCTGCGGTATAGCTGGTGATTCTGTTATGAATGAGTCACCGTAGGAGGCAAAAACAAAAATACTAGCTAAGTCCAGAAAACCGGAGAAGTTGGCAGCTATCGGATTACAGACCCCTGAACCTATCAACAACAACTAGCAGTAGCCGTGGGGGGGTTCCTACGGTGCCCTAGACCCCTCGGTCACAGCCGGAGAACTACATAGCCTAAAGACAGAAAGGGAAATCTAAACTGCCCCAGAGCAGACTCCAAAGCAATAGGCAGTCCCCAACATATAATGACGGTGAAGCAAGATGAAAAAACACTCACACAGACAGAAAGATAGGCTGAGCAAACGATGGGGCCCAAGCTAACTACAAAGGACAGGATAGAAAAGCTGCTGTCTGTAATCCACCAAAACCCTATCAAAAGAGCCAACAGCTGATAGGGAAAAAAGACTATATCAGTACTCAGGTATTTTCTGAAGACAGAGCAAAAAGGAATTCAGCACACCCCAGCAGGGAATGGCAGAAATCAAGGAAAAACAAGGAAAAACAAAACCAAAACACAAATGCAAAAAAACAGAGCAGAGAACTTAGCTTTTGAGGAGCAGGAATCAGACTGGTCTCCTAGAATCCCTAAGAGAGATCACCGGCAAGGCAGAAGGGCGTCGGCTGCCTTATATCCAGTCAGAAATTTCCGTCACCCAGTCATCATCATCCAGCTCAAGTGCTTGGTAATCAGCCTCACTACCTTCCTTCACCAGAAGAGGGAGTTCATCAGGACTCAATGGTGAAGGGGAAAATGAACTCACAACACAGAGAGGTTGGTAACTAAGCGGATTGCAGACCCCTGATCCTATCCACACAACTAGCAGTAGCCGTGGAGCGTACCTATGATGATCCTAGACATCTCGTCACAGCCGGAGAACTAAATAAACCTAAAGCAAGAAAAGGGGAAATCTAAACTGCCCCAGAGCAGACCCCAAAGCAATAGACAGCCCCCAAACATTTATTGTCGGTGAGACAAAATGAAAACACAAACACAGATAGAAAAATAGGCAAAGCAAACGATGGGGCCCACACTAACTAGAAAGGACAGGAAAGGAAAGATGCTGTCTGCAATCACGCACAAAACCCTGCCAAAAAATGTCCAACACTTTCTGATAACAAAAAACCCTGAAGTGACTAGACTTCCATTCCCTATATCAGCACTCTGGTATATTCTGAAGACAGAGCAAAAAGAGACCAATCTGATCAGGGACAAAAAGCAAACTGGCATAAACAGAGACATAAGAATGGAAATTCAACACAGCCCCCGCAGGGGCTGGCTCACCACAAAAACTGAGTAAACCAGACCAAATCTCATGAGAAAAAATAGCAGAGCACACTTAGCTTGAGAAGGCAGGAACAGAACTGGAAACCAGAACCTCAGGGCAGGAAAATCACCAACACAAAATTAGGGAGTTGGCTGTCTTAAATCCAGTCAGAGACTCCTGATGTCCACTCACAGTCCTCCTCCTCAGGTGGCAGGTCTCTGCCATTTAGATCAGCTTCATTACCTACTGTTGCCACTAGAGGGAGCCCGGATGGAGAACTCACGGCTCCTCTGTCAACACATCCAGCTCCACCACCCTCACCAGAAGCAAGAGGTAAGCCAGAAAATGAGTTCACAACAGTACCCCCCTTGAGGAGGGGTCACCGAACCCTCATTCACGCCACCGGGCCGATCAGGATGGGCCCGGTGAAAAGCACGAACCAATCTGTCGGCATGAATGTCAGAGGCAGGGACCCAAGAATTGTCCTCCTGGCCATAACCCTTCCACTTGACCAAATACTGGCGTCTCCGTCTAGCCAGACGAGAATTCAGTATTTTCTCTACCTCATATTCCACATTACCTTCAACCAACACAGGGTCAGGAGGTGCCGCCATAGGAACCACTGGCTCAACAAACCTCTTCAACAGAGACTTATGAAACACGTTATTGATTTGAAACGTAACTGGAAGAGCCAATTGAAAAGAAACCGGGTTAAGAATCTTCAAAATCCAATAAATCTTGGCTTGAACTTTGGAGACGCAACCTTCATAGAGATTATTTTTTGACGACAACCAAACCATATCACCCACTTTAAACCGGGGACCAATGGTCCTATGGCGGTTGGAAAACCGCTGGGCCTTTTCTTGAGAGAGAAACCACCACTTGGTCCCAAATCTGCTGCATTCTCTCTACCACAGTGTCAACACCTGGGCAGGCTGAAGATTCCACTTGCCCCGAAGAAAATCGAGGATGAAACCCACAGTTACAGAAAAAGGGCGACATCAATGTGGCAGAACTAGCTCTATTATTTAGGGCGAATTCGGCCAAGGGCAGAAATGAGACCCAATCATCCTGATCAGCAGATATAAAACATCTCAAATAAGAGTCCAAAGTCTGGTTTGTTCTCTCAGTCTGCCCATTGGTCTGTGGGTGAAACGCAGAGTAGAAGGATAACTGAATTCCAAGCTTGGAACAAAAAGCTTTCCAAAATCTGGAGACAAACTGGACTCCTCTGTCCGACACAATGTTCTCAGGAATCCCAAGCAACCGAACCACCTGTTGTAAAAACAAGGGCACCAACTCTGAGGAAGATGGCAGCTTTGGGAGTGGTACAAGATGGACCATCTTCGAAAATCTATCACAAATCACCCAGATAACAGTCATTCTCTGAGAGACAGGAAGATCAGAAATAAAATCCATTGAGATATGGGTCCATGGCCTCTTGGGTACCGGCAAGGGCATCAACCACCCACTAGAACGAGAACAGGGTTTAGACCGGGAACAAGTCCCACAAGACTGCATAAAATTCCTGACATCACGAGATAAGGCGGGCCACCAAAAAGACCGACTCGCCAAATCTCTGGTACCAAAAATACCTGGATGACCAGCCAACGCGGAGCAATGAACTTCAGACATCACTCTCTTCCTCCACTGGTCAGGAACATACAATTTTCCCATAGGACAATGATCAGGTTTATCCTCCTGAAATTCTTCCAGGGCACATCTCAAATCGGGCGAGATGGCCGAAAGAACTACCCCCTCACCTAGGATGGTAGTAGGTTTGGTCACAATAGGAGAATCAGCAAAGAAACTCCTAGAAAGGGCGTCTGCCTTAACATTCTTAGTGCCAGGAAGAAAAGAGACCACAAAATCAAAACGCGTGAAAAACAAGGCCCACCTAGCCTGTCTAGGATTCAAGCGTTTGGCCGACTCCAAGTAAATCAAATTCTTGTGGTCAGTAAGGACCACAACTTGATGTCTAGCTCCCTCCAACCAATGTCTCCACTCCTCGAATGCCCACTTCATGGCCAACAATTCCCGATTCCCCACATCATAGTTGTGTTCAGATGGGGAGAACTTTTGGGAAAAGAAGGCACAGGGATTCATTTTAGAAGTCACCAGGTCTTTTTGGGACAAAACAGCTCCTGCACCAATCTCCGAAGCATCTACCTCTACCTGAAATGGAAGTGAGACATCAGGTTGCCGTAAAACCGGAGCAGAAGTGAACCTCCACTTCAGCTCCTGAAATGCCAAAACAACCTCTGGAGACTAATTCAGCACATCAGTGCCCTTCTTGGTCAGATCAGTCAAAGTTTTGGCAATACCAGAAAAATTAGCTATAAATTTACGATAAAAATTAGCAAAACCCAAAAACTTCTGGAGAAACTTCAAAGAAGTGGGCTGAACCCAATCTTAAATGGCCTGTACCTTGGCCGGATCCATTTCAATAGTTGATGGAGACAAAATATATCCCAAAAATGAAATCCTCTGTACACCAAAAAGACATTTCGATCCCTTAACATACAGGGAATTCTCCCACCAAAATCCGAAACACAGTCCGAACATGTTCCACATGAGAATCCCAATCACTGGAAAAGATCAGAATATCATCCAAATAGATGATCAAAAACTTATCCAAAAATCGTGGAAAATATCATTCATGAAGGATTGGAAGACAGAAGGGGCATTAGTGAGCCCAAAAGGCATTACCAGGTACTCAAAATATCCCTCCGGAGTATTAAACGCCATCTTCCATTCATCCCTATGCTTGATGCAAATAAGATTATACGCCCCCCTGAGGTCAAGCTTAGTAAACCAGCAGGCACCTTTAGCTCTGAAGAATAAATCAGAAATCAGGGGTAACGGATACTGATATTTAACCGTAATCTTGTTAAGGGAACGATAATCAATACAAGGCCTTAATGAACCATCTTTCTTCGCCACGAAAAAAAACCCAGCACCTAAGGGTGAAGAGGATGGTCTAATATGACCCTTCTCCAACGACTCCTTAATATAAGATCGCATAGCCTCGTGTTCAGGTACAGATAAGTTGAAAAGCCGGCCCTTTGGAAATTTACACCCAGGCCTCAACTCAATTGCACAGTCATAACTCCTATGAGGAGGCAGGGACGCAGACTTACTCTCACTAAATACATCATAAAAATCAGCCAAATAGTCAGGAACATCATGAGACTGGGGAGAGGTGGAGAAAACAGGAGTATCACCAAGAGCACACTGACAGCCCCAACTCACCACAGACTGGATTATGGATTTGCAACCAGGGAAAACCCAGAACAATAGTATCATGCAAATTATGCAGTACCAAAAATCTACAATTTTCTTGGTGGTCTGGGGCGACCTGCATTATCACCTGGGTCCAAAACTGAGGTTTATTCTCCGCCAAAGGAGTAGCATCAATACCCCTCAAAGGAATAGGCGTCCGCAGAGGTATCATGGGAAAACCACAACGTTTAGCAAAATCCAAATCCATCAGATTCAAAGCCACTCCTGAATCCACAAAAGCCTTGGTGGAAAATGTGGATAAGGAGCAGATTAGAGTAATTGCCAGAAGAAACTTAGGTTGTACGCCACCCACAGCAAATGTGTGTGCAAAACGTTTCTCTCGTTTAGGGAAGACAGAAATAATATGAGAGGCATCTCCACAGAAAAAACACAGCTTATTATGCCTTCTATACTCCTGATGTTGCACCCTAGACAAAGCTCTATCACATTGCATAGGTTCAGACATTTGTTCAAATGTGGCAACACCTCTCGTGTAGTTTTACGTTCACGTTAACGCCGATCAACTTGAATGGCTAATGACAAAGAATCGTCAAGACCAGAGGGAACAGGAAATCCCACCATAATATCTTTTACAGTTTCTGATAAACCCTTGCGAAACAGAGCTGCCAAGGCACCATCATTCCATGTAGTAAGGACCGCCCACTTTCGGAATTTTTGACAGTATAACGCTGCAGAATCCTGACCCTGGTTCAATGCCAATAGGGCTTTCTCAGCTTGATCAATAGCATTAGGTTCATCATACAACAACCCCAAGGCCTGAAAAAATGCATCCACATTAGTCAGAATAGGATTTTCAGGTGTCAAAGAAAACGCCCAATCCTGGGGATCGCCACGCAGCAAGGAGATGACAATTTTAACCTGCTGCACAGAGCTCCCCGATGAATTAGGCTTCAAGGCAAGAAATAATTTACAATTATTCTTAAGATTCAAAAATTTAGACCGATCCCCAGAAAACACATCAGGAGTAGGGATTTTGGGTTCAACAGCATGTGATTGAGCGAGATAGGCGGAAATTCCCTGCACTTCAACAGCGAGCTGCTCCACACGATCAGACAATTGCTTAATCTCCATTAAGGAAAAAATCCTCCTACGGCCCCAGAGAAAAAGAGAAAAAAAATGCATATAAAAAAAAAATTTCTGACAGTTTTTTTTTTTCCTGCTTTTGAGTTCCCTAGAATCTGCGGTATGGCTGGTGATTCTGTTATGAATGAGTCACCGAGGAGGAAAAACAAAAACAAGCTAAGCCACAGAAAACCAGAGAGGTTGGTAACTAAGCGGATTGCAGACCCCTGATTCTATCCACACAACTAGCAGTAGCTGTGGAGCGTACCTACAATGATCCTAGACGCCTCGTCACAGCCGTAGAACTAAATAAACCTAAAGCAAGAAAAGGGAAAATCTAAACTGCCCCAGAGCAGACCCCAAAGCAATAGACAGCCCCCAAACATGTATTGTCGGTGAGACAAGATGAAAGCACAAACACAGATAGAAAAATAGGCAAAGCAAATGATGGGGCCCACACTAACTAGAAAGGACAGGAAAGGAAAGATGCTGTCTGCAATCACGCACAAAACCCTGCCAAAAAATGTCCAACACTTTCTGATAACAAAAAACCCTGAAGTCACTAGACTTCAATTCCCTATATCAGCTCTCTGGTATATTCTGAATACAGAGCAAAAAGAGACAAATCTGATCAGGGACAAAAAGCAAACTGGCATAAACAGAGACATAAGAATGGAAATTCAGCACAGCCCCAGCAGGGGCTGGCTGACCACAAAAACTGAGTAAACCAGACCAAATCTCATGAGAAAAAATAGCAGAGCACACTTAGCTTGAGAAGACAGGAACAGAACTGGAAACCAGAACCTCAGGGCAGGAAAATCATTCCTGTCCTCCACTCCCTGCTGACCTTGGTTCCCCATTGACTTGCATTGGGTTTCGTGTTTCAGTCCACCTTCGACTTTTCATGATAATTGGCTGATTTTGTTCGACCCGACTTTTGATTCATGAAACCCGACTCGACCCGAAAAAAAGGCAAAGTGGCTGATCTCTACTGTTCACATTTACAAAAATTAGTGGAAGATACCAGCAAAGTGGCATCAATTTCACCACTGTAGAAATAGTACAATAAGGACCGACATGATCAATAACAGGGCAGCTATGGGAAGTACGAGATCCAGGATCCAGCTTACAACTATTACTCATCTACCCAACATAAATTACCAGAGAATGTCTATGCAAAATTGAAAAACTGTGTGGCACTCACCGGTCTTTAAAATTCAACATTTATTTTGAATATTAAAACATCTTCAGCAGAAGAATGGGAGATGGAGTGTGAGAACGATGATGGCAATTTCATGCAATTGCTCTTCTACAGGTCATAAGGGTAAAGGGAAAAGATGGGGAACCAAATACCTGTGCAAGGTTAGGCTCCTCCTAGAGTCACCTCCCCTATGTTAATGAAGTACAAAACCACACAGTAAGTGAATAAAAATACAATGTGCAATTACACAAAATTATACACAAATATAAAAACAAATAACATTGTCAAACGTCAGAATGATAAAAAGATAGACATGTTAATTCTGTCATTGAAGCCAGTGAATTCCAATGCTCAGGTGTGCATGATCCACCTTGCTTCTCTTCTACGAAGGAGTATATGAAGATCACCTCCCTGTGGAGGTAAGACAACTTTTTCCAGTCCAGCAGAAGATAAGACCTGTGGATGCGATTCTCTAATATGATTAATTAATCGAGGAACCCCTTTACCAGTATTAATTGAGTTGAAATGCTCTCTAAACCTGACATATAAAGCATATATTGTTTTTCCAATGTAGAAGAATTTTGAAGGACAGAAAATCATATAAACTATGTAATTCATCTTACATGAGATGAAATAAATACTCGATGTGAGACAGCACCAATTTGTAAAAAAACGTCCAGTGATGTGATGAGCGAAAAAGGGACAGTGGCCACATCTGTGGTTTCCCTTTGGAACTCCAGCCCCCAACCAATCATTGCGTTCCATTTTCATGAGGTTATGTACCAAAATGTCTCTCAAACTGGTGCTTCATCTGCATGAAATTAGTGGACCTCTAGAGACCACCTCAGAAAGATCATCATGCTGTTCTAGAATGTGCCAATTTTTTCTAATAGTAGAACGGATGTAATAATCCATAGGACCATATTGGAAACAAAACAGCAAATGTTTTATCCCTTTTACTGCTTCCAAAATGCTGATTACTATCTGCAAGTTCTTGATTTGTCCTGTTCAAAGCTACATCTAACAGAAAGTTAGGATACCCTCTTTCTCTTATATAAATCAGAGAACTGTTTTGCAAAACCTTCGGGGGTACTGCTGGTTCTTTTTAATATTAAAAATTGATTGTATGGTAATGATTGCTTTATGAAGCAGGGATGAGCACTGTCATAATGTAGGATGGAGTTAGTGTAAGATGGTTTGCGATAAACCTCTGTAAAAAGAGTTCAGTCTGTTATCTCAACATGGACGTACAAAAACTCCAAAGACATACCGCCAAATTTAGAGGTGAAACTCATATTCATGGTGTTGGAATGGTTCAGGTAATCCACAAAACTGTGAAAAGTGTCCTGAGGACCATCGCACAGCAAGAATATTGCACTCACCCCAACAACCCTTTGAACCAACATACTGGGTGGCCACATGAAACGAAAGTTCCCATTATTATGAATTATTTCTCCCATGCTGTTTACCAAAGCAGTGAATGCAAGGCCAGGTCAAAATTTAGACACACTCCAGTACCCCTTTGAAGAGATGTACAGCAGGGCCTCCTGAAAACAATGTTAGCATTATTAGCAATTGGTTCTCCCATGTTGTTTGCCAAAGCAGTGAATGCAAGGCCTGGCCCAAATTTAGATGCACCACAATACCCCTTTGAAGAGACGTGGAGAAAGACCACATAAAACAGTGTTCTGTAGTGTGGTTAAGGGTCGCATAGTCTATGGGATGTATGTATCACAGAGATGGCAGGTCTCTGTGATGTAGCCCAAAGTGTTTCTTTAGTGCATGAAACATTAAGAGGTTTGTTTGTTGCACATGGGTCTGGGCTGTGGGTAGCTATGTGAGATTGGCGTGTCTGGCTACCCACATACCTCACTTCTGTGTGTGGTTACAGCCTATATAATGGAGGATGTTATGCAGATGGTCTGTGTGTTCTGAAAGAGAAGGCCTCCTGTGTGTGAGGCTCCAGACCGAGCCTGAAGTACTGGACATTATCCCAGCCTGTGTACCCACAGGCCTGGGGGAGCAGAGCCCTGCCATGGACATTTACAGTATATTTTGTTTTGCTTAAGCTAAAGGCTATTTATTTATTTTCTGCTTGTGCTTCTGAGGTTAATGAAAGAATAAACCCACATGAATTATTAAAGCAACATGCCTCCAGACAAAATGGAAGACCTGCTGAAACACCTGGTCCAATCGCAACAGCAGCAGCAAGAAAAAAACAGGCTCTTGTTACAACAGATCCAACAGAGACAGCAGGAGCAGTGACTGGAGATGCAGCTTCTGGCGACCGCCATACAGGGAAGGACGAGTGCCCCAATCCCTGGTCCGGCTGATGACGCACTCTTCCGGAAGACGGTAAGACAGTCTTTTCAGAAAATGACTGCCGGGGATGATGCTGAGGCTGAAAAACCTGCAGTGGAGAATTGCAATATTGAAACTGAAGAACCTGCAGTGAATTGCAGTGTTGAGGTTGAAGAACCTGCAGTGGAGAATTGCAGTGTTGAGGTTGAAGACCCTGCAGTGGAGAATTGCAATATTGAAGCTGAAGAACCTGCAGTGAATTGCAGTGTTAAAGCTGAAGAAGCTGCAGTGGATAATTGCAGTGTTGAGGCTGAACAACGTGCAGTGGAGAACTGCATTGTTGAGGCTCAAGAATCTACAATGGAGAATTGCAATATTGAGGCTTTCCTGACGGTGTTTGAAAGGGTCGCCGAGAGGGAGAAACTCCTGCCAGAGCAATGGGAAGAGGTACTGGTGCCATACTTGACAGGGGAACCCCAGAAAGCCTACTATGATTTAGCTTTGCAGGACGCTATCGATTAGGGCAAGCTAAGAATGAAGATTCTTGCATGCTTGGGGGTAACAATGACTCTCAGGGCACAGCAGGTTCACCGTTGAATGTATCACCAGGACAAACCACCGCGTTCCCAAATGTTTGACCTGTTGCTCCTGGTCCAGAAGTGGATGCAGCCAGAGTCCTTTATGCCAATGCAGATGGTAGAACGGGTGGTGATGGACCGGTTTGTGCACTCCCTGCCAAGGTCCGTAAGGACTTGGGTTGGCCATGGTGATTCCCAGAATGCCAATGAACTGGTCAGACTGGTCGAGAGATACCAGGTGATGGAAGGTTCCTTGGGAAAGCAGCCAACTCCATACTGGGGGTCCCAACAGGGGGCAGAGGCCCAAAAGGGGGTGGGGCCCTCATACTGTTTGCCTATGCACTGAATGCAAGAGCTGTCACAAATTTGGACGCACCCTAATACCCCTTAGAAGAGATGTGGAGGAGGGCCTCATAAAATAATTTGTCCATTATTAGGAAGTGGGTCTTCCAAACTGTTTCCTATGCAGTGAATGCAAGGGCTGCTAAAAATTTGGAGCCACTCCAATGCCCCTTTGAAGAGACATAGAGGAGGGCCTCATGAAAAAAGGTTCCCATTATGAAGAAGTTTGCCTCCAATAGTGTTTGCCTATGCAGTGAATGCAAGGGTTGCCAAAAATTTGGAGCCATTCCAATGCCCCTTTGCCCTTTGAAGAGACGTAGATCAGTGCCTCTTGAAAAAATGTTCCCATTAATAGTAAGTGGGTCTCCCATAGTGTTTGCCTATGCAGTGAATGCAAGGGCTGCCAAAAATTTGGAGGCATACATGAACATACTGTATAACCATTTTTTTGCACGGGCATCATAAACACCCTTTAAAAAAATTATGTGGGTGTTGCATCACGGACCATGGTCACCACGGTTCTGTCCCATGCCGTAATCCATGTCTGGGGAAGAAATAGTTTTCCAAGATGCGACCGTCAAGGCTGAGAACTACTGGTGACTGAGCAGCTGTGAGCGCAGTATCAGTGACTAAGGGTGACATCACTGGGGCTGCGTTCCCTGCTGGGTTGAACTGCGTTGCCCTTGGTGAGATCCCCGCAAGCACTGTAAGAAAGTCTCATGATGCAGAGGCGAGTTCACCGCAGTTGAAATTCACCGCAGTGAAATTCTCCCGGTGAACTCGCCTCTGCATCATGCTACTTTCTCACTGTGCTAGCAAGGATCTCACCGAGGTCATCACAGTTCAGTCCGGCTGGGAACAGAGACTCAGTGACGTCACCGCTAGTTACTGAGGCTGCACTCAGAACGAGGGTTTCAGTGGAATTAGGCGAGGTTGTAAGTATGGGTTAATTAAGATTATTAAATGAGTCTGAGTCTTGCTTTCAATTAAAGGACTTTTCTCTGGGTGTCTGTGTTTTCTTACAATGTGACTATGGGGTTAGTAATAAGGTATCTTATCGATGCCTTTCCATTACTAACTTTGGGGCTTGATGTCACCTGACAATACAAAGGTGACAACAACCCCCCCAACTATCACCCCACTTGCCACCGCTACAGGGCAAGTGGGAAGAGCAAGGCTAAGTGCCAGAAATGGCGCATCTTAGAGATGCGCTATTTCTGGGGTGGTTGATAGCTGATGTTTTTAGCCTGGGGGCCAGTATCCATGGCCCCTTCTTTGGCTATTAATATCAGCCCGCAGCTATCTGCATAGCCTTTGCTGGTTGTTAATTATAAGGGGATCCTACATCAGTTTTTTAAGGTCCCCCATTTTAATAGACAGTAATGGCTAAGTATACAGCTGTGAGATGATATTGATAGCCAGGGAAGCTCCATGGGTATTACCCCCTTCCCAGGCTATAAACATCGGCCCCCAACCATCGACTATCCCTTTGTTAGTTATGAAAATTACGCAGGAGCCCTCGCCATTGTTTTCAGAAAAATAATCTTTTATTAATTAAATACATGTACTGTAAGCTGCACACACACTGTACTAATTGTATTTGTCACAGATATCTGTATATATACCTATTCTATATGTATTTACTGTGTGTAATCCATCTCTTCTATCCTGTCAGTTCCTGCTGTGATTGTACACTACCGTGTCTGCTGAATTGCCTGCTTTTCTTCTATCTATGTAACATATTCTGCTCAAAAAAATAAAGGGAATACCATTCCATTTGCAACAGGCTGTTTTTGTTCCCTTTATTTCTTGAGCAGTATATATTTATATATATATATATATATATATATATATATATATATATATATATATATATATATACAGTGGGGCAAAAAAGTATTTAGTCAGTGAGCAATAGTGCAAGTTCCACCACTTAAAAAGATGAGAGGCGTCTGTAATTTACATCATAGGTAGACCTCAACTATGGGAGACAAACTGAGAAAAAAAAATCCAGAAAATCACATTGGCTGTTTTTTTTTCATTTTATTTGCATATTATGGTGGAAAATAAGTATTTGGTCAGAAACAAGCAATCAAGATTTCTGGCTCTCACAGACCTGTAACTTCTTCTTTAAGAGTCTCCTCTTTCCTCCACTCATTACCTGTAGTAATGGCACCTGTTTAAACTTGTTATCAGTATAAAAAGACACCTGTGCACACCCTCAAACAGTCTGACTCCAAACTCCACTATGGTGAAGACCAAAGAGCTGTCAAAGGACACCAGAAACAAAATTGTAGCCCTGCACTTGGCTGGGAAGACTGAATCTGCAATAGCCAACCAGCTTGGAGTGAAGAAATCAACTGTGGGAGCAATAATTAGAAAATGGAAGACATACAAGACCACTGATAATCTCCCTCGATCTGGTGCTCCACGCAAAATCCCACCCCGTGGGGTCAGAATGATCACAAGAACGGTGAGCAAAAATCCCAGAACCACGCGGGGGGACCTAGTGAATGAACTGCAGAGAGCTGGGACCAATGTAACAAGGCCTACCATAAGTAACACACTACGCCACCATGGACTCAGATCCTGCAGTGCCAGACGTATCCCACTGCTTAAGCCTGTACATGTCCGGGCCCGTCTGAAGTTTGCTAGAGAGCATTTGGATGACCCAGAGGAGTTTTGGGAGAATGTCCTATGGTCTGATGAAACCAAACTGGAACTGTTTGGTAGAAACACAACTTGTCGTGTTTGGAGGAAAAAGAATACTGAGTTGCATCCATCAAACACCATACCTACTGTAAAGCATGGTTGTGGAAACATCATGCTTTGGGGCTGTTTCTCTGCAAAGGGGCCAGGACGACTGATCCGGGTACATGAAAGAATGAATGGGGCCATGTATCGTGAGATTTTGAGTGCAAACCTCCTTCCATCAGCAAGGGCATTGAAGATGAAACGTGGCTGGGTCTTTCAACATGACAATGATCCAAAGCACACCGCCAGGGCAACGAAGGAGTGGCTTCATAAGAAGCATTTCAAGGTCCTGGAGTGGCCTAGCCAGTCTCCAGATCTCAACCCTATAGAAAACCTTTGGAGGGAGTTGAAAGTCCGTGTTGCCAAGCGAAAAGCCAAAAACATCACTGCTCTAGAGGAGATCTGCATGGAGGAATGGGCCAACATACCAACAACAGTGTGTGGCAACCTTGTGAAGACTTACAGAAAACGTTTGACCTCTGTCATTGCCAACAAAGGATATATCACAAAGTATTGAGATGAAATTTTGTTTCTGACCAAATACTTATTTTCCACCATAATATGCAAATAAAATGAAAAAAAAACAGACAATGTGATTTTCTGGATTTTTTTTTCTCAGTTTGTCTCCCATAGTTGAGGTCTACCTGTGATGTAAATTACAGACGCCTCTCATCTTTTTAAGTGGTGGAACTTGCATTATTGCTGACTGACTAAATACTTTTTTGCCCCACTGTATATTGTAAGGTAGCACTGTCATTCAAGGTTGGGGACACTCGCTTGGCAGCCAATAAATAACATCCGGCACAGGTTTCTTAACATAACTCCAACAGTCCATGCAGTTTATTAGGCATCATAAACCAGAAACAGCAACAGAAAGTTCATATAAACAGCAAAGCGTCTATGACAGAGCTTCACTCTTCTTATCCTGTGGTCACACAGGTTGTGCAATGTCCAGTACACAGGCTCTCTAACCTCAGAGTTATATCCCCTGTCCGGGTTTACCTCATGGCTGCTTCTCAATGCAGACTTTTATTCCCTCCAGGGAACTCTCACACGTCGCCATTACTCACAGCCACTTCACACACGTGCTGTCAATCAGGAAGGCAGACTCATCTTCCTAGCACAGTTGGTCTGGCGAGACCTTCCATACGGACCAAACGGGTCCAAGCATTCACTCATGTGACCTACCCTGGCCACCTTATATGGTCCATAGCCACGCCCACCGGGTCACATTGCTATGACCTCATCACAGGTCCTACAAGCATTCATACATTCTTTAGTATGGCGCTCTAGACCCACCACTGGGTGGATTTGTAGGTAGCTAGTCTCTCCAGCTACCTGAAGACTTCTACCTGACACATTGGAATGAAAGATCAGCTCTGCTGATCAGCACATAAGCAAGCCTTCATTTCAAGGCCACCCACCTTGAGATACATTATGATAATTCAGCATCCTACTCCTATCAGGACACTGGAAATGCTTATACGCCTGTCCTGGGACACCCACACAGCGCCCCCTAGCGGACACAGTGGTCACTACACCACATACCTCCCCCTTTGTTTAAACTTGTGGGGTTGAACACACAACATTACCCCAGGATCTCGCGACCGGGCACTCATTACACCTTGCCCCACAGGTCGAGAGAACTGTCTCCATCCGTCATACCGCCTCATCTCTACGTTAGGCCTCCCCAGCCCCCAGCGGTCAGAATATCGGCCCTGATCTTTGGCCCTCCGGTCACCGTCTGTCTGTGTCATCAGACACTGTTTAGTCACCACACTCCTTTCTCTCACTGACCGGCTCTCACGGTTGGTGCAGTCATAAGTCTTAATCGAGCCTACTGTCTGGCCTGAGTCTGACCAATTCAGCGCCTCACAGGAACTAAGATCTCTCAGCCTCATACGGCCCGTCGAACTGCCACTTGCTGACATTCTTCGGCCACCTGCCATGTCACTACTTGGAGGAACCCTTCGGGTCCTTACATCTTGGGTTGAAGGCAGCTGCCACCTGGCTTTCCGTACCTCTTTATTGATCTGTCGACGGTCCAGCCTCAACTGCTCAATCTCTTGCAGGTACCCCACTCGATTCCCCAAGAGCATCCGAAAGTTTCTCAGGCTTTCCACGGAGCCAACCACCATGATGGGAATCCTACCCTCTTCACTGGATACCTGGTTTTCATCATCAGGAGGGATCCTCACCCTCACCACACCGGAGATATTTACAAGGTCTTGCATTACCTTCCCGAGTCTTCCAATAATTCTCCCAATCAGACCTGCGGGTACTGGAACTACATCTTTCCGCAAACCCAGCCGATCCATAGCCTCCCTTGCTAACTCTAGGCGTCGAGCAGCTTTCATATTACTCCGCCTGACCAACTGTTTGGCATGAAGACATTGCAGATGCATGTTTTTCAGGACAGCTACCCGCATTGCTGTGTCTTCCCTGGCTGATACTATCACCAACTGCTGAGTCTCAGGTGTCCAGTGCACCTTACACGCCTTGACCGCCTCTTTAAAAGCCTCATGCACACCTTCCTCAGCACAGGCTTCTTGCATGTCCTCGGGCACGTCAATCACAGACTTGAAGGTCATGGCCTTGCTCTCTTCCTGGCCAGGAGGCTCTGGCTTTACCATGGACACTTCCCTCACTACAGTTGACCCAACTGGGTGACTGTCTTCTTCAGTTCTTAGCTCCCCAACTTCACGAGATTTCATCTCTTCACGACCCTCTGCCAAGACGGGCATCGGCAGCTCCGTGCCACCACCAGTCAGACCCGGCCGCTGTACATCTCCGTCCAAGCTCTTCTCCCGCAGAAGACCTTTTACTAGTTCTCTGAGTTCTTCCATCTCTTCCCTAGGGGTATGGTTCACGCTTTGCCAGGTGAACAGGTGACCTTTGAGCTCAGTGATTTCTTTCTCTAGCTCTTCTATTCTGTGCTCCCTTTCTCTCTCAGAGCCACAGTCACCCCCAAGAGTCTAAGTTACCCCGACCTGCCGAGTCATCCCTCCAGTTACCTATTAACCGTGTGAATACTTCAGCCGTCTTTTCAATCAGGTCAACGTCAGTCCTGTCACGAGACGTCAGGTCCGTCCGTTGGGAGGTCGTACCCCTTCTTCCGGTCAGTTCTACCTCTGACTTGTCCACTTTAGGAGGCATGACCGTCTCAGTGTCTGCTGATACCTGTCGAAACGTCTTCATCGTCCGACCATACGTCATCAAACAAAACAAAGTCATGGTTCCTCTCCAAGGCATACAGTAAGTCACGTGGTATCCCGCCCCCTTGGCACTCACCACCTTTGGTCCCCTCAAATATTAGTATGTCTACAGCATAGTCCACCATGACCCCATGTTTACAGCGAACCCTGACGTTTTTCTTGGTCAGAGAGAAAACGAGAGGAGTTCCTGCCAGAGTCACCTGACTCTTTGAGTCCAACCGTCCAGAGATTTCTCGGTGCAACATCACTGTACACATCTGCGGCCCGTCATTATCCGGAAAGACTTTCCCCGATTCTTCAAAAGTCATACACACACACTGCGGTACCCCAGACATACCCACTTAGGCAACCAGTGCTGCCATTTCCTGAACCACCCCGATTTGGGTCACCGCCCCCCCTCTAGGACTCAACCCCTTTTTGGGTTACCACCCCAATTTGGGTCACCGCCTCCCTCTGGGACTCCACCCCTTTTTGGGTTACCAACTCTGTTTGGGTCACTGCCCCCTTTCGGGATTTCCCCATGTCCGTTCTACAGGTCTCCTTAGATCACAGTTCACACACAACAGTTTGTCTCTTTTACGATACCACACAAGTCCTTGCTGGCACCACCACAGCTCCTGCTGTCACCGATCTCCGACGCCTCCGGCTGCCGTTCACACACTGCTGCTGGTGTCACCTTCGTAACCCCACTGAGTTACATGGAGCCGCCTGTCCCCTTCGTAACCCCGCCGAGTTACAGGAAGTCGCTTGTCCCCTTTGTAACCCTGCCGAGTTACAGCAAGCTGCTTGTCACCTTCTTAACCCCCACTGAGCCACCGCAGCTGAGTTGAGACAAGAGAAAAAAAAACACACAACACACAACTCACGTGTCCTGTCTATGTGCTATTCAGGATGTCCGTCTCCTCCTGAGACCATCCAACACACAGGGCGCACTGGGTGCTATTCAGGGAGCTGACCCTCCTCCCAGGGTTTCCCAACACACCGGCCTCACCTGGTCCAGGGGCTCGGCAGGTGCTATTCAGGACATCCGTCTCTGCCTGAGACTGTCCAACACTTATGCCTCACCAGGTCCAAGGTCATACCACGTGCTCCAGGGATCCGATTCTTCTCCCAGAACCTCCCAACACTGACCCTCCAGGACCTTGCTCACTGAACCCTCCAGGTACACAGTCTTCCTCACTGACCCAGTTCAGTACAACACGAACACCTGTCCGTTACCTGTGTTGGCCACACAGGTCCTCAGGCACCTCTTATCCACAGAGTCACCCTATCACAATCCACAGTCTCTTTCTCTGACCCCGGTAAGCATATCACATGGCTTTCATGACCGTCACCTACCGGCCGCGCAGGCTCTCGGACCCCTCTACCGCAGAGGTGTCCTATAAGTCTCTTCCACTGACTCCGGTCAGCATATCACACGGTTTTCAAGACCGTCAGCCCTCCTGGCTCAGCATTGCCAGCACTGAACGATGTGCTTTTGGAAACCATTGCCCTTAGCAACTGAATTTTGCAGTCCTCTTCCGTTGCTCCTAGCAACAAGGCTACAACACTGCCCATAGCATTCTCCGCCAATTGTAAGGTAGCGCTGTCATTCAAGTTTGGGGACACTCGCTTGGCAGCCAATAAATCACATCTGGCACAGGTTTCTTAACATAACTCCAACAGTCCATGCGGTTTATTAGGCATCATAAACCAGGAACAGCAACAGAAAGTTCATATAAACAGCATAGCGTCCATGACGGAGCTTCACTCTGCTTATCCTGTGGTCACACAGGTTGTGCAATGTCCAGTACACAGGCTCTCTAGCCTCAGAGTTATATCCCCTGTTCAGGTTTACCTCATGGCTGATTCTCAGTGCAGACATTCATTCCCACCAGGGAACTCTCACACATCGCCATTACTCACAGCCACTTCACACACGTGCTATCAGGCAGGAAGGCAGACTCATCTTCCTAGCACAGTCGGTCTGGCGAGACCTTCCATATGGACCAACCGGGTCCAAGCATTCACTCATGTGACCTACCCTGGCCACCTTATATGGTCCGTAGCCATACATTCTTTAGTATGGCATTCTAGACACACCCCTGGGTTGATTTGCAGGTAGCTGGTTCTGCCCATCTCTCCAGCTACATGAAGACTTCTCCCTGACACATTGGAATGAAAGATCAGCACATAAGCAAGCCTTCATCTCAAGGCAACCCACCTTGAGATACATTATGATCATTCAGCATCCTACTCCTATCAGGACACTGGAAATGCTTACACGCCTGTCCTGGGACACCCACACAACACCCCCTAGCGGACACAGTGGTCACTACACCACATAATATATATATATATATATACTAGCTGAAGAGCCCGGCATTGCCTGGGCATAGTAACTACCTGTGGTTAGTTATAACAAATTATAATGATTATATTGCACATAAAAACATTTCACATCATATATTCAACACTACAGATTTGCAACACAAATTAACTAAACGATTACCCAAGTATTGATAGTATTTTATTTTCAACTCATTCAAGAGCCTTTTGATAAACAACATTTTTTGTTTTTCCTTTCGGTGTAAAGATGAACAGATTTTTGGCAGTTCCAACTCTTGAACAGACCACGTAAAGTTGACCATGAGAAAAGCATGGAGATTGCAAATCGATCCCTACTACTTTCTAGGACTGTCCCTGAGCATTTTTAATGGACATTGCAAATAGCAGTTGAACTGGAAACTGGAGGCGTTTAAAATCAAAAAACAAATCAGATGGAATGAGTGGAATTCTTGGAATGAAAATGTCCTCTCCTTTGGCACATCCTGTTTCTGAGCTGTGTATCTAACCCTATCCTGTGTGATGTCTGCTGAGCTGTGTACCTAATCCTCTCCTGTGTGATACTTTCTGCTGAGCTGTGTATCTAATCCTATTGTGTGTTACTGACTGCTCAGCTGTGTATCTAATCCTATTCTGTGTGATACTGACTACTGAGCAGTGTATCTAATGCTATCCTGTATGATACCATCTGCTGAGCCGTGTAGCTAACCTTATCCTGTGTGATACTGACTGCTGAGCCGTGTACCTAGTCCTATCATGTCTGTTACTGACTGCTCAGCCGTGTATCTAATCCTATCCTGTGTGATACTGACTGCTTAGCCGTGTATCTAATCCTATCCTGTGTGATAGTGACTTCTGACTTGTGTATCTAATCCTATTCTGTTTGAACTGGAAACGGGAGGCGTTTAAAATCAAAAAACAAATCAGATGGAATGAGTGGAATTCTGGGAATGAAAATTTCCTCTCCTTTGGCATATCCAGTTTCTGAGCTGTGCATCTAACCCTATCCTGTGTGATAATGTCTGCTGAGCTGTGTACCTAATCCTCTCCTGTGTGATACTTTCTGCTGAGCTGTGTATCTAATCCTATCATGTGTTACTGACTGCTCAGCCATGTATCTAATCCTATCCTGTGTGATACTCACTACTGAGCAGTGAATCTAATGCTATCCTGTATGATACCATCTGCTGAGCCGTGTAGCTAACCTTATCCTGTGTGATACTGACTCCTGAGCCGTGTACCTATTCCTATCATTTGTGTTACTGACTGCTCAGCCATGTATCTAATCCTATCCTGTGTGATACTGACTGCTGAGCCATGTATCTAATCCTATTCTGTGTGATACTGTCTGCTGAGCCGTCTATCTAATGCTATTCTGTGTGATACTGTGTGCTGAGCTGTGCATCTAATTCTATCCTGTGTGACACTGTCTGCTGAGCCGTGTATCTATTCCTATCCTGTGTGATACTGACTGCTGAGCTGTGTATCTAATCCTATCCTGTGTGATACTGACTGCTGAGCTGTGTATCTAATCCTATCCTGTGTGATTCTGACTGCTGAGCCATGTATCTAATCCTAACCTGTGTGATACTGGGCTCCCCTGCAGTCTGTGTCAGAGGGTGGTCTGTGTTGGCACGGTAATAAATTGTGTTATTTCCAGCTTTACAGAAGGACGATAACACCATAGAAATGATAAGAATAATAGGCAAAATTGTTTGGTGAATTGGAACACGTGGGTTTAAAATTTTGCCTCACAACATACCCTATGACGCTCTCGGGGTCCAGACGAGTGACTGTGCAAAATTTTGTGGCTATAGCTGCGACGGTGCAGATGCCAATCCCAGACATACAAACATACATACATAGATACAAACATACACACACACATTGAGCTTTATATATTAGATATGTGTGTGTGTCACTGACATATATATATATATATTGTGAGGTAGCACTGTTGTGAGTTCATTTTCCCCTTCATTACTGAGGCCCGAGGAACTCCCTCTTCTGGTAAAGAAAGGTAGTGAGCCTGATTATCAAACACCTGAGGCTGATGATGATGACTGGCTGAGTGGAGTTACTGACTGGATATAAGGCTGCCGACGCCCTTCTGCCCTGCGGGTGATTTCTCTGTGGGATCCTTGGAGACCAGTCTGAATTCCTGCTCCTCTAAAGATAAGTTTGCTGCTCGGCCTTTTGCATTGGTGCTTTGACTTTGTTTTGCTTTGTTTTTCTGGATTTCTGCCATTCCCTGCTGGGGTGTGCTGAATTCCTTTAGCTCTGTCTTCTGAAAATACCTGAGTACTGATTTAGTTTTTGAAGCCTAGCTTCTTCAGGGCCTTTTTCATATCAGCTTGTTGGCTTATGTCTTTGATAGGGTTTTGGCAGATTGCAGACAGCAGCCTTCCTGTCCTTCCCTATCTAGGTAGTTTTGGGCCCCGTCTTTGCTCAGTCTATCTTTCTGTCTGTGTTAGTGTTTTCATCTTGCTTCACCGTCATTATATGTTGGGGGCTGCCTATTGCTTTGGGGTCTGCTCTGGGGCAGTTTAGATTTCCCCTTTCTTTCTTTAGGCCTATTTAATTCTCCGGCTGTGATCGAGGGGTCTAGGGCATCGTAGGAACCCCCCACGGCTACTGCTAGTTGTGTTGATAGGTTCAGGGGTCTGCAATCTGATAGTTGCCAACTTCTCTGGTTTTCTGGACTTAGCTTGTATTTCTGTTTTTGCCTCCTACGGTGACTCATTCATAACATAGCACTGTTTTTCAGTTAGGGGATCCTCGCTAGGCAGCGAACAAAACATGTCCGGCACCAGGTTTTCCACAAAACCAAAACAGTCCATGCGGTTTATTCAGCAGCATAAACCCATAGAAGCAACATAAAGTTCTTATAACAGCATAGCGTCCATGACAGAGTTCAGCTCCGTTACTCTGTAGTCATAGGGTCACATGACTCTGACCTCATCACAGGTCCTTCAAGCATTTACACACTCTTTACAACAGTGTTCTTTAAACACTCCCCCTAGGTGGGCAGCACGGTGGCTAAGTTCAAGCGGGAATTCCCACCCTACACTTCCTGTCTAGAAACACACTCACAGTGCTATTAGCAGCACACGTGCACACAGAGTGGTAGCTGTTCCACCTACAAACACACAGCAAATAAGCAAGATATTAGCTCACCAGCATGCACCACTGAAAACCTTTTATATACTAGACCCATGTCCGGACAGACAGGACCTTGCTTGTGGACCAATCTGAAGTTACCACTTTACCAGAGCAGCTGACGTCCAAGCACCAATGAGAAAGCGCCACATCATGGACATGCTCAGTAGGGTGAAATCCGGACTTAGTCTCCAGAGTACAACGCTGCATGTGTATACCAGTAGTCACTATAGGCTTAGCTGGAGAGCCAGCAGCAACTCCACATGCAGCAAGAGTTTGGGCAAGGCGCTGGACCTGGAGTCTGTGCTGAGCAATCATTCCAGCAGCCGAGCCAGACAATGCTTGGGATCTATCCTGTGCAGCAGAAGAATCCTGGAGCCTAACACTAAGGGTGCCAACCTCTACTGTCAGGCAACATTCAGTATAGTGACCTAATAGGGTTTATTAGGATACATATTATTGGTTTTTTTCCCTGTTGAAAACCCATTCTCTACATATATGTGTTTTTACTTGTCCACAATTTGGAACATGATTTTAGCTTTGTTTAATTAAAAGTCCTTGTTCTATATGATCTTTTGTTTGTTATGTACCCAACTTAACCCTACTCTATTCCTTCCTCCACTCAGGGAGGTGTGAGGCCGAAATTTATAGGATTACACTGACCATATTGATAGGGGTAGACAGACGGGTAAAAGAAAATTACAATCTTACAAATATGGTCAAGAAATGACAGAGTATGAAAAATGGGAGAAATAATAGTAAGAAACCAAATAGGAGAGAATGTTGCTATGTTACTACGTTACTGGCAGTTCCCAAGTACCAGTAGCAAGCATGCAGTGGGAAAAATGAATACTTGATACACTGCCAATTTGCAAGTATTACCATCCACAAAGAATGGAGAGGTCTATAATTTTCATCATAGATACACCAACTGTGAAAGACAGAATCTTGAAAAAAATTCCAGAAAATCAAATTATATGATTTTACATAAGTAATTTGACAAAAGTTCTATTTTGGTCTCATCTGACCACATGACCTTCTCTCATGCCTCCTCTGGATCATCCAGATGGTCAATGGCAAACTTCAAATGAGCCTGGAAATGTGCTGGCATCAGCATGTGGGATCTTTTGTGCACTGCAGGATTTAAATCTATGACAGTGTAGTGTGTTACTAGCGTTAATGTTTGAGACTGTGGTCCATGCTCTCTTCATGTCATTAACAAGGTCCTCCCATGTAGTTCTCAGCTGATTTCTGACTTTTCTAAGAATCATTCTTACCCCACGATCCAAAATATTACATGGAGCCCCAGACCGTCATCTTGTGTCTTCCATTTTCTAATTATTGTGCCAACAGTTATTGTCCTTTCACCAAGCTGCTTGATTTTTGTCCTGTAGCCTATCCCAGCCTTATACAGGTCTACAATTTTATCTCCCGTGTCCTTAGACAACTCTTTGGTCTTGGCCATGGTGGAGAGGTTGCAATATGATTGATTGAGTGTGCGGACAGGTGTCTTATACATATGACAAATTCAAACAGGATCAATTAATAAAGGTAATGAGTGCAGAGTAGGAAGACTATTTAAAGAAAAACAAACATGTCTGTTAGAGCCAGAATTTTTGCTGTTTGGTAGGTGGTCAATACTTATTTCATGCAATAGAATGCAAATTAATTATGTAAAAATCATATATGTATGTGATTTTATTTTTTTTAAGACTCCGTCTCTCAGAGTTGAAGTGTACCTACAATAAAAATTACATCCATTCTTTGTAGGTGGGAAAACATGCAAAATTGGCCGTGTATCAAATATTTATATTCCCCACTGTATTTACCAGAGGGGAGTGGCCAACACAGAACAGCTGAGATAATTTAGGTTGGACAGCTCCAGAAGATCAACTGAACATATTAACCATTGCAATGACAGAGCAAATAAAACCTACACTGTTTAATAAGATGGTGAAGCAGTTCTAATCAGTGCAGTAGTTTGGACAACTAAACGCCGCAATCTTCTGGCCCCTCTCTGTCACGGTATACCCAAGACCGTAAACCTCATAAATGTCACTGTCAATTGCTGACATCAGCATTTAAGCATCGCCATTAAACCCATACATTAGTTTAGCTTTCTCAAGATACAAGTGCTGGAAGCTGGTTGGGGGTGAGGTCAATGTCATGTGATCTCTTTTCTGATGTCCAATTTGTGTGATTTTTACAATATACAACAATACTCGGAGTGAATGTTCAAGTCCCCTAAAGGTGGCTAACAAATAACATAAAAAGTAAAGAAAAAAGTTTTCAAAATGTAAAAATATAAAAATCAAAATGATATAAAATTTTTAATCACCCCGCAAGTTAACAAAAAGCAATGAAAAAAAGTAAGAAAGTACAGATATTAGCTATCAATCTGTGCAGAAAAAGTCTGATCTATCTAAAGAAAATATAAAAATCGAACAGCCAAAATTGTGTGGGTTTTAGTGCTGCAACTCCACAAAAAAAGTGTTAAGATGTTATCAAAGCATTGTATCTACCAAAAAATACACTGCTCAAAAAATAAAGGGAACACTAAAATGCCATATCCTAGATATCACAGAATGAAATATTCCAGTTGCAAATCTTTATTCCTTACATAGTGGAATGTATTGAGAATAAAAAAACAAATTAAAATGATCTATGTGAATCAAAATTAATATCCTTTGGAGGTCTCAATTTGGAATGATGTTCAAAATGAAAAAGTGGAAAACCAAATTACAGACTGATCCAACTTCAGTGGAAATGCCTCAAGACAAGGGAATGATGCTCAGTAGTGTGTGGCCTCAACATGTCTCTGTGACCTCCATACAACACCTGGGCATGGTCTTAATGAGGCGGCATCTCCTCCTTGACCTAGATAAAAGCATGAGTCAACTCCTAGACAGTTTGTGCTGCAATGTGTCATTGGTGAATGGAACGAGATATGATGTCCCAGATGTGTTCAATTAGATACAGTTTTGAGGAATGGGCAGGCCACTCCATAGCATCAATGCCTTCATCATGCAGGAACTGCTAACACACTTCAGCCACATGAGGCCTAGCATCGGGATACATCAAAAGAAACCCAGGGCCAAGTACACCTGAATATGGTCTAACAATGGGTCTGAGGATTTCATCCCAGTACCTAATGGCAGTCAGGGTACCTCTTGTTAGCACACGGAGGGCTGTGCAGTCTTCCAAAGGAATGCCACCCCACACCAAAATTGACCCACTGCCAAAGAGGTCATATTGGAAGATGTTGCAGGCAGCAGAACATTCTCCACGGTGTCTCTCCAGACTCTGTCATGCCTGTCACATGTGCTTAGTGTGCACCTGCTCTCATCCATGAAGAGCACAGAGCGCCAATGTCAAATCTGCCAATCTTGATATTACCTGGCAAATGCCAATCACCCTGCTTGTTGTTGGGCTGTGAGCACAACACCCACTTCTGGACGTTGGGCCCTCATACCACCCACATGGAGTCTGTTTTTGACAGTTTAAGCAGACACATGGATGTTAGTGGCCTGCTGGAGGTGATTTTGCAGGGCTCTGGCACTGCTCATCCTATTCCTCAATACATAAATGAGGAGGTAGCGGTCATGCTGCTGGGCTCTTGCCCACCTATGGCCCCCTCAATGCCTTTTGGGTTACTGGCTGGTGTCCTGCTATCTGCTTTATGCTCTGGACACTGTGCTTACTGACACAGCTACCCTTCTTGCCACAGCTCGCATAAATGTGCCATCCTTTATGAGCTGCACTATCTGAGGAACTTCTGTGGGTTATAGACACTGCCTCATGCTGCTCTATGGGTGAGAGCAATGACAAAATGCAAAAGTGACTAAAACAACAGCCACAATGGATGAGAACAGAGAAATGGTCTGTGGACCTGGAGAACCACTCATTTATAGGGGTTGTCTTGCTAATTGCCTATTATTTAAATCTGTTCCATTTGCACAACAGCAGGATAAATTGATTCAAAATCCTTGTTGCTTCATAGGTAGACAGGATTATTTCACAGAAATATGATTGACTTGGCGTTACATTGTGTTGTTTAAGTTAAGTGGTAGGATCACTAAAATTTCAGTTCAACATTTAAAAAATAAGCCCTTACACAACTATATTATTTTTCCGTAAAATTTACAAATAAAACCCCTAAAACAACTGAGAAATTTGATTTTTTTTCACTATTTCATTTCACTTGTCCCCCCCCACACTTTTCAGTATACTATATCATAAAATGAATGGTGCAGCCAGTCCAACAAAATACAAGCACTCATATAACTTTGTTAGCCGGAAAATAAGTAAGTTATGGATGTTTTATTGGGGGGTGGGAGAAATGAGAGCTGAACGACAAAAAATGATTTGGTCCTTATGGGATTAAACATCCTATTTGTAAGCGAACCCTTAGACTCTACAACAGAAGAGCCCCCATGACTGCTGGTAAGCTCTTTACACATAGAGCACACTGAAGCAAACCTTTTCATGTAGAAAGAAAAAATGCAAGCTCAATAATAACTCTACATGTCCGCAGTGTATGGTATTTTCACTCCGATTTTTAGAGCTCATATCTTCTAAATCAAAAGCATATGAAGGCACAGCCATGACAACATGCACCTCTTAGAATCCCCATTACAGAGCCCTAATACAGATTTACCTGAAGAGCTTAAAGCATCCGAGAGGAAACACTTTTAATTAATGTAGACCTGTAATCTGTTATACGTTGGTCTAAATGAGAACATAATGTTTATATGTAATTAATAATTATCAATTTAATTGCAGCAAACAGCTGTCAATTTCTAGATTAAATATCTACTTCTTATTAAACAGAAGATCAAAGGTAACTGAACTTCCCATAAAAGATCACTATCCTCAAATGATTTCTTATCTCATATCAGAGCTTCATTTACCAGTCAATCTTATCTGCTTTTATGTCCATACTTAGATAAATCTATTAATCATCTTCTGTGCAACAATTTACTTCAATTGCCTGTTCTCCACTGAAAGTGTAGATGTGGGATATTTAAGCACTTACAATGAATGCTTGTATCTACAAGCTACAAATTAAAAACAAGTGTTCATTTTAATTTATGCAACTTTCTAGTTTAAGGAAATAACATTAACACCACACTAAAGCATCTATGGTACCTTAACCCCGCATGACCAGTGGCATCTGTAATGTGCTGTCACACTGTTTACTGTAAATTGGTGTGGCTTTTATTTGAAGATGAAAACTCTTGCTAAAACTGTATAAGCCACACGGCCAAAACATTATCACAAAGCTAAAGCAATCAGCCTAGGCTTCACATCTCTGGAAACTACATTCCTCAACATTGAAAGTATAACACCAAGAAGTAGAGTTGAGTGAATATTTTGAAATTCGAATTTGCCAACTGAATTTTCCCCCAAATTTGATTTGTTTTTCTTTTCGCGCATCTGGGATTTAATTGGTTGACAATTTCAAAGGGAGCTGCCAACAGTGGATCTTGATGATTTGCATGTCCAAGTGCATTCACCATGACAGAATATTCTTCAGACAGATATTAATAATCTCATTAATAGTATGACAAGGCATATAAGTGCATGTACTACTGAACGTGGTGCAGAATAAATTGAGATGCTATGAAAATATAGTTTTAATTTTTTTCAGAATTTGCATATCATTAACATGTCTACTGATCTCATGATTTCTATGATTTCATGACTTTTTGTTTGGTGTTGCTACATACTGGAAGTCAAAATCATATATTATTTCCTACTACATGCAACCATAGAAGGTACAATGTGTTTGAGAAACTATGGAGATATATGAGTGTGAACTATTCAACAATGTATAGGTAAGATTTATTGCAATCTCACATACTTAGCTGGCATTGGATGACAATGTTTCCAAAGAGTTGTTTATGAATAGCAAATAGCAACATATAAATTCAATTATTGTACATTGCAGCCCTGTATCTCATATACACAGAATATCCCTACATTGAAACAATACCACTAAAAATTCAGGAGCCTATGTTTCCAAAAATTATCATTTTCAATCTCCAGGATTTTTCCTGGAGCATTTTCAATCTGTGATTTTAGAAACAATTATACTTGGCTATATCATATGCTGCCGTGGAACAACTTCTATTTATCATTCCACTAACAGCAGCACGAAGTGTTAATATAGGAAACAATTAGCGCCATTATTACAGTGTGGATACATTATTCATGTCCTCAGAGATCCAGTAGCACACATTACTATAAACTTTTAGCATTCTGTCAGCTTATGTGCTTGAATGGACAGTCACTAGCCATATTCTTTTGCATATTGCAGTAGTTTCTATGACTGTATTCTCTTACTGTAGTGTTCTATGCTTCATTAGGACTGACAGTCATAATGTCGTATAATCAATGTAATAACACACTGAGCTATTTTACAGCACTTACGCCTATTTTGGTAAAAGTAACTTATTAATAGGAGCCCTTAATAAGTTAACAGCAGTAACACGTTTTAATGATTAGTTAATAACAGAACAGTTTTTCTATTTTTCCATATCCTCATAACCTGTATAGTTAATGTAGTAGACTGTCAACCCTGGCTAAGGTTATCAATATTCAGAGAGCTATTTTTAAAGCTCACTTTATAGCCTGGTAATTATGGGTATGTATCTAACCTTTTACTGTGCTGTGGAGTCAGAGTACTCGGTGTGTGTAAAAAGGTTAAAAAATGCATTTTTATGTAAATCTGCCATGTTAAACATGGTGGCCTATACACGGACATCATGTTATAGAACAGCAGGGGAATGGAGAATGATATATAGTTATATGGAAAAAATAAGTATATGTCATATTTGAGGCGAGGAATCCTTATGGAAGTAAAAGTAAAGAATGTTGGAGATGATAATTAGTGTTCAGAGCATGTGTCTGTCACGGAGAAGCCGTCATCATGAATCGAGGGAATAAAATATGTTATAATCAAGCTGTACCCTGCTTTCTAGTCATCGGGGTGAGGCACTAAGCAGCCGCAACTATCCTCATATCGTAGCTACTATTGTATCATCCCTGTTGGTGCCGGTCACCTCTGCTTTGGTTTTTGCCACTGGGTGACATGGTGCCTTTGCTGCAGTGAATGCAGGACTATGTATTGGTTCTGGTGGTTTCCCTAGGACTTATGTCGCCTTCCAGGAAACTTAAAAATTAAACCATTGGTTGTGCTTTATTTCATAAATGAGTAGTACATGTGAAAATAAGAAACTTTGTATTATATTTTATTGAAGAAATCTGCTTCTTTCTCTGCCAGAATTGATCAGTTATTATCAAAAGTCTCAATTCTAAGGTAAAATCTATATTCAGTGAAGACAGACTTTCCCAATAAAGAGATAAGAGATGGCAGCTGCAACTGATAGGATTCTATGTAGACAGAAGGAAGTGTAAGGGTACCGTTACACTTAGCGATGCACCAGCGATCCCGACAATGATATGGATCGCTGGTGCACCGCTAAGTGGTCGCTAGTGAGCTGCCACACAGGCAGATCTCACCAGCGACATCGCAGCGGTCAGGGGTGGCTACTTACCTGTCAGACCAGGCGATCCTGACGTCCTCCCGCCCATGTCCACGCGTCGCTCGTCGGTGCCACAGGAAGCCCAGCAGGAAGCGCCCGACGAGAAATGGTCCAGGACGTTCTCGCGCAATCAGCGATAATCAGCGGGGGAGCCGGTCGGAGGTACTGTAAGTATCAGACATAGCGATATCGCTAGCAATATCGCTGCTACGTCACAAAATTGGTAACGTTACAGCGATATTGCTAGCGATATTGCTATGTGTAACGGGCCCTTTAGATTTTACTTTGGAATTTTGATAATGACTGATCAATTCTGGCAGGGAAGGCCAATTTCTCTGGTAAAATACATAGCAAAGTTTCTTATTTTCATGTGTACAATTGATTTATGAACTAAAAATTAAAATAATAGTTATTCTTGAAGATTTACTGCTGTCTCTATTTTGTGTTTACAGTCATGACAGAAAGTGCTGGTACCCTTGAAATTTTTCCAAAAAATTATTACAATTACACATTTTGTTCTCCATCTTTGTTTCCTTTATGCGTATTGGAACAACGCAAAATAAAAGGCAAAAATTGGACATCAGCTTAAAAGGGCTTCTTTTTGCAAAACAAGTTTTAGTTTTGAATGACACTCTTCATTTTACGATACAATGCACTGAAAGCAGGAAAACAATTAAATGAAATGATGAAAACAATTCAACTGAGCCATTGTATTTTTGGTTTCGTTTTTAGGGCATCTATTGTATGGTAAAAATTACCAGATAATGTGATTCTCATGCACAGATTTTTTTCAAAACTTTTAGAATTCTGTAAAAAAAAATTGATAAATATTTGTAAATGCTGATATGTTCAAAAGTAGCAAATTTGTTTTATTTATTTCACTTTTTTGCTTCTGCATCCGGTGCATGAATTTTTGCAAGACCTTTTCGAATTTCACAAATGTTTGAAACAAATCTTGCACTTACAAATATGCCTTCAGAACCTTTCATTATTTACTTATGTATTTATTTAATTTTATAATATAGGTGGAAATGTTAGTGACAATCAAGAGTAAGAACATTTATAGTGGTGGATCATCCAATCTGGACTAAAACAAAAAGTAATAAAAGTAAAATAAAGAAAGAAAAAAAAAAGAGATAAATTCAGCTCTTTTTCTTTTTTATGTATAATAAATTAACACCAAAATATAGATACACAGTTCTAGTTGTTACAAATACAACTTTTACATTTAGGTGAAGACTATTTGTTGTTTAACCCCTTCACACCAAGCCTGTTTTCACATTCCTGACCAGCCAAAATTTTACAATTCCAGCTAGAGTCATTTTATAAGTTAATAACTCTGAAAGTATGCGGCATATGTCCCAGTCATTCTGACAAAAGTTTTCTGTGGCATATTGTATTTCATGTTAGTGATAAATTTTGCCTAATAGGATTTGTCTTTATTTATGAAAATATAATTGTTTTTCACAAAAAAGTAAAAATTTTGCAGGTTTTAAACTTTGAATTTTTATTCCCTTAAACCATATATTTATACCACACAAAAAGATAATAAATAACATTTACCACATGTCTATATATGTCTACATCAGCATCATTTTTTAAACCTTTTTTTTGTTAGGATTAGTGTTGAGCGATACCATTCGATACCAAAAAATATCGTAACGGATGGTATCGCCCGATATGAAAAAAATATCGGGTATCGCCGATTCCGAAACCGGAAGTCCCATTCAAGTCAATGGGGCTTCCGGTATCGGAATTAAAAAAAGGCCTTTATTTCCTTGTTGGCTAATTCTACATAATTGAAAACAAATAAGAATCATGTAGAATGTATTGTGGGAGGTGGAGGAGACATTAAAAGCATAGAGGTTAAATCAAATCACATGGCATAGCATTAATTCCAATTTTTTTTTCAAGACGTTCGGAGTTAAAAAGATATTGACTATGTTAACCTTTTTATATTTTGTCAGATATGTATGTTTCACAACTTCTATGCTCTTCACCTTCTTCTGTATTTCTCCCACACTTTCTCCTTCATGATCCGCAGCAGTAGCATTTTTTTCATCAACTTTTTCTTCACCTTATTCATCTTCTTCTTCTTCACCTTCTTCCCATTATTTTTTTTTCCATTCTTCATATTCTTCTTATTCAGCTATTATTAATTTTCATATGCTATTTCTTCATCTTCTTCCTATTCTTCTTCTTGATTTTCTTTTGGAGACAGGCATTCCTGTAGTACTTATCTATAAAAGTTATAAGATTACACCTTACGTTCTGCCTGTCACAAAAGATTTACAACAGGATTTGTCCGCGTTCAGTTTGGCCTACAGCAGCAGGCATTATCCAGGGGCACCACGAGGAGGAACGGACTCACCCCCATTTACTGCTTAGTCTTCTTCTGCTTATAATTCTTGATATCTTCTATACTGATTTTTAGTCTTATGCTTAATGTTCTTCTGCTTTCTGTTCTTCTGCTTTTGCTTCTTCTGCTTCTTGTTATTCTGTCTTTTGTTCTGTATCTTGGTGGCTGTCTTCATGTTCTTTGCCCTGTTCGTCATATTATTTTAGGTCATATTTCTGGTCTTCTTTGGTGTGGTCTTCAGGGTCGTCGTCATCAGGGTCGTCGTCATGGAGATCAATAAGGATTACCAAAGACAATTTCAAAAAGCTTGATCTTGGAAATGTAGCAGAAGGTACAAGAAGGCAGAGAAACTGGCGAGAACCAGCTGACAGTATTGGAACCTGTAGTGGCAGCAGAAGGAACAAGAGCCAATGGCACTACCGAGGACCAACTGACGGTGCTGGACCACGGTTACTAAGCATAAGGTACCTGTGCTAAAAAGCACTACCAAGGACCAGCTGACGTTGCTGGACCTCGGATATCGAGATGGAGGCACCTAGGCCAAAGGCTCTGGCGAGAACCAGCTGACAGTGCTGGAACCCAGATGGGTAGCAGAAGGAACAAGAGCCAAAGGCACTACCAAGGACCAACTGACGTTGCAGGACCACGGTTACTAAGCAGAAGGTACCTGTGCTAAAAAGCACTACCAAGGACCAGCTGATGTTGCTGGACCTCGGACACCGAGATGGAGACACCTAGGCCAAAGGCTCTGGCGAGAACCAGCTGACAATGCTGGAACCCGGATGGGTAGCAGAAGGAACAAGAGCCAATGGCACTACCGAGGACCAACTGACGGTGCTGGACCACGGTTACTAAGCAGAAGGTACCTGTGCTAGAAAGCACTACCAAGGACCAGCTGACGGTGCTGGACCTTCGGATACCGAGATGGAGGCACCTAGGCCAAAGGCTCTGGCGAGAACCAGCTGACAGTGCTGGAACCCGGGTGGGTAGCAGAAGGTACTCATCCAAAGCAAAGTAGCCAGGCCGCAAGCCGGCCACAGTTACCGAAACCCACAGTCCTACAGGGGGTCCTTGTCCGATTGGCACTACGGATCCAGCCTTCAGTGCCAGTTCCCGCAGCCCACATAGGAGTCACCTAAACTGCAGGCACCGTAGAGTCGGCTAACCCGGCCGCAAGACGACAGGACAACTGATTGGTGGCATAGTGAAATTGACAGTACCCGGAAACAGCAGGCATGCTGAAAACATGCTGGGCAACAGGGAGTACCCGTGCCAAAGACACTGCCGAGAACCAGCTGACGGTGCTGGAACCCAGATGGGTAGCAGAAGGAACAAGAGCCAATGGCACTACCGAGGAACAGCTGACGGTGCTGGACCACGGTTACTAGGCAGGAGGTACATGTGCTAGAAAGCACTACCAAGGACCAGCTGACGGTGCTGGACCTTCGGATACCGAGATGAAGGCACCTAGGCCAAAGGCTCTGGCGAGAACCAGCTGACAGTGCTGGAACCCGGGTGGGTAGCAGAAGGTACTCATCCAAAGCAAAGTAGCCAGGCCGCAAGCCGGCCGCAGTTACCGAAACCCACAGTCCTACAGGGGGTCCTTGTCCGATTGGCACTACGGATCCAGCCTTCAGTGCCAGTTCCCGCAGCCCACATAGGAGTCACCTAAACTGCAGGCACCGTAGAGTCGGCTAACCCGGCCGAAAGACGACAGGACAATGGATTGGTGGCATAGTGACATTGAGACTACCCAGAAACAGCAGGCGTGCTGAAAACAGGCTGGGCAACAGGGAGTACCCGTGCCAAAGACACTGCCGAGCACCAACAGCCCAGGGACCATCATGGTGTTGGCTGAGGCCTACTTGGTGGCAGTTTTATATCGGTTATGGACTACAACTGACTGTCAACATGCTCCAATTAGTCCTATGTCCCCACTCTGTTTCCAGGATTTAACCTGACCACCAACACTGCCAGTTTATGCACACAGTAGCCGTCAGCCCAATCCACACGTGTTCCTGTGTTACTGGGGTTCTGTAATGTGAGCAGATCCCCTGATGTGTGTCTGGCAATGTCTCCTGCTCTGTCCACATTCCCACCACTTGCAGTGGGAAGGTGGACAGTGCAGGAGACAGTGTTGGACACACATTGGGGGATCAGCTCACGTAACAGAACACCAGGAACACAGGAACACGTGTGGAATGTGTGGACGGCAACTGTGAGCAGGAACTGGCGGTGTAGGAATTCAGGGGAAATACTCGAGACAGAGTGGAGACAGAGGCCAAATCAGAGAATGTTTAAATCAGAAGTAGTTAGAATTTGGAGGCAGCAGTTTGCTGTCCACACAGCAGGGGATCAGCTGCCGTTACCGAACCCCACTTACACATGAACAAGTGTTTTTTCAGTGTGGACAGCACTTCCGAGCACCAACTGGCGTTGTTGGAGCCCAGGGACAAACATGGAGTAGGCCGAGGCCTACTAGGAGCCAGGTGAAAATCTGAGGTAGTTTGACTTTGGAGGGAGCAGGACAATTTGCCGTCCACACAGCAGGGGATCAGCTGACGTTACCGAACCCCACTGACACATGAACAAGTGTTTTTTCTGTGTGGACAGCACTTCCGATCACCAACTGGCGTTGTAGGAGCCCAGGGACCATCATGGTGTAGGCCGAGGCCTACTTGGAGCCAGGTGTAAATCGGAGGTACTTTGACTTTGGAGTGAGCAGGACAATTTGCCGTCCACACAGCAGGGGATCAGCTGACGTTACCGAACCCCACTGACACATGAACAAGTGCTTTTTCTGTGTGGACAGCACTTCCAAGCACCAACTGGCGTTGTTGGAGCCCAGGGACCATCATGGTCTAGGCCGAGGCCTACTTGGTGGCAGTTTTATATCGGTTCTGGACTACAACTGACTGTCAACGTGCTCCAATTAGGCATCTGTCTCCACTCTGTTTCCAGGATTTAACCTGACCACCAACACCGCCAGTTTATGCGCACAGTAGCCGTCAGCCCAATCCACACGTGTTCCTGTGTTACTGGAGTTCTGTAATGTGAGCAGATCCCCTGATGTGTGTCTGGCAATGTCTCCTGCTCTGTCCACATTCCCACCACTTGTAGTGGGAAAGTGGACAGCACAGGAGACAGTGCCGAACCCCACTTACATATGAACAAGTGTTTTTTCTGTGTGGACAGCACTTCTGAGCACCAACTGGCATTGTTGGAGCCAGGGAAAATCAGGTAGTAGGTTCAGGCCTACTTGGAGCCAGGTGTAAATCAGAGGTCGCTTGACTTTGGAGGGAGCAGGACACTTTACCATACACACAGCAGAGGATCAGCTGACGTTACCGAACCCCACTTACACATGAGCGAGTGTTTTTTCTGTGCGTACAGCACTTCTGAACACCAACTGGCGTTGTCGGAGCCCAGGGAAAATCAGGTAGTAGGCCGAGGCCTACTTGGAGCCAGGTGTAAATCTGAAGTACTTAGAGTTTGGAGGGAGCAGGACACTTTGCCATACACACAGCAGGGGATCAGCTGACGTTACCGAACCCCACTTACACATGAGCGAGTGTTTTTTCTGTGCGTACAGCACTT
The DNA here is from genome assembly GCF_039654945.1 of Dendrobates tinctorius. NCBI lineage: Eukaryota > Metazoa > Chordata > Amphibia > Anura > Dendrobatidae > Dendrobates > Dendrobates tinctorius. The sequence goes on from NW_027361829.1 coordinate 37,284,124, forward strand.
CTGAGCACCAACTGGCGTTGTCGGAGCCCAGGGAAAATCAGGTAGTAGGCTGAGGCTTACTTGGTGGCAGTTTTAGGTTGTTTCTAGACTACTACTAACTGTCAACGTACTCCAATTTGGCCTCTGTCTTCACTCTGTTTCGAGTATTACCTCAGGCTTCCAAACACGACAGTTGCTGCTCTGAAATGCCGCCTGCACAACCAACACTTGTTCCTGTGTTACTGGGGTTCTGTAACAGCAGCTTATCCCTAGAGGTGAGTCAGGCAATGTCTCCTGCTCTGTCCACTTTTCCACTACAAGTAGTGGGAATGTAGACAAAGCAGGAGACATTGCCGGACTCACCTCTGGAGATCAGCTGATGTTACAGGACCATGGTAACACAGGAACAAGTGTTGATTGTGCAGACGGCACTTGAGAGCAGAAACAGGCAGTGTTGGAGGCCTGAGGAAATACTCAAAACAGAGTGGAGACAGAGGGCAAATCAGAGAACATATTAAATCAGAGGTAGTCAGAAGTTGTAGGCAGCAGGAGAGTTTGACGTACACACAGCAGGGGATCAGCTGACGTTACCAAACCCCACTTAAACATGAGCGAGTGTTTTGTCTGTGTGGACAGCACTTCTGAGCAACAACTGGCGTTGTTGTAGCCCAGGAATTACAGTTCAGGTCATAGAAACATGAACACAACAGGAGACCTGGATCCTGTTGCCAGCCAATTATTTATTCTGGAAGAGGACTGGCAAATTCAGGTGAGATCCAGGCCTTGTTCATTTTCACAAAAGTAAGACGGTCAACATTATCGGCGGATAGTCGCGTGCGACGGTCTGCTACCACACCACCTGCAGCACTAAAGACACGTTCCGATAAAACACTAGCAGCAGGGCAAGCCAGCACCTCCAATGCATACTGGCTAAGCTCTGGCCATGTATCCAGCTAAGAGACCCAAAACTTGAATGGGGAAGAGCCGTCTGGGAGTACACTAACAGGGCAAGACAAGTAGTCTGTCACCATCTGACGGAAACGTTGCCTCCTGCTGACTGGAGCCGTCTGTGATGGTGTAGCCGTTTGTGGCGGTCCCACAAAACTTTTCCACATTTGGGCCATACTGGCCTTGCCTTGTCCTGCGGCACTGCCTCTGCTACCTCTTTGTGCAGAGTTTCCTCCACTACCTCTACCCACATGGCTGCTTTGAAAAGCACTACCAGCAACACTTGCGGGGGGAATGGAGAACATGATGGCCTGCACAAGTGTTTCTTGGTACTCCCGCATTTTTCGCTCCTGGTTCAACTGTGGTATGAGGCTTTGTAAGTTGTCCCGGTAGCGAGGATCTAGGAGGGTGTACACCCAATAATCAGCCGTGTGGAGAATGTTGGCGATGCGGCGGTCATTTAACAAGCACTGCAGCATGAAATCAACCATGTGCTGCAGACTGCCAACTGGACCAGAAACGCTGTCCCCAGCTTAAGGCAGCATCTCAGCCTACTCAGCATCACCCCACCCTCGCTGTACACACTGACTTCTAGAGCCTTGTGTACCTCCCTCCTCTGGAGAGATGTGTTCCTCCTCCTCCATTGACTCCTCGTCATCCTCCTCACTAAGTGTCCACTGCCTAGGCCTCTGTGTGGAACTACGTTGCGCAGACTTGCCAGAAGCAAATGGCATTTCTGACTCCTCATCCTCGACTTCTTCAAAAACCTCCTCACTTAGTGCTTGCAAGGTTTTTTGAAGCAGACAGATAAGGGGGACAGTCATGCTGACTAGTGCATCATCTGCACTGGCCATCTGCGTGGAGTCATCGAAGGCACCCAAAACTTGGCAGATGTCCCTCATAGTGGCCCACTCAGTGGTGGTGAAGTGTCACCGGGGCACAGTGCGACTTGTTTGCGCCTGATGCAGCTGGTACTCCATTACAGCTGCCTGCTGCTCACACAAACGCTCCAACATATGTAACGTTGAATGCCACCTGGTGGGGAGGTCACATATGATGCGATGTTCTGGCAGGCGGAATCGGCGTTGCAGAGATGCAATGAGCGATCTTGCCATGCTGGAACGCCGCAAATGAGCACACTCTAGGCGAACCTTGTGCAGCAGTGCATCAAGATCCGGATAGTCCCTCAGAAAGATCTGCACGACCAAATTGAGCACGTGTGCCAGACATGGTATGTGAGTGAGGTTGCCTAGGCCCAGAGCTGCCACTAGATTTCGGCCATTGTCACTCACTACCAAACCTGGCTGGAGATTCGCAGGCACAAACCATACATCGCTCTCCTGCTTGATGGCATTCCAGATCTCCTGTGCTGTGTGGCTCCGATTCCCCAAAGAAATTAATTTAAGGACGGCCTGTTGACGTTTGGCCACACCTGTGCTCATATCTGTCCTAACAGGCTCATGCAGTGCTGATTCCGAGGAACTAGAGTAGGAGGAGGACTCAATATGTACAGACTGCATTCCCGCAATCCTTGGAGTTGGCAGAATACGTACAGAGCCACTCTCCAGATCTGTACCCGGCTCCACAACATTGACCCAATGGGCAGTGAGGGAAAAGTATCGTCCCTGTCCATTGCTACTGGTCCACGCATCAGTGGTCAGGTGGATTTTGCTACTGACAGCGTTTAGTAGCGCATTTTTAATTTTTCCCTCCACATGCTTTTGCAAGGCAGGGACGGCTTGCCTGCTGAAATAAAAGCGGCTGGGCACATTGTATTGTGGAATTGCCAATGACATCAAGTTCCGGAAGGTGTCAGTCTCCACCAGCCTGAATGACAGCATCTCAAAGGCCAGTAGTTTGGCAATGCTGGCATTCAGAGCCAGTGCTCGGGGATGGTTTGCCGAGTATGGCCGCTTTTTCTCCCATGCCTGTGCTACCGATTGCTGGTGAGTGGCCTGGGAGTGTGATGATGACTGAGAAAGTGGTTCAGTGGGTGGAATTTCACTGGGTCTCTGGACAACAGTGGCAGAGGTTCTTCCATGGCATTCCAGTTAGGAAGCCGAACCAGCTGTGTGTGAGCTGGAGGAAGAGGCCCCAACACGAGCTGAAGAGGTGGTAGGTGCTGCTGAAGGTTGGCCTACATCTTCAGTGTGTCTGTGTAACTCCACCTCGTGCTTGGTACGCACATGTTTCCACATATTTGTGGTATTGAGGTTGCTCACATTTTTCCCTCATTTAACTTTCTGATGACACAGCTTGCATTTGACAAAGCAAATGTCATCTGCAACTGTGTCAAAAAAAGACCACGCACTGCAAGTCCGGGGAGCACCCGTTTTGTGTTTTGGAAGAGGATTGCTCCTCACGGGTGCCAAAGTGGAGGCTACAGGCAACCAAGTCTGCCCCCGCCCTCTCCCTCCTCTTTTGGCCATTCGGGGAATCTCTTCCTCAGAGCTGCTCCCACCATCTTCCTGTGGCTGACGCCATGATGGGTCAAGGACCTCATCATCTCCACTCCCCTCTTCAAGCACCGGCTGGACCTGGGTTGTCTCACCAGCACCGTATGCACCAGAAATTGGCAACTGAGTCTCATCATCATCAGATGAGTACTGAGGTGTGCTTACAATAGGCACTGGCCCACCCGTCTCTTCAGATTCAGAGGGACAAAGCAGTTGCGCATCACTGCATACTCCCTCTTCTTCACGCTCTAGAATGCTGCTTGGCTGGCCACCTCTTTCCAAGCCAACAGATTCTGAGAACAGAAGTAAAGATTGAGATGGCTCCTGTCCAGGGCTCTCAGACTGCCTGGGCAATTTGGCAGGTGGTGAAGAGACAGATGGTTGCTCTTCAGTGCTCTGGCCCTGAGAGGATGCAGAAGTCATTGAAGTGGATGCGTTAGCTGCCATCCATCCGACAACGGCTTCAATTTGTTCGTCACGCAGCAGTGGGGTACGGCGAGGTCCTACAAAGCTGCGTATGAAGGACTGTTGCCTGGTAAAAGTGGGGGATGCCGGGTCACTGGTGGCCGCAGAAGGCACCGAATCCCCACGTCCTCTCCCTGCTGAATCTCCACGTCCTCTCCCTGCTGAAACTCCACAGCCACGACCACGTGCCTTACTCCCTGCCTTCTTCATCTTGGTAGACTGATAAAGATTGGCAGAAAAGTAAAAAAGGGGGGGCTTAGTGTTCTTATTCCTGAACACCTGCTAACCAGTATAAGAAACACTAATTTTGACAAGAGTGTGTGTACTACACTTTAATATGATCTAATGTGGCCTACACAACTCTAAAGTGGAGTGTTGGGTGAACTTTACTTCCTTTTTTTTTTTTTGGGAAAAATAAAAGGATGTGACCAAAGTTTGAAAGCTATAGTATCACAAACTTTTTGGAGCGATTACAATGCAGGAAGCTAACCTACAATGCAATCGATGAGGCTCCAAAAAATAGGTTGATACTAGTCTGGCTGGCCCTGAAGGGCACAAGCTAGCAAAAAGGCTCCTCTATCTATTCCTATAAAGTGTTTGCAACCAACCAATGACAATGGATGCGGATGGAAGCACACTAATATAGGAGCAAAAATCTGGACAAATTTGCTGCTATAAATAAAAAAAAAGGACTGTGTATGAGGCAGTGACGCACGCTGAGCAGACTACAACCAGCGGTGGCTGTAGAACACACTGCAACGTGAGCTGCACTCACACACAGAGAGACCTATCAGACAGCCAAAAACAGTGCAGAGAAATGGGCTATAGCACTGAAAGGCTGCTGAAAGGCTCCGCTGTCCACTCCTTTAGTGTTTGCAACCAACGTATATGGATACGTATGGAAGCACACTATAGAGGAGAAAAAAAAAGCAGCAATAAAAGAAAAATGTGTATGAGGCAGCGACACACGCTGGGCGGCCTACAAGCAGACGTGCCTGCAGGACACACTACACAGCGTGGGTCTGCACTCACACAGCCCTTGCAGACAGCTATTAAAACAGCGCTGCTGGGCTACAAAAATGCTACAGTGGTGGATTATGTAGCCTGGGTAGAGCAATAGATATTTTTGATGATCGCTATTTCTAACTGTCCTTCACAGTCTTCAACAGCAGCCTGTCCCTAACTGAATTCACAGGAGAGTGAACCAGAAATGGCGGCGGTAGCGGTTTTTATAGTGCATCATGACATCATTTCAGCAGCCAATCACAGCCATGCCAGTAGTTAACATGCCTACATGCCTAACAGGATGTGCCCACACTTCTGAGGATCCCCATTGGCTGAATCAAATCGAGCCGGCTGATAGCATTATGGGAACTTCCGATTCCGGTATTCGATATGAAAAAAGTATCGGAACTAAGTATCGGAATTCCGATACAGCTAATATCGGCCGATACCCGATACTTGTGGTATCGAAATGCTCAACACTAGTTAGGATAGCAGACGCCATGTCTTGTTTGCAGAGACACTGATGACTAAACAGTACAAACACATGCAATTGACCCCATTTTGGAAACTACACCTCTAAAGGAATTTATTTGAGGTAAGCACCCAGGGCCAGTTTTAGACAATGGGGCTCTGGACAATAGCTTAATCCCTTTCTGACATTCAGCGTACTATCCCGTCCACGGAACCCAGGCCCATATAACCGTAGACGGGATAGTACGTCGAGCCCTTTAATGCGATACCACGACTTAAGTCACGGTAAAATTACGACCCCATCTCACCTTAGGGAAGATGGCGTCGGCCTCCCGGACTGTGATCCCACCACCTCGGCCTCCAGAGCGCTGTGATTGGCTGTTCAATTCTGAACAGCCAATCAGATTGGCTGAAACAATGAGGTCCTAGGCTAGGATTGGAGTACCGATGTACTCAATCCTAGGGCCAGTGCCTGGCAATGCCAGGCACTGGCAAAAAGCCCCCAGATTGGCATGATCGCTGATCTAATCGATCATGCCAATCGCAGGGCACAGCGGAAGTATATCACCGATGTGCCCTGCCAGTACCGGCCCTGATCGGTGCTGTATTAGCACTGATACTAGGCCTGCGCCTGGTACAGGCCCAGCAGTGCCTGCAGTAGCTGGTTGGCGCGATTGATGTTATCGTCGATCGCACCAACCACCGGGCACAGCTGCTGTCACACTGTGAACGCTCTGTGCCCTGCTGTTGACCTGGCCATGACCTGCCTAGGAATCGGAGCTGTGAGCTCTGATCCTAGGCAGTTGCCATGGCCACCAGGGCCTGCAGGGATTGGTGGGATCAATGTAATCATTCGATCCCACCAATGACAGGTCACAGCAGCGATGTGACCGCTGTGTGACCTGTCTCTAACCTGCAGGTGACCTGTCTGATGTCTCTGCAGGGGTCCTCACTCTAGCTAAGGATTCCTGCAGAGAGGTCAGAAGCAGCAAAAGCTCCTGTGTTGGGTATTGTGGTGCCACAGCAACCTGTAGCATCACAATCCCTGCGGAAGACAGAAGAAAGAAGAAAGAAAAAAGAAAACTACAACTGTAAGTGTTAACTGATCCCTGATCCCCTGCCCAATCTATCTTCACCCCCCAATCTATCTTCATCAATCCATCCCCACCTCTTTTTACCTCCCTCCACCCCACCTTTTGTGCCACCTCCATGCGCAGCCGCCGAGCGTTGATCGGTGATGCAGTTCACCGATCAACACTCGTGCTCGCTTTTTTTCTTATCCCCCTTTGCGCCACCTCCGTACACACATCCCGCAACTGCAAAACTTTGATAAGTGACGCACGTGCTTGTGCCTGCCGTTATTCATTTTTTTCACCCCCCCTTTGTGCCACCTAACTACAACCCTAACTGTTGATCCCTGCCCAATCTCTCTTTATCTACCCCAATCCCTCATCCCCCTTCCCCTTCTTTTTACCCCCCTCCACCCTCCCTTTTGCTCCGCCTCCATGCACAGCTGCCGAGCGTTGATTGGTAACGCAGTTCACCAATCAACACCCGTGCTCACTTTTTTCCTTAGCCCCCTTTGCGCCACCTCTGCACACACATCCCGCAGCCGCAAAACTTGGATAAGTGACGCATGTCATAATCAAAGCTTGTGCCTGCTGTTTTTCATTTTTGTGCCACCTAACTACAACCCTAGCTGTTGATCCCTGCCCAATCTCTTCATTCATTCTTAGACGACAACCAAACCATATCACCTATTTTAAACCGGGGACCAATGGTCCTATGCCGGTAGGAAAAATGCTGGGCCTTTTCCTGAGAGAGTGACAACTTATCCACCACTTGGTCCCATATCTGCTGCATTCTCACAACCACAGTGTCCACACCTGGGCAGGACGAAGATTCCACTTGCCCTGAAGAGAATCGAGGATGAAACCCAAAATTACAGAAAAAGGGTGACATCAAAGTGGCAGAACTAGCTCTATTGTTCAGCGCAAATTCGGCCAAGGGCAAAAATGAGACTCAATCACCTTGATCAGCAGATATAAAACATCTTAAATAATACTCCAGGGTCTGGTTTGTTCTCTCAGTCTGCCTATTGGTCTGGGGATGAAACGCGGAGGAGAAGGATAACTGAATTCCCAGATTGGAACAAAAGGCTTTCCAGAATCTGGAAACAAACTGGACCCCTCTATCAGACACAATGTTCTCAGGAATCCCGTGTAACCGAACCACCTGTTGTAAAAACAAGGGTACCAACTCAGCGGAAGATGGCAACTTTGGGAGTGGTACAAGATGGATCATCTTTGAAAATCTATCACAAATCACCCAGATAACAGTCATTCTCTGAGAGACAGGAAGATTAGAAATAAAATCCATTGAGATATGGGTCCATGGCCTCTTGGGCACCGGCAGGGGTATCAACAACCCACTAGAACGAGAACAGGGTTTAGAAAGAGAACAAGTCCCACAGGACTGTACAAAATTCCTGACATCATGAGACAAGGCAGGCCACCAAAACGACCGACTCACCAAATCTCTGGTACCAAAAATACCCGGATGTCCAGCCAATGCGGAGCAATGGACTTCAGACATCACTCTCTTTCTCCACTGGTCAGGAACATACAATATTCCCATAGGGCAACGCTCAGGTTTATCCTCCTGAAATTCTTCCAGGGCGCGTCTCAAATTGGGCAAAATGGCAGAAAGAACTACCCCCTCACCTAGGATAGTAGTAGGCTCGGTCACATTAAGAGAATCAGCAAAGAAACTGCTAGAAAGGGCGTCTGCCTTAACATTTTTAGTGCCAGGAAGAAAAGAGTCCACAAAATTAAAACGCGTGAAAAACAAGGCCCATCTAGCCTGTCTAGGATTCAAGTGTTTGGCCGACTCCAGATAAATCAGATTCTTGTGATCGGTGAGGACCACAAATTGATGTCTAGTTCCCTCCAACCAATGTCTCCAATCCTCAAATGCCCATTTCATGGCCAACAATTCCCGGTTCCCCACGTCATAGTTGCGTTCAGATGGGGAAAACTTTCGAGAAAAGAAGGCACAGGGATTCATCTTAGAAGTCACAGGGTCTTTTTGGGACAAAACAGCTCCTGCACCAATCTCAGAAGCGTCTACCTCCACTTGAAATGGAAGTGAGACATCAGGTTGCCGTAAAATTGGAGCTGAAGTAAATCTCCGCTTAAGCTCCTGAAATGCTGAGACAGCCTCTGGAGACCAATTCAGCACATCAGCTCCCTTCTTGGTCAGATCAGTCAGTGGTTTGACAATACTAGAAAAATTACCTATAAATTTACGATAAAAATTAGAAAAACCCAAAAATTTCTGGAGAGCCATCAAAGAAGTAGGCTGAACCCAATCATAAATGGCCTGTACCTTGGCCGGGTCCATTTCAATAGTCGATGGAAACAAGATAAATCCCAAAAATGAAATCCTCTGTACACCAAAGAGGCACTTCGAGCCCTTAACAAACAGGGAATTCTCCCTCAAAATCCGGAACACAGTCCGGACATGTTCCACATGGGAATCCCAATCACTGCATAAGATCAAAATATCATCCAGATAGATGATCAAAAACTTATCCACAAAGTCTCAGAAAATATCATTCATAAATGACTGGAAGACAGAAGGGGCATTAGAGAGCCCAAAAGGCATCACCAGGTACTCAAAATGTCCCTCCGGAGTACTAAACACCATCTTCCATTCATCCCCGAGCTTGATGCGAATAAGGTTATACGCCCCCTGAGGTCAAGCTTAGTAAACCAGCAGGCACTCTTAACTCTGGAGAATAAAGCAGACATCAGAGGTAACGGATACTGATATTTAACCGTCATCTTGTTAAGGGAACGATAATCAATACACGGTCTTAATGAACCATCTTTCTTGGCCACAAAAAAACCCCCAGCACCTAAAGGTGACGAGGATGGTCTAATATGACCCTTCTCCAACGACTCCTTAATATAGGATCGCATAGCATCATGTTCGGGTACAGATAAGTTGAAAAGCCGACCCTTGGGAAATTTACACCCAGGTATCAAGTCAATTGCACAGTCGATTCATAACTCCCATGATGAGGCAAAGATGCAGACTTACTCTCACTAAATACATCAGAGAAATCAGCCAGATAATCAGGAACATCATGAGACTGAGGAGAGGTGGAGAAAACAGGAGCGTCCCTAAGAACACACTGACAACCCCAACTGACCACAGAGACAGATTTCCAATCCAAAACTGGGTTATGAGTTTGCAACCAGGGGAACCCCAGAACAATATTATCGTGCAAATTATGCAGCACCAAAAATTTACAGTTTTCTTGGTGGTCTGGGGCAACTCGCATTATCACCTGGGTCCAAAACTGAGGTTTATTCTCCGCTAAAGGGGTGGCATTAATACCCCTCAAAGGAATAGGCATCTGCAGAGGCGTCATGGACAAACCACAACGTTTAGCAAAGTCCAAATCCATCAGATTCAGAGCTGCTCCTGAATCCACAAAAGCCTTAGTGGAAAATGTGGACAAGGAGCAGATCAGAGTAATTGCCAAAAGGAAGTTAGGTTGTACACTGCCCACAGCAAATGTGTGTGCAAAACGTTTCTCTCGTTTAGGGCAGACAGAAATAGTATGAGTGGCATTTCCACAGAAAAAACACAGCTTATTATGCCTTCTAAACTCCCGACGTTGCGCCCTAGACAAAACCCCATCACATTGCATAGGTTCAGACATCTGTTCAAAAGGTGGCAGCACCTCCCGTGTAGTTTTACGTTCACGTAAACGCCGATCAACTTGAATGGCTAATGACAGAGCCATCCAGACCAGAAGGAACAGGAAATCCCACCATAGCATCTTTTACGGTCTCTGACAAACCTTTCCGAAAGAGAGCCGCCAATGCACTATCATTCCATGTAGTAAGGACCACCCACTTTCGGAATTTTTGACAGTACAACTCTGCAGGATCCTGACCCTGGTCTAATGCCAACAGGGTTCTCTCAGCTTAATCAACAGCATTAGGTTCATCATACAACAACCCCAAGGCTTTAAAAAATGCATTTACATTAGTCAAAATAGGATTTTCAGGTGTCAGAGAAAAAGCCCAATCCTGGGGATCGCCGCGCAGCAAGGAGATGATAATTTTGACCTGCTGCACAGAGCTCCCCGATGAATTAGGCTTCAAGGCAAGAAATAATTTACAATTATTCTTAAAATTTAGAAATTTAGACCGATCCCCAGAAAACACATCAGGACTAAGAATCTTAGGCTCAGCAGCATGTGACTGAATGAGGTAGGTGGAAATTCCCTGCACTTCAGCAGCAAGTTGCTCCACACGATCAGACACTTGCTTAAGCTCCATTTGAAAAAAAAAAATCCTCCTACGGCCCCAGAAAAAAAAAAAGAGGAAAGATATACCAGAGAAAAAAAAAATTCTGACACTTTTTCTTTTTTTTCCTTTTCCCTTAAACAATTTTTCCCTGCTTTTGAATACCCTAGAATCTGCGGTATGGCTGGTGATTCTGTTGTGAATGGGTCACCGAGGAGCAGCAACAAAAAGCTAAGTCCCAGAAAACCAGAGAGGTTGGTCACTATGCAGATTGCAGATCCCTGATCTTAACCACACAACTAACAGTAGCAGTGGAGCATTCCTACGTTGTTCCTAGACGCCTCGTCACCGCCGGAGGACTACATAAACCTAAAGCAAGAAAAGGGAAAACTAACTGCCCCAGAGCAGACCCCAAAGGAAAAGACAGCCCCCACACATATATTGACGGTGAAGCAAGATGAAAACACATACACAGGCAGGAAATTAGGCTGAGCAAACGATGGGGCCCGACTATCTAGAAAGAACAGGAAAGGAAAGCCACTGTCTGCAATCTGCCAAAAAACCCTACCAAAAATAATGTCCAACACGTCTGATAACAAAATTAACCCTGAAGTCACTAGACTTCTCCCACTATATCAGCACTCTGAAATATTCTGAAACAGAGCAAAAAGAGGCCAATCTAATAAAGGACAAAAAGGTAAATTGGCAAATACAGATAAGTAGGAGTGGAAGTTCAGCATAGCCCCAGCAGGGGCAAGCTGACCACACAAGAAACTAAATTGACCAACAAGCGCAAGTGTGAACATTAGCAAAAAAACAAACTTAACTTAAGATGTCTGGAAGAGAGCTGAAGTCCAAGACCTGAGAAGCAGACTGAATCACCAGCACTAGGATATGGCGTCGGCTGTCTTATATCCTGTCTAATACTCCAGAGATCGAATCATTGTCCTTCTCATCCAGTGGCAAATCACTACCACTTAACCCAACCTCACTACCTCCTGTCACCACCAGAGGGAGAACGGAAGGAGAACTCTCAACTGGAGGAGCAGAAAATGAGCTCATAACAGATCTCCATGAGTTCATTCATCCTCATTTTTCACAGTCTTCTGCTAGGCATTGCTCCTACTGGCCAGTTTTCTACTCCACACTGATGAGGGGCAATACCCCGAGACAGCTGTCTGTGGATGGATACCATGTTTTGGCATAGGTGGTTTCCTTCATTGGAGACTGCCCTTCCCGTGGCTGTTCCTTCCCGGGGAAAGACCTGGCTAGTCATTGCTTGCGTTGAGAAACATGTGATGGTGTCTCCGTGGCTTGTGTTTTGCAAACTTTGATAAGTGACACAGTTCAATAATAGTTTGTGCCTGCCATTTTCCTTTTTTTCACCCCCCCTTGCACCACCCCTGTACGCACATACAGCTGCTGCCAAACTTTGATAAGTGCCAGATGTTTTAGACACTTTTATTTTCGCCATCCCCATACGCACATCCAGCAGCCTAATTTTGATAAGTGCCACGCATTTCACTTATCAGAGCTAGGGCCTGCTGTTTTAGACTTTTTTCCACAGCTTTTTGTTTACAGAATAGTTTACACCAATCACTAGCATACATACACATACAGTTTTCAATAAAGTACACCCAAGCACCATATTCACACAAAAATGTCATAAAATTCGTCCCAAAAGCGCTATTCAATGGAGGACGCATATTGTTTCCTTGCCTCCAACACTGATAGCAGTTGAGAGGATCCTGCTTTTCTTTATTTTTCTGATTCTTCATCTTCTTCCTCTTCCTCTTCCTTCTCAGGTCCTGCGGAACTGCCATGCAGACGCTCCAGGACAGAAGATGAGGCAGTGCGCACCATGCATGCAGCTGAACCAGCGCTCCCCGTATGGACCTCGTCCCCAAAAATTACGAGCCACTGATTCCTGATTTTGTGGCAGAATCAGGAATCAAGTTTGACACCACCAGCCTCACAGAAATTGACTTTTTCAAAGACTTTTTCTCTCAGGATTTTGTTACCTCATGGTGGGGCAAACTAATTTGTACGCTTGTCAATTTTTGAAACAAAACCCGCGTTCATCATTTTCAAACTGGTCTCCTGTAGACGCAGTTGAAATGACGCAGTTTTTGGGGCCTGGTCCTCCATATGGGGGTCCTGAAGAAGCCCGAACTTCGGCAATATTGGAGTGTTGATATTTTTTATAACACTCCAGTGTTCCGAATGGTCATGGCCTGGACACGTTTTGAGGCCATCCACAAATTTTTGCATTATACTAATAATGCACAGTGTCCCGCACGAGATGACTCCAACTTTGACTGTCTTTTCAAAGTTCAGCTGGTCATCGAACACTTCAACAAAAAGTTTGCTGAAATGTACGTGCCCAAAATGGACATCTGCATGGATGAATTCTTGGTTCATTTCAAGGGAAGGCTGTGATTCTGTCAATACCTGCCCAGTAAGAGGGCCAGGTACGGAATAAAACTCTATAAGCTGTGTGAGAGTACCTCAGGGTACACCCACAGGTTTAGAGTGTACCAAGGGAAGGACACCAGGATTGAACCACCTGAGTGTCCTCCTTTCCTGTGAGAAAATTGTGTGGAATTTGGTGCACCCACTGCTGGATAAAGGTTATCACCTCTACACTGATAACTTTTATACCAGCGTCCCACACTACAAATCCCTCTCTGAGCGAGCTACCGCAGCCTGTGGTACTGTCTGCAAAAATCAGAGAGGCCTCCAGAAGACGCTACTTGGGCACATGCTCCGAAAAAGTGAGAACAGAGCCCAATGTAGCGACCACCTGCTGGTGGTCAAGTACAAGTACAAGAGGGATGTCCTTCTCTAGACCACCATACACGGTGATGGCAGTGCCCTCTGCACTGTACAGGGTACCTCTACACAGGTCAGAAAACCTGACTGTGTACTGGGGTACAATAAAAACATGGGGGGCGTTGATCTCTCCGATCAACTCCTTCAACCGTACAATGCTTTGAGGGAGGCCAAGGTGTGGTATAAAAAGCTGGCCATGCACATCGTCCAAATGGCAATGCTCAACGCATTCCTGCTTCACAATGTGACTGCCACACCGATACGTCATACCTTCAGTTCCAGGAGGAAGTGGTTAAGACCCTGATGTTTGGCACTCTGGAAGGAGTGGGCCCCAGTACTTAGAATCATAGAATCGTAGAGTTGGAAGGGACCTCCTGGGCCATCTGGTCCAACCCCCTGCTCAAAGCAGGATTCGCTAAATCATCCCAGTCAGATATCTGTCCAGCCTCTGTTTGAAGACTTCCATTGAAGGAGAACTCACCACTTCTCGTGGCAGCCTGTTCCACTCATTGATCACTCTAACTGTCAAAAAGTTTTTTCTAACATCTAATCTGTGTCTCCTCCCATTCAGTTTCATCCCATTGCTTCTAGTCTTTCCTTGTGCAAATGAGAATAAAGTTGATCCTTCTACAATGTGACAGCCCTTTAGATATTTGTAGACAGCTATTAAGTCTCCTCTCAGTCTTCTCTTTTGCAAACTAAACATTCCCAAATCCTGCAACCTTTCCTCATAAGACAGGGTTTGCAGACCGGTCACCATTCTGGTCGCTCTTTTCTGAACTTGCTCCAGTCTGTTGATGTCTTTTTTAAAATGTGGTGCCCAAAACTGGACACAATATTCCAGATGAGGTCTGACCAAAGAGGAGTAGAGGGAAATAATGACTTCACGTGATCTAGACTGTATGCTTCTGTTAATACATCCTAGAATTGCATTTGCCTTTTTTGCTGCTGCATCACACTGTTGACTCATATTCAGTCTGTGATCTATTAGTATACCCAAGTCTTTTTCACATGTGCTGTCACTTAGCCCTATTCCTCCCGTTCTATATATGCTTTTTCCATTTTTATTGCCCAGATGTAGTACTTTGCATTTCTCCCTGTTAAAAACCATTCTGTTAGTTGCTGCCCACTTCTCCAGTTTATTTAAATCTTTTTGAATCCTCTCTCTCTCTTCTCTAGTATTAGCTATCCCTCCTAGCTTTGTGTCATCAGCAAATTTAATCAGTTTACCCTCAATTCCTTCATCTAAATCGTTGATAAAGATGTTGAACAATACAGGGCCCAGGACAGAGCCCTGTGGTACCCCACTTGAGACATTCTTCCAACTGGATGTGCAGCCATTTACGACCACTCTTTGGGTCCGATCACTAAGCCAGTTATGAATCCACCTAACAGTTGCCTTGTCCATTCCATACTTAATCATTTTTTCAATAAGGATTGTATGAGAGACTTTGTCAAATGCTTTGCTGAAGTCAAGATATACTATATCTACAGCATTTCCTTGATCCAACCAATCAGTGATACCGTCATAGAAGGAAATTAAGTTAGTCTGACATGACTTATTAGTTACAAACCCATGCTGACTCTGTTTAATCACTTCATTCTTATCCAGGTATTGACATACATGTTGTTTAATAATTTGTTCAAAGATCTTTCCTGGTATAGAAGTCAGACTCACCGGCCTATAGTTGCCTGGGTCCACCTTCTTCCCCTTTTTGAAGATAGGAACAACATTTGCTCTTCTCCAGTCTTCTGGCACTTCTCCTGTTCTCCAAGAATTTTCAAAGATTATAGAGAGGGGTTCAAAAATTTCTTCTGCTATCTCCTTCAGTACTCTGGGGTGTAATTCATCTGGACCTGGAGACTTGAATTCATTTAGGCTAGCTAAGTGTTTCTTCACTATCTTTCTGTTTATAGATATCCTGGATTCTTCTATTCCCTTAATAGGACAGTGAATAACAGTTGATGTTACATTTCCTTTCTGAGAGAAAACAGATGCAAAATAGGAATTTAAAAGTTCAGCCTTCTCAACATCCTGTCTTACCATTTCATCATTTTCATCCTGTAAAAATCCTATAGCATCTTTGACTTTTCTTTTACTTTTGACATATCCCCAAAATCCTTTATTATTGCTTTTGACATCTCTTGCAAGCCTCAATTCATTTTCAGCTTTAGATAATCTGATTTGTGCCCTGCAGGTTCTGCAGACAGCATTATATTCTTCTTTAGATATGCCTCCCTCTTTCCATTTTATAAACATTTTTTTCTTCCTTTTTAGCATGTGCTTAAGTTCTGTGTTCATCCATCCTGGTTTCCTTAACTGCTTCCTATTCTTCCCTCTTTTCGGAATTGTTAACAACTGTGCTTTGAGAATTTCATTTTTCAAGATTTCCCATCCTTCCTGGACATTTTTGTCTTTAAGGATATCCAGCCATTGGATCCCTCCAATTCTCTTTCTGAATCCCTTAAAATCTGCCTTTCTGAAATCTAACCTTGACGTCTGAGTCTTCACAGGTCTTCCGCCTCTAGTTATCCAAAATTCTAAAATAGCATGGTCGCTACCTCCTAGGGTCCCAGCCACTTTTACCTCCTCAACCATTTCCTCCCTGTTTATAAGGATTAGATCCAAGGTAGCAGTTCCCCTTGTTTTCTCCCTTACCTTTTGGAAGATAAAGTTGTCAGCAAGAGAGGATAAGAATTTCCTTGACCTGTTAGTTTTGCCTGAGAGAGATTCCCAACAAATGTCTGGATAGTTGAAATCTCCCATGACAACTATGTCATATTTTTTGGAGAACTTGGCCATTTGATGCATAAAGAGTTCATCCATAGCTTCAGCTTGCACAGGCGGCCTGTAGTAAATGCCTACAATGGTGTCCTTTCCATTGTTCTGTCCTTGTATTCTTGCCCAAACAGTTTCCACAGAACTCCCAGTCTCTGAAGCTTCAATCTCTGTGCAGATATACGCGTTTCTAACATACAATGCGACACCCCCTCCTCGTTTATCAAGTCTGTTTCTTGCAAATAAGTTGTATCCTTCTAGTCTTGTATTCCAATCATGTGTATTGTCCCACCAAGTTTCAGTGATTCCAATGACATCATATTTCTTTTCCTGTGTTAGTAGTTCCAATTCTCCTTGTTTGTTGCCCATGCTTTGTGCATTAGTATAGAAACATTTTAGTTTGTGATTGGTTTCTCTTTCTCCAATATTTTTATTAATTAGATTCTTTCGTCTTTGTTCTTCCTTTCCACTTCTAATAGCAGAGTTCTCAATAGCATTTGTCAGGTGTATGGCTTTTTCTGGTCTTTTGCTTCCCTTCCCATGTTGTTCTAGTTTAAAGCTCTCCTTACAAGTGTAGCAAGGCGACTTCCAAATACCTGCTTACCAGTCTTCGTAAGGTGCACCCCATCTCTAGCAAGTAGTCCATCGTATAAGTAGTTCACTCCGTGATCCAGAAATCCAAATCGTTGCTGACGGCACCATCGACGTAGCCAGTTGTTCACCTGCAGAATCTTATTCCACCTCCTTGTTCCATGGCCATCCACTGGGAGGATGGAAGAGAAGACCACCTGCGCTCCCAGTTCTTTCACTTTCTTGCCTAAGTCTTCAAAGTCTCTGCAGATGGTTTCCAGGTCGTTTCTGGAACTGAAGGTGCTTGTATTGTACCAGGTCAGCATTTTCCTGGGGTGTTCCCGCCAACCCAAAGAAAAAAGGTAAACCGCAAAGAAGGTGTCGAGTGTGTTACAAAAAGGGAATATGCAGGGACACCATTTATCAATGCGACACCTGCCCCGAAAAAGCTGGCCTGTGTATGAAGGATTGCTTCAAATTGTACCACACTTCCATGCACTACTAATTTACTTTACCGTAAACATTAGATTAGTTGGGGGCACATCTAGATTTGTTCTTTGGAAGTCTAGTATCCAAAATATTGTCACAAGTGTTTTTTTTTTCCTGTTTAGGCACATCAGGGGCTCTGCAAACGGAACATGACGCCCGCAGACCATCAAAGTCTGCATTCCAAAACATCACTACTTCCCTTTCGAGCCCCGACTTGTGCCTAAACAGTTTTTTTCCCACATGTGGGGTACCAGCATACTCAGGACAAATTGAACAACAACTTTCAGGGTCCAATTTCTCCTGTTACCCTTGGGAAAATTAAAAATTGGGGACTAGAAGATCATTTTTGTGGGAACAAAATAGGATTTTATATTTTCACGCCCGGGCATTATAATCTTTAGTGAAACACTTGGGGGTTCAAAGTTCTCACCACACATCTATATAAATTCCTTATGGGGTCTAGTTTCCAAAATGGGGTCACTTGTGGGGGCTTTCTACTGTTTATGCACATCAGGGGCTCTGCAAATGGAACATGATGCCCACAGACCACTCCATCAAAGTCTGCATTCCAAAACGTCAATGCTTCTCTTTTGAGCCCTGACGTGTGCCCAAACAGCAGTTATCTCCCACATGTTGGGTATCAGCCTACTCAGGACAAATTGTACAACTACATTTGCGGTCCAATTTCTCCTGTTACCCTTGGGAAAACAAAATATTGGGGACTAAATGATCATGTTTGTGGAAAAAAATATTATTTCCACGCCCGGGCAGTATAAACTTCTGTGAGGCTCTGGGGGGTTAAAAGTGCTCACAACACATCTAGATAAGTTCCTTAGGGGGTCTAGTTTCCAAAATGGGGTCACTTGTGGGGGGTTTCCACTGTTTAGGCACATCAGGCGCTCATCAAACACGACATGGCGTCCAATCTCAATTCCAGCCAATTTTAGTTTGAAAAAATCAAACGGCGCTCCTTCCCTTCTGAGCCCTGCCCTGTGCCCAAACAGTGGTTCCCTACACATATTGTGTATCAGCATACTCAGGACAAATTGGACAACAACTTTTGGGGTCCAATTTCTCCTGTTACCCTTGGGAAAGCAAAATATTATAAAACTTCTGTGAAGCCCTAGGGGGTTCAAAGTCCTCACCACACATCTAGATAAGTTTCTTAGGGGATCTAGTTTCCAAAATGGGGTCACTTGTGGACAACAACTTTTGGGGTCCAATTTCTCCTGTTACCCTTGGGAAAATAAAAAAAATTGTTGCTAAAAAATCATTTTTGTGACTAAAAAGTTAAATGTTCATTTTTTGCTTCCATGTTGCTTCTGCTCCTATGAAGCAGCTGAAGTGTTAATAATCTTCTTGAATGTAGTTTTGAGTAGCTTGAAGAGTGCAGTTTTTAGAATGGTGTCACTTTTGTGGATTTTCTGCCATATAGACCCCTCAAAGTGACTTCAAATGTGAGGTGGCCCTAAAAATAATGGTTCTGTAAATTTTGTTGTAAAACTGAGAAACCGCTGGTCAACTTTTAACCCTTATAACTTCCTAACAAAAAAAAATTTTGTTTCCAAAATTGTGCTGATGTAAAGTAAACATGTGGGAAATGTTATTTAGTAACTATTCTGTGTCACATATTTCTTTGCTTTAAGGGCATAAAAAATCAAAGTTTGAAAATTACACAATTTTCAAAATTTTCACCATATTTCCATTTTTTTCATAAATAAACGCAAGTTATAGCGAAGAAGTTTTACAATTGAAGTGAAGAGCAATATGTCATGAGAAAATATTCTCAGAATCACCTTGATCTGTTGAAGCATTCCAGAGTTATAGCCTCATAAATGGACAGTAGTCAGAATTGTAAAAATTGGCCCGGTAATTAACGTACAAACCACCCTTCGGGGTAAAGGGGTTAAAGAGGGGCCCAAAATGCTAACATATTGCACATCACACAGAAACATTAATACAAATACAATTGTATTTACATGTGCTGAGTTCAGGCCGTTAAACAAGTGTGATCGACAATATTGAAGTTGTTTGAAGCTTGTTTCCTGGCCTGTACATTACAACAGCTGAGGACAGAACAATCACTAAGGGCTCATACCCATATGTGTGAAAAAATGTTCCATTATCAGTACTGAAAAAAAGGGACGAGTGTCATGGGAATGTCATGCAAATACAATCCAATTTTCTCACCTAGCATCCGATTTACATTTGAATGCAATGCGATTGCTATCCGATTGCAATGCGATTTTAAGATGAGCTTTTACATAGAGCAATTCTCTATCATTTACACATCATTTTCAAAAGGAAATATTCTTCAAAACAGAAGATAGATAGATAGATAGATAGATAGATAGATAGATAGATAAATAGAAAAAACAGACAGCAGCACAAACTTGAGCAGATTTTGGGTGCAATACTTCCTGAGTAATGCTGTTGTCCAACGCAAAATATAAATGGAAAAAAATCAGGCAGCACTCCAGTTCAAGGAAAAATTGTGGACTTTAATCTAGCACCAAGTGGTGCAACATTTCGACCTCACAGCACGGTCTTTGTGCATATTCATGACTTTAATGAGTGGTACCACGTGACCGCTGAAGCAGGAAGTGCAGGGGTGCCGAGAACATGGAACTAGCAGGGGGGCTGCAGAGACGAGCCAGGAGGGGGTGAGTATGACGGGGGAGCCATATTCACCTGTCCCTGTTCCACCGCTGCGAGGTGCACTGCTGTCTTTCGTCCTCTGGCAGTGACATTCAGGTCAGAGGGCACGATGACCTAGCTAGTACGCGCCCTCTGCCTGAACAGTCACTGCAGAGCCGGCAACGCTGATGAGCAGCAGGCAGTGATGGAGGTGAGTATAGTTTTTTCTTTTTTCTGCAATGGAGGCAGCGGCAGCAGCAGCAACATGATGGGGCCAGTCACTGTGCAGCAAAACTGGGGCCACTCACTGTGCAGCAAAATTGGGGCCACTCACTGTGCAGCATTATCTTGGGCCACTAACTGTGCAGCATTATCTGGGGCCACTCACTGTGCACCCTAGGCTTATACGCGAGTCAATAAGTTTTTCCAGTTTTTTGTGACAAAATTAGGGGTCAGCTTATACACGGGTCGGCTTATACATGAGTATATATGGTATATATACACAGTGGGGAATAAAAGTATTTAGTCAGCCACCAATTGTGCAAGTTCTCCCACTTATAAGATGAGAGAGGCCTGTAATTGACATCATAGGTAGACCACAACTATGAGAGACAAAAAGAGAAAACAAATCCAGAAAATCACCTTGGTCACCTAAAAACATGCAAGATTTCTGGCTCTCACAGACCTGTAACTTCTTCTTTAAGAGGCTCCTCTATTCTCCACTTATTACATGTAGTAATGGCACCTGTTTGAAATTGTTATCAGTATAAAAGACACCTGTCCAGAACCTCATACAGTCACAATCCAAACTCCACTATGGTGAAGACCAAACAGATGTCGAAGGACACCAGAATGGCTTCTCATTTTGACTCTCACAGTTGTGGTCTACCTATGATGTCAGTTACAGACCTCTCATCTTTTTAAGTGGGATAACTTGCACAACTGGTGGATGACTAAACACTTTTTTTCCCTACTGTATATATGTATTTATATTACGTAGATAGATATATAGAAGAAAAGCCAGCAATTAGTCATCTGCCATGTACTGTAAAATCACAGGAGGAGTCAACAGGATAGAAGATTTGGATTACATACAGTAAATACAAATAGACTAGGTAGATATATAGATAAATGTGAGAAAAAATGGAATGCCTCATAGTGTAATTGTGCTTGGTAGCCTTGAATTTTCCAGCAGCGATCCAAAAAATTCTGTCTGATCATCGGATCACATTGAGAGAAAGACAGAAGGTTGTCTGATCACACAGCTGGATGTATCAAAAACAGTCTTCTTTATTTCACACCATTAAAAAGCAGATATATTTACAATTAGATAAAAGCAAGTAACATTCTTACGTGTTTCTGCCTCTCAGCCCTTAGTCATAGAAAGTGTCAAACTAGAAACAAGTGAAGTAATTTATACAGGTGTGACTTCTCATGACATCACAGATAATTAGCAGCTACACCTCACAAGCTATACACAACAAAGCTCAAAATACAAGTACAAGAGCACTCGACTATGGGATGGAGGATATGTATGATGAGTATATGGGCACGGGCCTATGGGATGGAGGATGATTATAATTTGCTATAACTAACCACAGTTAGTTACTATGCCCGGGCAGCGCCGGGCTCTTCAGCTAGTATATATATATATATATATATATATAATTTCTTTCACAAAATTATTGTATAAGCCATACACAGAATTAAATGTTCAATAAATAAACATAGTGTCTCTGCAGTAAATTAAACCCTTTGGCTGTTTTGTATCCAACTGAATGATACAAAAGGCTTCCCGAAGGAGCACTTTTTTTTGGATATTTCCTCCTCTTTTAGGGTGGAAAACCTTTTCAATACCGAAAAAACAGAAACTCTCAAGATTTCCATTGTGCATTTCAACAAAATGTCTGGCAGCTCCTGAATAGGATGCATTTTTATTATTAACTACCTGAAGAGCCCGACGCTGCCCGAGCATAGTAACTAACTACGGTTAGTTATAATAACAAATTATAATGATTATATATATATATATATAAAGCTGAGTGTAGTGCCCCGCCCATTCCGCATAGCCACATTCACTATAATATCCCACATCATCCTGTCAGCCAGAGCTACCGGACTACTACCCCTAATATCCCACATCATCCCGTCAGCCAGAGCCACTGGACTACTACCCCTAATATCCCACATCATCCCGTCAGCCAGAGCCACTGGACTACTACCACTAATATCCCACATCATCCCGTCAGCCAAAGCTACCGGACTACTACCCCTAATATCCCACATCATCCTGTCAGCCAGAGCCACTGGACTACTACTCCTAATATCCCACATCATCCCATCAGCCAGAGCTACCGGACTACTACCTATAATATCCGACATCGTCCCATCAGCCAGAGCCACTGGACTACTACCACTAATATCTCACATCATCCCATCAGCCACAGCTACCGGACTACTACCCCTAATATCCCACATCATCCCGTCTGCCAGAGCCACTGGACTACTACTCCTAATATCCCACATCATACCATCAGCCAGAGCCACTGGACAACTACCACTAATATCCCACATCATCCCGTCAGCCTGGAGTTAGAACCAGAGCGCTGAGTGGAACGGTCCTAACTTCCATACTGGGGATCCCTTTAAGAGAGGCCTGGTGTCAGAACCAGAGCGCTGAGTGGATTTGCCCTGACTTCCATACCAATGGAAGCCATAAACCTGACAAATGCTATTGAGAATTCTGCTATTAGAAGTGGAAAGGAAGAACAAAGACAAAAGAATATAAATAATAAGAATATTGGAGAAAGAGAAACCAATCACAAACTAAAATGTTTCTATACTAATGCACAAAGCATGGGCAACAAACAAGGAGAATTGGAACTACTAACACAGGAAAAGAAATATGATGTCATTGGAATCACTGAAACTTGGTGGGACAATGCATATGATTGGAATACAAGGCTAGAAGGATACAACTTATTTGCTAGAAACAGACTTGATAAACAAGGAGGAGGTGTTGCATTGTATGTTAGAAACGCGTATATATATGCACAGAGATTGAAGCTTCAGAGATTGGGAGTTCTGTGGAAACTGTTTGGGTAAGAATACAAGGACAGAACAATGAAAATGACACCATTGTAGGCATTTACTACAGGCCGCCTGTGCAAGCTGAAGATATGGATGAACTCTTTATGCATCAAATGGCCAAGTTCTCCAAAAAATATGACATAGTTGTCATGGGAGATTTCAACTATCCTGACATTTGTTGGGAATCTCTCTCAGGCAAAACTAACAGGTCAAGGAAATTCTTATCCTCTCTTGCTGACAACTTTATCTTCCAAAAGGTAGGGGAGAAAACAAGGGGATCTGCTATCTTGGATCTAATCCTTATAAACAGGGAG
This sequence comes from Dendrobates tinctorius, assembly GCF_039654945.1. Lineage (NCBI taxonomy): Eukaryota > Metazoa > Chordata > Amphibia > Anura > Dendrobatidae > Dendrobates > Dendrobates tinctorius. Next base: position 37,307,483 of record NW_027361829.1, read on the forward strand.
GAAATGGTTGATGAGGTAAAAGTGGCAGGGACCCTAGGAGGTAGCGACCATGCTATTTTAGAATTTTGGATAATTAGAGGAGGAAGACCTGTGAAGACTCAGACATCAAGGTTAGATTTCAGAAAGGCAGATTTTGAGGGATTCAGAAAGAGAATTGGAGGGATCCAATGGCTGGATATCCTTAAGGACAAAAATGTCCAGGAAGGATGGAAAATCTTGAAAAATGAAATTCTCAACGCACAATTGTTAACAATTCCGAAAAGAGGGAAGAATAGGAAGCATTTAAGGAAACCAGGATGGATGAACACAGAACTTAAGCACATGCTAAAAAGGAAGAATGAAATGTTTATAAAATGGAAAGAGGGAGGCATATCTTGAATATAATGCTGTCTGCAGAACTTGCAGGGCACAAATCAGATTACTAAAGTTGACAATGAAATGAGGCTTGCAAGAGACGCCAAAAGAAATAATAAAGGATTTTGGGGATATATCAAAAGTAGAAAAAAAGTCAAAGATGCTATAGGATTTTTACAGGATGAAAATGATGAAATAGCAAGACAGGATGTTGAGAAAGCTGAACTTTTAAATTCCTATTTTGCATCTGTTTTCTCTCAGAAAGGAAATGTAACATCAACTGTTCTTCACTGTCCTATTAAGGGAATAGAAGAATCCAGGATATCTATAAACAGAAATATAGTGAGGATACATTTAGCTAACCTAAATGAATTCAAGTCTCCAGGTCCAGATGAATTACACCCCAGAGTACTGAAGGAGATAGCAGAAGAAATTTTTGAACCCCTCTCCATAATCTTTGAAAATTCTTGGAGAACAGGAGAAGTCCCAGAAGACTGGAGAAGAGCAAATTTTGCTCCTATCTTCAAAAAGGGGAAGAAGGTGGACCCAGGCAACTATAGGCCGGTGAGCCTGACTTCTATACCAGGAAAGATCTTTGAACAAATTATTAAACAACATGTATGTAGGTACCTGGATAAGAATGAAGTGATTAAACAGAGTCAGCATGGGTTTGTAACTAATAAGTCATGTCAGAATAACTTAATTTCCTTCTATGACAGAATCACTGATTGGGTGGATCAGGGAAATGCTGTACATATAGTATATCTTGACTTCAGCAAAGCATTTGACAAAGTATCTCACACAATCCTTATTGAAAAAATGGCTAAGCATGGAATGGACAAGGCAACTGTTAGGTGGATTCATAACTGGCTTAGTGATCGGACCCAAAGAGTGGTCGTAAATGGCTGCACATCCAGTTGGATGAATGTCTCAAGTGGGGTACCACAGGGCTCTGTCCTGGGCCCTGTATTGTTCAACTTCTTTATCAACCATTTAGATGAAGGAATTGAGGGTAAACTGATTAAATTTACTGATGACACAAAGCTTGGAGGGATAGCTAATACTAGAGAAGAGAGAGATGATTCAAAAAGATCTAAATAAACTAGAGCAATGGGCAGCAACTAACAGAATGGTTTTTAACAGGGAAAATGCAAAGTACTACATCTGGGCAATAAAAATGAAAAAAGCATATACAGAATAGGAGGAATAGGGCTAAGTAACAGCACATGTGAAAAAGACTTGGGTATACTAATAGATCACAGACTGAATATGAGTCAGCAGTGTGATGCAGCAGCAAAAAAGGCAAATGCAATTCTAGGATGTATTAACAGAAGCATACAGTCTAGATCATGTGAAGTCATTATTGCCCTCTACTCCTCTTTGGTCAGACCTCATCTGGAATACTGTGTCCAGTTTTGGGCGCCTCATTTTAAAAAAGACATCAACAAACTGGAGCAAGTTCAGAAAAGAGCGACCAGAATGGTGACCATTCTGCAAACCCTGTCTTATGAGGAAAGGTTGCAGGATTTGGGAATGTTTAGCTTGCAGAAGAGAAGACTGAGAGGAGACTTAATAGCTGTCTACAAATATCTCAAGGGCTGTCACATTGTAGAAGGATCATCTTTATTCTCATTTGCACAAGGAAAGACTAGGAACAATGGGATGAAACTGAATGGGAGGAGACAGATTAGATATTAGAAAAAACATTTTTAACAGTTAGAGTGATCAATGAGTGGAACAGGCTGCCACGAGAGGTTGTGAGTTCTCCTTCAATAGAAATCTTCAAACAGAGGCTGGACAGACATATGTCTGGGATGATTTAGCGAATCCTGCTTTGAGCAGGGGGTTGGACCAGATGGCCCAGGAGGTCCCTTCCAACTCTACGATTCTATGATTCTATGATTCAGTGATCCCTTTAATAGAAGCCTAAGATGAGAATCAGAGTACTGAGGGATTTACCCTAACTTCCATACTGGATATCCCTTTAAGAGAGGCCTGGGGTCAGTACCAAAGTGCAGAGTGGATTTTCCCTCACTTCCGTACCGAGGATCCCTTTAAGAGGGGACTTGGGTCAGAACCAGAGCGCTGAGTGGATTTTCCCTAACTTTCATACCGAGGATCCCTTTAAGAGAGTCTGGGATCAGAACCAGAGCGCTGAGTGGATTTGCCCTGACTTGCATACCAATGATCCCTTTAATAGAACCCTGGGGTCAGAATCAGAGTGCCGAGGGATTTGCCCTAACTTCCATACAGGAGATCCCTTTAAGAGAGCCTGGGGTCAGTACCAGAGCATTTGAAGGCAATTGCCCTGACTTCCATACTGGGGATCCCTTTAAGAGAGGCCTGGGGTCAGAATTAAAGCGCTGGATGGATTTGCCCTGACTTCCATACCGGAGATCCCTTTAAGAAAGGCCTGGGGTCAGTACCAAAGAGCAGAGTGTATTTGCCCTAAATTCCATACCAATTATCCCTTTAAGAGACCTTGGGGTCAGAACCACAGAGCTGAGTGGAACTGTCCTAACTTCCATACCGGGGATCCCTTTAAGAGAGGCCTGGTGTCAAAACCAAAGTGCTGGATGGATTTGCTCTGACTTCAATACCGGAGATCCCTTTAAGAGGTAAGATGTGCCTATGGGATGGAGGATGTGTGATGGGTATATGGGCACAGGAGGGGGGGATTCATTTCTGTCATGTGCTCTCTGCTCCTTTCAGGGGGGCAGACAATGGCTGGGAGCTTATGTTCCCAGGGATGCAATATTTCTCTCACCATGTCAGTGCCTGCTGAGCTGTTGTCAAGTGGGATAACTGTTGGTCATAGCAACCAATCACAGCTCAGCTTCTTTTGAACAGCTCCGATGAAATGAAAGCTGCTTCGTGATTGGTTGTGATACACACATACACACATTCATTTTTATATATAGAGATATTCTGAATATGCTCCAATATTCTCTTTTTTAACTTTCTTTTTGTGCAGCCAATATAATCTAATTTGCAAGTTGCAGAATGGATACAATAAATAACTTGTTGCGTCACAGTTAATAAAAGACTGGATGTAAAACCTTTCATTAACTGTATGCGTTTTGAATGCGCATTTGCACATATTATATTTAGTGCTTGCACATTTAAAAAACCCTTGGTGGGTAACCATGTCGCATTACATTGATTATAATCCTGTTGGAAATGGATTTGTGTTAAAAAATCTCCCAAAGATATTCCTCTTTTTGAAACACATCTAAAACCTCCCACGAGTTTCTGATTTAATATATTATCCTGATACAGAATGGGGATGTTTTTTAATGATGTTTTTTATTTTATTGAATTGGAGACTGAAAGAGGTGTTGAACATTACTGTATTGTTTGTAGATTTAATACATGAATTTTTTGGCCTCAGAGTTTTTTCTCTTGTGACATTTGCAGCCTTTTTAAGTGAACTGTCTGTTATTTTTCTTTTAGCCCCTGGCATGGAGTCTATTTTTAATGATGGAACACTCCCTTGAAAAAACCTCTTCATCAGAGCAAGTTCTCCTTGCTCTTATAAATTCCGCATATGGGATTGCTTTATTGGTGTGAATAGGGTGACAGCTGTCAGCCCTTAAAAGAGTGTTACCACTGACTGGTTTGCGAACAATAGTACTGTGTATGCAATTCTTGTCACAGTCACTTAAAAGCATGAGATCCAAAAAATCTATTTTTTCTTTTGAAAAACAAAAGGTGAACTGCAATTAATGGAGTTTTCATTTAGGTATTGAACAAAGAGTGGTATGGTCGCTACATCACCCCTTCAAATGAGCAAGAGGTCATCCACATAGCGACCATACCACTCAATGCTGCTAGCAAAAATATTCGACTCAAAAAAATAAAAAACTCCTACCACCAAGCAACATACAAAATCGCAAGAAAAGGTGAGAAACGTGATCCCATTGGGGCTCCAGTTACTTGAATATAAAATTTTGCATTGAACATAAAAAAATGTACTTTAATAGGTATGCTATGCCTCTAAGAATAAATTCCTTCAGTTGATCACGGTAGGACTAAGGGCTGAGAGCCAGAAATGTGTAAGAATGCAACTTGCTTTTATCTAATTGAAGATATACAGATGTATGTGACAAATACAATTAGCACAGTGTGTGCAGCTTACTTTACATGTATTTAATTAATAAAAGAATATTTTTTAGAAAAAAATGGCGCGTGCTCCCGTGCAATTTTTGCAACCAACAGAGGGAAAGTCCATGGCTGGGGTCCAATGTTTATAGCCTGGGAAGGGGGTATAACCCATGGAGATTCCCAGGTTATTATAATCAGCTCACAACTGTATACTTAGCCTTTACTGGTTATTAAAATGGGAGAATCTAAAAAAATTAAGTAGGGTTCCACTATAATTAATAACCAGCAAAGGCTATGCAGATAGCTGTGGGCTAATATTAATAGCCAAGGAAGGGGCCATGGATAGTTGCCCCCAGGCTAAAAATATCAGCTCTCAGCTGCCCCAGAATTCTGGCACTTAGCCTAGCTCTTCCCACTTGCCCTGTAGCGGTGGTAAGTGGGGTGATAGTTGTGGGGTTGATGTCACCTTTGTATTGTCAGGTGATACCAAACCCCAAGGTTAGTAATGGAGAGGCGTCAATAAGACACCCCATTATTAACTCCATAGTCACATGGTAAGAAAATATAGAAACCCAGAAAAAAAGTCCTTTCATTGAAAGAATGACAGAGACTCCTTTAATAATCTTAATTAACCATATTTACAACCTTGCCCATTCCACTTATGCCCTCGTCATCTGCAAAAGAGGAAAAAAAATAAACATCATTCCTCACCTTTCCGCAGAGATGTTTTTAATCCATTTGTTGCTATTTTTCCCTGAGGAAGCCACCTCTTGTGTGGCGATACGCGTGGGATCTCATCCCACACATTGGCTCCCCTTATCCCTGGTGGCGCTGCTGGCTTATTTCATGTTTCTGGGACATACCATTGCCCTGATTCTCAGCTTCTCTGCACCTTAGTGTGTTTTTACACACTTATTCAGTCTTACCATCTCTTGGACATTTCTCTTTGTTATATGTCCTTCACATTTGATTCAGTGACAAAATTCCCCCCTTTTGAGGGGTTACCATTGTTTCATATTAGCAACTGGATATTTTTTCAAACCAATCTTTGATCACAAATGCTGTTGGACCCTCTTTTGGTTAAATTTTGTCATTTGTCACTCTCTATATATGCAATTTTTTTGCACATATATTTTATATAAGTTTTTTGTGATACATGCTTGTACATTTGTAGGCATACATTTCTAAAGCCAGATGTATTTATTCATTCAGCGCCATTTATGGGAGCCTGCTGTGGTTTACATTGCCTTTATACTGAGGTATGGCATTTGGTGAGTCTCCTTTGCACACAGATGCAATTTTAATTGTTTTTATACTATATGTGTTTTGTTCTGTCTCTGTATGTATTTTTTGGTGAATAATAAAACTTCAAATTTTGTATTACACATATATTTGGTATATATATATATATATATATATATATATATATATATATATTTCTTATGCAATTGAGGTGCTCCCTTTTATGGGTTTGACTTTTTCTTGCTCTACTAAATATTCCTCACATTTCCACAGAGATGCTTTTAATCCATTTGTCCCATCACAGGTCTAGCTCTGCTACATCTAGATAGCAGGCTACATGGTTGCATGGTGCAACCATGCAGCCTGTCATCCAGTAGACACTGAGCACAGTGTGCTTAGTGTCTGCCTGTGAGCTGCTATTCCCTGTCTGAAGGCACCGCGAGTATGAGAAAGTTCCCCTGCTTGCGGTGCCATCAGACAGGTCAAAGTGTGTTTTATTATTCTGGCTGTCTTTATTAAACCATACAACTATAGGATTAGTAATGGATAGATGTCTTATAGATGCCTTTCCATTACTAAGCTGTGGGCTTGATGTCACCTGACAATGCAAAGATGACATCAACCCCACAAATATTAACCCCACTTGCCACCACTAGAGGGCAATTGGAAATAGCCGGTCAAAGTGCCAGAATAGATGTGCCTTTTCTGTGCAGCTGTGGGCTGCTATTTTTAGGCTGGGGGACAATATCCATGGTTCGTTACCAGCTTGAGAATACCTGCCCCCAGCTGTCTGCTATAGCCAGGCTGGTTGTCAAAAATGAGGGTGACCCCACGCCATTTAAAAAAAAATATTTATTTAAATAATTAAAAATATGGCTTGGGGACCACTCTATTCTTGTTGAAGCTGACAGTTCAAGGTTGCACCCCTCAGCTGTGAGTTTTCCCTGGCTGGTTATCAAAAATACAGGTGAACCCACACTGTTCCCTAGTTGGCGAATGAATATTCCCATTAGCTGCTCCTGATCTTGCTATTATTAGCGGCAGCAGGTGTTGGATGATGGGAGCAGTAGTCCCATCTGCTGACACCAGTGACCGGAAGTAAACTTTATACCTCCGATCACAGCTGCAGTCTCATGCTGCCTTTTGATAGGGTGGGAACCGTGGCTCTGTGACCAGCAGGGATGATTTCACCACCAATCAGAGGCAGTGTTTGCCACACTGTCATGCACATGACAGCATGACAAACATCCATTGTTCAGGCAGCCAAGCCCGAACAGTAACACAGACTTCCTGGTGAAGTCCATGTTCGGTGCCCGTGTCAGTAGGTGTTCTGTTATGAATGAGTCACCGTAGGAGGCAAAAACAGAAATGCTAGCTAAGTCCAGAAAACCAGAGAAGTTAGCAGCTATCGGATTGCAGACCCTATCAACAACAACTAGCAGTAGCCGTGGGGGGTTCCTATGATGCCCTAGACCCCTCGATCACAGCCGGAGAACTGCCTAGCCTAAAGACAGAAAGGGAAATCTAAACTGCCCCAGAGCAGACCCCAAAGCAATAGGCAGCCCCCAACATATAATGATGGTGAAGCAAGAAGAAAAAACACTAACACAGATAGAAAGATAGATTGAGCAAATGATGGGGCCCAAGCTAACTAGACAGGACAGGATAGGAAAGCTGCTGTCTGCAATCCGCGAAAAACCCTATGAAAATAAGAGCCAACAGACTGACAGGGAAAAAGGCCAAAAAGACTATGTCAGTATTCAGGTATTTTCTGAAGACAGAGCAACCGACAAAAAAGGAATTCAGCTCACCCCAGCAGGGAATGGCAGAATCCAGAAAAGCAAGGCAAACTAAAACCAAAACACAAATGCAAAAAGGCAAAGCAGAAAACTTAGCTTTTGAGGAGCAGGAATCAGACTGGTCTCCTAGAATTCCACAGAGAAATCACCAGCGAGGAGGAAGGGCGTCGGCTGACTTATATCCAGTCAGAGATCCCCGTCGCCCAGTCATCCTCTCCCAGCTCAGGTGCTTGGTAATCAGTCTCACTACCTTCCTTCACCAGAAGAAGTTCATCAGACCTCAATGGTGAAGGGGAAAATGAACTCATAACAGTGTTGGGTACGGATGCTGGACTTTACTGCTCGGGTTCGCCCATCTCTAATAATAACCAGAAATAGTGTTATTCCTCAAGCACTCACACATGAGAGCTTATTGTGAAAAATTACTTGAAAATATACAGGGGAGTGCATAAGTAGGTATGCAGGTTAAATAATAGTTAAAATATACCGTAAATACTCGTGTATAAGCCAAGATTTTCAGCCCATTGTTTTGGCTGAAAGTCCCCCTCTCGGCTTATACATGAGTCAAATTCCAGGGGGGTTGGTGGGGGAGGGGGATCGGGGGTGTCAGAGATCATACTCACCCCCTCCTGGCTCTTCTCTGCAGCCCCCCTGCTTGCTCCATGTTCTCAGCGCCCCTGCTCTTCCTGCTTCAGCGGTCACGTGGTACCGCTCATTAAACTCATGAATATGTGCATATTTATGACTTTAATGACTGGTACCACATGACCGCTGAAGCAGGAAGAGAGCAGGGACACCGAGAACATGGAACAAGCATGCAGCTGCAGCATTATCTGGGGCCACTCACTGTGCAGCATTATCTGGGGGCACTCACTGTCCTCATTATCTGGGGCTACTCACTGTGCAGCAAAACTGGGGCCACTCACTGTGCAGCAAAACTGGGGCCACTCACTGTGCAGCATTATCTGGGGCCACTCACTGTGCAGCAAACCTGGGGCCACTCACTGTGCAGCAAACCTGGGGCCACTCACTGTGCACCCTAGGCTTATAGGCGAGTCAATAAGTTTTCCCAGTTTTTTGTGACAAAATTAGGGGGGTCGGCTTATACACTGGTCGGCTTATACACGAGTATATATGGTAATCTCCTTATTAACTACACAAGGTTTTCTTTAATATACCTAATCTTTGCTTACTCCCCCCAAAAAAAGTCCATCTTGATAAGTTCTAGTCACCATTTGATTGAACCTGGCCACATCTATCTATTTTATGATAATAATAATAAATATGAATAGGCACTGTATGCCTACATTTGCACCCCCATATTTACATTTTAGCTTTTTAATCTGTAATAAGAAGTGAAATCCCTGAAGAGCCCTTGCAGGGTGGGCCATTAATAAGTATAGACTGCCATCTACTATTGGCCAGGCTTAATCAAGCGGAACAAAATTGTGCTGTAAGATTTGCAGGAGGTGTGACTTTGTGGTGGACCTGATCTGGTGACCCACAGGAAGGACTTCCTTGACATAAAAGCCTTGCACACCAAACCGCAGGCAGATTTCAGAGGATAGAGTGGAGAAGACACACTCCAGGGATGTTGCTGAAGCCATCATAACAGGCCTCAAGGGGACGTCTGCTACATTAAGACTTTAGCCATCAACTGACGTGGCCTGAATTCACAGGAGGACTCTGAGTTCTGCCTGCGCTAGTCGGGACCAGGATTCATGTCTCAAACAAGTAAAGCTCAAGAGACCAGACGTCACCCATCAACAGCCGAGGCCTAGTCTACTCTATTCCAATCCTAAGTGACTTGCAGCAATGACCAAGCTGGGAAGATCCTTGAGGAGACTGAAACAGTCAGGAGGCATCTGTGACTGCAGAACAGCAGTAGTTGTGAGCAGGGCCATCAATTCCAGCTATTCTATATGGTAGCGGTCAGTTGGTGCCTGGCAGGGTCAACTGGCTTTGGCAGACTATGTCAGAAAGACTTTTAGCCTAGCAGGAAAACCCGATGACCCCCCACTAGGCCAGATTTCAGAGAGAAGTTAAGTGGTGGCAATATCGAATGAGTGCACCACCATTGTGAACAGAGAATTAACATTAGATAGAGAAAAACTTCCTTTGGTTTTCAAAGTTTATTGCTATCTTTCTTTGATTGTTATTTTGCATAGTGTCTAGCTACTAACCCTAATTGTTTAGTGTTACTTTAACCCCTTAAAGACAGAGCCAATTTGGTATTTAAGGACCAAGCCAATTTTTACAATTATGACCACTGTCAATTTATGAAGTTATAGCTCTAGAAAGCTTCAACGTATCCCACTGATTGTGAGAATGTTTTTTCTTGACATATTATACTTCATGTTAGAGGTTAAATTTCTTCTATATAGCTTGTGCTTATTTATGAAAAAAAACAGAAATTTGTCAAAAATGTTGAAAATTTAGCAATTTTCAAACTTTTAATTTTTGTATTCTTAAATCAGAGAGTGGTATCACACAAAATAATATATAAATAACATTTCCCACATGTCTACTTTACATCAGCACAATTTTGGAAACATAATTTGTTTGTTAGGATGTTATAAGAGTTTAAAATTGACCAGCGATTTCTCACTTTTAAAACAAAATTTAAAAAACCATTTTTTTAGGGACTACCTCACATTTAAAAACTCAAAAATGACACCATTCTAAAAATTGCACCCCTCAAGATGTGCAAAACCACATTTAAAAAGTTTATTAACCCTTCAGGTGATTCACAAGAACTAAAGCAATGTAGAAGGAAAAAATTAACATTTGACTTTTTTCACCAAAAATTTTTTTGGAACCAATTTTTTTTATTTTCGCAAGAGTATCAGGAGAAAATGGACCACAAAATTTGTTGAAGAATTTCTCCTGAGTATGCCAATACCCCGTATGTGGGGGAATGCCCCTGTTTTGGGTGCATGGCGGGGCTCAAAAGGGAGGGAACACTGTTTGACTTTTGAAACGCGAAATTGGATGGAATCAGTGGTGGCGCCTTGTCGCGTTTGGAGACCCCCTGATGTAACCTAAACAGTGGAACCCCCCAATTCTAACTCCAACCTTAACCCCAACACACCCCTATCCCTAATCCCAACCTTAACCCTAAGCACAACCCTAACTCCAGCACACCTCTAACCCTAATCCCAACCCTAACCAAAACCCTGAGCACAAACCAAACCCTAACACACCCCTAACTCTAATCCCAACCCTAACCGTAATCCCAACCATAACCACATCCCTTACCCTAGCTCAACTCTAACTTTAGCCCAACCTTAACCCTAACTTTAACCCAACCCTCACTTTAGCCCAATTCTATCTTTAGCCCCACCCTAACCCTAATGGAAATATGGAAATGAATATATATTGTTTGTTATTATTTTTACCTAACTAAGGGAGTGATAAAGGGGAGTTTGATCAAAATGAGCCAATAGGAAAAATTTCCTGTTGTTGCCGGGTGCCGGCCAGCAGATCTCAGCGGGCGCACTGCCATTTTCTTCCTGGAAGAAGATGCCACGGGCAGAGGGACTTCACCAGGGGGATGCAGGGGCACAGGAGGTATCAGGGGGCTAGGGGGACCTCATTTCTCTTTCCTCAGATGTGTGATCACATCAGAGGAGAGAGAAATTAAATGGGAAATTGGACTTTTATTTTTTTTTTGCGGTTGCCATTATTCCGTTAATAACAGCGAACACAACACTGGGGTCAGTAAAAACCTACCCAAATTCCGACGCTGTGAGGCACTATACACTTATTTCGATGTTAAAAAGTGGCTCTGAGGCATAAGTACCCTTAATTGCAGCCATCAAAAGGCATATAGGCAGTCGTTAAGGGGTTAAATCATTTCATATAAATAGAACTTTAATCATCCCTGATTGCTGCCGCCTCGTGTCTTTGTGTTGCATCCAGACACCTGCATTACATCTCTATCACTCATTTTACTACAAATGTCTCCAATGATAAGTCATAATTTAGTTTTACCTATATTTTCTTCTGATTATGATTGTTTTTATCCTTGCTATGTACATGTTTGTGTGCTATCACTCTAATGGCAAAATATAGTTAGAAAATATTTGTTTTCACGGGACCTACAGTATGTTCATAGATGATTTTGCCGAAAGGTGAAAATAATGTTTCAATCAGCATTATACTCTTCCTACACATTATTCAGATTTTAGCAGTGGAGCTTGAGGCACATTTTATTTATGCCAGATATTTCATGGCATTACTATATTAAGTTTGATTCATCTCTCATTCATCACTCATTCTTCCTACTGTACATTTCATAGCTTGCCTTCATTGAGAAGAGTCTTACAATATATTGCAAGAGTCTCAACAATGGAACAAAATGTACTCTTTTTTATTGCTTTCTTGTCTCTTGCTCCATTGGTTCATAATAGACGAATGGCAAAAATATAGAATTATAATATTTTCCTACAAATATTCATTGGGGGAAGGAGATGTCAGGTCCTTTGAATCGTTAGGTCACATGTCTGAAAGCTGTGTGCTGCAAAATGTCTTTTTTTCTAAGTGCTTCCACTAGAATTTTTAAAAATACTGTAACTGCAATTATAAAGGGAGAATGTGGCGCCCATGAAGCTCAGTCGCCACAGAGGTACTGCATCTCCTCCTGAGGTGTGGTATCCCACCATCCAGGTAAGGTGGAGACTCCTGACCACGCTCCAACACCTGCACCCCACACCACAAAGTAGTGTAGCAAAGCACCTTCGGTGGCTCCCTGCTTGTAGTATAGCAAAGCACCCATTGGTGGCTCCTTGCTTGGAACACGAAACGTGCTGGGAAGTGGGTGGAGTTAGATTACATTACAAGGAGCGGGAAGAGTTTAAGTTAGTCAGTCAGTAGTTGGAAGGAGAGAGAAGAAGATCCCTGGAGAGAGGGATAGATGGATGGAAGTGCTGCAGCAGATCCCAGTGACCTGGGTCTGCTGGCACGGGAAAGGAAGAGAGCGAGCAACATAGACTGAAAGCCTGATTCTCCATAGAAAGAAAGACTAGTATGGAACGTGAGGAGTAAAAGGGAACAGAGGACGTGGGTTAGAAGAGAACCCTTCCTAGAAGTTCCAGGCACAAGGCCGGGGCCCAGTCCCCGAGTTTGTATGGATACTAATGGTCCTGCAGCAGACACCGGCGGAATAGAAGTAGTGACCACTTCATTCCAACACAAGACTTGGGGGCACAACAGCAACTGGATAGTGAGCCGGGACTTAGTAGCAAGAAGTCCCCGAAGCAGGCTACAGCTGTCTGCTGTACAAGTAGAGTTCATAAGAACATCGGACAGGAGGAACTCCAGTGTAACTCAGTACTAGGAGTACTTCATTTAAAGGCGCTATAAGAGGAGGCGTTCAGAAAGGCACATGTTGGCGGAGTGTTGGAAAGGAGTATTCCATCTGGCCTGGAGGTTGACTGAGTCCTTGACCCGGAGGACACAGCACACACAGAGGCAGGCACCTGTTTGTACAACAGACTGTGAGTAAAGCTTTGGAACTACATGCCCTGGTGTCCTCCACTTATTCCTGCGCCAACCTACCCAGCACTGCTACATCCCTTGCACCTGACACTACACCATCTACGTGTCACTTCACCTACTCTGCCCTGGGACTACAGCCCTGCCTGTGGAGGGCTATAACATCACTGCTGCACCACACCATCTGTCCCAGAGGATCTGTCTGCAGCGTCGGCTTACATCTTCATTGCCAAACACCACAGGTGGCATCATGACTTATACGTTGACACTGAACATTTACAATGGGCGCCCAGGACCACAGGCCGGGTTCCAGCTACCATGACATCTCCCATTGAGGACCATCAGGCCCGGTACCGAGTACCCCACTGCCCTGGGTGTGAGGGCGACCCAAGAATAAGGTGTAATATAATGTGTAATCATTGCAAAAAACAATAAGTATTTACAATGTGGTGCAACTTTATACAGTGTTGAAAGTGGTATATTAAAATAGCATCAGTCCCTTCATTTTAGTAATTGGTGGGGGATTTATTATTTATACACCTAAGAATCAGCAAGTAGTGATGAGCTAGTATACTCGTTGCTTGGGTTTTCCAGAGCATGCTCGGGGGTCCTCCAAGTATTTTGGAGTGCTCGGAGATTTATTTTGTGCCGACGCAGCTGCATGATTTATGGCTGCTAGACAGCCTGAATACATGTAGGGATTCCCTAACAAACAGGCATTCCTCACATGTATTCAGATTGTCCAACAGTCGCAAATCATGCAGCTGCATCAACACAAACTAAATCTCCGAGCACGCCAAAATACTAGGAGGACACACGAGCATGCTCGGGAAAACCCGAGCAACGAGTATACTCGCTCATCACTATCAGCAAGTGATGAACTATCCTAGTGATATGCTGCTGCTTGCTGTGAAGGGATTCTAGTTATTTTTTCTAATTGGTTTACTTGCCCTATGCTTGCCATCCCTAACACATACTGTGATACTCACATAAAATGTTGCAAAGTACAAAACAAAAACTTCAAGATAAACTTAATGTTAACCCCTTTCTGACATTTGAGATACTATACCGTCCATGTGCCCTGGGCCCGCATGCCCATGGATGGTATAGTACATCATTGCGATCAGCTGACACCCGGCACTATGTGCCAGAAGCGATCACAGACCACTCCCAGCACATTAACCCCTGGCACACTGCGATCAAACATGATCGCAGTGTACCGGGAGCATAGGGAAGAATTGCGCAGGGAGGGGGCTCCCTGCGTGCTTCCCTTAGTCCCTTTGAACAACACGATGTGCTCGCGTTGTTCCGAGGGCCTCCTCCATGCATGCCCCTGGATCCAAGATGGCCACAGTGGCCTTCTGGGTCCTGCAGGGAGGCAGCTTTCTCAGTGTATGCCTAGAGCAGGCACTGAGAAGCAGCCTGCAGTGCCTGTCAGATCACTGATCTGACAGTGCTCTGCAAAGTGTCGCATCAGCGATCTGACACAATATAGTAATATCCCCCCGGGACAAAGTAATAAAGTAAAAAAAAAGTGTAAAAATAATTTTTTTTAAATTCCTAAATAAACAAAATAAAAATTCCCTAATAATACTTCTTTTTGTAAAAAAAAAAAGAAATAAAGCTACACATATTTAATATTGCCGCATCCGTAACGACCCGCCCTATAAAATTGTCAAACTAGTTAACCCCTTTAGTGAACCTCATAAAAAAAACAAGCCAAAAAACAATGCTTTATCATCATACCGCCGATCAAAAAAGTGCAATAACATGCGATCAAAAAGACGGATATAAATAAACATGGTGTGGCTGAAAACAACATCTTGACCTGCAAAAAACGAGCTGCCATACAGCATCATCAGTAAAAAAATAAAAAACTTATAGCTCGCAGAATAAAGCAATGCAAAAATAATTATTTTTTATAAAAATTGTTTTATTGTATAAAAGCGCCAAAACATAAAAAAGCATAAATGAGGTATCACTGTAATCGTACTGACCTGAAGAATAAAACCGCTTTATCAATTTTACCACACGCGGAGCGGTGTAAGCGCACCCCCCACAAAGAAATTCATGAAATGCTGGTTTTTGTTCATTCTGCATCCCAAAAATCGGAATTAAAAGCGAACACAAAATGCCACGTGCCCGAAAATGGTACCAATAGAAACGTCAACTCGTCCCACCAAAAATTGGACCTCACATGACTTGGTGGGTCAAAATATGGAAAAATTATAGCTCTCAAAATGTGGTGATTCAAAAACTATTTTTTGCAATAAAAAAAGTCTTTTAGCGTGTGACAGCAGCCAAACATAAAAACCCGCTAAAAATAGTAAATCAAACCCCCTTTTATCACCCCCTTAGTTAGGGAAAGATAATAAAATTAAAAAAAGTGTTTATTTCTATTTTCCCATTAGGGTTAGTGCTAGGGCTAGGGCTAAGGATAGGGTTGAGATTAGGGTTAGGGTATGTTGGAATTAGGGTTGGAGTTAGAATTGGGGGGTTTCCACTGTTCAGGCACATTAGGGGTTCTCCAAACGCGACATGGCTTCTTATCTCAATTCCAGCCAATTCTGCATTGAAAAGTCAAACAGTGCTCCTTCCCTTCCAAGCTCTGCCATGCACCCAAACAGTGGTTGCACAACAACTTTTGTGGCCCAATTTCTCCTGTTACCCTTGGGAAAATAAAAAAAATTGAGGCAAAAATATAATTTTTGTGGAAAAAAAATATGATTTTTTATTTTTATGGCTCTACGTTATAAACTTCTGTGAATCACTTGGGAGTTCAAAGTGCTCACCACACATCTACATAAGTTCCTTGGGGGGTCTAGTTTCCAAAATGGGGTCACTTGTGGGGGGTTTCCACTTTTTAGGCACATCAGGGGCTCTCCAAATGCGACATGGAGTCAGATCTCAATTCCAGCCAATTCTGCATTGAAAAAGACCAATAGCGCTCCTTCCCTTCCGAGCTCTGCCATGCGCCAAAACAGTGGTTCCCCCCCACATATCAGGTAGCAGCGTTCTCAGGGCAAATTGCCCAATTACTTTTGCAGTCCAATTTCTCCTGTTCGCCTTGTTAAAATAAAAAAAATTGGACCTAAAGTAAGTTTTTTGTGAAAAAAGTGAAATGTTCTTTTTTTTATTAAACATTCAAAAAATTCCTGTGAAGTACCTGAAGGGTTTATAAACTTCTTAAATGTGGTTTTGAGCACCTTGAGAGGTGCGTTTTTTAGAATGTTGTCACTTTTGGGTATTTTCTATCATATAGACCCTTCAAAGTGACTTCAAATGTGATGTGGTCCCTAAAAAAATGGTGTTGTAAAAATGAGAAATCGCTGGTCAACTTTTAAGTTATTAAGTTTTTTGTGTGCCGTATCTCTGTGATTTAAGGGCATAAAAATTCAAATTTGGAAAATTGCGAAATTTTCCAAATTTTCCCAAAATGTCCGTTTTTTTCCACAAATAAACGTAAGTTAAATCAATGAAATTTTACCACTAACTTGAAGTACAATATGTCACGAGAAAACAATGTCAGAATCACTGGGATCCATGGAAGCGTTTCAGAGTTATTACCTCATAAAGAGCAGTGGTCAGAATTTTAAATATTGGCCCGGTCACTAACGTGCAAACCACCCTTGGGGGTAAAGGGGTTAAAGATGATATCATGATATCATATATCATACCATCATATCTTTGTATTAGTAAAACAAGTTTCCTGTCTGCACACATACCTGCCAGGAATAAAATCATATTAGACTCTTTGAATTCATACAAAAATATAACATGTCCTCTGCTGAGTTGCATTTTATGTGTCTTGCAAGTGTCATCTGCACAGTGGGAGCATGTGGAGCATGTGGCTATCTTTTTTTTCATTACAGAGCACTGTCTGTCAATACTGATGAGTACAGCTTGAAGAGGGGCTTCTGTTGCTGTACAAATGAAGCTGTTCTCCAGCTCTGTGCTTCAGCTAGCCAGTAGTGGAGCAGAGAGGCTGTGTTCAAGCTTGTGCTTTTCAGTTTTCTGCATCTGATTCATTCCAAAGACAAGCTGTGGTTAGCTGCTGCAAAACCAGATCCTACAATGCAAGAGAGTTTTACTGAACCAAGTGTTGATTCAAATGGCAGCACAGGAAGACTGAATTTAATTATTGCAACTTGCTCATCAACAATATCTTCTACAGATGCCGGGGATGATGACTGGCAATCCTTTTACACCTCCTTTAAGGTAATACATTTCTCAATTTCTGTTTGCTTGATACTTTGAGCAAGGAGCGATTTCTTTTAGTAATTGCTCATTTATTAGGCATTTAGGACAATTATCTGGTCAAATATCCAACACTTCTCTGGCATCTTAGAGTTTCAGATTTACTTAATTACTTTAATATGTATTATAAAAAATTAATATATAAAAATATCAATAATATCTGTTTTGATATAACCACATAACCAAGGTATTAAGAAAAAATTATAGTGCACTTTCTTGAAAGCCAAAAACAAAAATAAAAAAATAAATACTATTATGTAAAACACTTAAAACAGAGTTTAAAGGAATTGTTCATGCAAAGATTATTTTTCTTCCAGAACCATATATAGATATTTTATATTTCCTCTCAACTATGCTACATTCAAGTTAAAAAACTACTGATGCTTTTTTTCCTTTGGAAAAGTTGATATACAGTATTTGGTGAGGAAGCTATTAAAAATTATTATCACACTTGGGTACTTAGATCAGCATTTGTGTCAGTATACTTTAACACAGAATCTGAAAAGTACTGTATATTTACCATGTATACCAGTAAAGGTCCAGATAATTAAAATTCAAAATCTCTTGTTCCTAAATTGAGGCAAAAAAAGTATCTATTGGTCTCTATATGGGCATTGAATAATACTGTGCAAATGTTTTGGGCAAGTTTTAAAATTTTAAGTGTTGATAGCAGTTTTTTATATTAATTGAGAAAATGCAAAGTGAATGAACAAAATAGGAATCTAAATAAAATCAGTACTTGGTATTCAAAGCAGCTTCAAAGCACCAATTCTTTTGAGTATTCTTGCACCCAATTTTTGCAGGATCTCGTCAGGGAAGTTCCTCTAAACATCTTAGAGCATTAACCACAGATCTTCTGTGGCTGTAGACTTGTGCTAACAATTTCATAACAAGTAATTTCAGGACTCCTTGTTTTTAATAACATTGACTGTATCTTTATGATTGGTGTCCTGCTGCAGAATACATTTGGAGATAGTAGTGCATGATGGATAAGTATCTGCCTGTATTTCTCAACATTAAAAACACCATCTTGACCATAACATTAATTCATTTTCTGACATGCAGCTCAAACTTTAAAGGAACCTCCACAATGCTTCATCACTGTCTGCAAACTCAGATTATTGTATCACAGTCCAGCCCTTCAGAGAGAGAAAACTGCGTTCTATTACAGCTAAATATTATAAATTTTGACTCATTAATCTAGAGCACCTGCTGTGATTTTCTGGAGCCCAGTTCTAATATTTTCATGCATAGTTCACTCACCACAAAATGTTTTTTGGTTGTATTTGGTTGCCATGAAGAACATTTCTGGCCAGAGTTCTCTGTACAGTAGATTAGTTGAGTTTGGTCTCATTGGTTTCTTCCAGCTCTGAACTGATGGCACTGTTGGTTATCTGATTTCAAAGGAAATTAACCGTGAAGATGCAACTTTCATCTGCTGCACTAAGTTTCTTTGGCTGATCATTGCATCTTCGGTCCTCTACGTTGCTCATTTCTTATCATTCTCTATGTTGATCAATATAAGAAAATAATTAACCATCATGCAATACTATTAGGGAGGCATCTTATTGGATTTAAATTAATTCTGCTGCAGAAAAATAATCTTAATCTTACAGCCAATGTCCTTAAGAACTATTTTCACCATACAGAGGAACAAGGAGTCCTGGAAGATGTGATATGGCCCATACTGAAGATCTGTGGTTACTTCACCAAAATCTTTGGAACCTCCCAAGTTCCTTCAAAATCTGTATGCAAATGTACCTAGAAAAAATGATGCATTGATGCTGGTTTAAAGATATAGGGTAGTCACACAAAATGTTGCATTGATAACAATTTATCTTTTGTTCATTAATCTCTTTGTCTTTTGTTAATTAATTGAAATAAACAATTAACACCTCTATTTTTTAAATCATTCTTACTTTGCAGCATTCTTTCCATACCTACAGTTGAAACTAGAAGTTTACATACACAATATAAAAAGACACATATGCATGTTTTTCTCAACATCTTACATGAATCAGAATAAACCTTTCCTGTTTAGGTCAGTTAGGATTACCATAATTATTAATATTTGCCAAATACCAGAAAAATGAGAGAGAATGTTTTAAGGCATTTTTATTAATACAAAGTCAAAAGTTTACATACATTTCATTGCCCTTAAACTGGATGACTTGTGTAAAACGTTTGATATCCTTCCACTAGCATCTCACAATTGTCTGAGAATTTGGATCCATTCCTCCTGATAAAACTGATGTAACTGATCCAATTTTGTAGGTCACCTTGCTCGCACCTGCCTTTTCAGCTTTGCTCATAAATTTTCAATAGGATTGAGATCAGGGCTTTGTGATGACCACTGCAAAACATTGACTTTGTTACCATTTTGGCAGCATGCTTCAGATCATTGTCTATTTGGAAGACCAATTTCTGCCCTGGCTGATGTTTTGAGATGTTGCCTCAGTATTGCCACATAATCTTCTTTTCTCATGCTTAGTGTTGAGCGATACCTTCCGATATCGTGAAATATCGGATCGGATTGGATCGGACCGATACCAAAAAAGTATCGGATATCGCCAATTCCGATACAGGAAACCAATGCAAGTCAATGGGATAGAAATATCGAAATTAAAATAAACCCTTTCTTTTCTTGTAGGTTAATTCTACATTAAGAAAAACAGCTAATAATAATGTAGAATGTATTGGGGGAGGTGGAGGAGACATTAAAGGCATAGAGGTTTAGCCCAATCAAATGGAATATCAGGAATAATTTTTTTTTTTTAAGACGTTCGGAGTTACAAAAATATTATTATATTTTGCCAGATATGTATGTTTCACTACTTCCATGCTCTTCACCTTCTTTTTTACTTCTCCCTCACTTTCTCCTTCATGATCCTCAGCAGCAGCATCTTTTTCATCAACTTCTTCTTCACCTTATTCATCTTCTTCTTCACCTTCTTCCTGTTATTCTTTTTTTTTACATTCTTCATATTCTTCTTATTCAACTATTATTCTTCTTCATACTCTACTTCTTCATCTTCTTCCTATTCTTCTTCTTCATCATATTCTTATTTGTGACAGGCATTCCTGTAGTTGTTATCTATAAAAGTTTGAAGATTACACCAGCCGTTCTTCCTGTCACAAAAGATTTACAACAGGATTTGTCCACGTTCAGTTTGGCCTGCAGCAGCAGGCATTTTCCAGGGGCACCACGAGGAGGAACGGACTCACCCCCATACACTGCTTAGTCTTCTTCTGCTTATAATTTAGATAATACATTTTGCTCTGATTTTTAGTCTTATGCTTAATGTTCTTCTGCTTTTTGTTCTTCTGCTTCTTGGTCTTCTGTCTCTTGTTGTTCTGCATCTTGGTGTTTGTCTTCATGTTCTTTGTCCTCTTGGTCATCTTCTTCAGGGTCATCTTTTTGGTCTTCTTTGGCGTGGTCTTCAGGGTTGTCGTCAGGGAGATCCAGAGTGATTACCAAAAGCCATTTCAAAAAGTTTGAACTTGGAAATGTAGCAGAAGGTACAAGAAGGCTGAGGAACTGCCGAGAACCAGCTGAAGGTACTGGAACCCGGATGGGTAGCAGAAGGAACAAGAGCCAATGGAACTACAGAGGGCCAGCTGATGGTTCTGGAACCCAGTTACTAAGCAGGAGGTACCTGTGCTAGAAAGCACTACCAAGGACCAGCAGACGTTGCTGGAACTCGGATACCGAGAAGGAGGCACCTAAGCCAAAGGCACTGTCGAGAAACAGCTGACGGTGCTGGAACCTGGATGGGTAGCGGAAGGTAACCATGAAAAACAAAGTTGCAAGGCCGTGAAACGGCCGCAGTTACCGAAACCCACAGTCCTACAGGGGTGCTTGTCCTATTGGCACTACGGAACCAGCCTTTATTGCCAGAACCCGCAGCCCACATACGAAGCACCTAAACTGCAGGCACCATAGAGTCGGCTAACCCGACCGCAATACGACAGGACAATGTATTGGTGCCAAAGTGACGTTGACACTTCCCTGAAACAGCTGACGGTGCTGGAACCCGGAGGGGCAGCAGAAGGAACAAGAGCCAATGGCACTACCGAGGACCAGCTGATGGTACTGGAACCCGGTTACTAAGCAGGAGGTACCTGTGCCAGAAAGCGCTACCAAGGACCATCAGACATTGCTGGAACTCGGATACCGAGAAGGAGGCACCTAAGCCAAAGGCACTGCCGAGAACCAGCTGACGGTACTGGAATCCGGATGGGTAGTGGAAGGTACCCATGAAAAACAAAGTTGCAAGGCCGCAAGCCGGCCGCAGTTACCGAAACCCACAGTCCTACAGGGGGTGCTTGTCCTATTTGCACTACAGAACCAGCCTTTATTGCCAGATCCCGCAGCCCACATAGGAAGCACCTAAACTGCAGGCACCATAGAGTCGGCTAGCCCGACCGCCACACGACAGGACAAAGTTTTGGAGGCAAAGTGACGTTGACACTACCCGGAAACAGTGGCGTGCTGGAACCAGGCTGGGCAGGAGGGAGTACCCGCGCCAAAGACACTGCCGGGAACCAGTTGGCGGTGCTGGAACCCAGGGTAAATATTGAAAACAGAGTGGAGACAGAGGCCTAATTGGAGCAAGTTTAAAATCTGTAGTTGTGTGAGTGTGGACAGAGCAGGAGAAATTTCTGGACACACAGCTGGGGATCAGCTGACATTACTGAATCCCAATAACACTGGAGCATATGTTGACTGTGCAGACGGCACTTTTGAGCAGCAACTGATGGTGTTGGAGTCCAGGGTCAAGAGTACAAACAGAGTGGAGGCAGAGGCCTATTTGGAGCAAGTTTAAAATCTGTAGTTGTGTGAGTGTGGACAGAGCAGGAGAAATTACCGAACACACAGCTGGGGATCAGCTAACATTACTGAACCCCAATAACACTGGAGCATATGTTGACTGTGCAGAGGGCACATCTAAGCAGCAACTGGCGGTGTTGGAGCCCAGGGTCAATAGTACAAACAAAGTGGAGCCAGAGGCCTAATTGGATCAAGATTAATATGTGTTGTAGACTACAACTGATTTTAAACTTGCTTCAATTAGGCCTCTGGCTCCACTTTGTTTCTAGTATTTACCCTGGGCTCCAACACCGCCAGTTGTTGCTCAGAAGTGCCATCTGCACAGTCAACACTTGCTCCTGTGTTATTGGGGTTCAGTAATGTCAGCTGATCCCCTGTTGTGCGTCCAGCAATTTCTCCTGCTCTGTCCACATTCTAGTGGGAATGTGGACAGAGCAGGAGAAATTGCCGGACACACAGCAGGGGATCAGCTGACGTTACTGAACCCCAGTAACACAGGAGCAAGTGTCGATTGTGCAGATGGCACTTCTGAGCAGCAACTGGCGGTGTTAGAGCCCAGGGTAAATACTAGACACAGAGTGGAGCCAGAGGCCTAATTGGAGCAAGTTTAAAATCAGTAGTAGTGTGGATGTGGACAGAGCAGGAGACATTGCCGGATACACAGCAGGGGAGCAGCTGACGTTACTGAACCCCACTAACACAGGAGCTAGTGTTTTTCTCTGTGCAGACGGCACTTCTGAGCAACAACTGGCGGTGTTGGAGCCCAGGATCAATCATGGTGTAGGCTGAGGCCTACTTGGAGCAAATTTAAAATCTGATGTAGTTTGAATGTGGAGGGAGCAGGAGATATTGCCGGACACACAGCAGGGGAGCAGCTGGCGTTACTGAACCCCACTAACACAGGAGCTAGTGTTTTTCTCTGTGCAGACGGCACATCTGAGCAACAACTGGTGGTGTTGGAGCCCAGGGTCAATCATGGAGTAGGCTGAGGCCTACTTGGAGCTAGTTTAAAATCTGATGTAGTTTGAATGTGGAGGGAGCAGGAGATATTGCCAGACACACAGCAGGGAAGCAGCTGGCGTTACTGAACCCCACTAACGTAGGAGCTAGTGTTTTTTTCTGTGCAGACGGCACTTCTGAGCAACAACTGGCGGTATTGGAGCCCAGGATCAATCATGGTGTAGGCTGAGGCCTACTTGGAGCAAGTTTAAAATCTGATGTAGTTTGAATGTGGAGGGAGCAGGAGATATTGCCGGACACACAGCAGGGGAGCAGCTGGCGTTACTGAACCCCACTAACACAGGAGCTAGAGTTTTTTTCTGTGCAGATGGCACTTCTGAGCAGCAACTGGTCGTGTTGGAGCCCAGGGATTACAGTTCAGGTGGTAGAAACATGAACACAACAGGAGACCTGGATACTGTTGCCAACCAATTATTTAATCTGGAAGCGGACTGGCAAATTCAGGTGAGATCCAGGCCTTGTTCATTTTCAGAAAAGTAAGCCGGTCAACGTTATCGGAGGATAGTCGCATGCGACGGACTGTTAGTGCACCAACTGCGGCACTAAAGACGCGTTCCGATAATACACAGGGCAAGCCAGCACCTCCAATGCATACTGGCTAAGCTCTGGCCAGGTATCCAGCTTAGAGATCCAAAACTTGAATGGGGAAGAGCCGTCTGGGAGTACATTGAGAGGGCAAGACAAGTAGTCTGTCACCATCTGACGGAAACGTTGCCTCCTGCTGACTGGATGGCCGTCTGTGATGGTGTAGATATTTGTGGCGGGCACACAAAACTTTGCCACATTTGGGCCATACTGGTCTTGCCTTGTGCTGAGGCGCTGCTCTGCTCCTTCTTTGTGCAGAGCTTCCTCCACTGCCTCGACGCACAGAGCTGCTTTGTAAAGCACTAGCAGCACTGCTCTCGGGTGGAATGGAGAACATGATGGAATACACCAGTGTGTCTTGGTACTCCCGCATTTTACGCTCCCGGTTCAACGTTGTTATGAGGCTTTGTAAGTTGTCCAGGTAGCGAGGATCTAGGAGGGTCTACACCCAATAATCAGCCGTGTTGAGAATGTGGGCGATGCGGCGGTCATTTCTCAGGCACTGCAGCATGAAATCAACTATGTGCTGCAGACTCCCAACTGGCCAAGAAACGCTGTTCCCTGCTTGAGGCATCATCTCTGCCTGCTCTGCATCACCCCACCCTCGCTGTACATACTGACTACTAGAGCATTGTGTACCTCCCTCCTATGGAGAGATGTCTTCCTCCTCCATTGACTCCTCATCCTCCTCACAAAGTGTCCTCTGCCTAGGCCTTTGTGAGGAACCACGTTACGCAGACTGTCCAGAAGCAGATGGCGTTTGTGACTCCTCATCCTCCACCTCTTCCAAAACCTCCTCCCTTAGTGCTTGCAGTGTTTTTTGAAGCAGGCAGATAAGGGGGACAGTCATGCTGACTAGTGCATCATCTGCACTTGCCATCCGCGTGAAATCATCGAAGGCACGCAAAACGTGGCCGATGTTCTTCATAGAGGCCCACACAGTGGTGGTGAAGTGTGACCGGTGCGCAGTGCGACCTGTTTGCGCCTGATGCAGCTGGTACTCCATTACTGCTGCCTGCTGTTCACACAACCGCTCCAACATATGTAACGTTGAATTCCACCTGGTGGGTAGGTCACATATGATGCGATGTTCCGGAAGGCGGAATCGGTGCTGCAGAGCTGCAATGCGCAATCTTGCCATGCTGGAACGCCACAAGTGAGCGCACTCTATGCGTACCTTGTGCAGCAGTGCATCAAGATCCGGATAGTCCCTCAGAAAGCTCTGCACGACCAAATTGAGCACGTGTGCCAGACATGGTATGTGAGTGAGGTTGCCTAGGCCCAGAGCTGCCACCAGATTTCAGCCATTGTCACACACTACCAAGCCTGGCTGGAGATTCGCTTGCACAAACCACACGTCGCTCTCCTGCTTGATGGCATTGCAGAGCTGCTGCGCTGTGTGGCTTCGATTCCCCAAAGAAATTAATTTCAATACGGCCTGTTGACGTTTAGCCACGGCTGTGCTCATATCGGTCGTAACAGGTAAGCGTTCACGGGTCCATGTGGAGTTAGACCGTGACGGCTCCTGTAGCGCTGATTCTGAGGAACTGGAGTATGAAGAGGAGTCAATGTGTACAGACTGGATTCCTGCAATCCTTTGAGTTGGCAGAACACATACAGCGCCACTATCAAGATCTGTACCCGGCTCCACAACATTGACCCAATGGGCAGTGAGGGAAAGGTATCGTCCCTGTCCATGGTTACTGGTCCACGCATCGGTGGTCAGGTGGACATTGCTACTGATGGCGTTTAGTAGCACATGTTTAATTTTTCCCTCCACATGCTTTTGCAGGGCAGGGACGGCTTGCCTGCTGAAATAAAAGCGACTGGGCACAGTGTATTGTGGGACTGCCAATGCCATGAAGTTATGGAAGGTGTCAGTCCCCACCAGCCTGAATGAGAGCATTTCAAGGGCCAGTAGTTTGGCAATGCCAGCATTCAGAGCCTGTGCTCGGGGATGGTTTGCCGAGTATGGCCGCCTTTTCTCCCATGCCTGTGCTACCGATGGCTGTAGAGTGGCCTGGGAGTGTGTGGATGACAGGGAACGTGGTGCTGTGGGTGGAATGTCACTGGGTCTCTGGACAACAGTGACAGAGGTTCTTCCATGGTGATCCTGTGAGGAAGCCAAACCAGCTGTGTGTGAGCTGGAGAAAGAGGCTACAACACGAGCTGAAGAGGTGGTAGGTGGTGCTGTAGGTTGGCCTACGTCTTCAGTGTGTCTTTGTAACTCCACCACGTGCTTGGTCCGCACATGTTTCCACATATTTGTGGTGTTCAGGTTGCTGACACTTTTCCTTCATTTGACTTTCTGATTACACAGCTTGCATTTGACAAAGCAAATGTCATCTGCAACTGTGTCAAAAAAGGACCACGCACTGCAAGTCCTGGGAGCACCCGTTTTGGGTTTTGAAAGAGGAATGCTCCTAATGGGTGCCGAAGTGGAGGCTACAGGCAACCAAGTCTGCCCCCTCCCTCTCCCTCCTGTTTTGGCCGTTCGGGGAATCTCTTCCTCAGAGCTGCTCCCACCACCTTCCTGTTCCTCACGCCATGATGGGTCAAGGACCTCATCATCTACACTCCCGTCTTCAAACACCTGCTTCTCCTGGGTAGTCTTGCCAGCACAGTACGCACCAGAAAGTGGCAATTGATGCGTACTGAGGTGTGCTGACCATAGGCACTGGCCCACTCGCCTCTTCAGATTCAGAGGGACAAAGCAGTTGCACATCACTGCATACTCCCTCTTCTTCACATTCTAGAATGCTGCTTGGCTGGCCCCCTGTTTCCAAGCCCAGAGCTTTAGAGAACAGAAGTAGAGATGGCTCCTGTCCAGGGCTCTCTGACTGCCTGGGCATTTTGGCAGGTGGTGAAGAGACAGATGGTTGCTCTTCAGTGCTCTGGCCCTGAGAGGATGTGGAAGTAATTGAAGCCAATGCGTTAGCTGCCATCCATCCGACAACGGCTTCAATTTGTTCTTCCTGTAGCAGTGGGGTACGGTGAGGTCCTCCAAAGCTGCACATAAAGGACTGTTCCCTGGTAAAACTGAGGGATGCTGAGTCACTGGTGCCCTCAACAGGCACAGAATCCCCACGTCCTCTCCCTGCTGAAACTCCACGCCCACAACCACGTGCCTTACTCCCTGCCTTCTTCATCTTGGCAGACTGATAAAGATAGGCAGAAAAGTACAAAGCGGGGCTTAGTGTGCTTATTCCTGAACAGCTGCTATAAAGTGTGTGGACTACACTTTAATATGAGCTAATGTGGCCTACACAACTGTCAAGTGGAGTGTTTGGTGAAGTTTATTTACTTGTTTTTTTTTTTTTTTTTTTTTTAAAAAAAGGATGTGACCAAAGATGTGAAAGCGATAGTATCACAAACTTTTTGGAGCTATTACAATGCAGGAAGGTAACCTACAATGCAATAGATGAGGCTCCAAACATAGACTAATACTAATCTGGCTGGGGCTGCAGGGCACAAGCCAGAAAAAAGGCTCCTCTATCTACTCCTATATAGTGTTTGCAACCAATCTAGCTGGATACAGATGGAAGCACACTAACAGGAGAAACTCAGGAAAAATAAGCAGCACTACAGCAAAATAGAAAAATGTATGAGGCAGTGACGCACGGTGAACGGACTACAACCAGAGGTGGCTGCAGAACACAGTACGGCGTGAGCTGCACTCACACAGACCTCAAAGACAGCCGTGAACAGTGCAGAGAACTGTGCACTAGCACTGAAAGGCTGCAGAAAGGCTCCGCTGTCTACTCCTATATAGTGTTTGCAACCAATGTAGATGGATACGGATGGATGCACACTAATAGGAGAATTAATGAAAAATGAGCAGCAATAAAACAAAAATAAATATGTATGAGGCAGTGACGCATGCTGAGCGGCCTACAACCAGAGGTGGCTGCAGGACACACTATATCGTGAGCTGCACTCACACAGACCTTGCAGACAGCTGTAAACAGTGCTGCAAGGCAAAAGAAAGCTTCTCACAGGGGTTGCTAAACTAGCCTGGGTAAAGCACAATCTAGCAAATTTCTAGACTGTCCCTCAGAGTCACAAGAGCAGCGTCCTGTCCCTAACTGAATTCATAGCAGAGTGAACCCAAAATGGCGGCGGCGGCTTTTATAGTGCACCATGACATCATTTCAGCAGCCAATCACAGCCATGCCATTAGTTAACATGCTGGCTTCACTGAGATCCATAGACAATATGGAAAGGAGTCTTCTGCTCACTGAGCAGACGCTCAATGGGATAGATGAGGGGGGGAATGCTAGGTTGGAGCTGCAGGACAATGAAGCAGCTAGCTGGGTGACAGTTAGAAGGCGGGGTAGAGGGAAGAGCCCCAGGGAGGCTAGTCCTGATCTGGCACACCACAATAAGTTTGCTAAGTTGGCAGATGAGGGGAGTGTTAGTGCAGGAGTAGCACTGCTGCAGCAAGGCATGTCCTCTGAAAGCCGGAGGAGTGTCTGCTCCAGTAAGGGGGGAAATAGGAGAGCAGGGCAGGCCAGACAGGTTCTGGTAGTGGGAGACTCAATTATTAGGGGAACAGATAGGGCAATCTGTCACAAAGACAGGGATCGTCGAACGGTGTGCTGCCTACCTGGCGCTCGAGTCCGACACATCGCTGATCGGGTTGACAGATTAGGCCGGTTTCACATTCGCGCTTTTGAGCGCAGCGACGGCCTGCGCACGGCTGCCGCTAAGCCCCGCCCCCTGCCCCGCCTCCACCGGTATCTCCACCTCCGGGCGCATGACGTTGCATGCGTCGTGCGTCCCCTATCTTCATCACAGAGGGCGCAGGCCGTGCGCAGTCTGCGCACAGTCTGCGTTTGGCGGCGCATTCGTCCTTTTGACGGTGCGCCGAGCAGCGCCAAACGCAACCTGTTGCATTTTGGTTGTGCTTGGCGCACCGTCAAAAGGACGCATGCACCACCAAACGCAGACTGTGCGCAGACTGCGCACGGCCTGCGCCCTCTGTGATGAAGATAGGGGATGCACGACACATGCAACGTCATGCGCCTGGAGGCGGAGATACCGGTGGAGGCGGGGCAGGGGGCGGGGCTTAGCGGCGGCCGTGCGCAGGCCGTCGCTGCGCTCAAAAGCGCGAATGTGAAACCGGCCTTACTGGGGGGGGGCTGGTGAGGATCCAGCGGTCATGGTGCACATTGGCACAAATGACAAAGTTAGAGGTAGGTGGAAAGTCCTTAAAGATGATTTCAGGGAATTAGGCTGTAAGCTTAAAGCAAGGACCTCCAAGGTGGTATTTTCGGAAATACTTCCTGTACCACGTGCCACGCCAGAGAGGCAACGGGAGATTAGGGAGGTTAATAAGTGGCTCAGGAATTGGTGTAGGAAGGAGGGGTTTGGATTCCTGCAGAACTGGGCCGACTTCTCAGTTGGCTACAGGTTCTACACTAGGGACGGGCTGCACCTCAATGGGGAGGGTGCAGCTGTGCTGGGGGAGAAAATGGCTAGAAGGTTGGAGGAGTGTTTAAACTAGGGACGGGGGGAGGGTATTCCTTTTATAGGAGGGGAAGACAGTGCAGCTAGAGACCTGGGCACAAATAATGACATTGGGGGTGGGGGTGGCATGGGGGGTGGGGTTAGAACAGTTAATAATTTAAGAAAGAATAGAGGTACAGAGAGATACATAAAGTGCATGTATACTAATGCCAGAAGCCTTGCCAACAAAATGGAGGAATTGGAGTTAATGTTGTTGGAACATAATTATGACATGGTGGGGATATCTGAGACATGGCTGGACGAGAGCCACGACTGGGCGGTTAATTTACAGGGCTATAGTCTGTTCAGAAATGACCGAACAAATAAGCTAGGGGGAGGCGTGTGTTTATATGTAAAATCATCCTTAAAACCCATCCTTCGTGATAATATATATGAATCTAATGAAAATGTAGAGTCCCTGTGGGTAGAGATAAGGGGAGGGGGGAAAAATAATAAATTACTGATAGGGGTTTGTTTTAAGTCTCCAAAAATAATGGAAGCAACAGAGAATATCCTCATAAAGCAAATAGATGAAGCTGCGACTCAAGGAGAAGTCATTATTATGGGGGACTTCAACTACCCTGAAATACATTGGGGAACAGAAACCTGCAGTTCCAGCAAAGGTAATAGGTTTTTGACTACTATGAGAGACAATTACATTTCACAACTGGTTCAGGACCCAACAAGAGGGGGGGCACTGCTAGACCTAATATTAACCAACAGGCCAGACCGCATATCAAATGTAAGGGTTGGGGGTCACTTGGGTAACAGTGATCACAAATTAATACGTTTTCATGTATCCTTTAATAAGAAGTGTAGTAGAGGGGTTACAAGGACACCAAACTTCAGGAAAGCAAATTTCCAACGGATGAGAGATGATCTTGGTGGAATTAACTGGGACGATATCCTGAGACATAAAAATACACAAAGAAAATGGGAGACGTTTATTAGCATCCTGAATAGGACCTGTGCACAATATATACCGTATGGGAATAAACATGCGAGAAATAGGAAGAAACCACTATGGCTAAATAGAGCTGTAAGGGGCGCAATAAGGGACAAAAATAAAGCATTTAGCAAATTAAAGCAAATAGGTAGTGATGAGGCATTAACTAAATACAGAAGATTAAATAAATTCTGTAAAAAGCAAATCAAGACAGCAAAGATTGAGACAGAGAGACTCATTGCCAGAGAAAGTAAAAATAATCCCAAAATATTCTTTAACTACATAAATAGTAAGAAACTAAAAAATGATAGTGTTGGCCCCCTTAAAAATAGTCTGGGTGAAATGGTGGATGAGGATGAGGAAAAAGCCAATATGCTAAATGACTTTTTTTCAACAGTGTTTACACAAGAAAATCCCATGACGGATAACATGATCAGGGATAAAAATTCTCTGTTAAATGTCACCTGCTTAACCCAGCAGGAAGTACGGCGGCGTCTAAAAATCACTAAAATTGACAAATCCCCGGGCCCGGATGGGATACACCCCCGAGTACTGCAGGAATAAAGCACAGTCATAGATAGACCATTATTTTTAATCTTTAAAGATTCCATAATAACAGGGTCTGTACCACAGGACTGGCGTATAGCAAATATGGTGCCAATATTCAAAAAGGGGACAAAAACTGAACTTGGAAATTATAGGCCAGTAAGTTTAACCTCAACTGTGGGTAAAATCCTGGAGGGTTTTCTAAAAGATACTATACTGGAGTATCTGGAGAAGAATAACCTCATGACCCAATATCAACATGGGTTTACAAGGGACCGTTCCTGTCAGACTAATCTGATAAGCTTTTATGAAGAGGTAAGTTCCGGACTGGACCAAGGGAATGCAGTGGATGTGGTGTACATGGACTTTTCAAAAGCTTTTGATACGGTGCCACACAAAAGGTTGATACATAAAATGAGAACAATGGGGATAGGGGAAAATATGTGTAGGTGGGTTAAGAGCTGGCTCTGGGATAGGAAACAAAGGGTGGTTATTAATGGAGCACACTCAGACTGGGTCACGGTTAGCAGTGGGGTACCACAGGGGTCAGTTTTGGGCCCGCTTCTTTTTAACATATTTATTAATGACCTTGTAGGGGGCATAGAGAGTAGAATTTCAATATTTGCAGATGACACTAAACTCTGCAGGGTAATCAATACAGAGGAGGACAATTTTATATTACAGGAGGATTTATGTAAACTAGAAGCTTTGGCTGATAAATGGCAAATGAGCTTTAATGGGGATACATGTAAGGTCATGCACTTGGGTAGAACGAACAAGATGTATAATTATGTGCTTAATTGTAAAACACTGGGCAAAACAGTCACTGAAAAAGACCTGAGTGTATGGGTGGACGACAAACTCACATTTAGCGGCCAGTGTCAGGCAGCTGCTGCAAAGGCAAATAAAATAATGGGATGCATTAAAAGAGGCATAGATGCTCATGAGGAGAACATAATTTTACCTCTATATAAGTCACTAGTGCGACCACACTTAGAATACTGTGTACAGTTCTGGTCTCCGGTGTATAAGAAAGACATAGCTGAACTGGAGCGGGTGCAGAGAAGAGCGACCAAGGTTATTAGGGAACTAGGGGGTCTGCAATACCAAGACAGGTTATTACATTTGGGGTTATTTAGTTTGGAGAATCGAAGGCTTAGGGGTGATCTTATTACAATGTATAAATATATGCGGGGACACTACCAAGAGCTTTCTAATGATCTTTTTACTCTTAGACCTGTGACGGGGACAAGGGGGCATCCTCTACGTCTGGAGGAAAGAAGGTTTAAGCATACTCACAGACGCGGATTCTTTACTGTAAGAGCAGTGAGACTATGGAACTCTCTGCCATATGATGTTGTAATGAGTGATTCCCTACTAAAATTTAAGAAGGGACTGGATGCCTTTCTTGAAAAGTATAATATTACAGGGTATATACACTAGTTTCCTTAATATTGCGTTGATCCAGGGAGCAAGTCTGATTGCCGTATGTGGAGTCAGGAAGGAATTTTTTTCCCCAATGTGAAGCTTACTTGTTGCCACATGGGGTTTTTTTGCCTTCCTCTGGATCAACATGTTAGGGCAAGTTAGGATATGGGTTGAACTAGATGGACTTAAAGTCTCCCTTCAACCTTAATAACTATGTTACTATGTTACTATGTTACATGCCTAACAGGATGTGCCCACACGTCTTAGGATTCCTCATTGGCTGAATCAAATCAAACTGGCTCATAGCATTATGGGATCTTCCGATTCCGGTATTCGATATGCTAAAAGTATCGGATCTCAGTATCGGAATTCCGATACCGTGAATTTCGTCCGATACCCGATATTTGCGGTATCGGAATGCTCAACACTACTCATGATGCAATCTATTTTGTGAAGCGCACCTGTCCCTCCTGCGGCAAAACAACCCCACATCATCATGCTGCCAACCCCTGTGTTTCAAAGTTAGAATGGTGCTCTTAGACTTCCAAACTTTCCTTTTTTCCTCCAAATGCAACAATGGTTATTATGCGCTTAAAGTTCAATTTTAGTTTCATCAGACTATAATACATGTCTCCTTGTTCCTATTTCCAAACATTAATCTGGCTTTTTTATGTTTCTTTTCGAGTAATGGCTTCATCCTGTCAGGATGGCCTTTCTGCTCATGTTGATACAGTACTCGTTTCACTGTGGATATTGACCAAATCTTACCAGCTTCCGCCATGATCTTCACAATGTCTTTTGCTTTTGTCATTGGGTTGAAATGCATAAGTTGGACCAAAGCAAGTCATCTCTGGGACATAGAACTTGTATCCTTGCTGAGCGGTATGATGGCTGGACATTCCCATCTTGTTTGTACTTGCATATAGTTGTTTGTACAGATGAACAAGGCACCTTCAGGTGTCTTGAAATTGTACCCAAGGATGAGCCAGACTTGTGCAAGTCCACAATTCTCTTCCTGATATCTTGGTTGATTTCTTTAGACTTTCCCATGATGCTACACAATGAAGCAGTGTTTTTCAGGTGTGCATTAAAATACATCCACATGCGTGTCCCTAATAAACTCGGATGTTGCCAAAAAACATATGTTTCCAAACACATGACATCATCATTTGAGCGGTCCAGAATTGTTTAAAGGCATAGTATTTTTGCTGTATGTAAACTTTTGACTTTGCAATAAGTAATAAAAATGCCTTAAAACATTATCTCTCTCTCATTATTCTGGCAATTGACAAACAAAAATAATTATGGTAATCCTAATTGACCTAAAACAGGAAAGGTTTATTCTGATTTTAGATATTGAGAAAAACATGCATATGTGTCTGTTTCTATAATGTATGTAAACTTCTAGTTTCAACTGTGGCTAGAAACGTTTTCACAGGAATGTTTGCAAGGGTTTTTATTTTGTTTTTGCTAATTTTTTCACCGCATGGAAAAGTGCAGCAGACTACATTGTTCCATGCAATATTCAGTAAAAAATATGCGGTATGTGGTATACTTCTTTTATGTTAGAATTTTACGTGCAATAAATTCCACTTGTTGTTATCCATCTAACGTTTAAAAATATGTATATATATATATATATATATATATATATATATATATATATATATATATAGTCACAAGTTGTCCATCAGGAAATTCTCATAATTGAATGCACACTGTGAATGTAATTAGAGATAAGCCTAAGACAAAACCAGGAGTGAAATAAAAACAGAGAAAGAATATGATAAAGAAACTGTGTACCTTCCATGCTTTGAAGTCACTTCTAGCTCTAGTTTATAAATACTTATGCATTATACTGTTCTGATGTTGTTTTAAAGCCAGATTAAAGGTTCACACTATGTGTATGTAGAACTGTACCTTTGGGCTATATACCAGGAAATTCTCTTGATTTATAACTATAGTCCATATCTTTTATCCTTAAAAATGTTTGCAAGACAGAAATACTGCTAAGTTATTTTTTTTCAACTGATGTCAATAACAGATGATAGACAGTTGTATATGATTGCAGGATTTGTTTAGCAGAATATTTAATGACAATTAAATTTGGCAGGTACAACAAATTTCTCCATAAGAATTGCAATACTGAAAATCTTGTAATTGCCTGGACAATATGTGTATAATACTGAGATCTTCTAAAGTATGTGTTTATTGAACACATTTTGAGTTCTTTAACACAAAAACAGACACTTTAAAGTCTAAGTAATCTCAACCTATTTCGCTAGATATAAACAGTTGAGAAGTGGTAGTAACCAGCAGCCTATTAAACCACACATTTGTTTCAGATTTTTATGCTAATTGAACTATTTAAACTGTCCAAAAATTATCCCTTTCTAGGGGTAGATGTCTGCCTTTCAGTTTAAACAGGTACTGAATATAAAAGAAATTGTGTATCGTTTTACTTAGGGAGATCAAAAGCTAGCCTTTTTTGGGGAGTATCAAGTGCTTCGTTCATGCTAAATGAAGTAGTGATAGCTTTTACACAAGCCATCAAAAATTTTTTTCCTTTTTTATGGAGATGTAAGAGATTTTTTTTTTGAATATGAGTGAAAAACCTATATTATTTTTTTTGGTATCTGCAACAAGTTTGTGAACGGTTTCATGTTTTTATACATACCCTCAAGGTAGCACATTTTCCAGAATCAGTAATGCCTTGCACTATAAGGCTATGTGCACATATTGAGTAAATGGATGAAGAAATTTCTGCACCATTTTTCCATCTCTTGGCAGGAAAAATGCAGTTGAAGAAATGTACATTCTTGATGAATTTTATGTGTTTTTGTCCATATTTTTTGAAAAATACTCAACGTGTGCATGACAATTCAGGTTTCTCTTTCACTTTGCTGGCATCAGGATTAGAGATGAGCAAATATTTCAATATTCGGTTCGGCTCACGATCGTCGAATATAGCCGAGCATACACAGAACAAAAGATGGTGTTTCCAAGCTTTGTGACAGCGTGAGAAACACGGGCACAGCGCTTCTGATCGGCAGTGAAATCATCCATGCCGAACAGAGAGCCATGGTTCCTGCGCTGTCAGATGACAGTGTAGGCACTCAGCTGTGATCACATGTAAAAAGTTTACCTCCACTCACTGGTGTCAGCTGATGTGGCTACAGCGCCCATCAGCCGAACCTGCTGCTGCTAATTACAGTGAGAGCAGGAGCTGCAGATGGGAGTATTCATCAGCCGATCCTGCACTATAAATAAATAAAAAAAGGCATGGGGTCCAGGCGAGCAGACCCGAACCCCATTCACTTGAATTTGGGGCCCAACAATACGGTGTTTGACACGCTGTCTTATGCACTCAGCTGTGATTGGAGGTATACAGTTTACCTCTGGTCACTGGTGTCAGCTGATGGGACCTACAGCTCCCATCAGCTGACACAGCGAGTGCAGGAGCAGCGGATGGGAGTATTCATCAGCCACTCCTACGCTGTAAATAAATAATTTAAAAATCTGGATGGGTTCCCCTGTATTTTTGACATCCAGACAGGCAAAACTCACAGCTGGGGGCTGCAGCCCTCAGCCTTCAGAGTTAACAAGGCTAGTTTTCAAGAATAGAGGGGTCCCCACACTGTTTTTTAACTATCTAAATAAATAATTAAAA
Source organism: Dendrobates tinctorius (assembly GCF_039654945.1). Taxonomy (NCBI): domain Eukaryota; kingdom Metazoa; phylum Chordata; class Amphibia; order Anura; family Dendrobatidae; genus Dendrobates; species Dendrobates tinctorius. The sequence goes on from NW_027361829.1 coordinate 37,343,269, forward strand.
AAAGGCATGAAGTTTCCCCATTTTTGACAATCAGCCTTGCTAAAGCATACAGCTGGGGGCTGGTATTCTCAGGCTGCTAAGGGTCCATGGATATTGGCCCCCAGCCTAAAAATAGCATCTCACAACTGTCCTGAAAAGGCACATATATTATTATCTGACACTTTGCTCGGCTCTTCCCTCTTTCCCTGTAGTGATGACAAGTGGGGTTCATATTTGTGGAGTTTATGTCACCCTTGTACTGCCAGGTGACATCATGCCCACGGATGAGTAATGGAGAGGCGTCTATAAAACACTTATCCATTGCTAATCTTATAGTTGCTTGGTAAATATAGACACAGACAGAATAAAGTCCTTTATTAGAAATAAGACTAAACACAGTTTTCAATTTTATTTAAAAATAACAAACACAGTTATACTCAACAAATGCCTAATTCAACCAAAGCCCTCGTTCTCCTGTAATAAAAATAAAAAACAACAATATACCATACCTGTCTGTTGTTCTGTCCCACACCATAATCTAGGTCTAGGGGATTAATAGTTTTCAACCTGGACGGTGCCAAGATGCGAACATCCAAGCTGAGAGTCACTGGTGAATGAACTACTGCGAGCGGTACAAAAGTGACTAGCAGTGTTGTCACAGAGGCTTCATTCCCAGCTGGGCTGAACTGCTGTGACCTTGGTGAGATCCCCGCCAGCACCATGGTTAAAAATCACTGAGTTCACCGCAGTTCAAACACAGTAGCTTCACAGCAGATCACCGTGAGAATTTCTCACCGTGATCTGCGGTGAAGTCACTGAGCTTCAACTGTGGTGACCTCATCACTGACTTTTTCCCACAGTGCTGAGATCATGGAAGTTCAGCCCTGCTGGGAATGCAGCCTCAGTGACCAGAGGCAACCTCGATGACGTCACCACTAGTCACTGAGACTGCGCTTGCAGCAGCTCATTTTCCAGTGGTTCTCAGCCTGGACAGTCACATCTTGGCACCATCCAGGTTGAAAACTATTAATTCCTCAGACATGGATTACGGCGTGGGACAGAACGACAAACAGGTATGGTATATTGTTGTTTTTTCATTTTTGTTTTATTACAAGAGAACAAGGGCTTCGGTGGAATTAGGCAAGGTCGTAAGTATGGTTTAATTAAGATTATTAAAGGAGTCTGTGTTATTTTTTCAGTTAAAGGATTTTATTCTTGGTGTGTGTGTTTTTATAAAATGTTAGTGGTGACACGCGTCGGGCATTTTCACAGCCCTCATCAGTTGACGTGTGCTTCTTGTAGGCAGGATTTCTGGATGCTCCATTTTTAATGAGAGTTATTGTTCTATTGGTCATTTTTGCCTATACATTCCTATAGGACTCTTTGAGCCTATTCAGCCATGGTTTTGGGCTTCTCCTACCTGCGGATGATACTTTGGTATTTGCAGGCAATTGATTTTTACCTTCTCTTTACCTATGTTATTAATGTTTATATCTTTCACACACCATATTGAGTAGTATATTTATGCTTTTTTGATCTATTTAAGGCTCTTATATGTACCAACTACGCATTGGCTCTATACTACTCATATATAGAATTATGGAAATAACCCTACATGAATTGTGGTGCATTGTTTGAATCTACTAATGCTTTGTATTGATTATTACAGGGGCAAATGTCTACTGTTTGGGGGCTGTAGCTCTATTATGAGCACATGATTATGTTTTTTATGTCACATGTGTGAATTTTTTAAAATGTTTTTAATGAGTGTTGTCTTGGTGTTTTTGTACCCAATAAAGTTTTTCATTGTTTAATACATTTCATGGCGATCCTCGTTTATATGGTCAATAGCTTTTTCTCTTTTTATTGACTAAGTGCAAATCCTGCCTGCTGAACTCTGATGCAAATCCTGCCTGCTGCACTCTGATGCAAATCCTGTTTGCCACTCTCTAGTGCAAATTCTGTCTACTGCACTCTGACACAAACTTTTTCTGCTGCACTCAGATGCAAACTTGGTTAGCTGCACTCTGATGCAAGCTCTGCCTCTGCTCCATCCAGCCTGTCCTTCTGGATCCAGCTGCTGCGTGACCATTGGTCTGTCCTGGAGTGGCACCTGGCGTTCATCAGGAGCCAAGTCTAACCTCAACATCAGAGGCTTTAGTGAATAGTCAGGTGATCGCTTAGTCACGCCCCTCCAGGCTCTCCACGGTCCATGGCACAGTGGTTCCATAAACCACAATCGTGACACCAGCCTGAGAATACCATCCCCCAGCTGTCTGCTTTAGCAAGGCTGGTTTGTCATAAATGGGGGGACCTCATGACATTTTTTAATTATTTATTTAAATATTTAAAAAAAAAGCATGGGGGCCCCTCCATTCTTGTTAACCTCCGCAATTTTTTTTTAAATTATTTATTTACAGCGCAGGAGCAGCTGATGAAGGCTGGCGTCACACTACCATAGAATACGGGTGAGTGCTATGTGAGAAAGCATCACATAGCACTTGACACGCTGTCATATGCATGATAGCATGGTAAACACTGCTTCTGATAAGCGTTGAAACTATCCACGCCTGTCAGAGAGCCACGGTCAGCTGTAATCAGAGCTATAAAGTTTACCTCCAATCAGTAGTGTCAGTTGCTGGGACAACCGCTCCCATCATCTGACACCTGCTTCTGCTAGTAACAGTGAGAGCCGGAGCGGATGATGGGGTATTCATCAGCCGCTCCTGCGCTGCAAATAAATAATTTTTGATAACCCGACAGGCAAAACTCACAGCTGAGGGCTGCAACCCTCAGCTGTCAGCATTAGCAAGGTTGGTTATCAAGAATAGAGGGGTCCCCATGCTAAAGCAGATGGCTGGGGTTGGTATTTACAGGCTGGTAAGAGGTCATGGATATTGACCCCCTAGCCTAAAAATAACAGCCCACAGCTGCCCCGAAAAGGCACATCTATTGGATGCACCAATTCTGGCACTTTACCTGGCTCTTTCCACTTTCCATGTAGGGAGGGCACGTGGGGTGATAGTTGGGGGGTTGATGTCAACTTTGTATTGTCAGGTGACATCAAGCCCCGAGGTTAGTAATGGAAGGCATCAATAAGACGCCCAAATTACTAACCCCATAGTCACATTTTATAAAAACATACACATTTGTGGTGAATAATTTGATCTGCTTGAGTGTGATAATGCCAATGACTGCTCTGAAGACCCTCTCTGGCAAAACAGTGGAGACTGGCCCTAACAGCATGTATGTTTAGCAGTTGTATCTCTGTCTTCTGAAGTGCATCTTGTCTTTGCAATGGCACATAAAACATCGAGTCTATCTTGTCATATATACTGCAGCGATTACTGCTGCTGTCTCAGCTACTTGTTGTAGCTCTAATGCTGGCACAGATGAGGGAGTGTGGTGCTTTCAGAGATCCCAGAGAGTTTGTTGATTAGTTTTGTAGGATATAGGCATTTGTTTGCTCATCAAATGTTTTCTAAATGATACACAACTTAACTGATATTCAGCCAATTGTAGTGATGGGCGAATGCGAACAGTAAAGTTCAGGATCTGTACCAAACACCTAGTGTCTGTGCACAGACCCTAAACAAGGTCCGTGTAACTGTTTGGATTATGGAGCCTGAACATTGGGTGTTTCTCACCCTGTCAGAACATTGGGTGTTTCTCACGCTGTCTACTATTTGACAGCATGAGAAACACCAAGCTCTGATTGGCACTAAGTTCATTACAGCCGGTCAGAGCTCTGCAGTTCCCATGCTGTCAGACAGATGACAGCGTGTGAGCGAGCATCTCTGATTAACAGTAACCTTGTCACAGACTTCTGCTGATGAGAGAACTATTCTCATCAGCATATGCCTTCTCCCGCTGATAGCAGCAAGAAATGGCAAGGCTGATGAGCTCATTCATCAGCAGTGGCCTGTGCAATAAATATATAAATACATAAAAAATGGCCTGGGTTCCCTCTATTTTTGATAACTAGGGTAGGTAAAGCTGACAGCTGTGGGCTGCAGCCCCCAGCTGTCAGCTTTATATTGGTTGGTTATCAAAATTAGAGGGGTCCCCATGCTATATTTTTTTAATTATTTAAATAAATAATTTAAAAAATGGTGTCCCCCCCCAATTTTTGACATCCAGGCAAGCTAAAGCAGACAGCTAGGAGTTGGTATTCTCTGACTGAAAAGGGGTCATGGATATTGGCCCTCCCCAGCCTAAAAATTGCAGGCCGCAGCCTTCCCAAAAGAGGCGCATCTGTTACATTTGCCAAATCTGGCACTTTGCCCAACTCTTCCCTCTTGCACTGGTGCAGTGGCAAGTGGGTAATAGTACTTGGGTTCATGTTAGCTATTTTATAGTTGCTGACATCAAGCCCATGGGTCATTATTTGAGATGCATCTATAAAATACCCCATTACTAACCCCATATTCATATTGTAATTGCGAGGACACAGTATTGTATCTTAATTAACAAAACATATTTTCTGCAAGCCAGGAAGAATAGACTGTTATCTATATGTTGACTTTTGAATTTATGCATTTTTTTCTTCAGAAAGTCAAGAGTCAATGTGAGTTAACTATAAAAAAAAGCTTATATGACTCTGTATAGAGAGACAGAGGTAGGCAAGAGCTCCAGAGATCCAAAGACTTTCTACAGGACAGCAGCTAAGACATCATGGCTCAATCACGAAGGACACAGATTTGTCATTCTACAGAATGCCAGCTTTGGGGACCATGTCCCTGGCTGGAAAAATACAGATCTGCTCCAATGAATATTGCTGAACCATGGATACATTTGTGAAAGCCAGGAATGAGACCCACCAGTCGACTGGTTCCATGGAGATGTTCAGAGAAGCCAGGTTATGACTCTCCGGTCAATTGGCCTTGTACCTGAATTAACGGTCACCTTCGTAAACTTGATGTTACCTTCTCTCTGTGCGTGCCACAGGTGGGGTAGTTGGCCCTTGAAGCTGAAGCCAGGTTGTGACTGGTCAACTGGCCTTGTAACTGAATGAACTGTCAACCTTCTAAGGTTGGTTTCACATTAGCATTTTTTTGCACAGCGCATCGTGCGCATTCATACGCATGCGTCATGCGTACCTATGTTTAACATGGCATGCCCATGGCTTTGTGTTTGCACACGTTCGTATGCACTTTCATGCGCATGCGTTTTTTCAAGGTGTGCACCTAGACGTGCAAGATGCAAACTGTTGCATTTTTGGGTCCGTCGAAAGGTGTAAAGAAACGCATGAGCACGCTTGCGCACGGAATGCGACAAAATAATGCATTAGAGTCTATGGGAACGCAGGCGTGCGCATGGACATGCGTTCGTCTGCATTTTCGTGCGCATGCGTTTTTGGCGTAAAAATGTGTAGACACTGGTTTTAACCCCTAGAGAACGAATGCGCATAAAAAACGCAAATGCAAGCAAAAACGAATGATGCGTTATTTGCATGCATTTCTATTGTGCACGATGCGCTGCTAAAAAAAATGCTAATGTGAAATTAGCCTAAGCTTGTCGTTACCTCCTTTCACAGGTGACAGTGCGGGAATGGGGTTCTGGTATTGTTCTGGTACCCGAGCCAAATATTTTTAAAATGTTCGGCCAGATCCGAACATTCATGGGTACACCCATCACTAGTCAATTAGAAAGTCTTTTTGGAAGACAGAAACAATATTTTGGTTTTATAATGAGGATATAGAACTGTTGCCATTCAATATTCACCCCTTATTGTTAACAATATGCCTGTCATCCCTCAAGCATTCCAGCATACAAATTTCCAGTCTGATGGAAGGTCTCATTGATTCACTTTCATTGGCTCGGTTTCATGATATCGGTGGAAGGTTTGTTTTCAAAGCCAGTATTGTTGACTTCATTGATTGTGGTGAAATGGTAGAGGAGGATACTTTAAGCTTACTTTCCTCTTGTAGAGTTTACACACTGCCAAGAATCATCTGGCAGAAATATGCAAATTAACAACTACACAAAATATACCAATACATGCAACTCTCAATCACTGTGACTATATTTGTAAGGCACTGTTGAGTAGAGATGAGCAAACCCTTCAAGGTTTGGTTCAGTTCACAATACATTAAAATGTTCGCCAAACATGTTCATCGAACAGTTCAACTAACATACCCAAACATCATTAAATTCAATATGAGGCCAAACTAAACGTATGTACAACACCCTAAAAAGGTGACAAAAGCTTCCCAAACAGATAAAATAAGGGGCATACATCATGAAAAGTGGCATCATTTGACCCACAGTAGAAATTGTTAATGTTACAGCAGCCAATCAGCCATGGGCCATGCATGAGGTATCAGGGTCTGGGCCATCATTTAAGGCCCTTTTACATTTAGCGATGCACCAGCGATCCGACCAGCGATCCGACCCGGTCAGGATCGCTGGTGCATCGCTAAATGATCGCTAGTGAGCTTTCATACAGAAAGATCTCACAGCGATGCAGCAGCGACGCAGCGCACGATACTTACCATTCACACACAGCGATCCTGCGTCCTCCCGCCCGCGTCCAGCGTCGCTCGTCGTCACAGCAGGAAGTCTCAGCAGGAAGCGCCCGACGAGAAATGGAGCCGGACATTCTCGCGCGATCAGCGATGGACAGCGGGGGAGCCGGTCGCTGGTAAGTATCACACATAGCGATATCGCTAGCAATATCGCTATAACGTCACAAAACCAGTGACGTTTTAGCGATATTGCTAGCGATATCGCTTAGTGTAAAACCCCCTTTAGAGCTTTGAACTGAAGTTTCAATTAAGACCTGATGGTTAAGGGAGCAGTGTAAGAAGGCATAAACCTTCTTTGCTGTGAGCCCTAATACCTCATGCAACAGCTCAAAATATTTTTTTCCCAGCCACACTCAGATGGCACAAACATCAGTTTCTTAGAATACTAATGGTAGAAAGTAAGGAAAGTAACACAGGTAGTTGACTGATCAATTGACCCAAAGTAGAATATTTTATAATGGCACAAACGCAGTCAGCCATGGACCATACATGAGGTATCAAGATCTGGGACATTATTTAGAGCTTTGAACTAAAGCTTAAATTAAGACCTGTTGGTTAAGGAAGCGGTGTAAGCCTTCTTTGCTGGGAGTCTTGATACCTCATCCAACAGCTTTTTTTTTTTCTCAGCCACATTCAGATGGCAAAAATATCAGTTTCATAGAGTATTATTGGTAGAAAAGTGTAAGGTTAGTAATACAGATAGATATGTGAAAGAAAGTGCAGCCTTGCCTATCACGGAGCCCTAATGCTGCAGGCAACACACATGGAGGAAACCAAACCTACATTCTTCACATTTCAAAACATTATTGTCATGCAACATTAAAGTGGCATCAATTTTTACAGAGTAGAAACAGTATAAAAGGCCTCTAAACAAACCTTCTGCTACAGGTAGCCCACCAGTTGGAGACATAACTGGGAGTCTCCACATTTGAAAAAATTATTGACACACACCACTAAAGTGACATCAATTTCTACAGAGTAGAAACAGTTTAATAGGCCTCTGACACAGCTTCTACTACAGGCACCCCACCAGACGGAGACCGAATTTGGAGTCTCCACATTTCCAATAATTATTTTCACACACCATTAAAGTGGCATTAATTTCCACAAAGTAGAAATAGTACAATGGCCCTCTGACACCCCTTTCACTACAGACAACCCATCAGATTAAGACAAAATTTAGAGTCTCCACATTTCAAAAAATTGCCTGTAACATCAGCAGCAGAATCAACAGCAGGCACAGAAGTCACAACAAAATTGTCACAGACTGCAATAATGCGAGATCAATGACACTAAAAATGACATCATCGCCTAGTCTGCCCAGTCAGTGACTGGGATGCAAAAATCACTGGAGTTCCATGGTTTGTTCATTTTGATGAAAGTTAGATGTCTACACTTTCAGAGAACAGCCGGATGCTCTTATCCGTCAGGACACCACTAGCAGTGCTGAAGACACATTCTCAGAGAACGCTGGTGTTACAGGGTTACCATGACAGTGTGGAGCCAGAATACCACAGCATGTCATTGCTCCTACTCTGGCGTTGAGAAGAAGCACTTCATTTTAAATGTCTTTATTTCTTCTTACTGAACAGGGGTTAGTTGGCCATGCTGGAAATCCCTATGCTCACTGCTGTGCTCTGCTAGCCACTTCTTTTTTCTTTATAATCTGGTCTCTGATACTAATCCTTGTCAGAGATAGCTATATTGCTGTATGGCTAACGGAGGGAAAGAAGTTGGTATGAGAAGGAGAGTTGAAGGAGTTATTAGTGATTGTCACTTGGTTTGTAAGTGTGGTAATTCTTTATCCTGCACTATTTTAGTTTATCCCCCTACCTTCACACCTGCATTCATCTGTTATATGTGAGTGAATATTTTGTATGTCTGAACTCTTCTATCAACTCTTGTTAGCTTGCGTCAACATAGGGCCGACACCAGGTTCTCACCGGTATTGGACATGGTCTGCATTGCCAGAGGACTGAGTACGGTGAACTGGACAAACTGCTGGACCACGATTGAGGTGCAGGCAGAGATGTTACAGTGGATTGATAAAGTTGTAGTGTGCTCGTTCACTGACATCGGTCAAAAGCAACAAGCATATCCGCTTCTGTTACAGTTGACAGGCTCTCACTCAGCCTGACTGGTGCGTATAAAGAACCAGAGGTTCTGCGGTCGGAGACTTGAGTGACAATACTTGGCATGGTAACAGAGGTTGATGATTGTTGAGGTCCGCTGGTCTGCATTTTATCGCAGTGGGATTGCTAGAGTAATGCATGTTGATTGTGCATGTGAAGGTTCATGTGTTACTGGAGCGTGTAAAGAACTGGAGGTTCTGTGTTCAGAGACCTGCTTGACAATATTTGTGCATGTGAAGGTTCATGCATGTAGTAGTCAAATTATTGCACTTTTGCCATTTATTTTTGCAAAGTTGGCAGATTAGTTGGCTCATCCTTTTCGGTGTGAAAAAAAGGCTTAGGCTAGGCAACCCTTGCCTCACCTGCAAGCTACAGACCCACGAACGATACTGGCCAAAGTCACAGTTGTGAGCTGCAGTGCTTGCCGTGGTTGTATCAGTCTGTGTCTGCACCATAGGGTGCATCGTTACCTCATCAGCTTCCTCCTCCTCCACCTCCTCAGATGACCTTTCAGCTGTGTGTCTCTGGGTTTACACCAAGTGGGATCTACAACCTCATCATCATCCTCTGTGTTATCCCATTCCTTGCCCTGACATTCACCTGCCTCCTCTTCTTGCCCTGAAAGCACAGTACCGGCTGTATGAGCTTTAGATATCTGAGTCATCACAATCACTTTGCTCAGACCCTACTTTGTCTTGCCCCAGATCCAAGCTACAAAAAAAAATTTGGGGCATCAGCGAAGATGATTTCCTCCTGCTTTTTGAGGGCAAGAGTCATGATAATGTTCTGCTGGTTCTTGAACTACGTTGTCTTCTTTTGTTTTGAGTATTGAATGGCACTTTGAAGAGTGATGCAGTCGGCATTTCCAAGTCACCACTGTGTTGATAGTATAAAATGCAAGATATTCAAACCGCAAGTAAATCATAACTTTGTTGTTACTCAGGCTAGAATGCTTTAGATGAACTCAAAATACACTTTTATTGAAAAGAAATTAACAATTATGGGGATAGATCTATTAAAGGCCCCATCTCACATAGCGAGATCACTAGCGAGATCACTAATGCATCACCGATTTTGTGATGCAACAGCGATCTCGCTACATGTGACACATAGCAGCGACCTGCCCCCTGCTGGATATCGCTGATCGTGCTCGAATGTCCTGGGCCATTTTTTCATCGTCGGCGTCTCATTGGCCAGCATTCATTGCTGTGTTTGACGCCGACGACTGACCTCGTTGGTGTCGCAGAACTCAGGGACGCAGGCTGTAATCATGCAGAATAGCTGCTGTGTGACAGCACACCAGTGATCCTTAGCAGGTCGTATTGTTGTCAGGATCACTGGTGCGTCATTGAAGAGATCTGCCTGTTTAACATCTTACTAGCTATCATTTAGCGATGCACCAGCGATCCCTACCAGGTTGTATAGTTGTCGGGATCGCTGGTGCGTCGCTATGTGAAATGGGACCCTAATGTTCATGTTTTAACTAACCAAAACACAATTGGCTGGCACAGCAGGAAAGCCATTGTTCACTGGTGTTGTACCAAAAGGAATGACACGATTGCCAATTGGAAACAATGGGGGTGGGGAAGCGCTGGAAAGCCAATTTGAAATATTGTCAACAAGGAAAGCCAGTTGAGTACCATGGGCTCCATTGAAATACAATACAGCACAACACAGGCAGCAAAGAAAACACAGAATGGATTTCAACAAAGGTCTTTGGGCCCAGTTTACTTCTCCCAATTCTACAGGTTCGGTTCATTCATACCTAGCCCCAGAAGACAGATTCTGTTCTGACGAGTTGTCATTCCACTGTGCTAAAAAAAAAATAATTCCACTCTCAGTGTGGTGCGTATGGGCCTAGAGACCCTTATTCAAATCCATTCTGCATTTTCTTTCATCCTATGCCTGCCTACAACTGCAGTATATGTGTATGATACATAACTACGTAAGATCTGTTCACTTTTATTCTCTTGGTAGTAAAAAATGGACAGGGAAGGAAGTGAAGGCGCCAGATTCACTGCCACTGAAATCAATGGGAGAGCGGCGCTGCTCTGGCACTTCCAGGTCCTCTGTTGGTCAGTGACATCACTATGGAGAAAAACGAAAAAAGTGGTTTGGTACCGTGTCAAATTGTTAGGGCTGCAAGGACCCCTAGAAGTCAAGTACTTCAATGCAGAAAAAAAGACGAAAATCATTGTGTACCTCTGGTAGTGACCTACAACCCACAGTTTGAAATACTGAGAAAAATGGCTAAGAAACTTCACCATATCCTACACAAAGATGACCGGTAAAAAATACTATTCAGAGACCCCACCTTGCTATGTTACAGGTAACCTCCCAATCTAAGAAACATCATTATCCGAAGTTCAATGCCCTCAGATTCACCAAGAGGAACATATCCTTGCAATGGGAGAAGATGCAAAACCTGCATCCATATAGAAACAAAGACAAAATCCAAATCCCCAACAAACAGCAGGACTATAAGATCCCTGGGACATTCACATGTTCCTCTTCCTATGTGGTATATTTAATTATATGCAATATATGTCCTGTGGGTGGCATCTATGTTGGAGAAACAGGACAGAGACTGAGAGCAAGGATGAGGTGTCATTGTCATACAATTACAGACAAAAAAAACATTTACCTGTGGCCAAACATTTCTGTGGTCCAGGACACAACATAGACAATATGAAAGTTGTAATTTTAAAAGGCAATTTTAAATCACAGATACATTGCAGGGTGTGGGAATACAAATTCATTACAATGTTTGATTCTATTCACACAGGACTCAATTTGTCGGGAGGATTTATGACCTATTACCATATCTGAGCTATTTCCTCCAAATAGCCCTTTGATCTCACTGAACTTTCACACCACTTATCTAAACTTACCTAATTAAGGATTCTCTTTTCAAGCTCAGTGTTTGTTTATTAAAATGTCCATGTATCACACCAAGCCTGTGCTTTCTACTGTATATAAATAAGGTTTCTTCAAATATTTTGTTATATCAGCCTGATGAAGAGACTTAAGTTGTCTCGAAAGCTTGCTTTGTAACATCATCCACTATAATTTGTTAGCCATTAAAAGGTATCACACTCACAAGATTCCTATTTTGTTTCTCTCACTGAGAGCACTTTATATATTTTTATCTCTATGGAAACACATGGGTCAGTGGGTGCTCTTGTCTGCTGTCCTGGCTGTATTTCGAGAGCCCGCACTCGATCCCCACAGGTAGAACACCACTCAGACAACACAGGGTGAGGGGAACACACATTGGTAAGACTATTGGTTCATCAACAGAAAAAAACACAGAGGTGTAATGACTGTGGTCACAGGGATCAAGGCTAGGACCAGGCACAAGGGTAGAGTTGCCTGCTTCTGCTGGATCTCCATCCTCACTGAAGACGCAGATCCAGATGACATACATCATGTTGCAGAGACCCATCAGGTCCCTGCACTGCAATACAGGCTGCACTGTGATACATGCAGTGGCTGTGAGCTAACGTTGGAGGTGCAGGCACAGGGAGCGGCACATGACAATGGCACACACTCCGATGTCAGCTGCCGGGCTGTGTGGTGGCTACAAAAGACACTGGGCGACGTGGGAGCAGAGGGAAGGTGAGTAGAATGTTTTTGTTTTTAATTATGCATTAGATGCAGAACGGGGACACATACACTAGGATTGGGGACCATGTAAACCAGAATGGGGACATATATACCAGGAAGTGAGCATATATACCAGGATGGGGACCATATATACCAGCATTGGGACATATACTGTATACCATACCAGGATGCGGACATATTCACCAGGATGATGGGCATATACACCAGGATGGAGGACATTACTACATAATGAAGGGGGCAATTGATAAGTCTTTATAGAATTTAGAACAATACAGGGGCCCATACATCTGACCAACATGTGTTTGTCTGTGGGGGGGGCAGGTCCAAATTTCGCACTGGGGCCCATCAGACTCCAGTTACACCACTGCAAAAACATACATTTTCAGCAAGAACACAAGGTGGTACAAGTGACAGAATTTCACCTTTCTGCTATGCCTTCTGGGCTTCCATGACCAACTATCTCTGCCAGCAGCACCCTGATCTTGGTGGGCTCCCACTGAGATGATAATGTATTAGATATGACCTGCAGTCCAATGTAGCTCCACAGATAATACACTCACAATACTTTTGTGAGTACTGATAGCAGTGATGGCTCCTCTGGATCACACTGCTGCTGGTTCTGCATGTGCTGCTGTTTTGGGCTGGTGGGAGGAGTAAGGCAGAATCAGTAAGAGAAGAGAGCAGACTATATCTATCTATTGCTGATAATGACAGACTGCTACATACACAGATCTTCATTTTTGCAGTTTTGCACTAGGTCAACTGTAAATCACAAGTTGATCACATATCATGTGAACATCCTCACCTTGCACCTCAAATATCATACAGTAGATCTTAAACTTTATGATGCTGCAATTGTCAATTTTTTGTCTGGGCAATTTTCCATGTGGGCAATTTTCCGTGTGGGCAATTTTCCACGTGGGCTATTTTCTGTGTGGGCAATTTTCCTGTGGGCATTTTTCCTGTGGGCAATTTTTCTGTGGGGATTTTTCAGGGAATCTTTTTACTCTGTAACAGCTCTCCACACAGATGTTCACCCACACAAAAAGAGGCGGCGGAATATGCCTTGCTCAATCATGCTTGCAGCAAAATAGTTTGTTTTACTCTGCAATAGCTCTGCACACAGATGAATTTCACTGCCACTAAATGACAAGGTAAGATATGGCGTGCTAAATTACGTGAGCAACTGAAAAAATAGTTTTTATTATGCTGCAACAGCTCTGCACACAGATGAAGTTCAGTGGCACTAAATTACAAAGTTAGATATGCCTTTTTGAATCATGTTAGCAACAGAACAAAATAGTTTTATTTACTCTGCAACAGCTCTGCACACAAATTAATTTCACCACCAAAAAATGAGAAGGTGGGAAATTGTGTGCTGTATGACGTTTGTAACAGAATAAAATATTTTTTTTTACTCTGCAACAGCTCTGCACATAGATGACGTGCAGGCACACTAAATGACAAGTTGACAAATGCCTTGCTGAATCATGTTAGCAACTGAAATAAATAGATTTTGAAAGGTCTACTCATGCATAGAGCACAACAAAAATAGTGCACAACACAATTCTATGAAATGCCACCTGCTGTTTTTGTCTGTGGACCTTACTAATGGCACAAGAAAAAAAATTCACTGGAAGGTTAATTTCATAGCCACACAGAACACTGGCTATTTAAACTATCTGACATAGAAACAACTGCCTAGCTAACTACATAAAATCTCTCAGCAACCAGGAGCTGCATCAGGAGCTGCCTTTATGTGCTGTTATACTGGCAAAATGGCACTAAAACAAGATGTCTGCTCTTTGTATAGGGAGGGACATGTGATCTCAGCAGCCAATGGCACAAGCCCTGTTCATCTAGCTGCAAGTTGCATACATAAAGTTAGAAAAATAAAAAATAAAAAAGTACAAGCACTCTGCTCTTCTGAGCTTGCGCCACCCCCTCCCCTCATCAAACATGTATCTCCTGCTCATCATACACCACCAGTTTCCTAACCCGCGTGCTAAAACTTTTCAGTGGCAACGCAATTATTTTCCCGCACTTTTTACCAAATAATACCGATTTTTTTTCCAATTTTAAGATTTTCAGATCATTAATCTGAATGTGCCATATTTGTGACGAATTTATGTTTGGCGATCGCTTTCTAAACATATTCGCTCATCTCTACTAGACACACCCATGTCCCTTCATAAAAAACAGTGGTGCTTATCATACAACACCACTATCCTAGACAAAGTCAAAACAAAAGCATTAGTGAAAACACGATCATTTACTGATCTGTGACCAAATTTTGTCGACTTTGAGGAAAAATGCTTGGGAAACTGAACTTGAATCTACAAAGCTACATATGTGCTGAATTTGAGATTGGTGAACATTTTACAAACAAGTTCGCTCATCTCTACTGTTGAGCTTATTACATTAATAATACATGCGGCATAACCTCTTCCACAGCTCGTCTGCAGAACAAGTAGATTTTGCATCGGAGGTTCTTTTAGCTGACATGTCACCTGCACTAAGTGTCATCAAGGCCTACTCCTTCCTCTTCTTCTGACCTCACCTCCTCTGCACCCATGTGTGCTTTCCAGAGCTTGTCAACCAAAGAATCATCATCATTATCGGCATCTCTGATTTGGCTGACAGTTGCTTCAGTGTGGGAAATTTCCAGAGCTCCTTGCCCCCGATTGATTTCGACATTGAGATTTTCCCTGGCTTAGAAGTCCCACTCCCAGTACCCTTAGCACCTGAATTGTAGAGCCAGCTGCACAGGTTGGATATAAAATCATGTTCTCCATCTCCTTTGGCTACATATTATCCCAGAATAAAATTTTTCTGGTTTATGTTCCTTATTGCCTCCACATTAATATGTTTGCAGAGGTAAAGGAGGTCAAGCATGAGCTGCATTTGGTCCTACTACAGAAGGCATAGTTGCTACCAGCAGTGTAGGTGTTTTTTCTTCCAGGGGCTACCACATTCTTTTCCATTACATTGGAATGTGTTAGTTGTCGGGTTCCTGCAGCTTCACAGCGGGAATCCAGAGCCTTGCATTCAGCGGTCTCCCATTCTCCATGAACCGCAGAGGAGCCTGCGCAGCAGCCCCATTCCCGACGCTCTGCTCAGACCAGCTCTGTGGGTCTGGCTGTTGCTGCCACCTCTGGCCAGCAATAGCAACGCAGGCTGCTCAGCAGCAAGCCACTCCAGAGGCTAAGTCCTTCCGTCACTCCACTGAGCATGCTCACGAGACGATCTCCCACTGGAGATCGGGAGTCACATGCACAGGTCCTTCTCCGGGTCTGATTGGTCCATCTCAGGGATCTGGAAGCTTCAGGAAGGTCCCGGCTATAAAAGGTTTGCATGGCCGCTCGGCCATGCACTAGTATAGACTCTAGTTGCTACCTGTGTGAATGATGATGGATGCATGGACTTGCAAATGACTCATTAAGATTCCCCTCCCTCTGATATTACGTGTGTGGATAGGGAACTAGTGATAGAATCAGCACCAGTCAGTGGCAAGCTACAGGCCACAGTGCATATCATCCACGGTACTAGCGTCTGACAGTGTGCCTGCTACCGGGCATTGTCGCACAGCAGCAGTGTCTATCACCGCGCTGCAGTCAGCAGTACTTATTTGCGTCCGCGGTTGCGATGCCGAACGCACGGTAGGTCTAGAAGGACGTTGACCCTGTGTCTTGGGCCCGAGTCCTGTGACCATATACCATGCGTGCATTCCACTGAGACATGTGAGTTCAACAGGTTTGGCATTTGTGTTTAACGCTTTGGCAGCTCTGTGAAGAAATAGAGTCCACCCAGTGCACACCGGGTGGCATTCAACCTGCGTGCGTTATACCGCCATATCGAGCGTCTGCCATTACATAGCAGCAGTGTAACACCTCTGCACGGTGGACCCCGGGTGGCGAACGCACTTACTATTATTTATTATTTAGTGTGTTCTGCCATCCCTAACAGGAATGGTTTTATATCATGCTACAATGTTTATTGCGTATGCCACATTTTGGTCTAACTTACATTTTTTACACAAATATAACATTTGCAGCAATTTAAATCCAAAGCTTTGTTGCCAAACTAAACCAACCTAGGAAAGATATTATATAAACCAGAGATGCTAGGCAGGATTCATGTGATGGACAAATGGATAATTCAACAACAGTTTGCCCATAATATTGGTGGAGGTTTATGTGTCTCCAGTTTGACAATTTAAACAGGTTTGGCAAAATGGACCTGCACAGTTACATTTCTCAATTTACTATAATAACTTGTTTATAAATTTCGGGTTAAAGCATTTTATTTCTCCCTGGAGAAAAAAGACAATGCAAAAATGCGGTGTTTCATTATCAAAGTTGAATATTAATTTTGGTATGCAAAAAGTAAAATGTGTGTAATTGAATAGCATTTTTTGCTTTACCATATATTCTCCACCTTAAAAAAAATTACCTAGAAAAACTTATTTGCTATCTAAATACACACATGCAAACTAATTGGCAGCAACAGTCAGCAATATTGTTGTGGTGCCAGCAATTGTTAAATGCAACTAATAAATAGTTGCAAAAGCTTAAACTTGATAATTTGGACAGTTAAAACGGTTATGTAAAAGGTAAAATGTAAAGTTTCTTTAAAACGTAAAAAAAAAATAAATGAACAAACATAGCCTTGTGCCCTTTCAAGATAGGTTGGGACAAGAAATTCTAGAAAGATTTATGTCTCAAAATCAAGCACCTGCAAAAGGCCATTGTATTCAGGTGGTGTGTATGCATGTAAAATTGCACTATTACAACAACGAAGTGTGCGGAATCTGCATTTTGCCACTAATGTCAAATGTTTCTCGGAAGCAATACTGAACCCACAGTATATGAGCTAATTTGAAACCTCCTTATGTTACAATTTCGAAGAAGGAATACTCAAAACAGTCAAAAATGTAGTCACTGCTAGACACTTAAGCTCCAGCATCTGAAAATGTAAAACAGAACACTTTTCTTTCAAAGCGCAATTACATATAAATAGTAAGTGTTTGTAATTAGAGTCCTTAGCTGATTTAATGAAGTATTAAAGCTTCTTACTAATAATAATAATAATAATAATTTTATTTCTATACCACCGACATAATCCGCAGCACTTTACATTTCAGAGGGGACTTGTACATTATAACAATAATCACATAGATCATAACAGATGCCAAGAGGAATGAGGGACCTGCTCGCAAGCTTACAATCTATGAGGAAAAAAAGGTAGACATGAAAGGTGGGTGGTAACAATTGCCCTGATTGTTTGGATCAGCCATAATGTTAAGTGTGTAACAGTACAGACACAGAGGGCTGATAGACGCATAAAGCATGTGGGAACATGATACGGGGAACCTGGTTATGGTAAAACTTTTGACTGTGCCACACAGGGATAGTTAGGTTAATGTGTTGAGGCGGTAGGCTAATCTGAATAAATGCGTTTTCAGGGCACACTTAAATTTTATGGATTGGGGACTAATCGTATTGACCTGGGAAGTGCATTCCAAAGAATTGGCGCAGCACATGTAAAATCTTGGAGACGGGAGTTGGAGGTTCTGATTGTTGAGGATGCTAACCTCAGGTCATCAGCAGAACGGAGGGCATGGGTAGGGTGGTAGACTGAAACAAGGGAGGAGATGTAGGGTGGTGCTGAGCCATGCAGTGCTTTGTGGGTGAGGGTAATAAATTTGTACTGGATTCTGGAGTGAATGGGTAGCCAGTGTAAGGACTTTCACAAGGTAGAGGCATCAGTGTGTTCTTACTACCCATACCTGCTCAAACTAGGTTTTCAATAATCAGCTGATAAATGAAAAGTATAAGAATCCATCATTTTATAGATCATAAAATGGCTTTTTGAGGCCAATATTTATATATGGATCATGATAGCAACCATGCTGATTAAGAACTGCTTATTTTCCGCATTTTTTAAATTTTGCAGATATTGTTACTAGTGTTGAGCGATACCATCCGATATCGTGAAATATCGTATCGGATTGGATCGGACCGATAACCAAAAAGTATCGGGTATCGCCGATTCCGATACCGGAAACCATTGCAAGTCAATGGGACCGAAATATCGGAAATTAAAATAAACCCTTTCTTTCCTTGTAGGTTAATTCTACATGAAGAAAAACAACTAAGAGTAATGTAGAATGTATTGGGGGAGGTGGAGGAGACATTAAAGGCATAGAGGTTTAGTCCAATCAAATGGAATAGCAGGAATAATTTTTTTTTTAAAGACGTTCAGAGTTACCATGATATTGACTATGTTAACCTTTGTTATATTTTGTCAGATATGTATGTTTCACTACTTCCATGCTCTTCACTTTCTTTTTTACTTCTCCCACACTTTCTCCTTCATGATCCTCAGCAGCATCTTTTTTATCAACTTCTTCTTCACCTTCTTCATCTTCTTCTTCACCTTCTTCCTATTATTCTTTTTTATACATTCTTCATATTCAACTATTATTCTTCTTCATATTCTACTTCTTCATCTTCTTCCTATTCTTCTCTTCATCATCTTGTTATTTGTGACAGGCATTCCTGTAGTTGATATCAATGAAAGTTTGAAGATTACACCTTCCTTTCTGCCTGTCACAAAAGATTTACAACAGGATTTGTCCGCGTTCAGTTCGGCCTGCAGGAGCAGGCATTTTCCAGGGGCACCACGAGGAGGAACGGACTCACCCCCATACACTGCTTAGTCTTCTTCTGCTTATAATTTAGATAATATCTTTTGCTCTGATTTTTAGTCTTATGCTTAATATTCTTCTGCTTTTTGTTCTTCTGCTTCTTGGTCTTCTTTCTCTTGTTGTTCTGTATCTTGGTGGTTGTCTTCATGTTCTTTTTCCTCTTGGTCATCTTCTTCAGGGTCATCTTTTTGGTCTTCTTCGGGGTGGTCTTCCGGGTCGTCGTCTTCAGGGTCATCGTTTTTGTGGTCGTCGTCTTCTTCGGGGTGGTCTTCAGGGTCGTCGTCTTCAGGGTCGTTGTAAGGGAGATCCAGAGTGATAACCAAAAACCATTTCCAAAAGCTTGAACTTGGAAAAGTAGCAGAAGGTACAAGAAGGCTGAGGAACCAGCTGACGGTACTGGAACCCGGATGGGTAGCAGAAGGAACAAGAGCCAATGGCACAACCGTGGACCAGCTGACGGTGCTGGAACACGGTTACTAAGCAGGAGGTACCTGTGCTAGAAAGCATTACCAAGGACCAGCAGACGTTGCTGGAACTCGAATACCGGGATGGAGGCACCTAAGCCAAAGGCACTGTTGAGAGCAAGCTGACGGTGCTGGAACGCGTATGGGTAGCAGAAGCTGCAAGAGCCAATGGAACTAGCGAGGACCAGATGACGTTGCTGGAACTCGAAGGGGCAGCAGAAGGAACAAGAGCCAATGGCACTACCGAGGACCAGCTGATGGTGCTGAAGCACGGTTACTAAGCAGGAGGTACCTGTGCTAGAAAGCACTACCAAGGACCAGCAGACATTGCTGGACCTCGGATACCGAGATGGAGGCACCTAATCCAAAGGCACTGTCGAGAACCAGCTGATGGTGCTGGAACCCAGATGGGTAGCAGAAGGTACCCATGAAAAACAAAGTTGCAAGGCCGCGATGTTATGATTGAGTCACCGTAGGAGGCAGACACAAAAATAGAAGCTACGTCCAGAAAACCAGAGAAGTTGACAACTATCAGATTGCAGACCCCTGAACCTATCAACACAACTAGCAGTAGCCGTGGGGGGTTCCTACGATGCCCTAGACCCCTCGATCACAGCCGGAGCGCTAAATAGCCTAAAGACAGAAAAGGAAATCTAAACTGCCCCAGAGCAGACCCCAAAGTAAAAGGCAGCACCCAACATATAATGACGGTGAAGCAAGATGAAAAAACACTCACACAGATAGAAAGATAGGCTGAGCAAACGATGGGGCCCAAGCTAGCTAAACAGAACAGGAAAGGAAGGTTGCTGTCTGCAATCTGCCAAAACCCTATCAAAGACATAAGCCAACAAGCTGATATGAAAAAGACCCTGAAGCAGCTAGGCTTCAAAAACTAAATCAGCACTCAGGTATTTTCAGAAGACAGAGCTAAAGGAATTCAGCACACCCCAGCAGGGAATGGCAGAAATCCAGAAAAACAAAGCAAAAGAAAGTCTAAGCACAAATGCAAAAGGCCGAGCAGAAAACTTAGCTTTAGAGGAGCAGGAATTCAGACTGGTCTCCAAGGATCCCACAGAGAAATCACCCGCAGGGCAGAAGGGCGTCGGCAGCCTTATATCCAGTCAGTAACTCCACTCAGCCAGTCATCATCATCAGACTCAGGTGTTTGATAATCAGGCTCACTACCTTTCTTTAACAGAAGAGGGAGTTCCTCGGGCCTCAGTAGTGAAGGGGAAAATGAACTCACAACACCGCGAGCCGGCCGCAGTTACCGAAACCCACAGTCCTACAGGGGGTGTTTGTCCTAATGGCACTACGGAACCAGCCTTTGTTGCCAAATCCCACAGTCCACAAAGGAAGCCCATAAACTGCAGGCACATAGACTTGGCTAACCCAACCGCAACACGACAGGACAATGTATTGGTGGCAAAGTGACGTTGACACTACCCGGAAACAGCAGGCGTTCTGGATCCAGGCTGGGCAGGAGGGAGTACCCGTGCCAAAGACACTGCTGAGAACCAGCTGACGGTGCTGGAACCCGGAGGGGCAGCAGAAGGAACAAGAGCCAATGGCACTATCAAGGACCAGCTGACTGTGCTGGAACCCGGTTACTAAGCAGGAGGTACCTGTGCTAGAAAGCACTACCAAGGACCAGCAGACGTTGCTGGAACTCGGATACCGAGATGGAGGCACCTAAGCCAAAGGCACTGTCGAGAACCAGCTGACGGTGTTGGAACCAGAAGGTAGCCATGAAAAACAAAGTTGCAAGGCCGTGAGCCGGCCGCAGTTACCGAAACCCACAGTCCTTACAGGGGGTGCTTGTCCTATTGGCTCTACGGAAACAGCCTTTATTACCAGAACCCGCAGCCCACATGGGAAGCACCTAAACTGCAGGCACCATAGACTCGGCTAACCCGACCACAAAACGACAGGACAACATATTGGTGGCAATGTGACATTGACACTACCCAGAAACAGCAGGCGTGCTGGAACCAGGCTGGGCAGGAGGGAGTACCTGTGCCAAAGACACTTCTGAGCAGCAACTGGCGATGTTGGAGCCCAGAGTCAATCTGGGTGTAGGCTGAGGCCTAATTTCATCAAGTTTTAGATCTGTTGTAGACTACTGCTGATTTTAACTGTGCTCCAATTTGGCCTCTGGCTCCACTGTCTCTAGTATTTACCCTGTCCTCCAACACCGCCAGTTGCTGCTCAGAAGTGCCATCTGCACAATCAACACTCGTTCCTGTGTTACTTTGGCTCAGTAACATCAGTTGATCCCCGGATGTGTGTCCGGCAATGTCTAGTAGTGGGAATGTGGACAGAGCAGGAGACATTGCTGGACACACTTCAGGGGATCAATTGACATTACTGAGCCCCAGTATCTGATGCGGGGTGAATGTGGAGGGAGCAGGAAATATTGCCGTACACACAGCAGGGGAGCAGCTTGCGTTACTGAACCCCACTAACACAGGAGCTAGTGTTTTTTTCTGTACAGACGGCACTTCTGAGCAACAACTGGCAGTGTTGGAGCCCAGGAACAATAATGGTGTAGGCTGAGGCCTACTTGCAGCAAGTTTAATATCTGATGCGGGGTGAATGTGGAGGGAGCAGGAGATATTGCCGTACACAAAGGGGAGCAGCTGGCATTACTGAACCCCACTAACACAGGAGCTAGTGTTTTTTTCTGTGCAGATGGCACTTCTGAGCAGCAACTGGCAGTGTTTGAGCGCAGGATCAATCATGGTGTAGGCTGAGGCCTACTTGGAGCAAGTTTAAAATCTGTTGTAGTGTGATTTTGGAGGGAGCTGGAGATATTGCCGTACACACAGCAGGGGAGCAGCTGGCGTTATTTAACCCCACTAAAACAGGAGCTAGTGCTTTTTTCTGTGCAGACGGCACTTCTGAGCAACAACTGGCAGCGATGGAGCCCATGATCAATCATGGTGTAGGCTGAGACCTACTTGGAGCAAGTTTAAAATCTGATATAGCGTGATTTTGGAGGGAGAGGGAGATATTGCTGGACACACAGCAGGGGATCAGGTGACAATACTGAACCCCACCGACACAGGAGCTAGTGTTTTTTTCTGTGCAGACGGCACTTCTGAGCAACAACTGGCGGTGTTGGAGCCCAGGGATTACAGGTCATTACAGGAAACATAAATACAACAGGAGACCTGGATACTGTTGCCAACCAATTATTTATTCTGAAAGAGAACTGGCAAATTCCGGCGAGATCCAGGCCTTGTTCATTTTCAGAAAAGTAAGCCGGTCAACGTAATCGGAGGATAGTCGCGTGCGACGGTCTGTTAGTACACCACCTGCGGCACTAAAGACGCGTTCCGATAATACACTGGCAGCAGGGCAAGCCAGCACCTCCAATGCATACTGGCTGAGCTCTGGCCATGTATCCAGCTTAGAGACCCAAAACTTGAAGGGGGAAGAGCCGTCTGGGAGTGCACTGACAGGGCAAGACATGTAGTCTGTCACCATCTGACGGAAATGTTGCCTCCTGCTGACTGGAGCCGTCTGTGATGGTGTAGATATTTGTGGTGGGCACACAAAACTTTGCCACATTTGGGCCATACTGGTCTTGCCTTGTGCTGAGACGCTGCCTCTGCTCCCTCTTTGTGCAGAGCTTCCTCCAGTGCCTCGACGCACAGAGCTGCTTTGTAAAGCACTAGCAGCACTGCTCTCGGGTGGAATGGAGAACATGATGGAATGCACCAGTGTGTCTTGGTACTCCCGCATTTTACGCTCACGGTTCTACGGTGTTATGAGGCTTTGTAAGTTGTCCCAGTAGCAAGGATCTAGGAGGGTGTAGACCCAATAATCAGCCATGTTGAGAATGTGGGCGATGCAGCGGTCGTTTCTCAGGCACTGCAGCATGAAATCAACCATGTGCTGCAGACTCCCAACTGCCCAAGAAACGCTGTCCCCTGCTTGAGGCGTCATCTCTGCCTGCTCTGCATCACCCCACCCTCGCTGTACATACTGACTTCTAGAGCATTGTGTACCTCCCTCCTCTGGAGAGATGTCTTCCTCCTCCATTGACTCCTCCTCATCCTCCTCACAAAGTGTCCCCTGCCTAGGCCTTTGTGAGGAACCACGTTGTGCAGACTGTCCAGAAGCAGATGGCATTTGTGAATCCTCATCCTCCACCTCTTAAAAAACCTCCTCCCTTAGTGCTTGCAGTGTTTTTTGAAGCAGGCAGATAAGGGGGACAGTCATGCTGACTAGTGCATCATCTGCACTCGCCATCCGCGTGGAATCATCGAAGGCACACAAAACAAGGCAGATGTCCTTAATAGATGCCCACTCAGTGGTGCTGAAGTGTGACTGGCGCACAGTGCGAGTTGTTTGCACCTGATGCAGCCGGTACTCCATTACTGCTGCCTGCTGCTCACACAACTGCTCCAACATATGTAACGTTGAATTCCACCTGGTGGGTAGGTCACATATGATGCGATGTTCCGGAAGGCGGAATCGGCGCTGCAGAGCTGCAATGCGCGATCTTGCCATGCTGGAACGCCGCAAGTGAGCGCACTCTATGCGGAACTTGTGCAGCAGTGCATCAATATCCGGATAGTCCCTCAGAAAGCTCTGCACAACCAAGTTGAGCACATGTGCCAGACATGGGATGTGTGAGGTTGCCTAGGCCCAGAGCAGCCACCAGATTTCGGCCATTGTCACACACTACCAAGCCTGGCTGGAGATTCGCTGGCACAAACCACACGTCGCTCTTCTGCTTGATGGCATTCCAGAGCTCCTGCACTGTGTGGCTTCGATTCCCCAAAGAAATTAATTTCAGTACGGCCTGTTGACGTTTGGCCACGGCTGTGCTCATATCGGTCGTAACAGGCTCCTGAAGCGCTGATTCTGAGGAACTGGAGTATGAGTAGGAGTAAGTGTGTACAGACTGGATTCCTTCAATCCCTGGAGTTGGCAGAACATGTACAGCGCCACTCTCAAGATCTGTACCCGGCTCCACAACATTGACCCAATGGGCAGTGAGGGAAAGGTATCGTCCCTGTCCATGGTTACTGGTCCACGCATCGGAGGTCAGGTGGACCTTGCTACTGATGGCGTTTAGTAGCGCATGTTTAATTTTTCCCTCCACATACTTTTGCAGGGCAGGGACAGCTTGCCTGCTGAAATAAAAGCGGCTGGGCACAGTGTATTGAGGGACTGCCAATGCCATGAAGTTGGTGTCAGTCTCCACCAGCCTGAATGAGAGCATTTCAAGGGCCAGTAGTTTGGCAATGCCAGCATTCAGAGCCTGTGCTCGGGATGGTTTGCCGAGAATGCCCTCCTTTTCTCCCATACCTGTGCTACCGCTGGCTGTAGAGTGGCCTGGGAGTGTGAGGATAACAGAGAACTAGAGTTGAGCGACTTTTGGTTTTTTAGGGTCGCGTTTCGTTTCGTGAAACCCGAGTTTTCCAAAAGTCGGGTCGAGCAAGATCGTCCGATTATAGGGAAAAGTCGGGGTCGTCCCGAAACACGAAACCCAATGTAAGTCAATGGGGAATAAAAGTCGGCAGTGAGAGGAGGACAGGAAACACCCCTACAGTGCCCATTTGAATGCCAAAAGCATCAATTCTTCTTACTTAAGCTTGTCAACCTTAATTAACTTCATAATACAAGTTATGCACTGAAAAATGGGGGTTATTTGGCTAAATTTGTGGGGGGGAGGGCTGGCTGCAGGTTTTCATGTGCCCTGGGCGAAAGAGCACCCCTTTAACACATACCACAACTCATCATGCTCCGATACGGCAGAGAAATAGCGGTATAGTACAATGAAAAATACCTCACTTTTTACATCTCATGACGAGGCCCATCTATTTCTCCATACAAAATCATTGGTCCCATATAATGTTTGAAACAGTATATGATGAGCTCCACATAATGCTACAGTATATGTTGGTCCCCATGGATGAAGCTTCACTGTCTTATGGGCCCAAATAATGCTCCAAACATAATGGGCCCCATTTCTAATGCTCTAGTGTATAATGGGCCCTGTAAATGCTGCTCCAGTGTCTGATGTCCACCTTTGGAATGTTCCAGTGTATGGTGGGCCCCATCTATCATTCTCCAGAGTATAGTGCTCCCCAAAAATTGCTGTCCCAACATTGAAAACAATCAAATAAGTCTCCTCGCTAGGGAATCCCTGTACTTGTCTGGACAGGTGCTGTAGCTTGCTTAACAGCTCGCCAGCCGTTCTCACGCCCAGTATGGATTGCACGTGATTGCACAAAGGTTAGAAAGGGTACCGTATCCCTGGATAACATGTATGGATAGCGTACACATTCAAAATATATGTCTATACAGCATGAGGCAGGCTCAGACGGTGTTAGGCCCAGTATGGATTGCACGTCATTGCACAAAGGTTAGAAAGGGTACCGTATCCCCGGATAACATGTATGGATAGCGTACACATTCAAAATATATGTCTATACAGCATGAGGCAGGCTCAGACGGTGTTAGGCCCAGTAAGGATTGCACGTCATTGCACAAAGGTTATAAAGGGTACCGTATCCCCGGATAACATGTATGGATAGCGTACACATTCAAAATATATGTCTATACAGCATGAGGCAGGCTGAGACGGTGTTAGGCCCAGTATGGATTGCACGTCATTGCACAAAGGTTAGAAAGGGTACCGTATCCCCGGATAACATGTATGGATAGCATACACATTCAAAATATATGTCTATACAGCATGAGGCAGGCTCAGACGGTGTTAGGCCCAGTATGGATTGCACGTCATTGCACAAAGGTTAGAAGGGGTACCGTATCCCCGGATAACATGTATGGATAGCGTACACATTCAAAATATATGTCTATACAGCATGAGGCAGGCTCAGACGGTGTTAGGCCCAGTATGGATTGCACGTCATTGCACAAAGGTTAGAAAGGGTACCGTATCCCCGGATAACATGTATGGATAGCGTACACATTCAAAATATATGTCTATACAGCATGAGGCAGGCTCAGACGGTGTTAGGCCCAGTATGGATTGCACGTCATTGCACAAAGGTTAGAAAGGGTACCGTATCCCCGGATAACATGTATGGATAGCGTACACATTCAAAATATATGTCTATACAGCATGAGGCAGGCTCAGACGGTGTTAGGCCCAGTATGGATTGCACGTCATTGCGCAAAGGTTAGAAAGGGTACCGTATCCCCGGATAACATGTATGGATAGCGTACACATTCAAAATATATGTCTATACAGCATGAGGCAGGCTCAGACGGTGTTAGGCCCAGTATGGATTGCACGTCATTGCACAAAGGTTAGAAGGGGTACCGTATCCCCGGATAACATGTATGGATAGCGTACACATTCAAAATATATGTCTATACAGCATGAGGCAGGCTCAGACGGTGTTAGGCCCAGTATGGATTGCACGTCATTGCACAAAGGTTAGAAAGGGTACCGTATCCCCGGATAACATGTATGGATAGCGTACACATTCAAAATATATGTCTATACAGCATGAGGCAGGCTCAGACGGTGTTAGGCCCAGTATGGATTGCACGTCATTGCACAAAGGTTAGAAGGGGTACCGTATCCCCGGATAACATGTTTGGATAGCGTACACATTCAAAATATATGTCTATACAGCATGAGGCAGGCTCAGACGGTGTTAGGCCCAGTATGGATTGCACGTCATTGCACAAAGGTTAGAAAGGGTACCGTATCCCCGGATATCATGTATGGATAGCGTACACATTCAAAATATATGTCTATACAGCATGAGGCAGGCTCAGACGGTGTTAGGCCCAGTATGGATTGCACGTCATTGCACAAAGGTTAGAAGGGGTACCGTATCCCCGGATAACATGTATGGATAGCGTACACATTCAAAATATATGTCTATACAGCATGAGGCAGGCTCAGACGGTGTTAGGCCCAGTATGGATTGCACGTCATTGCACAAAGGTTAGAAAGGGTACCGTATCCCTGGATAACATGTATGGATAGCGTACACATTCAAAATATATGTCTCAGGAGGCAGGCTCAGACGGTGTCAGGCACAGTATGGATTTGACGGCCCAGATTACACAGCGGAGGAGCAGGGAGAGGTAAAGATTGCAAATGCTGGGGCCCTGCCCAAGCAAGGGGGGCCCACTCGTGGGCGTCGGTACTGGCACTGGGCCCCTCATAGTATAGCGGTGTGTCTGACGGTGGGTGTGCACCACCACCGTCAGAGACACTTGATTGCACTATGAGGGACCCTGTGCCAGTGCCCGCGCCCAAGAGTCGGCCTACCCACCTGTCCAGGGCAACGGCACTCGCACGGTGTCGTGCGGTAGGTGGTGACCCCGGCCATGGGGGGGAGGCAGCACAGTTATGGAGTTTTAGAAAGTGGCATATGTTGATGTTGGACATTCAGCTGATGCAAAAGGCGAAATAGGTGAAGTACCAGGAAGAGGTGGACCAAAGCAAGCCATTTTTCTGTCACCCTATGTGTCATCAGGGGAAGGTGGGACAAAATCCTTGGAAACCCATGCGTGGTTCATTTTAATGAAGGTTAGATCATCCACATTTTGGGTTGACAGACGGGTCCTTTTTTCTGTCAGGATTGATCCAGCTGCACTGAAGACTCTTTCCGATAGCACACTTGCAGCTGGGCAAGCGAGCTCCTGTAAGGCATATTGGGCCAATTCAGGCCAGGTGTCCAGTTTAGCGGCCCAATAGTCAAAGGGGAATGACCTGTGTGGGAGAACATCGATATGGGAGGAAAAGTAGTTTGTAACCATAGTTGACAACTGCTGTCTCCTGTCACTTTCCATCGATGCAGTATTACCAGTTGTGTGAGCGGTATTTGAAAAATCAGTCCACAACATTGTCATGAAACCCCTGTCTCCAACGCCACTTCTGCTGTGTGCACCACGAACACCTCTGCCAAGCTGCCCCCGGCCCGTACGGCTCTTGTGAGAACCATCACCGCTGCTGTGTGCTGGGAATGCCTCAAGCAACCGATTTACCAGAGTTGCTTGTTTATTAGCCAATATTAGGTCAAGGTTCTCCTGTGGCATGATGTTTTGTAATTTGCCTTTATAGCGTGGATCCAGGATGCTGGACAACCAGTAGTCGTCATCGTTCATCATTTTGGCAATGCGGGGGTCCCTTTTTAGGATCCGCAAGGCATAATCTGACATGTGGGCCAATGTTCCCGGTGTCAATGATGCACTGCGAGTGCTGGGTGGAGGAGCACTTTCTGGCAAATCCACATCCCTCCAGTCACGCATAAACCCTGTACCAGACCTTGCCACGCCAACATTTTCACTTGCCCCACGAGATGCATCCTCCTCCCCTAAGTAATCATCCCCATCATCCTCCTCCTCCTCTTCTTCCTCCACCTCGTCCAGGAGAGGTCCCTGAGCAGACAATGGCTGAATGTCATCAAGGATTCCCTCCTCCTCTTCCTCCTCATCAACATTGGCTGCAGACGCCTGCTCCTTAAGGTGCGTCAAAGTTTGCATGAGCAGACGCATAAGTGGGATGCTCATGCTTAGGATGGCGTCGTCTGCGCTTACCAGCCGTGTGCATTCCTCAAAACACTGAAGGACTTTACAAAGGTCTTTCAGCTTCGACCACTGCACGCCTGTCAACTCCATGTCTGCTCTCAAAGTGCCTGGCCGTGTATCCTCCCACAAATGCATTATGGCCTGCCTCTGCTCGCACAGCCGCTCCACCATGTGCAGGGTGGAGTTCCACCTTGTTGCAATGTCGATAATGAGGCGGTGGTTGGGAAGGTGGAGCAATCGCTGCAGCTTCTGCATACGAACGGAGTGTACAGGCGACCGGCGGATGTGCGTGCACAGTCTTCGCACCTTCTGGAGCAGGGCTGTTAACTCCGGATAATTTTTGAGGAAGCACTGCACCACCAGGTTCAAGGTGTGAGCCAAGCAAGGTATGTGGCTGAGTTTTGAAAGGGCTATGGCTGCCACAAAATTACGGCCGTTATCACTAACTACCTTGCCTGCCTCAAGATGTACACTGCCCAGCCATGACTCAGTTTGTCGCTTCAAGTACTCGGCCAGCACCTCGGCGGTGTGTCTGTCGCCCAAACACATCATCTGCAACACAGCCTGCTGACGCTTTCCACTAGCTGCTCGATAGGGGGACACATCGTGTGCAACAGTGGCAGCTGCAGATGGAGTGCTCGTACGACTGCGCTCTGTGGACGAGCTTTCGCTTCTGGAGGAGGAGGAGGAGGGTCGAACGCCTACAGCCAACTGTTTCCTATACCGTGGGCTAGGCAGCACTGTCCCACCACCGATGTCCCCTGTGGACCCTGCATCCACCACATTAACCCAGTGCGCAGTGATGGACACGTAACGGCCCTGGCCATGCCGACTGGACCATGCATCAGTTGTGAGGTGCACCTTTCCGCTCACTGACTGCTTGAGTGCATGGACAATGCGGTCTTTCACATGATGGTGGAGGGCTGGGATGGCTTTGCGAGAGAAGAAGTGGCGACTGCGTAGGTCATAGCGTGGTACTGCATAGGCCATGAGTTCGCGGAAAGCTGTGCTTTCCACCAACCGAAAGGGCATCATCTCAAACGAGATTAGTTTGGCAATGTGGGCGTTCAAACCCAGTGTACGCGGATGAGAGACTGAGTACTTTCTTGACCTACTCATAGTGTCTGGGAGGGTGAGCTGGACTTGAGAGCTGCATATGGTGGAAGTAGCGGTGGACAGGGCGGACTGAGAGGGGGTTGATGATGGTGATGGAGTTGGTGTTCTTTCTGATGGCCTAGAATCAGTTTTTCGTTGATATAACAGTGGGATTCCCTGACTGCTGTGGCCTTGCAACGACACCTCAACATTTGCTGCTGTGCTAACCGGTGGGCTTACAGTGGGGGAAACAATGTAGCGTTGCTGACTACCTTCGTTGTGATCAGTTGCACATGTGGCACTTGAGGTTTGGTGTTGTGTCCACGCTTGCAAGTGCATGCTGGTTAAATGTCTAAGCATGCAACTGGTATTCAAATTTTTCAGATTTTTCCCTCGGCTAAAGGTCTTTGCGCACTTCTTACAGATAACCTTGGCCTGATCATGAGTATTTTGTTCAAAAAAGTGCCACACTGCACTCTTCCTACTTTGGCAGACATTTTGCGGCCTAGCACGCTGTGATCTTTTGACCCTCTGGACAAGCTGTCCAGCAACTCTTTTGATGTTTGGAACCTGTCTTTGGAGTGCTCCGGGCCTGCCAAATAACAGCTGTTGCGATGTCGATGTCTGCTGTGGATGCTCCTCATCTGAGCTATTGGAAGCAGCACCCTCTTCCCCCAATGGATGCCAATCTGGGTCAACAACTGGGTCATCCATCACCTCCTCTTCTATGTCATGTGCACCTTCCTCTGTGTCACCGTGTATGGTGGTATAGTGTGCGGGAAGGGGCACCTGAGTCTCATCAGGGTCAAAATCTGGCTCTGTACACTGCGAGGACAATGTAGTGCTCTGAGTGAATGTACCAGCAGAATCATCCATCAGCGGCTGTGCATCAGTGCACTCCATGTCAGATTCATCTTGGCCTGGGTAATTCACCATTTCACTTGATAATCCAGGCATGGTATGTGAAAACAGCTCCATGGAGTAATCAGTAGTATGGCCTGCGTCATCCTTCAATCTTGGTTGGGGTGAAGGACACAAGGAAAGGTGTGGTTCATGAACATGAGCCTCCAATGACGACTCAGTGCTTTTACTTTTTACAACTGAAGAAGAGGAGGCGATAGAGCTGGAGGCTGAGTCAGCAATGTAAGACAAAACTTTTTCCTGATGCTCTGCCTTTAAAAGCGGTTTGCCAACTCCTAGAAAACTAAGCGTTCGAGGCCTTATGTAGCCAGACGATGACGCAGGGTCAGCACCTCCTGCATTCGGTCCTATTTTGCTCTTGCCACTACCATCAGATCCACCACCAACACCATCATTACCAGCTGCCAACCCCCGCCCAATTCCACGGCCTCTTCCACCAGCCTTCCTCATTTTTGGTAGAAATGTAGACAAAATCCAACAAACTATATAGTAATGTAAAACAAGGTACAAGGTGTCTATAGGACAGGGGAGTTTTAGAATTTCTGCACACACTTGTGGACAGTGGACACTTGTGGATTGTGTGAGGTCCACTGATATCTGAGCGCTATGTGACACGCTCGATGGCACAGC
Source organism: Dendrobates tinctorius (assembly GCF_039654945.1). Taxonomy (NCBI): domain Eukaryota; kingdom Metazoa; phylum Chordata; class Amphibia; order Anura; family Dendrobatidae; genus Dendrobates; species Dendrobates tinctorius. The sequence continues at coordinate 37,374,887 of NW_027361829.1, forward strand.
TGCCTGTGACCAAAGTGACGAGAGGATAATGGAGATTTTGAATCTCTGCATACACTTTTGGACACTGGACACTTGTGGATGGTGTGAGGCCCACTGATATCTGAGCGCTATGTGACACACTCGATGGCACAGCTGCCTGTGACCAAAGTGACGAGAGGATAATGGAGATTTTGAATCTCTGCGTACACTTTTGGACACTGGACACTTGTGGATGGTGTGAGGCCCACTGATATCTGAGCGCTATGTGACACGCTCGATGGCACAGCTGCCTGTGACCAAAGTGACGAGAGGATAATGGAGATTTTGAATCTCTGCGTACACTTTTGGACACTGGACACTTGTGGATTGTGTGAGGCCCACTGATATCTGAGCGCTATGTGACACGCTCGATGGCACAGCTGCCTGTGACCAAAGTGACGAGAGGATAATGGAGATTTTGAATCTCTGCGTACACTTTTGGACACTGGACACTTGTGGATGGTGTGAGGCCCACTGATATCTGAGCGCTATGTGACACGCTCGATGGCACAGCTGCCTGTGACCAAAGTGACGAGAGGATAATGGAGATTTTGAATCTCTGCGTACACTTTTGGACACTGGACACTTGTGGATGGTGTGAGGCCCACTGATATCTGAGCGCTATGTGACACACTCGATGGCACAGCTGCCTGTGACCAAAGTGACGAGAGGATAATGGAGATTTTGAATCTCTGCGTACACTTTTGGACACTGGACACTTGTGGATTGTGTGAGGCCCACTGATATCTGAGCGCTATGTGACACGCTCGATGGCACAGCTGCCTGTGACCAAAGTTATGGAGATTTTGAATCTCTGCGTACACTTTTGGACACTGGACACTTGTGGATGGTGTGAGGCCCACTGATATCTGAGCGCTATGTGACACGCTCGATGGCACAGCTGCCTGTGACCAAAGTGACGAGAGGATAATGGAGATTTTGAATCTCTGCGTACACTTTTGGACACTGGACACTTGTGGATTGTGTGAGGCCCACTGATATCTGAGCGCTATGTGACACGCTCGATGGCACAGCTGCCTGTGACCAAAGTGACGAGAGGATAATGGAGATTTTGAATCTCTGCGTACACTTTTGGACACTGGACACTTGTGGATTGTGTGAGGCCCACTGATATCTGAGCGCTATGTGACACGCTCGATGGCACAGCTGCCTGTGACCAAAGTGACTAGAGGATAATGGAGATTTTGAATCTCTGCGTACACTTTTGGACACTGGACACTTGTGGATGGTGTGAGGCCCACTGATATCTGAGCGCTATGTGACACGCTCGATGGCACAGCTGCCTGTGACGAAAGTGACGAGAGGATAATGGAGATTTTGAATCTCTGCGTACACTTTTGGACACTGGACACTTGTGGATGGTGTGAGGCCCACTGATATCTGAGCGCTATGTGACACGCTCGATGGCACAGCTGCCTGTGACCAAAGTGACGAGAGGATAATGGAGATTTTGAATCTCTGCGTACACTTTTGGACACTGGACACTTGTGGATGGTGTGAGGCCCACTGATATCTGAGCGCTATGTGACACGCTCGATGGCACAGCTGCCTGTGACCAAAGTGACGAGAGGATAATGGAGATTTTGAATCTCTGCGTACACTTTTGGACACTGGACACTTGTGGATGGTGTGAGGCCCACTGATATCTGAGCGCTATGTGACACGCTCGATGGCACAGCTGCCTGTGACCAAAGTGACGAGAGGATAAGGGAGATTGCATTGCTTTTAAAAAAGCAGTTTGCGGAGCAGTGGGTAAACAGCAATGCCAGCGTGTCAGGAAGCCTTAAAAGGCAGCCCAAAACCAACACCACTGATACACCACAATATAGCCTCCCCTTGCACTGCACACACAGTGACTTGTGCAGGCCAAATCGCTAGGAGCAGAAGCAGTTTTTTTGTCTTCTTCCCTGCCTAACGCTCTCCCTACAGAATCAGCAGCAACCTCTCCCTATACTAAGATCGGCAGAAGTAAGATGGCGGTCGGCGTGCACGCCCTTTTATACCCCCTGTGACGCCCACCAAAGCAAGCCAATCACTTGCATGCCCTTCTGAAAGATGGTGGTGACCCGTGCCTATGTCATCACATTGCCCACAGTGTCCGTGGATCCTGATTGGCTGAAAAAGAGCGCAAAACAAACTTTTGAAACGCGACTTTGGCACGTAAGTCGCCGACCTCGTGGCCGACCTTATCCTAGGGTCGGGTTTCGTTTCATGAAACCCGACTTTGCCAAAAGTCGGCGACATTTGAATTTTTTCGACCCGTTTCGCTCAACTCTACAGAGAACGTGGTGCTGTGGGTGGAATGTCACTGGGTCTCTGGACAACAGTGCCAGAGGTTCTTCCATGGCAATCCTGTGAGGAAGCCGAACCAGCTGTGTGTGAACTGGAGGAAGAGGCTACATCACGAGTTGAAGAGGTGGTAGGTGGTGCTGTAGGTTGGCCTACGTCTTCAGTGTGTCTTTGTAACTCTACCACGTGCTTGAGCCGCACATGTTTCCACATATTTGTGGTATCGAGGTTACTGGCACTTTTCCCTCTTTTGACTTTCTGAGGACACAGCTTGCATTTGACAAAGCAAATGTCATCTGCAACTGTGTCAAAAAAGGACCACGCACTGCAAGTCCTGGGAGCGCCCGTTTTGGCTTTTGGAAGAGAAATGCTCCGAACGGGTGCCGAAGTGGAGGCTACAGGCAACCAAGTCTGCCCCCTCCCTCTCCCTCTTGTTTTGGCCGTTCGGGGAATCTCTTCCTCAGAGCTGCTCCCACCACCTTCCTGTTTCTCACGCCATGATGGGTCAAGGACCTCATCATCTACACTCCCCTCTTCAAACACCTGCTTCTCCTGGGTAGTCTCGGCAGCACCGTACGCACCAGAAAGTGGCACCTGAGTCTCATCATCTGATGCGTACTGAGGTGTGCTGACCATGGGCTCTGGCCCACCCGCCTCTTCAGATTCATCACTGCATACTCCCTCTTCTTCACATTGTAGAATGCTGCTTGGCTGGCCCCCTCTTTCCAAGCCAACAGATTCAGAGAACAGAAGTAGAGAATGAGATGGCTTCTGTACAGGGCTCTCTGACTGCCTGGGCAATTTGGCAGGTGGTGAAGAGACAGATGGTTGCTCTTCAGTGCTCTGGCCCTGAGAGGATGTGGAAGTCATTGAAGTCGATGCATTAGCTGCCATCCTTCCGACAACGGCTTCAATTTGTTCGTCCTGCAGCAGTGGGGTACGGCGCGGTCCTACAAAGCTGCGCATAAAGGACTGTTGCCTGGTAAAACTGGGGGATGCTGAGTCACTGGTGCCACAGCAGGCACAGAATCCCCACATCCTCTCCCTGCTGAATCCCCATGTCCTCTCCCTGCTGCAACTCCACGCCCACGACCACATGCCTTACTCCCTGCCTTCTTCATCTTGGTAGACTGATAAAGATAGGCAGAAAAGTACAAAGGGGGGGCTTCGTGTGCTTATTCCTGAGCAGCTGCTAACAAGAATAAGAAACACTAATTTTATAAAGTGTGTGGACTACACTTTAATATGAGCTAATGTGGCCTACACAAGTGTCAAGTGGAGTGTTTGGTGAACTTTATTTACGTGGTTTTTTCAAAAAAAACAAAAAGGATGTGACCAAATATGTGAAAGTGATAGTATCACAAACTTTTTGGAGCTATTACAATGCAGGAAGGTAACCTACAATGCAATAGATGAGGCTCCAAAAAATAGGCTAATAGTAATCTGGCTGCAGCTGCAGGGCATAAGCCAGAAAAAAGGCTTCTCTATCTACTCCTATATAGCGTTTGCAACCAACCAAAGTAGATGTATACGGATGGAAGCACACTAATAGGAGCAAAAAATCAGGAAAAATGAGCAGCAATAAAAGAAAAACATGTATGAGGCAGTGACTCACGCTGAGCGGCTTACAACCAGAGGTGGCTGCAGGACACACTACAGCATGAGGTGCATTCACACAGACCTTGCAGACAGCTGTGAACAGCGCTGCAAGGCAAAAGAAAGCTACACTGATTGATAATGTAGCCTGGGTAAAGCACAATATTATTTGGAAAATCGCTATCTCTAACTGTCCCTCAGAGTTTTGAACAGCAGCCTGTCCCTAACTGAATTCACAGCAGAGTGAACCCTAAATGGCGGCGGTGGCAGCTTTTATAGTGCATCATGACATCATTTCAGCAGCCAATCACAGCCATGCCATTAGTTAACATGCCTACATGCCTGACAGGATGAGCCTACACTTCTGAGGATTCCTCATTGGCTGAATCAAATCAAACTGGCTGATAGCATTATGGGAACTTCCGATTCCGGTATTCGATATGCTAAAAGTATCGGAACTCAGTATCGTAATTCCGATACCGCGAATATCGGCCGATACCCAATATTTGCGGTATCGGAATGCTCAACACTAGTGGCCACCAAAAACATCCAGTGGAAGTGTGATGTGGGGGTCTGGAATTCTCTGGTGATCGGGCCGTATCTGGTGTCGGCTATCCAGAGCCCGGATACTTACCAGCTGGAGTTACCCACATTCTTGCCCATACACCTCTCATTCCCCAGATCGGCACTTTGGAGAAGGGTGGTGCCTCCGGAACATACATTGCCAATACCAGCGGTGCTCGTTTGTCATAAACCTGAGGTGCAGGTAGTTGCTGGGTTGAACTCTGGACCTGGGCATCCCCGCTGTAGGTGGTTCCCTGATGAGGAGCGGTCCTGAGGGTCCAGAGGCCCCTCACTGAGGGAGGGTACTGTCATGATCCAGGCTGGATTATGGCAGATTTTGCACTAGTAACCTTTTTTTTTCCTTAAGCTGTGTGCTTAAAGATAGTTTTGCCCCCGATGGCCATTAGGGTCGTTGCACTGTGGTGGTATCAGTTCTAGTTTTGCCCCCGGTGGCCGTTAGGGTCATTGCACTCTGGTTGCTTTAGTTTAGTGCACGTGATTATGAAGCAGGTGTGATTGCTGGCTCTTACCTATAAAAGAGTTTCAGGTGGTTGCAATCACTGTTGGTGATAGTGGTCATTTCCAACCATCCTTGGTGGAGGAAGGAGCTTGAGGGAGTTCCTTGCAGCTCAGGCAGAGCTATGGTGTAGTAGCTTCAGGTGGAAGCTGAATTCTGGTGGTGGACTCTGTTGCTGGGAGCAAGAGCAACAGAGCAAAGCTAAGTGGTGTTACCACTGTTTTGTAACTTTCCTTTTGTGTGTTTCAGTGCAGTGGTGGGATTAGTTTCTGCACCGTCCATTTCACTAGAAAGGGCTAGGTGCAGGGCGAGCTAGGGTTTTTAGGTTCCTGATCGGTGCACGGTGCGGACCCGGCCTAGGGATCATTAGGAGGGTAGAGACACTGACTCAGGGGAACTGTCATGATCCAGTGTTGGATCTGGCGGTATTAAAAGCACAAAGTGAACTTTTTTTACTTTGGTTGAGTCCAAAGGTGTTTTGACTGTCCCCGGTGGTGGTTAGCGGTATCGCACCTTAGGTTTAGGTTAGGTTGCACTTAATTGGGAATCAGGTGTGACTCCCTATAAAGGTGTGCTCAGGGTGTTCACTCACTGCTGGTGATATTTCTTGCTGAGTTGTTGGAGAGCCTGGTGGAAGGATGGAGCGGGATAGGAGTCCTGCGCAGTCAGCCAGAGAGAATGAGTGCCAGCTAATGGTGTCTGCAGGAAGGACTGGCATGGCTTGGTGGAGTCGCAGTTTATGGTGTCGGCGGGAAGTGCGGGCATGGCTTAGAGGAGTGGCGACTAGGAAGAGAGTTGCACTCAGCATGCTCTACTTGGTTGCTGAGAACTGGACTTGAGCATGCTTGGATTCTTGGCAGAGGCTGGACTCATCTTGGCACTCTGTGTACTGGACTGCTGCAAGTGGTGATGGACTCTGCTCCCAGGCTGCACGATGGTGATGGATCCAGTTATGTGATGGATCAGGGTGGAGGAGAAGATGCACACAGGTGGTGGGCTCTGTTGCTAGGAGCGCACGCAACAGAGCAAAGATAAGTGGTGTTTCCCCTGTATTGTCTCTTTCCTCATGTGTGTTGTTAGTGCAGTGGTGGGATTAGTCTCCGCACCGACCCATTCCCTAGTGAGGGTTTAGGCTCAGGGCGAGCAAGGGCGTTAAGGTACGCGTGCGGCGACAGGTGCGGAGCCTGTTTAGGGAATGTGAGGAGTGTAGGGACACTGGCTCAGGGGAGTGCAGGAGGTCTCCATTTCCCCATTCCCTATCGCAGGGCCCACCATTGTTAAAGTTTCCCAGGTTCCCCCCTTTATTATTTAAATTCGCCGTACTGGAGGCGGTGTTTCCAGAAATGCATATGTTAACGTGTAATACCTAAATTCGCCAGGTGGAGGCGGCTTATCCACCTGCACGTACTATTATTTAAATTCGCCCCACTGGAGGCGGTGTATCCAGGGTCACGTGTGTTATGGGTTCGCCTTGCGGCATCATCTGCGACCCGACACACGTGATCATGACAGGAGTGCAGGAGGTCTCCACGTCCCCCGTTCCCTATCGCTGGGCCCTCCATTGTATCGGTTTCCCTGGTGTTTCCCTTTATTATTTAAATTCGCCCTACTGGAGGCGGTGTATCCAGGGTCACGCGTGTTATAGAAATTTGTCCTGCTGGAGGCGGTGTGTCCAGTCACACGTGACCATCACAGGAGCATTACAAATGGGGCCCATTATATATGGAGCATTATTGGAGCCCATGATACACTGGAGCATCATCCATGAGGCCCATCATGTACTGGAGCATTGTAAATGGGGCAAATCACACACTGGAGCAGCATCTAAGGGGCACATTATACACTGGAGCATTACAAATGGGGCCCATTATATATGGAGCATTATTGGAGCCCATCATACACTGGAGCATTATCCATGAATCCATGAGGCCCATCATGTACTGAAGCAATGTAAATGGGGCAGATCAGACACTGGAGCAGCATCAAAGGGGCACATTATACACTGGAGCATTACAAATGGGGCCCATTATATATGGAGCATTATGTGGAGCTCATCAGATACTGTATGGAACATTATATGTGACTAATTATTTGGTATGGAGAAATTTATGGGGCTCATTATTCTGTATGGCGCACAATGTGGTGGCCATAACACTGTATGGAGTAATAGACTGTCCTGTTTTTGAGCTATTGTACATTTTAAAATAGATCACTCATGTCATGTAAGCAGTGAAGTATGTGTTATTGTACTACTTTATACCTATATTTCTGTGGCGTATCGGAGCATCATGAGTTGTGGTATGTGTTAAAGGGGTGCACTGACACTCTTTGGCCCAGGGCAAACGAAAACCTGGAGCCAGCCCAACCCCCCCACAACTTTAGCCAAATAACACCCAGTTTTCAATGCGTAACTATTATTAGGAAGTAAATTAAGGTTGACAAGCTTCAGTTATAAGAACTGATGTTTTTAGCATTGAAATGGGCACTGTAGGTGTGTTTACTGTCTTCCACTCCCTGCCGACTTTGCTTCCCCATTGACTTGCTTTGGGTTTCGTGTTTCAGTCGGCCTCTGACTTTTCCCTATAGTCGGCCGATTTCGTTCGACCCAACTTTTGCAAAAGTCAGGTTTCATGAAACCCGACTCGACCCGAAAAAAGGCAAAGTCGCTCATCTCTAGTTATCTGCGATGGTAGTGTCGACCCATTTATCACCCGAATGGTCACTGGCTTGGCGAGCACAACTAGCGGAATTGCATGCCGTCGGGTGAAGGTAGAAGACATGAAGTTGCCCTCCGTCCTGGAATCCACACAAAGCTCTACCATATGGGTGGATGGGCCAATGTTAATTGTCCCTTTAAATGTCTGTTTAGAAGAAGGCGCCACTGTGTCTAGTGAACCAGCTTCTAAGAACACTAAACATGGACGTTCTTCCAAACGTCGAGAACATCTGGAGGGGAGATGTCCTGACTGCCAGCAGATGTAACACACCATGCGTGCGCGAGCGGTCCAGGACTTAGAACCGGCTCGCAACACCTCCATGGCCTCATGTGATTCAGATGTCTGGCCAGGAGATTCCAGAGGTTCAGCGAAGTTGGGAACCAGCCGAAACCTCTGCTTATACTGGGCTCGCTCCAACCCTTGCTCGTTAAAACGAAGGTCGATGTGATTGGAAACTGCTATAAGCTCCTCCAGTGTGGCGGAATTTCCCTGGTGGCCAGGGCATCCTTCACATGATCAGCCAGTCCCCTCTATAAAAAACAGAATGAGGACAGCTTCAATACATAATGATTTAGAGATGATCTGCTAAGCGGAGTGGACCAAAATTCCTCCTGACATGTGCGCAAACCTCATCATCAACTAAAAAAATTCTGTGCTTGCCAGCAACAGTTTTGTCACCAAGTATTAAGTCTTGTTTGTCAGAGGCATCAAACACTTTTTTTCTCACTGCAAAATGCAAATACATTTATTTAATTTATACAATGTGATTTTCTTAATTTTATTTTTGATATTCTATCTCTCAATGTAAAAATTAAACTACCCTTAAAATTATAGACTATTCATGTCTTTTTCAGTGGGCAAGCTTAGTGGGCAAGCTTACCAAATCAGCATGGGATCAAATAATTATCTACTTCAATTTATATATGCATATATATATACATAAATATATATATATATATTGTTGGTATCCCTCATTTAATGACAGAAAAACCCACAATGGTGACAGAAATAACTTGAATCTGACAAAAGTAATAATAATAAAAAAATCTATGAAAATGAACAAATGAAAGTCAGACACTGCTTTTCAACCATGCTTCCACAGATTTTTTTTTAAAAAAAACAACTCATGAAATAGGCTTGGACAGAAATGATGGTATCCTTAACTTAATAAGTTATTGCACAACCTTTTGAGCTAATTACTGCAATCCAACAATTCCTGTAACTCTCAATGAGACCTCTGCACCTCTCGACAGGTATTTTGGCCCACTTCTCAAGGGCAAACTGCTCCAGTTGTCTTGTGTTTGAAGCTTGCCTTTTGCAGAAAACATGTTTTAGTTCTTTCCAAAGATGCTCAATAAGATTTAGGTCAGGGCTCATAGAGCACCACTTCAGAATAGTCCAAAGTTTTCCTCTTAGCCATTCTTGGGTGTTTTTAACTGTTTGCTTTGGCCACTATCCTGGTGCAAGACCCATGACCTGTGACTGAGACCATACTTTCTGACACTGGGCAGCACATTTCTCTTTAGAATCCCTTGAAAGACACCCTGTGTCAGATGCAGCAAAGCAGCCCCAGAACATAACAGAGTCTCCTCCATGTTTCACAGTAGGGACAGTATTATTTTCTTGATATGCTTCATTTTTCCATCTGTGAACATAAAGCTGATGTGCCTTGCCAAAAAGTTCCATTTTTGTCTCACCTGTCCGTAGGACATTCTCCCAGAAGCTTTTTGGCTTGTCAACATGTAGTTTGGCAAATTCCAGTCTGGCTTTTTTATTATTTTTTTTCAACAATGGTGTCCTCCTTGGTCATCTCCCATGAAGTCTACTTTGGCTCATACAATGACAGATGGTGCAATCTGATACTGATGTTCCTTGAGCTTGAAATTCACCTTGAATCTGTTTAGAAGTTTTCTGGGCTCTTTTGTTACCATTTGTATTATCCGTCTCTTTGATTTGTCATCAATTTTCCTCCTGCGGTCACATCCAGTGAGGTTGGCTCCAGTCTCATGGAGCTTAAATATCTGAATAATATGTGCAACTGTAGTCACAGGATCATCAAGCTGTTTGGAGATAGTCTTATAACTTTTACCTTTAACACGTTTGACTATAAATTTTCTTTCTTATCCCTTGAGACTACTCTTTCCTTTGCTTCCTCTGGTCCATGTTGCGTGTGATACACACCATGTCACCAAACAGCACAGTGAGTATCTGTATCCCTCTATACAGGCCCACTAACTGATTCCAAGATTGTAGACACCTGTGATGCTAATTAGTGGACACATCTTGATTTAACATGTCCCTTTTGTCACATTATTTTTAGGGGTATCATTTCCGTCTAGCTCTATTTCACGAGTTTTATTTATTTTAAAATACCATGGAAGCATGGTTGAAAACACTGTGATACCAAGGTTTTGTTCCTCGGACAATTTGAGTGTTTCTGATAGATTTTTCATGCTGATTTCAGAAATGACTTCAAATTTTTTCCTATCATTTAAGGTTTTTGAATAATTATACGAAACATTATAATATTCTAATATATTATAATATATTTCTGTGTTTTTTATGCATATTTCTCCTTTTCTTTTTTTGTATATATATATATGTATACTAGCTCAAGAGCCCAGCGCTGCCCGGGCATAGTAACTAACTGTGGTTAGTTATAACAAATTATAATTATCCTCCATCCCACAGTCCCGTGCCCATATACCCATCATACATATCCACCATCCCATAGGCCCGTGCCCATATACCCATCATACATATCTGCCATCCCATAGTCGAGTGCCCATATACCCATCACACATCCTCCATCCCATGGTCCCATGCCCATATACCCATCACACATCCTCCATCCCATAGTCCCGTGCCCATATACCCGTCATACATATCCTCCATCCTATAGTCCAGTGCTGCCTGGGCATAGTAACTAACTGTGGCTAGTTATAACAAATTATAATTGTCCTCCATCCCATAGTCCCGTGCCCATATACCCATCATACATATCCACGATCCCATAGGCCCGTGCTCATATACCCATAATACATATCCTCCATCCCATAGTCTCATGCCCATATACCCATCATACATATTCTCCATCCCATAGTCCCATGCCCATATACCCATCATACATATTCGCCATCCCATAGTCGAGTGCCCATATACCCATCACACATCCATCATCTCATAGTCCCATGCCCATATACCCATCATACAAATCCTCCATCCCATAGTCCCGTGCCCATATACCCATCATACATATCCGCCATCCCATAGTCTTGTGCCCATATACCCATCATACATATCCTCCATTCCATAGTCCAGTGCCCATACACCCATCACACATCCTCCATCCCATAGTCCCGTGCCCATATACCCGTCATACATATCCTTCATCCCATAGTCCAGTGCCTATGTACCCATCAAACATCCTCCATCCCATAGTCAACCTTTATGACATCATAATGAGCGGCTGGGCTTGCAACCTATGATGACATCAGCGTCGCCATGGCAACCATTATGACATCATAATGAGGGGCGGGGCTTGATACACTTTTTCCCCATTATGTAGATAGGTGCAAAATTGTTTGGTGAATTGGAATACGCGGGGTTAAAATTTCACCTCACAACATAGCTTAGGACACTCTCGGGGTCCAGACGTGTGACTGTGCCAAATTTTGTGGCTGTAGCTGCGACGGTGCGGATGCCAATACCGGACATACACACACATATACACACACGCATACAAACATACACACACTTGAGCTGTATATATTAGATGGGTATATGGGCATGGAACTATAGGATGGAGGAAATGTATGATGGGTATATGGGCATGGGACTATGAGATGAAGGATGTGTGATGGGCATATGGGCACTCGACTATGGGATGGCGAATATGTATGATGGGTATATGGGCATGGGACTATGGGATGGAGAATATGTATGATGGGTATATGGGCATGGGACTATGGGATGGAGGATGTGTGATCGGTATATGGGCACTCGACTGTGGGATGGAGGATATGTATGATGGGTATATGGGCACGGGCCTATAGGATGGTGGATATGTATGATGGGTATATGGGCACGGGACTATGGGATGGAGGATAATTATAATTTTTTATAACCAATCACAGTTAGTTACTATGCCCGGGTAGCGCCGGGCTCTTCAGCTAGTATATATATGTATATATATATATATATATATATTCATTGTTTCTCTTTTTTGTTTTTTACTATTGTAAAATGACTATAGCATTTAATTGTCCAGCCAATCATGTTATTGGCCACCATATTAATGTGCTGTTCAGTGTGCACACAGCCAGATCTTGATAAAGACCTTACGTCGAAACACATAGATCTGTGTTTCCATGCAGTGTTGCCAGACATTATGTGCCTGAGAATATTTTAATGCCATTTTGACAATAAATATTTGTTTTTAACCGTCACCCAACATCGCTGGATCCTTCCAATTTTTGTACTGATATTATAATATCCTGGTATAATTCTAAAAACTAATATATGAACTTTTTCTGAATCAGTATATTCTGAACTTTCCACTGAAATAACATAAATCGCTGATCTACACATATGCAAGCACTTATTATCTGAATTCTGCACAGGCACAGTGAATCATTTGGCTGACCATGTATGGAGCATACCACATCTCCTGGTCAGGCGAGGAATCAAAAGACAATACTGACATACTTAGAACATGGCTGAATGGATCACGACCTTCAATGCCGTTCGCTGTCCCAATGATATGGAGAGAGCAGAGAGATCATGTAACAGATTGGTACTTCTGCCTTACATATATAACAGGATATTCAGCAAAAAGCAAGAAATCATTAGAATATCCTAATCTTCCTTCAGCCATAAGACCAGTACCACACGATAAAAGTCTTCGCGTTCTAAAGCCGCCCAAAGTATGGACAATGGAGGACAATGAAGATGAACTAACAATGTAAGTGGAAAATGAAACTGCTCCAGACCCAGACTTTGAGCCTTCTACATCTAATCCACATCTGTTCAGTCAAGCTGATCTGAGTGACTTGGACACAGAATTGAAATTGTCAAAGCGGTAAGAAGAATTATTGGGATCAAGGCTGCAAGAGCGGAATCTCTTATTACTAGGAGCAAGAGTTTCTGTTTTTCACAGTTGTCAAGAACACCATAATCAATTTTTCAACCATGTCGACAGTCTAACCTTTTGCAATGGCGTCTTGAGGTTGTTTGGTGCTCTTGGATGCGAACATGACCCGAAGGAATGGTGACAGTTCATTGACTCATCAGTTTTATGTCTGAAGGCTGTTTTATTACACAACGGAAATATTTATGCTTCTATACCTATTGGACATGCTGTACACATGAAAGAAATGTATGAGAATATGGAGTTACTGTTGATGCACATTAATTACAGAAATTATAACTTGAACATATGTGGTGACCTAAAAGTTGTTGCACTTCTTGGACTGCAGCTTGGATATACCAAGTATTGTTGTTTTATTTGTGAGTGGGACAGTCGAGCACAAGAAATGGACTATTTCAGAAAGGACTGGCCACTCCACGAAAACTTGGATGCTGGACAGAAGAATGTTAAACATAATCCTCTCGTTGATCCAGCAAAGATATTTCTCCATCCTTTGCATATTAAACTTGGGCTTATGAAGAATTTTGTCAAAGCAATGAACAAAGAATCAGAAGCCTTTTCTTACTTACGACAGAAATTTCCAAGAATAAGTGATGCAAAGATTAAAAAAGGTATTTTATTGGCCCGCAGATCAGAGATATAGTGAATGACAGTAGCTTTGTTGGTCTTTTGCAAAGTGCTGAACAAGTGACATGGAGAGCCTTTAAAGATGTCACCTTCAACTTTCTTGGCAACAGCAGGGAACCGAACTTTGAACAACTCGTGGACAACATACTCACAGCATATAATTTGATGAAATGCAATATGTCACAAAAAATGCATTTTCTATATTCTCATTTGGACTTTTTTTCCAGCCAATCTTGGTGCCATTAGCGATGAACACGGTGAAAGATTTCACCAAGACATTGCATTGATGGAAAAAAGGTACCAGGGAAAGTGGAGTACATTAATGCTGGCTGACTATTGTGGAATCTTATTCGAGAAGCATCTGATACGGATTATAAACGAGTCGCCTGCAAAACACTTTTGAACAATTGCTTTTGCTACTGATATCGATGCACATGTACTGTACAGTGCTGTGCAAATTAATTGGGACAAAGCATTGTTTTAAGTAAAATGGTAAGTTGGTGACAGTGATTCAAACCAGTTTTAACTGCTTTGAACAGGTGTGAGTGCCTGTTCAAAGCAATTAAAACTGGTTTTAATCACTGACTGGTAACCAACTTATGATTTTACTTAAAAAAAGCTTTGTCCCAATTAATTTGCACAGCACTGTATGTAGTGTCTCGGACATCATAATGTAGACTATAAACTGTTGTTTCTTAACCCCTTACTGCCAGCTGATGGAATAGTACGTCAGCTGGCAGTATCCCCCGCTTTGAGGTGGGTCCCGGCGGTGAGCCCACCTCAAAGCCACGACATTTCAGCTGTTTTTAACAGCTGACATGTGCCTACAAGAGGCGAGAGCAGAATCGCGATCCGCCCGTACCTATTAAAGCAGTTAAATGCCACTGTCAAACTCTGACAGCTGGCATTTAAATGCACTTCCGGACGCTGGTCCGGAAATATGTGCAGCGACGACCCCGTCACGTGATTGGGGGTCATCGCTATGTTGCCATCACAACCAGAGGTCTCCTCTAAAACTCTATGGTTGTTGATGGCAAATTACTATGAGCACCACCCTGTGGTCGGCGCTCAAAGCAAGCCTGTAATTCTGCTGTATAGAGGTGATCTGAGCATCACCTCTATGTAGCAGAGGCGATCGCGCTATGGCAGCTTCTAGCCTCCTATAGAGGTTATTGAAGCATGCCAAAAGTAAAAAAAAAGTGTTTTAAAAATATTTAAAAAATTTAAATAACATAAAAGTTCAAATCACCCCCCTTTTCGCCCGATTCAAAATAGAACAATAAAAAATCAAACCTACACATATTTGGTATCGCCATGTTCAAAATCACCCGATCTAACAATAAAAAAAAGAATTAACTTGATCGCTAAACGGCATAGCAATAGAAAAAATCAAAATGCCAGAATTATGTTTTTTTGGTCACCGTGACATTGAATTAAAATGCAATAACATGCAAACAAGAGAACATATCTGCACAAAAGTGGTATTGTTAAAAACGCCAACTCGGCATGCAAAAAACCCGAGATCACGAAAAATGGTGACTATACGGGTCTCGGAAAATTGCGCAATTTTTTTTTAGTAAATTCTTAAATTTTTTTTCACTACTTAGATAAAAGAGAACCTAGAGATGTTTGGTGTCTATGAACTTGTAATGACCTGGAGAATCAGAATGACAGGTCAGTTTTAGCATTTAGTGAACCTAGGAAAAAAGCCAAGCAAAAAACAAGTGTGGGATGGCACTGTTCTGCAATTTCACCGCACTTGGAATTTTTTTCCCTTTTTCGAGTACAAGACATGGTAAAACCAATGGTGTTATTCAAAAGTACAACTAGTCCTGCAAAAAATAAGCCCTCACATGGCCATAATGACAGAAAAATAAAAAAGTTACTGCTCTGGAAAGAAGGATAGCGAAAAACGAAAACGTAAATTCAAAAAAGTTCTGGTCATGAAGGGGTTAAAAACCTTAAGTGATACAGAGTGTTGGAGCACATGTTCGTGCTCAGCATATCAAAATCTATAAGATACAATCAAATTTTCTCAGGGGACAAGAACTTCCCTGAAATTTGTTGCGCAGTGAAAGCAATGTCTGACTTTCATTTGTTAATTTTCACAGATTTTTTATTTATTATTACTTTTGTCAGATTCAAGTTATTTCTGTCACCAATGTGGGTTTTTCTGTCATTAAATGATGGGTACCAACAATTTTGACCATGTGTGTGTATGTATATATACACTCACTGGCCACTTTATTAGGTACACCATGCTAGTAACGGGTTGGACCCCCTTTTGCCTTCAGAACAGCCTCAATTCTTCGTGGCAGAGATTCAACAAGGTGCTGGAAGCATTCCTCAGAGATTTTGGACCATATTGACATGATGGCATCATACAGTTGGCGCAGATTTGTCGGCTGCACATCCCTGATGCGAATCTCCCGTTCCACCACATCCCAAAGATGCTCTATTGGATTGAGATCTGGTGACTGAGGAGGCCATTTGAGTACAGTGAACTCATTGTCATGTTCAAGAAACCAATCTGAGATGATTCGAGCTTTATGACATGGCGCATTATCCTGCTGAAAGTAGCCATCAGATGTTGGGTACATTGTGGTCATAAAGGGATGGACATGGTCAGCAACAATACTCAGGTAGGCTGTGGCGTTGCAACGATGCTCAATTGGTACCAAGGGGCCCAAAGAGTGCCAAGAAAAAATTCCCCACACCATGACACCACCACCACCAGCCTGAACCGTTGATACAAGGCAGGATGGATCCATGCTTTCATGTTGTTTACGCCAAATTCTGACCCTACCATCCGAATGTCGCAGCAGAAATCGAGACTCATCAGACCAGGCAACGTTTTTCCAATCTTCTACTGTCCAATTTCGATGAGCTTGTGCAAATTGTAGCCTCAGTTTCCTGTTCTTAGCTGAGAGGAGTGGTACCCGGTGTGGTCTTCTGCTGCTGTAGCCCATCTGCCTCAAAGTTCGACGCACTGTGCGTTCAGAGATGCTCTTCTGCCTACCTTGGTTGTAACGGGTGGCAATTTGAGTCACTGTTGCCTTTCTATCAGCTCGAACCAGTCTGCCCATTCTCCTCTGACCTCTGGCATCAACAAGGCATTTCCGGCCACAGAACTGCCGCTCACTGGATTTTTTTTCTTTTTCGGACCATTCTCTGTAAACCCTAGAGATGGTTGTGCGTGAAAATCCCAGTAGATCAGCAGTTTCTGAAATACTCAGACCAGCCCTTCTGGCACCAACAATCATGCCACGCTCAAAGGCACTCAAATCACCTTTCTTCCCCATACTGATGCTCGGTTTGAACTGCAGGAGATTGTCTTGACCATGTCTACATGCCTAAATGCACTGAGTTGCCGCCATGTGATTGGCTGATTAGAAATTAAGTCTTAACACACAGTTGGACAGGTGTACCTAATAAAGTGGCCAGTGAGTGTATATATATATGCTGTATCTATCTTGCGTTGGCTAGGGACCTATATTTGAAGAAGGAAGGTGAAAACTATAGCCACTTAACATGGGGAACCAGCTTTATTTTTGTGTGTAGTACGGTAGAGCCTTTGTAAATGTGTTTAATCATTTGTGTTCTTTCTTTGTGTTTTGCAACTTTAATTAACCCCTTAATCCCATGTGACGTACTATCCCATCCATGTGCCCTGGGACTTAATTCCCAGGGACGGGATAGTACGTCACAGCGATCAGTGGCGCCCACGTGGTGAGCTAATTATCATAGCTGATACCTGGCACAATGTGTCAGGGGCGGTCACGGACCGCCCCGACACGTTAACCCCTTGCACACCACGATCAAACACGATCGCGGTGTACCGGGGGTTAAAGGGAAGCATCGGCAGGGAGGGGGCTCCCTCCATGCTTCCCTGAGCCCCCCACAGCAGCACAATGTGCAGCGCTGCTGCGGGGGTCTCTTTCCCTACAGGTCCCCAGATCCAAGATGGCGACGGGGACCTTCGGGGGCCTGCAGGGAGCTGGCTTCCTCAGTGCCTGCAAAGCGCAGGCACGAGAAAGCCTTGTTCAGTGCCTGTGACAGATCGCTGATCTGTCACAGTGATCTGTGATGTGACAGATCAGCGATCTGTCACAGGACAGTGATGTCCCCCTGGGACAACCTAATAAAGTTAAAAAAAAAAAATGTAAAAATAATTTTTAAAAAATCACTAAATAAATTAGAAAAAAATATTCCACAATAAATTAATTTTTTGGAAATAAAAAAGAAAAAAACAATACAAGTACACATATTTGGTATCGCCGCGTCCGTAACAACCTGCCCTATAAAACTGTCCCACTAGTTAACCCCTTTAGTGAACCCCTTAAAAAAATTAAAAAAAGAAGCAAAAAATAATGATTTATTATCATACTGCCGAACAAAAAGTGCAATAACGCGCAATCAAAAAGACGCATATAAATATCCATGGTACCACTGAAAATGTCATCTTGTCCCGCAAAAAACAAGCTGCCATACAGCGTCATCAGCGAAAAAATAAAAAAGTTATAGCTCACAGAAACGACATAAATGAGGTGTCGCTGTAACCATACTGACCCAAAGAATAAAACCGCTTTATCAATTTTACCGCAAGCAGAACGGGTAAACGCACCCCCCAAAAGAAATTCATGAAACGCTGGTTTTTGTTCATTCTGCGTCCCAAAAATCGGAATAAAAAGCGATCAAAAAATGTCATGTGCCCGAAAATGGTAGCAATAAAAAGGTCAACTCATCCCGCAAAAAATAAGACTTCACATGACTCGGTGGGTCAAAATATGGAAAAATTATAGCTCTCAATATGTGGTGATGCAAAAACTATTTTTACAATAAAAAGCGTCTTTTAGCGTATGACAGCTGCCAAACATAAAAACCGCCATGAATAGTAAATCAAACCCCCCGTTATCACCCCCTTAGTTAGGGAAAAATAATAAAATTAAAATAAAATGTATTTATTTCTATTTTCCCATTAGGGTTAGGGCTAGGGCTAGGGTTAGGGCTAGGGCTAGGGTTAGGACTAGGGTTAAGGCTAGGGTTAGGGTTAGGGCTAGGGTTGAGGTTAGGGGTGTGTTGGGGATAGGGCTGGAGTTAGAATTGGGGGTCTCCACTGTTTGGGTACATCAGGTGCTCTCCAAATGCAACATGGCATCGGATCTCAATTTCAGCCAATTCTGCGTTGAAAAAGTCAAATGGTGCTCCTTCCCTTCCAAGCTCTGCCATGTGCCCAAACAGTGTTTTACCCCCACATATAGGGTATCAGCCTACTCAGGACAAATTGCAAAACAACTTTTGGGGTCCAATTTCTCCTGTTTCCCTTAGGAAAATAAAAAATTGAGGGAAAAAATATCATTTTTGTGGAAAAAAATGATTTTTTTATTTTCACGCCCGGGCGTTATAAACTTTTGTGAATCACTTGGGGGTTCAAAGTGCTCACCACACATCTAGATAAGTTCCATGGGGGGTCTAGTTTCCAAAATGGGGTCACTTGTGGGGAGTTTCAATAGTTTAGGTACATGAGGGGCTCTCCAAATGCACATGACACCCGCAGACCATTCCATCAAAGTCTGCATTCCAAAACGTCACTACTTCCCTTCCGAGCCCTGACGTGTGCCCATATAGTAGTTTTCTCCCACATATGAGGTATTAGCGTGCTCAGGACAAATTGGACAACAACTTTTGCGGTCCAATTTCTCCTGTTACCCTTGGGAAAATAAAATAATTGGGGACTAATTGATCATGTTTGTGGAAAAAATACGATTTTTTTATTTTCATGCCCGGGCATTATAAACTTCTGTGAAGCCCTTGGGGGTTCAAAGTGCTCACCACACATCTAGATAAGTTCCTTAGGGGGTCTAGTTTCCAAAATGGGGTCACTTGTGGGGGGTTTCCACTGTTTAGGTACATCAGGGGCTCTCCAAAGCAACATGACACTGGCAGACCATTACATCAAAGTCTGCATTCCAAAACGTCATAACTTCCCTTCCGAGCCCCGACGTGTGCCCATACAGTAGTTTTCTCCCACATATGAGGTATCAGCGTACTCAGGACAAATTGGACAACAACTTTTGGGGTCCAATTTCTCCTGGTACCCTTGGGAAAATAAAAAAATTGGTGACTAAAATATCATGTTTGTGGAAAAAATACAATTTTTTTTTTTCACGCCCAGCCATTATAAACTTCTGTGAAGCACTGGGGGGGTTCAAAGTTCTCACCACACATCTAGATAAGTTCCTTCGGGGTCTAGTTTCCAAAATGGTGTCATTTGTGGGGGGTTTCCACTGTTTTGGTACATCAGGGGCTTTCCAAACGCGACATGGTGTCCGATCTCAATTCCAGCCAAAAATGTCAAATGGCGCTGCTTCCCTTCCAAGCTCTGCCATGCGCCCAATTAGTGGTTTTTACCCCCACATGTGGGGTATCAGCGTACTCAGGACAAATTGCACAATAACTTTTAGGGTCCTGTAACCCTTGGGAAAATAAAAATTGGGGGTGAAAAGATCAATTTTGTGGAAAAAATATGATTTTTTAATTGTACCGCTGTACGTTATAAACTTCTGTGAAGCCTTTGTGGGTTCAAAGTTCTCACCACATATCTAGATAAGTTCCTTGGGGGGGTATAGTTTCCAAAATGGTGCCACTTGTGGGGGTTTCCACTGTTTAGGTACATCAGGGGCTCTCCAAACACGACATGGCGTCCGATCTGAATTCCAACCAATTTTGCATTGAAAAAGTCAAACGGCGCTCCTTCCCTTCTGAGCTCTGCCATGCGCCAAAAAAGTGGTCCCCCCCACATATCAGGTATCAGCGTACTCAGGGCAAATTGCTCAATAACTTTTGCAGTCTAATTTCTCCTGTTACCCTTGGTAAAATAAAAAAAATGGAACCTGAATTTTTTTTTTGTGAAAAAAAGTTAAATGTTCATTTTTTTTTTAAATATTCAAAAAATTCCTGTGATGCACCTAAAGGGTTAATAAACTTCTTGAATGTGGTTTTGAGCACCTTAAGGGGTGCAGTTTTTAGAATGGTGTCACTTTTGGATATTTTCTATCATATAGACCCCGCAAAGAGGCTTCAAATGTGATGTGGTCCGTAAAAATAAAATGGTGTTGCAAAAATGAGAAATCGCTGGTCAATTTTTAACCCTTATAACGTCCTAACAAAGAAAAATTTTGGTTCCAAAATTGTGCTGATGTAAAGTAAACATGTGGGAAATGCTACTTATCAAGTTTTTTGTGTGCTGTATCTCTGTGATTTAAGGGCATAAAAATTCAAATTTGGAAAATTGCAAAATTTTCAAAATTTTCGCCAAATTTCCATTTTTTTCACAAATAAAAGCAAGTTATTTCAATGAAATTTTACCACTAACATGAAGTACAATAAGTCTCAAGAAAACAATGTCAAATCACCGGGATCCATGGAAGTGTTTCAGAGTTATTACCTCATAAAGGGACAGTGGTCAGAATTGTAAAAATTGGCCCAGTCATGAACGTGTAAACCACCCTTGGGGCTTAAGGGGTTAATTGTATTTGAGACCTTTCTTTAGCTACATGTGTTTTGCAAGTATGTAGCTGTAGCAATTAGGGATTATATGTATGCTGTCAATTTGGCCATGTTCACACATCCAGTATTTGGTCAGTATTCGGTCAGTATTCTATATAGGTATTTGTGAGGCAAAACCAGGAGTGGGTGAAAAATATGCAATTGTTGCACGTATTACTTTTCTATTTTAACTCTGATTGTTCCACTTCTGATTTTGGCATTCAATTACCATTATAAAATACTGGCCAAATACTCAACGTCTGAACGTGGCCTTTGCATGTCAATTTGCAAGATGTAGAGGGTAAAAAATAAATGCACAAAGAGACAACAGGCACCCAGAGTTGAAAGGATAATTAGAAAATTAAGTGTCCTACAATATTTACAAATGTAAAAATTGGTTAAAAGCCCTCTTCAATGAGGCTCAAAGGGGTTGGATACAGTCCAAAGATATCTCACAATACTACACACTTTTTTCAGGACAGTTGGAGGCTTTATAGTAATTTTATTCACTCTGCAAATCAATTCTACACAAATCAAATAATTGGGAAAAAATTGTCATAGCTGGTGACTTAGAATTTCAAAAAATTTGTTCATCCCTAATAAGAATACATTTCATGAATGTCTGATGACTATCTGCATATTTTTGCAAACTGTGCCATGCAATCTAATTTAATTGTGTATTTTTTCTCCTTTTCTAGACAGAACAACTGATAACACTTTGGATTTTGTTTGTCATTATCATGGTTGGAAATTCAGTGGTTTTGTACCTAACATGGAAGGAGAGGGTACGGAAGAGAAAGTCTCGTATGACATTTTTTGTTACACAACTTGCAATTACAGGTAAGAAATAATAGTTTCAAATATTTGCTTTTCATGTTGCTGAATTGTGAAAAAACATCAAAAGTACATGCAGAACAAAGGCATCACCAGAGGATATGAATGATATTAAAAGTCAAAATTTTATTTCAAAAGACGCATGCACAGTTGTACACACAATAAAAACAATTAAAAAATCCATTTAGGATGAAACCACACAAAAAATGATCCAAAAAGAGATAGGGAGTAAAATACTCAATGCCAGCACTCAAAAACAGAGGCAAACAAATGCAAAAGGATGGCATACAGTTCCTACAGGGGGTACTATCGCAAGTAACTAATTCAATGTGTTAGGAACCCCCAAGAAAAGCCAATTACCAGTCACTGCAGCAGTCAGATAGATACCCCTCAAAAGGTAGCAGTCAAGCCTGATGGGTACTTGGACCCACGCGTTCCCACACACACGGTGTCTTTTTCAAGGTGAGTGACACCGTGTGTGTCAGAACACGTGGGTCCAAGTACCCTTCAGGCTTGACTGCTACCTTTTGAGGGGTGACTATCTGACTGCTGCAGTGACTGGTATTTGGCTTTTCTTGAGGGTTCCGAACACATTGAATTAGTTAATTGCGATAGTACCCCCTGTAGGAACTATATGTTATCCTTTTGCATTTATTTGCCTCTGTTTGTGAGTGCTGGCAGCATAAATATATTGAACAGTCTGTAGGTAGCTGGATATTTACCACCTGTTATATTGTTACTTCTATTTGTCTATTGAAGCCTGTGGGTACGAGTTTTGAGTATTATACTCCCTATCTCTTTTTGGATCATTTTTTTTGTGTGGTTTCATCTTAAATGGATTTTTTAATTGTTTTTATTATGTGTACAACTGTACATGAGTCTTTTGAAATAAAATTTTGACTTTTAATATCATTCATATCCTCTGATGATCCCTTTGTTCTGCATGTACTTTTGATGTTTTTTTCATGATGCTTACTTGACATGCCATATGATGATCCCAATATTTTTATTGATGTTGATGGTGCCCGCTTACATTTTTGTTAAACATCTTGCTGAATTCACAATTCCCCTCTAAGTCCATTTTTTCCTGGAATTAAAAAGTCTAGATCAGCCCAAGAAGGTACTAATTTTCCAACATTTCTTTGAGAAATAAAATGTAAGTTTCAAGTATTATTATTGCATTGATATTAATGTAGCATTGAAATTAGATTTGAAAAGGCAATTTACTTAGCCAACATTTCTGGATCCAGTTTTTAAAAATTGACAAAAAGCCCTTAAGCATTTAAAACTATCTATAAGTTTGTTAAAAGAAAATGCATTTGCTTACCTCAGTAAATTAGTTGAGGTACTGCTATAAAGTACAATACCAAATATGCTATTACATAATTCACAAAGGACCACAAGGCATCAGGCATGTGAACATAACACCAATTTATAGACCTTTTATTAAAAAAGTGGGTTTCCGACCATACACATTCAAAGAACAA
Source organism: Dendrobates tinctorius (assembly GCF_039654945.1). NCBI lineage: Eukaryota > Metazoa > Chordata > Amphibia > Anura > Dendrobatidae > Dendrobates > Dendrobates tinctorius. The sequence continues at coordinate 37,398,254 of NW_027361829.1, forward strand.
TGATCAGGATGATTGTCAAAATGACGATTCCATGTATAATTTACCTTAAAGGGGTTGTGCAGTCCAAATCGATAAATCTGAGGTCACTCTGTAGGACTGCAGAATTATGAATCCATCCAGCACACACTGTGGGTGCTGCAGTGATTCAGCTTTTCTTAGTTTGGACAGGAGGTATGTATATGCTATACATAATCCCGGCCAGAGGCCATTCAGTGAGCACGGCGTCGCTTCCAAACACTCCCCATCGTGGTACCCATCCGTTTTAAATGCCAAGTATTCCCAAATTTAAAAGCATTATGTTCCAAAATAAAACTGCAGACACTCACAAACAAAATTTACAAAATCCAGACTCTTTTCTTTATTAATCCAGACTCTTTTCTGTAGTAACTAAAACGAATCTGATTGCTTCAACCCCCTCCCCTTTTGGTATTCTGGTATTTAGGCTCTCCACGTCTATGGAGACCAAAGATATAGCTTGTGAGGGTCTGCAATTTATTTTGGAACATAATTTTTTTAAATTTCGGAATATTTGGTAACTACAATGGCTGGGTACTGCGATGAGGACCCCGGCAGCATGCACTTTTGCTAACTTATTCCTTGCGGTGTTTGAGGAATGGTATAATTATTCCCTTTGTAATTGTTTCCTGAAACACATAAAACTTTATGTAAGATTCATGGATGATGTGTTCATGGTGTGGGACGGCCCTCAGAATGCATTCCAGGAATTCGTGGAGCACCTGACTGGTCCAACAACATGATCATGAGATTCACACATAAAATTTGGGAGTACATCGTTAGAATTTCTTGATGTCAGCACTAAGGTGTAGCAGGGAATTCTCTCTACAGAAGTGAATCGCAAACTTTCCTCCAGTAATGCTTTACTACATTTTGATAGTGCCCATCCACATTATACTAAACAATCTCTGTCATATAGCCAATTTGCAAGACTAAAAAGAATTAATAGCAGTCATTGGATCTGTATCAGAGGTTCTGTAAAAGAGGGTATCCTAGATCAATTTTAAATTCTGCTTTAGATAGGACTGTCAATGCTATAAAGGACAATTCGAGTGTGAACACAAAAGAAAGAAATAGCACAGAAAAGGAAAAAGATTTGTATTCAGTTTTAAGCTCGGCCCTATGGATAATTGTATCCACCCAGTAATAAGAAAAAAAATGGCATGTATTGAAAAATGATGATGCCTTTTCGGAAGTGGTCCTCTTTTTGCTTGCAGGTGTTCTACTAGTTTGAGGGACACTCTTATACATAACCGTATTGGGAATGATCAGAAAGATTGGCTTAGATCAGGTGCCCCAAAAAGGTCATTTTAAATGTGGATACAGTTCTTTTTGTTCCTTTCATATTACAGGGAACCATTTACAGATCGGCCCGATATCAACTGTGTCCGTGATTTCATTACTTGCAGAACTAACTACTTAAGGGCCCGTTACACACAGCGATCTCGTTGGCGAGATCGCTGATTTTGTGACACATCAGCGTTCTCTCCAGCGATATGCTGTGTGTGACATCCAGCAGCGATCGGCCCCCCGTGGGGTATCGCTGATCGTGCTGGATCGCCCTGGCCCATTTTTTCATCGCTGGTCTCCCGCTGGCCAGCGCGCATCGATGCTTGTGGCAGCGGGAGCCAGCGATGAGCGACGCTGCACGCTGGTTACCAACGTAAACATCGGGTTTCTAAGGGTCGTGGGGCCCTTAGAAACCCGATGCTTACCCTAGATACCAGCGTGCACTGCAGGCAGGGCGGGAGGTGGAGGCAGAGCAGCGCATAGGCCGGAGTAGCTCTGCTATCTGCTACTCCAGTCTGTCAGACCGGAGTAGCAGATAGCAGAGCTATGCCGGTCTGTCTGCGCCACTCTGCCTCCACCTCCCGCCGTGCCTGCAGTGCACGCTGGTATCTAGGGTAAACATCGGGTTTCTAAGGGCACCGCGGCCCTTAGAAACCCAATATTTACGTTGGTAACCAGCGTACTCGCTGGTCCTGATCGCTGGAGGGGCTGTCTATGTGACAGCTCACCAGCGATCAGCTAACATTGTCCTAGCAATCCCATCCACGTCAGATCATTGGTGGGATCGCTGGGACATCGTTATGTGTAACGGTACCCTTAGTTTATGTCTTATTTTGCCCCTGTAAGTATTCTTATATCAGAAAAGCAATACAATATTGTTAGATTTCGGGAACATTTCAATTCAATTCATATGGGCAAAGGAGTCTCATGAATAATAAAACATATGAGAGAAAACCATGGGAGGGAATCCGGAAACATTGCATTATGCGGGGTTAGAACAGGTTGTTTTACCTGATCAAGCAGGTGATCTTCATAAGCTTCTGCTTAGATTGGAGGCAAGATGGATCATGCATTGGCGCCTTGGGAGCAATGGGGTTTAATGACAGAATTGACATGTCAGCATTCTTGTAATGGTCTTGATGCATTATTCCCTTTATTTGATGTGTTCTGTATTTTACTCATTTTAATTGTTCTTTATTATTTTTTTGCATTAGTTCTGTTTTTAATTAAAACGGGAAAATTTAATTCAGCCCTGATTGTGGTGAGGTCAGAAGGGGGAGGTATTTAACCTGTGACAGGTATATACCTCATCACTTTCTCTCTCCCACAAGACCTGTAGAAGGGCCTTTGTGAGAAATGATCATTGTCCAGTTTGGTTACTCAACATGCTACTCTCCTGACCTGGATATTTTTAAATTGTGGCAATAAAGTGAATTTGAAGGCAGTGAGTACCACTCTTTCTCCACTTGCTACAAGGACTATAAAAGTATAACCTGTAAATCTACCACTCGTAAAGAATTGAAAAAAGTAATGAGTGCAAGCTTCAAACTCCGCAAAAATAGAATAAATGGGCACCAGCCTAAATTTAAGTTTTCAATAATTTGAAGTGGGATCACCTGATGCATACAAATGAACATGAAGCCACACAAGAGAAAAGTGTATGCACCAAAATACAGGGATCACCACCAAGCCAAATATTCAGGTTTAACAAATTTCTTTATTACAATGAACAACACTAACAAACACTTGTCTAAAAGCAGTTAAAAAGTCTGGAAAGAAACAGACATGAATCAATAGACAAAAAAATGGGTCATGATGTTAAACCATAAGGAGTCAAATACTTAGCGCCCCACAGTAACTCCACAATCAGTGTGCTGTAAACCAGTACAAATGATTGCTGGCTAATATTGCCTAACTCCTGCTATAGCAGTAGTCTATCCATATGCTGTTGAGCATATGAGCCTCAATCATGAAGTGCTATCAGTATTAAATACACAGCCAAAGATAACATAATCAAATAAATACAAAAATATGCTGTATACCTACAAATCATGAGCACTCAGTTCTAATAAGGCAGAAATACAATTATGCTATGAAAACACAGCTTGTTACCAGCAAATATGGCTAAAGAGGTAAAGATTAAATCACTCCTTCCCCCAGAATGATGGCGGTTAGCCCCTGAGCACAAGCACACATCTCACTTACATGGGGCCCAGGACCCACGCGTATCGACACAACAATGTGTCTTTCTCAAGGTCAGTGCATTGTTATGTCCTAATCTCATTCAGTATATATAGGTAATGAATGATTAATGAGTCCTACCAGCTGGGCGTTTGCAGGGGAAAAGAAAAAAAAAAAAAATGAATCTCAGGCTTAATGAAGCAGCGTCCTAGCAAAGCCATTGCGCAAGCGCCACACAGCCGCAGCGGAAGTGCCCTGTCTCTCCACTCAAGGAGGCGCCGATCTAATACCAATGCGCATGTGTGAAGAAATCTTACATCATCCGATGCTGCTGGGTCTCCCCATGCCATTGCGCATGCGCCACCCTGCAACAACACAAGTGCCCTGGCTCTACTCTCAAGGATACATTTGTCCACTACCAATGCGCATGTGTCTGGGGAATCTCGCGTCAACAAATACTGAGGCGCTGATACACACTATAATACAATGCCCAGTCTATTAGTGCACAGGCACATAGTGTCCTCAATTGAGGCATTTGTATAGCTATCTCTCAAAATCAGTGAGCTTGCGCAAGTGTGGCTAAACCAGCACATACCATTGCACAGCTGTCCAAACCGGATAGCAATAAATTAGTACACGCACTAAAGTGCAACCAGATGAAATGTCCCATTGATATCTATGTGCTGAGCACATATTAACCCTTCTATGCAAGTATACCATTTTTGATCAGTATGCACATATAGGCAGGTGCTAAAGTGCTATAACCCCAATAATCGCTGTACATATAGTGTTACAATATTTTACATATAAGGAAGGTTCAGGAATAATACCTCCTAACTTGAGTATATCAAAAACCAGATTTATAAAGTTACAATAAGTGATTTATTATTCACCCATCAACACAGGCATGCAAAGCAAACTTGGAGGTGCCCCCATGCGTATCATCCAGAGGCAACATACAAATTTAGCAAATCACTTTTGGTCAGTTACATAGTTCATAGATTTTTGCATCCATACCACCTCTATATATAGTGAGCATATTGCCCAGTCTAAGAAATCCTCTAGATAATAGTAAATTGTCAAGGAGATATAATTTATATTAAACATCTGATAGATTATCAATGCTGAGTGTCACTGCTATCAGCCCTTTGTCGCACATGTATAGGCCCATGTATCTCTCAAAGGGCCTCCTATTAATTGAGGTGGTTGACAAAGATATATTGGTGAAGTTAACAATATTTTGTGGGGCTGATTACATTAAGCTGATCCCCTCCAAGGTATATTAAAGCTAATTTGGAAAAGGCTTCACATGTGAGCAGCATATATAGCAAAAACCTATGATCATCAAAATCAACTTAAAGCATGTGCATATATTTCAAAAGGTATTCCAAAAGTTAGTATTCCAAAAAATTTCAAAAAATTCAGGGACAACTGTACATATCAGAAATACACAATCCAGGAATTACAGAGATTACAATATATAATATTGGCATCCATGTACGTGTAGTACATTGAGATGAATTTCAATATCCGGCGCATCATAAGGAGGTCAATCTTCCAGCTGTATACCCTAAGCCCATGGAAAAATAAATAAATAAAATGATGTTTAGACTAAGGGTAAAGTGGGACGAGAAGCAAAACAAGAAGAAAAGAAAGAAAGAGGAGAAGGAAGAAGAAAGAGGGGGGAGGAGGGAGGGAGGGAGGGGGGAGACGCTGGTTCCAAAACGCGCATCGGGGAGTGCCTGGCATCACCATACAGGGCTGTCACTATACCACTGATAGGTAATATACCTTCTTATTGTATTCGGCACAGTTGGTTCACTATCACATCCCATAGTGGAGTTATACATTCATGCTCAGTGGAGCTATATATTTATGCACCTTTGTCATTCCAATATATTGTATACAATTGCACTTGTTTATTTTCATATGTTAAATAGTATTTTATATAAATTGTATTATTGTATATTACAGTGGTCACTTTAGGAATTCTTTGTGATAGATTGGGGTATTTATACCATTGCACTGGTCACAATTATATTTTGATAAATTTCACTATATACTATTTTTATTTTTTATTTTTTGTTGGTATAGTTTTGATGATATACATTGCATATATATATTATATTATATTGAAAATTATTATAATATTTATATAAATGATTTGACAGTCCGCAATGCAGATTTGCAATTGATTTTAATGTATTGGTGTGCCACATAGGCACATTTTTCTTTGTGTTGCACATTGTTTATTTTGGCCAAATTGTTTATAATAAAGGCTTTTTTATATCGAGCCATTCCTGTTTTTCTTTTAACAAGTGTCCTACATAGTGGATGTTTTATATTGTAACCAAATGGTCTGCCATTCAATCTGGGAGATTATATTTTAAGAGTATAATTGGTGCATAATTCGTTTTTTATTTGTAGATTTTTACTTTATTGTTTTATATATAAATAGCTGTGCACCTTACATTTTCTTCAGTTGAGTCCGATTGCTACTGTTTTTAATGATTATAACTACTAATTTCAGTGAATTGGATGCTAAACATTCAGCATTTTTTGAAATGTGCAAGCATCAGCATTTAAAAATAATTCAGAAATAAAATCAGCTTTACTAGTAAGGATTGAATGTGCTCACCACTACTTGTTACTCACCCGAGTATCACCGTACTTGATGTACTCGGTGAGCATCGAGCATTTCCGGGATTACTCATTGGGAACTTAGGTCTCCACGCAGCATTTTTGGCGGTCTTTCGAGATCCAATCACCATGCAGGGATTGTCTGCCAGGCACGGATACGCCACAGCCATCTTTGTTGTGGCCTTTCAGTGATTGGCTGGCCGTGCAGCATCATCAGGGGTATAAGAAACCAGACGCCGCCCTGCTCGGTGCATTCAGCTCCGGATTTAGATAATGTAGGGAGAGCTGCTGCTGAGATAGGGACAGATTTGGGGATTTATTAGTCAGTGTGGGGTCTACCATCCTAAACTACTCAAATTCAGCTAATTAGTAGTATGCTCATGACAAATGTCATCCTAGTTGAGGATTACATCAATTATAGAGATCACATAATAGGACATTCATGGACAAAAATAGACCTATCGCACTGATATATGAAACAAACCGTGAGCAAAGGAGCTCCAAAGAGGCGACGAATAGATCCACACACAATATGGTAAAAAAATATAAATTTATTGACAATAATATATTAAAGAATCAAATACAGATCCAGAAAAGAGGATGTTGGGACAATTGGCATCAAATCCAAGACAAAATGGGCTAAACAGCAAGGGAGACAGAACTGGAGAGCCAAACTGGTTTACCAAGATTGATGTAAAAAGATAAAGTGGGCAATTAGTTAGTTAATAATACTAGTGCGCTCAAAAGGAGCTCAAAATCATGAGTATGTCAAGTGTCCACACTTACACACACAGCAATGTGCTCACCACTACTTGTTACTCACCCGAGTATCACCGTACTTGATGTACTCGGTGAGCATCGAGCATTTCCGGGATTACTCATTGGGAACTTAGGTCTCCACGCAGCATTTTTGGCGGTCTTTCGAGATCCAATCACCATGCAGGGATTGTCTGCCAGGCACTGATACTCCACAGCCATCTTTGTTGTAGCCTTTCAGTGATTGGCTGGCCGTGCAGCATCATCAGGGGTATAAGAAACCAGACGCCGCCCAGCTCGGTGCATTCAGCTCCGGATTTAGATAGTGTAGGGAGAGCTGCTGCTGAGATAGGGACAGATTTGGGGATTTATTAGTCAGTGTGGGGTCTACCATCCCAAACTACTCAAATTCAGCTAAACCAACAGTCTTTCTAAGGACTCATTCTGGAGTATATAGGTTGCAGTGTTAGGCAGGCAGGGGATTGTACGTCGCTCTATACATATCAGTGCAAGGCCTGCAGGCACTGTATGTGTGTATATAGATATCATAGCATACATCAAGAGGGTCCATTCCATTACTGTCTGCTGCTGCTGCTACCTATAGGATATATTGACTGCATATACCTAGCCCCAGGTCTAATTGGCTAGGAAAATTTTTTGCCAGGTTAATAGAGATTATTTTGTTGCAAAGCAATCCAGAGCCCTTTTTTTCTCCATTTGCTTTTAGACACTGCACAATACAGCCAGCTGCTTTTCCTAGCACAGCATGAAAATCCAGCAATTTTAAAGGGGTCCAAAAAATCACTTTTGAGTACGCAGAGAAATCTTTCATTTTTATGTGGTACGGTAGAGTAGAATTTTTTTTGAGTGTCTTCCACAATTTCTTAGTCCAAGAAAAGTAGAAGACAGTCAGTTAGGAGTGCCAGCCATGCGTGAATTAGGGCATGAGATGCAGCTCCAGCCGGTGCCTCAAAAGAGGAAAAAAACAAAAAGGGTTGCAGAGCTTGGTGACACGGTCCAAAGGAGCGCAAAACAAGGGGGATGAGAATATTAGCAATTCTTATTTTTATTAGTCCACAACGCGTTTTGACAGACAAGTTCTGTCTTCCTCAGGTGTCAGTATGAACAGTATACAGGGGGCAGATATTTAAAGGGGCAATAACCAATGGGCAACAACGAACAATTAATGACATCATGCATAATTACAGCAAAGTAGTGCAGATAAAAGCAACGAAAATGATAAAAATCCTTGCGCAAAAAGTAAAAACAAGCACACTATAATAAAAGATACAAGATAAAAGTGGTTAACACTCAAAGAGCATATAAAATTTGAAATTTATCATAAAATGAAATGACTCTAGAAATCCAGGAGACCTTAATTAGTTTTCTCAATTGTGAGATTTAACCTTTCTGGAGCCAAAGAGCCAAGTTTAAAGATCCAAAAACTCTCTCTTCTGATTAGATTGTCATAACGCTTTGCTACGTCATCACGAATGTGATCTATGATAGCGAGTTTCAATGAACTTGGATTTTTATTATGTACTAAAAGGAATTGTTTAAAAAGGCTATGCAGTAAAAATCCGTTTTTTATATTCTGACGGTGATTGTTGAGTCTATTGTGCATAGCCTGTATCGTCCTACCCACGTACTGTAACCCACAGTCACATTCGATCAGATAGACAACGTAAATTGATTGACAAGTAACTCGGCAGATAATTTTAAACATTGTACCAGTGGTGCAAGATTTGAAAGGTTGCACTCTATCCAGAATGGATGTGCAACAAAGGCACTTTGGGGCCCTGCATGCAAAGCACCCTGGGTTGGGAGAAATTTGGGTGGTTGGAGAAGGTGAATACCTAGCAGAGGTGTTACTAGGAGCCACAATATTCCGAAGGGTTCGGTTTTTCCTAAAAATGGTGATAGGCTGCGCCGGCAAATGTACCGACAGAACCGGATCACCCTTCAGGATAAACCAGTACTTCTTAAGTAGATTGCATATAGAAGCATGGGATTGATTGAATGTCGTGATGAGGCTCCATTTGGCCAAATCAGAAGATTCATCATTCCTTTGTGGATCAGTATTGCTTAAGCTTCTGTTCTTAATTTTCTCAATACAACTTTTTTGTGAGAACCCGCTGGCCCTAGTGAAAGCATCCTGCAGTAATTTCTTAGGGTAACCCTTATTTAAGAATCGATCCTTCAAAATCTTAGCCTCTTTTAGGAAGTCAGTGTTGTTAGTGCAGTACTTCCGGACCTTCCAATATTGCCCATAGGGAATATTGGAAATCCATTTCGGGAGTTGGCCATTCGAGAAACTGAGATAACTATTGACATCCATTTTCTTGAAGAAAGTGGAGGTGGAGATTTGACCATGGTGATCAACGTTGATCATGAGGTCCAAGAATTGAATACCTGTTTTGGATAAGTTGGAGGAAAATTTTAGATCCCAATTGTTCAGGTTCAAGGAGTGGGTAAATTCACGTGCTTCTAACTCCCAACTGGTCCATATAATGAAAAGATCATCAATAAAGCATCGATACATCGCTATCTTGCCAACCGCCAGTGGGGACTGTGAACAAATTAACGTAACTAGTGGCAAATCTCATCCCCATCGCACAGCCCCTCACTTGGCAGTAGTAGGTGTTCTGAAAAGAGAAAACATTGTTATTGAGAACAAACAAAATAGCCTTTTTCAGAAAATCTTTCTGTAAAGGAGGTAGAAGATCATCGGTTGAGAGAAAGTGTTGAACCGCTTCCAACCGCAAGTCATGTCGAAATGCATTGTCTGTCGAAACGCGTTGGGGACTAATAAAAATAAGAATTTCTAATATTCTTATCCCCCTTGTTTTGCGCTCCTTTGGACCGGATCACCCTTTTTTTTTTCTCTTCTGAGGCACCCGGCTGGAGCTGCATCTCATACCCTTATTCCTGCATGGCTGGCGCTCCTAACTGACTGTCTTCTACTTTTCTTGGACTTTACTTCCCTCCTTGGAGGGTGACGGCAGGAGCCTGAGGTGAGCGACATCTTCCTCCACTCTGAAGGACCTTCTGGTCACGTGTCCTGCAGGTCTTGTGGTCACGTGACGCCAGACGAGCTCCTGTGAAGCTGCATCTCTCTTCTAACACCGGCCGGCGTTTCCTGTACCCGGGTCCCGGTTCACCTCCAGACTGCTGCTCCCGCACAAGCTTCTTCCCTTCCACCATCGTGACCCCTATTACAGCTCATCTGCGATTTTAAACCGCCGGTACTGTCTTAACCTTGGGGCCACCTCTCTGGACATAAGGCAACTCACTGTGGCAAATGGCTCCTGTGATACCTTTAACAGTGTTATGCATGCTGCATAACCCTTTCAGGTTAGTGGTTTTAAATCCCCCTTCCTTTCCAGCACCTTAGTATCAGGTATTGCTCAATTCCTTTTCTTTTTTTTTATCGTTTCCCCTCTGTCTCATCTGCTGTGTGGCCACAACTGCTTCATGACCGAGACAGCACCATACGGTCTGAGAGGATTTACTGCCATCATTTGAAGCTCCGGGATGGAGTCCCTCTACATTGCTTGTGGCACTTTATACATTGTTATGCATGTGCATAACCATTAAAAGGTTAGTTTATAGTAACATTCATTAGTGGCATCCTTGGTCTGGGTACTGTTCAATTGGTTTCTCTTTTTTTTTTCTTCCCCTTTTGTCTCCTTACCATACCATTGAGGTCATACTAACAAACTAACCACACCTAACGAAGACTGCAACCTGGAACTTTAGTTTTTCACTAACCCTGTGTGAACTTTTATTAACCATTGCTGGATCTAACTACTTGGACCATCCTTTTTGATAAACGCACTTTATTGTACTTTCTTATCACGTGTGTGGTTTTTGATCCATTGTACCTAAAGATATTTTCAAATAATTTTTAAGATGAATTATGTCAATTCGAAATCTAAGTCCTTGAGGGTCGAGAGGATTGCACAGGTTTTGGGAATACGCACTGGACAGGTGCCCTCCGCCCCAATAAATCCCAAACTAGGTGACGATGAGAGAATAGATCTTATTAAATTATTCTCTGCCATTGAGAGTTACAGTAAGGTAGAAATCACCAACCACATTGATGTTCTTTTTTTACAAAACTATATTTCAGAGGGTTTGGTCCCTAAAGGGTTGATGATTGCTCAGCAATAGTGTTGAGCATTCCGATATCGCAAGTATCGGGTATCGGCCGATATTAGCTGTATCGGAATTCCGATACTTAGTTCCGATACTTTTTTCATATCGAATACCGGAATCGGAAGTTCCCATAATGCTAGGAGCCCGCTCGATTTGATTCAGCCAATGGGGATCCTCAGAAGTGTGGGCACATCCTGTTAGGCATGTAGGCATGTTAACTACTGGCACGGCTGTGATTGGCTGCTGAAATGATGTCATGATGCACTATAAAAACCGCTGCAGCCGCCATTTCTGGTCACTCTGCTGTGAATTCAGTTAGGGACAGGCTGCTGTTGAAGACTGTGAGGGACAGTTAGAAATAGCGATCATCTAAAATATCTATTGCTCTACCCAGGCTACATAATCCACCACTGTAGCATTTTTGTAGCCCAGCAGCGCTGTTTTAATAGCTGTCTGCAAGGGCTGTGTGAGTGCAGAACCACGCTGTGTAGTGTGTCCTGCAGGCACGTCTGCTTGTAGGCCGCCCAGCGTGTGTCTCTGCCTCATACACATTTTTATTTTATTGCTGCTTTTTTTTTCTCCTCTATAGTGTGCTTCCATACGTATCCATATACGTTGGTTGCAAACACTAAAGGAGTGGACAGCGGAGCCTTTCAGCAGCCTTTCAGTGCTATAGCCCATTTCTCTGCACTGTTTTTGGCTGTCTGATAGGTCTCTCTGTGTGTGAGTGCAGCTCACGTTGCAGTGTGTTCTACAGCCACCGCTAGCTGTAGTCCGCTCAGCGTGCGTCACTGCCTCATACATAGTCCTTTTTTTGCAGCTAATTTATCCAGATTTTTGTTCCTATATTAGTGTGCTTCCATCCGCATCCATTGTCATTGGTGGGTTGCAAACACTATATAGGATTAGATAGAGGAGCCTTTTTGCTGGCTTGTGCCCTTCAGGGCCAGCCAGACTAGTATCACCCTATTTTTTGGAGCCTCATCAATTGCATTGTAGGTTAGCTTCCTGCATTGTAATCGCTCCAAAAAGTTTGTGATACTATAGCTTTCAAACTTTGGTCACATCCTTTTCTTTCCCCCCCCCAAAAAAAAAGGAAATAAAGTTCACCAAACACTCCACTTTACAGTTGTGTAGGCCACATTAAATCATATTAAAGTGTAGTACACACACTCTTAGCCAAACTAGTGTTTCTTATACTGGTTAGCAGGTGTTCAGGAATAAGAACACTAAGCCACCCCTTTTTTACTTTTCTGCCAATCTTTATCAGTCTACCAAGATGAAGAAGGCAGGGAGTAAGGCACGTGGTCGTGGCTGTGGAGTTTCAGCAGGGAGAGGACGGGAGGGATTCAGCAGGGAGAGGACGTGGGGATTCGGTGTCTGCTGCGGCCACCAGTGACCCGGCATCCCCCACTTTTACCAGGCAACAGTCCTTCATGCGCAGCTTTGTAGGACCTCGCCGTACCCCACTCCTGCGTGACAAACAAATTGAAGCCGTTGTCAGATGGATGGCAGCTAACGCATCCACTTCAATGACTTCCGCATCCTCCCAGGGCCAGAGCACTGAAGAGCAACCATCTGTCTCTTCATCACCTGCCAAATTGCCCAGGCAGTCTGAGAGCCCTGTACAGGAGCCATCTCAATCTTTACTTCTGTTCTCAGAATCTGTTGGCTTGGAAAGAGGTGGCCAGCCAAGCAGCATTCTAGAGCGTGAAGAAGAGGGAGTATGCAGTGATGCACAACTGCTTTGTCCCTCTGAATCTGAAGAGGCAGGTGGGCCAGTGCCTATTGTCAGCACACCTCAGTGCTCATCTGATGATGATGAGACTCAGTTGCCAATTTCTGGTGCGTACAGTGCTGGCGAGACAACCCAGGACCAGCCGGTGCTTGAAGAGGGGAGTGGAGATGATGAGGTCCTTGACCCATCATGGCGTCAGCCACAGGAAGGTGGTGGGAGCAGCTCTGAGGAAGAGATTCCCCGAACGGCCAAAAGAGGAGGGAGAGAGCGGGGGCAGACTTGGTTGCCTGTAGCCTCCACTTTGGCACCCGTGAGGAGCAATCCTCTTCCAAAACAGAAAACGGGCGCTCCCAGGACTTGCAGTGCGTGGTCTTTTTTTGACACAGTTGCAGATGACATTTGCTTTGTCAAATGCAAGCTGTGTCATCAGAAAGTTAAACGAGGGAAAAATGTGAGCAACCTCAATACCACAAATATGTGGAAACATGTGCGTACCAAGCACGAGGTGGAGTTACACAGACACACTGAAGATGTAGGCCAACCTTCAGCAGCACCTACCACCTCTTCAGCTCGTGTTGGGGCCTCTTCCTCCAGCTCACACACAGCTGGTTCGGCTTCCTCACTGGAACGCCATGGAAGAACCACTGCCACTGTTGTCCAGAGACCCAGTGAAATTCCACCCACTGAACCACGTTCTCAGTCATCAGCACACTCCCAGGCCACTCACCAGCAATCGGTAGCACAGGCATGGGAGAAAAAGTGGCCATACTCGGCAAACCATCTCCGAGCACTGGCTCTGAATTCCGGCATTGCCAAACTACTGGCCCTTGAGATGCTGTCATTCAGGCTGGTGGAGACTGACACCTTCCGGAACTTTATGTCATTGGCAGTTCCACAATACAATGTGCCCAGCCGCTTTTATTTCAGCAGGCAAGCCGTCCTTGTCCTGCAAAAACATGTGGAGGGAAAAATTAAAAATGCGCTACTAAACGCTGTCAGTAGCAAGGTCCACCTGACCACCGATGCGTGGACCAGTAGCCATGGACAGGGACGATACCTTTCCCTCACTGCCCATTGGGTCAATGTTGTGGAGCCGGGTACAGATCTTGAGAGTGGCTCTGTACGTATTCTGCCAACTCCAAGGATTGCAGGAATGCAGTCTGTACATATTGAGTCCTCCTCCTACTCTAGTTCCTCGGAATCAGCACTGCATGAGCCTGTTAGGCCAGATATGAGCACAGGTGTGGCCAAACGTCAACAGGCCATCCTTAAATTAATTTCTTTGGGGAATCGGAGCCACACAGCACAGGAGCTCTGGAATGCCATCAAGCAGGAGAGCGATGTGTGGTTTGTGCCAGCGAATCTCCAGCCAGGTTTGGTAGTGAGTCACAATGGCCGAAATCTAGTAGCAGCTCTGGGCCTAGGCAACCTCACTCACATACCATGTCTGGCACACGTGCTCAATTTGGTTGTGCAGAGCTTTCTGAGGGACTATCCGGATCTTGATGCACTGCTGCACAAGGTTCGCCTAGAGTGTGCTCACTTGCGGCGTTCCAGCATGGCAAGATCGCGCATTGCATCTCTGCAACGCCGATTCCGCCTGCCAGAACATCACATCATATGTGACCTCCCCACCAGGTGGAATTCAACATTACTTATGTTGGAGCGGTTGTGTGAGCAGCAGGCAGCAGTAATGGAGTACCAGCTGCATCAGGCGCAAACAAGTCGCACTGTGCGCCGGACACACTTCACCACCACTGAGTGGGCCACTATGAGGGACATCTGCCAAGTTTTGCGTGCCTTCGATGACTCCACACGGATGGCCAGTGCAGATGATGCACTAGTCAGCATGACTGTCCCCCTTATCTGTCTGCTTCAAAAAACCTTACAAGCACTAAGTGAGGAGGTTTTTGAAGAGGTCGAGGATGAGGAGTCAGAAATGCCATCTGTTTTTGGCAAGTCTGCGCAACGTGCCTCCACACAAAGGCCCAGGCAGGGGACACTTAGTGAGGAGGATGACGAGGAGTCAATGGAGGAGGAGGAACACATCTCTCCAGATGAAGGAGGTACACAAGGCTCTAGTAGTCAGTGTGTACAGCGAGGGTGGGGTGATGCTGAGCAGGCTGAGATGCTGCCTCAAGCTGGGGACAGAGTTTCCGGTCCAGTTGGCAGTCTGAAGCACATGGTTGATTTCATGCTGCAGTGTTTGTTAAATAACCGCCGCATCGCCAACATTCTCCACACGGCTGATTATTGGGTGTACACCCTCCAAGATCCTCGCTACCGGGACAACTTACAAAGCCTCATACCACAGTTGAACCAGGAGCGAAAAATGCGGGAGTACCAAGAAACACTTGTGCAGGCCATCATGTTCTCCATTCCCCCCGCAAGTGTTGCTGGTAGTGCTTTTCAAAGCAGCCATGTGGGTAGAGGTAGTGGAGGAAACTCTGCACAAAGAGGTAGCAGAGGCAGTGCCGCAGGACAAGGCAAGGCCAGTATAGCCCAAATGTGGAAAAGTTTTGTGGGACCGCCACAAACGGCTACACCATCACAGACGGCTCCAGTCAGCAGGAGGCAACGTTTCCGTCAGATGGTGACAGACTACTTGTCTTGCCCTGTTAGTGTACTCCCAGATGGCTCTTCCCCGTTCAAGTATTGGGTCTCTAAGCTGGATACATGGCCAGAGCTTAGCCAGTATGCATTGGAGGTGCTGGCTTGCCCTGCTGCCAGTGTATTATCGGAACGTGTCTTTAGTGCTGCAGGTGGTGTGGTAACAGACCGTCGCACGCGACTATCCGCCGATAATGTTGACCGGCTTACTTTTCTGAAAATGAACAAGGCCTGGATCTCACCTGAATTTGCCAGTCCTCTTCCAGAATAAATAATTGGCTGGCAACAGGATCCAGGTCTCCTGTTGTGTTCATGTTTCTATGACCTGAACTTTATTTCCTGGGCTACAGCAACGCCCGTTGTTGCTCAGAAGTGCTGTCCACACAGACAAAACACTCGCTCATGTGTAAGTGGGATTCGGTAACGTCAGCTGATCCCCTGCTGTGTGTATGGCAAAGTGTCCTGCTCCCTCCACAGTCAAACAACCTCAGATTTACACCTGGCTCCAAGTAGGCCTCGGCCTACTACCTGATTTTCCCTGGGCTCCGACACCGCCAGTTGGTGCTCAGAAGTGCTGTCCGCACAGACAAAACACTCGCTCATGTGTAAGTGGGGTTCGGTAACGTCAGCTGATCCCCTGCTGTGTGTACGGCAAACTCTACTGCTGCCTACAACTTCTGACTACCTCTGATTTAATATGTTCTCTGATTTGCCCTCTGTCTCCACTCGGTTTTGAGTATTTCCTCCGGCCTACAACACTGCCTGTTTCTGCTCTCAAGTGCCGTCTGCACAATCCACACTTGTTCCTGTGTTACCTGGGTCCTGTAACATCTGCTCATCTCCACAGGTGAGTCCGGCAATGTCTCCTGCTTTGTCTAGATTCCCACTACTTGTAGTGGAAAAGTGGACAGAGCAGGAGACATTGCCTGACTCACCTCTAGGGAGGAGCTGCTGTTACAGAACCCAGGTAACACAGGAACAAGTGTGGGTTGTGCAGAAGGCATTTCAGAGCAGCAACTGGCGTGGTTGGAAGCCAGAGGAAATACTCGAAACAGAGTGAAGACAGAGGCCTAATTAGAGTACGTTGACAGTTATTAGTAGTCTAGAAACAAACAATCGAAAACTGCCACCAAGTAGGCCTCAGCCTACTACCTTATTTTCCCTGGGCTCCGACACCGCCAGTTGGTGCTCAGAAGTGCTGTCCGCACAGACAAAACACTCGCTCATGTGTAAGTGGGGTTCGGTAACGTCAGCTGATCCCCTGCTGTGTGTATGGCAAAGTGTCCTGCTCCCTCCACAGTCAAACAACCTCAGATTTACACCTGGCTCCAAGTAGGCCTCGGCCTACTACCTGATTTTCCCTGGGCTCCGACACCGCCAGTTGGTGCTCAGAAGTGCTGTCCGCACAGACAAAACACTCGCTCATGTGTAAGTGAGGTTCGGTAACGTCAGCTGATTCCCTGCTGTGTGTATGGCAAACTCTCCTGCTCCCTCCACAGTCAAACAACCTCAGATTTACACCTGGCTCCAAGTAGGCCTCGGCCTACTTCCAGATTTTCCCTGGGCTCCGACACCGCCAGTTGGTGCTCAGAAGTGCTGTCCACACAGAAAAAAACAATCGTTCATGTGAAAGTGGGGTCGGTAACGTCAGCTGATCCCCTGCTGTGTGGAGGGCAAACTGCTGCTGCCTCCAAATTGTAACTACTTCAGATTTAAACATTCTCTGATTTGGCTTCTGTCTCCACTCTGTCTCTAGTATTTCCCCTGACCTCCAGCACCGCCAGTTCCTGCTCACAGTTGCCGTCCACGCATTCCACACTTGTTCCTGTGTTCCTGGTGTTCTGTTACGTGAGCAGATCCCCCAATGTGTGTCCGCCACTGTCTCCTGCGCTGTCCACCTTCACACTGCAAGCGGTGGGAATGTGGACAGAGCAGGAGACAGTGGCAGACACACATCAGGGGATCTGCTGACATTACAGA
Organism: Dendrobates tinctorius; assembly: GCF_039654945.1. Lineage (NCBI taxonomy): Eukaryota > Metazoa > Chordata > Amphibia > Anura > Dendrobatidae > Dendrobates > Dendrobates tinctorius. The sequence goes on from NW_027361829.1 coordinate 37,415,622, forward strand.
ACCCCAGTAACACAGGAACACGTGTGGATTGGGCAGACGGCTGCTGTACGCATAAACTGGCGGTGTTGGTGGTCACGTGAAATCCTGGAAACAGAGCGGAGACAGATGCCTAATTGGAGCACGTTGACAGTCTGTTGTAGCCTACAAACAATCTAAAACTGCCACCAAGTAGGCCTCGGCCTGCACCATGATTGTCCCTGGGCTCCAACAACGCTAGTTGGTGCTCGGAAGTGCTGTCCACACAGAAAAACACACTTGTTCATGTGTAAGTGGGGTTCGGTAACGTCAGCTGATCCCCTGCTGTGTGTACGGCAAACTCTCCCGCTGCCTCCAAATTCAAACAGCGTCTTATCTTAAACTGCCTCCAAGTAGGCCTCAGCCTACAAAATGACTATCCCTGGGCTCCAACATCGTCAGTTGTTGTTCGGAAGTGCTGTCCACACAGAAAAAAACACTCGTTCATGTGAAAGTGGGGTTCGGTAACGTCAGCTGATCCCCTGCTGTGTGGAGGGCAAAGTGCTGCTGCCTCCAAATTGTAACTACTTCAGATTTAAACATTCTCTGATTTGGCCTCTTTCTCCACTCTGTCTCTAGTATTTCCCCTGACCTCCAACTGACCTTCCCCTGACTTATTCTTCATATGGGACAACTCTAACAATGATATTGATAATTTTATTCATGACATAAATAAGAATAATTGGGGTCTGTCTTTTTCCTCAATATTTGATAAAAATGAAATCAACTTCTTAGATCTTACAATTTTTATTAAGGACAATGGTATTGCAACAAAAACTTTTTTTAAGAATGTTGACATTAACAGTTATATACCTTTTAACAGTGGTCACTATGGAAAATGGCTTAGAAATATCCCTGATAACCAGTATAGAAGAATAAGGAAAAATTGTTCAGACGTAGAGTACTATAAAAATCAAGCGAAAATCCTGATGAATTGATTTAATAAGAAGGATTATCCCAAAAAATTAATAAAAAATGCCTATAATAGATGTTTAAATATGTCCCAAAATTCTTTTGTTAATGGAATAAAAAAAGCTAAAGCCGATGATAATAAATTCACCGCTAATTTTATAACGCAATTTTGCATAGAGAACAAAGAAATAAGGAAAATTCTGTGTAATAATTGGCACATTCTACTGAATGACCCACTCCTGCAAAAAGTACTCCCAAATAATCCGAGGGTCACTTTTAGGAGGGCTCCTAATATCAAACATCTTGTAGCCCCCAGTCGTCTAAAAAATGAGAAAAAAACCCTTGTAATGACCAGCAGTCCACCAAGAGGCATTTTCCGATGTGGGAAGAAAAATTGTGCTTGCTGTAGTATTATAACACATAGAATGAAATGTTTTAGATCAACCACCACGGATGAATCTTTCCCCATCCGAGATTATCTTAATTGTACTTCTGAATTTGTGATCTATTTAATTGAGTGCGACTGTGGGAGACAATATGTTGGTAGAACCACACAGCCACTACATCTCAGAATTAACTCCCATAGATACAATATAAAAAGGGGCTTTTTACTACATGGACTTTCTAGACATTTCACTTTGAAACATGAAAAAAATCCTCAAGGATTAAGGATAAGCCCCATCGAACAAATTCCTATCAACCATCCGGATAGGATGGGGCAATTAAATAGGAAAGAAATATTCTGGATTTATAGGCTGAATACCCTGAAACCCAATGGGTTAAATGAAATTTCTGAAGTGTTTCTCTAATATTGGTGTTATTTGGTATTTCTAACCTCTACTAATGTGTTAATCCATTTGTGTCGTATCAATATCATTATCTAGCATAAGTACATATATATACATATTTTTTATATGTATTTTAAATCTTTAATATGCATTATTTTATATATTTTAATATATGCTGTTAATATATACTGTTTCAATATACACTGTTATACATGGACATATTTGTATTTTCTTCCCCTTCTTTCCACCTTTCCATTACACGGGGTCCCTCATCAATATCCAGTTTCTTCTTATTTCCTTTTATATAAAACACAATGGGTTAATTCTAATTTTTATTTTCGGTATAATGATTTTTCGTTTCTAACAATTTATTCCTGTTATCCTGTCTCATGCTCCTACAATTTTGGACATGCACTGAATTTTCTGAATCAAATAACTAATGCGTTTTTTTGTTTTTTATTTCTCAATTCTTCACTTTATTTCCATATATATTTTTTCACATTTTATTCATATTAATAAATTAAAAAACTCCCACAATTATGTGCGCACATATATATAGTTTTTTCTTTATAGCAGTGGTTCTTTAATTAAACCCCTTTTTGCGTTTTTTCCTTGATGTATAGTCAATGGGTTAACTTGATTCTCGGCATAAAGTTTTTATCTTCTTTTATTAATTTGTGTCATGTTCCCATTGTTCTTTTTAGAATAATATTAATCTTATGGATTTTCATTAATTTTTCCTATTATATCATTTTTTGTCTTGAATGGTGAGCGATCCGATTTTTTGTGGGGCTATTTTTTTGTATGCATTTTCCGCCCATTGAGTTGTGCCACTGATTTCCTTTGGAATTGAAGGTAATACAAAAACTTGGACACCTTAACTATTTATATTTTTTATTATTTTTTTCATGATCCTTTTATTAATATTTTATGATTCTTATACATATTTTTAATTATCTTTTTTCATATATATATACACATTTTAAAGACATATCTTATTTCGGTTATTCTGGTGATCATATGGAGTTACATTTAGTTTTTTCCTTTTTCAAACCGGACACTCTCCCTGGTGTGGTGGTGTGTTTGTTGGACTGCGGTCCTTTCGTTTTTTTCCCACGATGTGGGTTCATTTCTCTTTTTTTCCTTTTTCTTCTTTTTCTCTTTTCATTTTCTTTTAATTTTCATCTGCGAAATAAAATAAAAGTACAATTGATTTTATTAATTATAGATGAGTTAACTTTTATGACACTTGAACTATTCTGATCTTTGACCTTTGTGGCGCATCACATGTCTTTCATGGCGCCAAATTTAAATCCTGCATGTATAAATGTGGAGACAGCTCTCTGTATTCATGTGTCAACCCCTGAAGAAGAAGTGTTATGCTTCGAAACGTGTAGGGATTAAAGGGTTAAATTTTTAACCTTGTGTGGTTATGGAATTTGTCTGGCAGCGCACCTAAAGTCCAAGAATTTATCCCTAAGAATCTCCACTCTGTCTCTAGTATTTCCCCTGACGTCCAACACCGCCAGTTCCTGCTCGCAGTTGCCGTCCACGCATTCCACACTTGTTCCTGTGTTCCTGGTGTTATGTTACGTGAGCAGATCACCCAATGTGTGTCCGCCACTGTCTCCTGCGCTGTCCACCTTCACACTGCAAGCGGTGGGAATGTGGACAGAGCAGGAGACAGTGGCAGACACACATCAGAGGATCTGCTGACATTACAGAACCCCACGTGTGGATTGGGCAGACGGCTACTGTACGCATAAACTGGCGGTGTTGGTGGTCACGTGAAATCCTGGAAACAGAGTGGAGACAGATGCCTAATTGGAGCACGTTGACAGTCTGTTGTAGCCTACAAACAATCTAAAACTACCACCAAGTAGGCCTCGGCCTTCACCATGATTGTCCCTGGGTTCCAACAATGCCAGTTGGTGCTCGGCAGTGTCTTTGGCACGGGTACTCCCTGTTGCCCACCCGGGTTCCAGCACTGTCAGCTGGTTCTCACCAGAGCCTTTGGCCTAGGTGCCTCCATCTCGGTATCCGAGGTCCAGCACCCTCAGCTGGTCCTTGGTAGTGCTTTCTAGCACAGGTACCTCCTGCCTAGTAACCGTGGTCCAGCAACGTCAGCTGTTCCTTGGTAGTGCCATTGGCTCTTGTAGCTTTTGCTACCCATCTGGGTTCCAACACCATCAGCTGGTTCTCGACAGTGTCTTTGGCATGGGTACTCCCTGTTGCCCAGCCTGGTTCCAGCACGCCAGCTGTTTCCGGGTAGTGTCAAGGTCACTATGCCACCAATCCGTTGTCCTGTCGTCTTGCGGCTGGGTTAGCCGACTCTACGGTGCCTGCAGTTTAGGTGACTCCTATGTGGGCTGCGGGAACTGGCACTGAAGGCTGGATCCGTAGTGCCAATGGGACATGGACCCCCTGTAGGACTGTAGGTTTCGGTAACTGCGGCCGGCTTGCGGCCTGGCTACTTTGCTTTGGATGGGTACCTTCTGCTACCCACCCGGGTTCCAGCACTGTCAGCTGGCTCTCGCCAGAGCCTTTGGCCTAGGTGCCTCCATCTCGGTATTCGAGGTCCAGCACCCTCAGCTGGTCCTTGGTAGTGCTTTCTAGCACAGGTACCTCCTGCCTAGTAACCGTAGTCCAGCAACGTCAGCTGTTCCTTGGTAGTGCCATTGGCTCTTGTAGCTTTTGCTACCCATCTGGGTTCCAGCACCGTCAGCTGGTTCTCGACAGTGTCATTGGCACGGGTACTCCCTGTTGCCCAGCCTGGTTCCAGCACGCCAGCTGTTTCCGGGTAGTGTCAAGGTCACTATGCCACCAATCCGTTGTCCTGTCGTCTTGCGGCTGGGTTAGCCGATTCTACGGTGCCTGCAGTTTAGGTGACTCCTATGTGGGCTGCGGGAACTGGCACTGAAGGCTGGATCCGTAGTGCCAATGGGACATGGACCCCCTGTAGGACTGTAGGTTTCGGTAACTGCGGCCGGCTTGCGGCCTGGCTACTTTGCTTTGGATGGGTACCTTCTGCTACCCACCCGGGTTCCAGCACTGTAAGCTGGTTCTCGCCAGAGCCTTTGGCCTAGGTGCCTCCATCTCGGTATCTGAGGTCCAGCACCCTCAGCTGGTCCTTGGTAGTGCTTTCTAGCACAGGTACCTCCTGCCTAGTAACCGTGGTCCAGCAACGTCAGCTGTTCCTCGGTAGTGCCATTGGCTCCTGTAGCTTTTGCTACCCATCTGGGTTCCAGCACCGTCAGCTGGTTCTCGGCAGTGTCTTTGGCACGTGTACTCCCTGTTGCCCAGCCTGGTTCCAGCACGCCAGCTGTTTCCGGGTAGTGTCAAGGTCACTATGCCACCAATCCGTTGTCCTGTCGTCTTGCGGCCGGGTTAGCCGACTCTACGGTGCCTGCAGTTTAGGTGACTCCTATGTGGGCTGCAGGAACTGGCACTGAAGGCTGGATCCGTAGTGCCAATGGGACATGGACCCCCTGTAGGACTGTGGGTTTCGGTAACTGCGGCGGCTTGCGGCCTGGCTACTTTGCTTTGGATGGGTACCTTCTGCTACCCACCCGGGTTCCAGCACTGTCAGCTGGTTCTCGCCAGAGCCTTTGGCCTAGGTGCCTCCATCTCGGTATCCGAAGTCCAGCACCGTCAGCTGGTCCTTGGTAGTGCTTTTTAGCACAGGTACCTTCTGCTTAGTAACCGTGGTCCATCACCGTCAGTTGGTCCTCGGTAGTGCCATTGGCTCTTGTTCCTTCTGCTACCCATCCGGGTTCCAGCACTGTCTGCTGGTGCTCGCCAGAGCCTTTGGCCTAGGTGCCTCCATCTCGGTATCCGAGGTCCAGCAACGTCAGCTGGTCCTTGGTAGTGGTTTCTAGCACAGGTACCTCCTGCATAGTAACCGGGGTCCAGCACCATCAGCTGTTCCTCAGTAGTGCCATTGGCTATTGTTCCTTCTGCTGCCACTACGGGTTCCAGTACTGTCAGCTGGTTCTCGCCAGTTTCTCAGCCTTCTTGTACCTTCTGCTACATTTCCAAGATCAAGCTTTTTGAAATTGTCTTTGGTAATCCTTATTGATCTCCATGACGAAGACCCTGATGATGACGACCCTGAAGACCACACCAAAGAAGACCAGAAATATGACCCTAAATAATATGACCAAGAGGACAAAGAACATGAAGACAACCACCAAGATACAGAACAAAAGACAGAAGAACAAGAAGCAGAAGAAGCAAAAGCAGAAGAACATTAAGCATAAGACAAAAAATCAGCATAGAAGAAATCAAAATTATAAGCAGAAGAAGACTAAGCAGTAAATGGGGGTGAGTCCGTTCCTCCTCGTGGTGCCCCTGGAAAATGCCTGCTGCTGCAGGCCAAACTGAACGCGGACAAATCCTGTTGTAAATCTTTTGTGACAGGCAGAACGTAAGGTGTAATCTTATAACTTTTATAGATAAGTACTACAGGAATACCTGACACTATAAGAAAATGAAGAAAATTTAGAATAGGAAGAAGATGAAGAAATAGCATATGAAAATTAATAATAGCTGAATAAGAAGAATATGAAGAATGGAAAAAAAAAATTAATGGGAAGAAAGTGAAGAAGAAGATGAATAAGGTGAAGAAAAAGTTGATGAAAAAAATGCTACTGCTGCGGATCATGAAGGAGAAAGTGTGGGAGAAGTACAAAAGAAGGTGAAGAGCATGGAAGTTGTGAAACATACATATCTGACTAAATATAAAAAAGTTAACATAGTCAATATCTTTTTAACTTCGAACGTCTTGAAAAAAAAAATTGGAATTAATGCTATGCCATGTGATTTGAATAAACCACTATGCCTTTAATGTCTCCTCCACCTCCCACAATACATTCTACATGATTCTTATTTGTTTTCAATTATGTAGAATTAGCCAACAAGGAAATAAAGGGCTTTTTTAAATTCCGATACCAGAAGTCCCATTGACTTGAATGGGACTTCCGGTATCGGAATCGGCGATACCCGATATTTTTTTCGTATCGGGCGATACCATCCGATACGATATTTTTGGGTATCGAACGGTATCGCTCAACACTATTTATCACCCAAATGATGTTACATAGGTCAGAACATACACAACCTGTCTGTGGGGAAATGCTTTTCCACCGAAATTTTGAAGTATGAGACTAGTGTCATCTTGTGGATTGATATGAACCACAAAGCCTTCAAAGTGAAACTGTTCTGGATGTAATGTACAATCTTCTCTTGAAAATTGAAAGAATATGCCTTCTATGATGCTTGCATTAAAGAACTGATTGGCCAGATATGTACGGAGTCAGGATGACCAGTCTGCGAGTACCTGTGTTGCGTTGGGTCCAGAACTGTCATGGCTGCACCCCCTATTTACCGGGGAAGGAATAGGGGAATGGACAGGCCTCATTATATAGGAAGAGGGGGCATTTTTAGACAGGGAACCTGACCGGAAGCTGTGGGAAAAAAAAACACAAAGCAGGAGTGAGTCCCCATCTGTGACCATGTGAGCAGCAAAGGGGCAGTGAACTCTGCCCCCGAAGCGCCGACGCTGCGCAAACTGCAGCATACAGACTCGGTGACCTAGAGGCAGGGAGCCAGCCTAAGTGAAAGTGGGCATGACAGCAGAGATTTTTGGCGTGGACAAGCTGGGCATAGGAGGATGAGAAGCGTGCTCTGTCCTTAGAGCACTGGCCCTGCAAAGGACTGTTCCCATTGGCTTCCGCCACTAAAAGTGGTGCTGCCATTTAGCGAGGTGCTGTGTGCCCAGTGCCCGCCATAGAGCAAGTCGCCGTGTGCTCCTTGACCATGAGTTCAGCGCAGTAGAGAGAGCCAGTTCATGCCACGTGTTCAGTGTTGATAACCAATAATTATAAGACTCAGAGGAATGACAGCGGATGTTGGTACAGTCAGCAAGGTGCTCCCTCAGCATTTTCCCAAACTTTGCACTCCTTGTGAGAGCCCCCTGCACCTCAGAGCCAGGGCGATGGAAGGGACTGAGAAAACTCTCCCCGAACATTGCCAGTATTCCACTGCCTCTGCTGGATTGGAGTTGTGTATCTCTCATGTGTACTCTTTGCTTGGCGAACGAACTGTGACCTCTGCTGCCAGCATTTTCATATGGGAATTTTTTGAATAATTCCGTAAGAAGTGACCTCTGGTCATCCAACATTTTAGTACACGTGTCTGCCTCTGGAATTAGAGATATAAGGTTCTCCTTGTAGCGTGGGTCTAGAGGTGTCACCAATCAGTATTGCCCATCACCCAAATTTTTGAAAACACGAGGGTGATGGGAAAGGCAGCATAACATAAAATCAGCCATGCGTGCAAGAATGCTAATAGTCATAACATCCGTGTCCTCATCAAGAGGATGACTGACCATGCTCTCCTCCTCCTCCTTCTCCTCAGGCCTCCACGACTTTTGACTAACCTCAGTCATCTCATTATAAAAACATCATTGTAAATACATTCTTGGAAATATACTGCTGTAGCTTTTATCTCCCCCACCTCATTGTAGATTGTAAGTTGTCACAAGCAGCCCCCACCTCATTGTAGATTGTAAGTTGTCACAAGCAGAATTGTTTTTTGGATTTAATTATTGTAATAGTTGTTACTTAGTGTAGATTGTAAGCTGTCATGAGCAGGGTCATTTTATTTTGGTTTAATTATTGTATTATTGTTATCGTTGTTACTTAGGACTGTTGCGCTTGAAACTGTTAAACTGTGAATATGTTTCCGCTATATAATAACTATAAATAATCATACTAGAACACAGAGAAGCAGGATGGAGACGTTAATTATGGCGCCATTGACGCTCACCATCTTGGTGGATTCCTCAAAGTTTTGGAAGATGGTACAGTGCCTTGCGAAAGTATTCTGTTCTCTTGAACTTTTCAACCTTTTCCCACATATCATGCTTCAAACATAAAGATACTAAATGTAAATTTTTGGTGAAGAATCAACAACAAGTGGGACACAATTGTGAAGTTGAACAAAATTTATTGGTTATTTTACATTTTTGTGAAAATTCAAAAACTGAAAAGTGGGGCGTTCAATACTATTCGGCCCCTTTAACTTAATAATTGTTGCCACCATTTGCTGCGATTACAGCTGCAAGTCACTTGGGGTATGTCTCTATCAGTTTTGTACATTGAGAGACTTAAATTCTTGCCAATTCTTCCTTGGCAAACAGCTCGAGCTCAGTGAGGTTTGATGGAGATCGTTTGTGAACAGCAGTTTTCAGCTCTTTCCACAGATTCTCGATTGGATTCAGGTCTGGACTTTGACTTGACCATTCTAACACCTGGATAAGTTTATTTATAAACCATTTCATTCTAGATTTTGCTTTATGTTTCGGATCATTGTCTTGTTGGAAGACAAATCTCCGTCCCAGTCTCAGGTCTTTTGCAGACTCCAACAGGTTTTCTTCAAGTATGATCCTGTATTTGGCTCCATCCATCTTCCCATCAATTTTAACCATCTTCCCTGTCCCTGCTGAAGAAAAGGAAGTCCAAGCCATGATACTGCCATCACCATGTTTGACAGTAGGGATGGTGTGTTTAGGGTGATGAGCTGTGTTGCTTTTACGCCTATCATATCGTTTGGCATTGTTGCCGAAAAGTTCGATTTTGGTTTCATCTGACCAGAGCACCTTCTTCCACATGTTTGGTGTGTCTCCCAGGTGGCTTGTTGCAAACTTTAAACAACACTTTTTATGGATATCTTTGAGAAATGGCTTTCTTCTTGCCACTCTACTATAAAGGACAGACTGTCCCACCTCAGCTGTAGATCTCTGCAGTTCATCCAGAGTGAACATGGGCCTCTTGGCTGCATCTCTGATCAGTTTTCTCCTTGTTTGAGATGAAAGTTTAAAGGGATGGCCGGGTCTTGGTAAATTTTCAGTGGTATGATACTCCTTCCATTTCAATATGATTGCTTGCACAGTGCTCCTTGGGATGTTTAAAGTTTTGGAAATCATTTTGTATCCAAATCCGGCTTTAAACTTCTATACAACAGTATCATGGACCTGCCTATTGTGTTCCTTGGTCTTCATGATGCTCTCTGTGCATCAAACAGAACCCTGAAACTATCACAGAGCAGGTGCATTTATATGAAGACTTGATTAAACACAGGTGGATTATATTTATCATGATTAGTTAATAGTCATTTAGGACAACATTGAATCATACAGAGATCCACAATGAACTTCTGGAGTGAGTTTGCTGCCCTGAAAGTAAAGGGGCCGAATAATATTGCACACCCCACCTTTCAATTTTTTAATTTGCACAAAAATTTAAAATAACCAATAAGTTTCGTTCAACTTCACAATTGTGTCCCACTTGTTGTTGATTCTTCACCAAAAATTTACATTTGGTATCTTTATATTTGAAGCATGATATGTGGGAAAAGGTTGAAAAGTTCCAGGGGGCCGAACACTTTCGCAAGGCACTGTACATATATCTGACATCCATGTCCACACCTGAGATCTTATGTGTGAAGTCAGAACTGAATACCGACAACCTTGTTGATGCTGGTAGACTAGTCACCAATCGCATTCTTCTGCTCACAAATCCTTTCCAACATCTGCAGTGTAGAGTTCCAATGCCTGGGGATATCACACACCAGTCAGTGAGCCAGAAGCTCCAAACACTGCTGAAGCACAGCAAGGGCTTATGAAGCTCCAGCTGACTTTTGAAAATGGGTACGCAGAGTGTTGCACTTTTCCTAGCAGATCTGGCAGCTCTGAGTCACTTTTCAGAAAACGTTGACCAATGAGGTTAAGCGCAATGACTAGCCAGGTCTTTCCCCGGGAAGGAACAACCACAGGAAGGGCAGTCTCCAATGAAGGAAACCACCTATGCCAAAACATGGTATCCATCCACAGACAGCTGTTTCGGGGTATTGCCCATCATCAGTGTGGAGTAGTCATTGCTTGCGTTGAGAAACATGTGATGGTGTCTCCGCGGCTTGTGTTTTGCATGTTTTTGCATATTTCCTAGAAGGGATGGGGGCATTGCTCTAGAATCACTGCGTTGAGAAACATGTGATGGTGTCTCCGCAGTGTTGGATGTTGATCTCCATGAGTTCATTCGTCCTCATTTTTCACAGTCTTTTACTAGGCATTGCTCCTACTAGCCAGTTTCCTACTCCACACTGATCAGGGGCAATACCCCGAAACAGCTGTCTGTGGATGAATACCATGTTTTGGCATAGGTGGTTTCCTTCATTGGAGACTGCCCTTCCCGTGGTTGTTCCTTCCCGGGGAAAGACCTGGCTAGACATTGCTTGCGTTGAGAAACATGAGATGGTGTCTCCGCGGCTTGTGTTTTGCATGTTTTTGCATATTTCCCATAAGGGATGGGGCATTGCTCTAGAATCACTGCATTGAGAAACATGTGATGGTGTCTCCGCAGTGTTGGATGTTGATCTCCATGAGTTCATTCATCCTCATTTTTCACAGTCTTTTACTAGGCATTGCTCCTATTAGCCAGTTTCCTACTCCACACTGAAGAGGGGCAATACCCCAAAACAGCTGTCTGTGGATGGATACCATATTTTGGCATAGGTGGTTTCCTTTATTGGAGACTGCCCTTCCTGTGGTTGTTCCTTCCTGGGGTAAGACCTGGCTAGTCATTGCTTGCGTTGAGAAACATGTGATGGTGTCTCCACGGCTTGTGTTTTGCATGTTTTTGCATATTTCCCATAAGGGATGGGGGCATTACTCTAGAATCACTGCGTTGAGAAACATGTGATTGTGTCTCCGCAGTGTTGGATGTTGATCTCCATGAGTTCATTCATCCTTATTTTTCACATATTTTTACTAAAAACCTGCATCTTCCCAGCAGCAACTGTGTAGGAAACCACTTTATAGTTTTGCAAGGTGTTTATGATGCCCTGAAAAAAAAATTACACACTATGTTGATATCTACCCCAGGGGGAAATGTTTGTCAGCCCATACACTTAGTGTATGAGAGTACAAAATGAATAATGTGAAGTGCATTTTCCTGTGCTCATCCAGTACCTGGGTTCAAAGGCTTATTGGAGTCCATATGACTTGGTAGCAGGGCAGGCATTGCAGTCAATGAATAAGAAAAGAGTTTGGGAGTGCAACATGAATAATGTGAAGTGGATTTTCCTGTGCCAATCCAGTATGTGGGTTCAAAAGCTTATTGGTGTACATATGAATTGGTAGCAGGGCAGGCCTTGCAGTTAATGCATATGAAAAGAGTATGGGAGTTCAAAATGAATAATGTGAAGTACATTAACCTGTGGCCATCCAGTATGTGACTTGAAAAGCTTATGTCACGACTCCTGGGTATTACTGCTGTGGGGAGAGCTGCATACAGCAGCAAGGAAGCTGAGCAAAGTGCCGGCTAACTAACCAGGTAACAAACATGACCTGAACCATGTCACAGAGTAGGAGGTGGTCAGGGGCGGAGCCAGATGCCGGGGTGCAGAGGAGACGATAAACGCAGGAGAGTAGTCAAACAAGCTAAGATCAGAACCAGGAGATCACAAGGTACCAATGGGGTGAGACAGGGTATTGTCAGATTGGAAGCCAGAAGCCAAAAAGCCAGAAAGAGCAGTGCGGTACAATAGGGACAAATTGTAATGGAGTAACAATAGCCAAGCCAGGAGGTCAGAACCGAAGAAGACAATAGAACCAAAACGAGACAGAGAACAGAGTGAGCAGACAGACCAGGTCATACACGGGAGGCAATCAAGCAATGCAATATACACGCACACCAGGGGGTCAGACACACAGTCAGAAAAACAGTATAGCTGACAGGGAATCTTAGTCTGGAGTGAGTATAAATACCCCTCCCAGATCCAAAGGGAGGCCAGCAAAATTGACCCTGAAAGAACAGGACATTAACCATCTCTGAACCACGACAGCTTTTTGAGGTGCATGTAACTTTGGGGCAGGCCAGGCCATGCATTCAATGCAACATTTTTTCAGGAAGCCCTCCTGTACCTCTCGTGAAAGGGGTATTTTGGTGCGTCATAATTCTTGGTAGCCCATCCACTCACTGCATAGACAGTAACAGCATAGGAGACCCACTGTTTAATAATGACCCTTTAAGAAGAATAATGCTGCCTGATGCCCCTGTAAAAATAGGCTCTGTGGCTTTAAGAGTCCCTCCTTCATAAATGAAACGAGATGGGTCTGCTTATGTGTCACACACCACATGACCAGCTAGGGTTGTTAAATGTTGCAATGACATTTCCCAGTGAATCATAGAATCATAGAATCATAGAATCGTAGAGTTGGAAGGGACCTCCTGGGCCATCTGGTCCAACCCCCTGCTCAAAGCAGGATTCGCTAAATCATCCCAGTCAGATGTCTGTCCAGCCTCTGTTTGAAGACTTCCATTGAAGGAGAACTCACCACTTCTCGTGGCAGCCTGTTCCACTCATTGATCACTCTAACTGTCAAAAAGTTTTTTCTAATATCTAATCTGTGTCTCCTCCCATTCAGTTTCATCCCATTGCTTCTAGTCTTTCCTTGTGCAAATGAGAATAAAGTTGATCCTTCTACAATGTGACAGCCCTTTAGATATTTGTAGACAGCTATTAAGTCTCCTCTCAGTCTTCTCTTTTGCAAACTAAACATTCCCAAATCCTGCAACCTTTCCTCATAAGACAGGGTTTGTATTGGTTGAAAGCAATGCTAAAGTTGCAAAACGCTGTGTGTGAACATAGCCCAAATGGTGGCGGAACATTTTTGTTTTGGGTTAATTATTTTGACTTAGATAAAAGTCATTAACCTGGAAAGGGTGTTCCTTAACATATTTCCCAGCAAAATCCATTTTGGTTTCGTTTTTGTAGGTTTTTGGGTGCGCCTGTAAAAAGGGCATGAAACTCTGACAACATTGTTTAGAGTTGTGACCTGGGAGTGAGAAATGCTTCCAAGGGCAGTTGCCATGATGTTCCCGTGGCATTTTAGCAGTGTTTCCATAATTTTCTGATGTTTTTAGACCTTGAAAGGATCCCTGTGGGGGGGAATCGCGGTAAAAATGCTCGGGTCTCCCATAGACTTACATTGGGCTCGTTGTTCTGTCTAAGCACCCAAGTATTCCAATTTGCTCGACCCGAGCAACGAGCACCCGAGCATTTTAGTGCTCGCTCATCACTAAACTTTACGAGTTTGTTTTGTAGTGAAAATGGGATCTACAGTTTTCAGGGATTCAAGTCTTAACTGTGCAAAGTCATTTGACTCAATGTCTCTGATGATTCGGTCCAGAAATGACAGAACAGCATCATTACACGGCATTTAGGGTGCCTTCAAATGAATGTATACGCTGTAAATTTAGAAATTTGAAATCATCAATATGCATGTGGGCATTGAAATTGCAGAGATGGCTATGATGGTGACAGAAATGTTGACACAATATGGTATGATCAGCGCCCCGTGCATCATTACTGACAGCAATATCACCAACATTCTCAGCATGTGATTTAACACCTGAACTGCTTTGTGAAATGTGTAACATATTGCTGTCATCATCTGCAGGGCAATCTTAGGTGTGTAAAGACTGATACTGTTGCTGTATCAGCAGCTGTGGATCGTGTATAATTTCTACGTCACGAAAGGCCCCATGTTGCTTTCTACCTGATAATGAGCGCTTACCACTGATCATCAGTTATAGAGCTCGTTTCATAAATTTGGCTCTTTCATATGCCTGTAATGGCATTTTAGATATTTTCTGTTACTCATAATTGACCATTCTAAGTCAGAAAGGGTCATTTCAAGCCGCAGCTGCCACACGTGCATCCGCATACAGTTTTACAAGTGTACGTAGCTCTGAAGATATGTTATATGTTGACTGTAATGACAATAATATCTTAAAACTACCACTAGAGATGAGCGACTTTGCCTTTTTTCGGGTTGAGTTGGGTTTCATGAAACCCGACTTTCTCAAAAGTCGGGTCAAAAGAAATCAGCCGATTATCGTGAAAAGTTGAAGACCGACTGAAACACGAAACCCAATGCAAGTCAATGGGGAAGCAAAGTCGGCAGGGAGTGGAGGACATTAAACACACTTACAGTGCCCATTTGAATGGCAAAAACATCAATTTTTATTACCGAAGCTTGTCAACCTTAATTTACTTCATAATAATAGTTACGCACTGAAAACTGGGGGTTATATGGCTAAAGTTGTGGAGGGGTAGGGCTGGCTCCAGGTTTTCATGTGCCCTGGGCCAAAGAGCGCCCCTTTAACACATACCACAACTCATGATGCTCCGATACGGTAGAGAAATTGTGGTATAGTACTATGAAAAATACTTCACTTTTTACATCTCATGACTGATATCGATTTTAAATTCTCCAATAGCTCCAATAACGGACAGTATATTACTCCATACAGTATTATGGGCACCGCATAGAGCACTATACAGAGTAATGAGGCCCATATATTTCTCCATACAGAATCATTGGTCCCATATAATGTTTGAAAAAGTATATGATGAGCTCCACATAATGCTACAGTATATGTTGGTCCCCATGGATGAAGCTCCACTGTCTTATGAGCCCAAATAATGCTCCATATATAATGGGCCCTATTTCTAATGCTCCAGTGTATAATGGGCCCTGTAAATGCTGCTCCTGTGTCTGATGTCCACCTTTGGAATGCTCCGGTGTATGGTGGGCCCCATGTATCATTCTCCAGAGTATAGTGCTCCCCAAAAATTGCTGTCCCAACATTGAAAACATTTAAATAAGTCTCCTCGCTAGGGAATCCCTGTACTAGTCTGGACTCCTCGTCATCCCCATCTTCCATCTCACTGCATTTGGCTGTTTAGGCAGAGGGCGTACAGAAGTGATGTCATTGCGCTCTCTGATCAGAATATCACTGTCAGGACACACGGAAGACGTCATGGCGGTGGAGCAGGGAGAGGTAAGTATTTCAACTTTACAAGTGCTGTGATCCGGAGCAAGCAGGGGGGGCCCACTCGTTGGCGATGGCACTGGCACAGGGCCCCTCATAGTACGGCGGTGTGTGGCGGTGTGTCTGACGGCGGGTGGGCCCTCCCACCGGTAGAGACACTTTTGCATACTATGAGGGGGTCTGTGCCAGTGCCGTCGCCCATGAGTATGCCCCCCACCTGCTCAAGGAACCTGCACTTTCATCTGCACCTTCCTCTTTGTCACCTTGTAAGGTGGTATAGTATGCGGGAATGGGAAACTGAGTTTCCTCAGGGTCAGATTCTGGCTGTGTAGAGTGTGAGGGGAATGTAGTGGTCTGGGTCAATGTACCAGCAGAATCATCTAGCAGTGGCTGGGCATCAGTGCACTTGTGGCGTCCCCAGGAGTACGGTCGCCACAGTGTTATTACCTTCCTCCTAGGGAGTGTGATGATATGCTTGGGAGCATCGAAGGATCTCTCTAGCAGTTCAACCAACACACAACACATTTCCCACTCCAGGCCAGCAGGGAGACCTCTGAACCTGACTGCTGAGGAGCTGCTCTCTGTGGCCGGGATGAGGTAAGTTAGGGCACTCTGTGCAGGGAAGGGGAAGTGTGTGGACGTGAGAAGGGGAGCTGGAGGATGAGCAGAGTTAAGGCTCACTCCTAGCTGGAGCGCATGGTCCGGATTCCGGTCTCTGAGTTTGTAGGGACACTGACCTTCCTGTAGCAGAAACCAGAGGAAGTAGCAGCTGTAAATGCTCTGTACCCAACTATGGCTCGGAGGCCCCAGCATCGACGTGTTGGAGCCAGAAGGAAAAGGCTATGGCTGCCTGCCATACGAGAAAGTTCCAAAAGAGAGTCAACAGGGGGAACTTCATTGATCTCAGCACTGCGATACCTCAGATAAGCGCTAGAACGGAGGCCACACTACCTATCTGCAGAGAGAGAATTCGAAATTGGCTTCCAGGCTGACCAACTCCTTCTCCATCTTTACTCTGGGTCCTGGATGGCACTTACCAAGTACAGGTAAAGGAACTGCATGACTGTGTCTGTCATCTTTCTCCTGCACCTGGCGCATGGCTCTGCTGCATCCTGCACTGCACACCATCTACCAACTCTTTCATCTGCTCTGCGACTTTGGCCCTACCTTTGCAGGGCTTCTACATCTTAGCTGCACCACAACATCTGTCCCAGAGAAGCAACACTGCAGCGCTGGTCAATCTAATCAGAAACCACAGGTGGCGTCATGTATCATTTACCTATAAACGTAATTCACCCCTATGCATGGATGCCCAGGGCCACGGAACAGGTCACCACCACCGTGACACTTCCCTGTGAGACACCGGCCCAGTACCGATTAACCCCACTGCCCTGGCTGGCCACCCACACTCCATGTCTGATTCATCTTGGACTTGGGAATTCACAATTTGACTTGATAACCCAGGCATGGTATGATAGAAAGAGCTACATGGACTAATGTGAAGTGTGGCCTGCTGCATCATTCACTTTTGGTGGCGGTGAAGGACACAAGGAAAGGGGTTCTTCCTGACCAGGAGCCAGCACTTGACGACTCAGTGCTTGCATTTTTTGAAACTTCAGAAGAGGAGAGCATATTTGCTGGAGTCTGTTTCGGCAATGTAAACCAAAACCAGTACCTCATGCTCCGCCTTTAAAAGCGGTTAGCCTACTCCTAGAAAAGGCAGCCTTCCAGGCGTTCCGGAGCCAGACCATGATGCAGGCTCAACACCTCCTTCCTTAGCTGCTATTGTACTTTTGCCACTACCAGCAGATGCACCACCACCATCAGCACCAGCTGCTCCCCCCACGCCCACATCCACGGCTTCTTCCACCAAACTTCAAAATTTTGCAGAAAATAGACCCAAAATAACATCAGATATATGGCACTGTATCAGAAGCGTACAGCTGTATTCAGTCAAAGGATAATTGTCAATCTCCCTATATATTCCATCAGTCACACAGAGACGCTCACAGGCTCAGTATGGATTGGACAAGAATATAAAAATTAGACAAAGTGTACAGTATCATCAGATAGCAGGTATATATAGCATAGTTTAAACATTCTAAATCTCCGTAGATATTTGAGGAGGCACACACAGACACTCTCAGGCTCAGTATTGGATTACAACACAATCTAAAAAGCCATAAAACGGTAATGGATCTCAAGAGTACAGCTTTACACAGTGTAGGTGTCATTGTTGTCAATTTCAGTATTTATTTCCACAGTCAGAAAATAACTGTCACTTGGTCAGTTTGGATTAGACCAGAATATAACAAGCAGTAAATGGGTAATGTATCCCAAGCGTAGAGCTGTATACAGTGTTGGGGTAATTTTTAAATGTACATCTAAATTGCAGGAGTAACCCATAGACACTCACACCCTCAGGATGGATCACACCACAATATAACAAGAAGATCCGCAAGAAATAATCACACATATGGGACAATGTTCCAGGTGTCAATGATACACTTAGAGTGTTGGTTGGAGGAGGACTTCCTGGCAGAAAGGGTACAGTATCACCAGATACCAGGTATATATAGCATAGTTTAAACATTAACAATGTACTTCTCTATATCAGGAGTAGTGTTGAGCCACTCCACTAGTGTTTTGGTTCGTCGCACAGGAGGCAAGTTCGTCGAATGTTCGTCGAACGTTCGAAGAACACCGTCGAACCCCATTGAAAACAATGGCAGGCAAACACAAACACATACAAACACATAGAAAACAATTACAAAACACCTTTAAAGGTGTCCCAAAGCAGACAAAATGCTCAGATGACAAAAATAACATATGGAAAAGGGCAACTACATTTAGAAAAGAGATGGAGGAGTAAAAGGAGGAGGTGGAGGAGACACAGATATAGGCTTGTCATGCCCTTATGAAGTCAAGAAAGGCTGGAATAAAAATGTAAAATACAAATCAAAAAAAAAAAAAATTCTGAAATCGAACACGATCATATACCGTCGGACTTCCCACCAATAAATTATGCCAACTGCCGATGAGGCGGCGTTATTCCCAGTAACCTCCAAACTGCGTCCATGAAGGCAAAGTGTTTGGTTTCCGGGGGCTGTATGATTGCAAAGCTGAACCTTAAAGGAATGTCCAAAAGGGCACCACCAGGAGTGGAGCCTGTGGCTTAATTGGACTCCACCTGGGAAACCACAACCATACAAGCTACAGAAAAGATGGACAGATTGCAAGCTTTGTCGATTCTGTGTGTGGTGTGGTATGTCCGTTTGTAGTTGTGCTAGCGATTTCTCAGCTTTATTCCGTTAACGACCGAGACTCCGGCATGCCCCCGCGGTATGCGTCAAGCTTACTAGAGGGATACGCGAGGCTCTGGCACGCGAGATCGAGCAATAACAGGTCTATCATGCCCTTACATGTCCGGTGCTGCATGCGCGCTACACTGAAAGGACCAGCTTTTGTCGCTTACAAGTGCTGATAACCCGCTGAACATCATTAGTGATGGGGATCTGGGATTCCAATTCTTCCCCGCGAGCGATCATTTCCCAGTAAGAGCAGGTCAACCGCAATTACAGACTTAGGCCTAACCGTCATTCCTGACAAAATGAAAAAATTATGTGTCCAAACCACAGGTGCTGTAGCTTGCTTAACAGCTCGGCAGCCGTTCTCAGGCCCAGTATGGATTCGACAACATTGTAGAAAGTTGATAAAGGGTACAGTTTCACCAGATAACACGTATATATGTAGCATAGTTTACACATTAAAAACCTATGTCTATAGATCAGGAGGCAGGCTCAGATGGTTTCAGGCCCAGTATGGATTAGACGTGATTGGACAAAGGTGAGAAAGGGTAACGTATCACCGGATTACAGGTATGTATAGCATAGTTTACACATTAAAAACCTATGTCTATAGATCAGGAGGCAGGCTCAGACGGTCTCAGGCCCAGTATGGATTAGACGTGATTGGACAAAGGTGAGAAAGGGTACGTTATCACTGGATAGCATATATCCATATATATATATAGCATAGTTTAAACATTTAAAATCTCCATGTTCTCAGTATGGATTAGACAACTATCTAAAAAGTAGAAAAAAGGAAAAGTTTTTGAAGCGTACACCAGTATACACTTTTGGTGGTATTTTTAAATCTTCATACCGTATATACTCGAGTATAAGTCGACCCGAGTATAAGCCGACCCCCCTAATTTTGCCACAAAAAACTGGGAGAACTTATTGACTCAAGTATAAGCCTAGGGTGGGAAATGCTCCATAGATTATTCCCCCATATGGTGTCCCCAGAAGAAGCTCCATAGATTATTCCCCCATATGCTGCCCCCATAAGAAGCCTCATAGATTGTTCCCCCATATGCTGCCCCCATAAGAAGCTCCATAGATTGTTCCCCCATATGCTGCCCCCATAAGAAGCTCCATAGATTGTTCCCCCATATGCTGCCCCATAAGAAGCTCCATAGATTGTTCCCTCATATGCTGCCTCCATAAGAAGCTCCATAGATTGTTCCCCCATATGCTGACCCCAGAAGAAGCTCCATAGATTGTTCCCCCATATTTTGCCCCCATGCTGCTGCTGCATGTAAAAATAAAAAAATGACATACTCACCTCTCCGACGCTGGGTGTCAGATACTCATCTGTCCTGCGTCCATGGCTGCTCACCGCTATCTGCCACGTCATCAGTCAGTGACGTTCAGACTGCAGGGGGCGTGGCGCGCACTAACCATGTCACCGTGCCCTCTGCTGTCTGAAGTCACTGACCGATGACAGACAGCAGCAAGCAGCCATGGATGCAGGACAGGTGAGTATCGCTATACTTACCCGTCCTGACACTGTGTCTTGAGCCCCCAGCTTCTCCGCGCTCTCTATTCCTGCCTTCAGCGGTCAAGTGGTACCGCTCATTAAAATTCATGAATATGCGCATATTCATGAGTTTTAATGAGCGGCACCACGTGACCGCTGAAGGCAGGAAGAGAGAGCACGGAGAGAAGCTGAGGGCTCAAGACAGCGTCAGGACGGGTAAGTATAACCTGACACCTCCGACCCCCTTTGTATATGACTCGAATATAAGACGAGAGGGGGACTTTCAGCCCAATTTTTTGGGCTGAAAATCTCGACTTATATTTGAGTATATACGGTATATATTTCTGTCTCAGTAAGACAGTCCAGCCTCTCCGCAATAGGAAATGAGATGCATACAATTACTGACATAAAGTCTAGTGATTGCAGAAATCTAGGAATTAATAATCACGGGAAAAACTTCCGTCACAATTCTCAGAGGCGATGCTGACCCTCAATTAATTTGTGTGTGGAGACAGCGAAAACATAACTTTGTGAAGAAACTGTTGCTGTATCGCAGTACCGTTGATCCTATCAGCGTTACTCATTTCCATCAAATTTTTATCACAGGGAAAGATGTAAACATGTTGCTCACTGCCTATCATGATCTGTCACGTAACTTTGGAGTGCAAAAGACAGAAGCCACAGGCCTTAGGTGGTTCTATGGGATTGGCTTGAGAGGGCACATTTAGAATGTGCGCCGGAATGTCACACGTCTGTGAGTAGGAAAACTGTGAAAGCTGATGATAAACCACCACTGCATGTCATTGTGAGTCGACGTCCATAAGAAATGGAAGCCATTGATCATCTGAAGCTCGAGCCCGGCCAGCGGGACAGGGCATAGCTACGTCTTAACCATCATCTATCAGTTCAACAAATTTGTAGTGGCAGTCCCAGTGAAGGATTTGACAGCCCAGACTACACAGCGGAGGAGCAGGGAGAGGTAAACATTGCAAATGCTGTGGCCCTGCCCAAGCAAGGGGGGCACACTCGTGGGTGTCGGTACTGGCACTGGGCCCCTCATAGTACGGCGGTGTGTCTGACAGCGGGTGTGCACCCCCACCATCAGAGACACTTGATTGCGCTATGAGAGACCCTGTGCCAGTGCCCGCGCCCAAGAGTCAGCCTACCCACCTGTCCAGGGCAACGGCACTCGCACGGTTGTGTGCGCTAGGTGGTGACCCCAGCCATGGGGGGGAGGCTGCCCAGTTAGGGAGGTTTACAAAATGGCATATGTTGATCTGGGACATTCAGCTGCTGCTAAAGGCGAAATTGGTCAAGTCTGAGTAAGAGGAGGACCAAAGCAAGCCATTTTTCTGGCAACCTATGTGTCATCAGGGTAAGGTGGAACAAAATCCTTGGAAACTCATGCATGGTTCATTTTAATGAAGGTTAGATCATCCACATTTTGGGTCGACAGACGGGTCCTTTTTTCTGTCAGGATTGATCCAGCTGCACTGAAGACTCTTTCTGATAGCACACTTGCAGCTGGGCAAGCGAGCTCCTGTAAGGCATATTGTGCCAATTCAGGCCAGGGGTCCAGTTTAGCGGCCCAATAGTCAAATGGGAATGACCTGTGAGGGAGAACATCAATATGGGACGAGAAGTAGTTTGTAACCATAGTTGACAACTGCTGTCTCCTGTCACTTTCAATCGATGCAGTATTACCAGTCGTGTGAGCGGGACTTGAAAAATCAGTCCACAAAATGGTCATGAAACCCCTGTCTCCAACGCCACTTCTGATGTGTGCACCACGACCACCTCTTCCAAGCTGCCCCCGGCCCCTACGGGTCGTGTGAGAACCATCACTGCTGCTGTGTGCTGGGAATGCCTCAACCAACCAGTTTACCAGAGTTGCTTGTTTGTTAGCCAATATTAGGTCAAGGTTCTCCTGTGGCATGATGTTTTGTAATTTGCCCTTATAGCGTGGATCCAGGATGCAGGCCAACCAGTAGTCTTCTTCGTTCATCATTTTGGCAATGTGGGGGTCCCTTTTTAGGATCTGCAAGGCATAATCTGACATGTGGGCCAATGTTCCCGGTGTCAATGATGCACTGCGAGTGCTGGGTGGAGGAGCACTTTCTGGCAAATCCACATCCCTCCAGTCACGCACAAACCCCAGACCTTGCCACGCCAACATTTTCTCTTGCCCGACGAGAAGCATCCTCCCCTAAATAATCATCCCCATCATCATCCTCCTCCTCCTCTTCCTCTTCTTCCTCCACCTCGTCCAGGAGAGGTCCCGGAGCAGACAATGGCTCACTGTCATCAAGGCTTCCCTCCTCCTCTTCCTCCTCATCTACCTTGGCTGCAGACGCCTGCTCCTTAATGTGCATCAAAGTTTGTGGGTCACCCTCCCACGGCTGTGGGGTACTCGGTACCAGGCCAGTGTCAATGGAATGTGTCACAGCAGCAGTGACCCGGTCCGTGGCCCTGGGCGCCCAAGTAATGGGGAAATGTAATGGTGTAATGGAATAGTTCGTGACGCCACCTGTGGTGTTCGGCAAGGGAGATGTTAAGGCGATGCTGCAGACAGCTCCGCTGGGACAGGTGGTGTGGTGCAGCAGTGATGGCATAGCCCTCCACAGGCAGGGCTAATGTCCCAGGGAAGTGTAGAGATGGTTGGCATGGTGATGTAGCAGTGCCATAAGGGCAGGAAGCAGACAAGACACAGCGGGGTGCAATTTCTGTACCTTTACTTGATAACTGCAGTCCAGGGTCCTGATTACAGATGGTATTGGAGCAGGCTAGGCTGCAAGCAACTCAGGGATTCTCTCTCACAGACGGGCTGTGCAGTCTCCTTCCTAACGTCTTGTGGTGTGAAGCACTCCAGTACTTAGTTACTCTAGAGTTCCTCCTGTCAGATGTTCCCAAGAACCTCACTTGCATGGCAGACAGCTGTAACCTCTCTCGGGGACTCCTCTCTAGTCCTGGCTCTCTATCCAAGCTGCTGTTGTGCCTCAAGTCTTAGATGGGAGTAGGGCATTTACAGCCTCCTACTCCCCTGGTATCTGCTGTAGGACCTTTAGTATCCGTACAGCCGTGGAGACCAGGCTCCAGTTCATGCACTCTCATCTGAGGGAGCTCTCCTTCCTAGCTCAACCTCCAGCTTCCTTCCACACATCTGCACACTTCACCCTCCGCAGACTATCTGACCACTCCTTCCTCTTGGCTCTCAGAGGGCACCCCTCCCCTGAATCTTGGTTCAGAGTTCCCCCTGCTGGCCTGGAGTGGAACTGTGTTGCATGTATGGATTGACTGCGAGAGAGACCCATCATTGCCTCCAACCCTGGCATTACCCTCCCCTGGAGGAAGGCAAAGCCACTGTCGCAGCCATGCTCCTGGGGGCGCCACATTTGCATGAGCAAGTGGGATACTCATGCTTATGATGGCATCGTCTGCGCTTACCAGCCGTGTGCATTCCTCAAAACACCGAAGGACTTTACAGAGGTCTTTCAGCTTCGACCACTGCACACCTGTCAACTCCATGTATGCCCTCAAAGTGCCTGCCCGTGTATCCTCCCACAAATGCATTACGGCTTGCCTCTGTTCGCACAGCCGCTCAACCATGTGCAGGGTGGAGTTCCACCTTGTTGCAACGTCGATAATTAGGTGGTGCTTGGGAAGGTGGAGCAATCACTGCAGCTTCTGCATACGACTGGAGTGTACCAGCGACCGGCGGATGTGCGAGCACAGTCTTCGAACCTTATGAAGCAGGCCTGTTAACTCCGGATAATTATTGAGGAAGCACTGCACCACCAGGTTCAAGGTGTGAGCCAAACAAGGTATGTGTCTGAGTTTTGAAAGGGCTATGGCTGCCACAAAATTCCGTCCGTTATCACTAACTACCTTGCCTGCCTCAAGATGTCGACTGCCCAGCCATGACTCAGTTTGCCACTGAAAGTAGTCAGCCAGTACCTCTGCGGTGTGTCTGTCACCCAAACACATCATCTGCAACACAGCCTGCTGACGCTTTCCACTAGCTGATCGATAGGGGGACACCTCGTGTGCAACACTGGCAGCTGCGGATGGAGTGCTCGTGCGACTGCGCTCTGTGGACGAGCTTTCGCTTCTGGAGGAGGAGGAGGGTCGAATGCCTACAGCCAACTGTTTCCTATACCGTGGGCTAGGCAGCACTGTCCCACCACCGCTGTCCCCTCTGGACCCTGCATCCACCACATTAACCCAGTGCGCAGTGATGGACACGTTATGGCCCTGGCCATGCCTACTGGACCATGCATCAGTTGTGAGGTGCACCTTTCCTCTCACTGATTGCTTGAGTGCATGGACAATGCAGTCTTTCACATGAAGGTGGAGGGCTGGGATGGCTTTGCGAGAAAAGTGGCAACTGGGTAGGTCATAGCGTTTTACTGCATAGGCCATGAGCTCGCGGAAAGCTGCGCTTTCAACCAACCGGTAGGGCATCATCTCTAACGAGATTAGTTTGGCAATGTGGGTGTTCAAACCCAGTGTGCGCGGATGAGAAGATGAGAACTTTCTTGTCCTACTCATAGTCTCTGGTAAGGTCAGCTGGACTTGAGAGCTGCATATGGTGGAACTAGCGGTGGACATGGCGGACTGAGAGAGGGTTGATCATGGTGATGGAGTTGGTGTTCTTTCTGATGGCCTAGATTCAGTCTTTCATTGATATAACATTGTGATTCCCTGACTGCTTTGACCTTGCGACGACACCTCAACATTTGCTGCTGGTGGTGTGCTAACCAGTGGGCTTACAGTGGGGGAAACAATGTAGCGTTGCTGACTACCTTCTTTGGGAGCAGTTGCACATGTGGTACGTGAGGTTTGGTAGTCCGTCCACGCTTGCAAGTGCATGTTGGTTAAATATCTAAGCATGCAACTGGTATTCAAATTTCTCAGATTTTTCCCTCGGCTAAAGGTCTTTGCGCACTTCTTACAGATAACCTTTGCCTGATCATTAGGATTTTGTTCAAAAAAGTGCTACACTGCACTCTTCCTACTATGGAAGACATTTTGAGGCCTTGCACGCTATGCTATTTTGACTGTCTGGCCAAGCTGTCCTGCAACTCTTTTGGTTTTTGTAACCTGTCTTTGGACTGCTCCGGGCCTGCCAGATAACAGCTGTTGCGATGTCGATGCCTGCTGCGGATGCCCCTCCTCTTCTGAGCTATTGGCAGCGGCACCCTCTTCCCCCAATGGATGCCAATCTGGGTCAACAACTGGGTCATCCATCACCTCCTCTTCAATGTCATGTGCACCTTCCTCTGTGTCTCCGTGTATGGTGGTATAGTATGCGGGAAGGGGCACTTGAGTTTCATCAGGGTCAGATTCTGGCTCAGTACACTGCGAGGACAATGTAGTGCTCTGAGTAAATGTACCAGCAGATAAATCTAGCAGTGGCTGTGCATCAGTGCACTCCATGTCAGATTCATCTTGGACTGGGGAATTCACGATTTGACTTGATAACACAGGCATGGTATGAGAAAAGAGCTCCATGGAGTAATCTGTAGTGTGGCCGCATCCTTCACTTTTGGTAGGGGTAAAGGACAAAAGGAAAGGTGTTGTTCCTGACCAGGAGCCTCCACTGACGACGCAGTGCTTTTATTTCTTGAAACTTCAGAAGAGGAGGCGATAGAGCTGGAGGCTGTGTCAGCAATGTAAGCCAAAACTTGTTCCTGAAGCTCCGGCTTTAAAAGCGGTTTACCTACTCCCAGAAAAGGGAGCCTCCGAGGCCTTGTGGAGCCAGACAATGACGCCAGCTCACCACCTCCTGCCTTAGGTGCTATTGTGCTTTTGCCACAACCAGCAGAAGCACCACCACCAACACCACCATCAGGACCAGCTGGCAACCCCCGCCCACTTCCACAGCCTCTTCCACCATACTTCTTCATTTTTTGGAAAAGGTACCCAAAATAACAACAGCTATATGGTACTGTAAAACAAGGTAAAGGGTCTATAGAGTATTGGTGAGAAATTGAATCTCACTGTAGATTGGAGGACGCTGAACTATTGTCTCAGGCCCAGTAGAGATTACACCGCAATGTGACAGGCAGAAATTGGCTGGTGTATGAGAAGGCAGAAGCAGTATATAGTATTGGTAAGAATTTGAAGCTCACTGTAGATTGGAGGCAGCTGAACTATTGTCTCAGGCCCAGTAGAGATTACACTGCAATGTGACAGGCAGAAATTGGCTGGTGTATGAGAAGGCAGAAGCTGTATATAGTATTGGTGAGAATTTGAAGCTCACTGTAGATTGGAGGACTCTGAACTATTGTCTCAGGCCCAGTAGAGATTACACCGCAATGTGACAGGCAGAAATTGGCTGGTGTATGAGAAGACAGAAGCTGTATATAGTATTGGTGAGAATTTGAATCTCACTGTAGATTGGAGGACGCTGAACTATTGATTCAGGCACAGTAGAGATTACACCGCAATGTGACAGGCAGAAATTGGCTGGTGTAGGAGAAGGCAGAAGCTGTACAGAGTATTGGTGAGAATTTGAATCTCACTGTAGTTTGGAGGATGCTTAACTATTGTCTCAGGCCCAGTAGAGATTACACCGCAATGTGACAGGCAGACATTGGCTGGTGTATGAGAAGGCAGAAGATGTATATAGTATTGGTGAGAATTTGAAGCTCACTGTAGATTGGAGGACGCTGAACTATTGTCTCAGGC
The DNA here is from genome assembly GCF_039654945.1 of Dendrobates tinctorius. Lineage (NCBI taxonomy): Eukaryota > Metazoa > Chordata > Amphibia > Anura > Dendrobatidae > Dendrobates > Dendrobates tinctorius. Next base: position 37,442,749 of record NW_027361829.1, read on the forward strand.
CCAGGACAGATTACACCGCAATGTGACAGGCAGAAATTGCCTAGTGTATGACTAACTACAAGGTGTATGTAGAATTGGGCAGAATTGGAATCTCCCTAGAGTGTATGTCTGTAAGAACGGACAAACTCTTCGGCTTTTTCTTACAGAGTCACACTCAGATAGCTTCAATTTGGCCGCTGAACTATTGTCTCTGGGCCAGGACAGATTACACCGCAATGTGACAGGCAGAAATTGCCTAGTGTATGACTAACTACAAGGTGTATACAGAATTGGGCAGAATTGGAATCTCCCTAGAGTGTAGGTCTGTAAGAACGGACAAACTCCTCGGCTTTTCCTTACAGAGTCACACACAGCTTCAATTTGGCCGTGATAACAGCCGGTGCACGGCACTGTGTGAGGAGCATACACCGCTGTACGGTGTGTGAAAAAAATGAGCGCTCAGTAACTCACCAGGACAAAACAATAAAATTTGGATTGCTTTGAAAAAAGCAGTTTGCTCAGCAGTGTGAAAACAGCAATGCAGCTATCAGGGAGCCTTAAAAGGCAGCCTAATAACAAACAGAGCTGATGCACCAAAATATAGCCTCCCCTTGCACTGCACAGTAACTGGTGTGTTGTACAGGCAAAATAGCTAGAGCAGAAGTAGTTTTTGGTATCTTCTTCCCTGCCTAACACTCTCCCTACAGAATCAGCAGCAGCAGCAGCTCTCCCTATTCTGAGATCAGCATAAGTAACATGGCGGTCGGCGTGCACTCCCTTTTATACCCCCTGTGATGCCACACAAAGCAAGCCAATCACTTGCATGCCCTTCACAAACATGGTGGTAACCGCTGCCTTTGTCAACTCGTTGCCCACAGTGTCCGTTCTCCCTGATTGGCTGAAAAAGGGCACAAAAGCATCTTTTGAAATGCGACTTTGGCGCGATGGTCGCCGACCTCATGGCCGACCTCATGGCCGACCTCACGCTAAGGTCGGGTTTCGTTTCTTGAAACCCGACTTTGGCGAAAGTCGGCGACTTTAGAAATTTTTGACCCGTTTCGCTCAACTCTAACTACCACACAAAAATGTATTTGGTTGCCCATGTTTTTGTAGTCTTGGTACCACCCACATAGCTCATGAAAAACTTTTAGGTCTTACCCAGCCCAGCCAGCACAGCTAGGATAAAGTTCTGTATAGTAGCTAGGATAAAGTTTCATATGGTGAGTTTTTTGCTTTAACTTACACCATACCCTGAAAGTGATCTCCTGTTTAGATGGTTTACAGCACTAACATTGTTAGATGAACAACTAAGACATGTATTTGTCTGCTGTACAGTATGACACCATATATTGTGTGGAATTATGATAGGGTACTTACGGGCAGCGAGTTGATCATTGCTCTATAGAGCACATCACGACTTGTCTTTATTGGGTAATTCATGGAAATTATTTCAGCACTCATGGTAGGTAATGGCTCTGTAGTGTTCTTCCTTGAGCAGCGTTAATATTTTCTCACTGGAGCTTTCACATAGGGCTTTCTATTTTGCATTGCTGTCAAGCACTGCTTTTTTGCTGCACAACTCAAATTAGGGATAGTGGAAGTGTTCTTACAACTCATTTAGCTGGTTGTAGTGGGTTCACAGTGTTGAATGCTTCAGTACTGAGTGTAGAGTAACTGAACATGCTTTTCTTCATTCATGACATGTAGCTAAAATAATGTGGATCACGGGCTGCCGATGAGTTGTCATGACAGCTGAGGGTTCAAGTAGCCTGAGGGAGCTAACAATGAAAAGTAAAAAAAAATGTTTATAAAAAAAAATAAATAAAAAAAATAAAGGTTCGAATCACCCACCTTTTCCCCCAATTTAAAATAAAGACATTAAAAAAATACACATATGTAACATCGCTGCATTTAGAAAAGTCCAATCTATAGAATTATAAAAACAATTAACCCCATCAGTAAACATCGTAAACTTAATTTTAAGGAATGCCAAAGGTGCACAAAAAAGCTATAACAAGAGATCAAAAAGTCACATGTATCTCAAAATGGTATCTATATATATAAAAACGAGTGTATGTTTGTGTGTATGTGTAGGGAGGTTGACCGGTCTGCGGGTACCTGCATGCCAGGTCTGGAACTGAAGAGGCTGTATCCACTGTTGCTGGGGGGAAGCCTGAGTGAGGAGAAACTTCCCCTATTGCCTGGGGGGAGCACTAGTGAAGCGGACCTTCCTGCAGTCCCGGGAGGGTGGGAAGAGGCATAAAAGCGAGCGCAGCAGCAGGGGGATAAAAGGAAAAAGCACGCGAAGTGGGGCAGTCTGGCACCGGCACAGAGCAGTACAGAGGGTAGCACAGAGAGCAACATGCAGAGTGGTGTGCATCATGCTCTGCTTCCCCCGCCAGAGAGTTCCGGTGTGGCGACGGGCCACATAGAAGAAGCCCCCATTGCCTGCAGAGAGAGCCATGCAGAGCAGAGTCGTGCCAGCAGAGCGGAGCCATGCAGAGCCATGTCAGCAGAGCTGAGCCATGCAGAGCCGTGCATGCAGAGCCGAGCCGAGCTGGGTGTTGCAGCAGCAAGAGAGAGGAGTGTTCTGTCCGGGGAGCACCAGCGCAACATAGACCAGCGACTGCTGTCGCCTGCCGCCAACCGTGGGGACCAGAGAGAGAGAGACGGGCAGGGTGTGCCCAGTGACCGACATAAAGCCAAGTGCCAGACTCTTCATGATTGTGAGTACCATGCATATGTCGCCTGAAAAAGACCGAGAGTGTGACTGTAACCTACAACCTGACTGTACTAGTAAATCTCGGCCTCAGACACTTGTGACTTTGTCCATTGTATACTTGTGGAGCCACTCTGGGCTCAGACAGGACTGTTGCCCTCACCATAGTTTAGCCACTACAGTATATGGACTATTGGCAGTAGATGGTACCGGAGACCAACCACTTTCACCAGAAGATGGGGTATTGTCATTTGTCTGACCCCACTGATACGCTTGCTACTGAACTGCCATTAATTGTACCATTGTACTTCACCTTGTAAAAACCTTTGCCATACATATTGTTTAACCTTTTACCTCCCTGCGTGGAGTATTCCCCTGTAAATAATCCTGTTAACCCTTGCTCTGCCTGCATCCCATAACTACAACCCGTGTTCCTGCTAGTTCCTTGCATATGTGTGTGTGTGAGTATCAAGCACTGCCCCGTATTATGATGTCATAATGGTTGCCATGATGATGCTGAAGTAAAAAAAGGTTGCAATGGTGATGGTTATATCATAATAGTTGCCATGGTGATGATGATGTCATAAAGGTTGCCATGGCAAAGATGATGTCATAATGGTAGCCATAGCGAAGATGATGTCATAATTGGTTTCAATGGTGAAAGTTATGTCATAATGGTTGCTATGGTGACGATGGTGTCATAATAGGTTGCCATGGCGACTATGTTGTCAGAATGGTTGCCATGGCGAAGATGATGTCTTAATGGGTATATGGGCACGGAACTATGGGATGAAGGATGTGTGATGGGTATATGAGCACGGGACTATGGTGTGGAGGATATTTATGATGGGAATATGCGCACAGGACTATGGGATGGAGGATATGCATGATGTGGCCATCTCATCCTGATATCTGACATGGACACTCTTTACATCTGTTTTGCCTCCTGATGAACCGCAGGCGCGGGGAAACGCGTTGAGGTGACTCCACAAATGATAAGTGGCCACTTATCTTTATCTTGTATATATGCCTCATTGCTAAGGCACTGTTTTCTAATATGATGGATCTTGATGTCATGATGTGGTATTTTTTTGCTTATTTGTCTGGGATTTTTGCATGAGCTCTAGGGCACTCTTATTATTCATCTCTATACTATCAGTCATTGTTTTCATACCTGTGTTACCAGGGACTGACAGGGCAGCAAGGGATAGTCCTCGCTGAGTGGGGGTGCCAAAAAATCGGGATCCTTAGGGTGCCAACCTCCATGGATAGAAAGGTATCAGTTGAGTTTACTGTAGGGCCTTGCAGCATCTCAGTTTAGGTCTATATTGTGGCATTTGCCATTATTTCACTGGGAACGGGTGGTTTTTATAACTACATGAAATAAAAGTTGTTTTTATAGGGATTATATGTTCACTTTTGGTATTGCTAATTCCTACAATATTGTATTCTTTTTGCCATGGTGACGATGATGTCATAAAGGGTGCCATGGTGAAGATGATGTCATAATGAATGCCATGGTGACGATGATTCATAGTATGCTGCAATGGTGACAGTTCTGTCAGAATGGTTGCCATGGTGAAGAAGATGTCATAATTGGTATATGGGCATGGAACTATGGGATGGAGGATATGTGATGGGTATATGAGCACAGGACTATGGATGCAGATGGAGGCTATGTATGATGGTTTTATGGGCACAGGACTATGGGATGGAGGATGTGTGATAGGTATATGGGCACTGGACTATGGGATGGAGAATATATATGATGGTTATATGGACACTGGTTGATGGGATGGAGGATAATCATAATTTTGCATATTGACGATGATGTCATAAAGGTTGCCATGGCAAAGATGATGTCATAATGGTTGCATTGGCGATGATGATGTCATAATAGGTTGCAATGGTGACGGCTATGTCATAATGGTTGTCATGTTGATGATGATGTCAGAATGGTTGCCTTGGCGAAGATGATGTCATAATGGTTGCAACCTATTATGACATCATAGTTACCATGGCACGGGACTATGGGATGGCGGATATGTATGATGGGCATATGGGGATGGGACTATGGGATGGAGGATATGTATGATGAGTATATGGGTACGGGACTACGGGATGGAGGATATGCATGATGGGTATATAGGCAGGGGACTATGGGATGGCAGATATGTATGATGGATCTATGGGCACAGGACTATGGGATGGCGGATATGTAAGATGGGCATATGGGCATGGGACTCTGGGATGGAGGATATGTATGATGGGTATATGGGTACGGGACTATGGGATGGAAGATATGCATGATGGGTATATGGACACTGGTCTATGGGATGCAGGATATGTATGATGGGTATATGGGCAGGGGACTATGGGATGGCGGATATGTATGATGATATATGGGCATGGGACTATGGGATGGAGGATATGTATGATGGGTATATGGGCACTGGACTATGGGATGGAGGATAATCATAATAAATTGTTGTAACTAACCAACTAAGAAATTTTCAGAGGCGTAGCTCAACTACGATATTGGGAACCGAGAATTGCTGGCTATTAAGCTTGCGTTTGAGCATTGGCGACATTTTTTGGAGGGCATTAAACATCCTATACAAGTCTTTATCGATCATAAGAATCTGATCTATCTGGATGCTGCTAATTGTTTGAATGCCCGTCAAGCTAGGTGGGCATTGTTTTTTGCCCAGTTCCATTTCTCTGTGACATATATCCCTGGGACAAAGAATATTAAAGCTGATGCTTTGTCTTAAAGTTTCTCCCCAGCGGTTAATACTGAAAAGGAGCAATCTATTCAGAGAGGGGTGGTGGTGGCAGCATTAGGTTCTGAGTTGGAAAATAGCATTCATAAAGCCCAGGATGCGGCACCAACTAACACTCCGTATGGGAAATTATTTGTGCCTAAACCCCTGAGGAGAGCTTTGTTTACGGAATGTCATGAGTCTCGTTTGGTGGGTCATCCAGGGATTGCCGAAACTAGAAAGTTGATTGGTCGGAGTTTCTGGTGGCCGGGATGGCTAAGAGAAATCGTCAAGTGGGTGCATCAGTGTACTGTGTGCGCTAGGTCTAAGGCTTCTCATACTCCAGCGGCAGGGTTGCTATGCCCATTAGAGGTTCCTAGTTTTCCATGGACACATCTTGCAATGGATTTTATCACCAACCTGCCGGTCTCTGAGGGTTTTTCTATCATCTGGGTTGTAGTGGACTGGTTTAGTAGGATGTGTCATCTGGTCCCATTCAATAAATTACCCTGTGCCAAGACACTAGCCAGGGCATTTGTGAAAGAGATTGTCAGATTGTTAGACTCCATGGGGACCATAGTTTGTGGCTCAATTTTGGCATGCCTTTTGTGACAGACTTAAGGTTCATTTGTCATTTTCATTGGGTTATCATCCGGAGTCCAATGGACAGACCGAGAGGAAGAACCGGGAGGTTGAGCAGTTTTTGAGATGTTTTGTAGCAGACTACCAGGAGATGTGGTCGGAATATCTACTGTTAGCTGAGTTTGCTCTCAACAATCATACGTCTTCTTCGGCTGGGTGTTCTCCTTTTTTTGCTGTTGTACTAGGAAGCATCCATCTTTCGGTCCTTTTTCTAGGATTGGGGCGGCGGTGCCTGAGGAGGAGAGTTTTTCTGGAAATTCGGAAAGGGTTTGGACCAGTGTGCACCATAATCTGAATCAGGCTAATAGGAGGTCTAAGAAATATTTTGACAATAGAAGAAGGGAGGCGAGGTTTGCTGTTGGGGACATGGTTTGGTTGTCCTCTAGGAATCTGCATTTGAAGATCCCTTCTAAAAAGTTGGGGCCTAAGTTTGTAGGACCCTTCAAAGTGATTCAGATTGTCAACTCAGCAGTGATGAGCTTGGACATTCCTTCGTCCTGGAAAATTAATTCAGTTTTTCATGTATCTTTGCTGAAGAAAGTTGACATGCCAGATAAGATGGCTATGACTTCTGCTCCTCCAATTGATGAGGACTGCAAGTTTGAGATTTCATGCATTCTTTATTCCAGGTGGCACAAAGGAGGGTTACAGTATCTCATGTCCTGGAAGGGTTTTCGGACCCAATGACAATTCCTGGGTGAAAGTTGTGGATGTCTCAGCCTCAAGGTTAATTAAGGCTTTTCACAGGAGATTTCCGAATAAGGCCCGGCCTAGAGGATCCAGGGGATCCTTGTTAAAGGGGAGATACTGTTAGAATCTGTTTAGTTTGTGACTATCTGCCATTTTCTTGTGGTGTTCTGGCTGCTGGTCTTTTTCCTCTGGTGCTGGGTTTGTCTTGGGTCAGGTGACTGTATCACTCTTTATTAACAAGCACCTATCTCACAGTCCTTGCTGGACAACAGTGTTAATCCACTTGAGTTCTTGCTTGGTGCTTTGCTTTGCCTTCTGTGTGCTTTAATTTGTGCAGTGCTGGGACCTCTGGTTCTGCTAGTCTTAGTTTCTCTTTTCAGTTGGTTTCTGCAGCCTTCTCTGTGTTTTCTATTAGGAGGTGAACCATTTTTGTACCCAGTCCTTAGATCTTTCAGGGACCCCCCTCCCCTATCTATAGGTCTTCTCTTGAGATTAACCTAGGATCATCAGTGGGTCTATTCTCAAGGAATGGGTCACCCACTCCATCGTAGGATATCAGCCTAGTCATAGTGCAGGGTCAGTTTTCCCTCTTCTACCCTAGTCCTGTGTTGCAGATCCGTAACACCTGGCTGACAACGATGAGTCTTTGAAGTGTCCTGTGGAGCCCTCAGTACGGAGACTCCTGTGACCGACAAAGTATAAGCCATGGTCTTGACAAAGGTCAGTGAGGCTCCACGATTATATACCGAGGGTTTCAGAAGCAATCTCCGGTCACCGTCCCAGTCGCTATCTGGCAGCTCACACGCAGCCCTGAGCATTAGAAACCCGTTGGTGGATAAAATGCTCAGGTGTTGCCCTGTACATGATGGGCTTCTGATTAGAGTCTCTGTCAGTCATATCAAAAACAACCCAGACTGTAGCGGATTGGCTGTCATCAGGTTGAGTGAGAGCCAACCTGCGCATGGCGGGTTTCTGGTCAGAGACCTTGCAGTAAGTTTCTGACACAGCCGGGTGCGATCTTGTCATAACCATCACTGATGCATGTCCCTTTTTTCCCCTCAGTCGCACGCTGTCTTCCCGCCAACCTCTCCTGTCTCCGTGCGCTGGGCTGTGCCTCATCATGCTTAGCCATGTCCCCTGTCTGTACCCGCACACTGTACTGCTCATGGTCACGCTTAGCCACTCCCCCTGTCAGCCCGTGCAAAGATAGGACCGGTTGCTTAGACTTTTCCCTGGTCATTGGAGGAGACAGCCCCGACAGTTACGGACCCGTCACAGGAAATATACCCCCAGCCCGGTTTCACTTCTTACACTAAAGCTACCAAAGAACATTCTAGAAACATAGTTCCATTGTGTACATTTTTGAATCTCTGAAATGAAACGAACGTGTCAGGAACCCCGCACTGCACTTCCTCACTGAGAACAGGCAAGAACCCTGTTCAAACCATGACAGAACATAAATTAGGGTCTTGATTCATTCTGACACTCCAGGGAGAGGAGATACATAGAATGGCCAGTAGGAACTACATAGCAAAGATGTGTGTAGTTTCAATGTGTAGCAGGGGCCAGGCCACATCCGATAAGACTGTCCATTAAAGAGTTATGACTCATCTTAGGTTGTTGAGTTTTTAGCTGCTAAAGGCAAGGTAAGGGGCTTTGGGTTCAGTTCAGATGGTAGGAGGGGAGTGTCCCAAAGGGGGATAAAGGTTAGTGTAAAGCCATGTGGTCTCTCCTCTGTTTGCATGCTATCCACTTTGACACGGGGTCACCTCAAGTAACGCACTGTGAAGGACCTAGGAGTCAGCTAGCAGCCCATTCCCCCTGCAGCCCAGTGCACAAATGGTTAAACATTAACCTTGTAATTGACATGATCCATCTGCTTGTATCTTTTTTCTTACCACTATTGCATTTGCATATCTGACCATTGAATATGTATAACCATCATGTATTAGTGTTTTGTCTAGTGTCTATTTTGATCCTGGGCTGCTCTTTTATCTCGGTCCAGAAATCCACACGTCCGTTTCTCAGTTTAACTTTCCATGCTACTGAGGCTAGTTTCTGGCCCGATATAATTCCATTAATGGATTGGGCTTATAGCTAACGAGGAACTTGTGGCAGTTCTACCAGGCTGACAGCGCTCTGTTTCACTGGTGCAAGTAAAAGGCGCCTCTCAGCCTGACAGGGTTGTGAGCAAGTGTGGTGTGACATCATTGACTGCGTGGGCCACATCCTCTGACTCCCTGTGCCTCCCTGGGCCCAAGTTCAAAGGGGGTGTCTGAGTAAAACTGTGCCAAGCTGACTTATGTAACGTCACGTTGTCGAAAGTGAGGAGACCACATTACGCGATCCGTCTAACATAACAGTGACATCAGGTGGAGTGGGATTTTGTGTGATCTCTCTGCTGCCATCCTTCACACATGGGATCTATAATGGCTCTTCCCGATGCATGCTTTGAATTGCTTCTTCCTGGAACACCGCATAATTATTAGCAGGACTATATCGCAACATTACGCGATCCGTCTAACATAACAGTGACATCAGGCGGAGTGGGATTTTGTGTAATCTCTCTGGTGCAATCCTTCACACTTGAGATCTATAATGGTTCCTCCCGATGCTGTTTCACTGGTGCAAGTAAAAGGCGCCTCTCAGCCTGACATGGTTGTGAGCAAGTGTGGTGTGACATCAGTGACTGCGTGGGCCACATCCTCTGACTCCCTGTGCCCAAGTGTAAAGCGGGTGTCTAGGCAACACTTTACCAAGCTGACTTATGGAACGTCACGCTGTCGAAAGTGGGGAGACCACATTACGCGATCCGTCTAACATAACAGTGACATCAGGTGGAGTGGGATTTTGTGTGATCTCTCTGCTGCCATCCTTCAGACATGGGATCTATAATGGCTCTTCCCGACACATGCTTTGAATTGCTTCTTCCTGGAACACCGCATAATTATTAGCAGGACTATATCGCTGACTCCACATCTGTCTGTACTTAGAAATCTTTGCGCCTCTTCAAAGGGCTTCAGTAGGCAACACGCATCTCTCACTAAGACTTCTTTTGCACTTGCCGTGTTTTTGCTGCCTGTTTTTGTATCCCCAATAGATTTCTATGGGGTCACAAAAATTCGTCGGAGCGCCGTACGCTGTATGGCCGTGAGGGCCGTATTTATGGCCATGAAAAAATATCGAGCCTGCTCAATATTTTTCATGGTTTACAGACACGGCTCCTATTGAAAATCAATGGGGCTGCAAAAAAACGGAAGCTTGCCCAGTGCGTTGATTTTGCGGTACACCGAGAAGACGGTATTTGCGGAACGCCGTATTTTTATTAGGACACTTTTTTTACCTACTTTTCAAAAGCTATTCCAAAACAGAAAAACAGTAATCTGAGAAGATTGTTGAGTCCCATTTTTGCAGAAGACCATGAAAATTATGGCAATATGGCCCGCAGAAACGGGCCGCAAAAAACACGACAACTGTAAAAGAAGCCTAACTGAAAGTGCTACATCTAAAAGTAACCCACACGGAATGATCTAGCCCATCACCACTTTAAACTGTACATACAAATGCTGCAAAACATTCAGAGTTGAAATGTAGGGGCTGTCGACGGCACAAACCAGATAGAGCCCGGGAAGCCTTTTTTTCCCAAAGCCAGGAGAATATGATTTGCCACATAAGACCTGTTGAAATTAACTGATCATAGCCACTGCTTGAGATGAGCAGATCAATCCTTTTTTCACTTTTTTTTCCTCTTGATTTCACTCTGGATTCTCATATAGCCACACACATGAATCTCCTGACTTTGGTTGAACCAATCCCACCTTGACAAAAGTTCTAATCTTTGTTGCCTCTTTTATTCTATGTTTTTTCATCTTTTTTATTTACTCTTTACGTTGTATCTTCTCACAGTTCTTAACATTCACATCTTTCTTTCACACTTCTCACATATTACATATTCATCATGTTTTAACTTTCTTCCCTGTTCCCCTTTCATCCCCCACTTTTTTCTTTTCTCACTATATAAACCACTCTACCCTCTCTGTATCAACATTTTTTTCCTCTTTTTTCGCCCCACTTTACTAACCTCTCCACCATTTCCGTGTCAACACCTTTTTCTCCTTGACTTCCTCTCCATCCCCTTTAGGGGTGTTTCTTGTGCTTTTTGGAGCCTCTAGTTGGTGCACCCTGCTTACCTATCCCTTACCAGACGGTATTGGCAGATTCTGTGTGCATTTCTGTCCCTCTCCAGAGCTTCTGAAAAGGAAACCAGGCATCGTTCGCAATTAAAACCTTTTTTTGGCAAAGATTAGTATGTAGATAAGAATACTGAGTCCTGGAGTGGGCACACCTCCTGATGTGTACTACAAAAAAAAGAAAAAATAGCATCGTCACAACTTTAATATTAAATAAATGAACAAGGTGTACTTTTAATATGGATTTTCCCTAAACTCTAATTTCCTACCTCTCCATGTGCCAAACCAGGCCTCATCTGAATGAGGAGTGAAAAGAAGACTAGGCATAGGAATCAATTAAAACCTTGTGTGGGAAAGAAGAGTTTTAATTGCAAGTTATGCCTGGTTTCCTTTTCACTTACTATTCAGATAAGGCCTGGTTTGGCACATGGAGAGACTGGATATTAGTGTCTAGGGATCATTCGTATTTAGATACATCTTGACATGGTTGGATGGCTTTTATGTTCTTTGATAAAAAGACGTACCTTACATTTTTTAAATTTACAACATCATTCATCTCATTCTATGAGGTAAAGTGTGTTTAAATACAACCAGTAAATGCTTTACCTCACAGAAAGAATCATATACAATGATGGCAAAGATGGATGTGTAGATAAGAGTACTGGGTCCTGGAGGGGCCACACCTCCCGATATGTACTACAAAAAAAAATAGGGTCCTCACTAGAGTTGAGCGACTTTTGGTTTTTTATGGTCGAGTTTCGTTTCATGAAACCCGACTTTTCCAAAATTCGGGTCGAGCAAGATCGGCCGATTATAGGGAAAAGTCGGGGTCGTCCCGAAACACGAAACCCAATGTAAGTCAATGGGAAATAAAAGTCAGCAGTGAGAGGACAGGAAACACACCTAAAGTGCTCATTTGAATGCCAAAAGCATCAATTCTTCTTACTTAAGCTGGTCAACCTTAATTAACTTCATAATACAAGTTACGCACTGAAAAATGGGGGTTATTTGGCTAAAGTTGTGGGGGGGTAGGGCTGGCTCCAGGTTTTCATGTGCCCTGGGCGAAAGAGCGCCCTTTTAACACATAATACCACAACTCATCATGCTCCGATACGGCAGAGAAATAGCGGTATAGTACAATGAAAAATACTTCACTTTTTACATCTCATGACGAGGCCCATCTATTTCTCCATACAGAATCATTGGTCCCATATAATGTTTGAAACAGTATATGATGAGCTCCACATAATGCTACAGTATATGTTGGTCCCCATGGATGAAACTCCACTGTCTTATGGGCCCAAATAATGCTCCAAACATAATGGGCCCCATTTCTAATGCTCTGGTGTATAATGGGCCCTGTAAATGCTGCTCCAGTGTCTGATGTCCACCTTTGGAATGTTCCAGTGTATGGTGGGCCCCATCTATCATTCTCCAGAGTATAGTGCTCCCCAAAAATTGCTGTCCCAACATTGAAAACAATGAAATAAGTCTCCTCGCTAGGGAATCCCTGTACTAGTCTGGACTCCTCGTCGTCCCCATCTTCCATCTCACTGCACAGTATTTCAACCTTGCAAGTGCTGTGATCCTGAGCAAGCAGGGGGGCCCACTCGTTGGCGACGGCACTGGCACAGGGCCCCTGATAGTACGGTGGTGTGTCTGATGGCGGGTGAGCCGAACCTGCACTTTCATCTGCAGCTTCCTCTTTGTCACCGTGTAAGATGGAACTGTATATGGGAAGGGTAACCTGAGTTTCATCAGGGTCAGATTCAGGCCGGGTAGCGTGCGAGGGGAATGTAGTGGTCTGGGTCAATGTACCAGCAGATTCATCGAGCAGTGGCTGGGCATCAGTGCACTTGTGTCGCCCCCAGGAGTACGGTCGCCACAGTGGCATTACCTTCCTCCTAGGGAGTGTGATGTCATGCTTGGGAGCAACGAAGGATCTCTCTAGCAGGTTAACTGATTGGGCGGCGTTATTCCCACGAGTCCATGACCCTCCAAACAGCGTTCATGAAGGCAAAGTGTTTGTTTTACATGGGCAGTATGGTTGCAAAGCTGAACCTTAAAGGAATGTCCAGAAGGGCACCACCAGGAGTGGAGCCTATGGCGTAATTTGACTCAACACGGGCAACCTCAACCATGCCAGCTACAGAACAGATGCACACATTGCAAGCTTAATTCCGTTAACGAACGAGACTCCGTCATGCCCCGCGGTCCGAGTCCGGCTTACTAGAGGGACACGTGAGGCTCTGGCACATGAGATTGGCCAATAACTGGTGTGTCATGCCCTTACATGTCCGTGGCTGCATGTGCGCTACACTGAAAAGGCCAGCGTTTGTCGCTTACAGGTGCAGATAACCCGCTGAACAATGTTAGTGATGGGGATCACTGATTACAATTATTACTCGCGAACGATGATTTCCCAGTAAGTGCAGGTCAACCGCAATTCCGGAATTAGGCCTAACCGTCATTCCTGAAAAAAATGAAAAACTTACGTGTGCAAACCACAGGTGCTGTAGCTTGCTTAACAGCTCGCCAGCCGTTCTCACGCCCAGTATGGCTTGCACGTGATTGCACAAAGGTGAGAAAGGGTACCGTATCCCCGGATAACATGTATGGATAGCGTACACATTCAAAAGATATGTCTATACATCAGGAGGCAGGCTCAGACGGTGTTAGGCCCAGTATGGCTTGCACGTGATTGCACAAAGGTGAGAAAGGGTACCGTATCCCCGAATAACATGTATGGATAGCATACACATTCAAAAGATATGTCTATACATCAGGAGGCAGGCTCAGATGGTGTAAGGCCCAGTATGGCTTGCAAGTGATTGCACAAAGGTGAGAAAGGGTACCGTATCCCCGGATAACATGTATGGATAGCGTACACATTCAAAAGATATGTCTATACATCAGGAGGCAGGCTCAGACGGTGTAAGGCCCAGTATGGCTTGCAAGTAATTGCACAAAGGTGAGAAACGGTACCGTATCCCCGGATACCATGTATGGATAGCGTACACATTCAAAAGATATGTCTATACATCAGGAGGCAGGCTCAGATGGTGTAAGGCCCAGTATGGCTTGCAAGTGATTGCACAAAGGTGAGAAAGGGTACCGTATCCCCGGATAACATGTATGGATAGCGTACACATTCAAAAGATATGTCTATACATCAGGAGGCAGGCTCAGATGGTGTAAGGCCCAGTATGGCTTGCAAGAGATTGCACAAAGGTGAGAAAGGGTACCGTATCCCCGGATAACATGTATGGATAGCGTACACATTCAAAAGATATGTCTATACATCAGGAGGCAGGCTCAGACGGTGTAAGGCCCAGTATGGCTTGCAAGTGATTGCACAAAGGTGAGAAAGGGTACCGTATCCCCAGATAACATGTATGGATAGCGTACACATTCAAAATATATGTCTATACATCAGGAGGCAGGCTCAGACGGTGTTAGGCCCAGTATGGCTTGCAAGTGATTGCACAAAGGTGAGAAAGGGTACCGTATCCCCGGATAACATGTATGGATAGCGTACACATTCAAAATATATGTCTATACATCAGGAGGCAGGCTCAGACGGTGTCAGGCACAGTATGGATTTGACGGCCCAGACTACACAGCGGAGGAGCAGGGAGAGGTAAAGATTGCAAATGCTGGGGCCCTGCCCAAGCAAGGGGGGCCCACTCGTGGGCGTCGGTACTGGCACTGGGCCCCTCATAGTACGGCGGTGTGTCTGACGGCGGGTGTGCACCACCACCGTCAGAGACACTTGATTGCACTATGAGGGACCCTGTGCCAGTGCCCGCGCCCAAGAGTCGGCCTACCCACCTGTCCAGGGCAATGGCACTCGCACGGTGTCGTGCGCTAGGTGGTGACCCCGGCCATGGGAGGGGGAGGCAGCACAGTTAGGGAGTTTTAGAAAGTGGCATATGTTGATGTTGGACATTCAGCTGATGCAAAAGGCGAAATAGGTCAAGTCCCAGGAAGAGGTGGACCAAAGCAAGCCATTTTTCTGTCACCCTATGTGTCATCAGAGGAAGGTGGGACAAAATCCTTGGAAACCCATGCATGGTTCATTTTAATGAAGGTTAGATCATCCACATTTTGGGTTGACAGACGGGTCCTTTTTTCTGTCAGGATTGATCCAGCTGCACTGAAGACTCTTTCCGATAGCACACTTGCAGCTGGGCAAGCGAGCTCCTGTAAGGCATATTGTGCCAATTCAGGCCAGGTGTCCAGTTTAGCAGCCCAATAGTCAAAGGGGAATGACCTGTGTGGGAGAACATCGATATGGGAGGAAAAGTAGTTTGTAACCATAGTTGACAACTGCTGTCTCCTGTCACTTTCCATCGATGCTGTATTACCAGTTGTGTGAGCGGTACTTGAAAAATCAGTCCACAACATTGTCATGAAACCCCTGTCTCCAACGCCACTTCTGCTGTGTGCACCATGAACACCTCTGC
The DNA here is from genome assembly GCF_039654945.1 of Dendrobates tinctorius. Taxonomy (NCBI): domain Eukaryota; kingdom Metazoa; phylum Chordata; class Amphibia; order Anura; family Dendrobatidae; genus Dendrobates; species Dendrobates tinctorius. The sequence goes on from NW_027361829.1 coordinate 37,458,197, forward strand.
CAAGCTGCCCCCGGCCCGTATGGCTCGTGTGAGAACTATCACCGCTGCTGTGTGCTGGGAATGCCTCAAGCAACCGATTTACCAGAGTTGCTTGTTTATTAGCCAATATTAGGTCAAGGTTCTCCTGTGGCATGATGTTTTGTAATTTGCCTTTATAGCGTGGATCCAGGATGCTGGCCAACCAGTAGTCGTCATCGTTCATCATTTTGGCAATGCGGGGGTCCCTTTTTAGGATCCGCAAGGCATAATCTGACATGTGGGCCAATGTTCCCGGTGTCAATGATGCACTGCGAGTGCTGGTTGGAGGAGCACTTTCTGGCAAATCCACATCCCTCCAGTCACGCACAAACCCTGTACCAGACCTTGCCACGCCAACATTTTCACTTGCCCCACGAGATGCATCCTCCTCCCCTAAGTAATCATCCCCATCATCATCCTCCTCCTCCTCTTCTTCCTCCAACTCGTCCAGGAGAGGTCCCTGAGCAGACAATGGCTGAATGTCATCAAGGATTCCCTCCACCTCTTCCTCCTCGTCAACATTGGCTGCAGACGCCTGCTCCTTAAGGTGCGTCAAAGTTTGCATGAGCAGACGCATAACGAGTGGGATGCTCATGCTTAGGATGGCGTCGTCTGCGCTTACCAGCCGTGTGCATTCCTCAAAACACTGAAGGACTTTACAGAGGTCTTTCAGCTTCGACCACTGCACACCTGTCAACTCCATGTCTGCTCTCAAAGTACCTGGCCGTGTATCCTCCCACAAATGCATTATGGCCTGCCTCTTCTCGCACAGCTGCTCCACCATGTGCAGGGTGGAGTTCCACCTTGTTGCAATGTCGATAATGAGGTGGTGGTTGGGAAGGTGGAGCAATCGCTGCAGCTTCTGCATAAGAACGGAGTGTACAGGCGACCGGCGGATGTGCGCGCACAGTCTTCGCACCTTACGGAGCAGGGCTGTTAACTCCGGATAATTTTTGAGGAAGCACTGTACCACCAGGTTCAAGGTGTGAGCCAAGCAAGGTATGTGGCTGAGTTTTGAAAGGGCTATGGCTGCCACAAAATTACGGCCGTTATCACTAACTACCTTGCCTGCCTCAAGATGTACACTGCCCAGCCATGACTCCGTTTGTCGCTTCAAGTACTCGGCCAGCACCTCGGCGGTGTGTCTGTCGCCCAAACACATCATTTGCAACACAGCCTGATGACGCTTTCCACTAGCTGCTCGATAGGGGGACACCTCGTGTGCAACAGTGGCAGCTGCAGATGGAGTGCTCGTACGACTGCGCTCTGTGGACGAGCTTTCGCTTCTGGAGGAGGAGGAGGAGGGTGGAACGCCTACAGCCAACTGTTTCCTATACCGTGGGCTAGGCAGCACTGTCCCACCACCGCTGTCCCCTGTGGACCCTGCATCCACCACATTAACCCAGTGCGCAGTGATGGACACGTAACGGCCCTGGCCATGCCGACTGGACCATGCATCAGTTGTGAGGTGCACCTTTCCACTCACTGACTGCTTGAGTGCATGGACAATGCGGTCTTTCACATGATGGTGGAGGGCTGGGATGGCTTTGCGAGAGAAGAAGTGGCAACTGGGTAGGTCATAGCGTGGTACTGCATAGGCCATGAGTTCGCGGAAAGCTGCGCTTTCCACCAACCGGTGGGGCATCATCTCAAACGAGATTAGTTTGGCAATGTGGGCGTTCAAACCCAGTGTACGCGGATGAGAGACTGAGTACTTTCTTGACCTACTCATAGTGTCTGGGAGGGTGACCTGGACTTGAGAGCTGCATATGGTGGAAGAAGCGGTGGACAGGGCGGACTGAGAGAGGGTTGATGATGGTGATGGAGTTGGTGTTCTTTCTGATGGCCTAGATTCAGTCTTTCGTTGATATAACAGTGGGATTCCCTGACTGCTGTGGCCTTGCAACGACCCCTCAACATTTGCTGCTGTGCTAACCGGTGGGCTTACAGTGGGGGAAACAATGTAGCGTTGCTGACTACCTTCTTTGTGATCAGTTGCACATGTGGCACTTGAGGTTTGGTGTTGTGTCCAAGCTTGCAAGTGCATGCTGGTTAAATGTCTAAGCATGCAACTGGTATTCAAATTTTTCAGATTTTTCCCTCGGCTAAAGGTCTTTGCGCACTTCTTACAGATAACCTTGGCCTGATCATAAGTATTTTGTTCAAAAAAGTGCCACACTGCACTCTTCCTACTTTGGCAGACATTTTGCGGCCTAGCACGCTGTGATGTTTTGACCCTCTGGACAAGCTGTCCAGCAACTCTTTTGATTTTTGGAACCTGTCTTTGGAGTGCTCCGGGCCTGCCAGATAACAGCTGTTGCGATGTTGATGTCTGCTGTGGATGCTCCTCATCTGAGCTATTGGAAGCAGCACCCTCTTCCCCCAATGGATGCCAATCTGGGTCAACAACTGGGTCATCCATCACCTCTTCTTCAATGTCATGTGCACCTTCCTCTGTGTCACCGTGTATGGTGGTATAGTGTGCGGGAAGGGGCACCTGAGTCTCATCAGGGTCAGAATCTGGCTCTGTACACTGCGAGGACAATGTAGTGCTCTGAGTGAATGTACCAGCAGAATCATCTATCAGCGGCTGTGCATCAGTGCACTCCATGTCAGATTCATCTTGGCCTGGGTAATTCACCATTTCACTTGATAATCCAGGCATGGTATGTGAATACAGCTCCATGGAGTAATCAGTAGTATGGCCTGCGTCATCCTTCAATCTTGGTTGTGGTGAAGGACACAAGGAAAGGAGTGGTTCATGAACATGAGCCTCCAATGACGACTCAGTGCTTTTACTTTTTACAACTTCAGAAGAGGAGGCGATAGAGCTGGAGGCTGAGTCAGCAATGTAAGACAAAACTTTTTCCTGATGCTCTGGCGTTAAAATCGGTTTGCCAACTCCTAGAAAACTAAGCCTTCGAAGCCTTATGGAGCCAGACGATGACGCAGGCTCAACACCTCCTGCATTCGGTCCTATTTTGCTTTTGCCACTACCATCAGATCCACCACCAACACCATCATTACCAGCTGCCAACCCCCGCCCAATTCCACGGCCTCTTCCACCAGCCTTCCTCATTTTTGGTAGAAATGTAGACAAAATCCTACAAACTATATAGTAATGTAAAACAAGGTACAAGGTGTCTAGAGGACAGGGGAGATTTAGATTTTCTGCAGACACTTGTGGACATTGGACACTTGGATTGTGTGAGGCCCACTGAATATCACAGCGCTATGTCACAGGCTCGATGGCACAGGTGTGAAAAAAGTGACTACAGGATAAAGGAGATTTTGAATTTCTGGGAGATTTTGAATTTCTGCAGACACTTGTGGACACTGGACACTTGGATTGTGTGAGGCCCACTGAATATCACAGCGCTATGTCACAGGCTCGATGGCACTGGTGTGAAAAAAGTGACTACAGGATAAGGGAGATTTTGAATTTCTGGGAGATTTTGAATTTCTGCAGACACTTGTGGACACTGGACACTTGGATTGTGTGAGGCCCACTGAATATCACAGTGCTATGTCACAGGCTCGATGGCACAGGTGTGAAAAAAGTGACTACAGGATAAGGGAGATTTTGAATTTCTGCAGACACTTGTGGACACTGGACACTTGGATTGTGTGAGGCCCACTGAATGTCACAGTGCTGTGTCACAGGCTTGATGGCACAGGTGTGAAAAAAGTGACTACAGGATAAGGGAGATTTTGAATTTCTGCAGACACTTGTGGACACTGGACACTTGGATTGTGTGAGGCCCACTGAATATCACAGTGCTATGTCACAGGCTCGATGGCACAGGTGTGAAAAAAGTGACTACAGGATAAGGGAGATTTTGAATTTCTGGGAGATTTTGAATTTCTGCAGACACTTGTGGACACTGGACACTTGGATTGTGTGAGGCCCACTGAATATCACAGTGCTATGTCACAGGCTCGATGGCACAGGTGTGAAAAAAGTGACTACAGGATAAGGGAGATTTTGAATTTCTGGGAGATTTTGAATTTCTGCAGACACTTGTGGACACTGGACACTTGGATTGTGTGAGGCCCACTGAATATCACAGCGCTATGTCACAGGCTCGATGGCACAGGTGTGAAAAAAGTGACTACAGGATACGGGAGATTTTAAATTTCTGCAGACACTTGTGGACACTGGACACTTGGATTGTGTGAGGCCCACTGAATATCACAGCGCTATGTCACAGGCTCGATGGCACAGGTGTGAAAAAAGTGACTACAGGATAAGGGAGATTTTGAATTTCTGCAGACACTTGTGGACACTGGACACTTTTGGATTGTGTGAGGCCTAATGAATATCAGAGCGCTATGTCACAGGCTCGATGGCACAGGTGTGAAAAAAGTGACTACAGGATAAGGGAGATTTTGAATTTCTGCAGACACTTGTGGACACTGGACACTTGGATTGTGTGAGGCCCACTGAATATCACAGTGCTATGTCACAGGCTCGATGGCACAGGTGTGAAAAAAGTGACTACAGGATAAGGGAGATTTTGAATTTCTGGGAGATTTTGAATTTCTGCAGACACTTGTGGACACTGGACACTTGGATTGTGTGAGGCCCACTGAATATCACAGCGCTATGTCACAGGCTCGATGGCACAGGTGTGAAAAAAGTGACTACAGGATAAGGGAGATTTTAAATTTCTGCAGACACTTGTGGACACTGGACACTTGGATTGTGTGAGGCCCACTGAATATCACAGCGCTATGTCACAGGCTCGATGGCACAGGTGTGAAAAAAGTGACTACAGGATAAGGGAGATTTTGAATTTCTGCAGACACTGGACACTTTTGGATTGTATGAGGCCCAATGAATATCAGAGCGCTATGTCACAGGCTCGATGCAGCAGGTGTGAAAAAAGTGACTACAGGATAAGGGAGATTTTGAATTTCTGCAGACACTTGTGGACACTGGACACTTTTGGATTGTGTGAGGCCCACTGAATATCAGAGCGCTATGTCACAGGCTCGATGGCACAGGTGTGAAAAAAGTGAATTGTAGAATTGGGCAGAATAGGAATCTCCCTAGAGTGTAGGTCTGTAAGAACGGAACAAGTCCTCCACTTATCCTTCCACAGTGACACACAGATAGCTTCACTGTGGCTGTGATAACAGCCATTACACGGTACTGTGTGAGGAGCGTACACCACTGTATGGTGTGAATAAATGCACGCTCAGTACCTTAGCAGGACAAAAAAAAAATTGGGATTGCTTTTAAAAAAGCAGTTTGCAGAGCAGTGGGGAAACAGCAATGCAGCTGTCAGGAAGCCTTAGAAGGCAGCCTAACAACCAACACCGCTGATCCACCACAATATAGCCTCCCCTTGCACTGCACACACAGTGACTGGTGTGTTGCACAGGCAAAATCGCTAGCAGCAGAAGCAGTTTTTTTGTCTTCTTCCCTGCCTAACGCTCTCCCTACAGAATCAGCAACCTCTCCCTATGCTAAGATCGGCAGAAGTAAGATGGCGGTCGGCGTGCACGCCCTTTTATAACCCCTGTGACGCCCACCAAAGCAAGCCAATCACTTGCATGCCCTTCTGAAAGATGGTGGCGACCCCTGCCTATGTCATCACGTTGCCCACAGTGTCCGTGGATCCTGATTGGCTGAAAAAGAGCGCTAAACAAACTTTTGAAACGCGACTTTGGCGCGTAAGTCGCCGACCTCGTGGCCGACCTCATCCTAGGGTCGGGTTTCGTTTCATGAAACCCGACTTTGCCAAAAGTCGGCGACTTTTGAAATTGTTCGACCCGTTTCGCTCAACTCTAGTCCTCACAACTTTATTATTAAATTAATGTACAAGTACTGAAATATGCTATGTGGCCAATGTACAAACATATTCATACATGCGTCAGCAACCAATGAATACATGAACTGCAATGTTACTCTAAATGATAAAAATTTAAGGTACTTAGTTTTTGATCAAAAAGCACAAAAGCCACCCAACCTCGTCAAGGTGTACTTTTAATATGGATGTTCCTTAAACACTAATATCCTACCTCTCCAAGTTCCAGACCAGGCCTCATCTGAGTGGGAAGTGAAAAGAAGACTAGGTATAGCAATTAGTGATGAGTGAGTATCCTCTTTGCTCGGGTTTTTCCGAGCATGCTCAGGTGTCCTCTGAGTATTTTGGAGTGCTCGGAGATTTAGTTTTTGTTGAAGCAGCTACATGATTTTTGGCTGCTAGACAGCCAGAATACATGTGGGGATTCCCTAACAAACAGGCATTGCTCACATTTAATCAGCCTGTCCAGCAGCCACAAATCATGCAGCTGCCTCGACACATCACTAATAGCAATCAATTAAAACCTTTCATGGGAAAAATGAGTTTTCATTGCAAGCTATGCCTAGTTTTCTTTTCACTTACTATTCAGATGGTTTTGCACATAGAGCGATTTGACAATAGTGGCTAGGGATCATCCATATTTAGATACATCTTGACCTGGTCGGATGGCTTTTTCGCTCTTTGATCAAAAGACACTAAGTACCTTACATTTTTTAAATTTACAGCAATATTCACCTCATTCTGAGAGGTAAAGTATGTTTAAAAACAATCAGTAAATGCTTTACCTCACAGAAAAAAAAATACATACAATGCTCTGCCCTAATGTCTGTATATTCTTTTGGTTCTTTGTTTGCCAAGAGCTGTGTAATGATCATACCATGTTCCTGCTTGGTTAGACACAGTCTTTGCACAGTACATCGCAAAGGAACATTTATAAGATTATCTCAGCATAGGAACATTTTTATTTAATGCATCCAATTCTGGAATTAATTTTTATTCCAAAAACTGTTGGTTAAAATGTGGGAAAAATCCCTTCCAATCATATAGGACACACCTCGGAACATAATGTTATATAGTAGAAGTGTTGAGAAAGTAGTATTCCTTCAGTCACAGATCTTTCACAGGATTCCTTAACATAACCTTGGATACCACCACCACACTTTTCATAAAGCTTTTCATAAATGTTGCATAAATTTTAACTGACGATCACCCACAGTGATTCTGTAGCCAATAAATATGATCAGCTAATGTTCACATAGCACAACTTATTTAGTTTAGGATTAGGATTATTTTAGTTGTAATTGACCCACAGCACTGATCAACTGAAGCTTAGAGACAATTATGTTTAGTTCACAAATCCAAACGTCAGGCAATAAGCAATTGTTATAAAGTTAATGACTCTAAAGCTGAGAATTCCTCCACAACCTTTTTTCATCTTTCACATCAGCACGCTTGCAAGCCTATTGATTCAGAGGGTAAATTTTCACATAAAGGTTAAATTAGATTTGGTTATGCAGCTTTACGCAACCTCCAATCTTTTGAAACATCAGAGAAACCAATTCATAGCACAGTCAGAAAACTAAAGCAATATTGAATCAGGCAGCTTGATATATTTTTTTTAGTCTTTATATTATGTAGACCTCTGTTAAATTAATTGATAATAGTCTACATGCAACACTGCACTGTCACCTGCATGCAGCCTTCTCCACTCAATGATCTTAGCAGAAAGAGCAAAAAGAAAGCAGCATATATTTAACTTAAGATGGCTCTTTAAGAAATGCAGGCCCACATTCATCAAAGTGATTTCACCAAAAATCCAGGATAAAACACTTTGGAAAGTTTCAAAATGTTGCACCTTTCTAGTTTCGACCAGCTTCAACACAATGGGCAGAAGCTGAGTGAGACAATCCAACAGGTTAGACAAGATGGAGCTTAATTGAGTAAACGATCCAACATACTGTATAAGGCCGGGGTCACACTGGCGAGGAATACGGCCGAGTGAGAGTCGCTAAAAGCACGCATTAGACACGGACAAATGATTCTCTATGAGGTCACTCGCACCAGGCGTATATTTCTCATCCGTATTCTACGCTCCGTGCCAATCGCAGCATGCTGCGATTGTCAGCGTACTACGGCCATAGTACGCCAATGCAAGTCTATGGGTGCGCAAAAAATACGGATTACACACGGACCACACATGTGACTTGCGAGAAATACGCACCAGGTGTCTTTTAGCAAAGCCGGCAATTCAGTGCGCTATACAGTAAACTCACACTGACAGGTTTAATAAAGAAACGAAAGAATAGTTATATACACATAGAATACATATATATATACATAGAATACATATATGTATATATATTCTTAAACTTTTGTGGTAACAACATAACAAACGTTGACCCCACACAATGATGTATGTATCTTTAAAATTTTATAAACTTTATTGAACATAAAAGTACGACATGACATACAAATATACACAGTAGAAGTGCTGGAACACAAAATAGAAAAGGGACTACAGTCCATGGAATCTCACATTATGGCATCAAAGATAACCACCCACAAGAAGGGGGTTATGCAAGAGGGACAAAACCCACTGTCATTGTATCAAATTACATATACAAGGATGCAATGTTGTAGTTATTTATAAGATTGCAACAAACCGCAATCAGTTGAGGCCAAATTGCCCACAATGGAATATCAAACTACACAAAATAGACCGCATGAACCCTGTGGTGCCCCCTATAGCATAACCCCCATCAGAGGCCAGTTGTACACACATAGTTGATGGCTAAACTTTTCCATACCAGAATATGCCGATGGAGATGCCTGGACGTCCCTCTGCCCCGACGCGCGTTTCGCACAGCTTCTTCGGGAGGCGTGTCAGGGCAGGGGGATATCCTACCATATATACCAGTATCGTGTGTGCATACTAATTAAAAATTGTGCAAACCTGTGTTTAATTATATCCACTATCGCGAATAACTGCCCACGCATGCGCAGTGGGAATATGACCTCAGGACTACAGGAAGTGATCAAATCGTGCATGCGCAGATTATTACTGCGTCGCTAAGCAACACGATCACAGCGCCCATCATCACCAATGGCTGCCAACGCATGCGTAGTAAAAGTATGACCTCAGCCATACTGAAAATAGTCAGATGACGCGTGCGCGGTACGTTCCCACATCTCTAGGCAGCACTTCCACAGCGCACACATAAGCAGAATACCGACAATGACCACAAAATCATTAATGGCACCTATATTCAATGGCTCAATAATAACCAGGCATGATCGGCTGTATCTACTTAAAAAATGCCGAAAAAAGCCCACTTATAATTTTAAAGGGTATTAGTGATGCATGCATGGTACCACAAGGGACGTAATACAAAGGAGGGGGAGTACATCGCGGTCACATGACCCAGCGCTGCACAATCCCTAGTGGAATTATGCACACCAAACTCATGTTCAGACCACTTTGTACCCTCCAACGTCCCTGTGTATCCAGCATGCGTACTACCCAAAAAGGATGGATTCATAGTCACACGCTATATTCATGTTAACCATTTCAAAGGACCATAGTCCATATAAACCCAATATACAATAGTAAGGGCCAATTCAATAAAGTGACAGTACAATTATAAAGTAAACTGTACCAATATGCTAAAGCAAATCATAATATCCATATATTTGTACATAACATTATGAATAAAAGCATTGCAAAGATCACATGATCCCATATTTGCGGCAGATGGAAAATAATAAATTACATTTATAATTGTAATGTACCACTGCAAATTATGCCACCCACCAATAATGAAAACCAATGGCACAATACAATATTGCACAGAATAATATAATCCTTCCATAATTAATGATGAACATCCATCCATCCGCTGATGTAAAACAGCAAGACTTCAACCCAGGCTTCTTCTTGATTCATCCAGAGGAGGTAAGTGCCATTCAACGATAAACCCAAAACACAGATGAGAATAACTAGAATTAAAATAATAAAATTAAAAACACACCCATAAAAACTGAAAAATTAAAAGAAAAATGGAAACCCCCACCCCAAACAGGAACAACCCCTATGGTACTATAGATATGCGCTGAAACCAAAGCTTTCATTTAGGCCCTGGGGGGTAAGGGTCCCTAGCCTGTATATCCATTGGCATTCTTTTTTGGCTAGTATTTTGGACACATCACCCCCTCTTGGGCCAATCGTCACTATATCAATCCCCTTTACAAGCAACAATCTAGAATTACATTGATGGTATCTCCTAAAGTGCCTCGGAAGAGTCTTGAGTGAACTAATATCAGTGACAGTTTTAGCCTTGTCAATGTCTAGACAATGCTCACGAACCCTTACCTTCAATTCACGGCTGGTCATGCCAATATAAATCTTCCCACAGGGACACTCAGCGTAATACACTACCCCCTTAGATGAACAAGTAATATTGGCCCTAATGTCAAACTTTCTAGATTGATCAAAGTTAAAGAAATGTAAACCTTTTTTTCATATTGGCACATCCTTTACAAAACCCGCAAGGAAAAAATCCTTTACGTTCCGGGTTCTTCTTATTTTTCTCTCTTCTTTTAGGATCGTATGTACTATGGACCAATATATCACGTAAATTGGGGGCCCTTTTTGCAACAAAAGATGGAGTGTTTGGCAGACATTTTTTAAGGATGGGATCCGTAAGGAGAATTTTCCAATGTTTATCAATAATTCCTCGTAATTCTGACCACCTACTATTATAATTGGTAATAAACCTTACCTGTTTTTCTTCCTTGTCTCGCAACACCAAAGGCCTATTTTTTATGAAGTAGGGATTCCCTTGGCGTATTTTTAGCTCTGTTATATCCCATTTCAATGGCACGGTGGCCATATCCCCGATCTTGAAACCGCTTTTTGAGAATACATGATTGTTCCTCAAATTGAGGGCCCTCAGAGCAGATCCTCCTTATGCGCAGAAACTGGCCAATAGGTATGCCTTGAATTGTTGATTTAGGATGGGCGGAGGACGCATGCAGTAGGGAATTGGTTGATGTTGGTTTACGGAAAACTGTGGTAGACAAATATCCATCCGGAAGCACTGAAATGGATAAATCCAAAAAGTCAATCTTCCTTCCAAATTTATAAGTTAACTTAATATTCTGGTCATTGTCATTCAATGTACTCATAAATGCCTCAAGGTCCACAACTGGACCCTCCCAGATGAAAAGAATATCATCTATGTAACGGATCCAGTTGTGGACCCGATCAACATTAGAGAGCACCTCACCTTGAAAGATGGACCATTCCCATGCCCCCATAAATAAGTTTGCATAAGAGGGGGCACATGATGCCCCCATGGCCGTCCCTCTTTGTTGCAAAAATATTTTCCCATCAAAAGTAAACGCATTGTGGGTTAGAATAAACCTTAGCAGTTTCAAGATAAAACAAGACATTTCTCTGTTGAGATTGCTGTTATTCAAATATTTCTCCACTGCTCTTAGTCCGTCAGAGTGGCCAATGGAGGAGTACAAAGCCTCCACGTCAGCGGTGACAAGCACCATCTCCTCAGTGAGCTGAATATTCTCTAAATGGTCTAAAGCTGCATTGGTGTCTTTGATGAAAGAAGGCAGCTGCATCAAAAGGGGCTGCAAAAAATTATCGACAATATCGCAAATTATTTCACAAAGGCCATCATTAGCTGCAATAATCGGTCTCCCTGGAGGATTGAGCGGATCTTTGTGCACCTTTGGAATAAGATACAAGGTCGCCAATTTGGGACAAAATTTCTCATAAATTTCCAGCAGTTTTTTAGGGATGACGTTGTCTTCATATGCTTCAATCAAGATGTCCAGCAACTCCATTTTAAATTTATATGAGGGATTATAGGTGAGCAACTTGTATTCAGACACATTATTTAACAATTTATAGGCCTGGGCCTCATACATAGCATTAGACCAGATGACAATGTTGCCCCCTTTATCGGCCATCTTGAAGACAACGTCATCCCATTCTTTTAACTGCTGCAAAGCTTCCCTTTCAGCCCTAGTCATATTATTAAACATCCTATTTTTGGATTTTTTCAAACCCTCTATTTCCAAAGAAACAAGCTTTGTAAACATATCAACAGCAGGAACTGTAGCCAATGGGGGAAATTTTTTGGACTTATTAATAATATGGGTAGGAAAATTGTCACTTACTGAGGAACCGGAGGCATTCTCCTCAATCAATGATTCCAACACCTCCAAAGCCTGTATTTCATCATCATTGGACAATTCACCATCACCTCCCTTGAAATGTAATTTTTTTAAAACCAATTTTCTTGCAAAAAGGTGAAGGTCCTTTACCACTGTAAATGGATCTAAATCAAATGATGGGGAAAAAGTAAGACCCTTATGTAATACATTTTCCTGGACTTCCGTCAATACATGTGTTGATAGGTTAATTACCTTCACACCATCTTTTTCAAATTTTCTTGAAGATGAATTTTTCTTGTGGAGCTGTCTAGTCCTAAGACCATACCTAGTTTCATAAACAGTTTCCCCACCCTCACTAACAGAGGAATTAGATGCAACGGAAGAACTTCTCGAAAACTTCCTTTTAACGGATTCCTTTCTTATTTGAAACCGAAAGATTTTGTTGGATTGGTAGTCACCAAGATCCCTTTCATATTTTTTCCGTTTGTTCAGGGTAATATTGCTTTCCCACCTTTCAATCTCCTTCTCAAGATTTTTAATCATTTCCTGGAACTTGTCACCACTTAATTCTTGTTGGATTGTTTTTTGCAAAGACTCAATCTCCATTTCAATACATTTCAATGAAGAAATGTTCCTTTCAATAATAATGCTAATAAATTCCATGGAACAAGTGTGAGCGGCCTTCATCCAACGTTCAATCAAACCTTCCTCACCAAGATCAAAAGTAGGAAAAATATTGATCCTTAATCCTCTTGGTATTATCCTTTGAGCAACATAGTTCTCCAAAGTGGCTTTAGTCCACCAAATTTTCAGCTTTTTATGCAACGCATTCTTATATTTTTTAATATTCTCCTGACAACCACTAGGGGTCGTAGTGGGTAAGGTTCCAGCACCCTTCTGAAAAATATTGGAAACAGTAGCTTGCCAACTATTCTCCCTGGCTTTCAAATCCATAAGATGGGCTCTGTCTAAACAACAGCGATAAAGATTAAAGTCACAAAATGGCCCAATGTACAATACAATGTATGTGAGGAAGGTTTGATTGAACGTTGGATGAAGGCCGCTCACACTTGTTCCATGGAATTTATTAGCATTATTATTGAAAGGAACATTTCTTCATTGAAATGTATTGAAATGGAGATTGAGTCTTTGCAAAAAACAATCCAACAAGAATTAAGTGGTGACAAGTTCCAGGAAATGATTAAAAATCTTGAGAAGGAGATTGAAAGGTGGGAAAGCAATATTACCCTGAACAAACGGAAAAAATATGAAAGGGATCTTGGTGACTACCAATCCAACAAAATCTTTCGGTGGCAAATAAGAAAGGAATCCGTTAAAAGGAAGTTTTCGAGAAGTTCTTCCGCTGCATCTAATTCCTCTGTTAGTGAGGGTGGGGAAACTGTTTATGAAACTAGGTATGGTCTTAGGACTAGACAGCTCCACAAGAAAAATTCATCATCAAGAAAATTTGAAAAAGATGGTGTGAAGGTAATTAACCTATCAACACATGTATTGACGGAAGTCCAGGAAAATGTATTACATAAGGGTCTTACTTTTTCCACATCATTTGATTTAGATCCATTTACAGCGGTAAAGGACTTTCACCTTTTTGCGAGAAAATTGGTTTTAAAAAAATTACATTTCAAGGGAGGTGATGGTGAATTGTCCAATGATGATGAAATACAGGCTTTGGAGGTGTTGGAATCATTGATTGAGGAGAATGCCTCCGGTTCCTCAGTAAGTGACAATTTTCCTACCCATATTATTAATAAGTCCAAAAAATTTCCCCCATTGGCTACAGTTCCTGCTGTTGATATGTTTACAAAGCTTGTTTCTTTGGAAATAGAGGGTTTGAAAAAATCCAAAAATAGGATGTTTAATAATATGACTAGGGCTGAAAGGGAAGCTTTGCAGCAGTTAAAAGAATGGGATGACGTTGTCTTCAAGATGGCCGATAAAGGGGGCAACATTGTCATCTGGCCTAACGCTATGTATGAGGCCCAGGCCTATAAATTGTTAAATAATGTGTCTGAATACAAGTTGCTCACCTATAATCCCTCATATAAATTTAAAATGGAGTTGCTGGACATCTTGATTGAAGCATATGAAGACAACGTCATCCCTAAAAAACTGCTGGAAATTTATGAGAAATTTTGTCCCAAATTGGCGACCTTGTATCTTATTCCAAAGGTGCACAAAGATCCGCTCAATCCTCCAGGGAGACCGATTATTGCAGCTAATGATGGCCTTTGTGAAATAATTTGCGATATTGTCGATAATTTTTTGCAGCCCCTTGTGATGCAGCTGCCTTCTTTCATCAAAGACACCAATGCAGCTTTAGGCCATTTAGAGAATATTCAGCTCACTGAGGAGATGGTGCTTGTCACCGCTGACGTGGAGGCTTTGTACTCCTCCATTGGCCACTCTGACGGACTAAGGCTGGTTTCACATTAGCGCATTTTCAGCGCGCGCACGGCCGGGGGTAGCTCCGCCCCGATCCGGCTCTCTGCCTGGCGTGCCCGCCCCTTCCTTGTAGCGCCGCCTCCTAGCGGACAGCGGCGCCTGCGATCGGCGCACCCTATCTTCAGCATAGGGTGCGCCGATCGTGCGCAGGCCGTGCGCTAGTTGCGCTTTGACCTGCGCTGCGCACTTTTGACGGTGCGCCGTGCGCGCCAAAATCCGAAAAGTTTGATTTTGGCGCGCACGGCGCACCGTCAAAAGTGCGCAGCGCAGGTCAAAGCGCAACTAGCGCACGGCCTGCGCACGATCGGCGCACCCTATGCTAAAGATAGGGTGCGCCGATCGCAGGCGCCGCTGTCCGCTAGGAGGCGGCGCTACAAGGAAGGGGCGGGCACGCCGGGCAGAGAGCCGGATCGGGGGCGGAGCTACCCCCGGCCGTGCGCGCGCTGAAAATGCGCTAATGTGAAACCGGCCTTAGAGCAGTGGAGAAATATTTGAATAACAGCAATCTCAACAGAGAAATGTCTTGTTTTATCTTGAAACTGCTAAGGTTTATTCTAACCCACAATGCGTTTACTTTTGATGGGAAAATATTTTTGCAACAAAGAGGGACGGCCATGGGGGAATCATGTGCCCCCTCTTATGCAAACTTATTTATGGGGGCATGGGAATGGTCCATCTTTCAAGGTGAGGTGCTCTCTAATGTTGATCGGGTCTACAACTGGATCCGTTACATAGATGATATTCTTTTCATCTGGGAGGGTCCAGTTGTGGACCTTGAGGCATTTATGAGTACATTGAATGACAATGACCAGAATATTAAGTTAACTTATAAATTTGGAAGGAAGATCGACTTTTTGGATTTATCCATTTCAGTGCTTCCGGATGGATATTTGTCTACCACAGTTTTCCGTAAACCAACATCAACCAATTCCCTACTGCATGCGTCCTCCGCCCATCCTAAATCAACAATTCAAGGCATACCTATTGGCCAGTTTCTGCGCATAAGGAGGATCTGCTCTGAGGGCCCTCAATTTGAGGAACAATCATGTATTCTCAAAAAGCGGTTTCAAGATCGGGGATATGGCCACCGTGCCATTGAAAGGGGATATAACAGAGCTAAAAATACGCCAAGGGAATCCCTACTTCATAAAAAATAGGCCTTTGGTGTTGCGAGACAAGGAAGAAAAACAGGTAAGGTTTATTACCAATTATAGTAGTAGGTGGTCAGAATTACGAGGAATTATTGATAAACATTGGAAAATTCTCCTTACGGATCCCATCCTTAAAAAATGTCTGCCAAACACTCCATCTTTTGTTGCAAAAAGGGCCCCCAATTTACGTGATATATTGGTCCATAGTACATACGATCCTAAAAGAAGAGAGAAAAATAAGAAGAACCCGGAACGTAAAGGATTTTTTCCTTGCGGGTTTTGTAAAGGATGTGCCAATATGAAAAAAAGGTTTACATTTCTTTAACTTTGATCAATCTAGAAAGTTTGACATTAGGGCCAATATTACTTGTTCATCTAAGGGTGTAGTGTATTACGCTGAGTGTCCCTGTGGGAAGATTTATATTGGCATGACCAGCCGTGAATTGAAGGTAAGGGTTCGTGAGCATTGTCTAGACATTGACAAGGCTAAAACTGTCACTGATATTAGTTCACTCAAGACTCTTCCGAGGCACTTTAGGAGATACCATCAATGTAATTCTAGATTGTTACTTGTAAAGGGGATTGATATAGTGACGATTGGCCCAAGAGGGGGTGATGTGTCCAAAATACTAGCCAAAAAAGAATGCCAATGGATATACAGGCTAGGGACCCTTACCCCCCAGGGCCTAAATGAAAGCTTTGGTTTCAGCGCATATCTATAGTACCATAGGGGTTGTTCCTGTTTGGGGTGGGGGTTTCCATTTTTCTTTTAATTTTTCAGTTTTTATGGGTGTGTTTTTAACTTTACTATTTTAATTCTAGTTATTCTCATCTGTGTTTTGGGTTTATCGTTGAATGGCACTTACCTCCTCTGGATGAATCAAGAAGAAGCCTGGGTTGAAGTCTTGCTGTTTTACATCAGCGGATGGATGGATGTTCATCATTAATTATGGAAGGATTATATTATTCTGTGCAATATTGTATTGTGCCATTGGTTTTCATTATTGGTGGGTGGCATAATTTGCAGTGGTACATTACAATTATAAATGTAATTTATTATTTTCCATCTGCCGCATATATGGGATCATGTGATCTTTGCAATGCTTTTATTCATAATGTTATGTACAAATATATGGATATTATGATTTGCTTTAGCATATTGGTACAGCTTACATTATAATTGTACTGTCACTTTATTGAATTGGCCCTTACTATTGTATATTGGGTTTATATGGACTATGGTCCTTTGAAATGGTTAACATGAATATAGCGTGTGACTATGAATCCATCCTTTTTGGGTAGTACACATGCTGGATACACAGGGATGTTGGAGGGTGCAAAGTGGTCTGAACATGAGTTTGGTGTACATAATTCCACTAGGGATTGTGCAGCGCTGGGTCATGTGACCGCGATGTACTCCCCCCTCCTTTGTATTACGTCCCTTGTGGTACCATGCATGCGTCACTAATACCCTTTAAAATTATAAGTGGGCTTTTTTCGGCATTTTTTAAGTAGATACAGCCGATCATGCCTGGTTATTATTGAGCCATTGAATATAGGTGCCATTAATGATTTTGTGGTCATTGTCGGTATTCAGCTTATGTGCGCGCTGTGGACGTGCTGCCTAGATATGTGGGAACATACCGCGCACGCGTCATCTGACTATTTTCAGTATGGCTGAGGTCATACTTTTACTACGCATGCGTTGGCAGCCATTGGTGATGATGGGCGCTGTGATCGTGTTGCTTAGCGATGCAGTAATAATCTGCGCATGCACGATTTGATCACTTCCTGTAGTGCTGAGGTCATATTCCCACTGCGCATGCGTGGGCAGTTATTCGCGATAGTGGATATAATTAAACACAGGTTTGCACAATTTTTAATTAGTATGCACACACGATACTGGTATATATGGCAGGATATCCCCCTGCCCTGACATGCCTCCCGAAGAAGCAGTGCGAAACACGCGTCGGGGCAGAGGGACGTCCAGGCATCTCCATCGGCATATTCTGGTATGGAAAAGTTTAGCCATCAACTTTGTGTGTACAACTGGCCTCTGATGGGGGTTATGCTATAGGGGGCACCACAGGGTTCTTGCGGTCTATTTTGTGTAGTTTGATATTCCATTGTGGGCAATTTGGCCTCAACTGATTGCGGTTTGTTGCAATCTTATAAATAACTACAACGTTGCATCCTTGTATATGTAATTTGATACAATGACAGTGGGTTTTGTCCCTCTTGCATAACACCCTTCTTGTGGGTGGTTATCTTTGATGCAGTAATGTGAGATTCCATGGACTGTAGTCCCTTTTCTATTTTGTGTTCCAACACTTCTACTGTGTATATTTGTATGTCATGTCGTACTTTTATGTTCAATAAAGTTTATAAAATTTTAAAGATACATACATCATTGTGTGGGGTCAACGTTTGTTATGTTGTTACCACAAAAGTTTAAGAATTGGTTTCTGTGGTGTATATAGATTGTATTGTACACTGGGCCATTTTGTGACTTTAATATATATATATATATATATATATATATATATATGCATTCTATGTGTCTATATCTATTCTTTGGTTTTTGTTAGAAACCCTGTCATAGGGCTCCATTATATGTCCATTTTGCAAGGTGACGAGAAAATCTCGCCATACGGATGCCATACGGATTACATACGGATGCTTACATGCGCAAAATACGCGACCACACCTTGATTACGGATGACATACGGAGCACTGTTTAGGGGCCATTCATCCATATTACGCATGTAAAATACTGACCGTGTTTTGCGTTGGTTAGTGTGACCCCGGCCTAAGAGATCACATAGCAAATATAAATAAAATATTAAAAGTGGCAATTTAATTTTAATTTTACTATAACGTGTAAAGTAAAAAAAATCATTCAATCTCACATGCAATGTTTCACTTTTGTTTATATGTTGCCATAACAGTAGCAGAATTATAACAACGATGGTCATATAATTGGTCTTCAATCGAGAATGATCATCATTAAGTCGCTGTATACTGTAAGTGTAGCAGTTGTCAAAGACATGGGATGGGCTGAAATGTGTCCAGCCAAATGGTTAAAAGTGGCTATATGCTCAGTAACAATAACAAAAGTGCTGGGAAATATTTATTGCATGCATCCATTTACAACATAGGCAAAATACCAGCAAAAGAGGATGAGAAGCTGATTACCTGACTAAAAGACCATTGTGATGTCACAACAGCATAGCTGATGAAAACAACATTGTATGTTCACAGTAGCATTCCTAAAACATTGATGTGATGCCTCAGTGGCTTTCTTGTGTGAGAAGCCATTGTGGTATCACAGTAGCATAGCTGACTGAGACTCATTTATGATTTAACACCAGCTATCTTGGGACAGAAACCATGAACAGAAGACCCCTGTGCATAAAAATTGAATAATTTATTTGATTCCCATCTGCTAAGAGTATGTTTACACCTTTTTTTTTACATGGATTTTTGTGGCCAAAATTTTTTAATGCATTTTTAGAGTGTTTTCTTTTTTACCCAACTTTTGTGCCTAAGTTGTTTTTATGGTTCTATTGAATCAATAATCAAATTTGGAGCTGTTCTTTCAAACAGAAGCACCAAAATAATTGACTTTTTTTTTCATGGGAAAAAAATACAGTGTGCACTATATATGTTTTCCCATTGAAATTAATAGGAAGCTTATTTGAAGCATATTTGAATTGGATTTTGATGTAGATTTTAGAGCAGAATCTGATTAAAAATCCACATACAAAAACTGCATGTCAAAATATCCTAATTGAATGGTAGCCTCTCAATCTGTAATTGAGAGGTAGCCAAGCCCGGACTGACAATCTGTCCCACCGGGCAGATTCCTGGTGGACTGCTGACACAGAAACCTGCTTGGCCTGTTCACTTAGAATCATAGAATCATAGAATCGTAGAGTTGGAAGGGACCTCCTGGGCCATCTGGTCCAACCCCCTGCTCAAAGCAG
This sequence comes from Dendrobates tinctorius, assembly GCF_039654945.1. Classification (NCBI taxonomy): domain Eukaryota; kingdom Metazoa; phylum Chordata; class Amphibia; order Anura; family Dendrobatidae; genus Dendrobates; species Dendrobates tinctorius. The sequence goes on from NW_027361829.1 coordinate 37,477,820, forward strand.
GATTTGCTAAATCATCCCAGTCAGATGTCTGTCCAGCCTCTGTTTGAAGACTTCCATTGAAGGAGAACTCACCACTTCTCGTGGCAGCCTGTTCCACTCATTGATCACTCTAACTGTCAAAAAGTTTTTTCTAATATCTAATCTGTGTCTCCTCCCATTCAGTTTCATCCCATTGCTTCTAGTCTTTCCTTGTGCAAATGAGAATAAAGTTGATCCTTCTACAATGTGACAGCCCTTTAGATATTTGTAGACAGCAATTAAGTCTCCTCTCAGTCTTCTCTTTTGCAAACTAAACATTCCCAAATCCTGCAACCTTTCCTCATAAGACAGGGTTTGCAGACAGGTCACCATTCTGGTCGCTCTTTTCTGAACTTGCTCCAGTTTGTTGATGTCTTTTTTAAAATGTGGTGCCCAAAACTGGACACAATATTCCAGATGAGGTCTGACCAAAGAGGAGTAGAGGGAAATAATGACTTCACGTGATCTAGACTGTATGCTTCTGTTAATACATCCTAGAACTGCATTTGCCTTTTTTGCTGCTGCATCACACTGTTGACTCATATTCAGTCTGTGATCTATTAGTATACCCAAGTCTTTTTCACATGTGCTGTCACTTAGCCCTATTCCTCCCATTCTATATATGCTTTTTTCATTTTTATTGCCCAGATGTAGTACTTTGCATTTCTCCCTGTTAAAAACCATTCTGTTAGTTACTGCCCACTTCTCCAGTTTATTTAAATCTTTTTGAATCCTCTCTCTCTCTTCTCTAGTATTAGCTATCCCTCCTAGCTTTGTGTCATCAGCAAATTTAATCAGTTTACCCTCAATTCCTTCATCTAAATCGTTGATAAAGATGTTGAACAATACAGGGCCCAGGACAGAGCCCTGTGGTACCCCACTTGAGACATTCTTCCAACTGGATGTGCAGCCATTTACGACCACTCTTTGGGTCCGATCACTAAGCCAGCTATGAATCCACCTAACAGTTGCCTTGTCCATTCCATACTTAGTCATTTTTTCAATAAGGATTGTATGAGAGACTTTGTCAAATGCTTTGCTGAAGTCAAGATATACTATATCTACAGCATTTCCTTGATCCACCCAATCAGTGATACCTTCATAGAAGGAAATTAAGTTAGTCTTACATGACTTATTAGTTACAAACCCATGCTGACTCTGTTTGATCACTTCATTCTTATCCAGGTATTGACTTACATGTTGTTTAATAATTTGTTCAAAGATCTTTCCTGGTATAGAAGTCAGACTCACCGGCCTATAGTTGCCTGGGTCCACCTTCTTCCCCTTTTTGAAGATAGGAACAACATTTGCTCTTCTCCAGTCTTCTGGCACTTCTCCTGTTCTCCAAGAATTTTCAAAGATTATGGAGAGTGGTTCAGAAATTTCTTCTGCTATCTCCTTCAGTACTCTGGGGTGTAATTCATCTGGACCTGGAGACTTGAATTCATTTAGGTTAGCTAAGTGTTTCCTCACTATCTTTCTGTTTATAGATATCCTGGATTCTTCTATTCCCTTAATAGGACAGTGAATAACAGTTGGTGTTACATTTCCTTTCTGAGAGAAAACAGATGCAAAATAGGAATTTAAAAGTTCAGCCTTCTCAACATCCTGTCTTACCATTTCATCATTTTCATCCTGTAAAAATCCTATAGCATCTTTGACTTATGATCCTAACCTCAGCACTTTGCATGCTGAGCTCTGTGCTGTGCACAAGCCCTAATATCACTGATTCCACCCCAGCCATCGCCTGTTAGAACTGAAGATTTTCCTCTGATGGTAGAGACTGAAGGCTGTAGCAGCAAATTTCTTGATAATCAAGGCCAAGACAAGGAGTAACCATCTGCCCAGGGTGCCACATCATACTAATTTGGATTTGGGTGGACATACTTTTTTATAGAATGGGTTCAGGCATTCAAAAAAGGGCATGCTGTGTAAGACAAAAACATTGGAATGCTTTTGAATAAAACTAATAGAAGAGCTGATTGGCCAATGTTCCTGTCCTCCTGCACGGCGAGCTTCTAAGGGGGATGATGGAGAACTAGCAAACCCAGCTATAAGATAAGTAATTGCTTTTGTGTGCTAATCTATGTATATAAAACTCAAAATCTGTAGTAGCCCGCTCTATACAAATCCACAGTTCTTGCCCGATTTGGGTGATATTTGGCATGCCCACTCTCCACCCACGGGAGCAGAATACTGCGCACGTTACATCTACCTAGCGCCCCCTGTCATGAGAATAGGGCCCCCGAAGTTAGGCCCTATACAGTATATATAATGGGGAAATGTGAAGGTGAAAGTAAGTAAGTGCTGAGGGGAAAACCACAGTTGTGACTGACAGGGATGGATTAGAGCGACAGCACCAAAGAGTCACTGGTAAAGGCACCGCACCACCACACACAACACACAAACATTTCACAAACACCATACAATCATCACACAGACATCACACATACACCAACCCACAAGCACAACACCACATAAATTCCACCACACACCACACAAACACCAGACCACTCTAGACACACACAACCCAAACACCACCCCACAAATACCACACCTTCCCATAAATACCACATGCACACCACACACACACACACACACACGCAAGGACGACACACGTATGCAAACACACTCAGATGGATCCACCCTACGCACACGGATGAACATTACTGAGTAGGAATATTGGTCAGGCGAACAATGCCTCATAGTAAGATTTTCATTATATTCTTACTATACAGGGAGCTTTCATCACTGAAGCTGCTGAGGTAAAGTGAAAGCTAAGCTCTGATTGGTTGCTTTGTGCAACTAGACAAGTTTGCCTGTGAGGTGGATTTGATTACTGAGATGTGAGCCCCTTCAGGTCATAGTAATACTGTGTGAGGGCTACTCTGTATTTACTCTTCATCATATTACATCTCTTAGTGTCAGGTGAATACTAATGGGTCATAATACTAAGGACTAGAGATGAGCGACTTTGCCTTTTTTCGGGTCGAGTCGGGTTTTATGAAACCCAACTTTCTCAAAAGTCGGGTCGAACGAAATAGGCTGATTATCATGAAAAGTCGAAGGCCGACTGAAACACAAAACCCAATGCAAGTCAATGGGGAACCAAGGTCGGCAGGGAGTCGAGGACAGGAAACACACCTACAGTGCCCATTTTAATGCCAAAAACATCAATTCTTATTACTTAAGCTTGTCAACCTTAATTTACTTTATAATAATAGTTAGGCATTGAAAACTGGGGGTTATTTGGCTAAAGTTGTGGGGGGGGTAGGGCTGGCTCCAGATTTTCGAGGGCCCAGGGCCAAAGAGTGTCAATGGGCTCCTTTAACACATGCCACAATTCATGATCCTCTGATACGGCAGAGAAATAGTGGTATAGTACAATGAAAAATACTTCACTTCTTACATCACATGACTGATATCCATTTTAAATTCTCCAATAGATCCAAAAACGGACAGTATATTACGACATACAGTATTATGGCCACCGCATAGTGCGCTACACAGAGTAATGAGGCCCATATATTTCTCCATACAGAATCATTGGTCCCATATAATGTTTGATACAGTATATGATGAGCTCCACATAATGTTACAGTATATGTTGGTCCCCATGGATGAAGCTCCACTGTCTTATGGGCCCAAATAATGCTCCATATATAATGGGCCTCATTTCTAATGCTCCAGTGTATAATGGGCCCTGTAAATACTGCTCCAGTGTCTGATGTCCACCTTTGGAATGCTCTAGTGTATGGTGGGCCCCATATATCATTCTCCAGAGTATAATGCTCCCCAAAAATTGCTCCCAACCTTTAAAACAATTAAATAAGTCTCCTCGCTAGGGAATTCCTGTACTGGTCTGGACTCCTCGTCGTCCCCATCTTCCATCTCTCTGCACTTGGACTGTTTAGGCAGAGGGCGTACAGACGTGATGTCATCGGGCTCTCTGACCAGAATGTCAATGTCAGGAAACGCGGAAGACGTCACGGCGGTGGAGCAGGGAGAGGTAAGTATTTCAACTTTGCAAGTGCTGTGATCCTGAGCAAGCAGGGGGGCCCACTCGTTGGTGACTGCATTGGCACAGGGCCCCTCATAGTACGCCGGTGTGCCAGTGCAGTCGGGTGGGTGTGCACCCCCCGCCGTCAGAGACACTTGATTCTACTATGAGGGACCTTATGCCAGTGCCGTTGCCAAAGAGTGTGCCCACCCACGTGTCCAGGGCAACGGCACTTGCATGGGTGCGTGCGCCAGGTGGTGACCCCGGCCCTGTGGGGGGAGGCAGCCCAGATAGGGAGGTGGAAAAATTGGCATATGTTGATGTTGGACATTCAGCAGCTGCAAATGGAGTAATTGGAGAAGTCCACGGAAGAGGAGGACAAAAGCAAGCCATTTTTCTGGCAACATACGTGTCAGCAGGGGAGGGTGGGACAAAATCCTTTGAAACCCATGCATGGTTCATTTTAATGAAGGTTAGATCATCAACATTTTGGGTTGACAGACAGGTCCTTTGTTCTGTTAGGATTGATCCAGCAGCACTGAAGACTCTTTCAGATAACACACTAGCAGCAGGGCAAGCGAGCTCATGTAAAGCATATTGTGCCAATTCAGGCCAGGTGTCAAGTTTACTCGCCCAATAGTCAAAGGGGAATGACCGGTGAGGGAGAACATCAATATGGGACGAGAAGTAGTTTGTTACCATAGTTGACAACTGCTGTCTCCTGTCACTTTTGATCGATGCAGTATTACCAGTCGTGTGAGCGGTACTTGAAAAATCAGTCCACAACATGGTCATGAAACCCCTGTGTCCAACGCCACTTTGGCGGTGTGCACCACGAACACCTCTTCCATGTTGCCCCCTACGGCTCGTTGGAAAAACATCACCGCCGCTGTGTGCTGGGAATGACTCAAACAAACGGTTTACCAGAGTTGCTTGTTTGTTAGCCAATATTAGGTCAAGGTTCTCCTGTGGCATTATGTTTTGGAATTTGCCTTTATAGTGTGGATCCAGGATGCTGGCCAACCAGTAGTCGTCATCGCTCATCATTTTGGCAATGCGGGGGTCCCTTTTTAGGATCTGCAAGGCAAAATCAGACATGTGGGCCAATGTTCCAGGTGTCAATGATGCACTGCGAGTGCTGGGTGGAGGAGCACTTTCTGGCAAATCCACATCCCTCCTGTCACGCACAAACCCTGTACCTGACCTTGCCACACCAACATTTTTTTCTTGCCCCCTGAGAAGCATCCTCCTCCCCTAAGTAATCATCCCCATCATCCTCCTCCTCTTCCTCTTCTTCCTCCACCTCGTCCACGAGACTTCCCTGAGCAGACAATGGCTGACTGTCATCAAGGCTTCCCTCCTCCTCTTCCTCCTCGGCTGCAGATGCCTGCTCCTTAACATGCGTCAAAGTTTGCATGAGCAGACGCATAAATGGGATGCTCATGCTTATGATGGTGTCGTCTGCGCTTACCAGCCGTGTGCATTCCTCAAAACACTGAAGGACTTTACAGAGGTCTTTCAGCTTCGACCACTGCAACCCTGACAACGCCATGTCTGCCTGCAAACTGCCTGCCCATGTATCCTCCCACAAATTAATTACAGCCTGCCTCTGTTCGCACAGCCTCTGAACCTTGCGCAGAGTGGAGTTCCACCTTGTTGCAACATCGATAATTAGGCGGTGCTTGGGAAGGTGGAGCAATCGCTGAAGCTTCTGCATACGACTGGAGTGTACGGGCGACCGGTGGATATGCGAGCACAGTCTTCGCACCTTATGGAGCAGGGCTGTTAACTCCGGATAATTATTGAGGAAGCACTGCACCACCAGGTTCAAGGTGTAAGCCAGGCAAGGTATGTGTCTGAGTTTTGAAAGGGCTATGGCTGCCACAAAATTCCAGCCGTTATCACTAACTACCTTGCCTGCCTCAAGATGTAGACTGTCCAGCCATGACTCAGTTTGTCGCTGCAAGTAGTCGGCCAGTACCTCCGCGGTGTGTCTGTTGTCGCCCAAACACATCATCTTCAACACAGCCTGCTGACGCTTACCACTAGCTGTTCGATACTGGGACACCTCGTGTGCAACACTGGCAGCTGCGGATGGAGTGCTCATGCAACTGCACTCTGTGGACGAGCTTTCGCTTCTGGAGGAGGAGGAGGGTGGAACGCCTACAGCCAACTGTTTCCTATACCGTGGGCTAGGCAGCACTGTCCCACCGCCGCTGTCCCCTGTGGACCCTGCATCCACCACATTAACCCAGTGCGCAGTGATGGACATGTAACGGCCCTGGCCATGCCTACTGGACCATGCATCTGTTGTGAGGTGCACCTTTCCACGCACAGATTGCTTGAGTGCATGGACAATGCGGTCTTTCACATGCACGTGGAGGGCTGGGATGGCTTTTCGTGAAAAGAAGTGCCGACTGGGTACGTCATAGCGTAGTACTGCGTAGGCCATGAGCTCGTGGAAAGCTTTGCTTTCAACCAACCTGTAGGCATCATCTCTAATGAGATTAGTTTGGCAATGTGGGCATTCAAAGCCATTGTACGCGGATGAGAGGATGAGTACTTTCTTGTCCTACTCAGAGTCTCTGGTAGGGTGAGCTGGGCTTGAGAGCTGCATATGGTGGAACTAGCGGTGTATATTACTGACTGATTGAGGGTTGGTGATGGTGATGGTGTTGGTGGTGTTGCTGATGGCCTAGATTCAGTCTTTCGTAGCAATAACATTGTGATTCCATGACTGCTTTGCCCTTGCGATGACACCTCAACATTTGCTGGTGGTAGTGTGCTAACCGGTGGGCTTACAGTAGGGGAAGCGATGTAGCGTTGCTGACTACCTTCATTCGGAGCAGGTGCACATGTGGTACGTGAGGTTTGTTAGTCCGTCCACGCTTGCAAGTGCATGGTGGTTAAATGTCTAAGCATGCAACTGGTATTCAAATTTCTCAGATTTTTCCCTCGGCTAAAGGTCTTTGCGCACTTCTTACAGATAACTTTTGCCTGATCATTAGGATTTTGTTTAAAAAAGTGCCGCACTCTTCCTACTATGGAAGAGACCTTGCACGCTGTGCTAATTTGACCGTCTGGCCAAGCTGTCCTGCAACTCTTTTGGTTTTTGTAACACATTTTTGGACTGCTACGGTCATGCCAGATAACAGCTGTTGCAATGTCGTTGCCTGCTATGGCTCCTCTACCTCCTCTTCTGAGCTATTGGCAGCGGCACCCTCTTCCCCCAATGGATGCCAATCTGGGACAACAACTGGGTCATCCATCACCTCTTCAATTTCATGTGCACCTTCCTCTGAGTCACAGTGTACTGTGGTATAGTATGCGAGAAGGGGCACCTGAGTTTCATCAGGGTCAGATTCTGCCTCAGTGCACTGCGAGGACAATATAGTGCTCTGATTGAATGTACTAGCGAAAAATCTAGCAGTGGCTGTGCATCAGTGCACTCCATGTCAGATTCATCTTGGACTGGGGAATTCACGATTTGACTTGATAACCCAGGCATGGTATGTGAAAAGAGCTCCATGGAGTAATCGGTAGTGTGGCCTGCCACATCTTTCACTTTTGGTAGGGGTGAAGGACACAAGGAAAGGTGTTGTCACTGACCAGGAGCCTCCAATGACGTCTCAGTGCTTTTATTTTTTGAAGCTTCAGAGGAGGAGGCGAGAGAGCTGGAGGCTGTGTCAGCAATATAAGCCAAAACTTGTTCCTGAAGCTCCGGCTTTAAAAGTGGTTCACCTACTCCCAGAAGAGAGAGCCTTCGAGGCCTTGTGGAGCCAGATGATGACGCAGGCTCAACACCTCCTGCCTTAGGTGCTATTGTGCTTTTGCCACTACGAACAGATGCAACACCACCACCACCACCATCAGGACCAGCTGGCAACCCCCGCCCACTTCCATGGCGTCTTCCACCATACTTCCTCATTTTTGTGAAAATGTACCCAAAATACCACCAGCTATATGGTACTGTAAAACAAGGCAGAAAATGTATCTACTATTGGTGAGATTTTGAATCTCACTATAGATTTGAGGACGTTGAACTATTGTCTCAGGCCGAGAAGAGATTACACCTCAATGTAACAGGCTGAAATTGAATGGTGTATGACAAGGTGTAAGGTGTCTATAGGATTGATGAGAATTTGAATCCCACTAGAGATTTGAGGACGCTGATCTATTGCCTCAGGCCCAGTAGAGATTACACCTCAATGTAACAGGCTGAAATTGGATGGTGTATGACAAGGTGTAGGTTGTCTATAGGATTGGTGAGAATTTGAATCTCACTATAGATTTGAGGCCCAGGAGAGATTACACCTCAATGTAACAGGCTGAAATTGGATTGTGTATGACAAGGTGTAGTGTGTCTACAGGATTGGTGAGAATTTGAATCTCACTAGAGATTTGAGGACGCTGAACTATTGTCTCAGGCCCAGTAGAGATTACACCTCAATGTAACAGGCTGAAATTGAATGGTGTATGACAATGTGGAGGGTGTATGTAGTATTGGTGAGAATTTGAATCTCACTAGAGATTTGAGGACGCTGAACTATTGTCTCAGGCCCAGTAGAGATTACACCTCAATGTAACAGGCTGAAATTGGATGGTAAATTACAAGGTGGAGGGTGTCTATAGGATCGGTGAGATTTTGGATCTCACTAGAGATTTGAGGACGCTGACAATGATGCTCTCAGTCCAAGTATGGACGCAGGCAGCCTAATAAGCAGGACTGCTGCACAGTGCACACACAAAAGGGTGGAAAAATGAATGCTTGGTAACTGTGCAGAAAAGAGGAAGAAAAGTATTTTTGCTTTTAAAAAAGCAGTTTGCACAGCAGTGTGGAAACAGCAATACAGCTATCAGGGAGCCTTATAAGGCAGCCTAATAACCAACAGAGCTGATGCACAAAAATAGAGCCTCCCCTGTCACTGCACACAAAGTGTTGTGTTGTAAGTGGAAATCGCTAACAGCAGAAGCAGCTTTTTGGTTCTTCTTCCCTGCCTAACGCTCTCCCTACAGAATCAGCAGCAGCAGCAGCTCTCCCTATGCTAAGATCGGCATAAGTAAGATGGCGGTCGGCGTTCACGCCCTTTTATAGCCCCTGTGACGCCACACAAAGCCAGCCAATCACTTGCATTCCCTTCTCAAAGATGGTGGTGACCGATGCCTATGTCATCGTGTTGCCCACAGTGTGCGCCCTCCATCATTGGCTGAAAAAGGGCGCTGGAAGCATCTTTTGAAATGCGACTTTGGCGCTCTGGTCACCGACCTCGTGGCCGACCTCACGAAAGTCGCCGACTTTTGAATATGACCGACCCGTTTCGCTCAACTCTACTAAGGACTATTTTTTAAAATGCCGCCCAAAAAACGACCATCTATTGGGCAATTCATCCAAAAGCTAAGAAAGCAAAATGTTGTCAAAGAGCTGAGACAAGTGAACAACGTGGCTCGCGGCTTGAAAAAGAAAAGGATGAGACAGGCTAAATGTAAGGCAGCTGACACATCAGAGAAATGGGAATGTCATCTTCACAAGAATCAGATAAGGCAGGCTGAAGCAAGGAATAAGGAAACATCTGAACAAAAGGATGAACGTTGTGAAAATTACCACATACAACATATGCAACTTGTGCAAAGATGTAGGCAGGCTGATTTGAGTTTGGAATCATTTCACTGCAACCCAATTCAAAACTATAGGTCACATCAGAAAGTCATAATTGGCAAAATGGACATAATATGTGTTCTGCTCATTCATGTGCAGCAAGTAATTTCTTAAGTGCTGTTCCAGCTATGGCCATTAGATGTCATACTTGCCCTCTTTTTCTGTTCTTGGATTTTAGATCCTTTCCATTTAATAGTTGTTCTGTTTTGAACTGCCCCTTCATCTTTCCTGGGCTAGGGAAGTTGTAGCCATTTTTCCCCGGATCTCTGACCTACACACACGTGTCATGCTCTCTGCAAATCACTGCTTATGTCAAGCAGATTCCAGTGAGGGTTTAATACAATTATGTTTTGTGCTGTGTATCTGTGTTAGCTAGCCATAATGCAGCTCCCATGATATGTGCAATGTATTTCCAGCTCGTTGTAATGCTCTTGCACTGCATGAAGTTAGATGCATCACTGTTTAGGTAGTTCAATGCTGGCAGCCTACGTTGCTTAGATATCTCTTCACTGCATTGTGTGTTGCATTACTCAACCTCTGTAATAATGCCTGCTACTGATATAATAGCACTCTGTATCATTGCCTTTACTGATGTAATAGCACACTGAATTACTGCTGTTGTTGTTATCTGCCAGTACTGATATACTGTACTGTCTATTTTCATTGTGGTTTTTACCCGATCTCATCCACTATTGTGTTCACCAATCTCCTCCATTATATCATCCGTTATCATTTACCATTGTTGTTCACATCATCTGAATAGATAAAAACTTAAGCACCCATATACAGTCTTTTTACTGGGAGTGGATGTAGGGTTTAGCCGTATGCTGGAATCCACACAACATCATACGTGGAAGAAGGCAGAACAATATGCAAACATTGTCAAGTAAAGAAGTTTAACTTGGAATCGCCTGGTATGTGCTGCTCACTTGGAAAAGTCAGTTTGTCACCTTTAGATCTACCTCCTAAACCACTTCTTTCATACATATCAGGAACAACTCTCAAGTCCAAGCATTTTCTGCAAAATATTAGCAGATACAATTCAACTTTCCAGATGACATCCTGGATAAGAATGAAGTGATTAAACAGAGTCAGCATGGGTTTGTAACTAATAAGTCATGTCAGACTAACTTAATTTCCTTCTATGACGGTATCACTGATTGGGTGGATCAAGGAAATGCTGTAGATATAGTATATCTTGACTTCAGCAAAGCATTTGACAAAGTCTCTCATACAATCCTTATTGAAAAAATGATTAAGTATGGTATGGACAAGGCAACTGTTAGGTGGATTCATAACTGGCTTAGTGATCGGACCCAAAGAGTGGTCGTAAATGGCTGCACATCCAGTTGGAAGAATGTCTCAAGTGGGGTACCACAGGGCTCTGTCCTGGGCCCTGTATTGTTCAACATCTTTATCAACGATTTAGATGAAGGCATTGAGGGTAAACTGATTAAATTTGCTGATGACACAAAGCTAGGAGGGATAGCTAATACTAGAGAAGAGAGAGAGGATTCAAAAAGATTTAAATAAACTGGAGAAGTGGGCAGCAACTAACAGAATGGTTTTTAACAGGGAGAAATGCAAAGTACTACATCTGGGCAATAAAAATGGAAAAAGCATATATAGAATGGGAGGAATAGGGCTAAGTGACAGCACATGTGAAAAAGACTTGGGTATACTAATAGATCACAGACTGAATATGAGTCAACAGTGTGATGCAGCAGCAAAAAAGGCAAATGCAATTCTAGGATGTATTAACAGAAGCATACAGTCTAGATCACGTGAAGTCATTATTTCCCTCTACTCCTCTTTGGTCAGACCTCATCTGGAATATTGTGTCCAGTTTTGGGCACCACATTTTAAAAAAGACATCAACAAACTGGAGCAAGTTCAGAAAAGAGCGACCAGAATGGTGACCGGTCTGCAAACCCTGTCTTATGAGGAAAGGTTGCAGGATTTGGGAATGTTTAGTTTGCAAAAGAGAAGACTGAGAGGAGACTTAATAGCTGTCTACAAATATCTAAAGGGCTGTCACATTGTAGAAGGATCAACTTTATTCTCATTTGCACAAGGAAAGACTAGAAGCAATGGGATGAAACTGAATGGGAGGAGACACAGATTAGATATTATAAAAAACTTTTTGACAGTTAGAGTGATCAATGAGTGGAACAGGCTGCCACGAGAAGTGGTGAGTTCTCCTTCAATGGAAGTCTTCAAACAGAGGCTGGACAGACATCTGACTGGGATGATTTAGCGAATCCTGCTTTGAGCAGGGGGTTGGACCAGATGGCCCAGGAGGTCCCTTCCAACTCTACGATTCTATGATTCTATGATTCTATGGTATGACAGCTGTACTCCAGGAAGCAGGATTTATGCCAAATTTTAAAGTCCAGGACCAAATATATCACAAAATTGGTTCAATGCTTCCTGTAGCAAATGAAGATCCAAAGTTTTACAAATGTATTTTGTGGGAGACGAACAAATGCAAGCTTATAGACATTGTGAATCTATACTTGAGACAAAAAAATGATTGTGTTGAATTTGCAAAGATTTGTCCATCAGCACGATCAGTTAGTAAACCTTTTCAACATAGCCTTAGAAAGGTTGCCAAGTGATGAATATCAAGTTGTAATAAGACCAGACAAGACACTGGTTGGCGAGCATGAAAGGGGATTTAATTCTCCCACTGTTAACAAAGTAGCTATTGTAATGGTTGGACAGGACTTTCAAAGCCAAGATATAATTATTCAGCAACGAAGCGACAATCTTCAACGTATTGCAGAAACACATAGATCATATGATGCTCTGCAATATCCGATAATATTTTGGAATGGCCCAGATGGCTACCACTTTAATCTAACACATGGGAAAGCTAAGGTATTACAAACTTGCAATGTAATTGTTTGGGATGAATGTACCATGGCGCACAAGAAAGCGGTCGAGGCCCTTGATCACATCTTGAAACATCTGCAGGGAACTGATCATTTAATGGGGGGGAAGTGTAGTAGTTTTTGCAGGTGACTTCTGCAAGACTTTACCTGTTCTTAAGGGAGCAACACCAGCGGATGAGCTGAATGCCTGTCTAATATCTTCTTATCTGTGGATACATGTTCAGAAGCAAACTCTTACTACTAATATGCGGGTCCATTTGATGGGAAATACAACTGAGGACAAATTTACACATCAGCTACTATACCTTTGGAAATGATAGGTTCCCTACTGATTCCACTATTGGTCTCATTTCCTTTCTGGAAAATTTTTGTGAAATGACTTTTTCGGTAGTGGAACTTATTGACCAAGTTTTCCCTGATATTTATAACAATTTTAACAACTATCAGTGGATTTGTGAATGTGCAATCCTAGCCCCTAAAAATGAATGTCAGCTCCATAAATCTAATAATTCAGAGAAGGCTGCCTGGTCTAGCGACCTCGTACAAGTCCATTGATTCAGTCATGAGAGTGAACAAGCCGTAATGTATCCTTTGGAGTTCCTGAATTCTTTGGAGCCTCCTGCAATGCCACCACATAAGCTCACTTTAAAAATAGGAGCCACAATAGTTTTGCTTTGGAACCTTGACCCACCAAAAATGTGTAATGGCACAAGATTGTGCATTAGGAGTCTCATGCCCAATGTAATTGAAGCCACTATTCTTATGGGAAACTCTAAGGGAGAAAATGATTTCATTACGTGTATTCCTTTGTTACCAAGCGACATGCCCTTCAATTTTAAGCATCTGCAGTTCCCAATCTGACTTGCATTTGCTATGACTATAAACAAAGCACAAGGTCAATCTCTTAAAGTGACCAATGCAGAAAAGACATAACATGCTATAGAAATGCAATGGCTGCCCAGAAGTCCGTACATGTGCTAATAACGGGTTAAATTAATATACCTGAAAGCGGCAGGCACCCCGACGCATGTTTCACACTGAGCTTTATCCAGGGGAGTTGGTCACTTTTTTGCACATGCACTTTACATAAGTGATAGTTGTTATGCTGAGAAGCATTGTATTGCTCCCTATATATTTGATTGGCATTTGGCTTTTTATAGTACCTGGAATACTTCCTTTTTATGCCCATTTGAAATTTGTTTTTGTGCAATATATACCATGTTTACATTATATCATGAATTTCCATGTGGCTTTTTAATTGTATTGTTGTCCCTACTCATACCTTTGTTACACTAATGCCTTATATAAATTGAAATAAAATAATTGAATTATTTTTGGTAAAAACTTCCCTGTTGTTTGTTCAGATTGTCATAAAAATAACAGAAAACTGATGGCACATCAAGAACTAGTCTGAACAAGTGCATACCAAAAAATAGCTTACATATCAAAATGAGGAAATGGTTGCACTCAATTGCATTAAGGCATGTCAATGTGAAATACATGAAGTGTGAATAGTGTAATGAAATTTGATATTTAGGAAAAAACACATGAGATGCTTAGCCCAAAATTTGGCCAAAAAATGAGAGCCCATTCACCAACGTCAAGGTAATCTCATGGATTGAATGGGTCCCTGACCTAACTGCCTAGTGTTAACACTTACCTCTGGTTAATTAGCTGGTAAAGCCTATATTTCTGGGAAGGTCGGAACCAAATGTGACTGGATGTAATTAAAACCACAGCATGGTGAAGGGCGGAGTGCTCAGTCAGAAAGCTAGCATAAAAATAACGGAAAACTGATGGCACATCAAGAACTAGTCTGAACAAGTGCATACCAAAAACAGCTTACATATCAAAATGAGGAAATGGTTGCACTCAGTTGCATTAAGGCACTACTCAGTTACAAAATTAATTTTTAAATTTAATGAATTCAATATTTTAATTAAAAAAACATATACACTGTATATAGTGTCTACGTTAAACTTTAGCTATCCTTCAGACTTGTGTGTTTCAGGTACATGTTTTATCCTTGCTTTTCATGTACAGGCATCATATCATTATATTCCATGGGACTGTTTACAAGTTCTGTTTTGTGGACCATATGTCTGCAAAAAAAATCACAGAGACATGTTAATTTTTGCTGGGAGTCAGCGTCACGGATGAAAATCACACATTCAAACCTATGGGTCCTTGAAAATCATGACCAGCATATGGATAGCATCAGAGTAAAGTCTGTGCACTCTCCATAATTAACATTGTAGTGGATGAGAGAAGCTATGCATTGTTTGCGGGGTTTCAAAGCAGAAAATACCTGATAAAACATCAATGTTAAAAACTGACACAGTGAAAAAACTCACACCATTTTTTGATTTCAATAAAAATCACTGACATCTGGTTGAAGCCTATGGTCCATTTAGTCAGGTATTAACAAGCTCCAATCAATCACTACTCCTTTTCTGGCCTTTGTAGATGGGCTAAAAAAACTCATAGATTGATCTGTCATGTTGGCGATGCAATGTGATTCCAATCAAGTTGATTTTTATTCTAGCATAAATAATCTGATCACTCAACGAACAAGAGCACTTACTGGTGAGGTGACATAACTTTTCCGGTGTAATTGCTGTCCATGGAGAAGCTTGTGTGTAATCAAGGTAAATGCTACTAGGTAAATCTAGCCTCTTTTAGTTTAGTTTTATTTTTTTTATTTGTTTTTTGAATTATTATTATTATTATTATTTATTGTTATAGCGCCATTTATTCCATGGCGCTTTACATGTAAGGAGGAGTATACATAAAAACAAGTACAATAATCTTAAACAATATAAGTCATAACTGGTACAGGAGGAGAGAGGACCCTGCCCGCGAGGGCTCACAATCTACAAGGGATGGGTGATAATACAGTAGGCGAGGGTAGAGCTGGTCGTGCAGCGGTTTGGTGGATCGGTGGTTACTGCAGGTTGTAGGCTTGTCGGAAGAGGTGGGTCTTCAGGCTCTTTTTGAAGGTTTCGATGGTAGGTGAGAGTCTGATATGTTGTGGTAGAGAGTTCCAGAGTAGGGGTGATGCGCGAGAGAAATCTTGTATGCGATTGTGGGAAGAGGAGATAAGAGGGGAGTAGAGAAGGAGATCTTGTGAGGATCGGAGGTTGCGTGCGGGAAAGTACCGGGAGACGAGGTCACAGATGTATGGAGGAGACAGGTTGTGGATGGCTTTGTATGTCATGGTTAGGGTTTTGTAATGGAGTCTCTGGGCAATTGGGAGCCAGTGAAGGGATTGACAGAGGGGAGAAGCTGGGGAATAGCGGGGGGACAGGTGGATTAGTCGGGCAGCAGAGTTTAGAATAGATTGGAGGGGTGCGAGAGTGTTTGAGGGGAGGCCACAGAGCAGGAGGTTGCAGTAGTCAATGCGAGAGATGATGAGGGCATGGACTAGGGTTTTTGCAGATTCTTGGGTGAGGAATGAACGGATTCGTGAAATATTTTTGAGTTGAAGTCGGCAGGAAGTGGAAAGGGCTTGGATATGTGGTTTGAAGGAGAGATCAGCGTCAAGGATTACTCCGAGGCAGCGAGCTTGTGGGACTGGGGAGAGTGGGCAGTCATTTACTGTAATTGATAGGTTCGTAGGGGGGTCACGTCGTCGTGCTAGAAAGACCCGCAGATGAGCGGAGACGTGCAGCTCCGCCTTCACCCCCCTTAAAGCCACATGGGATGCCAACTGACCACATGTGAGTGTAACTTTCTATCCTTTTAATCCTTTTACTTTATATCTGTACTGTACATATTTTATGTCTCAATTTTATAGCAACTTTTATCTGTAATCACTGTCCTCTTTCGGAAAATAAATGATATAATTATTTAGATCTGTCTCCATGCTCTAAGAATCGAACTATACGCCTTTGATAGATAATCGCTACTAATTCAAGGGGTTTGCCACGGACCCTCTTAATTTAACACTGTGAATTAAGTAACCGTGACTGGTGGCAGCACGTTGTGTACGGCTATTGCGGCTTGCTGGCAGTTTAGAAGGGTCTTATATAGCTGAATGAGGGGCTGCGGCCACAGCATTGATAATTCCCTTACTGCAGAAGCCTGATTGCCGGTTCACAACAGGCAGCCCGTCCAGCGACTAATTATCCTAGGTGCAGTTCCTTGACTGACCTGAGGGTAAGGGGGCGCCGGAGAGCTGCGAGTTCCAAAGTGGAACTGAGAAAGTGGGATATACATAAATCCCCGCAGTACTTGGAAGATTGATAGCAGTGGCGGGGCATCCAAATTAAACCCCCCCTGCGGCAAATTGTAGAGCGAGAGTAGCTTGCTGGATATTTTGGTCACATGGTGCCAGTGGTGGGATAACTAAGATAAGCCCCAACTGTGCCTGTGATAGCCGTGCGCCGGCAGTGTGTCTCGTCCCTCCGTCCACTGATACACCCGTGTCAGTGGTGGGACTGTGACATAGTGGTGACACAGGGTCCGCTGTCCGTCGCGTTTTGGTGGCAGCGGGACCCCCATTAGTCACCCGTAAGTGGATGAACAATATGTGACGAACAGCCCACGGCTGTTCGTCCACTTACGGGCGACTAACGGGGGTCCCGCTGCCACCAAAACGCGACGGACAGCGGACCCTGTGTCACCACTATGTCACAGTCCCACCACTGACACGGGTGTATCAGTGGACGGAGGGACGAGACACACTGCCGGCACACGGCTATCACAGGCACAGTTGGGCTTATCTTAGTTATCCCACCACTGGCACCATGTGACCAAAATATCCAGCAAGCTACTCTCGCTCTACAATTTGCCACAGGGGGGGTTTAATTTGGATGCCCCGCCACTGCTATCAATCTTCCAAGTACTGCGGGGATTTATGTATATCCCACTTTCTCAGTTCCACTTTGGAACTCGCAGCTCTCCGGCGCCCCCTTACCCTCAGGTCAGTCAGGGAACTGCACCTAGGATAATTAGTCGCCGGACGGGCTGCCTGTTGTGAACCGGCAATCAGGCTTCTGCAGTAAGGGAATTATCAATGCTGTGGCCGCAGCCCCTCATTCAGCAATATAAGACCCTTCTAAACTGCCAGCAAGCCGCAATAGCCATACACAACGCACTGCCACCAGTCATGGTTACTTAATTCACAGTGTTAAATTAAGAGGGTCCGTGGCAAACCCCTTGAATTAGTAGCGATTATCTATCAAAGGCGTATAGTTTGATTCTTAGAGCATGGAGACAGATCTAAATAATTATTTCATTTATTTTCCAAAAGAGGACAGTGATTACAGATAAAAGTTGCTATAAAATTGAATTTTTCAAGACACCAGTAAAATTTTAGTTTTACCCAGACAAACCCTTTAATTGTCTTTGATGCATTCACTTGAGTAGAGTCTATGAGAAAAAAATCTAGAGCATTTACTGTGTTGATAGATTCCTCTTTGATTTCTTTTGGAAACAACTGGCCTACATGAAGACTTTTTGTGATGCAACAAACTGATTTTACCTATTGAGCTACAGCTGCTGAACTATGCCATTTATTTAGATAGAGACATGAATACTTGAAAACCAACTGCTGCTCAATAGCTAAAAATCAATATGCAGAGATTCAAAAAGTGTTGCCTAGGCCTACCTGATAACTGGTTGTCACTAGTGATGAGCGAGCATGCTCTTCACTAATTGGTGCTTTCCTGAGCATCGCAGTGCTCGAGATGCTTGGAGCTCGCCGAGTATTTCCGGGGTTGCTCGGCGGGAGCTCGGGTCTCTGCCCTGCATGTTTGGCGCTCTTTAGCAGACCGGGTGGCGTCATGCTCATCACAGTCTCCTCAGGACTCAGGCAGTGTAGGAAAAGTTGTTGCTGAGCTAGGGAGAGATTTGGTTGTTCATTAGTAAGTGGTAGGCAGGCAGGCAGTGTATGTGGCAGATTTCATTGCATATAGCAAGAGGGTCCATTCCAATCCTGTCTGCTGCTGCTGTCTATTAAAGATATTTATAGCCATAGGCACAGGTATCAGGGACCAGGAATAATTTTTGTTGGGGATTTTAATCCTGATTTTTTGCTTTAAAAGCAATCCAGAGAACACAGTTTTTCTGCTCCATTTGCTTGTTGGCAAGGCAGAATACAGCCAGATCCTTTCCATATTATAGCGTAAGAATCCAGCTATTTTAAACAGGGGTTAGTCCGTACCATGGATCACATATCAGTGTGATAAAAATTGTGGTATTTCAGGCCTAAATTTAATTTTCTTTGCAGTTTTTGAGGCATGTTATTGAGACCAGATTTCAGGAAAAAAAAGTTACCTATAGGCCAGATATTTCACACTGTGGTTTGTCTGTAAAACGGATCTCATAGTGTGCTCAAAATTGTGCCATTTCAAGCCTCAATTAAATTTTTTTGCAGTGTTTGAGGCAAGTTATTGAGACAAGTTTTCTGAAAAAAATAGTTACCTGCAGGCCAGATTTTCTAAACTGTGCTTTGTCTGTCAAATGGATCACATAGTGCGCTCAAAATTGTGCAATTTCAGGCCTCAATTTAATTTTTTTTGTCAGTGCTTTAGGCAAGTTATTGAGACCAGTTTTCTGGAAAAAAAAAATTACCTACAGGCCAGATATTTCAAACTTTGGTTTGTCATCACACGGATCACATATATGTTTGCTCCAAATTCGCTTCCATTATGATACTTGCTGTCCACCTGTTCTTTTCCATATGGATTCAATAACCAGTATGTATTTTATTTATTTTTTGGTTTGTGTATTGTTGTAAATTGAATATATGTACTAATAAAGCCAATTATACATTTTTTATACATTATTGTCTTTGGAAATAATTTTTTCCTGGATATATCCATATTATTAGATCGGAAAACTCTCTGTGATTCATATGTGTTTTCTCCATGGTATTTGAGAGGATCCTAGAAATATAATATTATGTTTTATATGTCATTTTTGTTCTGCCATGTTTCTAAATTCAGCCTTTTGTAGTGAACATGGAAAATATTGTCCTCCATTTAAAATGGGCAAGGTGCATGGCATGGGACAGGGAACTGGACGTGGTGGTTATGGTGCATGCAGAGGCTGAGGCCGTGGGCAAACTGAAATTTTACCACAACAAAAACCCATATCTTCTCGCCCGATCTTCCTGTCCCAATTACTCGGGGAACACAGCAGCACACCACTATTGAACCCAGAGCAGTGTCAAAAGGTTGTTGATTGGATAGCGGATAATGCTTCAAGTCAGTTTACCACCACCATCGCCACCCTGTCTTCCACACGCTCAAGTCTCAGTAGCCATGAGTCTGGACTGCATATTCCTCACCCTGACCCTCCTTCCTCCCGCGATGCGGAGTGCCCGGAGACAATTGATCCCACACTTGGACACTCCGAAGAGCTGTTCATTTTTCCTTTTAGAGATTTGGACCTCTCACTCGGTCCACTTGAAGAGGGGCAAGAGGAGATGGCATGTAGCGATGCCCAAATATTTGAGCAGTCATGGTCACACGAAGGCGAAGGTGGGAAAGAGTCAAAAGAGGTGGATGATGATGAGACACAATTGCCAGAAAGTCAGGAGGAGGACCAGGGTGCGGAAGTGGAAGACGAAGTGATGGATGATATAGTAACTGACCCAAACTGGCAGGAGGACATGCAGAGCGAGGACAGCAGCACATGGGGAGGGAGGTGTAGCACCACAACAGGCAGGAAGAATCAGTGTGGTGACCACAGGCAGAATGTGGGCAACAATTCCCCGTAACAACATGACAGAAGTTGCCAGTCCAACTGTTAGGTCTTCCCGAGTCTGATTGTGTTTTAAAGACTCTGTCAATAATCCCAAAAAGGTCATTTTCACTACCTAGCAAAACTACCAGCCTGACTGGGCGGCTAACTTGCAAGGCTATGATTTGTTTAGGAGGGATCGTAAAAAAAGGAAAGGGGGTGGAGTCTGTCTATATATAAAGTCCACTTTAAAGCCCACACTAAGAGAAGATATACAAGAGGGAAATGAAGAGGTGGAGTCTCTATGGGTGGAGATACAAGGAGAGAAAAGTAATAAAATCCTCAAAGGGGTTTGTTATAAGCCACCAAATATAACAGAAACCACTGAAAATGTATTATGGAAACAAATAGACAAAGCAGCAAATCACAATGAGGTGATTATTATGGGGGACTTCAACTACCCCGACATAGAAAGGGAAACTGAAACCTGCGTATCTCAGAAAGGAAGCCAATTTCTGTCAGTAACCAAGGATAATTATCTGTCACAACTTGTGCAGGACCCAACTAGAGGGACAGCCCTTCTGGACTTAATTTTAAGCAACAGGCCAGATAGAATAACAGAAGTACGAGTCGATGGGCATCTAGGGAACAGTGACCAAAATATAATACAATTCCACTTGTCCTTCAGTAAGGTGCCCTGGAAGGGGGTTACGAAAGTGCTGAATTTCAGGAAAGCAAAGTTTGATCAGCTTAGAGAGGACCTTCGCCGAATTGATTGGGACAATGTCCTCAAAAATAGGAGCACAGAAAATAAATGGGAAATATTTAAAACAGTTTTACACACCCACTGCGAGCTAGCCATACCTTACAGAAATAAAAGGGCTAGGAACAGGAGAACACCAATGTGGTTAAATAAGGATGTAAAAAGGGCAATAAATAACAAGAACAAGGCATTTAGGAAGCTAAATCAAGAAGGCAATGAAGAAGCATTAAAAAGTTATAGAGAAAAAAATAAAATGTGTAAAAAACAAATACATTTAGCAACAGTGGAAACTGAGAGACTCATTGCTAAGGAAAGTAAAACAAACCCCAAACTATTCTTTAATTATATAACAGTAAAAAGATTAAAATTGATGGTGTTGGCCCTTTAAAGAACAATGAGGGTGAAATCATAGAGAGCGATGTGGGAAAAGCAAATGTTTTAAATACTTTTTTCTCAACAGTGTTCACACAGGAAAAGGATTTGCCAGGGAAAATGCAGAGTGATAATGTAAACCCCCCATTAAGTATTACCTGCCTAACCCAGGAAGAAGTGCAGAACCGCCTTAGTAAGATTAAAATTGACATATCACCAGGCCCTGATGGCATTCACCCTCGGGTACTAAGGGAATTAAGTAATGTGATAGACAGGCCTCTATTCCTTATATTTAAAGACTCTATAGAAACAGGGTCTGTTCCTTTTGATTGGCGGCAAGCAAATGTGGTACCAATATTCAAAAAGGGGTGTAAAAGGGAACCTGGAAACTATAGGCCGGTAGGCTTAACATCTGTTGTGGGTAACATTTTTTGAAGGGTTTCTAAGGGATACCATTATGGAATATCTCAATGTTAATAAATGTTTAACTCCATATTAACATGGATTTATGAAGGATCGCTCCTGTCAAACTAACCTGATCAGCTTCTATGAGGATGTAAGCTCTCAAATGGACCAAGGAGAATCATTGGATGTCATTTATCTCGACTTCTCTAAAGCATTTGCACTGTCCCACATAAAAGATTGGTAAGTAAGATGAGAAAGATTGGGCTAGGGGAAAATGTGTGTAGATGGGTAGGTAGCTGGCTTAGTGATAGAAAACAAAGAGTGCTTATTAATGGTGCATACTCAGATTGGGCCAGGGTTACTAGTGGGGTACCACAGGGTTCTGTATTGGGCCCCCTACTATTTAATATATTTATTAATGATCTAGTGGATGGCTTACACAGTAAAATATCAGTATTTGCAGATGATACAAAACTATGTAAGGTAGTTAACACAAAGGAGGACAGTTTGCAACTACAGACAGATTTGAGTAAATTGGAGAATTGGGCTGAAAAATGGCAAATGAGGTTTAACACAGATAAGTGTAAGGTTATGCACATGGGAAGGAGAAACAGATGCTATAATTACTTACTAAATGGGAAATTGCTGGGGAAATCAGACATGGAAAAAGACTTAGGCATCTTAGCCAATAAGAAGTTAAATTGGAGTGCCCAGTGTCAGGCAGCTGCCACCAAAGCAAATAGGGTCATGGGATGCATTAGAAGAGGTCTGGGGACACGAGATGAAAACATAATTCTCCTTTTGTACAAATCACTCGTCAGACCACACTTGGAGTATTGTGTGCAATTTTGGACGCCGGTGCTCAAGAAAGACATTACTGAACTTGAAAGGGTTCAAAGGCGGGCTACTAAAATGATAAATGGAGTTGGTTCACTACAATACCCAGAAAGGTTATCAAAATTAGGTCTATTTACTCTAGAAAAGAGAAGACTTAGGGGAGACTTAATATATATGTACAAGTATATCAGAGGGCAATACAGAGATCTCTCCAATGAACTGTTTGTACCAAGGACTGTGACAAGAACAAGGGGGCATTCTCTTCGTTTGGAGGAAAGACAATTTCTGCACCAGCATAGAAGAGGGTTCTTCATGGTAAGAGCAGTGAGGCTCTGGAATTCTCTTCCTGAGGAAGTGGTGATGGCCAACTCACTGAATGAATTTAAGAAAGGAATGGATGCTTTTCTTGTGAGTAACAGTATAGAAGGTTATGAATGACAGAATATTATAGGTAGATGGTTGACCCAGCTTAGGGGAAGGAATTGTTTTCCCTATGGAGAAAATTGGCTTCTACTCTGTGAGTTTTTTGCCTTCCCCAGGATCAACAATGCAGAACAGCTGCACTAAAAATAGGCTGAACTAGATGAACATAAGGTCTTCCTTCAGCCTTCAAAACTATGTTACTATGTTACTATGTTACTACTACCAGCATGATTAGGCACATGGCAGCAAAGCACCTGACTTTGTGGGCTGAACCCCAGAGTCCAGGAACACTGTCTGCGGGTGACATCACTGCTTCTTCCACTGTTGTGCGTGCAAGCCAATCAATCCCCTGTCCATGATGCAAGCGAAGATGCCTCCTGCCCTGAACCTGTCATTGCACACACTCAACTAGCACCATCATCAAGCACGTCCTTGTCCCAGTGGAACGTTTAGTTGTCCATACCCCAGTCCTTGGAGCGCAAGCGCAAATACGCAGCCAATGCTCCACAGGCCACACTGCTAAATTCACACATTTCGCGACTACTTGCACTCGAAATGTTGCCTTTTAGGCTCGTGGAGATGGAAGCTTTCAGCAATTTGATGGCGGCGGCCGTCCCTCGGTACTCAGTCCCCAGCCACCACTATTTCTCTCAGTGTGCAGTCCTTGCATTACCCAAGCACGTGTCCCACAACATTAGCCGTGCCCTAAACAATGCAGTTACTGTGAAAGTCCTCCTAACCACGGATACGTGGACAAGTGCTTGTGGGCAGGGACGGTACATCTCGTTGACGGTACACTGGGTTAATACAGTGGAAGCTGGGGCCCAGTTGGACCTTAGGATGGAACACATCCTCCCGACGCCGAGGATTGCAGGCCCTAGGTCAATTAGGGTTGCCTCTATAGTCTACAGCTCCTGCACCTCATCCTCCTCCTCCTCTTCAGCCTCCACCTCGGAAATGAGCACATCAGTCACAAGCTGGAAGCACTGCAGCACTGCCTCAGTCAAGCAGCAGCAAGCTGTGCTGAAGCTAATATGCTTACGTGACAAACCACACAATGCTGAAGAGTTGTGGACAGCTGTGAAAGAGCATTCAGATCTGTGGCTGAAACCGCTAAACCTACAGCCAGGCATGGTCATGTGTGAAATTGGCCAGAACCTAGTGGCAGCTCTAAGGCAAGGCGAGCTCACACAGGTACCATGCCTGGCCCATGTGCTTAACCTCATGGTTCAGTGGTTTCTCAAAACCTACCCACAGCTGTCGTGTATGCTTGTCAAAGTACACCGCCTGTGTGCCCATTTTAGGAAGTCAGCTACAGCTTCCGCCGCCCTTGCCATGCTTCAGAAGCATTTGCAGCTTCCAGCTCACCGACTGGTGTGTGATGTCCCCACATGTTGGAGCTCTACACTGCAGATGTTGACATAGATTTGGGAGCAGAAGAGGGCAGTTTTTGACTAACAGTATCAACAAGGCCATCGGTATTCAGTTCAGACTCCACACATAAGACCTCAGGAGTGGATATGAATGTCAGACATATGTACCATCCTCCAAAACTTTGAGGAATCTACCAAAATGGTGAGCACCAATGACACCATAATTAGCATCACCATCCCGCTTCTCTGTCTTCTGAAATGCTCTCTGCTCACAATCAAAGAGGAGGTATTGCAGGCAGAGCACGGTGGGATGCTCAGCGTGGGTGGCCTGAGGATAGGGGGGAGGAGGAGAGCATGATCAATCGTCCCCTTGGTGAGCACATGGAAGTCTTGACTGTTAGCAGTCTGGCACGCTTGTCTGAGTTTATGTTATGCTGCCTTGACCGTGACCCTCACATTCTCAAAATTTTGGGTGACAGTCATTACTGGTTGGTGACATTTCTAGACCCATTCTACAAAGAGAACGCTCTATCGCTTATACCCGAGGCGGACAGGTTTACTAAAGTGGGGCAGTACCAGAAGGCTCTTATGGATTTATTAAAAAAATTCCCATCTGAAATCGCTGGTGGCAGAGGTCACAGTTCTTTGGACAACCAAAGAGTACAGGCGAGAGAGACACAACTCCATTCCAATAGAGGCAGGGGAACACTGTCAAAGTTCTGGGAGAGCTTTCTCAGACCCTCTCATCGCGCAGGCCTTGAGGCACGGGGTACTCTCACAAGGAGTGTAAAGTTTAGGAAGATGCTGAGAGAGTATTTTGCTGACCATAACAATGTCCTCCGTAATTCCTCTGTGCCTTATAATTATTGGGTATCCAAACTGGACGTGTAGCATGAACTGGCTCTCTACACCTTAGAGGTCCTGGCCTGCCTGCAGTGTCTTTTTTGGGGAGGTCTATTCCTATGCACCTCTTCACATCCACACATGGGTATACGCTTCCTTATTTTGGCTATTTGCTGTTGTCTTCCTCCTCCTCATCCTCATCACCCACCCTATTACCAGAGTGACCGTGGTGATGCAACATCAGCATAATTTTTTTAAAGGGTATTTATGATTTAAAGTATGTTCATGTATTACAAGATTAGGAGACCCGCTCCTTTATAATGGGAAAATTTTTTAATGAGGCTCTCCTCCACATCTCTACCAAGGGGCGTTGTAATACCTCCAAATTTTTGGCAACCCTTGCATTCACTGCATTGGCAAGCACTATGGGAGACCCGCTCCTTTCTAATGGGAACATTTTGTTATGAAGACATCCTCCATGTCTCTACCAAGGGGCATTGTAGTGCCTCCAAATTTTTTTGGCAGCGCTTGCATTCAAAGCAAAGGCAAACAGTATGGGAGTACTGACTTTCTAATAATGGGAACATTGCTTTCAAGTGGCCCTCCTGTACGTCTCTGCAAAGGGGTATTGGGGTGTGTCTAAAGTTCGTGCAGGGCAGGCCTTGCATTCAATGCATAGGCAAGCAGTAAGGGAGTACCAAATTCCTAATAATGGGAACATTGCTTTCAGGTGGCCCTACTGTGCGTGTTTTCGAAGGGTTTTTGGTGTGCGTCCAAATATGGAGCAGGAGTTGCATTCATTGCATAGGCAAACAGTAAGAAGTACCAACTTCATAATAATGGGAACATTGCTTTCAGGTGGCCCTCCTGTACGTCTCTGCAAAGGGGTATTGGGGTGTGTCTAAAGTTCATGCAGGGCAGGCCTTGCATTCAATGCATAGGCAAACAGTATGGGAGTGCCAAATTCCTAATAATGGGAAAATTGCTTTCAGGTGGTCCTCCTGTATGTCTCTTCAAAGGGGTATTGGGGTGTGTCTAAAATTCGTGCAGGGCAGGCCTTGCATTCAATGCATAGGCAAACAGTAAGGGAGTACCAAATTCCTAAAAATGGGAACATTGCTTTCAGGTGGCCCTACTGTGCGTGTTTTCGAAGGGTTATTGGTGTGCGTCCAAATTTGGGGCAGGAGTTGCATTCATTGCATAGGCAAACAGTAAGAAGTACCAACTTCATAATAATGGGAACATTGCTTTCAGGTGGTCCTCCTGTATGTCTCTTCAAAGGGGTATTGGGGTGTGTCTAAAATTCGTGCAGGGCAGGCCTTGCATTCAATGCATAGGCAAAGAGTAAGGGAGTACCAAATTCCTAAAAATGGGAACATTGCTTTCAGGTGGCCCTACTGTGCGTGTTTTCGAAGGGTTATTGGTGTGCGTCCAAATTTGGGGCAGGAGTTGCATTCATTGCATAGGCAAACAGTAAGAAGTACCAACTTCATAATAATGGGAACATTGCTTTCAGGTGGCCCTCCTGTAAGTGTGCTCAAAGGGTTATTGGGGGGCGTCCAAATTTGGAGCAGGTGTTGCATTTACTGCATAGGCAAACAGTATGAGAGTACCAACTTCCTAATAATGTGACCGTGAGATTGAAATTAATAACAACAGGTTCTGTGTTTGTGTGTAGGAAAACCACACTCATTTTTTAAGCCACACCCATTTACAGACACCTTTTCCTCAAATATATATAAGTAGGGGCGCAGATAAACAGTTGAAAAAAATAAATTGTAATCAGATCAGAGCAGTGCACATTCTGGCCAGCGGCTCTCCTGACACGAGTGTGACAGCTGCATATATTTCTATGCAGCTGTCTCATTTGACTGACCGGCTGGCCAGGCTGTGCACTACATGCTGATTCATATGACAGTCTGTCTGCGTCCAGTTTACATGACTACAGATTGTCACCAGACCAGTATATAAATACACTATATACACAGGAGCCGCATCCTTGACTGCAGTGGCCCCTGTCTACACTGGTAGACACACTGACACATACACTGTGAGTCTGTGACACTGGTGAGGTGACGCGTGCTCTGCTTTCCTGACCACCGCGGCCTAGCTATGGCTCAGCAGGCCTATCCTTGCACTGGGAAGAGGACGCGCGCAATCCAACGGCGCACACTGATGATGTAACCTGTGAGGTCCATAACCATCCAACTCTGCCAGGCTAGAAGGCGTGGTTATGCTAGTTTAAGGGTGAGTGCACACTCTGCGGATTCACTTGCGGATTGTTCCGCGCGGATTTGCAGATAAAACCACAGGTAAAGTGACCTGCGGTTTTCCTGCGGATTTGCCAGCGGTTTTCCCCTGCGGATTGACATCTGGACAATGGAGCAGGTGTCAAACCGCTGCAGAATCCACAGAAAGAATTGACATGCTGCGGATTTAAAACCGCCGCACATTACCATACAGCAGAGGGGATTTATATAAGTCAACCACTTATATGCCAGGTTCCACACACACTCCGCCTCCACCGTCCCACTGCCCACTCTTGGAAAAACTCACCACCACATCCTCACTGATCAGATATTAACCCCTTCCTTACTGATGACGGAATAGTACATCATCGGTAAGGATCCCCTGCTTTGAGGTGGGCTCCAGCGGTGAGCCCACCTCAAAGCCGCGACATGTCAGCTGTTATGAACAGCTGGCATGTGCCCGCAATAGGCGCGAGCGGAATCGCCATCTGCCCATGCCTATTAACTAGTTAAATCCCGCTGTCAAAGCTGACAGCCGGCATTTAAATAGCACTTCGGGCCAGTAGTGAGCTCATTGACGACCCCCGTCACGTGATCGAGGGTCAGCGACGCATTGCCCTGACAACTAGAGGCCTGGCCTCATAGAGACCTCTATGGTTGTTGCAGGCAGATCGCTTTGAGTGCTGCCTGGTGGCCGGCGCTCAAAGCGCAGCAGTAAATCTGCTACATATGGACGATCTGCTCATTGCCCATATGTAGCAGAGCCGATCAAGTTATGCATGCTTCAAGCCTCCTATGGACGCTATTGAAGCACGCCAAAAGTAAAAAAATGTTTAGAAATAAAAAAATAAAAAAAACTAAAAGTTCAAATCACCCCCCTTTCACCCCAATCAAAATAAAACAATAAAAAAATCACACATACACATATCAGGTATCGCCGCGTTCGCCTGATCTATCAATAAAAAAAGCATTAACCCGATTGCTAAAGCGAGAAAAAAATTCAAAACGTCAGAATTACGTTTTCTTGGTTGCCGCGACATTGCATTAAAATGCAATAACGGGCGATCAAAAGAACATATTTGCACAAAAGTGGCATCATTAAAAATGTCAGCCCAGCACGCAAAAAATAAGCCCTCAACTGACCCCAGATCACGAAAAATGGAGAGGCTACGGGTCTCAGAAAATTGAACACTTTTTTTTTTATTTAGCAAAATGTGGAATTTTTTTACCACTTAGATAAAAGAGAACATAGACATGTTTGGTGTCTATGAACTCGTAATGACCTGGAGAATCATAATGGCAGGTTAGATTTAGCATCTAGTGAACCTAGCAAAAAAGCCAAGCAAAAAACAAGTGTGGGATTGCATTTTTATTGCAATTTCACCGCACTTGGAATTTTTTTTCCTGTTTTCAAGTACATGACATGGTAAAACCAATGATGTCGTTCAAAAGTACAACTTGTCCCGCAAAAAAAAAAAGCCCTCACGTGGCCATATTATGGCTCTGGAAAGAAGGGGAGCGAAAAACGAAAATGAAAAATTGAAAAAAGCTCCAGGAGTAAAAGGGTTAACAGTTCCCATCAAACACCAGATCACACATATAACCAGCAGCTTTTGTTCTGGCCAAAATAATTTTTAAGCTGATACCACGACACGGTAGACTCTTTTGGTCGGGCCCTACTCTACTCTAAACTATTAAAAATAAAAATATATTTATGTATTTTTCTTTAAGGGAATGAGACACATACATTTACATTTTTTTTAAACAACCATTAATACCACATACAAGGGACAAATATTGTCACACCGTGACCAGACAACATATTACCACCACATTGTGACCAAATAATACCACATACAAGGAACAAATACTGCCACACCTTGGTCAGACCACATATTACCACCACATAGTGACTGAATAATACCACATACAAGAACAAATAGCACCACACCATGACCAGACCACATATTACCACCAGATAGTTACTGAATACTACAATACTGATCATTGATTAAAAAAACACAATACTAAGTGCAGTTGTATACAGGAACTCTGTATTTACTGTCAGTGTACAAGTAACACAGTGAGTCACCAGTGACATCTCTAGCTGAAATCCTTTATCTTTGCTTTTATTTTTCATCCAGCACAGACTGCCATCATTTCTTCCAGCCAGGACTTGTCTCTACATAAAATAACACAATTACCTAGTGCACCACTTCCAGAGCACATTCCCCACTTTTTCCCTTTCTTAAATGTCACTTTCCCCATTTAATATATAAATTAATTAGCACCTGTACTCCTTCCCCCAATTCATTACCAGGCACTTCAACCTCAACGCCCCCCACTATATACCTCCCGCTCTAACCCTAACCCTGATTCATTATATTTACATGCCCCTCCCGCCTCAATTCATTGTCATGTCTTTTTCTCCCACCCTCTATTCATTATCAACTGCTCTACTCCACATTCAATATATCACTTACTCCCCCACACTCAAAATTCTTTATTTGGTCTCCAGATAGATCATTTGCTCTCCCAAGCCCCCGCCTTCAATTCATCATTTGCTCTCCTCTCCCCCACCTTCAATTAAATTGCTGTGCCTGTCACTCACACTGAATTCATCATTTGCAGTCCCCCATCCTCTCCCCCACATCATCATTTGCAGTCCCCCCACTTTAATTTGAAGTCCCCTTACTTCATCCGCTGCAGTCTGCTATCACCCCTCACTTCATCTGCAGTGCCCCTTCATCATTTGCAGCCCCATATCCCCCTTCCATTTCATCATGTGCAGTCCCCTTTGCCCCAATTCATCACGTGCAGTCCTCCTTACCCCCCACTTCATCCTGTGCAGTCCCCCTTACCCCCCACTAAATCATGTGTGTGTCCTCCTTCATCATGTGCAAACCTCCTTACTCCTCATCATCAAGTGCAGCCACACACCATCATGTACAGCCCCACTCACCCCACTTCATCATGTGCAGCCCCACTCCATCATGTACAGCCCCACTCCCCCTTCATCATGTGCAGCCCCACTAACCCAACTCCATCATGTACAGCCCCACTCCCCCACTCCATCATACACAGCCCCACTCCCCCTTCATCATGTGCAGCCCCTCTCACCCCACTCCATCATGTACAGCCCCACTCCCCCCACTCCATCATGTGCAGCTCCACTCCACCCATTCCATCATGTACAGCCCCACTCCATCATGTGCAGCCCCACTCCCCCCACTCCATCATGTACAGCCCCACTCCCCCATTCCATCATGTACATCCCCACTTCATCATGTGCAGCCCCACTCCCCCCATTCCATCATGTGCAGCCCCACTCCCCCAACTCCATCATGTACAGCCCCATTCCATCATGTGCAGCCCCACTCCATCATGTACAGCCTCACTTCCCCCACTCCATCATGTGCAGCCCCACTCACCCCCCTCCATCATGTACAACCCCATTTACCCCCTCCATCTTGTGCAGCCCCCGCACCCCCTCCATCATGTAAAGCCCCACTCACCCCCCTCCATCATGTACAGCCCCATTCACCCCCTTCATCATGTGCAGCCCCATTCACCCCCCTCCATCATGTACAGCCCCATTCACCCCCTTCATCATGTGCAGCCCCTGCACCCCCTCCATCATGTGCAGCTCCATTCACCCCTCTCCATCATGTACAGCCCCCGCCCGCACCCCCCTCCATCATGTGCAGCCCCCGCACCCCCTCCATCATGTACAGCCCCATTCACCCCCTTCATCAAGTTCAGCCCCCACCCCCCCTCCATCATGCACAGCCCCATTCACTCCCTTCATCATATGCAGCCCCTGCACCCTCTCCATCATGTGCAGCTTCATTCATACCCCTCCATCATATACAGCCCCCGCCCACACACCCCTCCCTCATGTGCAGCCCCCGCACCCCTCTGCATCATGTACATCCCCATTCACCCCCTTCATCATGTGCAGCTCCCGCATCCCCCTCCATCATGTGCAACCCCATTCACCCCCCTCCATCATGTGCAGCCCCCGCACCCCGCTCCATCATGTGCAGCCCCATTCACCCCCTCCATCATGTACAGCCCCATTCACCCCCTTCATCATGTGCAGCCCCTGCACCCCCTCCATCATGTGCAGCTCCATTCACCCCCCTCTATCATGTACAGCCCCCGCCTGCACCCCCTCCTTCATGTGCAGCCCCCGCACCCCATCCATCATGTACAGCCCAATTCACCCCCTTCATCATGTGCAGCCCCCGCACCCCCTCCATCATGTACAGCCCCACTCCCCCACTCCATCATACACAGCCCCACTCCCCCTTCATCATGTGCAGCCCCTCTCACCCCACTCCATCATGTACAGCCCCACTCCCCCACTCCATCATGTGCAGCCCCACTCCACCCATTCCATCATGTACAGCCCCATTCCATCATGTGCAGCCCCACTCCCCCCACTCCATCATGTACAGCCCCACTCCCCCCATTCCATCATGTACATCCCCACTTCATGTGCAGCCCCACTCCCCCCATTCCATCATGTGCAGCCCCACTCCCCCAACTCCATCATGTACAGCCCCATTCCATCATGTGCAGCCCCACTCCATCATGTACAGCCTCACTTCCCCCACTCCATCATGTGCAGCCCCACTCACCCCCCTCCATCATGTACAACCCCATTCACCCCCTCCATCTTGTGCAGCCCCCACACCCCCTCCATCATGTAAAGCCCCACTCACCCTCCCTCCATCATGTACAGCCCCATTCACCCCCTTCATCATGTGCAGCCCCATTCACCCCCCTCCATCATGTACAGCCCCATTCACCCCCTTCATCATGTGCAGCCCCTGCACCCCCTCCATCATGTGCAGCTCCATTCACCCCTCTCCATCATGTACAGCCCCCGCCCGCACCCCCCTCCATCATGTGCAGCCCCCGCACCCCCTCCATCATGTACAGCCCCATTCACCCCCTTCATCAAGTGCAGCCCCCACCCCCCCTCCATCATGCACAGCCCCATTCACTCCCTTCATCATGTGCAGCCCCTGCACCCTCTCCATCATGTGCAGCTTCATTCATACCCCTCCATCATATACAGCCCCATCCTCCGCTTCATCATGTGCAGCCCCTGCACCCCCCTCCATCATGCACAGCCCCCGCCCACACACCCCTCCCTCATGTGCAGCCCCCGCACCCCTCTCCATCATGTACATCCCCATTCACCCCCCTCCATCATGTGCAGCCCCCGCACCCCGCTCCATCATGTGCAGCCCCATTCACCCCCCTCCATCATGTACAGTCCCATTCACCCCCTTCATCATGTGCAGCTCCCGCATCCCCCTCCATCATGTGCAACCCCATTCACCCCCCTCCATCATGTGCAGCCCCCGCACCCCGCTCCATCATGTGCAGCCCCATTCACCCCCCTCCATCATGTACAGTTCCATTCACCCCCTTCATCATGTGCAGCCCCTGCACCCCCTCCATCATGTGCAGCTCCATTCACCCCCTCTATCATGTACAGCCCCCGCCTGCACCCACTCCATCATGTGCAGCCCCCGCACCCCCTCCATCATGTACAGCCCAATTCACTCCCTTCATCATGTGCAGCCCCTGCACCCTCCTCCATCATGTGCAGCTTCATTCAACCCCCTCCATCATATATAGCCCCATCCTCTCCCTTCAGGGGAGAGGGAGCGGGAGCTGCGCAGCCGTCAAGGTCCCGGCACTGTGACGAGGGTGGCTGTGTCTGCTGACGGCCGTGTTACAGTACAGAGGGCATGGCAGCACATGCTGACGCCGGCCCTGAGCTGCAGTAACGGATCGCGGCTCTGAACCTCCCCGGATCGGGGAACCGGCTACTTTTTTAACAAGCAGTTCCATCGAACCAGGGAGAACCAGCCAAATTCCACCCCTGTGTATGTCTCTTCAAAGGGGTATTGGGGTATGTCCAAATTTTGGGAAGCTCTGTCACTTACTGCATATGCAACAACAGTATAGGAGACCCACTGTTTAATAATGGGAACAAAAAAGCATAGCTGGCTGATAGGTCTCTAAGAATAGTGAGGGCCGACTGCTGGCCCTTTAAGAACAGTAAAGTCCACCTGATGGTCCTATAAAAATAGACTTTGTCTTGGTTGAAGGCAATGCTAAAGTTGAAAAATGCATCAAAAACTCTATGTGTGAACATAGCCCAAGTGCTGGAGGAGCATTTTTGCTTTTGGTTATTTATTTTGCCTTATATACAAGTCATTACCCTGGAAAGGATGTTCCTTAACATATTTCCCAGGAAAATCCATTTTAGTTTTGTTTTTGTATGTTTTATCATGAGTCTGTAATAATGGTGTAAGACTCTGACAACATTGTTCACAGCAGTGACTTGGGAGTCAAAAATGCTTCCAGGGGTCTTCCCCATGCTCTTCCCATGTCACTTAACCAATGTTCCCATCAATTTTCCAATTTTTTGTCCATCTGCAGACTGCTGGGGGGATCGCGGTAAAAATTCTCACGTTTCCCATAGACTTACATTGGGTTCGTTGCTCAAGTCGAGCACCCGAGCATTCCAATTTTCTCAACCCGAGAAACAAGCACCCGAGCATTTTAATGCTCACCCATCACTAGTTGTTACTATTCTCCTCATCAATGGGATGTGTTCTTACTAGAGTTGAGCGATACCGTCCGATACTTCAAAGTATCGGATCGGAATGGATCGGCCGATCTTAAAAAAAAGTATCGGTATCGCCGATTCCGATACCGGAAGTCCCATTCAAGTCTATGGGACTTCCAGTATCGGAATAAGAAAAACCCTGTTTTTGCCTTGTACAGCCTCTCTGGGGTCTGTACGGGCCTTTCGGGGGGCTGTGCCGGTCTGCCAGGGGGTCTGTGCAGGCTCCGGTGGTCTGTGCCGGCCTGCCGGGGGGCTGTGCCGGCCTGCCGGGGGGGCTGTGCAGGCTCCGGTGGGCTGTGCCGGCCTGCCGGGGGGCTGTGCAGGCTCCGGTGGGCTGTGCCGGCCTGCCGGGGGGCTGTCCCGGCCTGCCGGGGGGCTGTGCAGGCTTCGGGGGTCTGTGCAGGCATCGTCCGATGGGACTACAAGTCCCATCGGGCGATGCCTGCTACCATGACAGTGATTGACACATTAGCCAATGATGGGACAGTAGTAGTCCCATCATCCGGCTAATGTGTTGAATGTAAAAAAAAAAAAAAAAAATTACATGCTACATACATGCTACATTCATACTACATACATGCTACATTCATACTACATACATGCTACATTCATACTACATATATACTACATGCAACATACATACTACATATATACTACATGCATGCACCATGCATACTACATATATACTACATGCATGCAACATGCATACTACATATATACTACATGCTACATACATACTACATATATGCTACATATATACTACATGCATGCTACATACATACTGCATGCTACATACATACTGCATGCTACATACATACTACATATATACTACATGCATGCTACATACATACTACATGCATGCTACATGCTACATACATACCACATACATACTACATACATACTACATGCTACATACATACTACATATATACTACATGCATGCTACATACATACTACATGCATGCTACATGCTACATACATACCACATACATACTACATACATACTACATACATACTACATGCTACATACATACTACATATATACTACATGCATGCTACATACATACTACATGCTACATATATACTACATGCTACATACATACTACATGCATGCTACATACATACTACATACATACTACATGCATGCTACATACATACTACATGCTACATACATACCACATACATACTACATACAGTGGGGCAAAAAAGTATTTAGTCAGTCAGCAATAGTGCAAGTTCCACCACTTAAAAAGATGAGAGGCGTCTGTAATTTACATCATAGGTAGACCTCAACTATGGGAGACAAACTGAGAAAAAAAAATCCAGAAAATCACATTGTCTGTTTTTTTTTCATTTTATTTGCATATTATGGTGGAAAATAAGTATTTGGTCAGAAAGAAAATTTCATCTCAATGCTTTGTGATATATCCTTTGTTGGCAATGACAGAGGTCAAACGTTTTCTGTAAGTCTTCACAAGGTTGCCACACACTGTTGTTGGTATGTTGGCCCATTCCTCCATGCAGATCTCCTCTAGAGCAGTGATGTTTTTGGCTTTTCGCTTGGCAACACGGACTTTCAACTCCCTCCAAAGGTTTTCTATAGGGTTGAGATCTGGAGACTGGCTAGGCCACTCCAGGACCTTGAAATGCTTCTTACGAAGCCACTCCTTCGTTGCCCTGGCGGTGTGCTTTGGATCATTGTCATGTTGAAAGACCCAGCCACGTTTCATCTTCAATGCCCTTGCTGATGGAAGGAGGTTTGCACTCAAAATCTCACGATACATGGCCCCATTCATTCTTTCATGTACCCGGATCAGTCGTCCTGGCCCCTTTGCAGAGAAACAGCCCCAAAGCATGAAATTTCCACCACCATGCTTTACAGTAGGTATGGTGTTTGATGGATGCAACTCAGTATTCTTTTTCCTCCAAACACGACAAGTTGTGTTTCTACCAAACAGTTCCAGTTTGGTTTCATCAGACCATAGGACATTCTCCCAAAACTCCTCTGGATCATCCAAATGCTCTCTAGCAAACTTCAGACGGGCCCGGACATGTACAGGCTTAAGCAGTGGGACACGTCTGGCACTGCAGGATCTGAGTCCATGGTGGCGTAGTGTGTTACTTATGGTAGGCCTTGTTACATTGGTCCCAGCTCTCTGCAGTTCATTCACTAGGTCCCCCCGCGTGGTTCTGGGATTTTTGCTCACCGTTCTTGTGATCATTCTGACCCCACGGGGTGGGATTTTGCGTGGAGCACCAGATCGAGGGAGATTATCAGTGGTCTTGTATGTCTTCCATTTTCTAATTATTGCTCCCACAGTTGATTTCTTCACTCCAAGCTGGTTGGCTATTGCAGATTCAGTCTTCCCAGCCTGGTGCAGGGCTACAATTTTGTTTCTGGTGTCCTTTGACAGCTCTTTGGTCTTCACCATAGTGGAGTTTGGAGTCAGACTGTTTGAGGGTGTGCACAGGTGTCTTTTTATACTGATAACAAGTTTAAACAGGTGCCATTACTACAGGTAATGAGTGGAGGAAAGAGGAGACTCTTAAAGAAGAAGTTACAGGTCTGTGAGAGCCAGAAATCTTGATTGCTTGTTTCTGACCAAATACTTATTTTCCACCATAATATGCAAATAAAATGAAAAAAAAACAGACAATGTGATTTTCTGGATTTTTTTTTCTCAGTTTGTCTCCCATAGTTGAGGTCTACCTATGATGTAAATTACAGACGCCTCTCATCTTTTTAAGTGGTGGAACTTGCACTATTGCTGACTGACTAAATACTTTTTTGCCCCACTGTATATACTACATGCATGCTACATACATACTGCATGCTACATGCATGCTACATACACATACATACTACATGCTACATACATACCACATATATACTACATACATACTACATACAATACATTCATACAATACATACATAGACATACAGTACATATAACATAGAGTAACATACTTACCAATACTTGTCACATTGTTCCCCGAAGCCATTGTCTTTTAAAGGAATAAATATTAACATAACAAACCACAAAAATACTCACCCACGATCCGAAGCAGTCCACGAGTGTGTCCCACGACGATCTTGGGTAGAGAACTGCAGCATCAGCTGTTGCTGCCGTTCTCTACGGGCTGCAGGAATACAATGACGGAAGGTAGGTATCCTTCCGCACTGTATTCCTCCGCCACTTAAAAAAAAAAAAGTCCCTAGTCTCACTTTATGCCATTGCTGTGTGGGAATTTCCCACGCAGCAATGGCATAAAGTGAGACTAGGGACTTTTTTTTTTTTTAAGTGGCGGAGGAATACAGTGCGGAAGGATACCTACCTTCCGTCATTGGATTCCTGCAGCCCGTAGAGAACGGCGGCATCAGCTGATGCTGCAGTTCTCTACCCAAGATCGTCGTGGGACACACTCGTGGACTGCTTCGGATCGTGGGTGAGTATTTTTGTGGTTTGTTATGTTAATATTTATTCCTTTAAAAGACAATGGCTTCGGGGAACAATGTAACAAGTATTGGTAAGTATGTTACTCTATGTTATATGTACTGTATGTCTATGTATGTATTGTATGAATGTATTGTATGTAGTATGTATGTAGTATATATGTGGTATGTATGTAGCATGTAGTATGTATGTAGTATGTATGTAGCATGCATGTAGCATGCAGTATGTATGTAGCATGCATGTAGTATATATGTGGTATGTATGTAGCATGTAGTATGTATGTAGCATGCATGTAGTATGTATGTAGTATGTATGTAGCATGCATGTAGTATGTATGTAGCATGTAGTATATATGTAGCATGTAGTATGTATGTAGCATGCATGTAGTATATATGTAGTATGTATGTAGCATGTAGTATGTATGTAGCATGCATGTAGTATATATGTGTTATGTATGTAGCATGCATGTAGTATGTATGTAGTATGTATGTAGTATGTATGTAGCATGCATGTAGTATGTATGTAGTATGTATGTAGCATGTAGTATGTATGTAGCATGCATGTAGTATATATGTAGTATGTATGTAGCATGTAGTATGTATGTAGCATGCATGTAGTATGTATGTAGTATGTATGTGGTATGTATGTAGCATGTAGTATGTATGTAGCATGCATGTAGTATATATGTGTTATGTATGTAGTATGTATGTAGTATGTATGTAGTATGTATGTAGCATGCATGTAGTATGTATGTAGTATATATGTGGTATGTATGTAGTATGTATGTAGCATGCAGTATGTATGTAGCATGCATGTAGTATATATGTAGTATGTATGTAGTATGTATGTAGCATGCATGTAGTATGTATGTAGCATGCATGTAGTATGTATGTAGTATGTATGTAGTATGTATGTAGCATGTAGTATGTATGTAGCATGCATGTAGTATATATGTAGTATGTATGTAGCATGTAGTATGTATGTAGCATGCATGTAGTATGTATGTAGTATGTATGTAGTATGTATGTAGCATGTAGTATGTATGTAGCATGCATGTAGTATATATGTTATGTATGTAGCATGCATGTAGTATGTATGTAGTATGTATGTAGCATGTATGTAGTATATATGTGGTATGTATGCAGTATGTATGTAGCATGTAGTATGCATGTAGCATGCATGTAGTATGTATGTAGTATGTATGTAGTATTTTTTTTTTTTTAACATTTAACACATTAGCCGGATGATGAGACTACTACTGTCCCATCATTGGCTAATGTGTCAATCACTGTCATGGTAGCAGGCATCGCCAGATGGGACATATAGTCCCATCGGACGATGCTTGCACAGACCCCCGGACATCAGCACAGCCCCCCGGCAGGCCGGCACAGCCCCCCACAGGGTGCACAGACCACCGGCAGGCCGGCACAGCCCCCCGGCAGGCCGGTACAGACCCCCACAGGGTGCACAGACCACCGGCAGGCCGGCACAGCCCCCCGGCAGGCCGGTACAGACCCCGGGCAGTCCACACAGCCCCCCGGCAGGCCGGCAGAGACCCCCGGAAGGCCCGAAATGACGGCGCATCATGATGCGCACACACCGCGCATCATGATGACGTCAGGCTGTCAATCAACTTTGAACTTCCGATTCCGATGCCGACTTCCGATATTGAAAAAATATCGGAAGTCGGTATCGGAATTCCGATACAGCAAGTATCGGCTGATACCCGATACTTGCGGTATCGGAATGCTCAACACTAGTTCTTACACAATCTGGTATTGGGAGGGATAATGATACACTGCCAGACTTTAATGTATTCGTGTATTTAAATATTTATTTAATTAAGGTTGAATTCACACAACTGCTTGTCATTGTTTGAGTACAGACCATTGTTTACAGATTGATTGCAGTCTCTTGACCTGAACTTGATATCCTCATAGACATATTTGAGGCTGAAAAGTTTAGTATAGGAGACCACAAGCAGGTCTGTGAATTATGGTCTGTTCTCGGGCCGTGACACACCGATTTGTGAATTTTGACCTATTCATACATTCCTAGGAAAAATCACTGATGAACGCCCAAATTTGTTAACAGGGAAAATCAGTAAATACAAAAACAGACGTGTCAGGAAAGTTTGTCATGGAGCGACTGTCCAGTGCAACACGACCCAACGACAGGTCGGTCACCAAAACACCAAGGATAACTTTAACAATGGTGGGCCCTGTTGGTAGGGAATGGGGAATGGACACCTCCTGCTCTCACCTGCAGATGTGTCTTACTCCCATTAACAACCCTATATGGGTTCTTTCACCTCGTCGCCGACCAGGATACCTAATCCCTCACTCACCCTTCTCCTATCCATAAGTAGGGAACTGGCAAGTGAGAGCACTGGTCCTACCGCTGCACTAATCCAACAAAAGGTAAGGACAGACGGACACCAAAAGGAAGAGGGTAAACAAAAAATGAAACACTTAGCTCCTTCTGCTTCAAGGCACTGCACAGCAGAGAAAGGCACCAGACAAGTGAACTCAGCAAAGCCCCTATGCACCCAGAGAGCTCTTTCCTACAGCTTGGTCGCTGTAGAATGAACTAACACCGACGGTCAGCTGATGCAACAGGTGACATTTTAAAGGATGTGGGAGTGGTCACCACACATCACCTAACCCAGCAGCAATGCA
This sequence comes from Dendrobates tinctorius, assembly GCF_039654945.1. NCBI lineage: Eukaryota > Metazoa > Chordata > Amphibia > Anura > Dendrobatidae > Dendrobates > Dendrobates tinctorius. Next base: position 37,518,129 of record NW_027361829.1, read on the forward strand.
ATTACACCAGCAGGCCAGCGGGGGGGGGGAACTGACATTAACCCCCTATAGCCTGAAAGGAAAAAAAAATTAATCTGCCATTGATCCAAAAATGGATTGTGACAGTTTAGTTATGCACTATATTCTGCTGAATTTGTCTGATCAATGTGTATTTTTTTAGAACAGTCCACAGTGTGACAATAGTTTGCAGGCCTTCTGGTGGCTATTCACTATATTATGTGGGAGATGTGGCTTACATATTTAAAATGTTTTTCCAACACACTTAACCCCTTGCCAACTTTTGTTGCACATGTACGGTGCAAGTTGGCAGCGGGTGTATTGAGCAGGCTCACGGCGTGGGCTCACCCCATACCTAGCAGGTATTGACTGTTATAGGCTTCTTTCACATGTCCTCATATTTCCAGTACTGGAGATATCCATGTCTGTGTGTGTAATACGTGTGGCACACGTGTGGCAACCATGTGCCGCCCGTGTGCCACACCAGTACCACACGGACTGCCACTGGTGAAGAAGCGCTACAGTAAGTGCTGTTCCCCGGCAGCAGGTACTGAAGATGGCTCTCATCATTCTCCCTTGCTCTGTCAGCGAGCGGTGCGAGCAGAGGAGAATCATGAGAGATATATTAAAGTCAGAATGATGACAGCAGGTGGGGGTCTTGGGACAATTACTCCCATCATCCGACACTTACTGCCACTAAGAAACAACAGAAAGATAGTGAGGAAACACTTAGCTAACCTAAATGAATTCAAGTCTCCATGTCCAGATGAATTATACCCCAGAGTACTGATGGAGATAGCAGAAGAAATTTTTGAACCCCTCTCCATAATCTTTGAAAATTTTTGGAGAACAGAAGTCCCAGAAGACTGGAGAAGAGCAAATGTTGTTCCTATCTTCAAAAAGGGGAAGAAGGTGGACCCAGGCAACTATAGGCCGGTGAGTCTGACTTCTACACCAGGAAAGATCTTTGAACAAATTATTAAACAACATGTATGTAAGTACATGGATAAGAATGAAGTGATTAAACAAAGTCAGCATGGGTTTGTAACTAATAAGTCATGTCAGACTAACTTAATTTCCTTCTATGACAGAATCACTGATTGGGTGGATCAAGGAAATGCTGTACATATAGTATATCTTGACTTCAGCAAAGCATTTGACAAAGTATCTCACACAATCCTTATTGAAAAAATGGCTAAGTATGGAATGGACAAGGCAACTGTTAGGTGGATTCATAACTGGCTTAGTGATCGGACCCAAAGAGTGGTCGTAAATGGCTGCATATCCAGTTGGAAGAATGTCTCAAGTGGGGTACCACAGGGCTCTGTCCTGGGCCCTGTATTGTTGAACATCTTTATCAACGAATTAGATGAAGGAATTGAGGGTTAACTGATTAAATTTGCTGATGACACAAAGCTTGGAGGGATAGCTAATACTAGAGAAAAGAGAGAGAGAGGATTCAAAAAGATTTAAATAAACTGGAGCAGTGGGCAGCAACTAACAGAATGGTTTTTAACAGGGAAAAATGCAAAGTACTACATCTGGGCAATGAAAATGAAAAAAGCAAATACAGAATGGGAGGAACAGGGCTAAGCAACAGCACATATGAAAAAGACTTTGGTATACTAATAGATCACAGACTGAATATGAGTCAACAGTGTGATGTAGCAGCAAAAGAGGCAAATGCAATTCTAGGATTTGTTAACAGAAGCATACAGTCTAGATCACGTGAAATCATTACTGCCCTCTACTCCTCTTTGGTTAGACCTCATGTGAAATATTGTGTTCAGTTTTGGGTGCCACATTTCAAAAAAGACATCAACAAACTGGAGCAAGTTCAGAAAAGAGCGACCAGAATGGTGACCGGTCTGCAAACCCTGTCTTATGAGGAAAGGTTGCAGGATTTGGGAATGCTTATGTGGCGCCCCTTAGGCTCAGTCGCCACAGAGGTACTGCACCTTCTCCTAAGGTGTAGTGCCCCACCATCCAGGTAAGGTGGGAACTCCTTTCCACGCTCCAACACTCACACCCCACACACCAGGGTAGTTCTGCACAACCACATTGCGGCTCAGTGCTTAGAGAGTAGCAGAGCACCTTTGGTGGTTCCCTGCTTGGAACACTGGACGTGCTGGGAGGTGGGTGGAGTTAGAATACATAAAAGACTGGGAAGGTTTAGAATTAGAGGTCAGTCTGCGGGGTCAGTCTGCGGGGTCAGTCTGCGAGAGCAGTCCCTTAGGGGAGTCCAGGAGGGAAGTCGGAGGGGAGACACTCAGAGAGGAGTGGGGATCCCTGGAAGAAGGGATGGAGGAAGGAGTGCTGCAGCTGCCTCAGTGACCTGAGCCAGCTGGCACGGGAAAGGAAAGAAGGAAGAAGGACACTGATCTGTAACCTAAGCATCCATAAGAAAGAGAGAATAGTACGGAACGAAGGAGAATAGAACAGAGAGGACGTGGGTTGGAAGGAAGCACCCTGCCTATAGGTTCTAAGCGCAAGGCCGGGGCCCGGTCCCCAAGGTTGTACGGACACTTATGGTTCTGCAGCAGACACCGGTGGAGTAGTTGGCTGTAAATGCACTACTCCCATCTAAGACTTGGGGCACAACAGCATTTGGATAGAGAGCCGGGACTCAGGAGAAGGGAGTCCCCGAAGCAGGCTACAGCTGTCTGCCGTACAAGTAGAGTTCTTGGGAACATCTGATGAGAGGAACTCCAGTGTAACTCAGTACTAGGAGATCTTCACACTTTAAGGCGCTATAGAGGAGACGTTCAGAAAGGTACATATTGGTGGAGTGTTGGAGGGGAGCCTACCATCTTGCCTGGAGGTTGACTGAGTCTCTGACCAGGAGGACATGGCTCGGAGGCAGGCACCTGTGTGCACTACAGACTGTGAGTAAAGCTTTGGAACTACAAGCCCCGGTGTCCTCCATTCATTATCGCGCCTACACCCTCAGCACCACTACATCTGGGTACCAGCTCCTACACTGCCTGTGCCATTCCTCATCCAGTACACCTACACTGCCCTGGGGCTACAGCTCCACCTGTGGGGAGCTTCACCATCTTGGCTGCCACTCACCACCAGCCCCAGAGGATCTGCAAGCAGCGTCGGCTTAACACCTTACTTGCCGAACACCACAGGTGGTATCACGAACTATTCATTCAAACTAACTACAATACAAATTCCCCCATTACTTGGGTGCCCAGGGCCACGGACCGGGTCACTGCTGCTGTGACACATCCCGCTAACACCGGCCCATACCAAGTACCCCACAGCCCTGGGAGGGTGACCATTTAGCTTGCAGAAGAGAAGACTGAGAGGAGACTTAATAGCTGTCTACAAATATCTCAAGGGCTGTCACATTGTAGAAGGATCATCTTTATTCTCATTTGCACAAGGAAAGACTAGAAGCCATGGGATGAAACTGAATGGGAGGAGACACAGATTAGATATTAGAAAAAAAGTTTTTGACAGTTAGAGTGATCAATGAGTGGAACAGGCTGCCACAAGAGGTGATGAGTTCTCCCTCAATAGAAGTCTTCAAACAGAGGCTGGACAGACATCTGTCTGGGATGATTTAGCGAATCCTGCTTTGAGCAGGGGGTTGGACCAGATGGCCCAGGAGGTCCCTTCCAACTCTACGATTCTATGATTCTAAGAACAGTGGCAGTAGGAGCGGATGATCAGGGTTTTCCTCAGCTGCCACCTGTGATCTAATGAAATAAATTAATGAAAAACCTGACGTGGGTTCCCTCCTATTTTCTTCAACCAACCAGGCAAAACTCACAGCTGGGGGCTCCAACCCTCAGCTGTCAGCTTCAGCAAGGTTGGTTATCAAGAATAGAGGGGTCCCCATGCTGTTTTTTAAAATTATTTAAATAAATAATTTAAAAAAACGGCATGGCCCCCCCATTTTTGCCAACCAGCCTTGCTAAAACAGACAACTGGTGGCTGGTATTCTCAGGCTGATAAGGGGCCCCCTACAGCCTAAAAACAGCAGCCCGCAGCCGCCCAGAAAAGGCACCTCTATTAGACAGACTCCTTTATTAATCTCAATTACACCACACTTACTGCATCACCTAATCCAAGCAAAGCCCCCGATTTCTTGCAATAAAAATAAAATAAAAAACAACAATATACCACACCTGTCCGTCGTTGTGTCCCACACCATAATCCATATCTGGAGGCTAAATAGTTTTCATCGGGTTTTTCATTCATTTATTTCATTAGATTGCAGGTGGCGGCTGATGAAAACCCCAATCATCCGCTCCTGCTGTCACTGTTATTAGCGGCAACAGGTTTCGGATGATAGGAGTAATTGCCCCAAAAGCCCCCACCACACATTGACACACATCGACACCGGGGAAGAAGCGCAACAGTAAGCGCTGTTCCCCGGCGGCAAGTGCTGTAGATGGCTCTCATCATTCTCCCCTGCTCTGCCGGTGATCGGCGCGAGCAGGGGAGAATGATGAGAGTTATATTAAAGTCTGAATGATGACAGCAGGTGGAGGCTTTTGGGACAATTACTCCTATCATCCGAAACCTGCTGCCGCTAATAACAGTGACAGCAGGAGCGGATGATTGGGGTTTTCATCAGCCGCCACCTGCAATCTAATTAAATAAATGAATGAAAAACCCGATGAAAACTATTTAGCCTCCAGATGGTTTTAGGAAGTTTCGCCCCCAGCAGTTTGTGTATATATATATATATATATATATTCTTTCCTCACTGTTTTTATTTTCATTTAATGTACATATATCTTTTCATTTTTTTTATATTTCCTATATTCCAATTTTTTTTGCATATATATATATTGACTCAGTCCTTCTGTATTATTGTTTTGTCCAGCCTTTCCTTTTCTTTCATCCTCCCTTTCTTTTTTCCTCCCCCCTCCTCCCCTTTTTCCCCGTTCCCACTCCCCCCTTTCCTTTCCTCTTTCCTTTCCCCTTCCCTCCTTTCTTTTTTATCTTTTTTCACTTTCTTTCACTCTTTTTCATCTCTTCATATATTTATATTTTTTCACTAGCACTTTTTATTTCATTTACTAAAGCTTTTTCCTTCACTTCTTCAACTTGTGCATTTAATGAATTTGTCACACACTGTTCACTGGTCTTCACATTTATATTCTATATTGCACATTTATACTCACCCCCGTCTTCTTCAATTTTCACATATTATGCTTACTTTTATTGTGTTCTATTAATTCAGAGTTTAGCTGTGGATATGACCTTAACTCTTTATACTGTATATATATATATATATATATATATACACTATCTTGGCCCGTGCAAAATTATCGCAATTCTTGCGGGCAATTTCAGAAACAGCAAGCTGGTCAAATGTAAGTGTATTTCATGAGCTGATGAACACAGACAGGTATTTATATATGTAGATTGGTAATACAAAAAATTGTTTTGTTAAGTAGAGGCCAAAAAATGTTTCCCGGTTGAGGTGCCACCTGCAGGTCATTGTGTCTTTCTGCAGGTTTATGAAAATGAATGTTTAAACTGAATTTAATGATAAAATCATTAATATGTGGTTTGTTTGGCTGTTTTCTTGGTGAAGGGAGCAAGTTTACCTTTCAATTAGTGTATTGTGTGTTTGTGGGGCAGAGTAATCAGCGAAAAAGCAGTGCACGCCTCCTGACGAAGCCACAGGAAAGTCGTGAAACGCGCATCGAAGCTTAGAGGCTTAGCGCGTCTCACGTGCCTCCTGCACCTGGACATAGCCGCACCATCTTTGAAGGTATTTACCCTTAATGCATCCTGCAGTATCAATTGTTCCCCACCAATTTATTTTATTAGAGTCCCTGTTTAACAGTAAGGCTATGTGCCCACGTAGCGTTTTTCAAGCATTTTTTTCCTGAGCAGAAACGCATGCCCTTGCCAGGGAAACCGCATGCGCTTTTTGACACGCGTTTTTGACGAGATTGTCAAGCGTTTTGACATGCATTTTCCTAAGAGTTTTTGCAATTACAGTGTATGTATGCAGAATCGCACGCGATTCCGCACAATTAATGAACATGCTGCGTTTTTTTCCGCTAAGCGTTTCCGCAGCGGAAAAAAACGCACCATTAGCACAACATGTGCGTTTTCCATTTTATTACATTAGATGCTTTTCTTAAGCGTTTCCGCAGCAGAAATGCTTGTCTAAAAGCGCTGCGGAAATGCTTAAAAAACGCAACGTGGGCACACAGCCTAAGGCTACTTTATTTCTATGTTGTAAGGGATATATTGGGACATATTTGTGTCCCTGTGTAATGACTATATAGGTGGACTTTTTACAATGGCAGGCACCTTTGCTATGATCACCCCTTATTTTCTGCGGTCTGGTACTTGCAGGTGTACTTAGTGAGACTTCTATTTCTCTCCTTGGTGTATTAGATTCCTTTTTACCAAATCTTCACACCCAGGAGGTTTCAGTGTGCCTCACATATTTTTTGCTCTTATATGCAGCCAGTTTATATTTGCTGAGACTTACCTTTGATATATCCTCTTGTTAAACGATTCTTGTTTAATTGTTGATCTAAATCTGTGCTATACTACACAATTAACTTTCATTGGGACATATCTTTCTGCCCCCCCCAGTGTATATGCAAAGATATTTTAGAGGATAATTATCGGTTATATTATCACTCATTTCCCCTGCGGCTGGATATTTGGTATTTAGTGGGACACCAGTCTTCCTCTTAAGTATATGATGATTTGCTGGATGTTATAATCTATACACCAGTCCTCTTTTACCCTCTGCACCATGTTTTTGTGTATTGTGCTTGTTTTGTCACTTATGTAAATTATTATTAATAAACTTTGTAATAACTTTTGATACCTATTTTCTGTCATCCTCTATTGCTTTATTTGGGATTTTCTGAATATTGTATTGATATCATTTATAATATGGAGATGATTTATTTATAAATCCTGAGGCATTGAGCCCAAATAATCATTAATCATTATAATTAATCGTCATATCTGACATCTTCAATTCCTAGTTTTTCCCCCTTTATTTTTTTTTTTTTGGTCTAGAGGTGTTTTCACTTGGCCATGCGGAATTGTTTTTGGTTTTATTGGATAAAGCAGTGCATGTTTACAAATATGTTGGTAGTGTGCTTTGGGGTACTGTGGTGCCACCTGCAGGTCATTTTTCCTTACTGCAGGTTTATGAAAATTAATGTTTAAACTGTATTTTGTGATCAAATCATGGATGTTTGGTTTGTTTGGCTATTTTCTTGCTGAAGGGGGCAAGTTTGCCTTTGAAATGGTGTATCATTTGTGTGTGTGGGTGCAGTATGAACGGGGATACAAAGGAATCACTGAAAAACAGTGTTTAGAAATAATAGAATAGATATATTATCTATGGCAGCGATGACTTCCGGGATTTCCTTGCCGCACATGCGGCGTTTACAGCACGGTCATTTTGAATCAGCTGGTTCTGCCCTACTTAGACCACTCCGGTTTAGAAGTGCGTCACCCCCCTGACGAAGGATGCCAGTTCCTAAAGGTGCATCGGGGTGTGCTCCGCACTTTTACCGGGACCACCATTGTACCACCAACAGGTAATATCATTTCATATATCGGCACAGTCAGCATTTCTCAAGCACCACTAATGTGGGGATAGTATTTTCCAGCCCATGATTTTCAAACATAAGGATAATCATGAATTTATACTTTTCTGTTTAGGAGGGTTTCATTTTAACTCTCTTTGTGTTATTTATACAATTTTATCATAGTCTGCTTTATAAACTGCTATTCTGGCTGCACTTTACACGGGTCTATTTGAACTAATAATCTGTTGGATTAATTTTTATGATTATTATGTGGAGTATTTTCAACTATGTAATCATGTATATATTTTTATATTTATATATTTCTACAACTGTTCACCCTATGTGCTTATGACCATAATCTTTATGAATTTGTTTGGTGGTCCCTGTATTACATTTTATTATTATATGTATGATTTTTTAATTGGTTCTATTATTATTATTCTATTGTACTTTTTTGGTGTGGGCACTCTTTTGCACATGACCAATATTGGCATTTACCGTAATAAAGGCATTTTATAGTATTTCCTATTCCTTTGTCCCTTTTATTACCTTGGTTGGTGTTCCATGTCCTGTGGTTTCTTTTTGATTTGATAAATCTGAACGGTTTGCCATTTAATTCTTGGATGTATTTGCAAACACTATTGTATTGCCACTATTCAGGGTACATGGTTGAATAGAATTTTGGTATTATTATTTTTATTTTGATTTTTATAAGGTGTTACGGCCAATCTTTGCTGATCTGGTCCACAGGCCACGTCCTGTCTGTCTGGACTTGAGCTTTATGTATAAAAGGTTCTCTAGCATGTTCGCCTGTGCGCTAGTATCATGTGTGTTAGGTGTGTTGGTGGCTACTTTTCCACCCTGTGTGCACGTGTGCCACTAATAGCACTGCGAGTGTAGGTCTAGACAGGCAGTGTAGGGTGGGAACTCCCGCGTGAACTTAGCATCTGCATCGGGCATCCTCAGACACCCGTGCTAAAGCACACTGTGTGTCAACCACCAGCTTAGTCTTCCTGGGGGGTTAAGTTATAGGCACCCCAATTATTATTTTTCTATATGCCTGTGCAGTCTAACAGGGTCTAGTCCTTTTTTCATAGTACCGCTCTGTGGTGTAACAGAGCTTGTTACTTTGCTCTCTGTGCACACTGAGTGACATTTAACTCAGTGTGCTTTAAGTGCTTTCCTGCAGCCTTGCTCTGCCTTGTGTTATCTGCGGTTTCCCCATCACCACACGGTGGACCCCAAGTTGCAAATGCACCTTATTATTATTTATTATTTAGTGTGTTCCTCCAATCATAACATCACCTGACCACAATAGAGTAACATTGGATTCTTAATGACTTCTTTCGTACGACTTTCTATCCACCTAGGAAGGGTTCCTAATATATGTGTCAACAACTGTTGAGATTATTTTGAAGAGTACATAGCACAGTTTGAGTTTTTATCTATTTAAATTATGTAATTGGAAGCAAACTATAGCATAAGGACTTGCTGCAGCAGGTGTGCACATTACAGGGTGATAGTGGGTCACCCTCCCAGGGCCGTGGGGTACTCGGTACCGGGCCGGCATCGTCGGGATGTGTCACAGCAGCGGTGACCCGGTCCGTGGCCCTGGGTGCCCAATCAACAGGGGAAGTTTGAATGGTGGAATGTAATTAATGGAATAGTTTGCAACGCCACCTGTGGTGTTCGGCAAGTGAGATATTGAGCCGACGCTGCGTGCAGATCCTCTGGGGCTGGTGGTGTGTTGCAGCCAAGATGATGAAGCTTCCCACAGGTGGAGCTGTAGCCCCAGGGCAGTGTAGATGTAGGGGTAGAGGAGAGGCACAAGCGGTGTAGAAGCTGGTACCCAGATGTAGCGGTGCTGGGTGTGTTGGCGCAAGAATCAATGGAGGACACCAGGGCTTGTAGTTCCAAAGCTTTACTCACAGTCTGTAGTACACGTACAGGTGCCTGCCTCCGTGCTGTGTCCTCCGGGTCAGAGACTCAATCAACCTCCAGGCCAGATGGAATGCTCCCTTCCAATGCTCCGCCAACATGTGCCTTTCTGAATGTCTCCTCTTATAGCGCCTTTAAGTGTGAATCCTCTGTGTCTAACTATCGCCCAATATCTCTTCTCCCTTATGCCTCAAAACTACTGGAACAGCATGTATATCTTGAACTGTCCTCCCACCTCTCCTCCTGTTCCCTCTTTGACCGGTTACAGTCTGGCTTCCGACTGCATCACTCAACTGAAACTGCCCTAACTAAAGTCACTAACGACTTACTAACCACCAAGAGCAAGCGAAACTACTCTGTCCTCCTTCTCCTGGACTTGTCCTCTGCCTTCGACACCGTAGACCATTCCCTCCTGCTACAGACTCTCTCATCTCTTGGCATCACAGACGTGGCCCTATCCTGGATCTCATCATACCTAACAGACCGAACATTTAGTGTCTCCCTCTCACACACCACCTCCTCACCTCGCCCCCTGTCTGTCGGTGTTCCCCAAGGCTCCGTCCTAGGACCCCTACTATTCTCCATCTATACCTTCGGCTTGGGACAGCTCATAGAATCCCACGGTTTGCAGTATCACCTCTATGCCGATGACACGCAGATCTACCTATCTGGACCCGACCTCGCCTCCTTACTGACTGAAATCCCACAATGTCTGTCTGCTATCTCAGCCTTCTTCTATGCTCGCTTTCTCAAACTGAACATGGACAGAACAGAATTCATCATCTTTCCCCCATCTCACTCTACCCCTCCACCAGACCTATCCATCAATGTCAACGGCTGCTCTCTTTCCCCAGTCCCGTACGCTCGGTGCCTTGGGGTGATCCTCGACTCTGCGCTCTCTTTCAAGCCACATATCCAAGCCCTCGCCTCCTCCTGCCGCCTCAAACTCAAAAATATTTCCCGGATCCGCTCATTCCTCAACCATGAAACCACAAAAACACTAGTGCATGCTCTTATCATCTCCCGCCTCGATTACTGCATCCTCCTACTCTCTGGCCTCCCCTCTAGCACTCTGGCTCCGCTCTAGTCCATCCTACACTCTGCTGCCCAACTAATCCACCTGTCTCCCCGCTATTCCCCAGCCTCCCCCCTATACCAGGCCCTTCACTGGCTTCCTATCGCCCAGAGGCTCCAATTCAAAACCCTAACCATGACATACAAAGCCATCCACAACCTGTCTCCTCCATACATCTGTGACATGGTCTCTAGGTACTTACGCGCATCCAACCTTCGATCATCTCAAGATCTCCTTCTCTACTCCCCCCTTATCTCTTCTTCCCACAACCGCATACAAGACTTCTCCCATGCTTCCCCCATACTCTGGAACTCCCTGACGCAACACATCAGACTCTCACCATCAACGGAAACCTTCAAGTAGAACCTGAAGACCCACCTGTTCCGACAAGCCTACAGCCTGCAATGATACTCGGTCTACTGAACCACAGCATGACCTGCTCTACCCTCTCCTACTGTATCCTCACCCATCCCTGTAGACTGTGAGCCCATGCAGGCAGGGTCCCCTCTCCTTATGTACTTGTAGATCCCTTGTCTTACACATGTTTACTATACTTGTCTATATTTCCCCTTTCACATGTAAAGCGCCATGGAATAAATGGCACTATATAAATGCATAATAATAATAATAATAATAATAATAATAATAATAATAAATAATAAAAGTACTCCCAGTACTGAGCTACACTGGAGTGCCTCCTGACAGATGTTCCCAAGAACTCTACTTGTACGGCAGACAGCTGTAGCCTGCTTCGGGGACTCCTTATTCCTGAGTCCCGGCTCACTATCAAGGTTGCTGTTGTGCCCCCAAGTCTTAGATAGGAGTAGTGCATTTACAGCCCACTACTCCACCGATGTCTGCTGTAGGACCATTAGTATCCATACAACCTCGGGGACCGGGCCCCGGCCTTGCGCTTAGAAATTCTAGGCAGGGTTCTTCCTCTAACCCACATCCTCTGTTCCCATTTACTCCTACGTTCCGTACTAGTCTTTCCTTCTTATGGAAGATCAGGTTTCAGTTCAATGTCTTTCTCCTTCTTTCCTTTCCCGCACCAGCAGACCCAGGTTACTCTCAGGGATCTTCTTTCCTCACTCCTCTCTGAGTGACTCTCCGACTGACTGACCTCAAATCCTAACCCTTCCCGCTCTTTTATGTATTCTAACTCCACCCGCCTCCCAGCACGTTTCGTGTTCCAAGCAGGGAGCCACCAAAGGTGCTCTGCTACACTCCAAGCAGGGAGCCGCAATGTGGCTTTGCTGAACTACCATTTTGTGTGGGATGCAGGTGTTGGAGCGTGGTCAAGAGCCTCCAACTTACCTGGATGGGGCACCACACCTCAGGAGTAGGTGCAGTACCTCTGTGGTGACTGAGCCTCAGGGGCGCCACAATAGCGCTGGTATTTCAAGATTGAAAGATCTTTGTCTGCACAGTACAAGTGCAGTCATACAGGCTGAACATAGTATAGGTTTTCCTATTTGAAATAGTGCCTGTAAAAGTTATATAGGGAAAAATAAATAGTGAATAAAAAAAATCAAAGCAGCAAAGATTCAGACATACTGCAGACATTCTGCTATATGATGTATTGGCTAACTCATTAAAAAAGTTTAAGGAGGACCTGGATGTCTTTTTTTAAAAATATGATGCAGGTTATGAGTGGTAGATTTTGGAGATGGGATGTTCATCCAGTGAATTAGTTAGGTCGCCATATATACAGCTCTGGCAAAAATTAAGAGACCACCACATCAAAACCCTGTCATGGGTATCCCATTCTCCAGACCTGAACCCCATTGAAAACCTCTGGAATGTAATCAAGAGGATGATGGATAGTCACAAACCATCAAACAAAGAAGAACTGCTTAAATATTTGTGCCAGAAGCAGTGTGAAAAACTGGTGGAAAGCATGCCAAGATGCATGAAAGGTCTTTTTAAAAATCATGGTTATTTCACAAAATAATGATTTCTGAACTCTTCCTGAAATAAAACATTAGTATTGCTGTTTCTAAATGATTATGAACTTGTTTTCTTTGCATTATTTGAGGTCTGAAAGCACTGGTTTTTTTTTGTTTTGTTTTGTTTTTCGACCATTTCTCCTATTCCGAAAAAACCCCAAAATTTATTGCTTGGAACTTCGGAGACATGTTGTCAGAAGTTGTAGACTAAAATAACAGTTTACATTTTACTCAAAAATATACCTATAAAGAGAAAAATCAGACAAACTGAACATTTGAAAGTGGTCTCTTAATTTTTGCCAGAGCTGTAGATTTAAGAAGAATTTTTCCCCTAATATGGCGCAATTATCTTCTGTCTTACAGGGTATTGCCTTCCTCTGGATCTATATGTTAGGCTACAGTTTGAAAATGTAATATTATGAAAAAGGCAGACAGGAAACAATTTATTTGGGGCACCAACTGCTGCAGCTGAAGAGGGATTTTTGAAGGTAAAAGTAAGGCCGGTTTCACACGTCAGTGGCTCTGGTACGTGTAGTGACAGTTTTGTCACCTACCTGAGACACTAAAACACGTACACCCATTAACGTGAATGGTTCTCTGCAGATGTCAGCGTGTTTTCACAGACACACGGTCCATGTGCAACACGCTGACATGTCAGTGCTTGTGGGAACGCACGGTCTACAAAACGTGCTGAACACATGCACACGGAGAACAGAGAGAGAAGAATGACAGCCACGTTCAGCATCAGCCGCAGGGGAACAGCACTTACTGTAGTGCTTCTTCTCCGGTGGTCGTCCGTGTGGTCCTGATGTGGCACATATGTACACAGATGTACCACATATCCACATGGACACACAGACATTGATAGCTCCGGTACCGTTTTTTCCTGTACTGGAATTATCTGGACGTGTGAGACTGCCCTAAGGCAGAATAGCCCACTTTGCTCCCCCTTATTTTTCTCAGGTATTTAGAAAATAGATCTACAATTTGCACATAATATATATCTTCAGTCACAAAATTACATACCAAAAATGGTCAAAATGCAAAGCACAAAATGTTTATTCAAAAATCTAAAAAAGCTAAAAACATGCTGTATACAAAATATTATAAAAAGGCAATGTTGCAGAATAATTTTGCAGTGATATATGGTTCTGTTGAAAACATAATTTAATACAATCGAGCTCACACATGATTTCACAGTTCAAATCAATGTACGACCTATGTCTGTGCATGTCTAATATAAATTATATTTAACAAATTTGACTACTAAGATGTTACTAAGGCTTGTACATGTAGGACAAGGGTCAACAGCCTACAGTTTGCAGCCTTCTTTGCCAGATTCAAGCTGTCAGGCATCCAGCAGGTCATTTAGAGAGTTGTAATTTCAAAGGAGCAGGAGTTTCAAAGGTTACTGATCCCTGATGTTGATTATATGCAGAAGAGGTGATTCACACATATAAACATTGATTGAAAAGTCTGCATACATAGCGAATAATATAAAAACTGTCTAAAAGATGAACTGGCCTTGACAACCTTAGTAATCAACTACATTACTACTCTAATTTTTCCACAGTAAAATAAAGGGAACCTGACAGCTGGTATATGCTACTCGTGGATCATTTCAGTCATATATAATTAACTGTAAATTAAAAAAAAAAAAAAACAGTTTAAAAGCCGCTGAGGACTGAGCTGCATGGGAGACAATTTGGACAGGCAGTTCTCTGGAATCAGTAAATCTTTTAATAATAATAAGTTCCTCTTTCTCTCTCATTCTCCTGTAGCTTTATTCATCAGTGTCATCTCTCCTTCTGTAGAGTGTAAGCTCTTATGTTCAACATCTTTTCGCTCTCTCTTGTAGAATGTAAGCTTTTATGATCAACATGCTCCTCTCTCTCTCATTATGACCATCAGGAGAAACATAAAGAGCATGCAATCAAATTTGTATATAAAAATATCAAATTTTATTGAATACAATATCACAGATAAAAATATCCTTATAGCAAAAGAGTGCTCATTAATAGATGTGGACAGTATATCCCATGGAACATCCCCTATACCTTCCACCTAGATGGAAACAACCCGGTAAGAAAACCACCAAAAAAGGATGTCACACATATGAACCCATATCGTAAGATCATAGTAACGCCAACAAGCCATATTACAAAGGTCAGCGACCAAAAGGTACAGTCGTCAATTGGATTTAAACCATGATATAGGTACTCCGTGATGGTGAATTACCCAAAAATTGCAAAATTGCCCATGGGGGAACTTACCAGGGAGGGGAGGAAGAGGAGAGCCCGGCAGTGAAGCCCCACGACGTGCGTTTCACGGCATCCCCCGCACAATTGTGGTGCGCCCGAAGATGTCGGGGGATAGTTTTCAGCTCTGATGGATCGGACACTGTCCTGGCTGTGCCAATGTCCCGCACATGTTCACGTGTTCGCACCCTCAGCTCCCTAGTGGTAAGGCCCACATATATTTTGGGGCACGGGCATGTGGCGTAATAGATAACATTTGAAGTGCCACATGAGATCTGATGTCTAATCTTATACTCCCTCGTACCATCCGAGAAGCTGAAGGTGGAACAACACAGGACATTGGTACAAGCCAGACAGTACCCACATGAAAAAGATCCACATATCGGACCATTGGAACCAAAAAAGTTCTTGGGGGTAGTTTTTAGAACGATGCGGCGTCATGGATGGGGAGTGTCCCAGGGCAGCCCTCAAGGATGGATCTGTCTCCAAGATGGACCAATGTTTCCGTAAGATGGTGCGCATATTATGCCATTCTTGATTATATGTAGAGATGAACCGTATAGGTCCATCACCATTTAACAGACCACTCTTCTTAGTAGACTGTAAGAGGCCACTGCATGGGGTGTGTCTTGCCCTATTATAGCCTGTCTTCACACACCTACGACCATAGCCCCTAGTCAGAAAACGATCACTCAAGTCCTGGGTTTGTCTCTCAAATCGATCATCGGTGGGGCAGATGCGCCGCATACGGAGGAACTGTCCGACCGGGATGGCCCTCACCGTGGCTGGATCATGGGCTGATGTTGCATGTAGTAGAGAATTTATGGAGGTGGGTTTCCTGAAGACGTCCGTCTGGATGCGCCGGTCAGCATCGACCTCCAAACGGACGTCCAGGAAATCCACACTCCTGTCGTCATATATATATGTCAAACGGATGTTGCTATTATTTTCAGTCAAAGACCTCATGAAGTCCTTGAGCTGATCGACAGTACCATCCCACAAAAGCAAAATATCGTCAATGAAGCGGTACCAGCACAACACATGGGAAACGTCCTGCGGGCCCCCGTCGCCAACAAATCCCTCTCCCAGGCACCCAGGAAGAGGTTGGCATACGAAGGCGCACAGGCCGCACCCATGGCTGTACCCCGCTTCTGTAAATAAAATTGATCCTTAAACACAAAAAAATTGTGGGTAAGGATAAAGTCAACCAGCTCAAGGACCAGTTCACACAAAGGGGCATGCAGGTAGGAGGCTCCCAAAAAACGGCGGACAGCATCCACTCCCACCGTATGATCAATGCAGGTGTAGAGACTTTCTACGTCAGTAGTAACCAGAAGAGTGGAAGGTTCCACAAGGATGCCATAGACCCGCGCCAGGAGGTCCGTCGTGTCGCGAATGTAGGATGGTAGTGATTCCGCCAATGGTTTCAAGTAAAACTCAATAAATTGACATATGGGTTCACATATGCCTCCAATCCCTGACACGATAGGATGCCCCGGAGGGTCAAGGGCATCCTTGTGGACCTTTGGAAGGAGATAGAATGTGGGGGTTCTGGGGGACCTAACCACCAACCCATCCAAGACCTTTTTAGTGATGACCCCACTCTCAAAGGCCCTCTCCAAGATCAACCGAAGTTCATGTGAAAAGGGAACCCTAAGATCTGAGGAAAGATTTTGGTATGTTGCTGGGTCCCTCAGTTGACGGAACGCTTCCTTCTCGTATTTCTGCTTGGGCCCAACCACTATATTCCCCCACTTATCAGCTGGCTTGAAGACCACCTCCTCCAAAGATTGTAATTGGGAGATGGCCAGTTTATGAGTCAAATTGTCAAACCTTCGTCTAGAGGACAGCTTCTTAAAGTCCTCACTTACTAACTTAGTAAAGATATCTACAGATGGACTGATGGTCAAGGGGGGGAATCTAGTAGATTTGGGCTGAATTAGAGGAGGAAACTTACTTGTGGAAGGGCCACTCTGTTCAGCAAGCAGATCCTCCAAATCACGGATTGCTTCCCTTTCAGTATCACTCAGGGACCCAGGAACATGGCTTGCAGTATGGAGCTTTTTCAAAATGAGTTTTCTTGAAAATAATTGAAGGTCTTTTAAGACTGTAAAATAATCGAATGAGTTAGTGGGTGAAAAAGTTAGTCCCTTGCCCAGAACCTCCAGTTGTATCTCAGTAAGTACATGGTTTGAAAGATTCAATACCTGCAGATCACCCCGAGAGCCACCCTGGGAGACCCCCGATCCAGCCGCCTTGTTTTTAGAAGATTGACAAGTTTCAATCCTCTTGGTAGGAGCCAGCTTCTTATTAGTGCTCAACCCAGAGCCTCTCGGCCCCATGTCATCCTCATGAGTAGATATATTAGAACGTAGAGATGTGGACCTAGAACGTGAATAAGATGTATTCCTATGTCTTGAACGAGACCGACCAGTTGTATCCCACCATCTATAGACTCTAGATAATTGTTTGTCTTGAATATCCCTTTTACATTTTTTTGCCTTGTTTACTTGGATGTCCTGAGCCCATTTTTGCAGATCAGAATCTATTTGATCATTCAATTCTTTAAGGGCATCACTAGGCATTTCCTTACGTAAGGTAGACTGTAAATCATCAATTTCAGTCTCGATGGTGGTGAGGGAGTCATGGTTCATTTGTTTTAAAAGAATCTTGAAACCCTTTGAGCAAGTATCAGTCAGCTCCTCCCATTTATTTTTGAAGGTCTCATCCAAGACCGGAAATGAAGGGAAAACATGGATCCTTAGACCTCTGGGGATCAGGTCCTTCTGAATGTATTGGTCCAAAAATTCATAATTCCACCATATCCTGGTTCGTTTGTGCACTAGTTCCTTAAAATGAAAAATGACCTGATGTATATCCTTATTAGAGGTACTGCATTCCCCATCCGCATCATTCTGAAACACATCATTTAATTGTGCTCGCCACGTGTGGTCACGTGTGCGGAAATCCATAATGGAAATCGGAGCAACTGTGAAAAATACCGAAATAATTACTGACAACAAAAACCCCATAAATGTAATAGGGTGAAATGGAGATGGGGAAAAACAACTCACTCCAACACCATATGCACAAGCTCAAAACATCATTAAGAACATCAGGAGAAACATAAAGAGCATGCGATCAAATTTGTATATAAGAATATCAAATTTTATTGAATACAATATGTCACACTTACCGCTCCCGCTGGTTCCACGCTCGCCGCCTCCACTGCACTCTCGGCTCCTGCCGCTTCCTCCTTCTCTGGCTCCGCGTTGCCCGTGACCTCCGGGAGCGCCCGCCGTTCCAGCACGCTCCTGCAGCGGGAGCGCGCCCGCCGGCACTCCGGCCCCCTGCTCTGCGGTCAGGCTGACTGCTCTGCCCGGGGTGCATGTGCAACTCGCACTCCAGGTCTCAGCACAGGCTAAGCCGGTCCTTCTCTCCGCCTCCATGACCCTGCTGATCTGACCCGGAACTCCTGTCCCTATAAAAGGCAGCTTCTCCTGATCGCTGCCTGATAGTCTATTGTATTCCACGACAGACTCTCGGGTCCTCCTAATCCTGCTTAGCACCCTGTCTTGCTTTAGTTTACCGCCTTGCTTCTCCAGCTGAGCCCTCACCGCCTTTGTATTGTCTTCCAGAGCCCGCCGGTCCATCCCGTTCCTGCCTACTCCCGTGTGTGCCTCTCCTACCTGATCCTGCCTGCTCCTGTGCCCTGGTCCTTCTCTCCATTTAGTCCTGCAGCTGTCCTTCCTGTGTTCTCTGGATGGTCCTGTCTGTATTCCATCCCGGTGTCTGCCTATCTACTCCTCCAGTTGTCCCCAGGGTATCAGCTTCCGCGGCAATAGTCTCCTCCGGGCCTGCCCCAAATGCTCCCTGTATAGGGAGTGGTACACTTGGCCCGCTCGCCCGGGGGTAGGTTCGTCGTCGTGGTCCTGTGGGTTCACCCTTGGAGTCCTCTCAGCATCACACAATATCACAGATAAAAATATCCTTATAGCAAAAGACTGCTCATTAATAGATGTGGACAGTATATCCCATGGAACATCCCCTATACCTCCCACCTAGATGGAAACAACCCTGTATGAAAACCACCAAAAAAGGATGTCACACATATAGTAACCTATATCGTAAGATCATAGTAACGCCAACAGGCCATATCACAAAGGTCAGCGACCAAAAGGTACAGTCGTCAATTGGATATAAACCATGATATAGGTACTCTGTGATGGTGAATTACCCAAAAATTGCAAAATTGCCCATGGGGGAACTTACCAGGGAGGGGAGGAAGAGGAGAGCCCGGCAGTGAAGCCCACGACGTGCGTTTCGCAGCGTCCCCCGCCGCTTTGTCAAGGAGGAGATAACTAAGTGTCCAAGTAGGACCTTGAAATAACCCCTGAACCTGGTCATGTGACCAGGATCCACCAATAGTATTGGCACCTGCGGTGCAAGAGCCCTGACGTCAGCAGGTCCTCCACTGCAGCCAGGCATCATGCACAGCTCGCACGTGCCGGGAAATGGGAAATACCCAGAAACGAGTGCTGTGCATACAGATGCCGGCCACAGCGAGGAGCCACAGACATCATAGCGATGTACACGGCCATAAGGAGAAGGTGGATCATGACAGCAGCCATTCTATATCAAACACCAAAATAGAATATATATTGCGGGCTAAAGAAGCTTCATGGCACTTGGAATTGTACCACCACATAAAAATACATAGATATATGAATAATAAGTATAAATAAGCATATAATAGTAAAGCATATATCCACATATACAGTAGTACATAAATAAGGCATTACAGCCATTAAATAGATATACTGTATAATGATTTCCATGGAATGCTTGATTGTAGAGGACAGCATGTCAGATCCACAATACGGGGCTAATCAAGGACCGAACAGATACTCACTGTAAGCTAACTGAAAAGAAAAAGTGAAAATAAATTAAAAGAAAAATAGTGAAAAAATATAGTAAAAACAATTAAAAGCGAACACTGCTGAGCAGCATGGGAGATACGGGGTTATGCGGACACAGAAAAAGGAGGAAACAAGAGACAAAAAGTCAATATAAAGTGTATAACCTCATGCCATATGGAGGGCATGAGATTAAAGGAACCACTATAGATGCACACCATGGGGTACAGGGTCTTATAAAGGATCTTATAAAAAGGGGCGAAACTTAAAAATGCATTAAGTCCTCTTGGGCTCATGGTGTCCAATTGGACAATCCACTTCACTTCCATTTGTCCAAGGACATTTTTGTAATCGCCTCCCCTGATACCCATATGGAGTGCATCAATACCCCTAATTTTTAGCAACCCCGCATCACAATTGTGGTGCGCCTAAAAATGTCGGGGGATAGTTTTAAGCTCTGAAGGATCGGACACCATCCTGGCTGCGCCAATGTCCCGCACATGTTCACGTGTTCACACCCTCAGCTCCCTAGTGGTAAGGCCCACATATATTTTGGGGCACGGGCATGTGGCGTATTAGATAACATTTGAAGTGCCACATGAGATCCGATGTCTAATCTTATACTTCCTCGTACCATCCGAGGGGCTGAAGGTGGAACAGCGGAGGACATTGGTACAAGCCAGACAGTGCCCACATGAAAAAGATCCACATATCGGACCATTGGAACCAAAGAAGGTCTTGGGGGTAGGCACATAGTGGCTCCGAACCAATAGTTCATTTAAGTTTTTAGAACGACGCGGCGTCATGGATGGGGAGTGTCCCAGGACAGCCCTCAAGGATGGATCTGTCTCCAAGATGGACCAATGTTTCCGTAAGATGGTGCGCATATTATGCCATTCTTGATTATATGTAGAGATGAACCGTATAGGTCCATCACCATTTAACAGACCACTCTTCTTAGTAGACTGTAAGAGGCCACTGCGTGGGGTGTGTCTTGCCCTATTATAGCCTGTCTTCACACACCTACGACTATAGCCCCTAGTCAGAAAACGATCACTCAAGTCCTGGGCTTGTCTCTCAAATCGATCATCGGTGGAGCAGATGCGCCGCATACGGAGGAACTGTCCGACCGGGATGGCCCTCACCGTGGCTGGATCATGGGCTGATGTTGCATGTAGTAGAGAATTTACGGAGGTGGGTTTCCTGAAGACGTTCGTCTGGATGCGCCGGTCAGCATCGACCTCCAAACGGATGTCCAGGAAATCCACACTCCTGTCGTCATATATATATGTCAAACGGATGTTGCTATTATTATCATTCAAAGACCTCATGAAGTCCTTGAGCTGATCAACAGTACCATCCCACAAAAACAAAATATCATCAATGAAGCGGTACCAGCACATGGGAAACGTCCTGCGGGCCCCCGTCGCCAAACAAATCCCTCTCCCAGGCGCCCAGGAAGAGGTTGGCATATGAAGGCACACAGGCCGCACCCATGGCTGTACCCCGCTTCTGTAAATAAAATTGATCCTTAGACACAAAAAACTCATGTAGAGTATAAGCTCTTATGGCCAGCAGGTTCTCTCTCTCCTCTTTTCCACATCTATCTTCCAAGAAAGTACAAGATTTCCATTACTGAGATATGCATAAATGTATTTGCTGAAAATCAAACCTCTTGGGAAAATTTTATGAGGTCTGCAAATTTGAATTTCAAAAGATCTTATCTCTAGATAAAATGTTCAGGTTTCTACAAATGTGGTAATTCAAGATATGCATTTGTACATCATAGAGTTTTAAATTGTAACACCACATATTTAATTTATTGAGTCATTTGCAATCTGTGTATCTTGTCTAATATAGGCTGTTCATCCAGTGAGCTTAAAGGGAGCCTGTCATATAAAAAACCGCTATTGCCCTCCAAATATAGGGTAAATATGCAGATTAAACGCATTCTAAAGCCTTGTGGCCACAGAACTGAAAGCTTGGTTTCCGGGAGGAAATAAACTGAATACCATACTCTAGCCTCTGGCTTGCAGTCAGTGTGACTTTAGTCACTGTTCAGTACATAATGAGAGCGGCTCTAAGCACACCCCAGTACTGACTGACAATCAGCTCAGCAGTGCATCAATGCACAGCTGGTTATCAATAAATGTGTTGGGCATGCTTACAGCCACCCCACACTATATACTGAGCCGTGACTGAAGCGGCTCTGGTCACAAGTATATGAGATAACCCTGTAACGACCGTCGATACGCCTTTTAATGGTGGTAGTTAAGGGTACTTAAACTACAGCGCCGATAAATAACGGCGCTGTGAAAAAAGTGTATAGTGCCCCCCAGAGTTGCATTTTGTCTGGGGCATTGGCTGCCAGGAACAGCTGAGACCCCAGGGAACACGATTCGGGTCGGTTTTTACCGATCCCGGTTTTGCGATCGCCGTTATTAATCATATAATGGCGTCCGCAAAAAAAAAGTCAGATGTGCCATTTAATTTCTCTCTCCTCTGATGTGATTGCACATCAGAGGAGAGAGAAAGAGGGTCCCCAATGCCCCCCCTGGTACCTCCCGGTGCTCCTCGGCCCTCGTGCTTCCCTCTATGGGCGCCGCCATCTTCTTCCGGGAAAATTTGCAGGCTAAAAAACACATCATTGTGGAAAATAATTATTTTTTTATTTTCACGACTCTACGTTATAAACTTCTGTGAAGCTCATGGGGGTTCAAAGTGCTCACCAAACACCTAGATAAGCTCCTTGAGGGGGTCCAGTTTCCAAAATGGGGTCACTTGTGGGGGGTTCTACTGTTTAGGCACATCAGGGGTTCTGCTAACATGACATGATGGCTGCAGACTATTTCATCAAAGTCTGCATTCCAAAACGGCACTCCTTCCCTTCCGAGCTCTGCCATGCATCCAGTGGTTCCCCCCACATATGAGGTATCGGCGTATTCAGGGCAAATTACACAACAACTTTTATGGTCCAATTTCTCCTGTTACAGTTGTGAGAATAAAAAAATAGCAAGCTAAAAAATCATTTTTGAAAATTTTTTATTTTTTTTATTTTCACGACTAAGCATTATAAACTTCTTGAAGCACTTGGAGGTTCAAAGTGCTCACCACACATCTAGATAATTTCCTCAAGGGGTCTAGTTTCCATAATGGTGTCATTTGTGGGTGGTTTCCACTGTTTAGGCACATCAGGGGCTCTCCAAACACAACATGGTGTCCGATCTCAATTCCAGCCAATTCTGCATTGAAAAGTCAAACAGCGCTCCTTCCGCTCCAAGCCCTGCCATGCACCCAAACAGTGATTTACCCTCACATATGGGGTATCGGTGTATTCAGGAGAAATTGCACAACAAATTTTGTGGTTCATTTTCTCTTTTTACACTTGTGAAAATAAAAAAAAAATGGTACTAAAGTAAAATGTTTGTAAAATTAATTTAAATGTTATTTTTTTCCTTCCACATTGCTTCAGTTCCTGTGACGCACGTAATGGGTTAATAAACTTCTTGAATGTGGTTTTGAGCACCTTGAGGGGTGCAGTTTTTAGAATGGTGTCGCTTTTGGATATTTTCTATCATATTGACCCCTCAAGGTGACTTCAAATGTGATGTGGTCCCTAAAAAGAATGGTTTTGTTAATTTTTGTTGTAAAGATGAGAAATCGCTGGACAACTTTTAAATCGTATACGTTCCTAATAAAAAAAAATTAAATTTTTTTTGCCATATTTCTGTTTTTTTCATAAATAAATGCAAGTCATATCAAAGAAATTTTACCACTAACATGAATTATAATATGTCATGAAAAAACAGTCTCAGAAACAGTGGGATCCGTTTAAGCATTTCAGAGTTATAACCTCATAAAATGACAGTGGTCAGAATTGTAAAAATTGGCCTGGTCATTAAGCTACAAATTGGCTCTGTCAGTAAGGGATTAAAACAGGATGCTGCAGTTAGAAATAAAGTTACTTTCCTCGCAGCAGCCATGCTTTTAGTGTGGCAGTCACATTACTTTAGAACAGTATTTACCTGCTGTGACAGGGTCACTGGCACAGTGTATGAAGGGATATATGTGTCACTGGGCATACTTCTATCAGTGATGTAAAACCAGAATAGTGCTCAGAGGGTTAAGTGAAAGTTATGCTATGGGCTGGTTTTAGTGGACCTTCATAGAGCGTGTGGAGGGAGGTCCACCGTATCTCCACCTGCAGAGACCTGACAGTTATTCCTGAGAGTCATTCTGGATGGTGACTTGGGAGAGGGAAGACTCCCATGTGGTTCCAGGAGGAGCTGACGACAGTATGTGGTGTCAGCAGGTTGAAACCTGCAGAGAAAAGACTCTTTTGCACTTTGTTTTGTTTTTCGTTAAGCCAGGGAAGCTCTGCTTATTTTCTCCTGAACCCTGCCTTGGTCTATGCTGACTATATTTAGTTAGCAGGTAATTTGCCGTCAAAGCATTCCTGTGTCTACCTGAAGAAGCAGGTAATTGAGTCATTGTGTTAATGGCAGTTTTTGATATGACAGGTTCCCTTTAAGATTAATATACAAAAACATGTTAGGTACTCAGTGAGTTCTGAGGCTGTAGACCCTTTCAAGGTAGTGTTGTGAATTCGCTTTCTGGCCTCCCTCTGGTTATTACTGAAGGTAGTGGAGGAGGTCTGATTGACAGAGGGGTTGTGAGTTCTCTTTCTGGGCTCCCTCTGGTGGTTACTGGAGGTAATGGAGCTGATCTGGTTGACAGAGGCTTGCCACCTGATAATGAGGATGACGATTGGAGATCTGGGGTTTCAGATTGGGATTTAAGACAGCTGACTCCCTCTATCCCTGCTGGTGATTCTCTTCTTGTGCCTCCTGAGGTCTGATGTCTCCAGCTCTGTCCCTGTATGTTCAGCTAAGTGGTTCATTTGCTATTCTGTTTGCATTTGATCTGGTTTTGTCTATCTCTGTTTGGTGCGGGTCAGCCAGCTCCGGCTGGGGCTGTGCTGAATCACCGCCCATATGTTACTGCTTGTGCCAGTTTGTTTTGTCCCCTGTTAGATTCGACTCTTTTTGCTCTGCTTTTAGAATATACCAGAGTGCTGATATAGTAGGGGGCGAAGTCGTGCGACTTCAGTGTTTTTGTGCATCAGACGTGCTGGACTTTCTGCAGGGTTTTTTGCGTGATTGCAGACAGTGTCTTTCCTTTCCTGTCCTGTTTAGTCAGTGTGGGCCCCATCATTTGCTCAGTCTATTTTCCTGCCTGCGTTTGTGTTTTCATCTTGTCTCACCGACAATATATGTTTGGGGGCTATCTATTCCTTTGGGGTCTGCTCTGGGGCAGTTTAGATTTCCCCTTTCTTGCTTTAGGCTTAGTTAGCTCTCTGGCTGTGCCGAGGCATCTAGGATCATCGTAGGTACACTCCACGGCTACTTCTAGTTGTGTGGATAGGGTCAGGGGTCTGCAATCCGCTTAGCTACCAACCTCTCTGGTTTTCTGTGACTTAGCCTGGGCCTGCTCTCCTCCTCAGAAACCCATTCATAACAGGTAGCTAAACATTTTAACAAGGTACATACATACATCCGCATGGCCTGTGTACCCAATGTTAAAAATAGGCATGCAGAACGCATGCAGACGTAGGTGGAACTGAAGGAAGAGGTGCTGCAGTGGGCGGGGCTTAACGGTGGAAGAAAGAAGTAGGCTGCCATCCACAGCGCTACCCAATGCAAGTGTGAAGCTAGCCTAACAGGTGTGGGTAACATGAAAATCACACCTGAAACTAGATGTAAAGGGGAGGCATTGATTCAATCTTTGCAGTGAGCGGCTGTGGGTGCTACACTCAGCACAAATCGATTAGGTTGCAGGTAGACATGGGCGAACCCGAACAGTAAAGTTCAGGGTCCGTACTGAACACCTACTGCTCGGGCATAGACCTGAACATGGATTTCTCCAGGATTTCCTTGTTACTGTTCGTCGGGTGTTTCCCATGCTGTCATCTGCATGACAGTGCGAGAAACACAGGCAGCGTTCCTTGGCGGTTAATTTATTACTGCCGGTCAACTGTGACCGGAGATGAAAAGTTTACCTACAATCACAGAGGCGTCAAATTTCTCACGGTGAACTGTGGTGAACTCACTGAGACTTTCCCTCATGGTCCTGGTGGTGATCTCATTGAGCTTACTGCAGGTCATCCACCCAGCTTATAGCAAAGTGAGCTGGGTATGCAGCCTCAGTGACCTGGGGTAACCTCAATGATGTCACCGCTAGTCACTGATGCAGCTCTAGCAGCAGCTCAGTCTCCAATGTTTTTAAGCCTGGACGGTCACATCTTCACACTGTCCAGGTTGAAAACCACTTATCACAGACAGGGATTATAGCATGGGGCAGTATGTCAGAAAAATGAGGTATATGGTTGTTTATTTTTATTTTTTTTTTACAAGAGATCAGATCTTCAATGGAATGATTATTATTGTTTATGATTTTATGGGCTTTTTTTTTACAGGGGATGAGGACTTAAATGGAATGAATGTAAGTTGAGTCTCACCATTTTTTATTTTTAAATAAAAAAGTAAAATGGTGTGTATTTTTATTTCAAATAAAGGACTTTATTCTGGCTGTGTGTTCATTTATAATATGATTATGAGGTTATGGAGAAGTCTTATAGACGCCTCTCCATTACCAACCTGTGGGCTTAATGTCACCTGACAATACATAGGTGACATCAACCCAACAAATAATAACCCTACTTGCCAATGCCCCAAGGCAAGTGGGATGGGTAGACAAAGCTCCAAAATTGGCGCATTCTACAGATGTGCCTTTTCTTAGGTGGCTGCAGGCTAATTTTAGGCTCGGGGAATATCCATGGCCCCTTACCAGCCAAAAATACCAGCCCCCAGCTGTCCACTTTAGCTTGACTGGTTGTCAAAAATGGGTGGGACCCCACACAGTTTTTTTAAATTATTTAGGACCCATCTCTTCTGCAGCTGTCAGTTTTGCCATGCTGGTTATCAAAAATAGAGGGGAACCCACACTATTTTTTTTATTTTTAGCGCAGGCACTGACTGATGAATGCTCCTATCGTCCGACGCTAGATAAACTTTTCACCTCCAGTCACAGAAGCTGGCTAATGCTTTTATCTGACAGCGTGGGAACCGCAGCACTCTGACCAGCAGTAATAGTCTTATCACCGGTCAGAGGCCCCCAAAAGCAATTCAGACCAAGTGTGTCTAAACCACATTTAGCGTCCACATGTTTGGCATTTCTGTAGTGATGAGAGCCCACCTAATTTACCAGGGCATGAACAGGACACAATGTACTGGTCACTTCAACATACTGGTCACTACAATGGCAGTTTGCAATTTTCACTCAGCAACATCCACTTCTGCTTGTTGCTGGAAAACACCCATGGAGACAAAGTCATCACTACACCTGTAGATTATTTCCCAAGGGGATATAATTGCTAAAATGGGGTCACTTGAGGGGAGGATTATGCTTTTTTATATGGAGTCCACAAACTGTTCTAGGAAAATCTGCTCTCCAGGTGGCTTTTAGCACTCTGTCCTTCCTGAGACTCGCCGTGTGGCTAATCAGTACTGTACAGCCACATATAGGTTATTTCAGCACAAATTGTGGGACAAATTTTGGTGCCATTTTTACCCATGTCCCAGCATAAAAATGCAAAATTTAAGACTAACACATAGTGATGAGTGAATACATTCGGCACTATTCGTTACTTGCATGAATAGTACAGTATTCTGGCTATTCGTTACTCGGCGAGTAATTTGGTATTTGCCTCAGTATAT
This sequence comes from Dendrobates tinctorius, assembly GCF_039654945.1. NCBI lineage: Eukaryota > Metazoa > Chordata > Amphibia > Anura > Dendrobatidae > Dendrobates > Dendrobates tinctorius. Next base: position 37,545,578 of record NW_027361829.1, read on the forward strand.
TTGAGTGACTCGCCGAGTATGTTTGGCGCTTTACTTGCAGTCAATGAACATACTGGCCTGGCTTGCCAATCACAGTAATGCCGATACCATCTTTGGTGTTGGATTACTGTGATTGCTTGGCCTTCCAGCATCATAGGGGATATTTAAAGGCTGCCGGCGCCATCTTTCATACTTTGCAGCCGGATACACCATAGGGATAGTATAGTTTGACTGCAGGAAGAGTGACAGGAGCTTTTAGTGAGCGTTATTCAAAAAGTTAAATGGCATTCCTTCCCTTCTGAGCTCTGCTGTGTGCCCAAACAGCGGTTTTCCCCCACATATGGGATATTGGCATGCTCAGGAGAAATTGAACAACAAATTGTACTGTAAATGTTTTCCTATTACACTAGCGATAGTAAAAAAAATAGGTCTAAAGGAACATTTTTGTGAAAAACAAGTTAAATGTTTTTTCCATCCACATTCCATTAATTCCTGAGAAGCACCTGAAAGGTTAATAAATGTGAATGTGTTTTTGAGCACTTTGATGGGTGCAGATTTTAGAATGGTGTTACTTTTGGGTATTTTCTGTCATATAGGCCTCTCAAAGTCACTTCGAATGTGAGGTGGGCACAAAAAAAAATGGTTTTGTAAATTTTGTTGTAAAAATGAGAAATCGCTGGTCAACTTTAAACTCTTTTAACTTCTAAACAAAAAAATATATATTTCAAAAATTGTTCTGATGTAAAGAAGACATGTGGAAAATTTTATTTGTTAACTATTTTGTGTGACATGACTCTCTGATTTAAAGGCATAAAAATTAAAAGCTTGAAAATTACAAAATTTTCAAAATTTTTACCAAATGTCAAACTTTTCACAAATAGACGTAAGTCATATCAAAGAAATTTTACCATTGTCATGAAGCAAAATAAGTCATGAAAAAAATAGTGTTAGAATAAGTGGGATCCATTGAAGTGTTCCAGAGAGATGACATCATAATTTGACAGTGATCAGAATTGAAAAAATTGGCCCGGTCAGGAAGGTGAAAACAGGTTTCGAGGTGAAGGGGTTAAATATTGGAACCACATTTACTATGCTCCAGTCCTGGGGTACCGACCTTGCTGTTATGGAATCCTGTAATATAAGCAAAGAAGATTTGTCTATTTCAGTGCTTAATTCGTGCAATACTCAGGGTTTATGAATTCTGGGTTTATTGATTTGTCTACTTTAGTGTTTTTGGAGCGACACCGTAGTTCCTGCTGAGTTAAGCAGATGGCATTTAATTGAGAATTTAATGTATCCCTGATCATGTTATCTATATATAAAAAGAGTCAAGCACTCAGGCGATAAGTTTGTGCAATGGAGAAGGCTTCAATCTATATTTAAATAATCCCACCACAATAATGCAGATACAAAGCTTGTATAATGCTTGAATATCTTATGCCATGACATAGACTTGCCAATCTCCTATCTTGCTTGTCCTTTTGCGGTTTTCTATACAGATTCCGTGAATAAACCTTTTTGGTTGAAACATTTGTAATTTTATCCGTTTATTCACCACCTGAACTATTAGGCTGGCGTCATACTAGCGTATGGCATCCAATGCAAGAGCATCGGATGCGATATGCTGATGACCGTCGGCTCCTGCTTTGCTGCGAGCGGGAGCCGAGTGTCATGCGTCTGCTCCGAGCCTCTCGCACAGAGAGGATCGGAGCACAGAAAAGAATTTCTATATATCCTCCATTTCCGGGGTCAGCGTATATCGCACAGCACTCGGATGATATCCGAGTGATGTGCGTTGTCTCACTCGCACCCATAGGCTTATATAGGTGCGAGTGAGCTGAGACTCGGCCGAGGGTTGGTGACAATGGTAGGATGCTGTGATTTCACTTGCACTTTGAAAACAGCCGATAAAAATAACGCTGATGGGAGCTACCCCATAGATGAATACTGGTCTGAGTGCTATGCAATGTTTTATCACATAGCACTCGTCTGTATTCATCGCTAGTGTGACTCTGCCTTAAACACAATCAGGCATCATACAAGCTTCATATCTGCATTATTCTGCTGGGATTCTCTGATAACGTTATCTGTTATGGGATTTTCCTGTGTAGAAGCTGTAAGGAAGAAAGCACTTAGTATATTTACATCCTCTCCTATGATTTCTCCCATATTAGCGAGGCAGCACTATCACTTTTTACTTTTTTACTGTTTGTATTCTTCATGGATATTATGTTTGAGGTTTTTGCATTTCTTTTATGGTCAAAAAGTAGAATGCTGCACTTTACATTTTTTGATCAGAATTTAGGCTTTCTTCACACATTTTGAGTGATTTTGTTATCTTCAAAAATTTTCATTATTACACTTTTCTTAACAGCATTTTTGATGCATTTTAATTCATCTCATAATCAGCTTTTTTTAATTTCAAATTCCATAAAAAAAATTTATGGGGAAATACCTAAACAAGCCACACCGCCAGCAAAATGCATTTTGAAAAATGAAAAAAAAAAACATAAACATAAAAAACGCACAAAAAGCTAAGAACATTTTTGAAAAAAAATATTTGTAGAGTGTTTTATGTTTTAATAAAGGTTCTCTGCTAATATATTTCTATAACTGCCATTAAACAATGATGCCAGCTATGTAATATAGCCGGTATCTGCCCTTTGTGAGACTGGCATTGCCCCCAAGCCCACTCCAAACACTCTGACATCCTCTATGGTGTCTATATCAATCATTCAATTATAGAGTTTTAAGGGGTTTAAATTCTTTTCAAACTCTAATTTCTCTCAGAAAAAAATGAAAAGGGGTTTCATCTTCAGGTTAATTATAAAATATTTAGCATAAATTAGCTACTATAGTTTTGTGGAGTCACAAAAGTTTATTGCTGTGTGTCATTTTAAGGTGCTTTAGTACTTTTTTAAGGTAATACAGAGACATGTTTATTTTGAATTACAACTCATTCTACGTACAGTAATTTATTATGCAAACATTTTACTTGCAAAAACATAACCCCTAAAAGGTTAATCATTATATTTTCACCTGCTATGAACTCTTAGTTTTCCAGTGTGTTATTATTATTTTTTGTCTTGTCTCAGCAATATGTGAAGTACTTTGCTAGCACCCTTTCTTAGTTACTACAGGGCATGTTAGGCTAGTAGAGGAACAGAAAATCATTTTTACAATTGAAGCAATTTTGCTGCATAACATTTTTATTTAAATATTCTAGTCCTATAAGTGCTATGTAATTTAAGACAGTAATCATCAAAAAATCAAAATGGAGCTTTTTGCGAAGTACAACATTAGTACATCTGCCTTATGAGAGCAAATGGAAGCTCTAATCTATTAAAGGGAATCTGTCAGCAGGTTTTTGCTACCTCATCTGACAACAGCATAATGTAGGAAAGCAGACCCTGATTCCAGTAATGTGGTACTTAGTTTACTGGGTGCAGAAGTTGTGACACTATCAGAGTTTTTACATGTTCAGAAAGCTAACTCCACCGACACCACATTTTTTTGTCTACATGGTATATTGTCACTAAGCTACTTATCAGAGTAGGGGGCATGGCCAGACCACTTGGCATGAGGGAGCTGGTCTGGGCAGTAATAATGTCTTGGTGATAAAGTTATTAGTTGCTTGTAAACAATGTCTAATAAGTGACACATTCCCAAAATCTGTGTTTCAGCCCCTATCTTATGCTGTCTTCAGGTTACATACCAAAAGCTTGCTGACAGATTCCCTTAAAATCTTTGCTCTGAAATGCTACATTGAAGAAAGGTTCAGACACTAATAGCTTAGCAAGAAGAGAGAAAGTGCTGTTGCCTGCATTTTCTTGTTTCACTGTTTTAGGGGTCTTTCACTATAGAAAGTGATGACATATCGCTTGGATATACTCTTAAACTTCCTTAACATTAAGATTAGAACTCTCAGCAAACATCCATTGCCACCCACCACCTAACTATTATTTGAATGAATGGCAGTATTTCAGATTTAATTATGACTGATTTTAATGTGTACTTAACTTTCTATTTACGAGCTTGTTACCTTCCTAGGGAAACCTATAAACCTTGGTGTTAGAAACTAGAGAGATGGAGTAAGCCATAAACCACAAAGAATTATGAGCAAAATAATTCAAGTTTTATTAGGACACGAGACACACATATTTAAAATGAAAAGCATGAATCCTGGTAGAATGGAAACATGTGGAGGAGGCATGGAAGTAGACGAGGAGGGGAAACAGACAAAAAGTGTATGAATATTACCAATAAGGCAGATCAAGGAAATTACTGTGGCATAGGCCCAGAAATTTAAGCAGTGAATGTAAAGTGCATGGTGTGCATCGAAGAATGAGACAGTCATTGAAAAATCCTATCTACTTACCCATGGTAGGTCTCAGTAGCTGTCTCCTTCTCCGTGGCCCCTGACGCGCATTTCGCATACCTGCCTTGTTGAAGGGGATGAAACCTTGGTGGTCTGTCAATAATATACAATTTTGTTAAATATAAATGCTGCTTTACCATCTATACTCACAAATGTATTTTCTCACACAATTTACATCTCAGGCAAACTCTGAATCTGCTATTCTCACCAAAGCATTATTAGTACTGTGTTATCTTTTTTATTTTCTTACAGTTGTAATAAAGATGATGATTTTACCCTAATATCATATATCATTATTTTTCTTTTTTTCAAAATAAGACTACATTCTTTAATGGGTAAAAAGCTCTATGTAAATCCTAATGCCGAGTTTCCAGATTAAGTAAGGAGGACTCGGTATTGAGTCCACAGTGTGTGCTCCAGTGCAAGCTGTCAGCTGCTGTCAGTCTTGTAGCAATGGTGTGGTTTCCGTGATTCTACCAGCTAGAATGCCATGGCTCTACATACTGCTGATGGTGTTGCTCCCCTTTGCTTCACACAGTCACTACAAGGCTGCCAGCACACTGATGCCCACACAGTGGATTCGATGCCCCGCACTCCTTAGTGGGAATCCACAGTTTGAATCAAGAACCAGCTCTTCTAAACTGCATGTTTTTATTAAGTATCACACTTTTACCTTCACTGATTATGAACTAGCTGGCAACGCAGCCAGCATCCTCTGAAAGCAATAGTGCAGCTTACTCTATAAATGGGCCTCTAATGAACATAGATGAATATTCCATTGTATTTTATTCATTAATTCACTGTTTGCATATTACAAACAACTTGTTTCTATAGGAAGTATTGTACTATTTGTATAATCTCATTTTATTTGTTCGTTATAAAAGTCATCATATGCAGATTATATCATTAAAAATATTTATTTGTAATAATGGGTATCTCTCCATCCTCCCCTCTGTGTTTCCTGCAATCTATAAGTGCGACGGCATTATTTTTTGTGTGTAAATTTGGAAATTTCAGCAATGCTACATAATAAACATTTCCATGTTTTAACTCCAGTGATTCCTGGTGTTTAACCCCTTAATGTCCAATGACGGACACAGTTCGTCATCAGACATCTCCCCAGCTTTGATGAGGGCTCCAGCGCTGAGCCCGCATCAAATCTGGGACATGTCAGCTGTTATGAACAGCTGACATGTGCACGCAATAGGCGCGAGCGGAATCGCCGTCTACCCGCGCCTATTAACTAGTTAAATCCCGCTGTCAAAGCTGACAGCGGGCATTTAAATAGCATTTCCGGCCGCCGGGCCGGATATGACCTCATCGTCGACCCCGTCACGTGATCGGGGGTCGGCGTCATGCTGCCTGGACAACCAGAGGTCTCTATGACCTCTATGGTTGTTCCAGGCATATGGCTTTCAGCGTCACCCAGTGGTCGGCGCTGAAAGCACAGCAGTAAATCTGCTACATATGGGCGATCTGCTCATCGCCCATATGTAGCAGAGCCGATCGGGTTACGCATGCTTCTAAGCCTCCTATGGAGGCTATGGAAGCATGCCAAAAGTTAAAAAAAAATGTTTAAAAATAAAAAAAATTAAAAAAACCTAAAAGTTCAAATCACCCCCTTTCGCCCCAATCAAAATAAAACAGTAAAAGAAAAATCCCACATACACATATTAGGTATCGCCGTGTTCAGAATTGCCCCATCTATCAATAAAAAAAAGCATTAACCCGATCGCTAAACGGCGTAGCGAGAAAAAATTCAAAATGCCAGAATTACGTTTTTTGGGTTGCCAAGACATGGTATTAAAATGCAATAACGGGCGATCAAAAGAACCTATCTGCACAAAAGTGGCATCATTAAAACCATCAGCCCGGCACAGAAAAAATAAGCCCTCACCCGAGCCCAGATCATGAAAAATGGAGACGCTACGGGTCTTGGAATATTGCGCAATTTTTTTTTTTTTTATTTTTTTTTAGCAAATTTTGGAATTTTTTTTCACCACTCAGATAAAAGAGGACATAGACATGTTTGGTGTTTATGAACTCGTAATGACCCGGAGAATCATAATGGCAGGTCAGATTTAGCATCTAGTGAACCTAGCAAAAAAGCCAAGCAAAAAACAAGTGTGGGATTGCACTTTTTTTGCAATTGTCACCGCATTTGGAATTTTTTTCCCGTTTTTCGAGTACATACATAGTAACATAGTAACATAGTTATTAAGGTTGAAGGGAGACTTTAAGTCCATCTAGTTCAACCCATATCCTATCCTAACTTGCCCTAACATGTTGATCCAGAGGAAGGCAAAAAACCCCATGTGGCAACAGTAGGCTTCACATTGGGGAAAAAAATTCCTTCCCGACTCCACATACGGCAATCAGACTAGCTCCCTGGATCAACGCAATATTAAGGAGACTAGTGTATATACCCTGTAATATTATACTTTTCAAGAAAGGCATCCAGTCCCTTCTTAAATTTTAGTAGTGAATCACTCATTACAACATCATATGGCAGAGAGTTCCATAGTCTCACTGCTCTTACAGTAAAGAATCCGCGTTTGTGAGTATGCTTAAACCTTCTTTCCTCCAGACGTAGAGGATGCCCCCTTGTCCCCGTCACAGGTCTAAGAGTAAAAAGATCATTAGAAAGGTCTTTGTATTGTCCCCGCATATATTTATACATTGTAATAAGATCACCCCTAAGCCTTCGATTCTCCAAACTAAATAACCCCAAGTGTAATAACCTGTCTTGGTATTGCAGACCCCCTAGTTCCCTAATAACCTTGGTCGCTCTTCTCTGCACCCGCTCCAGTTCAGCTATGTCTTTCTTATACACCGGAGACCAGAACTGTACACAGTATTCTAAGTGTGGTCGCACTAGTGACTTATATAGAGGTAAAATTATGTTCTCCTCATGAGCATCTATGCCTCTTGTAATGCATCCCATTATTTTATTTGCCTTTGCAGCAGCTGCTTGACTCTGGCCACTAAATGTGAGTTTGTCGTCCACCCATACACCCAGGTCTTTTTCAGTGACTGTTTTGCCCAGTGTTTTACAATTAAGCACATAATTATACAACTTGTTCGTTCTACCCAAGTGCATGACCTTACATTTATCCCCATTAAAGCTCATTTGCCATTTATCAGCCCAAGCTTCTAGTTTACATAAATCCTCCTGTAATATAAAATTGTCCTCCTCTGTATTAATTACCCTGCAGAGTTTAGTGTCATCTGCAAATATTGAAATTCTACTCTCTATGCCCCCTACAAGGTCATTAATAAATATGTTAAAAAGAAGCGGGCCCAAAACTGACCCCTGTGGTACCCCACTGCTAACCGTGACCCAGTCCGAGTGTGCTCCATTAATAACCACCCTTTGTTTCCTATCCCTGACCCAGCTCTTAACCCACCTACACATATTTTCCCCTATCCCCATTGTTCTCATTTTATGTATCAACCTTTTGTGTGGCACCTTATCAAAAGCTTTTGAAAAGTCCATGTACACCACGTCCACTGCATTCCCTTGGTCCAGTCCGAAACTTACCTCTTCATAAAAGCTTATCAGATTAGTCTGACAGGAACGGTCTCTTGTAAACCCATGTTGATATTGGGTCATAAGGTTATTCTTCTCCAGATACTCCAGTATAGTATCTCTTAGAAAACCCTCCAGGATTTTACCCACAGTTGAGGTTAAACTTACTGGCCTATAATTTCCAAGTTCAGTTTTTGTCCCCTTTTTGAATATTGGCACCACATTTGCTATACGCCAGTCCTGTGGTACAGACCCTGTTATTATGGAATCTTTAAAGATTAAAAATAGTGGTCTATCTATGACTGTGCTTAATTCCTGCAGTACTCGGGGGTGTATCCCATCCGGGCCCGGGGATTTGTCAATTTTAGTGATTTGTAGACGCCGCCGTACTTCCTGCTGGGTTAAGCAGGTGACATTTAATGGAGAATTTTTATCCCTGATCATGTTATCCGTCATGGGATTTTCTTGTGTAAATACTGTTGAAAAAAAGTTATTTAGCATATTGGCTTTTTCCTCATCCTCATCCACCATTTCACCCAGACTATTTTTAAGGGGACCAACACTATCATTTTTTAGCTTCTTACTATTTATGTAGTTAAAGAATATTTTGGGATTATTTTTACTTTCTCTGGCAATGAGTCTCTCTGTCTCAATCTTTGCTGTCTTGATTTGCTTTTTGCAGAATTTATTTAATCTTCTGTATTTAGTTAATGCCTCATCACTACCTACTTGCTTTAATTCTCTAAATGCTTTATTTTTGTCCCTTATTGCGCCCCTTACAGCTCTATTTAGCCATAGTGGTTTCCTCCTATTTCTCGCATGTTTATTCCCATACGGTATATATTGTGCACAGGTCCTATTCAGGATGCTAATAAATGTCTCCCATTTTCTTTGTGTGTTTTTATGTCTCAGGATATCGTCCCAGTTAATTGCACCAAGATCATCTCTCATCCGGTGGAAATTTGCCTTCCTGAAGTTTAGTGTCCTTGTAACCCCTCTACTACACATCTTATTAAAGGATACATGAAAACTTATTAATTTGTGATCACTATTACCCAAGTGACCCTCAACCCTTACATTTGATATGCGGTCTGGCCTGTTGGTTAATATTAGGTCTAGCAGTGCCCCCCCTCTTGTTGGGTCCTGAACCAGTTGTGAAAGGCAATTGTCTCTCATCGTTGTCAGAAACCTATTACCTTTGCTGGAACTGCAGGTTTCGGTTCCCCAATGTATTTCAGGGTAGTTGAAGTCCCCCATAATAATGACTTCTCCTTGAGTCGCTGCTTCATCTATTTGCTTTATGAGGATATTCTCTGTAGCTTCCATTATTTTTGGAGATTTATAACAAACCCCTATCAGTAATTTATTATTTTTCCCCCCTACATTTTCATTAGATTCATATATATTTTCACGAAGGATGGGTTTTAAGGATGATTTTACATATAAACACACGCCTCCCCCTCGCTTATTTGTTCGGTCATTTCTGAACAGACTATAGCCCTGTAAATTAACCGCCCAGTCTTGGCTCTCATCCAGCCATGTCTCAGATATCCCCACCATGTCATAATTATGTTCCAACAACATTTACATGACATGGTAAAACCAATGGTGTCATTTAAAAGTACAACTCGTCCCGCAAAAAAATAAGCCCTGACATGGCCATATAGACGGAAAAATAAAAAAGTTATGGCTCTGGAAAGAAGGGGAGGGAAAAATGAAAATGCAAAACCAAAAATACCCCTGGTCGTTAAGGGGTTTATTATCGTAGTAAAACTCTTTTTTGAAAATGAAGGGTCAGGGTTATAAATTAGAATAACACTGGATGTAACAGATGTTTCTTTAAATGTGCATCTTTGTGAATCTTAATGTTGTTTCAGTTTAGTAAATAATACTAAAGACTCAGATGTTTTATTTTGAAGGATTTGTAGTTTGGAATGATCTTAACATCACTTAATTACATTTGCAGAATGCCTTATCAACTACATATTTAATACATTGATGCTTATTTAACACTATGATAACAAAATTGTTATCTCAGCTTATGTGCTTCATCCACAGCCTGCTATTATTTTTGTTTCCTATGTTCCAGTGTCTTTTGTCCAACCCATATCGATAAGTGTAATACCTGCATTTGACACTGTTACTTGAACAATACATCAATATTATTAATATAATTTATTTGCTTTTTAAACACTATATTATATGTAGCACATAATTTTATCACTAACCATTACATCTCTAAATTAAAAAAATACCTAAAAATTAAATTATGGTCCATAAAGTTTGAGACAAAAATGTTAACCATATACATGCTGGTTCTCTGTGAATTATTTTCCGGTTTCTTGTAGTAAAGTAACATGACATCAAAACTCACCAGTGCTAGTCTACACTTTCTTTCCACACGTTTTTTTTAATAAGAATATATTTTAAATAAACATTTTTTTTTTTACAGAACAACATAGCTTCATATGTAATGGAGTGAATCCTAACCCATGATACCATTCAGCTAATCACTTTTCTGAAGTGATGATGTTGAATAGTTTCAAGTGAATCTGTCCCCAGGTTTTTCCTAGCTAATCTGAGAGCAGCATAATGTAAAGATAGAGACCTGGAATCCAGTGATGTATCACTTATTGACTGCTCAATGAAGTGTTAATAAAATCACTCTTTGATCAGCAGGAGATTAACAATAGAGGAAAAGTAAACCTGCTGTCAAGTAGCCCTCCATTTTCATGAGCTCTGTATAATACCTCTCCCACCACTAATTTGTAGCTTTCTGTTCATTCTGTATATGGCAGAAAGAGGCCAATCAGTGTTGTGGGCGGGGTTACAGTTAACTATAGATCTTCAGCAGATGAAACAGAGATTTTATCAAAACTAAGCAAGCAGCCCAGTAAGTGACATATCACTGTAATCATGAACTCTGCTTCTACATTATGCTGTTCTTAAATTGGGTAGAAAAAAACTGATAATAAATTCCTTTTAATGTTTGTATACAGTTTATTATTTTTTTTCCTTTTGAGTTCAGTTTAGGCTTGCTTTAGCTTCTTCAAATGAGCCATAAGTTTTTTATGTTTTTATACCATTATAATTGTTTAACCAGGCAATCTTTACTGCAATGACACCAGAGATCAGAGCAAGGTACAATTCAATAAAGTGGTCCAACACACTTGACAGAAAAACAGATAAGATATAAATTTACTGCATGTACGATTTTTATAGCAGAATCTACAACAGCCAGAATCCTGCCTCAATGTTGTCACACTTATATTGAATGTATATTTTATCCAATTATATTGCTATCAGTGTTATTTAAACCATTAGTTATATAAGAGATCAATGCCAGCAATACTATCACAGGTATTGCATTTCTACAATAAAAATCAGAAAGGTGCTTTTCTCATCTTCAACCGGAACAGCTCCAGTGACAAAACCAATCGAGGAGAGCGCTCATCAGAAAGTTTCATGAAGCTGGCTTAAAAAGACCATCCAGGCCAAAATGTTGCTGTTGTCATTACTGTATGGTGGAATAAAAGACTTTTATATGAAATATCCTGATGTGCGTTGTCTTTGATTGTTTTTGTGGATTTTACCCCGGGGTGGATCCCTTTGGTACATATTGACTATGTTGCTCTAATATGCCTGATGCGTGCTGCAGATACACCTACTTTGACTGCTTTTGTGACAGCTGCTTCCATTGCCAGCAACCACCGTATTCATTCTGAAGGTGGTGCTAGCGATAGAAGATATCTTGGATCAGAAGTTCTGGATGGCACAAGCTATGTCCAGCCACTTAGAGTGGCTGAGATCTGCAGTGCTATCCAGTTTAGTAGTATGGGTGTATGCTGTTTAGCTAGCTATCAGTTCCCTGCTCCAACCAACTGGAGAACACCAAACCCTTCTTAAGATTCAGACTTACTTTTGGAAGCTGTTAGATATAGCCTTGTGTTCCTCTGGTTCAGTCCTGTTGTTGCTCCAGTATAGTGTTTGCAACACGGACATCTGTGTCCACACAATCCCTCCCCACTCCTCATACTGTGTTCACACTAATCCCTTTCTCGCTCTTCAGACAGTATCCGCACCATTTCCTCTTTCTCTCCTCATACTGTGTCTGCACCAAAGTCCCCTGCTCCTTATCCTGTGCCCGCACTAATCCCTCCACTTTTCACATGAAAAATTTTATATGTTATTAAACAAGTAGTATTCAGCTCTGCTAGCTCTTTAAAAAGTGGACAAAGTTTAGTGCAGTGTTCGACAATTCCAGTCCTCAAGCGCCACCAACAGATCAGGTTTTAAGGATTTCTTTAGAATCGCCCAGGTGAATAGCACAGGAATAATAGCCTGTGCAGGTGAGCAGATCTCACCTGTGCAATTTTAAGGGAAATCCTGAAAACATGACCTGTTGGTGGCTCTTGAGGACTGGAGTTGGGGGACACTGGTTTAGTGGGAAGAGGGTATGAGCAAAAATGGTCATTAAATTCTGCACAATTTACACCACAAAGGTGAAAGTAAATTATGACAGAAATGGACTCCAGTATCTTACTTGAGTACATTTTTACATTGGTGTACTGAAGCTTAAAGATGCATGGAATTTGTTAAGGATCATTATTGACTATGATAACACCTAACTCTAGCACACTCTTTAGCAAGACAGGCATAATGAGTTTAAAGGTCTACAGAGACACAAATCGCTACATGAGACCATAGCTGAAGCAGTTGGTTTGCTTCCCTTACAGGTTTATCTAACTGCTTAAATTACATGATCAAATCATTTGTATATTGATACTTATTTTATCTTTTGAACAAAATTATGGGAATTTCAATGTTGTATTACACTACAAATCAAAATATTTAACTTTAGTTACTTTTTTATTATACAGTATTTATTTCAATTTCATAGTTCAAGTTGTTGAGGGCTTAGAGAATATCTGTTTACTATATGAAGATTATACTAAAATCTGTAAAGTAATTAATGAGAAAAAATTATATTATATTCAAATATTACAAAAGAGATTTGGGGAAGCTTGAGACTTAAGCAGAGAAGTGATATATAAAAAGATATCAAATAACAAAGTTTACAGTTATGTTTTTAACCTGGGTAAAACTGCCAGTTGAACAGGACCTATTACCAGGTCAAAAGTGACTAGTTTTGTCTCTCATTTTATTCTTGCAGCTCATCAGAAAATTCTGTTTTTTATTATTATTATTATTATTATTATTATTATTATTATTTATTTATTTTTTTAAATCTTCAATACAGTTCCAAATATATAAGCCTTTCAGAGGTGTATCTATGTTTTCTGGCACCCAAGGCATTAGGCGGCCCAATGGAACCCTCCTGCTGGCTGTGCCAGGAGCAAATACCCCACTTGCCCTCCCTAGAAATGCCCCTGGGGCCTTTTTTATGGTCTTTACTAGTGGATTGGTGCTCACAAGAATCTGTAGGGACATGTCTCTCAGCTGTTCTGCATTACGCTGTGAGCATTGCATACTTCTTTGGCAAAAAAGACAATAAAAAATAGCATTACATTTTGCCTATATCTCTATGGTCTCATTCATACATCTGTGTTTATATAAGCACATAAAAATGGTACCAGTGTCATCAGTGTTTTGCATCATTGTGTCCAAAGAATGAAAGAAAAACATTACAAAGTTTCTCCTATACTTTGCAATGCTAAACACAGACAGTACATGGATGGCGCATGGATGCCAATCATGTGCTGTATATGTTTTTCATGGACCCATAGACTTATAATGGCTCTTGTCATCTATGAAGGAAATCAGTAGGAGTGAAATAAAAGCAAAAAATTTACCATTTTTCACCTGGTGACAGATTCTCTTTAAAGGAGATGTCTGAGCTTCTTTTGAAAGTCTGCAGTCACCTTTTGTTGCCCTGTAATGGTTGCTAAGCACATTTGGCAAATTTGTGACCTAATGTCATTTTGTGATCGTCTGAAGTAAGGGAGAAGTGCTGAAAACTGTCCCTGGAACTGGGACCCTAACTATCCCTTTCCCAGAGGTACTCTTGATGGTAGAGAAGCCTGAGTCTCTAACCCCACCCCGATGCATGGTACAGAAATTAAGGGAAACCAGACATAAACCAAACCAGACATAAAGACAGACAGGGATAACCGAAAACCACTATCATACAAAACACTCACCAAAAATAGGGAGAAAGGTAGGAAAAGGGAGGAAAAAACAAACAAAATAGGAATAAAGACAAGGAGATAAACGCTCATGAACCTACTGCTACTACACAGCTCAACACTTTTCAGGGAGAAGATTCTTTCTCCAGCAAGCAAGAAACCTGTATGTTCCCAGCCAGCATGGAAAGAGTCCTTAACTCTTTCAGCACTGATGGAAAGGAAATCCATTCAAAATAGGATATGAATCACACTGTTTCTAAAGTGGACCTGTGTATAATGACACCAGCCTAGGGGTGCCATCAGGGGGCACGTGAACGAGTGCAGGAAGTGGAGGAACAAGGCATGCAGTGCGCAAGGACCTGAGACTAAGCAGTGAGCCCAGTACCTGGAACTGATCAGGTGACCAGGGGGGCGGAGTCACCACACATGAGGGCAGGGAAGACAGCAAAGCACACAGAGTAACGGGCACTGAAAGTAATCATAGTCAAAGAAGAGCCAAGGGTCAAAAGCCAGACGAAAGCGTGGTACCTAGGGATAAGACAGAGTAAATAGAGATGAGCCAAGGGGTCATATAACCAGGAAGGACAGGGCAGTACAATGCAGGATACAGAGGAAAAAGTCAGGGGACAAACCGGGTCATACACAGCAAAGCACACACGCACAGAGGTACCACGTTTATGGATGAGTAACCTGGGTCAGAAGCCACAAACCGAGTATACGGAAGTATCACTGACACCAAATCCAGGAACTGCCAACATTAACCCATTACTTGCCAAATTAGCAATTTTCATTTTTTTTTTTTTTTAATGACAGATTTTTAATGATTTGGGTCCTAATGAATCAGAAACATAATTTGCCAAATTTTTGCATGTACGGATTTTTCAGAAAAGGGTGTCCCAATTTTGGGGAATTGGCAGAAAGTGATAGCAAAAACTCAGAAAAGATAGAACTTATTCAACTTTATTTTTTTGCATTTTTTGCTTACAAACTATTATGCAAACAATATGTTTATGCACTTTTTTCAAAATATTATATTACAAAATTCTCCAAATAACTCAGGGGAATGGAATACAGCAAAACACTTAGCATGAAGGGGAACATCACACCGTTTTCAAATTCTGGTTGTTTTTTTCTTACATAAAGCACACCTTCTTTGTGTAGCAATTGACTCTATCAAATGATTACCAGGATCAAATCTGACATTATCACTAACTCAGCCACCTAATGGTTTACTCCGTTGAGGTTCACATCGCTTTGGGGTTGATTGTGTGCTTTTGCTTAGATAGGCCAATGCAATCCTCCGCCTTACACTTAGCAGTGGCACACTTTCTTCTGGATTTGCCTTTTGATATGCCCTCCAGGTGTTGACAACGGCAATGTCTATCATTTGAGTGAAAAGGGGCCACCACCACTTTTTGGAACGGATTCTGACACGGTACAGGGAGATTTGTTTGTCCAATAAATCAACTCCCCCATGTGGGAATTATATTCCTGAACCATCAGCGGCATTGAGATTTGGACATGTTTTTTCTGTTTTTGAGAGTACCTACAAGCTGTTGACAAAGGCTCTATTGTGCTGAAGTTCGTGCCAAACGTGACAACCTTATCCTTCCATTTCACCACAAGAATGTTATTTGCTTTATCAAACCGGTAATCACAAAATCCTCTTTCCTTTTGGTTTTCAATCTCCTTGCTTGGCATAAGAGGACACTGTTTTGTGCGATTTTCTCTCATAGTGCCAGTAGCTTGGATGTTTTTGCTTTTCAGCATCACCAGAGCATCAATACTTGTAAAGAAATTGTCAAAATATAACTTGTAACTGAATGACTGGGAATTAGGAATTACATTTGTAAGTTGTGAAATTACTCTCAAGCCTAACGGTCCTTCTTCTTTGTCAGACTTATCACAGTATGGCACAAATTTGTAGAGGTAGCCGTTGGAATTGCACAGACACCAACTTTTGTAGCCAAATTTTATTGGCTTACCTCGCATGTACATTTTTGTAGGGTGTTTGCCATAGTAGCGGACCATCATTTAATCTAAGGAAAGTTCCTGGTGGAATACACCAAATTTCTGGAATTCTTTCCCCAGTACTTCAAAGAATAAACTAACTTTGTACATCTTGTCAGACTTGTCAATTTTAGAATTGTCATTTAGGTGTATATATTTTTTAATTTCCCTAAAACGGTTCTTTGACATTGCTTTGTACACCAATGGAACTCCCACATCTTGAGCTTGTTCCCAGTACATGTCCTCTTGGGGGAGAGAATGATATCCAGACAGTAATAATATGCCTAAGAAAACTTGTAATTCTTCCTTGCTGATGGAAATGGAGGGTTTATTTTTTTGGTTTGCATATAGCATGGGTCAAAATAATATCCATAACATCATGGGAAAAAAACTCTTCAAATACTTCAACTTCATTTTTATTTTCTAAAAGGTCACAAATGTTGCTTCTTTCGGACGTATCCTGGTCCGCACTGCTTTCATATGTTGGTTGACATTTTTTCCATTTTGGAGTTGCTGCACATTGTAATATTTCTGTTGCATTTTTTTTCTTGCTCACAACTGGTTTTGAAGTTTGATTCCTTGGTCATTTTCTGCTACTGGTACTTGAAGTTCCTGCTGAGGTGGATGGTAAATTCTCAGTTGATGCCACCTCAGGAGCCTCTTCAATTTCTGTTGAAGTGTGCAATACCTCCAAAGTTCCTGCTACATCATTCAATTCATGAGCAAGAAGCTCATTTTCCTGAAAATCTTTCATCATTTGCCTCATCAGAGTCAGGGGGCACAATCACTACTTAAACATCAGAAACTTCCTCTTCTTGGTCATCTAATTCCTCAAGATAACCTAGTATTTAATCAACAGTAATTCCTTTTTATATCGATATGCCATGTTCTTACTGCTGATACAACAAAAACATAAATTAGTAAAGTAACATTTAGAAAACTATAGATAAAAATATATATTATTATTTTAAATATATATAAATATATTTCACATTTCACTATCCATTCATAAAACAAGCTAAATAAACAATTGTGATGAATAAAAACATAAAATACCAACCTTATATACTGTGATGTGATCGTAAACAATGTCTGACAAGCCAGCAAGTTACAGGGTCTGTACTCCTGAGTGTCTCCAGTACAGATGAGATATCAGGTTTCACAAAGCATATATAGTCAGAAAGGTACTGGGGAAGGGGGGTGGATTTCCAGATTTCCAGACTATCTGGTAAGAAGGAAGAAATGAAACTAAAGACCTCTGCCTGCCATATCAGTTGTAAATGTTTTAAGGTTATGTATAAAAACTAGTGAATCAAACAAAAATTTCCATGTAAAAAAAAACATCGAAAATAGATAGTGCACTCTGCCAAAGTCCCAAAAATGGGATGGCAATTTCACTTGAATATAACTCTGGCCTTGGTAAATCTATATCAATGCCATTGCATTATATACCTTCCTTCAAGTATAAACAATAGTTCTAATAACTTTGAGATCACAAAACTGTGATTTTATATAATAATTTCAGCTTATGATCCTAATCTTGAAAAAACTCAAAAATAGGTGCTTTGAAAGCTCTCTGGGTGGAAGAATATTCAATTAAAAATGACAATGATATGATTTCCTGTTTTGAAAATATTCATTTTACAAACACAACACAAAAAATTGGACCTAATTATAAAATCTTAGTTGCTAGAAGCAAAAGATTAGGCGTCCCAAAAAAAGGACATTGGTAGATAGCCGCCCCAGAACCAAAGAAAAGCAAACTAGAAATAACCCTGACCTGACCAGGATGGAAGCGGAACCACCCTGTCCAGAGTCATGACAGTACCCCGTTCTCAACGGGGGGCCACCAGACCCCCAGGTTTCCCAGGAAACCGGGCATGAAAGGAGCGCACCAGACGATCAGTATGACCTGATCTGGCAGGAACCCAGGATCAGTCCTCAGGCCCATACCCCTTCCAGTGCACAAGATACTGGAGGGAACGGTGGACCAACCATGAATCTGCGATACGCTCCACCTCGAATTCTTCCTGACAATTCACCGATATAGGTGGTGAGGGACCCAATGATACTTCTTCCACAGCTCCCAATGGTTTCAGCAGAGCCCTATGGAATACATTGGGAATCTTAAAAGACACTGGGAGGCGCAAACAAAATGCCACTGGGTTAACCACCTCCGTGATCTCATAAGGTCCAATAAACTTAGGCCTCAATTTTGCCAAAGGAACCTTAAGCTTAATATTCCTAGTAGACAGCCACACTTTATCGCCAACCCGAAGGGTAGGTCCCACCGTCCGTCTCCTGTCCGCAAAAATCTTAAACTTCCTCTGAGCCTCCCCAATATTCTTTTGGACATCCCGCCACAAATTTCCCAACTGCTGTACAGCTAAATCAGCACCCGGGCAATCAGAGTCCAGGCGACAAAACTCCCCAAATTGTGGATTAAACCCATAATTACAGAAGAAAGGGGATTTACCTGTAGAATGGTTAACATGGTTATTGAATGCAAACTCTGCTTAAAGCAAGGCATCGGACCACTCATCTTGACTGGAGGTGGAAAGACAGCGCAAAATTTGCTCCAACGACTGATAGGTCCGTTTGGTCTGACTATTGGACTCCGGATGGTTTGCAGACGAAAAGGACAACTCAATACCCAACCTTTTACAAAACGCCCTCCAAAACCTGGACACAAACTGCACACCACGGTCAGACACCACATTCAAGGGTACCCAATGCAAACAAACCACATGTTGAATGAACAACCTAGACAAGGTTTCACCAGAGGGCAGTGCCACTAAGGGTACAAAGAGTGATTGCTTCGTAAACCTGTCCACCACCACCCAGATTACAGTACTACCCTTGGAAGGAGGAAGATTGGTGATAAAATCCATGGTCAAGTGTGTCCATGGTCTATCAGTAACTGGCAAAGGTACCAATTCCCCGGTCAGCCGGTTATGAGAGCTCCTAGCGCGGGCACAAACTTCACAGGCAGAGACAAATTTTTTCACATCAGACGTGAGCGAGGCCCACTAAAAAACCCTCGCAATGGCCCCATGAGTAGCTGAAATACCAGGATGTCCACTCAGCCCTGAATCATGGAACTCCTGGAGGACTCTGAGTCAAAATTGAACAGGAGCAAACAACTTTTCCACCGCTTGGACTGGGGAGCCTGAGACTGGGCTTCCCGAATCTCCCATTCCAAACCTGCAGACACATCAGCCACCACCACCTTGGGTTGAAGAATGGAGGATGGAGGCATGGGGGGAGAAACTGGATCCAGACTCAGAAATAAGGCATCAGCCTTCACATTCTTGGATCCCGAACGAAAGGTGATCGAGAACTGGAACAGGGAAAAAAAAGTGACCATCCAGCTTGTCTAGGGGTCAACTTTTTAGCAGACTCAATATGCGCTAGGTTCTTGTGATCAGTAACTACAGTAGTGGGATGAACCGCCCCCTCCAAAAAATGCCTCCATTCTTCAAAGGCCAACTTAACAGCAAGAAGTTCCTGATTACCCACGTCATAATTTCTTTCCACCAGGAGAACTTCTTGGAGAAGAAGGTGCATGGTCTCAGATTGGTCAATGTGGCAGGCCCCTGGGACAACACTTCCCCCACCCCACTTTCGAGGCGTCAACCTCCACCACAAAGGGTTCAGATGGATCTGGTTGAACCAAAACTGAGGCAGTCAAAGCATTTTTTCAGAGTGAGAAACGCCGCTACCTCTGAGGCAGACCAGTTCTTAACATCTGCCCCCTTCTGCGTCAAGTCGGTGAGGGGCTTGACGACCTGAGACAAGCCTTTAATAAACCTCTGGTAATAATTGGCGAATCCCAAGAAGCGCTAAAGGCCCTTCAGGGCCCGGGGCTGCACCCAATCCTCAATGACCTGCACCTTTTTGGGATCCATACGAAACGCCTCACTAGAGACAATGAACCCCAAGAAAGGCAGTTCCTGGGCAAAAAACGAGCATTTCTCTAGCTTAGTGAAAAGTTGGTTCTCCCTGAGTCTTTGAAGAACCGCCCGAAGGTAACCAATATGTGCCTGCATATCAAATGAATAAACCAGAATGTCATCTAAGTATTGTATATAACCTCAAACCACCCAATAGCATCAGATAACACATGATTGATGACGTTTTGGAATACCACAGGGGCATTGGTCAAACCAAATGGCATAAATAAGTTTTCGAACAGCTCTTCTAAGGTGAAACACACAGATTTCCACTCATTCCACTCCTGCACTCGGATAAGGTTATATGCCCCCCGCAAGCCTAGCTTTGAAAACCATTTGGCCCCAGATAATTGATTACACAAATCAGGAATGAGTGGGAAGGGATATGTGTTCCTGAAAGTCAAGGCATGGGCGAAGACCACCATCTTTTTTTTACAAAAATAAAACCCTGCAGCAACAGGAGACACGGAAGGGCGTATATTGCCCGTGCGGAGACTCTCAGATATATACTCCTTCATGGCGACCAGCTCGGGACCAGAAAGGTTAAACAATCGGGCCTTAGGCAATTTAGCACCAGGAATCAGGTCAATGGCACAATCAAAAGGGTGGTGCAGTGGTAATCCCTCAGCCTGACTTTCGGAGAACACGTCTTCGAAGTCCTTCAGGTAC
The DNA here is from genome assembly GCF_039654945.1 of Dendrobates tinctorius. Taxonomy (NCBI): domain Eukaryota; kingdom Metazoa; phylum Chordata; class Amphibia; order Anura; family Dendrobatidae; genus Dendrobates; species Dendrobates tinctorius. The sequence continues at coordinate 37,566,242 of NW_027361829.1, forward strand.
TCCAGAATACCCTCCAGACCGTCGGACGACACAGACACAGAATTCAGACTTTTTTTCACAGTTGGATCCCCACTTAACAATCTCCCGGGCCTCCCAGTCAGTGACTGGATTATGACATTGTAGCCAAGGAAACACCAAAACCAAACCTGCAGGGAGGTTGTCCAGAAAGAAACAGGCTATATGCTCAAGATGAACAGACCCCACCTTAAGGATGAATTCTGTACTAACGGAACGGATTCCATCCTTGGTGAATGGGGTTGAGTCAATAGCCACCACTCTCATGGGTTTGTCCAACCTGACTGTCCCTATCTCACAATGGGCCACCAACCTCGAGTCAATCAAGCTTACTGAAGACCTGCAATCCACAAAAGCAGAAGAGGGAAAAAACAATTGTTCACACCAACTTCCACTTTAACAATAGTTTGAAGACTGAGGAAAAATGTACCTGTGGGTCTGGGTAACCTCCTCGGCAGCTACCCAGACCTAGTCATTTCCCAAGACCTTGGAATTCGGGGTGCAGGAGGGTCAGTCCTTTATTGACTTACCCAGCTTTCCACAATAGAAGCAGTTTTTTCTCTCTGTGACGTCTCCTCTCCTTTTCCTTCATGGCGACAGCCCCCACTTCCATGGGCTCAAACGACGATGAAGGCGCCGGTTTCACTGGCAAAAGAGGAGCTTCTCATTGTACGACACCTCTCTCAGCCTGCGGTCCATGCGGATAGCCTGGGTCATGGCCTCCTCCAGGGAATCAGGTGGTGGGTGCAGGGCCAAGGCATCCTTTAAATGCTCAGAGAAACCTCTTTGGAATAGCCCTCTGAATGCTGAGGCGTTTCAGGAAACCTCTGGGGCCCATCGCCGATACTCGGAACAGTACCACTCAACAGAGCGCGTTCCCTGGATAAGACCCATAATCGTGTCCTCTGCCACTCTCACTCAGTCAGGTTCATCGGAAATTAGACCCAAGGCCTCAAAAAACGATCAACAGACATTTTCTCAGGGGATGTGGGGGTTAGGGAGAAAGCTCAGGATTGCGGCCCCTCACGTAACAGGGAAATAACTATCCTCACCCTTTGACTCTCATCACCCAAGGACTGAGGATGCAGGGAAAAAAGTAATTTGCAGCTCTCCTTAAACACCCAGAATTTTCTCTTATCCTCAGAAAAGGTATCCGGAAGTTTGAGGGTTCAGGAGAGGATAGAGAAACATTAGACACAGTACCCTCCATATTGCCAGATGAAGAAGAAGCACCATGAACAGTGTTAACTGTATCTGCCAACTCCCACTGTACCTGTTGGTGAGAAGCAACCAACGCTCTTTGCTCTAATGATATGTTCTGCATCATTTTGGTCAGGTTAGATCATTGATCTGACAGAGCACGGAGCGGGTCCATAACAAACACACAAAACTCCCCCTGAAAATTGTAAGGGTCGGTGATAATGTAATGACACCCATGGTGTCACTGTGGCAGCCTAGCGGGTGCTCTGAGGGGGCACGTGAATGAGCGCAGAGAGTGGTGGAACAAGACATGCAGTGCACAAGCATCTATGACTAAGCAGTGAGCACAGGACCTGGAACTGAGCAGTCAAGTGACCAGGGGGGCAGAATCACCGTGCATGAGGACAGGGAAGGCAGCAGAGTGCGTGGAGTACCAGGCATAGAAACTAAACGTAGTCAAAGAAAAACCAAGGGTCAATAGCCAGACGAGAGTGTGGTACCTAGGGATAAGACAGAGAGTAAAGAGAGCTGAGCCAAGGAGCCATTTAATCAGGAAGGACAGGGCAGTACAACACAGGACACAGAGGCAAAAGTCAGGGGACAAACCAGGTCATACACCGCAAAGCACACTCGCACAGAGGCATCACGTTTACGGACGAGTAACTTGAGTCAGCAACCACAAACCGAGTATACGGAAGTGTCACCGACACCAAATCCAAGAACAGCCAACAATAGATAGCTACCCCAGAACCAAAGAGAGGCAAACTAGAATTAATCCTGACCTGACCAGGATGGAGACAGAAACATCCTGTCCAGAGTCATGACACTGTGATTCATTACCAGTTCTGACCTTCTAATTCCAGGTCTCCCAGGGGGATGTGATACCTAATTACTCTTTATAAGTTCCCCTTGTAAGTATATTTTATATACCGGTAGTAGTAAACCTGTTTAAATTTCACATATTCAATGTTTGCAAATTTCTTAACTTAGACAGTGTGCTGCATTTTTTAGTTTACAAATAATGCAGTCACAGCAGCTAGCACTTGATCACTCTATCTTGATTCTTTTAGGAGGTGCTAGACAGATTTAGCTTATTCTGATTAATCACTTAAAATAACAGATACACTTGACATTTACAGTGTATATGTCCAAGTATGCTGTTTGAATTTGCTATGATTCTTACTTTTATGGAATCTGAAAACTTAGGCCCTAAAATATTATTGCTGTTTCTCCAGTTTTCTGAAGTAATTTGCTTCTTTTTAGTGGCTTTAATATTTGTGCCTTCTTCTTTCTTTTCAATTCTTCTTTTTTATTCTCCCTCAACAAGTCTGTTTATCCAGATGTTTTAGCCAATTTAATCAGATGCAAATTTTACCAAATGTTGCATATTTTTTGGCTCATCTTACTCCAGTACCCTATCTTACACCTTCACCAGAGGAGCATTTCTAGAAGTGTTTTCATTTTTGTGACTTTTGGTGCTAAAGTTAAAAAAAACTATTAAAGACAAACATAAAGAGCTTTTTTTTAATTCTGCACCAAATTCATGGACTGTGTGTGTTATTATGAAGAATTTAGCATAATCAGTCAAAAAAATTGAATTTGAATTTTGTGCATAAAACATCAACAGGTATAACAACACAAAAGTGAGACTTTAATTATTATTATTTATTATTATACTACCATTTAGTCCATGGGGCTTTACATGTGAAAAGGGATATACATAATAAACAAGTACAATGATCTTGAAGAAAACAAGTAATTGACTTTTACAGGAAAATATAGGACACTGCTCGCAAGGGCTCACAGTCTACAAGGGATGGGTGAGAATAGAGTAGATGAGGGTAGAGCTGGTCGTGCAGCAGTATGGTAGAACAAGGGTTACTATAGAATGTAGGCTTATCGTAAGAGGTGGTTCTTAAGTTTCTTTTACAGGTTTCCACGGTAGGCGAGAGTCTGATTTGTCTGATATGTTGTGGAAGAGAGTTTCAGAGTAGGGGGCATGTACTGAAAAATCTAGAATGTGATTGTGGGAAGAGGAGATAAGAGGGAAGTAGAAAAGAAGATCTTGTAAAGATCAGAAGTTGCATGCAGGTAAGTACAGGGAAACTAGGTCACAGATGTGTGGAGGAAACAGGTTGTGAATGGGTTTGTATCTAAGGGTATGTTTCCATGGGTCAGAATCCCTGCATTTTGGAACAGCAGATACTCCGCTCCACCCAAAGTGCCGCCCCCTGTATGTGTGGAGATTCTGGATGTGTTCATTAAACACATGCAGAATCTCTGCATCCTATTCATAGACTGGGTTATTTATCATGCGGAGATGGAGCATTTCCGCAAGATAAATAGACATGCTGCGGTCTATAAAGACCACTTTGCTGTAACATCTGGACGCTGCAGATTGGATGCTGCGGCTGTATGCAGCGTCCAATCCGCAGCAAATCCTCAAGGAATCCTGACAGTGGAAACATACCCTAAAGGTTATGATTTTGAACTGGAATGTCTAGGCAAAGGGGAGCTAGTGAAGGAATTGATAGAGTGTAGAGGCTGGGAAATAGCGGGGGAAAGGTGGATTAGTCAGGCAGCAGGGTTTAGGCTAGATTGGCAGGGTGCAAGAGTGTGTTAGAAGGAAGGTCACAGAGCAAGGGGTTTCAGTAGTCAAGGCAGGAGATGATGAGGGCATGCACTAGTGTTTTTGCAGATTCTTGATAAGGAATTTTCAGATCAGGAGATATTATTGAATTGGAGTCTGCAGGAAGTGGAAAGGGCTTTTATATGTGGTTTGAAAGAGAGATCAGAGTAAAGCATTACACAGAGGCAGTGAGTTTGCAGGTCTCCGTTGGGGGTGTTGAGTGAGATGGGGGAAAGATGACCAATTCTGTTTTGTCCATGTTAAGTTTTAGAAAGCTAGCAGAGTAGATGGATGAGATAGCGGACATATATTGTGGGATTCTCGTTAGTAAGGAAGTGATATTGGGTCCAGAAGTGTAGATCTGTGTGCCATGAGCATAGATAAGATATTGACTCTATGAGCTGTCCCAGGCTGAAGTTATAAATGTAGAAAAGCAGAGATCCTAGAACTAAACCTTTGGGTACACCGATATATAGAGGGCGAGATGAGGAGGTGGCATGTGAGTGGTAGATGCTGAATGTATGAAGAGATCCAGGATAAGGCTAGGTGTGTGATGCCAAGAGATTAGAGAATCTGTAGTACGATGGATTTGTCCACTCTGTTGAAAGCAGAGGACAGGTCCAGGAGGAGGAGGACAGAGTAGTGTTGCTTGGATTTGGCAGTTAGGTCATGGGTCATTTTAGTCAAGCAGCCAAAGAGGGAGCAGGAGGAAAGGTGGAGGACAGATATTTGTGTTTTCCAGTAGTTTTAAGGCATGGGGAGGAGTGATATTATGCAATAGCTAAACACAAAGGATGGGTCAAGGGGGGGCTTTTTGTGGATGGGTGTGATTTAGGCATGTTTAAGCAACAGGAGAAGACACCAGTTGTTAGTGATAGGTTGAAGAGATGGGTTAGTATTGGGATGAAGACTTTGGTGTGTTTTGGGATGAGGTGGGATGAGACTGAGTAAAATGCACAAGTGGTATGTTGTGATCTAGAGAGTAGGGAAGAAAGTTGATCGTCCATAATGCTATAAAAGCTGGTTTTGGAGGAAGGAGAGCTGAGTAGTTATGAGGAGGGGCTGTGGGGACTTTAGGCCAAAGGTTTCTCCGAATTTATCAATCTTCTTCTTGAAGAATAAGGCAAAATCTTCATCTGAGATGAGAAGAGAGGGAGGATGATCTGGGGGACAGAGGAGAGAATTAAAAGTGTCAAATAACTGTTCAGAGTTGTGAGCCTGAGAGGATATGACAGATGAGACGTAGGTTTGTTTTGCTGCAGTGCATGTGAACTTAAAAATAGTAAAGGACCGTTTGAATGTAATGAAATGAGTGTTGGACTGGGATATTTTTCATCTATGCTCAGTAACCCTGAAAGACTGTCTCAGTTCTTTAGTCAGGCTCATGTGTCAGGGTTGCCCGTTTCTTGTGTAAACTTTGGTGTGTGAGGGGGGTGACTGATTTGAGAATTGCAGCTGTCATGGTGATATATAAAGCAGTGGCAGCATCTGCATTGTGTAAGGAACTTATGTCTGGAAGAGGGCATAGGGATTCAGAAAGCGAGTATAGATCATGTTGTTTGAGATTTCTGCGAGGTTGTGCAAGTTTATGGAATGGGGATTGTGCACCTGGAAAGAGGCGAGAGAAGAGAATATAATTAGGTTGTGGTCAAATAGATGAAGAGGTCAGTTTGAAATGTTAGATAGGGAACAGAGATGGATGAAGATGAGGTCCAGTGTGCAGCCATCCTTTTGAGTGGCTGCAGAAGAGCATAGAGCAAGGCCAATGGAGGAAATGAGAGAAAAAAGCTTAGAGACAGCTAAGTGGAAAGTGTCAATGGGGGTGTTGAAGTCATGCATGATGATAGTGGGGATGTCAACAGAAATGAAAAAACATAGCCAGTTAGTGAAATGGTCAAAAAAGGTGGTGGCCCGGGTGGTGGTAAATGACAGCCAGTTGGAGATTGGAGGGTTGTAGATGCACACAGAGTGCACTTCAGAAGGGAGAGTAACGGAGGGTGGCAGTGGAATTTGGGTGAAGGAGCATTTATCTGACAAGAGAAAACCAACTCCTCCACCATGCTTTTTTTGAACAGAGGCCACAAGGCCTTAATATCAACCAATACCTTACATATATTGCTATGTTTGTTGTGCACTTTTTATATTTTTTCCAGGGTGTAGTTGGGCCCAAATGGTTCTGCAAACTTGTGGCCTCTGTTCACACGGGATGCATTCTAGTTGGCACTGGGCAGCCCCCCTATATGGTGTTACTAAGAGGTTGTTAGCCAGAAGCCCTGCATTCCCTGTGTGAACACTGCCACATGCGGATTATTCTTTCTGCACTGGTGTACTACAGGGCCAATCCCTGATTGTAGGCTGGCTGTTTCATTTGGTATTTATGCACCTGTGCAGCTGCCATTTTACTTGGGTCCGCTGCACCCTGGATTAGTGCAGATGCATTTGGGCCTCCTTGGTTTGCAACTGAATTTTTTTGGAGGATTTTTCCTCTTTCTGTGGTTTTCATGCTTATTAGAGAGTGGCGGTAAATCGCAAATTTTGAATCAGGCTACTGTTCTTACTGAAGAATGGTGAATTTTAAAGTGGCTTGAGATAATTATTGTTGGAGATCTTTACTAAGGCCCTAAAAACCAACCTGTGAAATAGTTCTGCTGTTGCTCATACACATGAGTGTGACAATGAATTGCCATAGTTTTGTGATGCATTTTTCAGAGTGTCTGTTTTCCGTGAGAAACATAAATATTACATAGTTCACGTACACAAGCCTTAAACTACTGTTGTATATTAGAATGAATACAATTAGAGTTTATTCGCTGTTTCAAGTATTTTTTTTTTTTAATTTTAAAACTACATTTAACTTTTATTTGCATTGTAGAAATATGGAGATATTTTTTAAGTGTATTACCTAATAGCAGTCTCTATCTGCACTTATTAAGTGATTCTTCTACTACAAAAGAAAAATACATTCAGAGAGTGAAAGGCTGTCAAACTGACAGACTGAAATTTTGATATTGAATATGAAATGCATAAAAGCTTTAAACCATTTAACAATAGTAAAAAATAGACTTTTTTAACATGTTCATTTAATATTTTAAATCATGGTACTAAGATACACATTAAAAATTTCATTTTCTGATACAGTTTTGGACAAAATTATTGTACGAAGGATGATATTTAATAATAACAGTATATCTGAATTATGAATTATGTTGCAAATATGTTGCATACCAGATTCTGGCACACCTGCTATGTGCCTTATATTATACATGTTTTACGCCTCACTAGATATGTGCCTTATATTATACATGTTTTACACCTCACTAGATATGTGGCTTATATTATACATGTTTTACAACTCACTTCATATTTTTCTAAAGTGTCTAGAAAAAAGTGTATGCTAAATGTGTTTGTAAAATACACCAAATTTACCAAAGGCATGCTTATAAAATGGTCTAAAAGTAAGCTAACTAGAAAATTATCTTAAACCATTTAAGACTATTAAAAGTTTATATTCTGTGTAAACTATTTCGCTGGATTAGTAAAATTAGTAAATTTAACAAATTCTAATACAGAGAGTGTTGTCACTATTGGGAAGTGAAGGCTTTGCATCAGTATTTTGGCTTTAAAAGTTTTAAAAGTTTTAAAATTTTGGTACACGGTTTTGCACAAACATTTGCAAATTCTTACTATTTACACCACTCTGGCAAATATGGGAGTGGTTGGGTAGATATGAACTCTCAGCTAGATTTATGATTTGCGACTTTTTAAAAAGTCACAAAAAAATTGAAGTTTTACTCCATTAGTGTAATAAAAAGTGGAGAAGCAGGTTTTGACATAAATTGTATATTTTAAGTAGTTGAAAAATCCTGGGGTCACTTTTTTTTACTTAAATGTTTGTATTTTGAGCTAAAAAGTATTTTTGTGAATTTATGTATTGGTTTTACATGCTTTGTGTTTCTCTGCACATTCAGCTTTAATGTAGTCTGTGGTACATAAATATCTGCTGGTGGAGGAACATGTGACCAAATCAGTCCATCAAACAAGATCTGCAACAGAAAAGCAGCTTTCGCATGTAAGATGTTTTACAGTTGGAGAAGGCTGATGGGCAGGTCTCGTCTCATGCTCCTGCATCAGCTGCCATTTTATGGAAGAAAGTGCTGGTTTGTAAGGAAAGTGATGAAAACTGCACCAATAACAAAAAGTAGCATACCTCCGTAAAGGGAACCTGTTATAACTGATAATGTTATTAACCTTCAGATATAGTGTTATACTGAAGGTTAATAGCGTCATTAAGGTGTCAAGCCACTGTACTGAAATTGCAGGACTCGGGAGAAAATTAACTTTATTTCTTTCAGCTTTCAGTCATGCAGGTGTAAGGGGGACAACCAGCCCATGGGTACCTGCGTGCCAGGTCCGGAACTGAAAAGGCTGCATCCCCTGTTCCCTGGGGGAAGTTATAACGATGTGAACCTTCCCCTGTTGACCGAGGGGGGCCAGGGCATAAAAGAGAAAAGCGCACGCAGCAGCACAGTTTAGTGAGAATGGAGCGCAATGCACAGAGAGGTGAGTGGCGTGCTCCGCTTCCCCTCCCCACCACAGAGTACCGGCACTGTGGCAGGGCCCCACCATCTGAAGAGGACCTCTGCGCTAAGTGGAGCAGTATGCCCAGCAGCAATCCAGAGGGAGAGACCGCTGCAAATAGTACAGACCCAGGTGTGCACAGCAGCAGCCAGGGAGAGAAGTGCTCCATCCTGAGAGCACCAGCATTACGCAGGCCAGCGTCCATGCAGAAGCCCCGCCGTCAACAGCGGGGATCAGTGAGAAAGAGCTGTGCAGTGTGAGCCGGTTATTACCAGAGGACAAGGTGCCAACGTTCCATGTCAGTGAATACAGCACACGTGCCCCATAGGAGTGACCTGGACCGGGACAGACACTTGCACCCTGACTTTGCCAGTTTATATTTGCCGAGCCACATTGTGCTCGTACAGGACTGTGGCCCATACCCTTTTCATTCATTGCAGCAGGGACCAGTGAGTGCTCTGGTCCCAGAGCATCCGTACAGCATAGGCCAGCAACCAAGCACCGCCAACACTGACAGAGACTGTGAGGAGAGTCATTGCAGGTGCCACGTCGAGCTCAGACAGTGCCGTGCCCCATGCTCCTCCGGCCACATCAGTATATGGACTAGACTCAGTGGAAGATACCAGAGACCGACTGCTGCCGCCAGAAGATGGGGCATTATTGCCCACAGGACCTTCCTGTAAAAGACACTGCACCAGCCGTTGCCGGCGCTATTGAGTTCACAGCAGGAGTTACAGTTTGAGGAACTCCTGACACAAGTACAACCGAACTGCCATTATATAAACTGTTGTTTTTCACTTCACCATATCCTCTGCCATTTATACTGTTTAATCCACTGTTTAACCCTTTACCTCCCTGCGTGGAGTATACCCATGTTAAATAAAACTGTTAACCCTTGCTCTGCCTCCTGTCCATCACTGCATCCCACGTATCCTGATCAGAGGCGTGGTAGCGCAGCTTAAGGGTGTGTGCACACGCTGCGGATTCTGCTGCGGTTCCGCACGGTTTTTCTGCGGTTTTGAAACTGCAGAAAGAATTGACATGTCAATTCTTTCTGCGGATTTCGCTGCGGTTTGCCATCTCTTCCTTTGAGGAGATGAAAAACCACAGGGCAAAACCGCAGAGCAATCCGCAGGTAAAACCACAGGTCTTTTGACCTGCAGATTTACCTGCGGATTTTACAAAATCCGCGCGGCCAAATCCGCACCCCTATCCGCAGCATGTGTATGTAGCCTCAGTCACCGCTCAGTATAGTTTGAGCACTTTGACTGGCAGCTGGCTAGAGCCTGCATGAGTGAAGCTCAGTATCTCCCAGGACAGATAAAGTTCATTTTCATTTTCAGTACAGTGGCCAAGCACCTTCATATCGCTATTAACCTACAGATTAACTTTATATCTGCAGGTTAATAGCTTTATTGGAAATGACAGGTTCCATTTAACTGCGAATCCATCCGTGACCTAACAGGGAAATTTGTAACTCTTTTTCTGGTTGTCTTTTTCTGAGCTCCTATCTGATGATTTATAGCCACAGACTACATTAAAGTTGAATGTTTCTGTAAAAGCCAAAATTTGCAATCAAACCAATTGCAAAAATAATATTTAGCCTTAAATGCAAGTAAAATTAGAACAAGAGCAAAAAAAACCCAGGCGTAATAAAGAGTGCACTCTACTGTGTATTCAATGTGTGACAATGAGAATATTCTTGTGCACATAAGCCCCGAACTCAAAGTACATATGACCGTCGGTAATTGTAAGATGCAAACAGAAAAAGGAGAAAAATCAAGATTGTGGTCAATAGTGCAAAAGGAAATATTTATTTTTTAGAATGTGCAGTGGTTTATGCAACAGATTGCTAAACAGAAGTGTGCATATCATATTAACCCCTTCCTGACATCCGACGTACTATCCCGTCCATGGGACCCGGGCCCCTATGCCCATGGACGGGATAGTACGTCTACCGCGATCAGCGGCGCCCACGTGGTGAGCACCGCTGATCGCGGCCGGGTGTCAGCTGATTATCACAGCTGACACCCGGCACTATGTGTCAGGGGCGGTCACGGACCGCCCCCGACACGTTAACCCCTTGCACACTGCGATCAAACATGATCGCGGTGTACCGGGAGTTAAAGGGAAGCATCGGCAGGGAGGGGGCTCCCTCCGTGCTTCCCTGAGCCCCCCATGGCAGCGCAATGTGCAGCGCTGCTGCGGGGGGCTCCTTTCCTCCAGGCCCCCGAATCCAAGATGGCGACGGGGGCCTTCGGGGGCCTGGAGGAAGCTGGCTTCCTCAGTGCCTGCAAAGCGCAGGCAAGAGGAAGTCTTCTTCAATGCCTGTGACAGATTGCTGATCTGTCACAGTGATCTGTGATGTGACAGATCAGCGATCTGTCACAGGACAGTGATGTCCCACCTGGGACTATGTAATAAAGTAAAAAAAAATAAAAAAAAGTGTAAAAATAATTTTAAAAAAATCGCCAAATAAATTAGTAAAAAAAAAAAAAAATATTCCCCAATAAATTCATTTTTTGAAAATAAAAATAAACCAAAACAATAAAAGTACACATATTAGGTATTGCCGCGTCCATAACGACCAGCCCTATAAAACTGTACCATTAGTTAACCCCTTTAGCGAACCCCTTAAAAAATAAAAATAAAGAACGAAGCAAAAAATAATGATTTATTATCATACCGCCAAACAAAAAGTGCAATAACGCGCGATCAAAAAGACGCATATAAATATCCATGGCACCGCTGAAAACGTCATCTTGTCCCGCAAAAAACGAGCCACCACACAGCATCATCAGCGAAAAAATAAAAAAGTTATAGCTCGCAGAATAAAGCGATGCAAAAATAATTATTTTTTATATAAAATAGTTTTCATTGCATAAAACCGACAAAACATAAAAAAACGACCTAAATGAGGTATCGCTGTAATCGTACTGACCCGAAGAATAAAACCGCTTTATCAATTTTACCGCACGCGGAACGGTGTAAACGCACTCCCCCAAAAGAAATTCATGAAACGCTGGTTTTTGTTCATTCTGCGTCCCAAAAATCGGAATAAAAAGCGATCAAAAAATGTCACGTGCCCGAAAATGGTACCAATAAAAACGTCAACTCGTCCCACAAAAAATAAGACCTCATATGACTCGGTGGGTCAAAATACGGAAAAATTATAGCTCTCGATATGTGGTGATGCAAAAACTATTTTTACAATAAAAAGCGTCTTTTAGCGTGCGACAGCTGCCAAAAATAAAAACCGCTATAAATAGTAAATCAAACCCCCCGTTATCACCCCCTTAGTTAGGGAAAAATAATAAAATTAAAAAAAATGTATTTATTTCCATTTTTCCATTAGGGTTAGGGCTAGGGCTAGGGCTAGGGCTAGGGTTAGGGCTAGGGTTAGGGCTAGGGTTAGGGCTAGGGTTAGGGCTAGGGCTTGGGTTAGGGCTAGGGCTTGGGTTAGGGCTAGGGTTATGGCTGAGATTAGGGTTAGGGGTGTGTTGGGGTTCGGGTTGGAGTTAGAATTGGGGGTTTCCACTGTTTGGGCACATCAGGGGCTCTCCAAATGCAACATTGCATCTGATCTCAATTCCAGCCAATTCTGAGTTGAAAAAGTCATATGGTGCTCCTTCCCTTCCAAGCTCTGCCATGCGCCCAAACAGTGTTTTACACACAACATGTAGGGTATCAGCCTACTCAGGACAAATTGCAAAACAATTTTTGGGGTCCAATTTCTCCTGTTACCCTTAGGAAATTAAAAAATTGGGGGCAAAAATATAATTTTTGTGGAAAAAAATGATTTTTTTATTTTCATGTCCGAGCGTTATAAACTTCTGTGAAGCACTTGGGGGTTCAAAGTGCTCACCACACATCTAGAGAAGTTCCGTGGGGGTCTAGTGTCCAAAATGGGGTCACTTGTTGGGAGTTTCAATAGTTTAGGTACATCAGGGGCTCTCCAAACGCACATGACACCCGCAGACCATTCCATCAAAGTCTGCATTCCAAAATGGCACTGCTTCCCTTCCGAGCCCCGACGTGTGTCCATACAGTAGTTTTCTCCCACATATGGGGTGTCAGCGTACTCATGACAAATTGGACAACAACTTTTGGGGTCCAATTTCTCCTTTTACCCTTGGGAAAATGAAAAAATTGGGGACTAATTGATCATGTTTGTGGAAAAAATACGATTTTTTTATTTTCATGCCCGGGCATTATAAACTTCTGTGAAGCCCTTGGGAGTTCAAAGTGCTCACCACACATCTAGATAAGTTCCTTAGGGGTTCTCATTTCCAAAATGGGGTCATTTGTGGGTGTTTCCACTGTTTAGGTACATTAGGGGCTCTCCAAAAGCAACATGACACCCGCAGACCATTCCATTAATGTCTGCATTCCAAAACGTCACTACTTCCCTTCCGAGCCCTGACGTGTGTCCATACAGTAGTTTTCTCCCACATATGGGGTGTCAGCTTACTCAGGACAAATTGGACAACAACTTTTGGGGTTCAATTTCTCCTGTTACCCTTGGGAAAATAAAAAAAATGGTGACTAAAAGATCATGTTTGTGGAAAAAATACGAATTTTTTATTTTCACGCCTGGGCGTTATAAACTTCTGTGAAGCACTGGGGGGTTCAAAGTGCTCACCACACATCTAGATAAGTTCCTTGGGGGGTCTAGTTTACAAAATTGTGTCATTTGTGGGGGGTTTCCACTGTTTAGGTACATCAGGGGTTTTCCAATCGCGACATGGTGTCCGATCTCAATTCCAGCCAAAAACGTCAAATGGCGCTGCTTCCCTTCCGAGCTCTGCCATGCGCCCAAATAGTGCTTTACCCCCACATGTGGGGTATCAGCGTACTCAGGACAAATTGCACAATAACTTTTAGGGTGCTGTTACCCTTGGAAAAACAAGAATTGACGGTGAAAAGATCATTTTTGTGGAAAAAATATGATTTTTTAATTGTACGGCTTTATGTTATAAACTTCTGTGAAGCCCTTGGGGGTTCAAAGTTCTCAACACACATCTAGATAAGTTCCTTAGCGGGTCTAGTTTCCACAATGGTGTTATTTGTGGGGGGTTTCCACTGTTTTGGTACATCAGGGGTTTTCCAATCGCGACATGGTGTCCGATCTCAATTCCAGCCAAAAACGTCAAATGGCGCTGCTTCCCTTCCGAGCTCTGCCATGCACCCAAATAGTGGTTTACCCCCACATGTGGGGTATCAGCATACTCAGGACAAATTGCTCAATAACTTTTAGGGTCCTGTTACCCTTGGGAAAATAAAAATTGGGGTGAAAAGACCATTTTTGTGGAAAAAATATGATTTTTTAATTGTACCGCTGTACGTTATAAACTTCTGTAAAGCCCTTGTGGGTTCAAAGTTCTCACCACATATCTAGATAAGTTCCTTGGGGGGTCTAGTTTCCAAAATGGGGTCACTTGTAGGGGGTTTCCACTGTTTAGGTACATCAGGGACTCTCCAAACGTGACATGGCGTCCGATCTGAATTCCAGCCAATTTTGCATTGAAAAAGTCAAACGGTGCTCCTTCCATTCTGAGCTCTGCCATGCGCCAAAACAGTCATTTCCCCCACAAATCAGGTATCAGCGTACTCAGGACAAATTGCACAATAACTTTTGCAGTCCAATTTCTCCTGTTACCCTTGGTAAAATAAAAAAATTGAACCTGAAATATTTTTTTTGTGAAAAAAAGTTAGATGTTCATTTTTTTTAAATATTCAAAAAAATTCCTGTGACGCACCTAAAGGGTTAATAAACTTCTTGAATGTGGTTTTGAGCACCTTAAGGGGTGCAGTTTTTAGAATGGTGTCACTTTTGGGTATTTTCTATCATATAGACCCCTCAAAGTGGCTTCAAATGTGATGTGGTCCTAAAAATAAAATGGTGTTGTAAAAATGAGAAATCGCTGGTCAACTTTTAACCCTTATAACTTCCTAACAAAAAAAAATTTTGGTTCCAAAATTGTGCTGATGTAAAGTAAACATGTGGGAAATGTTAGTTATCAAGTTTTTTGTGTGCCGTATCTCTGTGATTTAAGGGCATAAAAATTCAAAGTTGGAAAATTGCGAAATTTTTTAAAATTTTTGCCAAATTTCCATTTTTTTCACAAATAAACGCAAGTTATTTGAATGAAATTTTACCACTAACATGAAGTACAATATGTCACGAGAAAATAGTGTCAGAATCACCGGGATCCATAGAAGGATTCCGGAGTTATGACCTCATAAAGGGACAGTGGTCAGAATTGTAAAAATTGGCCCGGTCATGAACGTGCAAACCACCCTTGGGGGTGAAGGGGTTAAAATATAATAAAAACAAATAAAAATAATATATATTGTTGCTGCAAACATAATGATAACACATTACCTACAAAAGGGGTGAATTAAATATAATGTACAACATTTTTGACATAAATTATAAAGGAAATATGTCATCTTTATCTTTAGCCCTTATAGAGATCATTTAATGTTCAACTTGCTTAACTTTTCACAATAGGAATTTTGACCAGGGGTGCCCATACTTTTAAATGCCACTTTATAAACTCTAAATGTTGGTGCATTATAAATGTGGAAAGTTTATATGTGCTTATTAAGATGCTGTTATTAACCCCTTAACAACCAGGGGTATTTCAGTTTTTGCATCTTCTTTTTTTGCTCCCCTTCTTCCCAGAGCCATAACTTTTTTACTTTTTGGTCGATATGGCCATGTGAGGATTTGTGTTTTGTGGGACAAGTTGTACTTTTGCACAACACCATTGGGCTTAACTTTTCATGTACTGGAAAGCAGGAAAAATAATTCCAAGTGTGGTGAAATTGCAAAAAACGGGCAATTCCACAGTTGTTTTTTTTTCTATCCATTTTCACTAAATGCTAAAACTGACCTGCAATAGGTCATTCCAAGTTCATAGAAACCATGTCTAGGTTCTTTTTTATCTCAGTGGTGAAAAAAAATTCCAAAGTTTGTTAAAAAAAAAATTGTGCCATTTTCCAATGCCTGTAGTGTCTCCATTTTTCGTGGTGTGGGGTTTGGTGAGGGCTTATTTTTTGCATGCTGAGGTGACATATTTAATGATACTATTTTGGTGCAGATATGATCTTTTGATTACCCGTTATTGCATTTTAATGCAATGTTGAAGCAACTAAAAAAAACTTAATTCTGGTGTTTTGACTTTTTTTCTTGTTATGCCGTTTATTGATTGGTTTAATTTTTTTATATTAAAAGATCTGAAATGCAGCGATACCAAATATGTGTATATTTGATTTTTGTTCTATTGTTTTATTTTGAATGGGGCAAAAGAGGAGTGTTTTGAACTTTTATATTTATTTTATTTTTTTAAAGTTTTAAAAAACTTTTTTTTTTACTTTTTGCATGCTTCATTAGTCTCCGTCGGAGAAAAGAAGCTGCATTACTTCGATCTCCTCTGCTACATAGAGGCTATGATCAGATTGCTTGTACTGTATGTAGCAGAAATGCTCACTTGCCATGAGCGCCGACCACCAGACAACTCTCATAGCAATCTGGCTATGACAACCATTGAAGTATGCTGGAGACCTCTGGTTGTCATGCCAACCCATCGGTGACCCGCGATCATGTGACGGGGTTACTGATGGGCAAGATAAAGGACACGCTTCCGGGAAGTGCGAGTTAAATGTCTCTGTCAGAAATTGACAGCGGCATTTACCTAGTTAACAGCCGCCGGTGAATCGCGATTCCAACTGCAGCTGTTGCGAGCACACATCAGCTGTATAGATCAGCTGACATGTGCCCGGAAAGGTGCGGGCTCAGCACCAGAGCCCACACCAAACAGGGGGAGTCCGATGTGGGCATATTACGCCCAACATCGGAAAGGGGTTAAAGTGCCTTTGCACTGAGTACATGTAAGCCCCATATTTAGGTACATATCTATATACTCAGTTCACAGGCACTTTATTGCTATTGGGCACTTATGAATTTCTGTATGTCTGATACTAGGGTGTACATTATATTACGTTACTCTACTATATCTTGAATACAGCTGTCTATCTGCCTTTTGTTCCTTGTGGTTTGCTCATCTTTTTGAGTTTTTGTAAAAAAATTTGTACTTTATATTTAATACACCTCTTTCCTGGGCAATGTGTTATCATTATGTATACTATTTAAAATTTGTTTTTATGATCTTGCAACATGATATGCGCCTTTCTGTTTAGCAATCTGTTGCATAAAACCACTGCACATTCTAATAAATAAATATTTCCTTTTGTACCATTGACCACAATCTTGGTTTCTCTTTTTTTCTGTTTAAATACAAGTAGGCATAGAAAAACCATAAAGATAACGAACTCCTTTAAAGATGTGCCCAAATTATCAAACATTCTGCAACAATAAGCGAATAGCACAAAGAAGCATATGCTATAACACTGCTCATTTCCTTTCCATTCATAGAACACTAAAATGTAAATGTAAAATGCCAAAATGCCACATATGCTGCATGCATGTGTTTATGGGTGTGCAGAGCTGAGGTGACCTACGAGGAACCTGGTTAAACCAGTGACATGCGTGAGGCTCCTTTTCCCTTCGTGTGATTTCTATCTATTATTTTATGCCAATGAGGGCATTTTTCAGCTTTTAGGCTATTTTAAATGGTTTTAATTGGGCTTTTGTTGTTTGTTTTTGGTGGCCTCAATAAAATGTAATTATTTAGATGTTCCAGGATTGTGAAGGATGTATATTCTTTTCTTCTTTTCCTTCAATATAAGATTTCTCTATAAGCCCTATTCTGTGCGCTCCTTTTGCATTTTGTCATTTTTCCTGCTTAGCCCCTATACACATTTTGTATGTGTGTATGTGTGTCTACATTGAAACGACTAATGTAAATAACATTTTTTTAAAGAAAACTCTAATCATAATTATCTTGTTAAGCAAAGGATACATTCATCCATTAATATATGTATTAATGAACAATGCCTGTACAAACCATCCAAACATTAAAAATAAATAAAAGGCAAAAAAGAAAAACATCTTCAGTTATATTGATATTGTGCCTTTGAACTGTAATCCCTTTAATCTTGATAGAATTAAAGATGAATGCATTAAAGTTAAGTGTGCCAGTTCCAATTAAGACTCTTAAATTACCCATTAGGTTTGATAATCCTGTTCTCATGTTCCATTAAACTGTTGTACATGGAAATAATTTTCAAAGGTTATTTAAGGCAATAGTACTTATTAATATCACTTAGCTAGCAATCTCTATAGCTATTGGAGTCCAATATTTTTTAATACGCAATTTAAGGTCAAAAGTGCATTGTTTCATGATGTTAAGCTACTGTAGGTGCCGAAAAGCTCTGTGAAGATGAAACATCGGACCAAGTGGAATATATATATATATATATATATATATATATATATTTATTTATTTATATGTATTAGTGCTTAGCATAAATGAGAAGACCCATTTCTAAGACTATGATTTTAAGCAACATCTCACTGAACACAACAAATATTTCAAAATTTTGACAAAACTGAGTGTTATAGAACATTTTTAAATTCATAGCATGAAAGTAAGATTAATAATATAACTTTCATTTTCAAATCTTCAATTTTACTTAACCCCTTCCCGACATGCGCCGTACATATACTGCTCTGCAGGAGGTGTGTTCCCACAAAGAGAAGTATATGTACGGTGCTGCAATCGCACAGGCTCACGCTGAGCGCCACCGCGATTGGGTGCGGATGTCAGCTCCATGTGAGAGCTGACACTTTGCAACAACACCCACTATCAGTGGTAGCACCGATCCCGGGCATTTAACCCCTCTGATGCTGCTGTCAAGGTAAAATACTATGCTTTATCATCATACCGCCGAACAAAAAGTGCAATTAAGCGCGATCAAAAAGATGAA
Source organism: Dendrobates tinctorius (assembly GCF_039654945.1). Lineage (NCBI taxonomy): Eukaryota > Metazoa > Chordata > Amphibia > Anura > Dendrobatidae > Dendrobates > Dendrobates tinctorius. The sequence continues at coordinate 37,584,558 of NW_027361829.1, forward strand.
TGTAAATAAAAATGGTATAGCTGAAAACGTCATCTTGTCCAGCAAAAAAGCAAGCTGCCATAAAGCTCCATCAGCGGAAAACTAAAAAAGTTATAGCACTCAGAATAAAACAATCCAAAACTAATTATTTTTTCTATAAAATAGTTTTTAATGTGTAAAAGCACTAAAATATAAAAAAGATCTAAATGTGGTATCGCTGTAATCATACTGAGCGAAAGAATTAAGCTGTCTTATCAATTTTACCAAAGTCAGAAAGGTATTAAAAAAAATAACAAAAAAAATTCCTGAATTGCTGGTATTTGTTCATTCTACCTCCAAAAAATCAGAATAGAAAGTGATCAAAAAATGTCATGTGCCCGAAAATGGTACCAATAAAAAACGTCAAACCGTCCCACAAAAAATAAACTGTCACATGACTCTGTCGGCCTGAGCTGTACATAACTGGTCCCTACAACGTACTAGTCACTACAATGGCAGTTTGTAATTTTCACTCAGGAACATCCACTACTGCTTGTTTCTGGAAAACACCCATGGAATCAAAATCATCTCTACACCTGTAGATGAATTTCTAAAGGAGTAAAATTTCCAAAATGGGGTCACTTGAGAGGGGATTCTGCTTTTCTAGCACATAGGGGCTCTGTATATGAAGTCTTTGCAAACTATTCTAGAAAAATGTATGCTTCAGGAGGTAAATAGTGCGCTGTTCCCACCGAGTCTCCCCGAGTGGCAAAGCAGTACTGTACATCCATATATAAAGTATTTCTACAGTCAGAAGAAATTGTGGGACACATTTTGGTGCTATTTTTATACATTTACCAGTATGAAAATGTAAAATTTGGGACTAGCACACAATCTTGGTGGTAAAAATGTAAATTATTTTTTCTTCACTGCCAAATGGTATAAAATTCTGTGACACACTTTTGGTGTCAATATGATCAATGCATCCCTAGATGAATTCATTAAGAGGTGTAGTTTGTAAAATGGAGTCATTTATGGGGGTTCTGCTGTTATAGCACTTCAGGGGCTTTTCCAATGTGACATGGTACCCTCAAACCAATGCAGAAAAATCTGCACTGTAAAATGGCGCGCCTTCCTTTCTGAGCTTTACACTGTACCTCAAAAGTAGTTTTTGACCACATATGGGATCGGTGGACTCGGGAAAAATTGCACAACAAATTTTGGGATCCATTTTCTTCTGTTACCCTTGTGAAAATACAAAATTTTGAGCTAAGAAAACATTTTTGTGGGAAAAATGTGATTTTATTGATTTTCACAGCTCAAAGTTATAATCTTCTGTGAAGCATCTTTCAAGGTGCTCACCACACATCTATATAAGTTCAGAAAAAGTAACAAGAAAAGCAGCACTCACCCGATCCTTCTTTCAAGATGTAGTTTTAATCCATAAAGTTGGTTACATAGATTTTTGTGGAAGTGCAGGTGTCATGGGAGTTATTTCATGAACAGTGAGACCTGCCGGACTATGGCCATTTCAAGCCTTGCTGGCGCTTCTACGACATCCTTAAAAATGTGTCGGCATTTTGGTCCTATTACGCACCCATCGCTGAGGACTGGTGATGTCACCCTAACCACACCCCTCGCTAACCTCGCCACTGCACGGCGACACTTCCGGCCAGAACTAACCGCCGGCCTGCATCTCCGTTACTACGAGGAAATCTATAGCTACAGGAGGAGCTTTCCACTCATCACAAGGAGTCTGACCCAACATGGGACCCTTAGGATGTGCATCATGCTCACAGGGAACTGAGTAAGTAGCAAACTCCCACTTACACCTCTACCAGTTACCGGGTGGCCATTTCTGCACCTTATATATCCAGTGTTCCAGGTCTGCAGCACTGTAGTTTCTCTCTTCTCAGTTTCAGCACATGTGTTAAACAGACAGATTACGCACAGAGTCTTTCCAACTACCAGCTGTTTCCTCTCACCATCTTCCTGTGAGAGCCAGTGTGTCCTCCTTATTTTCATTTAGTTTTATCTGTGTCTCACACACTTAGGCAGCTCCACTATGGCCATCAATGCATTATGTAAAGATAGGGATTATCGACTCAGTTTTAAAGAACATTTTACACTAAATAGTGCCTCCCCCTCTGAGAGTGATAAAGCAAAGGATTTGCTAAATCTTTGGAGAAACTCCTATTCACCGAGATGAGGGATACATGGGAGGTTGCTTCATTAGAAAAGTACGCATAAGCAAGAATTGTCCCAAAGGGATAAGTTGTATACAAATCCCTTGCAGGTGATTTTGGGGATCCAGTTATCCAAAAGGAATGGCATAATATGTTTTCCAACTTTTCAAACAAAAGACTTCAATTTATCATAGACATAGATTTATCTAAGTTGACAAAACTATCCATCAGATTACTCATCTGTTTGAACAATTAACCCCTTAACTTCCAGAGCTTTTTTCAATTTTTTGTTTTCAATTTTTGTTCCCCTTCTTCCCAGAGCCATAACTTTTTTATTTTTCTGTCAATATGGTCATATGAGGGCTTATTTTTTGCGGGACGAGTTGTACTTTTGAAAGACACCATTGGTTTTACCATGTCATGTACTCGTGTAGTGCGAATATAAAAATGGCTATTTTGAGTGGCTATTTTGAGTCCTTATTGAAATACTAGCTGAAGAGCCCGGCTCTGCCCGGGCATAGTAACTAACTGTGGTTAGTTGTAGCAAATTATAATTATCCTCCATCCCATAGTCCCGTGCCCATATACCCATCACATATCCTCCATCCCATAGTCCCATGCCCATACACCCATCATACATATTCGCCATTCCATAGTCGAGTGCCCATATACCCATCATACATATCTGCCATCCCATAGGACCGTGCCCATATACCCATCATACTTATCCTCCATCCCATAGTCCAGTGCCCATATACCCATCACGCATCCTCCATCCCATAGTCCCATGCCCATTTACCCATCATACATATTCTCCATCCCATAGTCCCATGCCCATATACCCATCATACATATCCTCCATCCCATAGTCCAGTGCCCATATACCCATCACACATCCTTCATCTCATAGTCCCGTGCCCATATACCCATCATACATATCCACCATCTCATAGTCCAATGCCCATATACCTATCACACATCCTCCATCCCATAGTCAACCATTATGACATCATAATGAGCGGCGGCGGGGCTTGCGACCTATGATGACATCAGCGTCGCCATGGCAACTGTTGTAACATCATAATGAGGGGCAGGGCTTGATACGCTCACACTGCTTCCCCAGTATGCAAATAGGGGCATTATGACATCACAATGAGGGGCGGGGCTTGACACACACACACTTTTTCCCACAGTATGTAGATGGGGCAAAATTGTTTGGTGAATTGGAACGCGTGGGGTTAAAATTTCACCTTACAACATAGCTTAGGATGCTCTCGGGGTCCAGACGTGTGACTGTGCCAAATTTTGTGGCTGTAGCTGCGACGGTGCAGATGCCTATCCCGGACATACACACACACACATACACACACACATACACACATACATACACACATACATACACACTTTGAGCTTTATATAGTAGATATAGAATGCATTTTGTATATTATATAGCTGCATTTCTGGTCAGACATTAACAGTTGTCTGTCACTGTAAAACATTAAGGTTTACGTAACCTCTGTCTGTGGTTGGTTTATCAAACCATTAGATAGCTGCATTTCTGATGTGACAGACAGTGCTCACAAGTAACACAATCTTGAGAACTGTTGTTTCAAAAATAGTTCTAAGTTTCTATGTTTGTTATTGTAAAACATTAAGGTTTGTCTGTGTTAGTTTTATCTTAGTCTCATCCAACCTTGAAAGCCGGCCACTTGAAAGGTAAGATGAAGCTAAAGTTAAACATAAGTGTAAATTACTATTTAAGACCAGAGAAACATGACTTAGAAGCAAAACTTGGATACCTGTACACATGCACAGTGTTGATACCTGCATAATTGGGGACGCCCATGCAGTATTGTGAATCTTCCAGGGGTTCTCTGTCTTGGCGTTGCTTCTCTGATATTCCAGACGGATGATGTTTAAAAGCCTCTTGGTGATTGATGATGTGAGTATACTGTATATAGTTAATCTTTATATATACTTAATCATTATATGTATTCAATCTTTAAATGTACTTAACCTTTATATGCTAAAATATACAAAAGTGTACGCAATCATACTATCCAATCATACTATTCCTTTAATTTTGTACATTGAAATAAAATTGCATTATATCGCAAGTAGTAGCCTTCTTTAAAGCCGTATCCGAACCTTAGTGTTAAAAACTTGGCAATATAACTCGAAATCGGGAAAAAAATTCCAAGTGCGGTGAAATTGCAAAAAAAGTGCAATCCCACACTTGTTTTTTGCTTGGCTTTTTTGCTAGGTTCAGTAAATGCTAAAACTGACCTGCCATTATGATTCTCCAGGTCATTATGAGTTCATAGACACCAAACATGTCTATGTTCTCTTTTATAAGTGGTGAAAAAAAATTCCAAAGTTTGCTAAAAAAAAAAAAAACTGCGCCATTTTCTGAGACCCATAGCGTCTCTATTTTTCGTGACCTTGGGTTGGGTGAGGGCTTATTTTTTGCGGGCCGAAGTGACATTTTTAATGATACCACTTTTGTGCAAATACGTTCTTTTGATCACACGTTATTGCATTTTAATGCAATGTCGCGGCGAACAAAAAAACGTAATTCAGCTTTGACAGCGGGATTTAACAAGTTAATATCCACGGGCGGATGGCGATTCTGCTCGCACCTATTGTGGGCACATGTCAGCTGTTCATAACAGCTGACATGTTGTGGCTTTGAGGTGGGCTCACCGCTGGAGCCGAACTCAAAGTAGGGGATCCTTACCAATGATGTTCCATTCTGTCAACAGTAAGGAAGGGGTTAAACACCTATAACCATGTAGGAGACATTCAAGACCTTGCATTGTATCATGAACAGATTAAGAGAGGAAGAGAAACATATCATCAATACAAAAAATTAGGAAATTTGCTAGAGATAATGTACCACAACTGATGTACTTGAACTCCCACTGGCCACCTTGTTGAATACACCTAACACCAGGCCAGAGCACAAACCTAACAAGTTTGTGGTTCTGGATGAACTTAACTCCTCCACACAATTCATTAGACACCTCAACAGTATTTTCTACATATACTAACACAAACTCTACCCAGTACACTCCTGTATCTATCCATACCAGAAACAACCCCATGCTAAAGGAAACCCCCAGCTATGCTAAGACTAATGCCCTAGATATCTCAGTATATCCCAGTACATCACAGATTACGGACCTTACTCCACCCTTTGAGTCCTGCATCCTTGAAGAGACAGTTATTCTAACTGCTAATAGATATTTCCAACTTTCATTATTAGTGAAAGAAATAGAAACAACCACTGTATGGGAGGAATCCACTCCCAGTGTGCTACAAATATAAGTAGGAATTCTGCCCACACAACAACCACTACTAGACAAACTCAGAAGGACCATAATGGTAACATAATTGGGCTGGGTCACACAACGAACCAACCCCACTACATCAATACACTTATAGTCCAGGCAAAATACGGTTTGATCCGGAAAAAATTCCAAGAAAGTGTTTTATGATTTTTTTTTAATACTATTATATGTGGGGAGCAACATATTAAAAGTTTTCCAAAAATTGATCACCACAAAGGTCCTAACTATGACGTCATAAGACGATGACAGCCATCGCACTAAAAATAACAAATATTTCCCTATTTCAAAGCTGTAGCTTTAGGTTACAGAAGAGTTTGCATTTTGTATACTATATATTTTCATAAAACAATTTTTATACAAAGTTTTATACTAACTACATGGACAGGTGAGGTCATGACGTCATCAACGACGTCATGACATATATGTACATTTCTAGAAATTATAGAATTAATACACAGTGCATTTTAAGACCTACTTCATCACTGAATAAGTGTGTCAGGTCAATAGTCACTATTTTCATCATCAGACACTGCTTCCTCACTCATATTGTCACAATGCCCTTCTTGACATGGTCCGCATACCCGTGAACAGGTAAGTCCGTGTCTTTTGCAAGTGCACCGAAGTGTACTACAACCACGAGAACAATTGCAGTGAATTATTTTCAGAAGTGTTTCTGGCACGGGTGAAGTATCCATCATCACTGGAACTAGACTGTTGTTCTGCAATTCCCATCCCCATTCAGTAGTGTCCATGGCTTCACCATTGTCCATCCAAAGCATCACTTGGAGGTAACTCCGAATGGCATGATATTTCGTTGCAGAGGAGGTCTGTGGCAGTCGTTCAGGTGTAACAAAAATTTTGGCTGAACCAACTTTTTTGCAGAGTAGAATATCTCATTGCAGACAGATTGTCTCCAGGTTTGCCCCTGAACAATGCCACCATCACTTTACACCCAGCGTCTTCAATCTCAGCTCTGTTTTTGTTAGGTGTGGAAAAGATTTTAGCACAGCTATTTAAGACCGAGTCTCCTTCAAAACCTTGTGTAGACCGAGTTTTTTTCCGATTCCAAAAACCGCGGAAGTGGTATCGCAACCCATGAATGCATGAAGGAACAGAAGACTGCTGCAGACATTGTTTCCCAGGAACTTCTTCATAACCTTAATGTCATATACTGTTGCAGGACTCCCTTTATCCGAGTAGAAATAAAGCTTGTTGCCATTGCTGGTTGACGCGTGATGAAGTAACAACACCAAAAGATCTGTATCTTCGACAGTGAGACTAGTACTTTTGTTGGATGACTGACACTGCTGCCTCAACAATTTCCACATCTGCATCCCCCTCTGATTGTATTACGTGGCAACCTCTGTCATTCATGCGCTGTGAAACGAGATTGATAAGAGACTGTTTGTACTCCACATTCGAAAGGAAGTCCTCCTTTTTCCCGACAAATTTCGTTCCTTCAGCAATGTTCACTTTGTTACTTGTTGGTTTTTTGCGCCGTCGCTGATGGGTAATGTCCTTAGTGTTTGGTCCTCCAATGTAATCATGAAATACTATCGTAGCCTTACCATGGTGCTTTAGTGTGAAAGATGCATAGTCTTCAGCGATTGAACAATATGTCTTTCCTTCTGACCACTTCAGTCGATGGAGAAGAGAACCTCCGTCAAGAACATAATGTTCCACTTCTGGTACATCCTTGAGTACTGCGTCACCTGAACTCTGTTCTTTTATACCAGCCATCAGTTGTGCTTTGTTTGGTTTGCGTAAGAGATGTTTTGCCTCAAAGAGGGATGGTGGGTATGGTGAAAGTTCATAGGCCATCACTTCATCAAGGGAAAGATCAGCAGTTTGAGACACCACAAGAAACCTTTGGAACAAAAGAGCGGGGTCTATTGTTTTGTCCTTAGCAACGTCAATAGCCTCACTGGATGCCTGGGTCTTGGCTTTCATTGATCGCTTGTACTTAACTGAAAACAGTGATTCACTCTCCATTGTTGACACTATTTCTCTGCCAATGGTGAACAGGTTATGGACATTCACATCCTTATTTGCATTGACACCGGTGATAATGTTGAGAAGAGACACTTCATCAGAGAAAGGTGAAAAGGTCTCGAGTTTATCTGCAATTTTCTCCAGGTCTTCACGATCTCTTCTCGTCCTTGACGTTCTTGCCTACTTGTGTTGTTCACTGGTGACAGAGCTCTGGCGAGTGAAACCCTGCATTGCATCACTGTAGGAAGAGGACACTGGCACAGACAGACTCCACAAGGCCCTATGATGTTTGTACATTCCACTTCCTCTGGTGAGTCCTCCTGCAGTTTTTAGGGAGCGCATCAGAGCTTGCCTGCCCAGTACTGATCAGTCCACCTTACAACATGCAAGCCATTCATAAATCTATGGAAGACTGATGGCATATCATCTTCCAGAGTGGTCATAGACTGGAGGTAAAGGTAGGCGGCCTTCACATAGTTCCCATGCCCAGCAGCTGCAAGAAAGGGCAAACATTCAGCTACAGCATGAAGGTGCATCAGCCAGGATCCTGTACGATTGGCCTCGATAAGCTCACTTGCAATTCCAACCATCTGTTGGTAATTCAGCCATAGTTTACTGGTGCGAGAGTGAGCAGATAATCCGTTTCTTTTGGTGGACAAGAGGTGGACAATTTCACTAAGGCAGGTAGAAGTGATTACCGAATTCAAGTCACTCTCCCCTGTCAGTGTCCAAGCATACAACTGCTCAAGTTCTTGCAACAGGTCTGCAAAACCGGGATGGTCGCAAAGTACTTTGTCTGCAACTTGCTGAGTAAGACACTGATCAAGGAGGAGATGGCCACGAACTGCCTTTCCAGTCATGATGTGTTGCACAGCATTGTCACCGTAAATTGTTCCCAAGATCTCTTTGATTCCACTCCCATCCATCAATGTTCCTATGGCACCCATACGATTCATCAATTTGTGGAAGTTCCCGAGCATCAGTTGAACATCTCGAACCTGGCTGTCTTCAGGCACATCGTGTTTGATTTCTGACGCTTTCCAGTAGAGTGGCTGATCGAATGTAACAACTGCAGTGGATCGGTGTTTATCAGCAAGGTTGCACAGATACTCAAGAGTAGAGAAGATGCATGACTTGTCTCCGGAATACATGTCAATGATGGGCAGGAAGATTACCGAAGATGACCCCGGATGATCACAGTCTTTATGTAGCATCTGCATCATTCCATTCCAGCTCGGTGCAGGCTGTTTGAAGCGTAAAGACATCTCCCACAATACATCAACACGATGGTCAATGGCGTTGAGAAATGGAAAGGGTTTGAATTTTATGTTTCGGCGAGTGTGTTTTGCGAAACGGTATTCCCTTACATCAACTCTGCTTTGTTCAACTAACTCCAAGTCTGGAGTCTTACATCTGAGAACAGTGCGACTGACCTTCCTTCCTGGAGTCAAAGTAGCTACCATCCCCATGCCGTGGAAAGTCCCCTTCCCATCTAACGTTATGATATTATGATCGACGTTGTCCGCAGTGAACAGCAGTGCCATATCCAGTCTGTCTATGGTACCACTGAGTACATCCTGGCCAACAGAAGCTGCAGCGTTTTCCTCGAATCGCTGAACTTCCAAATATGAAGAGCAATATCCCATGGCTGAGAGACTGTCTACAAGAAATTGAGACCTGAAATGATGATGGAGCTGGACTGCTAACCCAAGCTGCAATGGAGCAACTACAGCCCTGGGACGTACAGCCTGAACAACTGATTGTCCAATGCTTGCGACCTTCCTGTGAATGTCCTTTCCAACGAAGAGGGTTTCAAGCAAGCAAAGCAAACTCAGGGGTAGATAATCTAAGGCAGACTGACATTCAAGCGAAGAAGTCTTCGGATATTCATCGGTTGAAGATGGGATCTTAGACTTGATATCGCTCTTGATTAGTTTGGCCGCAGTCTCTATGATGGCTCTCTTCTAGGCTTCTTCATCCATTTCCTGACTACGGAAATAGTCCCTCAGGATTATTCTAGTCTTTTCATGGAACGTTACAATGTTAGGCAACCCTTCACACTCTGCTATGAATAGCGAATCGCCATACCTCTCCTCCAGCCTATACCTCAGCCATTTATTTCCTAAGGCAGCACTGTCTCCTTCAACAATATACTCCGTCATTTTCTTTGCAAGATCTGTGACAGTCAGTTGCTCTTCATCGTTGTCCTCGAGAAATGCACACATTCTCAAGAACGCTTGCTCTTGGTCCATGTTCATCGGCCTCCCTACCTTCCGCGGTTTCTTTGTAGTAGATCCACCACCATGACGCATAGGAATTCTTCAATTTGTCCGAAAGTTAATGTCACATGAACGATGATACAGACAGTCTGCAGCATGTAAGTCCTTCCCAAAGTACGCAATTCTCTCTTGAATTGTGATTGCCCAGTCATCATTACGCTGTTTGCAATGTGACAAGATGGACCTTACAAATCCATCGGTTTTAACAAAGCTATAGTCATCGAAATCACTACTAGATCTTGTCTTCACCACTTCATGTCCACAGAACAAACACTGCATCGTGCTATCATAGGATCCAGTAGACACCCATGTACCTCTCTTGGCAGGTGAACGATGACCTTTCTTATGTAGCTTTCTTATGCAAGTCTATTTGCTTCTTGTTTATGTAGTTCATACGACATCTCTTGTGCACCACTGCTCCAGCAGCTACCACAGTGCTAACGCCCCTCTCTATACTGGCTTTATTGATCCCTTCAGCTCCTTTCGCACCAATCACCACTCTTTCTCCGTCATCTTCTACTTCATGGCTGCATAAGTGGCAAGTTTCTTGACTTTCCATCATTCTCAGCTCTGTAAAAGAAGATAAATAAATCGTTAAATAATAAATATAATAATAGTAGTAATTGTAAAAGAAGTATGATAGACACTGAAAGGCGAGTCGCATTTAACATTTTACAGCTTTGGCGGCCATATTCTTTGACGTCACATTTGGACCCTTTGTGGTAACCCTATCTTGGTAAACTTTTAGTATGTTTTTCCCTACATGTAATACTACCAAAAAAAACAATAAAACGCTTTCTTGGAATTTGTTCAGGGTAAAGGATTTTTTTTTCGTATTTTGACTGGACTATTAGGAATTTTAATCTTTGAAAGATTAATACTAACAAAAATAGAGAGACTGGCAGGACCAAAAGAGGTAGAGGGTCAAACCTCTACTCACAGATTAATCTGGAATTTTTTTGAACAAAGATTACAAAAGCAAAAGGCAAACGAGGGAGGAAACTCGCCAAAAAGAAAATAGAATAATTCACAACCTCATAAAAAATCTTTAATTTAAGCTCACATCTACTCTCTAAAAGTGAGGAGATGCTTCTCCATAAAGGATTGAAGTTTCCCCCTACATCTGAGGCTAAGTCAATAACCTCTACATAAGTGTGAACAAATTCCTACAAAATTTAGCTACAAAAAACACTTTTTAAAAAAAGAACAGGCATGGTCTAAGGTGAATGAACAAGGCACACAAAAATATATACATACTACCCTAGCTACCGTATTTTTCACACCATAAGATGCACCTAGGTTTTAGAGGGGGAAATTAGGGAAAAAAAATTGAAGCAAAAGATGTGGTCAATTCTGTGCTTAATATTATCTATCCTGGTATATATGGTCCCTTCATCCCTATCCTGATACACATGGCCCTCTTATCTCTATTCTGGTATGCATGGCCCCCTCAAACCTATCCTGGTATGCATGGCTCCCTCATCCCTATCCTGGTGTGCATGGCACCCTCATCCCTATCCTGGCAGGAATGATCACCCTCATTCCTATTTTAGTATGCATGGCCCCATCCCTATCCTGGTATGCAGGGCCCCCATCTCATCCTAGTATGCATGGCCCCATCCCTATCCCTCGAGTGAGTGGCACAAAAGGGGCTACCAGAGTCAGTGTGTCTGACCCTGGTAGCCCCTTTTGTGCCACTCACTTGAGGTAATTACGCATATGTTGGCACTATAACTAATGATGCACTGCATATATGATATTGGTCTGTCTAGAGCATAGTATTGAGTGTTCATTGCATCTCTGTGTGCTGGCCACAGCTTTGATAGATGGGATCATGGGGATCTGTATATTATATATTGTGGTTGGTGCATTTATGTATTTATATAAGATTTTCACTTTGGTCATCTGACTATATTCTTTCAGTCGTGGTCCTCTCAATTAACAAATGATAAGAATTTTTGTATGTAATTATTAGGCTCCCCGGGTCAGAGTGCCTTTTCCCACAGTTATGCGGTTGTGCCTGATCCTGTGCCATTTGTTCACTGTCTTTGTCTTTTGACTATCTAAAGTTATTTCAATATAGATTTATATTCTGCATTGAAGCATTACAATGAAACACTTCAAAGTGCCCTGGATGAATTTGCACCCCCTATAAATAGAACACCACAACGCAGACGGCGACAACCCTGGCACACGGTGCAAACACGTTTCCTGCAGCGGTGCTCCAGGTGCGCCGAACGTCTGTGGAGAAAATCCAATCTACCCGAAGATTTCATCCATTTTAAGTTTATGCTTAGAACATACAACACTGCCCTTCACCTCTCCAAACAAACCTATTTCAACACCCTCATCACCTCACTGTCCAATAACCCGAAACGTCTCTTTGACACTTTTCATTCTCTACTCAATCCAAGAGTACAGGCCCCAACCACGGAGCTCCGAGCTGACGATCTGGCCAATTACTTCAAAGAAAAAATTGACCAGATCCGACAGGAAATTATCTCCCAATCACCTCATACCATGCACTGTCCTCCCTCCCCCACTGCATCGAACTCACTCTCTGATTTTGAACCAGTCACAGAAGAAGAAGTAAGCAGGCTCCTTGCATCTTCTCGCCCAACTACTTGCACCAGTGACCCATTTCCGTCACAGCTCCTTCAGTCCCTTTCCCCTGCTGTCACCCCTCACCTAACTAAAATATTTAACCTCTCTCTCTCTTCTGGTATTTTTCCCTTCTCATTTAAGCATGCCATCATACATCCACTACTTAAAAAACCATCCCTTAACCAAAACTGTGCCGCTAACTATAGACCTGTCTCTAATCTTCCCTTCATCTCTAAACTCCTGGAACGCCTGGTCCACGCCCGTCTTATCCGCTATCTCTCAGAAAACTCTCTTCTCGACCCTCTCCAATCCGGTTTCCGCTCTTTACACTCCACTGAAACTGCCCTCACTAAAGTCTCTAATGATCTGCTAACAGCTAAATCAAATGGTCACTACTCCATGCTAATTCTCTTGGATCTCTCTGCAGCATTCGACACTGTGGATCATCAGCTCCTCCTCACTATGCTCCGTTCCATTGGCCTCAAGGATACCGTTCTCTCCTGGTTCTCCTCCTATCTCTCCGACCGCTCCTTTACTGTATCTTTTGCCAGTTCCTCCTCCTCTCATCTTCCCCTTACTGTTGGGGTCCCCCAAGGATCGGTTCTAGGTCCCCTCCTCTTCTCCTTGTACACTGCCCCTATTGGTCAAACAATCAGTAGATTTGATTTCCAGTACCATCTCTATGCTGATGACACCCAATTATACGCTTCTTCTCCTGACATCACGCCAGCCTTTCTAGAAAACACCGGCGATTGTCTAAACGCTGTGTCTAATATCATGTCCTCACTATATCTGAAACTGAACCTGTCAAAGACTGAACTCCTGGTGTTTCCTCCCTCTACTAATGTACCTATACCCGACATTGCCATTTCTGTGTGTGGTTCCACTATTACTCCCCAGCAACAGGCCCGCTGTCTTGGGGTCATACTTGATTCCGAGCTTTCCTTTGCCCCCCACATTCGATCACTGGCTCGCTCTTGTCATCTGCACCTCAAAAACATTTCTAGAATTCGACCTTTTCTTACCTTTGACTCTGCAAAAACTCTTACTGTTTCTCTTATTCATTCTCGTCTCGACTATTGTAACGCTCTTCTAATCGGTCTCTCTCTTACCAAACTCTCCCCCCTCCAATCTGTCTTGAATGCTGCAGCCAGGATCATATTCCTCACCAATCGTTACACCAATGCCTCTACCTTGTGCCAGTCATTACACTGGCTACCCATCCACTCCAGAATTCAGTATAAACTTATTACCCTCACTCACAAAGCCCTCCATGGCTCAGCACCACCCTACATCTCCTCCCTTGTTTCAGTATACCACCCTACCCGCGCCCTCCGTTCTGCTGATGACCTGAGATTAGCATCCTCAATAGTCAGAACCTCCCACTCCCGTCTCCAAGACTTTACACGTGCCGCGCCAATTCTTTGGAATGCACTTCCCAGGTCAATACGATTAGTCCCCAATCCCCACAATTTTAAGCGTGTCCTGAAAACGCATTTATTCAGACTGGCCTACCACCCCAACACATTAACCTAATCTATCCCTGTGTGGCAGAGCCAAAAGTTTTACCATAACCAGGTTCCCCGCATCATGTTCCCACATGCTTTATGCCTCCATTAGCCCTCTGTGTCTGTACTGTTACACACTTAACATTATGACTGGTCCATACAATCAGGGTAACTGTTACCACCCACCTTTCGTGTCTCCCTCTTTCCTCATAGACTGTAAGCTTGCGAGCAGGGCCCTCTTTCCTCTTGGTATTTGTTATAATCTACTGTATGTGATTATTGTTATGCTGTAATGTCTATTGTCTGTACAAATCCCCTCTGAAATGTAAAGTGCTGCGGAATATGTCGGCGCTATAAAAATAAAATTTATTATTATTATTATTATATTCTTTTTAAATAATGGACCTGTGGTCGCTTCTTTTGGTGTTCACACCATCCCTCTCTCATGTTAATCTGCAAAAATCAAGCAAAACCAACAGTCCTTCTAAGGACTTTATACAGCGGGGTGTTATGATTGGGTCACCGAGGAGGAAAGCAAGACCAAGCTAAGCCACAGAAAACCAGAGAGGTTGGTAACTAAGCGGATTGCAGACCCCTGATCCTATCCACACAACTAGCAGTAGCCCTGGAGCGTACATACGATGATCCTAGATGCTTCGGCACAGCCAGAGAGCTAATTAAGCCTAAAGCAAGAAAGGGGAAATCTAAACTGCCCCAGAGCAGACCCCAAAGGAATAGATAGCCCCCAAACATATATTGTCAGTGAGACAAGATGAAAACACAAACGCAGGTAGGAAAATAGACTGAGCAAATGATGGGGCCCACACTAACTAGACAGGACAGGAAAGGAAAGACACTGTCTGCAATCATGCAAAAAACCCTGCAAAAAATGTCCAACACGTCTGATAGAAAAATACTGAAGTCGCACGACTTCGCCCACTATATTAGCACTCTGGTATATTCTGAAAGCAGAGCAAAAAGAGGCCAATCTAATAAGGGACAAAACAAACTGGCACAAGCAGTAACATATGGATGGATATTCAGCACAGCCCCAGCCGGAGCTGGCTGAACACACAAAACTGAAATAGACAAAACCAGATCAAATGTGAACAATAGCAAAAGAACACTTAGTTGAGCATGCAGGGACTGAGCTGGAAACTATGACCTCGGGAGGCAGGAAAAAAATCACCAGCAGGGATAGAGGGAGTCGGCTGTCTTAAATCCAGTCAGAAACCCCAGATCTCCAATCCTCCTCCTCCTTATCAGGTGGCAAGAATCTGTTAATCAGATCAGCTCCATTACCTCCAGTAACCACCAGAGGGAGTCCAGAAAGAGAACTCGCGACCCCTCTGTCAATATAACCAGCTCCACTACCTTCACTAGTAACCAGAGGTAGGCCACAAAGCGAATTGACAACAGCGGGGCATATAGATATCAGTGATTGGTAGGCAGGCAGTGTATGTAGCTGTATATATATCAGTGCTAGGCAGGAAGGAATTGTATGTGGCATACTTTATTGCATACAGCAAGAAGGTCTATTCCATTACTGTCTGCTGCTGCTGCCCATTACAGATATTGACAGTATACATAGCCCCAGATATCAGTGGCCAGGAATATTTTTTTGGCATCTTAATCCTGAATATTTTATTCAAAAGCAAACCAGAGTACAGGTTTTTTTTTTCCTGCATTTGGTTGTTGACACTGCAGAATACAGTCAGATCCTTTTCATAGTACAGCGAGAAAATCCAGCTATTTTAAATGGGTTTGCCTGTCTCAGCGATCACATTTGAGTGCGCAGAAAATTCTGCCATCTTTGTGGTACTGTAACATTTTTTTGGAGCGTCTTATACAATTTCTTGACACCATTTTGCTGCCAAAAAAATAATTTGATGCCAAAAAAACATTTAGCCACAGGGCAGATATTTTCCAGGGGTTTTGTCTGCCACACTGATCGCATATCATTGCGTTTAAAATTGTGCCACTTCAAGCCTCCATAGAATTGTTTTTGATGTGTCTTAGCCTACTTATTGACACAATTTTACTGGCCAAAGAAACAACAAAAAAATAGGTCAGATATTTGAAAGTGTGGTATCTCCATCACATGCCTCATCTATCTGTGGGCTACAAATTGTGGCATTTGTGGCCTCCATTCAACTGTTTTTGCTATGTACTACCCTAGTTAGTGACACGATTTTACTGTAAAAAAATAAAAATACAGGCCACATATTTTACAGTGTGGTATCTCCATCACATGCCTTATCCATCTGTGGGCTACAAATTGTGGCATCTGAGGCCTCCATTCAACTGTTTTTGTGTGTGTTACCCTAGTTCTTGAAATTATACTCCTATTTTCCACAAGGCCGTGGGCAAGCTGAAATTGAGACACAACAAACATTCATATCTTCTCGCCCAACCTTCCTGTCCCATTTACTAGGGGACCGCAGAACACCACTAATGAACCCAGAGCATTCTCAAAAGGTTGTTGGTTGGATAGCGGATAATGTTTCCAGTCACTTTACCACCACCTCCACCACCCTGTCTTCCACACGATCAAGTCTGAGTAGCAGAGATGAGCGACATTGCCTTTTTTAGGGTTGAGTTTCATGAAACCCGACTTTCTCAAAAGGCGGGTCTAACGAAATCGGCCGACTATAGGGAAAAGTTGGAGGCCGACTGAAACACGAAACCCAATGCAAGTCAATGGGGAAGCAAAGTCAGCAGGGAGTGGAGGACAGTAAACATGCCTACAGTGCCCATTTCAATGCCAAAAACATCAATTCTTATTACTGAAGCTTGTCAACCTTAATTTACTTTATAATAACAGTTACGCACTGAAAACTGGGGGTTATTTGGATAAAGTTGTAGGGGGGTAGGGCTGGCTCCAGGTTTTCATGTGCCCTGGGCCAAAGAGCGCCCCTTTAACACATACCATAACTCATGATGCTCCGATACGGCACAGAAATATAGGTATAGTACAATGACAAATACTTCACTGCTTACATGACATGACTGATCTATTTTAAATTGTACAATAGCTCAAAAAAAGGACAGTCTATTAATCCATACAGTATTATGGCCACCACATTGTGCGCCATACAGAATAATGAGCCCCATATATTTCTCCATACAGAATAATTGGTCATATATAATGTTCCATACAGTATATGATGAGCTCCACATAATGCTACAGTATATGATGATCCCCATAGACGATGCTCCAGTGTGTTATGGGCCCAAATAATGCTCCATATATAATTGGCCCCATTTCTAATGCTCCAGTGTATAATGTGCCCCATAGATGCTGCTCCAGTGTCTGATCTGCCCCATTTAGAATGCTCCAGTATATGATGGGCCCCATGGATGATGCTCCAGTGTCTTATGGGCCCAAATAATGCTCCATATATAATGGGCCCCATTTCTAATGCTCCAGTGTATCATGTGCCCCATAGATGCTGCTCCAGTGTCTGATCTGCCTCATTTGGGATGCTCCAGTATATGATGGACCTCATGGATGATGCTCCAGTGTCAGATGTCTCCCATTTGGAATGCTCCAGTATATGATGGGCATCATGGATGATGCTCCAGTGTCAGATGTCCCCCATTTGGAATGCTCCAGTATATGATGGGCCCCATAGATGCTGCTCCAGTGTCTGATCTGCCCCATTTTGAATGCTCCAGTATATGATAGACCTCATGGATGATGCTCCAGTGTCAGATGTCCCCCATTTCTAATGCTCCAGTGTATAATGTGCCCCATAGATGCTGCTCCAGTGTCTAATCTGCCTTATTTATAATGCTCCAGAATATGATGGGCCCCATGGATGATGCTCCAGTGTCTTATGGGCCCATATAATAATCCATATATAATGGGCCCCATTTCTAATGCTCCAGTGTATCATGTGCCCCATAGATGCTGCTCCAGTGTCTGATCTGCCTCATTTGGAATGCTCCAGTATATGATGGGCCTCATGGATGATGCTCCAGTGTCAGATGTCCCCCATTTGGAATGCTCCAGTATATGATGGGCCCCATAGATGCTGCTCCAGTGTCTGATCTGCCCCATTTAGAATGCTCCAGTATATGATAGACCTCATGGATGATGCTCCAGTGTCAGATGTCCCCCATTTCTAATGCTCCAGTGTATAATGTGCCCCATAGATGCTGCTCCAGTGTCTAATCTGCCTTATTTATAATGCTCCAGAATATGATGGGCCCCATGGATGATGCTCCAGTGTCTTATGGGCCCATATAATAATCCATATATAATGGGCCCCATTTCTAATGCTCCAGTGTATCATGTGCCCCATAGATGCTGCTCCAGTGTCTGATCTGCCTCATTTGGAATGCTCCAGTATATGATGGGCCTCATGGATGATGCTCCAGTGTCAGATGTCCCCCTTTTTGAATGCTCCAATATATGATGGGCCCCATTTTTAATTAACCCAGGCATGGTATGTGAAAAGAGCTCCATGGAGTAATCTTAAGTGTGTGCTGCCACATCCTTCACTTTTGGTGTGGGTGAAGGACACTAGGAAAGTGGTTGCTCCTTACCAGAAGCCTGCACTGACGACTCAGTGCTTGCATTTTTTTAAACTTAAGAAGAGGAGGTGATAGAGCTGGAGGCTGTTTCAGCAATGTAAGCCAAAAACAGTTCTTGATGCTCCGGCTTTAAAGGCAGTCTGCCTACTCCCATAAAACGGAGCCTTACAGGCCTTCCAGAGCTACACCATGATGCTGGCTCAACACCTCCTGCCTTAGTTACTATTGTGTTTTTGGCACTACCAGCAGATGCACCATCACCACCATCAGTACCAGGTGACCCCCCACGCCCACGTCCACGTCCTCTTCCACCATACTTCCTCATGTTTTTGAAAATTGACCCAAAATACCAGCAGATATATGGTACTGTATCAGAAGCGTACAGCTCTATATAGTCTAGGGATAACAGTAAATCTCTGTATATATTTCATGAGTCATACACAGATGCTCACAGGCTCAGTATGGATTACCCAATAAAATAAAAGGGTGAAAAAGGGTACAGTATCACCAGATACAAGGTATATATAGTATAGTGTAAACATTCTGAATCTCCGTATACATTTCAGGAGGCAGACACAAACGCTCTAAGGCCCAGTATGGCGTACACAAGAATATGAAAAGCTGTAAATGGGTAATGTAACACAAGCGTACACTTGTATACAGTGTTTTGCAAATTTGAAATCTCGGTATATATTTCCGGAATCACCCTCAGACGCTCACTCAGTCTGGGTTTGACCATAATAAAAAATGTTGTAAAAAAGGTACTGGATAACAAGATAGCAAGTATATATATTATAGGGTACAATTGAAATCTCCATAAACATAGTCCCGTAGTCAGTCTCAGACGCTTACTCAGTATGGATTTGACCGTAATACTAAATGTCGAACAAAGGTACTGTATAACAAGATACAAGCTGTATCTAGTATAGGGTAAAAATTGGTATCTCCGATTCACCGTTTATATAGAAGGCATAAACCACACATGCTCACACACGCTCACTCTCTATGGATGATACCGCAATACAAAATTTGGAACAAAGGTACTGTATCAGCACATACCAGGTGTATCCAGTCTAGTGGTAATTGTAAATTTTCGTCTATACTTCCGGAGTCAGACATAGACACTCACAGGCTCATTATGTATTACACCAGAATTTAACAAGTAGAAAAAGGAAAAGGTAGTCGAAGCGTACAACAGTGTACAATGTTGTGGTACTTTTAAATCTTCGTATATATTTCAATCTAAGTAAGCCAGTCCAGACTCTCCGCTACTGGAAACTACATGGATACAAGTACAGACGGAAATGCGAGTGTTATCAGAAATTTGGGAATTACTCATCGCGGGAAAACCTCCCGGCAGATGTTGCCGAGGCGATGCAGACCCTCAATTACTGTGTCTGTGGAGACAGCAAAAACGGTTCTTTGTGAAGAAAGGATTGCTTTATCGCAGTAGCGTGGATCACATCACCGTTACTCGTCTCCATCAAACTGTGATCACAGGGAGAGATGTACACATGGTCCTCACTGCCTATCATGATGTTTCTGGTCATTTTGGAGTGCCAAAGATAGAAGCCACAGGCCGTAGGCGATTCTATTGGATTGGCATGAGAGGAGACATTGAAAAATGGTGGCAGGAATGTCACATGTCTGTGACTATCATAACTGTGAAAGGTGATCATAAAGCACCAATGCATCCGCTTGTAAGTTGACGTCCATTACAAATGGTAGCCATTGATCATCTGAAGGTAGAGGCCAGCAGGACAGGGCATAGCTACATCTTAACCATCATCGATCAATACACCAAATTACTAGTGGCCGTCCCTGGGAAGAATTTAACTGCCCAGATTACACAGCGGTGTGGCAGGGAGAGGTAAGTATTGCAACTTGCAAGTGCTGTGGCCATGACCAAGCGGGGGGGCACACTCGTGGTCGACGGTACTGGCACAGGGCCCCTCATAGTACGCTGGTGTGTCTGACGGTGAGTGGGCCCCCCACCATCAGAGACACTGTATTGTACTATGAGGGGTCCTGTGCCAGTGCCGTCAGCCATCTGTGGGCCCATCCACCTGTTCAGAGCAACGGCACTTGCCCGAGTGCACCAGGTGTTGACCCCAGCCCTTGGGGGGGTGGGCAACCCACTTAGGGAGGTTTATAAAATGGCATATGTTGCAACCAATGCATGGTCCATTTTAATGAAGGTTAGATCATCAACATTTTGTGTATACAGATGGGTTCTTTTTTCTGTCAGGATTGATCCAGCAGCACTGAAGACTCTTTCAGATAACACACTAGCAGCAGGGCAAGCGAGCTCCTGTATGGCATACTGTGCCAATTTAGGCCAGGTGTCCAGTTTAGAGGCCCAATAGTCAAAGGGGAATGACTTGTGAGGGAGAACATTGATATGGGAGGAGAAGTAGTTTGTAACCATAGTTGACAACTGCTGTCTCCTGTCACTTTTAATGCAGTATTAGCAGTCGTGTGAGCGGTACTTGAGAAATCATTCCACAAGATGGTCATTAAACCCCTGTCTCCAACGCCACTTCGGCTGTGTACACCACAAACACCTCTTGCATTGTGCCCACTACGGCTCGTGGGAGAAACAGCACCGCTGCCGTGTGCTGGGAAAGCCTCAAACAACCTGTTTACCAGAGTTGCTTGTTTGTTAGCCAATATTATCTCTAGGTTCACCTGTGGCATGATGTTGTGTAATTTGCCTTTGTGGCATTGATCGAGGATGCTGGCCAGCCAGTAGTCATCATCTCTCATCATTTTGGAAATGCGGGGGTCCCTTTTTAGGATCCACAAGGCATAATCGCACATTTGGGCCAATGTTCCAGGTGTCAATGATGCACTGCCAGTAGTGGGTGGAGGAGCACTTTCTGGCAAATCCGCATCCCTACAGTCACATACAAACACTGTACCTGACCTTGGAACGCCAGGTTCAAAGTGTGAGCCAGGCAAGGTATGTGTGTGAGTTTTGCAAGGGCTATGGCTGCCACAAAATTACGGCCGCTATCACTGACTACCTTGCCTGCCTCAAGATGTAGACTGCCCAGCCATGACTCTATTTGTCGCTGCAAGTAGTCGGCCATGACTCTGTTTGTCGCTGCAAGTAGTCGGCCAGTACCTCCGCAGTGTGTCTGTTGTCGCCCAAAGACATCATCTTTAATACAGCCTACTGACGCTTACCACTAGCTGTTCCATAGTGGGATACCTCATGTGCAACACTTCCAGCTGCGGATGGAGTGCTTGTGCAACTGCGCTCTGTGGACGAGCTTTCGCTGATGGAGGAGGAGGAGCGAAAGTCTACAGCCAACTGTATCCTATACCATGGGCTAGGCAGCACTGTTCCACTGCCACTTTCCCCAGTGGAGCCTGCATCCACCACATTAACGCAGTGCGCAATGATGAACACGTAACGGCCCGGGCCATGCCTACTGGTCTATGCATCTGTTGTGAGGTGCAACTTTCCACTCACTGACTATTTTAGTGCATGGACAATGCGGTCTTTCACATGCTGGGGAGGGCAGGGATGGCTTTTCGAGAAAAGAAGTGCCGACTGGGTAGGTCATCGCGTGGGACAGCGTAGGCTATGAGGTCGTGGAAAGCTTCGCTTTCAACCAAACGGTAGGGCATCATCTCTAATGAGATTAGTTTGGCAATGTAGGCGTTCAAACAAAGTGTACGCGGATGAGACGATCAGTACTTACGTGTCCTACTCAGAGTGTCTAGTACGGTGAGCTGGACTGGAAAGCTGCATATAGGGGAAGTAGCGGTGGACCGGACGGAGTGAGAGGGGTTGGTGATGGTATTGGTGGTGATGGCTTAGATTCAATGTTGTGTTGCAAAATCATTGTGATTCCCTGAGTAATTTGGCCTTGCGACGACACCTCCACATTTAGTGCTGGTGGTGTGCTTAACGGTGGCGGTGGTCTTACAGTGGGGGAAGCGATGGAGCGTTGCTGGCTACCTTGAGTCAGAGCAGGTGCACACGTGCTACCTGAGGTTTTGTAGTCCGTCCTCGCTTGCAAGTGCATGTTGATTAAATGTCTAAGCATGCAACTGGTATTCAAATTTCTGAGTTGTTTGCCTCGGCTAATGGACCTTCCGCACTTCTTACAGGTAACCTTTGCCTCATCAGTTGGATTTTGGACAAAGAAGTGCCACACTGCACTCTTCCTACTATGGTATACATTTTCTGGCCTTGCACGCTGTGCTAAGTTGACCGTCTGGCCAAGCTGTCCTGCAACTCTTTTAGTTTTTGGTCCACGTTTTTGGACAGCTACGGGCCTGCCAGATAACCGCTGCTGCGATGTCAATGCCTGCTGCGGATACTTCTTTTTATCTGAACTATTGCCAGCGCCACCCTCCTCCCCCAATGGATGCCAATCCGGGTCAAGAACTGGGTCATCCATCACCTCAACTTCAAAGTCATCTTCACCTTCCTCTTTACCTTCCTCTGTGTCATCGTGTAAGGTGGTATAGTATGTGGGAAAAGGCACCTGAGTTTCATCAGGGTCAGATTCTGGCTCAATAGACTGAGAGGGCAATGTAGTGCTCTGGGTCGATGTACCAGCAGAATCATCTAGCAGTGGCTGTGCATCAGTGCACTCTGTGTCAGATTCATCTTGGACTGGGGAATTGTGGATTTGACTGGATAACCCAGGCATGGTATGTGAAATGAGCTCCATAGAGTAATCTGAAGTGTGGGCTGCTGCATCTTTAATGTTTGGTGGGGGTGAAGGACACAAGGAAAGGTGTTTTTCCTGACCAGAACCCTGCACTGACGACTCCGTGCTTGCAGGTTTCGAACGTTCAGAAGAGGAGGCAATAGAGCTGGTGGCTGTTTCGGCAATGTATGCCAAAACCTGTTCCTGATGCTCTGGCTTCAAAAGCGGTTTTCCTACTCCAAGAAAAGGCAACCTTACAGGCCTTCTTGGGCCAGACAATGACGCAGGCTCAACACTTCCTGCCTTAGCTGCTATTGTGCTTTTACCAGAACCAGCTGATGCACCACCACCATCAGTAGCAGCTGCGCCCCTCTGCCCACGTCTGCGGACTCTTCCACCATACTTCCTCATGTTTGGGAAAATGTACCAAAAATACCAGCAGAGAGATGGCACTGTATGAGGAGCGTCCAGCTGTGCAAAGGTGTATGAAAAAAATTAAATCAATGTATATATTTTGTTAGTCACAGACGCTCTCACAGTATATTTAGAAAATTAGGAAGGGGAAAGGGAAATTTGTGCTCACCAAAATAGTCCTGTAAGCCGGTCGTGCCTAGGGATCAAATGGCTGACCACCATGTGTTGCAAACATGAAGAGAGAAGGAAGATACGGCACTGGAGACTTGATAAAATCCACGATAAGTTTTATTCACATAATAATGATAAAACCATAAAGGGGAAAACAGACCCCCACGCCTGACGCGTTTCGAACCTTACACCAGGTTCTTCCTCAGAGGCATGAAACAAAACAGTTCACAAAATGATTATAAACATTCCTAATCAGCAGAGGGACTCCACACATGTGTATAATCAAAGAGGCAGACAACTAAGCCCTCAAATCACTGGTGGAGTCACTCCCTTGCAAGAAGAAAGAAAAAAAAAAAAAAAAAGGAAAAGACCTAAACAACAATGGACAAGACATAGAATATATAAAAACATGTGCAATACACACGTATAAATGCATAAATACATAGCAACTATCAAATGACAAAAAAAAAAAAAAAAACACCAAGAATCTCAGCACTCAATAGAAATACAAAAGATCATTTCTATAATTTAAACCTTGCGGATATCGTGCATCAAGCGCAAGTATCCAAAAAGCTTCCCGACAGTGTAATAAATGTTCCCAGTCACCCCCTCTGGTGGGTTTCAATACCCGTTCTATTCCCTTAACTTTAAGACTACATAAATTACCCTTGTGTATTTCAAGGAAATGTTTGGACAAGCCAGACACATTCCTACGACTGGACATAGACTCTGGATTAGAAGCGGTGATGTGCTCACTTAGTCTCCTCTTCAGGCTGCGTGTAGTGCAGCCAATGTAATATAAACTGCACAATGTGCACTCTGCCATATACACTAAGTGTGTGGTGCTACAATTCATGTAGGTTTTAATTTTGTAGGTTTGTTGTGTACTAAAATTAACAAATTTATCTGTAATATCCATATAGCGGCACAAACCACACAATTTTTCACCACACTTATAATTGCCCAAGTAATTTAACCACGTAGGTTTAGTGCAATCAGACAAATACAATGAGGGGGACAAAAAATGACTCAAATTTTTAGCTCTCTTTGGAACACACCTATGTCCACCAGCCAATATCTGCGATAAGACTGGATCTTGATGCAGTAAGGGAAGATGTTTATTTATGATCTTAATAACACCCTTGTAATCTGAACTGAAAGCGGTAGAAAAAGTGGGAATATTTTTATTTTGATTAGTGTGTACCATGTCATTCTGCAATAAACTACTCCTAGTTTTGTTATCCACTTTCTTAGTAGCCCTATTTAACATCCAGTTCTTATAACCCCTTTTTGATAGCCTGGTGCAAATTTTACGACACTCGGATTCATAAAGAGCGTCATTAGAGCATGATCTTTTGGCACGGATTAATCCACCCAACGGTAAATTTCGTATCACATGTGGCGGGTGACAACTATCCGCATGCAATATGGCATTACCACTGGTATCTTTTCTATATAGGGAAGTATATATATTCCCCGTTTTGACATCTCCCATAATTTTAACATCCAGATATGTGGCACAAATGCCATGTATTTCGTGGGTGAATTTAATATTCAAAGAATTAGTCCCAATATACTCAAAAAACTTAAGCATGCCAGGAGAGGGAGATACATCACAACGATCAAACCACAATAGGATCACGTCATCAATGTATCTCCCCCACCACAATACATTGTCTAAATAGGGATTATCCATAGTATATATATATTTGTTCTCCCAAAAGGACATATATAAGTTGGCCAGAGTAGGAGAAAATTTTGACCCCATCAGGCAGCCACACACCTGAAGATAGTACTTAGTGTCAAATTTGAAAAAATTGGTGTTCAAAAGATGTTGTAACGCCATAATGATAAATTTTTTAAGATCAGAACTGAAATTACTTTCTTCAGTCAAAATGGTGGAAACAGCAGATAATGCCAAATCATGAGGTATACATGAATATAGAGCAACAACATCACATGTTATCCATGTGTGGTGAGGCCCCCATGCAACCTCCTGAAGTGCCTGCAGAAGCTGTTTGGTGTCTCTAATGTGACCTGGTGTTTTCAAAACCAAAGGTTGTAATTTTCTATCTATCCACTCGGAGTGTTTTTCATTAACCCCTCCAATACCGGCCACTATGGGCCTGAAAGGTGGAGGAAACACGCCTTTATGAATTTTGGGTAAGGCGTGAAATACAGGACACACTGGTTTATCCACATATAAAAAATCAGCCATGCGCTTGTCCAATACTCCCAAAGCAAGACCCTCCTGCAAAATAACAGATAAACCCTGCTGAATACAGCTTGTAGGATCATTGTTGAGAGGATGATATGTATTAATATCAGATAACATGGATAAAATTTCATTGCGATATAGTAGTGAGTCTAGAATCACCACTGACCCCCCTTTGTCTGATTGGCGGACCACTATATGTTGGTTCTTACTTAGTAAATGAAGCGCATGCTGCTCAATTGCAGATAAATTCATACAAGACTGCACATCTGAATCCAACAGAGACTTAACATCACGTTCTATTGCCCTCTGGAAAGTATCCATAATGGGCACTCTAGATATCAGGGGATAAAAAGTGGGGTTAGATATCTGTACATTTGTGTCACATTGTACTGCTGTATGTTGATTTGTGTTCTCCAAACTAGACAACATGTCAAACAAAATCTGATCTCTAACAGGAGCAGCAAGTGGCAACAAATCAACATTGTTTGAACTCAAGGATGATATATCAGAAAATTGATTACCAATACCAGACTCAGGAGTAAAGAAATGTCTCTTAACTGTTAATAATCGCACGAATCGATTGACATCACATAATGTTTGAAACAAATCCCCTCTACATGTAGGAACAAAGGAAAGTCCTCTCTTCAAAACGCTCAGCTGAGCTTCACTCAGTATGGTAGCTGAAATGTTTATAACTGTAAACTCATCAGACGCAGCAATGTTACCGTTTATTTCCTCCAATGATTCACATTCCGCAGACCATATTGATGCTTTCTTCTTACGTCGGCGTCCACCTCGCCTTGTTTTCTTTGATCGTTTTTTGCATGTGATGTTAAAGGTAACACCCGATTAGAGTCCATTGAACCCTCAGAAGTAGTAGGTGAATTAAAAGACTGTTCACATGAGGAAAAACTGACGTTGTTACTACGGAACGATTGATTCCTCTTGAGAATAGATCTAGGCTTATACGGAGTGAATTGTTTCCAAGCATAAACCATATTAGAGTCATAGTCCCTGCGATCACGCAGGAACTTATTTTTCTTGGACTTGGTAATGCCGCTTTCCAAATTATCAATATTAGCATGTAATCGTTCATAGCTCTTAGAAAATGTCATGTGATCAGAAAATACATCCAACTTAGACTCCAAATCTTTGATGGAAGCTTCAATGTTGGTCAATTTGACAGATTCTTCCTCCACAATAAGAGACATTAGTTTCAAAGAGCATTCACTCAAAATATCATTCCACTTCTGTAGAAAGGTATCATTATAAATTACAGTCGGTACCTTTTTTAATCTCAAACCTCGCGGTATCATCTTATGACTAACGTATTTCTCAAGAGTCACTGAGTCCCACCAGGTTTTAAGGTGAGAAGTCATCTTTCTCTCCAACTCAGAGAAAAGTGAATGCATGTCCATACTAATCTTATCCTCATTATCAGAGGAAATGCCAAATAATTCATCAGCTTTTTTTCTTCTTAACAAGCAAGTTGCTGTAATATTTTTAGTCCCGGCTTGCATGTTAACAAATGTGCGGCTTGATGGGAGCACAGTTAGTCAGTATATTTAGAAAATTAGGAAGGGGAAAGGGAAATTTGTGCTCACCAAAATAGTCCTGTAAGCCGGTCGTGCCTAGGGATCAAATGGCTGACCACCATGTGTTGCAAACATGAAGAGAGAAGGAAGATACGGCACTGGAGACTTGATAAAATCCACGATAAGTTTTATTCACATAATAATGATAAAACCATAAAGGGGAAAACAGACCCCCCACGCCTGACGCGTTTCGAACCTTACACCAGGTTCTTCCTCAGAGGCATGAAACAAAACAGTTCACAAAATGATTATAAACATTCCTAATCAGCAGAGGGACTCCACACATGTGTATAATCAAAGAGGCAGACAACTAAGCCCTCAAATCACTGGTGGAGTCACTCCCTTGCAAGAAGAAAGAAAAAAAAAAAAAAAAAAAAAGGAAAAGACCTAAACAACAATGGACAAGACATAGAATATATAAAAACATGTGCAATACACACGTATAAATGCATAAATACATAGCAACTATCAAATGACAAAAAAAAAAAAAAAAAAACACCAAGAATCTCAGCACTCAATAGAAATACAAAAGATCATTTCTATAATTTAAACCTTGCGGATATCGTGCATCAAGCGCAAGTATCCAAAAAGCTTCCCGACAGTGTAATAAATGTTCCCAGTCACCCCCTCTGGGGGGTTTCAATACCCGTTCTATTCCCTTAACTTTAAGACTACATAAATTACCCTTGTGTATTTCAAGGAAATGTTTGGTCAAGCCAGACACATTCCTACGACTGGACATAGACTCTGGATTAGAAGCGGTGATGTGCTCACTTAGTCTCCTCTTCAGGCTGCGTGTAGTACAGCCAATGTAATATAAACTGCACAATGTGCACTCTGCCATATACACTAAGTGTGTGGTGTTACAATTCATGTAGGTTTTAATTTTGTAGGTTTGTTGTGTACTAAAATTAACAAATTTATCTGTAATATCCATATAGCGGCACAAACCACACAATTTTTCACCACACTTATAATTGCCCAAGTAATTTAACCACGTAGGTTTAGTGCAATCAGACAAATACAATGAGGGGGACAAAAAATGACTCAAATTTTTAGCTCTCTTTGGAACACACCTATGTCCACCAGCCAATATCTGCGATAAGACTGGATCTTGATGCAGTAAGGGAAGATGTTTATTTATGATCTTAATAACACCCTTGTAATTTTTTTTTTTTTTTTTTGGGTTTTTTTTTTTTTTTTGTCATTTGATAGTTGCTATGTATTTATGCATTTATACGTGTGTATTGCACATGTTTTTATATATTCTATGTCTTGTCCATTGTTGTTTAGGTCTTTTCCTTTTTTTTTCTTTCTTCTTGCAAGGAAGTGACTCCACCAGTGATTTGAGGGCTTAGTTGTCTGCCTCTTTGATTATACACATGTGTGGAGTCCCTCTCACAGTATGTATTGGACCGTAATCCAACAAGCAGATATACAGAACTGTATCAGAAGTGTACCGCTGTATACGTTTTTTGTGTAACTAACAATCTCCGTATATGTATTTACGGAGTGTCACACACACACACTGACTCTGTATAGATGTTACTGTAATGCTAACAGCAGATATACAATACTGTTTGAGAATCAGACAGCTCTATACGGTGTCTGTATGGAAAATTGTCAATCTCCGTCTATTTCTATAGGGACTGACACACGCTGTCTCTGTCTTGTTTTCACCGTAATCAAACAGCAGATATACGAAACTGTTTGAAAAGTGGACAGCACTCTAAGGTGTAGGTCTGGAAAAATGAAAAAACTCCTCGGCTTTTTTTCCAGAGTAACACACAGATAGCTTCTATTTGTCCGTGATACCAGCCGGTACACGGTAGTGTGTGAGGATCGTACACCGCTATAGGGTGTCTGTATTGAAAATTGTCAATCTCCGTCTATTTCTATAGGGACTGACACATGCTGTCTCTGTCTAGTTTTCACCGTAATCAAACAGCAGATATATGAAACTGTTTGAAAAGCGGACAGCACTGAAAGATGTAGGTCTGGAAAAACGGACAAACTCCTCGGCTTTTTCTTCCAGAGTCACACCCAGATAGCGTCTATTTGTCCGTGATACCAGCCGGTACACGGTAGTGTGTGAGGAGAGTACACCACTATACGGTGTCTGTATGGAAAATTGTCAATCTCCGTCTATTTCTATAGGGACTCACACACGCTGTCTCTGTCTAGTTTTCAATGTAGTCAAACAGCAGATATATGAAACTGTTTGAAAAGCGGACAGCACTCAAAGGTGTAGGTCTGGAAAAATGGACAAACTCCTCAGCTTTTTCTTCCAGAGTCAGACCCAGATAGCTTCTATTTGTCCGTGATACCAGCCGGTACACAGTAGTGTGTGAGGAGCGTACACCGCTATACGGTGTCTGTATGGAAAATTTTCAATCTCCATCTATTTCTATAGGGACTGATGTGAACTCATTTTCTGGTCTGCCTCTGGTTTCTGATGAAGGAGCTGGTTGTGTTGACAGAGGAGTTGCGAGTTCTTTTTCCGGGCTCCCTCTGCTGGTGGCAGGAGGTAATGAAGCTGATCTAATTAACAGAGACCTGCCACCTGATAATAAGGATGAGGATTGGACATCTGGAGTCTCAGACTGGATTTAAGACAGCCGATTCCCTTTTCCCATGCTGGTGATTTTTTCCTGCCTCCTGAGGTTCTAGTTACCAGTTCAGTTCCTGCCTTCTCAAGCTAAGTGTTCTCTGCTATTGTTCACACTTGATTTGGTTTGGTCTATTCATTTTTTGTGTGCTTAGACAGCCCCGGCTGGGGCTGTGCTAAATTTCCATTCTTATGTCACTGAATGTGCCAGTTTGCTTTTTGTCCCTTATTAGATTGGCCTCTTTTTGCTCTGTTCTCAGAATATGCCAGAGTGCTGATATAGTGGGTGAAGTCTAGTGACTTCAGGGTTTTTTTGCGATCAGAAGTGTTGGACATTTTTGCAGGTTTTTTTTGGCGTGATTGCAGACAGTATCTTTCCTTTCCTATCCTTTCTAGTTAGTGTGGGCCCCATCGTTTGCTCAGCCTATTTTCCTACCTGTGTTTGTGTTTTCATCTTGTTTCACCGTTAATACATGTGTGGGGGCTGTCTATTCCTTTGGGGTCTGCTCTGGGGCAGTTTAGATTTCCCCTTTTCTTGCTTTAGGCTTATTTAGTCCTCCTGCTGTGACGAGGCATCGAGAATCATCATAGGTACGCTCCGCGGCTACTTCTAGTTGTTGTGGTTAGGATCAGGGGTCTGCAATCTGCTTAGTTACCAACCTCTCTGATTTTCTGTGACTTAGCTTGGTTTTGTTTTCCTCCTTGGTGACCCAGTCATAACAGACTGACACACGCTGTCTCTGTCTAGTTTTCACCGTAATCAAACAGCAGATATACGAAACTGTTTGAAAAGCGGACAGCACTCTAAGGTGTAGATCTGGAAAAATGGAAAAAAATCCTCTGCTTCTTTTTCCAGAGTCACACACAGATAGCTTCTATTTGTCCGTGATACAAGGCGGTACACGGTAGTGTGTGAGGAACGTACACCGCTATACGGTGTCTGTATGGAAAATGGTCAATCTCCGTCTATTTCTATAGGGACCGACACACGCTGTCTCTGTCTAGTTTTCACCGTAGTCAAACAACAGATATACGAAACTGTTTGAAAAGCGGACAGCACTCTAAGGTGTAGGTCTGGAAAAATGGACAAACTCCTCGGCTTTTTCTTCCAGAGTCTCACCCAGATAGCTTCTATTTGTCCGTGATACCAGCCGGTACACAGTCGTGTGTGAGGAGCGTACACCGCTATACGGTCTGTGAAAAAATGAATGCTCAGTAACTCACCAGGACAAAATAATAAAAGTTGGAGTGCTTTGAAAAAAGCAGTTTGAACACCAGTGTGCACACAGCAAGGCAGCTAGCAGGTAGCCTTACAATGCAGCCTAATCATCACCAGCCCTGCTGCACAAAAGCAAAAATCCTCCCCTTTCACTGCACACTAACTGTACAGTGAAAAGCGCTATCAGCAGAAGCAATTTTTTTTTTCTTCTTCCCTGCCTAAAGCTCTCCCTATTCAGAATCAGCAGCAGCACCTCTCCCTATGCTAAGATCATCAGAAGTAAAATGGCGGTCACAGCCTTTTATACCCACTGTGACGCCACACAAAGCCAGCCAATCACTTCAATGCCCTTCTCTAAGATGGTGGTTGCCGCTGCCTGTGTCATCGCATTGCCCACAGTGTGCGTCCTCCATCATTGGCTGAAAAAAGGCGCTGGAAGCATTATTTGAAACGAGACTTTTGGCTCGGGTCGCCAACCTCATGGCCGACCTCACTCTAAGGTCAGGTTTTGTTTCATGAAACCTGACTTTGGCGAAAGTCGGCGATTTTTGAAATTGACCGACCCGTTTCGCTCAACTCTGCTGAGTAGCCTTGAGTCTGGACCGCATATTCCTCACCCTTATCCTCCTTCCCCGAACCATGCCAAGTGCCTGGACACAACTGATCCTACACTTGGACACTTTTCCATTTATAGATTTGGGCCTCTCGCCTGGTCCACTTGAAATGGGGCAAGATGAGATCGCATGTAGTTATGCCCAAATATTTGAGCAGCCACAGTCACACAAAGGCGACAGTGGGAACGTGTCACAAGAGGTGGACGGTGATGAGACACAATTACCATAAAGTCAGGAGTGGGACCAGGGTGCAGAAGTGGAAGACAAGGTGGTGGATGATATAGTAACTGACCCAACCTGGCAGGAGGACATGCAGAGCGAAGACAGCAGCACACAGGCAGGAAGAAGCAGTGTGGTGGCCACAGATAGAAGGCGGGCAACCATTCTTCGTAACACCAACATGACGGAAGTTGGCAGTACAGATATTAGGTCTTCCCGAGTCTGGTTGTTTTTTAAAGGCTCTGTCGATAACCCAAAACAGGCCATTTGCATCACCTGCCATGCCCGCAACAGCAGGGATAGCAAAACTACCAGCTTTACCACCACCAGCAGGATCAGGCACATGGCAGCAAAGTCCCCGACTTTGTGGGCCTAACTCCAGGGTCCAGGAACACTGTCTGTGGATGACAGCAATGCTTCTTCCGCTGTTGTGCATGGAAGCCAATCCACTGTCTATGGTGCCTGTGAAGATGCCTCCTGCCCTTGCACCTATTGTTGCACACACTCAACTACCACCATCATGTACGTCCACGTCCTTGTTCCAGTGCAGCATTCAGTTGAACATATCCCAGTCCTTGGAACATAAGCGTAAATATGCAGCCAACGCCCCACAGGCCACAGTACTAAATTCACAAATTTTCTCATCTGCTTGTGCTTGAAATGTTGCCTTTTAGGCTCCTGGAGATGGAAACTTTCCGCAACCTGATGGTGACGGCCATCCCAAGGTACTCGGTCCCCAGCCGCCACTAGTTCCCCCGGTATGCTATCCCGGCATTACTCAAACACGTGTCCCACAACATTACCTGTGCCCTCAACAATGCTGTTACTGGGAAAGTCCACCTAACCATGGATATGTGCACAAGTGCTTGTGGGCAGGGACGCTACATCTTGCTGACTGCACACTGAGTTAACATAGTGGAAGCCGGGACCCATTCGGAATTTGGGATGGAACACGTGCTCCTGACGCCGAAGACAGCGGGCCCTACGTCAATCAGGGTTGCTCCCACAGTCTACAGCTCCTGCACCTCCCCCTCCTTCTCCTCTTCAGCATCCATCTCCAAAATGACCACATCAGTCACAAGCTGGAAGAATTGCAGCACTGCCTCAGCCAAGTTGCAACAGGCTGTGCTGAAGCTAATATAGTTAGGTGACAAACCGCACAATGCTGAAGAGTTGTGGACAGCTCTGCAAGAGCAGGCAGATCTGTGGCTGACACCACTGAACCTACAGGCAGGCATGGTCCTGTGTGACAATGGCCGGAACCTGATGGCGGCTCTGAGATGAGGAGAGCTCACACATGTACCATGCCTGGCCCATGTGCTTAACCTCGTTATTCAATGATTTCTCAAAAGCTACCCGGAGCTGTCGAATCTGGTTGTGAAAGTACACCGCCTGAATGCCAATTTTAGAAAGTCAGCTCCAGCTTCCGCCGCCCTTGCCGTGCTTCAGCAGCATTTGTAGCTTCCGGCTCACTGACTGGTGTGTGATGTCCCCACGCGTTGGAACTCTACACTGCATATGTTAGAAAGGATTTGTGAGAAGAGGGCAGTTGTTGACTACCAGCATCAACAAGTCCATCGGTATTCATTTCAGACTTCAGACATAAGACCTCAGGAGTGGCCATGGATGTCAGATTTATGTACCATCCTACAAAACTTTGAGGAGTCCACAAATATGGTGAGCGGCGATGATGACAAAATTAGCATCACCATACTGCTTCTCTGTATTCTGAAAAATTCTCTGCCCACAATGAAAGAAGATGCATTGCAGGCGGAGCATGATGAAATGGACCAAGGAACCATAGAGGGTGATTTCACACAGCCCAGCCTCATCTCATCCCAACATGGATTGGTTGACAATGAGGAAGAGGAGGAGGAGGAGAAAGAACAGGAGCTACTTTCATGCACTATAGACAGTACTACAAGCACAAATGTCATACCACCTGTTCAGCATGGATGGCCTGAGGACAGGGAAGAGGAGGAGGAGGAGAGCATGGTCAGTCGTCCTCTTGGTGAGGACAAGGAAGTCTTGCCTGTTAGCAGTCTTGCACGCATGGCTGACTTTATGTTGCGCTGACTTTCCCGTGACCCTTGTATTCTCAAAATTTTGGGTGACAGTCATTATTGGTTGGTGACACTTCTAGACCCGTGCTACAAACAAAACATTCAATCTCTTCTTCAAGAGGCAGACAGGTGTACTAAAATGGTGTAGTACCAAAATGCCATTGTTGTGGAATTACTAAAAAAATTCCCATCTAACAACGCTGGTGGCAGAGGTCACAGTTTGTTGGCCAACCAATAAGTACAGGCAAGAGAGACACAACTCCAATCCAGCAGAGGCAGGGGAACAATGGCAAAGTTCTTGGAGAGTTTTCTCAGACCCTCCCCGTGCACTGGACCTGAGGCACAGGGTACTCTCACAAGGAGTGAAAAGTGTTGGAAGATGCTGAGGGAGTACCTTGCTGACTGTTCCAACATCCTCTGTGTTTCCTCTGTGCCTTTTAATTATTGGGTATCCAAGCTGGACATGTGGCATGAACTGGCTCTCTATGACTTGGTGGTCCTGGCCTGCCTTGCCGCTAGCGTTTTGTCAGAGTGGATTTTTAGTGCCGCTGGTGGAATTATACACTGATAAGCGCATCCTCCTGTCATCTGAAAATGCTGACAGACTGACTCTTATAAAAATGAACAAGGGCTGGATTGGGCCAGACTTCTCTACACCACTGGATGATAGCAGAGAAACATAACTTGAAATCCAGTGTCACTTTTTGGGAGGTATATTACCATGCACCTCTTTACACCAACACATGTGTACACGCTTCCTGATTTTGCCTATTTGCTGTTATCCTCCCCCTTCTCCTCAGCCTCATCAGTCACCAACACTAGATCACCAGGGTGAACGTGTTCTGTGATGCAACATTAATGTTATTGCTTTCAAATGGGTGTTTTTAGTGTCAGCAGAGTTCACCTATCATTTCTTGTGGCCCGCCTCCCAATGAGGAGTCTAAATAAATATCAGTTTAAAAAATAATAGGGATGTACAGGAAGAGCAAATAGGTAGTTGTGGTATGGCACTGCGTCCTGCCTACACTCAAGAAATTTTTTTTATTACCAGCATTAAATACAGATTTGTAAATGCAGATTAAGTTGACAGAAAACCACAATCTGTGTTCTTACATCACTCCTCTGTACACATCTCAGTATTTAGATCACTATTAGCGTGATCTACTTCCCTTCAGCATTTCTCTGTATTCACATCACAGATAGCACAACATGCTTCAGCCGCAGGACAATAAATATTGCCTACGATTGTAACGTTCTGGATGACATTTTCACAGTGTGAAACATTAATTAGGCATAAAAAATTTTTTGTCTATAACACAGTTGGTGGACATTTAGTAATTCCCCCCCATTTACTAGAATATGCAGATCTTCATATCCATTTGGAGGAATTCACATATTTAAACTTCAAAACAACAAAGATTATCATTTAAGCAGAACAGATTACTGAAGAAATTTAAACAAGTTATTCAACATTTAGCCTCCCTTGACATAACACTAGAACCATAATCATGCTAGATCAGAATACTAGAGCAAAGGTAAAATGAAAATTCTTGAGGCAATAATGCAACTGTCCCACAATGACGCTGAACTGTACTACAATGGTGGGAACAGGATTGATTGCCCAATGGTTGATGCCAGACTCCTTCAAACATCAACTACCTGCTAGTGATCAGTACTAAACAAAACACAGGAAGCAAATGAAGGTTTTTTTTAAAGAGTCTCTGGACCCATATGTGACTTGGGAATCTCTCTAATTACAGTCTCCAATTTGTGTAGGTCTCATCAGAGCTTAATCTTAAATGCAGTTGGTTGGATGACTGCTGATGACCCTGGTGATTTAAAGAGTGATTTTAAGATAGTATCAGGATCAACTTCAGCTGGAGGATATGAATCAACACTGGACTAGGAGGTTGTGTTTCTTCTAGATTCTTATTCCTTATTTAATGTGGTGTCACTTAATCTTTGAAGGATGGGCTGGCATGATGCTTTCACACTACCATTCAAATGAAGATTGCATTTCATTGGTTGTTCATCTAGGTATCTGTTGTTGTTATTTTTGTAGGCACTAACTGCATCTTCCTTTCTTATAAACACAACCTCTGCAACTCTGTAACAAGCAGGTGCACTTCAAGGTACCGCATACACAGAAAAGCTCCACGCTCTCTTCCTCAGTGACTCTTTGATGCAAATTATTAACGGTCATTTTTTTGCCTTCTAAAGGGCTAAAGATAGATTCTTTTGGAGTCGGCCCTACTGAAGAACTGTCCTCCTTTGTGACAAGTGTCCATGACACATTGGTTAGAGCTTTTGTGTGCAATAAAGGTGGCGAAGTCTCATCCTGAGTAGATGTAGGAGTTCTGTATGCATCATACTTTACCACTTTAGTAAGAGGTAAAGTTTGCCCAAGAGAAAATGAATTTCCAGACATTGCTGGCCTTTTTTGCACAGTATTGGCAGCTGTGATTTTCATCTTCTTGGTGGGGATGTGGGAAGTTCCAAGTCGTCATCAATACCATTATCGTCCATATCTTGTAAAGAAGATATGCATAAGCAAACACTATGGGAGTACCAAATGAATAATGTGAACTTGGTTTTCCTGTGGCCATCCAGTACGTGTGTTCAAAGGTTTATTGGGATGCGTGTAACTTTGGTGCAGGGCAGGCCTTGCATTCAATGCATAAGCAAATGTGGCACCCCAGGAGTCTGGTTGCCACAGTGGCATTGCCTCCCTCACAGGGTGTGATGTCATGCATGGAAGCAAAGAGGAGTTCCCTGGTCAGGTAGCATCAGCATTCAACATTTTTCCTGACTCCAGACCAGAAGGTGGAGCTCAAAACCCAGTTTTATGGGAGATTCCCTGTTAGATCTGGCCTGCAGGCATTGTTATGCAGTCAGTGGTGGGGACAGGAAGAGTGAGGAGCTCGCCCCCAGACTAGAGTTGTAGTCTGAGTCAGAGAAGAGTTATAGAGGAAGAGGGAAGTCTAGGAAAAGCTGGGGAGTGGAGCTGTGACAAGCTCACCCCAGAACAGAGTGCTAAAACCAGATGCCGGAGTCCGTGGTTGCACAGGTACAACAGTCTCAACAACTAAATCCGGAGGGCAGGGAACTGCAGGTCCCCTGGCCCATCAAACACTTGGGGCACAGCAGCATATCAGAGCCTGGAGCCACCACAAAGGAGCAACACCTGCAAAAGGTTCAAGCTGCCTGCCATACGGGTAAGTACTAAGACAATAAGAAACAGAGGCTCGAGCATAGCTTTAAGCAGCAAGGACCTCAGAGGACAGTGCAGCAAAGAGGCCTCCAACTCTATCTGGCTTAGGGGACCCTAAATTGCTTCCAGGCTGTCCGGAACTCCATTTCTATCTGTAAGCAGTGCTCCGGTCTGCATTCCAAACCATCACGTAAAGGTAAAGGAAACTACACTGTGTGCAGAATTATTAGGCAAATGAGTATTTTGATCACATCATCCTTTTTATACATGTTGTCCTACTGCAAGCTGTATAGGCTTGAAAACCAACTGCCAATTATGTAAATCAGTTGATTTGCATCTCTGTAATGAGGGTGTGTGTGTTCTAATGACATCAACACCCTATCTAAGGTGTGCTTAATTATTAGGCAACTTCCTTTCCTTTGGCAAAATGGGTCAAAAGAAAGATTTGACGGACTCTGAAAAGTCAAAAATTGTGAGATGTCTTGCAGAGGGATGCAGCAGTCTTGAAATTGCCAAACTTTTGAAGCGTGATCACCGAACAATCAAGCGTTTCATGGAAAATAGCCAACAGGGTCGCAAAAAGCGTGTTGATAAAAAAGGCGCAAAATAACTGGCCATGAATTGAGGAAAATCAAGCGTCAAGCTGCCAAGATGCCATTTGCCACCAGTTTTGCCATATTTCAGAGCTGCAATGTTAGTGGAGTATCAAAAAGCATAAGGTGTGCCATACTCAGGGACATGGCCAAGGTAAGGAAGGCTGAAAAATGACCTCCTTTGAACAAGAAACATAAGATAAAATGTCAAGACTGGGCCAAGAAATATATTAATACTGATTTTTCTAAGGTTTTATGGACTGATGAAATGAGAGTGACTCTTGGGCCTGATGGATGGGCCCGAGGCTGGATCAGTAAAGCCAGAGAGCTCCAGTCCGACTCAGACGTCAGCAAGGTGGAGGTGGGGTACTGGTATGGGCTGGTATCATCAAAGATGAACTTGTGGGACCTTTTCGGGTTGAGGATGGAGTGAAGCTCAACTCCCAGACCTACTGCCTGTTTCTGGAAGACACCTTCTTCAAGCAGTGGTACAGGAAGAAGTCTGTATCGTTCAAGAAAAACATGATTTTCATGCAGGACAATGCTCCATCACATGCATCCAAATACTCCACAGCGTGGCTGGCCAGTAAAGGTCTAAAAGAAGAAAAAATAATGACATGGCCACCTTGTTCACCTGATCTGAACCCCATAGAGAACCTGTGGTCCCTCATAAAATGTGAGATCTACAAGGAGGGAAAACAGTACACCTCTTTACATGGAACGGGTCATTGACGCAGCGACATTCCCTGAAGGACCGACCTGGGACCGAGCACCCCACGGCCCTCCACCAACAGTATGGGAGTACCAAATGAATAATGTGAACTTGGTTTTCCTGTGGCCATCCAGTACATGTGTTCAAAAGCTTATTGGGGTGTATGGATGTTTGGTGCAGGGCAGGCCTTGAATTCAATGCATAAACAAACAGTATGGAAGTACCAAATGAATAATATGAACTTGGTTTTCCTGTGGCGGTTCAGTACGTGTGTTCAAAGGCTTATTTGGGTGCGTGTTACTTTGGTGCAGGGCAGGCCTTGCATTAAATGTGTAAGCAAACAGTATGGGAGAACCAAATGAATAATGCGAACTTATTTTTCCTGTGGCCATCCAGTGCTTGGGTTAAAAGGCTTATTGGGGTGTGTGTAACTTTGGTGCAGGTGAGGCATGCATTCAATGAAAAAGCAAACAGTTTGAGACCACCAAATGAATAATGTGAACTTGGTTTTCCTGTGGCCATCGAGTACGTTTGTTAAAAGGCTTATTGGGATGTGTGTAATTTTGGTGCAGGGCAGGCATTCAATGCATAAGCAAACAGTATGGGAGTATCAATTAAATAATGTGAACTTGGCTTTCATGTGGCCATCCAGTATGTGGGTTCAAAGGCTTATTGGGGTGCGTGCATCTTTGGTGCAGGGCATACATTGCATTCAAAGCATAAGCAAACAGTATGGGAGTACCAAATGAATAATGTGAGCTCGGTTTTCATGTGGCCATCCAGTACGTGTGTTCAAAGGTTTATTGAGGTGCATGTAACTTTGATGCAGGGAAGGCCTTTCATTCAATGCATAAGCAAACAGTATGGGAGTACCAAATGAATAATGTGAACTTGGTTTTCCTGTGGCCCTCCAGTCCGTGGGTTCACAGTCTTATTGGGGTGTGTAACTTTGGTGGAGGGCAAGCCTTGCAATCAATGCATAAGCAAACTACATGGGAGTACCAC
Source organism: Dendrobates tinctorius (assembly GCF_039654945.1). Lineage (NCBI taxonomy): Eukaryota > Metazoa > Chordata > Amphibia > Anura > Dendrobatidae > Dendrobates > Dendrobates tinctorius. The sequence goes on from NW_027361829.1 coordinate 37,624,286, forward strand.
ATGAATAATGTGAACTTGGTTTTCATTTGGCCATCCAATACGTGGGTTCAAAGGCTTATTGGGGTGCGTGTAACTTTCATGCAGGGCAGACCTTGCATTCAATGCATAGGCTAACAGTATGGCAGTACCAAAAGAATAATGTGAACTTGGTTTTCCTGTGGCCATCCAGTACGTGGGATCAAAGGCTTATTGGCATGCAAGTAACTTTGGTGCAGGGCGGGCCTTGCATTCAAGGCATAGGTTACCAGTATGGCAGTTACCAAAAGAATAATGCAAACTTGGTTTTCCTCTAGCCATCCGGTACATCATTTCAAAGGGTTATTGGGGTGCGCGTAACTTTGTGGCAAGGTGGGCCTTGCATTCAATGCATAGGCTAACATTATGGAAGAACAAAATGTATCATGTGATCTTGATTTTTCTGTGGCCATGAGGTACCTGGGTTCAAAGGCTTATTGGGGTGCATGTAACTTTGGTGCAGGGCAGACCTTGCATTCAATGCATAGGCTAACAGTATGGCAGTACCAAAAGAATAATGTGAACTTGGTTTTCCTGTGGCCTACCAGTTCATGGGTTCAAATGCTTATTGGGATGCATGTGACTTTGAGGCAGGGCAGGCCTTGCAATCAATGCATAGGCTAACAGTATGGCAGTACCAAGTGAAAAATCATGGGAACTTTTGTTTCATGTGGCCATCCAGTACTTTTGTTCCAAGGGTTATTGGGGTGCATGTAACTTTGGGGCAAGGCAGCCCTTGCATTCAAAGCATAATTTGTGTGCCTAATATCGGGTAGCGGTAACTGCTTGGAACATGTGAATAGGTGGATCGATTATCATTTACAACCGTTAGTTGAGAACCTTCCATCGTTCTTGAAGGATACAAGAGAACTTCTCCATAAGGTGGACAGCCTTTATTTGGAGAAAGATACTATACTTGTTTCCGCTGATATTTTTTGAACACTTCCAACTTGTCAGCCGGTCTCAAGGAACTTTTACTTGAACTCCTGGAGTTCACACTTACTCATAATTTTTTCATCTTCAAGTGGTCCTTCTTCCTACAGCTCCAGGGTACAGCCATGGGAGTGGCCTTTGCGCCGGCCTATGCTAATCTGTTTCTGGGGCTGTGTGAGAGGGACCTTTTCCTGTCAGACTAATTGGCGTCAATGGACAGTGTCCCCTTTTGGACGCAGTACATCGACAACATACTCTTGGTCTGGCAGGGCACTACTGTGGAACTCCAGGAGTTTATTTGTCGCCTGAATGACAAAGACTTGAATATACGTTTAACATTCACATATGTTGATGATAAGATTGAGTTCCTTGACATCATTGTTAAAAAGAACACTGATGGTTTGGTGCAGACCGATATCTTTAGGAAGATGACTTCCACTAATATGTTGCTACACGCTTCCTCCTGTCATCCTGACCATATGGTCAGGACCAGGTCCGTTCCCATTGGTCAGTTCCTCCAACTTCGTCGGATCTGTTCTACTGATGAAGACTTTGAAGAAAGAGCAGAGGAGCTGAAAATGAGATTTTTGGAACGTGGCTACAGTCGGCATCTACTCAAGAGAGCCTATAACAGGGCTAAATATTTCTCTCGAAAAGGCCTACTGTACAGTAGGGAATCGGCTAGGAGGATGGAGGGAAACAGGAAGCTATGCTTCATTACAAATTATCAATCTCATTCTAGGCAGGTCAGGCAGGCTTTGTCTAAAGTATGGCCTAGTTGACCCTATAATTGGCAAATTTATTCTGGAAACACCAGCCATTACAATTAGGCGTGCTAAAATTCTGCACAATCACCTCACCCTTAGCCACTATACAAGTGAGAGGAAGGGTACATTTTTGGACAATTTCATACATAAGAGTGGGTGTTGTGAATTCACTTTCTGGCCTGCCTCTGGTTGCTAGTGAAGGTAGTGGAGCTGGTTGTATTGACAGAGGAGTCGCGAGTTCTCTTTCCGGGCTCCCTCTGGTGGTTACAGGAGGTAATGGAGCTGATCTAATTGACAGAGGCCTTCCACCTGATAATGAGGACGACGATTTAACATATGGAGTCTTTGACTGGATTTAAGACAGCCGACTCCCTCTATACCTGCTGGTGATTTTTCCTGCCTCCTGAGGTCTTAGTTTCCAGTTCAGTCCCTGCATGCTCAAGGTAAGTGTTCTTTGCTATTGTTCACATTTGATTTGGTTTTGTCTATTCAGTTTTGTGTGGTCAACCAGCCTCGGCTGGGGCTGTGCTGAATTTCCATCCTTATGTTACTGTTTGTGTCAGTTTGTTTTTTGTCCCTTATTAGATTGGCCTCTTTTTGCTCTGCTTTCAGAATATGCCAGAGTGCTGATATAGTGGGAGAAGTCTAGTGACTTCAGAGTTTTTGCTATCAGAAGTGTTGGACATTTTTGCAGGGTTTTTTTGCATGATTGCAGACAGTGTCTTTCCTTTCCTGTCCTTTCTAGCTAGTGTGTGCCCCATCGTTTGCTCAGCCTATTTTCCTACCTGTGTGACACGGTCACTGTGTGTCTGGGCGCAGATGTTACCGCAAGGCGGACCCATAACACATGTGACCCGGGATACACCGCCTCCAGTGGGGCGCATTTAAATAATAAAACGTGCAGGTGGATACGCCGCCTCCACCTGGCGAATTTAGGTATTACACGTTATACAATAATTCTGGAAACCCCGCCTCCAGTAAGGCGAATTTAAATAATAAGGGGGAACCTGGGAAACATTAACAATGGTGGGCCCTGCGATAGGGAATGGGGAGATGGAGACCTCCTAAGCTCCCCTGAGCCAGTGTCCCTGCACTCCTAACATTCCCTATACAGGCTCCACGCCTGTCGCCGCACGCGAACCTTAACCCCTTGCTCGCCCTGACCCTAAACCCTCACTAGGAAATGGGTCGCTGCGGAGACTAATCCCACCACTGCACTAATAACACACATGAGGAAAGAGACAATACAGGGGGAACACCACTTAGCTTTGCTCTGTTGCGTGCGCTCCTAGCAACAGAGCCCACCACCTGCGTGCATCTTCTCCTCCACCTGGATCCATCACCATAACAGGATCCTTCACCTTAGTGCAGCCTTGGAGCAGAGTCCACCACCAGTTGCTGCTGCTTAGTAACAGAGTCCCCAAGATGAGTCCAGCTTCTGCCATGAAGTTGAGCATGCTTGAGTCCAGCTCAGCAGCCAAGTCCCACATGGTGAGTGCCACTCTCCATAGTCGCCACTCCACCAGTCCATGCAGACACTTCCCGCCGACACCATCACTGCGACCCCACCACGCCATGCCAGTCCTTCGTCCAGACACCATAGCTGAAACACGTCCCCCCTGGCTAAGCTGCGCAGGACTCCTCTCCAGCTCCATCCTTCCACCAGGCTCTCAAACTCAGAGTGAACACAATCTCACAATATCACAGGCAGTGATTGCACACCCCTAGCACACCTTTATAGGGTGTCACACCTGATACATAATTAAGTGCACAAAAACCTAAAGTGCAATACCACTAACCACCACCGGGGACAGTCAAGACACCTTGGAACTTTCCAAAGTAAAAAAAGTTCACCCAGTGCAATTTAAAACTGTCAGATCATGACACTGTGTTTGTGTTTTCAATTTGTCTCACCGACAATATATGTTTGGGGGCTGTCTATTCCTTTGGGGTCTGCTCTGGGGCAGTTTAGATTTCCCCTTTTCTTGCTTTAGGCTTATTTAGTTCTCTGGCTCTGTCGAGGCATCTAGAATCATCGTAGGCACGCTCCACGGCTACTGCTAGTTGTGTGGATAGGATCAGGGGTCTGCAATCCACTTAGTTACCAACCTCTCTGGTTTTCTGCAGCTTAGCTTGGTCTTGTTTTCTTCCTCGGTGACCCAATCATAACAGAATCACCAGCCTAAACCACAGATTCTAGGGTACTCAAAAGCAGGAGAAGATTGCAAAAAGAAAAAAAAAAGTGTCAGAATTTTTTTTTTTATAATGTATTTTTTACTCTTTTTCTCTGGGGCCGTAGGAGGAATTTTTCTTTAATGGAGATTGAGCAATTGTCTGATCGTGTTGAGCAGCTCGCTGCTGAAGTGCAGGGAATTTCCACGTATCTGGCTCAATCACCTGCTGTTGAACCAAAAATCCCTACTCCTGATGTTTTTTCTGGGGATCGGTCTAAATTTTTGAATTTTAAGAATAATTGTAAATTATTTCTTGCCTTGAAGCCTAACTCATCGGGGAACTCTGTGCATCAGGTTAAAATTGTCATCTCCTTGCTGCGCTGCGATCCCCAGGATTGGGCTTTTTCTCTGACACCTCGAAATCCTATTCTGACTAATGTGGACACATTGTTTCAAGCTTTGGGGTTGTTGTATGATGAACCTAATGCTATTGATCAAGCTGAGAAAACCCTATTGGCATTAAACCAGGGTCAGGATTCTGCAGTTACACTGTCAAAAATTCCAAAAGTGGGCGGTCCTTACTACATGAAATGATGGTGCCTTAGCAGCTCTCTTTCGGAAGGGTTTATAAGAAACGGTAAAAGATGTTATGGTGGGATTTCCTGTTCCCTCTGGTCTTGATGATTCTATGTCATTAGCCATTCAAGTTGATCGGCGTTTACATGAACGCAAAACTACATGAGAGGCGTTGCCGCCTTTTGAACAAACGTCTGAACCCGTGCAATGTGATAGGATTTGGTCTAGGGTTCAACGTCACGAGTTTAAAAGGCGTAATAAGCTGTGTTTTTTCTGTGGAGACGCCTCTCATACTATTTCTGTCTGCCCTAAACGAGAGAAACGTTTTTCACACACATTTGCTGTGGGCTAAGTTCCTTTTGGCAATTACTCTCAACTGCTCCTTATCCACATTTTCCGCTAAGGCTTTTGTGGATTCAGGAGCAGCTTTGAATCTGATGGATTTGGACTTTGCTAAATGCTGTGATTTTCCCATGATACCCCTGCGGATGCCTATTCCTTTGAGGGACATTGATTCTACTCCTTTGGCGGAGAATAAACCCCAGTTTTGGACCCAGGTGATAATGCGGGTCGCCCCTGACCACCAAGAAAATTGAAAATTTTTGGTGTTGCACAATTTGCATGAAACTATTGTTCTGGGTTTTCCCTGGTTTCAAACTCATAATCCTGTTTTGGATTGGAAATCCGTGTCTGTGGTGAGTTGGGGTTGTCAGTGTGTTCTTAGTGACACTCCTGTTTTCTCCACCTCTCCCCAGTCTCATGATATTCCTGATTATTTGGCTGATTTTTCTGATGTATTTAGTGAGAATAAGTCTGCATCTTTGCCTCCTCATAGGAGTTATGACTGTGCAATTGAGTGGATGCCCGGGTGTAAATTTCCCAAGGGTCGGCTTATCAACTTATCGGTACCCGAACATGATGCTATGCGATCTTATATCAAGGAGTCGTTGGAGAAGGGTCATATTAGACCATCCTCTTCACCCTTAGGTGCTGGTTTTTTTTGTGACCAAGAAAGATGGATCATTAAGGCCTTGTATTAACTATCGTTCCCTTAACAAAATCACAGTTAAATATCAGTACCCATTACCCCTGATTTCTGATTTATTTTCCAGTGTTAAAAGTGCCTGCTGGTTTACCAAGCTTGACCTCAGGGGGCGTATAATCTTATTCGCATCAAGCAGGGGTTGAATGGAAGATGGCGTTTAATTCTACGGAGGGACATTTTGAGTATCTGGTGATGCCTTTTGGGCTCACTAATGCCCCTTCTGTCTTCCTATCCTTTATGAATGATATTTTCTGGGACTTTGTGGATAAGTTTTTGATCATCTATCTGGATGATATTTTGATTTTTTTCCAGTGATTGGGATTCTCATGTGGAACATGTCCGGACTGTGTTCCGGATTTTGAGGGAATATTCCCTGTATGTTAAGGGATCGAAATGCCTCTTTGGTGTACAGAGGATTTCATTTTTGGGATTTATTTTGTCTCCATCGGCTATTGAAATGGACCCAGCCAAGGTACAGGCCATTTATGATTGGGTTCAGCCCACTTCTTTGAAGGCTCTCCAGAAGTTTTTGGGTTTTGCTAATTTCTATCGTAAATTTATAGGTAATTTTTCAGGTATTGTCAAACCACTGACTGATCTGACCAAGAAGGGCGCTGATGTGCTGAATTGGTCTCCAGAGGCTGTCTCGGCATTTCAGGAGCTTAAGCAAAGATTCACTTCTGCTCCGGTTCTACGGCAACCTGATGTCTCACTTCCATTTCAGGTGGAGGTAGATGCTTCTGAGATTGGTGCAGGAGCTGTTTTGTCCCAAAAAGATCTGGTGACTTCTAAAATGAATCCCTGTGCCTTCTTTTCTCGAAAATTCTCCCCATCTGAACGTAACTATGACGTGGGGAATTGGGAATTGTTGGCCATGAAATGGGCATTTGAAGAGTGGAGACATTGGTTGGCGGGAGCTAGACATCAAGTTGTGGTCCTCACCGACCACAAGAATTTGATTTATCTTGAATCAGCCAAAAGCTTGAATCATAGACAGGCTAGGTGGGCCTTGTTTTTCACGCGTTTTCATTTTGTGGTCTCTTTTCTTCCGGGCACTAAGAATGTTAAGACGGACGCCCTTTCTAGGAGTTTCTTTGCTGATTCTCTTATTGTGACCGAGCCTACTGCCATCCTAGGTGAGGGGGTAGTTCTTTCCACCATCTCACCCGATTTGAGATGTGCCCTGGAGGAATTTCGGGAGGACAAACCTGAGCGTTGTCCTATGGGAAAATTGTATGTTCTTGACCAGTGGAGGAAGAGAGTGATGTCTGAAATTCATTGCTCCGCGCTGGCTGGTCATCCAGGTATTTTTGGTACCAGAGATTTGGTGAGTCTGTCTTTTTGGTGGCCTGCCTTATCTCGTGATGTCAGGAATTTTGTGCAGTCCTGTGGGACTTGTTCTCGGTCTAAACCCTGTTCTCATTCTAGTGGGTTGTTGATGACCCTGCCGGTGCCCAAGAGGCCATGGACCCATATCTCAATGGATTTTATTTTTGATCTTCCTGTCTCTCAGAGAATGACTGTCATCTGGGTGATTTGTGATAGATTTTCTAAGATGGTCCATCTTGTACCACTCCCAAAGTTGCCATCTTCTTCAGAGTTGGTGCCCTTGTTTTAACAACAGGTGGTTCGGTTGCATGGGATTCCTGAGAACATTGTGTCAGACAGAGGAGTCCAGTTTGTTTGCAGATTTTGGAAAGCTTTCTGTTCCAATCTGGGAATTCAGTTATCTTTCTCCTCTGCATTTCATCCTCAGACCAATGAGCAGACTGAGAGAACAAACCAGACTTTGGATTCCTATTTGAGATGTTTTATATCTGCTGATCAGGATGACTGGGTCTCATTTTTGCCCTTGGCCGAATTCGCACTAAACAATAGAGCTAGTTCTGCCACATTGATGTCGCCCTTTTTCTGTAACTTTGGGTTTCATCCTTGATTTTCTTCAGGGCAGGTGGAATCTTCGACCTGCCCAAGTGTGGACACTGTGGTAGAGAGAATGCAGCAATTTGGGACCAAGTGGTGGAAAAGTTGTCCCTCTCTCAGGAAAAAGCCCAACGGTTTTCCAACCGGTATAGGACCATTGGTCCCCGATTTAAAGTGGGTTATATGATTTGGTTGTCGTCAAAGAATAATTCTATGAAGGTTGCATCTCCAAAGTTCAAGCCAAGATTCATTGGACCTTATAAGATTTTGGAGATTCTTAATCCTGTTTCTTTTCGATTGGCTCTTCCAGCTACTTTTAAGATCCGTAACGTGTTTCATAAATCTCTGTTGAAGAGGTTTGTTGAGCCAGTAGTTCCTATGGCGGCACCCCCTGACCCTGTATTGGTTAAAGGCAATGTGGAATATGAGGTAGAGAAAAAATTGGATTCTCGTTTGGCTAGACGGAGACTCCAGTACTTGGTCAAATGGAAGGGTTATGGCCAGGAGGATAATTCTTGGGTCTCTGCTTCTGACATTCTTGCCGATAGATTGGTTCATGCTTTTCACCGGGCCCATCCTGATCAGCCTGGTGGCATGAATGAGGGTTCGGTGACCACTCCTCAAGGGGTGGTACTGTTGTGAATTCACTTTCAGGCCAGCCACTAGTTGCTAGTGAAGGTAGTGGAGCTGGTTGTATTGACAGAGGAGTCGCGAGTTTTCTTTCCGGGCTCCCTCTGGTGGTAACAGGAGGTAATGGAGCTGATCTAATTGACAGACGCCTGCCACCTGATAATGAGGACGACGATTGGACATCTGGAGTCTCTGACTGGATTTAAGACAGCTGACTCCCTCTATCCCTGCTGGTGATTTTTCCTGCCTCCTGAGGTCTTAGTTTCCAGTTCAGTCCCTGCATGCTCAAGCTAAGTGTTGTTTGCTATTGTTCACATTTAATTTGGTTTTGTCTATTCAGTTTTGTGTGGTCAGCCAGCCCCGGCTGTGGCTGTGCTGAATTTCCATCCTTATATTACTGTTTGTGTCAGTTTGTTTTTAGTCGCTTATTAGATTGGCCTCTTTTTGCTCTGCTTTCAGAATATGCCAGAGTGCTGATATAGTGGGAGAAGTCTAGTGACTTCAGAGTTTTTGCTATCAGAAGTGTTGGACATTTTTGCAGGCTTTTTTGCGTGATTGCAGAAAGTGTCTTTCCTTTCCTGTCCTTTCTAGCTAGTGTGGGCCCCATCGTTTGCTCAGCCTATTTTCCTACCTGTGTTTGTGTTTTCATCTTGTTTCACCGTTAATACATGTGTGGGGGCTGTCTATTCCTTTGGGGTCTGCTCTGGGGCAGTTTAGATTTCCCCTTTTCTTGCTTTAGGCTTATTTAGTCCTCCTGCTGTGACGAGGCATCGAGAATCATCATAGGTACGCTCCGCGGCTACTTCTAGTTGTTGTGGTTAGGATCAGGGGTCTGCAATCTGCTTAGTTACCAACCTTCATCTTGTCTCACCGACAATATACAGTCATGGCCAAAAGTATTGACACCCCTGCAATTCTGTCAGATAATATTCAGTTTCTTCCTGAAAATGATTGCAAACACAAATTCTTTGGTATTATTATCTTCATTTAATTTGTCATAAATGAAAAAACGCAAAAGAGAATGAAGCAAAAAGCAAAACATTGATCATTTCACACAAAACTCCAAAAATGGGCCGGACAAAAGTATTGGCACCCTCAGCCTAATACTTGGTTGCACAACCTTTAGCCAAAATAACTGCGACCAACCGCTTCCGGTAACCATCAATGAGTTTCTTACAATGCTCTGCTGGAATTTTAGACCATTCTTCTTTGGCAAACTACTCCAGGTCCCTGATATTTGAAGGGTGCCTTCTCCAAACTGCCATTTTTAGATCTCTCCACAGGTGTTCTATGGGATTCAGGTCTGGACTCATTGCTGACCACCTTAGAAGTCTCCAGTGCTTTCTCTCAAACCATTTTCTAGTGCTTTTTGAAGTGTGTTTTGGGTTATTGTCCTGCTGGAAGACCTATGACCTCTGAGGTAGACCCAGCTTTCTCACACTGGGCCCTAAATTATGCTGCAAAATTTGTTGGTAGTCTTCTGACTTCATAATGCCATGCACACGGTCAAGCAGTCCAGTGCCAGAGGCAGCAAAGCAACCCCAAAACATCAGGGAACCTCCGCCATGTTTGACTGTAGGGACCATGTACTTTTCTTTGAATGCCTCTTTTTTCTCCTGTAAACTCTATGTTGATGCTTTTGCCCTAAAAGCTCTACTTTTGTCTCATCTGACCAAAGAACATTCTTCCAAAATGTTTTAGGCTTTTTCAGGTAAGTTTTGGCAAACTCCAGCCTGGCTTTTTTATGTCTCGGGGTAAGAAGTGGAGTCTTCCTGGGTCTCCTACCATACAGTCCCTTTTCATTCAGATGCCGACGGATAGTACGGGTTGACACCGTTGTACCCTCGGACTGCAGGGCAGCTTGAACTTGTTTGGATGTTAGTGGAGGTTCTTTAGCCAACATCCGCACAATCTTGCGTTGAAATCTCTTGTCAATTTTTCTTTTCCGGCCACATCTAGGGAGGTTAGCCACAGTGCCAAGGGCTTTAAACTTCTTGATGACACTGCGCACGGTAGACACAGGAACATTCAGGTCTTTGGAGATGGACTTGCAGCCTTGAGATTGCTCATGCTTCCTCACAATTTGGTTTCTCAAGTCCTCAGACAGTTCTTTGGTCTTCTTTCTTTTCTCCATGCTCAATGTGGTACACACAAGGACACAGGACAGAGGTTGAGTCAACTTTAATCCATGTCAACTGGCTGCAAGTGTGATTTAGTTATTGCCAACACCTGTTAGGTGCCACAGGTAAGTTATAGGTGCTGTTAATTACACAAATTAGAGAAGCATCACATGATTTTTCGAACAGTGCCAATACTTTTGTCCACCCTCTTTGTTATGTTTGGTGTGGAATTATATCCAATTTGGCTTTAGGACAATTCTTTTTGTGTTTTTTTCATTTAAGACAAATTAAATGAAGATAATAATACCAAAGAATTTGTGTTTGCAATCATTTTCAGGAAGAAACTGAGTATTATCTGACAGAATTGCAGGGGTGTCAATACTTTTGGCCATGACTGTATGTTTGGGGGCTGTCTATTCCTTTGGGGTCTGCTCTGGGGCAGTTTAGATTTCCCCTTTTCTAGCTTTAGGCTTATTTAGTTCTCTGGCTCTGTTGAGGCGTCTAGAATCATCGTAGGCATGCTCCACGGCTACTGCTAGTTGTGTGGATAGGATCAGGGGTCTGCAATCTGCTTAGTTACTAACCTCTCTGGTTTTCTGTAGCTTAGCTTGGTCTTGTTGTCCTCCTTGGTGACCCAATCATAACAAGTGGGTGTTCTCCATGTGGACATTGCGGTGCCTGTCCCAACACTGAAAAGTGTGGCTACTTTTCTGATTCAGGTGGCGTTAAAAAATGTAAAATCAATAAATACATTACATTTACTATGAGATATGTTATTTATTACGCCACCTGTCCGTGCTGGTTAATTTATGTTGGTTTAACAACTAGACATCTCAAGGTTCGCGTACGCGAGCATGTGTTGGGTATTCAGGTGGCGGCTGGCCACACGGACACATCCACTCTTAAAACGTTACCCCGTCACTTCAAAAGTTTTCATGATCGTGACAGTACGGTGCTACAGGTGAGGGGCATCGAAGCCTTAAATATTGGTATCTCTGGCGGTAATCTGTATTAAAAATTGGGTCAACTTGGGACTTGCTGGATCTGGACCCTCAATACCGTGCACTGGCAAGGATTAAACGAAAATTTGAGTTTCGTTCCATTCCTGTGACCACTTCACTGTTCCAGGTGGACATTGGGTGTGTCTAATACCTGTTGTGTTTTATTGTTTTTATTATATTATATCATTTTAATTATGTGTTTTTCATGTATTAGGTATTTTTTTTATATTACTTTGTGGATGTATGAAAACCTTTGGACGGTGTCGAGGATGGTGGCGGCATCATGTGTAGATGGACTTATTTTTATTCTTTTCTATGTCCATCGTTATTTGTGATGGAAGAAGATCCCCTGACGAGGTTGAGGATGAGGCGGGGGGATGTCTTGTGGATATATTTATTACTTCTTCTATTTTTCTATGGATAAATAGATAGTACTATATGGTAATATCCGTCTGTTCAATAAGTATCTATTTAATATGATCACATCTGAGTAATGCCTCTATATATTCTATGGGTAATAATGGAATATAATACTATTACAAATTTTGATTGTGATATGACTGTATATCAATTTCGATATTGTTTGAAAATTGTAAATTTGAAATGAATTTCTACTTATTTTTGTACTTATCTATCAAACAACTGGTATAGTAGTCCCCTCAATATTATAGAGCGAAGGATATGTCTATTTGTATCATAATAACTTGTGGGATATATATATGGGGCTGTGTTTGATTGCTGGCACTGCTGCATGTGCGGTGGTGCCGTTTCTTATGTATCTATATGACTCTATATTACTTTGTCCTTCATTGTGTTATGCTACTTCCTTGCATCTCATGTGTCAGCGGTGCATCCCGCGCCGGACCACAGTGGCCCCGTGATTCGGGTGTGGGCTGCCATGTCTTGGACAGAGATGTATTTATTACATCACCCTGGTAGCGCATCACTGGCTCCCACCCCCCCTCTTCTGTGCATGCGCCGCCATTCTGGTTCATCGCGTCGGTCCCAGGCGCGTGATGTCTCCGTCGTCTGATCACATGATTATGTGTTTCTGGCACTGGGGGTGACTGTGTCTGATGCTGGCTTCCTGGACACTATTGCGACGCACCGCCTCTTCCCTTATTAGGCATCACATTATTTCCGGCCTCCATCCTATGTAACGTCACTTTGTGAATCTTTACCACGTCCCCTTTCCCCTGATGAAGGAGTAATCCGAAATGTGCGTAGGGGTGGGTGGGCTGGCCTCTTGGAGATGCTGCTGCCATTTATCACCACTTATCACCAATGGGTAATTATTGTAATACTTTGTGCATTGTATCATATTATAGACATGTATATATTATAATGTTTGAGCCCATATACTTCTGCTTATATAAGTGTGAGTGATAGATATATATATATATATGTATGCAGTGGTCACTTTACCTCTATTGCCAATATAGCCAGGGACTGTGCAATATGAGTCAGTGCTCATGTGATGCCATTTCCGCCCTATGCAGTGCAGGGTGTTATATCCACTGATGTTTTATAACTCTTCCTATCCTTGTCTGCTCATCTTGACTAATAAAAAATTATACATTTTTGTGCATTATATGGACTAGTGTGATTGCAATTTCTGTTGGTTTCCTTCACCTCCTGCTATGGCTATTAGCAATTTATCCTTATTAGTCCTATAAACTGTCTGGGGATATATGAACAGCTATATCTATATTACTTTGTGAGATTTGTATATATATATATATATATATATACGTTTGGATATTATCCATTCATATATTATTTTTAAGCCAAAGGTACCGCAGACATTCTAATGTCTTTCATATATTGCATTCAATGCATAGGCAAACACTATGGGAGACCTATTTTCTTATATTTGGAACATTTTTTCAGGAGGCCCTCCTGTATGTCTCATTAAAGGCGTATTGGGGTGCTTCCTAATTTTTGGCAGCCCAGCCACTCAATGCCTAGGCAATAACAGCATAGGAGACCCACTGTTTTATAATGGCCCTTTAAGAATAGTAACGTCGACTGATGCCCCTATAAAAATAGGTTTTGTGACTAGTGTTGAGTATTTCGATACTGCAATATCGGGTATCGGCCGATATTCGCTGTATCGGAGTTCCGATACTGAGTTCCGATACTTTTAGAATATCGAATACAGGAATCGGAAGTTCCCATAATGCAATGAGCCATTTTATTCAGCCAATGAGGAATCCTAAGAAGCGTGGGCACATCCTGTTATGCATGTTAGGCATGTTAACTAATGGCATGGCTGTGATTGGCTGCGAGCAGACCACCCAGCTGCTCCTCCCCCAGACACACACTGAACAGTGATCAATGGAAAGTGAAACTAGTGAGGGAGGAGGAAACGACCAGTTCTTATTTTAATGCCAGAACACAACCCCCCGGACGTTTATCTTAGAAGCAAGAGATGATATCTTGGAAACCGTGCAGACTTGCCACAGAAGGTAAATTACTTATTGTCAGCATTCTGCAGCCCAGATATGCACTGAGATTATGTGAAAAGCCCGGACAACCCGTTTAACCTTCGCCAGGCTGCATAATTTTACAACAGGCTGTAGAGGTACAATTTACCTTCATATATACCTCCACTGTGGGAAGACTTTCTCCTTTACTTGGTTTCAGAAACTAAAGTTCATTCAGCTACAAATGTTATGCTGATATCTATTGGCCAGTGTTGTTACTGCTCACTTATGTTGCTGTCAATTAAGTTGATTCAAACTGGGAGTGGCTTCTACTTCTCTTCCTGCCTCCCTCCTCTCAGTAGCCATTTTGCTGTTCATCTCATTGCTGTGAGCACACACATTTCTAGGCTTGTGAAGTCTTCAATTTCTTGGATACAAAGGTAGGAAAGTCTCACAGCATATAACAGCCAGTTATACCTTCATTCGCCTTATGTGGGGACAGAACAGTCAGAAATTGTCTTTGAGCCTGGACTTGGCTTACATATATTTTGTATGAAACTTCTCACTATAGGTATGATTTTTATACGAAAAATGTATAATAATTAGTATCTACATATTGTTTTACAATGTTTTACTTATATTCAGCACAAAATAAAGATGGTGGCTCTGTTACAATTTTCCTATTGGTCGAAAAAACAGTCGAAGATGGAATGAAAATTCTGAAACCGTATACGGTTTACATAATATATAAATGACATTTATAAATAATTATCACTAGAAATAATGTACTTTTTTATCTGCACTTTAGAATCGAGCTTCATTCTACTTGCCACATGTTACTGAACTAAATTACGAAGCCAAAATTCATCTACCAAGTCATCACGAGTGATAGTGATGCTGGATCTAGTTTCTGCCATAATCCAAGAAAACGTGTTTGCAGGTTAGTATCATTTTGTGAAAAGCCAATAGTGTAGTATTGTGTAGTATTTCGGAAAATTATTTATTTTTCATTTTTTCAGATTTACAGATTTACGTCTGACGAAATAATGTGAATGCTAGAAGAATCTGATTCTGAGCATGAGGAAGAACCATATGTTGCATCTGATGATGAAAACTATGCACCACAAGTGGATGTTACTGAAGAAGATTCAGACATTGAACACGAAATGGTCATAGAGCAGGAAAAAGAATACGACTCAGACGAAAGTGTTGAGGATGAGTCTGTGCGTCAAAGTGCAGGCGACATTTGGACTACTAAGGATAAAACTCAATGGTGTAGTGATCCACTGCCAAATGCACAAACAAAATCTCGTAATGTCCTACGACAAAGAGGTGGCCCTGCAGCAATCAGCAACCTGTATACAGCAAAAGAGATATGCAAGTCAATCATGACTCCCGAGATGTGTGACATCATATTACGAGAAACGAATCGAAAGGCCAAGAGAGTTTGTGATGCTTACAACAACGAACTGGTACAACGTTTTCCTGATTCTTCTGAACGGCCACCACAAAAAACATTCAAGCAATTTACTGAAACTGAACTCATGCATTTTTGGGCATACTGTTTGCTGCTGGTGTGCACAGAGACAACAAAGAGAATCTGGAGGAAATGTGGAATGTTGATGCTCTGCCTCTTATACGTGCAGCCATGTCTCATGACCGCTTCAAGATGATACTCAGATTTATCAGATTTGACAACGAAAATACATGTTCAGAACGTGTGCAAACAGATAAAGCTGCACCAATATGGGACATCTGGACAATGCTGAACAGAAATCTGAAGAGAGCCTACAAGCCATATAATTATATCACCGTCGACGAGCAATTATTTCCATTTAGAGGCCATACTATATTTACCCAGTATATAACTTCAAAACCAGCTAAATATGGCATAAAGATTTTCTGGGCTTGTGACTCGTCAAACGTCTACCCATTACAAGGTCAGCTCTACACTGGGAAACCAACTGATGGTCCTCGACAAGTAAACATTGGTGAACGAACAGTATTGGACCTAGTGAACTCGTATAAAGGCTCGGGAAGAAATGTCACCACCGATAACTTCTTTACAACCATGGAACTAGCTAAGGTA
Source organism: Dendrobates tinctorius (assembly GCF_039654945.1). Taxonomy (NCBI): domain Eukaryota; kingdom Metazoa; phylum Chordata; class Amphibia; order Anura; family Dendrobatidae; genus Dendrobates; species Dendrobates tinctorius. The sequence continues at coordinate 37,639,985 of NW_027361829.1, forward strand.
TTGAACTCCTGGAACATGACACTAGTTGGTACAGTGAGAAAAAACAAAAGGTTCCTACCTAGCAACATGCAGCCTGCCAAAGAAAGGCCTGTAAACTCGACAAATTTTGCCTACAATTATGATGCAACAGTCTGTTCATATGTACCAAAGAAGAACAAATCAGTCGTGCTTCTATCATCTATGCACATGACGGGAGAAGTTGAGACACTAGCAACCAAGCCAGAGATAATAAAATACTACAACAAAACAAAAGGCGGAGTTGATGTTATGGATAAAATGTTGGGAGAGTACACTGTGAAACGATGAACATTACGTTGGCCTCTGGCATTTTTCTACAATATGATTGACGTCACTGGGTTTGCATCCTACATCATCTACAGAGAACACAATCCAAGCTTCAGGACAAAGGATCAACGAAGAAAGTTCCTGAAAGATCTCGTAAATCAGCTGTGTATGCCTGCAATTGAAGATCGTAGTACAAACCGAATGTGGATGAGAAACCATTTAGTTCGAGGTGCAGTAGAAATGGTGCTTGGACGATGCATTCTGGTAGCATCGCAAGCAGCAGCTGGCCCTCAAATACCTCATGGCAGTCGTGGACCCTCCCCTGTTGTTGGTAGTTGCTATGTCTTCCGAGACCTGAGGCGAAAACAACGTAAGACTAGAAAGTCTTGTGTGGTTTGTGTGAAACCCATTTGCGATGAACACTCGGTAGCAAAGACAACATGCATTACTTGCGAAGAAAATCAATAAAAAAAGTTTCTTACATTTTCTTTTATAATGTAAATGAACAGTTTTTTTACTTGTTTATAATAATAAAATAGCATTATCACTAAAAAAATATTCTTTTTTCCTTGGATTATCTTCATTCAAAATATATGAGGGTACATTTGTACCTATGCAGCTTGTTATGGATGCAAAAATATCTCGACCCCTTATCTCGGAAGGGGGTGGAGATATTTTATTGAAATTTGGCCAATATATTCTGGACCAAAACTTCAGAGATGTCACGAAATTTCAGCCCTCTACGGCTTTTCGAAAAAAAGTTATTGCAATTTTTAAACGGAATAGGTACAATTGTACCTACTCAGCCGGACGAAGGCATAGTCAATATCTTTGTAACTCCGAACGTCTTAAAAAAAAATTAATTCCTGCTATTCCATTTGATTGAGCTAAACCTCTATGCCTTTAAAGTCTCCTCCACCTCCCCCAATACATTCTACATTATTCTTAGTTGTTTTCCTTCATGTAGAATTAACCTACAAGGAAAGTAAGGGGTTTTTTTCATTCCGATATTTGAGTCCCATTGACTTGCATTGGTTTCCGGTAACGGAATCGGCGATATCCGATATTTTTGGGGTATCGGTACGATCCAATCCGATCCGATATTTCCTGATATCGGAAGGTATCGCTCAACACTATTTGTGACTTTAAGAGGCACGCCTGCATAAATAAAACAAGATGTGTCTGATGATGTGTCACACACCACATGACCAGCTAAGGTCTAACATATCTCCCCATAAAATCCATTTTGGTTTTGTTTTTGTATGTTTCACTGTGTGCCTGTAAAAGTGGCATCACACTCTGACAACATTGGTCACAGCAGTGACCAAGGAGTCAGAAATGCTTCCAGGGGCCTTCCCCATGATGTTCCCATGTCATTTGTGCACTGTTCCCATACATTTCCGACATTTTGATACCCTAGAAAGACCTCCGGGGGGGTCACGGCAAAAAAGCTTAGATTTCCCAAAGTCTAACATTGGGCTCTTTGCGCGGGTTAAGTACCCGAGTATGACAATTTGCTCGACCCGAGCATTTTAGTGCTCGCTCATCACCAGTTCCATCCCAAGGTCCGACTGGGTCCTGGCTTCCACTATGTTAACCCAGTGTGCCATCGGCGAGATGTACCGTCCCTGCCCACAAGCACTTGTCCACGTGTCTGTGGTTAGGTGGACTTTCCCAGTAACAGCATTGTTGAGGGCATGGCTATTGTCAGACACGTGCTTGTGTAATGCGGGGACGGCACATCGGGAGAAATAGTGGCTGCTGGGAACCGAGTACCTTGGGACGGCCGCTGCCATAAGTTTGCAGATAGCTTCCTTCTCCATGAGCCTAAAAAGCAACATTTTCAGCGCAAGCAGACAAGAAATGTGTGAATTTAGTAGTGTGGCCTGTGGGGCGTTGGCAGCGTATTTCCGCTTTCGTTCCAAGGACTGGGGTATAGAGAACTGACGCTGCGCTGGGGCAAGGACATGGACGTGCTTGATGATGGTGCTAGTTGAGTTTGTGCAACAACAGGTGCAGGGAAGGGGGCATCTTCGCAGTCACCATGGACAGTGGATTGAATTACATGCACAACAGTGGAAGATGCACTGGTGTCACCCGCAGACACTGCTCCTGGACCCTGGAGTTAGGCCCACAAAGTTGGGTGCTTTGCTGCCATGTGCCTGATCATGCTGATTGTGGTCAGGCTGGTAGTTTTGCTACCTCTGCTGATGCAGGCCTGGCAGGTGGTGCAAATGATCTGTTTGCAGTTATCGGCAGAGTCTTTAAAAAAACCACCAGACTCGGGAAGATCTAAGAGTTGTACTGGCAACTTTCGTCGTCTTGCTGTTCTGGGAAATGGTTCTGTCTGAGGCCAACACAATGCTTCTTCCTGAGTGTTGGGGTGCTGTGTGCTGCTGACCTCACTCTGCATGTCCTCCTGCCAGGTTGGGTCAGTTACCATATCATTCTCCGCCTCATCTTAAACTTCCGCACCCTGGTCCTCCTCCTAACTTTCAGGCAATTGTGTCTCATCATCGTCCACCTCTTGTGACACGTTCCCACTGTTGGCTTCATGTGAACATGGCTGTTAAAATATTTGGGCATCGCTACATGCAAACTCCTCTTGCCCTGCTTCAACTGCACCTGGAGAGGGGCCCGAATCTAAATGGAAAAAAGAACAGCTCTTCGGAGTGTCCAAGTGTGGGATCATTTGTCTCCGGGTGCTCTGCTTGGTGGGAGGAAAGAGAATCAAGGTGCGGAATAGGTGGACCAGACTCACGGCTACTCAGACTTGACAGTGTGGAAGACAGGGTGGTGGTGGCAAAGTGACTGGAAGCATTATCCGCTATCCAACCATCTACCTTTTGACACTGCTTTGGGTTCAATAGTGGTGTGCTGCCGTGGTCCCCTAGTAACTGTGACAGGAAGGTCAAGCGAGATGTGGGTGTTTTTTGTGGGCCAATTTCAGCTTGCCCACATCCTCAGCCTCACCCTCTGCATGCACCATCATCATCACATCCACTTCCCCATCCCTTGGCATGAGCCTTGCCCATTTTAAAAGCACTGCAATATTTTGCAAGTTCACTACAAATGTCTGACTTTGGAGCAAAATCATATGTGATCCGTGTACGTGAAAACCACAGTTTAAAATATCTGGCCTGTAGGTAACACCTTTTTTGTTAAGCAAACTGGTGTCAATAACTAGACTAAGACACAGCAAAAAAAAGTTCAATGGAGCCCTAAAAAATCCCTCAATTATCTGGCCTGCATTTTTTTTTACAGCAAAACAATGTGAATAACTAGGCAAAGACAGGATTTTGATGTTTCACCGCCAGCAGTTCGCCCCTAGCAGTTTGCCCCCAACAGTTCATCCCCGGGTACATTTCACCCCCCGCACATTTTGCCCCGAGCAGTTCGCCCATTTCGCCCCCAGCAGTTCGCCCCCGGATGTTTCGCCCATTGTGGTTCATCAGCAGTTCACCCATTTTGCCCCCAGCAGTTTGCCTCTGGATGTTTTGCCCCCGGCAGTTCGCCCCCGGATGTTTGTACCCTTGTGGTTCATCAGCAGTTCACCCATTTTGCCCACAGCAGTTCGCCCCCGGATGTTTTGCCCACAGCAGTTTGCCCCCGGATGTTTGTACCCTTGTGGTTCATCAGCAGTTCACCCATTTCGCCCCCAACAGTTTGCCCCCGGATGTTTCGCCCCCAGCAGTTCGCCCCCGGATGCTTGTACCCTTGTGGTTCATCAGCAGTTCATCCATTTCACCCCCAGCAGTTCACCCCTGGATGTTTTACCCCCAGCAGTTCGCCCCCAGATGTTTGTACTCTTGAGGTTCATCAGCAGTTCACCCATTTCGCCCCCAGCAGTTCACCCCCAGATGTTTGTGCCCTTGTGGTTCATCAGAAATTCACCCATTTCACCCCCAGCAGTTCGCCCCTGGATGTTTCGCCCCCAGCAGTTCGTCCCAGTTGTTTGTACCCTTGTGGTTCATGAATTCCCGTCCGTCATCAATGTTTTGCCCCCAGCAGTTCGCCCCCAGAAGTTCGCCCCCAGATGTTTGTACCCTGTTTTGCCCCTAGAATTTTGTGTTTGGATGTTTCGCCAGTTTGTCCTTGTGGTTCATGAATCCTGTCCGTCATCAATCCACATGTCACAAATGTACTGTACAGGGTGCGGCACTTTTGTGACATGTTAAATCAACTGTTTACATCTGTAAACCTCACAACTGATTGCATTATAGTGTCAGAGCATTTTGTCTGCAATTTTAACAAGACATTTTCCAAAACGTTTCTAAAACGTTTTTGTGTTTCAAAAACATAACATGAAAAAAAATAAACGGATTCAAAAAATGATGGACGGGAATTCAAGAACCACAAGGGTACAAACATCCGGGGGCACCAAAAATGCCCCACTTTTTAGCATACAGATAGGTGAGGTGTGCAACTGAGATACCAAACTTGAAATTATCTGGCTTGTATTTTTTTACAGCAAAAGAGTGTGAATAACTAAGCAAATACATAGCAAAAAAGTTCAATGGAGCCATAAAAAATCCCCCAATTTTTATCCCACAAATAGGTAAGGCGTGTGAAGGAGATACCAGACTCTAAAATATCTGGCCTGTATTTTTTAACAGCAAAATTGTGTTAATAAGTAGGCTAAGACACAGCAAAAAAAATTAAACGGAGGGCTGAAATGGCACTATTTTGAGCGCAATGATATGTGATGTCTGTAATGCAGATACCCCACTTTAAAACATCTGGCCTTTTGTTATTGTTTCATTTTTTTGGCAGCAAAATAGTTTCAATAACTAGACTAACACAACAAAAAAAATTCAATAGAGGCCTGAAATGCCACAATTTTTAGCACAATGATAGGCGATCCGTGTGGCGGACAAAACCCAATGTAAAATATCTGCCCTGTAAGTAAACAGTTTTTTTTAAGCAAACTGCTGTCAAGAACTTGTATAAGACACTCCAAAAAAATTTTACACTACCTCAAAAATGGCAGATGTGATCGATGTGACGGCCAAACCCATGTTTAAAATTGGATTTTAACACTGTACTATGGAAAGGATCTAGCTGTATTTTGCAGTGCCAACAAGCAAATGGAGAAAAAATACAATGTGCTCTGGATTACTTTTAAATAAAATAAATAAAATAAAATAATCAGAATTAAGATGCAAAAACAAATTATTCCTGGCCACTGATACCTGGGGCTATGTATATACGGTCAATATCTGGAATAGGCAGCAGCAACAGATAGTAATGGAATGGACCCTCTTGCTGTATGCAATAAAGAATGCCACATACACTGCCTGCCTACCTATCACTGATATCTATATACCCCATAATTAGTCCTTAGAAGGACTGCTGGTTTAGCAGGATATGTGGATTCAACGATGTTATACCCACACTAAGGCTACAGCCACACTCTCAGTATTTGTTCAGTATTATTTCTCAGCATTTGTAAGCCAAAACCCGGGGAGGAACAATCAGAGGACAAGGAATAACAGAAACAAGTGCACCAATTCTGCATGTTTGACTCACTCCGAGTCTTGGCTAACAAATCAAATACTGATGTGAAATACTGACTAAATACTGATAGTGTGGCTGTAGCCTTACTAATAAAAGCACAAATATGTCCCTATCTCAGCAGCAACTCTCCCTACACTGTCTGATTCCAGACATGACTGTGACGAGCAGGGTGGCGGCAAGTCTCTTATACACCTTATGACACTCTGCGGCCAGCCAATCACTGTAATGCCACAACCAACATGGCTGCGGCATTACAGTGTGTGGCAGACAATCGCTGCATGTTTATTGGCGCTCTAAATATGCAGGGTGGGGACCCGAGCTCCTGCCGAGCAACCCCGGAAATGCTTGGTGCTCACTGAGCATTGCAAGCACTGCGATGCTTGGGTGAGTACCGAGCATTTCTGAGTATGCTTGCTCATCACTATTAATGAATTGTCTTGAATGACTATATCCTTTTAATCAATTGTAATTTAATTTGAAAAAAATTTTAAGCGTAAATCTATTCGAGCACAATATATATATTTGATGGCAGGATATATGTACACTGATACATTGATACATATATATATTTTCTAAAAAAATTTATATTTTTACTACATATGTGTTTTTTATGAACAAAAAATCTAAAAACCTCACCAATCCATATAGTTTTTAAAACAAGAACACAGCATTTTATATTCATATTTACATTTATATTTTTAAAATGCTTATAATAAATTAACTGTTTTTATCATATAAATTTCTTTTCCTTTGGGGGTGTTTTTTATACACATAGGAACACTTATTAGATATGCTAGTAGGGCTGAGAGTTCAGGATCTAATGACTGTTAGTTCTCAACTACCACTGTTCCACCTTTTTAAAAAAAATCCAAGGATGTTTAGCAAACTCTCACTTAGGCCGGTGTCACACTAGGGAGAAATACGAAGGAGTGAGAGGCGTTAAAAACACGCATTGCACACGGACCAATGATTCTCTATGGGGTAGCTCCATTCAGCCGTATATTTCTTGCGTATATTTTACGGTCTGTGCCAATCGCAGCATATTGCGATTGTCAGCGTACTACGTCTGTAGTACGCCAATGCAAGTCTATGGGTGCGCAAAAAAATGCATTACACACGAGCCACATGTGTGACTTGCCAGAAATACGCACCCGGTGTCCTTTAGAAAAGCCGGCAATTCAGTGCGCGATACAGTAAAATCACACTGACAGGTTTAATAAAGAAATGAAAGAATAGCTATATACACATAGAATACATATATATACATATATATATATACACATGTAATTGAGACACATATATATATATATATTTATATTTCATAGAGTTCTACATAGCAAAATAGCTGCAAAATCAATTTCCGGCTTCTGTAAAATCATTCCCCAACCCGACATGAAATGACACATGATTTACATACAGTAAACCATTTCATTTCATGTATTTTTGTATATGTCCCTGACTAATAATTAAATTAGGGTTTGTGTGTAAAATTTGGGACTTGTAGGTGTTAAATTAAGGGGTTAATTATTTGGAATAAAATGTGAGGGCTCCCGCGGCAAAATCGCAGCCAGAGAGGTAAAGCAGGTGAGTGAGGGCAGATTTTAATAGCCTTGAGAGAGACCATTGTTTTTGCCCCCCTCCGGCTACAAAAATCTGCCCCCAGACACCCCAGAAAAGGCGCGTCTATAAGATGCGCCTTTTCTGGCACTTATCCTCTCTTTTCCCATTGCCCTGTAGCGGTGGCTAATGGGTTAATATTAATGGCTTAATGTCATCTTGCAATTGGAAGGTGCCATTAAGCCGAATAATAATGGAGAGGTGTCAATTAGACACTTATCCATTATTAACCCTAGACTATTAAATGGTTAAAAAACTCACACAGTCGTTAATTAAAAATTATTTTAATGAAATAAAGACACTTAGTTTTTGACAAGATTTATTGCTCTGCTAATCCAAAAATAAACCATCGACCTGTATTAAAAATAGAACAAAAAGTCAACCATATCCTTACCTCTCCGCTGCCTAGTCAGGTCCCCCGCTGCAATCCATCAGAAAGGGTTAAGTGGTTTACACAGGGACCGGTGCTAACACGACCAGCCCCATGTAAACCACTGCCAGAATGAATTATTTCATCTCTGCGCAGGCTCCCTGGCTGCCCTGAGATGAACTAATTACCGTGGGAAAGTTTCTGCACTTTTTCCCATGCTCATTAGTTCACCTCAGGTCAGCTAGGGGACTCCGCGCAGCCTCAGTGACATCAGCGGGAGTCCCCGGCAGACCTGAGGTGAACTGATGAGCGTGGGAAAAAAAGTCTGAAACTTTCACATGCTAATTAGTACATCTCCAGGCAGTCAGTGAGGCTGCGCAGAGCTGAACTAATTCATTCTGAAGTAGTTTACAATGGGGCTGGTCGCATTAGCAAAGGTCCTCATTGTAAACTATTTAACCCCTTGTGAAGGATTACAGCATGGGACATGACTGAATGGTGGAGAGGTAAGGATATTGCTGCTTTTTTATGTTTTGTTTTTTGCAGGTCATGGTTTTATTTTGGAATAGCAGAGTAATAAATATTGGTCAAAAACTTGGTGTCTTTATTTCATTAAAATAATTTTCAATTAATGCCTGTGTGCTTTTTAACCCTTTCATAGCATAGGGTTAATAATGGATCAGTGTCTTATTGACACCTCTCCATTATTAATTGGCTTAATGTCACCTTCCAATTGAATGGTGACATTAACCCTTTGTTATTAACCCATTAGCCACTGCTACAGGGCAATGGGAATAGAGAGGATAAGTGCCAGAAAAAATGCATCTTATAGATGCGCCTTTTCTGGGGTGTCTGGGGGCAGATTTTTGTAGCCGGGGGGGGGCAAAAACGATGGTCTCTCTCAAAGCCCTCACTCACCTGCTTTACCTCACTGGTTGTGATTTTGCCGCGGGAGCCCACGCAATATTTTTCCAAATAATTAGTCCCTTAATTTAACACCTAGACGTCCCAAATTTTACACACAAACCCTAATTTAATTATTAGTCAGGGACATATAAAAAAATACATGAAATGAAATGGTTTACTGTATGCAAACCATGTGTCATTTCATGTCGGGTTGGCGAATGATTTTACAAAAGCTGGCAATTGATTTTGCGGCTATTCTACTATGTAGAACTTTATGAAATATAAATATATATATATGTGTCTCAATGACATGTATATATATATATATATATATGTATTCTATGTGTATATATCTATTCTTTCGCTTGGGTTTTAACCTGTCATAGGGCTCCATTATATGTCCATTTTGCAAGCCTGCGAGAAAATCTCAGCATACAGATGCCATACAGATTACATACGGATGCTTACATGGGAAAAATACGCTGCCACACCCTGACAACGGATGACATACGGATCACTATTTAGGGACCATTTCTGCATATAACGGCCATAAAATACGGACTGTATTTTTATACGTTGTGGGTGATTCCAGCCTTACACCTCTACCAGTTACCGGGTGGCCATTTCTGCACATTATATATCCAGCATTCCAGGTCTGTAGTGCGGTAGTTTCTCTTTTTACAGTTTCAACACGTGTTAACCAGACAGATTACGCGCAGAGGCTGTCCAACTACCAGCTGCTTCAGCCCATCATCTGCTTGTGAGCGCCAGTGTGTCCCCTTTTTTGTTTTCATTTAATTATTGCAGCAAATTTTACATTCAACAAATCAAATGATGCTCCTATTCTTCTGAGCCCTGCCTTGAACCAAACCAGGGGTTTTCCTCAATATTTGGGATGTTATCATGCTCAGGAGAAATTGCACAACAAATTTCATGTTTGATTTTCTCCTGTTGCCATTGTCAAAGTGAAACAAGTGGGTCTAAAGGAAAATTCTTGTGAACAAAAGTTAAATATTAATTTTTTCCTTCCACATTCTATTAATTCTGGTGAAGAATCTGAAGGGTTATTAAGCTTATTGAATATGGTTTTGAGTACCTTGAGGGGTGCAGTTTTTAGATTGCTATCACTTTTTGGTATTTTCTGTCATATAGACCACTCAAAGTCGCTTCAAATGTAATGTGGGCCCTAAAAAAAAGTGGTTTTGCAAATTTTGTTGTAAAAATTAGAAATTGCTGGTCAATTTTAATCCTTATAACTTCCTAACAAAAAAATATTTTTAAAAATGATACTGACATAAAGTAGACATGTGGAAAATGTTATTTATTAACTGTTTTCTGTGACTTGACTCGCTGATTTAATGGCATAAAAATTAAAAGTTTGAAAATTGCAAAATGTTCAAAATTTTTGACAAATTTTTGATTTTTTCACAGATAAATGTAAGTCATATCAAAGAAATTTTAAAACTATCATTAAGTAAAATATGTCATGAAAAAACATTCTCAGACTCAGTGGGATCTATTGAAGTGTTTCAGAGTTATTACCTCATAAAGTGACAGTGGTCAGAATTGAAAAAAATGGCCTCGTCAGGAAGGCTTCGAGGTGAAAGGGTTAAATTACCTAATTCAAAAATTAATTCATGTCACACAGAAAGTACTACATCTAGTATTTTGTATGACCTCCATGATTTTTAAGGACAGTTTCAAGTACTTTATTCATGGAAAGAAAAAGTTGGGGACTTATTGTTACATCTATCTTTTTCAAGAATGACTTCTTTTGGAGCCTGGATGCTGAATGGAGAGTTATGGTCAATTGGTCTCTTCAGGATTGTCAATAGGTATTTCAGTTGGGTTCAAATCAAGAGACATACTTGTCATCTGAATCACTTTCACCCCCACATGTAGCCCCACATAAGGACACTACCACCACATTTAGAAAAAACTATATGTTAAGCAAGGACGTGGAGTGATGGTAACATTTTATCTTTCAATATAAAGCAGTACATCTGTGAATTTGTGATGCCAATAATTAAATGTAGTTTCCTGACACCAGCAGCACTCATGCAGCCCCGCAAAAGGACACTGCTGCAAACATCTTTCACTGTAGACAACAAGCATTTTTCCAAATGCATTTTTGGAAATGTATAATGCGTATAGTGAAATATGGCAGTGGCCGTACACTTACAGTGGGTACAGAAAATGTATTCAGACCCCTTTAAATTTTTCACTCTCTGAGAGACAGAATATTGGCAAGGCACAGATCTGACCAAAGTTACAAAAGAATTTGTGCAGTACTCAAGGTTCCTAAGAGCACAGCGGCCTCCATAATCCTTAAGAAGGTTGGGACCACCAGAAGTCTTCCTAGACCTAGCCATGCAGCCAAACTGAACAATCATGGGGGAAGAGCTTTGGTGAGAGAGGTAAAGAAGAACCACAAGATCACTGTGGCTGAAAGCCACAGATGCAGTAGGGAGATGGGAGAAAGTTCCAAAAAGTCAACTCCACCAGTCGGTCCTTTATAGCAGAGTGGCCCGACAGAATCGTCTCCTCAGTGCCAGACATATAAAAGCCCACATAGAGTTTGCTAAAATATGCATGAAAAACTCCCAGACTATGAGAAGTAAGATTCTCTGGTCTGATGAGATAAAGATGGAACGTTTTGGTGATAATTCTTAGTGGCATGTGTGGAGAAAACCAGGCACTGCTCATCACATACCCATTACAATCCCATCAGTGAAACATGGTGGTGGCAGCATCATGCTATGGGGTGCTTTTCAGCTACAGGGACAGGATGACTGGTTGCAATTTAAGGAAACAGGAATGCGGCCAAATACAGAGACATCCTAGATGAAAAACTCTTCCAGAGCGTTCTGCATCTCAGACTTGGATGAAGGTTCACTTTCCAACAAGACAAGCACCCAAAGCACACAGCTAAAATAACAAAGGAGTGACTTCAGAACAAGTTTGTGACCATTCTTCACTGGTCCAGCAAGAGCCCTGAGCTAAACCCAATTGAGCATCTATGGAGAGACCTGAAATTTAAAAATTTTTCCCAAAGAGTGAGATGGTCCTTACAATGTTTTGTGTATTGGAACGTTTATGAGCTAGAGGAAAGATCTTGTCAATAATACAAACAGCTTGGTCAGAAAGTTCATGAGTCTAAAGAGAGGGGGTACAATCACACACATGTCTGAAAATACTGCTGCTTCATCTGCCTTTGTCGCTAGGTGGTACACAGTTACTGCTGGATGACTGCATCATCTGGCTGTTTATCTATATGTTATTGACACAAGTTGTTGCCTATATTTGGCTGCTGGCAGCTGATAATATAATTAGCTCTCTGCTGGGAGACAAGGGTGGGTTTCCTTTCCATATAAACCCCATCAGACAGTCTTTGTCTGCCAGTTATTTAGTTCATCTAGACATGGTCCCAACTCTGATCCATTTCTCCTAATGTACTAGTTTGTGTCTCCTGTTTTCTGACATTGACTTGTATATTGACCACCCACTTGCTTCCTGATTCTGCTGCTCATGCAAAATCTTGGTATCGACCCTGCATGATAGCCCTTCTTGCCGCCAGCTTGCTCCACTGGTCTGCAGTTGACTCTGTGGCATCAGCCCTGAGGTACCAGGTACCACTAGTAGTCCTGATTCTTGAGGGTTAAATCATGAGAGAAAGAGCAACCACTGGGACCTGCTAAATAGAAGGACTTGTGTTAAGCCTGTCTTAGGAAGCCCTATTAACAGCTGCCAGGCTGCCATGAAAAGAGCTTTATGACAAATATCTATGCTGTACACAAACCATTTAATGTTTGTTCGCCTTGTAAATTCAACGGTGAGTCACCACATGTCTATCTCGCTTTCAAAGCAAGCATATTTATCAGTAAAGCATGGAAAGCTATGAGTAGCTGCTACAGAATGAGTGGAATTTTAAGTATTAAGTAATTGTGTAGCAAAATATTGCTTGATGAGGTTGTTTATGATATAAAATTATTCTAATTAGAAAGCATAAATTCATTGTGCTTTGGTAATCTGAGCATGAAGAATTTTGTTTTTGGTATTTGAATTTGTTTTAAAACATAATGTAAAATCATAGCATTTGTAAATTAATTTTGAATAATATAGTGAAATGTGTTGAAAATAGTGAATATGGCACTCTTTATCAGAAGCCACTGATACCCCAAATTCATTGGCAGGCCATATCTGACCTCAGCAGTAACTATCACTCTAAAACAGTCACTTATCTCTGAGCAGCCAAAAAAACAATCTATCATTGTTGCTCATCTCCCCTCCCGCAATCAACTCTCGTTAGCAGCAATTTCCTTCACTAGCAAAAGGCCCTTAATCAAGTAATGTATCACTTATTTACCTGCTTGCTGTAGATTCAATTAAATCAGTTTTATTTTCAGTAGATTGACTCTAGAGGTCTAGTTGTCTTGTGCTCTGTAGTCCTCCTGTTCTGTGCAACCCCATCCAAAGCATGGAATATCAGCATTCTGCTAATTTACAGTGTACACAGAAAGCTGTAAATCAGTGGTATGGGCGGGGTTATACAGAAATCAGCATTCATAGAACTGTTAGCTCTGCAGCAGAGAAAACAGTGATTTTATGAAAATGACAGCATGCAGACACATAGATGGAATCAGGATCTCTGTCCCTACATCATAATGCTCTATGTGTTAGGAGTCGGATTCCTGCGTTTACTCTGCAGGGATCCAGATCCTCACATTCTGCAGTCTCCTCCTATTTTGACACTGCAGAGGAGATAGAAATGGCCGGAGTGAGCCTCCCAACCCCCCTGGAGGAGGCGTGGGCGGAGGCCAACATGACGGGGGGTTGGAAGTTAGTGAGGGAAGGGGAAGGGTTAAAGGGGAGGGGGAGCTAGGGGGTATTTAAGGCAGGGTCTGGGTGTAGCCCGCCCTCTGTTCCTGTTACCCAGCTCCTGAGCAGTCAGCAGTCCCCCAGCTTACCGGGATGTCAGTAGACCAGGCCCTGGATAGGCTGCGGGCGGTAGCAGTGGGGCAGCCTCCTGGCTGGCTGGAGGCGCAGGTGTCCGGCCTGCTTCGTCGAGCGCCGGGGCAGGCCGAGGTGGGAGAGCGGAGGCCCCGGCGGGCGCGGCCTCCAGAGCGGCTGTCCCCCGACAGCGCTCCCAGGGCCTCGCGTCGCCGCCGGAGCCCCTCCCGGGACCCTCCAGGCCGCGCGACGCAGCCTTCCCCGTCCGGAGGTGCGCGGCCTGGGAGGAATCCAGTCGGGCGGCGAGGTCCTGCGGCAGCATCTGGCCCCTCCCCCCGTGGCACCTGGTCCTGCGGGGGGCCGCAACGGTGATGGCCGAGCCGCGCAGCCTGTCTCGGCGGGCGCTCCAGCCGCGGACAGAGTGGCGGCCTGCCAGGCGGCAGGGCAGAGCCGGGTTGCGTCCCCCGGCGGTGGGGGGGAACTTGATGTAACGGGGGGGCGCTGCTGCGGTTCCCCTGCAGTGGCGCTTGCCCCTGATCCACCGAGAAGGAGCCATGGCCATATGGCTGCAGCAGGACCGGAGGGCAGCCCGGCGGAGGCGGTGCCGGCTGCCAGAAGACTGGAGCGGAGGACACTGTCGGGCTCCCAGTTACTGTGGGGGGCCCGGGGCTGCCAGGTGCCTCGCGATGGCGCGGCCGACTCGATCCTCGGCGGGGGGAGGCAGGAGCCTTCCTTTGTGGGGGTGTCGCGGTCCAGTTCAGTCGGAGGGTTTAGGCCTCCCACTCTGGCTCAGTCTACTGCGGTGTCCGGGCCGCAACAAAGTGGCGGTGACTTCGCCGCCGGGAGGCGCGAGGTCCACGTGGCGTCGACGTCTGGGGATCCAGGATTTCCGGCTGGAGGGTACACAGCCCCCTCGCAGCCCGGTGAGTATGCGTCTATGTCCCCTGTTTGTCACCCGTTGTTGTCTTCATCTGCGGTGGTAGGGGGCCCCTTAGCTGAGTCCGGGGGCGGTGGGGTAGAGGTTGGTTTTAGCAGTTCAGGGTCACCCGGGGGAGTATGTGATATGTTGGCGGATGTGCGTGGATTGCTTTTTCGTTTGGAGCAGGGTTTGGTGGGGTCGTCGCCAGTAGCAGCGTGGGTTGGGCCACAGGGTGGTGGGTTGATGGGTCAGGGCGCGGCTGCGTCGGGCCCTTGTGTCAGTACACCGGTGTCAGTGTCGGTGCAAAACGAGAAGGAAAAGGAGTGTCGCGTGCATCTGGATGATCGGGCGCATGGCGAGGTGTATGTGTGTTTTGAGGGTTCGTTGGGAGCTCATTTGAAGAAGGAGGTGAAAGAGCGGATTTGGAAGGATGAATATGTGGAAATATTTTCGCTATTGCCTCTTGGGAAGTTTAATTTGGACAAAAGCAAGAAAGAGGATAGCAAAAAGGAAGAGGAAGAAAAGCGGAGGTGGCGCTTGATTCCTCAGACATTTGCAAATTGGCAGCAGGCATTCGCTATTTTGGCGAGTGTTATTGGGGAACAGGCCCCTGATAATTGCTCTGCGTTGTTTTGCTATTTGGATGCTATCGGGGAGGCTTATAGAGTTTACGGCGGTCAGGCGTGGCTGCGGTATGACGAGCAGTTTCGTCAGAGGAAAGCGGTGCGTCCGGCTATCCGCTGGGACCAAAAAGACATTGGCTTGTGGATGCGTGTGATAGCGCAAAACAAGTCTGGGAGTTCCTTTCTTGGGGGGGCTGGAAGCACCAGCCAGAATAGCGGCACTTCCGGCTCTACGGGGGGTGGGGGTCAAGGGCAGTCGGGAACGCACAAAGCGGGGGTTTGCTGGCAGTTCAATGACGGCCAGTGTAAGTTTGGGGCCAACTGTAAATTTAAACACCTCTGCTCCAACTGCAACGGTACTTCACATGAGGCATCAAAGTGTTTTAAAAAAGGGAAGTCCAAATCCGGCGGGGGTAATTCGCAAGGGGGAGACTCCAGTGAATCTGGAAAAGATGGTCCCTTATCTAAGTAGATACCCTGATAGGGTAGGTGCGGGGTTGTTGTATTCCGGTTTTCAGGAGGGTTTTCGGATTCCGGATCCTCCGTTTGAAATCCCGTTTGTTTTGAAAAATTTGCGCTCTGCTTTGGAACATCCGTCAGTTGTTTCGGAGAAGATCCAAAAAGATGTTTCATTGGGGCGCATGGCGGGCCCTTTCGTGTCTCCTCCTTTTTCGAATTTGGTCGTTTTCCCGTTGGGGGTTGTTCCGAAGAAGGAGCCCAATAAGTTTCGGCTCATTCAGCATTTGTCTTACCCACGGGGTAGGTCGGTTAACGACGGTATTGATCCAGAGATTTGTTCGGTGGTATACTCTTCATTTGATGAAGCGGCAAGTTGGGTTCGGAAATGTGGACGCGGGGCACTGATGGCTAAGACGGATGTTGAATCCGCTTTTCGTTTGCTTCCGGTGCATCCAGACAGCGTGCGGTTGTTGGGCTGTTTCTGGGAGGACAGGTTTTTTGTAGATAGGTGTTTACCTATGGGTTGTTCTTTGTCCTGTGCGTATTTTGAGGCTTTTAGTTCTTTTCTTGAGTGGGTCGTGCGCGACGTTTCTGGTTGCGACTCAATAGTTCATTATTTGGACGATTTTTTGGGCATTGGCACAGCGGACTCTTCACGTTGTTCTAGGATTTTGAAAGCGATTGAGTGGGTGGCGGATCGGTTCGGGGTTCCGCTGGCGCCCGGGAAAACTGAGGGCCCCAGTACGTGTTTGCGTTTTCTGGGGATTGTCATCGATACTGTTGAATGGGAATTTCGGTTGCCGGAGGACAAGCTTGATGATTTGAGGTCAGAGGTGGTTCGTGCACGTCGGTTGCGGAAAATATCATTGCGGGACCTTCAGTCGCTGTTGGGAAAGCTTAACTTCGCTTGTCGGGTGATGCCGATGGGTCGAGTTTTTTTTCACGTAGGCTGGCTAGCGCTGCTTCGGGGGTTCGGGCTCCTCATCATTTTGTGAGATTGTCGGCCGAGCTCAGGGCCGATTTGGTGGTTTGGGAGTCCTTTTTGGAGAAGTACAACGGTCGTTCGTTGGTAATGGCTGATGTGGTCTGCAACGATGCTCTGGATTTGTTTACGGATGCTGCAGGCGGATTCGGTTTTGGTGCCTATTTTGGCGGGCAATAGTGCGCCGGTCAGTGGCCTGCTGCTTGGGTTTCGGCGGGTTTGGTGCGTAACATCGCGTTGTTGGAGATTTTTCCGATTCTAGTGGCTGTTCATTTGTGGGGTCAGGAGTTTCGGAATCGGCGTGTTCGTTTCAATTGCGACAACATGGGGGTTGTGAGCGCGATTAATGGTCTTACGGCATCGTCCCCTCCAGTGGTCAGAGTTTTGCAGAAGTTGGTGCTAGCATGTTTATCTTTGAATGTGCATGTGATGGCGACACATGTGCCCGGGGTGAAAAACGAGATAGCTGACTCTCTCTCTCGCTTACAGTGGGATCGTTTTCGTTCCTTGGCCCCGGAGGCAGAGTTCGAGGGTCTGATTTGTCCGGAGGAATTGTGGAGGGTGGCTTTCGAGCCGCAGAGTCACTGATCGTATCGTCTTTGGCACCAAAAACCTGGGAGGCCTACCGGAATGTGTGGTGTGCGTGGGAAGAGGTCCTTACGGCTGGCTCCACCGGTGGGGTCAGGCTTGAGCAGGAGGGTTTGTTGCGGTCATGGTTGGGGCAGGGCGCAAACGAAGGTTGGTCTCGGGCAAAGGTGACACGTTTGTTGGCCGGATTGTCTTTCGGTTTTCGATTGCGCGGATGCAGGGATTTGACGAAAACGTTTTTGGTAAGACAGGCGGTGAAAGGTTTTCACCGCTTTCGGGGGGGGGGGTGATTTAAGGCGGCCCGTGTCGTTTAATATGCTTGAGCAATTGGGTCTGGTTTTGGAATCGGTATGCGCGGATAGTTATGAGGTTGCGTTGTTTCGTCTGGCTTTTTCCTTTGCATTTTTTGGGGCGCTGCGGATTGGGGAACTCGTGTCTCACAATAAAGAGTCGGTGGGCGGGTTGTTAGCCAGGGATGTGATTTTGACCGCTCAGGGTGTCGAATTTTGGCTGCGTAGGTCAAAAACGGACCAGTCTGGAAATGGCCGTCGAGTTGTGTTGGGGGTTGTCCCTGGTTCCGGTATGTGCCCGGTTCAGTGTTTGCGTGGATTTTGGGACCTCCGTCCTAGTCTGGGTGGATCTTTGTTGTGTCACGCGGACGGTGGGAGTCTGTCTCGGTATCAGTTTGGTGCGGTGTTTAAGAAGTCGATTCGGTGTTTGGGATTGGATGATTCTAGGTTTGCTTCGCATTCTTTTCGGATTGGGGTGGCGACTGAGGCAGCTGGGCGTGGTTTGGGTCCCTCTTTCATTCAGCGTATCGGAGGTTGGAGGTCTAATCGTTATCGCAGTTATGTTCGGCCTTAGGGCGTGCGGAAGGCGCGTCCGGTTGGTGTGGTCCATGGGGTAGTGTTGGAGCGTTTTCTTTGCGATATGTTCTGTAAGTGTCGTTTTGTGTTTCAGGTTTGGGACCTCTGCTGGTCTGGATATTTGGTCACTCCTTTGTTTACTGGGGAGCGGTGAGAGCCGATGTCAGGACTGACGGCAGACAGCTGGGAATTTCCAGATCGGCGGCGGTGGTGCGGTGGATTGGTTTTCGGGGCCTGGCGTGGCGTCGGGTGTTGCCGGAAATTCAAGAGTGTGCTCGTTTGGACCGGGCACCGGATGTTCTTGTTATCCATGCTGGGGGTAATGATCTGGCTGTCCGTCCCTTCCGGGAATTGATCAAGGACATTAAGCAAGATTGCTTGCGGTTGTGGGTGACTTATCCGGAAGTCACGATTGTGTGGTCTGAGATCGTGCCACGCAGGCGTTGGCGGTCCATGAGATCGTTGGAGAAGGTCAACCGGGCCAGGATCAAGGTTAATAGAGCGGTGTCCGCTTTTATAGTTAAAAATGGGGGAGTTGCCGTGCGACATTTTGATTTGGAGAAGGGTGAGGGCGATTACTGGTTAGCGGACGGTATTCACTTGAATGCAGTGGGTTCCGATATTTGGGCCCTTGCCCTTCAGGAGGGTATTGAGAAGGCTGTCGCTTGGCGGGTTGTGGGGGTCTCGGGTCATTGAGGTGTTCAAAGGCCCCTCGTTGTGGCGGTTTTTGGGGGAGGGGGAGTCCTTGAAGTCGGTGGAAATTGGTTTGGGAGACTCTCTGGGTAGGGTCTCCTTCATTTAAAGGTATGCTGGTCGTGATCTGGTGAAAGGTGGATGGGGAGTTTTCCGTCAGAAGAGGGCGGGTCCCCAAGGAGTTTGTGGACAACATCTACTGGTGTGCTGGTGCTCCCGAGCCTGTGGGGTAACGGCTGGGAGCAAATGGTTGGGGGTTGTCCACGATATCTGGTTATTTCACCACGATCTTGTGGCTTCAAGGACTTCTCCTTCCAGGGGTTAATTTTATTGTACTCATGTTGGTTATGATACAATGTTTATTGTTGTGTATTGTTATAATAAAAGGCTGCTGTGGCCATAAAATTCCAAAAAGAAATATCGGTGTCCGTGTATTAGTTGGCGCCGAGGTGGGGGTGGTCATTTATGGTCACGGTGGGGTTTTGGGGGGTAAATCAAGATACTTGATATCCCCGTACGAGGTAAATACTTGACAATACCAACGTCAAGAAATGGCCGGAGTGAGCCTCCCAACCCCCCTGGAGGAGGCGTGAGCGGAGGCCAACATGACGGAGGGTTGGAAGTTAGTGAGGGAAGGGGAAGGGTTAAAGGGGAGGGGGAGCTAGGGGGTATTTAAGGCAGGGTCTGGGTGTAGCCCGCCCTCTGTTCCTGTTACCCAGCTCCTGAGCAGTCCCACCCTCCCTCCCTTTTTTCTTTTGGGTTGGTAATACGTGATTTTAGTTTGGGTCATGGCGGTTTTTGGGGAGGGGGAGTCCTTGAAGTCGGTGGAAATTGGTTTGGGAGACTCTCTGGGTAGGGTCTCCTTCATTTAAAGGTATGCTGGTCGTGATCTGGTGAAAGGTGAATGGGGAGTTTTCCGTCGGAAGAGGGCGGATCCCCAAGGAGTTTGTGGACAACATCTACTGGTGTGCTGGTTCTCCCGAGCCTGTGGGGTAACGGCTGGGAGCAAATGGTCGGGGGTTGTCCACGATATCTGGTTATTTCACCACGATCTTGTGGCTTCAAGGACTTCTCCTTCCAGGGGTTAATTTTATTGTACTCATGTTGGTTATGATACAATGTTTATTGTTGTGTATTGTTATAATAAAAGGCTGCTGTGGCCATAAAATTCCAAAAAGAAATATCGGTGTCCGTGTATTAGTTGGCGCCGAGGTGGGGGTGGTCATTTATGGTCACGGTGGGGTTTTGGGGGTAAATCAAGATACTTGATATCCCCGTACGAGGTAAATACTTGACAATACCAACGTCATGCCTTGCAGCTAATCTCTCCTGTGGCTAAGTCCTTCTGTCCTCTTACTGGGCATGCTCATGGGACGATCTCCCATTGGAGATCGGGAGTCATGTGCTCAGGTTCCGCTCCAGTTCTCATTGGTCCATCTCAGAGATCTGGAAGTGTGCAGAAGGTCCCGGCCACTATAAAAGGCGCGCATAGCTGTTCCGCCATGCGCTAGTATAGTCATACTTCCTGCTGTGTGTATGAGGACGGATGCATGATTCTGGTGACTGAATCATTTGAAACCCCTTCCCTCTGATATTATGCATGTGAATAGGGACTGAGTTAGTTTCAGCGCCAGCGCTCCTCTGTTTCAACTCGCACAGCTGCTAGCGTCCGACATTGTGCTTGCGCCTTGCCTTTGTCGTTTGGCGGCAGTGTCCACGCCGCACTGCAGTAGCAGCCTCTTTTGCGTTTGCAGTCGCAACGCCGCACACACGGTAGGTCTAGACAGACGTAGTGCCGCCGTCTTGGGCTGCTCCTGTGACCGTATACCGTGTGTGCGTTTTTACTGAGTTCTGTGACTACAACAGGCTCAGTTATTTGTGTTTGTACTTTTTGCATCTCCGTGAGTTTAACTGAGATTGCTCTGCACACCTGGGTGGAGTTTAACCCCGTGTGCAAGTCCGCCATATTGCTCCTGCCACCACCTAGCAGCGGTTATTTCACCTACTGCACGGTGGACCCTGAGCGGCGAACGCACTTTATTTATATTTTTATTTAGTGCGTTCCGCCGTTCCTAACATTATACTAGCGCCAGGGTCTGGCTAATGATGGTAGAACAGCAGCAACTCTTACAGTGTATTCGGCAGATTGAGGGCCAGTTGGCCACTCTTGAGAGGGCTCTCTCAGCTGCACAATCCACCGAAGCTGCTGTAAAGGCAATCACAGATCTCGGTTTCCCGTATGTCCACATCCTACCCCGCGCCGACAGTTACCCGCCTCCTGTTGCCCGATAAATTTTTTGGCGATGGTGCCTCCTGGAGGGGTTTCATCAGCCTGTAGTCCATTCAGCTGGAGTTACTGGCTGCGTGATTCCCTCCGGAACGGGCCAAGGTGGGGTTTATTGTCTCCCTGCTGTCGGGCAAAGCGTTGGAGTGGGCTACGCCACTATGGTAGCGTGGTGACCCAGAGGTCCGGACCGCTGCTCACTCTCTAACAGCTATTAAGCAGGTCTTCCCCGGTCCATGGGTCACGCATGATACCTCTCTTCAGCTTCTAGCTTTGACTCAGGGTGCTCTCTCGGTTAGTCAGTATGCCGTCCGTTTTCGGACACTGGCTTCCGAGTTGGAATGGTCTGATAAAGCCCTCATCCCTGTGTTTTGGAGAGGTTTGGCGGAGCACGTAAAAGATGCTCTCTCCACTAGAGAGGTTCCTGTCAGTTTGGAAGAGCTGATTACTATTTCCACCCACATTGACCTCCGTTTTTCGGAGCGCGGTATGGAGCGTGCTCAATCCAAACGGAAGGTTACTCCGGCTCCCAATTTTTTTGAGCCTCTGGCACTACCTGAGCCAGAGGTCCCACCCCCTGAGCCCATGGAGGTGTCTCGCGCCGTTCTTCATGCATGTCTGGCACAAGACTTCAGTCGCGGCCTTATTTGTCAACACGCGGGGTCTCAGAACAACTGTGCCCCGCAACGGCTAGATTCTGTACCGCTGGGTAAGACCCTTGTTCCTCCCCACCTTTGGCAGAAGGTTCTTGCTTGGGCACACACGTCCAGGAGGGGTGGTCACTGCAGCTATATGCAGACCACAAAACTCCAGGCAGGGTCTTACTGGTGGCTGCACAGGGCTCGGGACATTAAAATATATATTCGGGGCTGCACCTTTTGTGCTCAGAATAGCCTCCTTAAGCAAAGAGCGGAGACGCCTGCCGACACATGGCGGCATTCCACTTTAACTTCCACTCCCGCTGTCGCCCACGGGCCCCTTCTCAGACCTGGCGATCTTGCCACCCCTGAGGCCTTCCACGTGTCCTGGGTCTCTCTGTCATCTACCGGGACATCAGACTTGCCTGCGGACGAGTCTGAGGCCTATACCTCTTACCGGCACAAGTTGGTGGCTCGTAAGGCTCAGGGGGGCCCTAGGAGGGGGGGTAATGTTAGGAGTCGGATTCCTGCGTTTACTTAGCAGGGATCCAGATCCTCACATTCTGCACTCTCCTCCTAATTTGCCACTGCAGAGGAGATTGCAGAGGAGATTGCCTTGCAGCAAATCTCTCCTGAGGCTAAGTCCTTCTGTCCTCTCGCTGGGCATGCTCATGGGACGATCTCCCATTGGAGATCGGGAGTCATGTGCTCAGGTCCCGCTCCAGTTCTCATTGGTCCATCTCAGAGATCTGGAAGTGTGCAGAAGGTCCCGGCTACTATAAAAGGCGTGCATGGCTGTTCCGCCATGTGCTAGTATAGTCATACTTCCTGCTGTGTATGAGGACGGATGCATGATTCTGGCGACTGACTCATTTGAAACCCCTTCCCTCTGATATTACGCATGTGAATAGGGACTGAGATAGTTACAGCGCCAGCGCTCCTCTGCTTCAACTCGCACAGCTGCTAGCGTCCGACATTGCGCTTGCGCCTTGCCTTTGTCGTTTGGCGGCAGTGTCCACGCCACGCTGCAGTAGCAGCCTCTTTTGCGTTTGCAACACAGCGCACATGGTAGGTCTAGACGGACGTAGTGCTGCCGTCTTGGGCTATTCCTGTGACCGTATACCATGTGTGCCTTTTTTACTGAGTTCTGTGACTACAGCAGGCTCTGTTATTTGTGTTTGTACTTTTTGCATCTCCGTGAGTTTAACTGAGATTGCTCTGCACACCTGGGTGGAGTTTAACCCCGTGTGCAAGTCCACCATATTGCTCCTGCCACCACCTAGCAGCGGTTATTTCACCTACTGCACGGTGGACCCCGAGCGGCGAACGCACTTTATTTATATTTTTATTTAGTGCGTTCCGCCGTTCCTAACACTATGATTATGTAACACTTGGAAAAAGGTGCAGTAATATCTAGATATTATTGCAGAACATGCAAGAAATATGTACCTATATAGTGACCAGCAGATGGATAGCATTTCACTCAATGTCTATGTGGCATCCCAGGAGTCCGGTAGCCACAGTGGCATTGCCTCCCTCACAGGGGGTGATGTCATGCCTGGAAGCAAGGAGGGTTTCCCTAGCCAGATAATACCAGCATACAACACCTTTCCTTACTCCAGACCAGAAGGGGTAGCTCAAGACCCAGTTTCAGGAAAGCTTCCTTATTAGTTCTGGCATGGGGGTGGGGTTAGTCAGTCTGAGAGAGTCTGCATAAGGGACAGGAGCTGTGAGGAGCTCGTCCCAAGAGCAGACTGAAGAGAGAGGAAAGTGGAAGTTTAGGAAAGCCTGGGGATTGGAGCTGTGACCAAGCTCACCCCATGGAAGAGCGCTTGACACCGGATGCTGGAGTCTGTGGCTGCACGGGTAAAACAGTCCCAGCAGCCAAATCCGGAGGGCAGGAGACTGGAGGCCACCTGGCCCCATCACATACCTGAAGGCACAGCAGCATACCAGAGCCAGAGCAACCACGAAGGAGTGACACCTGTAAAAGGCTCAAGCTGCCTGCCATACAGGCAAGGACTAAAGATCAGTAAGGAACAGAGGACTGAGCATAGCTTCAGGCAGCAAGGACCTCAGAGAACAGACTAGTAAGGAGGCCTCCAACACCATCTGACTTAGGGGATCCTAAATTGCTTCCAGGCTGCCCAGATCTCCATTATCATTTACAATCAGTGCCCTGGACTGCACCACAAATCATGAGTAAAAGTGTAAAGACTGCACCCTGCTGTGTCTTCAGAGTTATTTAATGCACCATCCCCTCTGTACTACAATCATCACTCTGCACTACAACCATCACCACTATCTTTAACATCATAAGTGTCCTGGGAGTTAGCTCTACCTGTGGAGAGCTGTACCAAGTCTGCTGCATCACCATCATCCCCAGCGGTCTCTTTAAGCAGCGTCGGTTATCCCTTGCCGAATACCACAGGTGGCATAATGAACTATATCTTATAAACTTTATTCCCCTTTTATCATCATTTTCATTCGATGCCCAGGGCCACAGACTTGGTCACTGCTGTCGTGACACATCCCCTTAAGAACCGGCCCAGCACCGAGTATCCCCACAGCCCTGGCGGTCGTTCCATCTGTCCACCCAATAGTAGTGGAAGCTCTCAAAACCCATCTGTCAAAGTTCAATTAATGTAACTAGTAATTAGGAGATTGTTTAGAGAGACTGTATGGAGCAGCCTGTTTGTGAGATGTGGCTCCACACTTGAAGGTTGAGTTAGTTCTGAGTACATTGATAGGTGAAACAAGAAAAACAGTGCTGTTATATCCGACCAAGAAAAAGCAAACTTTGAACAGATCCTTGGGGTGTTGGAGGATTTGTTTGGTGACACGTCTTTTGAGGATGCACGGAGCAAGAAATTACTCATCTGACATCAAAAGGAAGGTGAGACCTTGCTGCAGTTTGCTAACAATCTACAAGAATTGATGGCTATGCTTCAGAGGAAAGAAGAGCAGGGGGCTAGGTCTCTCATTAACACAGGAGTTTTGTTACATGATCAATTTGTAATGGGCCTCAGGGACCAGTCATTGCAGAGAACCCTGAGAGAAAGACTTAAGTTTTAACCTGACCTGGCAATACATAAGGTGCTGAAGGAAGCAATCATCCTACAGAAAGAAGAACAGGTCATCATAATCCTATTGGTCCAGCAAGTAGAATCAGTGCCAGATGAAAATACAGGTCTGGAAGGCAAAATTGCAACCTTGGAGGGAGTAGTGAAAGATCTGCGAGACATGCTGTCAGCCAGAACATGAGCAGTAGTATTTAAGGCACCAACATTTCAAAGGTACACCAGGCCGAGCAGGCACCCTGGTAGAAGAAATGAAAGAAGGCAATGCTGGAAGTGAGGCCAAGAAGGACATCTTCTCAGGAACTGTCCCAGCTGGTTGATGACTAATTGTCAGATGAATTTAAACTAGATCATTCTATGCTAGAGGGGCAACCGGCAAGAGGGGTTGTCGATATAAGCCCATTGCAAAATACCAGAGACTTGGTGGGATAGTGTCCGGTGAGGTGGTGAAGTTCAATAAGGAAGAGTTAACCTGTCTGGTTGACATGGGATCTCAAGTAACCATCATGGCAAAGTTGGTGTTTGAAATGTACTTTCCTTCCCTACTCTAAGATGACAGTGCCACCCAAGTGAGCCTTAGAGCAGCCAACAGTCTACCCTTTCATAACTGCAGTGAGTGCGATGCAGACTGACAAATGAATCTGGGGAAGAGTAATTAATAACAAATAAAGGAGTGGTAAAGGTAGAAAATGCAATGAGAGATTTAGATGGTGGACTAGTGGCCCACAAGTTGGCACCTATGTATTAGAAAAATGTTCCAAGTCAGAAACCTCCATAAACTGCCTTACCGAGACATCTCAAACAATTTCGGATCAAAAATAATTTATGGAACTTACCTTTCAAACCAGTAGCAGTCCCAGCAGGGCATGAATTGTTGTTGCAATTCACAGTGGCCACTAACCAAGCACTGAGAGGAAGTATTGTACTTGTAGAGCTAGTATTGCAAAAACAAGGGGTAGCTGTGGCCAAACACTGTGAACAGTTCAAGCTGGACAGATGTTGTTGAGATTAGCCAACCTTAGCAAGCTTGAGTTCCACCCAGAGAGTTAATGGCAGAAGTGTTTCCTATCAGAGATGGTCAAGACATTCAAGAATCTGACAGGCATATCGAACTGGAGGGTGCAACAGTTGCCACATGGGTACTGAGTCAAGGTGCTCCAGATGCAGAAAACAATACTGGAGAACAGCTCCTAACGGAACTACTGATGGAAGGATAGCCTACAGGTGAATTGCAGGAGGTGGCATAGATGCTGAAGTAAATTCAAATGCATTTTGTAGAACTGAGACAGATTTTGGGCTGACTGGAACATGAGATTTTCACTAAGGATGTTATACTTATTCAATAATGATACTGACCCATGTCTCCAGCTTTGTACTAAGACGCTAAAGCACATGCTACATGTTCATATTATTCAACAGAGCAAAAGTCTGTGGGTATCATTCATAATGCTGGTGAATAAGAAAAATGAAAGATTGGAGTTTTGCAAAGACTACAGAAGGCTAAATGCCTGTACTGTTCAGGATACCCAACCCCTTTCTCGAATCGAGAATTCTTTATCAGTCTTGGGCCATGCCAAGTTCTTCCCCACTCTGTATCTTGCAATTATGTATTGGCAAGTGCTTGTATCTAGAGATGAGCGAACCTGTCAAGGTCCGGTTCGGTTTCGGTGAATGGACCGATGTTCACAGGACAGTTTTTCGAATGTATTCGAACCTCATTGAATTCAATGAGAGGCAAAATCAAATGCACAGACAACACCTTTGGGGGCAAAAGGTTGCCCAAAAAGCTCAAATTAGGGGCAGATACTATGAAAAGTGGCATCAATTTACCCACAGTAGACATTTCATACTGGCGCAGCAGTCAGGCTGTTACGGAATGACTGACCAGTGTCACATGACCCCATGGTTGGTCGGTCACCTAACGGCACAACAACACAATGCCGATGGAATAGGGGAGAAGAAGGCCCTGACAATAGGGAATTAGGGACGGTCATCTCCTGAGCTCCACCCTGAGCCTGTCCCTGTTCTCACTTAACACCCTGTGCAGGTCCTTCCCCCTGCTGACACCAAGAAACCTCATCCTATTTGTCACCTGGATCTGCCCTAACTAGTGCACTGGCCGGTAAGGAGAGCTAGCCTCATCTCTGCAGATAAAACACACAGGGGGAAGTGACAGACACCAAAGGGATAAGGTAACAAAAATACAACACTTAGCTTGTGCACACCACTGCTTAACTCCACACCATAGATAGCACAGCAACAGGACTCCAAACACCAGACTTGGCTGAACAGCAGATAGCTGTTTCTGCAAAGGTTGATCTCCAAAGAGAAACTGTATCACCAACAGTCAGCTGATGCAACATGTGACCTCTTAAAGGATGTGGGAGTGGTCACCCACAACTTCAGCTGACCCAACAGCACTGCAGTAACACCAGCTCGCCAGCGGGGAAAAACTGCATTTAACCCCCGCTGGCCTGAAAGGGAAAAAGTTTTAATGTGAGAAGCCAGATCTGCCACAAATCCAAAAATGGATTGTGACACAGGCATTGGCCATTCACGAGTCAGGGTCTGAGCCAGCTTTTACAGTTTGGAATTTAAGTTTCAATGAGGACCTGGTGGTTAAGGGAACAGTATAAGCCTCCTTAGCTGGGAGACCTGAGACCTCATGCAATACCTTAATTTTTTTTTGTTACTCCAGCCACACTCAGATGGCAAAAAAATCAGTTCCATACATTACTATTGGTAGAAAATTGTAAGGAAAGTAACATAGGTTGTTGACTGATCAATTGACCCATAGTGGAATCTTTTATAAGATGTAGTACCTGTATAGTCGTCAATATCAGGGAGATGTGGCTAGATGCTGTGGAGGTAAAGTGAGTCAAGTTAGGTGTCCGAGGAGAAACAGTGGTATGTATAAGGCAGGCTGTATCATTGGTGGAATAGTGTGTCTGTACCTTTAAGATGCATTCAAGGCAGTTCTCCCGCACTTTGCCTGGCCAGTGCCAGTGAGTGCAGGAGTGGCTGATGAGAGTATTCAGTAGTCGGATCCTGCAGTCTTGCTCTCTGAAGTCTAAGTCCAAAGATCACCTTAATTAGTATGTCCGTTATGTGGCATCTTTTCATTGGTGGTCGGATGTTAGCTGCTCTGGTGATGTGGCAGCTCCGGATTGGCCCACGGGCGAAGTCACAGCCGGCTGGGCGTGAGTGTTTGGGGTGGAGTTTGGGGTTTAACCCCTTTACTCCTAAGGGTGGTTGCATGTTAATGCCCGGGCCAATTTTTACAATTCTGACCACTGTCCCTTTATGAGGTAATATCTCTGGAATGCTTCCATGGATCCCAGTGATTCTGACACTGTTTTCTCATGACATATAGTACTTCATGTTAGTGGTAAAATTTCATTCATATAACTTGCGTTTATTTGTGAAAAAAATGAAAATTTGGTGAAAATTTTTAAAATTTTGCAATTTTCCAACTTTGAATTTTTATGCTCTTAAATCACAGAGATATGGCACACAAAAAACTTAATAAGTAACATTTCCCACGTTTACTTTACATGAGCACAATTTGGGAACCAAAATTTTTTTTGTTAGGAAGTTATAAGGGTTAAAAGTTGAACAGCAATTTCTCATTTTTACAGCACCATTTTATTTTTAAGGACCACATCACATTTGAAGTCACTTTGAGGGGTCTATATGATAGAAAATACCCAAAAGTGACACCATTCTAAAAGCTGCACCCCTCAAGGTGCTCAAAACAGATTCAAGAAGTTTATTAACCCATCAGGTGCTTCACAGGAATTTTTTGAATGTTTTAAAAAAATGAACATTTAACTTTTTTTCACAAAAAAATTACTTCAGGTTCAATTTTTTATTTTACCAAGGGTAACAGGAGAAATTAGACTGGGAAAGTTATTGTGCAATTTTTCCTGAGTATGCTGATACCTGATATGTGGGGGAACCATTGTTGGGCGCATGGCAGAGCTCGGAAGGGAAGGAGCGCCGTTTGACTTTTTCACTGCAAAATTGGCTGGAATTCAGATCGGATGCCATGTCACATTTGGAGAGCTCCTGATGTGCCTGAAGAGTGGAAACCCCCCACAAGTGACCCCATTTTGGAATCTAGACCCCCCCAAGGAACTTATCTAGATATGTGGTGAACACTTTGAACTCCCAAGGGCTTCACAGAAGTTTATAACGTACAGCCGTAGAATTAAAAAATCATATTTTTTCCACAAAAATGATCTTTTCACCCCCAATTTTTATTTTCCCAAGGGTAACAGGACCCCAAAAGTTATTGTGCAATTTGTCCTGAGTACGCTGATACCCCATATGTGGGGGTAAACCTCTATTTGGGCGCATGGCAGAGCTCGGAAGGGAAGCAGCGCCATTTGACTTTTTTGGCTGGAATTGAGATTGGACGCCATGTCGCGTTTGGAAAGCCCCTGATGTGCCAAAACAGTGGAAACCCCCCAATTCTAACTCCAACCCTAACCTCAACACACCCCTATCCTCAGCCCTAACCCTAGCCCTAACCCTAGCCATAACCCTAATAGGAAAATGGAAATAAATACATTTTCTTAATTTTATTATTTTTCCCTAACTAAGGGGATGATAACGTGGGGTTTGATTTACTATTTATGGCGGTTTTTATATTTGGCAGCTGTCGCACGCTAAAAGACACTTTTTATTGTAAAACTAGTTTATGCATCACCACATTTTGAGAGCTATAATTTTTCCATATTTTGACCCACCGAGTCATGTGAGGTCTTATTTTTTGCGGGACGAGTTGACATTTCTATTGGTACCATTTTCGGGCATGTGACATTTTTGATCGCTTTTTATTCCGATTTTTGGGATGCAGAATGAACAAAAACCAGCATTTCATGAATTTCTTTTGGGGGTGCGTTTACACCGTTCCACGTGCGTTAAAACTGATAAGGCAGTTTTATTCTTCAGGTCAGTATGGTTACAGCGATACCTCATTTATGTCGTTTTTTGATGTTTTGCCGCTTTTATGCTATGAAAACAATTTTATATAAAAAATAATTATTTTTGCATCACTTTATTC
The DNA here is from genome assembly GCF_039654945.1 of Dendrobates tinctorius. Classification (NCBI taxonomy): domain Eukaryota; kingdom Metazoa; phylum Chordata; class Amphibia; order Anura; family Dendrobatidae; genus Dendrobates; species Dendrobates tinctorius. Next base: position 37,669,830 of record NW_027361829.1, read on the forward strand.
TGCGAGCTATAACTTTTTTATTTTTTCACTGATGGCACTGTGTAGTGGTTCGTTTTTTGTGGGACAAGATGACGTGTTCAGCGGTACCATGGTTATTTATATCTGTCTTTTTGATCGTGCGTTATGGCACTTTTTATTCGGCAGTATGATGACAAATCATTATTTTTTGCTTCGTTTTTTATTTTTTAACGGGTTCAATAAAAGGGTAACCTAGTGGGACAGTTTTATAGGGTGGGTCGTTACGCACACGGTGATACCAGATATGTGTACTTTTATTGCTTTTTTTCATTTTCAAAAAATGAATTTATTAGGGAATATTTTTTTTCTTTTGATTTATTTAGCGATTTTTTAGAAATTATTTTTACACTTTTTTTTAACTGTATTACACTCTCCCAGGGGGGACATCACTGCCATGTGACAGATCACTGATCTGACACATCACAGATTGCTGTGACAGTTCAGTGATCTGACACAGGCACTGAACAGGCTTCCTCATGCCTGCGCTCTGCAGGCAGTGAGGAAGCCAGCTCCCTGCAGGCCCCCGAAGGTCCCCGCCGCCATATTGGACCCGAGGACATGCAGGGAAGGAGGCCCCCAGAGCAGCGCAGCACATCGCGCTGATGTGGGGGTCTCAGGGAAGCACGGAGGAAGCCCCCTCCCTGCGCGATTCTCTCCTATGCCCCTGGTACACTGCGATCATGTTTGATCGCGGTGTGTCAGGGGTTAACGTGCCTGGGGAGGTCCGTGATCACCCCTGACACAGAGTGCCAGGTGTCAGCTGTGATAAGAAGCTGACACCCGGCCGCGATCAGCGGCGCTCCCCATGGGGGGCGCCCCTGATCGCTATGACGTACTATTCCGTCCTTGGGACTTAGGTCCCAGGTCACATGGACGGAATAGTACGTCTAATGTAGGAAAGGGGTTAAAAGGCTTTCAGCGGCAACGCGGGTGCGCTAGTATCATTCAGGCTCAGTGTCTGTGTGGAAACTCTACCACTCTGTCTGCATGAGTGTGTATTTGTGTATCTTCTGAGTCTTAGCTTCTTATGTGTTATTCCGCTTGGCTTAGCATCTGTTTCGTTCATGTGGGCAATTAGCACAGTTCAGTTACAGAGCATGCTCAACCTATGTGCTGTACTTCTCTGTGAAGTCAGCAGGGTTTTGTACCTGGCGTCATTTGAGTTGTTTCTCTTGACTTAGCATCTGTTTCATTCAAGTGTGCCGTTAGCACAGTTCAGTTACAGAGTAAGCTCAACCCTTTTTGCATTACCTCTCTGTGAAGTCAACAGAGCTGGGTATTCTGCTTCTGTTCATACTGTGTGGAGTTAATGCAGTCTGATTAAGAAGAACGCTCGCTGTTTTATTCCGTCATTATTCTCACTAGCAGCAGGTTACATCTCCACACGGTGGACCCTGGGTTGCGATTGTACTTTATTTTTTATTTTATTTAGTGCAATCCGCCAACCCTAATAGTGTGTGCCTTTGCAAATCAAGTCCTATCAGTTTAATTCAACACAATGAAGGAGTAGAACCATCTCAAGGAGGATCACAAGGAAATGGATATGAGTGTCTGAGCAAAGGGTCTGAATACTTATGACCATGTGATATTTCAGTTTTTCACTTTTAATAAATTTGCAAAAATTTCTACATTTCTGTTTTTTCAGCCAAGATGGGGTGCAGAGTGTACACTGATGAGAAAAAAAATGAACTTTTTTGAATTTACCAAATGGCTGCAATGGAACAAAAAGTGAAAAATGTAAAGGGGTCTGAATACTTTCCTTACCCACTATATATATATATATATATATATATATATATATATGAAGGAAGGAGACGTGTCCTCATCTGTGGTGTCCTGCAGCTGGAGTCACATCTATCAGTGCACATTTCTGACCAGTCTTCTCGGTGTCCCTATCTGAGGCACCATGAGATTTATGGCAGCTGCTGGGAAGTTTTTTACTGATTGGGTGATGCTTATGTGACTCCACTGACAGTGACCAGATCTGCGTAAAAGTTCAAGCAGCCGCCATGAATTTACTGTTCCTTAAATAGAGAGTGCAGATACAGCACAAGAATCCGGCTGGGTCTTATCAGGAGGGGAGCCGCGTCCTGCCTCCTCCTCACTGCACTCTGCAGACACCTCCGGCTGGTATCGGCAGAAGTCTGAGCTGATACCGCACGGTGTTCTCTTGTCCTGCTCCTCTCTGGACGGAGGAAGCAGTGCCATGCGTCCTAACTTCTCTGTAACAGAGACGCTCATACAATGTGCAATGTTGGCTTGTCTGCTGTATAGTGGAGGCTGCTGTCACAGGTACAGTGCCGGCACCCAGCATCCCAGGGGGAAGGGAGGCATATGCTCCTCTGTAACTTTGCCCATGGTAGTGCAGGGAGATCGTGTCTCGCTGCTCTACCACGGAGCTTACTATATCGGCGGACTTTGCATGCTGATATAATTAAGGGTAGTGTAGCTCCGGGTGGGCCCCTGTGAGCGGTGGGCCTGGGGGGTGCACATTATCTGCCTGCCTAGTAGCTACACTACTGGTCAGGTACAGTTGTGGCCAAAAGTATTGATACCCCTGCAATTCTGTCAGATAATACTCAGTTTCTTCCTGAAAATGATTGCAAACACAAATTCTTTGGTATTATTATCTTCATTTAATTTGTCTTAAATGAAAAAACACAAGAGAGAATGAAGCAAAAAGCAAAACATTGATCATTTCACATGAAACTCCAAAAATGGGCCAGACAAAAGTATTGGCACCCTCAGCCTAATACTTGGTTGCACAACCTTTAGCCAAAATAACTGTGACCAACCGCTTCCGGTAACCATCAATGAATTTCTTACAATGCTCTGCTGGAATTTTAGACCACTCTTCTTTGGCAAACTGCTCCAGGTCCCTGATATTTGAAGGGTGCCTTCTCCAAACTGCCATTTTTAGATCTCTCCACAGGTGTTCTATAGGATTTAGGTCTGGACTCATTGCTGGCCACCTTAGAAGTCTCCAGTGCTTTCTCTCAAACCATTTTCTAGTGCTTTTTGAAGTGTGTTTTGGGTCATTGTCCTGCTGGAAGATCCATGACCTCTGAGGGAGACCCAGCTTTCTCACACTGGGCCCTACATTATGCTGCAAAATTTGTTGGTAGTCTTCAGACTTCATAATGCCATGCACACGGTCAAGCAGTCCAGTGCCAGAGGCAGCAAAGCAACCCCAAAACATCATGGAAGCTCCGCCATGTTTGACTGTAGGGACCGTGTTCTTTTCTTTGAATGCCTCTTTTTTTCTCCTGTAAACTCTTTGTTGATGCCATTGCCCAAAAAGCTCTACTTTTGTCTCATCTGACCAGAGAACATTCTTCCAAAATGTTTTAGGCTTTTTCAGGTAAGTTTCGGCAAACTCCAGCCTGGCTTTTTTATGTCTCGGGGTAAGAAGTGGGGTCTTCCTGGGTCTTCTACCATACAGTCCCTTTTCATTCAGACGCCGACGGATAGTACAGGTTGACACTGTTGTACCCTCGGACTGCAGGGCAGCTTGAACTTGTTTGGATGTTAGTTGAGGTTCTTTATCCAACATCCGCACAATCTTGCGTTGAAATCTCTTGTCAATTTTTCTTTTCTGTCCACATCTAGGGAGGTTAGCCACAGTGCCATGGGCTTTAAACTTCTTAATGACACTGCGCACGGTAGACACAGGAACATTCAGGTCTTTGGAGATGGACTTGTAGCCTTGAGATTGCTCATGCTTCCTCACAATTTGGTTTCTCAAGTCCTCAGACAGTTCTTTGGTCTTCTTTCTTTTCTCCATGCTCAATGTGGTACACACAAGGACACAGGACAGAGGTTGAGTCAACTTTAATCCATGTCAACTGGCTGCAAGTGTGATTTAGTTATTGCCAACACCTGTTAGGTGCCACAGGTAAGTTACAGGTGCTGTTAATTACACAAAATAGAGAAGCATCACATGATTTTTCGAACAGTGCCAATACTTTTGTCCACCCTCTTTCTTATGTTTGGTGTGGAATTATATCCAATTTGGCTTTAGGACAATTCTTTTTGTGTTTTTTCATTTAAGACAAATTAAATGAAGATAATAATACCAAAGAATTTGTGTTTGCAATCATTTTCAGGAAGAAACTGAGTATTATCTGACAGAATTGCAGGGGTGTCAATACTTTTGGCCACAACTGTATAATCACATACAGCTCTGCAGTGAGATCAGGAGGACAGAGAGCGGCCATCACATATCACACTTGTAAATACCCTTCATGTAAAATAAGCACTGGAAGCAGTGTTATCTCCCGAGCACCATCTTGCCCAAAGCCTGGAAGAGGTCACTTATATAAAGTGATGAAAGATGATTTATTAACAAAGCAATCTATAATCGGTGTGTTCATATTAATAGTTTAGATAGGTCAAATGTAGTGAGATATTCCCTTTAATTTATTTGAAATGCTTTCCCTTATATGTGTTGATTAGAATAAGGCTTATTGTTTTTGTATTTATCTGGTAGGTTGTGTGTTGTATTTTTTTATTTTTGTCAAACACCCTCTTTTCTCATTTGGTACTTACAGTTTTAGAAAATTTATAACCACAGTATTTTTTTTTCAGATGCTCTAACAGGTCTAATAAGCATCTTGACTGACATTATATGGAGGTTTACTGGCGATTTCTTGGCACCAGATATAGTTTGCAGGGTAATTCGATACCTGCAGGTAGGTATTATTTTCAAGTATTGTAAAATATTTGACCTGTCAAAGCTGACAGTCATCAGTGGGTTGGGAGAGGTGAGCGGTAGTGTGGTTATAAATATTTTTTTCATTTTTAACCTGTTGATAGACTTTTTGAGGTACAGAAAAATGGTGGTCAGTGTCTGTCATTTTGCTAAATTTTCTTGGAGGTGAATAACAATAATTCTGCGTTTTAGCAAATGCGGATATTTGTAAAATTCAAGTAGAATTCAATTCCATTGAAATACATTTGTTCATCTCTAATTAAAATCTATCCGGAGCAGGAGAATATATCATTTTGTTATATCTTAATTTTAAATTCCTCCAATAAAAAAAGTAAGTACAGTAAGTTTTGACAAAGTGCAAAAAAGGTGGCTGAAGCCTAAACCAAGGCAGACTTGAATGCGGATGTTAAATATGCATAACTGCAAACAAAATCACCAAGAGAGTGCACAACATATTCATAAACTCAACATCTTCATTGCCTTCCCCCCTTTGCCTGCTGCCTATTGACACCAGACTCTGTCTTAGCATTTATAAAGATGATGGTTTCAATAAACCACATCATTAGGTGGCTCACGAATATATCAACTAGCTGTGGGGTGGATGCTCAGGCTTTTAAAGGTCTTCTTTCTATACATTTAGTTCATACATTTATAAACATGACCTTACAACATGGTAGGGCAGCTTGTTATACATATCATAATTGTTGTCAATGAGCCTAAAAAGAACAAGTAACAATAAAACTACTTTCCCGGGATTGTTTAATTCCTGCTTTTGACTCCAAAACTGCTCTGCCTCATTGAGTCTTAGTCTCCATAAAGCTTCTAATAGTGCCCTATTGCATTTGGGACCTAGACATTAACAGATAACCTGTTATGTACTGAGGGTCATGAGATGTAGCTTCTGTGGACCAGACTTGCTTTTCCAACACATACTAAGGTTGCACAAATGAATTGAGGTTTTTGATAATTTGAAGGCCTAGTCAATATTCAGAACACTGTCATTTTCCCCAAACCATTCCTGAACAATTTTTACCCTTTAGCAGGGCTGGAACTCAGGTACCACCTATTAGAAGTAGCCATCCTAAAAGTCAATATTCACCCATTAAGGAGCCTTGCCGCATGACTTATGATAAAAATTAAATTTGATGCTCTATTTGCAGACATGTGCAAGTGATGCATAAAAATTTAGTCATCCATATGATGTGAAAGAAAATGTGATTACTCATTACTGGCTGACACCTTTATATAAAAATCCGTAGAAATAACACGGGTTTGCAAGAGTAAAATTGTTTGAAAGTAAGAGGTGATTTTATATATTCTTTCTATCACTGAACTCAGTAAAAATATCGAAAAAAATTCCATCATATACAGCTCATTCACAAACACTGACTCCAAAGACTTTTTCTTATAAAAATGTGTGTCAGATTGGTTAGAACTTAATGGATGCTTTGCTGCAATTGGCTACAGTATTCTTTATTGATTCATCAAAAAAAAATGACAGCTGTGCTACTACACAATGGTAACAAGTATGCTTCAGTTCATGTAGGACATTCTGCGCACTTTAAGGAAAGCTATGGGAATTTAGACTTTATTCTCAAGAAACTTAACTATGAGGAACAAGGATGGTCAATATGCCGTGATCTAAACATTCTCTCTCTACTCTTTGGGCAGCAAGATGGATACACAAAGTACCCATGCTTTATGTGTGAATGGGATAGCCATTATTGGACTCATCAAAGGAGCCAAAAAGTTGGCCAATGAGAACATCTTTGCTACATGGACTCAAGGACATAGTTGCAGAAAGTTTAGTTAATCCCACTAATGTTCTTCTGCTACCACTCCACATTATGCGTGGACTGATGAAGCAGTTTGTGATAGATCTACCAAACAAAAAAGAAAAACTTTTTTTAAATTACCTGTTTCAGGGACTTTCTGAAGCAAAACTACATTTTTGTAAGTCCAGATATTCAGAAATTCATGAGGGACGATGTATTAGAAGCAAAATTGGAGCTGTTGAGAAAAGGGCTTGGGATTCTTGGGAAGTCGTGAAGAAATTTCTAGGTAACAACAAAGATCCAAAATTTAAGTCCATGGCGGAGAACCTACTGAAATGTATCAAAGCTCTGGGTTGTCTGATGAATTTGAAGTTACATCTTTTACATTCCCATTTGGACTAATTTCCTGTAAACCTTGGTGGTGTTTGTGAAGAGCAAAATTTCATGAGAATATCAAGGAGATGGAATGCCGATACCAAGGTACCAAGCAAATAGGTATTAAGAGAAGGTTTGAAGAGAAAAGAAAAAGGTGCATGGAATCATTTCCAATAAAGTTGCAGAATGAATGTTCAATAAATGTTTATGTATAATATTGTGTACATTTTTGGCTGCAATAAAACATTTTTCTTGTTCATCTTGATTGTATGTAATCTGAAATGCATTTTGTGCAAAATCCATCCTTAATGGTTAAAAATAGTAGTGTTTTATTTTTTAAATCAGGCATAAGAAAATATAAGAATCAGTCATTGAATTTGAAAAAAAATCATAAACCCAAATTTTACATACCTATTAAGCAAATCTGCTAACATTTGTATTCAGCAAATCACAAGAATTTAACAGGGAAATTCAAGTAGAAGCTATCGGATGCTAATTGATTGATCCTCATTATGCTCTGTGGGTCTTTGTAGACCTCAGATCATAATAAATGTAGAATGTATAAAAAAAGAAAAGTACTCACCTCACCACTCACCGCTCTCACCCCCCCTCCCTACAGCCCACTGTTCGATCTTGAGCACCACTTTCTTTTGCCTTCCTCCAGTGCACGCATCCTCTTTGGCCTGCTTGAATCTAATGTGGGGCTCCTGGAACTGACTAGGTCTCTGATGTTCTGAAATAGTGATATATGCTAAAATAGTGTGTCACCTGCCCAATAGGTAACCTCCTCTATGAGACAGGGTACCTCATAAAATATAAAAGTGCACTATTGTAATTGGTAGTCTTTTTTCACAGCATTCCTGCCTCAAAATATGCTGTGGATGCTGTGCACAAAATGTCAATATACTACCAGTGCTTACATCTGCAAACATAGTAATTAATAGGCTTTTTTATTGACATCTTTGGTTAAGTTATATAATTTTACATGTTAGAGCATATAAATTGAATGCAGAACGTGTTAACTGGCTAGTACCTAACTTAGGGAATGGTCTATGAAACTAAAAGCCAGAGAATATAACCCTAAGAACGAGATACAATACAAGCTTTTACTATTTTGATTTTTCATCAATTTGGATGACTAATACCAAGCTCGGTAGGTAGCAAAAAAGAGGGCTTCTAATATGACAGTTGACATACACATAGAGCAGGTTCCTAAATTGCAGCTTAATCTGCAGTTTATAGTTTGTCATCACACACAACAGCACCTGTCCACATTTGGATTTACAATCTAATCTCATCTCCAACACACACAGTAGGACCAACTTCAAAGAAAGGCCCAGAAAATGTCCTTTGAAATTACATTTGCTTCATTGACACCAAAGATTTCTAACAGAAATGAAGTTGGAAAAATGATGTTTGATTTTTCTATTCTTCAGTTTAATTATTTTCAGATTACAATGAGAGTAATAACAGAACATTATCCATGTCTACAGTTATGTTTCATCTTTTGCGTATTCTAAGATATCAGAGTCATTATTAGAGTTGAGCGAAACGGGTCGAAAAATGTCAAAAGTCGCCGACTTTTGGCAAAGTCGGGTTTCATGAAACTAAACCCGACCCTAGGATGAGGTCGGCCACGAGGTCAGCGACTTACGCGCCAAAGTCGCGTTTCAAAAGTTTGTTTTGCCCTCTTTTTCAGCCAATCAGGATCCACGGACACTGAGGGCAACGTGATGACATAGGCACGGGTCACCACCATCTTTCAGAAGGGCATGCAAGTGATTGACTTGCTTTGGGGGGCGTCACAGGGGGTATAAAAGGGCGTGCACGCCGACCGCCATGTTACTCATGCTGATCTCAGAATAGGGAGAGCTGCTGCTGATGATGATTTTGTAGGGAGAGGGTTAGGCAGGGAAGAAGACACCAAAAACTGCTTCTGCTGCTAGCGATTTTGCCTGTACAACACACCAATCACTGTGTGTGCAGTGCAAGGGGAGGCTATATAGTGGTGTATCAGTGGTGTTGGTTGTTGGGCTGCCTTCTAAGGCTTCCTGACATTCCTGCATTGCTGTTTACCCACTGCTCCACAAACTGCTTTTTTAAAAGCAATCCCAATTTTTTTGTCCTGCTGAGGTACTGAGCGTGCATTTTTTCACACCATACAGCGGTGTACGCTCCTCACACAGTACCATGTAACGGCTGTTATCACAGCCACAGTGAAGCTATCAGTGTGTCACTCTGTGAGAATAAAACGTGGACATGTTCCGTTCTTACAGACCTGCACTCTAGGGAGATTCCTATTCTTCCCAATTCTACATACACCTTGTAGTTTGTGATACACTAGCCAATTTCTGCCTGTGACATAGCGCTGTGATATTCATTGGGCCTCACACAATCCAAAAGTGTCCAGTGTCCACAAGTGTCTGCAGAAATTCAAAATCTCCCTTATCCTCTAGTCACTTTGGTCACAGCTGTGCCATCGATCCTGTCACATAGCGCTCAGATATCAGTGGGCATCACACAATCCAAAAGTGTCCAGTGTCCACAAGTGTGTGCAGAAATTCAAAATCTCCCTTATCCTCTAGTCACTTTGGTCACAGCTGTGCCATCGAGCCTGTCACATAGCGCTCAGATATTCATTGGGCCTCACACAATCCAAAAGTGTCCAGTGTCCACAAGTGTCTGCAGAAATTCAAAATCTCCCTTATCCTCTAGTCACTTTGGTCACAGCTGTGCCATCGAGCCTGTCACATAGCGCTCAGATATTCATTGGGCCTCACACAATCCAAAAGTGTCCAGTGTCCACAAGTGTGTACAGAAATTCAAATTCTCCCTTATCCTCTAGTCACTTTGGTCACAGCTGTGCCATCGAGCCTGTCACAGCGCTCAGATATCAGTGGGCCTCACACAATCCAAAAGTGTCCAGTGTCCACAAGTGTCTGCAGAAATTCAAAATCTCCCTTATCCTCTCGTCACTTTTGTCACAGCTGTGCCATCGAGCCTGTCACATAGCGCTCAGATATTCATTGGGCCTCACACAATCCAAAAGTGTCCAGTGTCCACAAGTGTCTGCAGAAATTCAAAATCTCCCTTATCCTCTAGTCACTTTGGTCACAGCTGTGCCATCGAGCCTGTCACATAGCGCTCAGATATTCATTGGGCCTCACACAATCCAAAAGTGTCCAGTGTCCACAAGTGTGTGCAGAAATTCAAAATCTCCCTTATCCTCTAGTCACTTTGGTCACAGCTGTGCCATCGAGCCTGTCACATAGCGCTCAGATATTCATTGGGCCTCACACAATCCAAAAGTGTCCAGTGTCCACAAGTGTGTGCAGAAATTCAAAATCTCCCTTATCCTCTAGTCACTTTGGTCACAGCTGTGCCATCGAGCCTGTCACATAGCGCTCAGATATCAGTGGGCCTCACACAATCCAAAAGTGTCCAGTGTCCACAAGTGTCTGCAGAAATTCAAAATCTCCCTTATCCTCTAGGCCCTTTGCTCACAGCTGTGCCATCGAGCCTGTCACATAGCGCTCAGATATTCATTGGGCCTCACACAATCCAAAAGTGTCCAGTGTCCACAAGTGTGTGCAGAAATTCAAAATCTCCCTTATCCTCTAGTCACTTTGGTCACAGCTGTGCCATCGAGCCTGTCACATAGCGCTCAGATATCAGTGGGCCTCACACAATCCAAAAGTGTCCAGTGTCCACAAGTGTGTGCAGAAATTCAAAATCTCCCTTATCCTCTCGTCACTTTTGTCACAGCTGTGCCATCGAGCCTGTCACATAGCGCTCAGATATTCATTGGGCCTCACACAATCCAAAAGTGTCCAGTGTCCACAAGTGTCTGCTTAAATTCAAAATCTCACTTATCCTCTAGTCACTTTGGTCACAGCTGTGCCATCGAGCCTGTCACATAGCGCTCAGATATCAGTGGGCCTCACACAATCCAAAAGTGTCCAGTGTCCACAAGTGTGTGCAGAAATTCAAAATCTCCCTTATCCTCTAGTCACTTTGGTCACAGCTGTGCCATCAAGCCTGTCACATAGCGCTCAGATATCAGTGGGCCTCACACAATCCAAAAGTGTCCAGTGTCCACAAGTGTCTGCAGAAATTCAAAATCTCCCTTATCCTCTCGTCACGTTTGTCACAGCTGTGCCATCGAGCCTGTCACATAGCGCTCAGATATTCATTGGGCCTCACACAATCCAAAAGTGTCCAGTGTCCACAAGTGTCTGCAGAAATTCAAAATCTCCCTTATCCTCTCGTCACGTTTGTCACAGCTGTGCCATCGAGCCTGTCACATAGCGCTCAGATATTCATTGGGCCTCACACAATCCAAAAGTGTCCAGTGTCCACAAGTGTCTGCAGAAATTCAAAATCTCCCCTGTCCTATAGACACCTTGTACCTTGTTTTACATTACTATATAGTTTGTTGGATTTTGTCTACATTTCTACCAAAAATGAGGAAGGCTGGTGGAAGAGGCCGTGGAATTGGGCGGGGGTTGGCAGCTGGTAATGATGGTGTTGGTGGTGGATCTGATGGTAGTGGCAAGAGCAAAATAGGACCGAATGCAGGAGGTGTTGAGCCTGCGTCATCGTCTGGCTACATAAGGCCTCTAACGCTTAGTTTTCTAGGAGTTGGCAAACCGCTTTTAAAGCCAGAGCATCAGGAAAAAGTTTTGTCTTACATTGCTGACTCAGCCTCCAGCTCTATCGCCTCCTCTTCTTCAGTTGTAAAAAGTAAAAGCACTGAGTGGTCATTGGAGGCTCATGTTCATGAACCACACCTTTCCTTGTGTCCTTCACCCCAACCAAGATTGAAGGATGACGCAGGCCATACTACTGATTACTCCATGGAGCTGTTTTCACATACCATGCCTGGATTATCAAGTGAAATGGTGAATTACCCAGGCCAAGATGAATCTGACATGGAGTGCACTGATGCACCGCCGCTGATGGATGATTCTGCTGGTACATTCACTCAGAGCACTACATTGTCCTCGCAGTGTACAGAGCCAGATTCTGACCCTGATGAGACTCAGGTGCCCCTTCCCGCACACTATACCACCATACACGGTGACACAGAGGAAGGTGCACATGGCATAGAAGAGGAGGTGATGGATGACCCAGTTGTTGACCCAGATTGGCATCCATTGGGGGAAGAGGGTGCTGCTTCCAATAGCTCAGATGAGGAGCATCCACAGCAGACATCGACATCGCAACAGCTGTTATCTGGCAGGCCCGGAGCACTCCAAAGACAGGTTCCAAACATCAAAAGAGTTGCTGGACAGCTTGTCCAGAGGGTCAAAAGATCACAGTGTGCTAGGCCGCAAAATGTCTGCCAAAGTAGGAAGAGTGCAGTGTGTCACTTTTTTGAACAAAATCCTCATGATCAGGCCAAGGTTATCTGTAAGAAGTGCGCAAAGACCTTTAGCCGAGGGAAAAATCTGAAAAATTTGAATACCAGTTGCATGCTTAGACATTTAACCAGCATGCACTTGCAAGCGTGGACACAACACCAAACCTCAAGTGCCACATGTGCAACTGATCACAACGAAGGTAGTCAGCAGCGCTACATTGTTTCCCCCACTGTAAGCCCACCGGTTAGCACAGCAGCAAATGTTGAGGTGTCGCTGCAAGGCCACAGCAGTCAGGGAATCCCACTGTTATATCAACGAAAGACTGATTCTAGGCCATCAGAAAGAACACCAACTCCATCACCATCATCAACCCTCTCTCAGTCCGCCCTGTCCACCGCTACTTCCACCATATGCAGCTCTCAAGTCCAGCTCACCCTCCCAGACACTATGAGTAGGTCAAGAAAGTACTCAGTCTCTCATCCGCGTACACTGGGTTTGAACGCCCACATTGCCAAACTAATCTCGTTTGAGATGATGCCCTTTCGGTTGGTGGAAAGCGCAGCTTTCCGCGAACTCATGGCCTATGCAGTACCACGCTATGACCTACCCAGTCGCCACTTCTTCTCTCGCAAAGCCATCCCAGCCCTCCACCATCATGTGAAAGACCGCATTGTCCATGCACTCAAGAAGTCAGTGAGCGGAAAGGTGCACCTCACAACTGATGCATGGTCCAGTCGGCATGGCCAGGGCCGTTACGTGTCCATCACTGCACACTGGGTTAATGTGGTGGATGCAGGGTCCACAGGGGACAGCGGTGGTGGGACAGTGCTGCCTAGCTCACGGTATAGGAAACAGTTGGCTGTAGGCGTTCGACCCTCCTCCTCCTCCTCCCCCTCCAGAAGCGAAAGCTCGTCCACAGAGCGCAGTCGCACGAGCACTCCATCCACAGCTGCCACTGTTGCACACGAGGTGTCCCCCTATCGAGCAGCTAGTGGAAAGCGTCAGCAGGCAGTGTTGCAGATGATGTGTTTGGGCGACAGACACACCGCCGAGGTGCTGGCCGAGTACTTTCAGCGACAAACTGAGTCATGGCTGGGCAGTGTACATCTTGAGGCAGGCAAGGTAGTTAGTGATAACGGGCGTAATTTTGTGGCAGCCATAGCCCTTTCAAAACTCAGCCACATACCTTGCTTGGCTCACACCTTGAATCTGGTGGTGCAGTGCTTCCTCAAAAATTATCTGGAGTTAACAGCCCTGCTCCAGAAGGTGCGAAGACTGTGCGCGCACATCCGCCGGTCGCCTGTACACTCCGTTCATATGCAGAAGCTGCAGCGATTGCTCCACCTTCCCAACCACTGCCTCATTATCGACATTGCAACAAGGTGGAACTCCACCCTGCACATGGTGGAGAGGCTGTGCGAGCAGAGGCAGGCCATAATGCATTTGTGGGAGGATACACGGACAGGCACTTTGAGAGCAGACATGGAGTTGACCGGTGTGCAGTGGTCGAAGCTGAAAGACCTCTGTAAAGTCCTTCAGTGTTTTGAGGAATGCACACGGCTGGTAAGTGAAGACGACGCCATCCTAAGCATGAGCATCCCACTTATGCGTCTGCTCATGCAAACTTTGACGCACCTTAAGGAGCAGGCTTCTGCAGCCAATGTTGATGAGGAGGAAGAGGAGGAGGGAATCCTTGATGACATTCAGCCATTGTCTGCTCAGGGACCTCTCCTGGACGAGGTGGAGGAAGAAGAGGAGGAGGAGGAGGATGATGGGGATGATTACTTAGGGGAGGAGGATGCATCTCGTGGGGCAAGTGAAAATGTTGGCGTGGCAAGGTCTGGTACAGGGTTTGTGCGTGACTGGAGGGATGTGGATTTGCCAGAAAGTGCTCCTCCAACCAGCACTCGCAGTGCATCATTGACACCGGGAACATTGGCCCACATGTCAGATTATGCCTTGCAGATCCTAAAAAGGGACCCCCGCATTGCCAAAATGATGAACGATGACGACTACTGGTTGGCCAGCATCCTGGATCCACGCTATAATTGCAAATTACAAAACATCATGCCACAGGAGAACCTTGACCTAATATTGGCTAATAAACAAGCAACTCTGGTAAATCGGTTGCTTGAGGCATTCCCAGCACACAGCAGCGGTGATGGTTCTCACATGAGCCATACGGGCCGGGGGCAGCTTGGCAGAGGTGTTCGTGGTGCACACAGCAGAAGTGGCGTTGGAGACAGGGATTTCATGACAATGTTGTGGACTGATTTTTCAAGTACCGCTCACACAACTGGTAATACTGCATCGATGGAAAGTGACAGGAGACAGCAGTTGTCAACTATGGTTACAAACTACTTTTCCTCTCATATCGATGTTCTCCCACACAGGTCATTCCCCTTTGACTATTGGGCCGCTAAACTGGACACCTGGCCTGAATTGGCACAATATGCCTTACAGGAGCTAGCTTGCCCAGCTGCAAGTGTGCTATCGGAAAGAGTCTTCAGTGCAGCTGGATCAATCCTGACAGAAAAAAGGACCCGTCTGTCAACCCAAAATGTGGATGATCTAACCTTCATTAAAATGAACCACGCATGGGTTTCCAAGGATTTTGTCCCACCTTCCCCTGATGACACATAGGGTGACAGAAAAATGGCTTGCTTTGGTCCACCTCTTCCTGGGACTTGACCTTTTTCACCTTTTGCATCAGCTGAATGTCCAACATCAACATATGCCACTTTCTAAAACTCCCTATCTGTGCTGCCTCCCCCCCCATGGCCGGGGTCACCACCTAGCGCACGACACCGTGCGAGTGCCGTTGCCCTGGACAGGTGGGTAGGCCGACTCTTGGGCGCGGGCACTGGCACAGGGTCCCTCATAGTGCAATCAAGTGTCTCTGACGGTGGTGGTGCACACCCACCGTCAGACACACCGCCGTACTATGAGGGGCCCAGTGCCAGTACCGACGCCCACGAGTGGGCCCCCCTTGCTTGGGCAGGGCCCCAGCATTTGCAATCTTTACCTCTCCCTGCTCCTCCGCTGTGTAGTTTGGGCCATCAAATCCATACTGTGCCTGACACCGTCTGAGCCTGCCTCCTGATGTATAGACATATATTTTGAATGTGAACGCTATCCATACATGTTATCTGGGGATACGGTACCCTTTCTAACCTTTGTGCAATCACGTGCAATCCATACTGGGCCTAACACCGTCTGAGCCTGCCTCCTGATGTATAGACATATATTTTGAATGTGTACGCTATCCATACATGTTATCTGGGGATACGGTACCCTTTCTAACCTTTGTGCAATCACGTGCAATCCATACTGGGCCTAACACCGTCTGAGCCTGCCTCCTGATGTATAGACATATATTTTGAATGTGTACGCTATCCATACATGTTATCTGGGGATACGGTACCCTTTCTCACCTTTGTGCAATCACGTGTAATCCATACTGGGCGTGAGAACGGCTGGCGAGCTGTTAAGCAAGCTACAGCACCTGTGGTTTGCACACGTAAGTTTTTCATTTTTTCAGGAATGACGGTTAGGCCTAATTCCGGAACTGTGGTTGACCTGCACTTACTGGGAAATCATTGTTCGCGGGTAATAATTGTAATCAGTGATCCCCATCACTAACGTTGTTCAGCGGGTTATCTGCACCTGTAAGCGACAAACGCTGGCCTTTTCAGTGTAGCGCACATGCAGCCACGGACATGTAAGGGCATGACACACCAGTTATTGGCCAATCTCATGTGCCAGAGCCTCACGTGTCCCTCTAGTAAGCCGGACTCGGACCGCGGGGCATGACGGAGTCTCGTTCGTTAACAGAATTAAGCTTGCAATGTGTGCATCTGTTCTGTAGCTGGCATGGTTGAGGTTTCCCAGGTGGAGTCGAATTTAACCGTAGGCTCCACTCCTGGTGGTGCCCTTCTGGACATTCCTTTAAGGTTCAGCTTTGCAACCATACTGCCCACGTAAAACAAACACTTTGCCTTCATGAACGCTGTTTGGAGGGTCATGTCTCATGGGAATAACGCCGCCCAATCAGTTAACCTGCTAGAGAGATCGTTCGTTGCCCCCAAGCATGACATCACACTCCCTAGGAAGAAGGTAATGCCACTGTGGCAACCGTACTCCTGGGGGCGACACAAGTGCACTGATGCCCAGCCACTGCTCGATGAATCTGCTGGTACATTGACCCAGACCACTACATTCCCCTCGCACGCTACACGACCTGAATCTGACCCTGATGAAACTCAGGTTACCCTTCCCATATACAGTTCCATCTTACACGGTGACAAAGAGGAAGCTGCAGATGAAAGTGCAGGTTCGGCCCACCCGCCATCAGACACACCACCGTACTATCAGGGGCCCTGTGCCAGTGCCGTCGCCAACGAGTGGGCCCCCCCTGCTTGCTCAGGATCACAGCACTTGCAAAGTTGAAATACTATGCAGTGAAATGGAAGATGGGGACGACGAGGAGTCCAGACAAGTACAGGGATTCCCTAGCGAGGAGACTTATTTGATTGTTTTCAATGTTGGGACAGCAATTTTTGGGGAGCACTATACTCTGGAGAATGATAGATGGGGCCCACCATACACTGGAACATTCCAAAGGTGGACATCAGACACTGGAGCAGCATTTACAGGGCCCATTATACACTAGAGCATTAGAAATGGGGCCCATTATGTTTGGAGCATTATTTGGGCCCATAAGACAGTGGAGCTCATCATATACTGTTTCAAACATTATATGGGACCAATGATTCTGTATGGAGAAATAGATGGGCCTCGTCATGAGATGTAAAAAGTGAAGTATTTTTCATTGTACTATACCGCTATTTCTCTGCCGTATCGGAGCATGATGAGTTGTGGTATGTGTTAAAGGGGCGCTCTTTCGCCCAGGGCACATGAAAACCTGCAGCCAGCCCTCCCCCCCACAAATTTAGCCAAATAACCCCCATTTTTCAGTGCGTAACTTGTATTATGAAGTTAATTAAGGTTGACAAGCTTAAGTAAGAAGAATTGATGCTTTTGGCATTCAAATGGGCACTGTAGGTGTGTTTCCTGTCCTCCTCTCACTGCCGACTTTTATTCCCCATTGACTTACATTGGGTTTCGTGTTTTGGGACGACCCCGACTTTTCCCTATAATCGGACGATCTTGCTCGACCCGACTTTTGGAAAAGTCGGGTTTCACGAAACGAAACTCGACGCTAAAAAACCAAAAGTCGCTCAACTCTAGTCATTCTCATACAGAGCAATCCAAATTATGCTCTTTCGTTAATACAACAATTTTGATGGCATTTTTTTTGCCAGGAATAAAAATCCAACACTGCAAAGCCTTTTCACCTAAAATGAATGAAAACTGACATTCTCAATTATTAATCAGTTTGTATTTGTTGAAATTGGTGTCTTTAAAATAGTTTCATTGCTAAAAATGCATTTCACATCTATTCAATTCTAGAATACTGCTTTATTCAATTCTATGGGACTGACGGACTGCTATGTTCGTCATTCCCATATAAGAGAATAAAGTGTTGGTCATACATGCATGCAGTGGGAAAACTCATTTAATCCCATTGCTACCAGGCCTGAATAAGCTTTAATGATAGGCCATTTTTAAAAAAAAATATTTGCATCTCTTCTCTTTGGAGCAGCAATAATGTTTTCATTTTTTTTATTAAATTGTCTATATAAGGCATTGTTTAATTCAGGACCATTTGTGATATTTTTTACCACAATTTTGGGGTACATATATTGCTGTGATTTTTGTTTTAGACACAATTGTAAAAAAAATGTTATGTTTATTTCTGTTATATATTTTTACATGTTCAATTAATTTTCCAAGCTATTATGGTCATGGCTGAAAGTGTTAGCACCCTTGAAATTGTTCCAATAACTGAAGAATTTCTCCCAGAAAATTATTTCATTACACATTATATTTTACTCATGTATATTTCCTTTGTGTGTATTGAAACAACACATAAAAAACTTAATAGGGACAAACTGGATATCATTTCACACAAAATCCCAAAAATGGACCAGACAAAATTGTTGGCACCCTCAACTTAATATTTGGTTGCATGCCCTTTGGAATACATAACTGAAATCAATCATGTCCTATAACTGTCAACAAGGTTCTTACATGTCTTAAAGGGAATCTGTCACTTTTTTTGCCCTATTAGCTGCCGGCATAGACATCGGGGGCTTATCTACAGCATTCTGTAATGCTGTCGATAAGCCCCCGACGTAACCTGAAAGAGAAGAAAAACACGTTATATTATACTCACCGAGGTGGACGGTCCGGTCCAATGGATGTTGCGGTCCGGTCCAGCGCCCCCTTTCTTCATGCGATGACGTCCTCTTCTCCTGTCCTGAAATGGCTCCGGCGCAGGCGAATTGCTCTGCCCTGTTGAGGGCAGAGCAAAATTCTGCAGTGCGCAGGTGCCAGACCTCTCCTGACGCGTGCGCACTGCAGGACTCTGCTCTGCCCTCAACAGGGCAGAGCAGTGTGCTTGCGCCGGAGCCATTACAGGATGGGAGAAGAGGACGTCTTCGCATGAAGAAGGGAGGCGCCGAACAGGTTGGCGACACCCATTGGACCAGACCGCTCACCTCGATGAGCATTATATAACGTGTTTTTCTTCTCTTTCAGGTTACATCGGGGGGCTTATCTACAGCATTACAGAATGCTGTAGATAAGCCCCCGATGTCTATGCTGGCAGCTGAAAGGCCTAAAAAAGGGTGACAGATTCCCTTTAACTGTAATTTTCGACCACTCTTTTTTTTGCAATCTGCTCCAGGTCTCTCATATTTGAAGGGTACCATCTCCCAATAGCAATTCTAAGATCTCTGCACAGGTGTTCAAAGGGATTTAGATTGAGACTCATTGATAGCCTCTTCAGAACTCTCCAGTGCTTTGTTTCCATCCATTTCAGGGTGCTTATTGAAATATCTTTGTGGTCATTGTCCTGCTGGAAGACACATGACCTTAGATGCAAACCCAGCTTTCTGACACTGGGCACTACATTGCGGCACAAAATCCTTTGGTAATCTTCAGATTTTATGATGCCTTGCAGACAGTCAAGGTACCCAATGTCAGCGGGAGGAAAACAATCCTAAAACATCTTTGAACTTACACCATATTTGACTGTAGGTACTATGTCCTTTTCCTTGCAAGCCTCATACTGTTTTCAAGTAAACAGTAGAATGATGTGCTTTACAAAAAAGCTCTATCTTGGTCTCATCTGTTCACAAGATGCTTTCCCAGAAGGATTTTGGCTTATTCACATAAATTTTGACAAACTGCAGTCTAGCTTTTTAATGTCTTTGGGTTAGCAGTGGGGTCCTCCTGATAATTTGCACTGACATTGATGCACCTTGAACCTGAAAGACAGCTTGAATTTCTTTGGAACTTGATTAGGGATGCTTATCCACCATCTGGACTATCCTGTGCTGTAACCCTTCATGAATTTTTATCCGCCATCCACATTCAGGGACATTAGCTACAATGCCATGGGTTGCAAACTTCTTGATTATATTGTACACCATGGACAAAAGAACCTCAAGATCTCTGCAGATGGATTTGTAGATTTGAGATTGTTGATATTTTGCAACAATTTTGATTCTCGTCCTCAGGCAGTTGTCTTCTCTTCTATTATCCATACTTAGTGTGTGATACAGAAACATACAATGCAAAGATTGAGTCAACGTTTCCCCTTTTTATCTGGTTTCACATGTAATTTTCATATTGCCTACACATGTTACTTGCCACAGGTGATTTTGATCAAACATCACATGCTTGAAACAACAAAACTGTTGACCCACAATTTTGGAAAGGTGCTAACATTTTTTTCAGGCCCATTTTGGGTGTCTTGCATGAAATTATGTCCAATTTGCCTATTTTCTTTGTTTTTTTGTGTTGCATTCCAATACACACAAAAGAAATAAACATACGTATAACAAAATATGTGTAATAAAAAAGATGGAACACAATGGCGCTCACAGGTATGCAATGGGTTGCAGCAGCTGTTACCTAGAGAGATTCTGTGCTAATTCTGTCACCTAAGCATAGGAAGCAAAATATATCAATAAGAAGATACCATGCTACAGGGTGTGTGATCTATATGTAAATGATCACTGTGTGAATAATGACTAGTTCTTGGGTACCAAATGGTACCAAATTAAAATTGGATAAAACACACCTGGGTGTGTTTGAAAAGTTATAACTGTAACTGAATTTCAGAATTTTGGAAAAAGAATGAGCCAAAATTCTAATAATATGCTTTTTCAAAATTTTTATAAAATTGTTAAAGTCCCCTGCAAAAATCACTTTACTTTATAAACATAAAATTAAAAAAATAACATAATAAAAGTTAGTATTTATATCTCCAGAACATTTTATTATGATAGTTACAAAGTAAAACAAGTTGATGTCAATTTTTTGTGGCTTATTAAATGGCCATTTATTATTATTATTATTATTATTATTATTATTTATTTGTTTGTTTTATTCTTTAATCTTTTTTCTTTATTATTATTCCTTTTGTTGTTTGAGGTTTCTTTGCAGTGCTCATGCTTGAAACTAGTAGCAGTCAGCACCCAAGGACAGCCTTACAAATTGCTTTCCTTCCTTGATACACATTTACAAATATACATTTTTTATGATTGAATGTAGCATACCATATCAGATAAACTTTGCACAAGTGATGCTGCATAGAGATGAATCATTTTATTCCATCTGTCACATTAATTTACTTCAAAGCATGAAAAAATATCAATTTTCATCATGGAGTTGAGTTAGGAAACATCATTTATGGCATTCATCATTTTAAACCATTTCTGTTTTCCCTTTGAGTGTCAAAATAAATATAAGGAAACAAAACAGCTTGTACGAAACAAAAAAAAGTAGTTTAAGCAATGTTTGTTGTTCTGATGGGCAGGAGCCAATTTTCCCACTGAAAATATGTATCACTTATTTACAGAATATGTGTTGTTTGATTGAGGTGAGTTCAATTGATGAAATTTGCACTGATCACAAGATCTGGATTCCTAATAAGTAGTGTTGACTGAGCATTCCGATACTGCAAATATCGGGTATGTGCCGATATTCGCTGTATCGGAATTCCGATACCGAGTACCGATATTTTTTCAATATCGGATACCGGTATCGGAAGTCCCCATAATGCAATGAGCCACTGTTGTGGCTGTGATTGGCTGCTGAAATGATGTCATCATGATGCACAGTCTGTGCGCATCATGATGTGCGGTCTGTGCCGACTGCGGGGGGTCTGTACGTGCCTCTCGGGGGCCTGTGCCGGCTGCCGGTGGTCTGTACGGGCCTCTCAGGGGCCTGTGCTGGCTGTTGGTGGTCTGTGCTGGCTGCCGGGGGCCTGTGCCGGCTGCCGGTGGTCTATACGGGCCTCTCGGGGGCCTGTGCCGGCTGCCGATGGTCTGTGCGAGCCTGCCGGGGGTCTTGTGTGTGGGCAGGCATTGTCCCATGGGACTACAAGTCCCATCGGGTGATGCCTGCTACAATGACAGTGATTGACACATTAGCCAATGACGGGACAGTAGTAGTCCCATCATCCGGCTAATGTGTTGAATGTAAAAAAAAAAAAAAAACATACTACATATATACTGCATTCATACAGCATACAAACATACTACATACAGTTGTGGCCAAAAGTGATCTGTGATGTGACAGATCAGCGATCTGTCACAGGACAGTGATGTCCCACCTGGGACAAGGTAATAAAGTAAAAAAAAAAAAAAAAAAAAGTGTTAAAAATAATTTTAAAAAAATCGCTAAATAAATTAGAAAAAAAAAAAAATATTCCCCAATAAATCCATTTTTTCAAAATAAAAAAAAACAATAAAAGTACACATATTTGGTATCGCCGCGTCCGTAGCGACCCGCCCTATAAAACTGTCCCATTAGTTAACCCCTTTAGCGAACCCCTTAAAAAATAAAAATAAAAAACGAAGCAAAAAATAATGATTTATTATCATGCCACCGAACAAAAAGTGCAATAACGCGCGATCAAAAAGACGCATATAAATATCCATGGTACCGCTGAAAACGTCATCTTGTCCCGCAAAAAATGAGCTGCCATACAGCATCATCCGCAAAAAAATAAAAAAGCGATACAAAAATAATTATTTTTTATATAAAATTGTTTTCATTGCAAAAAAAACAATAAAACATAAAAAAAGACCTAAATGAAGTATCGCTGTAACCGTACTGACCCGAAGAATAAAATCGCTTTATAAATTTTACCGCACGCGGAACGGTGTAAACGCACCCCCCAAAAGAAATTCATGAAACACTGGTTTTAAATTCATTCTGCGTCCCAAAAATCAGAATAAAAAGCGATCAAAAAATGTCACGTGCCCGAAAATGGTATCAATAAAAACGTCAACTCGTCCCGCAAAAAATAAGACCTCACATGACTCGGTGGGTCAAAATACGGAAAAATTATAGCTCACAATATGTGGTGATGCAAAAACTATTTTTACAATAAAAAGCGTCTTTTAGCGTGTGACAGCCGCCAAACATAAAAACCGCCATAAATAGTAAATCAAACCCCCCGTTATCACCCCCTTAGTTAGGGAAAAATAATAAAACTAAAAGAAAATGTATTTATTTCCATTTTCCCATTAGGGTTAGGCTGAGTTCACACGTGGCGTTTTTTTCGCGTTTCTGCGGCCGTTTTAACTGCGCAATTTTGCCACGAAAACGCGAAAAATAAGCATCCCATGCATTCCTATGGGATTCCGCAATGCTGTACTAATGCTGCGGTTTTTACCGCGGCGGAATCGCTTCGCGGTAAAAACCGCAGCATGCTCATTAATTTGCGGAATCGCGGCGATCCCGCACCCATAGGAATGCTTTGTTCCGCTTACTTCCCGCATGTGGCTGTGCACACCATGCGGAAAGTAAGCAGAACATTTGCGGATGGTACCCACGGTCCGGAGGAGAGGAGACTGTCCTCCGGGCTTTGGGTACCATATCCCTGTAAAAAATAGAATTTAAAATAAAAAATATTGTTATTCTTACCTTCCGACATCCCGCGCAGTCTTCCTGCTTCTCTTCACGCTCTCGTTCCCAGTAGTCCTTTGCGAAAATGCCCGCGATGGCGTCCGTTCTCGCGGGATCGCGAAGTCTCGCGGTCATTCGTGCGACGTCATCGCGAATTACCGCGAGACGTCGCGATCCCGCGAGAACTGACGTCATCGTGGGCATTTTCGCAAAGGATTACTGGGAACGCCTGCGCGGGACGTCGGAAGGTAAGAATAACACTATTTTTTTTTTTTTTTACATTCTATCTTTTACTATTGATGCCGCATAGGCAGCCTCAGTAGTAAAAAGTTGCTCACACTTGTCAAACACTATGTTTGACGAGTGTGACCAACCTGTCAATCAGGTCTCCAAGCGATGCTACAGATCGCTTGGAGAACGCTAGCATTTTGCAAGCTAATTACGCTTGCAAAATGCTAGTTTTTCCGCGGGAAAATCGCGGGAATTTAAAATGCGATTTTCCCGCGGACTGGAATTCCGGAATTCTCGCGGTAATTTCCCCGAGAGTTCCGGTACGTGTGCACTTAGCCTTAGGGTTAGGGCTAGGGTTAGGGCTAGGGTTAGGGTTAGGGTTAGGGCTAGGGTTAGGGCTAGGGTTAGGGCTAGGGTTAGGGATAGGGGTGTGTTGGGGTTAGGGTTGGAGTTATAATTGTGGGGTTTCCACTGTTTGGGCACATCAGGTGCTCTCCAAATGCAACATGGCGTTTGATCTCAATTCCAGCCAATTCTGCGTTGAAAAAGTCAAATGGTGGTCCTTCCCTTCCAAGCTCTGCCATGCGCCCAAACAGTGTTTTACCCCCACATATGAGGTAACAGCCTACCAGGACAAATTACAAAACAACTTTTGGGGTCCAATTTCTCCTGTTACCCTTAGGAAAATAAAAAATTGGGGGCAAAAATATCATTTTTGCGGGAAAAAATGATTTTTTTATCTTCACGCCCAGGCGTTATAAACTTCTGTGAAGCACTTGGGGGTTCAAAGTGCTCACCACACATCTAGATAAGTTCCGTGGGGGGTCTAATTTCCAAAATGGAGTCACTTGTGGGGAGTTTCAATAGTTTAGGTACATCAGGGGCTCTCCAAACGCACATGACACCCGCAGACCAATCCATCAAAGTCTGCATTCCAAAACGTCACTACTTCCCTTCCGAGCCCCGACGTGTGTCCATACAGTAGTTTTCTCCCACATATGAGGTATCAGCGTACTCAGGACAAATTGGACAACAACTTTTGGGATCCAATTTCTCCTGTTACCCTTGGGAAAATAAAAAAATTGGAGACTAATTGATCATGTTTGTGGAAAAATATGATTTTTTTATTTTCATGCCTGGGCATTATAAACTTCTGTGAAGCCCTTGGGGGTTCAAAGTGCTCACCAAACATCTAGATAAGTTCCTCAGGGGGTCTAGTTTCCAAAATGGGGTCATTTGTGGGGGGTTTCCACTGTTTAGGTACATTAGGGGCTCTCCAATGGCAACATGACACCCGCAGACCATTCCATCAAAGTCTGCATTCCAAAACATCACTACTTCCCTTCTGAGCCCCAACGTGTCCCCATACAGTAGTTTTCTCCCACATATGAGGTGTCAGCGTACTCAGGACAAATTGGACAACAACTTTTAGGGTCCAATTTCTCCTGTTACCCTTGGGAAAATAAACAAAATGGGGACTAAAAGATGATGTTTGTGGAAAAAATACGATTTTTTTATTTTCACGCCCGGGCGTTATAAACTTCTGTGAAGCACTGGGGGGTTCAAAGTACTCACCACACATCTAGATAAGTTCCTTGGGGGGTCTAGATTCCAAAATGGTGTCATTTGTGGGGGGTTTCCACTGTTTTGGTACATCAGGGGTTTTCCAATCGCGACATGGTGTCCAATCTCAATTCTAGCCAAAAACGTCAAATGGCGCTGCTTCCCTTCCGAGCTCTGCTATGCGCCCAAATAGTCATTTACACCCACATATGGGGTATCAGCGTACTCAGAACAAATTGCACAACAACTTTTAGGGTCCTGTTACCCTTGGAAAAATAAAAATTGGTGGTGAAAAGATCTTTTTTGTGGAAAAAATATGATTTTTTAATTGTACCGCTGTACGTTATAAACTTCTGTGAAGCCCTTGTGGGTTCAAAGTTCTCACCACATATCTAGATAAGTTCCTTGGGGGGTCTAGTTTCCAAAATGGGGTCACTTGGGGGGGTTTCCACTGTTTAGGTACATCAGGGGCTCTCCAAACGCGACATGGCGTCCGATCTGAATTCCAGCCAATTTTGCATTGAAAAAGTCAAACGGCGCTCCTTCCCTACTGAGGTCTGCCATGCGCCGAAACAGTGGTTCCCCCCCACATATCAGGTATCAGCGTACTCAGGACAAATTGCACATTAACATTTGCAGTCCAACTTCTCCTGTTACCCTTGGTAAAATAAAGAAAATTGAACCTGAAGTATTTTTTTGTGAAAAAAAGTTAAATGTTCATTTTTTTTTTAAATATTCAAAAAATTCCTGTGATGCACCTAAAGGGTTAATAAACTTCTTGAATGTGGTTTTAAGCACCATAAGGGGTGCAGTTTTTAGAATGGTGTCACTTTTGGGTATTTTCTATCATATAGACCCCTCATAGTGGCTTCAAATGTGATGTGGTCCCTAAAAATAAAATGGTGTTGCAAAAATGAGAAATCGCTGGTCAATTTTTAACCCTTATAACTTCCTAACAAAAAAAATATGTTGATTCCAAAATTGTGCTGATGTAAAGTAAACATGTGGGAAATGTTATTTATTAAGTTTTTTGTGTGCCATATCGCTGTGATTTAAGGGCATAAAAATTCAAAGTTGGAAAATTGCGAAATTTTCAAAATTTTCGCCAAATTTCCATTTTTTTCACAAATAAACGCAAGTTATTTGAAAGAAATTTTACCACTAACATGAAGTACAATATGTCACGAGAAAACAATGTCAGAATCACCGGGATCCATGGAAGCGTTTCAGAGTTATTACCTCATAAAGTGACAGTGGTCAGAATTGTAAAAATTGGCCCGGGAGTTAACGTGCAAACCACCTTTGGTAGTGAAGGGGTTAAAGTTGACTCAACCTCTGTCCTGTGTCCTTGTGTGTACCACATTGAGCATGGAGAAAAGAAAGAAGAGCAAAGAACTGTCTGAGGACTTGAGAAACCAAATTGTGAGGAAGCATGAGCAATCTCAAGGCTACAAGTCCATCTCCAAAGACCTGAATGTTCCTGTGTCTACCGTGTGCAGTGTCATCAAGAAGTTTAAAGCCCATGGCACTGTGGCTAACTTCCCTAGATGTGGACGGAAAAGAAAAATTGACAAGAGATTTCAACACAAGATTGTGCGGATGTTGGATAAAGAACCTCGACTAACATCCAAACAAGTTCAAGCTGCCCTGCAGTCCGAAGTTACAACAGTGTCAACCCATACTATCCGTCGGCGTCTGAATGAAAAGGGACTGTATGGTAGGAGACCCAGGAAGACCCCACTTCTTACCCCAAGACATAAAAAAGCCAGGCTAGAGTTTCCAAAACTTACCTGAAAAAGCCTAAAACGTTTTGGAAGAATGTTCTCTGGTCAGATGAGACAAAAGTAGAGCTTTTTGTGCAAAGGCATCAACATAGAGTTTACAGGAGAAAAAAAGAGGCATTCAAAGAAAAAACACGGTCCCTACAGTCAAACATGGCGGAGGTTCCCTGATAATTTGGGGTTGCTTTGCTGCCTCTGGCACTGGACTGCTTGACCGTGTGCATGGCATTATGAAGTCTGAAGACTACCAACAAATTTTGCAGCATAATGTATGGCCCAGTGTGAGAAAATTGGGTCTCCCTCAGAGGTCATGAGTCTTCCAGCAGGACAATGACCCAAAACACACACCAAAAAGCACTAGAAAATGGTTTGAGAGAAAGCACTGGAGACTTCTAAGGTGGCCAGCAATGAGTCCAGACCTGAATCCCATAGAACACCTGTGGAGAGATCTAAAAATGGCAGTTTGGAGAAGGCACCCTTCTAATATCAGGGACCTGGAGCAGTTTGCCAAAGAAGAATGGTCTAAAATTCCAGCAGAGCATTGTAAGAAACTCATTGATGGTTACCGGAAGCGGTTGGTCGCAGTTATTTTGGCTAAAGGTTGTGCAACCAAGTATTAGGCTGAGGGTGCCAATACTTTTGTCTGGCCCATTTTTGGAGTTTTGTGTGAAATGATCAATGTTTTGCCTTTTGCTTCATTCTCTTTTGTGTTTTTTCATTTAAGACAAATTAAATGAAGATAACAATACCAAAGAATTTGTGATTGCAATCATTTTCAGGAAGAAACTGAGTATTATCTGAGAGAATTGCAGGGGTGTCAATACTTTTGGCCACAACTGTATGTATGTATGTAGTATGTATGTATGTTGTATATATATAGTATGTATGTAGTATGTATGTAGTATGTATGTAGTATGTTTTGTTTTTTTTACATTCAACACATTAGCCGGATAATGGGACTACTACACACACAAGACCCCCGTCAGGCCCGAACAGACCACCGGCAGCCGGCACAGGCCCCCGAGAGGCCCATACAGACCACCGGCAGCTGGCACAGGCCCTCGGCAGCCGGCACAAACCACCGACAGCCGGCACAGGCCCCCGAGAGGCCCGTACAGACCACCAACAGCAGGCACAGGCCCCCGGCAGGCCCGTACAGACCCCCGACAGCCGGCACATACCCCGCCCGCACACACAGACACGCATTGTCTGCCCACGCACCGCCCACACTCTTCCCCCTCCCGAAACGGTTTTTTGTAATTCCGATATTTCTGTCCCATTGACTTTAATGGGACTTCCGGTATCGGAATCGGCGATACCCGATACTTTTTTGTGTATCGGGCCGATCCATTCCTATCCGATACTTTTGAATATCGGATGGTATCGCTCAACCCTACTAATAACCTATTTCCTCCAAAATGATCCGACGCTTAAAGATGGAGCAGAAATACATATAGTAGTAATCAAGCATGAATAGATACTACTACATAAAAGTAACTTAGTATTAGCAGTTCAACCAAACTAAAATTGGGTCATATAAGTATTCTATGGTAATCAAAGTTTTCAGTCAATACGTTGTGCTATTAGACAATGTTGCAAGTTAAGAAGCAGCAGTTTACAGCAAAAAATCAGCACGAAAATAAGAGTATATATAACACAATTGCTTCTCACAAAATTAGAATATCATCAAAAAGTTAATTTATTTCAGTTCATCAATACAAAAAGTGAAACTCATATATATTATATAGAGTCATTACAAACAGATTGATCTATTACAAGTGGTTATTTCTGTTAATGTTGAGGATTATGGCTTACAGCCAATGAAAACCCAAAAGTCATTATCGCAGTAAATTAGAATGATTAGCAAAAAACACCTACAAAGGCTTCCTAAGCATTTAAAAAGATCCCCTAGTCTATTTGAGTAGGCTCCACAATCATGGGGCAGGCTGCTGACTTGACAGATGTCCAGAAGGCAGTCATTGACACACTCCACAAGGACAGTAAATTTTGCATTTCATTTCAAAATCAAGGTCCGAAAGTCTGGAAGAAGAGTGAAGAGGCACACAATCCAAGCTGCTGAAGGTCTAGTGTGAAGTTTCCACAATCAGCAATGTTTTGGGGAGCCATGTCATCTGCTGGTTTCTGTCCACTGTGCTTTATCAAGACCAAAGTCAGCGCAGCTGTCTACCAAGAAATATTAGAGCACTTCATGCTTCCATCTGCCAACAAGCTTTTTGAAGATGGAAATTCAATTCTCCAGTAGGACTTGGCACCTGTCCACACTGCCAAAAGTACCAATACCTTATGTTAAGCTTGGCGGAACGCACCAAATAAGAAATTATAATAAGGTGCGTTCGCAACCCAGGGTCCACCGTGCGGTGATGGAGAAACCGCAGCTAGTACAATGGCGGAGCAAGGCTGCGAGAAAACACTTAAAACACACTGAGTTAAATGTCACTCAGTGTACACAGAGTGCAAAGTTAAAAGTTCTGTTACAACACAAAATGGAACTATGAAGCAAAGCAAATGGACTATTCCCTGTTAGACTGCACAGGAGTATAGAAAAATACTAATTGGGGTTCCTATAACTTAACCCCCCAGGAAAGACTGAACTGGTGGATGGACCTACTCTGACAGATGGGGTGCTTTAGCACGTGTGCCTGAGGATGCCCGATGCAGATGCTAAGTTCAAGGGGGAATTCCCACCCTACACTGCCTGTCTAGACCAACACTCGCAGTGCTATTAGCGGCACACGTGCACACAGAGTGGTAAAGTAGCCATCAACACACCAAACACACATGATACTAGCGCCATGCATACATGCGCCATGAAATCTTTTGATACCTTGCTCAAGTCCAGACAGACAGGACCTTGCCTGTGGACCAATCTGAAGTTGCACATCACCAGAGTACGTGACGTCCGAGCATCAATGAGAAGGCACCATATCATGGATATGCTCAGTAGGGTGAAATCGAGACTTAGGCTCCAGAGCACATCGCTACACGTGTAAACTAGTAGTCACCACAGGCTTAGCTGGAGAGCCAGCAGTAACTACACATGCAGTATGAGCCTGGGCAAGGTGCTGGGTTTGAAGTGTTTGCTGAGCAATCAACCCAGCAGCTGTGCTTGATTGGGAAACCACAGCACCAGACAAGACTTGAGATCCATCCCATGCAACGGGAGAATCCCAGCGCCTAACACCTCATTTAAAAACAACAGTATCACTGTGCTTGATTGGTCAGTAAACTCACCTGACCTTAACCCCATAGAGTTGAAGGCTGCTATCAAAGCAACCTGGGCTTCCATAACACCTCTTCAGTGCCACAGGCTAATCGCCTCCATGCCACGCTGCACTGATGCAGAAATTGATGCAAAAGGATCCCTGACCAAGTTTTGAGTGTATTTACTGAACATACATTTCAGTAGGCCAACATTTCAGGTTTTAAAATCATTTTTCAAGCTGGTGTTATAAAGTATTTTAATTTACTGAGATAATGACTTTTGGGTTTTCATTGGCTGTAAGCCATAGTCATCAAAATTAGCAGAAATAAACACTTGAAATAGATCACTCAGTTTCTAATGACTCTGATATATGAGTTTCACATTTTTTATTGAGGAACTGAAATAAATTAACTTTTTGATGATCTAATTTTGTGAGAAGCACCTGTGTAATAAGAGAAAGGCAGAAGAAGGAACAATACTGATGATAAGATGATGATTATAATCCAATAATGAATAAAAGATTATTAGTCGGGATGAATAAGCACAAAAAATGTTCGGTTGCTCATTGCTTGAACCGAGCAATTTGTAACACTCCCATGCTTTATTCCATTAATGAGTATAATGGGAACCAATGGGAAAGCCAAATTTTTTTCTGGCAGACCCTACAAATAGGTCTGGGGGGCAGTGAAAATGTTTATATGGATGGGAAAAGTGCCGAATGGAAGGAGACGAGCATGAGGAAGACCCCTGGAAGCATCTCTGACTCGCAGATCGCTGCTGAGAACAATGGTGTCACACTTTTACTACACTTTAAGGAGTGAGAATAAAACATTCCAAATCGAGGAGAAATTGTATTTCTCAGGAAAAAAAAGATGGTAAGAAACATATTTTTTGGACAATGACTTGTATATAAAGCAAAATTTAAAAAGAATGTAAAAAAGAGCTAATTTAAGTAAACTAAAATTGATTTTTTTAAATTAAATACCATATATACTCATGTATATGCCGACCCGAATATAAGCCAACCCCCCTAATTTTGCCACAAAAAACTGGGAAAACTTATTGACTCGCGTATAAGCCTTGGGTGGAAAATGCAGCAGCTACTGGTAAATTTCAAAAATAAAAATAGATACCAATAAAAGTAAAATTAATTGAGACATGAGTAGGCTAAATGATTTTGAATATCCATATTGAATCAGGAGTCCCATATAATGCTCCATACAGTTCATGATGGCCCCATAAGATGCTCCATACAAAATATGCCCCATATAATGCTGCACAAAGGTTAATAATGACCCCATAAGATGCTTCATAGAATAATATGCCCCATATGCTGCCCCATCAGATGCTTGTAACTTTCTTTTTCATTCTAAGGCCTGGGGTAGAGACAACTAAATGCTGGGCTGGGACAAGGAATTTGAAATGCCTGATGATGGTAAGCCAGAATGTGCAAGTATAGGTGTAGGTCAGGAAGCATCTGCACCAGTGTTTTGAACAGGGGATTTGGAAGCACTTAACATAGGGGAAGAGACAGTGATGTCACCCGATGGCACCAATATTGGACCCATATGTTCGGCCCAACGAGTCGGATGCTTAGATGACATGTGCCTGGTCATGCTGGGGGTTGTTAGATAATAGTGGTCAGGCTCCTGCTGATCTTTGTATAGCACAGGTTATATATGGTCATTTTGTTTGACTCAGAACTCTCTTTAAAAAAAGT
The DNA here is from genome assembly GCF_039654945.1 of Dendrobates tinctorius. Taxonomy (NCBI): domain Eukaryota; kingdom Metazoa; phylum Chordata; class Amphibia; order Anura; family Dendrobatidae; genus Dendrobates; species Dendrobates tinctorius. The sequence continues at coordinate 37,701,639 of NW_027361829.1, forward strand.
CCCAAACTGAGGAACACCTTATTTTTTGATGAAGAAATTCAGGAATGTCGGTGCTCTGTGGAACAGTTCTCCCTCTGGTCACCCCACTGGTTTTCCTGTCTATATGTGATATCAATCTTTCTCCATCAGATATGCTGTCTTTGCTCTAGATGCTAGCTTTCCAGGTTGGCTTGGTGACTTCATCATCCACCACGTTGTCTTCGACCACCGCACTCTTGTCCTCTTGACTTCATCACTTAACAAGACTTGGCGGCAACTGTGTCTCATCATCATCTTCCTGTGCATCCCAAATTTGCTGTTCCCCACCGTCATGTTCTTGTGACCTTGGCTGCATTACTAAATACCACGTTCTCCTGTCCCTCTTGAAGCATGCAGGATCAGAGTCCACAATCAAGAAATTAGGTTGTAAAGAGCTCCTCAGAGTGTCCTAGTGTGGAATCACTAGTTTCCTGGGACTCAACATGGTGGGAGGAAGAAGGCTAACGGTGAAGTTTAAGTGATCCAGACTGTAGGCTGGTGAGACTGGACTGTGTGGAAGACTGTGTAGTGCTGGCAAGTTTGCTTGAAGCATTATCTGATATCTATTCGACCACCCGTTGGCACTGCTCTGGATTCAGTAGTGGTGTACCGTGCTTCCCTGCAAAGTGGGACAGGAACCTATGTGTCGTAGATGGGCATGTTTCTTGTGCTCCAGCAAATAGCATAGTCACACCTGCCCAACATCCTCGACATCTGAGTGCAACATCAACAGCACTTCCCTGTCCCGTATGCATTTTGTAATTGCTAGTCTCTTGAAACCAAGCTTATGTTTAATAAAATAAAACAATGGTCACCTGAAGCAATCAAAGCATTTTTGGTGAGTTTACTCCTCCATAATGTAATAGAAAGAACGCAAGAGTATGGATGACAATCAAATTCAATCCAGAAAAATGTTCAATGTTTTTTCTCAGTTTTAGAGATCACAGAAATGTTCAAAGTCCATGTAACATTGTATGGTTGAAAAATGGAAGCCTAAAAAAATTTTCAAAGCTTTTTTAGCAGTTTTACAGATCACACTGTATCATACCGTAACACTGTATGGTTGAAAAATGGAAGTCTTAAAAAATTTTAAACGCTTTTTAGCAGTTTTACAGATCACAGAAATGTTCACAGATAACATGTCAGACGTCGAGAGTCTCCCGCTGCGCGGGATAGATCCCGAGCCTTGCCTGGTGCTGTGGTCTCCCATTCAGATCCAGCTGCTGCAGGTGCTGCTCAGCACAGATGTCGATCTTAGCATCTTTCTCAGGCATGTGGTATACATTTGATTACTGCTGGTTATCCAGCTAAGGCTATGGTAACCAGTGATATACAGGTGCAGCCTTGCGCTCCGGTGACCAGAGATTACTTTACTGAGCATGTCCGTGATGTGGTGTTTTCCTATTGGTGGTAGGACGTTAGCTGCTCTGGTAATGTTTCAGCTCCAGATTGACCTGCGGGCGATGTCTTAACCAACTGGGCGTGAGTGTTTAGGGTGGAGCCTAGCGTATAAAAGGCTCTCAGCGGTGCACACGGGCACACAGTGTCATTTATGTTTAGTGTGTGGATGGATACTCTACTACTCTGTCTGCAAGTGTGTGTGCATCTGTCTGTCTGTCTATGCTCTAAGACTGTACATGTTAGCAGACAGGTTGCACACCTATGCGGTCTCGTACCCATGGTTCTACACCAGAGTCTCTAGATTCCTACATGCTTAGAGTGCCGGTCATTCACAGGTTCAGTAGCATCAGGACTCGGGTAACTAGCTGCTTTGCTTTACATCTGTTTTGTTCTTGTGGGCAGTTAGCACAGTTCAGTTACAGAGCAAGCTCAACCTTTATGTTGTACTTCTCTGTGAAATCAACAAGGTATTGCACCTAGCGTCACAAGAGTTATTTCTCTTGGCTCTGCATCTGCTTCATTCTTGTGTGTTGTTAGCACTGTTTAGTTGCAGAGCAAGCCCAATCCACATGCTAACTTCCCTGTGATGTTTAACAGGGTAAGAGTACTTAACATATTTAGTGCCATATCTCTCAGTGAAGTAACTGAGCTAGGTACTCTGCGTTCCATTAACACATAGCACCTACACACCCAGAGGAACCTATTTGACTGGTGCCTGGGGTTGCAGTGCCTCCTCTTGACCCACGCGACCTTTACAAGAGCATGCTGCAAATTTTCAAATCTGCATGAGTTGTATGTGTGTTATGTTTGCAAATTTCACACAATGCAATGCTTTCTCAATGAGAAGAGTGAAATCGGCATCCAAATCTTCAGCAAAGTCCACCACTAATACATGTGGATTTCGTTAAAGATTCACTGCAGATGTGTCATGGATTTATGACTAAATCTGCAACAAAATTTGTTTGCAACTTTTGAATTTAGCCTTAAAAATTCTAAAATGTGACGATAATTCAGCAACTTGAAGTATGGTCCTAAATAATCTAAGAAAGTACAAACTATTGTGCTGTAGTATAATTCCAATTTCTGTGTTTAACTGTTCCTTACAAGGCTTGAAGTCTAACTTTTATTAACTATTTTGTGTATAGTATCTACTATAATGCTTTATAAGTAATGTGTAAATGCTTTATATGTAAAGTTCTTCAGATTATGTTGGCACTATAGAAATTATTATTATTATTTTTATTATTATTATAAATTGCTATGACTGCACTCACATTTATTTGCTTTTTTTTAAGGTCGTCCTTCTGTATGCATCTACCTATGTACTGGTGTCTCTCAGTATAGACAGATATCATGCTATTGTTCACCCAATGAAATTCCTTCAAGGAGGTATATAGTAACCAAACTTTTTTACAATCATTTTATTTATTACTAGATGGTGGCCCGATTCTAACGCATAGGGTATTCTAGAATATATATGCAGTTTATTTTTGAAGATGTAATAATAATGCAATAATGCACCCCCCTGATATGTATGGTTCTCTCACCTCCAATCCTGATATGTATGGTTCTCTCACCCCAAATCCTGATATGCATGCTACCCCTCAACCCCCTGTCCTGGTATGCATGGTCCCCTGACCCCCCAATCCTGAAATGCATGGTCCTCTCATCCCCCAATCCTGGTATGCATGGTCCTCTCACCTCTCTTTCCTGGTATGCATGATCCTCTTACCCCCTTTGGGGTATGCATGGTCCCCTCACCCCCCAATCCTGGTATGCATGGTACTCTCACCCCCCTTTCTTGGTATGCATGGTCCCCTCACCCCTGTTTCTTGGTATGCATGGTCCCCTCACCCCCCTTTGCTGGTATGCATGGTCCTCTCACACCCCAATCCTGATATGCATGGTATCCTCACCCCCCAATCCTGGTATGCATGGTCCTCTTACCCCCTTTTGGGGTATGCATGGTCCCGTCACCCCCCAATCCTGGTATGCATGGTCCCCTCACCCCCAATCCTGATATGCATGGTCCCCTCACACCCCTTTCCTGGTATGCATGGTCCCCTCACCCCCCTTTCCTGGTATGCATGGTCCCCTCACCCCCCTTTCGTGGTATGCATGGTCCCCTCACCCCCCTATCCTGGTATTCATGGTCCCCTCACTCCCCTTTCTTGGTATACATGGTCCCCTCAACCCCCTATCCTGGTATGCATGGTCCCCTCACCCCGCAATCCTGGTATGCATGGTCCCCTCACCCCCCAATCCTGGTATGCATGGTCCCCTCACCCCCCAATCCTGGTATGCATGGTCCCCTCACCCCCCTTTCCTGGTATGCATGGTCCCCTCACCCCCCTTTCCGTGTAGCCGTGACCAATCAACGTCGCAGCCCTCTGTCCGCGACCAATCAGCAACGCGGCCCTGTAGCCATGACCAATCACTGCCGCGGCCCTGTACAAAAATAATATTAAAAAATTTAAAAAAGTTATTCTCACCTTCCGATAGCCTCCTGTCTTCTTTCCACGCACCCGGCCTCGCGTTCCCAGTAATGCTTTGCGGCTTAGACCGCTGATGACGTCGGTCTTCTTTCTCGCTCTCGTAAGAGTGACGTCATCAGCGGCCTAAGCTGCAAAGCATTACTGGGAACGCGAGGCCGGGCGCGTGGAAAGAAGACAGGAGGTGAGAATAACTTTTTTTATTTTAATTCTCTTTTTTACAGATTAAGGCTTACCGTTACAAACAGCTGCACCTGTCGCTGATTGGTTGTGGCCTGGCGGGGGCCTGGCGGCCGTGACCAATCAGCGGGCCGCGATTTCGGTTACAGACAGACACGATAAGGCGTTTATATATATATAGAGATGAATAGTGATGAGTGAGTATACTCACTGCTCGGTTTTCCTGAGCTTGCTCGGGTGTCCTCTGAGTATTTTGGCATGCTCGGAGATTTAGTTTTTGTCACCTCAGCTGCATGATTTGCGACTTGTAGACAACCTGAATACATGTGGGGATTCCCTAACAAACAGGCATTCCTCACATGTACTCAGGCTGCCCAGCAGTCACAAATCATGCAGCTGCATTGACAAAAACTAAATCTAACTAAATCGAGCAATGAGTATACTCGCTCATCACTAATTATGATTACTGTTTTTGTTATGTATTATTTTAAGTACTTGTACATAGCTTGCTCATATATTTTTTCCTAAAGGAATTTTCTTTAGTTTGCAAGTATTCGTTTTTAATGATGGGAGTCTGTAAGCACATAACTGATCAAACCAAGTACAGGTGCTCGGTTCACACTACAGGTGACCAACGCTAAGTGCATCTTCCGGCCTGCTTGTCTTTGCCATATCTCTGCCCTTCTTTGTGGTTATAAAGCGAATTCTGTCAATCAAAGAAGAGGTACAACAAGTTGGTAGGAAGGTGCTCTTAAATGTTTAGCTTCACCAAGTGTCCACTGAGTGTTTGTACTTGTTTTGAACAGCTATTCTGAGATGACAGACTTACTTAACCCCTTACCAACATATTACATATTGGTATGTCATGTGCCACCTTCTTGACTTCGAATCACACTCACAAGCTGAGCCTACATCTTTCCAGACAGATGATCGTTGTGCTATTTAGCCATCACCTGACTCTAACAATCTATGGGTGGAGCTGAACTCCACCCACGATTGTTAACATACTAAATTCTATTGTCAATGTGTAACAGCGGCATTTAATGTTTGCCAGAGAGGTGACGCATTTTTCTATGCGCTCATCTGCACACCAGTGATGCATTTGTAATGCGGCAATGGGTTGCATTGGTGACCGGGGGTCTGCTGAAGACCTCAGTGCCTGTCATGACTGTACTCCTGTGAAAGCTAGTGTTTAGCTGGTATCCATATTAAACTGTGATTTTTGCTATAAATACCTATACTATGGTATCGCTGTGTATAGTACAAGCAATACAATAAGGGGACTAACAGAATAGAAAGTGAATTTAAAAAAAAAAAAAAAATTATGGAAAAAAAGTACAAATCACCATCCTTTTCCCCCATTAAATATAACGAAATATAAAAAGACACATATTTAGTGGTACTATGTTTGTAAATGTCTGAACTATTAAAATCTAAAATAAATTAAACTGATCGGGAATCGGCGTAATGAGAAAAAAAAATCAAACCACCAGAATTACTATTTTTGACCACCACAACATTGCAATAAAGTACAATAAGAGGCGATCAAAACATTATATCTATCTCAAAATGATATCAATAAAAATGTCAGCTCAGGGCACAAAAAATAATATATCAACCAAAAATTGAAAACATTACAAAAAATGGCGACACAAACTCAATTTGCATTTACAAAATTCTGAAATTTTTTTCACCTCTTAATTTAAAAAGAAATATGTATGTTTGGTTTCTGTGTAATCATACTGACTTAGAGAATTATATCGCCAAGTTAGTTTTACTGTATGTTGATCATGTTAAATAAAAAAATAAATGAATTAATAATTGAAGAATTACATTTTCACTATTTTGCTGGACTTAGAATTTTCTTCCTGCGTTCCAATGCATCATATAATGAAATGAATGGTATCATTCAAAAGTACAACTCATCCGACAGAAAAACAAGCCATCATATTGCTATCTGGATGAATAATAAAAAAGTTATAGCTCTTGGAAGAATGGGAGGAAAATAATGATAGCGCAAAAACTGAAAATCTCCACTTCAGGAAAGTGTTAAATATTCTACATTTTATAATAGGTAAGGGATTGCTGCAAAATCATTGCTGCTCTTCTGTGTTTTACTAAACATTGAGATGAAAGATTGCAATTAAAGCTTTATATTATTCACTGTTCTATCTGAAATTATTATACTTTGTAATGGTAATTTCTTACCGTAAGACTAATTGAGAGTAATTTTCATTTATAAAGTTACTATGGAAACAAAAACAGTACAGATGTACAACATCTTAAAATCTTACTAATGATCTTATTAAAGCCCTTAAAGCAATAACAGATGTCCAGACAGTAATTTTATTTTGGTTCTACATTTTCCTTAGTGAAAGTAATGGGATCAATTGTCTGCTCTTTTTGTATAAGGTAACTGTCAGAGATAAAATACAGCATATACAGTTGCAATCAAAATTAGTCAACCCCCATTGCAAATTTGGCTTACTAGCAACATTCACAAACTTTCAACTTGCGATAAACAAATGAGAAAGGAACATTTTCAATACAATTAATTTAACAAATGAGAAAGGAACATTTTCAATACAATTAATTTAACAAATGGTTTCTAGAAATTTGACACAAAATTACACTTATAATGACTAGTGTACTCTTGGAATTAATCAAAGTCTTCATGATAAGCTACTTAGTAGAACATTCTTGACTGCTATGACTTGCTGGAAGCATGATAAGTAGAGGTAGCAAATTGGTATATCATGAACAATAAAACATAACCTTTAATGATTCTTTAAAAACCATACATCAAATCAAAACAAACATGTGCCAAAGTGCAATTGTGCAGTGTTCTATTAAAAACAAACCGTTTTGTACTAAATAAGGTACCATATGGCCCTGGACATTAACGTATTTCTTGTCCAGGTGTTTCAAAACCTGGAATCTCCGACCATATGAGCCTTGTATATTTGTAATTGTGTGCCAACCAGGCCTTTATGTCATCAGAATTAATATTACTTAATAGACATATATCCAGCCCGTATATAAATTAGCACAGCATATGTACAGCATCGGTCAAATGCATAAGCATAAAATCACCTCATGAGCAAATTGTATCCATTTATGATACCACTATAGAAACTGAGACCGCAGTACTTATCTTTAAACGCTTCTATAAAGAACGGATGATCAGGTAAGGTCCATCTGAAAACCCAAAATCGTGACCCGATCTCCAGACTTGTCACCCAACGCGTTTCGTCGATGCCTGACTCATCAGGGGTATTGTGACACCTTCTTCTGGCGCATAGCACGCCCGTTGTGAGATAGCTGCCTTTTATAAATCGCGGCATACCGCGGCTTGTTGCCGTTTCCGGTTGCCCCATACAGTACTTCCGGTTTGCGCATGACGCCGGCATCTGCTCAGGCAACTTGCCCCACTTCCTGGGTTTTCCTAAACAGGCGCCGCGCGTCATGTTGAGACAGGAACCGACCATACCCTGCCCCACTTCCTGGGCGTAACCGGGCATGTCAGTCTGCATATCAAGATATTGCGTGATTGGTCTAGGCAGTCACCTGACCATCACGTATCAGTAGGAGCCGCTCACTTTATTTTATTGCATCAATCTAATAGTGCGGCTTCATTTAATCAATCATAAATGTTGAATGCATCCCCCTATCATTATTTATACGGGACCCGAATTGTTAAGTCATTTTATGATTGCATAGGCGTTATGAATAAGTACAAAACGCCAACACCCATATTATGGACATTGTCAGGGATTATCTTGTGAATGAAAACAAATTCTTTACACTCCGTCATAGGAAAAGAAGCAGAAAAAAGAGTCAGGATACCAACTGCAAAATATGTGTGATGTGGAAATTATTCAATTAATTTTGTTGCATGCATAAGAAGGGGATACCACCAACCTCCATATATCTGTAGGAATTATAGAAAGGGTGCCCGCTAAATCTGGCCCTATAGGTCCCTAACTAGCTGTTCCCTACCTCACGCGGAGGTTGGCACCCTACATTCCTGCGCAAATGGCGCCCCCACTCCTCGTCGGCTCTCCCTGAACTAAAAAGCCCTATTAAAACTCCCTACAAGAAGGAAGAAAAGGATAGTGTCTCATTCAGTCCTTTGGGATATACAGATTGTAATGAGAAAATCCAATAGGTTTCTCTTTGGAGTATGCGTTTATCCCAATCACCTCCTCTTAGATTTTGGGGGACCTTTTCTATGCCCATGAAACTGACTGCCTTCACGTCACCCTTATGTCTTTGATTGACATGGGTGGCTACCGGTGTATCACGTTTATGAATTATATCTCTATGATGTTCGCCTACCCTAACCCTCAGCTCCCTCTTGGTCTTGCCGATGTATTCAAGGCCACAGCTACAGGTGATTTTATATACCACTCCTATTGATCTACAATTAATGAATTGACCAATAGGGTAGATCTTTCCTGTGACATTTCTCTGAAATTCTTTGCTCTGTTGAATAGAGGTACAATATTTACAGCTACCACATCTGTAACAGCCTTTCGGCTGTGTACCTAGCCATGTTGAGCTGTATGAGGTTTTCTGGGTATAATGGCTGCGGACCAACCTATCCCTCAAGGAGCGGCCCCTTCTAAATGTAATTTGTGGATTGTCCGAGATCAAGCCTCCAAGATCCTTGTCCATACATAGTATTGGCCAATGTCGGTTCATAATGGCTCTCAGCTCATTTGCCCCATTGGAAAAAGTGGTGATGAACCTTATGATATTGTCTTCATTAGTTTGCTGTTTGGGTATAAGTAGTTCTTTTCTTTTCTTTCCTTCTCTACCGTAGACTTATAGGCCCCTTTAAGAATGTCATCTGGGTATCCTCGTTCATGAAAACGAGATCTAAGGTCATCTGCTTGTCTCTTAAAGACTCTCTGATCAGTACAATTCCTTTTCATGCGTAGGTACTGACCTTTAGGAATACCTTTTTTCAAGGGGACTGGGTGACTGGATTCCCATCTTAGAAGGGAATTCGTAGAGGTAGGTTTCCTGTATGTTTCTGTGACTATACGGTCATTTTCTCCCCTCTTAATGACTATGTCCAGGAAGGGTAGTCTGTTGGCACTAACCTCACATGTAAAGCTAAGACCAATATCATTTATATTAAGATCTTTCACAAAAGTTCTAAAACTGTTCTCATCACCTCTCCAAATAACAAATACGTCGTCGATGTAGCGGAGCCATAGCACTATTTTGTCCTCCGCCACATCGACCTGCTCACCAAAAATGACATTTTCCTCCCACCAGCCCAGGAGCAGATTTGCGTACGATGGCACACAGGGGTTGCCCATCGTAGTGCCCCTGAGCTGATGGAAGAACCTGCCATCAAAGAGAAAATTTTTTTTCGTGAGACAGAATTCCAAGGCCTGCATAACGAACAGGTTATGTCTCGTACATTGGACGCCTCTTGTCTTAAGGAAATAGTCCGCAGCCATTAGACCTTTATCATGGGGAATGGATGAATACAAGGCTTCTACATCTATTGAACCCAATATCATATCGGTGTCCAATTCGATGTGGTCAAGTTTCAATAAAAGGTCGGTGGTATCCCTTGTGTAGGAACTAAGTGATATAACAAATGGTCTTAAAATTTTGTCTACATAGATACCCAGATTTTGGGTTAGACTTCCTATACCCGATATAATCGGTCGGCCTTTCAAAGGCGAAAGGCCTTTATGAACCTTAGGCAGAGCATAGAATGTTGCCACAGTCGGGTGTTGTGGAATCAAAAAATCTTTCTCATTTTTATCAATGAGTTTTGCTTGAAAGGCCCCATTCACCAACTTCTTAAGATCATTTAAAAAAGTGTTTGTGGGGTTATGTTCCATTCTTTCATACCCCATGGATCTATCTAACAGTGAATAGCACATGGTTTTATACTGTGCTACATCCATCAATACTATATTCCCCCCTTTATCTGCGGGTTTCACTATTAGAGTATTATCCCTCTCCAGCTCCAGAAGCCCATCCATCTCAGACTTGGTGAGGTTATGGAATCGTCTTTTTTTCCCATTACCCAGTTCCTTGATATCTCTAGATACCAAGTTGGCAAATATGTCAAGGGCCCCTATATCATTGCTAATAGGTGGCATTTGTTTACTCTTATTTTTTAATTGTGTGAATGGTCCCTCACCCAAATCATTGGGATTCATATCCCCCAAATTGAACAAAAATCTCACATCATTAAGTAAATCTCCCTCTATACCCAATTCTGCGCAGCTTTTTTTATCCATATTTATAAAGTGTTTTTTCCACTTAAGTTTACGGATGAAGAGCTGTAAATCCTTAATCGTTTCAAAACATTCAAAATCAGATGTTGGGACAAAAGACATCCCCTTACTGAGAACTGCCATCTGTTCTTTACTGAGGGATTTCGAGGAAAGGTTAATTATATGATTGTCTATACGGGGTTCCTGCCGTTGAACCTGTTTCTTAATGGGTAGCTTGTGTCTAAAAAATGATCCCTCTGTGGGGAACCTCGACCAGATCCTCTCCCCGCACGTAGACCCCCCCTTCCCCTTACTCTCCCTCTTCCGGGTTTGTATCTCGTTTCTGAATCAGAAAACTCAGCCTCTGAAGATGATATATCAGTCTCCTGCGGTCTATTAGTTTTTCCGTAATATACTGAATATGCTTTATTATCCCTGAATTCTTGTAAATCCCGAATAAAATATTTATGTTTCCTTTCTTTAAGATGATATTGAAATTTTTCTATAATGTTTTGTAGACTAGATTCTTTCACCGTAAACTCGGCCTCTGCAGAAAATTTCTTAGTGACCTCTATCTGATCTCTCGGACGTTCGTTAATATTACTTAACATACACTTCTCCTCCTCAAGGAGTATTTTCATAAGTTTCAACGAACTATCAGTTGGTAGCTGTAAATATTGTACCTCTATTCAACAGAGCAAAGGATTTCAGAGCAATGTCACAGGAAAGATCTACCCTATTGGTCAATTCATTAATTGTAGATCAATAGGAGTGGTATATAAAATCACCTGTAGCTGTGGCCTTGAATACATCGGCAAGACCAAGAGGGAGCTGAGGGTTAGGGTAGGCGAACATCATAGAGATATAATTCATAAACGTGATACACCGGTAGCCACCCATGTCAATCAAAGACATAAGGGTGACGTGAAGGCAGTCAGTTTCATGGGCATAGAAAAGGTCCCCCAAAATCCAAGAGGAGGTGATTGGGATAAACGCATACTCCAAAGAGAAACCTAATGGATTTTCTCATTACAATCTGTATATCCCAAAGGACTGAATGAGACACTATCCTTTTCTTCCTTCTTGTAGGGAGTTTTAATAGGGCTTTTTAGTTCAGGGAGAGCCGACGAGGAGTGGGGGCGCCATTTGCGCAGGAATTTAGGGTGCCAACCTCCGCGTGAGGTAGGGAACAGCTAGTTAGGGACCTATAGGGCCAGATTTAGCGGGCACCCTTTCTATAATTCCTACAGATATATGGAGGTTGGTGGTATCCCCTTCTTATGCATGCAACAAAATTAATTGAATAATTTCCACATCACACATATTTTGCAGTTGGTATCCTGACTCTTTTTTCTGCTTCTTTTCCTATGACGGAGTGTAAAGAATTTGTTTTCATTCACAAGATAATCCCTGACAATGTCCATAATATGGGTGTTGGCGTTTTGTACTGATTCATAACGCCTATGCAATCATAAAATGACTTAACAATTCGGGTCCCGTATAAATAATGATAGGGGGATGCATTCAACATTTATGATTGATTAAATGAAGCCGCACTATTAGATTGATGCAATAAAATAAAGTGAGCGGCTCCTACTGATACGTGATGGTCAGGTGACTGCCTAGACCAATCACGCAATATCTTGATATGCAGACTGACATGCCCGGTTACGCCCAGGAAGTGGGGCAGGGTATGGTCGGTTCCTGTCTCAACATGACGCGCGGCGCCTGTTTAGGAAAACCCAGGAAGTGGGGCAAGTCTACGTGCGGGGAGAGGATCTGGTCGAGGTTCCCCACAGAGGGATCATTTTTTAGACACAAGCTACCCATTAAGAAACAGGTTCAACGGCAGGAACCCCGTATAGACAATCATATAATTAACCTTTCCTCGAAATCCCTCAGTAAAGAACAGATGGCGGTTCTCAGTAAGGGGATGTCTTTTGTCCCAACATCTGATTTTGAATGTTTTGAAACGATTAAGGATTTACAGCTCTTCATCCGTAAACTTAAGTGGAAAAAACACTTTATAAATATGGATAAAAAAAGCTGCGCAGAATTGGGTATAGAGGGAGATTTACTTAATGATGTGAGATTTTTGTTCAATTTGGGGGATATGAATCCCAATGATTTGGGTGAGGGACCATTCACACAATTAAAAAATAAGAGTAAACAAATGCCACCTATTAGCAATGATATAGGGGCCCTTGACATATTTGCCTACTTGGTATCTAGAGATATCAAGGAACTGGGTAATGGGAAAAAAAGACGATTCCATAACCTCACCAAGTCTGAGATGGATGGGCTTCTGGAGCTGGAGAGGGATAATACTCTAATAGTGAAACCCGCAGATAAAGGGGGGAATATAGTATTGATGGATGTAGCACAGTATAAAACCATGTGCTATTCACTGTTAGATAGATCCATGGGGTATGAAAGAATGGAACATAACCCCACAAACACTTTTTTAAATGATCTTAAGAAGTTGGTGAATGGGGCCTTTCAAGCAAAACTCATTGATAAAAATGAGAAAGATTTTTTGATTCCACAACACCCGACTGTGGCAACATTCTATGCTCTGCCTAAGGTTCATAAAGGCCTTTCGCCTTTGAAAGGCCGACCGATTATATCGGGTATAGGAAGTCTAACCCAAAATCTGGGTATCTATGTAGACAAAATTTTAAGACCATTTGTTATATCACTTAGTTCCTACACAAGGGATACCACCGACCTTTTATTGAAACTTGACCACATCGAATTGGACACCGATATGATATTGGGTTCAATAGATGTAGAAGCCTTGTATTCATCCATTCCCCATGATAAAGGTCTAATGGCTGCGGACTATTTCCTTAAGACAAGAGGCGTCCAATGTACGAGACATAACCTGTTCGTTATGCAGGCCTTGGAATTCTGTCTCACGAAAAAAATTTTTCTCTTTGATGGCAGGTTCTTCCATCAGCTCAGGGGCACTGCGATGGGCAACCCCTGTGCGCCATCGTACGCAAATCTGCTCCTGGGCTGGTGGGAGGAAAATGTCGTTTTTGGTGAGCAGGTCGATGTGGCGGAGGACAAAATAGTGCTATGGCTCCGCTACATCGACGACGTATTTGTTATTTGGAGAGGTGATGAGAACAGTTTTAGAACTTTTGTGAAAGATCTTAATATAAATGATATTGGTCTTAGCTTTACATGTGAGGTTAGTGCCAACAGACTACCCTTCCTGGACATAGTCATTAAGAGGGGAGAAAATGACCGTATAGTCACAGAAACATACAGGAAACCTACCTCTACGAATTCCCTTCTAAGATGGGAATCCAGTCACCCAGTCCCCTTGAAAAAAGGTATTCCTAAAGGTCAGTACCTACGCATGAAAAGGAATTGTACTGATCAGAGAGACTTTAAGAGACAAGCAGATGACCTTAGATCTCGTTTTCATGAACGAGGATACCCAGATGACATTCTTAAAGGGGCCTATAAGTCTACGGTAGAGAAGGAAAGAAAAGAAAAGAACTACTTATACCCAAACAGCAAACTAATGAAGACAATATCATAAGGTTCATCACCACTTTTTCCAATGGGGCAAATGAGCTGAGAGCCATTATGAACCGACATTGGCCAATACTATGTATGGACAAGGATCTTGGAGGCTTGATCTCGGACAATCCACAAATTACATTTAGAAGGGGCCGCTCCTTGAGGGATAGGTTGGTCCGCAGCCATTATACCCAGAAAACCTCATACAGCTCAACATGGCTAGGTACACAGCCGAAAGGCTGTTACAGATGTGGTAGCTGTAAATATTGTACCTCTATTCAACAGAGCAAAGAATTTCAGAGCAATGTCACAGGAAAGATCTACCCTATTGGTCAATTCATTAATTGTAGATCAATAGGAGTGGTATATAAAATCACCTGTAGCTGTGGCCTTGAATACATCGGCAAGACCAAGAGGGAGCTGAGGGTTAGGGTAGGCGAACATCATAGAGATATAATTCATAAACGTGATACACCGGTAGCCACCCATGTCAATCAAAGACATAAGGGTGACGTGAAGGCAGTCAGTTTCATGGGCATAGAAAAGGTCCCCCAAAATCCAAGAGGAGGTGATTGGGATAAACGCATACTCCAAAGAGAAACCTATTGGATTTTCTCATTACAATCTGTATATCCCAAAGGACTGAATGAGACACTATCCTTTTCTTCCTTCTTGTAGGGAGTTTTAATAGGGCTTTTTAGTTCAGGGAGAGCCGACGAGGAGTGGGGGCGCCATTTGCGCAGGAATTTAGGGTGCCAACCTCCGCGTGAGGTAGGGAACAGCTAGTTAGGGACCTATAGGGCCAGATTTAGCGGGCACCCTTTCTATAATTCCTACAGATATATGGAGGTTGGTGGTATCCCCTTCTTATGCATGCAACAAAATTAATTGAATAATTTCCACATCACACATATTTTGCAGTTGGTATCCTGACTCTTTTTTCTGCTTCTTTTCCTATGACGGAGTGTAAAGAATTTGTTTTCATTCACAAGATAATCCCTGACAATGTCCATAATATGGGTGTTGGCGTTTTGTACTGATTCATAACGCCTATGCAATCATAAAATGACTTAACAATTCGGGTCCCGTATAAATAATGATAGGGGGATGCATTCAACATTTATGATTGATTAAGTGAAGCCGCACTATTAGATTGATGCAATAAAATAAAGTGAGCGGCTCCTACTGATACGTGATGGTCAGGTGACTGCCTAGACCAATCACGCAATATCTTGATATGCAGACTGACATGCCCGGTTACGCCCAGGAAGTGGGGCAGGGTATGGTCGGTTCCTGTCTCAACATGACGCGCGGCGCCTGTTTAGGAAAACCCAGGAAGTGGGGCAAGTCTACGTGCGGGGAGAGGATCTGGTCGAGGTTCCCCACAGAGGGATCATTTTTTAGACACAAGCTACCCATTAAGAAACAGGTTCAACGGCAGGAACCCCGTATAGACAATCATATAATTAACCTTTCCTCGAAATCCCTCAGTAAAGAACAGATGGCGGTTCTCAGTAAGGGGATGTCTTTTGTCCCAACATCTGATTTTGAATGTTTTGAAACGATTAAGGATTTACAGCTCTTCATCCGTAAACTTAAGTGGAAAAAACACTTTATAAATATGGATAAAAAAAGCTGCGCAGAATTGGGTATAGAGGGAGATTTACTTAATGATGTGAGATTTTTGTTCAATTTGGGGGATATGAATCCCAATGATTTGGGTGAGGGACCATTCACACAATTAAAAAATAAGAGTAAACAAATGCCACCTATTAGCAATGATATAGGGGCCCTTGACATATTTGCCAACTTGGTATCTAGAGATATCAAGGAACTGGGTAATGGGAAAAAAAGACGATTCCATAACCTCACCAAGTCTGAGATGGATGGGCTTCTGGAGCTGGAGAGGGATAATACTCTAATAGTGAAACCCGCAGATAAAGGGGGGAATATAGTATTGATGGATGTAGCACAGTATAAAACCATGTGCTATTCACTGTTAGATAGATCCATGGGGTATGAAAGAATGGAACATAACCCCACAAACACTTTTTTAAATGATCTTAAGAAGTTGGTGAATGGGGCCTTTCAAGCAAAACTCATTGATAAAAATGAGAATTTTTTGATTCCACAACACCCGACTGTGGCAACATTCTATGCTCTGCCTAAGGTTCATAAAGGCCTTTCGCCTTTGAAAGGCCGACCGATTATATCGGGTGTAGGAAGTCTAACCCAAAATCTGGGTATCTATGTAGACAAAATTTTAAGACCATTTGTTATATCACTTAGTTCCTACACAAGGGATACCACCGACCTTTTATTGAAACTTGACCACATCGAATTGGACACCGATATGATATTGGGTTCAATAGATGTAGAAGCCTTGTATTCATCCATTCCCCATGATAAAGGTCTAATGGCTGCGGACTATTTCCTTAAGACAAGAGGCGTCCAATGTACGAGACATAACCTGTTCGTTATGCAGGCCTTGGAATTCTGTCTCACGAAAAAATTTTTTCTCTTTGATGGCAGGTTCTTCCATCAGCTCAGGGGCACTGCGATGGGCAACCCCTGTGCGCCATCGTACGCAAATCTGCTCCTGGGCTGGTGGGAGGAAAATGTCGTTTTTGGTGAGCAGGTCGATGTGGCGGAGGACAAAATAGTGCTATGGCTCCGCTACATCGACGACGTATTTGTTATTTGGAGAGGTGATGAGAACAGTTTTAGAACTTTTGTGAAAGATCTTAATATAAATGATATTGGTCTTAGCTTTACATGTGAGGTTAGTGCCAACAGACTACCCTTCCTGGACATAGTCATTAAGAGGGGAGAAAATGACCGTATAGTCACAGAAACATACAGGAAACCTACCTCTACGAATTCCCTTCTAAGATGGGAATCCAGTCACCCAGTCCCCTTGAAAAAAGGTATTCCTAAAGGTCAGTACCTACGCATGAAAAGGAATTGTACTGATCAGAGAGACTTTAAGAGACAAGCAGATGACCTTAGATCTCGTTTTCATGAACGAGGATACCCAGATGACATTCTTAAAGGGGCCTATAAGTCTACGGTAGAGAAGGAAAGAAAAGAAAAGAACTACTTATACCCAAACAGCAAACTAATGAAGACAATATCATAAGGTTCATCACCACTTTTTCCAATGGGGCAAATGAGCTGAGAGCCATTATGAACCGACATTGGCCAATACTATGTATGGACAAGGATCTTGGAGGCTTGATCTCGGACAATCCACAAATTACATTTAGAAGGGGCCGCTCCTTGAGGGATAGGTTGGTCCGCAGCCATTATACCCAGAAAACCTCATACAGCTCAACATGGCTAGGTACACAGCCGAAAGGCTGTTACAGATGTGGTAGCTGTAAATATTGTACCTCTATTCAACAGAGCAAAGAATTTCAGAGCAATGTCACAGGAAAGATCTACCCTATTGGTCAATTCATTAATTGTAGATCAATAGGAGTGGTATATAAAATCACCTGTAGCTGTGGCCTTGAATACATCGGCAAGACCAAGAGGGAGCTGAGGGTTAGGGTAGGCGAACATCATAGAGATATAATTCATAAACGTGATACACCGGTAGCCACCCATGTCAATCAAAGACATAAGGGTGACGTGAAGGCAGTCAGTTTCATGGGCATAGAAAAGGTCCCCCAAAATCCAAGAGGAGGTGATTGGGATAAACGCATACTCCAAAGAGAAACCTATTGGATTTTCTCATTACAATCTGTATATCCCAAAGGACTGAATGAGACACTATCCTTTTCTTCCTTCTTGTAGGGAGTTTTAATAGGGCTTTTTAGTTCAGGGAGAGCCGACGAGGAGTGGGGGCGCCATTTGCGCAGGAATTTAGGGTGCCAACCTCCGCGTGAGGTAGGGAACAGCTAGTTAGGGACCTATAGGGCCAGATTTAGAGGGCACCCTTTGTATAATTCCTACAGATATATGGAGGTTGGTGGTATCCCCTTCTTATGCATGCAACAAAATTAATTGAATAATTTCCACATCACACATATTTTGCAGTTGGTATCCTGACTCTTTTTTCTGCTTCTTTTCCTATGACGGAGTGTAAAGAATTTGTTTTCATTCACAAGATAATCCCTGACAATGTCCATAATATGGGTGTTGGCGTTTTGTACTGATTCATAACGCCTATGCAATCATAAAATGACTTAACAATTCGGGTCCCGTATAAATAATGATAGGGGGATGCATTCAACATTTATGATTGATTAAGTGAAGCCGCACTATTAGATTGATGCAATAAAATAAAGTGAGCGGCTCCTACTGATACGTGATGGTCAGGTGACTGCCTAGACCAATCACGCAATATCTTGATATGCAGACTGACATGCCCGGTTACGCCCAGGAAGTGGGGCAGGGTATGGTCGGTTCCTGTCTCAACATGACGCGCGGCGCCTGTTTAGGAAAACCCAGGAAGTGGGGCAAGTCTACGTGCGGGGAGAGGATCTGGTCGAGGTTCCCCACAGAGGGATCATTTTTTAGACACAAGCTACCCATTAAGAAACAGGTTCAACGGCAGGAACCCCGTATAGACAATCATATAATTAACCTTTCCTCGAAATCCCTCAGTAAAGAACAGATGGCGGTTCTCAGTAAGGGGATGTCTTTTGTCCCAACATCTGATTTTGAATGTTTTGAAACGATTAAGGATTTACAGCTCTTCATCCGTAAACTTAAGTGGAAAAAACACTTTATAAATATGGATAAAAAAAGCTGCGCAGAATTGGGTATAGAGGGAGATTTACTTAATGATGTGAGATTTTTGTTCAATTTGGGGGATATGAATCCCAATGATTTGGGTGAGGGACCATTCACACAATTAAAAAATAAGAGTAAACAAATGCCACCTATTAGCAATGATATAGGGGCCCTTGACATATTTGCCAACTTGGTATCTAGAGATATCAAGGAACTGGGTAATGGGAAAAAAAGACGATTCCATAACCTCACCAAGTCTGAGATGGATGGGCTTCTGGAGCTGGAGAGGGATAATACTCTAATAGTGAAACCCGCAGATAAAGGGGGGAATATAGTATTGATGGATGTAGCACAGTATAAAACCATGTGCTATTCACTGTTAGATAGATCCATGGGGTATGAAAGAATGGAACATAACCCCACAAACACTTTTTTAAATGATCTTAAGAAGTTGGTGAATGGGGCCTTTCAAGCAAAACTCATTGATAAAAATGAGAAAGATTTTTTGATTCCACAACACCCGACTGTGGCAACATTCTATGCTCTGCCTAAGGTTCATAAAGGCCTTTCGCCTTTGAAAGGCCGACCGATTATATCGGGTGTAGGAAGTCTAACCCAAAATCTGGGTATCTATGTAGACAAAATTTTAAGACCATTTGTTATATCACTTAGTTCCTACACAAGGGATACCACCGACCTTTTATTGAAACTTGACCACATCGAATTGGACACCGATATGATATTGGGTTCAATAGATGTAGAAGCCTTGTATTCATCCATTCCCCATGATAAAGGTCTAATGGCTGCGGACTATTTCCTTAAGACAAGAGGCGTCCAATGTACGAGACATAACCTGTTCGTTATGCAGGCCTTGGAATTCTGTCTCACGAAAAAAATTTTTCTCTTTGATGGCAGGTTCTTCCATCAGCTCAGGGGCACTGCGATGGGCAACCCCTGTGCGCCATCGTACGCAAATCTGCTCCTGGGCTGGTGGGAGGAAAATGTCGTTTTTGGTGAGCAGGTCGATGTGGCGGAGGACAAAATAGTGCTATGGCTCCGCTACATCGACGACGTATTTGTTATTTGGAGAGGTGATGAGAACAGTTTTAGAACTTTTGTGAAAGATCTTAATATAAATGATATTGGTCTTAGCTTTACATGTGAGGTTAGTGCCAACAGACTACCCTTCCTGGACATAGTCATTAAGAGGGGAGAAAATGACCGTATAGTCACAGAAACATACAGGAAACCTACCTCTACGAATTCCCTTCTAAGATGGGAATCCAGTCACCCAGTCCCCTTGAAAAAAGGTATTCCTAAAGGTCAGTACCTACGCATGAAAAGGAATTGTACTGATCAGAGAGACTTTAAGAGACAAGCAGATGACCTTAGATCTCGTTTTCATGAACGAGGATACCCAGATGACATTCTTAAAGGGGCCTATAAGTCTACGGTAGAGAAGGAAAGAAAAGAAAAGAACTACTTATACCCAAACAGCAAACTAATGAAGACAATATCATAAGGTTCATCACCACTTTTTCCAATGGGGCAAATGAGCTGAGAGCCATTATGAACCGACATTGGCCAATACTATGTATGGACAAGGATCTTGGAGGCTTGATCTCGGACAATCCACAAATTACATTTAGAAGGGGCCGCTCCTTGAGGGATAGGTTGGTCCGCAGCCATTATACCCAGAAAACCTCATACAGCTCAACATGGCTAGGTACACAGCCGAAAGGCTGTTACAGATGTGGTAGCTGTAAATATTGTACCTCTATTCAACAGAGCAAAGAATTTCAGAGCAATGTCACAGGAAAGATCTACCCTATTGGTCAATTCATTAATTGTAGATCAATAGGAGTGGTATATAAAATCACCTGTAGCTGTGGCCTTGAATACATCGGCAAGACCAAGAGGGAGCTGAGGGTTAGGGTAGGCGAACATCATAGAGATATAATTCATAAACGTGATACACCGGTAGCCACCCATGTCAATCAAAGACATAAGGGTGACGTGAAGGCAGTCAGTTTCATGGGCATAGAAAAGGTCCCCCAAAATCCAAGAGGAGGTGATTGGGATAAACGCATACTCCAAAGAGAAACCTATTGGATTTTCTCATTACAATCTGTATATCCCAAAGGACTGAATGAGACACTATCCTTTTCTTCCTTCTTGTAGGGAGTTTTAATAGGGCTTTTTAGTTCAGGGAGAGCCGACGAGGAGTGGGGGCGCCATTTGCGCAGGAATTTAGGGTGCCAACCTCCGCGTGAGGTAGGGAACAGCTAGTTAGGGACCTATAGGGCCAGATTTAGCGGGCACCCTTTCTATAATTCCTACAGATATATGGAGGTTGGTGGTATCCCC
This sequence comes from Dendrobates tinctorius, assembly GCF_039654945.1. Lineage (NCBI taxonomy): Eukaryota > Metazoa > Chordata > Amphibia > Anura > Dendrobatidae > Dendrobates > Dendrobates tinctorius. The sequence goes on from NW_027361829.1 coordinate 37,722,619, forward strand.
TTCTTATGCATGCAACAAAATTAATTGAATAATTTCCACATCACACATATTTTGCAGTTGGTATCCTGACTCTTTTTTCTGCTTCTTTTCCTATGACGGAGTGTAAAGAATTTGTTTTCATTCACAAGATAATCCCTGACAATGTCCATAATATGGGTGTTGGCGTTTTGTACTGATTCATAACGCCTATGCAATCATAAAATGACTTAACAATTCGGGTCCCGTATAAATAATGATAGGGGGATGCATTCAACATTTATGATTGATTAAATGAAGCCGCACTATTAGATTGATGCAATAAAATAAAGTGAGCGGCTCCTACTGATACGTGATGGTCAGGTGACTGCCTAGACCAATCACGCAATATCTTGATATGCAGACTGACATGCCCAGTTACGCCCAGGAAGTGGGGCAGGGTATGGTCGGTTCCTGTCTCAACATGACGCGCGGCGCCTGTTTAGGAAAACCCAGGAAGTGGGGCAAGTTGCCTGAGCAGATGCCGGCGTCATGCGCAAACCGGAAGTACTGTACGGGGCAACCGGAAACGGCAACAAGCCGCGGTATGCCGCGATTTATAAAAGGCAGCTATCTCACAACGGGCGTGCTATGCGCCAGAAGAAGGTGTCACAATACCCCTGATGAGTCAGGCATCGACGAAACGCGTTGGGTGACAAGTCTGGAGATCGGGTCACGATTTTGGGTTTTCAGATGGACCTTACCTGATCATCCGTTCTTTATAGAAGCGTTTAAAGATAAGTACAGCGGTCTCAGTTTCTATAGTGGTATCATAAATGGATACAATTTGCTCATGAGGTGATTTTATGCTTATGCATTTGACCGATGCTGTACATATGCTGTGCTAATTTATATACGGGCTGGATATATGTCTATTAAGTAATATTAATTCTGATGACATAAAGGCCTGGTTGGCACACAATTACAAATATACAAGGCTCATATGGTCGGAGATTCCAGGTTTTGAAACACCTGGACAAGAAATACGTTAATGTCCAGGGCCATATGGTACCTTATTTAGTACAAAACGGTTTGTTTTTAATAGAACACTGCACAATTGCACTTTGGCACATGTTTGTTTTGATTTGATGTATGGTTTTTAAAGAATCATTAAAGGTTATGTTTTATTGTTCATGATATACCAATTTGCTACCTCTAAATATCTGACATTGGTTTGAGACACCCCCGCTATATAATAAGCATGATAAGTAGCATTGATATCAGCTTTTGGCAGCGATTTTCAGGAAACTTAACGCATTATTCATGGGCAATGGTCTACAGTTCACTAATATTTTTGAAATGTCAAGCGTGGTCCATGATAGAAGAGATTGTTGCTTTTTTGAAGGAAAAATAATAGAATAAAAGGATAGCAAAGAAAATAAATCTTGTTGGAGATGCAATTGGTGATTAATTAGTATATTTAGTTAAAGGAACGTTGGTAACATTACCTGGAGGTGGCAGAAACAGGACGCTATCCCCGGCTACCACCAGATTACTGAGCAGGCAGGTGGTCAAAAACACTTTATGACTGCAAAAGGTCTGCAGCAAGATTTTTTTGACAGCAGATACTGAGGATTCAGATTGCTCAGTAAGAAAATACTAAAAATTGAAGGTCTCGATTTTGAGATATTGAAACTTCAAGATGTACACCTTTACTGATCTAAAAGCTTAAAATAAGTCAATTCAATATGCTCAAAACCATTTAGAAAAGCCACAAATTTTTTAGGATTCTGTAGAGTGATGAAACAAAACTGGAACTTTTCTGGCCTATGGAATGGCAGTGTATCTAGAGAAGGACAAATGAACCATAAGCTGCAAAGGGCATCCTGCCTAGAGTGGTGGTGGATCAGTGATGTTCTGAGGCTACTTTACTTCCCCTAGCACTGGAAGCCTGCAGTCTGTGGAGGGCAAAATGGAGTTAATCAGATATCAGAAAATCTTGTCAAAAAACATTTTGCCGTCTGATGAATCTGATGTTTAGGTGTCATTGAACTTCAAAAAGGACCATGATCTCAAGCATACCTCAAAGTACACCATGTTTTGGTTTTAGAAGTAGTCCTGGAAGACTCAGAAGTGGCAATCTTGAACCCCATAGAAAATCTTTCAAGTAAACATACAGTATGTGGAGCATTGTAGAATGCAAATTCAAGGCTATGACTGTACTAGAAGCGTATGTCCATGAAGTATGGCCTAAGAGTCCTTTGTAATTGTGTCAAAAGCTAGTGCCTAAAAATATCTAAAAATATATAAAGGTTATTTGGTGCACCACCAATGACATTAGTGAGGATATGATAATTAAAATAAGTACCTTTAATTTAGGAACAACATCACTAGGAGCTAGTGCCTGTGTATGCATCATGCTTGCAGGAGGTCATAGCAGCTAAAGAGTACTCTACTACATACTAAAGAATCTTATGAATAATTCTGAGGCAGCAGTAACCATTAAAGTTGCATTTTTTTGTAGAATTTCGAGAAACCTACTTGTTATATTAGCTTAATTGAGTTAATTAAATTGTTCTTGTTTGATTGATGTTTGTAAACAACAGAAAATTTGTAAGTTTTGCTAATAATCCATACAATGCAATCATTGAGATAATATTCTTGAAATTGTTCTTCGACTTTTCCTTCATACCATAATTCCCTTTCTTGTTTACTTTGCTTTTTATTATTTTCTCTTTATTATGATTTTTGCACAATATTTTGTTTTGGGAGTGTCATTCACATGCACAAGAAAATTTCAATGCAGACATTTGGCACTACTGTGGAAAAAAAATGAGCTACATAAATATGTGACTTCTTGTTTTTGGTGAATTTCCAATGTAAAAGCCAAGAAATTTCACTATTTATTGACAAACCCAAATCTTGATTAGGAATGTGGGAATCCTCCTTGAATTTGTAGTCTTAGATCCTTTAAGAAATATGTATCCCATAAAATGTTATGCTTCTGAATTACAGATGGGCGGACACCCGGATGTTTGGGTTCAACCAAACAGTTACAAGAAGGTCAGATTCGGGTAAAAGATCAGTACCCGAACCCGAACCTGGACCCCATTCATTTGATCGGGGGGCCCAAACATCAAGTGTTTGCCATGCAGTTATGTGCATCACAGCACAGCAAACACTGCTTCTGATCAGCAGTAAAATCATCACCGCCGCTCAGACTTCTGCTACTACTACTGCTCACATCAGCTGACGCGTGCTGCTGCTAATAACAGCGAGAGCAGGGGTGGCAGAAGGGAGTATTCCTCAGCCGGCACTGGTCTCTGTGTTGTAAATAAATAATTAAAAAAAAAGACATGGTTCTCCTGTATTTTTCATAACCAGCCAGGGAATACTCACAGCTGGGAGCTGCAAACCCCAGCTGTCAGCTTCACCAAGGCTGGTTATCAAGAATAGAGGGATTAGATTTTTTATTTATTTAAATAAATAATTTTAAAAAAATGGCTTGATAATCAGTCAAGATGGAGGCTAGTATTCTTTGGCTGGTAAGGGGCCATGAATATTGGCACCCCCAACCTAAAAATATAAAAAAAAACCTTCTGGCTGAGCACTCCGCCCCTTAACCTCAGGCATTTTAAATTGCAGTAGGATCCCTCCATAGAGATGTAGACTTCAGTCTAAGGGAGGATTCACATTAGGTTCCCAGAGAGATGTAGACTGTTTAAGAGAGGATTGGCATTAGGTCCTGGCAATGAAAATTGCTTTATCATGGCTGGCAGGTACACATGACTTGGCCAATTTTTGCACTAAGCATTCTTAATTTTTCATATTTGTAGTGCAGTGATCTAATTCAATTTTCAGATTTCATGTTTGCATGCTATAGCACTACAGAGATCTGCTTTATTTGTTTGCTTGTATATGACCCAGCCTAAAAATAGCAGCCCAGAGCCACCCAAAAACAGACCATCTATTAGATTCGCCAATTATAGCACTTTGCGTGGCTCTTCTCACTTGCCCTGTGGGGGTGGCAAGTGGTGTTCATATTTGTGGGTTTAATGTTGTCTTTATATTGTCAGGTGATATCAAGCCCATGGATTACTAATGTAGAGGTATCTATAAGACATTAGTGATGAGTGAGCATGCTCGCCAGTACTCGGTACTCGCCCGAGCATCTCACTGCTGGAGATGCTCAGAGCTCGCCAAGTATTTCCGGGGTTGCTTGACGGGAGTTTGGGTCCCTTCCCTGCATGTTTGGCACTCTTTAGAGAGCCAATGAACATGCAAGGATTGTCTGCCATGCACTGTAATGCCGCAGCCATGGCATTACTGTGAGTGGCTGGCCGCACAGCGTCATCAGGTCTATATCAGACTTGGCACCGCCATGCCCATCACAGTCTACTCCAGAATCAGGCAGTGTAGGGAGAGGTGCTGCTGAGCTAGGGAGAAATTTGCTTGTTTCTTTGTTAGTGCAGGTATACAACAATATATTATACCAATAATTATTGGATTCTGCTGTTGCTGCTTTGCACTTGTCCATGCGAGGTGTCGACATGCAAATAGGAGACCAGAACAGAAGGATGCCGTGAGCTGACTTTTTTGTGTTTTTACAATATATTATGCACAAATTAATCTCAACTAACAGTCCTCCTGATGACTAATCCAGCTGCATAGATACAGTTGTGGCCAAAAGTATTGACACCCCTGCAATTCTGTCAGATAATACTCAATTTCTTCCTGAAAATGATGATTGCAAACACAAATTCTTTGGTATTATTATCTTCATTTAATTTGTCTTAAATGAAAAACACCAAAAGAATTGTCCTAAAGCCAAATTGGATATAATTCCACACCAAACATAAAAAAGAGGGTGGTCAAAAGTATTGGCACTGTTCGAAAAATCATGTGATGCTTCTCTAATTTGTGTAATTAACAGCACCTGTAACTTACCTGTGGCACCTAACAGGTGTTGGCAATAACTAAATCACACTTGCAGCCAGTTGACTTGGATTAAAGTTGACTCAACCTCTGTCTTCTGTCCTTGTGTGTACCACATTGAGCATGGAGAAAAGAAAGAAGACCAAAGAATTGTCTGAGGACTTTAGAAACCAAATTGTGAGGAAGCATGAGCAATCTCAAGGTTACAAGTCCATCTCCAAAGACCTGAATGTTCCTGTGTCTACCGTGCGCAGTGTCATCAAGAAGTTTAAAGCCCATGGCACTGTAGCTAACCTCCCTAGATGTGGACGGAAAAGAAAAATTGACAAGAGATTTCAACGCAAGATTGTGCGGATGTTGGATAAAGAACCTCGACTAACATCCAAACAAGTTCAAGCTGCCCTGCAGTCCGAGGGTATAACAGTGTCAACCCGTACTATCCGTCGGCGTCTGAATGAAAAGGGACTGTATGGTAGGAGACCCAGGAAGACCCCACTTCTTACCCCGAGACATAAAAAAGCCAGGCTGGAGTTTGAAAAAGTCTAAAACGTTTTGGAAGAATGTTCTCTGGTCAGATGAGACAAAAGTAGAGCTTTTTGGGCAAAGGCATCAATATAGAGTTTACAGGAGAAAAAAAGAGGCATTCAAAGAAAAGAACACGGTCCCTACAGTCAAACATGGTGGAAGTTCCCTGATGTTTTGGGGTTGCTTTGCTGCCTCTGGCACTGGACTGCTTAACCGTGTGCATGGCATTATGAAGTCTGAAGACTACCAACAAATTTTGCATCATAATGTAGGGCCCAGTGTGAGAAAGCTGGGTCTCCCTCAGAGGTCATGGGTCTTCCAGCAGGACAATGACCCAAAACACACTTCAAAAATCACTAGAAAATGGTTTGAGAGAAAGCACTGGAGACTTCTAAGGTGGCCAGCAATGAGTAAAGACCTGAATCCCATAGAACACCTGTGGAGTGATCTAAAAATGGCAGTTTGGAGAAGGCACCCTTCAAATATCAGGGACCTGGAGCAGATTGCCAAAGAAGAATGGTCTAAAATTCCAGCAGAGCATTGTAAGAAACTCATTGATGGTTACTGGAAGCAGTTGAGCGCAGTTATTTTGGCTAAAGGTTGTGCAACCAAGTATTAGGCTGAGGGTGCCAATACTTTTGTCTGGCCCATTTTTGGAGTTTTGTGTGAAATGATCAATGTTTTGCTTTTTGCTTCATTCTCTTTTGTGCTTTTTCATTTAAGACAAATTAAATGAAGATAATAATACCAAAGAATTTGTGTTTGCAATCATTTTCAGGAAGAAACTGAGTATTATCTGACAGAATTGCAGGGGTGTCAATACTTTTGGCCACAACTGTATCAGTGCTAGGCAGGCAAGCAGTGAATGTGGCAGACTGCAGTGCATATAGCAAGAGAGCAAGAGGGTCCATTCCAGTTCTGTCTGCTGCTGCTTTTACAGATATTTCTAGACAAAGCCCCAGGTACTGTATCAGGGGCCAGGAAAATTTTTTTGGGGGATTTTAATCCTGATTGTTTGCTTAAAAAGCAATCCAAAAAACACCAAATTTCTGCTTCATTTGCTTGTTGGCACTTCAGAATACAGCCAGATCCTTTCCATATTACAGTGTAAAAATCCATCTATTTAAAACTGTGGTTTGTCCAAAACATGGATCACATATAAGTGCACTCAAAATTCTGCCATTTCTTGCTTCCATTTAAATTTTATTGCAGTGTGTTAGCAAAGTTATTGACATGAGTTTGCTGTTAAAAATAGTTACCTACAGGCCAGCTATTTACGACTGTGGTTTGTCCGTCACAAGGATCACATATAAGTTCGTTCCAAATTCAGTCATTTGTAGTGAACGTGGAAAGAAAATATTGTGCTCCATTTAAAATGGACAAGGTGCGTGGCAATGGTCGGGGAACTGGACGTGATGGTGATGGTGCATGCAGAGGCCAAGGTCGAGGCTGTGGGCAAGATGAAATTGTGCCACAACAAACACACACACATCTTCTCGCTCGACCTTCCTGTCTCAATTACTAGGGGACCACAGCACACCACTATTGAACCCAGAGCAGTGTCAAAAGGTTGTTGTTTGCATAGCGGTAATGCTTCCAATAACTTTGCCTCAACCACCACCCGGTCTTCCACACGGTCAAGTCTCAGTAGCCATGAGTCTGGACCGCATATTCCTCACTCTGATCCTCCTTCTTCCCACCATGCTGAGTGGCCGGAGACAACTGATCCCACACTTGGACACTCTGAAGAGCTGTTCACTTTTCCATTTATAGATGCTGGCCTCTCGCTCGTTCCACTTAAAATGGGCTAAGAGGAGATCACATGTAGCTATGCCCAAATATTTGAGCAGCCACGGTCACACGAAGGCGACGGTGGTAAAGTCTCACAAGAGATGGATGATGATGAGACACAATTGCCGGAAAGTCCAGAGGAGGAACAGAGAGCAGAATTGGAAGATGAGGTGGTGGATGATATAGTAACTGACCCAACTGGGCAGGAAAACATGCAGAGCGTGGACAGCAGCACACAGGGGGAGGGAGGCATAGCACCCCAACAGGCAGGAAGAAGCAGTGTGGTGGCCACAGATAGAAGGCAGGCAACCAATCCCGTATCACCAACACGACGGAAGTTGCCAGAACAACTGTTAGGTCTTCCTAAGGCCTCTTTCACACATCAGTTTTTTGTCTTCAGGCGCGATCCGGCTTTTTTTTGTAAAACCGGATCCGGCAAAATGCAATGCCGGATCCAGTTTTTCCCCATTGACTTGCATTAGCGCCGGATCGTGCCGGATGGCATTGCGTTTCATCAGTTTTTTGCCGGATCCGGCAACTTGTCTCATTCCGGCGTCTGGAAAAAACGGCTACTGTAACGTTTTTTGTCTCCGGCGAAAAAGCCGGAAGCGCCGGATCCGGCGCTTTCAGCTTTTTGCTACAATGAAAGTCTATGGGCGCCGGAATGCGCCGGATCCAGAAAAAGACAGATACAGCCACCGGATCCGGTTTTTTTAAGTCTGCGCATGCTCAGATCCAATTGGCCAGCCCCCAGGAACAGATATAACCTGCTAGACGGATCCAGCAAAAAAACGGATCCGTTTCTACAGTTCTCCAAAATTTATGCCGGATCCGTTTTTTCTAAAAATAGCCGGATCCTGCCTCACGGCAAAAAACTGATGTGTGAAAGTGGCCTAAGTCTGGTTGCTTTTTAAATACTCTGCAGATAACCCCAAAAAGGCCATTTGCACCTTCTGCCAGGCCAACATCAGCAGGGGTAGCAAAACTACCAGCCTGACCACAACCAACATGATCAGGCACATGGCAGCAAAGCACCCGACTTTGTGGGCCGAACCCCAGGGTCCGGGAACAGTGTCTGCAGGTGACACCACTGCTTCTGCTGTGCATTTAAGTCAATCCCCTGTCCATGGTGCATGCGAAGATGCCTCCTGCCCTGCATCCGTCATTGCACACACTCAACTGGCACCATCAGCAAGCACATCCACGTCCTTGTCCCAGCACAGCATTCAATTGTCCATACCCTAGTCCTTGGAAAGCAATTCCACATACACAGCCATCGCCCCACAGGCCACACTACTAAATTCCCACATTTCGTGACTACTTGCGCTTGAAATTTTGCCTTTTAAGCTTGTGAAGATGGAAGCTTTCCGCAACCTGATGGCGGCGACCATCCCTCAGCACTCGGACCCCAGCCGCCGCTATTTTTCCTGGTGTGCCATCCCTGTATTACACAAGTATGTGTCCCACAACATTAGCCGTGCCCTCAACAATGCAGTTACTGGGAAAGTCCACATAACCACAGACACAATCCCTTTTTCCTGACCTTGTAGTGTGGCCTATATATGTAATAGTTCCTAAGGGGAAGCATGCAGTGAGGGGTGCACGCAGGCATCCCATAAGCAAAGCATCACAGAAACTAAGTATCAAGAAAACGACTGTTATCCATGGCAGTTAATCAGGGCAGGAATGAGGTAACCCACACTTTGCTATGTGCTTTATTTCTATCCTCCTGTGCTCCCTTGTCATCCACATTCACCACCCCATCCCCCTCCATCAAGACTCATACATATCAGCCCCTCTATACTTCCCTCTCCCATGTACAGCTCCCATGCACTTCTCACCTTCCTCAGCCCATCTTGCCCCAACACATCGCAGAAAAAAAACACTTGCAATTCTAACAACTATTTGCTCTTTATCTACCTATTCCTACTGATTGCAGGGGACATCTCCCCCAACCCTGGTCCACCATCCCCCAATCTCAACCCCTACCCTACCTCATATTGAAACCATAATAATCTTATTAATATTACTTGCACTCCCTCATCTCCATCTTTTAATTGTGCCCTCTGGAATCCACGGTCTGTTTGTAACAAGCTTCCTTTCCTGCACAACTACTTTCTGAACAACTCTCTTAATCTGTTGGCCCTCACTGAAACCTGGATTCAGGATTCTGACACTGTCTCTCCTGCTGCCATTTCCTAGGGATTCTCTCATTCCCCGAGACACACAAACAGACATGGTGGAGGAGTCGGCATACTCCTGTCCCCACAATGCACTTTCCAGGTCATCCCACCAGTTCGATCACTGTCATTCCCTTCTTTTGAGATCCACACCATCAGGCTCTTCCGTCCCCTCTCCCTCAGAGTAGCGGTCATATACCGGCCCCCAGGCTCACCCACCCACTTCCTTGACCACTTTTCTGCCTGGCTGCCATACTTCATGTCCTCAGAACTACCAACTCTTATCCTGGGAGACTTCAACATCCCCATTAACAGCCCTACTTCCACATCTGCATCCCAGGTTCTATCACTAACCACCTCTCTAGGCCTCTCGCAGCTATCAGCCTCTGAGACACACAAGGACGGGAACACCCTTGATCTGATCTTTGTCTGGCTCTGTTCAATCTCCCACCTAAATAACTCACCACTTCCACTCTCTGACCACAACATACTCTCCTTCATGCTCACAAATCCTTGCCCACCCCAGCTCACTCCTACCTACCACACAATCAGAAATCTACAAGCCATTAACCCTCAGACACTTTCAGACTCCCTACACTCATCACTGTCCCCAATCTCCTCTTTTTCCTGTCCTGATCTGGCTGTTCATCACTGCAATGACACTCTTAGAAGCACCCTTGACCTAGTAGCTCCCCTCACCCTCAAAACCTACAAGCACAGAATAAAACAGCCCTGGCTCACGCCGCAAACTCAATTTCTCCAGCGATGCTCTAGGAGTGCTGAACGCCCATGGAGAAAAACCCGCACACCAGAAGACTTCATCCACTTCAAATTCATGTTAAGAACCTATAACGCTGCCCTTCACCTTGCCAAACAGACCTACTTCACCACCCTGATCTCCTCACTAGCCAACAACCCCAAGAAACTTTTTGACACTTTTCACTCCCTTCTCAGGCCAAAAGCACAAGCCCCTATCACAGACATTTGTGCTGATGACCTGGCCTCCCACTTTACAGAAAAAATAGATAATATCCATCGGGAAATCTTCTCCCAACCACCAAGTGCTGTGACTCCCATCTCTTCCTGCATCTCCCCTGGCTCACTTTCCACATTTGATCCCATCACAGAAGAAGAAGTCTCCAGACTCCTCTCTTCCTCTCATCCGACCACATGCACTACCGACCCCTTTCCCTCACATCTCCTCCAGTCTCTCTCTCCAGTCGTCACAACTCACCTAACTACAATCTTTAATCTCTCCCTCTTCTCGGACATCTTCCCATCTTCCTTCAAATACGCCATCGTTACTCACCCATCCTGCACAAACAACTACATACGAGTCTCCCACCTCCTCTTCATCTCCAAACTTTTTGAGCGCCTAGTTTCCTCCTGCCTTACCCGCTACCTCTCCACTCACTCCCTCCTAGACCCTTCACAGTCCAGCTTCTGCCACCTACATTCAACTGAAACTGCACTCAAAGTGACCAATGACCTTCTGACAGCAAAACGTAATAGTGACCACTCTCTGCTCATTCTTCTTGACCTATCTGCAGCTTTCGACACTGTTGACCACCATCTCCTACTCTCTCAGCTCCAGTCACTAGGCATTAAGGACACTGCTCTCTCCTGGTTCTCTTCCTATCTTTCTCACCGCTCCTTCAGTGTTTTGTTCTCTGGCTCCACGTCATCTCCTCTTCCTCTTGCTGTCGGGGTACCTCAGGGCTCAGTCCTTGACCCCCTTCTCTTCTCTCTACACGTTCCCAATTGGACAGACTATAAGCAGATTTGGCTTTCAGTACCGTCTTTATGCTGATAAAATCAAGAAAGGCACATCCAGCCCATGAACGGCAGCGCTTCCCATGACTCACATCCAAAGATGATATTTCATATTTTTTTATTTCATAGGTTAAAAAAGAAGAGATACAACGCGTTTCGGATACAGTGTATATCCTTCATCAGGTATCATAAAAACACAGTACAAATCCTAATAGTATAAAATTCAGTTACACTTACAGTCACGGCCAAAAGTATTGACACCCCTGCAATTCTGTCAGATAATATTCAGTTTCTTCCTGAAAATGATTGCAAACACAAATTCTTTGGTATTATTATCTTCATTTAATTTGTCTTAAATGAAAAAACACAAAATAGAATGAAGCAAAAAGCAAAACATTGATCATTTCACACAAAACTCCAAAAATGGGCCGGACAAAAGTATTGGCACCCTCAGCCTAATACTTGATTGCACAACCTTTAGCCAAAATAACTGCGACCAACCGCTTCCGGTAACCATCAATGAGTTTCTTACAATGCTCTGCTGGAATTTTAGACCATTCTTCTTTGGCAAACTACTCCAGGTCCCTGATATTTGAAGGGTGCCTTCTCCAAACTGCCATTTTTAGATCTCTCCACAGGTGTTCTATGGGATTCAGGTCTGGACTCATTGCTGGCCACCTTAGAAGTCTCCAGTGCTTTCTCTCAAACCATTTTCTAGTGCTTTTTGAAGTGTGTTTTGGGTTATTGTCCTGCTGGAAGACCCATGACCTCTGAGGTAGACCCAGCTTTCTCACACTGGGCTCTAAATTATGCTGCAAAATTTGTTGGTAGTCTTCTGACTTCATAATGCCATGCACACGGTCAAGCAGTCCAGTGCCAGAGGCAGCAAAGCAACCCCAAAACATCAGGGAACCTCCGCCATGTTTGACTGTAGGGACCGTGTACTTTTCTTTGAATGCCTCTTTTTTCTCCTATAAACTCTATGTTGATGCTTTTGCCCTAAAAGCTCTACTTTTGTCTCATCTGACCAGAGAACATTCTTCCAAAATGTTTTAGGCTTTTTCAGGTAAGTTTTGGCAAACTCCAGCCTGGCTTTTTTATGTCTCGGGGTAAGAAGTGGAGTCTTCCTGGCTCTCCTACCATACAGTCCCTTTTCATTCAGATGCCGACGGATAGTACGGGTTGACACCGTTGTACCCTCGGACTGCAGGGCAGCTTGAACTTGTTTGGATGTTAGTGGAGGTTCTTTATCCAACGTCCGCACAATCTTGCGTTGAAATCTCTTGTCAATTTTTCTTTTCCGGCCACATCTAGGGAGATTAGCCACAGTGCCATGGGCTTTAAACTTCTTGATGACACTGCGCACGGTAGACACAGGAACATTCAGGTCTTTGGAGATGGACTTGTAGCCTTGAGATTGCTCATGCTTCCTCACAATTTGGTTTCTCAAGTCCTCAGACAGTTCTTTGGTCTTCTTTCTTTTCTCCATGCTCAATGTGGTACACACAAGGACACAGGACAGAGGTTGAGTCAACTTTAATCCATGTTAACTGGCTGCAAGTGTGATTTAGTTATTGCTAACACCTGTTAGGTGCCACTGGTAAGTTACAGGTGCTGTTAAATACACAAATTAGAGAAGCATCACATGATTTTTCGAACAGTGCCAATACTTTTGTCCACCCTCTTTGTTAAGTTTGGTGTGGAATTATATCCAATTTGGCTTTAGGACAATTCTTTTTGTGTTTTTTCATTTAAGACAAATTAAATGAAGATAATAATACCAAAGAATTTGTGTTTGCAATCATTTTCAGGAAGAAACTGAGTATTATCTGACAGAATTGCAGGCGTGTCAATACTTTTGGCCATGACTGTATATATAGTAGCAACCTTATATCCAAATGGATTGAATGATATCATAGAAAGAGTTTGAACGTTGCCTTTTTTTTTCTGGGTTTTTTTTCTGGGTTTTTTTTCCTTTGGGTTTTTTTTTTTTTTCCTTCTTGCATCTATGTTGTCAAGGTTGGATCAATCAGTGGGTGTGTTCCTGAACTTGGTGCACACCCTAAATCAAGTTTCTGAGACTGGGATAAAAGGTTGCTACTATATATAAATGTAACTGAATTTTATACTATTAGGATTTGTACTTAGAGTTGAGCGATACCGTCCGATACTTCAAAGTATCGGATCGGAATGGATCGGCCGATCTTTAAAAAAAGTATCGGTATCGCCGATTCCGATACCGGAAGTCCCATTCAAGTCTATGGGACTTCCGGTATCGGAATAAGAAAAACCCTGTTTTTGCCTTGTACAGCCTCTCTGGGGTCTGTACGGGCCTTTCGGGGGGCTGTGCCGGCCTGCCAGGGGGTCTGTGCAGGCTCCGGTGGTCTGTGCCGGCCTGCCGGGGGGCTGTGCCGGCCTGCCGGTGGTCTGTGCAGGCTCCGGTGGGCTGTGCCGGCCTGCCGGGGGGCTGTGCCGGCCTGCCGGTGGTCTGTGCAGGCTCCGGGGGGCTGTGCCGGCCTGCCGGGGGGCTGTGCCGGCCTGCCGGTGGTCTGTGCAGGCTTCGGGGGTCTGTGCAGGCATCGTCCGATGGGACTACAAGTCCCATCGGGCGATGCCTGCTACCATGACAGTGATTGACACATTAGCCAATGATGGGACAGTAGTAGTCCCATCATCCGGCTAATGTGTTAAATGTTAAAAAAAAAAAAAAAAATACTACATACATACTACATACATACTACATGCATGCTACATACATACTACATGCTACATACATACTACATGCTACATACATACTACATATATACTACATGCATGCTACATACATACTACATGCTACATACATACTACATGCTACATACATACTACATACATACTACATACATACTACATACATGCTACATACATGCTACATACATACTGCATGCTACATACATACTACATACATACTACATACATACTACATGCATGTTACATGCATGCTACAAACATACTACATACATACTACATACATACTACATGCATGCTACATACATACTACATGCATGCTACATGCATGCTACATACATACTACATGCTACATACATACCACATACATACTACATACATACTACATACATACTACATGCTACATACATACTACATATATACTACATGCATGCTACATACATACTACATGCTACATACATACCACATACATACTACATACATGCTACATGCTACATACATACTACATATATACTACATGCATGCTACATACATACTACATATATACTACATGCATGCTACATACATACTGCATGCTACATGCATGCTACATACATACTACATACATACTACATGCTACATACATACCACATATATACTACATACATACAATACATTCATACAATACATACATAGACATACAGTACATATAACATAGAGTAACATACTTACCAATACTTGTCACATTGTTCCCCGAAGCCATTGTCTTTTCCGGAATAAATATTAACATAACAAACCACAAAAATACTCACCCACGATCCGAAGCAGTCCACGAGTGTGTCCCACGACGATCTTGGGTAGAGAACGGCAGCATCAGCTGATGCTGCCGTTCTCTACGGGCTGCAGGAATCCAATGACGGAAGGTAGGTATCCTTCCGCACTGTATTCCTCCGCCACTTAAAAAAAAAAAAAGTCCCTAGTCTCACTTTATGCCATTGCTGTGTGGGAATTTCCCACGCAGCAATGGCATAAAGTGAGACTAGGGACTTTTTTTTTTTTAAGTGGCGGAGGAATACAGTGCGGAAGGATACCTACCTTCTGTCATTGGATTCCTGCAGCCCGTAGAGAACGGCAGCATCATCTGATGCTGCAGTTCTCTACCCAAGATCGTCGTGGGACACACTCGTGGACTGCTTCGGATCGTGGGTGAGTATTTTTGTGGTTTGTTATGTTAATATTTATTCCGGAAAAGACAATGGCTTCGGGGAACAATGTGACAAGTATTGGTAAGTATGTTACTCTATGTTATATGTACTGTATGTCTATGTATGTATTGTATGAATGTATTGTATGTATGTAGTATATATGTGGTATGTATGTAGCATGTAGTATGTATGTAGTATGTATGTAGCATGCATGTAGCATGCAGTATGTATGTAGCATGCATGTAGTATATATGTAGTATGTATGTAGCATGCATGTAGTATATATGTAGTATGTATGTAGCATGTAGCATGTATGTAGTATGTATGTGGTATGTATGTAGCATGTAGTATGTATGTAGCATGCATGTAGTATATATGTAGTATGTATGTAGCATGTAGTATGTATGTAGTATGTATGTAGTATGTATGTGGTATGTATGTAGCATGTAGTATGTATGTAGCATGCATGTAGCATGCATGTAGCATGCATGTAGTATGTATGTATGTAGTATGTATGTAGCATGCATGTAGTATGTATGTAGTATGTATGTAGTATGTATGTAGCATGCAGTATGTATGTAGCATGTATGTAGCATGTATGTAGTATGTATGTAGTATATATGTAGTATGCATGTAGCATGTAGTATGTATGTAGCATGTAGTATGTATGTAGCATGTAGTATGTATGTAGCATGCATGTATTATATATGTAGTATGTATGTAGCATGTAGTATGTATGTAGCATGCATGTAGTATATATGTAGTATGTAGCATGTAGTATGTATGTAGCATGTAGTATGTATGTAGCATGCATGTAGTATGTATGTAGCATGCATGTAGTATGTATGTAGTATGTATGTAGTATTATTTATTTTTTTTTTTTTTAACATTTAACACATTAGCCGGATGATGGGACTACTACTGTCCCATCATTGGCTAATGTGTCAATCACTGTCATGGTAGCAGGCATCGCCAGATGGGACTTGTAGTCCCATCGGACGATGCTTGCACAGACCCCCGGACATCAGCACAGCCCCCCGGCAGGCCGGCACAGCCCCCCGGCAGGCCGGTACAGACCCCCACAGGGTGCACAGACCACCGGCAGGCCGGCACAGCCCCCCGGCAGGCCGGTACAGACCCCGAGCAGTCCACACAGCCCCCCGGCAGGCCGGCAGAGACCCCCGGAAGGCCCGAAATGACGGCGCATCATGATGCGCACACACCGCGCATCATGATGACGTCAGGCTGTCAATCAACTTTGAACTTCCGATTCCGATGCCGAATTCCGATATTGAAAAAATATCGGAAGTCGGTATCGGAATTCCGATACAGCAAGTATCGGCCGATACCCGATACTTGCGGTATCGGAATGCTCAACACTATTTGTACTGTGTTTTTATGATACCTGATGAAGGATATACACTGTATCCGAAACGCGTTGCATCTCTTCTTTTTTAACCTATGAAATAAAAAAATATGAAATATCATCTTTGGATGTGAGTCCTGGGAAGCGCTGCCGTTCATGGGCAGGATGTGCCTTTCTTGATTTACTCATCCTGTGTGAGCCTGAACCTGGCTCTTTCACTTGGATCCACCTGAGGCAAGCTGCAATCCCTGTCTACTGAGAAGTATCCCAGAAGGAAGGATTTTTGAGGATACACAATCTAAAGCCATATTAGTCTTCTATCAGGTGACTGCATAAAATTGTGCACCCTTTAAAGACTACAATATTGTGTTTACGCACTTAGGGTGCTGCGATTTGTCTGTTCTTCTCTCCCAAACAGGTTTTTTTTTTGCATCCTTATGCTGATGACACACAACTATATACGTCATTCCCCGACCTTACCCCCGCTGTACTACAGAACGCCAGTGACTGTCTGTCCACAGTCTCCAACATCATGTCCGCTCTCTATCTGAAACTCAACCTCTCCAAAACTGAGCTTCTGCTCCCGCCATCTACTAACCTCCCTAAATCTGACATTTCCCTCTCCGTGGGTGGCACTATAATAACACCTCGGCAGCAGGGACGCTGTCTGGGTGTTATGTTTGACACCAATCTCTCCTTCACATCCCATATACAATCTCTTGCCCGCTCTTGCCGCCTACATCTAAAGAACATCTCTAGAATCCGCCCTTTTCTCACCATGGAAACAACAAAAACTCTCACTGTCGCCTTGATGCACTCCTGCCTGGATTACTGCAACGCTCTATTAATTGGCCTCCCCGTTACTCGACTATCCCCTCTCCAGTCCATACTTAATGCAGCAGCCAGGGTCATCTACCTGGCTAATTGGTACTCGGACTTGTCTGCTCTTCGCCAGTCCTTACATTGGCTGCCCATTCATTATAGGATCCAATTCAAAGTACTTGTTCTCACCCACAAAGCTCTCCACAGTGCAGCACCCCCTTACATCTCCTCCCTCATTTCTGTCTATTAGCCTAACCGACCGCTGCGCTCTGCAAATGACTTTCGACTAACCTCTGCACTAATCCGTACCTCCCACTTCCGACTCCAAGACTTCCCCCGCGCTGCGCCAATCCTCTGGAATGCTCTACCCCAAATTATTAGGACAATCCACAAATTGCATAGTTTTAGGCGCTCTCTCAAAACACATTTGTTCAGAGCGGCCTATCAAGTTCAATAATCAAAATCATTCTATGTGTAAGTGTGCATGAGTAGCCCATTCACTATCTCCATCCATCCCTCACTCCCTCAAGATGGCTGGACCATCATTGTAAATACATCACTGTAAATACACACCCGTACTTTGTATCTCCCCCACCTTTTTGTAGATTGTAAGCCATCTCGAGCAATGTCGCCTTATTTTGCTTTAATTATTGTATTGTTAACGTTGTTACTTATGACTTGTGTTTTGAAACTGATAAACTGTAAAGCGCTGCGGAATATGTTGGCGCTATATAAATAAAGATTATTATTGTTATTTATTATTATTACAAGTGCTTGTGGGCAGGGATGGTACATCCCACTGACGGCACACTGGGTTAACATAGTGGATGCCGGGACCCAGTAGGACCTTGTGATGGAACACGTCCTCCCGACACCGAGGATTGCGTGACCTAGGTCAATCAGGGTAGCCCCCACAGTCTGCAGCTCCTGTACCTCATCCTCCTCATTAGCTGCCATCTGCGAAATGATCACATCAGTCATGAGCTAGAAGCACTGAAGCATTGCCTCAGCCAAGCAGCAACAGGCTGTGCTGAAGCTAATATGCTTAGGTGACAAATCGTACAATGCTGAAGAGTTGTGGACAGCTCTGAAAGAGCAGGCAGGTCTGTGGCTGACCCTGCTGAACCTACAGCCAGGCATGGTCATGTGTGACATTGTCCAGAACCTGGTGGCAGCTCTGAGGCGAGGCGTGCTCATACACATACCATGCCAGGCCCATATGCTTAACCTCGAGGTTCAGTGTTTTCTCAAAAGCTACCCGTAGCTGCTGGATCTGCTTGTCAAAGTACTGTGTGCCCATTTTAGAAAGTCATCTACAGTTTCTGCCGCCCTTGCTGAGCTTCAGCAGCATTTGCAGTTTCCAGCTCACTGACTGGTGTGTGATGTCCCCACGCATTGGAACTCTACACTGCAGATGTTGGGAAGGATTTGTGAGCAGAAGAGGGCAGTTGTTGACTACCAGCATCAAGAAAGCCGTCAATATTCAGTTCAGACTCGACACATAAGACCTCAGGAGTGGACATGGATGTCAGACATATGTATCATCCTCCAAAACTTTGAGTACTCCACCTAGATGGTGAGCGGCGATGACGCCATAATTAGCATCACCATCTCACTTCTCTGTGTTCTGAAATGTTCTCTTCTTACAATCGAAGAGGATGCATTGCAGGCAGAGCAAGATGAGATGGCACAAAGAACCATACTGGGTGATTACACACAAGCTAGCCTCATCTAATCCCAACATGGATTGTGTAACAATGAGGAAGAGGAGGAGGAGGAGGAAGAACAGGAGCTAGTTACAAGCTCTATAATAGATGGTACTAACTGCACAACTGTCATACCGTCTGTTCAGCATGGATGGCTTGAGGGCAGGGAGGAGGAGAAGAAGGAGGAGGCGAGGATGGTCAGTAGTGCTCTTGGTGAGGACACAGAAGTCTTGCCTGTTAGCAGTCTGGCACACATGGCTAAGTTTATTTTACGCTGCCTTTCCCATGACCCTCGCATTCTCAAAACTTTGGGTGACAGTCATTACTGGTTGGTGACACTTGTAGACCCACGCTACAAGGAGAACTTTCTATCTCTTATTTCTGAGGTGAACAGGTCTACTAAAATGGGCAGTACCAGGAAACCATTGTTGTGGAATAATTAAAAAAAAAAACTCATCTGAAAACGCTGGCGCAGAGGTCACAGCTCATTGGACAACCAAGGAATGCAGTCAAGAGAGACACAACTCCAATCCAGCAGAGACAGGAGGACACTGGCAAAGTTCTGGGAGAGTTTTCTTAGACCCTCCCATCGCACAGGCCCTGAGGCGCTGGGTACTCTCACAAGGAGTGCAAAGTTTGGGAAGATGTTGAGAGAATACCTTGCTGACTGTACCAACGTCCTCTGTGATTCCTCTGTGCCTTATAATTATCGGGTATCCAAGCTGTACACGTGACATGAACTGGCTCTCTATGCCTTGGAGGTCATGATCTACCCTGCCGCAAGTGTTTTGTCAGAGCGGGTTTTTAGTGCCGCTGGTAGAATTGTAACTGATAAGCGCATCTGCCTGTCAACTGAAAATGCTTACAGGCTGACTCTTATAAAAATGATTAAGGTTTGGATTGGCCCAGACTTCTCAGCACCACCGAATGATAGCAGCGTAACATAAGCTCAAATCCAGTGTCTTTTTTTGGGAGATCTGTTCCCATGCACCTCTTCACACCCACACATGGGTATACGCTTCCTGATTTTGGCTATTTGCTGTTGTCCTCCTCCTTCTTCTCATCCTCCACCACCATATCACCAAGGTGACCGTGGTCCGTGATGCAACACACACATAATTTTTTAAAGGGTGTTTATGATGCCTGAAAAAAATTTGATATACAGTATGTTCTTGTATACCCCCCAGGGGTAAATGTTTGTCAGCCCATACACTTAGTGCATGGGCATTACAAGTATAGGAGACCCGTTCCTTTCAAATGGGGACATTTCTTTATGAGGCCCTCCTCCATGTCTCTTCCAAGGGGCATTGTAGTGCCTCCAAATTTTTGGCAGCCCTTGCATTTCCTGCATAGGCAATGGCAATGTGCGCAAATTGCGGATTTCCTTGTGGAAATTTCTGTGCGGATTATGCCTCTCTTGGCAGAAAACGTAGTTGAAATTCTGCCAATATCCATGTCCCCTTACCAGCATGAGAATACCAGCACCAAGCTGTTTGCTTTAGCAAGGCCAATTGTCAAAAATGAGGGCACCCCAAAACTTTTTTTTAATTATTGATAAAATAATTTTATCTATTCTTGATAACCAGCCTGGCTGAAGCTGACAGCTGAGGGTTGCAGCCCCAGCTGTTTGTTTTGCCTGACTAGTTATCATAAATACAGGGGAACCCACGTGGTTTTTATTTTTTAATTATTTATTTACAAAGCAGGCGCCAGCTGCTGAATACTCCCACTGAATACTCCCACTGAATACTCCTCACTGTTATTAGCGGCAGCAGGCGTCTGCTGATGGGAGCAGTAGTCCCATCAGCTGGAAGAAGTCCTGAGGTAAACTTTATACCTCTTTTGACAGCGTGAGAACCGCAGCTGTCTGACCGGCGGTGATGATTTTACAGCCAATCAGAAATGGTGTTTGCCGCGCTGTCATGCACCTGGTGTTCAGAGGGTCGAACACGAACAGTAACAGACTTCCTGGTGAATTTCGTGTTCGGTGTCTGTGCCAGAACAGTCAGTGTTCAGTATGGACGCCGTACTTTACTGATTGGGTTTGCCCATCTCTATTCTGAACACAATTTTGTAATAAAATACATTGTATGTTAGTACATAAAATACTGAATGTAAATTTCTAATCCTAAAAATGTAAGTTGAAATATATTTTGCATATAACATAATAGTATTATTTTGTGTTATTTTGACAGTGAGGGTATTTTGGTAAGTGTAAAGTGCTGCGGAGTATGTCGGCGCTATAGAAATAAAATTTATTATTATTATTATTATTATTATTATTATTATTAAGTGCATATGAATGTCATAAAAAAAGAATCTTATATAATGTAAATTCTGTATATTAGCTGCATAGAATATCTACTGAATTTAGTTAGTGCTATACATGTTTTTGTGCACATATAGTCATGTGCTATTCATATCTCTGCTATAATAACAGCAGGTACAGTAGTCTACCAGAAATATCATGTAACAGATCTGAATGGCTCAGAGAGAAGCTATTGACTTATGATAGGATTCTTCACAGTTTGTGGTCATTTGTCTTCACAGCAAGAATAGTGCTACATGATAAGTAATTCTTCATGTTAAAAGTGACAGAAACCTCAAAGTATCTAACATGTATCTATTATTTCTTAATGATGCTTACTTAAAGGAAATATTTCATCCCAATACTCAACTAAAACCATTTCTATACTCATAAAGGGGGCTTAGCCTTTATGAAAAACTGAAAATCATACTTGTGGTACCAATTATATTGATTTTTTTATGTAAAAACAGTTTTATTACATCTATATATACAGTATATAAACACCTTATTATGTCTGTCTGCAACCAAAATCCCGCTGTGCTGATCGGTCGCGGCCGCCAGGCCCCCGCGAGGCCGCAACCAATCAGCAACAGGCGCAGTCCGCAATTAGCAGGACGCACGCCACCGCTACTGTGCCGTCGGGAGATCAGCAGCGCTTGCTGCTGATCTCCCGACGGTTGCCGCGGGTCATCTCTGGACGCACGGGCGTCAGCGGCGACGCAGCCGGAGATGCCCGGCGCTAGCCGGTACCCAGGGTCCGGAGGAGAAGAGACACCATCAGACCCTCGGTACCATAAACGTGTAAAAAATAGAATTAATATAAAAAATAGTGATCTACTCACCTTCCGACGGCCCCCAGAATCTGTCCCTCCTCTCCACACTGCCGGCATCTTCCGTTCCCAGTACTGCTTTGCGTGAAATACCGCTGATGATGTCGCGCTCTCGCGAAAGGACGTCAGCTGCGGTCTTTGGCGCAAAGCAGTACTGGGAACAGAAGATGCTGGCAGCGTGGAGAGGAGGGACAGATTCCGGGGGCTGTCGGATGGTAAGTATATCACATTTTTTATTTTAATCTGCCACTGGCCATATTCTAGAGTGCCCGATGCTTTAGAATCGGGCCAGCAGCTGGTATGTAAATAAGGAGACTTTGGTGCACCCTTGGCTTGGCCAAGTGTTTGGTGCATCATTCTGTCCTCTGAATTACCACCTGCGTCTCTCCCCTTGTGATGATTGACAGCACTTTATATAATGCTATCTGCATTGAATCCTCATCCCTGCACACATTGACATTGCTGGAGCCAAGAGACGCCACAATATTAGTGTGTGCAGGTGTCCTCAGGTACCCTTGTCCAGCAGTGAGAGACCGATTCTTACAGGAGAGTTAGATGAGAGCACATACACGCTGACAATGTATGCGCTGAGTTCCTGCAGTGACAGAATGCGCTTTCATCTCCCTCTTCGGTCAGCATTGGCCGCCTGCTGCTATGTTGTGCTTTAGTTATATAAATAATATTCAGTGTTTGTTTGTCAATGAGAAATAATAATAATGAATCTTTTACCTTATTTGTGTAGCTATCATCTCTTGAACGTTAAAACATTTGTTTTCTTTTTTATACAGAAAGACAAGCTAAAGTTCTAATTGTAGTCGCATGGACTCTTTCTTTCCTTTTTTCAATTCCAACGTTGATTATATTTGGAAAATATAAACTTGCCAATGGAGAAATTCAGTGCTGGGCTCTTTGGCCAGATGAGTCTTACTGGAAACCATACATGACAATTGTGTCCTTTTTGGTATATTTCATTCCCCTAATCATTATAAGGTAAGTTTTTATCCCCATTTATAGATATGTGCACAATTAATTAATGCACCGAGTAAACTGGTTAAGTAATAGACTAAATATGTTATATACAGCTCTGGCAAAAATTAAGAGACCACTGCTCAGTTTTATAAAAATCAGCTTCTCTACATGCCTGACAGCCATTCCATTCCAGTGTCATTTGAATTCCAACCAGAGTACACCTCATTCTACTTAAAACTCCTTAAGGACCAAGCCACTTTGTAGGTTAATGACCAGGCCTTAATTTTGAAATCTGACCACTGTCACTTTACGGTGTTATAACTCTGGAATGCTTCAACAGATCACACTGATTCTGAGAATTTTTTTCCTGACATATTGTGCTTCATGTTATTTGTAAAATTTCTTTGATATAACTTATGAAAAAAATGGAAATATGGCGAAAATTTCTAATATTTTGCAATTTTCAAACTTTTAGTTTGTATGCCGTTAAATCAGAGAGATATGTCACACAAAATACTTAATAATAAAAAGCATTTCACATATGTTTACTTTACATTAGCACAATTTTGGAAACAAAATTTTTTTGTTAGGAAGTTATAAGGGTCAAAATTTGACCAGCAATTTCTCATATTTTTGTATTTAACTGTTTTTATTGATTTTGAAGTTTTAATAAGGGGAGGAGTGAGGAGGGAAATGTAAGGTTTTAGGAAAAGGGGGAGGGGGTACAATTAGGAGAGGGGGAGGGAAGGGAAGGGAAATGGGGTGACAATAAAAACTAGAAAACTCCAAATATACATTTCCATAGCTTTGCATATGAAATTAATGCAGATGCAAACTGTATAAACTGTATCTAACTTAAGTGTATATAAAGAAAAAACTGTAGGCACTTAATGACCAGTATAGTAAAAAAAGGGTTGTGTGTTAACCAGATCTGTGGGAGTATTGCATCAGCCGTACCGTAGTGCAGGTGTCGTTTATTATTTGAACAATAAAGTATATCTTTGGTTTAAGCTGTAACAGGAATTGATTTCCATTTGTCCCATTTCTTTGCGTGTTTGTTTAAGTTATTATTAATAATAGCGAAGCGTAGTTCCAAAGAGTAGTGCGAAGAGATTTTCTCCAAAATATCGGAAAACTTTGGCGCATCCACTCTTTTCCAGTACAATACCAGGGAATTCCTAACCACTAGGAAAATATATACAGTGGGGCAAAAAAGTATTTAGTCAGTCAGCAATAGTGCAAGTTTCACCACTTAAAAAGATGAGAGGCGTCTGTAATTTACATCATAGGTAGACCTCAACTATGGGAGACAAACTGAGAAAAAAAAATCCAGAAAATCACATTGTCTGGTTTTTTTTCATTTTATTTGCATATTATGGTGGAAAATAAGTATTTGGTCAGAAACAAGCAAACAAGATTTCTGGCTCTCACAGACCTGTAACTTCTTCTTTAAGAGTCTCCTCTTTCCTCCACTCATTACCTGTAGTAATGGCACCTGTTTAAACTTGTTATCAGTATAAAAAGACACCTGTGCACACCCTCAAACAGTCTGACTCCAAACTCCACTATGGTGAAGACCAAAGAGCTGTCAAAGGACACCAGAAACAAAATTGTAGCCCTGCACCAGGCTGGGAAGACTGAATCTGCAATAGCCAACCAGCTTGGAGTGAAGAAATCAACTGTGGGAGCAATAATTAGAAAATGGAAGACATACAAGACCACTGATAATCTCCCTCGATCTGGTGCTCCACGCAAAATCCCACCCCGTGGGGTCAGAATGATCACAAGAACGGTGAGCAAAAATCCCAGAACCACGCGGGGGGACCTAGTGAATGAACTGCAGAGAGCTGGGACCAATGTAACAAGGCCTACCATAAGTAACACACTACGCCACCATGGACTCAGATCCTGCAGTGCCAGACGTGTCCCACTGCTTAAGCCTGTACATGTCCGGGCCCGTCTGAAGTTTGCTAGAGAGCATTTGGATGATCCAGAGGAGTTTTGGGAGAATGTCCTATGGTCTGATGAAACCAAACTGGAACTGTTTGGTAGAAACACAACTTGTCGTGTTTGGAGGAAAAAGAATACTGAGTTGCATCCATCAAACACCATACCTACTGTAAAGCATGGTGGTGGAAACATCATGCATTGGGGCTGTTTCTCTTTAAAGGGACCAGGACGACTGATCCGGGTAGATGAAAGAATGAATGGGGCCATGTATCGTGAGATTTTGAGTGCAAACCTCCTTCCATCAGCAAGGGCATTGAAGATGAAACGTGGCTGGGTCTTTCAACATGACAATGATCCAAAGCACACCACCAGGGCAACGAAGGAGTGGCTTCGTAAGAAGCATTTCAAGGTCCTGGAGTGGCCTAGCCAGTCTCCAGATCTCAATCCTATAGAAAACCTTTGGAGGGAGTTGAAAGTCCGTGTTGCCAAGCGAAAAGCCAAAAACATCACTGCTCTAGAGGAGATCTGCATGGAGGAATGGGCCAACATACCAACAACAGTGTGTGGCAACCTTGTGAAGACTTACAGAAAATGTTTGACCTCTGTCATTGCCAACAAAGGATATATCACAAAGTATTGAGATGAAATTTTGTTTCTGACCAAATACTTATTTTCCACCATAATATGCAAATAAAATGAAAAAAAACAGACAATGTGATTTTCTGGATTTTTTTTTCTCAGTTTGTCTCCCATAGTTGAGGTCTACCTATGATGTAAATTACAGATGCCTCTCATCTTTTTAAGTGGTGGAACTTGCACTATTGCTGACTGACTAAATACTTTTTTGCCCCACTGTATTATAACAAACCTTATCGAAGGGTCGAACTCTTCAAGGTCAATAGAGAGAAGAGCGTGAAAAATGAGAATGAATGAACTCAACCAACACTGCGGAGACACCAACACATGTTTCTCAACGCAGTGATCTTGGATGTTGATCTCCATGAGTTCATTCATCCTCATTTTTCACAATCTTCTACTAGGCATTGCTCCTACTGGCCAGCTGTCTGTGGATGGATACCATGTTTTGGCATAGGTGGTTTCCTTCATTGGAGACTGCCCTTCCCGTGGTTGTTCCTTCCCGGGGAAAGACCTGGCTAGTCATTGCTTGCATTGAGAAACATGTGATGGTGTCTCTGCGGCTTGTGTTTTGCATATTTTTACATATTTCCCATAAGGGATGGGGGCATTGTTCTAGAATCACTGCATTGAGAAACATGTGATGGTGTCTCCGCAGTGTTGGATGTTGATCTCCATGAGTTCATTCATCCTCATTTTTCACAATAGAGAGAAGAGCGGCCTTTGGAGTTAATGGGTAATGCCTCTTGAGAAGGGAGTCAACATATATCGATACCTGTTTCCACAGGCTTTTAACTTTAGGGCAACTCCAAAAATATGGAGAAGATTACTGAGTAGTCCGCAATTCCTCCAACATAAGAGTGAGTTCTTTTGGTCAATATGGGCTAGGGAGAAGGGGTGTAATACCATCTAACGAGGGTATTATAGTAAGTCTCGTGAAGGATCATAGAAATGTTGGACGAATATGAGTTTCTGATAGCGTTTTCCCATTGTTCGTGTTTAATAGAAATATTTAGGTCTGATTCCCACTTTACCAAGTTTTTATGGAAAGTATTATCTTTATTTAAATAACTATAAAGATTTTTGGTGCTCCATAAAAATTTATTATTAGGATTTTCTAATAATATAGCAATAATTTCTGCCTTTGGATTTTTGTTGCTTATAAATTTACGAATGCAATCTTATAAAATTAAAAAGAACATAAAGTCTTGGGAGGTTAGATTAAATTTTTCTTTGACTTCTTTAAAGGGTATAAAATTCAGCCCATTATGCAAGTCTCTTACCTTTTTGATTCCCGATTGCTTCCAATTATCCGGAAGATCGATTTTATAGATGGTAGTGAGCAAGGAAATTGGGAAGTTTGTTGTTAATTCTAGTTTGTTTCTTCTCTTGTTAGGTTTAGCTAGTATAGTCCAAGTGCTAGTCAACGCCTGGAAGATTTAGGTTTATGTATGTGTGGTCTAAAAAGATGATTAATAAAAAGATGATTAATAATTATGTCCTGTAGGGGGCAGTGGTTATTAATCAAATTTGCTAGACGGGTCCATGCGGGAGAGATATTTTTATTAAACCAGTATGCACTATATTTAACCAAACTAGATAAATGATAGGCTTTCATGTTGGGAAGCGCAATGCCACCATTATTTTTGGATTTATATAAAATGTCTGACGCAATGCTAGCTTTCTTCCCGTTCTAAGCAAATGAATTAACAGTTGCTTGGATTCTGTCTAAAAAATGTGCAGGAATGGCTAGTGGTAAGGTCCTAAAGATATATAAGACTTTCGGAAGGATGAAAATTTTTATAACTAATATCTTTCCCAGCAAAGAGAGACCAAATTCTCATATTTTTGTTTTCAAATGATCTTTATTGGTATTTTAAATTTTTTAAAAGGTATGGGTAAAGGGTAGGGAAAAGAGGTAGGAAAGTAAGGTGATAAGGAGGAAAGGGCAATGGAACAAGGGAAAGAAGGGATGGGGAAAGAAGTAAAAAAAAAAACCCTATAAAGATAGGGGAAAGACAGGCATACATATATACACTATCATGGGTTATATACAGTTGAACACGTAAAGCTTAATAAAGTATCCAGTAAAGGATTGTGTGCATATCATACAGTAAATCTGCACAAGGTTTAAGTTGCTTATTACAAACACCAACACCTGTAAATAAAAAAGCAATACAATAATATACCTCAATGAATCCTCAGTTACTCCTAGCAAAACACATACAGTTTAATACAGAAGCTGAGAAAGTTGCTTATTATAAATGCCAACACTTGTTAAAAAACAAAAAGACAGTACACAAAGTATATAGTTTTACAATACTTGAGACTACAGATCACTGCAAGTAATCGCTTAATAAATATATATAGACCTGTCGCGTCCGGGTACACATATAAGTGACCCTAAGACCTTGGGGAGGTAAAGTCCGGTTCATTCAAAAGCCATAAAGTGGAAAATACTTCTTTGCCAATCAAAATACTTATAAACCTCAAGACACTCAGTTTGGACACGGATCTGAATTGGGCGGTGAGGAGGATCCAATTGAGGCCCCATAAGAGATTATTCCAGCAGATATTAAAAAGTCGATTCCCTCTTCTGGTGAGGAAACAGGAATTATTCTGGATGCAAACTTCACTTGCAAAGTAGAAAATTGAGTCCAGTTATAAGAGATTCCGCTACACAGGAGCTTACGGGTGGTAAATTGAAACAGCTTGCGTTTTTGTAGGGTTGATCTAGACAGGTCCTTAAAGAACATCAGGTGTTTATATGGAGACTCTAGTAGTAGCGGGTCTTTTGATATCCCTAAAAGTGTATTCCTTACCCAATTGGGGTAAAATGAGACAATAACGTCTCTGCTTACACTTGAGGGCAGTGAAGGCGGTCTACGTATTCTGAAAGCTTTTTCAATCAAATTGGTTTCTTTAAGATTCGGGATCAAATGGGAGGTCATCATGGAAATGTATTCTTTCAGTTGTGAGGACTGCACTGATTCAGGGATTCCTCTAATCTTTATGTTATTTCTCCGCTTATAATCCTCAAAACTAGCCAAGGAATCCCTTCTGCTGCACTCCCTCAGTAAATTGATACACTTCCCCTTTAAGCATAGGAATACTAACAAATGGGTTAGGGGATATCTCTCCATTATTAACCCCTGGAACAGATCTATATTCCTCTGACCTGTCAGCTTGTATTTTGTCATCAGGGGGAGATTTTAGCTCTGTGGGTGTATGAAAGAATCGCTGTGTGTTGCTTCCCATCTCCTGTATTAAATTAGCAGTCTCTCTAATTAAAGTAAAAAGCTCATCTTTATTTGTGGTATACACAGGGGGTTCATTTCCTAAAATCTGTCTCTTCCCAGCCTCACAGTGATCCCCCTCCCCGGAGTGGCAGTCTCATTTCCCCCTGGTGTGCAGCAGCTGACAGGCACCCTCCTCTGGTTTTACCTGCGGTTCCAATGCCCGACTCTCTTCACTACGAGCTGATCTTGGCACAAACACTGGGGCATCTAAACTGAGGGTCCCTGCTGTGTCTCGCAGTGCTGTTGAAGTCTCTGTAATCAGCTGTGACTGCAGAGCTGAAGTTGCTGAGTCACTGCTCTCTCTACCCGGCCTCATCAGCTGTTCCCCTGCTTCTGAACACGCTGCGGCTCCTAGGCACTTCCTCACATTGCTGCCAGCAGGCAGCAGAGCAGCTACAGACATCAGTTCCTCTGAGGGCAACCTGTGGGCTGGTGAGTCTCCTGGGGCATCCAGATGGTGGGTCTCTCCTGGGTCTCCCTGCGCTATGGAAGTCTCTACAATCAGCTGTGGCCCCAGGGCTGAAGCTGCTGAGTCACCATTGTCTCTTCCCTGCCACATCAGCGGTTTTCTGACGCCTGAGCGCTTCCTCACATTACCGTCAGCTGGTAGTGGAGCCGCAACATGCGTCGGTTTCTCCGAGGGCGACCCATGGGTCTGTAAGTCTCTTGGGAGTCCCGATTTTACTGCTGGTGAGCTAGAGGCTTTTGCTTGTAGCATCGGTCTGTGTTGTCCTCCAGCTGGGAGTGGGCCCCTGCCAGGTTCTCCCTGACCATTCACATGTCTTGTTAGGGGATTTTTCTTTGTAGATTTGAGTCCATGCATCCTGTAGTCAGTTCCAGGCATATTTCTTCAGCTTTAAATCCAAAAAATTCCACATTTAGTAAGCTTTTAGTAGCTTAAATAGGGGATTTTTCAGGAGCTCCTGAAGCACAGGTCTGCACCCTTCCCCTGCAAACCACGCCTCTCAAATTCTCATATTTTTAACAAAATTTGCAAAACCATTTTTTTAGGGACCACATCACATTTAACTTTTTTTCACAAAAATTTTATTTCGGCCACAATTTTTTTCATTTTGCCAAGGGTATCAGGAGAAAATGAACCACAATATTTGTTGTGCAATTTCCCCGGAGTACACCGATACCCCATGTGTGGAGGAATACCACTCTTTAGGTGCACGGCAGGGCTCAGAAGAGAAGGAGCACCGTTTGAGGTTTTAAAAGTAAAATTGGATGGAATCGAGAGTGGACGCCATGTCGCTTTTGGAGAGCCCCTGATGTGCCTAAATAGTGGAAACCCCCCACAAATGACACCATTTTGGAAACTAGAGCCCCCAAGGAACTTATATAGCTGTGTGGTGAGCACTGTGAACCCCGAAGTGCTTCACAGAAGTTAATAACGTAAAGCCTTGAAAATAAAAAATCTTATTTTTTCCACAAAAATGATCTTTTTGCCCCCAAATTTTTATTTTCACAAGGGTAACAGGAGAAATAGGACCACAAAAGTTGTTGTGCAATTTGTCCTGAGTACGCTGATACTGCATATTGGGGGTAAACCACTGTTTGGGTGTATAGCAGAGCTTGGAAGGGAAGGAGCGCCATTTGACTTTTCAATGCAAAATTTGCTGGAATTGAGATCAGATGCCATGCCACATTTGGAGAGCCCCTGATGTGCCTAAACAGTGGAAACTCCCCAATTCTATCTCCAACCCTAACCCCAACACACCCCAACCCTAACCATAACCCTAACCACAAACCTAACACTAACACACCCCTAACCCTAATTCCAACCCTAATCCCAACCCTAACCCTACCTTTAGCCCCAACCCTAACTTTAGCACCAACCCTAACCCTAACTTTAGCACCAACCCTAACCCTAACTTTAGCACCAACCCTAGCCCTAACTTTAGCCCTAACCCTAACCCCAGACCTAACCCTAACCTTAATGGGAAAATAGAAATAAATACTTTTTTATTTTATTACTTTTTCCTAACTAAGGGAGTGATAAAGGGAGGTTTGATTTACTATTTATAGCAGGTTTTTATAGTGAGTTTTTATGTTTGGCAGCTGTCACACTCTAAAAAACGCTTTTTTGTAAGAAGTTTTTGCATCGCTGTATTTTGAGAGCTATAATTTTTCCATATTTTGGCCGACAGAGTCATATGAGGGCTTATTTTTTGTGGGACGAGCTGACATTTTTATTGGTATCAATTTTGGTTACATAACATTTTTTGATCGCTTTCTATTCCGATTTTTGTGGAGACAGAATGAGCAAAAACCAGCAATTCAGGAATTGCTTTTTTTCTCTCTTGATTC
Source organism: Dendrobates tinctorius (assembly GCF_039654945.1). Taxonomy (NCBI): domain Eukaryota; kingdom Metazoa; phylum Chordata; class Amphibia; order Anura; family Dendrobatidae; genus Dendrobates; species Dendrobates tinctorius. Next base: position 37,753,888 of record NW_027361829.1, read on the forward strand.
TGTGTGTGGTAAAATTGGTAAGGCGGCTTTATTCTTAGGGTCACTACGATTACAGCGATACCTCATTTATATAGTTTTTTTTATGTTTTGGCATTTTTACACAATAAAAACTTTTATAGAAAAAGTAATTATTTTAACTTTTTATTTATCCACTGATGGAGCTGTATGGTAGCTTGTTTTTTGTGGGAGAAGATCGTGCTTTCAGTGATACTATTTTTATTACCATTCTTTTTTTATCTCATTTTATTCCACTTTTTCCAAGCAGTATGGTGATACCCCTTGGAAAAAGTATAATTTTTGTGTTTTTTTACAGCGTTCAATAATGGAGTTAACTAGTGTGACACTTTTATAGATGGGATTTTTACGGACTCAGCGATATCAAACGTGTACTTTTTTGTTTATTTTTTACATAAAAATGTGTTTTTTAGTGGATTTTGAAATTATTTTTAATTAGTTTTCAATATTTTTTTACATATTTTTACTTTTTTTTCCATTTTTTTACCTTTTTTCACTTTTGTTGCAGGTATAACACATTGCAATGCACTGGCATGGCAATATATTATACCTATGCTGAAAGCTTCTGAGACCATGCTGTGATCATGGTCTCATAGGCTTTCTGTAGATGAATGACCCGGGGGTTGTCATGACAACCCCAGGTCATCATGACAGAGAGCGGGCCCCATGATGACAGGGAGCTCCCTTCCCTCTGGCTCCCCCCTGAATGCTGATATTTCAGCATCTCCTACACGGTCATGGTGTGGTCAGACAGTAAGATTGACTGACCGATCACAGCGTTCTGGGTACAGGGACTGATGACATGTGTCCCTACACCTGTTGCCCTGCCTCTCAGCTGTCATAGATAGCTGTCAGCACTGAACTACCACTGTGTGTTTACACGGAGTGGTAGTTTAAATGCATGGCGTGCATAGTCCTTCATGGTGCGGGAACTGACATCCTGCCATGATGGACTATGCACATCATTGGATGTTAAGGAGTTAATGTGCTTTTGATTAGGTGATCACCTGAACTAAATCTTATTTAATGAAGGAAAGCGTAAAAAACCCTGCTGTGGTGTTCACAATCCTCTTACAATAGGACAAGCTCAATGGCAAAACAAGTTCTAGTAATATCCCAAAAGTAATAGGAATGGAAAAATAACTTTTAACCATGCCAAAGGAATTTAAAAGAAAAGTCTTGAGTGAGGAAAAGAAGGGCTCAATTCTGGCTTTACTAGCAGATGGATACAGTGAGCGTCATGTTGCCTTCTTCCATAAAATTTCTAAGATGTCAGTCCATTACAACAAGGTCAAGCAGCAGACATTGGGGACAACAAAGCTAGAGACCAACAGAACGGCAGAGGGCGAAAACGACTCTCCACTGATCGGGATGACCGTCATCTTATTTGAATGTCACTCAGCAACTGCAGCATGACATCAAGTGACCTACAAAAGGAATGGCAAATGGTAGCTAGGGTGAAGAGCATGGCAAGAACAGTTTGTGACAGGCTCCTAGAGGCAGGGCTCAAGTCATGTAAAGTTAGAAAAAAGCCTTTCATCAATGAGAGGTGTACAAGCCACAGTGTCTTGCACCCACTATGAAATTTGGTGGAGTTTTGGTGATGATCTGGGGATGCTTTAGCAAGGCTGGAATTGGGCAAGTTAATCTTTACGAAGGATGTATGAATCAAGCCGCATAAAAGGTTATGTTTATTCCTTCTGCTCAGGCAATGTTCCCCAACTCTGAGGACTGGTTTTTCCAGTGCAAGTCAATCAATGTGTGGTTGAAAGACCACCACATCAAATCCCTGTTATGGCCAGCCCAGCCCAATCTCCAGACCTGAACCCCATTGAAAACCTCTGGAATGCAATCAAGAGGAAGATGAATAGTCACAAGCCTTCAAACAAAGAGGAACTGCTTAAATTTTTGCACCAGGAGTGACATAATGACACCCAAAAGCAGTGTGAAAGACTGATGGAAAGCATGGCAAGATGCATGAAAGCTGTGTTTGGTTATGCAAATACACTGCTCAAAAAAATAAAGGGAACACTTAAACAACAGAATATAACTCCCAAGTAAATCAAACTTCTGTGAATTCAAACTGTCCGCTTAGGAAGCAACACTGTTTGACAATCAATTTCACATGCTGATGTGCAAATGGAATAGACAACAGATGGAAATTATTGGCAATTATCAATTATCAATTATCCTGTCCTATCCAACAGCTGGAGGAACCTTTCCTTGCAAACAGGAAAAATGTAAAACCTGTCCATCTATAATGACCACGGACAAGATAAAGATCCCCAATTCACATCAGGACTACAAGATCCCAGGTACTTTCAGCTGCATTACATCTGTGGTGTACTTAATTATTTGTACTAAATGTCCAACTGGGGGTCTGTATGTGGGGGAGACAGGGCAAAAGCTTAGAACAAGGATGAATGCTCATCGTCACACAATAAGAGAAAAAAGAATGGATCTACCTGTGGCAAAACATTTTTGTATGATGGACCACAACACCATGGATATGAAATTACTGGTATTGAAAGGTAACTTCACATCTCAGAGAGAGAGAACAGTCTGTGAGTATAAATTTATGATGGCCTTTGACACTCTCAATGTTGGAATGAATGTGTCGCATGGATTTATGTCTTTTTACATCAATTAAGGAATTTGCTCCTAAGACCTTGTGGGGCATCACAACACATTAGGAGACCCCAATCAGAGGACAATAAAACATCCGGACTCCATATCTATGAACTGGTCCAATATTTATGTTTCTCCCTCTCCCATAATCATAATTCTGCTTCACGTCACTTGTCTCATCTACTGCATTTTTTCTGTGCTGTATTGTGCATAAATACGTGACTCTTCAGATTTTGTATTCGTCTATGCCTGATGAAGAGACCTGAGTAGTCTCGAAAGCTTGCAATGTGTTACCATCTTTTCAGTTAGCCATTGAAAGGTATCAACCACTGAAGACTCTCAATTCTGAGTATTTTTCTATCTACTGGTACAAAGATATACATCTTTCCTGTGGCAATTATCAAGACACCCTCAATAAAGGAGTGGTTCTGCAGGTGGGGACCACAGATCACATGTCAGTACCAATGCTTTCTGGCTGATGTTTTGGTCACTTTTGAATGTTGGTTGTGCTTTCACACTTGTGGTAGCTTGAGATGGACTCTACAACCCACAAAAGTGGCTCAGGTAGTGCAGCTCATCCAGGATGGCTCATCAATGTGAGCTGTGGCAAGAAGGTTTTCTGTCTCTGTAAGCGTAGTGTCCAGAGGCTGGAGGCGCTACCAGGTGAGAGGCCAGTACACCAAGAGACGTGGAGGGGGCTGTAGGATTGCAACAACCCAGCAGCAGGATGGCTACCTCTGCCTTTGTGCAAGGAGGAACAGGAGGAGCACTGCCAGAGCCCTGCAAAATGATCTCCAGGAAGGCCACAAATGTGCATGAGTCTGCACAACTGATTAGAAACTGACTCCATGAGGATGGCCTGAGGGCCCGACGTCCACAGATGGGGGTTGTGCTCACAGCCCAACACCATGCAGGATGCTTGGCATTTGCCACAGAACACCAGGATTGCCAAATTTGCCACTGGCGCTCTGTGCTCTTCACAGATGAAAGCAGGTTCACACTGAGCACATTTGACAGACGTGACAGAGTCTGGTGACACCGTGGAGAGCGATCTGCTGCCTGCAACACACTTTGGCTTGACCGGTTTGGCAGTGAGTCAGTAATGGTGTGGGGTGGCATTTCTTTGGAGGGCCGCACAGCCCTCAATGTGCTCGCCAGAGGTAGCCTGACTGTCATTAGGTACCAAGTTGAGATCCTCGGACCCCTTGTGAGACCATGTGCTGGTATGGTTGGTCCTGGGTTCCTCCTAATACAAGACAATGCCAGACCTCATGTGGCTGGAGTGTGTCAGCAGTTCCTGCAACATGAGGGCATTGAAGCTATGGACTGGCCCGCCCGTTCCCCAGACCTGAATCCGAATGAGCACATCTGTCTCTCTCCATCCACCAATGTTACGTTGCACCACAGACTGTCCAGGAGTTGGCGGATGCTTCAGTCCAGGTCTGGGAGGAGATCCCTCAGGAGACCATCCGCCACCTCATCAGGAGCATGCCCAGGCATTGTACAGTAGGGAGGTCATACAGGCACATGGAGGCCACACACAATACTGAGCATCTTTTCCTTGTCATGAGGCATTTCCACTGAAGTTGGATCAGCCTGTAATTTGATTTTCCACTTTGATTTTGAGTATCATTACAAATCCAGACCTCCATGGGATATTCATTTTGATTTACATTGACAATTGTTATGTTTTATTGGTCTGAACACATTCCACTATGCAATGAATAAAAATTTGCAACTGGAATATTTCATTCAGAGATATCTAGGATGTGGTATTTTAGTGTTCCCTTTATTTTTTTGAGCAGTGTATATATATGAACAAAAATACATTTAACATACGAGACAAATTGAAACAATAAATCTTTTTCTGATGATACTTTCCCTTTTACAATTGGGCTGCCTCTTCAGTGCTAACACACCAGATTTGAATACAAACCAACTTCTGTATTATGTGTAAATCAGGTTGAACAAATTTAAACATTATATTAAACATTTATTATACAAACTGAGACTACCGTTTATCACATCATCTTTATTCAAGACACTTGATTCTGTTTAAACATTGACCCATTTTGTGAGTTTGGGACTTTACCTCCTTGGTTTATCAGGAATCAGTGGTGTCCCCTACTGTAGGCATTCTGTTAGTTATTAGGGATAACATATAAAAATATATAATAAAAAATAAAGATTTATTAATTTTATTTGGCCTGAGTTAGGTTGATTTGAATTGTACAAATGTATACAATTCTCAAGAGAAAGCACAAATGCCTACACTATAATGGTCAAAAAATAATGCTAATTAATTATAGAGGGGAAGGAGTTGTTCACACATGAATCTGAAAATTGGAAAAGAAAAAGAATTGGCATCAGCTGATCACTGCATGTACTTTGGAGTTATGACCGCATTTGGTGTACTGACAGTATGAGCACTGCAAGCCAAAATATCAAAAATTCCTAAAATGTTACAGGTACAGAAAATGTACTATATTTTGAAGTCTGAGACTGATAGTAGTAATATACTGTGTCGGACTTCTGCTAAGAACAGATCAGATCAGCAAAATTTAAAATGTAGGGATAATTCAAAGTGAACTATTGCACATTAGCAATAAATTGTTAAGTGGTTTTCAAATGTTTTTTTCACACTAAAAATGATATCAATTGCATTGACTGATGAATGAGACCCACGTTAATTAAAAGAAGTTGTTGTCCACAGCTAACTCATTCACTTTATATTTCAATCTCAAACCTCAAAAAATGTTTTGCTCATCTACATTATTTAACCACCTTATGTAGAAAACGAAAGGTTGAAATAAATAGTATCACCCCATGGGAATCCCAGCATTTAGCTGATATCCTTTTAGTTGTGTTATATCATTGGTCACAGAAATCATATGGCAAGTACTCGTAGTAACTCTAATCTCTACTTCATCTACCGTTGTGGCCAAAAGTATTGACACCCCTGCAATTCTGTCAGATAATACTCAGTTTCTTCCCGAAAATGATTGCAAACACAAATTCTTTGGTATTATTATCTTCATTTAATTTGTCTTAAATGAAAAAACACAAAAGAGAATGAAGCAAAAAGCAAAACATTGATCATTTCACACAAAACTCTACAAATGGGCCAGCCAAAAGTATTGGCACCCTCAGCCTAATACTTGGTTGCACAACCTTTAGCCAAAATAACTGCGACCAACCGCTTCCGGTAACCATCACTGAGTTTCTTGCAATGCTCTGCTGGAATTTTAGACCATTCTTCTTTGGCAATCTGCTCCAGGTCCCTGATATTAGAAGGGTGCTTTCTCCAAACTGCCATTTTTAGATCTCTCCACAGGTGTTCTATGGGATTCAGGTCTGGACTCATTGCTGGCCACCTTAGAAGTCTCCAGTGCTTTCTCTCAATCCATTTTCTAGTGCTTTTTGAAGTGTGTTTTGTGTCATTGTCCTGCTGGAAGACCCATGACCTCTGAGGGAAACCCAGCTTTCTCACACTGGGTCCTACATTATGTTGCAAGATTTGTTGGTAGTCTTCAGACTTCATAATGCCATGCACACGGTCAAGCAGTCCAGTGCCAGAGGCAGCAAAGCAACCCCAAAACATCAGGGAACTTCCGCCATGTTTGACTGTACGGACCGTGTTCTTTTCTTTGAATGCCTTTTTTTTCTCCTTCTCTATGTTGATGCCTTTGCCCAAAAGCTCTACTTTTGTCTCATCTGACCAGAGAACATTCTTCCAAAACATTTTAGGCTTTTTCAGGTAAGTTTTAGCAAACTCCAGCCTGGCTTTTTTATTTCTCGGGTTAAGAAGTGGGGTCTTCCTGGGTCTCCTACCATACAGTCCCTTTTCATTCAGACGCCGACGGATGTTGGATGTTAGTCGAGGTTCTTTATCCAACATCCGCACAATCTTGCGTTGAAATCTCTTGTCAATTTTTCTTTTCCGTCCACATCTAGGGAGGTTAGCTACACTGCCATGGGCTTTAAACTTCTTGATGACACTGCGCACGGTAGGCACAGGAACATTCAGTTCTTTGGAGATGGACTTGTAGCCTTGAGATTGCTCATGCTTCCTCACAATTTGGTTTCTCAAGTCCTCAGACAGTTCTTTGGTCTTCTTTCTTTTCTCCATGCTCAATGTGGTACACACAAGGACACAGGACAGAGGTTGAGTCAACTTTAATTCAAGTCAACTGGCTGCAAGTGTGATTTAGTTATTGCCAACACCTGTTAGGTGCCACAGGTAAGTTACAGGTGCTGTTAATTACACAAATTAGAAAAGCATCACATGATTTTTCGAACAGTGCCAATACTTTTGTCCACCCTCTTTTTTATGTTTGGTGTGGAATTATATCCAATTTGGCTTTAGGACAATTCTTTTTGTGCTTTTTCATTTAAGACAAATTTAATGAAGATAATAATACCAAAGAATTTGTGTTTGCTATCATTTTCAGGAAGAAATTGAGTATTATCTCACAGAATTGCAGGGGTGTCAATACTTTTGGCCACAACTGTATGTTAATGTGATTTATATACGACATGGCCTTTTCTCCAGAACAAAAGGCTAGAGTAGTATCGTCAAATTAGCTTCCATCTTCATTCAAAATGATTAAATTATGGCACAATCAATGAATAGGATTAGTCTTTGTAAATGCAGTGCAGTAACATCTATAAAAAAAAATCACATTTTCATTGGTAACATTATTTTCATCTGAACTAATACTTCAGCAACTAGGACTCATGTAGTCTGTATTACTGTGCAATCACACAGATGGATAGAACAATCAGTTCATTTATCACACCACAGTGTTAGTTGTAAAAGACAATCAAAAGACTTGTATCTAACCTAATGAGAGTTTGCAGTATTGTTTATTGACCTCAATAGCACTTGAAAGTATTTCAACCATCAACCTGTGTATTGTTAGAAATAATAATATACTGCAGGAACTTTGTTTTGATTTGAAGTGTTCTTGAAAATATGTAAATAATTTTACCTAAATGACCTAAAGAATGAGATGTTAGATACATCTCATGTTAAATAAAATATGCTTGACATTTCAATCTGATATTTTGCACAGAATTCAAATATCTTATAATCATCTAGTAAAACTATGCATATAGAAATACATAAAAGATTAGTGATTCATTATAAAACTCGTTAGTAGAGATGAGTGGCTTTGCCTTTTTTAGGGTCGAGTCGGGTTTCATGAAGCCCAACTTTCTCAAAGTCGAGTTGAACAAAATCGGTCGACTATAGGGAAAAGTCAGGGTCCGACTGAAACACGAAACCCAATGCAAGTCAATGGGGAAGCAAAGTCGTCAGGGAGTGGAGGACAGTAAACACACCTACAATGCCTATTTCAATGCCAACAACATAAATTCTTATTACTTAAGCTTGTCAACCTTAATTTACTTTATAATAATAGTTACGAATTGAAAACTGGGGGTTATTTGGCTAAAGTTGTGGGGGGGGTAGGGCTGGCTCCAGGTTTTCGTGTGGCCCGGGTCAAAGAGTGTCAGTGGGCCCCTTTAACATATACCACAATTCATGATGCTCCGATACGGCAGAGAAATATTGGTATAGTACAATGTAAAATACTTCACTTCTTACATGACATTACTGATATCTATTTTAAATTCTCCAATAGCTCAAAAAGTGGCCAGTATATTACTCCATACAGTATTATGGCCACCACATTGTGCGCCATACAGAATAATGAGCCCCATATATTTCTCCATAGAGAATAATTGGTTCCTTTAATGTTCCATACAGTATATGATGAGCTCCACATAATGCTACAGTATATGTTGGTCAGCATGGATGATGCTCCACTGTCTTATGGGCCCAAATAATGCTCCATATATAATGGGCCCCATTTCTAATGCTCCAGTGTATAATGTGCCCTGTAAATGCTGCTCTAGTGTCTGATGTCCCCCTTTTGGAATGCTCCAGTATATGATGGGCCAAATGGATGATGCTCCAGTGTATGATGGGCCCCATATCTCATTCTCCAGTGTATAGTGCTCCCCAAAGATTGCTCCCAACCTTTAAAAAAGTTAAATACCTCTCCTTGCTGGGCACTGCTCTACTCTGGACTCCTCAGCGTCAACATCTTCCAGCTCTCTACATTTGGACTGTTTAGGCAGAGGGCATACAGATGTGATGTCATCGCGCTCTCTGACCTGAATGTCACTGTCAGGAAACGTGGAAGACGTCTCGTGGTGGAGCAGGGAGAGGTAAGTATTGCAAGTGCTGTGGCCATGAGCAAGCAGGGGGGGCCACTCGTGGGTGACGGCACTGGCACAGGGGCCCTCATAGTACGCCGGTGTGTCTGACGGTGAGTGGGCCCTCCCACCTGCAGACACACTTTTGCGTACTATGAGGGGCCCTGTGCCAGTGCCATCGCCCACGAGTATGTCCCCCACCTGCTCAGGGAACCGGCACTTTCATCTCCACCTGTGTCACTGTGTAAAGTGGTATAGTATGTGGGAAGGGGCACCTGAGTTTCATCAGAGTCAGATTCTGGCTCTGTAGAGTGCGAGGGGAATGTAGTACTGTGGGTGAATGTACCAGCAGAATCATCTAGCAGTGGCTGTGCATCAGTGCACTCCATCTCTGATTCATGTTGGACTGGGGAATTCAGGATTTTACTTGATAACCCAGGCATGGTATGTGAAAAGAGCTCCATGGAGTAATCTCAAGTGTGGGCTGCCGCATCCTTCACTTTTGGAGAGGGTGAAGGACACAAGGAAAGGGGTTGTCCCTGACCAGAAGCCTGCACTGACGATTCAGTGCTTGCATTTTTTGAAACTTCAGAAGAGGAGGCGATAGAGCTGGAGGCTGTTTCGGCAATGTAAGCCAAAACCAGTTCATGCTGCTCTGGCTTTAAAAGCGGTTTAAAAGGACCATGCCGCAGTCTCAACACCTCTTGCTTTAGCTGGTATTGTACTTTGGGCACTACCAGCAGATGCACCACCACCATCAATACCAGCTAGCCACCCACGCCCACGTCCGTGGCCTCTTAAAGCATACTTCCTAATTTTTGTGAAGATGAACCCAAAATACCAGCAGATATATGGTACTGTATCAGAAGCATACAGCTTTATACAGTGTAGGGGTCATTGTAAATCTCCGTCTATATTTCATGAGTCAGACGCAGACGCTCACAGGCTCAGTATGAATTGGAAAATACTGTAAAAAGTTGAAAAAGGGTACAGTAACACCAGATGTCAGGTATATATAGTCCAGTTTAAACATTCTAAATCTCTGTATATATTTTAGGAGGCAGACACAGACGCTCTCAGGCCCAGTTTGGATTCGACAAGAATATAGAAAGTTGAGAAAGGGTACGGTATATCCGTATATATTTCCAGAGTCAGAAACAGACTCTCACTGCCTCAGTGTGGATTAGACCAGAATATAAAAAGCAGTAAATGGGTAATGTATCACAAGTGTAGAGCTGTATACAGTGTTGCGCTAATTTTTAAATCTACATATATTTTTCAGGAGTAATTCACAGACTCTTGCATGCTCATTATGGATCACACATTAATCTAAAAAGAAGATCTGCAAGAAATAATCACACATGTGGGCCAATGTTCCAGGTGTTAATGATGCACTTAGAGTGGTGGGTGGAGGAGGACTTTCTGGCACAAAGGGTACTGTAGAAACAGATACCAGGTATATATAGTATAGTGAAAATAAAAAAAATCTGCGTATGTATTTCAGGAGGCAGGCACAGACACTCTCAGGCCCAGTATGGATTAGACAAGAATGTAGAAAGTTGAGAAAGGGTACAGTATTAACAGATACCAGGTATATATAGCATAGTTGCAACATTCAAAATCCCTGTATATATTTCAGCAGGCAGACACAGATGCTCTCAGGCCCAGTATGGATTTGAGAAAGGGTACAGTATCACCAGATACCAGGTATATATAGCATAGTTTAAACATTCTTAATCTCCCTATATATTTCCAGAGTCAGAAACACACTCTCAATAGCTCAGTATGCATTAGACCAAAATATAAAAAGCAGTAAATGGGTAATGTATCACAAGCGTAGAGCTGTATACAGTGTTGGACTGATTTTTAAATCTACATATATATTTCAGGAGGAACACACAGACTCTCACAGGCTCAGTATGGATCACACGATAATATAGAAAGAAGATCTGCAGGAAATAACCACACATGTGGGCCAATGTTCAAGTTGTCAATGATGCACTTAGAGTGGTGGGTGGAGGAGGACTTTCTGGCACAAAGGGTTCTGTAGCAACAGATACCAGGTATATATAGTCTATGTTAAACATTCTAAATCTCCGTATATATTACAGGAGGCAGACACAGACGCTCTCAGGTCCAGTATGGATTCGACAAGAATATAGAAAGTTGAGAAAGGGTACAGTATCACCTGATACCAGGTATATCCGTATATATTTCCAGAGTCAGAAGCAGACTTTCACTGCCTCAGTATGGATTTGACCAGAATATAAAAAGCAGTAAATGGGCAATGTATCACAAGCGTAGAGCTGTATATAGTGTTGGGGTAATTTTTAAATCTACATATATATTTCAGGAGTCACACACAGACTCTCACACGCTCATTATAGATCACACATTAATCTAAAAAGAAGATCCGCAAGAAATAATCACACATGTGGGCCAATGTTCCAGGTGTCAATGATGCACTTAGAGTGGTGGGTGGTGGAGGAGGACTTTCTGGAACAAAGGGTACTGTAGCAACAGATACCAGGTATATATACTGTAGTATAGTGAAAATAGAAAAAATCTACGTATATATTTCAGGAGGCAGACACAGACGCTCTCAGGCCCAGTATGGATTAGACAAGAATGTAGAAAGTTGAGAAAGGGTACAGTATCACCAGATACCAGGTATATATAGCATAGTTGCAACATTCTAAATCTCCGTATATATTTCCGTAGTCACCCTCAGACGCTCACTCAGTATGGATTTGACCCTAATATAAAATGTCTAACAAAGGTACTGTATCACAAGTTAGGAGGTGTATATAGTATAGGGTAAAATTTTTATCTCCGTATATATTGAAGGAGTGAACCACACACGCTCACCCAGTATGGATTATACCGTAAGAATAAAATTTGAACTAAGGTGTTGTATCAGCAGATAGCAGGTGTATATAGAAAATGTAATTCTCTCTATAAATTTCCTGAGTCACATACAGATAGTCAGCATGTATTTCCCCGTGATACCAGCCGGGACACGGTACTGTGTGAGGAGTGTACAGCTCTATAAGGTGTGTAAAATATTGAACGCTCGTTCACTGTGCCGAAAAAAATAATAAAAATAGGAGTGCTGTGTAAAAAGCAGTCTGCACAGCAGTGTACACACAGCAATAGTGCTATAAGGCAGGCTAATAATCAACGCTGCTGCACACAAGAAAATCCTCCCTTTCACTGGCAGGCAGACTAATAACTAGTGCTGCTGCACACAAGAAAATCCTCCCTGTCACTGGCAGGCAGCTTAATAACTAGTGCTGATGCACAAAAGAAAATCCTCCCCCTGTCACACCGCAGTAACTGTACACAACAATTGCATTCTGCACAAGCACATAACTTCTTTTTCCAGGCCTAAGTGTCTCCCTAATGTTAAACAGCGTCACCAACCTCTTCCTACAGAAGTGATGGTCAGAAGAAAAATAGCGGTCGGAGGTGAGGGCTTTTATACACACTCCGTGTATACAGTATTTCAGGAGTCACCCTCAGACGCTCACTCAGTCAGTATGAATTTAACTGTAATCTAAAATGTTGAAAAAAGGTATTGTATCAGCAGATACCAGGTGTATCCAGCCTAGGGCTAATTGTAAATCTCTGTCTATATTTCCAGAGTCAGACACAGACACTCACAGGCTCAGTATGGATGACACCAGAATATAAAAAAGAAGAAAAAGGGAAATGTATTCGAAGCGTACACCAGTATAGAGTGTTGGGGTATTTTTAAATGTTCGTATATATTTCAGTATCAGTAAGCCAGTCCAGACTCTCCGCTACAGGAAACTAGATGGTTACAAGTACAGATATAAAGTCGAGTGATTGCTGAAATTTTGGAATTACTAATCACGGGAAAACCTCCCAGGAGATTTCGCAGAGGCGATGCTGACCCGCAATTACTTTGTCTGTGGAGACAGCGAAAATGGTTCTTTGTGAAGAAAGGTTTGCTGTATCGCAGTAGCGTGGATCCCATCACCGTAACTCGTCTCCATCAAATTGTGATCACAGGGAGAGATGTAGACATGTTCCTCACTGCCTATCATGATCTGTCTGGTCACTTTGGAGTGCAAAAGACAGAAGCCACAGGCCGTTGGCGATTCTATTGGATTGGCATGAGAGGAGACATTGTAAAATGGAGGTAGGAATGTCACACGTCTGTGACTAGGAAAACTGTCAAAGCTGATCATAAAGCACCAATACATCCGATTGTGAGTCGACGTCCATTACGAATGGTAGCCATTAATCACCTGAAGGTAGAGGCCAGCAGGATAAGCCATAGCTACGTATTAACCATCATCAATCAGTTCACCAAATTTGTAGTGGCCGTCCCTGTGAAGGATTTCACTGCCCAGACTACACAGCGGTGGAGCAGGGAGAGGTAAGTATTGCAAGTGCTATGGCTGCCACAAAATTCCAGCCGTTATCACTGGCTACCTTGCCTGGCTCAAGATGTAGACTGCCCAGCCATGACTCAGTTTGTCGCTGCAAGTACTCGGCCAGTACCTCCGCGGTGTGTCTGTTGTCGCCCAAAGACATCATCTTTAAACCAGCCTGCTGCCACTTACCACTAGCTGTTCGATATTGGGACACCTAGTGTGCAATACTGGCAGCCGCGGATGGAGAGCTCGTGCGACTGCACTCTGTGGATGAGCTTTCGCTTCTGGAGCAGGAGGAGGAGGGTCAAACGCCTAAAGCCAACTGTTTCCTAGACCGTGGGCTAGGCAGCACTGTTCCACCACCGCCGCTGTCCCCTGTGGAGCCTGTATCCACCACATTAACCCAGTACGCAGTGATGGACATGTAATGGCTCTGGACATGCCTACTGAACCATGCATCTGTTGTGAGGTGCACCTTTCCACTCACTGATTGTTTGAGTGCATGGAAAATGCGGTCCTTGGGGGCGTGGCCTGCATGCAGACTGTGATGGCTGCTTAGAGCCAGAGCTCCAGCATCTACCGACCGAAAGCAGCAATTTTATCAGCTCTCCACGGTGCACCCGACCTTCAAAAAAGTAACTGCCGGCTGCCTCACATATCTGGGATCATGATGACATGTGGTAGGATGCAGAAAAGAAGCTCCCCACTGCGGCAGCCAGATTTCTTTCCTAAGTGACTGCACATGCTTCAGGGAAGATGGCGGCTGCATCCCCCTCCGGGTCCTCCATGTCCTCACAAGGCTCTGGAAGAGGTATGAACGCAGAGGGGGACAGGCATAGCAGCTCTACCCCAATGACTAAAGGGGATATGAGGGAATTTTTAGCCTCCATCCATTCCTCCCTAAAAGAGGACATGCACTCCATGTTAAAAGAAATAAGAGGTGACATACGCTCCCTGGGAGACCCTACTTCACATGTTGAAAACAAAATGGTGGAATATGCTACTTCCATTAAAGCCCTGGTGGATGAAAATGAGGCACTTAAGGGGGAACTAGTTCATGTGCTTGACAAATTGCATGACCTGGAAGACAGATCCAGGAGAAATAACGTTCGTATACGGGGTATACCAGAAGAGGTAGCTGATAAAGCCCTAGCCCCCTTCATGCATAAGTTTATACAAGTTGTACTTCCCACACTGTCTCCAAGGGATCTCCTGATTGACAGGATTCATAGAATTCCAAAACCCAGGCACATAGATCATGCTCTGCCTAGAGACACCTTAGCCCGTATCCATTTCTTCTCTACTAAGGATGCATTTATACAGCAGATGAGGAAACCTCCTGAATTACCTACTGAACTAAACAATCTGCAGGTATTCCCAGGTCTATCAGCAGTAACCTTGGCTAAAAGATGGGAATACACTCATATATGCAAGACCCTCAGAGATGGCAACATTAAGTATAAATGGTGATTTAATCCTGTAAAATTGATCATCATGTATGGAGGTCACATGGTGACATGTTCATCTCCTAAACAAGCAGAAGATAAGCTGACAAGTTGGAAGATTCCACCGCCACCAAGACAGCCGTCTGCAGGGGAGAAAAGAATTGTTACAGACTGGACTCCGGCTTGAAATGAGGGAAGGGTCGTGGACGGGATGACCGGAGCTCGCTGACGGGTCCTTTCTCTGTTTGGACTCCTGGACTGTGAGTGTTTCACCTTGCCCTTTGCAGATTTTGATTCTGCGCCACATCCGACCTATGTCGGTCATTACCTGCTGTCCGCCAGGATTCCGGTTCATGGTTATGTGTTACAATTTTTTCCTTTTTTCTCTTTTTATTTGTCTATGTTTTTTTTGTTTTTTCAGGCACGTCTTCTTTGGTAGCTTAAGTGTGATGGAATATATGCTTATAGGACATAATTATGTGACAGCCAGTATATACCCCTCTGAGGCAAAATTAATATATACATTTATGCAAAAGTATTTCACCCACGTTTACAATTATGAGTGTGCAGCTCTTATCGTTAAATGTTAAAGGGCTAAATGCCCCTGGTAAACGATCCATGTTGTGGGGGGAAGTAAGGAAATCTCGTGCTAACATTGTTTGTCTGCAGGAGACACATTTGCTAGAGAAGGATAATTGTAGGGTTCACCATCCTCATTTCCCACATATATTTTTCGCAAATAACTCTAATGAGAAGGCGGGGGTGTGTATTATGGTGAAGCATACAGTGGCCTTTAAATTCATGCAGAGATATGCAGACCTGGCGGGTAGATTTCTGATTCTTGTATGCACCCTTAATGGTGAACCTCACACTATAACGGCTGTTTATGCTCCTAATGAGGGACAACATTCTTTTCTGAGGAAAGTTTTCAAAAAAATTTCCAAATTGGAACAAGGGGGGAAAATAGTATGTGGGGATTTTAATCTCCCTATGGATAGAAACTTGGATTGTTCACAAGGAAAAATGCAAAGTCAGAGGGAGCTAAGATTGCTAGCACATGAATATCACTATCACGATTTCTGGATTTCACTCCCATGCGAGTGAAAGGGACTATACATTCTATTCCTTCCGACATCCTACATACAGCAGGATAGATCATTTCTTGATAGACAGTGCTGTCCTCTGGAGGTGTATATCTGCGGACATAGGCCTAATCACATGGTCTGACCACGCGCCTATTTCTCTAAAACTAGCACTCTCTCATCAGGTTAGCTCAGCCTTCAGGTGGTGATTGAATGAGTCGTTATTACTGAATGATGGGGTAGTTGCAAAGGTTAAATCTGAACTGAAGCACTCTTTCCAGACAAATAACTCCAAAGAGATCACTGATGAGACTCTATGGGCCGCTCACAAAGCGGTGATTAGGGGAATTTTACAACAGGCATTCTTTTTAAAACGTAAAAGGGAAAAAAGCAGAAATGACCTTATATCACGCTTACACCATTTAGAGTCCACAAATAAGTCTAATCCTTCTCTTGCTGTTTCAAAATTTTCCAGATTAGATTTAAACTACATGAAACTTTCCTGTGTATATATGCCCATAATCTAAAGAAATTTAGAACTACATTATATGCCACAGGTGATAGGGCGGGTGCCCTGCTAGCTCGTAGAGTTCGCCATAGGGAAGTGAAATCTAGAGTGGAATATTTAGTGGATTCTGAGGGATGGCTTGCTAGAAATCCGATTGAAATTGTAGAAGTATTTTCCAAATACTATACCCATCTTTATAATTTAAAAGACGATACATCTACTCTGCAACCTGATCAACAAGAAATAGACAAATATCTTCAATCAATCAATCTGCCCCATATTTCCCCAGATCAATTAACGCTTTTGAATGCCCCTTTCACTGAGGAAGAAGTTCAGTTCGCTATAAACCATACTAAACGATATGGGGCCCCTGGTCTAGATGAATTCTCAAATGTCTATTACCGATGTTTTCAACAAAATTTGATTCCCTTTCTATTACATCTATTTACAGCGTGGAGAGAAACGGGCAAAGTGTCTACGCCCGGGTTGGAGGCTACGATCGCTACCCTCCCTAAATCGGGGAAGTCCCCCACGGTCCCAGGCAATTTTAGACCTATGTCACTATTGAACTGTGATGTCAAGCTATTCACAAAGATTCTGGAGTCACGTTTGAAATTAATTATTCAATCACTGATCTCTCCGGACCAGGTAGGGTTCGTGGCTGGACGTGAAGCAAAAGATGGTACCAGGAGAATGCTGGATTTTATAGGGGTAGCAGAGCTTTCTGGTGTCCCCAGTGCATTCCTGTCACTGGATGCTGAAAAAGCATTTGACAGGGTGCACTGGGGATATTTACGGGCTGTCTTGACTAAATTTGGCTTTGTGGGTCCCATCTTTTCAGCAATTAGTTCAATGTATTCGACTCCCTGTGCTAGAGTACTGTCGTCGGGTTTCTTGTCTGGAATTTTCCAAATAACAAACGGAACACGACAAGGCTGCCTCCTATCCCCCATTATATTTGCACTATGTATGGAACCGTTGGCTGAGCACATAAGATTAGATTCCAATATCTCGGGGATCAAAGTGGGCACGGTAACACATAAAGTGGGACTTTATGCAGACGATGTCATAATCTCGTGTGTGAATATTGGGCCATCGTTCTCAACTGTCATGTCCGTGCTGGAGGAATTTGGTAAAATATCATATTACAAACTAAACCCTATGAAATCCTTGATATATCCAGTTGCAGTCCCAGATGCACTGCGCAGATCTTTTGAGAATAGATTCCCCTTTAAGTGGATGCCAGACAGTATCCCATACTTAGGAATTACACTAACGAGCTCCCAAAATATAGTGGATAATAACTTCTCTAATCTAGCTAAAACTATTAAATCAGAGTTAGATAAACTTCATAATATTATGACCTCATGGATAGCAAGAATCAATATTTTTAAAATGATAATACTTCCCAAAATTATCTATTTCTTTAGGTGAATCCCTTTTAAAATCCCTAATAGGAATATCCTGTTACTTCAACGAATGGCCAATCGTTATATCTGGCCACATAAACAGCCAAGGATAGCGAGTAACCTATTATATTATCCATATGATCTTGAAGGGATGGGTATGCCGAACCTCTTGGCATATCACAGAGCATCTGTTCTAACTGGACTCAGGGACTGGTGGCATATAGTGTTGAGTGATACCTTCCGATATCGGGAAATATCGAATCGGATTGGATCGGACCAATACCCCCAAAATATCGGGTATCGCCGATTCCAATACCGGAAACCAATGCAAGTCAATGGGGCACAAATATTGTAATGAAAATAAACCCTTTCTTTCCTTGCACATCCAGTTCGGCAGGGGGAAGAGTATGGGCGGTGCGTGGGCGGAGACTGTGCATGTGTGTGTGTGTGCGGGCGGGGTTTGTACGGGCCTCTCGGGGGTCTGTGCGGGCCTGCCGGGGGTCTGTGCGGGCTGCTGGGGGAAATATCGGATCGGATTGGATCAGACCGATACCCCAAAAATATCGGGTATCTCCGATTCCGATACCGGAAACCCATGCAAGTCAATGGGGCACAAATATCAGAATGAAAATAAACCCTTTCTTTCCTTGCACATCCAGCTCGGGAGGGGGGAAGTATGGGCGGTGCGTGGGCGGAGACTGTGCGTGTGTGTGTGTGCGGGCGGGGTTTGTACGGGCCTCTCGGGGGTCTGTGCGGGCCTGCCAGGGGTCTGTGCGGGCCTGCCGGGGGTCTGTGCGGGCCTGCCGGGGGTCTGTGTGGGCCTGCCGGGGGTCTGTACAGGCCTGCCGGGGGTCTGTGCGGGCCTGCCGGGGGTCTGTGCGGGCTGCCGGGGGTCTGTGCGGGCCTGCTGGGGATTGTGTGTGTGTGCAGGCATCGTCCGATGGGATTACAGTTATGCAAATTAGCATATTTCCCAGAGGAGCATTGCGGCTCTAAGTCTCCTCACCTCGACATGCTTAGCATGTCATTCTCCGCAAGGAGTAATGATACTTCTTGGATATCGGTCAGACGCCTCTCTCACAGCCAAACAAGATCTCCCACTTTGCACTGATGAGGGGCAGTAACCCGAAACACAGTGTCTGCAAATGGAGATTCTGGCTTGGCTTTTATCCTAAGTCATGTAACTAGGCTCGTTAAAGGGTCAACATTGACTTTTAGGATTGCTACCTCCAATAGGTGGCACTAGAGTTCTAGTCCTCTTCCTCTCTGAAGAGACAATTTGCATAATTAGCATATTTCCCAGAGGAGCATTGCGGCTTTAAGTCTCCTCACCTCGACATGCTTAGCATGTCATTCTCCGCAAGGAGAAATGATACTTCTTGGATATGTAGTATGTAGCATGTATGTATGTTTTATGAATGTAGTATATATGTAGTATGTATGTATTATGTAGTTTGTTGTATGTTGTATGAATGTAGTATATATGAAGTATGTATGCAGTATGTAGTATGTATGTATGTTGTATATATGTAGTATGTATGTAGTATGCATGTAGTATGTATTTTTTTTTTTTTTTTTACATTCAACACATTAGCCGGATCATGGGACTACTACTGTCCCATCATTGGCTAATGTATCAATCACTGTCATTGTAGCAGGCATAGCCCGATGGGACTTGTAGTCCCATCGGACGATGCCTGCACACACTCACAACCCCCGGCAGGCCCACACAGACCCCCAGCAGCCCACACAGAGCCCCGGCAGGCCCGCACAGACCCCCGGCAGCCCGCACAGACCCCAAGCAGGCTCGTACAGACCCCCGGCAGGCCCGCACAGACCCCCGGCAGGCCCGCACAGACCCCCGGCAGGCCCGCACAGACCGCACATCATGATGACATCATTTCAGCAGCCAATCACAGCCATGCCATTAGTTAACATGGCTAACACAACTGGCTTATTGCATTATGGGAACTTCCGATTCCAGTATTCGATATTGTAAAAATATCGGAACTCCGATACAGCGAATATCGGCCGATACTCGATATTTGCAGTTTCGGAATGCTCAACACTAGTGGCATATGGACAGGGACCACAGATGGCTTCAAATTGAAATATTGTATGCTAAAAGGAACTCTCCTCACCTAGTTTTGGAAGCTGAAGGTATTAAGATTAGCCAGTATACACCAGGTTTGCCAACAATGGTAGCCGCATTACAGTATTGGAGGAAATTAGCCCCGTCCCTAATTAAAATCCCCCTAAGTATTGTGTCTCTGAGAGCTCATGAGGCACATATTCCATATATAGACTTACAAGTCTGGATAACAGCGGGCATTAGGAACCTTCAGGACCTGATGGAGAGCTTGGGGATTCTGCCCTTTGATCACTTAGCATCCAAACACCCAGGTATACGCAGATATTTCTATCAATACTTACAGATACGCCATCTTTTGTCAACTTCACCGGAATCACCCTTTTTTAACTCCAAAATAGATCGCAGAGCTAATGGATATTACTTAATACCAGAATCCGACCCCAAAAGAGTGTCTATCCTACACAAGGCTCTGAATGATCCTGATGTGGATATAAAACTTCCTTATATGTCTCTCTGGGATCGTTCACTGGGTATATCCCTGGAGCCGGAGGCTTGGAGAGATGCTCTGGGAGAGGTGTTATGGGTCTCATCATGTCTTAACCATCTTGAACAATTGAAAAAATTCACCTTCTTTGGTATAGGTTTCCGGTACAAGTGGCTCACTTTGGCCCAGACCAATCCCCATTATGTTGGAAGAGATGTGGGCTTCGGGGGATACTAGAACACATGTGGTGGGACTGTCCAGCTCTGAATAATCTATGGAAGGACATTGCCAGATTAATACTAAAAGTCCTTGGGGTAGGCCTGATGCTGTCTCCTAGCCTGGTAATTTTACATATTGGAATAGAGGAGTATCCGCATATGATTAGGGGGGGCCTTATCTCACATACTGATAGCAGTTAGATTGCTAGTGGCGGCTAAATGGAAATGTGCTATAGTTCCGACCATTACAGAAGTAGTTGAAAAAATTAACTTTCACTGCAAGCATGAAATAGCCCTTACACAAACAGCCTCTGCAAAAAAGAAGACTCAGCGTATATGGGATCCCTGGCTGCAAAGCCGGTATTCAAATGTGCTGAGGTCATGTGATGTATAACATACATTTGAAAACTGGTTCTACTGTTTTAGTGTGTGGGGTTTGGGTCCTACCTTTGAAATACATCCGATGGCAAGAGACTATCATTCGGGGAGATAAGCCTGAGTTTTTTTTATTTATTTTTTTTCCTGTTTTAATTTTAATGCAAGACATTTACTGTATGTTAATGCTTATGTCTTCTTCTGTCATGTTATGTGCTAATGTTGTAGCACTGATGTTTTTTATGTCAGTTTTTGTTTGTCCTGTTTAAACACCAATAAATAAGATTGGGTCAAAAAGAAAATGCGGTTTTTCACATGCAGGTGGAGGGCAGGGATGGGTTTTTGAGAAAAGAAGTGCCGATTGGGTAGGTCATAGCGTGGGACAGCGTATGCCACGAGCTCTCGGAACGCTTCGCTTTCAACCAAACGTAAGGGCATCATCTCTTATGAGATCAGTTTGGCAATATAGCCGTTCAAAGCCAGTGTACACGGATGAGAAGATGAGTACTTTCTTGTCCTATCAGTGTCTGCTAGGGTGAGCTGGACTTGAGAGCTGCATATGGGGGAACTAGCGGTGGACCTGATGGACCGAGAGGGGGTTTGTGAAGGTGATAGTGGTGGTGGTGGTGGCCTACATTCAGTCTTTCATAGCCAAAACATAATGATTCCCTGACTGCTTTGCCATTGCGACATAACCTCAACATTTCTTGCTGGTCGTGTGCTTACCGGTGGGCTTTCAGTGGGGGAAGCGATGAAGCGTTGCTGGATACCTTCAGGTTTGAGGTTTTGTAATCCATCCACGCTTGCAAGTGCATGGTAGTTAAATGTGTAAGCATGCAACTGGTATTCAAATTTCTGAGATTTTTACCTCGGCTAAAGGTCCTTCCGCACGTCTTACAGATAACCTTTGCCTCATCAATAGGATTTTGGTTAAAAAAGTGCCACACTGCACTCTTCGTACTATGGTATAAATTTGCAGGCCTTGCACACTGTGCTAATTTGACTGTCTGGCAAAGCTGTCCTGCAACTCTTTTTTTTTAAACAAGTTTTTGTACAGCTACGGTCCTGCCAGATAACCGCTGCTGCGATGTCGATGCCTGCTCGGGATCCTTCTCCTCTTATGAGCTATTGCCAGCGCTACCCTCTTCCCCCAATGGATGCCAATCCGGGTCAACAACTGGGTCATCCATCACTTCCTCTTCCATTTCATCTGCACCTTCCTCTGTGTCACCGTGTAAGGTGGTATAGTATGAGGGAAGGGGCACCTGAGTTTCAACAGGGTCTGATTCAGGCTCACTAGACTTCGAGGGAAATGTATTGCTCTGGGTCAATGTACCAGCAGAATAATCTAGCAGTGGCTGTGCATCAGTGCACTCCATGTCAGATTCATGTTGGACTGGGGAATTCAGGATTTGACTTAATAACCCAGGCATGGTATGTGAAAAGAGCTCCATGGAGTTTTCTGAAGTGTGGCCTGCAGCATTCTTCACTTTTGGTGGGGGTGAAGGTCACAAGGAAAGGGGTTGTTCCTGAGCAGAAGCCTGCACTGACGACTCAGTGCTTGCATTTTTTGAAACTTCAGAAGAGGAGGCGATAGAGCTGGATGCTGCTTTGCCAATGTAAGCCAAAACCAGGTCCTGATGCTCTGGCTTTAAATGCGTTTTACGGGGCTTGGTTTGCAGGGGAAGGGAGCAGACCTGTTTATCAGGAGCTCCTGGTATTCCCCTATTTAATCATGCAAATGCTTACTAAAAGCAGAATTTTGGAATTAAAATCTTGTTGGAACATGCCTGAAGTAAGAAAGAAGGAAAAAAAATTCAGGATACGATGAAGAAAAACTTTATTGATGGCCAAAGAAGCTCACTGAGAAGATCTGAGGTAGGCCTCCTCTCCCCCAGAGCAAAACAACTTAACCAGCCGTCTGGAGCTGCAGCGTCTAAACAAGTGAGATGGGAGCCGATGGCTCAGGAGGCTCTGGGAAATCCTCAGGCTGCGGGCGCAAAGAGGAGTCTGCAGGCCACAGCAAATGTCCCGGAGTAGACATGCTGGCATCAGCGTCGGGAGACCGTGGGAAGGCGCGACTCAGGAAGACTGCCGCTTAAAGCTTAACGTCATCATTGTCGGGGCTGGTCCTGAGCGGCGGTAAGCCTGCTGCTGGGCAGGACAGGGAGCCAGAGGTCAGGAGGAGCGGTGTTATCTGCAGCTGCGGGGAAGGAAGCAGGCGGTAGCCCGGGGAAGGCGGCGGTATACACTTCAAAGCCAAAGCCAGTGACAGCGGGTGCAGGCAGGAACCCGGGAGACGCAGCGGTGAACTCTTCAGAGGATGCAGGAGCAGCCAGGAGCCCATGAGAGGCGGCAGTGGACTCATCAGCGGCTGCAGGAGTGGCTGGGAATCCAGGAGAAGCGGCTGTAAATTCATCAGGGGTGCATGAATAATTGTTGACAGCTGCAGGGAGAGGCTTGAGGTTTGCGGTGGAGATGGGGAGTGAAGGCAGTGCGTAGCAGCAGAGGCGACAAGGTGGCAGAGACGCTGTGGATCAGAGGAGGGAGAAACTGCATCCTCCATACTGGGCAAGATTTGGTGGCTTAGGGGAGAATTGTCACATATTGGACTTAGCAGTGCTTAAAGAGGAAAATTATTATGATCGTAACGCAGTTTCTGTATGACAAAACCCTGGCAGATCCCTTTCACCCAAATTGATTGCTGATGGCAGGCTCATTAACAAAGCTATTCCAAAAGACACTATTACTATTTTTAGAATATTTTCATTTGAATGCTATCGAAATGTCAGACAGTCCTTCTCACGACTACAATAGGGTTAAATCTCCTTATTCAGAATATGCGTCTATGTGCTGGGGTAATTAAGATTTTAGCTACAGTTACAGAATCCGGGTTGAAAATTCAAACGGACATAGATTCCTTTACAAACAATTTGGCCGCATATGAAGCTTTTAAAAGGAGAACCAATATCAAGATTATGGATGGTCCACGAAAAAGTCCCTTCCTTCCACTTGAAAAGCTCCATTTCTTCTATGATTCACCCCACTATTCCAAACATTGAAGAGAGAAATCTAATCGAGAAATCTTTTAGAATTCGTAGACACCCTTGTCTTCCACCTAATGTAGCCATGGACGTTAGCGTCTCATTCTACCCCAACTGGGTCAGGAACACGCTTCTAAAAATCTCCAAGGAACCAACATTTCTTTCATCTCCATATAGCCACTTATCCTTTTACAAATACCTTTCGCAAGACACTTGGATAAAAAGGAAATCATTTCAAACTACAACAAAAGAACTCCGTCGTGCAGGCATTCCCTACAATTGGACTCAACACTCTATTCTGCAGGTCCAATTTGCATAAAAAATGACTGGCATATCCTCACCAGAGGAGGGTGCTGAGTTCTTGCAAAACACAGGAATATTATCTTCTATGGCTTCTCCTGGACTCTAGACTATCTAAATTGGATCTTCACCCTAATAGAAATCACTTGAAGATTGTAAGGATTCTGACATTAATGGCGGCTTTATTTCTTTTTCTTTCATCAGGAGTTAACTATTTGTGTCTAAACTATATAATTCACTTGATTAGTATTATATTTATGTAGAATTAAAGAAGATTATTTCGCTTTTCTAGTGTTTGAATGCACAATTTTTTCTTTTGCCTCCACATCGGTCCTAGAACCACCAACGGTGTTCACGGACGGGACGGGGAATCATACATTTTTAGGGAATATTTTTTTTTTTAGTTTTGAGATAGGTAATCAGTACGTGCGCTATGACACAATTTTTATATTACAACGCTTTCTAAGGTCCTATATACAATATAAGGCTTAGTTGACAGTTTGTTTATTTATAGCTGATGGTTTAAAGCAGCAGAAATGTTATGTTTTGTGATCTTTGTATTCGGATGTCAAACACGCTCATGAGACAGGTTGTTTATTTATAGAACATGGTACTAAGCAGTGGAGAAAAACAATCTTAGGGAACTTAATGTACTGAATTTAAAAAGTGTACCATTATCGTTTATGTAATTATGTCATTCCTTTGTATGTCTACCTATCTATCCACCTTCTGGGGGGCTCCCTGTCTTCACAGGGGGTTTTCATTTCTAATCCTAACCCTTCCCTTTCTTTCCTTTCCTCTTAAATTTTTTAATGTAACACAAAATTTTGGAAATAAAAGCGGTTTACCGAATCCATGAAAAGGTAGCCTTCCAGGCCTTCCTGAGCCAGACCATGGTGCAGCCTCAACACCTCCTGCCTTAGCTGCTATTGTGCTTTTGGCCGTTCCAAATTTTTTCTTAAAAAAAAACCCAAAATACCAACACATATATGGTACTGTATGAGTTGCGTACAGCAGTATACAGTCTAGGGATAATTGTAAATCTACGTATATATTACAGGAGTCAGACACAGACGCTCTCAGCCTCATTATGGATTACACAGTAATATAAATAGTTGAGAAAGGGTACAGTAACACCACATACCAGGTATATATATGGTATAGTTTAAACATTATATATGTACGTATATATTTCAGGAGGCAGACATAGACGCTCTCTGGCTCATTAAGGATTACACCACAATGCAAAAAGCAGTAAAAGGGTAATGGATCTGAAGCGTACATCTGTATACAGTGTAGGGGGTCATTGTAAATCTCTGTATATATTTCCATAGTCATAAACAGACTCTCACTGGCTCTGTATGCATTAGACCGGAATATAAACAGCAGTAAATGGGTAATGTATCTTAAGCTTCCAGCTGTATGCAGTGTTGGGATAGTTTTTAAATCTACATATATATTTCAGGAGTAACACACAGACTCACACACACTCAGTATGGATAACCCCATAATATAAAAAGAAGATACACAAGAAATAATCACACATGTGGGCCAATGTTCACATTGTCAATGAGACACCTAGACTGGTGGGTGGAGGAGGACTTTCTGGCACAAAGGGTACTGTATCAACAGATAGCAGGTATATATAGTATAGTGAAAATAGAAAAAATTTCCGTATGTCTTTCACGAGGCAGACACAGATGCTCTCAGGCTCAGTATGGATTAGACAATAATATACAAAGTTGATAAAAGGGCACAGTATAAACATCCCAAGTATACTGTATATAGTAGAGTTTAAACATTCTAAATCTCCATATACATTTCAGGAGGCAGACAAAGATGATCTCAGGCCCAGTATGGATTCAACAAGAATATAGAAGGTTGAGAAAGGGTACAGTAACAACAGATACAAGGTATATATATGGCATAGTTTTAACATTCTAAATCTACGTATATATTTCAGGAGTCAGACACAGACACTCTCAGGCTCATTATGAATTACACCACAACAAGTTAAAAGCAATAAAAGGGTAATGGGTCAGAAGCGTAAAGCTGTATACAGTGTAGGGGTCATTGTAAATCTCCATATATATTTCCATTGTCAGAAACAGACTCTCACTGGCTCTGTATGCATTAGACCGGAATATAAACAGCAGTAAATGGGTAATGTATCACAAGCTTACAGCTGTATAAAGTGTTGTGTTAATCGTAAATCTACAAATATATTTACGGAGTAATAGACAATCACCGACTGAGTATGGATTACAAAAGAATGTTAATGACAAAAAAGGGTACTGTATCAAAAGCGTACAGCTGGATACAGTGTTTGGCTAAATGTAAATCTCTGTATATATTTCTGGAGTCACCCTCAGACGCTCACTCATTCTGGATTTAACCATAATAGAAAATGTTTAAAAAAGGTGCTGGATAACAAGATAGCAAGTATATGTATTGAAGGGTACAATTTAAATCTCCGTAAATATTTCCGTAGTCACCCTCAGACAGTCAACCAGTATGGATTTCACCGTAATACAAAATGTCAAACAAAGGTACTGTATCACAAGATAGGAGGTGTATAGACTATAGGGTAAAATGTTTTTCTCCGTATATATTGAATGAGTAAACCACACACGCTCACTCAGTATGTATTATACCGTAAGCAAAAATTAAGAACAAAGGTACTGTATCATCAAATACCAGGTGTATATAGCGTAATAGAAAATGTTAATCTCCCTATATATTTCCGTAGTCTCAT
The DNA here is from genome assembly GCF_039654945.1 of Dendrobates tinctorius. NCBI lineage: Eukaryota > Metazoa > Chordata > Amphibia > Anura > Dendrobatidae > Dendrobates > Dendrobates tinctorius. Next base: position 37,780,868 of record NW_027361829.1, read on the forward strand.
AAAGATAGTCAGCATGTATTTATACATGATACCATCCGGTACACGGTAGTGTGTGAGGAGCGTACAGCTCTATATGGTGTGTGAAATAACGAACGTTCGTTCACTGCAGGAAAACAGACTAAAAGTAGGATTGCTGTGTAAAAAGCAGTCTGCTCAGCAGTGTCCACACAGCAATACTGCAATAAGGCAGGCTAATAATCAGCACTGCTGCACACAAGAAAATGGTCCCTGTCACTGGCAGGCAGCCTAATGCCTAGCGCTGCTGCACACCAGAAATCCTCCCCTGTCACTGCACACAAACAGAACACAACAATTGCGTTCAGCGCAAGCACGTAACTTCTGTTTACAGGTCTAAGTGTCTCCCAAATCATAAACAGCATCAGCAACCTCTCCCTACTGTGAAGATTGTCATAAGAAAAATGGCGGTCGGCTGTGAGGGCTTTTATACACACTGTGTATATACAGGGGTTGGACCAAATAATGCAACCAAACACCTAATGTGTTGTCATCATAATCTTCAAACATGTTATAAACATTCAAATCGTGCCATATGTTAATGTTTTGTAGTTGATTATTTGTGTCATGTGATATGTGTATGTAAATTAAATGTTTGTTTTGCATAATTCTAAGAACATTGAGGAAAAACTTATACCAATTGCAGACCTCTCTGATTTTCAAAGAGCCCAAATTGTTGATGCTGGTATTGCAGGCGCCAGTGTAACAGAAAGTGACCGTATGCTTGGCGTGTCAAGCGGTACTGTCTCCAAATTAATGACTGCGTTTGAAAGAGAAGGAAAAACGTCTGTAGCAAAGCACAGGTCCGGCCGAAAGTCGAAGTTGACTGAGAGAGTTACTGTCGGACTGTAAAGCAAATTTGGAGAGAGGATCTCAAGACCACTGCTGGGAAAAACAATGCAGAGCTCAATGAACACCTACAGAACACAGTTTCCACGAAAAAAGTTTGTCGCGAGCTGCACAAATCTGGATTCCACATAATTGCTGCAATTGTAAAAATGCTTCTCTCAATGACAAATGTTTCCATGCATTTAGAGTGGTGTAGAAACCTACAGAAAATGACTATTGAGCTGTAAAAACATTTTATATTCTCAGACGAATCATTGTTTACCCTATTTACGTTCCTCCGGCCGAGTGTACATTTGTAGATAGCCTAAAGAAACATTCAATCCAGACTGCCTTCTTGCAACCGTAAAACATGGCGGATGTTCTGTGATGACCTGGGGTGATATTTCGTGGACATACGCCGGGCCAATGATATGCCTTAATTGTAGAAGTAACAGCCGCGATTATTTAGGCATTTTGGACAACCAAGTGCATCCTGTGGATCAAGCACTGTTCCCAGAGGGGAACGCCATCTTTCAGGATGATAATGCACCAATTCATACAATTCATACAGATCGAATCGTTAAAGCATGGCATGAGTAACACTGTAATGAAGTTGAGCATCTCATATGTCCCCCACAATCTCCAGACCACCACATTATTGATCATTTATGCCAGATTTTTTAGATTCAAGTTATACGTCGATTTCCGCCACCATTGTCGCTCAAAGAACTGTTTGGTGTTTTAACTGAAAAATGTGCTACAATTCCTTTGGAAACAATTCACACCTTGTATGAATCCATACCTCGGATAATCGAGGCTGTAATCGCCGCAAAAGGTGGACCTACACCATATTAACCTAAGTTTGGTTGATGTTTCCATGTGTTTCCATTCTTTTTTCCAACCACCGGATTTCATGAGTCAACCACACCCGCTCACTCAGTCAGTATGGATTTAAACGTACTCAAACAAGTTGAAAAAAGGTACTGTATCAGCAGACACAAGGTGTATCCAGTCCAGAGGTAATTGGAAATATCCGTCTATATTTCCGGAGTCAGAAAAATACACTCCCAGGCTCAGTATGGATTAGACAAGAATATAAAATGTCCAAAAAGGGTAATATATTACAAGCGTACAGCTGCATACAGTGTTGGTGTGATTTTAAATTTCCTTATAGTTTTGCAGAGTCTGACACAAACTGTCACAGGCTCAGTACGGATTACACCAGAATCTAAAAATTAGAAAAAGGGAAATGTATTTGAAGCATACAACAGTATACAGTGTTGTGGTACTTTTAAATATTTGTATATATTTCAGTGTCAGTAAGCCAGTCCAGACTCTCCATTACAGGAAACTAGATGGATAAAAGTCCAGAAGCAAAGTCGAGTGATTGCTGAAATTTTGGAAATTACTAATCACGGGAAAACCTCCCGGGAGAATTCGCAGAGGCGATGCTGACCCTCAATGAATTTGTCTGTGGAGACTGTGAAAACGGTTCTTTGTGAATAAAGGGTTGCTGTATCGCAATAGCGTGGATCCCATCACCGTTACTCGTCTCCATCAAATTGTGATGAAAGCGAGAGATGTACACATGGTCCTCACTGCCTATCATGATCTGTCTATTCACTTTGGAGTGCAAAAGACCGAAGCCACAGGCCGTAGGTGATTCTATAGGATTGCCATGAGAGGAGACATAGAAAAATGGTGTCAGGAATGTCACACGTCTGTGACTAGGAAAGCTGTGAAAGCTGATCATAAAGCACCCCTGCATCCAATTGAGTCGACGTCCATTACAAATGGTAGTGTCACGATCCATGCTGAATTGTGACAGATAAAAGCACATGTAACCTTTTTTTTCCTTTAAGCTGTTTGCTTAAAGTTATTTTTGCCCCCGGTGGCCATTAGGGTCATTACACAGTGGTGTCTTTAGTTCTAGTTTTGCCCCCGGTGGTGGTTATTATTATTACATGGGAATCACTAGCAGGTGTGATGGCTCTAGCTCTTGCCTATAAAGGAGAGTCAGGTGGTCTCACTCACTGTTGGTGATATTGGTCATTTCCAACCATCCTTGGTGAAGGAAGGAGCTAGAGAAGAGTTCCTTGCAGCTCAGTCAGAGTCTTGGTGTGGAAGGAGCTACAGAGAGGAGTTCCTTGCAGCTCTGACAAAGCTTTGGTGAAGTAGCAGCTATTCAGGAGGAAAGCTGCACTCAGGTGCTGGACTCTGTTGCTGGGAGCAATAGCAACAGAGCAAATCTAAGTGGTTTTTCCCTGTTTGTAACTTTCCTTATGAGTTTTAGTGCAGTGGTGGGATTAGTTTCTGCTCTGTCCAATTCATTAGAAAGGGATAGGTGCAGGGCGAGCTGGGGTTTTTAGGTATCCTGCTCGTCGCCAGGTGCGGAACCTGCCTAGGGACCGTCAGGAGTGTAGAGACACGGACTCAGGGAAGTGCAGGAGGTCTCCACGTCCCCGTTCCCTATTGCAGGGCCCTCCATTGTATCGGTCTCCCTGGTGTTTCCCTTATCTCTGTAAATTCGCCCTGCTGGAGGTGGTGTATCCAGATACATGTGTAACTTTTGAAATTCGCCTGCTGGAGGCTGTGTATCCGGCTGCACGTTAGAATCATAGTATCATAGAGTTGGAAGGGACCTCCTGGGCCATCTGGTCCAACCCCCTGCTCAAAGCAGGATTCGCTAAATCATCCCAGTCAGATGTCTGTCCAACCTCTGTTTGAAGACTTCCATTGAAGGAGAACTCACCACTTCTCGTGGCAGCCTGTTCCACTCACCGATCACTCTAACTGTCAAAAAGTTTTTTCTAATATCTAATCTGTGTCTCCTCCCATTCAGTTTCATCCCATTGCTTCTAGTCTTTCCTTGTGCAAATGAGAATAAAGTTGATCCTTCTACAATGTGACAGCCCTTTAGATATTTGTAGACAGCTATTAAGTCTCCTCTCAGTCTTCTCTTTTGCAAACTAAACATTCCCAAATCCTGCAACCTTTCCTCATAAGACAGGGTTTGCAGACCGGTCACCATTCTGGTCGCTCTTTTCTGAACTTGCTCCAGTTTGTTGATGTCTTTTTTAAAATGTGGTGCCCAAAACTGGACACAATATTCCAGATGAGGTCTGACCAAAGAGGAGTAGAGGGAAATAATGACTTCACGTGATCTAGACTGTATGCTTCTGTTAATACATCCTAGAATTGCATTCGCCTTTTTTGCTGCTGCATCACACTGTTGACTCATATTCAGTCTGTGATCTATTAGTACACCCAAGTCTTTTTCACATGTGCTGTCACTTAGCCCTATTCCTCCCATTCTATATATGCTTTTTTCATTTTTATTGCCCAGATGTAGTACTTTGCATTTCTCCCTGTTAAAAACCATTCTGTTAGTTGCTGCCCACTTCTCCAGTTTATTTAAATCTTTTTGAATCCTCTCTCTCTCTTCTCTAGTATTAGCTATCCCTCCTAGCTTTGTGTCATCAGCAAATTTAATCAGTTTACCCTCAATTCCTTCATCTAAATCGTTGATAAAGATGTTGAACAGTACAGGGCCCAGGACAGAGCCCTGTGGTACCCCACTTGAGACATTCTTCCAACTGGATGGGCAGCCATTTACGACCACTCTTTGGGTCCGATCACTAAGCCAGTTATGAATCCACCTAACAGTTGCCTTGTCCATTCCATACTTAGTCATTTTTTCAATAAGGATTGTATGAGAGACTTTGTCAAATGCTTTGCTGAAGTCAAGATATACTATATCTACAGTATTTCCTTGATCCACCCAATCAGTGATACCGTCATAGAATGAAATTAAGTTAGTCTGACATGACTTATTAGTTACAAACCCATGCTGACTCTGTTTAATCACTTCATTCTTATCCAGGTATTGACATACATGTTGTTTAATAATTTGTTCAAAGATCTTTCCTGGTATAGAAGTCAGACTCACCGGCCTATAGTTGCCTGGGTCCACCTTCTTCCCCTTTTTGAAGATAGGAACAACATTTGCTCTTCTCCAGTCTTCTGGCACTTCTCCTGTTCTCCAAGAATTTTCAAAGATTATGGAGAGGGGTTCAAAAATTTCTTCTGCTATCTCCTTCAGTACACTGGGGTGTAATTCATCTGGACCTGGAGACGTGAATTCATTTAGGTTAGCTAAGTGTTTCCTCACTATCTTTCTGTTTATAGATATCCCGGATTCTTCTATTCCCTTAATAGGACAGTGAAGAACAGTTGATGTTACATTTCCTTTCTGAGAGAAAACAGATGCAAAATAGGAATTTAAAAGTTCAGCCTTCTCAACATCCTGTCTTACCATTTCATCATTTTCATCCTGTAAAAATCCTATAGCATCTTTGACTTTTCTTTTACTTTTGACATATCCCCAAAATCCTTTATTATTGCTTTTGACATCTCTTGCAAGCCTCAATTGATTGTCAGCTTTAGATAATCTGATTTGTGCCCTGCAGGTTCTGCAGACAGCATTATATTCTTCTTTAGATATGCCTCCCTCTTTCCATTTTATAAACATTTTTTTCTTCCTTTTTAGCATGTGCTTAAGTTCTGTGTTCATCCATCCTGGTTTCCTTAAATGCTTCCTATTCTTCCCTCTTTTCGGAATTATTAACAACTGTGCTTTGAGAATTTCATTTTTCAAGATTTCCCATCCTTCCTGGACATTTTTGCCTTTAAGGGTATCCAGCCATTGGATCCCTCCAATTCTTTATCTGAATCCCTTAAAATCTGCCTTTCTGAAATCTAACCTTGACGTCTGAGTCTTCACAGGTCTTCCGCCTCTAGTTATCCAAAATTCTAAAATAGCATTGTTCATTGTTCATTGTTTAAATTTGCCCTGCTGGAGGCGGTGTATCGAGGGTCACGGGTGTCATAGAAATTCGCCCTGCTGGAGGCGGTGTATCCAGTCACCTGTGACATCACATTATCACCAACCCTACATTTTTTCTGCTGAGTCATGGACCCAATGCAGACCTTTGCCCAATGCTGCAGATCTTTACTGATGAGATTAGGGGACTGCACGGTGAGTTGGTGCAGCAACTGCAGCTGTTGGTGGGCTTTGGGGGCTTGGTTCAGGAACAGGCTCAGCCAGAACCCAAGATATCCCTCCCGGACAGGTTTTCTGGAGGGAGAGATCAATTCTTGGTTTTTCAGCAAGCCTGCAAATTATACTTCTGGCTGCGCCCTCATTCATCAGGGAGTGAAGAGCAATGGGTGGGAAGGGAATCATTATGTCCCTTCTTAAGGGGGATCCCCAATCCTGGGCCTTCTCCCTGCCGGACGATTCACCATCATTAGAGTCCATGGACGAGTTTATTGTGGCTTTGGAGCTAGTGTATGGGGATCCTGATGGCATCTCCCTGGTGGAATCCCGACTCCATAGGTGTAAACAGGGAGCCCGGGTTGCTGAGGAGTGCTGCTCAGAGTTTAGGAGGTGGGCCACTGACACTCAGTGGAATGACCCTGCACTTAGGAGTCAATTTGTGCAGGGTCTGTCTCCAAAGTTTCAGGATACTCTGGTGCAGTACGCCACCCCCAGGTCGCTGCAGGCTGCCATGTCCCTTGCCATCTGGGTGGATAGACGCCTTAGGGAGAGACATACACAAAATGTGCCCTCTGTTGTCCTCGCTAGGGAGGAGGACACACCAGTGCGGATAGAGGAACCCAGGCAGCCCGGTGTTGTTGGTACAAAAAAGGGGTTGTCTGCGGCTCACCGGGGTGGTGGGGTATGCTTTTCCTGTGGGAAGCCGGGCCATTTCATGGGATCCTGCCCAGTGCGTGCCAAGTCTCCAGACGAACCCATACAAGTAGGAGGAGCTAGTTTGTGTACAGGGCTGCCTACGGTTCAGGGAGTGGTGTCGGCATGTTTCTATTGCGGGCAGACTGGTCATGTCCTTAAGGCTTGCCCTACGTGCACCAAATTATCTATGACATCTCAGAAGCTGCATTCCCCTGGTCGCTTGGAGGGAGGTGACCAGGGAGTTTATATTTCCTCCATTTTGCCCTCCCAAGGTACTATGTCAGCGGAGGTTTTGGCTGGCGGGGTACCGGAGGTGATACCGGTGCTTGTGGACAGCGGAGCAGGAGTCAGTCTCGTGGATGCTTGCTTTGTCCAGACTCATGGCCTGAGGTGTCGGACACTAGCCCAACCTAGAAGCGTCCAGGCCATTAACTCAAGTTGTAGAAAATATCTATCTGTGGATAGGACATCATGAGGAGTCCTTGGCATGCTACGTCTTGGAGGGAATGCCGGTGCCTATCGTTTTAGGCCTCCCTTGGCTGAAAAAACACAACCCGGTAATAGATTGGCGGGCTAGGGAAGTAGTTAGCTGGGGCAGTCGTGTGAGGGCTGCTGCCTAGGGGCTACTGTCTCTACCACCTCTCTGCAACTGGCTCCTTCCTCTCCCGTGGGAGCAGCAGATGTGCTGCAGGAGAGTAGGGGCAAGTCTCAACCCTCGCCATTAGCCAACCCTGGGAGGCGCAGACCTCTTGGTGGAAGGGGTTGGAGGGTGGTAAGCCCCTTGGTGAATTGCGGGGGTGTTAGTGTGGTGACACAGGAGGACGCCTCTGTTGTCATTTCCAGTAAGAGTTCACCGTATTGTGACAAACTAATGTGTGGCAATAAACGTTCAGGTCTGGACCTGTGTGTGAACAAGCATGTATGGGTGGCCACCAAAAATATCAGGTGGAAGTGTGTTGCGGAGTCTTGCCAGCTCAAGTTACCCCCAAACATGCACATACACAACTCATTCCCCAGGTCGGTGCATTGGAGATGTGTGGTGCCTCCAGAACATACAATGCCAATACCAGCGGTGCTTGTTTGTCATGAACCTGAAGTTCAGGTAGTGGCTGGAGTGAACTCTGGATCTGGGCATCCCCTCTGTATGTGGTTCCCTGATGAGGAGCAGTCTTGAGGGTCCAGAGGCCCCTAATGAGGGAGGGTACTGTCACGATCCATGCTGGATTGTGACAGATAAAAGCACATGTAACATTCTTTTTCTTTAAGCTGTTTGCTTAAAGTTAGTTTTGCCCCCGCTGGCCATTAGGGTCATTACACAGTGGTGTCTTTAGTTCTAGTTTTGCCCCTGTGGTGGCTAGTATTATTATATGGGAATCACTAGCAGGTGTGATGGCTCTTGCCTATAAAGGAGAGTCAGGTGGTCTTATTCACGGTTGGTGATATTGGTCATTTCCAACCATCCTTGGTGAAGGAAGGCACTAGAGAAGAGTTCCTTGCAGCTCAGTCAGAGTCTTGGTGTGGAAGGAGCTACAGAGAGGAGTTCCTTGCAGCTCTGACAAAGCTTTGGTGAAGTAGAAGCTATTCAGGAGGAAAGTTGCACTCAGGTGCTGGACTCTGTTGCTGGGAGCAATAGCAACAGAGCAAAGCTAAGTGATTTTACCCTGTTTGTAACTTTCCTTATGTGTGTTTTAGTGCAGTGGTGGGATTTTTTTCTGCTCCGTCAAATTCATTAGAAAGGGATAGGTGCAGGGCGAGCTAGGGTTTTTAGGTATCCTGCTCGTCGCCAGGTGCGGAACCTGCCTAGGGACCGTCAGGAGTGTAGAGACATGGACTCAGGGGAGTGCAGCAGGTCTCCATGTCCCCGTTCCCTATTGCAGGGCCCTCCATTGTATACGTTTACCTGGTGTTTCCCTTATCTCTGTAAATTCACCCTGCTGGAGGTGGTGTATCCAGATACACATGTAACTATTGAAATTCGCCTGCTGGAGGCGGTGTATCCGGCTGCACGTTTCATTGTTTAATTTCGCCCTGCTGGAGGTGGTGTATCCAGGGTCACGGGTGTCATAGAAATTCGCCCTGCTGGAGGCGGTGTATCCAGTCACCTGTGACATCACAGGTAGCCATTGATCATCTGAAGGTAGAGCCCAGCAGAACTGGCCATAGATACATTTTAACCATCATCGATCAATTCAGCAAAGTTGTAGTGCCCGTTCCTGTGAAGGATTTAACTGGCCAGACTACACAGCGGTGGAGCAGGGAGAGGTAAGACTTGCAAGTGCTTGGGCCCTGAGCAAGCAGGGGGGCACACTCGTGGGCGGCGGTACTGGCACAGGGCCCCTCATAGTACGCCGGTGTGTCTGACTGCGAATGGGCCCCCCACCATCAGAGACACTTTATTGTACTATGAGGGGCCCTGTGCCAGAGCCGTCGCCCAAGAGTGGGCTCACCCACCTGTTCAGGGCAACGGCACTTGCCCGGGTGCGCCAGGGGGTGAACCCAGCCATGGGGGGCAGCCCAGTTAGGGTGGTTGAAAAAATGGCATATGTTGATGTGTAGGCTGTACATTCAGCAGCTGCAAATGGAGGAAGTGGAGAAGTACGAGGAAGAGGAGGACAAAAGCGAGACATTTTTATTGCCACTTTTGTGTCATCAGGGGAAGGTGGGACAAAATCCTTTGAAACCCATGCATTGTTCATTTTAATGAAAGTTAGATCATCAACATTTTGGGTCGACAGACGAGTCCTTTTTTCTGTGAGGATTGATCCAGCAGCACTGAAGACTCTTTCAGATAGCACACTAGCAGCAGGGCAAGCGAGCTCCTGTAAGGCATATTGTGCCAATTCAGGCCAGGTGTCCAGTTTACAGGCTCAATAGTCAAAGGGGAATGACCTGTGAGGGAGACCATCAATATGGGAGAAGTAGTTTGTAACCATAGTTGATAACTGCTAACTGCTGTCTCCTGTCACTTGCAATCGATTCTGTATTAGCAGTCGTGTGAGAGGTACTTGAAAAATCAGTCCACAACATGGTCATGAAACCCCTGTCTCCAACGCCACTTCGGCTGTGTGCACCACGAACACCTCTTCCATTTTGACCTCTACGGCTCGTGGGAGAACCAGCATCTCTGCTGTGTGCTGGGAATGCCTCCAACAAACGGTTTACCAGAGTTGCTTGTTTGTTAGCCAATATTATCTTTAGGTTCTCCTGTGGCATGATGTTCTGTGAGTTGCCTTTATAGCGTGGGTCCAGGATGCTGGCCAATCAGTAGTCGTCATCCTTCATCATTTTGGCAATGCAGGGGTTCCTTTTTTAGGATCCGCAAGGCATAATCACACATGTGGACCAATGTTCCAGGTGTTAATGATGCACTGCCAGTGGTGGGTGGAGGAGCACTTTCTTGGAAATCCACATCCCTCCAGACATGCACAAACCCTGGACTTGACCTTGGCAAGCCAGCATTATCTTTTGCCCCCTGAGAAGCATCCTCCTCCCCAAAAAAATTATCCCCCTCATCCTCCTCCTTCTCTTCCTCTTCTTCCTCCATCTCGTCCAGGTCAGTTGCCCTCGCTGACAATGGCTGACTGTCATCAAAGCTTCCCTCCTCCTCCTCTGATGCAGATGCATGATCCTTAATGTCCGTCAAAGTTTGCATGAGCAGATGCATAAGTGGTATGCTCATGCTTATGATGGCGTCATCTGCGCTTACCAGCCGTGTGCATTGCTCAAAACACTGAAGGACTTTACAGAGGTCTTTCAGCTTTGACCACTGCACACCCGACAATTCCATGTCTTCCCTTAAACTGCCTGCCCGTGTATCCTCCCACAAATGCATTACAGCCTGCCTCTGTTCGCACAGCCTCTCAACCATGTGCATGGTTGAGTTCCACCTTGTTGCAACGTCTATGATTAGGTGGTGCTTGGGGAGGTTGAGCGATCGCTGCAGCTTCTGCATATGACTGGAGTGTTCAGGCGAGTGACGGATGTGCAAGCACAATCTTCGCACCTTATTGAGAAGGGCTTTTAACTCCGGATAATTATTTAGGAAGCACTGCACCACCAGGTTCAAGGTGTGAGCCAGGCAAGGTACAGTATGTGTCTGAGTTTTGCAAGGGCTATGGCTGCCACAATATTCCTGCCGTTATCACTGACTACCTTGCCTGGCTCAAGATGTAGACTGCCCAGCCATGACTCAGTTTGTCGATGCAAGTAGTCGGCCAGTACCTCCGCAGTGTGTCTTTTGTCGCCCAAAGATATCATCTTTAAAACAGCCTGCTGCCGCTTACCACTAGCTGTTCGATAGTGGGACACCTCGTGTGCAACACTGGCAGCTGCGGATGGAGTGCTCGTGCTACTGCTCTCTGTCGACGAGCTTTCGCTTCTGGAGGAGGAGGATTGTCGAACGCCTACAGCTAACTGTTTCCTAGACTGTGGGCTAGGCAGCTCTGTTCCACCGCCGCTGTCCCCTGTGGAGCCAGCATCCACCACATTAACCCAGTGCGCAGTGATGGACACGTAACGGCCCTAGCCATGCCTACTGGCCCATGCATCTTTTGTGAGGTGCACCTTTCCACTCACTGATTGTTTGAGTGCATGGACAATGCAGTCTTTCACATGCAGGTGGAGGGCAGGGATGGCTTTTCGAGGAAAGTGCCAACTGGGTAGGCCATGAGCTCTCGGAAAGCCTCGCTTTCAACCAAACAGAAGGGCATCATCTCTAATGAGATCAGTTTGGCTATGGAGCCGTTCAAAGCCAGTGTACGCAGATGAGTGGATGAGTACTTTCTTGTCCTACTCAGAGTGTCTGGTAGGGTGAGCTGGACTTGAGAGCTGCATAGGGGGGAACTCGCTGTGGACGTTAAGGACTGAGAGGGGGTTGGTGATGGTCGTGTCGGTGATGGCCTAGATTCAGTGTTTTTTTGGAAAAACATTGTGATTCCCTGACTGCTTGGCCTTACAACGACACCTCAACATTTCTTGCTGGTGGGGTGCTTAGCGGTGGCCTTTCAGTGGGGGAAGCAATGGAGCGTGGCTGGCTACCTTCATTTGGAGCAGGTGCACATGTGCTACCTGAGGTTTTGTAGTCTGTCCTCGCTTGCAAGTGCATGGTGGTTAAATGTTTAAGCATGCAACTGGTGTTTAAATTTCGGAGATTTTTACCTCGGCTGAAGGTCCTTCTGCACTTCTTACAGATAACCTTTGCCTCATCAAAAGGATTTTGGGCAAAAAAGTGCCACACTGCACTCTTCCTACTGTGGTATAAATTTTCAGGGCTTGCACGGTGTGCAAATTTGACCGTCTGGCCAAGCTGTCCTGCAACTCTTTGCGTTTTTTTAACTAGTTTTGGTACTGCTACGGCCCTGCCAGATAACCACTGCTGCAATGTCGATGCCTGCTGCGGATCCTTCTCCTCTTATGAGCTATTGCCAGCGGCACCAAAAGAGCTCCATCCAGTAATCTGAAGTGTGTGCTGCGGCATCCTTCACTTTTGGTGTGGGTGAAGGAAACAAGGAAAGGTGTTATTCCTGACCAGAAGCCTGCACTGACACCTCTGTGCTTGCAGTATTTGTAACTTCAGAAGAGGAGGCAATAGAGCTGGAGGCTGTTTCAGTAATGTAAGCCAAAACCTGTTCCTGATGCTCTGGCTTTAAAAGCGGTTTACCTACTCCGAGAAAAGGGAACCTTAAAGGCCTTCTTGTGCCAGACGATGATGCAGGCTCAACACCTCGTGCCTTAGCTGCTATTGTGCTTTTGCCATAACCAGCAGATCCACCACCACCATCAGTACCAGCTGCGCCCCCACGCCCACGTACGCAGCCTCTTCCACCATACCTCCTCATGTTTGGGAAAATGTACCAAAAATACCAGCAGAGATATGGTACTGTATGAGAAGCGTACAGCTGTGTAAGGTGTATGGAAAAATTTAAATCTCCGTATATATTTCGCTACTGACAGACGCTCTCCCAGTATGTATTTGACCGTAATCCAACCAGCAGATATACGATACTGTATCAGAAGTGTACAGCTGCATACGCTTTTGGGGAAAATGTCAATCGCCATATATTTGTTTCAGGAGTCACAGACAGACGCTCTGGCAGTATGTATTGGACTGTAATACAACCAGCAGATATACGGTACTGCATGAGAAGCGGATAGCTCTATACGGTGTATTGAAAAATGGAAATGTCCATATATGTATTTCTGGAGTCTCACACACACACGCTGTGTCTGTATAGATGTGACCGTAATGCGAACAGCAGATATACAATACTGTTTGAGAAGCGGACAGCTCCAAACAGTGTATGGAGAAATAGAATTGTCCCTATATGTATTTACAGAGTCTCACACACACACAATGACTCTGTATAGATGGGACCGTAAAGCGAACAGCAGATATACGATACTGTTTGAGAAGCGGACAGCTCAATATGGTGTATGGAGAAATGGAAATGTCCGTATATGTATTTATGGAGTCTCACACACACACGATCACTCTGTATAGATGTGACCGTAAAGCGAACAGCAGATATACGATACTGTTAGAGAAGCGGACAGCTCTATATGATGTATGCAAAATGGAAATGTCCATCTATGTATTTACGGACTCACACACACATGCGCTGTCTCTGTATAGATTGGACCGTAATCCAAACAGCAGATACGTGTTACTGTTTGAGAAGCGGACAGCTGTATATGGTATATGTATGGACAATTTAAAATCTGTCTATTTTTTTATGGAGTCAAACACAGATAGCATGTATTTGTCCGTGACACCAGCCGTTACACAGTAGTGTGTGAGGAGCGTACAGCTCTATAAGGCGAAGGTATGGAAAAATTAAAACCTACATCTATTTTTTTCCGTAGTCACACACAGATGCTGTCTCTGTATAGATTTGACCATGATCAAACAACAGATATAGGATACTGTTTGACAAGCGGACAGCTCGATACAGTGTATGTATGGAAAATTTTTATTCTCCGTCTATTTTTTAACGGAGTCACACACACACGCTGTCTCTGTATAGATTTGACCATCATCAAACAGCAGATATACGATATTGTTTGATAAGCGGACAGCTCTATACGGTGTATGTATGGGAAAATGAAAATCTCTGTCTATCTTTTTACGGAGTCACACACAGATAGCATGTGTTGTGAATTCGCTTTCTGGCCTACCTCTGGTTACTAGTGAAGGTAGTGGAGCCTGTTATATTGTCGGAGGGGTCGCGAGTTCTCTTTCCGGGCTCCCTCTGGTGGTTACTGGAGGTAATGGAGCTGATCTAATTAACAGAGGCCTGCCACCTGATAATGAGGAGGATGACTGGAGATCTGGAGTTCTGGCTGGATTTAAGACAGCCGACTCCCTCTATCCCCGCTGGTGATTTTTTCCTGCCTTCTGAGGTCTTAGCTGAGCATGCAGGGACTGAGCTGGAAACTAAGTGTTCTTTTGCTATTGTTCACATTTGATCTGGTTTTGTCTATTTCAGTTTTGTGTGTTCATCCAGCTCTGGCTGGGGCTGTGCTGAATTGCCATCCTTATGTTACTGCTTGTGCCAGTTTGTTTTTGTCCCTTATTAGATTGGTCTCTTTTTGCTCTGCTTTCAGAATATACCAGAGTGCTGGTATAGTGGGCGAAGACTAGTGACTTCAGTATTTTTCTATCAGACGTGTTGGGCATTTTTTGCAGGGATTTTTGCGTGATTGCAGACAGAGTCTTTCCTTTCCTGTCCTGTCTAGTTAGTGTGTGCCCCATCGTTTGCTCAGTCTATTTTCCTACCTGCATTTGTGTTTTCATCTTGTCTCACCGACAATATACAGTGGGGAAAAAAAGTATTTAGTCAGTCAGCAATAGTGCAAGTTCCACCACTTAAAAAGATGAGAGGCATCTGTAATTTACATCATAGGTAGACCTCAACTATGGGAGACAAACTGAGAAAAAAAAATCCAGAAAATCACATTGTCTGGTTTTTTTTTTCATTTTATTTGCATATTATGGTGGAAAATAAGTATTTGGTCAGAAACAAAATTTAATCTTTAAAATTTAATTTAATACTTTGTGACATATCCTGTGTTGGCAATGACAGAGGTCAAACGTTTTCTGTAAGTCTTCACAAGGTTGCCACACACTGTTGTTGGTATGTTGGCCCATTCCTCCATGCAGATCTCCTCTAGAGCAGTGATGTTTTTGGCTTTTCGCTTGGCAACACGGACTTTCAACTCCCTCCAAAGGTTTTCTATAGGGTTGAGATCTGGAGACTGGCTAGGCCACTCCAGGACCTTGAAATGCTTCTTACGAAGCCACTCCTTCGTTGCCCTGGCGGTGTGCTTTGGATCATTGTCATGTTGAAAGACCCAGCCACGTTTCATCTTCAATGCCCTTGCTGATGGAAGGAGGTTTGCAGTCAAAATCTCACGATACATGGCCCCATTCATTCTTTCATGTACTCGGATCAGTCGTCCTGGCCAACTTTGCAGAGAAACAGCCCCAAAGCATGATGTTTCCACCACCATGCTTTACAGTAGGTATGGTGTTTGATGGATGCAACTCAGTATTCTTTTTCCTCCAAACACGACAAGTTGTGTTTCTACCAAACAGTTCCAGTTTGGTTTCATCAGACCATAGGACATTCTCCCAAAACTCCTCTGGATCATCCAAATGCTCTCTAGTAAACTTCAGACGGGCCCGGACATGTACAGGCTTAAGCAGTGGGACACGTCTGGCACTGCAGGATCTGAGTCCATGGTGGCGTAGTGTGTTACTTATGGTAGGCCTTGTTACATTGGTCCCAGCTCTCTGCAGTTCATTCACTAGGTCCCCCCGCGTGGTTCTGGGATTTTTGCTCACCGTTCTTGTGATCATTCTGACCCCACGGGGTGGGATTTTGCGTGGAGCACCAGATCGAGGGAGATTATCAGTGGTCTTGTATGTCTTCCATGTTCTAATTATTGCTCCCACAGTTGATTTCTTCACTCCAAGCTGGTTGGCTATTGCAGATTCAGTCTTCCCAGCCTGGTGCAGGGCTACAATTTTGTTTCTGGTGTCCTTTGACAGCTCTTTGGTCTTCACCATAGTGGAGTTTGGAGTCAGACTGTTTGAGGGTGTGCACAGGTGTCTTTTTATACTGATAACAAGTTTAAACAGGTGCCATTACTACAGGTAATTAGTGGAGGAAAGAGGAGACTCTTAAAGAAGAAGTTACAGGTCTGTGAGAGCCAGAAATCTTGATTGCTTGTTTCTGACCAAATACTTATTTTCCACCATAATATGCAAATTAAATGAAAAAAAAACAGACAATGTGATTTTCTGGTTTTTTTTTCTCAGTTTGTCTCCCATAGTTGAGGTCTACCTATGATGTAAATTACAGACGCCTCTCATCTTTTTAAGTGGTGGAACTTGCACTATTGCTGACTGACTAAATACTTTTTTTCCCCATTGTATGTTTGGGGGCTACCTATTCCTTTGGGGTCTGCTCAGGGGCAGTTTAGATTTCCCCTTTCTTGCTTTAGGCTTATTTAGCTCTCCGGCAGTGTTGAGGTGTCTAGGATCATCGTAGGTACGCTCCACGGCTACTGCTAGTTGTGTGGATAGGATCAGGGGTCTGCAATCTGCTTAGTTACCAACCTCTCTAGTTTTCTGTGGTTTAGCTTGGTCTTGCTTTCCTCCTCGGTGACCCAATCATAACAGCATGTATTTGTCCGTGATACCAGCCGGTACAAGCTAGTGTGTGAGGAGCGTACAGCTCTATACGGTGTAGGTAAGGAAAAATGAAAATCTACTGCTATTTTTTTCCATAGTCACACACAGGTGCTGTCTCTGTATAGATTTGACTGTAATCAAACAACAGATATAGGCTACTGTTTGACAAGCGGACAGCTCGATACGGTGTCTGTATGGAAAATTTGAATTCTCCGTCTATTTTTTAACGGAGTCACACACACATGCTGTCTCTGTATAGATTTGACCGTCATCAAACAGCAGATATACGATATTGTTTGACAAGCGGACAGCTCTATACGGTGTATGTATGGGAAAATGAAATTGTCCGTCTATCTTTTTACGGAGTCATACACAGATAGCATGTATGTGTCCGTGATACCAGCCGGTACACGGTAGTGTGTGAGGAGCGTACAGCTCTATACGGTGTATGTATGGAAAATTTTAAATCTCTGTCTATTTTTTTACGGACTCACACACACACGCTGTCTCTGTATAGAGTTGACAGTAATCTAACAGCAGATATAGGATACTGTTTGACAAGCGGACAGCTCGATACGGTGTATGTATGGAAAAATTTTAATTCTCCGTCTATTTTTTAATGGAGTCACACACACACGCTGTCTCTGTATAGATTTGACCGTGATCAAACAGCAGATATAGCATACTGTTTGACAAGCGGACAGCTCTATACGGTGTATGTAAAAATTGAAATTTCCATATATGTATTTACGGAGTCTCACACACACATGCTGTCTCTGTATAGATTTGACCGCTATAAAAACAGCAGATATACAATACTGTTTGATAAGCGGACAGCTCTATACAGTGTATGTATGGAAAAATGAAAATCTCCGTCTATCTTTTTACTGAGTCACACACAGATATCATGTATTTGTCTGTGATACCAGCCGCTACATGGTAGTGTGTGAGGAGCGTACACCTCTATACGGTGTGTGAAAAAATGAACGCTCATTAACTGTGCAGACAAAAGGAATACAAGTTTTTTGCTTTGAAAAAAGCAGTCTGCACAGCAGTGTGCATACAGCAATGCAGCTATCAGGTAGCCTTATAAGGCAGCCTAATAACCACCAGAGCTGCTGCACAAAAAAATATCCTCCCCTGTCACTGCACACTAACTGTTGGGTTGTACAGTGAAAATCGCTATCAGCAGAAGCACAGTTTTTTTTTCCTGCCTAAACATTCTCCCTATTGAGAACGAGCAGCAGCAACCTCTCCCTATGCTAAGATCGGCAGAAGTAAGATGGTGGTCGGCATTCAGGGCTTTTATAGCCATTGTGACGCCACACAAAGCCAGCCAATCACTGCAAGGCCCTTCTCTAAGATGGTGGTGGCCACTCACCATGTCATCGCGTTGCTCACAGTGTGCGTCCTTGATCATTGGCTGAGAAAAAGCGCTGGAAGCATTATGGGAAACGCAACTTTGGCGCTCGAGTCGGCGACCTTATGGCTGACCTCACGCTATGGTTGGGTTTCAATCGGTGAAACTCGACTTTAGCGAAAGTTGGCGACTTTTGAATTTGACCGCCCGTTTCGCTCAACTCTACTCGTTAAACCTTACAAATTTGAACATATTATGATTTGCATCAGGAATAGAAGGCTTCCCCATAATGTATTGCAGACATCACATCACATTATATGACACTGGCAATCAGGGGAGACTATCATGGCCTGTATAAAAGCTGATGCAGGGAATGCAGCAGAAATTTTGAGTGAATCTGAATAGTGAGATAGCATCACAGCTCATAGCTTAGCAATATAGATAGAGATAAAGCCATAAAACAAGGGACAAAAATAGTGTGTGTTGTCCAGCTGCAGTAGTGATTCAGTTTAGTGTAGTAGTCTGAACATAATAAAGGATTCATTTGGTGAGGTAGAGAGAAGAGCTAGCAGAAGCCATGAGAGTGATTGATCACACAGTGATATAATATAACTGTCAACTACTGTAAAGCAATTACACATTAATTTTTATTTGCCATGCATACCTAACAATATTTGTTAAAGAAAAAAAAACTAAGCATCTGTGTCTGCTAGAAACATTGTGCATTTCCTCAAGCTACTGTTCTGAGTTTTTGTATTTCTTGTCCTTTTTTTGGACAAGTGGGACAATTGTGTTAAAAAATATGAAGGATAATTTAAAAAAAATTTGAAAATCCAGAAATGTAACTGCATGGCGAAAGAAAAAGAGGTAATGACAAATTAAATACCATTAAATCTAGAAATATGAATGTTGTAGCATTAAGTAGCAGGAGCACCACCTCTGACACCAGCTATCCAAGCTTAGTATTACCAAATGCAAATCATTATTTTAGCCTTATTTATCTCCAGTAAGCATATTGGTGGGGAAGATGTAAGTAGTATATGGCACATCACCTCATCTCAGTTACAACAAGATGATGTTACCTCTGACAGTGACATCATGAGTAAGGGTCCCACTACATTTAGCGATGCACCAGCAATCCCGACAACGATACGACCCGGTCAGGATCGCTGTTGCATCGCTAAATGGTCGCTAGTGAGCTGCCAAACAGGGAGATCTCACCAGCGACGCAGCAGCCCGTCGGCGGTCGTTACTTACCTGTCAGACGCATCGATGATGTCTTCCACCTTCGTCCATGCATCGCTCGTCGGCGCCAGCGGGACACCAGCGAGAGGAAAATGGGCCTGGACGTTCTCGCGCGATCAGCGATATCCAGTGGGGAGCCGGGTCGCAGGTACGTGTCACATGTAGCGAGATCGCTAGCGATATCGCTGTTGTGTCACAAAATCGGCGACGCATTAGCAAGATCGCTAGCGATCTCGCTATGTGTGAAGGGGGCTTAAGAGTCAGTGTTTTGCAGTCTTTTTCCTCTGTCTCCATGAGAGTTAATATTTTACATTGCAGAGTTTCCATTGTTCTATCAATGACACCTCTGACTTTTCTGCTCCTTATTCCCTTAAGCCACAGCACTCTGGATTTTAAGGAAGATATTTCATAACAAATTCTTCCATTTGATGTACTTGATGAGATGAACTGTCAGCATTTTGATTTTAGGAGATGGGAATGGAGAATACATAGTACATGATTCAAGCACTTAGCCTACTGATGGTTCTGTTAGCCATGGTGGTAGGGGCATCCTTGCAGTGACAGTAATATTTGCACTATGACTCAAGGCAAATCTAGAGGGGGAATTATGAGAGGGGTAGAACCTCCAGACTTTTTCGACAATAAGGCCGGGATCACGCTTGCGATTTAAACGGACGAGTCTCGCATGGTAATACACGGCGGGACTCAGGAGCGGGGCGTGCGGCCGCATAGCAATACATGGAGCTGCACGCCCCGCTCCTGAGTCCCGGCGGCAGCGCCGTGTATTACCATGCGAGACTCGGCCGTTTAAATCGCAAGTGTGATCCCGGCCTAAGACAGTTGTCTGCTGAGTGATGATTGATAGTTGACAAGACCTAGGAACCAGATTGAGGTGACAAGGCGTTGTCATTAGTGGAGGAGCATGATAGTGTTGGAAAAATTGAGCACTGGCATGACCAGATAAAAGATCTTTCATAAAAGGATGATGCTGCAAATGATGTTGGTGGTGATTGCATCATAGTACATGAAAGCTTTAGCCATAGCAATGGTAGAGGTGAGTCCTATGTGTGGACATCTCAAGTGTGGGAATTCTTTTCCATGTTGCAAAAAGATAAATCTTTTGCAGTATAGAGGCTGTAAAGGAGGAAAGTAAACTGCGGAGAATCCAACTCAAACTGAGTTGGAACTATAGCTCACCATCTGCATATGAGGCAGCATTATCTGCTTATGAAGCAAAAGCAAGCTCGACAGCAATACGAGCAAGACACAAGATATTCTCCTACCTCTTCTGTTAGCTCTCACCTTTCTGGTGGCAAGGGCACATTCTCAAACATTCTCAAGTTATTACCTAGTCATTTTTGGTGATTTCTATACTCTTTCTCCACTTTCTCCATTGTGTTGTCAGTTCACCATATGTTTGGAAAATCCATTTGTGTGGAAACTCAGTTCTCACATGTCCAAATTTGCCACAATCACTACTATCCATGTATATTGCGAAATGATGGCACGTGTCCGGGGGCGATTAAAAAATACCTACTGCAGCTGCCATTATGTAACATTGGATGGCTCCTTGTCAACTATAGCCAGGTAACTTCGTAAGTGACAATAGCAGAAACAACATGGCTGCGGTGTATTTGGGCAAATTAATGCATTCTTGCTGGTTGTTGCATATCCTTAATTTGGTTATGAAGCAAATATACCCCTCTTGAAAAAAGTGGTGAAAATTGTTAGGAAAGTGTGTGAGCTGTTGTGAATTCTCTTGCTCGGAGTTCTGAGCCGAAGCTCCCTATGCTCCCTCTCGTGGCTGCTGAGAGTAGTGGAGCTGGTCAGGTGGATGGAAGTTCCGCACCTGACGACGATAATTGGAAACCTGGGATTACTGGTTGGGAGCATGTAATTGAGCTGGCTGCCCTTGGAGGTTGCTGGTGATTTGCTCCATGTGCATTTAGAGCTCTTTTGGCCCCTGCCTGTTCTGCATGGTTCAGCTAAGTGATTCGTTTGCTAATCCTTTGCATCTAATTTGGTTGTGTCTTTTTTTTGCTTTTTGTTTTGCTGCTCGGGTTCAGCGTGCTCCCTGCTGGGGGCAGCACTGGGCCCTGCTTCATATGTTGCAGCTTTTTCAGTCCCCTGTTATGTTAGTATCTTTATGCTTTGCTGCCAGTTTATACCAGAGTGCTGATCTAGCGGGGGTGAGATCGTGTGACCTCAGGTTTTTTGTATATCAGAAGTGTTGGACTTTTTCAGGGTTTTGTGCATTATTGCAGACAGTATCTTTTTTGTCCTGTCCTGTCTAGACAGCTTGGGCCCCACCATTTGCTCAGTCTGTTCTCTGCCTGTGTTTGTGTCTCATCTTGTGTCACCGACAATATATGTTTGGGGGCTGTCTATTCCTTTGGGGATCTGCTCCGGGGCAGTTTAGATTTCTTCTTTCTGTCTTTAGGCTTAGTTAGTCCTCCGGCTGTGACGAAGCGTCTAGGGCATCGTAGGAACGCTCCACGGCAACTGCTAGTTGTGTGGATAGGATCAGGGGTCTGCAATCCGCTTAGTTACCAACCTCTCTGGTCTTCTGGTGGCTTAGCCTGTTCCTGCCATCCTCTTCGGTGACCCATTCATAACAGTGAGCACTTCAACCCTACTTATATAGTAACTATGTTGCAACCCCTGTGAGCAATGCAAGGTGGTGAGGAGATTGTGATTGAAAGTGGTGTAAACAGAGTTCGATGTGCCCTGCTGCAAAATGTGGACTTGGTCCCCCTGCCCCCTCATGTTGGTCAGATGTATGGGCTTTTGTAGCGTTCTAAATGCTATAAGGGCATACAGATTGCACCCTCTCCCCCATTATGTACTAATATCCCCAATCTTGGGCTCCTCTCAGGTATATACAGGTGCTTCTCACAAAATTAGAATATCATCAAAAAGTTAATTTATTTCAGTTCTTCAATACAAAAAGTGAAACTCATATATTATAGAGTCATTAGAAACAGAGTGATCTATTGCAAGTGTTTATTTCTATTAATGTTGAAGATTATGACTTACAGCCAATGAAAACCCAAAAGTCACTACCACAGTAAATTAGAATACTTTATAACACCAGCATAAAAAATGATTTTAAAATCTGAAATGTTGGTCTACTGAAATGTATGTTCAGTAAATGCACTCAATATTGCAGCTATGGAGAAAAGACATCAAGGACAATGGAATCCATCAATGCTTGCAGATTACTGTTAATCAATTGTAAGAGATGATTCTATGCAGAAGTACAAGAGAAAAGCAAAAAAAAAATTGGCACTGAATAAAGACCAAATATTGTAGTGCAATTTCTGTAACGGTTTATAATTTGCAATAGTGTTTAGACATGTTTTAGTTATTGGAATTGTTGCTAAGTTCCCTCTAAATAAGTATAAGAAAATTGGCATAACAAAATATTCTACATCTTTATATTTGCAAAAACAATAATGTTTCAAAATACTAAAACTTTTATCCATTAATTATATGTAGCAGTAAAAGAAAAAAATCTTTGATATCATAGAAACAAGAGCCAATTAAAAATGTAATTGTCAGGTTTGAATTCAGCAGGTCAAAATCATTAGGAAATTTCTCATTTCATAACTGAGCCTGACATCTTTTGAAAATATGTAGCACAGTGTTATGGGAGGATGCGGTGTTAGCGGTGTTGGAGACAGTTGCAGTGGGGGTGGCTTCTGTGACTGTGCGGTTTATACTGATGTCATCGGACCAGTCCCTGCTCCTCCATTCTAAATAATCCTTACAGTCCCTTTTCAGCTGCAGTGTTTTTTGTTATTATATCAATTTCCAATTTGCTCACATTGTCGACTTTATGAGGGAAGTATAATCTAGGTCATCCTGAAAATCATGACAATTGTTAATTCTGATGGTCATGCAATTACAGCTAACTTTCCTTTTGAATGAAAGACTGTGCATGAGGGCAGCGAAACACATATAAAGAAATGTTTCCCACTTATTCCTGAAAGTTTCATTATTTTAGAATGGTGACTTGAAAGTCACACATAAAGCTCCAGGTGAAATGTTCTCAGAAAGGTATATCGCTGGAAAATTACAGTCATTATTATGTGATGCTTCCTCTTTCAAAGAATCATCCAGAGATAAAAAATAAAAGTATCAGTTATTTGCGTGATGCATTCCTTTGAATCGTGTTTACTTACGTCATTCAGGAGTGCTTGTGGTGTATTAGACCTGGCTACTGGGAAATCAAAGTGGTCCTTGTAGAGCAAGTTCATAGCGAAATCGCACGTAGTGGGAGTCCTCCAATTTGATGAACTATAAAGAACTTAGGTAGTTTGTTTATTCTGACTTGAAGTCATCATTTGCTGAATACAACAATATGAGAGATTAAATAGTCAAATGCCAAAGAAAGAGGTTGCCAGTGTCAGACAGAGGAACCGACAGTGCAGGAGATCGAGAATAAATGTAGAAAATGTATCGTCAATTGAACACTTATCCCATATAAACGGATACATATTGTGTTGCCTGTGCTTGTTAGGCAGGGAATAAATATAAATTATTTGCAGTGTACAGTGAAATATACACATGCTCTATAGAATTTACACTGCTCAATAATTGTTATGATTTCCTGTACAATAGGGGATCACATCACTAATGAACATGAATAATCTAATATGGGGTATGTGCGCAATCTTTTCAGATCTGAAGTAGTATTGGATAACCCTTTCAAGAGAACATTTCAGCAAATTTTTCATGTTGATCTGGACACAGGATGTAGTAATGGCTGCACAGCAGTTTTTTGTTTTATTTTTTTATTTCCCCTCTCCATTGGAACACTGAAATAGCACAAAAAGAGGACTTAAAAATCCTCCAATAATAGAAAACAGCAAAAGAGCAAAAAGGTTTACCCATCCAGGCCTCCAGACAAATGCACTATCAGGATGCAATGAACCAATATAATTAAGATGGCAACACAGGTGCAAGAATACCGATGAAACAACCGCTCACAGCCTACCAATACATGGAGGGGGTGGTTGCCTGGTATGTTAATGCATAATAAAAAACTTGTATGCGGCGCTGTTCACACTATGGCCATGCACAGCATCCAGGCCAGCCTAGTAGTGACACCCTTCTATTAGCTCAGGCGGGCTGCCCAGCGCTATCAAAATGCACGCCATTTGAACAGACACCGCAGTTTACAAGACCAAAGGGGCCCAACTGCACCATGAATAAAAAGTGCAAAACACATTAAAAAATGTGGCGTATTAGCTGATATTTTGGCCAAAATACATGAGCCCATAACCTGCTCCAAAGGTCTCCACGTTTACGGGTACCTAACACTAATTCCTAACACTGAAATAGCAGAAAAAGAGGACTTAAAAATCCTCCAATAATAGAAAACAGCAAAAGAGCAAAAAGGTTTACCCATCCAGGCCTCCAGACAAATGCACTATCAGGATTCAGTGGACCCATATAATTAAGATGGCAACACAGGTGCAAGAATACCGATGAAACAACCACTCACAGCCTACCAATACATGGAGGGGGTGGTTGCCTGGTATGTTAATGCATAATAAAAAACTTGTATGCGGCGCTGTTCACACTATGGCCATGCAGAGCATCCAGGCGAGCCTAGTAGTGACACCCTTCTATTAGCTCAGGCGGGCTGCCCAGCGCTATCAAAATGCATGCCATGTGAACAGACACCGCAGTTTACAAGACCAAAGGGGCCCAACTGCACCATGAATAAAAAGTGCAAAACACATTAAAAAATGTGGAGTATTAGCTGATATTTTGGCCAAAATACATGAGCCCATAACCTGCTCCAAAGGTCTCCACGTTTACGGGTACCTAACACTAATTCCTAACACTGAAATAGCACAAAAAGAGGACTTAAAAATCCTCCAATAATAGAAAACAGCAAAAGAGCAAAAAGGTTTACCCATCCAGGCCTCCAGACAAATGCACTATCAGGATTCAGTGGACCCATATAATTAAGATGGCAACACAGGTGCAAGAATACCGATAAAACAACCGCTCACAGCCTACCAATACATGGAGGGGGTGGTTGCCTGGTATGTTAATGCATAATAAAAAACTTGTATGCGGAGCTGTTCACACTATGGCCATGCACTGCATCCAGGCCAGCCTAGTAGTGACACCCTTCTATTAGCTCAGGCGGGCTGCCCAGCGCTATCAAAATGCATGCCATGTGAACAGACACCGCACTTTACAAGACCGTTTGGTCTTGTAAAGGGGGAAAACTTTTCAAGATGGGTGGTGATCAAGACAGCCCTTTTGAAGTCAGCCATTTTAGATCCAACTTTATTTTCTCCAATGGGAAGAGAGTCATATAACATATCAAACTTATTGAGAATTTCACAAGAAAAACAATGGTGTGCTTGGTTTTAACATAACTTTATTCTTTCATGAGTTATTTCCATGTTTCTCTTTGTTTACAACCATTGACATGTCGCAGAGGTTAACACACGAGGAGTGGATAGAAAGTGCGCTGATGTCTGGTGAACACAGTACCCGGGTCATTGCAGCAGATTTCAATGCAAGACACTCTACGCAAGAAAACTGTCACCATTCCCATTTTATTTAGGTGTATCCATATAATTGGCCCACTGAAAAAAATTTGCCTCATCACTGAACATAATGATCTGCGTAAACTGAGGGTCCTGTTCCAATTTTTATTTGGCCCATTCTGCAAATTCAGCGCACTGATCTGGGTCATCCTCGTTGAGATGCTGCAGCAGCTGGATTTTGTAAGGGTGCCATTTCTGAGTAGCTAATATCCACCGAAGGGATGATCGACTGATGCGAGATCGGCACGCTGTATTTGCAGAATGGGCCAAGCGAAAATTGGAACAGGACCTTCAGTTTACACAGAACATTATGTTCAGTGATAGGGCAAATTTTTTGGGTGAGCCATTTATATGGATACACCTAAATAAAATGGGAATGGTGACAGTTATCTTGAGCAGGGTGTCTTGCATTGAAATCTGATGCAATGACCCGGGTACTGCGTTCACCATACATTAACACAATTTCTATTCGCTCTTCATGTGTTAATCTCTGCGACATGTCAATGGCTGTAAACAAAGAGAAACTTGTAAATAACTCATGAAAGAATAAAGTTACGTTAAAACCAAGCACACCATTGTTTTTCTTGTGAAATTCTCAGTAAGTTTAATGTGTCACATGACCCTATTTCCATTGGAAAAAATAAAGTTGATCCAAATTGGCTGACTGCAAAATGGCCGCCATGGTCATCACCCATCTTGAAAGGTTTTTCCCTCCCATATACTAATGTGTCACGAACAGAAATTGATATCACCATCCATTCCTATTTTATTTAGATGTATCCATAAACATGGCTCACCCTGTAGATCTTGCTATAAGGATCATTTGAGATCTTAATGGGATATTAAAACATTTAAAAACTATATTTCTAATATATTGTTCCAGAAGGACTGCATATAAATATTTCAATTTTATTCAGATATTGAAATACCCAGTTACTGTTTGCATAGGAAAAATAATTCATTGCGTCATCAGTTAGGTGAAACTTTACTTGGATAATGAAAAAAAGAACCTTGACAACTCTAGTAAATGATTAAATGAGCCTAGTGTAAAAACCTCAGACCATGACTTCAATGGTATGGAAGCTGTTCTGCAAACCTTATTTGAAAAATATCAAAAAAATTTGAAGGTGGTATGAGATGATTTGCAAAAAAAATCAATCAAAAAACAAGGGGGCATATTTCCAATCTGAAAATGAAATGTCTTTACTGAATACTTTTGAAAAGAATCAGGATATCATAAAAAAGCCATTGGACAACAGAGGCAGCCTTGTCCTTTTTGATCATTCAAAGTACAGATTAATCTTTTACTCAATATTAAAGGACACAAATACTTATGCAATATTTGACAAACTTCCAAGAGGCGCTTACATTAATATGTTGATCATACTAATAATTGAGGTGCTTGATGAGAATCTAATCTCAAAAACTTAATTTAATTTTATGGTACCTAAATTTCAGATCATCCCTACCTTTTATGTGGTTCCCAAAATACTTAAGGACCTGGACTCACTGAAGGAATACCCCAATGTGTAAGAAGTTAGTCAAAATGTCAGCATTAACTTAGACCAGATTTTACATCCCTTTGTTGTGAAACTGCCATCCTTTATTAGAGTTATGGTGGTACTGCTGGTCAAATTAGAGGATGTGACACTAGATGAGAATGTAATTCTGGAATCTATTGATATAAATTGTACAGTAACTAGCTGAAGATCCAGGCGTTGCCCGGGCAAAGTAACTAACTACGGTTAGCTATAACAAATTATAATAATTATATCCATCTATATATATACAGTTGTGGCCAAAAGTATTGACACCCCTGCAATTCTGTCAGATAATACTCAGTTTGTTCCTGAAAATGATTGCAAACACAAATTCTTTGGTATTATTATCTTCATTTAATTTGTCTTAAATGAAAAAACACAAAAATAATTGTCCTAAAGCCAAATTGGATATAATTCCACACCAAACATAAAAAAGAGGGTGGACAAAAGTATTGGCACTGTTCGAAAAATCATGTGATGCTTCTCTAATTTGTGTAATTAACAGCACCTGTAACTTACCTGTGGCACCTAACAGGTGTTGGCAATAACTAAATCACACTTGCAGCCAGTTGACATGGATTAAAGTTGACTCAACCTCTGTCCTGTGTCCTTGTGTGTACCACATTGAGCAAGGAGAAAAGAAAGAATACCAAAGAACTGTCTGAGGACTTGAGAAACCAAATTGTGAGGAAGCATGAGCAACTTCAAGGCTACAAGTCCATCTCCAAAGACCTGAATGTTCCTATGTCTACCGTACGCATTGTCATCAAGAAGTTTAAAGCCCATGGCACTGTGGCTAACCTACCTAGATGTGGATGGAAAAGAAAAATTAACAAGAGATTTCAACGCAAGATTGTGCAGATGTTGGATAAAGAACCTCGACTAACATCCAAACAAGTTCAAGCTGCCCTGCAGTCCAAGGGTACAACAGTGTCAACCCGTACTATCCATCGGCGTCTGAATGAAAAGGGACTGTATGGTAGGAGACCCAGGAAGACCCCACTTCTTACCCCGAGACATAAAAAAGCAAGGCTGGAGTTTGCCAAAACTTACCTGAAAAAGCCTAAAACGTTTTGGAAGAAAGTTCTCTGGTCAGATTAGACAAAAGTAAAGCTTTTTGGGCAAAGGCATCATCATAGATTTTACAGGAGAAAAAAAAAGAGGCATTCAAAGAAAAGAACACGGTCCCTACAGTCAAACAGGGCGGAGGTTCCCTGATGTTTTGGGGTTGCTTTGCTGCCTCTGCCACTGGACTGCTTGACCGTGTGCATGGCTTTATGAAGTCTGAAGACTACCAACAAATTTTGCAGCATAATGTAGGGCCCAGTGTGAGAAAGCTGGGTCTCCCTCAGAGGTCATGGATCTTCCAGCAGGACAATGACCCAAAACACACTTCAAAAAGCACTAGAAAATGGTTTGAGAGAAAGAACTGGAGACTTCTAAGGTGGCCAGCAATGAGTCCAGACCTGAATCCCATAGAACACCTGTGGAGAGATCTAAAAATGGCAGATTGGAGAAGGCACCCTTCAAATATCAGGGACCTGGAGCAGTTTGCCAAAGAAGAATGGTCTAAAATTCCAGCAGAGCATTGAAGAAACTCATTGATGGTTACCGGAAGCGGTTGGTCGCAGTTATTTTAGCTAAAGGTTGTGCAACCAAGTATTAGGCTGAGGGTGCCAATACTTTTATCTGGCCCATTTTTGGAGTTTTGTGTGAAATGATCAATGTTTTGCTTTTTGCTTCATTCTCTTTTGTGTTTTTTCATTTTAGACAAATTAAATGAAGATAATAATACCAAAGAATTTGTGTTTGCAATCATTTTCAGGAAGAAACTGAGAATTATCTGACAGAATTGCAGGGGTGTCAATACTTTTGGGCACAACTGTATAAAGCTGAGTGTATAGCCCCGCAAACTCCGCAGAGCCACATTCACTATAATATCCCACATCATCCCGTCAGAGCCACCGGACTACTACCCCTAATATCCTACATCATCCCATCAAAGCCACCCGACTACCACCCCTAATATCCCACACATCCTGTCAGCCACAGCCACTGGACTACTTCCCCTAATAACTCATATCATCCCGCCAGAGCCACTGGACTACTACCACTAATATCCCCCATCGTCCCATCTGCCAGAGCCACTGAATTACTACCCATAATATCCCACATCATCCCGTCAGAGCCACCGGACTACGACCCCTAATATCCCACATCATCCCATCAGAGTCACCGGACTACTACCTCTAATATCCAACATCATCCCGTCATCCAGAGCCACCAGACTACTACCACTAATATCCCACATCATCCGATCAGCCAGAGCCACCGGACTACTACCCCTAATAACCCACATCATCCCGTCAGAGCCACCGGACTACTATCACTAATATCCCACATCATCCCTTCTGCCAGAGCCACTGGATTATTACCCATAATATCCCACATCATCCCATCAGAGCCACAAGACTACAACCACTAATATCCCACATCATCCCATCATAGCCACCGGACTACTACACCTAATATCCCATATCATCCTGTCAGCCAGAGCCACTGGACTATTACCACTAATACCACACATTATCTCATCAGAGCCACCGGACAACTACCCCTAATATACCTCATCATCCCATCAGAGCCACCGGACTACTACCCCTAATATCCCACATCATCCCGTCAGAGCCACCGGTCAACTACCCCTAATATGTCAAATCATCTTGTCAGAGCCACCGGACAACTACCCCTAATATCCCACATCATCCTGTCAGCCAGCGCCACCAGACTACTACCCCTAATATCCCACATCATCCCGTCAGAGCCACCGGACTACTGCCCATAATATTGTACATCATCCTGTCTGAGTCACCTGACTACAACCCCTAATATCCCACATCGTCCCATCAGCCAGAGCCACCGGATTACTACCCCTAATATCCCACATCATCCCGTCAGAGCCACCGGATAACTACCCCTAATATCACACATCATTCTGTCAGAGCCACTGGACTACTACCCCTAATATCCCACATCAACCCATCAGCCAGAGCCACTGGACTACTACCCCTGATATCCCATATCATCCTGTCAGCCAGAGCCACTGGACTACTAGCACTAATATCCCACATCATCCCACCAGAGCCACCGGACTACTACCACTAATACCACACATTATCTTGTCAGAGCCACGGGACAACTACCCCTAATATACCTCATCATCCCATCAGAGCCACCGGACTACTACCCCTAATATCCCACATCATCCCGTCAGAGCCACCGGTCAACTACCCCTAATATATCAAATCATCTTGTCAGAGCCACCGGACAACTACCCCTAATATCCCACATCATCCTGTCAGCCAGCACCACCAGACTACTATCCCTAATATCCCACATCATCCCGTCAGAGCCACCGGACTACTGCCCATAATATTGTACATCATCCTGTCAGAGTCACCTGACTACAACCCCTAATATCCCACATCGTCCCATCAGCCAGAGCCACCGGATTACTACCCCTAATATCCCACATCATCCCGTCAGAGCCACCGGACAACTACCCCTAATATCACACATCATTCTGTCAGAGCCACTGGACTACTACCCCTAATATCCCACATCAACCCATCAGCCAGAGCCACTGGACTACTACCCCTAATATCCCACATCATCCCATCAGCCAGAGCCACTGGACTACTACCACTAATATCCCACATCATCCGGTCAGAGCCACTGAACTATTACCCCAATATGGCACATCATCTCATCAGCCTGGTGTCGGAACCAGAGCGCTGATTGGATTTGCCTTGACTTCCATACCAATGATCCCTTTAATAGAAGCCTGGGGTCAGAATCAGAGCATAAGGGATTTGCTTTAACTTCCAGACCGGAGATCCCTTTAAGAGAGGCCTGGGGTCAGTACCAAAGCGCAGAGTGGATTTGCCCTCACTTCCATACCGGGGTTCCGATTAAGAGTGGCCTGGGGTCAGAACCAGAGTGCTGAGTGGAATTGCCCTAACCTCCAAACCAATGATCCCTTTAATAGAGCCTGGGGTCAGAACCAGAGCGCTGAGTGGAATGGTCTTAGCTTCCATACCAGGGATCACTTTAAGAGAGACCTGGGGTCAGAACCAGAGCGCTGACTGGATTTGCCCTGACTTCCATACCGAGGATCCCTTTAAGAGAGGTCTGGGGTCTGAACCAAAGCGCTGAATGAATTTGCCCTCACTTCCATACCAGGGATCCCTTTAAGAGGAAAGGTGTGCCTATGGGACTATGGGATGGAGGATGTGTGATGGGTATGTGGGCACCGGAGTGGGGGATTCATATCTGTCATGTGCTCTCTGCTCCTTTCTGGGCGGCAGACAATGTCTGGAAGCTTATGTTCCCAGGGATGCTAGATTTCTCCCACCCAGTCAGTGTCTGCTGAGGTGTTGTGGATCGGGAAAACTGTTGCTCATAGCAACAAATCACAGCTCAGATTCTTTTAAACAGCTCTGGTGAAATGAAAGATGTTTCGTGATTGGGTGGGGCTATGTGGAGTGGGTGTGGCTGATACACACATACATTCATTTTTATATATAGTAATATTCCCCATTAAGCAAGGATCAGGGTGGTTGAAAACTTCCTCTAAGTTTGGGCAATATACCACATACGTCCTTTGTCATTAAACTACTTTGAATTATCTTAACACATTATTATTTTTCGTTTGATGGTAAGTGCCTCCACCAGCTTGGGGGGTGGGCACAATGGAGAGTTCTTGTGACCCATCATTTGCTACCCTCCTCCAGGGCTAGTGTGAGGAAACCATCATTTTTCGAGATGGTGTGGCAAATATCCTCTTTTAACCCCTTCCTGACATGAGACGTACTATCCCGTCCATGGGACCTGGGCCCCTATGCCCATGGACTGGATAGTACGTCTAGCGGGATCAGCGGCGCCCATGTGGTGAGCGCCGCTGATCGTGGCCGGGTGTCAGCTGATTATCACAGCTGACACCCGGCACAATGTGTCAGGGGTGGTCACGGACCGCCCCCGACACGTTAACCCCTTGCACACCGCGATCAAACATGATCGCGGTGTACCGGGGGTTAAAGGGAAGCATCGGCAGGGAGGGGGCTCCCTCCGTACTTCCCTGAGCCCCCCACGGCAGCGCAATGTGCAGCGCTGCTGCGGGGGGCTCCTTTCCTCCAGCCCCCCCGAATCCAAGATGGCGACGGGGGCCTTCGGGGGCCTGAGGAAGCTGGCTTCCTCAGTGCCTGCAAAGCGCAGGCATGAGGAAGCCTTCTGCAGTGCCTGTGTCAGATCGCTGATCTGTCACAGTGATCTGTGATGTGACAGATCAGCGATCTGTCACAGGACAGTGATGTCCCACCTGGGACTATTTAATAAAGTAAAAAAAAAAATAAAAAAAAGTGTTAAAATAATTAAAAAAAAATCGCCAAATAAATTAGAAAAAAAAAAAAAAATATTCCCCCAATAAATCCATTTTTTGGAAATAATAAAAAAAAAACCAATAAAAGTACACATATTAGGTATCGCCGCATCCATAATGACCCGCCCTATAAAACTGTCCAATTAGTTAACCCCTTTAGCGAACCCCTTAAAAAATAAAAAAAAAAACGAAGCAAAAAATAATGATTTATTATCATACCGCCAAACAAAAAGTGTAATAACACGCGATCAAAAAGACGCATATAAATATCCATGGTACCGCTGAAAACATCATCTTGTCCCGCAAAAAACGAGCCACCACACAGCATCATCAGCGAAAAAATAAAAAAGTTATAGCTCGCAGAATAAAGCGATGCAAAAATAATTATTTTTTATATAAAATAGTTTTCATTGCATAAAACCGACAAAAACATAAAAAAATGACATAAATGAGGTATCGCTGTAACCGTACTGACCCGAAGAATAAAACCGCTTTATCAATTTTACCGCACGCGGAACGGTGTAAACGCACCCCCCCAAAAGAAATTCATGAAACGCTGGTTTTTGTTCATTCTGTGTCCCAAAAATAGGAATAAATAGCGATCAAAAAATGTCATGTGCCCGAAAATGGTACCAATAAAAACGTCAACTCGTCCCGCAAAAAATAAGACCTCACATGACTCGGTGGGTCAAAATACGGAAAAATTATAGCTCTCAATATGTGGTGATGCAAAAACTATTTTTACAATAAAAAGCGTCTTTTAGCGTGCGACAGCTGCCAAATATAAAACCCGCCATAAATAGTAAATCAAACCCCCCCGTCATCACCCCCTTTGTTAGGGAAAAATACTAAAATTAAAAAAAAAGTATTTATCTCCATTTTCCCATTAGGGTTAGGGTTAGGGCTAGAGTTAGGGCTAGGGCTAGGTTTAGGGCTAGGGTTAGGGCTAGGGTTAGGGCTAGGGTTAGGGTTAGGGCTAGGGTTAGGGCTAGGGTTAGGGCTAGGGTTAGGGCTCAGATTAGGGTTAGGGGTGTGTTGGGGTTAGGGTCGGAGTTATAATTGGGGGGTTTCCACTGTTTGGGCACATCAGGGGCTCTCCAAATGCAACATGGCGTCTGATCTCAATTCCAGCCAATTCTGAGTTGAAAAAGTCAAATGTTGCTCCTTCCCTTCCAAGCTCTGCCATGCGCCCAAACAGTGTTTTACCTCCACATGTAGGGTATCAACCTACTCAGGACAAATTGCAAAACAATTTTTGGGGTCCAATTTCTCCTGTTACCCTTAGGAAAATAAAAAATTGGGGGCAAAAATATCATTTTTGTGGAAAAAAATGTTTTTTTATTTTCACGTCCGAGTGTTATAAACTTCTGTGAAGCACTTGGGGGTTCAAAGTGCTCACCACACATCTAGATAAGTTCCGTGGGGGGTCTAGTGTCCAAAATGGGGTCACTTGTGGGGAGTTTCAATAGTTTAGGTACATCAGGGGCTCTCCAAACGCACATGACACCTGCAGACCATTCCATCAAAGTCTGCATTCCAAAACGTCACTGCTTCCCTTCCGAGCCCCGACGTGTGTCCATACAGTAGTTTTCTCCCACATATGGGGTGTCAGCGTACTCAGGCCAAATTGGACAACAACTTTTGGGGGTCCAATTTCTCCTGTTACCCTTGGGAAAATGAAAAAATTGGGGACTAATTGATCATGTTTCTGGAAAAAATACGATTTTTTTATTTTCATGCCCTGGCATTATAAACTTCTGTGAAGCTCTTGGGGGTTCAAAGTGCTCACCTCACATCTAGATAAGTTCCTTAGTGGGTCTAGTTTTCAAAATGGGGTCATTTGTGGGGGGTTTCCACTGTTTAGGTACATTAGGGGCTCTCCAAAGGCAACATGACACCCGCAGACCATTCCATCAAAGTCTGCATTCCGAAACGTCACTACTTCCCTTCCGAGCCCCGACGTGTGCCCATACAGTAGTTTTCTCCCACATATGGGGTATCAGCATACTCAGGACAAATTGGACAACAACTTTTGGGGTCCAATTTCTCCTGGTACCCTTGGGAAAATAAAAAAATGGTGACTAAAAGATCATGTTTGTGGAAAAAATACGAATTTTTTATTTTCACGCCCGGGCATTATAAACTTCTGTGAAGCACTGGGGGGGTCAAAGTGCTCACCACACATCTAGATAAGTTCCTTAGGGGGTCTAGTTTCCAAAATGGTGTCATTTGTGGGGGTTTCCACTGTTTTGGTACATCAGGGGTTTTCCAAACGCGACATGGTGTCCGATCTCAATTCCAGCCAAAAACGTCAAATGGCGCTGCTTCCCTTCCGAGCTCTGCCATGCGCCCAAATAGTGGTTTACCCCCACATGTGGGGTATCAGCGTACTCAGGACAAATTGCACAATAACTTTTAGGGTCCTGTTACCCTTGGGAAAATAAAAATTTGGGTGAAAAGATCATTTTTGTGGAAAAATATTCAAAAAAATTCCTGTGACGCACCTAAAGGGTTAATAAACTTCTTGAATGTGGTTTTGAGCACTTTAAGGGGTGCAGTTTTTAGAATGGTGTCACTTTTGGGTATTTTCTATCATATAGACCCCTCAAAGTGGCTTCAAATGTGATGTGGTCCTAAAAATAAAATGGTGTTGTAAAAATGAGAAATCGCTGGTCAACTTTTAACCCTTATAACTTCCTAACGAAAAAAAAATTTGGTTCCAAAATTGTGCTGATGTAAAGTAAACATGTGGGAAATGTTAGTTATCAAGTTTTTTGTGTGCCGTATCTCTGTGATTTAAGGGCATAAAAATTCAAAGTTGGAAAATTGCGAAATTTTCAAAATTTTCGCCAAATTTCCGTTTTTCTCGCAAATAAACGCAAGTTATTTGAATGAAATTTTACCACTAGCATGAAGTACAATATGTCTCGAGAAAACAATGTCAGAATCACCGGGATCCATGGAAGCATTCCAGAGTTATGACCTCATAAAGGTACAGTGGTCAGAATTGTAAAAATTGGCCCGGTCATGAACGTGCAAACCACCCTTGGGGGTGAAGGGGTTAAGGATGATTCATAGATTACATTTTTGTCCTACAGAGCAGTTTCTATTGTTTATAGATAGTCTTAATGTTAACAATGTTGGATTACTGTTCACCTTGGAGATGGATGGATCTAAATTTTCATTTTTAAAAGGATCTAAATGGAATTTTATCTACTTGAACATACAGAAAACCAACTGCAACCAATAATTTATTGAACTGGGAAATTATACATCTGACACCGATTAAAAAAGGTACACCAAAGGGACAATACTATAGAATTAGGAGGAATTGCTCCATACTAGAAGATTTCCATCAGAAAGCAATAGATTTAAAGCTTAGATTCAACCAGAGGAGCTACCAACTCACAGTTTAATTCTCCCTTTGCAAAATCTGTAAACAGAGATAGTAAATCACTTCTCATATCACTCCCTAAAACTGAGGAAAAAGGACCCATGAAGATAAATGCAACCTTTGATAACCAAGCTAATGAAACCTCATATTTCTAGAAAACACTGAAGTATTCTACTTGCTTATTCAGATTTGAAGAATGCTACTTCATTTTGTCCTAGTGTAACATGTAAGAAGCGGAGATCAATTGGGGATGGCCTAGTTTATTGTTTCTAAAAGAGACCAAATCAACAAGGCACTTGGTTGGACAGGAGCGTTTGTGACACTTTTAGGTATGGTGATTGTGGTTTCTGCAAATGGATGGGACATTCAAAAAAATGTGTTATTGCATTTACAGGAAGGCAATATTTTATGAGAGACTTTCCTAGCATCAAAGTGACAGGAGATGTCTATTTGACTACCTGCTCCTGTTTACTTGAAAATGTAAGGAAAATAAACATGAATTAAAAAACAGATAGTAGAGTACATTGGAGAGATTAGACACAAGAGGAATACCCCAACTGCACAACACATTAGCAAGTATCACCAAGGCGATAGATATCAAGTCAATTTCTTTCTGTGTGTGGAAGTTGTTACACAAAATCAGAGAAAAGGTAATCGGAAAAAGTTGATCAGACAAAGAGAGTGTCAGTGGATTTTCTATTTGGGTTCTCGCACCCCCCAAGGTTTAAATGAGCAGTTTCCTGGGGTATTCCCCACAAAGTGTGGGGTTTGCATCTCCTGGGGTATTCCCCACAAAGTGTAAAATTATTTGCTTTGAGCCTCCTTTGAGTACATCCCGTTAAATGCAATATTGATTGCCCTTGGCATCTACTAAGTGCATGGAGCTGCAGGTTGGATTGCTCCTGAAGGGGAAAAAAATTTCTTTAAGGCTATGTGCCCACGTTGCAGAAAAGCTGCGGAAATGCGAATTCGCATGCATTTTCCTGCAAAATGCAAGCATTTTGCAAGCGTGCTTAGCTTGCAGAATGCTTGCGCTTTTGCAAGCGATTTGAAGCTTCGCTTGGAAAAGTGCTTGACAAGTGTGACCAACTTTTTACTATTGATGCTTCCTATGCAGCATTAATAGTAAAAGACAGAGTGTTAAAAATAAAATAATAACAGATCGCTACATCAGAGGTCATTCGTGCAGTGCATCCCTGGGAACGGAACTTGCCGCAAGCAACAATGAGGACCGGAAAAGCTCCGGCGGCTCACAGAAGGTAAGTGTGATGGTCAAGGGTCACTGGACACACCGCCTCCAGCAGGGCGAATTTCTCTGACACACGTGACCCTGGATACACTGCCTCCAGTAGGGCGAATTTAAATATTGAAATATGCAGCCGAATACACCGCCTTCAGCAGGCGACTTTCAGTATTACACGTATATCTGGCTACACTGCCTCCAGCTGGGTGAATTTACACAATTAAGGGAAACATCAGGGAAACCGATACAATGGAGGGCCCTGCGATAGGGAACGGGGACGTGGAGACCTCCTGCACTCCCCTTAGTTAGTGTCTCTACACTCCTGATGGTCCCTAGGCAGGTTCCGCACCCGGCGACGAGCAGGATACCTAAAATGCCCTAGCTTGCCCTGCACCTAGCCCTTTCTAGTGAATTGGACGGTGCAGAAACTAATCCCACCGCTGCACTAAAACACATAAGGGAAGTCACAAACAGGGAAAACACCACTTAGCTTTGCTCTGTTGCTATTGCTCCAAGCAACAGAGTACGACACCAAAGTTCAGCTTCACCCCTGAAGCTCGACTCCTGAATTCAGCTTCCACCTGAAGCTATAACACCAGAGCTCCCCTGAGCTGCCAGGAACTCCTCTCCGTAGTTCCTTCCTCCACCAGACTTGGTTGGAAATGAGCAATATCACCAACAGTGATTGCAACACCTGACACTCTTTTATAGGTCAGAGCCAGAGCAATCACACCTGCTTTATAATCACGTGCACTAAGCTAAAGTAACCAGAGTGCAATGACCCTAGCGGCCACCGGGGGCAAAACTAGAACTGAAACCACCACAGTACAATGACCCTAATGGCCACCGGGGGGCAAAACTAACTTTAAGCACACAGCTTAAGGAAAAAAAAAGGTTACTTGTGCATTTATCTGTCATAATCCAACCTGGATCATGACAGTAAGTATATCCTTATTTTTTATTTTGATTCTATTTTTTACAGAGATATGGTACCCAGGGCATGGAGGAGAGTCTCCACTCCTCCAAACCCTGGGTACCATCTGCACATGAAGCGCTCACTTTACGCATGGTGGGCATAGACACATGCATAAAGTGAGCATCTCAATGCAATCCTATGGTGGCATAATCGCCTTGATTCCGCAGAAATAATGGACATGCTGTAGATTTTACCGCTATGCGATTCCGCAGCAGTAAAATCCGCAGCATTGACACAGCAACTACAGAATCCCATAGGATTGCATAGGGATGCGTTTTTTCTAAGCATTTCCGCAGCCGCAAAAACGCTGTGGAAACGCTAAAAAAAGCAGCGTGGGCACACAGCCTAAATCTTCTGCCTTAGCGAGTGTGAACAAACTGAGTGTGACCGGAGTGTAAGTACGAACGGTGGTAAGTGTGTGACTTGTGATTCAGTGACTTTGGATTTAGGGAATTTCTAGGGGAGGTATTACTGAATTGCTGTTATATATTACTAATACTTTTTATTTCTTTTTACTTAACTTTTCTGTCTGGTGCAATCCCTATTAGGAAATGTGCTCCACTATTGGCAATGCCATCCGGTGTACATCTTGCCACATGTATGCATTTCTTGAACAGCTAGTCGAGGGTGCATATTGCTGTGCGAGATGTGAGCACATTATGCATTTGAAAGCGCAGGTACTGGAACTTAGTGTGCAGCTGGCAACACTGAGATCCATACATAATATAGAAAGGAATCTGCTGCTCACTGAGCAGATGCTCAATGGGATAGATGTGGGGGAGGATGTCATCAGAGGTCATTCACGCAATGGAGCTGCAGGACAGTAATGCAGCTAGCTGGGTGATAGTTATAAGGTGGGGTAGAAGGAAAAGTGCAAGGTAGGCTAGTATTGATCTGGCACACCCCAATAAGTTTGCTAAGATGGCAGATGAGGGGGATGTCAGTACAGGAGTAGCACTGCTGCAGCAAGGCTTGTTCTCTGAAAGCCGGACGAGTGTCTGCTCCAGTGAGAGGGGAAATAGGAGAGCAGGGCAGGTCAAATAGGTGCCGGTAGTGGGGGACTCAATTATTAGGGCAATCTGTCACAAAGATAGGAATCGTCAAACAGTGGGCTGCC
The DNA here is from genome assembly GCF_039654945.1 of Dendrobates tinctorius. NCBI lineage: Eukaryota > Metazoa > Chordata > Amphibia > Anura > Dendrobatidae > Dendrobates > Dendrobates tinctorius. The sequence continues at coordinate 37,820,048 of NW_027361829.1, forward strand.
TACCTGGCGCTCGAGTCCGACACATCGCTGATCGGGTTGATAGATTACTGGGAGGGGCTGATGAGGATCCAACAGTAATGGTGCACATTGGCACAAATTACAAAGTTAGAGGTAGGTGGAAGGTCCTGAAAGATGATTTCAGGGAATTAGGTCACAAGCTTAAAGCAAGGACCTCCGAGATGGTATTCTTTGAAATATTGCCTGTACCACGTGCCACGCCAGAGAGGCAATGGTAGATTAGGGAGATAAATAAATGACTCAGTAATTGGTGTAGGAAGGAGGGGTTTGGGTTCCTGGAGAACTAGCCCGACTTCTCAGTTGGCTACAGGTTCTACGCTAGCGATGGGCTGCACCTCAATGGGGAGGGTGCAGCTGTGCTGGGGGAGAAAATGGCTAGATGGTTGGAGGAGTGTTTAAAGTAGGAATTGGGTGAGGGTATTTATTTTATAGGAGGGGAAGATAGTGCAGATAGTGACCTGGGTACAAATAAAGAAATTGGGGGTGGCGTGGGGGGTGGGGTTAGAACAGTTAAGATTTTAGGGAAGAATAGAGTTACAGAGAGATACATAAAGTGCATGTATGCTAATGCCAGAAGCCTCACCAACAAAATGGAGGAATTAGAATTAACTTTGTTGTAATATAATTATGACATGGTGGGGTTATCTGAGACATGGCTGGATGAGAGCCATGACTGGGTGGTTAATTTACAGGGCTATAGTCTGTTCAAAAAAGACCGTATGAATAAGCTAGGGGGGTGTGTGTGTTTATATGTAAAATCATCCTTAAAACCCATCCTGCGTGATTATACAGTATATGTGAATCTAATGAAAATGTAGAGTCGCTGTGGGTGGAGATAAGGAGAGAGGGAAAAAATGATAAATTATTGATAGGGGTTTGTTACAAATCTCCAAAAATTATGGAAGCAACAGAGAATATCCTCATGAAGCAAATAAATGAAGCGGCGACTCACAGAGAAGTCATTATTTTGGGGAACTTCAACTACCCTGAAATACATTGGGGAACCGAAACCTGCAGTTCCAGCAAAGGTAATAGGATTATGACAGCTATGGGAGACAATTATCTTTCACAACTAGTTCAGGACCCAACAAGAGGGGGTGCAATGCTAGACCTAATATTAACCAACAGGCCAGACCGCATATCAAATATAAGGGTTGGAGGTCACTTGGGTAATAGTGATCACAAAATAATACGTTTTCATGTATCCTTTAATAAGATGTGTAGAAGAGAGGTTACAAGGACACTAAACTTCAGGAAGGCAAATTTCCAACCGACGAGAGATGATCTTAGTGCAATAAACTGGGACGATATCCTGAGACGTAAAAGTGCACAAACAAAATGTGAGACGTTTATTAGCATCCTGAATAGGACCTGTGCACAACATATAGCGTATGGGAATTGAAATAGGAGGAAACCACTAAAGCTAAATAGAGCTGTAAGGGGCGCAATAAGTGACAAAAAAAAGCATTTAGAGAATTAAAGCAAGTAGGTAGTGATGAGGCATTAAATAAATACCGAAAATTAAATAAATTCTGTAAAATGCAAATCAAGGCAGCAAAGATTGAGACAGAGAGACTCATTGCCAGAGAAAGTAAAAATAATCCCAAAATATTATTTAACTACATAAAAGGTAAGAAACTAAAAAATTATAGTGTGGCCCCCTTAAAAATAGTCTGGGTGAAATGGTGGTTGAGGATGAGGAAAAAGCCAATATTCTTAATGACAGCAGTATTTACAGAAGAAAATCCCATGACGGATAACATGATCAGTGATAACAAAAATTCTCCATTAAATGTCATCTGCTTAACCCAGCAGGAAGCATCACTAAAGTTGACAAATCCTCAGGCCCAGATGGGATACACCCCCCATGTACTGCAGGAATTAAGTACAGTCATAGATAGACCATTATTTTTAATCTTTAAAGATTTCATAACAACAGGGTCTGTACCACAGGACTGGCGTATAGCAAATGCGGTCCCAATATTCAAAAAGGGGACAAAACTGAACTTGGAAATTATAGGCCAGTAAGCATAACCTCTACTGTGGGTAAAATCCTGGAGGGTTTTCTAAGAGATACAATACTGGAGTATCTGAAGAAGAATAACCTCATGACCCAATATCAACATGGGTTTACGAGGGACCATTCCTGTCAGACTAATCTGATAAGCTTCTATGGAGAGGTAAGTTTCGGACTGGACCAAGGAAACGCAGTGGACGTGGTGTGCATGGACTTTTCAAAAGCTTTTGATATGGTGCCACACAAAAGGTTGATACATAAAATGAGAACAATGGGGATAGGGGAAAATATGTGTAAGTGGGTTAAAAGCTGGCTCAGGGATAGGAAACAAAGGGTGGTTATTAATGGAGCACACTCGGACTGGTTCACGGTTAGCAGTGGGGTACCGCAGGGGTCAGTGTTGTTCCCGCATCTTTTTAATATACTTATTAATGACCTTGTAGGGGGCATGCAGAGTAGAATTTCAATCTTTGCAGATGACACTAAACTCTGCAGGGTAATCAATACATAGGATAATTTTATATTACAGGAGGATTTATGGAAACTAGAAGCTTGGGCTGATAAATGGCAAATAAGCTTTAATGGGGATAAATGTAAGGTCATGCACTTGGGTAGAGCAAACAAGATGTATAATTATGTTCTTAATTGTAAAACACTGGGCAAAACTGTCACTGAAAAAGACCTGGGTGTATGGATGGACGATAAACTCACATTTAGTGGCCAGTGTCAGGCAGCTGCTGCAAAGGCAAATAAAATAATGGGATGCATTAAAAGAGGCATAGATGCTCATAAGGAGAACATAATTTTACCCCTATACAAGTCACTAGTGCAACCACACTTAGAATACTGTGTACAGTTCTGGTCTCCGGTGTATAAGAAAGACATAGCTGAACTGGAGAGGGTGCAGAGAAGAGCGACCAAGGATATTATTAGCGTACTGGGGGGGGTCTGCAATACCAAGACAGGTTATTACACTTGGGGTTATTTAGTTTGGAAAAACGAAGGCTTAGGGGTGATCTTATTTTAATGTATACATATATGAGGGGACAGTACAAAAACCTTTCTAGCGATCTTTTTACTCTTCTAAGTCTTCCTTCAACCTTAAACACTATATTACTATGTTACTTGTAATTGTTATGACTGGACTTTTAGATTTTCATGGAAATTACCGTATTTTTTGGATTAAAAGATGCACTTTTGTTCCCCAAATTTTGTGGGAAAGTGGGGGGTGCATCTTATAATCTGAATGTGTGCTGTAGAGGAAGGGGGGCATTTCTGGAGTGGTGTCAGGGGGCTGGGGTGGGCTGGCTGCGGCCTGCAGAGACAGCAGGTGGTCAGTGCTCCCACTCATTAGGCTCATGTAATATTCACTGCACCCACTGTCCATCACCTCGGTGCTGAAGCCGCGAAGAGTTGGTAGACAGGGGAGCAGTGCATATTACATGTGCCTGCACTCTCCCCCCATCACTATAGTCACCTTCCAATCATGGCTCCTGCTCCCAGCTCCCCCCATGGCTTTCCTGTGTCTATGTTTAGTCTGCTGACATCCTCCTCCTGCAAGGGTGCGTGGCAGCAACTGCTCATTCAGGCAATTCATGGTAGCTTCAGGACCTTCCATGATGTGACCAATAGGACTTGGGGTCACGTGACTCCCAGTGTGCACTGCGAGTCACGTGACCACTGGTCTTATTGGTCACATCATGGAAGGTCCAGTAGCTACAATAAACTGCCTGAATGAGCAGCTGCTGCTGCACACCCTTGCAGGAGGAGGATGTCACAGACACAGGAAAGCCACGGGGGGGGGAGCTGAGCGCAGGAGCCATCATCGGAAGGTGAGTTAACTGTTTGTTATTTTATTATGTGCTTGCCAGCAGGGGGGAAAGATAGGGATGGGGGCCATGTGTGACAGCAGGGGGGAATATATGGACGGGGGGCATGTGTGCCAGAAGGGGGAATATAGGGACGGGGGCACAATGTGTGCCTGCAGGGGGGAATATATGGGCGAGGGCCATGTGTGCCAGCAGGGGAGAATATAGGGATGGGGGACAATGTGTGCCAGCAGGGGGGAATATAGGGACGGGGGGCCATGTGTGCCAGCAGGGGGGAATATATGGATGGAGGGACAATGTGTGCCAGCATGGGGGAATCTAGCCACGGGGGGACAATGTGTGCCAGAAGAGGGCAATATAGGGATGGGGGGCCATGGGGATGCCAGCAGAGGGGGGAATATAGGGACACAGGGGCTGTGTGCATACCAGCAGGGAGGCATATAGAGAGGGGGGTCATATGCGTGCCAACAGGGGAGCATATAGAGTGAGGGGGGCCATGTGAGTGCCAGCAGGGGGTCATATAGTGACCGGGGGTGCCATATTCAGGATGGGATGGGGGGCTATGTGCCAGCACAAGGGGGCAATGTGCCAGGATGGGGGTTATATAGATACCAGGATGAGGGACATATACGGTATATGATTTGAAAGACGGACACTGGCATTATAATACACACCTCCATTTAACATAAAAAAAAATTCTCTTTTTCTTCACCAAATTTGGGGGTGTGTCTTATAATCAGGTGCGTCTTATAAAGTGATTGTAATTTTAGGGGGAGGGGTAATTCTGTTACATGAAATACAAATATTTACTAAAATTTGTCTGGAGAGATAACAGATCTTTAAAAATCTATAACATCTGTTAAGGACATTTACAGGTTTTCATCAACAAAATTGAGCTCTTATAAAGGAGTACCCATTTAATGATAAGATATTAATGGAGTTTAGGGCACTCCCACCCCCTTTTCTGACAAACCTAAGAATACAGTACAGTGTTAAGCTTTCTCTGGCAGTCCTATAGAGAATGAATGAAGCTAAGGTACTTGACCTGAGCGCCATTCCATCTTAAGATCCTTGTGGGTCTCAGTGGTCAGACTTCCAATGATCAATAAGTTATCCCCATATCCTGTCTATGAGGTATAACATATTAATTTGGTTCAAACTTTTTAAGATATTCATGAGCACAGAGTTCTTATTAAATTGTTAAAAACTAGATGCTCATTTAAACTAGAAAAAAGCAACTCCTGTAACCCTTATATAATTGGGCTATTTCTGCAAAGATCAGGAAATTAAGAGGTAGAGGTTACAATTTATGGTTACCAAATATGGACATGAACTTATATTTTAGCATATGCATTAAGAAAGTAACTTTAAACTGTGCCAAAACTCAGTGTTTTATTTTACTAAACAGCATGTGTTCATTTCTTCAGTAGATGTTGTTTGCCAAAAAAAAGGAACATTTTGAAGAGGCATCAACAAATGTTGCCTAGATACCAATTATGTGATGTGATTCTCTTAATTTTTATCCATGGTAACAACATTTCCTGAATTGCAAGATTCCAGATTGTATCTGATGAAATAAGGGCAATGTTAAAGTTCTCTATGTTTTAATATATGGAATTAATTTAACCAGATTGATTAAATATAAACATATAAGCTTACAGTGAATATATATTGGTTCTTGTACTATTTATAGTTCTCTGTAAAGTGAAGCTTCAGTTATGAGTACATTATGCCTTAAAGGTGTAGCATAAAATAGCGATTCTGAATACTAGTTTTGAATATGTAATTTGCCACCATATCTATGCTGCCTGATCTGGACAACAGTAACAACATAAATTAATTCTACCCTGACTATAGAAGTGATTTTAATAAAATCATAGCTTATCCAAAGCATTGTGAGATGAGCCATGTAAGAGCCAAGAGTCCTTGTATTCATGATGGAGCTGGCTTCCCCTAGTCCACCTGCAACTGAATGACATCTTTCTCCATATCATTGGGCATGTTGAGAAAGCTGTCAATCAGCGACAGATTGGTGGGGCAGCCCATAGCTCATAGCTCATGAATGCAGAGCTTACACACATCACTGAGAGGACTCCAGCCTCAGCGCAAACTGTTAAGTAGTAATAGCATGTGATGTTATAAAAACTACAGCACAGTGATAAGTGACACACATATCACACCACTATACTCCATGTCTCTGTCACTACTTTATTTTTACATGAGATAGGTCAGCATAAACCTATTGGTAGATTCCCTTTAAAGGAAATATATAACCAATTTTTGTTTACTAAATATACTGAAATATTATTTAATGCTATTATTTTCTAATTGTATTAATTTTTCACATTATTTTCTGTACATGACTATGGGTCTGATTCATCATTCATCAACACTGGTGTAGTGCACGCTCAGGCTACACCAGTTTTGCTGGAGCAGAAGGCACCAAATTCATCAAGAGGTGCATGCCACTTATTGAATTTGGCACCTCTTCTGGGTGACATGCAACTTTGGGCGCCATGCTAAAAATGCTACTCTATTCAGGGACTGGAGTATAATTTCTGATGTACAAAACACTGGCACATTTGATGAATTTGACAGGTGAACTTTGCTATATCCCCACCCCTTTTGTTCTTTCCCAACTATGCCTATTTAGGTGAGCTGATAAATTCGGCTTGGAATTCCCAAATGTTGAAAAAAAAATTGTGCAATTCCTCATTGTTGAAAAATTTTGCAACTTTTCAAAGCTTTTACCTCAGTTTTCTGGAGTAAAATTGTTCATCAATCAGCTCCTTTAACTGTGAACAATATTGCAGAGGTAGTTTGTATAGCATCTGTATACACATAAAAAATGGCCATTTGACATATAAAGGAAAGTGCAGTGGCTGTGTTCGATAACCTAAGCAGAGATCACTACAATGGAGAGAAAGGAAAGAGCCAGTGCCAACCACCTTTTGCTGTGAATAAAAATGTTATAATTTGTGAATACAAATGTTTATAGTGGTAGAACTTGTAAAGACATATAATATTCGTACGATAGGTTATTGGTTAGGGTCTGTCATGGTAGCCCCTTAAAAAGAGAACTAATTTGGGTTGAGATGCAAAGAATCTCCAAATGTGCCATTATTGGTCCAAATTAAATTAAAGTAAAATAAATTGTTGCATCGAAGATAAGAACACCAGATAAGAATGCATTGGAGATAACAGCAGCCAGTTTCTGTCAGTGTACAATTGTCTGCTCTCAGATCCCAAGCAACAAGTATTTCATTACACCCCCAGAAGAAAGGGGAATGGCTAAGTACATTACCTAAGAAAGAAAGTATTTTAATTGGGAATAACAGTTGTAAATTATAGATTCCGCAGAAGTCCTTGAAACTGGCTCTGTCCAATTAACTATACTTTTAAAATCAAAGGAAAGCTTTAACACAAAGACACTTCTACTGTATATAAGATGCATTGCCCTGTGTTATTGCTTTTATGAATAACACATATAACTCTAATACTAAACTATAAAATTATCAAAGATATATAAATTGCCTGATTGATAATTAAAGCAAAGTCTAAATTTTTACCATAACAGGTCTGAGACTCAGAACCTCCATTGATGAGCACTTAGTAACTCTGAGGTTGGCCAGATGGTAACATTAAGCAGAGTTAAAAAACAGAGCTCAATTAATTGTGTAGCAGCCACTGTTATTGTATAGTACGTGGCAGCAGCCAACACAAGAAGCTCTGCTGTTCAGGTCTATTCAGAGTTTGCATCCAGCCTCCACCAGAATTAATAACGGACAAAATGAGCCATGCTATATCTGCCTGCTAAAAACATGCTTGGTAAGTGTTTATGTGTTGACTGAGATATTGGCATTTCCTTATTTTTTGCAAATGTAACATCAAGAAATGCATTTTTTTGGCCGCTACCTTAACAGGTTTTATCTGCTTCATGACATCCGCGGAAAATGTGAGGCGCAAGTCAGAAGCAGGTGCATGGAGCACAGGGTGAGCTCTCCCCATACTTGGCAGGTAATAGTTATATGTTGCAAGCAGTACCTGCCTCTAAAGATCATGGATAACGTGAAGTGCCACCCACAATTGGAAGGAATATAACTTGGAGAGTTTCCCTATGTATAAAATGTAACTTTTATTTAAACCAAGATGAAATTAACTTTGTACATAAACAAGGTGATACAACACAAAATCCAACATACCTAAGATTAAAGTGCCAGTGCTTCAACCAATGCTCAATTAAAAAATGGTTTGGTCTCACTAGTTTGCTGAATTTTCTCTTTAGTAGGTTCCAGTTGCACATGAGCAGCAAATACAGTTGTTTATAAGGGGGGAAGAGGAAAAGTCCACTGTTATTCCCTGTCATGGCCCTGCAATGCTCCTGCTCTCACAAGGACAGTCCCCAAGTGGAGACTGCTACAATGTACCCATCAGTAATATGTATAGATTATTCTCCCTATGCGTTTTCTCCCCAATAAAGGGGATTCATCAGGGGAGAAGAAAAAAATGGTGATTATGAAAGTGGGATAAGCATGTAGGGACCCTGTAGTGACAGGAGACCCTGCTTCAGGTATGACCTGTTGTGTTACAACCCATGTACTGGAGATGTGTAGTACCCACAATTGCTAACTTGTTAAATGCCGCTGTCAAACCCTAAGACCGGGGTCACACTAACCGACGCAAAATACGGTCAGTATTTTACATGCGTAATACAGATGAATGGCCCCTAAACAGTGCTCCGTATGTCATCCGTAATCAAGGTGTGGTCGCGTATTTTGCGCATGTAAGCATCCGTATGGCATCCGTATGGCGAGATTTTCTCGCAGGCTTGCAAAATGGACATATAATGGAGCCCTATGACAGGATTTCTAAACAGAAACCAAAAAATAGATATAGACACATAGAATGCATATACAGAATATACACTCACTGGCCACTTTATTAGGTACACCTGTCCAACTGTGTGTTAAGACTTAATTTCTAATCAGCCAATCACATGGCGGCAACTCAGTGCATTTAGGCATGTAGACATGGTCAAGACAATCTCCTGCAGTTCAAACCGAGCATCAGTATGGGGAAGAAAGGTGATTTGAGTGCCTTTGAACGTGGCATGATTGTTGGTGCCAGAAGGGCTGGTCTGAGAATTTCAGAAACTGCTGATCTACTGGGATTTTCACGCACAACCATCTCTAAGGTTTACAGAGAATGGTCCGAAAAAGAAAAAAAATCCAGGGAGCGGCAGTTCTGTGGCCGGAAATGCCATGTTGATGCCAGAGGTCAGAGGAGAATGGGCAGACTGGTTCGAGCTGATAGAAAGGCAACAGTGACTCAAATTGCCACCCGTTACAACCAAGGTGGCCAGAAGAGCATCTCTGAACGCACAGTGCGTCGAACTTTGAGGCAGATGGGCTACAGCAGCAGAAGACCACACTGGGTACCACTCCTCTCAGCTAAGAACAGGAAGCTGAGGCTACAATTTGCACAAGCTCATCGAAATTGGACAGTAGAAGATTGGAAAAACGTTGCCTGGTCTGATGAGTCTCGATTTCTGCTGCGACATTCGGATGGTAGGGTCAGAATTTGGCGTAAACAACATGAAAGCATGGATCCATCCTGCCTTGTATCAACGGTTCAGGCTGGTGGTGGTGGTGTCATGGTGTGGGGAATTTTTTCTGGGCACTCTTTGGGCCCCTTGGTACCAATTGAGCATCGTTGCAACGCCACAGCCTACCTGAGTATTGTTGCTGACCATGTCCATCCCTTTATGACCACAATGTACCCAACATCTGATGGCTACTTTCAGCAGGATAATGCGCCATGTCCTAAAGCTCGAATCATCTCAGATTGGTTTCTTGAACATGACAATGAGTTTACTGTACTCAAATGGCCTCCTCAGTCACCAGATCTCAATCCAATAGAGCATCTTTGGGATGTGGTGGAACGGGAGATTCGCATCAGGGATGTGCAGCCGACAAATCTGCGCCAACTGTGTGATGCCATCATGTCAATATGGTCCAAAATCTCTGAGGAATGCTTCCAGCACCTTGTTGAATCTCTGTCACGAAGAATTGAGGCAGTTCTGAAGGCAAAAGGGGGTCCAACCCCTTACTAGCATGGTGTACCTAATAAAGTGGCCAGTGAGTGTATATATATGTGTATTCTATGTGTATATATCTATTCTTTCGTTTCTTTATTAAACCTGTCAGTGTGAGTTTACTGTATCGCGCACTGAATTGCCGGCTTTGCTAAAAGACACCGGGTGCGTATTTCTCGCAAGTCACATGTGTGGTCCGTGTGTAATCCGTATTTTTTGCGCACCCATAGACTTGCATTGGCGTATTACGGCCGTAGTACGCTGACAATCGCAGCATGCTGCGATTGGCACGGAGCATAGAATACGCCCGAGAAATATACGGCTGGTGCGAGGGACCCCATAGAGAATTATTTGGCCATGTCTAATGCGTTCTTTTAGCGCCTCTCACTCAGCCGTATTCCTCGCCAGTGTGACCCCGGCCTAACAGTGGAATTAACAGTGCGCCGTCATGGGGGCACATTACTCTAAGCGCCCATCAGCGCTCCAGTGATGTGAGTTTTTATGCTTGTCATCATGGAGCTCACTTGAAAAGCAGTCTGTGGACTTCAAAGAAGACCGTAATTTTTGCCATATAGCACAAGCGATTAAGAACAATGAAAAGTTAAAAAAAAATAAAAATATAAAAAAACATAAAAGTTCAAATCACCTAACTTTTCACCCATTAAATTAAATTTAAAAAAAAAAATACACATATATGGTATGTATATATCGCCGCATTTAGGAAAGTCCAATCTATACATATATTTATCTCTAGATATAAAAATAATTAACTCTATCAGTAAACACTGAAAACTAAAAACGCCAAAATTATGGGTTTTTTTGGTCTCTGCAATACCTCAAAAAAAACCTGAAGTGAATAAGACTTGAATGACCTGCATGATGTAAAAGCATGTTCACACTGGCCATAAAAGCAAACAAAACCAAAGGAAAAAACAATGGGTGTATATACCCTAATGAAAATAAATAAGTAAAAAAGCAAGTGTATTAACTAATTAACATAGGGTATTTAGTGAACACTGTTTTGATCAAAAAAGCAAAAAACTGTCCCACCACGGCAACGTGTACCCATCTGGGACAGTAACTGCACTCTCTAATGTTAAAACCTACCTAGTGTGAATAGTGGCAGAGAATCACCAGGTCCCAAACGGACACCCAGCTTAAGGCCGGAGTCACACTGGCGAGGAATATGGGTGAGTGAGAGGCGCTAAAAGCACGCATTAGACACGGACAAATGATTCTCTATGGGGTCACTCGCACCAGGCGTATATTTCTCATCCGTATCCTACGCTCCGTGCCAATCGCAGCATGCTGCGATTGTCAGCGTACTACGCCCATAGTACGCCAATGCAAGTCTATGGGTGCGCAAAAAATACGGATTACACACAGACCACACGTGTGACCTGCGAGCAATACGCAGGTCTTTTGGCTGGTGACAGGAAATGGGCCAATCCATCATCAGGAAGCCTAGACATGCAAATTATCTCAAAAAGCTCTCCAGACATCCAGGAAGTACGCCTCCACGGAGTACAGCAGCAGCATGGCGTCCACGTACATTAATGTGGAGATGCTCATTGTCCTGGTGCAGGAGCGTCCCGAAATATGGGACCCACGCGATGCAAATTATGCTAACCAGACAAGAAAGGATGCGTCATGGAGGCGCATCTGTCGCCAGATGTACCATGACTTTGGTGACCGACCACGTGATGAGCAGCATAAAATTCGTAAGTGAAACCCTAAGCATCATTAACCTTAGCGCTCAAAAAAAAAAGAATCTAGAATCAGCACCCCCCTTCCTGTGCATGTACTTTTAGCCTCATGAGGCCGTTACATTTGGATGTGACACTTGGCTTCACACAGCCATAATTTGGGGTTAGGCCACAAGCTCCTCATCCTCCTAGACAAACAAATTATTTTAAGTGTAGCTAATGAGACCCTGTGTATCTGCCCAATTACATATGCCACCATGGGTAGAACGCACACCCCAGAAGGCCCCATGCCTAGACTACTGTTTTAGAAAATGTGACCTCTCAAATATGTGAATTTGACAATTTTTCCTGTCACATTGCAGTGGAAGATGTGATGAAACGCTGGCGAAGCATCCGGGACCAGTTCCGCTGGGAACGCCAGCAGCGGTCCAGGAGTGGGGATGCTGGATATGTAAAAAGGAAGTACATATACTATGACCGGCTGTCCTTCCTCGCCCCAATTCTGGATCTGAGACAGTAAGTAGATACTTCACACCACATTACACAAATACATTACACAAATACTTTACAGAGACAAAAATATTGATGTATTTTTGACTCTGTTCTATTTCATAACAGAACTCAATCCAACCTTACGGATCGAGGAACGGCCTCAGAGGCAGAGCCCATTATAGATCCTGTAGGGGATGAGGTGGCTGGCCCATCTTCTCCCCCTACAAGAAGGATGGCTGAAGATGAGGCATCACAAGACAACACAATGGCTGGCCTACACACAACACCACCAGGACGGTCTGCTGCTGCCACATCACCCATCCTGGAAGAGCCGGGCAACTTGAGCAGCAGCCCAACTGCCCAGATCAGGTCCTCCCTACAGGCTGCTCTTACATCACGGCGAACAAGAAGAAGGCGCTAGGTCACTATTCAAGAGAGCAGGACCAATGTGGACACAGGGGTGCTCAATTATTTGTCTAGAGTAACTACAGATGATGGGGAGGAGGCCTATGCACGTAGCCTCACCCTTTATCTCCGTGCCCTTACCCGTGAGGTTCGGCTCCGTATTAGGGGATGTATTCAGATCCTGCTTGATGCAAGCACCCCCCCCAATACCCCATATGAGGTTTTTGAATTTCTGGAGAGGTGGCAGCTCTCACCACGAAATCTAATGCGCATGAGACCATCCACACAGATGGTTGCTCAAGCAGGGTCCGAACAGCCCCTAATACGTGGGCCAACACCTCAACCCCTAGATCCCCCTACCCAACCTTCTATTCCGCAGCCCCAAATGTCATCCTCAAGCCAACCCCACCAATATGGCCACTTGTACCCAATCAGTGTTGGAGGCTGGTCCCAACCTGGTTGGGGACGATCTGGCTATCTTGGTGGGTATGAGCCACGTGCCTACCACAGCCAACAAGAAGCCCCTCACCATCATCATTACTCTGGCCAGTATCCCCAACAGTCCCAGGAGGCTGGGCAATTCCAGCCTCATGGGCAGCAGTATGGCCCCACACAGGGCGATGTTGGCCACAGTGTCCAGCAGCACCCACAGGCTGTTCTACCACGTTCCCCTTCCCCAACCTATGAGGATTTATGATTCTGATGGGGGGAGATGTCCAGTGCGTTTTAACTGGTGCTCCTAATAGAAAGTAAAAAACAGGTGTTCTCCATCACCAACATTTAGAACATAATTTAACATTCACATTTTTAAACAATGTTTTCCAAACATATGAAACAATCCATCATGACAGGCAACGCTACCTCACGCCTTTCAGACAGATATTACATGTGTGTACAAAAGAGAATATTTAAACGCGCTATACTGTAAAATGAAAGGATGAAAATACACTACTCACTTGCTAATGCCTAGGAAAGGCGTGCTGGCCTTAGTGAAGTAGTCACCTTTTTTGCTAGCAATCTCTATTAAAATAATTCAAGGCGACCAGCATTCAGAATATCACGCTCTCTCTATGTCTTAACAAGTGAGTTTTGTATTTTCATCCTTTCCAGTATAGCATGGTTAAATATTCTCTGTTCTACAGACAGGTAATATCTGTGTGAAAACTGTGAGGTAGCCTTGCCTGTCATGGTGGAATCTTTCTATGATTGGAAAACATTATGAGGAAATGTGAGTGTTATCTTGTAGCCTTTATTTTGGTGATGGAGCTCACCTTTTGTTGGCAAATCTAGTTTAATCTTGTCATGCAGCAATGTTGTTGTTGCCTAATCTTTGTTGGTGTTTTGTTATGTAATGTTAATTTTAAAAAAAGTTAAAGAAGGCACAAAGGGTCATTTTGGCCATTGCCAAAATTTTCTTATGGCAATATTATGTTTGCCTTTAAGCAAACCCAAAAAAAAAAGGCAAAACTAAAAATTTGTCTACTCTAGTTAACGTCTCTGTGTGATTTTTCACAATCCCTCACAACATACTAACAGACACAAACCAATGCAATGAAACACTCATAGAATCATAAGGGCTTGAGTAATATATATTTAGACACAATTAAAGAAAAAAATTATAACATAGACACAGCATGCTCTTGCCAAGAAGTTGCCCCCTCAGGTGAGATAAAGTAATTAGTGAAAATATCACGCACTTTTAGGCCAGAGAGCGGTCTACGTTGAGGGTTCATAGGTGGTCTCACCCTGCGCACATTGTCCGGCCTACGCACAACACCATCAGAGGAGGAACAATCATGTATCCTGGTGAAGTTATGCAGAACAACACAGGCTTTCACAACTTCATTCACATTTTGCTCACTCAACTGAATGGCAGACTGAAGTACCCACCATTTGGCACAAAGAATCCCAAAGGAACATTACACCAGTCGCCTAGCACGTGATAGGCGCAAGTTAAAAATTCTGCGCCTGTGGTCAAGGTTGCGCCGGGGATATGGCCTCATGACATTGCGCGATAACTGAAAGGCCTCATCTGCCACAAGAACATAAGGGACTGATTCTTCGGGGGAGCCTGGTAGCTGGCGTGGTGGTGGTAGATCCAACTGGTTGGTGCGTAGCCGCCGAGCCATTATGGAAGTATTGAAGACTCTAGAGTCTCCCGTCCTTCCATAGGCCCCAATGTCAACAATTATAAACTTGTATTGAGGGTCTACCAGAGCCAACATTACAACAGAAAAGTATTGTTTATAATTGAAGAATTGGGAGCCAGAGTTCGGCGGCTTACGCACCCTGATATGTTTGCCATCCAGGGCCCCAATACAATTTGGAAACTGGCAGTCCTCCTCAAAGTCCCTTGATATCCTTAACCAGTCTTCCATCCTGGGCTCGGGCATGACCACTTGATGGAGTCTTGTCCAGATTTCTGTACATGTAGACCTCACTATGCCTGAAATGGTTGACTTTCCAATGAGAAACTCATGGTGGAGGGCGGCATAAGACAGGCCAGTGGACAGGAAGCTGTAGAACAACAGAAATTGTTAAGTTTAGAATGGCTAAAGTAAAAAAAAATCAGTTACATGCCGACCATACTTGGAAGGAATTGAGAGAGAATAACACACACATATTTGGTGGCACAATGACTAAGTGATATGCAGGACATATTAGATCTAACATTCTGGTGTGTAAGTTGAAACATTTTTGGAGTAAGATGAGGACATTAAACTTTGTCCAAGAAGGCCAAAAAACATAATTATGCACACACATTATGAACATAGAGAATGTGGTTGTGTAGTACATACCGTATTGTGAGTAGAAGTCGCTCCTCTGCAGATATCGCTTTGCGCATCCTTGTGTCCTGAAAGGTTATCCCAGGGCGCACTGTCTCCAAGAGTCGATCAAATGTGGAAATGCTCATGCGACAGTACTGGTAAAATTTCTCCGGATGCTCCCGCAGAGAAGAATAGAGGCGGTGAAAATTACCTCTTGTGAGTCGTTGCCTCAAAAGTGGATGTACCCACATGCGTCTCCTCCTCCGCGGATCCACTATCACTGGGTATGGTTGCCCAAAGCGCTGTGACAAAAGCCAGGTAAAGAGAACCTGCTCAGTTGTATTGAATCTCAGACCCTCTGCCATGCTGCACAAAGAACACCAACACACCTCGTGAAAGCAAGGTGACAAATGGACAGAATGGAGGCAGCCACCTGTTTCTGAGTGTATAAATAGGGTGCAGGCTAATGATTTAAATTATTTGCAGGCCTCAAAACCGTTAAATGTCCATTTTGCAAGGCCGCGAGAAAATCTCGCCATACGGATTGCATACGGATGCCACACGGATTACATACGGATGCAGACATGCGCAAAATACGCGACCTCACCTTGCTTACGGATGGCCTACGGAGCACTATTTAGGGGTCATTCATCCGTATTACGCATGTAAACTATGGACCGTATTTTGCGCAGGTTAGTGTGACTCCAGCCTAAGAGGGACTATATATGAACTACACAGCTCAGTAGAAAGGAGGCCACACTCTATTTGTACTGAATACAAAAATACCACAAAAAAAGCTGCAACAAGCGATCAAAATGTCATATTTATGCCAAAATGATACAGATAAACATATTGTCTCACCCCTCAAAAAATTAGCTCCATTGATTTAAAAAGTAAAATGTTACGGGTCTCAAAAAATGGCAACACAACCCCCAATTTTTTTGCAAATAGTCCGGATCTCAATCCAATTGAAAATCTTTGGTGGAAGTTAAAGAAAATGGTCCATGACAAGGCTCCAACCTGCAAAGCTGATCTGGCAACAGCAATCAGAGAAAGTTGTAGCCAGATTGATGAAGAGTACTGTTTGACACTCATTCAGTCCATGCCTCAGAGACTGCAAGCCAGAGGTGGTGCAACAAAATACTAGTGATGTGTTGGACTGTTTTTTTTTTGTTTGTTTGTTTTTCATGATTCCATAATTTTTTCCTCAGAATTGAGTGATTCCATAATTTTTCCCCTATGCTTGGTTTAAAAAAGTAACCATTACCGACTACCACATTGTTTGTTCTTGATTTCTTTTAGTGTTTCTTAAAGCCAGAAAGTTGCCATTTCAAATTACTTTAGTTTTGTGCCATGTCTGTGATCTGTTTTTTCTACAAAATTAAACAACTGAATGAACATCCTCCAAGGCCGGTGAATCCATAATTTTTGCCAGGGGTTGTACCTTCTCCATGAGAAGTCTGGCTGTGTCTGGCAACCGGCTCCCTTATTCCACAGTTACTCAATCTCCTGCAGCTACAATGACATTTTATGATGTCACTACAGAAAATAATGTGGACCGCCTGACTTTTAAAACCTATGGGCAGTCTGAAAGTAGTTAAAGTGTACCTATTATTTCAACTAATTTTTCTATTATACCCCCCATACATGTGCTGCAATATGTTGGGAGGTCTGATCCTGAGATCCTTCTCAATCCTTCAGAAATCTACTCTGAGGGCAGTTTCACACGTCAGTGTCTCCGGTACGTGTAGTGACAGCTTTCTCACGTACCGGAGACACTGACACACGTAGACACATTCTCAGGAATGTGTCTATGCAGATGTCAGCGTGTTTTCACGGACCGTGTGTCCGTGTGCAAAACACGCTGACATGTCTGTTTTTGTGCAACAGCACGGATCACACGGACCCATACAAGTCAATGTGTCCATGTAAACATGTACCGCACACGGATGCTGTCCGTGTGCTGTCCGTGTGCGATCCATGTGCGTTTTTAAAAGTCAAAGGGTTAACATTAAAAATAATTTTTCAAAAACACGGACACACAGACAGCATACGGACAGCACACGGACAGCACACGGATGGTACACACGGACATACGGATAGCACACGGATGTCACATGGATGACCTCCATATGCACACGGACACGGATAGCTCCGGTACCGGTCTTTCCGGTACCGGAATTATCTGGACGTGTGAAACTGCCCTGAAGCACATAGATAAACAGACAGAAGTGCATCTGCATGAGTGTGAGAACAAACCATTGTGTAGACCCATGAAATGTATACACCACTAGTGCACATACACATACAGAAGATTGAGTTGAGCTCTTCAAAAAAGCTTTAGAGCAATCAGTAGGAGTCCAAGTACCCAGACTAAGATGAGCAGCATATGTAAAGTGGTATAATACTGTGGGGAAAATAAGTATTTAAAATACTGCTGATTTTGCAAGTCTTCCCGCCTATTGTAGCAAATACTTAGGCTGGTTTCACACTTGCGCTTTTTTGCGCTGTTTTTTAGAGCAAAAAATGCATGCGTTTTCCCCCCCTATCTTTTACATGGGTGCGCATAGGTGCGCATACACATGCGTTTGTACACTTTTGTATGCGCATGCGTTTTTTTGTAGTGTGCGCTCGGGCGCACAAAATGCATCCTGTTGCATTTTTTGTGCGCCCGACTTGCCCCCGAAAAAACGCATGCGCATGCAATGCGTTTTTTTAACAGCAAAACACCCATTATAGTCTATGGGTGCGCATACGTGCGCATTGTAAAGTGGCTCAGGTAGTGCAGCTCATCCAGGATGGCACATCAATGCGAGTTGTGGCAAGAAGGTTTGCTGTGTCTGTCAGCGTAGTGTCCAGAGGCTGGAGGCGCTACCACGAGACAGGCCAGTACACCAGGGGATCTGGAGGGGGCCGTAGGAGGGGAACAACCCAGAAGCAGGACCGCTACCTCAGCCTTTGTGCAAGGAGGAACAGGAGGAACACTGCAAGAGGGCTGCAAAATGACCTCCATCAGGCCACAAATGTGCATGTGTCTGCACAAATGGATAGAAACTGACTCCATGAAGATGGTCTGGGTGCCCGACGTCCACAGATGGGATTGTGCTCACAGCCCAACACCGTGCAGGATACTTGGCATTTGCCACAGAACACCAGGATTGGCAAATTCACCACTGGCGCCCTGTGCTCTTCACAGATGAAAGCAGGTTCACACTGAGCACATGTGACAGACATGACTGATTCTGGAGATGCCGTGGACAGCGATCTGCTGCTTGCAGCATCCTTCAGCATGACCGGTTGGCAGTGGGTCAGTAATGGTGTGGGGTGGCATTTCTTTGGAGGGCCGCAAGGTGTTGGGCTGTGAGCAGAACTCCCATTTGTGGACGTCGGGCACTCAGACCATCCTTATGGAGTTGGTTTCTAACCATTTGTGCAGACACATGCACATTTTTGGCCTGCTGGAGGTCATTTTGCAGGGCTCTGGCAGTGCTCCTCCTGTTCCTCCTTGCACAAAGGCTGAGGTAGTGGTCCTACTGCTGGGTTATTGCCCTCCTATGGCCCCCTCCATGTCTCCTGGTGTACTGGCCTGTCTCCTGGTAGCGCCTCCAGCCTCTTGGCACTACACTGACAGACACAGCAAACCTTCTTGCCACAGCTCGCATTGATGTGCCATCCTGGATGAGCTGCACTACCTGAGCCACTTGTGTGGGTTGTAGGGTCCTTGTCATGCTACCACGAGTGTGAAAGCACAACCAACATTCCCAAGTGACCAAAACATCAGCCAGAAAGCATTGGTACATTGGTACTGAGATGTGGTCTGTGGTCCCCACCTGCAGAACCACTCCTTTATTGAGGGTGTCTTGATAATTGCCAATAATTTCCATCTGTTGTCTATTCCATTTGCACAACAGCATGTGAAATTGATTGTCAATCAGTGTTGCTTCCTAAGTGGACAGTTTTATTTCACAGAAGTTTGATTTACTTGGAGTTATATTCTGCTGTTTAAGTGTTCCCTTTATTTTTTTGAGCAGTGTACATAGAAACATACAAGCAGGTTTATATAGTGTGGCTGACACACATGCATCAAACACCAAAGTAGCCAAACACACTCATTTAAAAAACAGTATTTACAAAAATATCAATACAGGGTATTTGACCCCTCTCGGCATTCAAGTACAGTATATGGTTGTTCTATTTACTGAGGATATTTATTTAGTTGGTCATTATTTTATGCAGTAACTGTTCTGGCTAACAGTATATACCTTTATATATTTGTGCACCTTCTATCATGATATTCTATATTTATTCATTTTATTGATTTTTATATATTTTTTGTGGTAATGTTTACATGATTTGGTGTCATCTACATATATGTACCCCGTACCATCCCACATGTTTTTTCCACTTTTGATTTTTGTCCTTCCCCTGTATTGAATTAATTATGTATAAATCATGTTTTTTACTATTGAATTAATAAATAATTATTTTATATACAATTTATAGTTGTGTATCACATTTGTAAGTGTCAATATCAAGTGGATACACAACTTTTTCACGTTGGTTTTTTCTTTGTGCATATTGACAGTTAACAATTAAAGATGAGCGACTTTGCCTTTTTTATGGTCGAGTCAGGTTTCATGAAACCCGACTTTCTCAAAAGTCGGGTCAAACGAAATCGGCCGACTATAGGGAAAAGTCGGAGGCCAACTGAAACACGAAGCCCAATGCAAGTCAATGGGGAAGCAAAGTCGGCAGGGAGTGGAGGACAGTAAACACACCTTACAGTGCCCATTTCAATGCCAAAAACATCAATTCTTATTATTGAAGCTTGTCAACCTTAATTTACTTCATAATAATAGTTACGCATTGAAAACTGGGGGTAATTTGGCTAAAGTTGTGGGGGGGTAGGGCTGGCTCCAGGTTTTCGTGTGCCCTGGGCCAAAGAGTGTCAGTGTGCCCCTTTAACACATACCACAACTCATGATGCTCCGATACGGCACAAAAATATAGGTATAGTACAATGACAAATACTTCACTGCTTACATGACATGACTGATCTATTTTAAATCGTACAATAGCTAAAAAATGGACAGTATATTAGTCCATGCAGTATTATGGCCACCACATTGTGCGCCATACAGAATAATGAGCCCCATATATTTCTCCATACCGAATAATTGGCCACATATAATGTTCCATACAGTATATGATGAGCTCCACATAATGCTACAGTATATGATGGTCCCCATGGACGATGCTCCAGTGTGTTATGGGCCCAAATAATGCTCCACATATAATGGGCTCCATTTCTAATGCTCCAGTGTATAATGGGCCCTGTAAATGCTGCTCCAGTGTCTGATGTCCCCAATCTGGAATGCTCCAGTATATAATGGGCCTCATGGATGATGCTCCAGTGTCTTATGGGCCCTAATAATGCTCCATATATAATGGGCCCCATTTCTAATGCTCCAGTGTATAAAGGGCCCTGTAAATGCTTCTGCAGTGTCTGATGTCCCCCATTTGGAATGCTCCAGTATATGATGGGCCTCATGTATGATGCTCCAGTGTCTTCTGGGCCCTAATAATGCTCCATATATAATGGGCCCCCTTTCTAATGCTCCAGTGTATAAAGGGCACCGTAAATGCTGCTCCAGTGTCTGATTTCACCCATTTGGAATGCTCCAGTATATGATGGGCCTCATGGATGATGCTCCAGTGTCTTATGGGCCCTAATAATGCTCCATATATAATGGGCCCCATTTCTAATGCTCCAGTGTATCATGTGCCCCATAGATGCTGCTCCAGTGTCTCATCTGCCCCATTTAGAATGCTCCAGTATATGATGGGCCTCATGGATGCTGCTCCAGTGTCAGATGTCCCCCATTTTGAATGCTCCTGTTTATGATGGGCCCCATTTTTAATTAACCCAGGCATGGTATATGAAAAGAGATCCATGGAGTAATCTGAAGTGTGTGCTGCCACATCCTTCACTTTTGGTGTGGGTGAAGGACACAAGGAAAGTGGTTGCTCCTGACCAGAAGCCCGCACTTATGACTCAGTGCTTGCATTTTTTTAAACTTCAGAAGAGGAGGCGATAGAGCTGGAGGCTGTTTCAGCAATGTAAGCCAAAAACAGTTCCTGATGCTCCGGCTTTAAAAGCAGTCTACCTACTCCCAGAAAACGGAGCCTTACAGGCCTTCCAGAGCTACACCATGACACTGGCTCAACACCTCCTGCCTTAGCTGCTATTGTGTTTTTGGCACCACCAGCAGATGCACCACCACCATCAGTACCAGATGGCCCCCCACGTCCATGTCCTCTTCCACCATACTTCCTCACATTTTAGAAAATTGACCCAAAATACCAGCAGATATATGGTACTGTATCAGAAGCGTACAGCTCTATAAAGTCTAGGGATAACAGTAAATCTCCTTATAAATTTCATGAGTCATACAGAGACGCTCACAGGCTCAGTATGGACTACCCAATAAAATAAAAAGTTGAAAAAGGGTACAGTATCACCAGATACAAGGTATAAATAGTATAGTGTAAACATTCTGAATCTCCGTACACTGTTGTGAGTTCATTCTCTGGTTCACCAGTTGTGAGTTCTCCTTCCAGACTCCCTCTGGTGGTAACAGGAGGTAGTGAGGCTGATTTGATCGGTGGAGATCTGTCACCTGAGAATGAGGATGACGATTGGACCTCAGGAGTCTCAGATTGGATTTAAGACAGCCGACGCCTTATTCAGTTGCTGGTGATTCCTTCTGGCTTGTCAGTTCTTGGTTTTCAGCTCTGTTCCAGTCATCTAAAGCTAAGTTTTTCTGCTAATGTTCACACTTGATTTTATTTGTCTATTCAGTTTTTTGGTGTGGTAAGCCAGCCCCTGCTGGGGGCTGTGCTGAATTTCCACTCTTATTTATCAGTATTTTGCCAATTTGCTTTTTGTCCCTTACTAGTTTGGTCTCTTTTTGCTCTGTCTCAGAACATTTCAGAGTTCTGATATAGTGGGAGAAGTCTAGTGACTTCAGGGCTAATTTTGCTCTCAGAAGTGTTGGACATTATTTTTGTAGGGTTTTTTGCAGGTTGCAGACAGTGTCTTTCCTTTCCTTTCCTCTCTAGTTAGTTTGGGTCCCATCGTTTGCTCAGCCTATTTTCCTGCCTGTGTTTGTGCCTTCATCTTGTTTCACCATCAATACATGTGTGGGGGCTATTTATTCCTTTGGGGTCTGCTCTGGGGCAGTTAGTTTTCCCCTTTTCATGCTTCAGGCTTATTCAGTCCTCCGGCTGTGACAAAGCATCTAGGAACATCGTAGGTACGCTCCACGGCTGCTGCTAGTTGTGTGGTAGGATCAGGGATCTGCAATCTGCATAGTTACCAACCTCTCTGGTTTTCTGTGACTTAGCTTGTTTTGCTTTTTTCTCCTCGGTGACCCATTCATAACAGAATCACCAGCCATACCGCAGATTCTAGGGTACTCAAAAGCAGGAAAAAGTTGTTAAAAAAAAAAGTGTCAGAATTTTTTTTTTTTTAATGTTTTTTCCTCTTTTTTCTCTGGGGCCGTAGGAGGATTTTTTTTCTTTTTCCTAATGGAGATTAAGCAATTGTCTGATCGTGTGGAGCAGCTGGCTGCTGAAGTGCAGGGAATTTCCACCTACCTCATTCAGTCACATGCTGCTGAACCTAAGATCCCTACTCCTGATGTGTTTTCTGGGGATCGGTCTAAATTTATGAATTTTAAGAATAATTGTAAATTATCTCTGGCCTTGAAGTCTAACTCATCAGGGAGCTCTGTGCAGCAGGTTAAAATTGTCATCTCCTTGCTGCGCGGCGATCCCCAGGATTGGGCTTTTTCTCTGAAACCTGAAAATCCTATTCTGACTAATGTGGGCCGTGGGGTTGTTGTATGATTTACCTAATGCTGTTGATCAAGCTGAGAGAACCCTGTTGGCATTAAACCAGGGTCAGGATTCTGCAGAGTTATACTGTCAAAACTTCCAAAAGTGGGCGGTCCTTACTACATGGACAAGGGTTTATCAGAGACCGTAAAAGATGTTATGGTCGGATTTCCTGTTCCCTCTGGTCTGGATGATTCTATGTCATTAGCCATTCAAGTTGATCGGCGTTTACGTGAACGTAAAACTACACGGGAGGCGCTGCCACCTTTTGAACAAACGTCTGAACCTATGCAATGTGATGGGGTATTGTCTAGGGCGCAACGTCAGGAGTTTAGAAGGTGTAATAAGCTGTGTTTTTTCTGTGGAGACGCCTCTCATATTATTTCTGTCTGCCCAAAACGAGAGAAACATTTTGCACACACATTTGCTGTGGGCAGTATGCAACCTAAGTTTCTTTTGGCAATTACTCTGATCTGCTCCTTATCCACGTTTTCCACTAAGGCTTTTGTGGATTCAGGAGCAGCATTGAATCTGATGGATTTGGACTTTGCAAAACGTTGTGGTTTTTCCATGACGCCTCTGCGGACGCCTATTCCTTTGAGGGGTATTGGTGCTACTCCTTTGGCAGAGAATAAACCTCAGTTTTGGACCCAGGTGACAATGCGAGTTGCCCCAGACCACCAAGAAAATTGTAAATTTTTGGTGCTGCATAATTTGCATGATACTATTGTTCTGGGTTTTCCTTGGTTGCAAACTAATAATCCAGTTTTGGATTGGAAATCTGGGTCTGTGGTGAGTTGGGGTTGTCAGTGTGTTCTTAGGAACGCTCCTGTTTTCTCCACCTCTCCTCAGTCTCATGATATTCTTGATTATCTGGCCAATTTTTCTGATGTATTTAGTGAGAGCAAGTCTGCGTCTTTGCCTCCTCATAGGAGTTATGTGCAATTGAGTTGATGCCTGGGTGTAAATTTCCCAAGGGTCGGCTTTTCAACTTATCAATACCCGAACGTGATGCTATGCAATCCTATATTAAGGAGTCATTGGAGAAGGGTCATATTAGACCATCCTCGTCACTTTTAGGTGCTGGGGTTTTTTTTGTGGCCAAGAAAGATGGTTCATTAAGACCGTGTATTGATTATCGTTCCCTTAACAAGATGACGGTTAAATATCAGTACCCGTTACCTCTGATGTCTGATTTATTCTCCAGAGTTAAGAGTGCCTGCTGGTTTACTAAGCTTGACCTCAGGGGGGCGTATAATCTTATTCGCATCAAGCACGGGGATGAATGGAAGACAGCGTTTAATACTCCGGAGGGACATTTTGAGTACCTGGTGATGCCTTTTGTGGTCACTAATGCCCCTTCTGTCTTCCAGTCCTTTTTGAATGATATTTTCCGTGACTTTGTGGATAAGTTTTTGATCATCTATCTGGATGATATTTTGATCATTTCTAGTGATTGGGATTCTCATGTGGAACACGTCCGGACTGTGTTCCGGATTTTGAGGGAGAATTCCCTGTTTGTTAAGGGATCGAAATGTCTCTTTGGTGTACAGAGGATTTCATTTTTGGGATTTATCTTATCTCCATCGACTATTTAAATGGACCCGGCCAAGGTACAGGCCATTTATGATTGGGTTCAGCCTACTTCTTTGAAGGCTCTCCAGAAGTTTTTGGGTTTTGCTAATTTCTATCGTAAATTTATAGGTAATTTTTCAGGTATTGTCAAACCACTGACTGATCTGACCAAGAAGGGTGCTGATGTGCTGAATTAGTCTCCTGAGGCTATCTTAGCATTTCAGGAGCTTAAACAGAGATTTACTTCAGCTCCAGTTTTACGACAACCTGATGTCTCACTTCCATTTCAGTTGGAGGTAGATGCTTCTGAGATTGGTGCAGGAGCTGTTTTGCCCCAAAAAGACACTATGACTTCTAAGATGAATCCCTGTGCCTTCTTTACTCGAAAGTTCTCCCCATCTGAACGCAACTATGACGTGGGGAATCGGGAATTGTTGGCCATGAGGTGGGCATTTGAGGAGTGGAGACATAGGTTGGAGGGAACTAGACATCAAGTTGTGGTCCTCACCGATCACAAGAATTTGATTTATCTGGAGTCGGCCAAATGCTTGAATCCTAGACAGGCTAGATGGGCCTTGTTTTTCACGCGTTTTAATTTTGTGCTCTCTTTTCTTCCGGGCACTAAGAATGTTAAGGCAGACGCCCATTCTAGGAGTTTTTTTGCTGATTCTCTTAGTGTGACTGAGCCTACTACCATCCTAGGTGAGGGGGTAGTTCTTTCTGCCATTTCACCCGATTTGAAACGCACACTGGAGGAATTTCAGGAGGATAAACCTGAGCATTGCCCTATGGGAAAATTGTATGTTCCTGACCAGTGGAGAAAGAGAGTGATGTCTGAAATTCATTGCTCCGCATTGGCTGGTCATCCAGGTATTTTTGGTACCAGAGATTTGGTGAGTCAGTCCTTTTGATGGCCGGCCTTATCTCGTGACGTCAGGAATTTTGTACAGTCCTGTGGGACTTCTTCTCGGTCTAAACCCTGTTCTTGTTTTAGTGGGTTGCTGATGCCCTTGCCGGTGCCCAAGAGGCCATGGACCCATATCTCAATGGATTTTATTTCTGATCTCCCTGTCTCTCAGAGAATGACTGTTATCTGGGTGATTTGTGATAGATTTTCGAAGATGGTCCATCTTGTACCACTCCCAAAGTTGCCATCTTCCGCTGAGTTGGTGCCCTTGTTTTTGCAACAGGTGGCTCGGTTACATGGGATTCCTGAGAACATTGTGTCCGACAGAGGAGTCCAGTTTGTTTCCAGATTCTGGAAAGCCTTTTGTTCCAATCTGGGAGTTCAGTTATCCTTCTCCTCCGCGTTTCATCCCCAGACCAGTGGACAGACTGAGAGAACAAACCAGACCTTGGAGTCTTATTTGAGATGTTTTATATCTGCTGATCAGGATGATTGGGTCTCATTTTTGCCCTTGGCCGAATTCGCACTGAGCAATAGAGCTAGTTCTGCCACTTTGATGTCACCCTTTTTCTGTAATTTTGGTTTTCATCCTCGATTCTCTTCAGGGAAAGTGGAATCTTCGTCCTGCCCAGGTGTGGACACTGTGGTTAAGAGAATGCAGCAGATATGGGACCAAGTGGTGGATAAGTTGTCACTCTCTCAGGAAAAGGCCCAGCGATTTTCCAACCGGCATAAGACCATTGTTCCATGGTTTAAAGTGGGTGATATGGTTTGGTTGTCGTCTAAGAATATTCCTATGAAGGTTGCATCTCCTAAATTTAAGACAAGATTTATTAGTCCTTATAAGATTTTGGAAATTCTTAATCCTGTTTCGTTTCGATTGGCTCTTTCAGTTACGTTCAAGATCCATAGCGTATTTCACAAATCTCTGTTGAAGAGGTTTGTTGAGCCAGTGGTTCCTATGGCAGCACCTCCTGACCCTGTGTTGGTTGAAGGCAATGTGGAATATGAGGTAGAGAAAATATTGGATTCTCGTTTGGTTAGACGGAGACTCCAGTATTTGGTCAAATGGAAGGGTTATGGTCAGGAGGATAATTCTTGGGTCTCTGCCTCCGATATTCATGCCAATAGATTGGTTCGTGCTTTTCACCGATCCCATCCTGATCGGCCTGGTGGCGTGGATGAGGGTTCGGTGACCCCTCCTCAAGGGGGGGTACTGTTGTGAGTTCATTCTCTGGTTCACCAGTTGTGAGTTCTCCTTCCAGACTCCCTCTGGTGGTAACAGGAGGTAGTGAGGCTGATTTGATCGGTGGAGATCTGCCACCTGAGAATGAGTATGACGATTGGACCTCTGGAGTCTCAGATTGGATTTAAGACAGCCAACGCCCTATTCAGTTGCTGGTGATTCCTTCTGGCTTGTCAGCTCTTGGTTTTCAGCTCTGTTCCAGTCATCTAAAGCTAAGTTTTTCTGCTAATGTTCAAACTTGATTTTGTTGGTCTATTCAGTTTTTTGGTGTGGTCAGCCTGCCCCTGCTGGGGGCTGTGCTGAATTTCCACTCTTATTTATCAGTATTTTGCCAATTTGCTTTTTGTCCCTTACTAGTTTGGTCTCTTTTTGCTCTGTCTCAGAATATTTCAGAGTGCTGATATAGTGGGAGAAGTCTAGTGACTTCAGGGTTAATTTTGCTATCAGAAGTGTTGGACATTATTTTTGTAGGGTTTTTTGCAGGTTGCAGACA
This sequence comes from Dendrobates tinctorius, assembly GCF_039654945.1. Classification (NCBI taxonomy): domain Eukaryota; kingdom Metazoa; phylum Chordata; class Amphibia; order Anura; family Dendrobatidae; genus Dendrobates; species Dendrobates tinctorius. The sequence goes on from NW_027361829.1 coordinate 37,847,497, forward strand.
GTGTCTTTCCTTTCCTCTCTAGTTATTTTGGGCCCCATCGTTTGCTCAGCCTATTTTCCTGCCTGTGTTTGTGCCTTCATCTTGTTTCACCGTCAATACATGTGTGGGGGCTATCTATTCCTTTGGGGTCTGCTCTGGGGCAGTTAGTTTCCCCTTTTCATGCTTCAGGCTTATTTAGTCCTCCGGCTGTGCGAAGCGTCTAGGAACATCATAGGTATGCTCCACGGCTGCTGCTAGTTGTGTGGTAGGATCAGGGATCTGCAATCTGCATAGTTACCAATCTCTCTTGTTTTCTTAAGCTTGACTTAGCTTGTTTTGCTTTTTTCTCCTCGGTGACCCATTCATAACAGTACACATTTCTTGAGGCAGACAAAAACGCTCTCAGGCCTAGTATGGATTACACAAGAATATGAAAAGCTGTAAATGGGTAATGTAGCAGAAGCGTACAGCTGTATACAGTGTTAGCCAAATTTGAAATCTATATATATATCTGGAGTCACCCTTAGACGCTCACTCAGTCTGGGTTTGACCATAATAAAAAATGTTGTAAAAAAGGTACTGGATAACAACATAGCAAGTATATATATTATAGGGTACAATTTAAATCTCCGTATACATAGTCCCATAGTCAGTCTCAGACACTTACCCAGTATGGATTTGACCATAATACTAAATGTCGAACAAAGGTACTGTATAACAAGATACAAGCTGAATCGACTATATGGTAAAAATTGGTATCTCCGATTCATCATATATATAGAAGGCGTAAACCACACACTCTCACTCACTATGGATCATACCGTAATACAAAATTTAGAACAAAGGTACTGTATCAGCACATACCAGGTGTATCCAGTCTAGGGGTAATTGTAAATTTCCATCTATACTTCCGGAGTCAGACACAGAAACTCACAGGCTCAGTATGTATTACACCAGAATTTGACATGTAGAAAAAGGGAAAGGTAGTCGAAGCGTGCAACAGTACACAGTGTGTGGTACTTTTAAATCTTTGTATATATTTCAATCTCAGTAAGCCAGTCCAGACTCTCCGCTACTGGAAACTACATGGATACAAGTACAGACGGAAAGTCGACTGTTAGCAGAAATTTGGGAATTACTCATCACGGGAAAACCTCCCGTTACTTGTTGCAGAGGTGATGCAGACCCACAATTACTGTGTCTGTGGAGACAGTGAAAACGGTTCTTTGTGAAGAAAGGATTGCTTTATCGCAGTAGCGTGGATCACATCACCGTTACTCGTCTCCATTAAACTGTGATCACAGGGAGAGATGTAGACATGGTTCTCACTGCCTATCATGATGTGTCTTGTCATTTTGGAGTGCAAAAGACAGAAACCACAGACCGCAGGCAATTCTATTGGATTGGCATGAGAGGAGACATTGAAAAATGGTGGCAGGAATGTCACACATCTGTGACTATCACAACTGTGAAAGGTGATCATAAAGCACCACTGCATCCGCTTGTAAGTTGACGTCCATTACAAATGGTAGCCATTGATCATCTGAAGGTAGAGGCCAGCAGGAAAGGCCATAGCTACATCTTACCCATCATCAATCAATAAACCAAATTTCTAGTGGCCGTCCCTGTGAAGGATTTAACTGCCCAGACTACACAGCGGTGGAGCAGGGAGAGGTAAGTATTGCAACTTGCAAGTGCTGTGGCCATGACCAAGCAGGGGAGGCACACTCATGGTCGACGGTACTGGCACAGGGCCCCTCATAGTACGCTGGTGTGTCTGACGGCGAGTGGGCCCCCCACCGTCAGAGAAACTGTTTTGTACTATGAGGGGCCCTGTGCCAGTGCCATCAGCCATCTGTGGACCCATCCAACTGTTCAGAGCAATGACACTTGCCCGGGTCCGCCAGCTGTGGACCCCAGACATTGGGGGGGTGGGCAGCCCACTTAGGGAGGTTTAAAAAATGGCATATGTTGATGTGTTGGCTGGACATTCAGCTGCTGCAAAGGGCGGAATTGGTCAAGTCCGAGGAAGAGGAGGACAAAAGCGAGACAGTTTTCTGGCAACCTATGTGTCATCAGGGGAAGGTGGGACAAAATCCTTTGAAACCCATGCATGGTTCATTTCAATGAAGGTTAGATCATCAACATTTTGGGTCGACAGACGGGTCCTTTTTCTGTCAGGATTGATCCAGCAGCACTGAAGACTCTTTCAGATAGCACACTAGCAGCAGGGCAAGCGAGTTCCTGTAAGGCATATTGTGCCAATTCAGGCCAGGCATCCAGTTTAGAGGCCCAATGGTCAAAGGGGAATGACCTGTGAGGGAGAACATCGATTTGGGAGGAGAAGTAGTTTGTAACAATAGTTGACAACTGCTGTCTCCTGTCACTTTTAATCGATGCAGTATTAGCTGTCATGTTAGCGGTACTTGAGAAATCATTCCACAACATGGTCATTAAACCCCTGTCTCCAACGCCACTTCCGCTGTGTGCAACACGAACACCTCTTCCATTGTGCCCACTACAGCTCGTGGGAGAACCAGCACCGCTGCTGTGTGCTGGGAAAGCTTCAAACAAACGGTTTACCAGAGTTGCTTGTTTGTTAGCCAATATTATCTCTAGGTTCTCCTGTGGCATGATGTTGTGTAATTTGCCTTTGTAGTGTGGATCGAGGATGCTGGCCAGCCAGAAGTTGTCATCCCTCATCATTTTGGCAAAGCGGGGGTCACGTTTTAGGATCCGCAAGGCATAATCGCACATGTGGGCCAATGTTCCAGGTGTCAATGATGCACTGCCAGTGGTGGGTGGAGGAGCACTTTCTGGCAAATCCACATCCCTACAGTCACGCACAAACACTGTACCTTACCTTGGAACGCCAACATTTTCTCTTGCCCCCTGAGAAGCATGCTCCTGCCCAAAATAATCATCCCACTCATCCTCCCCCTCCTCTTCCTCTTCTTCTTCTTCCTCCACCTCGTCCAGGACAGTTCCCTGACCAGACAATGACTGACTGTCATCAAGGCTTCCCTCCTCCTCCTCCTCCTCCGCTGCAAACGCCTGATCCTTAATGTGCGTCAAACTTTGCATGAGCAGACGCATAAGTGGGATGCTCATGCTTATGATGGCGTTGTCTGTGCTTATCAGCCGTGTGCATTCCTCAAAACACTGAAGGACTTTACAGAGGTCTTTCAGCTTTGACCACTGAACACCCGACAATTCCATGTCTTCCCTCAAACTGCCTGCCCGTGTATCCTCCCACAAATGCATTACAGCCTGCCTCTGTTCGCACAGCCTCTCAACCATGTGCAGGGTGGAGTTCCACCTTGTTGCAACGTCTATGATTAGGCGATGCTTGGGGAGGTGGAGCAATCGCTGCAGCTTCTGCATACGAGTGGAGTGGACGTTTGAGCGACGGGTGTGTGAGCACAGTCTTCGCACCTTATGGAGCAGGGATGTTAACTCCGGATAATTATTAAGGAAGCACTGCACCTCCATGTTCAAAGTGTGAGCCAGGCAAGGTATGTGTGTGAGTTTTGCACGAGCTATGGCTGCCACAAAATTACGGCCGTTATCACTGACTACCTTGCCTGCCTCAAGATGTAGACTGTCCAGCAATGATTCAGTTTGTCGCTGCAAGTAGTTGGCCAGTACCTCCGCGGTGTGTCTGTTGTCGCCCAAAGACATCATCTTTAACACAGCCTGCTGACACTTAACACTAGCTGTTCGATAGTGGGACACCTCGTGTGCAACACTGGCAGCTGCGGATGGAGTGCTCATGCGACTGCGCTCTGTGGACGAGCTCTCGCTGATAGAGGAGGATTGATTGCCTACAGCCAACTGTTTCCTATACCGTGGGCTAGGCAGCAGTGTTCCACCGCCGCTGTCCCCAGTGGAGCCTGCATCCAACACATTAGCCCAGTGCGCAGTGATAGACACATAATGGCCCTGTCCATGCCTACTGGTCCATGCATCTGTTGTGAGGTGCACCTTTCCACTCACTGACTGTTTTAGTGCATGGACAATGCGGTCTTTCACATACTGGTGGAGGGCAGGGATGGCTTTTTGAGAAAAGAAGTGCCAACTGGGTAAGTCATAGTGTGAGACAGCGTAGGCCATGAGGTCGTGGAAAGCTTTGCTTTCAACCAAACGGTAGGGCATCATCTCTAATGAGGTTAGTTTGGCAATGTAGGCGTTCAAACAAAGTGTACGCAGATGAGAGGATGAGTACTTTCTTGTCCTACTCAGAATGTCTGGTAGGGTGAGCTGGATGGGAGAGCTGCATATGGGGGAAGTAGCGGTGGACCGGACGGAGTGAGAGGGGGTTGGTGATGATATTGGTGGTGATGGCCTAGATTCAGTGTTGTGTTGCAAAACCATTGTGATTCCCTGAGTGCTTTGGCCTTGCGACGACACCTTCACATTTAGTACTGGTGGTGTGCTTAACGGTGGCGGTGGTCTTTCAGTGGGCGAAGTGATGGAGCGTTGCTGGCTACCTTCAGTCGGAGCAAGTGCACATGTGCTACCTGAGGTTTTGTAGTCCGTCCACGCTTGCAAGTGCATGTTGATTAAATGTCTAAGCATGCAACTGGTATTCAAATTTCTTAGTTGTTTACCTTGGCTAAAGGTCCTTCCGCACTTCTTACAGGTAACCTTTGCCTCATAAGTAGGATTTTGGACAAAGAAGTGCCACACTGCACTCTTCCTACTATGGTATACATTTTCTGGCCTTGCACGCTGTGCTAAGTTGACCGTCTGGCCAAGCTGTCCTGCAACTCCTTTAGTTTTTGTTCTATGTTTTTGGACAGCTACAGGCCTGGCAGATAACCGCTGCTGTGATGTCAATGCCTGCTGCGGATCCTTCTCCTTATTTGAACTATTGCCAGCGCCACCCTCCTCCCCCAATGGATGCCAATCCGGGTCAAGAACTGGGTCATCCATCAGCTCCTCTTCAAAGTCATCTGCACCTTCCTCTTTACCTTCCTCTGTGTCACCGTGTAAGGTGGTATAGTATGCGGGAAGGGGCACCTGAGTTTCATCAGGGTCAGATTCTGGCTCAATAGGCTGCAAGGGCAATGTAGTGCTCTGGGTCGATATACCATCAGAATCTTCTAGCAGTGGCTGTGCATCAGTGCACTCCATGTCAGATTCATCTTGGACTGGGGAATTCTGGATTTGACTGGATAACCCAGGCATGGTACGTGAAAAGAGCTCCATAGAGTAACCTAAAGTGTGGGCTGCCGCATCCTTAACTTTTGGTGGGGGTGAAGGACACAAGGAAAGGTGTTTTTCCTGTCCAGAACCCTGCACTGACGACTCCGTGCTTGCAGGTTTCGAAACATTCAGAAGAGGAGGCAATAGAGCTGGTGGCTTTTTCGGCAATGTACGCCAAAACCTGTTCCTCATGCTCCGGCTTTACAAGCGGTTTTCCTACTCCAAGAAAAGGCAACCTTACAGGCCATCTTGGGCCAGACGATGATGCAGCCTCAACACCTCCTGCCTAAGCTGCTATTGTGCTTTTGCCAGAACCAGCCAATGCACCACCACTATCAGTACCGGCTGCGCCTCCCTGCCCACGTCCGCGGACTCTTCCACCATACTTCCTCATGTTTGGGAAAATGTACCAAAAATACCAGCAGAGAGATGGTACTGTATGAGGAGTGTCCAGCTGTGTAAGGTGTATTAAAAAAATTAAATCTACACGTATACTGTATATTTTGTTAGTCACAGACGCTCTCACAGTATGCTGTAAGGTAGCTCTGTTATTCAAGTAGAGGACACTCGCTTTGCAGCCACAAAACCAGGTCCGGCACGCGTTTTCCATAAACAATCATAGTCCATGCGGTTTATTTAGCATCATAAACCCATAGCAGCAACATAAACTTCATAACATCAGCATAGTGTCCATGACAGAGTTCAGCTCTGTAATCCCTGTGGTCACACAGGTAATGCACACACAGGCTCTTCAGCCTCAGTTATCTCACCGACGTCAGGGTTTCCTCATAGTTCCTTCATCATGCTGCAGACGTCCATTCCCTCCAGGGAATCATCAGGCACGTGCAGCCATTCAACACAGCATTCCTTGCTGTCAGGAAGACAACCCCTATCTCTCCCAGACAGGGCCTTCCAAAATGGACCAACCAGGTCCCTGCATTTACCTCAAGTGACCTACCCTGGCCACCTTATATGGTCCGTAGCCACCCCCACTGGGTCACATGGCTATGACCTCATCACAGGTCCTTGAACCACTCATACATACTTTACTAGCATTTTTAAACACCCCCCTGGGTGGGTTTGTAGGTAACTAGTCCCTGACACATTGAACCAGCACCTCAGCATTATCACTGCTTATCAACACACATATGTCTCCATTTCAAGGCCACCCACCTTGAGATACATAACCATCATTCAGTATTCTGCCATTCATCCACTCTCCTGGGACATCCACACAGCGCCCCCTAGCAGACACAGTGGTTACTACACCACAATGTATTGGACTGTAGTCCAACAAGAAGATATACAGAACTGTATCAAAAGTGTACAGCTGTATACGTTTTTTGCGTAACTAACAATCTCCGTATATGTATTTACGGAGTGTCACACACACACGCTGACTCTGTATAGATATGACTGTAATGCAAACGGCAGATATGCAATACTGTTTGAGAATCGGACAGCTCTATATGGTGTCTGTATGGAAAATTGTCAATCTCCGTCTATTTGTATATGGACTGACACATGCTGTCTCTGTCTAGTTATGACCGTGATCAAACAGCAGATATGCAAAACTTTTTGAAAAGAGGACAGCACTCTAAGGTGTAGGTCTGGAAAAACTGAAAAACTCCTCGGCTTTTTCTTCCTGAGTCACACCCTGATAGCGTCTACTTGTCCGTGATACCAGCTGGTACACGGTAGTGTGTGAGGAGCGTACACTCCTATACGGTGTCTGTATGGAAAATGGTCAATCTCCGTCTATTTGTATAGGGACTGACACACGCTGTCTCTGTCTAGTTTTGACCGTGATCAAACAGCAGATATACGAAACTTTTTGAAAGGCGGACAGCACTCTAAGGTGTAGGTCTGGAAAAATGGAAAAACTCCTTGGCTTTTTTTTCCAGAGTCACACACAGATAGCTTCTATTTGTCCATGATACAAGGCGGTACACGGTAGTGTGTGAGGAGTGTACACCGCTATACGGTGTCTGTATGTAAAATTGTCAATCTCCGTCTATTTGTATAGGGACTGACACATGCTGTCTCTGTCTAGTTTTGACCGTGATCAAACAGCAGATATTCGAAACTGTTTGAAAAGCGGACAGCACTCTTAAGGTGTAGGTCTGGAAAAATGGAAAAACTCCTTGGCTTTTTCTTCCAGAGTCTCACCCAGATAGCTTCTACTTGTCCGTGATACAAGGCGGTACACGGTAGTGTGTGAGGAGTGTACACCGCTATACGGTGTCTGTATGGAAAATTGTCAATCTCCATCTATTTGTATAGGGACTGACACATGCTGTCTCTCTCTAGTTTTGACCGTGATCAAACAGCAGATATACGAAACTGTTTGAAAAGCGGACAGCACTCTAAGGTGTAGGTCTGGAAAAACTGAATAACTCCTCGGCTTTTTCTTCCAGAGTCACACCCAGATAGCTTCTGTTTGTCCGTGATACTAGGTGGTACACGGTAGTGTGTGAGGAGCGTACACCGCTATATGGTGTGTGAAAAAATGAACACTCGGTAACTGTGCAGAAAAACAGAATAAATGTAGGAGTGCTTTGAAAAAAGCAGTTTGAACATCAGTGTGCACACAGCAATGCAGCTAGCAGGTAGCCTTAAAAGGCAGCCTAATCACCACCAGCGCTGCTACACACAACAAAAATCCTCCCCTTTCACTGCACACTAACTGTACAGTGAAAATCGCTATCAGCAGAAGCAGTTCTTTTTTTCTTCTTCCCTGCCTAACGTTCTCCCTGTTCAGAATCAGCAGCAGCACCTCTCCCTATTCTAAGATCGGCAGAAGTAAGATGGCGGTCGGCGGTCACAGCCTTTTATACCCACTTTGATGCCACACAAAGCCGGCCAATTACTTCAATGCCCTTCTCTAAGATGGTGGTGGCCGCTGCCCATGTCATCGCGTTGCCCACAGTGTGTGTCCACCTTCATTGGCTGAGAAAAGGCACTGGAAGCATTATTTGAAACGTGACTTTGGCGCTCTGATCGGCGACCTCATGGCCGACCTCACGCTATGGTCAGGTTTTGATCGGCGAAACCTGACTTTGGCTAAAGTCGGCTATTGTTTAATTTGACCGACCCGTTTCGCTCAACTCTATTAACAATCAATAAGATAATCATTGGAAAAATGGCAGCAACAACTGAATAGAAAAGTAATCGTAGATCTAGCAAAGGGTTCCATTTCTCAAATAACACAGCACTTGGATATCACTGCAAAAAATATAATTCAACACCTAAATTGACAACTACTCATTAATGTCTTGTATGATGGTCTCGTAATCTTTTTAAACTAAGTAACCTTCCTCCGTTATCAAGATGATGTGTTGTGAGTCATTATAAAATCATGATAGTCAATAATATGCAGTACATGTTTTGGCTGAAATCCTGTGTAAGTTATATGTCTCCTGCTTATCTGTGCACAGTTTGAAGAATAGAATAATTCTTTTTATCCCAGACAATGGTTTGCAATTATAATGACCCCAATCATGGAAATGTATGTTGCAAACCTGTCAGGAAGTGACAGCTGAGGATTTTCCAAGTGACTGTTATCTGAATAATTGTTCACAAGAGTATTGCTAGTTTACCTGCAGAATACATTGAGATGGGAGGGATTAACCTAGGAGCTGACATTCATTATTTTAAGCTGATATATACTCTAGTAGGTTATTAACATGTGAATCTTTGGGATTTCAGAATTTTGTTGCACATAAAAAGTGTATACAAAATGAATTTCATAGAGATCGGAAATCTGTGTCAGAACAGACTATTTAGTCAAAGTTTTATATTACCAAAGTTTGCTCCAAAATGTTAAAGCAATGTTATTGTACAGCTTTGAATGCTTTCATTTTTATATTTTCACATTATCTTTCAACAGTGTAATTTATTTCATTGTGATAAGAACTATATGGTCAAAGAGCAAGGCACATGCAGTTATCATTTCCAACTGTACTGGTGAGTCTTTCATCTTATGTTTCCTTTTTGTAAATTGTTTTATCATAAAAAATCACTGTGATTAGACTTAGATTGCATAAATGGATACTCCATTTACTACTGATTAAAGGGGTTGTGTAAGGATAGAAGATGTGCCTACTTTCTTTCAGAAATAGAGCCATTCTAACCATGCTTTTTAATGTCCCACATAACTCCACTATTAACACAGTGGATTTAGATCACATCACTTTTCCACATTTTATGTTCGTCTCTAAAATACATGATATTTAATTTGTTGTTTTTAGCATTCTATGCACATTATCCCATTTTGTCAGGCTAAATAAATGCTTGAATAAATTGTTGAAAATGTATTTAAAAATAAAAATAATGAAATATTGCATTTATATATTTGTTCAAAATATTTGCGTAGTACTTATAGTGGTTAGAGCCTCAAGTTCCCTATATTATGATGCTACAAGTTGGGGGACAACTATATTTTGTATTTTTATCCTAATCTTGTTGATAATTCATTTAAGGACTGCCATGTTAGCAGTGTCAGACTGGAGAACATTTGCACCACCAGAGGACTTGATTCTCAAGGCTCACCTTTCATCTATCCAAACCCAATACAATATCATTAAAGGGGTTTTTTGAACCAGAGCTAATTTTGCTCAGTCTCTGTGTCTTAAGGTATTGTCAAAAGATACACAATGCTAGGATTCAGCTCTGCTTGCCTGTTCAGTCAGTCATCACCTTTTTGCTTACAAGCGATTTGCATACTTGTGGTCAAATGCAGACTAGCTACGCTAAATACTGATGTTGACACATTGAGAGAGGCAGAACTTAGTTGACATATGACCACAAGAATGAAAATCGTACATTAACGATCAAGTGACAACAGAACCTGCAAGCAGAGCTGAATCTAAACAGTATGTGTGCTAACGCTCTTAGATTTGGCATGAAACAGTGCCTGTAGAAGAATATCCCTGAACTGGAAAACTCCTTTAACACCTAATGACAGAGCCATTTTGCAGCTTAATGACCAGGCCAATTTTTACAATTCTGACCACTGTCACTTTATGAGGTTATAACTCTGGAACGCATTAACGGATCAAGCTGATTCTTAGATTGATTTTTTTCGTGACATATTGTACTTCATGTTAGTGGTAAAATTTCCTCAATATGACTTGTGTTTATTTATGAAAAAAACAGAAATATGGCAATTTTGTTTAAAATTTTGCAATTTTTAAACTATAAATTTTTATGCCCTTAAATCAGAGAGATATGTCACACAAACTTCTTACTAAATAACATTCCCACATGTCTACTTTACATCAGCACAAATTTGGAAAAATATTTTTTTTGTTAGGAAGTTATAAGGGGTAAAAGTTGACCAGCGATTTCTCATTTTTACAACAAAATTTACAAAACCATTTTTTTTAGGGACCACATCATATTTAAAGTCATTTTGAGGAATGCATATGACAGAAAATACCCAAAAGTGACACCATTCTAAAAACTAGACCCCTCAAGGTGCTCAAAACCACATTCAAGAAGTTTATTAACCCTTTACGTGCTTCACACGAACTAAAGCAATGTGGAAGGAAAGAACTAAAGCAATGTGGAAGGAAAAAATTAACATTTAACTTTTTTTTTCCAAAAATTGAATTCAGAACCAATTTTTTTTATTTTCACAAGTGTTAAAAGAGAAAATGAACCAGAAAATGTGTTGTGCAATTTCTCATGAATACCCCGATACCCCATATGTGGGGGTAAACCACTTTTTGGGTGCACGGCAGAGCTCGCAAGGGAAGGAGCGCCATTTGACTTTTTCAACGCAGAATTGGCTGGAATTGTGATCGGATGCCATGTTGCGTTCGGAGAGCCCCTGATGTGCCTAAACAGTGGAAATCCCCAACAAGTGACCCCATTTTGGAAACTAGACCTCTTAAGGAACTTATCTAGATTTGTGGTGAGCACTTTAAACATCCAAGTGCTTCACAGACGTTTATAACGTAGAGCCGCGAAAATAAAAAATCATTTTTTTCCACAAAAATGATCTGTTCACCCCCAAATTTTTATTTTTACAAGGGTAACAGGAGAAATTATACCCCCAAAGTTGTTGCGCAACTTGTCCTCAGTACGCCCATACCCCATATGTGGGGGTAAACCACTGTTTGGGCACACTGCAGAGCTCAGAAGGGAAGGAGCACCGTTTGACTTTTTCAATGCAGAACTGGCTGGAATTGAGATTGGACGCCATGTTGTGTTTGCAGAGCCCCTGATGTGCCTAAACAGTGAAAAAAAACCCACATTTTGGAAACTAGACCCCTTAAGGAACTTATCAAGATGTGTCGTGAGCACTTTGAACCCCCAAGTGCTTCACAGAAGTTTATAACGCAGAGCAGTAAAAATAAAGAATTGCTTTTTTTCCTCAAAAATTATTTTTTAGCCCGCTATTTTTATTTTCCTAAGGGTCTAAGGGTAACAGGAGAAATTGGACCACAAAAGTTATTGTGCAATTTGTCCTGAGTACGCCCATACCCCATATGTGGGGGGACCACTGTTTGGGCGAATGGGAGAGCTCGGAAGGAAAGAGGTCCATTTTGGAATGCAGACTTTGATGGAATGTTCTGCGGGCATCATGTTGCATTTGCAGAGCCTCTGATGTGCCTAAACAGTCGAAACTCCTCACAAATGACCCCATTTTGGAAACTACACCCCTCAAGGAGCTTATTCACAGTTCATGGTATATCTTCTGGCGGCAACAGACGGTCTCCGATTTTTACCCATTGAGCAAATTAGTCCATATACTTGTGTAGTCAAAGTCCAAGGAATTGCGTGCAGTCTATTAACAAGGATGATCTTCAGCGTGCTTTCAGGCAAAGAGGGCCACGAAGAACAGTCCTGAACACAGCCCCCATTCCTGTGCCTACGCACAGCACTCAGCTTAACGGAGCCCACGGCCTCAATGGCATGCCCGTGTGAAGCCGACTACAATATGCTGCGGTGCCGCGCCCCCTGCTTCCGAATCACTAGGTCTGTCCGGTCTCCTATTCCTTCCCCTGGACAACCTGGGACGCAGCCTCAACAGTTCCGGACCCGGCGCAATAGAGGTGTCCGCAGCCCGGTCTTTCTCCTTACATATACATGAACGATGCGAGCTACGATACTCATTCCCTTAGTGCTTGATCAGATGAGTGTACAGTATAAGGATGGTTTCACAAGAGTGTATGCAAAATTGTTCTTTTTTCACCCAGAAAAAAATGTTTTTTTTCATCTGTATTGTCTTCTGTATGCAATCTGCATGCCATCCGTGTGACCATTTTTTACCACAGTAGGCAATCCGTATGTCCACTTTGTACATCTGCATGGCATCCATTTTTTACAAGAAAAACTTAGTAATTAATAATCAAATACAGTTTCCTATCTGTATAATTGTATTGTTTCTATGAAAAGCATATGACATATGGATGGTAACCCATATGTGATCCATTTTTTATTTAGACATTGAGTTATAATGAGCAAATCTGTTCCAGAACACAGATCAAAGAGGTTCAAGCTATGATTTGTTTACACTCAGACTATTGGTCCATTTGTAAAACTGTTCATGTGAAATATCACATTGACTTGTATTGGTCCATATGCTATCAATTTTGCATACAAACATTACACTGACATTTAATACATTTGTGTGAATGAGCCCTAATATGAACAGGTGCTGTGATAGTAAAGACCAGACAGCATACTGACCAATGCCACTCAGTAGAGTTGCTCAGTTCATAGTTTTTGACACAGATCAAGTGTCTGTGTTAAAAAATCACAGCATGTACTATTCCCTTCTAAGTTTCAGATGAGAATTGCTCATTCAAAACTATGAGAGCACAAAAAAGGGATACCACACAGAACATCAATGTGGCTACTCGTATATGTCCATTATTTTCTAGTAAACTATTTGATCTTGTCCATTTTTGAATGTAGATGAATAAAAACAGATCATAAATGGATGTCAATTGATGTCACGTTAATGTAAAAAATGAACATGAAGATGACAATATGGATAAAAATCATTTGAAAATCATTTGAGTTTCTAGAAGAAGCTTGCGAGATTTTTCATACATTAAAACCAACAGCCCGTAGATAATTGTATCTTTCTGTCAGATATTGCCAAAATATAGTTCTGCTAAAATGCAGTGTAATGACCAGAAACAGAGTCCTCATGGTGTGTATATAATCCAATATCAAAATATATAAGAAGGAGCAAAATTCACACAGTGAGAACAATAGTGTTCATATCAAAGCGTAATCAATACAATAAGTGGCTGTAGACTGGCCTGGGAGTGTGAGGATGACAGGGAACGTGGTGCAGTGAGTGGAATGACACTGTGTCTCTGTACAACAGTGCCAGAGGTTCTTCCATGGCGATCCTGTGAGGAAGCCAAACCAGCTGTGTGTGAGCTGGAGGAAGAGGCTACAACACGAGCTGAAGAGGTGGTAGGTGGTGCTGTAGGTTGGCCTAGGTCTTCAGTGTGTCTTTGTAACTCCACCACGTGCTTGGTCCGCACATCTTTCCACATATTTGTGGTATTGAGGTTGCTGACACTTTTCCCTCTTTTCACTTTCTGATTACACAGATTGCATTTGACAAAGCAAATGTCATCTGCAACTGTGTCAAAAAAGGACCAGGAACTGCAAGTTTTGGGAGCGCCCGTATTGGGTTTTGGAAGAGGCATGCTCCTAATGGGTGCCGAAGTGGAGGCTACAGGCAACCGAGTCTGCCCCCTCCCTCTCCCTCCTTTTTTGGCCGTTCGGGGAATCTCTTCCTCAGAGCTGCTCCCACCACCTTCCTGTACCTCACGCCATGATGGGTCAAGGACATCATCATCTACACTAACCTCTTCAGACGATGCTTCTCCAGGGTAGTCTCGACAGCACAGTAAGCACCAGAAAGTGGCACCTGAGTCTCATCATCAGATGCGTACTGAGGTGTGCTGACCATAGGCACTGGCCCACCCGCCTCTTCAGATTTAGAGACATAGCTGTTGCACATCACTGCATACTACCTCTTCTTCAAATTCTCGAATGCTGCTTGGCTGGCCCCCTCTTTCCAAGCCAACAGATTCAGAGAACAGAAGTAGAGATGGCTCCTGCCCAGGGCTCTCTGACTGCCTGGGCAATTTGGCAGGTGGTGAAGAGACAGATAGGTGTTCTTCAGTGCTCTGGACCTGAGAGGATCTGGAACTAATTGAAGTCGATGCGTTAGCTGCCATCCATCCGACAACAGCTTCACTTTGTTCGCCCCGCAGCAGTGGGGTACGGCGAGCTCCTACAAAGCAGCGCATAAAGGACTGTTCCCTGGTAAAACTGGGTTATGCTGAGTCACTGGTGCCCGTAGCAGGCACAGAATCCCCACGTCCTCTCCCTGCAGAAACTCCATGCCCACGACCACATGCCTTACTCCCTGCCTTCTTCATCTTAGTAGACTGATAAAGATAGGCAGAAAAGTACTAAGGGCTTAGTGTGCTTATTCCTGAACAGCTGCTAACAGGTATAAGAATCACTAATTTTATAAAGTGTGGACTAGACTTTAATATGAGCTAATGTGGTCTACACAACTGTAAAGTGGAGTGTTTGGTGAACTTTATTAACTTTTTTTTTCTCCACGAAAAGGCACTGGATGTGCCCAAAGATGTAAAACCGATAGTATCACAAACTTTTTGTAGCTATTACAATGCAGGAAGGTAACCTACAATGCAATAGATGAGGCTCCTAAAAATAGGCTAATACTAATCTGGCTGGGGCTGCAGGGCACAAGTCAGCAGAAAAGCTCCTCTATCTACTCCTATATAGTGTTTGCAAATATTCTAGCTGGATACAGATGGAACCACACTAATAGGAGAAATCTGGAAAAATGAGCTGCACTAATGCAAAAAAGGACAATGTATGAGGTAGTGATGCACGCTGAGCGGACTACAACCAGAGGTCGCTGCAGAACACACTACAGCGTGAGCTGCACTCACACACAGAGACCTCGCAGACAGCCGTGAACAGCACTGCAAGGCTGCAGAAAAGTTCCTCTATCTACTCCTATATAGTGTTTTCAGGCAATCTAGCTGGATACGGATGGAACCACACTAATAGGAGAAATCAGGAAAAATGAGCTGCACTAAAGCAAAAAAGGACAATGTATGAGGCAGTGACGCACGCTGAGCGGACTACAACCGGAGGTGGCTGCAGAAAACACTATAGCATGAGCTGCACTCACACACAGAGACCTCGCAGACAGCTGTGAACAGCGCTGCAAGGCTGCAGAAAAGCTCCTCTATCTACTCCTATATAGTGTTTTCAAGCAATCTAGCTTGATACGGATGGAACCACACTAATAGGAGAAATCAGGAAAAATGAGCTGCACTAATGCAAAAAAGGACAATGTATGAGGCAGTGACACATGCTGAGCGGACTACAACCGGAGGTGGCTGCAGAACACACTACAGCGTGAGTTGCACTCACACACAGAGACCTCGCAGACAGCTGTGAACAGCGCTGCAAGGCAAAAGAAAGCTTCTCACACAGCGGTTGCTAAAGTAGCCTGGGTAAAGCACAATAAAGCAAATCGCTAGCTCAAGCTGTCCCTCAGAGTCAGAACAGCAGCGTCCTGTCCCTAAGTAATTTCACAGCAGAGTGAACCCAAAATGGCGGCGGCGGCTTTTATAGTGCATCATGACATCATTTCAGCAGCCAATCACAGCCATGCCATTAGTTAACATGCCTAACATGCATAACAGGATGTGCCCACACTTCTTAGGATTCCTCATTGGCTGAATAAAATCAAACTGGCTTATTGCATTATGGGAACTTCCGATTCCAGTATTCGATATTCTAAAAGTATTGGAACTCAGTATCGGAACTCCGATACCACGAATATCGGCCGATACCCGATATTACAGTATCGGAATGCTCAACACTAATCGTGCGGCAAGCAACATTCAGCTGCATCCTGCGACTTCTATCATGGCGCGGAGTCTTATCCGATTAAAAACACTCATTCCGAGCATAGGAAAGTTGATGGAGTAAATGTTGTCTTTTTTTAACCACATAGATGCCATTGTCAGCACTAACCATGCTCCTAATAAGATACTGTAAGTGGACAGAATCGAAGCTTCCTATAACCCATACCATTTCTGCAAAAGATAGACTGTGTTACAACCAGCTCTCACATGAAAACATGCCAGGAACATAGCTAAGGGAAACCAACAATATTCTAGGGTACTGTTTCTCCTTAAGGACAGCTAGCTTGTAGTGTTTATAGCAGTGGATCTTTGGAATACATATAAGGGTAGCTTCCAGGGATCACATTTTTATGTAGAACTAATAATAACATTCATGAAATTAGTATTAACATGGAATTTCAAGTCTGAGAGACACAGGAAATACAAAAACAATATATGACAACCTTTGGAACCCCAAGGAATAGAATTATTTTTATAGATGCCTCTCAGAAATTATAGAAGCATCTAGCTATCTGGCAGATCTCACAGCATCAAACACCAACTCAAAAATGTACCATGTACCTTCATTAGCATATAGTACCGACGAATAAAAAGGTACAAAGTTCACTGTACAACGAGTTAAAGCATGATTCATCAATAATATATACATTTGGATATGCTTGCACTTATGTGGGTAGGATGTATTGAAGCACACTCAACGCATTTCACCACAACAATGCCCCTCATCGGGAAGGGTAGTGTATAGAAAGCAGGATGTTATTATAATGTGAATAAAGAAATGAGGAGGGATATGTAGTTATCAGCAGTCTTAAGCGCACCTCTGTCATGATGCTATGACACTAAGGAGGAAGTGCACAATGCTTGCATCACACAGTCATATCTCGGCCAATGACAACATGCTGTCTGCTACTAAGGAATCTCAGCACCATAGAACCACAGCTATACAGTGGCAGAGCAGTGCATGCCTGATATATACTCACGCTTGACTATAAAAGAAATACTATTAATTCTGTGTATTATTATAGATCTTTTAGTTGGATGTCAATTATTATCTGTAACGTACATTATGAATAACATTTAAAGTTAAACATATATTACAAAATTTGTAAATTACAACTGGTGATTTTAAAACACAACTACTGCTCAGGATCCTCTTTTTCAGATGTCTCCACATTTATCCACATTTTTAGATTCATCTATATATATAATTGGCTTAAATTGTCTGTCATCCACTTCCTTCTGGATGTCCCCGAATCCCACAATCCACCACGCTGCACATGAAGTACACCGACCGCCATTTTGCAACCCCAAAATGATGCCACTCGGATCCAGGCCACCGCTGCAATCCCGACCACCGCTGGGATCCCAGATGCCGCTTGGATCCTGGCCACCGCTACGATCCCAACCGCCGCTGGGATCCCAGCTGCCGCTCGGATCCAGGCTGCCGTTGCAATCCTGAATGCTGCAGCGATCCTGACCACCACTGCGATCTCGGCCGCTGCTTGGTTCCCAGCCGCCGCTTGGATCCCAGTTGTTGCTCGGATCCAGGCCGCTGCTGCGATCATGAGGCTGTGAAAGGGGTGTAAAGAGGGGGTATAACGAGAGGGGTGTAATGAAGGGGGTATAATGAGAGTGTGTAATGAGGGGGTGTAATGAGAGGGATGCCGCCGGACCCCCGCCAGGACCCACCGCCTAACTACACGCTCCGGATCCCGCCGCTGCCTGCCCACCCACCTCCGTGCTGTCACAGCCGAAAGACCACGGCTTGAGGACTGTGCTGGAGATTGGGTGCGGCCACCCTCTGGTGGCGCCGCACACCATCTCAAGCACAGGCCGCAAAACACCGTCTTTCCTGCCAGCTGTGAGAGGGGTGTAACGAGAGGGTGTAATGAGGGGGGAGTAATGAGAGGGATGCCGCCACCGGACCCCCGCCAGGACCCACCGCCTGACTAAACGCTCTGGATCCCGCCGCTGCCTGCCCACCCACCTCCGTGCAGTCACAGCCGGCAGGAAAGACCGTGGCTTGAGGCCTGTGCTGGAGATTGGGTCCAGCCACCCTCTGGTGGCGCTGCACACCATCTCCAGCACAGGCCAGAAAACACCATCTTTCCTGCCGGATGTGACTGCACGGAAGTGGGTGGGCTGCCACCCCCAGGACCACAAGGCTGCCCCCATTGTGATGTTACTGCCCTCCCAATGCAATAGCATCGTGCACACATCTAGTAGATAATAATTCAGTTACCAATTCATTATTTTAAAATGAATCATAGTCTTCTCCAAAAATACCGCAAAAGCATAGTTATGATACTTCTACTCTAATGAAAGCTCTGCACACAGTGCAAAGCCTTCAAAAAATTACCATCCACTGGAGTGCGTCATAAAAAATTCAAGAAAGTGTAAATGGAGCACTTCAACACTCATAAAAACTTTGCACACAATGCAAAGCCGGAAAGAAAATATAAGGAGGGTGCAAAGCATGAATCACCCCTCCCGTGCCCATATACCCATCACACATCCTCCATCCCATAGGCACAGCTTCCCTCTTAAAGAGATCCCCGGTATGCAAGTGAGGGCAAATCCACTCTGCACTTTGGTACTGACCCCAGGCCTCTCTTAAAGGGATCTCCGGTATGGAAATTAGGGTAAATCCCTCAGCACTCTGATTCTCACCCCAGGCTTCTATTAAAAGGATCATTGGTATGGAAGGCAGGGCAAATGCACTCAGCGCTCTGGTTCTGATGCTAGGCCTCTCTTAAAGGGATCCCCGGAATGGAAGTTAGGACCGTTCCACTCAGCGCTCTGGTTGTGACCCCAGGCTGATGGGATGATGTGGGATATTAGGGGTAGTAGTCCGGTGGCTCTGGCTCACAGGATGTTGTGGGATATTAGGGGTAGTAGTCCGGTGGCTATGGCTGATGGGATGATGTGGGATATTAGTGATAGTTGTCCGGTGGCTCTGGCTGATGGGATGATGTGGGATATTAGAGGTAGTAGTCTGGTGGCTCTGATGGGATGAACTGGGATATTAGTGGTAATAGTCCAGTGGCTCTGGCTGATGGGATGATGTGGGATAATAGGGGCAGTTGTCCGTTGGCTCTGGCTGACGGAACGATGTGGGATATTAGGGGTAGTTGTCCGGTAGCTCTGGCTGACGTTATGATGTGGGATATTATAGTGAATGTGGCTATGATGAGTGGGCTCTACACTCAGTTTTATATATATACTGTAGATATAATCATTATAATTTGTTATAACTAACCATAGTAGGTTACTATGCCTGGGCAACGCTGGGCTCTTCAGCTAGTGTATTATATTCCTGGCACATATGTGGTCTTTTTTTCATCTGTGTGACAACATTTAGTACAAAACCCTGTGGGGCAAGAATTGCACCCTTATAGTTGTTGATATTAACCGCTTTATCACCCTCTCCATTAAAATTATATCTAACAAGGGATAGAAGGGACAGTCACCGATGAGCATGGCCGCAATTCTCATTGCATCTAAGGTGCCAACTCCTGTTCTTAGTCAGTTTTGAAAAATACAGGGATGAATAGATAAATAACACTTTTAAATAGAAAGTTCATCTGTGTCAACTGACCTCTATAAATCCATAAGTGTCACATATATATTTAAAACTCTGATATCTCTATCTTAGTGTCTTTTGCCTTTTTTCCCCTGATCCAATTAGAGCCGACAGGGCCAGCAGGGTTAGCCGAAGACAAGCTGGGGCGCCAATGCGCAGGATTTAGGGTGCCAACCCCCACTGCTAGGTAGGATAAATTCAGTATGTCATAAGGATAGGCACCTCCTTAAGTATCTTCTATAAGTGTCTATATGATACTTTGGTGGTGGTAATTGTTTATTTCACCTTTTACTGAATTAAATAAAAGTTGTATTTTAATATATTTTCAAGTTGGGTTTCTCTCGGTGAGTCTCCGAGAGAGTCATGAAATTGACCCAGGCCTTTGACAGTGTACCCCTGACTCTGCTGTACCTGATGTGTGTCCCCCTCATCTCTCCTCCTTGGTTGGGCAAAGAAGATTGCCCCATGCTTCTAGCATTTCCACAACAAGCAGCCTAGAAATGTTCCTGTTTAGACTATGTGCATGTGAGTGGGAGGCTGGATATTTTCCCTTTCACTTCAAGGCCTGGGGTTAGGACAGCTGAATGCTGTGCTGTGACAAGGGTTTCAAAGTGCCTGATGAAGGTGTGTCAAAATGTGCGAGGAGAGGTGAAGGACTGGAGGCTTCTGCGCCAGTGTCATGGACAGGGGACTGGGAAACACTTAGCACAGCAGATGGGGCAATGGTATTAGCCACTGGCACTAATCATGAACCCATTCTTTCGGCTCACCAAATCGGGTGCTTAGATGACATGTGCCTGATCATGCTGGTGGTGGTTAGGTTTTTACTGGTCAAGCTCCTACTGATCTTGGCATGGCACAGGTTGGAAATGATCATTTTTCGTCTCAGAATTCTATTTGAAAAAGTGCAAGACTGGGGAACACCTAACTCTTTGAGAAAAATTTCAGGAGTCTCGGTGCTCTGCGGAACAGTTGTCAGCCTTATCACTCTGGTCCCCCCACTGCCTCTTCCTGCCTAATTCAGTGCTGATGATCCCTCCCCCTCTCCACTGTTGGCCTCGCTTGGCATGCCAGTTTCCCTAGGTTGGGTAGTGGACTTTGTCATACACCACCTTGTCTTCCACCGCACCCTGGTCCTGCTGACTTGGTGACTTAACAACAACCTGTCTTATCTGCAACTGTGTCTCATCATTATCTTCCTCGTTATACAAAATTTACTGTTCCACACCAACATCTTCTTGTGGTCTGGGCTGCTCTAAGTTTTGTGCATCACCAAACAGCATCTCCTTCTGTCTCTCTTGAAACATGCAGGGTGAGAGATCACAATTAGTGATGGGTGGACCACTGGATGTTTGGGTCTGGTGGGTTCATCCGAACAGTTAAAAAAGAACTTTGGGTTAGGGTAGCAGAACAGTACCTGGACCCAAACCCAGATCCCATTCACTTGAATGGGGGGCCAAACATCCAATGTTCGCCACGCTGTCATGTGCATGACAGCGTGGCAATCACTGCTTCTAATCAATGGTAAAATCATTACCACTGTTCAGACAGCTGGGGTTCCTACACTGTCAAATGACAGTAGTGTGGTGCAGCCAGGAACCCACATTTCAGAATTTAAATAATTTATGATAATAGTATGGTCCAGTCAGAAGTCCACATTTGAGAACCTAAATCATTTTGTGCTAATAGTGTGGTGCAGTATGGAGTCCACATTTCACAATCTAAATAGTTTGTGCTAATAGTATGGACCAGTAAGGAGTCCACATGTCAGAACCTAAATCCTTTCTGCTAATAGTGTGGTCCAGACACCAGGCTACATTTCTGAATCTAAATACTTTCTGCTAATAGTGTGATCCAGACACCAGGCCACATTTCAGAATCTAAATTCTTTCTGTTAATAGTGTGGACCATACAAAACATCAAACCCCGACACACTCCAAAAGAGTGAAGAGAGAACGTGTTGCTTTCAAAATTTTAAATAGTGTATCTTGTTCAAAAAAGTAGTTTCCAAACAACATTTCGGCTCATGCACGAGCCTTCATCAGGAGACAATTAGTAGTTATACCGTTTGTTGATCCTGAATTTTCAGATTATCCTATGGATACTGTCAGAAATGGTCTTTTTACCAATTTCCTAGGAATCCTTGTGTATTAAGTTGGACATAGCTTTTGTATCTTTCGAATGTAATGAAATACGCATAAAGCATTTAGAGGTAAGTTAGACCACAATGAGCCTTATTCACTATTCACGTGGAAGGATGCAGCTGGCAATACGCATAAAGTATTTAGAGGTAGTTAGACCACAATGAGCCTTATTCACTATTCTGTAGAGAAAAAAAACTTGGTGGCTACTATATCTATATATGCTGTTTATCCATATGCGGCACATACCATGTGGAAGGCTGCAGCTGGCATGTGACTGCCACCCTGTGTCCTTGTTGGTGACCGCTTCTATGTGGAGTCACTCCTTGCCTCCATTATAAAATTTCTACTAAATTTCAATTGATGCTACTTTTCCTAGTGTCTGCCTTAATTTTTGGAAATGTTTGGACTCCAAGTTTGGTATCCTTCTTGTATGTTTCCTGAATTTGGCAGGACTCTCAGCGTACTCACTCATATACCTGATCAATGTTTAAGCAAGAAATGCTGGTCCAAGCCCTGTCCCAGGCCCTTTCCCATGCATTCATGCTGCACAATTATACTGTTTGTACTCTGGATTAGTTTGGCAGTTGTAAAGTTGTGACGCGGGGGGAAACAAAGGTTATTGGGGTGCCACCTGTGAGGACTGTACTGTGTGTGATGTTAATGTGGAGGAAGAGGAAGAGAGGCCACTTGATGCAACTTTTTCTATCCACTGGAGCACATGCTCTTTCTGCCTGTGATTTACAAGGCGTAGATAAGGGCGTCCTGCAAGTTCGCTGCCTTGAGATAACCCTGGACTCTGATCTCTCCTTTAAAGCAAAACACAAATCCATGACCTTTTCACTTCCTGAGTCCTGACAACTACAACTTATAAATATTTCCCAGATCAGTAAATTCCTTAATCAAGAATCTGCAAAAAACCTAGTCCATGCACTCATGACCTCCAGCCTCGACTACTGTAACCTCCTGCTTTGTGGTCTCCCTTTTAACTGCCTCGTACTCCTCTAATCTATCCTAAACTCTGCTGACTGACTAATCCACCTATCCCCTGCTATTCCCCAGTCTGTCATCTCGGTCAATCCCTTCACTAGCTCCCCTTTACCTAGAGACTCCAGTTGAAAAAACTAACAATGGCATACAAAGCCATCCTCAACCTGTTTCCTCCATAAATCTGTGACCAAGTCTCCCAGTACTTACCTGCACGCATTCTCTGAACCTCATAAGATCTACTTCTCTACTCCCCTCTTAGCTCCTCTTCCCACTATTATAGGGAAGTGGCTTGACCTATGGACCTGTCTGAAGCAGGAAAGTGAATGTAAGATATGCAGCAGATGGACGTGAAGTGAATTTGTATAGACTTATGGGGAGACAGCTAGAGACACTGAAAGATGGTGAAGTACTGGGTTTTGACCACTAGGGGGAGACCAAGAACAGCAGGAAAAGGAGATGGTGCAGTACTAAGGTTTGGTCACAAGACAGAAGCAAACAGCAGTGAGAAAAGGGCTTAACAGCACCTTAAGGCTAGGAAACCACATAGTTATGATGGGCAGAGTTACAGGGACTCGAGAGGGGAATTCCCAGGGAGGGGAATAATAAGGCAGAGAGAGTTCCAGAAGGAAGCCAGTCCAGGAGGAGGAGTTCAGCGGAGGGAAAGACTGAAGGAGGAAGAGACTGAGATAGGAAGAACTCCGGGAGGGACTGGAAGAGAAACAGTCAGGGGGGTGGCCCTGACAGGAGAGCCGCAGGATAGAGGATGCCCGGGGATACCAGACGGACTCGGACAGACAAAGCGCTGTGGTGGTAGGCCTAGAGCAGCCACAGCTATAGAACCCCGAGGGATGTCAATTTAGGAACAAGAAGAAAGTGAAAGGTACCCGGGCCTGTGTGTACGGAAGCTGTCATGCTGCTGTGGTCATCGGGAGGACGGCCAATAAAGAGGACCTGTTGAATGTGCATCAATTTCTGTCTCCAGTCTGTTCGCGGCGAAAAAGGGACCACCCCCCAGTCGGCACACGTTCCTACATTATCACATACAAGATTTCTTCTATGCATCCCCTTCTACCCTGGATCTCTCTACCCCAACATTTCAGACTCTTGCATACCATGGAAACCTTCAAAAAAAGCCACCTCTTGACAAGCCTACAACCTACAGTAACCATCGTTCCACATTACTGCTGAACGACCAGTTCTACCCTCACCTACTGTATCCTCACCCATCCCTTGTAGACTATGAGGCCTCACGGGCAAGATCCTCTCTCCTCCAGTACCAGTCAGTGACTTGTAATGTTTAAGATTATTGTACATGTTTTAATTATGTTGGAGCGCCCCGCGGGGACGGGGGTACTCGGTACCGGGCCCGTCGACTTCCATGGGGGACGGTATCACGGCGGCAGTGACCCTGTCCATGGCCCAGAGGCGTCCAGTAGTAAAATAGGGGAAAGTTGTGTGGTATTTATGTGGTAAAAATAAAGATAATGTTTGTAGATGGTGAAATACGTGATGCCACCTGTGGTATTCTAGTCAGAGGTGACCAGCGCTGCGGTGTTGCTTCTCTGGGATGGATGTTGGGTGCAGCTATGATGTTGTAGCCCTCCACATGTAGGGCTATAGTTCCAGGGCAAAGATGTTAAATAAATAGTAAAAATGGCTGTGAACATTGGGGTGTAGAGAAATGAGAGAAAGACACAGAGATGTGCAGTTTCTTTACCTTTTACTGGTAATTGGTTGTAGTCCAGAGTACCACATACAGGTGATGGAATGAGTCTGGCTCGCCTGGAGGCATACAGGGGATCCACCTTGCAAGGTGGGGATTTAGGACCTTCCTTTCTGCGCTATGTGTGTGGATCTCCGCTGTATATAGCTATGCTGCGACCCTCTATTCGTGATGGTTTCACTAACCTGTACGTCTGTCAGCGTGAGCCTATTCCACGGGTACTGTCCTTTTCACCATCGACCCGGGCTCCTTATCTGCTGACGTGCCCTCAGGTGTTCAATGTGCACAGGAATTTACAATCCCCTGTACTTTCAGATTCGGCTATCAGGGTGTACAGTTCCTGTCAGCCTAGGACTCTGATTTCCCTTTTCTGTATATTAGCGCTTCACTCAGGGGTCTGCTATATGCAGTATTTTAGCTTCCCTAGAGACTTTCAGCCTCTGTTCTTGTCCTTTCCCTCTTCACAGATCAGCTCTGCCTATCGAGCTCCTTTCAGATTAGCTCCCTGTCTTCATCTGACAGGATCTTCCAGAAAGGTCTCTTTTTACCTCCGTCCTCATGTTTAAACTGTCATCATTTTTCCTCACAGCTCACAGCTGCTTCGTTTCCATGACAACTCCCTCAGCTGATTTCTAGCTGACTCACTAACCACCTCTGCTGGCCAGAATTTATAAGGCATCTCCCTTTTCTGACCTGCAGCAGGAATTGTGATTTTTTAATCTATGCTGCCTGGCATGGGGGTCCCTTTTTGCCTCCAAGCATGACTCTACCCATTAGAGGGAGGTAATGTAACTGTGACAACCAGACTCTGGGGTGTCACATTCCCCCCAGTTAAGTTCAGTACTCCTGGACTGAGGAAACATAACAAGAATTGTTAACAACAACAAGTAATAAAAATCTACAAAGTCTTAAAAATTGTAAAAATTATCAAAAACCAGACAAGAAAAAGAAAACAATAGCACAGTTACTGCAGTGACCAGTCATTAAGCTGCTATTCAGGAATTGTCTTTGTGCTTGTACCTGGAGTTTGGTTGGTGAGAACCGCCTTAACCCACTTTGTGTGTTGTCCCTGGGCGTGGCTACAGGGCACTCTGTAGATGGGCCTGTTTTTCGGCCGTGCCGATGGCTTATTTTTAAGGCCTTTTTGGAGTAACTATTTACAAATACAGTTCTGACCACACATAGTCCTGTAGCCCAATTGTCCTTTAACTGGTTATTGCGAATACTTTAAAAGGTTCTTACAGTAAGTCTCTGTAGGCTCTCTTGCTTAATGGTTACAACTATACATTCTTATTACTTTACTAGCTGAAGAGCCCGGCGCTGCCCGGGCATAGTAACTAACTGTGGTTAGTTATAACAAATTATAATTATCCTCCATCCCATAGTCCCGTGCCCATATACCATTATACATATCCACGATCCCATAGTCGAGTGCCCATATACCCATCACACATCCTCCATCCCTTAGTCCCATGCCCATATACCCATCACACATATTCTCCATCCCATAGTCCCATGCCCATATACCCATCATACATATTCGCCATCCCATAGTCGAGTGCCCATATACCCATTACACATTCTTCATCTCATAGTCCCATGCCCATATACCCATCATACATATCCTCCATCCCATAGTCCCGTGCCCATATATCCATCATACATTTCTGCCATCCCATAGTCCCGTGCCCATATACCTGTCATACATATCCTCCATCCCATAGTCCAGTGCCCATATACCCATCACACATCCTCCATCCCATAGTCCCGTGCCCATATACCCGTCATACATATCCTCCATCCCATAGTCCAGTGCCCATATACCCATCACACATTCTCCATCCCATAGTCAACCATTATGATATAATAATGAGTGGCGGGGCTTGCAACCTATGATGACATCAGCGTCGCCATGGCAACCATTGTGACATCATAATGAGGGGCGGGGCTTGATACGCACACACTTTTTCCCCAGTATGTAGATAGGGGCAAAATTGTTTGGTAAATTGGAATGCGTGGGGTTAAAATTTCACCTCACAACATAGCTTATGACACTCTCGGGCTCCAGACGTGTGACTGTGCCAAATTTTGTGGCTGTAGCTGCGACGGTGCGGATGCCTATGCCGGACATACACACATACACACATACACACACTTGAGCTTTATATAATAGATTTACATTACGTAAACTCTGTAACGGGCAGGGATCTGACCTCTAGTACTACGAGTGGATCTACGCAGTATAGGTATTTCTGATGACCTGACCTGCTCTCTGATGCCTACTGTTGGTGCATTAGTCATTACGCTATAAGTAGACTTGTGTTAGATAGGTATTCTAGACTGCCTTCTCTCTACACCTAGACTCACCATGAGATCGTCAGATTCGATGTTAGCAGGGGACAGATTTCCGCATTCCTCTGCAGATGTGGTATCTGTTACTGGAGCCATTTCATTCAGAGTCTCTTCTTCATCTGGTGCAGTAGGCTGATGAAAGGTTAGTACTGGTACTACTATTGCCTGATTTACTTGTGTCCACATTCGAGGAAATTTTCCAAGTATAGTTTGAATCTTTTCATCCACCTCTAGTATGGGTTGTGGAGTGTCTTGGACTTCTTTCTTGTCCTTCAATTGATCAGGGCACATCTTTAGATGATCTCTTGAGACTGCTTCAAAGGTTTCTCCTCCATCTTTGCTGATGATACATACTTTAGTGTTATTAAAGTCTGAAGGTATCACCGTGTATGGCTCTGCTTCCCACTGGCCATCTAGTTTGTGAACACGTCTCTTTCTTTTAAGTACTTGTTCTCCTGGGGTCAAGGGAACTGCAGGGGCATGTTGGTTGTAATTTCTTTCCTGTCTCTGTCTTGCTTGGGACAAACTTTTCTCCACACATTCTTGTACTTTGCGGTATTGTTGTTGCCGCTCTGTATCCCAGTCTGCATCTGGTGATGTTGTCTCTGGTGTTAAGACTCCCGTGTCCAAATCAATGGGTAACTTGCCAGGTCTCGCTCTCATCAAGTAGGCCAGAGTGCAATTTGTAGAGTTTACCAGTATATGATTATATAGATCTATCAGATCTGGCAACTTCTCAGGCCACTGGCTTCGTTCTTCCAGAGGTAAGGTCTTCAATAAGTCAATGACCACCTGATTCATCTTCTCACACATGCCATTTGTCTGTGGATGGTTCGGCGTCGTTCTGATTTTCTTGCAACCGTACATGTGACAGAACTCCTGGAACACTTCTGCCTCAAAGGCCGCACCCTGGTCAGTGAGCACTTGTTCAGGGTATCCGTGCAGTCAACAAAAGTGTTGCTGAAATGCCTTTGCTGCTGTCTTCGCTGTTTGGTCTTTAACAGGTACGACTACCAAGAACCTTGAGTAATGGTCCACGATAGTCAAAGCATAGGTGTAGCCATTCCTACTTGGAGTTAACTTCACATAATCCAAGGCTACCAGTTCAAGCGGCTGTTTTGTGATGATTGGCTGTAAAGGGGCTCGCTGGCTGCTTCGGTCTTTTCTGCACAGGTTGCATGGGCCACATTCTCGGCACCACTTCTCAATGGAACTCCTCATGCCAACCCAGTAGACTCTTTCACGAAGTAGAATTTCCAACTTCTTCCAACCGAAGTGTCCTGCTCCATTGTGGTACGCCTCTAAGACCATTGGTGCATCCCTCTTCTGGACTACCACCTGCCAGACCAGTTTGTGTGTGCACGAATTGATGTTCCTCCGACACAGTTTACCCTTGTAAATGAACAGCTTGCCTCTCTCCTTCCATAGTTGCTGTGCTTCATGTGGGTCATCTGGACCAGGGTGTGCATCAGCTTCTGCCAGGCACTCCTTTACTAGGCAAGCAGCTGGGTCACTGTCTTGTGTCTCTGACCACTCATGATGGGGTAATGGATTCAACGTTACCTCTCGTGCGATAAAGCGCTTATTCCTTACTCCTTGAGAGTGCTGGGCTGCAATTGGATGGTGGAAGGCTGGTAACTCGATTTCTTCTAGTTCTTTTGGATCTTCTCCCCCATCTGGTGAATTGGGCATCTGGGACAACGCATCTGCATTAGCGTTCTTATGTCCTGCTCGGTACTTGATGGTGAACTCGTAGTTGGACAGCCGGGCCATCCATCGCTGCTCAAGTGCCCCGAGCTTTGCCGTTTCAAGGTGGGTTAGCGGATTATTGTCCTTGTGGATGGTGAACTTGGCTGAAGCCAAGTAGTGCTTGAAGCGCTCTGTTACCGCCCAGACTATGGCGAGGAACTCCAGCTTAAAGGAACTGTAGCTGTCGGGGTTCCTCTCAGTGGGATGAAGCTTCCTGCTGGCGTAGGCAATCACTCTCTCTCTGCCTTTCTGCACTTGTGACAGCACTGCTCCCAATTCCACATTGCTGGCGTCAGTGTAAAGTACAAATGGTTGGTCTTAGTCAGGGTAAGCCAGGACCTCATCTCCTGTGAGGGCCAATTTCAACTTGGTAAAGGACGCTTCTATCCTTTTGTTCCACGCGAACGGAAGATTTTTGTTCTTGGCCTTCTTAGATTGGCCCACTAGAAGATCTTGCAGTGGTGCCGCTATCTTGGTGAAGTCCTTGATAAATCTTCAGTAGTAGCATACTAACCCAAGAAATTGCCTCACTTCATGGATAGTGCTGGGTCTTTTCCAGTCCCGGATAACGGTGACTTTGTCAGGATCGGGTGCCACACCTTCCCGCGCTCACCACATGGCCTAGGTACTGCACCTTGGGTTTCAAAAGGTGACATTTGGGCGGTTTTATTTTCAGGCCAAAGTTTGACAGGGCTTCAAATACCTTGGCTAGGTGCTTCAAATGGTCTTCTTAGGTTTTGGAGAAGACGATGATGTCATCCAGGTACAGCAGAACGGTTTCAAAGTTTTTATGTCCAAGGCAGCATTCCATTAACCGCTGAAATGTTCCTGGTGCATTGCTGAGCCCGAACGGCATGTAGTTAAACTCGCAGAGGCCCATTGGTGTTGTAAATGCTGTCTTCTCTTTGTCTGCCTCTGCCACAGGAACCTGCCAATACCCACTGGTGAGATCTAAGGTAGAGAAATAATTAGCAGTTCTCAGAGCAGCTAGTGATTCCTCAATTCTAGGCAATGGGTATGCATCTTTATGTGTAATGCTGTTAATCCGCCTGTAGTCTACACACATCTTCATAGTACCGTCTTTCTCCTTAACGAGGACTAATGGAGCTGCCCAGGGGCTACAACTATCTCTGATTACCCCAGCCTCCTTCATCTCTCGTAACATACTCTTAGCACATTGGTAGTATGCTGGTAGTACAGGCCGGTGTCTCTCTTTTTTTTTTTTTTTTTTCTTCAGTAAATATGTTTATTAGAATTTTAAACAGTAAGAACAGTAGAAAGAACCATTACAGTGTCCAGAGCTATACATTACATCTCTGTAAAAGCAGCACGCATATAGCCAAACAAGGACTCTGGCACATAAAGGATACATGCTTGCTATCTCGAGAATCACCTCCGGACATGAACCTTATATACAGAGTAACTAATCTATTAGAAAAGCAGTTGTGGAGATAGAGGAAAAAGGAAGAAAAGAGAAAAGGATAAAAGAAAAAAAGGGGGGAGAGGGGGGAAATGGGGAAAAAGGAAGTAAGGAGGGAGAGGGGAGGAAGAGTTAATAGAGACCCCGCAGTGGAAATGCCCACATATTGAGGATTATGAATATGTATGCAGCCATGTCAGGAACCCCGTGCTCTCCTTAAAGGATTGCAAGAGGAACCAGGTGCGTCCCTGTTCATATGTAGCATCACCGTCTTCCGCCGCCAGTGACTTTAGACGATGTAGTCTCTCCATTTCAGTAATCCATTCCTCCGTGGAGGGGACCTCAGTGGACCTCCAATGCCGAGGAATAACCGCTCTGGCAGCCATTAGGCAAAATCTTAGGATCCCCTTTTTAACAGAAGCTATCGAACTGGGAATCAGGGACAGTAGGGCCATTTGGGGGGAGGGCTCGTGGCAGACCCCGGTCATCAGATGAAAGGCATCAAAAACTGAATTCCAGAGGACCACAGGACCACCAAACATGAAGCATCGAGCCCGTGGCGGATCCACATCTCCAGCAGGCGTCCGGGGTCTCCGGGTTAATCCTATGGAGAAGTGCGGGACACCTATATCAGCGCATCAGCAATTTATAATTCCTCTCCTGCGCCTGACAGGACATTGTCATCTTATGTGCAAGAGTGAAAATTTTTAAACTATCCGCCTCAGAAAAGGTGATCCCCAGGTCCCTCTCCCAAGCCTCGATAAATCCAAGTGTAGTAGGGGGAAGTGAATTCAAGACCAGGCCATAGAGCACTGAAACCACGTGGGAGGGACCCTCGGTAGGGAGCATCATGGACTCAAATGGCGTCAGTGCCCCCATTGGTACACTGAGAAGGAAGCTCCGCAATTGCAGAAACTCCAGCCAGGACAGCGGCGTCATAAGACCAGGGTCTCGTAACCCCCACACGTCGGAGAGCCCCACAAGCTTATCTCTCACCTGGCCCAGTCCCACCCCGTCAAGTCGTGACCAACACAAATACGTAGATCTATTCATTGCTGGGGGAAAGGCCAGATTGTCAAAAAGGGACTCAGTCTGCTCAGTCGGGAGGTCAGGCGTAATTTCACATAGTATCTATCCCAGAACCTCAGAACAATCTGTGTGAGTGGTGCATAACTCGACACAGGTGGGCGTCCGATCCCCCCCAACCAAGGCAGCCAATACAAAGAAGAGGGCGATAAAAGTTTCTCCAAGAGCACCCATTGTTTATGAGCATCACCGAACCTCCAGTCGACAATCCTAGAGAGCAGGACTGCCTGATAATAACGTTTAAAATCAGGAAGGCCCACCCCCCCTTTAGTCTTGGGTCTCACTAGTATCGAGAACCGAGTCCGCGGTTTCCTAATTCCCCAGATAAAGCTGTTGATAGCCGATTGCAGGCACCTGAAAAAACAATCCGGAACCTGCACTGGAGCCGTCTGGAAAAGATAGAGGAATTGGGGCAAGATTTCCATCTTGATCACTCCCACCCGTCCGAACCAAGATAGCTGAGGTCTGCTATATCGTTTAAGGTTCGAGATAGTTCTCAGCAGGAGTGGGACATAATTCAGAGCATATGTTGTGTTAATCTCAGCAGGTATTAAGACTCCTAAATATTTCAAGGCGGCAGTCTTCCACTTAAAAGAAAAGGACGCCTGAGAGACCAGATCGTCAGGCAAAGAGACACTAAGCACCTCCGTTTTGGAGTAGTTGACTTTAAAATTTGAGACCTCCCCGAACCTACGGAACTCCCGGAAAAGTACAGGAAAGGCCACAGTCTGGTTGGTAATATATAGCAGTAAGTCATCTGCATATAGGGATATCTTGAACTCATGTTGGCCAATCTGCAGACCCTCAATATCAGGTGTCTTCCGTAATGCCACTGCCAGATGTTCCATCGCAAGGATATAAAGTAAGGGGGAAAGAGGGCAACCCTGCCGGGTCCCGTTCCTTATATCAATGGGCGGGGAGATGGTGCCATTCACTCTGAGACGGGCCGTAGGTCTATGATACAGAGCAAAAATCCTCTCCAACATGTTAGGACCCACTCCCAGTTGTTTCAGGGACGCATGTAGAAAGGGCCAGCCTAGGCGATCAAATGCCTTCTCAGCGTCAATAGATAATAAGCATGCTGGTACCCTTCCTGTGCTCGTATTCGAAGTCAGAAGCAACGACTTTAGCGTGTTATCTCTGGCCTCCCTATGTGGCACAAAGCCCACTTGATCATTATGGATGGACCCAGGGAGAACAGGGTTCAGTCTACCAGCCAACACTTTCGCGAACACCTTCACATCCACATTAATAAGGGATATGGGCCTATAGCTTGCACATAATAGGGGATCTTTACCCGGTTTAGGAATCACAGTGATTGTAGCCATCAGCGTTTGGGGGACAAAGGGACAGCTGGCCGAGATGGAGTTAAACAGTTTTGTCATGAAGGGCACCAGGGAATTTCCATGCAACTTGTAAAAGGCGGCGGAGAATCCGTCCGGGCTGGGGCTTTTACCATTAGCGAAGGATTTTATTGTGCCTAAAACCTCCTGTTCTGAAAGAGGGCTCTCCAAGGCCTCAGACTCCTCCACCGACATGGGCGTGAGCTCAGTGTCTCGGATGTAATCGTCCACCCGTGCTTGAAACTCGGGAGGAGACATATCAGATAACGGGCCGCTTAAATTATAAAGAGAGTCGTAATATGCTTTGAATGAGTCCACGAGGAAAATGGACCAGTTCACCCGTAGCAGACCTCATGGCAGGGATATAAGTAGTGGGGGCACGGGGGTGCAAAAACCTCGCCAGGGCTCTCCCAGGTTTATCAGAATACTTGTACAGAAATTTATGAAAGCGATCCCTCTGTCGTGCTAATGTCGCGTCCAACAAGGTACTCAAATCACAGTGTGCCCAGAGAAGATCAGTCAGCACCCTGGCGTCTCTAGTCCTTTTATGATCTAACTCCAAAGCTTGGACACGAGACAACAAAATCACTATGTTAGTCTCCCTCTCTCTTTTTAGTTGGGCCCCCTGTTGTATAAATACTCCCCGTATAACTCCTTTCAAAGCTTCCCATTGATATGGAATAGCTGTGGGGTCATGTTTGTGAAAATCTAGAAAGTCAGAGATTGCTGTCCCCATGTTAGATCTCCAAGGAGACCAGGGTTTAAGGACCAGGTCCATTCTCCTGGAGCGAGACTCGTCAGCCGCAGGGAGAGCAAAACCGGGGCATGATCCGACCATAACATTGTGTCGATGTCAGACTTTGGGTTAAAAGACAGGAGCCCGTGGCTGATCAAAAAATAATCCAATCTACTGTAGGAATTGTGTACTGTGGAAAAGTAGGTATAATCCCGGGCAGTGGGGTGTAGTAACCTCCAGACATCCACCAACCTTGAGTCCGTCAGGGCCCGACGCAGGCTCTCCAGCTGTGAGGGGGACACCGCTGACCTGCCCGAAGAAGAATCCACAGCGCGGTCCAACACCATATTGAAGTCCCCTCCCATAATCACATAGCCCTCCGCAAAGGCTGAAAGGTCCCGTAGGTACTTTCTGCATGCCCGGACCTGGTCTTGATTGGGGAGATAAATGTTAGCTATGGTGAACAGATCATGGGCAATTTTAAGCTTCAAAAACACATATCGACCATCAGAATTCGTCTTAGAGGCGACTACTTGAGCCTGTAGAGACTTATGCAATGCAATGCTGACTCCTTTAGACTTGGAGTCAGAATTACTTCCATGGAACCACTGTGTGTAGTATTTATGGTTAAGCGTAGGGATTCTGTCTGATCGGAAATGCGTCTCCTGTAGCAAGAGTATATCAACCCGTTGCTTATGCATACCATATAAAACCTTTGATCGCTTTTCGGGGACATTAAACCCCCTGACATTAAGTTGTAGGGATGCCATATGAACTGTCCGGCCTACGGGTGGTACAATCGGGTCGGAAAGGAGTAGAGGGGGTGGAGAGTGGGAAAAGATAGAAACAGAAAAAGTAAAACACTAAGGAGAGAAAGTAGTTTAGCCGGAAGACAGGGTTCCAACCAAAGAGAAAAGGAGAAACCAGAAGGCCACTAGGCCTTAGGTGTAAAGGACAATATCAGAGAAAACTCTGAGAAGTAGTGTCAAAGACACAACCTAGGGGGGATGTGATTGGGCAAAGAGCAAGCAGCCAAACCCCCGCAGCAAAAAAGAGAAAAAAGGAAATCCAAACTCTACCCTACAGGTCCGTAAACCTGTCAACATAAACATTATTAACAAACATAACAGGACGGGCTATGGGCCAGATACATTTGCAAAGATGAACACAGTCAGAACGAGCCTCCGAAGGGGCAACTCCGGGAGCTAAATTTAGGAGAAAGAGTAGTGTTAGTCAACCTAGGATAACATTAGCGGAATCATATAGTAATGCAACAGTTGAACACATCCCATGGGGCGCCCATCGAAGTAGGAAAACATGCATAAACAGTGCAAAATAAGCTATGCTGGAAGCTCCTCTCAAGAGTCCCAGATAAAGTCAGATAGGAATGACACCGCTACTAGACATACAGTTCCAGTCCCCCCGCAATAATAAAACGTAAGCAAAAATAACGACCAGGCTTCACATGGAAGACCGGCAACTTGTAGGGACAGTGCGGGCGGCAAAAAAGAGAAAAAAGGCAATAGAGAACATATGGTCTGGGATAGATGATCAGGTGTAGTCAGTCTGAGTGACGGAGCCACGCCGACGGCGGGAGCGCCGTTTCCTCTTTCCCATAGACCCGGCAGGAGGCTCTCCATTGCGGCGCAGTCCCCATAAGTCAGACGCAGTGAGGCGAGGCCAGTCACCCAGTGTGACCATAGGTAAGCTCAGTGCAGTGGTGAAGTTCTGAAGATCCGACGGGGATCTCAAAATTGTCGATCCCTTGTCACTGCGTACTTGCAATTGAAATGGGTAGCCCCAGTTGTAGGAGATCCTATTTTCCCACCACACCTCCAAGAGGTGACACAGAGCCCTCCGTTTGGCCAAGATAAAGCATGAGAGATCAGCTAGGAGAAGGATATCAGATCCATTAAAGTCTATAGCATCGTGGTCCCTCGCCTTACGCGTGATGTCATCTTTAGTTTGGAAGTAATGAATCCTGCAAATGACGTCCCTCAGCTTAGATGTATTGGGGTTCCTTGGGCCTAGCGAGCGGTGAGCTCTATCAATTTCAATGTGTTCAGTGGATGATCTCCCTAGGAGCGAATTGAAAATGCCATGGAGGGCCGAGGAGAGGTCACTTGGGGCCACGGACTCAGGGATCCCACAAAGCCTGATATTATTCCTCCGATTCCTGTTCTCAGAGTCCTCTAGCATATCTAGGACCACATTGAAAGACTCCGAGTATAGGTCCAGAAGGTGTTGCTGACTCTGCAATTGTGAGGAAAGTGACTCCACCCTAGCCTCCAATGCAGAGACGTTGGTAGTGAGGTGGGACACGTCCTCCTTAAGGGCCCCCATTTCACCCCTGCACACCGCTTCCAGGCGCTGTATATAGCCCTTCATATCAGCCTTGGTGGGGATGGCACTCAGTTGCGCTCTCAGCTCTGAGGCATTCATAGGGTCATCAGGGCCCACAGATCTAAAAGGAGCCTGTGCAGGGGGGCCATGAGATGTAGCAGAGGCGGGGACGCTGTCCTGGGACACTAGGCAGGGAGAAGCCCCTCTCTCATGTCTCCCTGATGGTAGAGAAAGATCCGTTCCTGTCACCTGAGTCTGATAAGGATGCAATACAGGGGGAGACATGTCCTCAGCTGGCTCAGCCTGTGGTATGTTCTGACCGGGTGGTGAGGGGCAGGGTGCAGCTCCCACCTCTCCCATGCTGTGTGCTTGGCTGCCTCTTATCTGCTTCCGCGGTGAGTGACCAATCCCTGGTGCAGCAGTCACCCGTCCCCCATCCAGTGCCTTCTCCGCTGTGGCCCCATTCCTCTGTGCGCCCATGGTCCCAGTCGATGAGCGCCCATGTACGTGCGGCTGCATAGTGGAGGCACCTCCCCCCCGCCATTGCCGAGGATGCCGTGCTCCTTCCCGTGCCTCCAGGGGCCGACATGTACTTGGTGATTCCGGCGCCCCGGGACCCACAGTGAGCTCCCTGGGCACCTGGGAGCGGAGTCCGACC
The DNA here is from genome assembly GCF_039654945.1 of Dendrobates tinctorius. NCBI lineage: Eukaryota > Metazoa > Chordata > Amphibia > Anura > Dendrobatidae > Dendrobates > Dendrobates tinctorius. Next base: position 37,883,763 of record NW_027361829.1, read on the forward strand.
TTGCCCTACATACAGGCGGGTGAGTGGAGCTAGAGATAGCTATTTAATCACTGCAGGGGCCTCAGGCACGCCGGAGCTCAAAAGAGATGCAGCCTCACAGCTCCATGTCCAAGTCACGCCCCTCCCGGTGTCTCTCTTTAATGGGTGGATGATCTCCGGTGAGGATATGATGTTGAACCTGTCATGATCCAGGTTGGATGATGACATTTTAAAGCACATGTAACCTTTTTTATCTCTAAGCTGTGTGCTTAATTTTGGTTTTGCCCCCGGTGGCCATTAGGATTATTACACAGTGGCATCTTTTGTTCTAGTTTGCCCCCGGTGGCGATTAGCGTTATTACATGGGAATTACTAACAGGTGTGATTCCTCTGGCTTAACAATAAAGGTGTGTTATGTGCTCTCACTGGTGTTGGTGATAGTGTTCATTTCCAACCATCCTTGGTGGAGAAAGGAGCTGGAGAGAGTTCCTTGCAGCACAGTCAGATTCCTGGTGTGGAAGGAGTCAAAGGGGATTTCAATGCAGCTCTGGCAGAGCTTGGTGGCAGCTATTCAGGAGGAAAGCTGCATTCTGGTGGTGGACTCTGTTGCTGGGAGCAAGAGCAAGAGAGCAAAGCTAAGTGGTGTTTCCCTGTTTGTGCCTTTCCTTTATGTGTGTTTCAGTGCAGTGGTGGGATTAGTCTCTGCACCGGCCATTTCACTAGAAAGGGGTAGGTGCAGGGCGAGCTAGGGTTTAAAGGTATCCAGATCGGCGCCCGGTGCGAAACCGGCCTAGGGATCTGTAGGAGTGTAGAGACACTGACTCAGGGGAGTGCAGAAAGTCTCCACGTCCCCTTCCCTATCGCAGGGACCACCATTGTAATTGTTTCCCTGGTGTTTCCCCTTATTATTTAAATTCGCCCTGCTGAAGGCGGTGTATCCGGTTTCACGTGTATTTCTGAAATTCGCCTGCTGGAGGCGGTGTGTCCGGCTGCATGTCTTATTATTTAAATTCGCCTTACTGGAGGTGGTGTATCCAGGGTCGCGTGTGTAATAAATTCGCCCTGCTGGAGGCGGTGTGTCCAGTCACACGTTGACTATTACAGAACCCCTTTTGCCTGCCCAAAATCTAGAGGATGCTTGCTGAAGACCCGTTCAAATTCTCGAGCCACCCGGTAAGCCCCATGCTTTTGGTGTGATGGGGTGGAGTCAGTGCCTACGTGTAGCTGCTGACACCAATCCTCCTGTTGCTCTTCAGAGCCATTCTCATCCACCTTGTCAGATGGAAGCAAGGGTTCTAGTGTCTCGATTGCATTCTTACTGACGGTGAACAATTTAGCAAGGGTGGCATACCGGGGTAACTGGACCTCTCTCTCCCCACAATTTAAGATGCGTATTGGTACTCTCCCCTTGCCAACATCAACTACCCCTCTGGCTGTCAGAATAGTGGGCCTGCTATCAGAATACATGGGTTCTACCAAGGCTTGGTAATCTTGACCCCTTAGGCCTATTGCTGCCCGACACCAAATTAACATTTCACTTCTGGGAGGTACTGCAATGGGGAAAGGATCACTGCCGACTTCTCCACCAGACAGCTCTACCTGTTGTCTCTGCATCAGGGCTCTGATCTCCTTTTGCAGGACCCATTGCTGACTGGAGCTGGCGGTCTCGGTTACCTGTTGTAACAAGACAATAATTTCTCCAAGACAATTTTCAATTACATTAGTGCCTAAAGTTGTCATAGTATGGCATTCTCATTTGTCAATATCAATTATTATCAAACCTTGCGATTGCAATTCTACTTGGCCAATCTTGATGGTCACCTCTTTATACCCCATCTGAGGCAAGGGCTGACCATTGCTGGCAAAAATGGCAAGGTTTTCATCTGGGCTATGAGTAATGTCTGAATCTGCCCAGTACTGCTTAAAAAGAACATATGGTATCGTTGTCACCTGGGAACCGGTGTCCAGTAGGGCGCTCATCGGAAAACCGTCAATCACAACAGGCAAGACTGGTCGTCCTCCTACGTACTTGTCTCGCCAATTTGGTGGGCCTGGTCGTCTTACTCCTGGGGGATGGCCCTTTGCCCCAGGGGTTGCTTGTTTAAATGACAGTATCTTGCTAGGTGTCCTGCCTTGTTGCAGCAGCGATAGATGGGCTGTCGGTCCTCGTTGTAACGATCACTGTCTCTCCCTCTGGTCGGTGGGATCCTCTTCTGCTGTCGCCACGGGACGTCTTCTGGACTGGAGGCCAGCTGGATCTTCTTCTTTGGAATCGCTTGCAGGGACTGCACAGTTTTTGTGAGTGTAGCCACACTTTTAGTTAGTTCCTTGACTTGGAAACGTAAGTCTGCAGCAGAATCCTTATCTTGGGACAGCTTGTCAGTCTCAATAGGGGTCTTTGGAAAGGATGCTGTCTCCTGCTGGTATGTAATTGCAGGATGCTTAGAGGGCTCTGTGCTGATAGGGTTCGGTTCACGCAGCACACTGATGGCTCTATCCTTAAAGTGTGCAAAGTCCAATTCAGGATTTTGTAGGGCCATTATGCGCAGCTGTGTCCTTTGGTTGTTAGACTGGAGTCCCTCTATGAACTGCTCTGTTAATAATCTATCTTCATCTTGCACGCTCTCAGGATCAACCTGATTTACAGCCCATAGTGACTCCTGAAGATTAAGGGCATAGTCCCGTATACTGTCCTGCACTCTCTGTTTGCACCCAAAAAAATCTCATTTTTATCTGTTGCAGTGCGGGTATCAAAAGTGTCTTTCAGCCTGGCTAAGACTTGTTTGACAGTTCTTTTATCAGTGTCCGGCTAGGACTTTACTTCCCTCTGAGCCGCACCAGTTAACTGGCCAATGAGGATACTGACTTTTTGACTTTCTGACAGGGGGTACACTTTGAACAAACTACATAGTCTTTCTTTAAAATCGCTCTGATTTTGCGACTCCCCTGAGTACTGTGGTAACCAGGCCGCTCCTGGTATATATGGCATTGATAGCGGCATTATTGAGGCTGCGGCTGCGACCGCCGCTGAATCTTCACCCGCGTTGGGAATTTTCTTCCTGCTTTTTCACTTGCTCACAATAGAGCGCAGCTCCAGCTTCACTGGCATGCCCCTCTCTGCTCGCACACACTGTGTGACGCAGTTATGGCGGTTATTTGAAAGCTCAGTAAAGTCTTTAGCACACAATTTAGTAAAGTCTATGGCGCACAGTATCCAGCTTTGCTAGGCTCGCTAAATCCTGTTCGTGATACTAGTTGGAGCGCCTTGCGGGGCCTTGGGGTACTCGGTACCGGGCCTGTCAACTTCCATGGGGGACAGTGTCACGGCGTCGGTGACCCGGTCCGTGTCCCAGAGGCGTCCAGTAATAAAATAGGGGAAAGTTGTGTGGTATTTATGTGGTAAAAATAAAGATAATGTTTATAGATGGTGAAATACGTGACGCCACCTGTGGTATTCTAGTCAGAGGTGACCAGTGCTGCGGTGTTGCTTCTCTGGGATGGATGTTGGGCGCAGCTATGATGTTGTAGCCCTCCACAGGTAGGGCTGTAGTCCCAGGGCAAAGATGTTAAATAAATAGTAAAAAATGGCTGTGAACGTTGGGGTGCAGAGAAATGAGAGAAAGACTCAGAGAGGTGCAGTTTCTTTACCTTTTACTGGTAATTGGTTGTAGTCCGGAGTACCATATACAGGTGATGAAATGTGTCCGGCTCCCCTGGAGGCATTCAGGGGATCCACCTTGCCAGGTAGCGATTTAGGACCTTCCTTTCTGCGCTATGTGTGTGGGTCTCCGCTGTATATAACTATGCTGTGACCCTCTACTCGTGATGGTTTCACTAACCTGTACGGCTGTCAGTGTGAGCCTATTCCACGGGTACTGTCCTTTTCACCGTCGGCCCCAGGCTCCTTATCCACTGATGTGCCCTCAGGTGTTCAATGTGCACAGGAATTTACAATCCCCTGTACTTAGAACAATGAGGGTAATGTACTAATAAAAATAATAAAATGAAAATCCACAACCCCTCTAAAAATGTGGATGGCAGACCATCCGGTGAAAGAACCCAATACCAATGAGTATGGTGGAAAATGATACTGACAGAGTGCCAAGTGGAAATAATATATACTGCAACACGTGGAAATAAATAAAAACACCTTTATTGATATATAAATGGGTGTACACTTAAATGAAATAAAAATTGATAAAAAGGCATCCCAAATAAATGGGTAATATTGGATTATAATAACCTACAACATAGGGTTAAGTATATGCCCATGAGGTACAGGCTCAAAAGGAATGTGAAAAAAGAAAATTAAAATAAATATTAATGGAACATTAATTAAGCCCCCAAAAGGAATTGTGTATACAGGGCACCAAGTAATGATGAATATCCAAAAAATTGTGTAAACACAGTATACAAAAAATAATAAAGAATAATAATAACAACAACAGCTGTGCAGACAATATATAAATGAAAAGTGCAATGAAAAATAAGTGCTGTGAACGAAAAAAGGACACTACAAGAGTGTCAAAAAATGTGAGAGGGGAAAGAAGTAATGGGAGCTCCGGCTCATTAGGTATTATTTATCGCCAGCTCCCATTACTTCTTTCCCCTCTCAGGTGGCATAAATATCAGCTTGGTAGAGCACTAATGTTAGAAATATGTAAGGACAGTAACACTGGTAGTTGACTAAAACTAAGTGCAGGCCTGCCTTTCTGGGAGTCATACTACAACTGACACCACATATGAAGGAGATCCATCTTGGAGTACAAATATTTCCCGAATATTTTACAAGAAGCGTGGCATCAATTTACCAACAGTAGAAATTTGATAATGGAACAGCATAAGTCAGCCATGTGCCATTAATGAGGCATCAGAGTCTGGGCCAGCATTTATAGATTTGAATTGAAGTTTCAATTGAGACTTGGTGGCTAATGTAGTGGTATAAGCCTTCCTATCTGGGAAAGCTGATACCTCAAGAAACGCCTCCATTATTTTTCCAGCCACTCTCAGATGGCACAAACATCAGTTTCATGCAGAAATAGTGGTAGAAAAATGTAAGGAAAATAACACAGGTAGTTGACTGAAAGTACAAGCCTGCTTGTCTGGAAGCCCTACTTACACAGGCAGCCCACCAGATGGAGAGCTAACTTTAAGTCTTCACATTTCAAAAAAATAATTGTCACACAGCGGTAAAGTGGCATTAATTTTTCCATAGAATACGAACACTATAATAAGCCTCTGACACACATTCTACTACAGGCGACACACTAGATGGAGACCTTACTTTGAGCCTTCACTTTTCAAAAAAATAATTCTCACACATGACTAAAGTGGCATCACTCATATACACTGTGTTCCAAATTATTATGCAAAAAATATCTCCTCATATTTTCTCTAAATTACCTATATGAATTGCAGTCATTGTTATTTTCCAGTCATCTAAGATTCAAGTATAATTGCAATGTTTTTGAACAAACTGCCTATGAAAACAGTATATTTTAAAACTAAAAAACACTCAAAATGCATGTTCCAAATTATTATGCACAGCAGAGTTTTCAACCTTTTTATTTTTATTTTGAACAAAAAAATGGTCAATTGTGAAATTATAAGCATTATCAGCTTATTACAAAATGAAATCAAACAGTTTTCAAGTCAAAACTTTATTCTAGGTGATGTTACATTTGCACATAGGACCCCTTGTTCAAAAGAAGCTTCTGAACTCTCTTGTCCAAGGAATTTGTCAGTTTTTGGATGGTTTGTGCTTCAATTGTTTTGCATGTGGACAGTATACCCTCCCAGAGCTGTTGCTTAGATGTGAACTGCCTCCCACCATCATAGACACTCCTTGTGATGATGCTCCAGAGGTTCTCAATGGGGTTGAGGTCAGGGGAAGATGGTGGCCACACCATAAGTTTGTCCTCTTTTATGCACATAGCAGCCAGAGATGCAGATGTGTTATTTGCAGCATGAGACGGTGCATTATCAGGCATGAAAATGATCTTGCTGCGGAAAGCATGGTTCCTCCTCTTGAACCATGGCAGGAAGTGATGTTTTAGAAACTCCACATAGATTATGGAGTTCATCTTTACCCCTTCAGGGATCCTAAAGGGGCCGACAATCTCTCTCCCCATGATTCCAGCCCAAAACATTACTCCACCTCCTCCTTGTTGGCGCCTTAGCCGTGTTTTCATGGGGTGTCCATCAACCAGCCATCCTCCACTCCATCCATCTGGACCATCGAGTGTTGCACGGCACTCATCGGTGAACAAAACAGTTTGGAAGTCAGTCTTCATGTATCGTTTGGCCCACTGGAGCCGTTTCTGCTTGTGTGCAGTGGATAGAGGTGGTCGATAGGATGGCTTACGCACAGCTGCAAACCTCTGAAGGACCCTGCATCTTGTTGTTTGGGGGACGTTGGAGGCACCAGCAGCTTCAAAAACTTGTCTGCTGCGATGACAAGGCATTTTTGCAGCTGCCTTTTTAACCTGATGCAATTGCCTGTTGGAAAGAGTCCTCAATTTTTCCTTATCAGCACGCACACGTGTGTGCTGGCAATCAGCTACATACTTCTTGATTGTGCGATGATCACGATGAAGTGTCTTGGCAATGTTGATTGTAGTCATGCCTTGACCTAAATACTCCACAATTTGTTGCTTCTCAGCAGCCGACACATCCTTTTTCTTTCCCATTTTGGCAAAAAATGTAGGCTGCTTAATAATGTGGAACAGCCTTCTTAAGTAGTCTTGCCTTTATTTGGACACACCTGCCAAACTAATTTGCACAGGTATCTGCAATTGCTTTCGGTGATATAAAGAACCCTGACACACATCACCATCAATGAATTTAAATGACAAACAAAAAAATTCTAACCTTATCACTCCTAAACTCTTTTTGCATAATAATTTGGAACACAGTGTAAATAGTAAAATATGCCTCTAACTCACCTTCAAACATAGGCAATCCACCAGATGGAGACCCAATTTTGAGTCTAAAAAATGTGTTAAACAACTCACAGAAATTGCTTATGCCACTTACAATCCTGCTGCTGCTGCTAATATTTTTGCAATGACGCCTTGACGTTCCCGGGGTCAGATGTCCAGAACTGGGATGCACACAGTGTGCCTCACTGCTGTCTTGGGGAAAATCACTTGTAAGATTGTCTACAAGCGTGTTTCGATTCTCTAGCATGCACACATCTCTTTCCACTGAGAGAAGCATCTGGCTAAATGTCCTTTTGTACCGTGGATCTAACAGAGTAGCAACCCAGTAGTCAGCAATATTTCTAACCCTAAGATTACATCGTTTTGAAGATAGTGCAGCAAGAAGGTGCTTATGTGTCAGTCGATGGCATGAGGTTCAACTCCACGGTGTGTTGGTGGCGGGATAACACTCAAGGTTGCTTCCTCCATCCCCTTCGCCAACCACGGACAATAGAAGCGGAACGTTATCTTCTTCATCTCCTGACTGTTGCGCGTCCATCACCTCGTCCTCCTTCTCGACTCCTGCATCTTCACTAATAGTTTGTCTGGTACCTTGAGCCCCCTTTGATCGCTGTAAGCCACCATCCCACGGAATCCGCCTGTGCAATGACAGTCCAAAAATTTGACATATTGTTATACTCTGCATCCTCTTCTGTTTCCACCTCTTCCTCTGGAACTATTACCTCCTCACACAGACTATTCAAAGTGTGCTCCAGCATGCAGATGACCAGAATAGTGGTAATGATGATGGCATCATCAGCTCTGACCATCTTAGTAGCCATTTCAAAATTGTGCAGAAGGGTGCAGAAATCCTTCACCTTTCCACTCTGCAAGTGTAATTTTAAGCAAGTCTCGACTGCATTGGCCCTGGCTTTGCAAAAGGACAAACTGTACAAAGGTTCATCACTGCTGCTACAGCTGCTGCAACATGTGCAAAGTGGAAATCCACCATGTCGGAACATTGCTAATCAAACTATTAACCGGTAGGCTGAAAGACCTCTGTAGCTTTTCAAGTTGATGACCTATGGGATGCGATTATTAGAAGTGAGCACACAGCTACCATGCTTTATGCAGCAGTACATCTAGTTTGGGATAGTGGCAGAGGAATTGCTGATCCACCAGGTTGAGGACATGAGCCATGCACATGTGTGAGGTTCCCATGACATAGGTCTGCCACCAGGTTGGGACCGCTATTGCATATGGCATTCCCTGGTTCCAGGTTTAGTGGAGACAGCCATTCTCTGCCTGGATACCTGTCTGTAACTCTTGTGTTGTGTGGCTAAGATCTCCAAGGCATATTAATGTAAACACTGCCTGATTGCATTGAGCCTTGGCTACGCAGTAAGGAGGTGAGGGAGATTCTATCTGCACTGTTGCAACACGTGTCTGATTAAGGGAGAGGTTAAGGTCACAGTTGGAGGCCCTGGAGGAGGTGAAGGTGGCAAAATCAGTGGAGTAACTGTTAGGTACAAAGGTATTTCCTTGAAGCCTTAGGGATTTTAAGACTTGTGGAGCAGCCCCTTGACCGCCTGCCCCCACAGCCACTATAGTCACCCATTGCCTAGTCAGCAAGATGTAACGTCCCTGCCCTGCCCATGTTTGCTCGTCCAGGTGACATTGGTGAAATGCACCCTGGCAAACATAGACTTTTTCAGGGAACGGTTGATGTGTTCAGTGACTTGCTGGTGGTGGCATCATCACCTGCTCCGTGATTCATCCCATCCTGGGAAATGTCTGACAGGATAAGTGACCCAACAAGAACTGTTGATACCTTTTCTGCTGTTCTTTAACTTTGTATACTGTTTACACCTTGAACTGCTTACGTCCCCTGTTAACCATTTACTTCCCTGCTTAGAGTATTCCCCTGTTAAAGTAAAGTTATTAACTCTTGCTCTGCCTTCTGTCTGTCGCTGCATCCTGCAAACTGCTCACAATACCTAATGATTTTTAAGTGGAAATCTGGTGTTAGGCACCAGGATACTCCCTCTGCACAGGATGGATCCCAAGCCTTATCTTTTCCTGCGGTCTCCCATTCAGTCTCGATTGCAGTGGATGCTGCTTAACAAAGACGTCGGTATCAGCGTCTTGCTCAGACTCGGGCTGTGTGCATTGTTACTGCTGACTCTCCAGGTCCAGCTATGGTAACTAACAATAGGCAGCAGCGAGCAGACATTCCTGAGACTAAGTCCAGGATTTACTCTACTGAGCATGCTCGTGAAGTGGTGACCTCTCATTGGTGGTCGGTTGTCAGCTGCTCAGGTCCTGTGCCGGCTCCAGATTAGTCTGCGAGCAAAGTCCTGTCTGATTGGCACAGTCTATAAAAGGATCGTTGGCACGCCCATCGGTGCCCTAAGATCATGCTTACTTGCTGTGTGTGTGTAGGCAGGACAGTTACCACCCTGTGTGCACGTGTGCTGTCAATAGCACTACGAGTGTGTTTCTAGACAGGCAGTGTAGGGTGGGAACTCCAGCTTGAACCTAGCATCTGCACCGGGCATCCTTAGAGGCGGGCTCAAAAGCCACCATGTGTCAGAGCAGGTTCAATCACCAGCATAGTGGGGGGGAGAGTTATAGGAACCTTACTAGCGTCTATTCCATTATGGTCCTGTGATGTCGAACAGGGCATAGCTTAGAGTGCTCTCTATTTTCATACTACTCTGTGGAGTAACAGACTCAGTCGCCTTGCACTCTGTTCACACCGAGTGACATTTAACTCAGTGTGTTTACGGTGCTTACTCGTAGCTACACTCTGCCATTGTTCTTTAGCTGCGGCTTCACCATCACTGCACGGGGAATCCCGGGTTGCGATTGCACCTTCTCATAATTTACATTTGGTGTAATCCGCAAACCCTGACATCTGGCCTTCTGATTCACCACTGAAACACAGATTTAGCACAAATGATTTGGAGTTGTTAACCGGCTCTCCAGGCTGCACCCCAATATTATGTCTAACAGTTTTTAAGTGAATCTGGCCTTCTGATTCACCACTGAAACACAGATTTAGCACAAATGATTTGGAGTTGTTAACCGGCCCTCCCGGCTGCACCCCAATATTATGTTTAACGATTTTTAAGTGAATCTGGCCTTCTGATTCACCACTGAAACACAGATTTAGCACAAATGATTTGGAGTTGTTAACCGGCCCTCCAGGCTGCACCACAATATTATGCCTTAACATTTTTAAGTGGAAATCTGGCCTTCAAATTTGCCATTGAAAAACAGTTTTAGCGCAAAAGATTTGGAGTAGCTAAATGACCCTCCAGACTGCAGCCTAATATTAGGGCTATCCATTTTAGAGTGGAAATCTGGCCTTCTGACTTGCCACTGAAGCACAGTTTTAGCATAAACGATTTGGAGTAGCTAATTGGCCCTCCAGGTTGCACCCCAATATTAGGCCTAACAAATTTTTAAGTGGAAATCTGGCCTTATGATTTGCCACTGAAACATAGTTTTAGCACAAACGATTGGGAGTAGCAAATGTGGTTTCCTGAGTCTGTCACACAGGTTTTGCACAATCTACTTTGATACTGGAAGATCGATTTCACACAGGACAGGATCCTTTCAGTTTAAATGACAAGTTCACTTTCAGCACCAGCACTAGCATAGGAGCGACCTCTCTGCACTGTGACACTGAGACAATGGCGCCAGCAAAATAAGATGTCCATTTTTTTATATGGTCAGGGAGGGACATGTGACTTTGGCAGCCAATCACAGAAGACATTGTGCCATGACATTGTGGATGGTTTCTGCTACCTGATTGGCTGACAGAATCAACACACATACAGCTCTGGCAAAAGTTAAGAGACTACTTTCAAATGTTCAGTTTGTCTGATTTTTCTCTTTATATTCTTATATATTTATATTATATTCTTATTATATTCTCTTTATACTCTTCAGATTTTTGAATAAAATGTAAATTTTTCTTTTAGTCTATAAACTTCTGACAACATGTCTCCAATTTCCAAGCAATAAATTTTGTATTTTTTTTCTGACAAAAAAAAATGGTCAAAATTAAAAAAAACAAAAAAAAAACCCCAATGCCTTCAGACCTCAAATAATGCAAACAAAACAAGTTCATAATTATCTAGAAACAACAATACTGATGTTGTAACTCAGGAAGAGTTCTGAAATCAATATTTTGTGGAATAACCATGATTTTTAAAAATAGCTTTCAGGCGTCTTAGCATGCTTTCCACCAGTCTGTCACACTGCTTCTGGCTCAAAAATGTAAGCAGTTCTTCTTTGTTTGATGGCTTGTGACTATCCATCATCCTCTTGATTACATTCCAGAGGTTTTCAATGGGGTTCAGATCTGGAGAATAGGATTCCCAGGACAGGGTTTTGTTGTAGTGGTCTCTTAATTTTTTTCCAGAGCTGTAAAGTTAAGGGATAAAAGTAAAAAGAGCACCCTGCTCTTGTCTCCACAGGCTCTTCTAACCTCTCCACATCTCCTCCCCTGATCAAACATGTTCCCCTATGATCCCCACTCATAATACAGCACCACTATCCTAGCTAAAGTAATAACAAAAGCATTAGTGGAAACGCAATGATTTACTGAACTGTGTCTGATTTTTGCCGACTTTGAGTAAAAATGTACGTGAAAGCGAACATGAATCCGAATGTGCTACCTTTGGGCCAAATGTGAGATTGGCGAACATTTTCCGAAGATGTTCGCTCATCTCCATCAATTACCTGTGTTACTATCCTTCAATTCTTCTACCAATAGTAGTCTACAATACTGATGTTTGTGGCTGAGCAGAAGAGCAGTTTGAGCTGTTGCATGAGGTATCAGGGCTCCCAGCAAGCAGGACTAAACTGCTTCCTCACCCACCTCTTTTTTTTTAACTCAAATAGATTTTTATTAAGAAGAACATCACTGTATTCATACAACAGTGGTAGAAGCATTTTTGATTTTCCCATAAACCAACCCCCCTCAACAATGCAAACTCACCCCACCCCCAGCCCTTCCCCCTTTATACGAACTGTTTTATCCCTTATCATCACCTGTACACATATATAGAATTGCATTATACAACATCATCTGTTATAGCAGTGAAGACAAACAACCCGCATATACATACCCCCGAGACCGTTCAATTCACCTATCCACTCATCACAATTCCATCCAAGGCATCCACAGTTTGTCATACATCACCAGTTTTCCCCTTTTCTTGTAGACCCCCTTCTCCAGCTTAAGGACATGCTTCACATAGGCAAGGTATTCTCCCCTTGAAGGTGGATCCTCCTTTGTCCAATTCCTCGCAATTACCTTTCGAGCCATATATAGTAATCTAGCAATTGCCACCTTCAGATTGTTTTCAACTTTTATCTCCTCCACATATCCCAACAAGCAAACCACTGGCTCTCTTGGGACCACAAACCTGTAAGCCACTTCCACACGACTCAGGATCACTAACCAAAAAGCAGCCAATCTTGGACACGTACACAGCATATGAAATAATCCAGCATTTTCGTTCTTACACCGAGGACACTCAGAGTTAGACCATAATCCAGCCCTACACATAACTTCCGGAGACCTATATACACTATGTAAAATATAAAGCTGAGAGAGTCTATACGGCTCACTCAGTGACAGTTTTGGTATCCACTCCAAAATCGACTCCCACGTTTCATCGTCCAAGTGACACAGCTCTCTTTCCCACTTAGCCCTTGCATTGATTGGATATCCAAGTAAATGAGTTTGTATTAGGTCTCTATACATAGAGGAGATGACCCCCCTCATAGTCCCCCCCCACACACACATACTCCAGCACTAGGTTGCCCTGAATTTTAAGGCAATCATCTCTGTTTTGAGCTCTGTATGCGTGCCTCATCTGAGCATATTGATATATCCCGGAGGCCTTAAGACCATATTCCGACTGCAGCCTAGAAAAAGATTTCAACGCCCGCTGCTCTAATATCTGAAAGACATACCGTATCCCCCTGGCCAGCCATTCCAGCAAACATCCCAACGATATAAACTCCGGAAGATTATTATTATGCCATAACGGAGAAAACCTAGTTAGACAGGTGACCTCCACGAATTTGTTTGATCCTCCCCCATATTTTATGTATCAGAAATAGTGTTGGGTAGATTTTCCCAAGTGCCCCCAGGGACCCATCCTCCAAACACTGAACCGCCAGTCTTCTCTTCGTCAGCCCCTCTATCAAATGCTGTACCACGCTGGAGGTCTCCTCATCCGCCCAACCCCTGAGATGCTGGCACTGTGCCGCAATAAAAAATATTTCAGGGTTAGGCAAAGCCAATCCCCCACTTAGGCCGTTGAAGCGTTACCAACCTAATACGGGGATGCTGCTTCCCCCACACCAAACTCCTAAATAAAGAGTTGATCTGTTTAAATTTCCCATGGGGTATCCAAATAGGTGCTTTGTGAAGTACATATAGTATTTTAGGCATCAGAATCATTTTGATGAGATTGACCCGTCCAACCACCAATAAGTGTAGCTTAGTCCAGGCCCCCACCTTCGCCTTAAGAACCCCCAGTACAGGAGTCAGATTCTTATGCAGATAGTCTGTAACCGGAATAGAGACCCATATCCCTAAGTATTTAAATTGATCTGCCACTTTAAGTCTGCCCCCGCATACGGCGTCCCTCACCTCTTCCACTACATCATTGACCTTAATATCAAATCAACAATGTGAATCCAGACATTCACCACTGTCCAGAGCACATAACATGGACCTTGAAAACAATTGGTTTTGTTTAAAATAATTTTTTTATTAATTAATATTAAAAAATTAATGAACCAATTAACAACAAAAATCATATATCAGGTGCCTCAAAAAATAAGGGGAATGAAACCACCATACAGTACATACATTTACAGATAAATGGACCATCCAATATAAATGTAATGCATTATTTTAAGAAAAAAAAATTTTTAAACAAAGTTGAAAAGAATTATTAAATTAATAATGTATCTTTATGTTGGATATCATCCAAAGGCCTATACACAAGTAAAACCATGCATCAATGTGCAAAATACACGCAAATAATCTTTTGTGCTTAAAATTATCACATAAAGACATCTACTACTAAATGTGAATAAAAAGTATATGCACAAGATCCCTTTAGACAAAATTTTGCCTGTTGAAAAAAAGTGGGCAGAGAATAAATACACAGGGTCTCTATGGAGACATTTAGTAAGCAGAATGTAAGCGCTATTACATAAATATCTGCATATGAAATCCCCTGCTAAAGATTGTAAAGAGAATGTATATACACAGGATCCATGTGAATTAAATTCACCTGTTAGAAAATGTAAATGGAGGGTATATACTCAGGATCTCTTTGGGATCTATGGGGATGTTTAGTGAACAAAGTGTAAGCGCTATTGCACATAAATTTATCCAAGAATTTACTATTATTCCCTACCAGGCATAAATGAAAGGGATCACAATTTATAATTGGCCCTCCTGAGAATAATGTCCTGGTCCCTATAGTTCAGTATTTTGGCAAGCATAGTACGGGGATTAGCTCCAGGGGCAGGGGGCTGTGGTGGGACCCTGTGAGCTCTCTTAACAGCAAAAACTTTTTTCAGTGTCTCGACCCCAATTTTCTCCCTCAGCCAGCTTTCAATAAACTCAGTAGGATTCCTCCCCTCCGTTTTTTCTGGGAGACCAACTATACAGAGTTTATTTCTTCTGGATCTGTTCTCTAGATCCTCATTTTTTGCAGCCAGTTCTGACACTACTTGAGCAAGCTTTTTCTCCGCTTTTTGCAGCTTTACTACATGATCCTCTGCGGTGCTCACCCACTCCTCCACTGCACCCATACGTTTATCCACCTTCTGTAGAGCCGCATTTATATGTGCCATTTCCCCTTTAACATCTTGCACCTGCAGGGTTAAGGCATTTAGGGATTGCTTACATGAAGAGAATAGTGTAAAAATGTCTCTCAGGGTCGGTTCTCCTTCCAGCCCCACTTCTTCCTAGGCCCCTGTTACCCTGCTCCCTCCTGCCCCCTCTGTACCTCATTCTCCCCTTCAGGGATCATTTCCTCCTCCTCCCCAGATCCATCTCCAGCATGTGTCTCTGCCACCGTTGCTCTTTCCACCCCGGCAAACTGTTTTAGCTTTGCAGCCACTTCCATGTGCCGCTGACAAACGGCGTTAGCTTTCTCAGCGTCCTTTCTGGCCACAGCGCCATCTTGGATAGCACCAGCATCTCCTGCCCCTGCATCCTTCTGCCTCCTCCAAGTCATCTCTCCCTCCGCCGGCCTCCCAATCAACACCCCTCGGCTCCCGGGACCTTCAGCCAGCAAGTATGGCACAATTTAAAACAAACAGTGGTGCCTGTTCAGGATTATTGTAGTAATAGTGGCAGGAGCTCTCTTCTACGCAACCTCTCACATGGCCAGCTAGGACACGCCGATTCTCCTCACCCACCTCTTAATTTGAACTCAAATTCAAAGCTGTAAATGCTGGCCCTGATCCTGGGTCATAAAATGCCAAAACTTGACGGCTACTGTGGCATTATAAAATTTCTATTGTGAGTCAATGCATGCCACTTTTCCTAGTGGCTGTCCCTAATTTTGGGAAATGTTTGGACTCTAAGTTGAGTCTCCTTCATGTGTGTTGCCTGAATTTGGCGGGGCTCTCCATGCTGCACAATTATACTATTTGTACTCTGGGTCAATTGAAGCCACTTTTCCTGGTGTCTTCCCCTAATTTGAGCTGTTTTGTCAGCTTCTGGCCCCTTGAAAGTGTTGTCTATGCATTTGGTTTTGCCTCCCATTGAATTCAATGAGGTTCAGATATGTCCGCAAACTGTTCGGCGAATGGAACTGAACCTTGAAAGGTTTGCTGATCTCTAGTGTATATTCCACAGAAATGCACCACAAAGCACATATGACTGTATTTATGAGTAATTTAATCCAGACAAATTTTTCAATGCTTTTTTAGAGTGCTATATACCACCAAAATGTACCACAAAGCACGTAATACTCTATGAATGAGTAATTGAGTCCAGAAACAGTTTTCAACTTTTTTTTTATTCCACAGAAATGCACCAGAAAGCACATATTACTGTATTTATGAGTAATTGAATCCAGACAAATTTTTCAATGCTTTTTTGGAGTGTTTTATATCACAAATACATACCACAAAGCACGTAATACTCTATGATTGAGTAATTGATCCAAACAAAGTTTTCAACAGTTTTTAAGTGTTAAAATACTATTGAAATGTACCACAAAGCACAGAAAACTGTATGATTAAGTAATTCAATCCAGACAAATTTTTCAATGCTTTTTTTGCGTGTTATAAACAACTGAAATGTACCACAAAACACAAAATACTCTATGGATTACAATATAGTCAATTTTTTTAACCAGCCTCCCCCAAAAAAAAAAAATAAATAAATACCGTATATACTCGTGTATAAGCCGAGATTTTCAGCCCATTTTTTTGGGCTGAAAGTCCCCCTCTCGGTTTATACACGAGTCATATACCGGGGGTCGGCCGGGGAAGGGGGAGCGGGGGTGTCAGATCATACTCACCCTTCTCTGAAGCTCCCCTGCTTGTTCCATGTTTGTCGGTGCTGCTCTCTTCCTGCTTCAGCTGTCAAATGGCACCCGCTCATTAAATATGCGCATATTTAATGAGCGGGTACCACGTGACCGCTGAAGCAGGAAGAGAGCAGCGCCGACAAACATGGAACAAGCAGGGGAGCTGCAGAGACAAGCGCCAGGACCCAGTGAGTATGAACGTGGGGTTGGGAGGCATATTCACCTGTCCCTGCACTCTGCTGTCTTGCGTCCTCTGCAGTGACATTCAGGTCAGAGAGCACTATCTCGCTCTCTGCCTGCACAGTCACTGCAGAGCGCAACGCTGATGAGCAGGGGGCAGCGACGGAGGTGAGTATACAGTTTTTTTGTTTTTTTTGTAAGGGAGTCAGGGGCAGCAGCAACATGATGGGGCCACTCACTGTGCAGCATAACAGGGGCCACTCACTGTGCAGCATAACTGGGGCCACTCACTGTGCATCATAACAGGGGACACTCACTGTGCAGATAACTGGGGCCACTCACTGTGCAGCATAACTGGGGCCACTCACTGTGCAGCATAACTGGGGCCACTCACTGTGCATCATAACAGGGGCCACTCACTGTGCAGATAACTGGGGCCACTCACTGTGCAGATAACTGGGGCCACTCACTGTGCAGCATAACTGGGGCCACATACTGTGCAGATAACTGGGGCCACTCACTGTGCAGCATAACTGGGGCCTCTCACTGTGCAGTATAACTGGGGCCACATACTGTGCAGATAACTGGGGCCACTCACTGTGCATCATAACTGGGGCCACATACTGTGTAGATAACTGAGGCCACTCACTGTGCACCCTCGGCTTATACACGAGTCAATAAGTTTTCCCAGTTTTTTGTGGCGAAATTAGGGGGGTCAGCTTATACTCGGGTCGGCTTATACTCGAGTATAAACGGTAAATAAAGTGTGATCAAATGCAGCAGATATACAGCTCTGGAAAAAATTAAGAGACCAAGACATCAAAACCCTGTCCTGGGCAGCCCATTCTCCAGACCTGAACCTCATTGAAAACCTCTGGAGTGTAGTCAAGAGGATGATGGATAGCCACAAGCCATCAAACAAAGAACTGCTTACATTTTTGAGCCAAAGCAGGGTGAAAGACTGGTGGAAAGCATGCCAAGACGCATGAAAGCTGTTTTAAAAATCATGGTTATTCCACAAAATATTGATTTCAGAACTCTTCCTGAGTTAAAACATCAGTATTGTTGTTTCTAAATGATTATGAACTTGTTTTATTTGCATTATTTGAGGTCTGAAAGTTCTGTTTATTTTTTTAATTTTGACCATTTTTCTTTGTCAGAAAAAAATAATACTAAATTTATTGCTTTGAAATTCGGAGACATGTTGTCAGAAGTTTATTGACTAAAAGAACAATTTACATTTTACTCAAAAATATACCCATAAAGAGAAAAATCAGACAAACTGAACATTTGAAAGTGGTCTCTTAATTTGTGCCAGAGCTGTATATTTAGCAAGAGACTGCAAGCCCTAGGCCCTGCCTTAAAACTGTACTCTGCGACTCTCCTTGCTTCTGCATCTGTCCCTCCCTAGGCTAAATGTATCTGATACAAACAGGAAAGTACAGATTTTTCTCTTAAAAGCGCTGGTTGTATGGTGGTTGAGAATCAGCACCAAAACCAATGCTAGAGGACTCAGATTTATTTAAATGTGCAGACACAGACCTTGACAATAAGAACTGTCTGAGAGCTGTGCAATGACATCAGAATGCCGAGTATGGTCGCACCTGTCCTTTTGTAATCCCCTGACGATTTCAAGATGTCATACAGCCAATCACAGTAATGCCACTACCGAGATCGCAATACAGTGACTCTCAGGCAATCCCTGCATGCTTTTTGTCTGTGTAATAGGCGCCAAACATGCGTGGTGGGATTCAAGTTTAAAAATCGAGCACTGGCTAATGTTCCCCGAGTGCCGTGCACATCTGAATATCCCCATGGATAGAGACAAACACCTTGGTCACCTCAAAAAGATCTTTTTGAATCAGGGCTACCATCCAAGAACAATTGAAAACCAAATTACAAGAGCCACCAGAATGTCAAGGAATCACCTGCTACATTACAAAGCTAAAGAAGAAAATAACCGGGTGCCTTTAGCAGTCACCTACAACCCAAATCTGGAAGTGCTAAGGGGAGCTGCATGGAAATTACAACCTTTACTACAAAAAGATGCCCGATTACAATCCATTTTTCCAGACCCCAGACTACTGTGCTTTAGGCAGCTCCCAAATCTAAGAAGCATCATTGTAAGAAGCTCCCTGTCCTCTCCAACAGCTGCAGTAACCTTTCCTTTCAACCAGAAAAAAATGTAAAACCTGTCCATTTATAATGATCACGGACACGATAAAGATCCCCAATTCACATTAGGACTACAAGATCCCAGATACTTTCATCTGCATTACATCTAATGTGGTGTACTTAATTATTTGTACTAAATGTCCAACAGGGGGTCTGTATGTGGGGAAGACAGGGCAAAAGCTTAGAACAAGGATGAATGCTCATCGTCACACAATAAAAGAAAAAAGAATGGATCTACCTGAGTCAAAACATTTTTGTATGCCTGATCACAACACCACCATGGATATGAAATTACTGGTATTGAAAACTAACTTCACATCTCAGAGAGACAGGAGAGTCTGGGAGTATAAATTTATGACGACCTTTGACACTCTCAGTGCTGGAATGAATGTGTCGCATGGATTTATGTCTTTTTACATCAATTAAGGAATTTGCTCCTAAGACCTTGTGGGGGCATCACAACACATGAGGAGACCCCAATCAGAAGACAATAAAACATCCATACTCCTTATCTATGAACTGGTCCAATATTTATGTTTCTCCCTATCCCATAAAGATAATTCTGCTTCACGTCACTTGTCTTATCTATTGCATTTTTTCTGTGCTGTGTTGTGCATATATATGTGATTCTTCAGATGTTGTACTAGTCAATGCCTGATGAAGAGACCTGAGTAGTCTCGAAAGCTTGCAATGTGTTTCCATCTTTTCAGTTAGCCATTAAAAGGTATCAACCACTGAGGACTCTCAATTATGAATATTTTTCTATCTGAATATCCAGATACTCAAGTGATATCCCAGAATCACTGAGTAAGTTTGTTCATCCCTAGTGTGCATCATGATATCACAGTGGTGATACAGTGAGGAAAAAAGGATTTAGTCAGCCGCTAATTGTGAAAGTTCTCCCACTTAGAAAGATGAGAGAGGCCTGTAATTGACATTATATGTAGACAACAACTATTAGAGTCAAAATGAGAAAACAAATCCAGAAAATTACCTTGTCTGATTTTAACAAGATTTATTTTTCAAATTATGGTGGAAAATAAGTATTTGGTCACCTAAAAACATGAAAGATTTCTGGCTCTAACAGACCTGTAACTTCTTCTTTAAGAGGCTCCTCTGTCCTTTACACTTAGAGAATGACCTGCATAGAGCTGGGACCACCATAACAAAGGCTGCCATCAGTAGCACACTGCACCGCCAGAGACTCAGATCCTTCAGTGCCCGACGTGTCCCTCTGCTTAAGCCAATACATGTCCGGGCCCATCTGAAGTTTGATAGAGAGCATTTGGATTATCCAGAAGAGTATTGGGAGAATGTCATATGGTCTGATGAAACCAAAGTAGAACTGCTTGGTAGAAACAAAACCCATCGTGTTTGGAGGAGACAGAATGCTGAGCTGCATCCAAAGAACACCATAGATACTGTGAAGCATGGGGTGGCAACATCATGCTTTGAGGCTTTTTCTCTGCAAAGGGACCAGGACGACTGATCCGTGTACAATAAAGAATGAATAGGGCCATGTATCTTCCATCAGCAAGGGCATTGAAGATGAAACATGGATGGGTCTTTCAGCATGATAATGATCCAAAGCACACTGCCAGGGCAATGAAGGAGTGACTTCATAAGAAGCATTTGAAGGTCCTGGAGTGGCTTAGCCAGTCTCCAGATCTCAAACCCATAGAAAACCTTTGGAGGGATTTGAAAGTCCATGTTGCCCAGCGACAGGCCCAAAACATCACTGCTCTAGAGGAGATGTGCTTGGAGGAATGGGCCAACATGCCTCCAACAGTGTGTGCTAACCTTGTGAAGACTTACAAAAAACGTTTGACCTCTGTCATTGCCAACAAAGGATATATAACAAAATATTGAGAAGAACTTTTGTTAATGACCAAATACTTGCTTTCCACCATAATTTGAAAAATAAATCTTGCCAAATCAGACAAGGTGATTTTCTGGATTTGTTTCCTCATTTTGACTCTCCTAGTTGTGGTCTACCTATGATGTCAATTACTGGCTTCTCTCATCTTTTTAAGTGGGAGAACTTTCACAATTGGTGGCTGACTGAATACTTTTTTTTACCCACAGTATGTGCTGCTGTTTTATTTAATTGCTGGGTATTGTTTTATAAGAAGAATTGCAAGATGGATTCTCATTTTTCATGGAGCATCAAGGGAGGAGGATACAGTGAACAGCCAAAGAGGTAGCTCCTATTAGACTATATCTGTTCATTTTTGGTGCTGTGTGCTTTCTGTGAAAGAAATGAATAACTCGGATCAACCCTTTATGGGTACAGACATGGTCAAAATTGTTGGTACCACTTGTTTAATGACAGAAAAAACCACAAAGGTCACATAAATAAGTTGAATATGACAAAAGTAATAATAAAAAGAATCTATGAAAATGAACAAATAAAAGTCAGACATTGCTTTTCAAGCATGCTTCCACAGAATTAAAAAAAAAAATTAAAACTCAGGAAATAGGCCTGGACAGAAATGATGGTACCTCTGAAAATAATATGACAAAAGGGACATGTGAAATCAAGGTGTGTCCACTAGTTATCATCAGAGGTGTCTACAATCTTGGAATCTGTGAGTGGCCCTGTATATAGGGCTACATATACTCACTGTGCTGTTTGGTGACATGGACTCAACACGGACCAGAGGAAGCAAAAGAAAGAGTTGTCTCAGGAGATTAGAAAGAAAATTATAGATAAACATGTTAAAGGTAAAAGTTATAAGACCATCTCCAAGCAGCTTGATGTTCCTGTGATTACAATTGCACATATTTTCCAGAAATTTAAGCTCCATGGGACTGTAGCCAACCTCCCTGGACGTGGCCGCAGGTGGAAAATTGATGACAAATCAGAGAGACGGATAATGCGAATGGTGACAAAAGAGCCCAGAAAAACTTCTAAACAGATTAAAGGTGAACTTCAAGCTCAAGGAACATCAGTGTCAGATCGCACCATCCGTCGTTGTACGAGCCAAAGTGGACGTCATGGGAGACGACCAAGGAGGACTCCATTGTTGAAAAAGGATCATTAAAATGCCAGACTGGAATTTGCCAAACTACATGTTGACAAGTCGCAAAGCTTCTGGGAGAATGTTCTATGGTCAGATGAGACAAAAATTGAACTTTTTGGCAAGGCACATGTGCTCTATGTTCCCAGATGGAAAAATGAAGCATATGAAGAAAAGAACACTGTCCCTACTGTGAAACCTGGAGGAGGCTCTGTTTTGTTGTCGGGCTGCTTTTCTGCATCTGGCACAGGGTATCTAGAATCTGTGCAGGGTACAATGGAATCTCAAGACTAGCAAGGGATTCTAGAGAGAAATGTGCTGCCCAGTGTCAGAAAGCTTGATCTCAGTCGCAGGTCATAGGTCTTGAAACAGGATAATGACCCAAAGCAAACAGCTAAAACACCCAAGAATGGCTAAGAGGAAAACATTGGACTATTCTGAAGTGGCCCTCTATGACCACTGACCTAAATCCTATTGAGCATCTTTGCAAAGAGCTGAAACATGCCATCTAGAAAAGGCAAACTTCAAACACGAGACAACTGGAGCAATTTGCTCTTGAGGAGTGGGCCAAAATATCTGTCGAGAGGTGTAGAAGTCTCATTGACAGTTACAGGAATCGTTTGATTGCAGTAATTGTCTCAAAAGGTTGTGCAATAAAATATTAAGTTAAAGGTACCATCATTTTTGTCCAGGCCTATTTCATGAGTTTTGTTTTTTTTAAAATTCTGTGGAAACATGGTTGACAAGCAATGTCTGACTTTCATTTGTTCATTTTCATAGATTTTTAGTTATTATTACTTTTATCAGATTCAAGTTATTTCTGTGACCATTATGGGTTTTTCTGTCATTAAACCAGGGGTACCAACAATTTTGACCATGTGTGAATATGTTTCTGTCTATTATAAACTGTTATAAACAGTACATAAGCAACTATATCTTCTTCTTGCAGATTAACCCTTAAGGCCGGGGTCACACTAGCGATTAAAACGGTCGAATGCAATGCGATAAAAAATCGCATTGCATTTGAACCCATGTTATTCTATGGGGCAGCTCACATCATGAGATTTTTTATCGCATCCGATCCTCGGACCGAGACAATCGCAGCATGCTGCGATTGTCACCGATTTTCGGATCGGATTCCCCAATGCAAGTCTATGGATGCGATAAAAAAAAGCATGGAAAACGCACCAAACGTGTGACTTGCGATTAAATCGCACAACTTCTCCAGGTCTACAGGATAGGGCATCAGGCATTGGCATTGGATGTCAATTTGATGCTTAGATGCGATTAAAATTGGTTCCTTGCCGGAAAATGGGATGACAGACGGATATCTGGCCAAGAATTCTTTGTGCGATTTTGTACCGTTAAAATGGGACCGATTTTTTAATGGTTGTGTGTGACTCCAGCCTAAGAAGTAGATTTGTTCTCCTTTAGCTAGCCTGCACAATTCACATTAACATCTTATTGCATGTCTGATAAATACCAATATTCTGTATGAAGTAAAGGCACCTGATGGAAGGTGAAGAAAATGTTTGCCTGATTAGTGATTTTCTGGTACACTTCAATTTGAAATGTATTAGTGTATTAATTCACCACATTTTTAGTTCACATTTAATGATTGCATTAGAAAATTAAATAAACCTATTCTCCTATTCTATTATAAGAAAAAGAGAATTGACAAAGCAGTGATACAGGCCAATTAATCTGTTTATCATGAATCATGCCAGATCTGAAAACAAGCCCCCTTTACCATTGAAGCAATGCGTAGAACCACATCCACCCACTTCAACGTTAATATTTCCCAAAGAAGAGAATCTCATCAGATTGTGTGCTCACTTTGATAAAGAAGAATAATACTGGCCTCACTTAAAAACTGATAGAAGGTATCCGATTCACAAATACATTTCTTGGCATGAAAAGTGAGCCCTTACTCCTCTTATTCGAATTGTTAAATTATGTGTTACTTTGTTTCCTCTGAATTGTAATGTGCTACCATATAAATAAAAGTATTACTCTTATTAGATTATTATTTAAGAAAAGTCTTCTAATTTTATCACCTCTTTAAGAACTCATCTACACAAGACATGCAGTGCCTTGAAAAGTGTACATACCTCATTAACTTTTCCACAGTTACACCCTCAAACTTAAATGTAAGTGTTTGTGAAGTGTAAAGGAAATGATGCATGATTTTCTATTTTTTTTAAATATAAATCTGAAATTTGTGACTTGCGTTTGTATTCAACCCCATTCAGTGAATATTTGTTAGGACCATCTTTCACTGGAATTACTGTTGCAAGTCTTTTGAGTTGTGTCTCTACCAGATATTCACTTCTAGAGGATTACATTTTTGTCCATTCTTCTTTGCAAACTAGTTCTAGCTCAGTTAGATTATACAGTATGTGGACCATCTATGAAAAGCAATTTTCAGGTCTTGCCACAAATTCTCCTTGAGATTTAGATCTGGACTTTTCTAGGTCATTCGCTCACATGAATATGCTTTGATTGATGATGTTCAGTGTTAATTTTCCACCACACATAAAGTTTTGCATTCAGCCCCAAAAAGTTCTACTTTAATCTCATCTGACTAGAGTACCTTCTTCCACATGCTAGCTGTGTCTCCTACTTGGCTTTTTGCAAACTGTAAGCGGGACTTCTTAGGGCGGTTTCAAAAATAAAAATGACTTTCTTCTTGCCACTCTTCCTTAAGGCAAGATTTGTGGAATATACAACTTAAAGTTGTCCTGTGGACATATTCTCCCACCTGAGTTGCAGCTCCTCCATTACGACCATGGGCCTCTTGGCTGCTTCTCTAATTAGTGCCCTCCTTGCTTTTGATGTCTAATTAGGTGAACAGCCATGTATTGGCAGGTTTGCAGTTGTGCCATCCTCTTCCCATTTTTGGATGATGGATTGAACAGTGATCTATGATATTTTCAGAATTTGGGCTTTTCTTAACCCTGAAAATATGCTACAGTCATATGTTAAAGTTTGGGCACCCCTATTAATGTTAACCTTTTTTCTTTATAACAACTTTGGTTTTTGCAACAGCTATTTCAGTTTCATATATCTAATAACTGATGGACTCAGTTATATTTCTGGATTCAAATGAGGTTTATTGTACTAACAGAAAATGTGCAATCTGCATTTTAACAAAATTTGACCGGTGCAAAAGTATGGGCACCCTTATCATTTTCTTGATTTGAACACTCCTAACTACTTTTTACTGACTTCCTGAAGCACTAAACTGGTTTTGTAACCTCATTGAGCTTTGAACTTCATAGCCAGGTGTATCAAATCATGAGAAAAGGTATTTAAGGTGGCCACTTGCAAGTAGTTCTCCTACTTGATTCTCCTATGAAGAGTGGCATCATGGGCTCCTCAAAACAACTCTCAAATGATCTGAAAACAAAGATTATTCAACATAGCTTTTCAGGGGAAGGATACAAAAAGTTGTCTCAGAGATTTAACCTGTCAGTTTCCACTGTGAGGAACATAGTAAGGAAATGGAAGAACCCAGGTACAGTTCTTGTTAAGCCCAGAAGTGGCAGGCCAAGAAAAATATCAGAAAGGCAGAGAAGAAGAATGGTGAGAACAGTCAAGGACAATCCACAGACCACCTCCAAAGACCTGCAGCATCATCTTGCTGCAGATGGTGTCACTGTGCATCGGTCAACTTTGCACAAGGAGAAGCTGTATGGGAGAGTGATGCGAAAGAAGCCGTTTCTGCAAGCACGCCACAAACAGAGTCGCCTGAGGTATGCAAAAGCACATTTGGACAAGCCAGTTACATTTTCGAAGAAGGTCCTGTGGACTGATGAAACAAAGATTGAGTTGTTTGGTCATACAAAAAGGCGTTATGCATGGAGGCTAAAAAACACAGCATTCCAAGAAAAAGACTTGCTACCCACAGTAAAATTTGGTGGAGGTTCCATCATGCTTTGGGGCTGTATGGGCAATGCCGGCACCGGGAATCTTGTTAAAGTTGAGGGTCGCATGGATTCAACTCAGTATCAGCAGATTATTGACAATAATGTGCAAGAATCAGTGACGAAGTTGAAGTTACGCAGGGGATGGATATTTCAGCAAGACAATGATCCAAAACACAGCTCCAAATCTACTCAGGCATTCATGCAGAGGAACAATTACAATGTTCTGGAATGGCCATCCCAGTCCCCAGACCTGAATATCATTGAACATCTGTGGGATGATTTGAAGCGGGCTGTCCATGCTCGGCGACCATCAAACTTAACTGAACTGGAATTGTTTTGTAAACAGGAATGGTCACAAATACCTTCATCCAGGATCCAGGAACTCATTAATAGCTACAGGAAGCGGCTAGAGGCTGTTATTTTTGCAAAAGGAGGATCTATGAAATATTAATGTCACTTTTATGTTGAGGTGCCCATACTTTTGCACTGGTCAAATTTTGTTAAAATGCAGATTGCACATTTTCTGTTAGTACAATAAACCTCATTTGAATCCAGAAATATAACTGAGTCCATCAGTTATTAGATATATGAAACTGAAATAGCTGTTGCAAAAACCAAAATTATTATAAAGAAAAAAGGTTAACATTAATAGGGGTGCCCAAACTTTAACATATGACTGTATATATGCTATATATTTTCATAGCTCCTCAATGTTGTGTGGCTGGGCTAAGGGTCGTGTAATCAATCGGAGAGATGTGTCTCATAGATGGCTTGTCTCCATAATATAAGGCATAACAGATATTATTATTATTATTATTATTATTATTATTATTATTATTATTGTTTTGCAAGGACCTTTGGTGAGGTCACAGTCATGTCACCAGTCAGCTGCTGGGTTTGTGGGTGTGGCTACACCCTTAAAATGTGACCAGCTCCTGAACCAAGGAGCTGTATGTGATGGGGTTATACATCTCCTGTGTGCGCTGAGGCTCGCGGACTGAGCCTGAAGGAAAGAACATTTGATGTTATTTTGTTGCCTGAACTGAAGGCTGTTTATTTTGGTGACATGCTGTTTGGTTTATGATGTAATAAACCGCATGAACTTTAAGGGAACCTGCCTCCTGACTGTCTCCCGTCGCACCTAAGCGAGTAGAATCCCTACAATTGGTGGAGAATGCGGGCAGCATTCCCAGCAGACCTGTGAGACTGTTGCTGCATGTCCTTGGTCAAGTTTGCAACAAGCCAGCAAGCATTGCCTGGAAAAATGGAGGACCTACTGAAACACCTGGTCCAGGCACAGTCACAACAACAGGAAACCAACAGGCTGTTGTTACAACAGATCCAGCAGAGTCAGCAGGAGCAACGGCAGCAGTTCCAGCAGAGCCAGCAGGAGCAACGGCAGCAGATGCAGCTTCTGGCAACCGCCATACAGGAGGGCAGGACGAGCGCCCCAACCCCAGGTCCGGCTGATGACACCCACGTCAGGAAGGTGGTAAGACACACATTGCAAAAAATGACCCCAGTGGATGATTTTGAGGCCTTCCTGACAGTGTTTGAGAGGGTGGCTGAGAGGGAAAAACTTCAGTCAGAGCAGTAGGCAGAGGTACTGGCCCCATACTTGACGGGGGAGCCCCAGAAGGCGTACTTTGATTTGACTTTGCAAGATGCCAAGGAGTATTCCAAACTAAAAGCCAAGATTCTCACACGTTTAGGGGTGACAATGACTGTCAGGGCACAGCGAGTTCACCGCTGGGCCTATCACCGGGACAAACCGCCTCGCTCCCAAATGTTCGACCTGTTGCACCTGGTCCAGAAATGGCTGCAGCCCAAGTCTTCTACGCCTGCGCAGATGGTAGAGTGAGTGGTGATGGATCGGTTTGTGCATGCCATGCTGAGACCCCTACAGACTTGGGTTGCCCAGGGCGATCCCCAAAATGCCGATGAATTGGTTGGGCTGGTCGAGAGATACCAGGGGATGGAAGGTTCCTTGGGGAAGCAGCCCATTCCGTATTGGGGGTCCCAGCAGGGGGCGGAGTCCCAAAAAGGGGTGGCACGTCCAAGGTCAAAAGGGGTGGGGGAGGCGGTGCCCAAGGTCCCCACGGGTGATATTATTTGCTGCAAGGGCCACAGGCCAGAACATATAGCTGCCCATTGTTCCCAGACCACTGAGTAGATGGACTGCAGCATGGGACGCCATAATTCATGCTATGCATATCTGGCTTGCAGTGTGAACTCGCCACCTAACGAGGGACCACAAGCATGTCCCATGAAGGTGAACGGTCGAGCAGTAATGGCGCTTCTGGACTCCAGGAGCTTGGTGACCCTTGTGAAGGCCAGTTTTCCTCTCAACATACTCCCGGGTAAAAAGATTGTCGTTCGGTGCATACATGGCGATGCAAAGGACTACCCTATGGCCAGCGTGAATATTGAAACGGCGCATGGCACTGAGTCACATGTAGTTGGCATTGTTCGAGACTTGTTGCATCCTATAATTATTGGACGGGATTTCTGTCTGTTTTGGGATCTGTGGGGGAAGGGTTCTGAGTGTGCTAGCAAGATCAGGGAACCAATCCACCCCACTGAGGTATCGCCACCACCAGATGCAGACGAGTTTCCTTTATGTGTCCTTGTTGGGGATGAGGAGGAAGCGTCCCCTGTAACTGACATCCTGGAGTTAGGGGTGGCCGGGGAGAATTTTGGGACTGCCCAACATAGGGACCCCACGCTGAGGGAAGCCTTTAACAATGTCACCGTCATTAATGGGGTTGCACAAGAGCCGGGAGCAGACACACGGTTTCCCTATTTTCTGTTGAGTAGGGAATTGTTATACCGGGTCACGAAAATAAGTGAGGAGGTGGTAGAGCAGTTAATAGTACCAGGCCCCTATACACGGAAAGTGTTGGACATGGCCCATTCACACATCTTGGGGGGACACCTGGGGGTGGAAAAAATGCAGGAACGGATTGTGCAGAGGTTCTATTGGCCTGGGTGTCACTGAGAAATAGCAAACTATTGTGGGTCCTGCCCGACATGTCAGTTATCTGCCCCCACGTCTCATTTTCAGAACCCCCTTGTGCCACTGCCCATTATTGAGGTGCCATTTGAGAGAATTGCCATGGACTTGGTCGGTCCCTTAGTTAAATCAGCTGGGGGCCATCAGTATATATTAGTCATCCTGGACTATGCCACACGCTATCCTGTGGCCATTCCCCTGAGAAACTCCTCTGCGAAGATTATAGCCCGCGAGCTGGTCCATGTGTTTTCCCGGACTGGTTTGCCGAAGGAGATCCTGACCGACCAGGGGACACCTTTTATGAGCAAGGTGATGAGGGAATTGTGCAGAGTCTTGCAAATCTCCCAGTTGAGGACTTCAGTGTACCATCCACAGTCAGATGGCCTTGTTGAGAGGTTTAACAAGACACTGAAGAGCATGCTGAGAAAAGTCATAGAGAAAGATGGTAGAGACTGGGATTCTCTCTTACTGTATTTGCTGTTTTCTATCCATGAAGTCCCCCAGGCCTCCACGGGGTTCTCGCCCTTCGAGCTTCTGTACGGCCGACATCCGCGAGGTCTCCTAGATATAGCCAAGGAAACCTGGGAAGCCGAAGTCACGCCCCACAGAAGCATCATTGAGCATGTGGCACTGATGCAGCAGAGGGTTGCGAAGGTGATGCCCATTGTTAAAGAACATCTCCGCCAGGCACAAGAGGCTCAGGCCAGGGTCTACAACTGGTCAGCCAGAGTGAGGCAGTTCAATCAGGGAGACCGAGTTCTCGTGCTAATCCCGACGGTGGAGAGTAAGTTCTTAGCCAAGTGGCAAGGGCCGTATGAGGTGGTGGAAAAGCTGGGAGATATAAACTACAAGATCCACCAACCCCGAAGATGGAAGCCATACCAGGTTTACCATGTCAACCTCATCAAGCCGTGGCAAGATAGACAGCCAGCGGTAACTCCGTGCTTGCTAGGCAACCTACAAGGGGAGGTTGGAGCAGTTACCATAGCGGAGACAGTATCGAAGGCCCAGAAGCAGCAGTGCCGGGAGTTACTCCAGAATAACAGGGACCTATTTCAGAGTTGTCAGGGTGCACGAAGGTGGTGGAGCATGAAGTTCTGACCGAGCCACATGTGCGGGTGAACATGAAACCGTATCGTATTCCTGAGGCCCGGCGAGATGTAATCTCCAAGGAGGTGCAGCGTATGTTGAAGCTCGGGGTCATTGAGGAATCCAAGAGCGGCTGGTCGAGCCCAATTGTCCTGGTCCCAAAACCTGATGGTGAATGGAGGTTCTGCAACGATTACCGGAAGCTGAATGAGGTCTCCAAGTTCGACGCTTATCCCATGCCACGCATTGATGAGCTCATCGAGAGACTTGGACCTGCCAGGTACATAACCACTTTGGATCTGACAAAGGGATACTGGCAGATTCCCATGGCACAGGGAGCCAAGGAGAAGACGGCATTCTCCACATCAGACGGGTGCTTCCAGTATGTCCGGATGCCGTTTGGCCTGCAGGGAGCTCCAGCAACCTTCCAGAGGGCTATGGATAGAATACTTGCACCGCATAAGCTATACGCTGCTGCGCACCTGGATGATATACTCATCTTTACCCCAGACTGGGAGTCTCACCTGGAAAAGGTCCAAGCAGTGTTTGACGCTCTAAGGGAGGTGGGGTTTACAATAAACCCGAAAAAGTGTGCCTTGGGTAAGGAGGAAGCCAAGTACCTCGGATAGGTAGTGGGGTGTGGTGAGATCAAACCCCCAGTCAATAAAGTGGAGGCAATTCAAACATGGCCGAGACCTCTGTCATAGAAGGAAGTTAAAGCCTTCCTGGGGATCGTGGGATATTACAGGAGGTTCATCCCTAACTTCACCACAATGGCTGCACCTCTAACTGATCTGCTTAAGGGGACAAAGTCAGTGATGGTTAGCTGGTCCGAAGAGGCAAAGTCAGCCTTCCAAGAAATGAAGGGAGCTCTTTGTAAGCAACCCGTTTTGGTAGCCCCTGACTTTATACATGAATTTGTCCTCCAGACAGATGCCTCAGATGTCGGGGTAGGAGCAGTCCTTTCCCAAGAGATACGTGGGGAGGAGCATCCTGTTCTCTACTTGAGTAGGAAGTTGTCTTCTTGTGAGAAAAATTACTCAGTTGTAGAGAAGGAATGTTTGGCCATAAAATGGGCAGCGGATACATTACGATACTACCTGGTGGGACCGAAGTTCAGATTTATATCCAACCATGCCCCGCTCAGATGGATAAGGGAAACAAAGGGTAAGAATGCTAGGGTCACCCGCTGGTTCTTAGCCCTACAAGACTTCAGCTTCCATGTAGAGCATAGGGCCGGGAAGCTACATGGGAATGTCGATGCCCTCTCCAGAATCCCTTGCCTGGTAGGTGAAAGTGCCAAGCCCCGTGGCTTTAGGCAGAGGGGGAGGTATGTGGCAGGGCTAAGGGTCATGTAATCGATGGGAGATATGTGTCTCATAGATGGCTTGTCTCCATAATATAAGGCATAACAGATATTATTATTATTGTTTTGCAAGGACCTTTGGTGAGGTCACAGTCATGTGACCAGTCAGCTGCTGGGTTCAGGGGTGTGGCTACACCCTTATAATGTGGCCAGCTCCTGAACCAAGGAGCTGTATGTGATGGGGTTATACACCTCCTGTGTGCGCTGAGGCTCGCGGACTGAGCCTGAAGGAAAGGACATTTGATGTTATTTTGTCGCCTGAACTGAAGGCTGTTTATTTTGGTGACATGCTGTTTGGTTTATGATGTAATAAACTGCATGAACTTTAAGGTAACCTGCCTCATGACTGTCTCCCGTCGCACCTAAGCGAGTAGAATCCCTACAGTTGTCATGATTAAGAGCTAGTGTAGCTCGAAACGCATCGACCATTACGCTAAGATGTTTGTTAAACTTTAATTTTTCATGTTTTAATCTACAAATAAATGTGATGTTTTGATTAATGTTGCTGTTGCAGCATTTTTCACTTTTTTTTTCACGATTCACTTGCTCAGCAAAACAGCCTGAAGCCTCTGAAGCATTTCCCAACCAGTGAGCTGATGATTGCTCCATTGAGTTTTTCTACATATTTTTAATCCTGCTTTACTATTATCCATAACTTTATCCCTGACCTGTCTGGTGTGTTCCTTGGTGTCATGATGCTGTTTGATCCCTAATGTTCTCAAACATTCCTTTGAGTACTTCACAGAACAGCTGTAGTTATAATTAGAATAAATTACACACAGGTGGACTCAATATACTACTTATGTGACTTCTGGAGGCAATTGGTCACTCAGAATTTTATTTATTTATGGGTATCAGACTACAGGGGACTGAATACAAATGCACATCACAATTATTAAATGTATATTTTTAAAATAATTTGAAAACCACATATCATTTCCTTTTCACATCAGAAATAATTGTTATTTTGTGTTGGTATATCACATAAAATCCCATTAAAATTCTTTCAAGGCCTCTTTCACATGTCCGTATATTTCTGGTACCGGAAAAAATGGTACCAGAGATATCTGTGTGTGTAATATGTGTGGCACACGTGTGGCAACCGTGTGCCACCCGTGTGCCGCATCAGTACTACATGTGCAGCCGTCGGGGAAGAAGGCTACAGTAAGCGCTGGTCCCCAGCGGCTGGTGCTGAAGCCGGCTGTCATCATTCTTCCCTGCTCGACAAAGTGTGTTGTCCGTGTGCGGGTCGTTTTGCCATCTGTGATGACAGCAAAAAGCGGACATGTCAGCATGTTTTGCCCACGGACACATGGTCCATAGAAACACATTGACATGTGCATAGACCCATTCATTTGAATGGGTCTACGTGTGTACGTGTCTCCGGTACGTGTGAAAAATGTCACCACATGTGTCGGAGACACGGACGTGTGAAAGGGGCCTGAGTGCGCGTGTAAATTGAAAAAAAAGTGGAAAAGTTTAAGGGCTATGAAGGTATGAATACTTTTTCAAGGCACTGTAAATGCACCGAAGTAAATCCACTGTATATACTGTATTGCTTCACACCCATGGCAAAAACTGTGTCAAATTACTTTTGCTACAGATTTGGCCCAGAGTTTAGTCTATGTTGTACAGTGGGTGAAATCAGCATTGAAAATCTACAGCATAAATTCACATATTGCAGATTTTAATAGCTGCATGAATTATTTATTCAGCATGTGGATGAGATATGGCAGTACTGTAATAGATTGATCGCTGAAAATTCACTTTTAGTTAACAAACCCTAAAAGTGGTTTGCAAAAATCAAAAGCTAGTATCACCCTGCCTACGTCATCTATAATAATAAATGCCCTAACCAGCTTCCGGTTGTAACAACTTCCGTCCAGTTGTAACCGGTGACGTCACCACACACACACGCACATGTTAACCCTCAACACACCACACCGCCTCAACACACACTCCTCTCACCTTTCACCTCCACTCATGTCCACTCACTCTTTCACTCCACATACGTTCCTTTCTCTCACTCCGTTTCTCATACTCACACCGTCATCGTCGCTGCCCCGACATCTTCCTCCGCCGCCGCGATCCAGGATCCAGACGTTCTCCAGGCCGCCGACATGTTGTTGCGGCGACGCCATCTTGAATATCGCGGGATTTCACGAAATCCAAGATGGCGTCCCGCAAGAACATGTCGGCGGCCTGGAGAACGTCTGGATCCTGGATCGCGGCGGCGGAGGAAGATGTCGGGGCAGCGACGATGACGGTGTGAGTATGAGAAACGGAGTGAGAGAAAGGAACGTATGTGGAGTGAAAGAGTGAGTGGACATGAGTGGAGGTGAAAGGTGAGAGGAGTGTGTGTTGAGGCGGTGTGGTGTGTTGAGGGTTAACATGGCAAGAGGTGTTAACGACGTCGGCGAAATCTCGCGAGATTTCGCCGACGCCATCTTGCATTCGTGAAATTGCGTCATTTACCTCACGCCGACTTGCTGTGCGGACGCTTGGCATTGCCTGTACCACCATAACTACTGCTGCCTTGGTCCTATGCCTGTTTACTGCCGGTGTCTAATTACTGGACCAATTTGCCTGTACTGCCATAACTATTGCTACCTTGCTACTCTGCCGGTGTCTAATTACAGGGCTAATTTGCCTCTACCCCCATAACTACTGCTGCCTTGCTCCTCTGCCGGTGTCTAATTACAGGACCAATTTGCCTCTACCGCCATAACTACTGCTGCATTGCTCCTCTGCCGGTGTCTAATTACAGGGCCAATTTGCCTATACCGCCATAACTACTGCCTTTGTCCTCTGCCGGTGTCTAATTACAGGGCCAATTTGCCTGTACTGCCATAACTACTGCTGCCTTTGTCCTCTGCCAGTGTCTAATTACAGGGCCAATTTGCCTCTATCGCCATAACTACTGCTGCTTTGGTCATCTGCCTGTTTACTGCCGGTGTCTAATTACAAGGCCAATTTGCCTCTACCGCCATAACTACTGCTGCCTTGCTCCTCTGCCGGTGTCTAATTACAGGGCTAATTTGCCTCTACCGCCATAACTGCTGCATTGCTCCTCTGCCGGTGTCTAATTACAGGGCCAATTTGCCTATACCGCCATAACTACTGCTGCCTTGCTCCTCTGCCGGTGTCTAATTACAGGGCTAATTTGCCTCTACCGCCATAACTACTGCTGCCTTGCTCCTCTGCCGGTGTCTAATTACAGGGCCAATTTGCCTCTACCGCCATAACTACTGCTGCCTTGCTCCTCTGCCGGTGTCTAATTACAGGGCCAATTTGCCTCTACCGCCATAACTACTGCTGCCTTGCTCCTCTGCCGGTGTCTAATTACAGGGCCAATTTGCCTCTACCGCCATAATTACTGCTGCCTTGCTCCTCTGCCGGTGTCTAATTACAGGATCAATTTGCCTCTACCGCCATAACTACTGCTGCATTGCTCCTCTGCTGGTGTCTAATTACAGGGCCAATTTGCCAATACCGCCATAACTACTGCTGCCTTGCTCCTCTGCTGGTGTCTAATTACAGGGCCAATTTGCCTCTACCGCCATAAGTACTGCTGCCTTGCTCCTCTGACTGTTCACTGCCTGTGTCTAATTACAGGGCCAATTTGCCTCTACCGCCATAACTACTGCTGTCTTGCTCCTCTGCCGGTGTCTAATTACAGGGCCAATTTGCCTCTACCGCCATAACTACTGCTGCCTTGCTCCTCTGCCGGTGTCTAACTATAGGGCCAATTTGCCACTACCACTTCATAACTACTGCTGGGCAATTACAGGGTCAATTAGTATCTGTTTACTCTACAATACTCCAAGACGCCTTCTTCACTGCCAGATAACTGCCAAATAGACTCCTTTACCTGTGCCAACATGAGTCATAACAAAAAGTATGCCAATGCCAGTGAAAGGAAAGCAGCTTTAGCACTACGACAAAAACAACCCCGTGCTAATGAGACTCCTGAGGAAAAACACCATCGCCTTGAGAAGATTAAGGCTTATAAACGCCGTCGCCTCACACACGAATCCCCTAACTCTAAATCCATAAGATTGGCTGAAGAAGTCTCTGCACGCTGTCACCGCCGACAACAGACGGCCTCTTCCTCATCATTATTATTAGACTCACAACAGGATGCTTCCACATCAGCATGTGGAACAATTTACTGCTACACTTCATCCCATATGCCGTTCACTGACATAACTAATCAGCAATCTGTTTCTGCCCTATCAATACCACCATTCAATACCGATGCACAGTATGCCAATGCCAGTGAAAGGAAAGCAGCTTTAGCACTATGACAAAAACAACGCCGTGCTAATGAGACTCCTGAGGAAAAACAGCATCGACTTGACAAGATTAAGGCTTATAAACGCCGTCGTCTCACACACGAATCCCCTAACTCTAAATCTATTACATTGGCTGAAGAAGCCTCTACACGCCATCACCGCCAACAACAGACGGCTTCTTCCTCATCATTATTAGTAGACTCACAACAGGATGCTTCCACATCAGCATGTGGAACAAGTTACTATCACACTTCATCCTATATGCCGTTCACTGACATAACTAATCAGCAATCTGTTTCTGCCCTATCAATACCACCATTAGTCAATACCAACGCACAGTTTCTTCACATACAAGCTGCAGTTAGCCCGCAGAAAGTGCAACCAAGACAAATATACGTTGGTCTCAAAACTAGGCGCACCCCATCGGTTGGACATGCACTTCTACTACAACCTCACATTTTCACTAATGATGAAAATAGTATTACCGAACACAGCTGTGGTGACATGACCCATGTATGTGAGCATTGCGAAGCTTTGCATTTTGTAGCAGAGATACCTTCTGATAACAACTTTACGCTCTGCTGTCAGAAGGGTAAAGTCCATGTACCCATACTACAATATCCTGATGTCTTTACACGTTTGCTGAAAGGGCAAAGTGAATTTAGCAAAAATTTCATGGATAATATTCGAAGTATTAACAGTTCCTTTGCTTTTGCCTCCATGGGTGCAAATATTTCACCTCCTCCTGGATATGGCCCATACTGTTTCCGCATACATGGCCAGATCTATCATAGAACTGGAACACTACATCCCTCAGATGACCAGCAACGCGCATTTGCCCAACTTTACATTCTCGATACCACTACCGCAAACGAACAACGCTTACGATGTAAAGAAAATCAAAAATGTCATCCTACATTGATGAACATTATTGCCCTTCAAATCCAAACTATTAATCCTTTTGTGGAAGCTTATCAAATGTTACGTGATGTGGAAGAACAAGAAAAAATTAAATCTCTACAAAACGGAACTGTCATGCCAAACATCACTATGGCTATTAAACAAGATCGTACTCAAGACCCTCGACGCTACAATAATCCCACTGTCAGTGAAGTAGCAGTCGTGTTTCAAAATGACAATGGTGAGCCACCTTTCAATAGAGACATATTAATTCATTTAAAACCTGATCCCCATAACCCTTTAGCTCCAAAAACACAACAAATTAGTATTCTCCATAGCAATTTGGATGCCCTCCTCTATCCAATATTTTTCCCTTATGGAGACCAAGGATGGCATGATGGACTCAAACAACAAGGCAAAAGTTCGAGGAGGATCACTCAACTCCAATACTATTGCTATATGTTATCTGTCAGAAATTACTTTAATCCACTCCTCAATGGTGGTAAGCTAACACAGCAATATTTAGTAGATGCTTATGTCAAAATCGAAGCTAATCGCCTACATTACATCCGCAAACACCAAAAAGATTTAAAAGTGGAGGATTACTGCCTCCTTCAAGAACATCTACTCAAAAAATCGGTTCAAAAGGGCATCCCTATTGGGAAAACCGTCATTTTACCATCTTCTTTTGAAGGCAGTCCAAGAAACATGCAGCAGCGCTACCAGGATGCTATGGCTATTGTTACAAAGTATGGTCGACCAGATCTATTTATCACCATGACATGTAATCCTAAGTGGAATGAGATTACTACACATTTAGAACCGTGGCAGCGTGTTGAACACAGACCAGACTTGGTTGCACGTGTCTTTAAAATTAAACTGGAATCTCTCTTAAAAGACATTAGCAGTGGATTATTTGGAAACGTCACTGCAATGGTCCATGTCATTGAATTTCAGAAGCGTGGTCTCCCACACGCTCATATTTTAATTATTCTTGACAGCCTGTCTAAATTACGGACTGAGGCGGACATAGACAATATAGTCTGGGCTGAAATACCTGATGAAACAATCTACCCTCAGCTCCATAACATTGTTCTTCAACACATGATTCATGGTCCCTGTGGAGAACACAATCCTAATTCTCCCTGTATGGATCTTGGAAAGTGTAGCAAAGGTTTCCCAAAACAAAACCAACCATATAGCATCAAAGAAAAGGATGGCTATCCCACTTACCGCAGACCCATTGGCAAAACATATGAACACCATTCTAAGACGATTGACAATTCATGGGTAGTTCCATATAACCTATTTTTACTCACCAAATACAAGTGCCATATTAATGTAGAAATATGTGCTTCCATTCAAAGTGTAAAATATTTATTTAAATACGTTTACAAAGGACATGACAAAGCCAACCTTGAAATTTCCCAAAATAACATCCAACATGATGAAACACACCAATTTACGGATACCAGATATGTTAGTGCACCTGAGGCTGCATGGCGGATATTTGCTTTTCCTTTCCATGTTAACCCTCAACACACACACTCCACTCACCTTTCACCATCTCCACTCACGTCCACTCACTCTTTCACTCCACATACGACCCTTTCTCTCACTCCGTCTCTCATACTCACGCCGTCATGGCCGCTGATCCACGATCCCCGACATCATCTTCCGCCGGCGCCATCCTGGATCCAGACGTCCTCCACGCCGGCGACATGTTCATGCGGCGACGCCATTTTGGATCGGCGAAATCCCGCGATAGTCAAGATGGCGTCGCCGTAAGAACATGTCGCCGGCGAGGACGACGTCGGAATCCAAAATGGCGTCGGCGAAAACTCGCGAGATTTCGCCGACGCCATTTTGGATCCCGACGTCGTCCACGCCGGCGACATGTTCTTGCGGCAACGCCATTTTGGATCGGCGAAATCCCGCGATAGTCAAGATGGCGTCGCCGCAAGAACATGTCGCCGGCGAGGACGACGTCGGGATCCAAAATGGCGTCGGCGAAAACTCGCGAGATTTCGTCGACGCCATTTTGGATCCCGACGTCGTCCACGCTGGCGACATATTCTTCCGGCGACGCCATCTTGACTATCGCGGGATTTCACGATACTCAAGATGGCGTCGCCGCAAGAACATGTCGCCGGCGTGGACAACGTCTGGATCCAGGATGGCGCCGGCGGAAGAAGATGTCGGGGATCGTGGAGCAGCGGCGATGACGGCGTGAGTATGAGAGACGGAGTGAGAGAAGGGGTCGTATGTGGAGTGAAAGAGTGAGTGGAGATGGTGAAAGGTGAGAGGAGTGTGTGTTGAGGAGTGTGTGTGTTGAGGGTTAACATGGCAAGAGGTGTGATGCTATCGCATCCTCCCGATGCGATAGCATCGGGCCATAATCTAGTTGTTAATAAATTCCATCACCATTTCTTTTACTTTTGGTCATCTAAGGCACCAGTGTCCAGGTGTAACACTACATCTACACCACTTATAGCTACAACTCTGGCCATTTCTGATTGATAATAATGGTATCATTTCTGTTTTACTCTAGCCTTTTTTGAGACTACAGTATTCAAAACACTGATTCTACTGGGCTGTTTCTTGTAAGTCCATTTGTGACATGTCAGAGTAGATGCTGATAGTAAGATCAATTATGTCTCAGAAATGTAAGAAAAAAATTGCTTGTGCAATTTCTTTTCACTGGAATAGCTCAGCTGACCTTTCTCATTTCTTCAGCTTCCTGCTTCGCTTCCTTGAACCTTGACTCACACTGAGTTTAGGAACTTTGCTAGTAAGGCTTGGTGTCAGTTGAATAAAGATGCAAAAGTTTGTTGTAAGTGACTCATGATCATTAATGTAAAAGTTGCTGACATTGCTTGCTAGTCAAAAGAACCTAGAAAAATCTTGAATATATTAGACCAAGACAAGTACATTTATTAAAGTTATATGTAAAGTGCTATTATTAGATGATCCCATGCTGCAGTTTAAATGGGTTTGGAGGCAGAGACAGCAGCTATATTGAAAACTCTATTCCCAAGGGGCCTAAAAGCATGTGAAGCATTTGATATTTCTCTTGAATAATAATGTAATTCTGCAGTACAGAACCTGAAGACTCAAAACTTTAGCAATGTACATACAGTGGATATTAAAAGTCTACAAACTAGAGATGACCGAGCATACTTGGTAATGCTCGGTACTCGCTCGAGCATCGCTGTACTCGCGGTACTCAGTGAGCGCCGAGCATTTTTAGGTTTGCTCGGCAGAAGTTCGGGTCCTCGCCCTGCATGTTTGGCGCTCTTTAGAGCACCAATCAACATGCAGGGATTGTCTGCCATGCACTGTAATGCCGCAGCCATGTTGGTTGTGGTATTACAGTGATTGGCAGGCCACACAGTGTCATCAGGGCTATATGAGAGCTGCCGCCACCCTGCTTTTCACAGTCACCTTCCCCTGACGAAGCCACCTAGTTGTGGCGACACACGTTGGGCACCTCCACAAGCTCCCCCAGTCTTAGATACCAATAGAGTAGTATTTCAAGTCCTTTTCCTATGCGATAAGTATTCTACTCATGTGTACTTCTATTTCTTTTTGCATGTGATTTGCTGTATTAACCTTTATGGCTTTAGGAATATTTATTCCTTTTTCATGTGGACTAGGTCTAATTGTTTTTCATGTGGTGTTCGGAACCATCTGAGATTATGATTTTGTTTCCACATGGTGTACATATATTCCAGGGTGAGAAAAGTTTTTTTTTCTCTTTATGGCCAGAGTTTAATTGTGTATACTGACTTTATTGTGCTTGTTACTATGGATATGTACAGTATGTCCATTCATCTTTTCTCTGTATTGCCATTTGAGATATAAGGTATTTCTAACCACATGTTTACATGATTATTCTTGGGGGAGCTTACAGCTCTATTTAGGGCTAATAGGGTTTTTGTTATATAAAATTATATATTTGTGTATTCAGGTGATCCTGGCTTTAGTCTGTAGCTTTTCTTCCTTTTTCATGATTGTTGTTTTCAGACTTTCTGTGTATCCCTTTAGTGTGGTGCCCTCTAATCCTTTTTGATCTGGGTAATCCGTATAGTTGCTGCCCCTGCTCCTTTTGCCATTCTTCTACAGGTCAGGCGGGGGGGGACTGTGGGGGGAAACTCCTGGTGGTGCAACCTTTCCTGTGGCAGGTGGTAGTCGTGGGAGAGAGGCTGAGGGGCCAGTGAGTAAGGACAAGGCCAGAGGTGCCTCCTATCAAAGGAGGCAGGAAAAGCTCCATGGGGGTGAGGGGCAGGGAGAGCCTCAGGCAACTGGGGTAATGACTGCTTCCCTTGGGGGCTGTGGCAGGTGTCTCTGAGGCCCTGGGGAGGAAGAGGTATGCAAGGAGATCAGGAGGATGGAGAGGGAGGATCCGACCGACTCCGACAACTCCTGCCAGTATGAAAGTGTGGATGAGGAGGTCACGGAGCAGCCTACAAGAAATCAGAGTGGCAACTGTACCAAAAAGAGGGGGAAGAGAGGGGAGGTTAAGAAGCCTTCCAACTCCCCCTGACCATAGGTATGCCAAAGGAAGGGCTCACCGGCTCCCCTCTGATCGTCCTCTCCAATGGGTACCAAGCCCTCGTCAACTCTGCTTAGATGGAGGTCGGGGGTGAGGGGCCAGGGGCGGCACCTGGGGGGCTTTCAGGGGATGGCGGAGTCTGCCCTCCGGAGGACGCTGTTTCCTGTGAGGGGAACTACCCTGAAGTCCAGAGGCAAGAAGAGCACTAAAATGGACATCTTGTTTACCTTAAAAAGGAAAAACAGAGTGTAACCGGACCTGTCTTCGGGGGGAAAGGATAAAGTGGGGGTAGGGATAAAGGCCATCCAACTTAAGCACTCATGATGGCGGAACCCATCCCGTTGACTCTGATGCTGATTAATGTCTCCAGTATAAAGTCAGATACGGCTAGATTTGCGGCCTTTGATTTTCTCACCCAAATTAAGGCTAACATTTTGTTTTTGCAGAAGACCAGACTAACAGACAATGGGGCCATTTGCAAGGACAAAAGGGAGTGGAGGAGTGGGCCCTCATACTGGTCTCTTGCGGCCGAGCCGTATAGCAGGGTGGCAGTCCTATTTAAGACCACATCGGTGGAATGCAGATGGGTAATTGAGGTGGAAATGGAGAGGTGCCTGGTCTTGGACATCTTCATGAGTGGACAGGAGCTTCAGCTCATAAATATCTATGGGCCACAGTTCAAGTGGGACCTAAATTTCTCTTCCTGAAGATCATGCCCTTTCTTTTTACAAGTCGGCAGGTGGTCTTTGGAGGGGATTTTAACACCATTATGAGATCCCGTGATGGGGGTCCCGGAGACCGAAGGCTGGCTTATGATAGCAATACCCTAAATAGCATAGCTAGTAAAGCTCGCCTGGTGGATGTCCACATCCAGCACACCCCAGGTCACAGGGGTTTCACCTTTCATAGGGATACAGTAGGTCTATAATAGATAGGTTTTTTAGAAGGAGGATGCCATCTTTTCAGCAGTGTCCGCCATTGAGGTGGAGTTCTCCAACCACTGTTTATAATTTTCTTTTCTTTGAATGTTGCAGAGACCCCCCGCATGGGTAAACGCCTAAGTAAGCTGAATTCATCCCATCTGGAAGAAGCGGGGTGAGACAATCTTTTGAGGACTTTCTTCAGAGCCAGGTACCGCTTTTGGATCTCTGTAGCAGTAAGTCTGAGTAGTGGGAGACTTTCAAAGAGATGGTGGCGAGTTTCTTCCATCAGCTTTCGAGCCTCAGAAGTCTGAACAGGCATCGCTTGTATCGGGCTTTGAGGAGGAAACTTGAGCAGCTCGTCTTGACTGGGGGTGACCGCCAGGAAATCTCCAGGATGAAGTCTTAAAAAGAGGAGTCAGTATAATAGGCACACATATTTGTTTTTTGAGAGGGATTTTGGGAGGTACCTCTCGCCCGACCACTACAGAAACTGTAAGATGTCAGTGAGTTGTAAGGTGGTGACAGGATTGATCAACAGTATGGGTTCCATGAGCAGATCCAAATCAGGGATCCTGGAGGTGATCAGATCCTTTTACTCACACCTCTTGGGAAAGAGGGATCTGGATTGAGATGGGATGTCGGCTTTGCTGGCTGAAACCGTTCCTGAGCCAGGAGATGACCCCTCTCATCATGTTTTGGCAGAGGCAATCAGGGAGGAGGAAGTGAGACTGGCAATTGATGGACTCTGGCCTAAAAAATAGCCAGGTCCAGATGGCTTAGCATCCGAGTTTTTCAAGACCTTTAGGGACTCTTTGGTCCCGCTCTTTACTGAGGTTTTTATCAAGTATCTTTCTTTGGGCACTTTTCCCAGATCAATGAGGAGGTCAGCCCTGATTATCCTGTCGAAGAGTAAAGACTCGTCCCATATTGAGAATTGACATCACATAGCACTTCTCAATACGGACTGAAAGGTTCTGGCAAAGATGCTGTTCAATTAGTTGGTGAAGTTTGCACCTTGACTCCTTTCAGGGGCTCAGCACTGCTTTGTTCCAGGCCACAGTATGTTTAGTGCTGTGCTCAGTGTCCAGGAGGCAGTGGAGGAGGGCAGGTCGGGTTACTGAAAGGGGTATCTGCTGTCCTTAGACCAAGCAAAGGCTTTTGACTGAGTGGATCATGAGTACCTTTGGTCTGTCCTTTTGAGGTATGGTCTGACTGGGAGGTTTGTAAATTGGTTAAAGATCTTGCACAAAGGGACAGAGACTTTTCTGCTTGTGAACGGTTGGGTTGGTCATCCATTTCAGATTGGTTCTGGGGTTCACCAGGGTTGTTCTTTGAGCCCACTGTTTTACATGTTCGCGATCGATCCCTTTTAAGGTGGGTGGATCGTGGACTGTTGGTGGGAGTCAGGATGGACCGAGCGGAGCCGAGGGCCACTCTGAGAGTGTCAGTGTACACCGATGACATCTTCATTTTTGCATCCTCGAAAGAGGAGATGGATTGGGTCATGTCTGAGGTCGAGCGCTACTCGGAGGCTCCCGGGTCCATGATCAACTGGGAAAAGTGTGACAGTCTCTGGCTGGAAGAGGGGATCTGAGTTTTGATATCTTGGACACCCTTCCTGGGCCTCAATTTTGGCCCGCGGGACTACACCCAGCAAAATTGGGAAGGCAGACTGAAGATCGCCGCCCAGAAGGTGGACCAATGGAAGGGTTGTCCGTAACCCTGAGGGAAAGGGTCAACTTGGCCAAAGGTTTTCGGCTTCAATTGTGAATATACATGGTCAGTATCTGCATGTTGCCAGAACCTCTTTGGACACGGATCTATAGCCTGTTCTTCCAAATGTTATGTGGGAAGAGGCTTAACCTAATCAAGATGGAGGTCACGTACCACACGAAGAGACTAGGAGGGTTGGGTATGATCAATCCAGTGATTTTTCTAGTAAACATCTTTCTTAAAACAAATATCACCAACCTCTGGTTGGAGAGGGCTCCTCTGTGGGTTTTCTCCTGCAGGGGGTGGTTTTGGCCTTTCTTCCAGGAATGGGAGACAGGAGGGCAGGTGAAGGACCTTCGCACACCACATGGGCATCTTCTGCCTTATGCTACCCCGGTTCTGAAGATGATCCGCTGGTGGAGTCTGGGGATGTGAGAGATGAGGACCATGCTGAGGAAATCCCTTGACAGTACGGTTCTGTTGACCCATTTCTGTAAGACTCTGGTTCTCAAGGTTTGCCCAGGCTGGGATCTGGAGGTGAGGCTTGGGTTGTTAAACTC
Source organism: Dendrobates tinctorius (assembly GCF_039654945.1). Classification (NCBI taxonomy): domain Eukaryota; kingdom Metazoa; phylum Chordata; class Amphibia; order Anura; family Dendrobatidae; genus Dendrobates; species Dendrobates tinctorius. The sequence continues at coordinate 37,927,970 of NW_027361829.1, forward strand.
TTCATGGATCCCCTTGAAGTTTTGGGACTTGGCTTGGTGCTGCTTCCATGGGAAACTGTATGTGAGGGACAACCTGAAGTACAGGAACTCTGATGATCAGGATTGTCCCCGCGAGGAGTGTGGAACATGCTGGAAAGCATGGAGCACTTCCTCCTTCGGTATCCCTTTAATACAGGGGTCTACAACAAGTGGGTGCTTCTGTAGGCTGGCCTAGGCTAGCGTGCCTTTCCTATGTGGAGTGGGCCTATGGGGCATTCAGGTCCTTGGGTGGCTGAAATCAGGGCACATTATTCTTAGTCAGTTTAGTGGTTAGGTTTTACACTTGGAATGCACAGTACTAGTATCAACGCAACAGAAAGCCCTCCCCCGGGAAGAGGTGGTTAACTGCATCTTGAGTGACCTGGGCAAAATACATTCTTTGGAGTTGGAGAGGCTGGGTGTGGGGAAGGCTAGTCTTGTTGTGCTTGTTTGGTAGGGTAAGATAAGGTGGTGTGTTTAGAGTCAGATAAATGTATAGGGGCAGACAGGGACAGGGAGGGACAGTCTAGGGATAGGTAGATAGGTAGGTTTTGGTAAGTTAGGTAGAGGAGGGATAGAAAGGGGCAGGTAGGGATAGATAGGGGACGAGGGACAGCTTTAGTTAGAGAGGGACAGGGAGATTGGTGTGTGTAGTCATTGTTGAGGCCTCTTAAAACTCCAGCTATCTGGTGGTGGGCTGTTATATGGCACCAATAGCTTTTTGCGTTGTAAAGAGAGGAGTAATGGATATTGGGCTCGCATGTGCCAAACTTGGGTCTGACAAGAGTTTTGTCTCGTGATATGTATTGTAAAGTTGTAAGGTCATATAGGAAAAGCAATGTAAAGATGTTTTGGTTTTGTTTTCTGTTTCTATTGTCTTTGTATGTTTTTCTGTGTGTTGACTGCATTTTGGGCGGGTTTAGTTTCAGTTTGGGTGAGGGGTGTGTGGGTTTTCTCAAAGAAATGAAGATGAAAAAGGACATCTTGATGGAAAAGGATATTCTGTCAAGGAAACTTAGCCAAGGGCAAATGGACCCACTAAAGAGAAATAAGGGTATGATAAAGTCTTAATTGACCTCGGTGTGCTGTGATAGGTATGAGACTTTTCATGGACCTTGGGTGCAAGGTATTGGGCTAAGTTAGGCTTTTGATGTGTTGTGGAAAAAAAATAAAATTAAAAAAAAAGGAGTGTGTTTTGCAGTATGGCTTCAATTGTGCAGCAGGTGTGCTATGGCCAAGGGGGCTTTTTCTTTTTATAGGCAAATGGGACAGACTTTTTGTTTTCTTAAGGAGGGAAAGTGTGAATGTGGATGAATGTGTGTTAAGTTTCTTTTTTGCTTTCTGGTTTTCATTAAGCAAAAGGGAAAAACATGGAAAAGTCCTTACCTCGGGTTCCTGAAGCTGGAAAGTTTTTGGACTCTGGTTATTTGGACTCTGGACTCTGGTCTATTGGTTTTAAGGTCTTTGGGTTTTGTGGTTTTTGTTTGTTTTCTTGTTTTGTAAAATTGTGAAGTTTATGTAAGTTTTGTACTTTTATAATAAAAAGAGTTCCATTACTGTCTGCTGCTGCTGCTGCCTATTACATATATTGACCATATATGCATAGCCCCAGGTATCAGTGGGCAGGAATATTTTTTTTGCATCTTAATCCTGATTATTTTATTCCAAAGCAATCCAGAGCCCCTTTTTTCCCTCCATTTGCTTGTTGACACTGCAGAATATAGTCAGATCCTTTTTATAGTACAGCGTGAAAATCCAGCTATTTTAAACCGGTTTTCCCGTCCCAGGCATTACATCTGAGTGCGCAGAAAATTCTGCCATGTTTGTGGTACTGTAAAATTTTTTGGAGTGTCTTATGCAATTTATTGACACCATTTTGCTGCCCAAAAAATATTTAGCTGCCAAAAAAATATTTAGCTACAGGGCAGATATTTTACACTGGGTTTTGTCCGCCATACAGATTGCATATCATTGTGCTCAAAATTGTGCCATTTCAGGCCTCCATAGAATTTTTTTGTTGTGTCTTAGCCTACTTATTAACACAATTTAGCTGGGCAAAAAAAAGTACAGGTCAGATATTTGAAAATGGGCTATCTCCGTCAGAAGTCTCATATATCTGTTGGCTACAAAATGTGGCATTTCAGGCCTCCATTCAACTGTTTTTGGTGTGTCTTACCCTAGTTCTATACACTATTGTACAGGAAAAAACAAAAATTACAGGGCAGATATTTGAAAGTAGGCTATGTCCGTCAGACGCCTCATCTATCTGTGGGCTACAAAATGTGGCATTTCAGGCCTCCATTCAACTGTTTTAGCAGTGTCTTACCCTAGTTCTATACACTATTGTGCAGGAGAAAAACAAAAAATACAGGGCAGATATTTGAAAGTGGACTATCTCCGTCAGATGCCTCATATATCTGTGGGCTAAAAATTTGTGCATTTCAGGCCTCTATTCAAATGTTTTTGCTGTGTGTTTCTCCAATTATTAAGGCCTCTTTCACACTTCAGTTTTTTGCCATCAGTCAAAATCCGCCCAAAATTTGAAAATGGCGGATCCGCAAAAATGGAAACAAAACGGATGCAAACTGATGGAACGGATCCGTTTTGTTGAGGATCCGCCATACCGATTTTACTGCGGATCCTCAACAAAACGGATCCGTTCCATCAGTTTGCATCCGTTTTGTCATCCGTTGGATCCGTTTTTTTGCGGATCCGTTTTTCCACACCTCCAAAATGGGATGCTCCCAAATATGATTCGCTCTTGGAAAATGCTCTCAAATGTGATTGGATACTGGAAACTAGGGAGAAATATATCTAGGGTGTTGTGATACAATTTCTTTGAAAGGTTTTAGAGCTAGTGGCAGCGATGGAAGGAGTTAGTGCGAGTCTGGAAGGAGTTATTGCGAGTATTGACATCTTCTGTGTGGAATTGGATATTCACTTGAATCGGTTGTCAATTATTGCTATCGAGAGGGAGAAAAGAAGAATGCGAATCCTGCGTATGAGGAGACGGCGCCAGTGGATTCATCCCATTAATGCGCAGAGGTTCACCCGTGGCGTTTTCTCCACACTGTACCTGGAATTGAGGGAGAATCCGGACAAGTTCTTCAACTACGTGCGCATGCGGATGGAATTCTTTGAGATATTGGTGGATCGTGTTGGAGAACAAATCCGGAGAAGGGACACCTACATGCGGTTTTCTATATCACCGGCGGAGCGTTTGATGGTGACCCTTCGGTAAGTTATCTACCTTTTAAAATGTTTCAGATTCTGCAGACTTTTATTGTTATGTTATGGCTTGTAGTTTGTATTAATTTTACTTTTTTTCCCTTTTTTTTAAGATTCCTGGCAACTGGAGAATCCTTCACCTCCCTCCATTTCCAGTTCCGGATTGGGATTTCCACTATTGCTGGAATTGTACAACAGACCTGCCGGGCATTATGGGATTCTCTACAGGAGGAATACATCCCAGAGCCAACCCAGGAGAGGTGGCTGGAGATTGCAGAGAAGTTTCAAGATATCTGCCAGTTTCCAAACTGCATCGGTGCCGTGGATGGCAAGCATATCAGGATTGTGAAACCCATGGGATCTGGTTCACAGTTTTACAACTATAAAAAAATACTTTTCCATTGTGCTTATGGCCATTTCGGATGCAAACTGCAAATTCATTGCCGTGGACATTGGTGCATACGGTCGTTCTAACGACTCACAGGTATTCAAGAGTTCCACCATGGGCCGTCGCTTGTATGGAGACAATTTTAACTTCCCACCTCCAAGACCACTCCCTGGAACAACAGGCCCACCAATGCCTTTTGTGTGCGTTGGCGACGATGCTTTTCAACTTTCAAAACACCTACTGAAGCCATATGGTAGTCGTGGATTAACACACCAGAAAAGAATCTATAACTATCGGTTAACCAGAGCGCACAGAGTGGTGGAGTGTGCGTTTGGAATTTTAACTGCCAAATGGAGAGTACTGTTAACGGCCATGAAAATGAAAACAGAGACTGTGGATGAGGTGGTAAAGGCCTGTGTAATCCTGCACAATTTTGTCCTTTCAAAGGAACCAGTTTCCATCGATGAAAATGTGTATGAAACCACCTTGTGGGATTATGAGCAGCAAACTTTTCGGAGTACTGGTTCAGTGGCAAGAATTAGGGATACCTTTGCAGATTATTTTGTTACACCAGAGGGACAAGTGGACTGGCAAGATGACATGATATAATTTTCTTCATACCAATTGTGAGTAATTTTTTTTTTTTTTTTTTTTATCTGAAATTTTACCAAGTGTTTGCTTTGCACAAGCATTGTGTTTTACCATGTGATTTGGTTAGTTTTACACTTTGCAGTGTTAACAATTGTTGGGTACCAAGCGTAAAGTTATCCAAGTGTTGTGTACCAAGCGTAAAGTTACCAAGTGTTGTGTACCAAGCGTTTTACACTTTGAAATGTTCACAAGTGTTGGTTATCAAATGTTGTGCTACCAAGTGTTTTTTTGTACCTTGTACACCACCGGTGTACTGTGAAATATTACCCAGGGTTGTGTGTTGTGTTAACAAGTGTTGTGTAAAAGGTAAAGAAGCAAAAAATAAACATCACAATAAAGTTTTTTGAAAAAAAACAGTTTATTTCTGACAATTTGTATTAACTGTATTTTTTTTTTTAAATTTTTTTTCTTAAACTTTTTTTGTAGCTTTTTTTGGTATATTACCTTTTTGGTAACTTTTTTTTGGTATAATATTACCTTTTTTAATTTTTTTTGGTATATTACTTTTTTTTTGGTATATTATAACAGAAAAATTACAAACTATGATAATGTTGGGTGGAGATAGTATTGGAGGGGGGGTTAACAGGGTTGACCACATCGAGGGGGGGGGTAGGGGACTGGGGAGGGAGTTGGTGAGGACCAGAAGTGGAAGGGGGGTTTAACACATGTGGTTGGGACGGGAGTGGATGGACAGACGAGGTTTGTGGGTACATTGAAGGTGTATGTGGGGGTGGGTATGGCGAGGGCATTGGGGTATAATGCAATGGGGAAGGTAGGTACTGGGAAGAATGGAATGGGGAACTAGAGAAAGGAGAGGGAGTGGTAGGAGGAGGGACGGCTGTGTGATTGATGGTGGTGGAAGGATGGACGGGGGAGGATGGACTGTGGAAGGATAGACAGGGGGAGGATGGACTGTGGAAGGATAGACAGGAAGAGGAAGAGATGCTTCAGCAAGCACTTCCACTAGAGCATTCTGACAGGCTTGCATCACACGCATCTGCTGGTGAGTACTTAAACCTTCCATTTGCCGGACAACAGATTGAAAAAAGGTATGTCTCGGTGTCTGGTTTGATTCTAAACTCATCTGTTCCATGTATCTTCTGAGTTCCATGATACTTTGATTGATCATGGTCAACCCAGAAGATAACCGTTGTCCATAAGTGTGGAAACCGTGTTGAACAGTTGAGTTTAGACTCAAACAGTCAGACAAGGTCAGCCTTTCCTGACTCCTCAGACGCTGCCGGCCAGAACCAAAAGTTGGTCGAGATGTTGCGGCAGTGTCTGAGGGGTGGGGAACAGGGAACAAGTCGTCACCAGCAGCTTCATGTGATGAAGTCTGCCCTGCTGCTCCAGTGCTGGTGGAGGGGATAGAGGGATCAGACAAGAGGGTAGGTACAGAGGGGTCGGATACCTCGATGTGGTCACCGGGGGCGGTCTCACTAGGGATCACTCCAGAGGGACGCAACTCTGATGCAGACTCCCGAGTGCTGCAGATGGTGCTAAAAAAAAAAAGAAGAAAAAAATGTATATTAAAAATATTGATATTTAATTTAAGTCTGCTGAAAAAAAAATTGGTTAAACATTTCTACTACAGGAATTGTTTGGGGAATATTTACCTTCTGCACGCCATTGTAGATCGCAGGAACGCCAGGGCTTGGTAGTTTTTGTACTGGGGTCCCCGGCGTCCTCCCGACGATCCACTCGGGGTCTGAATCTCTTTGTTGTAGTCCCTCTTGAAGCGATCCCGGAGCGACCACCACCGTGTGATAACCTTGTCACCTGTGAAGCAAAAAAAAAAAAAAAAAAAAATGTTTAGTATTCAACACTTCACATGCTGGAAATATAAGTTACTGAAGTTGTAATACTTACGCACAAAATCCCTGGCCCTCGCATTGAGTTCCTCCCAGTTGTCAATAACTGAAGAACAGACTTCATCCCAGAGCCGTCGTGTGGTTGGTTGGTCGGCATGAAGACGGTTTGCCATGTTCCACAGCGGCTCCCGGATTTCCACCTCATGGATGAGGTCATCACTATCAATAATGACACCCTCCTCCTGATGTCTGCGGGGAGCACGCTGTGAAACCTGTGAAGATAAAAAACAAAACAAAAGGCAAAAAATTACATTATATTCAAACACATGATGTTCATTTAAACAATTATCAAAATAGGGTTACTTACCGTTTGCCGACCACCAGAGGCATCACCTTGACGACCCTGGGATGTCCTGGGAGTCACTCTAGTGCGGGCACCGGATTCTGAAGACTGTGGGAAAAAAAAAAAAAAATGTTTGGATGGATGCATAGTTATGGTGTGCACTGTGATGAATGTTTGTGTTGGGTGTAGCATTATGTATCTGTGTATGTGCTAAACTTACAATCTGCGCACCCCCTCCGTGTGTCGCTCCACCCTGCACGTCTCCTCCTGGAAGCTCCTCTGAATCAGCTTCCTGTTAAAACATAATAGGATAGTGTTTTTAACCACAAAAAAATTATTTTAAATAAAAAAAAAAACAAAATTTTTTTTACCTCAGCTCGCTGATGTGAGGGGGAGCTTTCAGGAGAAGACATTACGGCTTGGGGCAGCTGTGTTGCTTCCTGAACTGATCTGCAAGTATAAACACACTTGTTAAGCTACTATACAAAGTATCATAATAAGCTTTCAAGCTTTCAGGCTTTTATACTTACAGGGAAAATGTTTGGCTGGCAGTATCTGCTTCGGCCTGGCTGGCAGTCTCTGTTGCGGTCTGGCTGGGCCTCTCTGCTGCAGCCTGGCTGGCTCTCTCTGCTGCTACCCTGCTGGTAGTGCTTGAAGTGATCTGCAAGTATAAAGAGACTTGTTAAGCTACTATACAAAGGATCATAATAAGCTTTCAGGTCTTTATACTTACAGGTAAACTAATGGTTGCCTGTACGCCGCGGTGTGGCTGTTCCTCTCTGCTGCGGTCTGGGCTGTTTCTGCTGCGGTCTGACCGGTCATGTCTGCTGCGTTGATCCCTGCTGCGGTCTGAATCTCTGCTACGGTTGGGCTGGCCGTGTCTGCCGGTATGGTGGCGCTTCATTGTGTGAACTGAAAGAAAATGATATGAAAGTTTAAAAAAAAAAAAAAAAAAAAAAAAAAAAAAAAAACACTTTGTATGTGTAATTCCCTGAAACTAATTATACGCAATTTTAAGTGTTTGCATGTCTACATTCCCTTATCTCAGAGTGTAACCAGTGATTGAAGGTGTATAATATTTTGTGTAAACCTACTTTCTTTGTGTTTTGTAACTGAGTGTAACCAGTAATTGAAGGTGTGTAATTGCTGTGTATACCAGTTTGCATTCCCTGAAACTCTCACCGAGAGTGTAACCAGTGATTAAAGGTCTCACCGTGTAACCAGTGATTGAAGGCGTGTAGTGTGTAATTGCTGTGTATACCAGTGTTTGCATTCCCTGAAACTCTCAACAGAGTATGTAACCAGTGATTGAAGATGTTTAATTTCTGTGTATACCCACTGTGTTTGCATGGTTTTGATTTCCCTGAAACTCAGTTGTGTATACCCATTTTTTCATGGTATGTTGCAATCTCACTTTTAACCACACTTGTATACCAGAACACTTCAATTACCTTTATGGTAACTTAATTTTACCTTTTTTAAAATGATACAAAGTAGATTTTTTGAAAACAATTTAATTTTTTTTTTTTATTATTTTTTTTTTTTCCAAAAAATAGGAGCTACTCTGCTCTTTATTTTAAATACCACAATACATGAAAAATAAAAAAACGCAAACACGCATAACACACAGCCAGGCTACACACTCCAGGTGTCTTGCAGGTGGAAGATTTGCAGCGGAGTTTGAAATTCTATCAGTCAGGCTGGTGTTTGATGTCTGGTTCGGTTTCTTCAGTGTGGCTGTTGCCAGATGTCTGGGCCCAAACCACATACAATACCATTTAGGCCGGTTTCACATTTGCACTTTATAGCGCAGCGATGGCCTGCACACGTCCGCCACAAATCCCCACCTACTACCGCACATGAATGCTTGCGATCTGCGCACCCTATCTTTATCATAGGGTGCGCTGGCAGGATTTTACAGTGTGCTGCGCACTTTTGAAGGTGTGCCGTGCGCGCCAAAATGCAACATGCTGCATTTGGCGCACAAGGACACACCTTCAAAAGTGCGCAGCACACGGTAAAATCCTGCCAGCGCACCATCTACGCACCCTATGATAAAGATAGGGTGCGCAGATCGCAAGCATTCATGTGCGGTAGTAGGCGGGGATTTGTGGCGGACGTGTGCAGGCCATCGCTGCGCTATAAAGTGCAAATGTGAAATCGGCCTAAATGGTATTGAATGTGGTGTTATTGGGCCCAGACATCTACATTAAAACACCAGCCTGACTGATACAGTCAGGCTGGTGTTTGATGTAGATGTCTGGGCCCAATAACACCACATACAATACCATTTAGGCCGGTTTCACATTTGCACTTTATAGCGCAGCTATTTCCTGCACACGTCCGCCACTAATCCCCACCTACTAGCGCACATTAACGCTTGCAATCTGCACACCCCATACTAAAGATAGGGTGTGCAGATCGCAAGCGTCCATGTGTGCTAGTAGGCGGTGATGACCAGATGGGACGGGGATTAGTGGTGGACGTGTGCAGGTTATCACTGCGCTATAAAGTGCAAATATGAAACCAGCCTTACACCACACAATCACAGCAAGAAATACAATATTAAAGTTGTATGAAAATAACATGCAGTACACATGCAACAGAAAAAAAAAAAAAAAAAATGCAACACACACACACACGCTCCAGGGGTCTTGCAGGTGGTAGACTTGCAGCTGTGCAGACAGGTTTTATAGCTCTAGTTGAATCTTCTGTCAGGCAGGCTGGAGTCTGATATCTTGCTTGGAGTATTCAATGTTGCTGGTGCCGGATTGTCTGGGCCCAATTACACCACATACCATACACCACTCAATCGCAGCAATCACAGCATAAAAAATACAATATAATTACAGTTGTATAAAAATAAAAAGCAGTACACATGCAACAGAAAAAAAAAAAAAAAAAATGCACACACAGGCCACACACATACACACACACACGCTCCAGGGGTCTTGCAGGTGGTAGACTTGCGGCTGGGCAGACAGGTTTTATAGCTCTAGTTGAATCTTCTGTCAGGCAGGCTGGAGTCGGATATCTTGCTTGGAGTATTCAGTGTTGCTGGTGCCGGATTGTCTGGGCCCAATTACACCACATACCATACACCACTCAATCGCAACAATCACAGCATAAAAAATACAATATAATTACAGTTGTATGAAAATAAAATGCAGTACACAAGCAACAGAAAAAAAATATATAAAAAAAAAAAAAACAGACATGCAACACTCGCAGACCACACACACACACACACGCTACACACGCTACACACTTGCAGGCCATACACAGAAATGTCATAGGTATACTCACACTTGGTAAAGCTGGTACTGGCAGGCCTCTTGATAGCTGTGGCTGCAGGCTGGGTGGTCTGGCAGGCTGGGTGGGTGGTCTGGCAGGCTGGGTGGCTGTCTTGCAGGCTTGGTGGCTGTCTTGCAGGCTTGGTGGCTGTCTTGCAGGCTTGGTGGTGGTCTGGCTGGCTTGCTGTCTGGCTGCTACTGCAAGTCTGGGCCCAATTAGCCCATCTTATATAGTTTTGGGACTGTCTGGAAAAGTATCTTTTTTTCTGGGCATGCGCAGTGCGATTTTGCGGATCCTGCCGGCGGAGTCCGCAAAATCGCGGATCCCGGCGGATCCACCGCCCATAGGGCCCCATTCTACCGCATGGCTGATGACGGCGGATCCGCCGCCATCCGCCATTTTGACGGCGAAAAAAAACGTTACATTCTCCGTCCCCCTCAGACAGAATCCGCAAAGAATTTTGCGGATCCGCCGAATATCGGACGCAACGGACGACCATCCGTCAAAATCCGCCACTAATGTATCCCAATGGGGAAATTGGCGGATCCGCAACAAGAAAAAGCGGATCCGCCAATTTCAAATTTTGGCGGATTTTGACTGATGGCAAAAAACTGAAGTGTGAAAGAGGCCTAACACTATTTTGCTGTAAAAAAAAGTTTTTTTGCCGTGACTCCCCCCAGCAGTCTTTTTAATGTATCAATATGTCGGAAATCAAAGGGAATAGTGTTCAAATGGCATAGGAACATCGTGGGCAAGACCGCTGGAAGCACTTGTGACTCCTAGGTCACTGATGTGAGCAATGTTGTCAGAGTCTTACGCCACTTTTACAGGCGCGCACTAAAACATACAAAAATTAAACCAAAAAGGATTTTCCTGGGAAATATGTTAAGGAACATCCTTTCTAGGGTAAAGATTTGTATGTAAGGCAAAATAAATAACCCCCAAAAAAATGTACCTCCACAACTTGGACTATGTACACATGTAGCATTTTCTATATGTTTTTCAACTTTAGCATTACTTTCAACCAATACAAATGCATTCACTGGGAAATGTCATTTTAACATTATACAACATTAGCTGCCCATGTGGTGTGTGACACATCATCAGACACATCCTGTTTCATTTATGAAGGAGGGAATCTGAACGTCACAAAGCCTTTTTTATAGAGGCATCAGGCGGCATTAATCTTCTTAAAAGACCATCAGCTGGCTATGCTTTGTTGTTCCCATTATTAAACAGTGGGTCTCCTATACTGTTATTGCCTGTGCAGAGAGTGGCTGGACTGCCAAAAATTAGGACACACCCCAATACCCCTTTGACGAGAAGTACAGGTGGGCCTCATGAAAAAATGTTCCCACTATTAGAAAGTGTGTCTCCCATAGTGTTTGCCTATCCATTGAATGCAGGGCCTGCCTTGCTACAAAGTTACACACACCCCAATAACCCTTTGAACTGACGTCCCTGATGGCCACATGAAACAAAATTTCCCATTCTTTTTCATTTTTCAAATAGTACCCTGAGGATAGGGAATATAAAAGGGACAGCACCGCGCAGGATCTAAGTGCAATATTAAAAATGTCACAAATGAAAATAAAAAGCTGATGCACTCACCAAATTGAGGTTGAAGGAACAGCGTATTGGCCCTGGGGGAATGTCCCAAACCAAGGTCCTAATTACTTGGTATGTTGCAAGGCTCCTGGTCAAAGGGGCGATCCTCAGTCGTCAGTAGGTATAAGATAAAAGGAAAAAAACATCCAGTCTGATGCCAGCGCTCCCGAAAAAAGTGTAATGTGAGAGATCGACTTACTTAAAAAAATTTTTAAAAGATTTTTATTCTGAAGTGTAGCAGTAAAAACAACAATGCGTTTCGGCTTAAAAAAAGCCTTCATCGGTAAAATATACGTACAGTGGGGCAAAAAAGTATTTAGTCAGTCAGCAATAGTGCAAGTTCCACCAATTAAAAAGATGAGAGGCGTCTGTAATTTACATCATAGGTAGACCTCAACTATGGGAGACAAACTGAGAAAAAAAAATCCAGAAAATCACATTGTCTGTTTTTTTTTTCATTTTATTTGCATATTATGGTGGAAAATAAGTATTTGGTCAGAAACAAGCAATCAAGATTTCTGGCTCTCACAGACTTGTAACTTCTTCTTTAAGAGTCTCCTCTTTCCTCCACTCATTACCTGTAGTAATGGCACCTGTTTAAACTTGTTATCAGTATAAAAAGCAGAAATGACGTGGAAGTGCAATAAGGACTGCGCTTGCTTCTGGTAGAGTAAAGGGTTCTTTATTCAGCCAACGCGTTTCCTGAGCCTGCTGGCTCACTTCATCAGGGCAGATTACATTGGAAGACAGTGAGACATACTTATAGAGAAAAAAGGCGCCAATACAGGGTCAAACAGAATCAGCAAAGGTCAAAAAAAACAAACAAACAAACAAACAATGAAACTTTATTACAAGCATAAAAAACACAACAATAAAAGTATATATAGAAAAGGAAAAAATAAAAATATGTAAAAGTACAAAAAATTAAAATATAAAACAGAGTGCTATGGATCACGGGGTTAAAACATGGCTGTAGTTAAAAAAGGTGAGTCCTCAAGGGGTATTAGAACCTGGCTCATAAAATGCAAATGGAAGGTATTAGTCCACTAGACCATTAAGCTTGACTGTGGTGGTGTGAAGAATAAATTGAGGGGTTGTTTGTCACTTTATTTAGAAAAAAAAAAAAAAAAGGTCACAAATGGTAAAGAATAAAAACAATGAAATTTAATCACAAACATAGAAAACATAACAATAAGAGTCTATATAGAAAAGAAAAAATAAAATTATGTAAAAGTACAAAAAATATGAAACAGAGTGCTAAGGATCACGAGGTTGAAACATGGCTATAGTTAAAAAAGGTGAGTCCTCAAAGGGTATTAGAACCTGGCTCATGAAGTGCAAGTTTTTAGGAAAAATTAGAGAAAAATACTAATATCGTGATCAAATCTGCAGACAAAGGTGGAGGGATAGTGATTCAAGATAAAACTGACTATGTGAACGAGGCTTTTAGAATTTTATCTGACAAAAAATTTTATTCACCCATTACCCAGGACCCCATCCCCCAAGCCACTGTTTTTTACAATGATTTTATTAAAAAGGCGCATGATTCTGGGGTTCTTAATGACCATGAAAAAAGTTTTTAACAGTCAAGAACCCCTCCACTCCCTTCCTGTACCATTTACCCAAAATACACAAGAATACTATTAATCCACCAGGAAGACCCATTATTTCGGGTATTGACTCCCTCACCAGTAATCTATCATTTTACATAGATAGAATCATGCAGCCTCATGTCTCACAGCTCCCTAGTTTTTTAAAGGATTCTACACAACTGATCAATTTAACTAATAACACGCCTTGGAAAGATTCTTATGTTTTTATTTCTTTTGACGTATCTGCTTTGTATTCCAACATTGATCACCAACTGGGTTTGAGCTGTTTTAAAAAATTTCTTTTAACTGACAGTCGACTGTCTGACCCTCAAAAAGAATTTATTTTTAATGGGATAGATTTTATTTTACATAATAATTTTTTTACTTTCTTGGGGGATTTTTATCATCAGATCAGAGGCACCGCTATGGGATCACGGGTCGCGCCAACTTATGCTAATCTTTTTATGGGGGTCTTTGAGAATGCTGTTATTACTATTGATTCATTTTTAGAGGGTATTGTTTTATATAGAAGATACATTGATGATTTGTTCTTAATCCTGGACACCAGTCACGTTTCAGTTGATGCTTTTATTTCTTCTATACAAAATAACACATGGGGTTTGGAATTTACCCCCCACATTAGTAATACCCAGATGGACTTTCTTGATATCACTTTTTTTATAAAAAATTCCAAAATTCATACCAAAACCTTTTTTAAGAAAGTTGACTCCAATAGTTATGTCCATTTTAAGAGTAGCCACTATTCCAAATGGCTTTTTAACATCCCTCATAATCAATTTCAGAGAATCAGAAAGAATTGCACAGAGGACGAGGATTTTAATAATCAAGCTGAGGTCCTCAAGGGAAGATTCCTTACTCAAAAATACCCCTCCCAATTGGTTCATTCTACTTTTAATAATGTTTTTAAAAATTTTAATCAGCAAACTCTTTTAAGTGAGAGATCTAAAGAAAAGGATGCACATGATAACTATCAGGCCAACTTTATCACTACTTATAACTCCCAACATAAAGAGATAAAAAATATGTTAGGTGACCTCTGGTATATTATCAAAAAAGATCCAATACTCAATAAAGTTCTGCCTGATAGACCTACTGTCACTTTTAGGAAGGCCAGATCACTAAAAAACCATCTGGCCCCTAGCAGATTGACCCAGTGTACTCCTGATAACTGCACTGGCTTGACACCAGGCATTTTCAGATGCCTGAAACCCAGGTGCAGCCTATGCAGTAATATTGCTCATAATACATTCATCTTTTCACATCCATTCACCTCAGAAAAATTCACCATCACTAACCACCTGTCCTGTGTGTCTTCCTTTGTCATCTATGTCATCCTTTGTCCTTGTCCTAAATTGTATGTTGGCAGAACCACACAACCCCTTCACTGTAGAATGAACTCTCATAGACACAACACTAAAACTGGGTATCAAAAACACGGTTTGTCACGTCACTTTGATTTATTTCACCAAAGAGATTTTTCTAAAGCTATCATTTTTCCTATAGAACACATCCCTGAACACGTTTCCAATAGAACCCAAGCACTGAATAGAAAAGAGGTCTATTGGATTTATAAATTAAAGACAATTGGTCCCTATGGCCTCAATATTATCAATGATGCTTTTATTTGATAGAAAAGGGGGAAAGGATTTATTCTTCACACCACCACAGTCAAGCTTAATGGTCTAGTGGACTAATACCTTACATTTGCACTTCATAGTCTGCACTTGCACTTCATGAGCCAGGTTCTAATACCCTTTGAGGACTCACCTTTTTTAACTATAGCCATGTTTCAACCTCGTGATCCTTAGCACTCTGTTTCATATTTTTTGTACTTTTACATAATTTTATTTTTTCTTTTCTATATAGACTCTTATTGTTATGTTTTCTATGTTTGTGATTAAATTTCATTGTTTTTATTCTTTACCATTTGTGACCTTTACTAATATTTTTTATTTTTTTTTTCTAAATAAAGTGACAAACAACCCCTCAATTTATTCTTCACACCACCACAGTCAAGCTTAATGGTCTAGTGGACTAATACCTTCCATTTGCATTTTATGAGCCAGGTTCTAATACCCCTTGAGGACTCACCTTTTTTAACTACAGCCATGTTTTAACCCCGTGATCCATAGCACTCTGTTTTATATTTTAATTTTTTGTACTTTTACATATTTTTATTTTTTCCTTTTCTATATATACTTTTATTGTTGTGTTTTTTATGCTTGTAATAAAGTTTCATTGTTTGTTTTTTTTTTGTTTTTTTTTGTTTGTTTGTTTTTTTGACCTTTGCTGATTCTGTTTGACCCTGTATTGGCGCCTTTTTTCTCTATAAGTATGTCTCACTGTCTTCCAATGTAATCTGCCCTGATGAAGTGAGCCAGCAGGCTCAGGAAACGCGTTGGCTGAATAAAGAACCCTTTACTCTACCAGAAGCAAGCGCAGTCCTTATTGCACTTCCACGTCATTTCTGCAATTCTGTCCTAGGACCCTGTGCAGACTTGCTGCTGCTTCTCAAGCGTTCATGGGTGTTGTGACTTCCTCACAACCCCAATAGGTGAGCACCTTCCCTACTGTTCCACAATTTTAATTGTTTTATACGGATTTCACACAGTGGATGCGCCCTGTATCTCTCCTTTTATATCAGTATAAAAAGACACCTGTGCACACCCTCAAACAGTCTGACTCCAAACTTCACTATGGTGAAGACCAAAGAGCTGTCAAAGGACACCAGAAACAAAATTGTAGCCCTGCACCAGGCTGGGAAGACTGAATCTGCAATAGCCAACCAGCTTGGAGTGAAGAAATCAACTGTGGGAGCAATAATTAGAAAATGGAAGACATACAAGACCACTGATAATCTCCCTCGATCTGGTGCTCCATGCAAAATCCCACCCCGTGGGGTCAGAATGATCACAAGAACGGTGAGCAAAAATCCCAGAACCATGCGGGGGGACCTAGTGAATGAACTGCAGAGAGCTGGGACCAATGTAACAAGGCCTACCATAAGTAACACACTACGCCACCATGGACTCAGATCCTGCAGTGCCAGACGTGTCCCACTGCTTAAGCCTGTACATGTCCGGGCCCGTCTGAAGTTTGCTAGAGAGCATTTGGATGAGCCAGAGGAGTTTTGGGAGAATGTCCTATGGTCTGATGAAACCAAACTGGAACTGTTTGGTAGAAACACAACTTGTCGTGTTTGGAGGAAAAAGAATACTGAGTTGCATCCATCAAACACCATACCTACTGTAAAGCATGGTGGTGGAAACATCATGCTTTGGGGCTGTTTCTCTGCAAAGGGGCCAGGACGACTGATCCGGGTACATGAAAGAATGAATGGGGCCATGTATCGTGAGATTTTGAGTGCAAACCTCCTTCCATCAGCAAGGGCATTGAAGATGAAACGTGGCTGGGTCTTTCAACATGACAATGATCCAAAGCGCACCGCCAGGGCAACGAAGGAGTGGCTTCGTAAGAAGCATTTCAAGGTCCTGGAGTGGCCTAGCCAGTCTCCAGATCTCAACCCTATAGAAAACCTTTGGAGGGAGTTGAAAATCCGTGTTGCCAAGCGAAAAGCCAAAAACATCACTGCTCTAGAGGAGATCTGCATGGAGGAATGGGCCAACATACCAACAACAGTGTGTGGCAACCTTGTGAAGACTTACAGAAAACGTTTGACCTCTGTCATTGCCAACAAAGGATATATCACAAAGTATTGAGATGAAATTTTGTTTCTGACCAAATACTTATTTTCCACCATAATATACAAATAAAATGAAAAAAAAACAGACAATGTGATTTTCTGGATTTTTTTTCTCAGTTTGTCTCCCATAGTTGAGGTCTACCTATGATGTAAATTACAGACGCCTCTCATCTTTTTAAGTGGTGGAACTTGCACTATTGCTGACTGACTAAATACTTTTTTGCCCCACTGTATATTATATACAAATATATTAAATATATATATAAAACTAGATTATGGCCCGATGCTATCGCATCGTAGCATTGACCATGTGTTGTGCGGCACTGTGAGCAGCACACCTTGAGAAGGAGATGTGGTGAACAGCCATCCCGCCTATCTCTTTAGGTGTTCACAAAAACCCAGCCCTGTTAAAAGAGGAAATAATATATCTCAGCAGCAAATATGATGCTGGACCTTGACATCCGGGTTCATATCACCAAATGAAAAAATTTTGATGATACACATCTCCCCTCTTATACTTAATGTGTGTTACAGTAATATTGAGAATTATGTGTAAATGTATCACACCTATGTTTTTATGTGGATAGGATATTTACATAGTGAGCCTCAAGAGGGACAGTATTACTGATGTATGTAAAGTGCTATTGAAATAATAGTACTCTAAAAATAAATAAAAAATTAATTTTTATTACCTAAGTTATGTAGGTATGTGTTAGCTATGTAGTTGAAATCTACGTATGCGTGCCTAAATTTTTTTTGTTTTTGTATTTTTATTTTATTTTTTTTTAATCTATATATACCTATATGTATGTATGTTTCTATGGATTTAAATGTGTCTATGACATATATGTGAAAGAGATAATTAGTGTATGATATATCTATCTGCTTAGAATATCTATATATATAACATATATCAAGCTATGTATAGAAGTCTTAGAAGTCTATTATCTATATCTATTTAGAATGTAACTATCATTTATATATCTATATATCTATCCATTCCAGCACCAAATTACATAGTTTAAAGTAAGACATTTTTGTAAATGACATTTCTAGTGAAGATTTTTGGGCTATTAGGTAGCAATTGTCCTTGAAGTGGTGTATCCACCACTTTGAACCTAACGTTGCTGCGTTGATTTACGCGGGAGAATGCAACATACAATTGTCCATGGGCAAATACAGGTTCGGGCAAAAAAATGCCAACTCGATTGAGGGTCTGTCCTTGGGATTTGTTAATGGTCATTGCAAAAAGCAGGTTTTAGAGGAAACTGTCGATGTTTTAATTTAAAAGGTAACCCAGTTTCTGAAGGACACAAATCGATGCGTGGAATAAATACAATGTCTCCTTCAGCTGAGCCAGTAATCACTTTAGCCTGTATGATGTTGCGGAGTAAGGCAGTGACAATGAGGCGAGTGCCATTGCAGAGACCTTTCTTGGTGTTTAGGTTTCTTAATAGCATCACAATGGTGCCAATTTTAAGTTTTAAGAGATGTGATGGCATTCCTGATGGTGTCAGAGAGTTTAAAAATTCAACTGGGTAGTTTTCACATTCCTCTGCCTCATCAGCATCGACAGAATCATCGCTTGTATATACAGTATAATCACCACTGATGCGATCCATTACTTTACAGTTCAGAAAATCTACGTCATCATTTTTTGGACATAGTATAGCATGTGATGCAGCAGTGTTGAGGCTTTGTTTGTCATTAACATCAATGCAAATATGGTCTCCAAAGATCTCTGTTACTATAGAGCCAGTGCAAAGCATGTCTGGAGGAATTTCATGACATCCTCTCCAAGGTTATGTTCATTAGACAGCTCACCATTTCCAAGTTTAAGCAACCAAGTGCTGTATTCAGGATCAGTGGAGCGCATGTTGTTGATTAGCGGTAGTCTGGTAAAATGTTGCCAATGTTGTGCATATTTAATGCAGGAATCTACAATGTCTGTTCTTGTTCCATGAGCGATGACGGGAAAACATTGTCTGAAGTCTCCTCCAAGAACAATTACTTTACCTCCAAACGGTGGTTTTTTTTTTCAGCAACATTTGTTGTCATGATGTCACGTAGAAGTCTATCTATCACATTCAATGCATGTTTTTGGACCATAGTGCACTCATCAATAATAAAAAGTTTTGTACTCTGTAAATGTTTTCCTGCATTTGTATCATTTTTAAACCTGGAAACGGATGTTTCGTTGATTGGAATAGGTATGCCATATAGAGAGTGGATTGCTCGGCCTCCTTGTATCAAGTTAGCTGCTATTCCTGTAGTCGCTGCAGGTGAGACAATTTCTCCTTGTCCTCTTAAATGATGTGTAAGTAAATGGTATAGGTAGGTCTTTCCACTGCCACCTGGTCCATCGAGAAAAAAGCACTTTGGTGTTAAACTGCTATTTTGTAAAGCTTCAGTAATGACATCATAGGCAAAAAGTTGCTCCTGATTAAGAGTTTCTTTCATCTCTGCAGCTTTTTTTAACTCATAATCCTTATCATATTGTTTAAGGAGGTGTTTAATATTTTTGCTGGGCGTGGTAAATTGAAATCAGCAAAAGTTTTTCCATGGACTATGAGGACATCTTGGACATCTTTCATAGCATATCCTTCACAATCGATACACTCTTCAGTGTCGCTGTGGTATGAATGACAGTAGTCTTGTAAAAAATGGTCCTTAAATTCATTCCACAATTCAAGTGGATTACTGGGGGGGCCAAAAATACAGATATAAGCAAACATGTCTCTAAGTTGGGAAGGCATGTAAAGAATGCAAGCATCTTTTAAAGTATGTCTCCAGATGCTATCATCGAATAATAATCCTAGTGCTAACGCAGCATCCTTAAAGGTTTCATGCATAACTCCATTGACGGTTTTAATGCTGTCAAAACTGGTAGCAGCTTTTGCATGCAGTAACAACAAACGTTAATAATAGCGTTCTTGGTCTTTCACACTAACAGTATACATTCTTCCAGTATTTGTGAGACCCCCTAGTTTTCTTTGTTCCCATGTGCCTTGTTTCCAAACGTAGTGTTCTGGAATTTCGCGGTAGAAATAGTTATGTGCATTGTGGTCGATCTTATTAAGGTTGAAATACGCCGTAAGTGTAGAATTGGAATTGAGCTTTTAATGGATGTTGTCTGCAGAGTCATTCTCATGAAAATAGAGTGGGTAAGAATTAGGCAGATGTACGGCTAGGCGAATGATGGCATGAGATTGTTTATGCATAGGAAAAGCAAATATCCGCCACGCAGCCTCAGGTGCACTAACATATCTGGAATCCCTAAATTGGTGTGTTTCATCATGTTGGATGTTATTTTGGGAAATTTCAAGGTTGGCTTTGTCATGTCCTTTGTAAACGTATTTAAATAAATATTTTACACTTTGAACGGAAGCACATATTTCTACATTAATATGGCACTTTTTTTTGGTGAGTAAAATTGGGTTATATGGAACTACCCATGAATTGTCAATCGTCTTAGAATGGTGTTCATATGTTTTGCCAATGGGTCTGCGGTAAGTGGGATAGCCGTCCTTTTCTTTGATGGCATATGGTTGATATTGTTTAGGGAAACATTTGCTACACTTTTCAAGATCCATACAGGGAGAATTAGGATTGTGTTCTCCACAGTGACCATGAATCATGTGTTGAAGAACAATGTTATGGAGCTGAGGGTAGATTGTTTCATCAGGTATTTCAGCCCAGACTATATTGTCTATGTCCGCCTCAGTCCGTAATTTAGACAGGCTGTCAAGAATTATTAAAATATGAGCGTGTGGGAGACCACGCTTCTGAAATTCAATGACATAGACCATTGCGGTGACGTTTCCAAATAATCCACTGCTAATGTCTTTTAAGAGAGATTCCAGTTTAATTTTAAAGACACGTGCAACCAAGTCTGGTCTGTGTTCAACACGCTCCCTTGGTTCTAAATGTGTAGTAATCTCACTCCACTTAGGATTACATGTCATGGTGATAAATAGATCTGGTCGACCATACTTTGTAACAATAGCCATAGCATCCTGGTAGCGCTGCTGCATGTTTCTTGGACTGCCTTCAAAAGAAGATGGTAAAATGACAGCTTTTCCAATAGGGATGCCCTTTTGAATCGATTTTTTGAGCAGATGTTCTTGAAGGAGGCAGTAATGCTCCACTTTTAAATCTTTTTGGTGGTTGCGGATGTAATGTAGGCGATTAGCTTAGATTTTGACATAAGCATCTACAAAATATTGCTGTGTTAGCTTACCACTAGAGTTGAGCGACTTTTGTTTTTTTAGGGTCGCGTTTCGTTTCGTGAAACCCGACTTTTCCAAAAGTCGGGTCGAGCAAGATCGTCCGATTATAGGGAAAAGTCGGGGTCGTCCCGAAACACGAAACCCAATGTAAGTCAATGGGGAATAAAAGTCGGCAGTGAGAGGAGGACAGGAAACACACCTACAGTGCCCATTTGAATGCCAAAAGCATCAATTCTTCTTACTTAAGCTTGTCAACCTTAATTAACTTCATAATAAAAGTTACGCACTGAAAAATGGGGGTTATTTGGCTAAATTTGTGGGGGGGGAGGGCTGGCTGCAGGTTTTCATGTGCCCTGGGCGAAAGAGCGCCCCTTTAACACATACCACAACTCATCACGCTCCGATACGGCAGAGAAATAGCGGTATAGTACAATGAAAAATACCTCACTTTTTACATCTCATGACGAGGCCCATCTATTTCTCCATACAAAATCATTGGTCCCATATAATGTTTGAAACAGTATATGATGAGCTCCACATAATGCTACAGTATATGTTGGTCCCCATGGATGAAGCTCCACTGTCTTATGGGCCCAAATAATGCTCCAAACATAATGGGCCCCATTTCTACTGCTCTAGTGTATAATGGGCCCTGTAAATGCTGCTCCAGTGTCTGATGTCCACCTTTGGAATGTTCCAGTGTATGGTGGGCCCCATCTATCATTCTCCAGAGTATAGTGCTCCCCAAAAATTGCTGTCCCAACATAGAAAACAATCAAATAAGTCTCCTCGCTAGGGAATCCCTGTACTTGTCTGGACAGGTGCTGTAGCTTGCTTAACAGCTCGCCAGCCGTTCTCACGCCCAGTATGGATTGCACGTGATTGCACAAAGGTTAGAAAGGGTACCGTATCCCTGGATAACATGTATGGATAGCGTACACATTCAAAATATATGTCTATACAGCATGAGGCAGGCTCAGACGGTGTTAGGCCCAGTATGGATTGCACGTGATTGCACAAAGGTTAGAAGGGGTACCGTATCCCCGGATAACATGTATGGATAGCGTACACATTCAAAATATATGTCTATACAGCATGAGGCAGGCTCAGACGGTGTTAGGCCCAGTATGGATTGCACGTCATTGCACAAAGGTTAGAAGGGGTACCGTATCCCCGGATAACATGTATGGATAGCGTACACATTCAAAATATATGTCTATACAGCATGAGGCAGGCTCAGACGGTGTTAGGCCCAGTATGGATTGCACGTCATTGCACAAAGGTTAGAAGGGGTACCGTATCCCCGGATAACATGTATGGATAGCGTACACATTCAAAATATATGTCTATACAGCATGAGGCAGGCTCAGATGGTGTTAGGCCCAGTATGGATTGCACATCATTGCACAAAGGTTAGAAGGGGTACCGTATCCCTGGATAACATGTATGGATAGCGTACACATTCAAAATATATGTCTATACAGCATGAGGCAGGCTCAGACGGTGTTAGGCCCAGTATGGATTGCACGTCATTGCACAAAGGTTAGAAGGGGTACCGTATCCCCGGATAACATGTATGGATAGCGTACACATTCAAAATATATGTTTATACAGCATGAGGCAGGCTCAGACGGTGTTAGGCCCAGTATGGATTGCACGTCATTGCACAAAGGTTAGAAGGGGTACCGTATCCCCGGATAACATGTATGGATAGCGTACACATTCAAAATATATGTCTATACAGCATGAGGCAGGCTCAGACGGTGTTAGGCCCAGTATGGATTGCACGTCATTGCACAAAGGTTAGAAGGGGTACCGTATCCCCGGATAACATGTATGGATAGCGTACACATTCAAAATATATGTCTATACAGCATGAGGCAGGCTCAGACGGTGTTAGGCCCAGTATGGATTGCACGTCATTGCACAAAGGTTAGAAGGGGTACCGTATCCCCGGATAACATGTATGGATAGCGTACACATTCAAAATATATGTCTATACAGCATGAGGCAGGCTCAGACGGTGTTAGGCCCAGTATGGATTGCACATCATTGCACAAAGGTTAGAAGGGGTACCGTATCCCTGGATAACATGTATGGATAGCGTACACATTCAAAATATATGTCTATACAGCATGAGGCAGGCTCAGACGGTGTTAGGCCCAGTATGGATTGCACGTCATTGCACAAAGGTTAGAAGGGGTACCGTATCCCCGGATAACATGTATGGATAGCGTACACATTCAAAATATATGTTTATACAGCATGAGGCAGGCTCAGACGGTGTTAGGCCCAGTATGGATTGCACGTCATTGCACAAAGGTTAGAAGGGGTACCGTATCCCCGGATAACATGTATGGATAGCGTACACATTCAAAATATATGTCTCAGGAGGCAGACTCAGACGGTGTCAGACACAGTATGGATTTGACGGCCCAGATTACACAGCGGAGGAGCAGGGAGAGGTAAAGATTGCAAATGCTGGGGCCCTGGCCAAGCAAGGGGGGCCCACTCGTCGGCGTCGGTACTGGCACTGGGCCCCTCATAGTACAGCGGTGTGTCTGACGGCGGGTGTGCACCACCACCGTCAGAGACACTTGATTGCACTATGAGGGACCCTGTGCCAGTGCCCGCGCCCAAGAGTCGGCCTACCCACCTGTCCAGGGCAACGGCACTCGCACGGTGTCGTGCGCTAGGTGGTGACCCCGGCCATGGGGGGGGAGGCAGCACAGTTAGGGAGTTTTAGAAAGTGGCATATGTTGATGTTGGACATTCAACTGATGCAAAAGGCGAAATAGGTGAAGTACCAGGAAGAGGTGGACCAAAGCAAGCCATTTTTCTGTCACCCTATGTGTCATCAGGGGAAGGTGGGACAAAATCCTTGGAAACCCATGCGTGGTTCATTTTAATGAAGGTTAGATCATCCACATTTTGGGTTGACAGACGGGTCCTTTTTTCTGTCAGGATTGATCCAGCTGCACTGAAGACTCTTTCCGATAGCACACTTGCAGCTGGGCAAGCGAGCTCCTGTAAGGCATATTGGGCCAATTCAGGCCAGGTGTCCAGTTTAGCGGCCCAATAGTCAAAGGGGAATGACCTGTGTGGGAGAACATCGATATGGGAGGAAAAGTAGTTTGTAACCATAGTTGACAACTGCTGTCTCCTGTCACTTTCCATCGATGCATTATTACCAGTTGTGTGAGCGGTATTTATAAAATCAGTCGACAACATTGTCATGAAACCCCTGTCTCCAACGCCACTTCTGCTGTGTGCACCACGAACACCTCTGCCAAGCTGCCCCCGGCCCGTACGGCTCGTGTGAGAACCATCACTGCTGCTGTGTGCTGGGAATGCCTCAAGCAACCGATTTACCAGAGTTGCTTGTTTATTAGCCAATATTAGGTCAAGGTTCTCCTGTGGCATGATGTTTTGTAATTTGCCTTTATAGCGTGGATCCAGGATGCTGGCCAACCAGTAGTCATCATCGTTCATCATTTTGGCAATGCGGGGGTCCCTTTTTAGGATCCGCAAGGCATAATCTGACATGTGGGCCAATGTTCCCGGTGTCAATGATGCACTGCGAGTGCTGGGTGGAGGAGCACTTTCTGGCAAATCCACATCCCTCCAGTCACGCACAAACCCTGTACCAGACCTTGCCACGCCAACATTTTCACTTGCCCCACGAGATGCATCCTCCTCCCCTAAGTAATCATCCCCATCATCCTCCTCCTCCTCCTCTTCTTCCTCCACCTCGTCCAGGAGAGGTCCCTGAGCAGACAATGGCTGAATGTCATCAAGGATTCCCTCCTCCTCTTCCTCCTCATCAACATTGGCTGCAGACGCCTGCTCCTTAAGGTGCGTCAAAGTTTGCATGAGCAGACGCATAAGTGGGATGCTCATGCTTAGGATGGCGTCATCTGCGCTTACCAGCCGTGTGCATTCCTCAAAACACTGAAGGACTTTACAAAGGTCTTTCAGCTTCGACCACTGCACGCCTGTCAACTCCATGTCTGCTCTCAAAGTGCCTGGCCGTGTATCCTCCCACAAATCCATTATGGCCTGCCTCTGCTCGCACAGCCGCTCCACCATGTGCAGGGTGGAGTTCCACCTTGTTGCAATGTCGATAATGAGGCGGTGGTTGGGAAGGTGGAGCAATCGCTGCAGCTTCTGCATACGAACGGAGTGTACAGGCGACCGGCGGATGTGCGCGCACAGTCTTCGCACCTTCTGGAGCAGGGCTGTTAACTCCGGATAATTTTTTAGGAAGCACTGCACCACCAGGTTCAATGTGTGAGCCAAGCAAGGTATGTGGCTGAGTTTTGAAAGGGCTATGGCTGCCACAAAATTACGGCCGTTATCACTAACTACCTTGCCTGCCTCAAGATGTACACTGCCCAGCCATGACTCAGTTTGTCGCTTCAAGTACTCGGCCAGCACCTCGGCGGTGTGTCTGTCTCCCAAACACATCATCTGCAACACAGCCTGCTGACGCTTTCCACTAGCTGCTCGATAGGGGGACACATCGTGTGCAACAGTGGCAGCAGCAGATGGAGTGCTCGTACGACTGCGCTCTGTGGACGAGCTTTCGCTTCTGGAGGAGGAGGAGGAGGAGGAGGAGGGTCGAACGCCTACAGCCAACTGTTTCCTATACCGTGGGCTAGGCAGCACTGTCCCACCACCGCTGTCCCCTGTGGACCCTGCATCCACCACATTAACCCAGTGTGCAGTGATGGACACGTAACGGCCCTGGCCATGCCGACTGGACCATGCATCAGTTGTGAGGTGCACCTTTCCGCTCACTGACTGCTTGAGTGCATGGACAATGCAGTCTTTCACATGATGGTGGAGGGCTGGGATGGCTTTGCGAGAGAAGAAGTGGCGACTGGGTAGGTCATAGCGTGGTACTGCATAGGCCATGAGTTCGTGGAAAGCTGTGCTTTCCTCCAACCGAAAGGGCATCATCTCAAACGAGATTAGTTTGGCAATGTGGGCGTTCAAACCCAGTGTACGCGGATGAGAGACTGAGTACTTTCTTGACCTACTCATAGTGTCTGGGAGGGTGAGCTGGACTTGAGAGCTGCATATGGTGGAAGTAGCGGTGGACAGGGCGGACTGAGAGAGGGTTGATGATGGTGATGGAGTTGGTGTTCTTTCTGATGGCCTAGAATCAGTCTTTCGTTGATATAACAGTGGGATTCCCTGACTGCTGTGGCCTTGCAACGACACCTCAACATTCGCTGCTGTGCTAACCGGTGGGCTTACAGTGGGGGAAACAATGTAGCGTTGCTGACTACCTTCGTTGTGATCAGTTGCACATGTGGCACCTGAGGTTTGGTGTTGTGTCCACGCTTGCAAGTGCATGCTGGTTAAATGTCTAAGCATGCAACTGGTATTCAAATTTTTCAGATTTTTCCCTCGGCTAAAGGTCTTTGCGCACTTCTTACAGATAACCTTGGCCTGATCATGAGGATTTTGTTCAAAAAAGTGCCACACTGCACTCTTCCTACTTTGGCAGACATTTTGCGGCCTAGCACGCTGTGATCTTTTGACCCTCTGGACAAGCTGTCCAGCAACTCTTTTGATGTTTGGAACCTGTCTTTGGAGTGCTCCGGGCCTGCCAGATAACAGCTGTTGCGATGTCGATGTCTGCTGTGGATGCTCCTCATCTGAGCTATTGGAAGCAGCACCCTCTTCCCCCAATGGATGCCAATCTGGGTCAACAACTGGGTCATCCATCACCTCCTCTTCTATGTCATGTGCACCTTTCTCTGTGTCACCGTGTATGGTGGTATAGTGTGCGGGAAGGGGCACCTGAGTCTCATCAGGGTCAAAATCTGGCTCTGTACACTGCGAAGACAATGTAGTGCTCTGAGTGAATGTACCAGCAGAATCATCCATCAGCGGCTGTGCATCAGTGCACTCCATGTCAGATTCATCTTGGCCTGGGTAATTCACCATTTGACTTGATAATCCAGGCATGGTATGTGAAAACAGCTCCATGGAGTAATCAGTAGTATGGCCTGCGTCATCCTTCAATCTTGGTTGGGGTGAAGGACACAAGGAAAGGTGTGGTTCATGAACATGAGCCTTCAATGACGACTCAGTGCTTTTACTTTTTACAACTGAAGAAGAGGAGGCGATAGAGCTGGAGGCTGAGTCAGCAATGTAAGACAAAACTTTTTCCTGATGCTCTGCCTTTAAAAGCGGTTTGCCAACTCCTAGAAAACTAAGCGTTCGAGGCCTTATGTAGCCAGACGATGACGCAGGGTCAGCACCTCCTGCATTCGGTCCTATTTTGCTCTTGCCACTACCATCAGATCCACCACCAACACCATCATTACCAGCTGCCAACCCCCGCCCAATTCCACGGCCTCTTCCACCAGCCTTCCTCATTTTTGGTAGAAATGTAGACAAAATCCAACAAACTATATAGTAATGTTAAACAAGGTAAAAGGTGTCTATAGGACAGGGGAGATTTAGAATTTCTGCACACACTTGTGGACAGTGGACACTTTTGGATTGTGTGAGGCCCACTGATATCTGAGCGCTATGTGACAGGCTCGATGGCACAGCTGCCTGTGACCAAAGTGACGAGAGGATAATGGAGATTTTGAATCTCTGCGTACACTTTTGGACACTGGACACTTGTGGATTGTGTGAGGCCCACTGATATCTGAGCGCTATGTGACAGTCTCGATGGCACAGCTGCCTGTGACCAAAGTGACGAGAGGATAATGGAGATTTTGAATCTCTGCGTACACTTTTGGACACTGGACACTTGTGGATTGTGTGAGGCCCACTGATATCTGAGCGCTATGTGACAGGCTCGATGGCACAGCTGCCTGTGACCAAAGTGACGAGAGGATAATGGAGATTTTGAATCTCTGCGTACACTTTAGGACACTGGACACTTGTGGATTGTGTGAGGCCCACTGATATCTGAGCACTATGTGACAGTCTCGATGGCACAGCTGCCTTTGACCAAAGTGACGAGAGGATAATGGAGATTTTGAATCTCTGCGTACACTTTTGGACACTGGACACTTGTGGATTGTGTGAGGCCCACTGATATCTGAGCGCTATGTGACAGGCTCGATGGCACAGCTGCCTGTGACCAAAGTGACGAGAGGATAATGGAGATTTTGAATCTCTGCGTACACTTTTGGACACTGGACACTTGTGGATTGTGTGAGGCCCACTGATATCTGAGCGCTATGTGACAGGCTCGATGGCACAGCTGCCTGTGACCAAAGTGACGAGAGGATAATGGAGATTTTGAATCTCTGCGTACACTTTTGGACACTGGACACTTGTGGATTGTGTGAGGCCCACTGATATCTGAGCGCTATGTGACAGGCTCGATGGCACAGCTGCCTGTGACCAAAGTGACGAGAGGATAATGGAGATTTTGAATCTCTGCGTACACTTTTGGACACTGGACACTTGTGGATTGTGTGAGGCCCACTGATATCTGAGCGCTATGTGACAGGCTCGATGGCACAGCTGCCTGTGACCAAAGTGACGAGAGGATAATGGAGATTTTGAATCTCTGCGTACACTTTTGGACACTGGACACTTGTGGACTGTGTGAGGCCCACTGATATCTGAGCGCTATGTGACAGTCTCGATGGCACAGCTGCCTGTGACCAAAGTGACGAGAGGATAATGGAGATTTTGAATCTCTGCATAAACTTTTGGACACTGGACCCTTGTGGATTGTGTGAGGCCCACTGATATCTGAGCGCTATGTGACAAGCTCGATGGCACAGCTGCCTGTGACCAAAGTGACGAGAGGATGATGGAGATTTTGAATCTCTGCGTACATTTTTGGACACTGGACACTTGTGGATTGTGTGAGGCCCACTGATATCTGAGCGCTATGTGACAGTCCCGATGGCACAGCTGCCTGTGACCAAAGTGACGAGAGGATAATGGAGATTTTGAATCTCTGCGTACACTTTTGGACACTGGACACTTGTGGATTGTGTGAGGCCCACTGATATCTGAGCGCTATGTGACAGGCTCGATGGCACAGCTGCCTGTGACCAAAGTGACGAGAGGATAATGGAGATTTTGAATTTCTGCGTACACTTTTGGACACTGGACACTTGTGGATTGTGTGAGGCCCACTGATATCTGAGCGCTATGTGACAGGCTCGATGGCACAGCTGCCTGTGACCAAAGTGACGAGAGGATAATGGAGATTTTGAATCTCTGCGTACACTTTTGGACACTGGACACTTGTGGATTGTGTGAGGCCCACTGATATCTGAGCGCTATGTGACAGGCTCGATGGCACAGCTGCCTGTGACCAAAGTGACGAGAGGATAATGGAGATTTTGAATCTCTGCGCACACTTTTGGACACTGGACACTTGTGGATTGTGTGAGGCCCATTGATATCTGAGCGCTATGTGACAGGCTCGATGGCACAGCTGCCTGTGACCAAAGTGACGAGAGGATAATGGAGATTTTGAATCTCTGCGTACACTTTTGGACACTGGACACTTGTGGATTGTGTGAGGCCCACTGATATCTGAGCGCTATGTGACAGGCTCGATGGCACAGCTGCCTGTGACCAAAGTGACGAGAGGATAATGGAGATTTTGAATCTCTGCATACACTTTTGGACACTGGACACTTGTGGATTGTGTGAGGCCCACTGATATCTGAGCGCTATGTGACAGGCTCGATGGCACAGCTGCCTGTGACCAAAGTGACGAGAGGATAATGGAGATTTTGAATCTCTGCGTACACTTTTGGACACTGGACACTTGTGGATTGTGTGAGGCCCACTGATATCTGAGCGCTATGTGACAGGCTCGATGGCACAGCTGCCTGTGACCAAAGTGACGAGAGGATAATGGAGATTTTGAATCTCTGCGTACACTTTTGGACACTGGACACTTGTGGATTGTGTGAGGCCCACTGATATCTGAGCGCTATGTGACAGTCTCAATGGCACAGCTGCCTGTGACCAAAGTGACGAGAGGATAATGGAGATTTTGAATCTCTGCGTACACTTTTGGACACTGGACACTTGTGGATTGTGTGAGGCCCACTGATATCTGAGCGCTATGTGACAGTCTCGATGGCACAGCTGCCTGTGACCAAAGTGACGAGAGGATAATGGAGATTTTGAATCTCTGCGTACACTTTTGGACACTGGACACTTGTGGATTGTGTGAGGCCCACTGATATCTGAGCGCTATGTGACAGTCTCGATGGCACAGCTGCCTGTGACCAAAGTGACGAGAGGATAATGGAGATTTTGAATCTCTGCGTACACTTTTGGACACTGGACACTTGTGGATTGTGTGAGGCCCACTGATATCTGAGCGCTATGTGACAGTCTCGATGGCACAGCTGCCTGAGACCAAAGTGACGAGATGATAATGGAGATTTTGAATCTCTGCGTACACTTTTGGACACTGGACACTTGTGGATTGTGTGAGGCCCACTGATATCTGAGCGCTATGTGACAGGCTCGATGGCACAGCTGCCTGTGACCAAAGTGACGAGAGGATAATGGAGATTTTGAATCTCTGCGTACACTTTTGGACACTGGACACTTGTGGATTGTGTGAGGCCCACTGATATCTGAGCGCTATGTGACAGTCTCGATGGCACAGCTGCCTTTGACCAAAGTGACGAGAGGATAATGGAGATTTTGAATCTCTGCGTACACTTTTGGACACTGGACACTTGTGGATTGTGTGAGGCCCACTGATATCTGAGCGCTATGTGACAGGCTCGATGGCACAGCTGCCTGTGACCAAAGTGACGAGAGGATAATGGAGATTTTGAATCTCTGCGTACACTTTTGGACACTGGACACTTGTGGATTGTGTGAGGCCCACTGATATCTGAGCGCTATGTGACAGTCTCGATGGCACAGCTGCCTGTGACCAAAGTGACGAGAGGATAATGGAGATTTTGAATCTCTGCGTACACTTTTGGACACTGGACACTTGTGGATTGTGTGAGGCCCACTGATATCTGAGCGCTATGTGACAGGCTCGATGGCACAGCTGCCTGTGACCAAAGTGTCAAGAGGATAATGGAGATTTTGAATCTCTGCGTACACTTTTGGACACTGGACACTTGTGGATTGTGTGAGGCCCACTGATATCTGAGCGCTATGTGACAGGCTCGATGGCACAGCTGCCTGTGACCAAAGTGACGAGAGGATAATGGAGATTTTGAATCTCTGCGTAAACTTTTGGACACTGGACACTTGTGGATTGTGTGAGGCCCACTGATATCTGAGCGCTATGTGACAGTCTCGATGGCACAGCTGCCTGTGACCAAAGTGACGAGAGGATAATGGAGATTTTGAATCTCTGCATAAACTTTTGGACACTGGACCCTTGTGGATTGTGTGAGGCCCACTGATATCTGAGCGCTATGTGACAAGCTCGATGGCACAGCTGCCTGTGACCAAAGTGACGAGAGGATGATGGAGATTTTGAATCTCTGCGTACACTTTTGGACACTGGACACTTGTGGATTGTGTGAGGCCCACTGATATCTGAGCGCTATGTGACAGTCTCGATGGCACAGCTGCCTGTGACCAAAGTGACGAGAGGATAATGGAGATTTTGAATCTCTGCATAAACTTTTGGACACTGGACCCTTGTGGATTGTGTGAGGCCCACTGATATCTGAGCGCTATGTGACAAGCTCGATGGCACAGCTGCCTGTGACCAAAGTGACGAGAGGATGATGGAGATTTTGAATCTCTGCGTACACTTTTGGACACTGGACACTTGTGGATTGTGTGAGGCCCACTGATATCTGAGCGCTATGTGACAGTCTCGATGGCACAGCTGCCTGTGACCAAAGTGACGAGAGGATAATGGAGATTTTGAATCTCTGCGTACACTTTTGGACACTGGACACTTGTGGATTGTGTGAGGCCCACTGATATCTGAGCGCTATGTGACAGGCTCGATGGCACAGCTGCCTGTGACCAAAGTGAGGAGAGGATAATGGAGATTTTGAATTTCTGCGTACACTTTTGGACACTGGACACTTGTGGATTGTGTGAGGCCCACTGATATCTGAGCGCTATGTGACAGGCTCGATGGCACAGCTGCCTGTGACCAAAGTGACGAGAGGATAATGGAGATTTTGAATCTCTGCGTACACTTTTGGACACTGGACACTTGTGGATTGTGTGAGGCCCACTGATATCTGAGCGCTATGTGACAGGCTCGATGGCACAGCTGCCTGTGACCAAAGTGACGAGAGGATAATGGAGATTTTGAATCTCTGCGCACACTTTAGGACACTGGACACTTGTGGATTGTGTGAGGCCCACTGATATCTGAGCGCTATGTGACAGGCTCGATGGCACAGCTGCCTGTGACCAAAGTGACGAGAGGATAATGGAGATTTTGAATCTCTGCGTACACTTTTGGACACTGGACACTTGTGGATTGTGTGAGGCCCACTGATATCTGAGCGCTATGTGACAGGCTCGATGGCACAGCTGCCTGTGACCAAAGTGACGAGAGGATAATGGAGATTTTGAATCTCTGCGTACACTTTTGGACACTGGACACTTGTGGATTGTGTGAGGCCCACTGATATCTGAGCGCTATGTGACAGGCTCGATGGCACAGCTGCCTGTGACCAAAGTGACGAGAGGATAATGGAGATTTTGAATCTCTGCGCACACTTTTGGACACTGGACACTTGTGGATTGTGTGAGGCCCACTGATATCTGAGCGCTATGTGACAGGCTCGATGGCACAGCTGCCTGTGACCAAAGTGACGAGAGGATAATGGAGATTTTGAATCTCTGCGTACACTTTTGGACACTGGACACTTGTGGATTGTGTGAGGCCCACTGATATCTGAGCGCTATGTGACAGTCTCAATGGCACAGCTGCCTGTGACCAAAGTGACGAGAGGATAATGGAGATTTTGAATCTCTGCGTACACTTTTGGACACTGGACACTTGTGGATTGTGTGAGGCCCACTGATATCTGAGCGCTATGTGACAGTCTCGATGGCACAGCTGCCTGTGACCAAAGTGACGAGAGGATAATGGAGATTTTGAATCTCTGCGTACACTTTTGGACACTGGACACTTGTGGATTGTGTGAGGCCCACTGATATCTGAGCGCTATGTGACAGTCTCGATGGCACAGCTGCCTGTGACCAAAGTGACGAGAGGATAATGGAGATTTTGAATCTCTGCGTACACTTTTGGACACTGGACACTTGTGGATTGTGTGAGGCCCACTGATATCTGAGCGCTATGTGACAGGCTCGATGGCACAGCTGCCTGTGACCAAAGTGACGAGAGGATAATGGAGATTTTGAATCTCTGCGTACACTTTTGGACACTTGTGGATTGTGTGAGGCCCACTGATATCTGAGCGCTATGTGACACGCTCGATGGCACAGCTGTGACCAAAGTGACTAGAGGATAAGGGAGATTGGATTGCTTTTAAAAAAGCTGTTTGCGGAGCAGTGGGTAAACAGCAATGCCAGCGTGTCAGGAAGCCTTAGAAGGCAGCCCAACAACCAACTCCACTGATACACCACAATATAGCCTCCCCTTGCACTGCACACACAGTGACTTGTGTGTTGTGCAGGCCAAATCGCTAGCAGCAGAAGCAGTTCTTTTGTCTTCTTCCCTGCCTAACGCTCTCCCTACAGAATCAGCAGCAACCTCTCCCTATACTAAGATCGGCAGAAGTAAGATGGCGGTCGGCGTGCACGCCCTTTTATACCCCCTGTGACGCCCACCAAAGCAAGCCAATCACTTGCATGCCCTTCTGAAAGATGGTGGTGACCCGTGCATAGGTCATCACGTTGCCCACAGTGTCCGTGGATCCTGATTGGCTGAAAAAGAGCGCAAAACAAACTTTTGAAACACGACTTTGGCACGTAAGTCGTCGACCTCATGGCCGACCTCATCCTAGGGTCGGGTTTCGTTTCATGAAACCCGACTTTGCCAAAAGTCGGAGACTTTTGAATTTTTTCGACCCGTTTCGCTCAACTCTACTTACCACCATTGAGGAGTGGATTAAAGTAATTTCTGACAGATAACATGTAGCAATAGTATTGGAGTTGTGTGATCCTCCGGGGACTTTTGCCTTGTTGTTTGAGTCCATCATGCCATCCTTGGTCTCCATAAGGGAAAATTTTTGGATAGAGGAGGGCATCCAAATTGCTATGGAGAATGCTAATTTGTTGTGTTTTTGGAGCTAAAGGGTTGTGGGGATCAGGTTTTAAATGAATTAATATGTCTCTATTGAAAGGTGGCTCACCATTGTCAGTTTGAAACACGACTGCTACTTCACTGACAGTGGGATTATTGTAGCATCGAGGGTCTTGAGTATGATCTTGTTTAATAGCCATAGTGATGTTTGGCATGACAGTTCCGTTTTGTAGAGATTTAATTTTTTTCTTGTTCTTCCACATCACGTAACATTTGATAAGCTGCCACAAAAGGATTAATAGTTTGGATTTGAAGGGCAATAATGTTCATCAATGTAGGATGACATTTTTGATTTTCTTTACATCGTAAGCATTGTTCGTTTGCGGTAGCGGTATCGAGAATGTAAAGTTGGGCAAATGCACCTTGTTGGTCATCTGAGGGATGTAGTGTTCCAGTTCTATGATAGATCTGGCCATGTATGCGGAAACAGTATGGGCCATATCCAGGAGGTGGTGAAATATTTGCACCCATGGAGGCAAAAGCAAAGGAACTGTTAATACTTCGAATATTATCCATGAAATTTTTGCTAAATTCACTTTGCCCTTTCAGCAAACGTGTAAAGACATCAGGATATTGTAGTATGGGTACATGGACTTTATCCTTCTGACAGCAGAGCGTAAAGTTGTTATCAGAAGGTATCTCTGCTACCAAATGCAAAGCTTGGCAATGCTCACATACATGGGTCATGTCACCACAGCTGTGTTCAGTAATACTATTTTCATCATTAGTGAAAATGTGAGGTTGTAGTAGAAGTGCATGTCCAAACGGGGGGGTTGTGCCTAGTTTTGAGACCAACGTATATTTGTCTTGGTTGCACTTTCTGCGGGCTAACTGTTGCAGCTTGTATTTGAAGAAACTGTGCGTCGGTATTGACTAATGGTGATATTGCTAGGGCAGAAACAGGTTGCTGATTAGTTATGTCAGTGAACGGCATATAGGATGAAGTGTGGTAGTAACTTGTTCCACTTGCTAATGTGGAAGCATCCTGTTGTGAGTCTACTAATAATGATGAGGAAGAAGCCGTCTGTTGTCGGCGTTGATGGCGTGCAGAGGCTTCTTCAGCCAATCTAATGGATTTAGAGTTAGGGGATTCGTGTGTGAGACGACGGCGTTTATAAGCCTTAATCTTGTCAAGGCGATGCTGTTTTTCCTCAGGAGTCTCATTAGCACGGCGTTATTTTTGACGCAGTGCTAAAGCGGCTTTCCTTTCACTGGCATTGCCATACTGTGCGTCGGTATTGACTAATGGTGGTATTGATAGGGCAGAAACAGATTGCTGATTAATTATGTCAGTGAACGGCATATAGGATGAAGTGTGGCAGTAACTTGTTCCACATGCTGATGTGGAAGCATCCTGTTGTGAGTCTAATAATAATGATGAGGAAGAAGCCGTCTGTTGTCGGCAGTGACGGCGTGCAGAGGCTTCTTCAGCCAGTCTAATGGATTTAGAATTAGGGGATTCGTGTGTGAGACGACGGCGTTTGTTAACCTTAATCTTGTCAAGGCGATGGTGTTTTTGCTCTGGAGTCTCATTAGCATGGCGTTGTTTTTGACGTAGTGCTAAAGCTGCTTTCCTTTCACTGGCATTGGCATACTTTTTGGTATGACTCATGTTGGCACAAGTAAAGGAGTCTATTTGGCAGTTATCTGGCAGTGAAGAAGGCGTCCTGGAGTATTGTAGTGTAAACAGATACCTATAGTACTTATAGTCTTCTTATAGAAGTGGGGTACAGCAAAACAGGGCATATAAATGGCGTGAGATAAATGACTTATTAACTGGTGTAATTATGCAGAAGACTTAAACTGGGGTCCTCCTGTAGTTATGCTTAACATTTGAAGAAATTGGTGTCCTCCTAGTCGAGGCAAAATTTGCCCTGTAATTGCCCAGTAGTAGTTATGAAGTGATAGAGGCAAATTGGCCCTGTAATTGCCCAGCAGTAGTTATGAAGTGGTAGAGGCAAATTGGCCCTGTAATTAGACACCGACAGTGAACAGACAGAGGAGCAAGGCAACACGTCCGCACAGCAAGTCAACGTGAGGTAAATGACGAAATTCCGTGGGATCCAAGATGGCGTTGGCGAAATCTCGCAAGATTTCGCCAACGCCATCTTGGATCCCGACGTCGTCCACGCCGGCGATATGTTCTTGCGGCGACGCCATCTTGGATCGGCGAAATCCCGCGAAACTCAAGATGGCGTCGGCGAAATCTCGCGAGATTTCGCCGACGCCATCTTGAGTATCGCGGGATTTCGCCGATCCAAGATGGCGTCACCGCAAGAACATGTCGCCAGCGTGGACAACGTCTGGATCCAGGATGGCGCCGGCGGAAGAAGATCTCGGGGATCGTGCCGATGCCGACGGCGATCGTGGAGCAGCGGCGATGATGGCGTGAGTATGAGAGACAGAGTGAAAGGGTCGTATGTGGAGTGAAAGGGGGGGACATGAGTGGAGATGGTGAAAGGTGAGAGGAGTGTGTGTTGAGGAGGTGTATGTGTTGAGGAGGAGTGTGTGTTGAGGGTTAACATGGCAAGAGGTGTGTGGTGACGGCTCGCATCTTGAGGAAGGTGTGTGTTAGGAAGGTATATGGTGTCGGGGAGTGTGCGGGGGGCAGAAGAGGCACAGTGCTACCGCCAAAGGCAGCTTCTGTCTGGATGTGACGTCACCAAATTACAACCGGACAGAAGCTGCGTTACAACCGGACGGAAGCTGCTTAGCGCATTTATTATTATAGATATACTTATAATATATATACATATATTTTACCTGATGAAGGCCCGCTTTGCCACTTTGTTACACGCACCCCAATAACCCTTTGATTCAACGGATGGATACATAAAAACAAAATTTCCAGTATTAGAAATCTGTTACTCCCATACTGTTTGCAGGCTATGCATTTAATGCAAGGCCTGCCCCAAATTTGTACGCACAACAATCCACCGTGGACAAAAACGTGGAGTAGGGCCTCATAAAAAAAAATGTTCACATTAGAAAGGAGTGGGTCTCCTATACTTGTCATGGCCATACACTAAGATTATGGTCTGACAAACATTTCTCCCTGGGGGGTACACATCAACATACTGTGCAACCATTTATTTTACTGGCATCATAAATACCCTTGAAAACAGTAACGTGGCTGTTGCATCACGGAATACGTTCACCCTGGTGTTATAGTGGCGGTGTTTGAAGAGACATGGAGGACGCATGGTATCCCACAAACTGGTCATTTCTATGGGATACCGGATGTATAGTGTGTTGTCACATAAATGCTATGAATTTTTATGGTGAATGGGCATTTTAAATACATTTTGAGACCTGTTGACAGGCAGCACAAAAAATGGTTCATCTTCTCCTCCCAGGCTTGATCAGGTGACCTTGCTCTGTTTTAATATGCAGAAGGTTCTTGAAAAATGCCTCAGGTCACTCAGTCAATGACTGCATCTCTAACATCACATAGAAGGGGTATGAGTCAAGTCCTGGGAGAGAGTTTTAAAATTTGAAGAGGCAGTTGGTGATCGTATATCTTGGTAAGTGGAGGCGATTTTGTAGATGAAGAAATTACCTACTTGCTCCCTTCCAGCTTTGCTTAAAAAGTGGACTGGCATGAAAAGGGGAGTTCATAGTCTTCATATGAGGAAGACTACCATTGCACCTCTAGGAGGGACAATTATCTCAGGAAAGAAACAGAGCACAGTGCTGAAGGGAGATATTCAGATTTAATAAAACCAGAGGTTACTAAGATCTGCCTGTCTGCAGGTACACAGCAATTATCAACCGTGAGTGTAATCCTGTACCTCAGTTTACTGCTGTTTGTAAATAATAATTTGCCCCATTACCTTCAGTAAAAAGTCTTCTGCTTCAAATTCTTACAGCTGCTTCATGACTGGGGCTCAAATGCACCAACTACTACCACTACCACCATCATCATCTTCTGCCTAGAGGCCGCTACTGCCCAGATAGAAGGTATGAGAAGCAGAAGGTGAACGCTTGGGT
This sequence comes from Dendrobates tinctorius, assembly GCF_039654945.1. NCBI lineage: Eukaryota > Metazoa > Chordata > Amphibia > Anura > Dendrobatidae > Dendrobates > Dendrobates tinctorius. The sequence continues at coordinate 37,966,083 of NW_027361829.1, forward strand.
GATGTTGCACTTTGTCAGTGAATTATGAAGGTGAAAGCTTCTAGATTAAATCATGAGTGGAAGAGCCAGAGCAAGAGCACTTGGATGATTATGGGGCCAGGACACGCAAGCCTGGTGATCCTGAGCCGGAATCTGACAAGCCATCACCTAGTAATACTGAACTTGTTGGACGATGATGTCAAAAAGGAGCACCTGCAGTTGCTTGAACAGAAGCTAGAGATTTTGACATTTCGGCTGGATTTCAAGATGTGTCAATTGGATAGCGTGGTGGTCATAAACGTAACTTCTGTGATATGGGTGTTTCCACTAGACAATCCATCCAACATGTCATAGAATCAAAATCTGGTTTTCCTAGCAACTCAATTCAGCTATGTCAAATTGATTGCTAGACCCCAGTTGGTCTTGTCCCAGTACCATGTTGACTACAGTCCACAGATGGAATCTAGATCCCTATGGTCACCTCTACTTTACCAGCACGATGAATTAATAGGAAAAGAATGTGGTTCTGATGGAGCTGTTCTTTTATTACCAAAAGAAACTAAATAAGATCAATGAGATGGTTAGCCGCAAACGCAATGGAGAAATAGTAAAGATTACAATTACTTTCACAAATCAGTTACCACCAACTTCAACAACTTGTTTTCACTTTTACATTATATTCTGAAGGCTTCTGAAGATGATGAATATGAAGCAAATAAGTATGAATTATTATCACACAAGCTATCTGTGTGGCAAGGATTTACCACCAAAATTTTGAAGTATGAGACTAGTATCATGTTGTGCATTGATGTGAGCCACAAAGTCCTTCAAAGTGAAACTGTTTTGGATGTAATGTAGAATTTGCACTAGAAAATTGGATCACATGCCTTCTATAATGTTTGCATTAAAGAACTGATTGGACAGATATGTAAGGAGAAGGAAGACGGGGCTGCGGGTACTTGTGCTGAGCTGGGTACAGAACTGTTGAGGCTGCATCCCCTGTTTCACTGGGGAAGGAATAAGGGACCAGATAGGCCCCATGACCCATGAAGAAGGGGCGTGTTTTCACAGGGAACCCAGCCAGAAGCTGAGGGAAAAAGCAAGCGAAGCAGGAGTGAGTCCCCCGCTGTCAGTTTGCGAAAAGCAAGAGGGGCAGCGCACTATGCACCCGAAGCACCTCGACTGACTGCAGCAGACAGACCCGGTGACCTAGAAGCAGGGGGCGAGGCAAAGAGAAAGCAGGCACAACAGCAGAGAGTTTTTTTGGGGGCAAGCTGTTGTGAACTCATTTTCTGGTCTGCCTCTGGTTTCTGGCGAGGGAGCTAGTTGTGCTGACAGAGGAGTTGTGAGTTCTCTTTCCGGGCTCCCTCTGGTTGTGGTAATGAAGCTGATCTAATTAACAGAGATCTGCCACCTGATAATGAGGATGAGGATTGGACATCTGGAGTCTCAGACTGGATTTAAGACAGCCGACTCCCTATTCCCATGCTGGTGATTTTTTCCTGCCTCCTGAGGTCTTAGTTTCCAGCTCAGTTCCTGCCTTCTCAAGCTAAGCTGTTCTCTGCTTATGTTCACATTTGATTTGGTTTGGTCTATTCAGTTTTTTGTGTGGTCAGCCAGCCCCGGCTGGGGCTGTGCTGAATTTCCACTCTTATGTCATTGTATGTGCTAGTTTGCTTTTTGTCCCTTATTAGATTGGCCTCTTTTTGCTCTGTTCTCAGAATATGCCAGAATGCTGATATAGTGGGAGAAGTCTAGTGACTTCAGGGTATTTTTTGCTATCAGAAGTGTTGGACATTTTTGCAGGGTTTTTTTTGGCATGATTGCAGACAGTATCTTTCCTTTCCTGTCCTTTCTAGTTAGTGTGGGCCCCATCGTTTGCTCAGCCTATTTTCCTACCTGTGTTTGTGCTTTCATCTTGTCTCACCGTCAATACATGTGTGGGGGCTGTCTGTTCTTTTGGGGTCTGCTCTGGGGCAGTTTAGATTTCCCCTTTTCTTGCTTTAGGCTTATTTAGTCCTCCGGCTGTGACGAGGTGTCTAGAATCATCGTAGATATGCTACACGGCTGCTAGTTGTGTGGTTAGGATCAGGGGTCTGCAATCCGCGTAGTTACCAACCTGTCTGGTTTTCTGTGATTTTCTGTGACTTAGCTTGGTCTTGTTTTCCTCCTCGGTGACCCATTTATAACACAAGCAGCACATAGGAGGCTGAGCAGCATACTCTGTCCTCAGAGAACTGGCGCCGCAAAGGACTGTTCCCATCGGCTCCCGCCGCTAAGAGCAGGACTGCCAGAGAGCAAGGCGCTGTGTGCCCAGTGACCGGCTGAGAGCGAGGCGCAATGTTCTCCAAGACTGTGAGTACAGTGCATGTGAGCAAGGGAGAGAGCCAGTTCATGCCACGTCTCCAGCTTGGATACCCAATAATTATAAGGCACAGAGGAATAACGGAGGATGTTGGTACGGTCAGCAAGGTACTCCCTCAGCATCTTCCAAAACTTTGCACTCCTTGTGACAGTACCCCATGCCTCATGGCCAGGATGATCGGAGGGTCTGAGAAAACTCTCCCAGAACTTTGCAAATATTCCACTGCCTTTGCTGGATTGGAGTTGTGTCTCTCTCACCTGTACACCTCGGTTGGCCAACAAACTGATATCTCTGCCACCAGCGTTTTCAGATGGGAATGTTTTTAATAACAAGAAGGGCTCTCGGGCACTACCAAATTTTAGTACACCTGTCTGCTTCTAGAATAAGAGATATAAAGTTCTCCTTGTAGCGTGGGTCTCGAAGTGTCACCAATCAGTATTGCCTGTCACTCAAAAATTTGAGAACGCAAGGATTACGGGAAAGGCAGTTTAACATAAACTCAGTCATGCGTGCCAGACTGCTAACAGGCAAGACTACTGTGTCCTCACCAAGAGGATGACTGACCATGCTCTCCTCCTCCTCCCTGTCCTCAGGCCATCTATGCTGAACAGACTGTATGACAGTTGTGCTTGTGGTACCATCTATAGCACATGAAACTAGCTCCTATTCTTCCTCCTCCTCCTCTTCCTCATTGTCACCCAATCCATGTTGGGATGAGATGAGCCTGGGCTGAGTGTAATCACCCTGTTTGGTTCCTTGCTCTGTCTCATCATGCTCCGCCAGCAATGCATCCTCTTTGATTGTGAGCAATTGAGAGCGTTTAGCACTCTATTAATTGGCCTCCTCCTCACTCGACTTTCCCCTCTCCAGTCCCTCCTTAAAGCAGTAGTTAGGGTCATTCATCATACTAATCAGTACTCGGACGTGTCTGCCCTTTGCCACTCATTATACTGGCTGCCCATTCATTAAAGGATCCAATTCAAAGTACATGCTCTTACCCACAAAGCTCTCCACAGTGAGGCACCCTCTCACATCTCATCTCTGATTTCTGTCTATCGGCCTAGCCGATCGCTGCGCTCTGCAAACGACTTTTGACTAACCTCTGCAGTAATCCGTACCTCCAGCTCCCGACTCAAAGACTTCGCCCACATTGTGCCAATTCTCTGGAATGCTCTACCCCAATAAATTAGGACCAGCTACAGCTTACACAGTTCTAGGCGTTCCCTCAAAACACATTTGTTCAGAGCAGCCTATCACGTTCCCTAATCAAAGTCATTTTATGTGTAAGTGTGTGTAGCCCATTCACTATTTTTATCTATCCCCCACTCCCTCAAGATGGCTGGATCATCATTGTAAATACATAATTGTAAATACACACCTGTACTTTGTATCTCCCCCACCTTATTGTAGATTTTAAGCTCTCATGAGTAGGGTTGTTTTATTTAGCTTTAACTATTGTATTATTGTTAACGTTGTTACTTATGACTGTTGTGCTTGAAACTGTTAGGCTAAGTGCACACGTACCGGAACTCTCGCGGAAATTACCGCGAGAATTCCGGAATTCCAGTCTGCGGGAAAATCGCATTTTAAATTCCCGCGATTTTCCCGCGGAAAAACTAGCATTTTGCAAGCATATTTAGCTTGCAAAATGCTAGCGTTCTCCAAGCGATCTGTAGCATCGCTTGGAGAACTGATTGACAGGTTGGTCACACTCGTCAAACATAGTGTTTGACAAGTGTGACCAACTTTTTACTACTGAGGCCGCCTATGCAGCATCAGTAGTAAAAGATAGAATGTAAAAAAAAATAAAAAATAGTGTTATTCTTACCCTCCGACGTCCCGCGCAGGCGTTCCCAGTAATCCTTTGCAAAAATGCCCGCGATGACGTCAGTTCTCGCGGGATCGCGACGTCTCGCGGTCATTCGCGATGACGTCGCGCGAATGACCGCGAGACTTCGCGATCCCGCGAGAACGGACACCATCGCGGGCATTTTCGCAAAGGACTACTGGGAACGAGAGCGTGAAGAGAAGCAGGAAGACTGCGCGGGACGTCGGAGGGTGAGAATAACAATATTTTTTATTTTAAATGCTATTTTTTACAGGGATATGGTACCCAGAGCCCAGAGGACAGTCTCCTCTCCTCCGGACCGTGGGTACCATCCACAAATGTTCTGCTTACTTTCCGCATGGTGTGCACAGCCACATGCGGAAAGTAAGCGGAACAATGCATTCCTATGGGTGCGGGATCGCCGCGATTCCGCAAATGAATGAGCATGCTGCGGTTTTTACCGCAAAGCGATTGCGCCGCAGTAAAAACTGCAGCATTGGCACAGCCTTGCGGAATCCCATAGGAATGCATGGGATGCTTATTTTTCACGTTTTCGCGGCAAAATCGCGCGGTTAAAACCGCCGCGGAAACGCGAAAAAAACGCCACTTGTGAACTCAGCCTTAAACTGTAAAGCACTGCGGAATAAGTTGGCTCTATATAAATAACGATTATTATTAATAGCATGGGTAAAGGGGAAAAGGAAAATAGTCAGCTCACCAGTTTTCTGCAGGTTTCTCTGATTGAGCACGCATGGAGCCGCCTTGATCAGAGGTGTGGTTCACAATGAGAAATAGAGGAGGAAAAAAAAAATCTCCAGCGTGTAATCCAATAAAATCAATTGCTTCATTCAAGACCATGACTTAGACCGCAAGAGGTTGAAAGGCATTGGTTGTTATGGGGACCCCATCCTTCCTTTCCTTTGTATTTTTGATACATAAATTTTAATATGTCTTGAATAAAAGAATTGATTTTATTGGATTACACGCTGGAGTTTTTTTTTTCCTCTTCCATTTTTGATTATTATTATTAGAACACAGAGAAGGATGGTGATGCTAATTATGGTGTCATCACCACTCACCATCTTGGTGGAGTCCTCAAACTTTTGGAGCATGGTACATATGTCTGACATCCATGTCCACTCCTGAGGTCTTATGTGTGAAGTCTGAACTGAATACTGACGGTCTTGTTCATGCTGGTAGTCAACAACTGCCCTCTTCTGCTCACAAATCCTTTCCAACAACTGCATTGTAGAGTTCCAGCGTTTGGGGAAATCACACAACTGTCGATGAGCCTGAAACTGCAAATGCTGCTGAAGTGCGACAAGGGCGGCTGAAGCTGTAGCTGACTCTCTAAAATGGGCACACAGGCTGTGTACTTTCAAATGAAGATTCAGCAGCTCCGGATAGCTTTTGAGAAACCGTTGAACAGTGAGGTTAAGCACATGGGCCAGGCATGGTATGTGTGTGAGCTCGCCTCACCTCAGAGCCGCCACCAGGTTCCGGCCATTGTCACACACTACCATACCTGGCTGCAGGTTCAGTGGTGGCAGCCACAGATCAGCCTGCTCTTTCAGAGCTGTCCACAACTCTTCAGCATTGTGCGGTTTGTCACCTAAGCATAATAGCTTCAGCACAGATTGTTGCCGCTTGGCTGAGGCAGCGCTGCAATGCTTCCAGCTGGTGACTGATTGGGTCATTTTGGACATGGAGGCTGAAGAGGAGGAAGAGGGGTGCAGGAGCTGTAGACTGTGAGGACAACCCAGATTGAGGTAGAGCCTGCAATCCTCGGCGTCGGGAGGACATGCTCCTTCAACCTTAATAACTATGTTACTATGTTACAAGTATCTTTATTCCTCAGCCTCTTCTCTCTGCCAATCCCTTCACTGGCTTCCTATTGTCCAGAGGTTACAATTCAAAACCCTAACTATGACATGCAAAGCCATCCACAACCTGTCTCCTCCATATATCTGTGACATGGTCTCCCAGGGTCCGACTGGGTCCCGGCTTTCACTATGTTAACCCAGTGTGCTGATAGTGAGATGTACCACCCCTGCCCATGAGCACTTGTCCACATGTCCGTGGTTAGGTGGACTTTCCCAGTAACAGTATTGTTGAGGGCATGGGTAATGCTGTGGGACACGTGCAGGAGAAAGAGCGGCGGCTGAGGACTGAGTACCTTGGGACAGCCCCCATCAGGTTGCTTAAAGCTTCCATCTCCACGAGCCTACAAGGCAACATTTCCAGCGCAAGCAGGAGAGAAATGTGTGAATTTAGTACTGTGGCCTGTGGGGCGTTGGCTGCGTATTTCCGCTTGCGTTCCGATGACTGTGGTATGACAATGGGGTTCGGACCACAAAGTAGGGTGCTTTGCTGCCATGTGCCTGATCATGCTGGTGGTGGTCAGGCCGGTAGTTTTGCTACCCCTGCTGATGCAGGCATGGCAGGTGGTGCAAATGGCCTTTTTGGGGTTATCGGCAGAGTCTTTAAAAAACAACCAAATTTCGGGAAGACCTAACAGTTGTACTGCCAACTTCCGTTGTGTTGGTGTTACGAGGAACGGTTGCCCGCCTTCTATCTGCGGCCACCACACTGCTTCATCCTGCATGTTGGAGGGCTATACCTCCCTCCCCCTGTGTGCTTCTGTCCTCGCTCTGTATGTCCTCCTGCCAGGTTTGGTCAGTTACTATATCATCCACCACCTCATCTTCCACTTCCGCTCCCTGGTTCTCCTCTTGACTTTCTGGCAATTGTGTCTCATCATCGTCCACTTTTTGTGACACGTTCCAACTGTTGCCTTTGCGTGACTGTGGCTACTCCAATATTTGGACATTGCTACATGTGATCTCAGCTTGCTCTTCTTCAAATGAACCAGGTAAGATGACCGGAATCTATAAATGGAAAAGTAAACAGCTCTTCGAAGTGTCCAAGTGTGGGATCAGTTGTCTCCGGGCACTCGGCATGGTGGGAGCAAGGAGGATCAGGGTGAGGAATATGCGTTCCAGACTCACGGCTACTGTGACTTGACTGCGTAGAAGACAGGGTGCTGGTGGTGGAGGCAAACTGACTGGAATCATTATTTGCTATCCAACAACAACCTTTAGATGCTGCTCTCGGTTCAATATTGGTGTGCTGCTGTGGTGCCCTAGTAATTGGGACAGGAAAGTCAAGCGAAAAGATGTGGGTGTTTGTTGTGGCCCAATTTCAGCTTGCCCATGGCCTTGCCCTCTGCATGCACCATTACGACCACGTCCACTTCTCCATCCCTTGCCATGTGTCTTACCCATTTTAAATTGACTACAATATTTTCCACGTTCACTACAAATGGCTGCATTTAGAGTGAACTTATGTGTGATCCATGTGTGGTAAAACCACAGTTTAAAATATGTGGCCTGTAGGTAACATTTTTTTTCAGCAAACTGGTGTCAATAACTAGGAAGACAAGACACAGGAAAAACATTTGAATGGAAGCCTCAAATGCCCCAATTTTTAGCCCACAGATAAATTAGTCATCTGACGGAGATAGCCCACTTTCAAATATTTTGCCTTTTTGTGCCAGAAAAATGGTATGAATAAGTAGGCTAAACACAACAAAAACAATTCTATGAAGGCATGAAAAGTTCTGAATATTAAAACAGAGCTGGGTCACCTGATCAAGCCTGGGAGGAGAAGATGAACACTTTTTGTGCTGCATGTCAGTAGGTCTCACAATGTATTTAAAATGCCCAGTCTACATCAAAATTCACAACATTTATATGAAAACACACTATACATCCGGTGTCCAATAGAAATGGCCACTTTGAAGGATACCACACATCCTCCACATCTCTTCAGACATCACCACTAGATCTCCAGAGTGTAAGTGTTCCATGATGCAACAACCATGCTATTGTTTGCAAAGGGGTGTTTGTGTTCTCAGCAGAGTTCACCTATCATTTCTTGTGTCTCCCCCTCCCAATGAGGAGTCCAATTAGATATCAATTTAATAAAAATTATAGGGTTGTACAGGGAAAGCAAATAGATAGTCTTGATATGGCACTGCGCCCTGCCAACAATAGAGTATTTTTTTTTTAAATATCAGCTTTAAATAAAAAAATTTAAATGCAGATGAAGTTGACAGAAACCACAATCTGTGTTCTCCCAGTATTCCTCTGTACATATCTCAGTATTTATATCAGTATTAGCGTGATCTATTTCCTTTCACCTTTTCTCTGTCTTCAGATCACAGATATCACAAGATGCTTCAGCCACAGGGCAATAAGTATTGCCTATGATTGAACAGTTCTGGATGACATTGTTTACAGTGTGAAACATTAATTAGGCATAAAACATTTATTTGTCTAGAACACAGTCAGTGGACACTTAGTAACTACCCCTCCCTCATTTACTTGAATATGAAGGTCTTTGGAAACATTTGTAGGAAACCAGATATTAAAACTACAAAACAACAAAGATTATCTTTTAGGCCTCTTTCACACATCAGGTTTTCGCCGTCAGGCGCGATCCGGCGCTTTTGACAGAAACCGGATCCGGCGAAATGCAATGCCGGATCCGGTTTCCCCCCCATTGACTTGCATTTGCGCCGGATCGCGCCGGATGGCCATGCGTTTCATCCGGTTTTCGCCGGATCCGGCAATGTGTCGCAATGTGTCGCGATCCGGCGTCTGGAAAAAACGTCTACTGTAACGTTTTTTGTCTTCGGCGAAAAAGCCGTACCCGCCGGATCCGGCGCGTCCGGCTTTTTCACACAATGAAAGCCTATGAGCGCCGCAATGCGCCGGATCCGGCGAAAGCCGGATCCGGTGGCCGGATCCGTTTTTTTTGGTCTGAGCATGCTCAGTAGCTCTGCCCACAGGAGATATATAAAAGCAAGACAATGGGACCCTCAGCCACACCCAACATGCCACCCAAGCCAAGAACCAGGAGCAGGAGAAGGCAGCAGACATCTGCAGCAGCAGCACCATCAGCACCACCCCAAATGGAGCAGCATGCTGAACGGGAGGGGAGTCCAGAAGCAGATGAGAGACGGTAATTATCAAATCCCCCATTCCTCCAAACTAGGGCCATGGAATATCAAGATATTCATTGGCCCTTTGTTTCTCTTTATTCAACAGCCGCCAAAGAGATGCAGCAGCAGCAGCAGCAGAAATGGCATCACTGGCAGCAGCAATACCCACAGCCATGGAGTCTGGCCATCAACAGGACAGCACATCTTCTTCTGGGAGCCCTCCCTCGCATCGTCAGCGTTTGACGGTAAGTTTTTATTTCCAAAATCCATCATCTCTGTAATATATGTCTATTCATTGCCTTTTATTTCAAAACAGGAATCACAAGATGAAGAGGAGCTCCCAGAAGAAGAAGGAAGGGGTGGACAGACGCTTGGAGTGGGCTCACAATTCGTAAGTTTTTTGCATCAAACGCAGAAACACAACATCACACTACACACAACACATAGAAAACAATGTTCTGCAGACCACACACAGCAAACAAATGCCTACATCCAAACACATAACATTTTTTGTTTTCTTCTCTAGTCTTCCCAATCTGGTGCTCGGCCAAGAGGTCCTCGCAGTGCCTCCCAGGGTCGTCGGCGACAGCAACGCGGCGGTCACCAGCGTGTAAGTATAAATATTTTTGCTTTGTTTTTTTGCACTTTTTATTTCATTTCTTTTGTGGAGGCTAATTATGTTATTTTTGTCTTTTTCTTTAACAGCCTTCACAGCGTGCTCCCGACTCTGACGGTGAGGATGGAGGGATTGATGTGGACCGCCTCATCGATCTCGTCAGAGAAAGGGAGCCGCTCTGGAATATGGCTGACCGCCGCCACGCTGACCTGATCATTACCCGACGACTCTGGGAGGAAATCTGTTCTCTCCTTGTGGGCCGCTGGGAGGACCTCGAAGCTCGGGCCCAGATTAAAGAGCGTAAGTATATACAGGTTGCTTGATGTAAACCAGTGTTTCCCGAACTCCAGTCCTCGTGGTCCCCACGGATCATGTGTTCAGGATTTCTATTTACTATTGAAATCCTGAAAACATGACCCCTGGGGACCATGAGGACTGGAGTTTGTGAAACACTGATGTTGTATACTAACCACTCCTTTCTCGTTTCAGGGAACAGAATTGTGAATCGGTGGCGGTCTGTGAGGGATCGTTTCAAGAAGGAGTTCAATAAAGAGATGCGGGCCCCGAGTGGATCTGGAGGACGCAGGAGCAAGTACAAGTACGCACAAGCCCTGTCGTTCCTCCGGGAAACAATGCTCACCAGAAGGTAAATATTACACACCACATGTGAAAAAAATGTTAGATGTAACTTTTTTTTTTCAGCCAGGGCCATACCATGTCAGTATTTTAATTGTTTTTTTTTCTCTTTATTCCACAGCACGGTGAGCAGCACTCGGGAGCCTGCACGATTGGACCCTTCTGAGGCGATCCCTGAGGAGACCGGCACCGAGGGACACTTCGACCGCCCCGGTACATCTGCACCTTCCCTGCCTTCCCACACATTCGACCCATCTGTCCCATCCACCAGCACAGGAGCATCGTGGCCGCCTACATTACATGAAGCTGCTGGTGAGGAGATCGCTTTCCCTTTACCCCACCCTTCTGCCCCTGCCGCCTCTAGTACACCTGCGGGTACTGGGCGGCAGCGGCAGAGGGGTCAGGAAAAGAGTTATGCGCAAGAGTTATTGCATCTGAATGCATCTTTCCAGAACTGTCTCAAAGTCTTGTCAGAGCAAATCTCCGCAGGCTTTCAGCAGATCAACTCCAGCATTCTGGAGGTGAAGACACTTCTGCAAACCATGCATTCAGAAGCAAGATCTTCGCCAAACCACACCTTTTTCAGGTCTGTTGTGGAGCGCATGGAAACACTATCTCCTACCCAGCAGATGCATGTAATGCATTCGTGCCACGGTGCTCTACAGCAGGTTACCTCCCAACCTCCACCTCCCACCACTGTAGTTCCTCCACCTGCACCCCCTCCAGCCACTTTCCATCCTCCCCCTCCTATTACATCTGCACCCCCTCCAGCCACTTTTCATCCTCCCCTCCTACTACATACCAGCAACCTGCCCAGTACCAGCAACCTCCCCAGTACCAGCAACCTCCCCAGTACCAGTCATCTCCCCACTTCCAGCAACCTGCCCCGTACCAAACTCCTTCCCCGTACCAAACTCCTTCCCCATACAACTTTCCATCAACATCATCTGCTCCTACAGTCCCTGCCCAACCCTCCACTCCACCACCCGCCACCTCTTCTGCTTCCCACATGTCCACCCATTCTGTAGTTTTTTCCACACCTTCACCTCTAACTGTTCCTTCCCCACCACGATCCCAGTCCTCTCTCCACACACCCAGTGTCGAAGTGTCCCGCAGCCCCTCCAGCAGTATTTCCACCCCACAGTACACAGAATTGTAAATGTGTGTTTTTTGTAATAAAAATGCCCATTGGGTTTAAAACCTTTATTAAAAAAGTTTTTTGCACTTTAAAAACATTTTACAAAAAAAAAAAAAATTTAAATAAAAGTTAAATTATCGTTTCACAATGGTTGTCTGTCATTTCTTTCTGCGGCGAACTATGTTTTAAAAAAAGGTTAAATACAGGGTATTTCAAAGGTAAAAAGGTATTCAAAACCAGGTATAACTGTGGGTAAATTTTAGCTTTTTGCCACAGTTGTGTTCCTGGTTGTGTTTGAAGCAAAGTATTTCACCTAAAAAGTTGTGTTTATTGTTGGTGATTTCCTACCAATGTACACAACTTTTGTTAAAAGGTGAAATACTTTGCATAAAACACAACCAGGTACACACCTGTGGCCTAAAGGTAAAAATAGTAAGACCATGACAAGATAGCCAACTTTGGTTTGCAAAGGTATATACTGTTGGTCCAGAAGGTACACAAGTTTAGGGCAAAAATCTCTCACACTCTGTCATCCCAGTGTACTCTGTCTTGAGGTGACATAAAGTATAGTGGAAAATTGTCCCTGAAACCATCACAGAACTTCTAGTGGTAATATTTCCAATGACAACATCCATCTTCGCCAGTAACTTGCTCTTCTCTCCAACCTGCACTTTCTTCTCTACAACCTGTCAAAGAAGGGCTGTAGGAACATGCTATATCTAGTTTTCCAGTAGCCAATCCCGTTCGAGAAGGCCACAAGGGTCAATTTTAAAAACCGGATCCGGCGTAATCCGTCGAAAAACGGATAGAAAAACGGATAGAAAAACGGATGAACCGGATGAGACGGATCCGGTTTTGTCTGTCAAGAACAAGACGGATCCGGCAGAAAACCGGATCCGGCACTTCAGGTTTTACAAAACATTTGCCGGATCCGGCATTCCGGCACGACGCCGGATCGCGCCTGACGCCGAAAACCTGATGTGTGAAAGTAGCCTTAAGTACAAACAGATTATTGAAGAAATTTAAAAAATGTATTCAACATTTATTTAGCCTCCCTTGGCAGAACAGTAGAACCATAATCGTGCTGTATCACAATACTAGAGCAAAGGGAAAACGGAAATCTTTGATGCAATAACGCAACTGCCCCACAATGAAGGTGCGAATCTTTCTTATTACAGTCTCCAAGTTGTGTCGGTGTCATCATAGCTTAATCATACATGCAGGTGGTTGGATCACTGCTGATGACCCTGAGAATTTAAAGAGTGCTTTTAAGATAGTATCAGGATAAACTTCAGGTGGAGGATTTTAAGCAACACTGGAGGAGGAGGTTGTGTTTCTTGTAGATTCACCTACCTTCTTTGATGGGGTGTCACTTAATCTTAGAAGTATGGGCTGGTCTGATGTTATCACACTACCATTCAAAGGAAGATTGAAGTTCATTGGTTGTCCATCTAGGTATCTGTTGTTGTATTTTTTGTAGGCACCAACTGCATCTAACTTTCTTACAAACACAACCTTGGCAACTCTGTAACTCAACAAGCAGGTGCGCTTCAAGGCATCGCTGACACATAAAAGCTCCACGATATCTTCCTCTGTGACTCTTGGATGCTAATTATTAATGGTCATTTTTGGCCTTCTAAAGGGCTAAAGACAGACTCTTTTGGAGTGGACCCTACTGATGCAATAAAGGTTTCGAAGTCTCGTGCTGAGTAGACATGGAAGCTGTGTATGCATCATTCTGTACCACTTTAGTAAGAGGTAAAGTTTGACCAAGAGAATTTGCCGACATTCATGGCCTTTTTTGCACATTGTTGGCAGCTGTAATCTTCATCTTCTTGGCGGGGATATGGGAAAGTTACAAGTCGTCATCAATACCATCATCGTCCATATTTTGTAAAGAGGAAATCTTGTTTTCCAGGGTCATGGTTAACTATGTTTATTGGCATTCCTTTATAAGTGCTTGTTACAACAAAACAAATACATTTTGGCTGTGAAATTTGGATATTCTTGACAATATAATATGTATGGGTGGAGATGAAGAACCTTGTGCCACGGGTGTGTTAATAGTTACGTCCGGTGCACTCCTCTTTAAACTTAGTTTTTCATGAGGATCCATCAGTTTGTTTGGTTTTCCTCCAACACTTATCTGCTGCTTTCAAGAATTAAGCATCTCATGAGCATCTTGCACTTTACCATTTATATGGACACGTGCGTCTTTGGCAACCTATTTCTCAGGACATCTTTTATGCCAAGCTTCAGACGCGTATCTGTTACACGTATCTGGTAAATGGTGGTGAGTAAATGACTAATTATTGCAGGCTGGATCCTGGATTTCATACCTCCCATAGCCCTTCTGTTATTAATCCTGTATGTTCCCATTCCTGCCATCACCATGCCCCTTTTCCTGATCACTTCATACAATGACTCGGCCATCATATTTATGCTAAAAACCTACACCTTCCCAGCAGCAACTGTGTAGGAAACCACATTATTGTTTTCAAGGGTGTTTATGATACCCACCCGTAAAAAAACATTTTACACACTATGTTGATGTGTATCCCCTAGGGGGATAGGTTTGTCAACCCATACTAAAGTGTATGGGCATTACAAGTATAGGAGATCCTTTTCTTTTTAATGGGAAAAAAATTTTGAGACCCTCCTCCACGTTTCTTCCAAGGGGGATTGGGATCCAAGTAAATTTGGGGCAGGTCTTGCATTCACTTCATGGGCAAATTTTATGGGAGTACAAAATTAATAATAATGGGAACTTTGGTTTCATGTGGCCATCCAGTACATCAGTTCAAAGGGTTATTATGGTGCGTGTAACTTTGGTGCAGGGCAGGCCTTGCATTCACATCATGGGCAAACTTTATGGGATTACAAAATACATAATAATGGCAACTTTGGTTTCATGTGGCCAACCAGGATGTCTGTTACAAGTGTTATTGGGGTGCATGTAACTTTGGGGCCCTGCAGGACTTGCATTCACTTCATGGGCAAACTTTATGGGAGTGCAAAAATCATGTTTGGTTTCATGTGACCATCCAGTGCATCGGTTCAAAGGGTTATTGGGTTGCGTGTAACTTTGGGGCAAGGCAGTCCTTGCATTCAATGCATAGGCAAACTGTATTGGAGTAGAAAAAAAAGAATAATGGGAACTTTGGTTTCATGTGTCCATCCAGGATGTCTGTTCCAAGTGTTATTAGGGTGTGTGTAACTTTGGGGCAAGGCAGGCGTTGCATTAAATGCATAAGCAAACACTACGGGAGACCCATTTTCTTTTCATGGGAACATTTTTTCATGAGGTCCTCTTGTATGTCTCGTCAAAGGGGTATTGGGGTGCGTCTTAATGTTTGGCATCCCAGCTACTCACTGCATAGGCAAGAACAGTATAGGAGACCCACTGTTTAATAATGGGAACAACAAAGCATAGCCAGCTGATGGCCCTTTAAGAAGATTAATGCCACCTGATGCCCCTACTGTATAAAAATAGGCTTTTTGACTTTCACAGTCCCTCCTTCATAAATGAAACAGGATGTGTCTGATGATGTGTCACACTCCACATGACCAGCTAAGGTTGTTAACTGTTAAAAAATGACTTTTCACGGTGAATGCATTTGTATTGGTTGAAAGTAATACTACAGTTGAAAAATGCATCAAAAATGCTACGTGTGAACATAGCAAATTTAGGTCAACAATTTTTATGTTTATTTGTGGAAAAATCGTAAATTTGACAGACATTTTGAAAATTTCGCAATTTTCAAATTTTGAATTTTTATTCTGTTAAACCAGAGAATTATGCGACACAAAATAGTTAATAAATAACATTTTCCACATGTCTACTTTACATCAGCACAATTTTAGAAACAATTTTTTTTTTTGTTAGGAAGTTATAAGGGTTAAAAGTTGACCAGCGATTTCTCATTTTTACAACAAAATTTACAAAACCATTTTTTTCAGGGACCACCTCACATTTGAAGTCAGTTTTAGGGGTCTAGATGGCTGAAAATACCCAAAAGTGACACCATTCTAAAAACTGCACCCCTCAAGCTGATCAAAACCACAATCAAGAAGTTTATTAACTCTTCAGGTGTTTCACAACAGCAGGATCAACATGGTAGGAAAAAAAATAGCATTTAACTTTTTAGTCTCAAAAATGATCTTTTAGCAACAATTTTTCTATTTTCCCAAGGGTTAAAGGAGAAAGTGGACCCCAAAAGTTGTTGCCCAATTTGTTATGAGTACGCTGAAACCCCATATGTGGGAGGGAACCACTATTTGGGCGCACGGCAGGGCTCAGAAGGGAAGGAACACCATTTCACTTTTTGAATGGAAAATTAGCTCCAATAGTTAGTGGACACCATGTCGCATTTAGAGAGCCCCTGTGTGCCTAAACTTTGGAGCTCCCCTGCAAGTGACCCCATTTTGGAAACTAGATTCCCCAAGGAACTTAACTAGATGCATAGTGAGCACTTTCAACTCCCAGGTGCTTCACAAATTGATCCATAACAATGAAAAAGTACTTTTTTTTTACAAAAAATGTTCTTTTAGACTCAATTTTTTCTTTTTCACATGGGCAACAGTATAAAAAGGATCCTAAAATTTGTTGGGCAATTTCTCCTGAGTACACCAATACCTCATATGTGGTCATAAATAGTGTTGAGCGATACCATCCGATATTCAGAAATATCGGATCGGATTGGATCGGCCCGATACACAAAAAGTATCGGGTATCGCCGATTCCGATACCGGAAGTCCCATTCAAGTCAATGGGACAGAAATATCGGAATTAAAAAAGCCCCTTTCTTGCCTTGCACATCCTGTTTGGGAGGGGGGAAGAGTGTGGGCTGTGCGTGGGCGGACACTGTGCGTGTCTGTGTGTGCGGGCAGGGTCTGTGTGGGCCTCTCGGGGGTCTGTGCCGACTGTCGGGGGCCTGTGCCGGCTGCCGGTGGTCTGTACGGGCCTCTCGGGGGCCTGTGCCGGCTGTCGGTCTGTGCCGGCTGCCGGGGGCCTGTGCCGGCTGTCGGTGGTCTGTACGGGCCTCGGGGGGGCCTGTGCCAGCTGCCGGGGGCCTGTGCCGGCTGTCGGTGGTCTGTATGGGCCTCTCAGGGGCCTGTGCCGGCTGTCGGTGGTCTGTGCGGGCCTGCCGGGGGTCTTGTGTGTGTGCAGGCATCGTCCGATAGGACTACAAGTCCCATCCGGCTATGCCTGCTACAATGACAGTGATTGACACATTAGCCAATGATGGGACAGTAGTAGTCCCATCATCCGGCTAATGTGTTGAATGTAAAAAAAAACAAAAAAAAACATACTACATATATACTACATTCATACAACATACATACCTACATACTACATACATACTACATAAACTGTGTTCCAAATTATTATGCAAAAAGAGTTTAGGAGTGATAAGGTTAGAATTTTTTTGTTTGTCATCTAAACTCATTGATGGTGATGTGTGTCAGGGCTCTTTATATCACTGAAAGCAATTGCAGATACCTGTGCAGATTAGTTTGGCAGGTGTGTCCAAATAAAGGCAAGACTACTTAAGAAGGCTGTTCCACATTATTAAGCAGCCTACATTTTTTGCCAAAATGGGAAAGAAAAAGGATGTGTCGGCTGCTGAGAAGCAACAAATTGTGGAGTATTTAGGTCAAGGCATGACTACAATTAACATTGCCATGACACTTCATCTTGATCATCACACAATCAAGAAGTATGTATCTGATTCCCAGCACACACGTGTGCGTGCTGATAAGGAAAGATTGAGGACTCTTTCCAACAGGCAATTGCGTCAGGTTAAAAGAGCAGTTACAAAAATGCCTTGTCATAGCAACAGACAAGTTTTTGAAGCTGCTGGTGCCTCCAACGTCCCCCGAACAACAAGATGCAGGGTCCTTCAGAGGTTTGCAGCTGTGCGTAAGCCATCCTGTCGACCACCTCTATCCACTGCACACAAGCATCGACGGCTCCAGTGGGCCAAATGATACATGAAGACTGACTTCCAAACTGTTTTGTTCACCGATGAGTGCCGTGCAACGCTCGATGGTCCAGATGGATGGAGTGGAGGATGGCTGGTTGATGGACAACACATGAAAACACAGCTAAGGCGCCAACAAGGAGGAGGTGGAGTAATGTTTTGGGCTGGAATCATGGGGAGAGAGATTGTCAGTCCCTTTAGGATCCCTGAAGGAGTAAAGATGAACTCCATAATCTATGTGGAGTTTCTAAAACAGCACTTCCTGCCATGGTTCAAGAGGAAGAACCGTGCTTTCCGCAGCAAGATCATTTTCATGCATGATAATGCACCGTCTCATGCTGCAAATAACACATCTGCATCTCTGGCTGCTATGGGCATAAAAGAGGACAAACTTATGGTGTGGCCAACATCTTCCTCTGACCTCAACCCCATTGAGAACATCTGGAGCATCATCAAAAGGAGTGTCTATGATGGCGGGAGGCAGTTCACATCTAAGCAACAGCTCTGGGAGGGTATTCTGTCCACATGCAAAATAATTGAAGCATAAACCATCCAAAAACTGACAAATTCAATGGACGAGAGAGTTCAGAAGCTTCCTTCGAACAAGGGGTCCTATGTGCAAAAGTAACATCACCTAGAATAAAGTTTTGACTTGAAAACTGTTTGATTTCATTTTGTAATAAGCTGATAATGCTTATAATTTCACAATTGACCATTTTTTTGTTAAAAATAAAAATAAAAAGGTTGAAAACTCTGCTGTGCATAATAATTTGGAACATCCATTTTGAGTGTTTCCTATTTTTAAAAATATACTGTTTTCATAGGCAGTTTGTTTAAAAACATTGCAATTATACTAGAATATTAGATGACTGGAAAATAACAATGACTGCAATTCATATAGGTAATTTAGAGAAAATATGAGGAAATATTTTTTGCATAATAATTTGGAACACAGTGTATATACTACATTCATACAACATACATACATACATACATACTACATACATACTACATATATACTACATTCATACAGCATACATACATACTACATACTACATACATGCTACATATATACTACATTCATACAACATACATACATACTACATACTACATACATGCTACATATATACTACATTCATACAACATATATACATACTACATACATGCTACATATATACTACATTCATACAACATACATACTACATACATGCTACATATATACTACATTCATACAATATACATACATACTACATACTACATACATGCTACATATATGCTACATTCATGCAACATACATACTACATACATGCTACATTCATACAACATACATATATACTACATACATACTACATGTATACCACATTCATACAACATACATACATACTACATACTACATACATGCTACATATATACTACATTCATACAACATACATATATACTACATACATACTACATGTCTACTACATTCATAGAACATACATACATACTACATACTACATACATGCTACGCATATACTACATTCATACAACATACATACTACATACTACATACATGCTTCATATACACTTCATTCATACAACATACATACATAGTACATACATACTACATACATACATACAACATGCTACAGACATACAACATACATACATACTACATACTGCATACATACTGAATACATACTACATACATACTGTATACAATACATTCATACATTCATACAATACATACATATAGACATACAGTACATATAACATAGAGTACATACTCACCATCACTTGTCACTTTGACCCCCGAAGCCAGTGTCATCTGTGGAAAAATATGAAAATAACAAACAAACAATATACTCCCTGATCCGCAGAAATCCACGCGTGTCCCACGCCGATCTCCCGTGGAGAACAGCAGCATCAGCTGATGCAACCGCTCTCTACGGGGCTCCAGGAATCCAGTGACGGGAGGTAGGTATGATGGTATGTACTCTATGTTATATGTACTGTATGTCTATGTATGTATTGTATGAATGTATTGTATGCAGTATGTATGTAGTATGTATGTAGTATGTATGTATGTATGTTGTATGTCTGTAGCATGTTGTATGTATGTAGTATTTATGTAGTATGTAGTATGTATGTATGTTGTATGAATGTAGTATATATGTAGCATGTATGTAGTATGTATGTATGTTGTATTAATGTAGTATATATGTAGCATGTATGTAGTATGTAGTATATATGTATGTTGTATGAATGTAGTATGTACAGTATGTATGTTGTATGCATGTAGTATATGTGTAGTATGTATGCAGTATGTTTTTTTTTTACATTCAACAAATTAGCTGGATGATGGGACTACTACTGTCCCATCATTGGCTAATGTGTCAATCACTGTCATTGTAGCAGGCATCGCCCAATGGGACTTGTCCCATCGGACGATGCCTGCACACGCACAAGACCCCCGACAGGCCCGCACAGACCACCAGCAGCCGGCACAGACCACCGACAGCCGGCACAGGTCCCCGAGAGGCCCGTAACCCCTAAGTGCTTCACAGAAGTTTATAACGCAGTGCTGTGAAAATAAAAAATTATTTTTTTTTCTCAAAAAATGATTTTTTTAGCCCTCATTTCTTTCTTTTAACAAGGGTAACAGGAGAAATTGGACCCCAAAAGTTGTTGTCCAGTTTGTCCTGAGTACGCTGGTACCCCATATGTTGGGGAAACCACTGTTTGGGTACACGTCGGGGCTCGGAAGGGATGTAGTGACATTTTGAAATGAAAACTTTGATGGAATGGTCTGAGGGCGTCATATTATGTTTGCAGGGCCCCTGATGTGCCTAAACAGTAGAAACCCCCCACAAGTGACCCCATTTTGGAAACTAGACTCCCCAAGTAACTTATCTAGATGTGTGGTGAGCACTTTGATCCCCCAAGTGCTTCACAGAAGTTTATAATGCAAAGCTGTGAAAATAAAAAAAAAAATTTCCACAAAAATAATATTTAGCCCCAAATTTTTTATTTTCCCAAGGGTAACTGGAGAAATTAGACCACCAATGTTGTTGTGCAATTTTTCCTGAATACGCTGATACCCCACATGTTGGGGTAAACCACTGTTTGGGCACACATCAGGGCTCGGAAGGGAGGGAGCACATTTCACTTTTTGAATGCAAAATTGGCTGGAATCAGTGGTGGTGCCATGTCGCGTTTGGAGAGTCCCTGATGTATCTAAACAGTGGAAACCCCTCAATTCTTACTCCAAACCCTAACTCCAACACTCCCCTAACCTTAATCCCAACCCTAACCCCAACACACTCCTAACCCTAATCTTAGGCTACTTTCACACTTGCGTTTTTTTGCAGCGCGTTTTTTGCGCACACAAATGCATGAAAAAAATGCTTACAAATGCATACAAACGCTGTGTTTTTTTCAAGCAATTTTATGCGCATGCAGGAAAAAAACGCAGCGTTTGTATGTGTTTTTAGTGCCTCTGCGTTTTTTTGCCCTCACCCAAAAAAAATATAGATAACAATCTGGCAACACACACGACCAATGGGACGTCAGTGGCGGTGTGGTATGTTAATATATAGACCCTGTCTACAGTATTCTTCACATTTCCTTGATTTTTCTCATGTCAACATGGATCTGCGCTGGAAGAGTTTTCACTTCAACTTGGATTTGGACATCGCGATGGCTAGGGCATATGCAGTTGCTTGCCATGAACAAAGGAAGAGAGAGAGACTGCGAAGACGGCAGTGGCGGCGTATGTGGATACATCCGATTGTTGAACTCCGGGAGAGCCGTGGGGCGTACCACACCCTCTACAGTGAGCTACAGGCAAACCCGGAGAAATTTACAGATTATATCTGGATGTCCCAAGAAAGCTTCAGGGATTTGCTTGCTCGTGTCCAAGAATCCATCCGGAGACAGGACACACAGCTCCGTCGTGCGATTCCTCCTGAGGAGCGGCTCCTGGTGACATTACGGTACGTAATATTTAAAAACTAAGGGGTGGGGTCTGATGATTTTTTTTTTTTTTTTACATGTACTATTCAAAACCTGGGATAATTATTTTTCGCGAATGTACTAATTTTTTTATTTTATAGTTTTAAAAAACCATATACAGAAATATTAATTTTACTTCTTTCTCTGTTTCGCAGATTCCTGGCGACTGGAGAAACCCTATCTTCACTACACTTCCAGTACCGTATTCGAATCTCTACCTTGTCTGGAATTGTTGCGGACACCTGCCGTGCTCTCTGGAACATTCTTTGTCCAGAATTTATGCCCCTGCCCACTGCTGAAAAGTGGATGGAAATTGCTAACAAATTCTGGACAGTCTGCAATTTCCCCAACTATTTGGGAGCTGGTGATGGTAAATACATACGTATCATCAAACCCAAAAGAACTGGATCTGAGTACTATAATTACAAAAAGTACTTTTCAATAGTACTCATGGCTATTGCGGATGCCGGATGTATGTTTGTAGCAGTGGACATTGGAGCATTTGGCCGTGGTAATGACTCACAGGCTTTTAAAAACTCAGACATGGGCCAGAGGTTGTATGGCAACCAATTTAATTTCCCTATACCACGGCCTCTTCCCCACACCGAAGCTCCGCCACTGCCCTTTGTAATGGTTGGGGATGAGGCTTTTCAAACCTACTGAAACCCTACTCCAGCCGTGACTTGGACCACACCAAAAAATATTTAATTACAGGCTGACCAGGGCCAGAAGAACTGTAGAGTGTGCTTTTGGGATTCTTGTCTCCAGATGGCGAATTCTCGGCACAGCCATTAATCTTAAACTTGAAACAGTCGATGAGGTGGTGAAGGCGTGTGTGGTTCTACATAATTTTGTGATGGCTAAAGAGCACCCGACCTTTGAACTCGATGATGCTGCTCCTAACCCATTGCCTGAATTCACTCAGCACCCTCTCAGGTCATCCGTTGAAGTTGGCCAAATGAGGGACCAATTTGCGGCCTACTTTATCTCTGATGTAGGACGGGTGCACTGGCAAGATGAAATGGTGTAAGAATGTTTTCGTGTGTGTATGTTAATAAAAAACCTGATTTGATACCAGTACCGAGTGCACTATGTTTTTTACACTCCAATAAAATAAAAAACTTCCCATGTATACCTGTGAATTCATGATGTTCTCACACCTGGGCAGGTAACTGCAGCATCGCTAGTCTGAGTGAAATATATTGGTACGTAAGCAAAGCTGCAGGTTAAATATGATATGTGTATTAACCAGGCCATGATTGATAAATAGTAATGATTAGAGTTGAGCGACTTTGGTAGGATCGGGTTTCATGAAACCAAATTTGTTTCAAATGAAACTGGTCCAACTAGTGGAAAAAAAGTCGGAGATTCGTTCAAAACCAAACCCCAATGTAAGTAAATGGGGAATAAAAGTCTGCATTGAGTGGATGAATGTAATCAGCTCAATTCCGACTTTTATTTCCCATTAACTAATATTGTGGTAGTGTCTCGAACGAAACTCGCCTTTTTTTTGGCCCGAGTTTCACCAGATTGTGTTTCATGAAACCAGATCCTAGTCGGTAAACTCTAGTTATTATGCTAGGCCTTGGTATTTAACATATGACGTGTATTTTACCCATCAGAGGATTCAACACACAAGAGTATGTTGTTAATTGCAAAGTATATCAATAATCCCCCTTGCCTAGTATAACAATAAGTGAAATGAGGATGGTAAAAACAGCCAATCCTCAAAACACTTTTTATTACACCTTGCAAAGTTTAATGCGCATTGTGTGTACGGCGCAGTGTGTGTAGGCGGTGCCAAAAACATTAATCAAACTTTGTTATGGTGAACCAGAAATTTAAATTTATTTTTAACCACAAAAATTATAAAAAACTTTATTTTTTCTGCATTTGGGGGCAGATGGTTGCAAGTTGGGGGTGTGCAATGAAGATGCACAGCTTATAGTTGAAGATGGTGTTCTAGGGCAGGGTTTCCCAACTCCAGTCCTCAAGGCACACCAACAGATCATGTTTTCAGGATTTCCTTTGTATTGCACAGGTGAAGCAATTATCACCTGAGCAATACTAAGGAAATCCTGAAAACATGATCTGTTGGTGTGCCTTGAGGACTGGAGTTGGGAAACCCTGTTCTAGGGGATGGGGCAACAAAACTTGTGGGGGAAGGGAGTCCAGTTATGGGAATTGAACTATACACACTAGGAGGAGAGGAAAGAGGTTCAGCTACATTGGTAATAAGTGTTTGTCTTAAACTGGCCTGCCTGGACCTACTTGGGCCCAATGCCCGCCTTGATTGTTGGCGACGGGAACTTGGGGCAAATACTGAATGTGGGTCCCACGTCTGCTGCGCCTTCTGCTGTGGCTGCTGCTCTGTGGTAGTGCTTGTCCTTGTAGGAGGACTGGTGGCGGCAGTGATGGTCCAGGCATGCAGAGTGGTGGTGTGTTGTAGTGTTTGCGGCAGGGCTGTTCCACATTTGCGGAGTGGTTACTGTGGCTGTGCTCCAAGCATGCATGGGGGTGGTGCTCCAGACAGGAGCAGCGCTTGCCATGGTGGTGTCGATGAAGTGACCAGCAGCACTCAAACTTGTGGTGGTGTAACATTGGTGTCCGGGCTTTGAATAGAGGTGTCCGTGCAGTAGTATGCAGCACAAGTCGGTAGTGAGGTGAAGCGAGTCAATTGTGGCACAGGTGGAAATGACACCACTGACTGCTGCTCGTACCGATTATGCTGCATAGCCTGCAAGAAAGCATTGTTGCCGGCCTGCAGCACATTCAGCTGTTGCTCAGGACTACTACAGAGATATGGGGGCAGAACCGAGCTTACTACTGTTATTCCTTGCACTGCACAGCGGGAATCCAGAGCCAGACATCCTGCGGTCTCCCATTCTTCCTCGACCGCTCCGGGTGTTGCTCAGCAAACACGGCGAGCCAGGCTTGCTGCTCAGACTCGCTCTGGCAGCCTGGATGTTGCTGCCACCTCTGGTGCAGCAATGGCAGTGCAACCTGCTTTGCAGGGAACCGCTCCTGAGGCTAAGTCCTCATGCCATGCTACTGGGCATGCCCGCAACTTGACCTCTCACTGGAGAGCAGGGGTCACATGCTCAGGTCCTGCGTCGGATCTGATTGGTCCTTCCCAAGCTAATGGAAGGTTCCGGAAGTGCATCGCTATAAAAAGCCCGCAGGGCGGCTCGGCGATGCGCTAGTGTAGACTTATCTTGCTATGTGTGTGAATGGTGATGGATGCATGGACTGGTGGCTGACTCATTATGAAACCCCTTCCCTCGGATAATACGATTGGTGACAGAGTGTGTTCTTAGGTCAGCACCAGGTAGAGGCAAGCTACGCCACAGTGCTCCTTCGCCTACACTAGCGTCCGTCGGTGCCCGGTCCTCGGCGCCGACGCTTGCGGCTATAGTTGCCGCTGCGCTGCATTAACAGCAGCTATTGGTGTTCGCGGCTGCGACGCCACACGCTGACTCCTGTGACGATAACAGGGCCAGCACCTTTGTATCTATTTCTGGCAAGCGACTCTGTGTCTGAACAGAGCCGCTCCTAGCGTTCGGGTGACGTTAACCCGTGCGCACTACTTCACCTTCTGGTGCATCTGCCATTGCCCAGCAGCGGTCTTACCAACTACCGCACGGTGGACCCCGGGCGGCGAACGCACCTCTTATTATTTTATATCTGGTGCGTTCCGCCGACCATAACAACTACAGAGATATGGGAGTCGAACCATGCCCTTTTCAATCTTACTAAAAAAATGGTGCGTTGGTCTGTTGAGGTCGGCCTCCAGACAGTCAAGGCGCTGTTTGACAGAATGGAAGCGGTGTTCCATGTGGTTAAAACCACGTTCCATGAGTTAGAAACCGCTTTCAACTCTGTCTGACAGGGACTTGAGGCTGGCATTAAAGGCCTCGCTCAAGTGCATAAGCTTGGGCAAGACATTCCTGTCCAAGGCACTCTGCCGCTGGCGGGTAGTGCCTGCATAACCAGTGGCAGAGACCTGGGACAGGGGAACACCTGATGGACCAGCTTCCTGGTCACCAACTGTCTGTGTGGCTGACCTGCAAGGTGCTTCCTGGCTGTCGGATGGCTGGGACGGGTCAGAGGACGTCCGATGAAGGACCGCTCCAGGGCCAGGTTGCAGGGTGCTGCTCCAGGTGCTGTGGAAGAAAGGAAAATCATTACTATCATGCCTTTACAAGAAGCATCAGCTGTGGATTAGAAAAACACAGATTAATAAAAATAAAAACCAAAAAATTATAATACTTACGATCTGGTGGCAAGGACCGGTCTTAGTAACTGCAACGCGTGATAGTATCGGTACCTTGTTCTTGTCCTTGACGCAGAACCACTGCGAACCTGGCCCTCAGCACGAACATCATTGTTGAAGCGGTCCTTGATCGAGCGCCAACGTGATCGGACTTTGTCCACTGTTGGAAAAACAAACAAACAACATGTAACAATTGTGTTTGATGCACGACATATGCTATCACGAAACCCAACAGTGCCATCAAGGACAATAGTCACTGCGGCACAATACAGCTATACAATACTCAAAGCAGTCACTGTTGAGCCAGATGACACTGTTGGGTTTCCTGCTAGAATATATCTAGCACGAGACCCAACAGTGCCATCAAGGACAATAGTCACTGCGGCACAATACAATAATACAATACCCAAAGCAGTCACTGTTGAGCCAGATGACACTGTTGGGTTACCTGCTAGAATATATCTAGCATGAAACCCAACAGTGCCATCAAGGACAATATTCACTGCGGCACAATACAGCAATACAATACCCAAAGCAGTGATTGTTGAGCTAGATGACACTGTTGGGTTTCCTGCTAGAATATATCTAGCACAAAACCCAACAGTGCCATCAAGGACAATAGTCACTGCGGCATAACAGAGTAGGGGAATACTTACTAAATGCCTTTTTGGAGGATGCAGTGGCACTGTCCCAGCCATCCATCAACTCTGCGGCCACCTCATTCCATAGCCGCCGGTTCACCACATTGTCCTTGCACAGCTGGTCACGGCTTTCCCACAACGGGGCACGGTAATGGACCAGGCGGATAAGGTGCTCATTATCCAGGTATACGTCTTCATCCCGTTGTGGAACCTAGACAAAACACATTAATTAGAATATTCGAATTTTGTGTGAATAAAAAGTTACAAAAAAGATCCAGAAAAGAGGAAATATAGAAGATAAAAAATAAAGAACATTACATCTTCTTGGGAACATGTCATTGCTATAAAGTGCTCAAAAAACTTGGTCAATGTATTAGTATTATATTGCTTACAAATAGGGTATTACATCTTCTTGGGTACAGTTCATTGCTATATAAGCTTCCACAAAATTTACCATCTTACCTACAGTATATCAGTGCACACTGCACTTTGACTCTCATTGCGGTTTCATTTTATTAAACTCAACCAGGGGCTGGCACTTTTCAGCCTGGGGGGCAATCACAAGGCAGTGGCCCTCCAGTCGCGGTGCTTTTGCCCTGATTATCTCTGGCTGCTGCTTTAAAGAAGCCGAGATAACAGGCTTTAAAAACAGTGTGGTACATAGATATGGGAACATAACAAAACTAGCTGCATATATATGGAAGCAGAACCAAGTTTGCTGCCTACATAGATACTGTAACAGAAGCAATCTGACTACATAGACACGAGACTGAAACCAAGATTGCTACGTAGATAAGGAATCTAACTGGAGCTTACTACAGAGATATGGGGGCAGAACCGAGCTTACTACAGAGATATGGGAGTCGAACCAAGCTTACTACAGAGATATGGGGGCAGAACTGAGCTTACTACAGAGATATGGGAGCGGAATCGAGCTTACTACAGAGAAATGAGAGCAGAACCAAGCTTACTACAGAGATATTGGAGAAGAACCAAGCTTACTATAAAGATATGGGAGCAGA
The DNA here is from genome assembly GCF_039654945.1 of Dendrobates tinctorius. Lineage (NCBI taxonomy): Eukaryota > Metazoa > Chordata > Amphibia > Anura > Dendrobatidae > Dendrobates > Dendrobates tinctorius. The sequence goes on from NW_027361829.1 coordinate 37,993,563, forward strand.
ACCAAGCTTACTACAGAGATATGGGAGCAGAAACGAGCTTACTGCAAAGATATGGCAGCAGATCCGAGCTTATTACAGAGATATGGGAGCAGAACACAGCTTACTAGAGATATAGGAGCAGAACTGAGCTTACTACAAAGATATGGGAGCAGAACCAAGCTTACTACAGAAGTATAGGAGCAGAACGGAGCTTGCTACAGAGATATGTGAACAGAACGGAGCTTACTATAGAGCTGTGGGAGCAGAACTGAGCTTACTACAAAGATATGGGAGCAGAACCTAGCTTACTACAGAGATATAGATGAGAATAGAGAATACTCCAGAGATATGGGAGCAGAACAGAGCTTACTACAGATATATGGGTGCAAAACCTAGCTTACTACTGAGATATAAGAGCAGAACCGAGCTTAATACAGCGGTATGGGAGCAGAACCAAGCTTACTACAAAGATAAGGGAGCAGAACCGAGCTTCCTACAGAGATTTGGAGCAGAACCAAGCTTACTACAGACATATGAGAGCAGAACCAAGCTTACTACAGAGATATGGGAGCAGAACCAAGCTTACTACAGAGATATGGGAGCAGAACCAAGCTTACTACAGAGATATGGGAGCAGAACCGAGCTTACTACAGAAATATAGAAGCAAAACGGAGCTTACTATAGAGCTATGGGAGCAGAACTGAGCTTACTACAGAGATATGGGAGCAGAACCGAGCTTACTACAGAAATATAGGAGCAAAACTGAGCTTACTACAGAGATATGGGAGCAGAACCAAGTTTACGACAGACAGAGATATGGGAGCAGAACCAAGCTTACGACAGAGATATGGGAGCAGAACCAAGCTTACTACAGAGATATGGGAGCAGAACCGAGCTTACTACAGAAATATAGGAGCAATACGGAGCTTACTATAGAGCTGTGGGAGCAGAACTGAGCTTACTACAGAAATATGGGAGCAGAACCAAGCTTACTACAGAAGTATAGGAGAAGAACAGAGCTTACTACAGAGATATGGGAACAGAACGGAGCTTACTACAGAGATATAGGAGCAGGACCAAGCTTACTACAGAAGTATAGGAGAAGAACAGAGCTTACTACTGAGATATGGGAGGAGAACCAAGCTTACTACAGAGATATGGGAGCAGAACCAAGCCCTAAGAAAACAATAATGGAACCTGAGTGCCCCTATCAAAACTAATAATGTCCCCATTTATAACAAATAATGTCCTCTGAGTGCCCACAAAGCTCTGAATATACAGAATAATGGCCCTACATACCACAAAACACAATATGATGGTCCCAAAGCCGTTTATTATACATTGATGACTCCAGAACTCCCTATATATAGTAAAATGGCTACATAGCCCCTATATAAAATAAGATGTTCCCATTACCCCTAAATATAGTATGATGGTCCCCAATGACCCTATATACAGCATGAAGGTCCCCTTGCCCCCTATATATACAGTAGTATGGAGGTCCCCACTGCTCCCTTTATATAGTACTAGCTGAAGAGCCCGGCGCTGCCTGGGCATAGTAACTAACTGTGGTTAGTTATAACAAATTATAATTATCCTCCATCCCATAGTCCCGTGCCCATATACCCATAATACATATCCTCCATCCCATAGTCCCGTGCCCATATACCCATCATACATATCCACCATCCCATAGGCCCGTGCCCATATACCCATCATACATATTCTCCATCCCATAGTCTAGTGCCCATATACCCATCACACTTCCTCCATCCCATAGTCCCGTGCCCATATACCCATTACACATCCTCCATCCCATAGTCCCATGCCCATATACCCATCATACATATCATCCATGCCATAGTCCAGTGCCCATATACCCATCATACATATCCTCCATCCCATAGTCGAGTGCCCATATACCCATCACACATCCTCCATCCCATAGTCCCATGCCCATATACCCATCACACATCCTTCATCGCATAGTCCCATGCCCATATACCCATCATACATATCCTCCATCCCATAGTTCAGTGCCCATATACCCATCACACATCCTCCATCCCATAGTCCTGTGCCCATATACCCATTACACATCCTCCATCCCATAGTCCCATGCCCATATACCCATCATACATATCCACCATCCCATAGGCCTGTGCCCATATACCCATCATACATCTTTCATCTCAAAGTCCCATGCCCATATATCCATCATACATCCTTCATCTCATAGTCCAGTGTCCATGTATCCATCACACATCCTCCATCCCATAGTCCCGTGCCCATATACATATCCGCCATCCCATAGTCCCGTGCCCATATACCCGTCAAACATTTCCTCCATCCCATAGTCAAGTGCCCATATACCCATCACACATTCTCCATCCCATAGTCCCGTGCCCATATACATAGCCGCCATCCCATAGTCCCGTGCCCATATACCCATCATACATATCCTCCATCCCATAGTTCAGTGCCCATATACCCATCACACATCCTCCATCCCATAGTCAACCATTATGACATCATAATGAGGGGCTTGCAACCTCTGACGACATCAGCGTCACCATGGCAACCATTGTGACATCATAATGATGGGCGTGGCTTGATACGCACACACTGCTTCCCCATTATGCAATAGGGGCATTATGACATCATAATGAGGGGCGGGGCTTGATGCGCGCGCACTTTTTCCCCAGTATGTAGATAGGGGGAAAATTGTTTGGTGAATTGGAACAAGCGGGGTTAACATTTCGCCTCACAACATAGCCTAGGACGCTCTCGGTGTCCAGACGTGTGACTGTGCCAAATTTTGTTGCTGTAGCTGCGACGGTGCGGATGCCTATCCCGGACATACACACAACATCCATACATCAGCCTTGGCTAGCCCAGGAGGCCCAAATGCTGTCCGCACCAGTAACTTTGTTCTTGTTGGGACTCACAAGCTTTCTTTAGCGTCTGTAGGAAGCAACAAGTTTCTTTTGGACAAGGTAAATCTAATTGTAGTATAAATGACTCTGACTAGAATTTCTGGCTGCAGCTTACTATAGTTAATGGGAATCTGGCATTTTTCTGAAGTGTTATATATATACCTGCTGTAATGTTGGATGGTGTATTCACTGTAGCAATGTATTACCCCTATATAAAATTGAGCACATTGTCAACAATAGTTTTTTTATTTTTAAGGACTCATTTTTTTTTAACTATTTAGAAGTGTTTTTAATTATGTGCTTGTTTTACTTTGCATTCTTATAAAGCTTTTTTTTTATTGTACTCGCATGGTTTTCTTTTTCTCCAGTCTTTATTGGGAGGCCTATAGAGTGGAGTTACATTATGTTGTTTTAAGTGTTCCTTTTATTTTTTGAGCAGTGTGTACTCTAGTATTAAATGCATCCTGTACACTGTGAGCCCTCGCGGGCAGGGTCCCCTCTCCTTATGTACTTGTGTGTCCCTTGCCTTACACATGTTTATTATGCTTGTCTATATTTCTCCTTTTCACATGTAAAGCGCCATGGAATAAATGGCGCTATATAAATGCATCATAATAATAATATTAACATACACACATACATACATACATACATACACACTTTGATCTTTATATATTAGATGAAATCCCCACTGCCTCCTATGTGTATACAGTTGAAACCAGAAGTTTAAATCCACTATATACTGTATAAAAATACAAATCTGCATGTTTTTGTCTATCTGACATGAAATTAGAATAAACATTTCCCGTTTTAGGTCATATATGTCTTTTTATGTAGTGTATGGAAACTTCTGGTTTCAGCTGTATAGTATGATGGCCCCACTGCCCTGTATATATAGTATAAAGGTCCCCACTGCACCAAATAAATAGTTTGTTGGCCACAGTTGCCCCCATGTATATAGCAGGATGGTCCCAGTTCCCCCATATATATAGTATGATTACCCCAGTTCCCTCATATAAAGTATGATGGTCCCACAGCCCCATATATATATATAGTAAGATATACCCAGCTCACCCCATATATATGTTGACCCCTGTTCATATTTATATATATATATGTATACATATATATATATATATATATACTAGCTGAAGAGCCCGGCGCTGCCCGGGCATGGTAACTAACTGTGGTTAGTTATAGCAAATTATAATTATCCTCCATCCCATAATCCCGTGCCCATATACCCATCATACATATCCACGATCCCATAGGCCCGTGCCCATATACCCATCATACATATCCTCCATCCCATAGTCGAGTGCCCATATACCCATCATACATCCTTCATCTCATAGTCCCATGCCCATACACCCATCATACATATCCTCCATCCCATAGTCCCATGCCTATATACCCATCATACATATCCTCCATTACATAGTCCCTTGCCCATAAGCCCATTAAACATATCCGCCATCCCATAGTCCCGTGCCCATATACCTGTCATACATATCCTCCATCCCATAGTCCCGTGCCCATATACCCATCATACATATCCTCCATCCCATAGTCCTGTGCCCACATACCCATCACACATCCTCCATCCCATAGTCCCGTGCCCATATACCCATCATACATATCCTCCATCCCATAGTCCTGTGCCCATATACTCATCACACATCCTCCATCCCATAGTCCTGTGCCCATATACCCGTCATACATATCCTCCATCCCATAGTCCAGTGCCCATATACCCATCACACATCCTACATCCCATAGTCAACCATTATGACATCATAATGAGCGGCGGCAGGTCTTGCAGCCTATGATGACATCAGCGTCGCCATGGCAACCATTGTGACATCATAATGAGGGGCGTGGCTTCATACGCACACACTGCTTCCCCAGTATGCAAATAGGGGCATTATGACATCATAATGAGGGGCGGGGCTTGACGCGCACACACTTTTCCCCCAGTATGTAGATAGGGGCAAAATTGTTTTGGTGAATTGGAACACACAGGGTTAAAATTTCGCCTCACAACATAACTTAGAACGCTCTCGGGGTCCAGACGTGTGACTGTGCCAAATTTTGTGGCTGTAGCTGCGACGGTGCGGATGCCTATCCCGGACTTACACACATACACACACACACACACACACACACACACATACATACATACACACATACATACACACATTGAGCTTTATATATTAGATATATATATATATATATAGTAGAACGGCTCCTGTTCCCCCATGTATATAATAAGGTGCCCCTAGTTCTCCCATATATATAGTATGACCCCAGTTCCCTCATATATATAGTATGAGGGCCCCAGCCCCATATATACAGTATGATGGCCCTTCAGTCCGTTCATAAATACAGTATGATGGCCGCAGTTTCCCCCCATATATACAGTATAATGGCCACAGTTTCCCCCCATATATACAATATAGTGGCCCCAGCCCCATATATAGAGTATGATGGCCACAGTTTCTCCCCATATATACAGTAGGATGGACGCAGTTTCCCCCGTATATACAGTATGATGGTCACAGTCACCCCCCATATATACACTATAGTGGCCCCAGCCCCATGTATAGAATATGATGGCTGCAGTTTCTCCCCATTTATACAGTAGGATGGCCACAGTTTCTCCCCATATGTACAGTAGGATGTCCGCAGTTTCTCCTCATATATACAGTAGGATGTCCGCAGTTTCTCCCCATATGTACAGTAGGATGGCCGCAGTTTCTCCCCATATGTACAGTAGGATGGCCGCAGTTTCTCCTCATATATACAGTAGGATGGCCGCAGTTTCTCCCCATATATACAGTAGGATGGCCGCAGTTTCTCCCCATATATACAGTATGATGGCCCTAGTTTCTCCCCATATCTACAGTAGGATGGCCACAGTTTCTCCGCATATATACAGTATGATGGCCCCAGCCCCCATATATGCAGTATGATGGCCGCAGTTTCCCCCCCATATATGCAGTATGATGGCCCCAGTTTCCCCCCATATATACAGTAAGAAGGCTCCAGCCCCCCATATATACAGTATGATGGCCACAGTTTCTCCTCATATATACAGTAGGATGGCCTCAGTTTCTCCCCATATATACAGTAGGATGGCCGCAGTTTCTCCTCATATATAGTAGGATGGCCGCAGTTTCTCTCCATATATACAGTAGGATGTCCGCAGTTTCTCCCCATATATACAGTAGGATGGCCGCAGTTTCTCCCCATATATACAGTAGGATGGCCGCAGTTTCTCCCCATATATACAGTATGATGGGCCCAGCCCCCATATATGCAGTAAGATGGCCGCAGTTTCCCCTCCATATATGCAGTATGATGGCCCCAGTTCCCCCCCATATATACAGTATGATGGCCCCAGCCCCCATATATACAGTATGATGGCCGCAGTTTCCCCCCATATATGCAGTAGGATGGCCGCAGTTTCTCTCCATATATACAATAGGATGGCCACAGTTTCTCCCCATATATACAGTAGGATGGCCACAGTTTCTCCCCATATATACAGTATGATGGCCCCAGCCCCCATATATGCAGTATGATGTCCGGTTTCCCCACATATATGCAGTATGAGGCCCCAGTTCCCCCCCATATATACAGTATGATGGCCCCAGCCCCCATATATACAGTATGATGGCCACAGTTTCCCCCCCCATATATGCAGTATGATGGCCGCAGTTTCTCCTCATATATACAGCATGATGGCGGCAGTTTCCCCCCCATATATATGCAGTAGGATGGCCACAGTTCCCCCCCATATGTACAGTATGATGGCCCGAGCCCCCATATATACAGTGTGATGGGTGCAGTTTCCCCCCCATATATGCAGTAGGATGGCCGCAGTTCCCCCCATATATACAGTATGATGGCCCCAGCCCCCATATATACAGTATGATGTATGCAGTTCCCCCCCCATATATGCAGTAGGATGGCCGCAGTTCCCCCCCATATATACAGTATGATGGCCCCAGCCCCCATATATACAGTGTGATGGCTGCAGTTTCCCCCCCATATATGCAGTAGGATGGCCGCAGTTCCCCCCCATATATACAGTATGATGGCCCCAGCCCCCATATATACAGTATGATGGCTGCAGTTTCCCCCCCATATATGCAGTAGGATGGCCGCAGTTCCCCCCCATATATACAGTATGATGGCCACAGCCCCCACATATACTGGATGGCCACAGTTTCCCCCCCATATATACAGTAGGATGGCCCCAATCCCATATATACAGTATGATGCCCCCCTCATACATACAGTATGATGGCCCCAGCCCCCATATATACAGTGTGATGGCTGCAGTTTCCCCCCCATATATGCAGTAGGATGGCCGCAGTTCCCCCCCATATATACAGTATGATGGCCCCAGCCCCCATATATACAGTATGATGGCTGCAGTTTCCCCCCCATATATGCAGTAGGATGGCCGCAGTTCCCCCCCATATATACAGTATGATGGCTGCAGTTTCCCCCCCATATATGCAGTAGGATGGCCGCAGTTCCCCCCCATATATACAGTATGATGGCCACAGCCCCCATATATACTGGATGGCCACAGTTTCCCCCCCCATATATACAGTAGGATGGCCCCAATCCCATATATACAGTATGATGTTCATTTAAAAAATAATAAAGTTTATACTCACCTCATCCTGATTTCCAGCACCGCAGCCTCCGAGTCCTCTTCTGGCCTGTAGAGTGGCACGAGACAATGACGTCATCGCCCCGCCTGCGTGGACAGCACAGTCTGTCTCATAAGCCGCAGACCGCGGCTGAGACAACTGGTCACTGGGGTGTGCGCGGCTGTGTCTGCTGTCAGCCACATCGATCACAGCACAGCAGACACGGCCGCACGCAGTTCACTGTGCAGGGCCATCAGGCGGCCGACCCTGCACAGCTGCTGGGAGCGGCCTGGGGGCATTTGCCTCCCTGCCACCCGGCCCAGCCCGTCCCTGCACTCAACCTCTGTTTACAGGCACACTTGATACGGTTTATTGGTTATTTGCCATGGACCATTGATTCTATCTCTACAGTAACATATTTACAGTATATGTCCGTACATATACCACTTTGATTTGATTTAATCTACCCACTGTGAATGTATTTGATATATACATGGTGGTCCAAAAGCAGGTGGACAGAAAATAATAACATTTATTTTGATTTATATATAAAATTATAAATTATATTTACGAACACAACCATAACATTGACATTTAAATTTTTTTCTGAACAATAATACAAAAGCCCTTAAATTTTATCAGCGAAGGTACTCAAACTGTTATCCATCACAATTTGCACAGCTTTGAAGTCTGCCTCTTACACTTCGACAAACATAATTTCTTGAAATACATCTCTTATGTAATTTTTCAAATCACTGACACTTTTTGGTTTTGGTTTTCGACTATAAACTTTGTCCTTGAGTACTCCCCAAAAGAAAAAATCCATTGGGGTCAAGTCTGGTGAACATGACGGCCAATCCATTCATTAGGAAATGTTTCATCAAGATACCCACGGACTACTCTTGAATAATGTGGAAGGGCCCCACCTTGTTGGAAATAAAGGTCATTTGAATTAGGCTGTTGCTGCAACTGGGGAACATCTTGATTCATTAGAATTTCAAGATGCTTATCTCCTGTGAATGTTTCATTTGACACCATGTTTGATAAATCTCCTCCTTCATAACCCTATTACACAAACTGTCCACCTACTTTTGGACCACCCTATATATATACAGTTGTGCTGAAAAGTTTACATACCCTGGCAGAATTTTTACTTTCTTGGCCTTTTTTCAGAGAACATGAATGATAACACCAAAATTTTTTCTCCACTCATGGTTAATGGTTGGGTGAAGCTATTTATTATCAAACTACTGTATTTTCTCTTTTTAAATCATAATGACAACCCAAAACATCCAAATGGCCCTGGTTAAAAGTTTACATACCCTAGTGATTTTGGCCTGATAATATGCATGGAAGTTGACACAAATGGGTTTGGCTGGCTACTAAGAGTACAATTCGCATTTGTGACCTGTTTGCTTGTAATCAGTGTGTGTGCTTAAAAGCTGAGTGAGTTTCTGGGATGCAGACAGACTCTTGCATCTTTCATCGAGCCACTGACATTTCTAGATTGTGAGTCATGGGGAAAGCAAAAGAATTGTCAACGGATCTACAGTAAAAGGTAGTTGAACTGTATAAAACATGAAGAGGGTAACAAAAAGATATCCAAGGAATTGATAATGCCAGTCAGCAGCGTTCAACTGTGATTAACAAATGGAAAGTCAAGGGCTCTGTGAAAACAAAACCATGATCAGGCAGGACAACATAAATTTCTTCCACAACTGCCAGGAAAATTGTTCGGGATGCAAAGAAAAACCCACAAATAACATCAGCTGAAATACTGGACTCTCTGAAAACTAGTGATGTGGCTGTTTCAAGATGCACAATAATGAGGCACTCGAAGAAAAATGGGCTCCATGGTCGAGTTGCCAGAAGAAAGCCATTTCTGTGCAAATGCCATAAAATATCTTGCCTTCAATATACAAGCCTCAAAACTTCTGGAACAAGGAAATTTGAGGTGATGAGTCCAAAATTGAACTTTTTGGCTACAACTATGAGCATTACATTTGGAGAGAGGTCAGCAAGGCCTATGATGAAAGGAACACTATTACTACTGTGAAGCACAGTGGTGGATCTCTGATGTTTTGGGGATGTGTGAGCTACAAAGGCATAGGAAACTTGGTCAAAGTTGAAGGGAAGATGAATGCAGCACGTTATCAGCAAACATTGGAGGCAAATCGGCAAACATCAGCCCAGAAGCTGCGCATGGGACGTACTTGGACATTTCCAACATGACAACGATCGAAAACACAAGGTCAAGTCGATATGTCATTCTGTACAGCAAAACAAAGTGAAGGTTCTGGAGTGATCATCTCAGTCTCCTGACCTCAATATCATTGAGCCACTCTGAGGAGATCTCAAGCACACAGTTCATGCTAGACAGCCCAGGAATTTACAGGAACTGGAGGCTTTTTGCCAAGAAGAGTTGGCAGCTTTACCATATGAGAAAATAAAAGAACCTCATGCACAACTACCACAAAAGACTTCAAGCTGTCACTGATGTTAGAGGGGGCAATACACAGTATTAAGAAATGGGGTATGTAAACTTTTGATGAGGATCATTTGGATGTTTTGGGTTTTCATTATGATTTAAAAAGAGAAAACACAGTAGTTTGACAATAAATGGCTTCACCCAACCACTAACCATGAGTGGAGAAAAAGTTTTGGTGATGTAATTCATATTTTCTGAAAAAAGGCCAAGAAAGCAAGAATTCTACTGTATATATACAAGGTGGGCCATTTTTATGGATAAACCTAAATAAAAAGAGAATGGTTGGTGATATCAAGACTTCCTGTGTGTGGCACATTAGTATGTGGGAGAGGAGAAACTTTTCAAGATGGGTGGTGACCATGGCAGCCATTTTAAAGTTGTCCATTTTGGATCCAACTTTATTTTTTTCAGTGGGAACAGAATCATGTGACACATCAAACTTATTGAGAATTTCACAAGAAAAACAATTGTGTGCTTGGTTTTAGCATAACTTTATTATTTTTTGAGTTATTTACAAGTTTATGACCACTTATAAAATATGTTCAAAGTGCTGCCCATTATGTTAGATTGTCAATGCAACCCTCTTCTTCCACTCTTGACACCCTGATAGCAACACCGCAGAAGAAATGCTAGCACAGGCTTCCAGTATTCTTTGTTTCAGATGCTGCACATCTCGAATCTTCACAGCATAGACAATTGCCTTCAGATGGCCCCAAAGATAAATGTATAAGGAGGTCAGATCGGGGGACCTTGGTAGCCATTCAACTGGCCCATGATGACCAATCCAGTTTCCAGGAAACTGTTCATGTAGGAATGCTCGGACCTGACACCCATAATTGATGGTATGGTGTGGTATATGGGGTAACATGATACTGAGGCCATTCTTCATCAATGGAAACCTCAATGCCACTGGATATCTGAAATTGCTAAATGATGATGTGTTGCCCTCTTTATGCACTGAAGATGGCACATTCCCTGAGTTTTTCCAGCAAGATGGTGCACCACCACATTATAGGTGTCAGGTCCGAGCATTCCTACAGGGAATCTGACCCCCTTTGACTAGCATTTTTTCCGCTGTATTGCTATCAGTGTATCAAGAGTGGGAGAAGAGGGTTGCATTGACAATCCAACACAATGGGCAGCACTCTGAACACATTTTATAAGTGGTCATAAACTTGTAAATAACTCATGAAAGAATACAGTTACTTGAAAACCAAGTACACCATTGTTTTTCTTATAAAATTCTCAATAAGTTTGATGTGTCACATGACCCTCTTCCCATTGGAAAAAATAAAGTTGGATACAAAATAACTGACTTCAAAATGGCCACCAAGGTCACCACCCATCTTGAAAAGTTTCCCCCCTCCCATATACTAATGTGCCACAAACAGGAAGTTGATATCACCAACCATTCCCATTTTATTAAGGTGTATCCATATAAATGGCTTACCCTGTATCTATATACTGTATATTGTACTTTCCGACATATCTTTCACAGGTGCTGTATATCCCATATACAAATTATCAAGTATCTTCCCATATTCCTATACATTGTCACCCTTCCCCACTTTTTTGGTCCACATGGTTTGATCCAAAAATTGCCTATTACATTTTATTGTATTTATCCTTTATATTTATTTATCTCTTATTATCAATATCATGTTACACATATAAGTGCAGGCGCTCTTTTGTTGTTAGTGCCACTTTTTACCATTGTTCATCTCAATAAAGCCCGTGTTTTATTCCTTCAATCATTGTTTTTCCATCTTTTTTACCTACTGCTCAGTAATTCCTCCTTGCAGTAAAAATGACGAGTGAACATTGTCAGCTTCCTCCTTATTCAGCAAGCTATAGTGCTTACCAAAGAAGCTGCAGCGGCAACCAGAATCCCTAGAGCGCTCCCGATTAGAGATGAGCGACTTTGCCTTTTTTAGGGTCAAGTCGGGTTTCATGAAAAGTCGAGTCGAACGAAATCGGCCGACTATCGGGAAAAGTCGGAGGTCCGACTGAAACACGAAACCCAATGCAAGTCTCTCTCTCCCCAGACGTTGCACATGTCATCTCGTTGCCCACAGTGTACATCCTTGCTCATTGGCTGAAAAAAGTCACGTGCAACCATTCTCGGAAATCCGACTTTGGCACTCGTTTTGCCGACCGCATGGTCGGCTTCACGCTGTGGTCGGGTTCCGGTCAGCAAAACCCGACTTTGGTATAAGTTGGCGACTTATGAATCTGGCCGACCTATTTCGCTTAACTCTACTCCCGATGATTAGCTGTTTGGTGCCGCAGCTCCATGTGTCGCAGCTGTGTGACAGTCACAACACATGCATGGAGAGTGTGTTGTGACTGTCACACAGCCGTGACACATGCAGCTGAGGTGCTAAACAGCTGATTATCGGGAGCGCTCCAGCTTCTTCGGTAAGTGCTATAGCTTGTCGAATAATGAGGGAGCAGACGATGTTTGCTCATCCCTATTTAGAAGTACCAATACATGATAATTTCAACAGAATGTGTATGAGGCCCTCCTTTATGTCTAATACAAGGTTTATCTGATTCCCATATTTTTGGAAGTTCTCGCTTCTTTCATAAATAAAGCTGAAATATCCTATTTTTTATTAAATAAAAACAATTTTGGTTTATTTAAATTATATTTTTACATCCTTTTTACCATTTTGCCTTGTATACAAGTCATTATAGAGGAAAAAATGTTTCTTAAAATTTTTTTCCTGTAAAATGCAATGACTTGTTGTTTTTGAATATTTTATTTTAACTCCTAAAAGTGGAGTAAAAGTGTGACACCATTGTTCTCAGCAGCGATCTGGGAGTCAGAGATTCTTCCGGGGGTCTTCCCCATTCTGTTCTCCTGCCATTCAGCACTTTTCGCATCCATTCTAACATTTTCACTGCCCCTCAGACCACTTTGTAGAGTCTACTGAAAAAAACCTCGGTTTTCTCACTGACTCCCATTACACTCATTACTCGAAACGAGCATGCAAGCATTAGGAATTGCTTGGTTCGAGCAACGACCACCCGAGCATTTTAGTGCGAATTCATCACTAGTAATATTCTATTGACACTATTGAAAACAGAATATTTTATAAAGGATCTGCAGCTGCCAGTCAGCATGATGAGTTGAAGTTGTGCTTCTAAATCAAAGTGACTTTGAATTCTTTTCTTGAGTATTGTCTATCTGAACCCATTAGACTAATGATCAAACCATATAATAGTGGCATAATATTTATTCTGTTTCACCAAAAGCAATTTCTTAATGACTCTGATTTCTTGTAACATAAGAAGGTCAACAAAGGTAACTAATCTAAGGCACATTATGAACAGTGCATTATCATAGAATGGGTGCATACAAAGACAAACTAACAAGACAAAATTAAGTAAAGGTTTAAAGGTGACATGCAATACTATATATAGATGATCAATCCTTGGGATAGGTCATAAATATCAGATGGGGGAGGTCTAACACCCAACACCACCACCGCAGCTGGAGGAAGTACACAATGAATAGAGATAGAACATCTTAGCTCCATACTTTGTGTACTGGTCATTCTCAGGTACTGCAGTTTAGCTCTTATTGAAGATAATAGAAGCTAAATTAATGTACCTAAAACAGCCATTACACAAATTACAGAGCCTTGGCGACCCAGATCCATACATATTGTACTTTAGCCATGTAGCCTGCTAGCAGCTAATTGGTGGGGTATTGGGTTTCAGTTCCCTATTGATCTGATATTGATGACCTCTCTTAAGCACAGGTCATTAGACTTCAAAGTTCAAAGAATCCATGGCAATACATAAGAATTACATAAGAAATGCAGTGTTATATGAGCAATCAGGATCTCACACACGCAGTAAGTCACCTGCAAAATCGGAAAAAAAAGCTAGTTAAGAGTTCAAAAAAGATTTGACAAAAATAATAATGTTTTTTTTAATTGGTGAAACAGTGCAAAAATTGCTCCAAAATGTACTTATAGCAACAACGGACTTAAAGTGATTTTCAGCTCCATTGAAGAAAAAAATAACAATAATATAAGAACACAGACAGCTCAACTGTAGAAACAACAAGGGAATAGGCGTCAACTGCACTGGCAAGAAAGGTTCTGGTATCCCTGGAAACAACAATTGACCAATAAATATAGTAACTGGCTCTCAAGATGTCTCAACAAACTATTCTATTTCAATGAAATGTGAACAGGTGTAGTTCAAAAGTATCTGTGGCACTTCGAATGAAATCCACCATAAATGTTCTAAACCTGCCTTTTCAGATGAGAAGACAAAAAACGTGTTTCGGCTCATTCTGTAAACATGATATAGAACATATATTTGGGTATTGTTTACTAAAAAACAGCTAGCTCAATGAAATGTCTTTTAATAGATAATAATTAGAGATGAGCGAGCACTAAATTGCCCCGATGCTTGTTAGTCGAATAGAGCAATTTCTAATGCTTGAGAGCTCATTTGGAGTAACGAATATAATGGAAGTCAATGAAAATCTTAACCTTTGTTTTTGGGATATGCTACAAAGAAGTCTGTGGGGCAGTGAAAATGTTGAAATCGATGGGAAAAAGTGCTGAATAGAAGAAGAACAGCATGGGGAAGACCCCTGGAATCATCTCAGACTCATAGATCACTGCAGAGAACAATGGTGCTACACTTTCACTACACTTTAAGGACTGCCAATAACACAATCAAAATAGATGAGAAAATGGTCTTTACAGGAAAAAATGTTAAAGATATTTTCCTTTATGTTGACTTGTATATAAGGATAAATGAAAAAAAATTATAGTTTAAGTAAACCAAAATTGAATGTTGATTAAAAATTTGAAATTTCAGTGCAATTAATTAAGGAATCAAGAAGTACAAAAAATTAGGGACTCAGATACACCCTGTTTTAGACATACAATTGTGGCCAAAAGTATTGACACCCCTGCAATTCTGTCAGATAATACTCAGTTTCTTCCTAAAAATAATTGCAAACACAAATTCTTTGGTATTATTATCTTCATTTTATTTGGCTTAAATGAAACAACACTAAAGAGAATGAAGCAAAAAGCAAAACATTGATCATTTCACACAAAACTCCAAAAATGGGCCAGACAAAAGTATTGGCACCCTCAGCCTAATACTTGGTTGCACAACCTTTAGCCAAAGTAACTGCGACCAACCACTTCCGGTAACCATCAATGAGTTTCTTACAATGCTCTGCTGGAATTTTAGACCATTCTTCTTTGGCAAACTACTCCAGGTCTCTGATATTTGAAGGGTGCCTTCTCCAAACTGCCATTTTTAGATCTCTCCACAGGTGTTCTATGGGATTCAGGTCTGGACTCATTGCTGGCCACCTTAGAAGTCTCCTGTGCTTTCTCTCAAACCATTTTCTAGTGCTTTTTGAAGTGCGTTTTGGGTCATTGTCCTGCTGGAAGACCCATGACCTCTGAGGGAGACCCAGCTTTCTCACACTGGGCCCTACATTATGCTGCAAAATATGTTGGTAGTCTTCAGACTTCATAATGCCTTGCACACGGTCAAGCAGTCCAGTGCCAGAGGCAGCAAAGCAGCCCCAAAACATCAGGGAACCTCCGCCATGTGTGACTGTAGGGACCGTGTTCTTTTCTTTGAATGCCTCTTTTTTTCTCCTGTAAACTCTATGTTGATGTCTTTGCCCAAAAAGCTCTACTTTTGTCTCATCTGACCAGAGAACATTCTTCCAAAACGTTTTAGGCTTTTTCAGGTAAGTTTTGGCAAACTCCAGCCTGGCTTTTTTATGTCTCGGGGCAAGAAGTGGGGTCTTCCTGGGTCTCCTACCATACAGTCCCTTTTCATTCAGACGCCGACGGATAGTCCGGGTTGACACTGTTGTACCCTTGGACTGCAGGGCAGCTTGAACTTGTTTGGATGTTAGTCGAGGTTCTTTATCCAACATCCACACAATCTTGCATTGAAATCTCTTGTCAATTTTTCTTTTCCGCCCACATCTAGGGAGGTTAGCCACAGTGCCATGGGCTTTAAACTTCTTAATGACACTGCGCACGGTAGACACAGGAACATTCAGGTCTTTGGAGATGGACTTGTAGCCTTGAGATTGCTCATGCTTCCTCACAATTTGGTTTCTCAAGTCCTCAGACAGTTCTTTGGTATTCTTCCTTTTCTCCATGCTCAATGTGGTACACACAAGGACACAGGACAGAGGTTGAGTCAACTTTAATCCATGTTAACTGGCTGCAAGTGTGATTTAGTTATTGCCAACACCTGTTAGGTGCCACAGGTAAGTTACAGGTGCTGTTTAGTTACACAAATTAGAGAAGCATCACATGATTTTTCGAACAGTGCCAATACTTTTATCCACCCTCTTTTTTATGTTTGGTGTGGAATTATATCCAATTTGGCTTTAGGACAATTCTTTTTGTGTTTTTTCATTTAAGACAAATTAAATGAAGATAATAATACCAAAGAATTTGTGTTTGCAATCATTTTCAGGAAGAAACTGAGTATTATCTGACAGAATTGCAGGGATGTCAATACTTTTGGCCACAACTGTAAATGAGGTCCTTATACACATTCTGTTCAAATTGTCATGTAGTGGTACTCCTAGACTCATAAAGGCTGTGCCCTAAGTGCAATTCCTTCCCAAAATAAGAAGCAGGGTCATCCATTCACCATTGAAGGCACCAACTGTAATTCTTCAATCAAATATTGTGAACAAAGTGTAGTGGTGGTACTCCAACATTCATAAAAGCTCTACACACAGTTCAAAGCCTGACAATAATTACAAGAGGGGTCATCCATGCATCCTTTAAGGCATTTAGTGTAATGCCTAATAAAAGAAAAATTAAGAAAGTGTAGTAGTGGTACTTCTACAGGCAAAAATTATAAGTAGTTTCATCCATAGACCCTAGAAGGTGGGTCTCATTCAAATATTCTGAAAACTAATAAAATATATTTTTTTATTACAATGATTAATATAACAAGATATATACACTCACTGGCCACTTTATTAGGTACACCATGCTAGTAACGGGTTGGACCCCCTTTTGCCTTCAGAACTGCCTCAATTCTTCGTGGCAGAGATTCAACAAGGTGCTGGAAGCATTCCTCAGAGATTTTGGACCATATTGACATGATGGCATCACACAGTTGGCGCAGATTTGTCGGCTGCACATCCCTGATGCGAATCTCCCGTTCCACCACATCCCAAAGATGCTCTATTGGATTGAGATCTGGTGACTGAGGAGGCCATTTGAGTACAGTGAACTCATTGTCATGTTCAAGAAACCAATCTGAGATGATTCGAGCTTTATGACATGGCGCATTATCCTGCTGAAAGTAGCCATCAGATGCCTGTTCTTAGCTGAGAGGAGTGGTACCCAGTGTGGTCTTCTGCTGCTGTAGCCCATCTGCCTCAAAGTTCGACGCACTGTGCGTTCAGAGATGCTCTTCTGCCTACCTTGGTTGTAACGGGTGGCAATTTGAGTCACTGTTGCCTTTCTATCAGCTCGAACCAGTCTGCCCATTCTCCTCTGACCTCTGGCATCAACATGGCATTTCCGGCCACAGAACTGCCGCTCACTGGATTTTTTTTCTTTTTCGGACCATTCTCTGTAAACCCTAGAGATGGTTGTGCGTGAAAATCCCAGTAGATCAGCAGTTTCTGAAATACTCAGACCAGCCCTTCTGGCACCAACAATCATGCCACGTTCAAAGGCACTCAAATCACCTTTCTTCCCCATACTGATGCTCGGTTTGAACTGCAGGAGATTGTCTTGACCATGTCTACATGCCTAAATGCACTGAGTTGCCGCCATGTGATTGGCTGATTAGAAATTAAGTCTTAACACACAGTTGGACAGGTGTACCTAATAAAGTGGCCAGTGAGTGTATATGAATAAATAAAAACAAAGTAATACAGCTGATATTTTAGGAGCACGTTAAATATAAAAATATATATATTCTTAAATATTATTAATTATTGAGGAAAAAGAGCTCAAACATATGAATGAAGTGATAAATACCCTATACACTACACTGACAACAAAGAATAAATGTAGATGTTTCACAAAAAAGACACTATGTGTAAAAAAAGTATATAAAAAGATATAGATATAAATTTATATTAAATGTGCTAACTGTACTAAAACAACAAAAATTGCTGAGTGCCCAAAATGCCTTGAATGCTCAACAAAATAGTGCTAACAAAGTGCTATAATGCAAAGTGCTGCAGAGTGCAAAGTGTTAATCTAATATCTAAAAACCAGCAATAAAAAGTGCTGTAGTGCAATCAAAATTATATACAGTTTTCACAAACAAAATGATAAACACAGAGTGAAAAAAATACAAAAATTTCAATGCACAGTATTTACTGCAAGGAAAGTGCTATAATGTGCAATGTGCTGCAGGGTATATAGTGTTAATCAAATACACTCTGTAATCCAGAGATCATAAGTGCTGCAGTGCAGTAAGCAGGATAGTATTTCCATACACATGCTGGTAAGAGCAAGATAAAGATATACAGTGGGGCAAAAAAGTATTTAGTCAGTCAGCAATAGTGCAAGTTCCACCACTTAAAAAGATGAGAGGCGTCTGTAATTTACATCATAGGTAGACCTCAACTATGGGAGACAAACTGAGAAAAAAAAATCCAGAAAATCACATTGTCTGTTTTTTTTTCATTTTATTTGCATATTATGGTGGAAAATAAGTATTTGGTCAGAAACAAAATTTCATCTCAATACTTTGTGATATATCCTTTGTTGGCAATGACAGAGGTCAAACGTTTTCTGTAAGTCTTCACAAGGTTGCCACACACTGTTGTTGGTATGTTGGCCCATTCCTCCATGCAGATCTCCTCTAGAGCAGTCATGTTTTTGGCTTTTCGCTTGGCAACACGGACTTTCAACTCCCTCCAAAGGTTTTCTATAGGGTTGAGATCTGGAGACTGGCTAGGCCACTCCAGGACCTTGAAATGCTTCTTACGAAGCCACTCCTTCGTTGCCCTGGCGGTGTGCTTTGGATCATTGTCATGTTGAAAGACCCAGCCACGTTTCATCTTCAATGCCCTTGCTGATGGAAGGAGGTTTGCACTCAAAATCTCACGATACATGGCCCCATTCATTCTAACATGTACCCGGATCAGTCGTCCTGGCCCCTTTGCAGAGAAACATCCCCAAAGCATGATGTTTCCACCACCATGCTTTACAGTAGGTATGGTGTTTGATGGATGCAACTCAGTATTCTTTTTCCTCCAAACACGACAAGTTGTGTTTCTACCAAACAGTTCCAGTTTGGTTTCATCAGACCATAGGACATTCTCCCAAAACTCCTCTGGATCATCCAAATGCTCTCTAGCAAACTTCAGACGGGCCCGGACATGTACAGGCTTAAGCAGTGGGACAAGTCTGGCACTGCAGGATCTGAGTCCATGGTGGCGTAGTGTGTTACTTATGGTAGGCCTTGTTACATTGGTCCCAGCTCTCTGCAGCTCATTCACTAGGTCCCCCCGCGTGGTTCTGGGATTTTTGCTCACCGTTCTTGTGATCATTCTGACCCCACGGGGTGGGATTTTGCGTGGAGCACCAGATCGAGGGAGATTATCAGTGGTCTTGTATGTCTTCCATTTTCTAATTATTGCTCCCACAGTTGATTTCTTCACTCCAAGCTGGTTGGCTATTGCAGATTCAGTCTTCCCAGCCTGGTGCAGGGCTACAATTTTGTTTCTGGTGTCCTTTGACAGCTCTTTGGTCTTCACCATAGTGGAGTTTGGAGTCAGACTGTTTGAGGGTGTGCACAGGTGTCTTTTTATACTGATAACAAGTTTAAACAGGTGCCATTACTACAGGTAATGAGTGGAGGAAAGAGGAGACTCTTAAAGAAGAAGTTACAGGTCTGTGAGAGCCAGAAATCTTGTTTGCTTGTTTCTGACCAAATACTTATTTTCCACCATAATATGCAAATAAAATGAAAAAAAACCAGACAATGTGATTTTCTGGATTTTTTTTTCTCAGTTTGTCTCCCATAGTTGAGGTCTACCTATGATGTAAATTACAGACACCTCTCATCTTTTTAAGTGGTGGAACTTGCACTATTGCTGACTGACTAAATACTTTTTTGCCCCACTGTATGAGGGCCACTTTTTACCTCAAATAAATGTGCTGCCTGGTCCCTACGCGCGTTTCGGCGCTAGCCTTCTTCCCACCTTGCTAAAAATACCCGGTCATCAGGACATAGACGCTGAGAGGGTGTCATAAAATTGACCCTGGCCTTGGACAGTTTACACCTGCCTCTGCTGTGACTCCCTCTCCTCTCCTCCTCAGTTGGACAAGGAAGATTTCCCTCATTGCAGAATATGTTGGCGCTATATAAATAAAGATTATTATTATTATTTCTTGTATAGCATCATTTTAGAAAACCTCTCCTCATCAGGAAGAAGGGATGTAAAGTTCTCCTTGTAACATGGGTCTAGCAGTGTAAACAACAAGTACTCTTTTTTGTGCAAGATGAATGTAGAGTTAGGACCACAGGAAAGGCAGCGGTACATAAAGTCTGCTATATGTGCCAAGGTCCCTGCAGCCAACACCTCCCTGTCTTCACCATGATGACTACTCTCCATATCCTCCTCCCTATCTTCCTCATCATTCCCAACGTAGGAGAGCCAGCTCCTGTACCGCCTCCTCTTCCTCAGACTCTACCTCCTTATTGTTAACCAATCTGCGCTGAGCACATTAAATGAGGCTGGGCTGGGTAGTATATTCTGTCTCTACCTGATCCACATGCAAAGCTTCATATTTCATTGTCAGCAGTGACTGTTTTAGTAGGCACAGAAGTGGGATCTTTGTGCTAATGATGGCATCATTGCTGCTCACCATCTTTGCGGAGTCCTCAAAGTCTTGAAGAACCGCACAAATGTCAGACATCCATGCCCACTTTTCAGTTGTTATGAGTGGAGGCTGGCCAGAATACCGAAGTGCATGTTGGATCTAGTATTCCACAACTAGCCTATGCTGCTCACAAAGCCTTGCCAGCATGTGCAGTGTGGAGTTTCAGTACGTGGTCACGTCATACAACATTCAGTGAGCTGGCACCTGCATGTGCTGCAACAGCACTTCCAGAACGGCGGCAGCTCTAACTGACTTGCATACAGTTGTGGCCGAAAGTATTGACACCCTTGCAATTTTGTCAGATAATACTCAGTTTCTTCCTGAAAATGATTGCAAACACAAATTCTTTGGTATTATTATCTTCATTTAATTTGTCTTAAATGAAAAAACATAAAAAGAATTGTCCTAAAGCCAAATTGGATATAATTCCACACCAAACATAAAAAAGAGGGTGGACAAAAGTATTGGCACTGTCCGAAAAATCATGTGATGCTTCTCTAATTTGTGTAATTAACAGCACCTGTAACTTACCTGTGGCACCTAACAGGTGTTGGCAATAACTAAATCACACTTGCAGCCAGTTGACATGGATTAAAGTTGACTCAACCTCTGTCCTGTGTCCTTGTGTGTACCACATTGAGCATGGAGAAAAGAAAGAAGACCAAAGAACTGTCTGAGGACTTGAGAAACCAAATTGTGAGGAAGCATGAGCAATCTCAAGGCTACAAGTCCATCTCCAAAGACCTGAATGTTCCTGTGTCTACCGTGCGCAGTGTCATCAAGAAGTTTAAAGCCCATGGCACTGTGGCTAACCTCCCTAGATGTGGACGGAAAAGAAAAATTGACAAGAGATTTCAACGCAAGATTGTGCGGATGTTGGATAAAAAACCTCGACTAACATCCAAACAAGTTCAAGCTGCCCTGCAGTCCGAGGGTGCAACAGTGTCAACCCGTACTATCCCTCGGCGTCTGAAAGAAAAGGGACTGTATGGTAGGAGACCCAGGAAGACCCCACTTCTTACCCCGAGACATAAAAAAAGCCAGGCTGGAGTTTGCCAAAACTTACCTGAAAAAGCCTAAAACGTTTTGGAAGAATGTTCTCTGGTCAGATGAGACAAAAGTAGAGCTTTTTGGGCAAAGGCATCAACATAGAGTTTACAGGAGAAAAAAAGAGGCATTCAAAGAAAAGAACACGGTCCCTACAGTCACACATGGCGGAGGTTCCCTGATGTTTTGGGGTTGCTTTGCTGCCTCTGGCACTGGACTGCTTGACCGTGTGCATGGCATTATGAAGTCAGAAGACTACCAACAAATTTTGCAGCATAATGTAGGGCCCAGTGTGAGAAAGCTGGGTCTCCCTCAGAGGTCATGGGTCTTCCAGCAGGACAATGACCCAAAACACTTCAAAAAGCACTAGAAAATGGTTTGAGAGAAAGCACTGGAGACTTCTAAGGTGGCCAGCAATGAGTCCAGACCTGAATCCCATAGAATACCTGTGGAGAGATCTAAAAATGGCAGTTTGGAGAAGGCACCCTTCAAATATCAGGGACCTGGAGCAATTTGCCAAAGAAGAATGGTCTAAAATTCCAGCAGAGCATTGTAAGAAACTCATTGATGGTTACCGGAAGCGGTTGGTAGCAGTTATTTTGGCTAAAGGTTGTGCAACCAAGTATTAGGCTGAGGGTGCCAATACTTTTGTCTGGCCCATTTTTGGAGTTTCGTGTGAAATGATCAATGTTTTACTTTTTGCTTCATTCTCTTTTTGTGTTTTTTCATTTAAGACAAATTAAATGAAGATAATAATACCAAAGAATTTGTGTTTGCAATCATTTTCAGGAAGAAACTGAGTATTATCTGACAGAATTGCAGGGGTGTCAATACTTTTGGCCACAACTGTAAATGGGCGCTGGTGTGGCATACCTTGATCAGAAGCTCTGGCAAATCTGGGTAGTTTTTCAGAAACTGCTGAACTACCAAGTTGGGCATGTAGGCCAAACATGACACATTGGTGAGATTGCCAAGCTTCACAGCCACCACAGGGTTATGGCCATTATTACTAGAGATGAGTGAACTTGTTCGGAAAACGTTCACGAACCTCAAATTCGGCATGAACGTAGCACATTCACGTTCATGCTCAGTTTCACAAACATTTTAATTAAAAGTTGGCAAAATTCAGTCACTGTTCAGTAAATCATTGCGTTTCCACTAATGTTTTTGTTATTACTTTGACTAGGATGAGTGGGGGTGATGTGGGATGCGTTTGATGAAGGGAGGGGATGTGGAGAGGTTAGAGGAGCAGTGCGTCTCTTCCCCCTTAATTTTATGTGTGTTGATTCCAGCAGTCAATCAAGGCACAGAAACCATCCACAATGTCATGATACAAGGTTTTCTGTGATTGGCGGCTGAAGTCACATGTCCCTGGCCATATAAAAAGCCGACATCTTGTTTTTCTTGCATCATTTCATCAGTGTCACAGTGCAGAGAAGCCGCTCCTGATAGTGCTGCAAGTGAACTTGTCAGTTAGCTAGATAGGATCCTGCCCTGTTTGAAATCGATCTTCCAGCATCTAACTAGATTGTGCAAAAACTGTGTGGCAGTCTCAGGAAGTCCCATTTGCCAATCTGTATAATTTGTGATAAAACTTTGTTTCAGTGAGAAATCAGAAGGCCAGGTTTCCACTTAAAAATCATTATGGCTAATATAGGGGTGCAGCCAGGAAGCCCAATTAGTTAATCCAAATCGTTTGTGATAAAGCTTTGTTTCAGTGACAAAACAGAAGACCAAATTTCCACTTAAAAATCCTTAGGCCTAATATTGGGGTGCAGCCAGGAAGCCCAATTAGTTAATCCAAATCGTTTGTGATAAAGCTTTGTTTCAGTGACAAATCAGAAGGCCAGATTTCCACTTAAAAATTGTTAGGCCTAATATTGAAGTGTAGCGAGGAGGCCCTATTACCTTATCCAAATCATTTGTAGATGATACTCAGAAAGAGCATGTGCTCCAGTGGATGGCAACAAGTGGCCTCTCTTCCTCTTTATCGAGGAGCAGAATCCAGACACTCATCACCAGACGTTAACCTCCGGAGGTGGAGGTAATCCTGATGAGATTCAGATACCAGAGGCAACAAGTTGACTTTACTGTAGTCTCAGGGAAGAAAGAGGAGGAGGGTGACTCTCAGAGTGTGGAGTGTGAGAACAGAGAGGTTGGCAGTGAGTTTCTAGATCCCACTTTGTGTGAACCTAGAGGTACGCAGCTGAGTAGCTTAGCAGAGGAGGTGAAGGAGAAGTTAGTCGAGGAGGTTACATAGCAGATACCATGACAATCATTGCATCCTCAGCCCCAACTCTGGCTGTGGCAAGCACCGGTGGCGAATGTACAGTTCACAGGGGCGGCCAAAGGTTGCCTAGCCCTGGCCTCTTTGAGACCACAAAGGATGACCCAACTCACCTTATCTGCCAATTTTGCAAAAAAAAATTCAGTAGAGGCAAAAATTGCAATAATTTCACAACTACATGCATGAATCTGCACAGGCACAACCAACATGCCATAGTGTGGGAGTCTCACTGCGCTAAAATGCCAACTAGCGGGTCTCGCCAACTGCTGCTTTTTCCTCCATCATGCCAAGTCTTCCCCCTCAGGTCTTCTGCCTCAAAAACTCCACTTATTTACCCCCTAAAGTCAGGGTGAGCGAGAGCCTGTCAGCTGCTTTGGAAGTGGACATGACTGCTGTTTTTGTGTCACCTAGCATTACATATCTTTCTCAATCCACCATAACATTTCTGCCTGCACCTCATTCACAGCCCAGCAGTTTGTCCTGTTCTCCATACTCCACCCTCTCTCAGCACAGCAGTCTGCCATCAGTTCAGCAGTTGTGGTCACAAAAAATAATGTTTTCTCCTACACATGCCAAAAATAAGAGATTGAATTTTACCATCCTCAGTTTGTTGGTGACAGAAATGTTGCCTTTCTGCCTTTTGGATACAGACAGTTTCAGAAAGTTGATAGCCATTGCAGTCCCCTAGCACCAGTTGCCAAGTCACCATTACTTCTCTAAGAAAGCTGTGCCTGTGCCACACTAGCATGTCGCAGACAACACCACCCGTTCCCTGAAAAATGTATGTCTGCCAAGGTGCATTTCATCACTGACACCTGGACAAGCAAACATCGGTAGGGGCATTACATCTCACTGACTGGGCGCTGGGTGACTTTGGTGGCTGTGGGG
The DNA here is from genome assembly GCF_039654945.1 of Dendrobates tinctorius. Classification (NCBI taxonomy): domain Eukaryota; kingdom Metazoa; phylum Chordata; class Amphibia; order Anura; family Dendrobatidae; genus Dendrobates; species Dendrobates tinctorius. The sequence goes on from NW_027361829.1 coordinate 38,018,738, forward strand.
ACAGGCATTCAAGGGGCTGCTCCACAAGTCTTTGAATCCTCAAGGCTTGCAGAACAAACTTCTGCATCTAACTGTGCCCAACTGCTTCTGGCTCCTCTGCCTCCTCTAGGGCCTCCACCTGTGCCCTCAACCTCTTCCTTAATCAGACAAGCATTGCAAAGGTGCAGATAGAATTCCTCCCATCTCTGTACTACGCATCCATGGCTCACCACAATCATGCAGTGTTCAAATTAATGAGGAATCGCAGTCACATAGCTCAAGAGTTGTGGACAGCTTTCTAGGCCGACTTAGAGCAATGGCTGTCTCTACTGAACCTGGAGCCAGGGATGGCTGTGTGATAATGGTGCAAACCTGGTGGTGGCTCTATGCTGGGGTAACCTCACACATGTGTGCCTTGCGTGACTCACATCCTCAACCTGGTGGCACAGCAATTTTTCTGCCACTATCCCAGCCTGGATGCACTGCTGCAGAAAGTACATTCGTTGTGTTTTCACTTCCCCTGATCGCAAACTGCAGGTCATTGACTTGTGTGAAGGACAAGGGAGGCGCCATTTTGGATTTATTAATTCAGGCCCAATATATTGTGCAGAGATCTTCCTCCACTCCTGAAGTGACCTCCACCCTTTGGATAAGAACACAAATCCCCAAAAGAACAGAACTTCGCCATTTGGCCAGAGACTTAGAGGACACCTGTTAATGAAGGTGATAAGGAGAAGAGCTGGGACACCCTACCGTCTTTTGTGCAAGGCGGCCAACATCAATGGAAGCTCTAGACCAAGCGTCACCGACACCTAGAGATGAATTATGAGAGTACCATGAAAGCGTAGACACTTGGGCACCGAACTCAGAGATTAATTACGAGAGTGCCGTGAATCTCAGGGGTAAGCCCAATTTACCATCAGAACCCTGGGAACCCTCCACATGTACCTATGCATCTCATATTTCTCCAGCTGTCCTGGATACTGAGCTATCGAGACTGGCTCTCCAGAACTTCTTAGCCGACCCAAGTTTGGACTCTCTATCGGTCCAGCCCCAACTAACCAGTTGAGACGCCAGTCGTCCAGTTTGGACCTCCCCCTAGGAAGTTATGACCCATCATAGATATTGGGAATTATTTCAGCTATGAGGTCAAGGGAGGAGAGTTCATTCCAACCCAGAGGGGTGGTGGCAAATATGGGAGGGGGCGAGCTAGGGGTTAAAAGCTAGCTACTCACTTTTAGCCTTTGTCTTTGTAATGCCATGGAAGCCACATCACATGTGGAGACAGACCAGAAACAAAGAATGTGCATGTGGATACGAGAGCTTCCCTTCATCCATAAGTGATAAGAAACGGTAACGTGACATATGCAGCTAACTGCAATCCCAACCTGTACCCTACTTTTATCTGTACTTCTGGCTGTCATATCTGTATATTACTCTGTATATATTTGTAGTATCTAGTGCGCCTTTCAGCAATTAAAATATCAATTAATTTTGGGCTGTTCTTTTATCTCGAAACCCGATTTCCCATGTCCCTGAGTCCACCTAGTACTTATTCCCTACCTAGGGTTGATTTCTTACCCGGCATAAGGTCATTAATACAACTACTTATCCTAGGTGCAGTTCTCTGACTGACTTGAGGGTAACGGAGGCGCCAGAGAGCTGCGACTGTGTAATCTCCGTCACAGATTGGTGACAGCGGGTTAATATCTGTATCCCCCAACTCTCTCATGTGTTTTCCTTACAACTTGCATCGCTACCTAGGTCTTTCGGCCTATCAGTTAACCTTTTGATTTGCAATGTTCTGACACGGTGGAATTCCACTCTGCACATGTTGCAGCTACTGTGGCCCTGGTGCAGTATATCCTTTTGCATAGCCTGGGCCAACACAGTATGGAAGTGATGCAAATCATGTTTGCGAAATGGGCACAGGTAAAGGACCTCTCCACCCTTCTGCACAGTTTTAACCCTTTAATAACCCCAGCTTTTTTTCAGTTTTGCGGTTTCATTTTTCGCTCCCCTTGTCCCAGAGCTATGACTTTTATTTTTCCATCAATATGGCCATATGAGTTCTTGTTTTTTGTGGGACGAGTTGTACTTTTGAAAAACATCATTGGTTTTAGCATGTTGTGTACTCAGAAGTGGGAAAAAAATTCCAAGTGCGGTGAAATTGCAAGTAAAGGGCAATTTCACAGGTTTTTTGCTTGGCTTTTTTGCTAGGTTCACTAAATGCTAAAACTGACCTGCTATCACGATTCTCCAGGTCATTACGAGTTCATAGACATCAAACATGTCTAGGTTCTTTTTTATCTAAGTGGTGAAAAAAAATTCCAAAGTTTGCTAAAAAAAAAAATTGCGCCATTGATACCCGTAGCGTCTCCATTTTTCATGATCTGTGGTTGGTTGAGGGCTTATTTTTTGCATGCTGAGCTGATGTTTTTAAGTATACCATTTATGTGCAGTTACGATCTTTTGATCACCTGTTATTGCATTTTAATTCAATGTCGCAGCGAACAAAAAAACGTAATTCTGGCATTTTTATTTTTTTTCCCACAATCGGGTTAATCCTTTTTTTTATTGATAGATTGGGCGATTCTGAACGCAGCGATACCTAATATGTGTATGTGTGATTTTTTTTTTATTGTTTTATTTTGAATGGGGCGAAATGGAGGTGATTAAAATGTTATGGGGGCTGCATTATACTCTATGAGTGGCCTACATTATGTTCTATGAGGGTTCTTGATTGTATTCTATGGAGGTCTAAATTATATTCTATGGGGGACTGCATTATACTCTATGATGGGTTGCATTATACTCAATGAGGGGCTAAATTATGTTCTAATTGTGGCTGCATTGTACTCTATAAAGGGGCCACATTATATTCTATGGGGGAGCTGCATTGTACTCTATGAGGGGGCTGCATTATATTCTCTGGGAGGGCTGCATTATACTCTGAGGGTGTTATATTATATTCTATGGGTGGGCGCATTATACTTAGAGAGGGCTACATTATATTCTATGGTGGGCTGCATTATATTCTATTAGTGTCTGTGTAAGATTCTATACATGCCCCCAAAAAGAAGGCACAGCACCAAAAGCGCATAGGGGACCCGGTCACACATCTATGATTGGGTAATTATTTCTCTAAAAACTTTATCTACCTCACTCTGCACTTGCACTTTATTTATACGCTCAGGACATACAAGGACTAGGATTTACATCTTACCTTTCAGCTTTTTTGGTGCTATTTATTATGTTTTGTCTCATATTAACATATTGGCACATTTAAGCTTTTGACTCTCTCACATTGTCCATTGTACTTTATGCAGTTTTTAGAAGTTATATTGCAATCAACAGTATCCCAAGCACATCATCTATGTTGTGTAGCACTTTATTGCATCAGCTGGTCAATTTTTATAATTGCACTATTTTTTTGTATATGATCCATAATTGTATTTCTGTGCTTGACCCTTTGTCCTCTATTATCCCATGTGGGTACACGGTAGGTTGCCTTTGGTGTTCAATTTAGGTTTATTCTATGGGGGCGCTGCATTATACTCTATGAGGGGGCCACATTATATTCTATGGAGGTGTATTATGTTATATAAGGGAGGCTACATTATATTCTTTGGGGGTTGCATTATACAATATGAAGGGGGCTGCATTATACTATATGAGGGGGCTGCAATGTATTCTATGGGGGTTATGTTATATTCTATGGGGGCTGCATAATACTATATGGGGGGCTACATTATATTCTATCAGGGGGCTACTCTAACAGGGGGCTACATTATATTTTACTAGGGCTGCATTATATTATATGAGGGGGCTACATTATATTCTGTGGGGGGCTGCATTATACTATATGAGGGGGATGCATTATATTCTATGGGGGATTTATTATATTCTATGGGTGGACTGCATTAAAGTCTATGAGGGGTCTACATTGTATTCTCTGGGGGACTGCATTATACTTTATGAGGAGGCAGCATTACACTGTGAGGAGGCTACATTATATTCTATGGGGGGCTGATTTATTATATATGAGGGGGCGGCATTATATTATATGGGGGACTACATTATACTCTATGTGGGCTGCATTATATTTTATTTTGGGGCTCCATTTCATTTGATGGAGGCTACATTATAATACAGTTGTGGCCAAAAGTATTGACACCCCTGCAATTCTGTCAGATAATACTCAGTTTCTTCCTGAAAATGATTGCAAACACAAATTCTTTGGTATTATTATCTTCATTTAATGTGTCTGAAATGAAAAAACACAAAAAGAGTTGTCCTAAAGCCAAATTGGATATAATTCCACACCAAACATAAAAAAGAGGGTGGACAAAAGTATTGGCACTGTTCGAAAAATCAAGTGATGCTTCTCTAATTTGTGTAATTAACAGCACCTATAACTTACCTGTGTCACCTAACAGGTATTGGCAATAACTAAATCATACTTGCAGCCAGTTGACATGGATTAAAGTTGACTCAACCTCTGTCCTGTGTCCTTGTGTGTACCACATTGAGCATGGAGAAAAGAATGAAGACCAAAGAACTGTCTGAGGACTTGAGAAACCAAATTGTGAGGAAGCATGAGCAATCTCAAGGCTACAAATCCATCTCCAAGACCTCCAAGACTGTGGCTAACCTCCCTAGATGTGGAAGGAAAAGAAAAATTGACAAGAGATTTCAACGCAAGATTGTGCGGATGTTGGATAAAGAACCTCGACTAACATCCAAACAAGTTCAAGCTGCCCTGCAGTCCGAGGATACAGCAGTGTCAACCCGTACTATCTGTCGGCGTCTGAATGAAAAGGGACTGTATGGTAGGAGACCCAGGAAGACCCCACTTCTTACTCCGAGACATAAAAAAGCCAGGCTGGAGTTTGCCAAAACTTACCTGAAAAAGACTAAAATGTTTTGGAAGAATGTTCTCTGGTCAGATGAGACAAAAGTAGAGCTTTTTGGGCAAAGGCATCAACATAGAGTTTACAGGAGAAAAAAAGAGGCATTCAAAGAAAAGAACACGGTCCCTACAGTCAAACATGGCGGAAGTTCCCTGATGTTTTGGGGTTGCTTTGCTGCCTCTGGCACTGGACTGCTTGACCATGTGCATGGCATTATGAAGTCTGAAGACTACCAACAAATTTTGCAGCATAATGTAGGGCCCAGTGTGAGAAAGATGGGTCTCCCTCAGAGGTCATGGGTCTTCCAGCAGGACAATGACCCAAAACACACTACAAAAAGCACTAGAAAATGGTTTGAGAGAAAGCACTGGAGACTTCTAAGGTCACCAGCAATGAGTCCAGACCTGAATCCCATAAAACACCTGTGGAGAGATCTAAAAATGGCAGTTTGGAGAAGGCACCCTTCAAATATCAGGGACCTAGAGCAGTTTGCCAAAGAAGAATGGTCTAAAATTCCAGCAGAGCATTGTAAGAAACTCATTGATTGTTACCGGAAGCAGTTGGTCGCAGTTATTTTGGCTAAAGGTTGCGCAACCAAGTATTAGGCTGAGTGTGCCAATACTTTTGTCTGGCCCATTTTTGGAGTTTTATGTGAAATGATCAATGTTTTGCTTTTTGCTTCATTCTCTTTTGTGTTTTTTCATTTAAGACAATTTAAATGAAGATAATAATACCAAAGAATTTGTGTTTGCAATTATTTTTAGGAAGAAACTGAGTATTATCTGACAGAATTGCAGGGGTGTCAATACTTTTGGCCACAACTGTATATCATGGGGGCTGCATTATATTCTATGGGGGGCTGCATTATGCTCCATAAGGGGGTACATTATATTCTATGGGGGTTGCATTATGTTATATGAGGGGGCTACATCATATTCTATGGGGGTTGTATTATACTCTATGAAGGGGCTACATTATATTCTATGTGGGGCTGCATTATATTCTATGAAGGGCTACATCATATTCTATGGGTGCTGCATTATACTATATGGGAGGCTGCATTAAGCTCTATGGGGTGGCTGCATTCTACTCTATGGGGGGCTGCATTATACTCTATGGGGGCTACATTATATTCTATGGGGGGCTGCATTCTACTCTATGGGCGGCTGCATTATACTCTATGGGGGCTACATTATATTCTATGGGGGGCTGCATTATACTCTATGAAAGGGCTACATTATACTCTATGGGACTATGGGCCTGCATTATAGCTTATTGAGGACTATGGGGAATGCATTATTCAATTTGAAGAGCTATGGGGTGCATTATACTATTGGGAGTGCATTGTACTACCTGGAAGACTATGAAGGTGCATTATACTATAATAGGGGGCTGCATTATATTCTATGAGGGGGTTGGTTTATATTCTTTTGTGGGCTGTGTTATACTCTGTGAGAGGACTACATTATATTCTATTGTAGGGCTGTATTATACTCTGAGTGGGCTACATTATATCTTATGAGGAGCTGCGTTATACAATATGAGGGCGCTACATTTTATTCTGTGAGGTGGCTGCATTATACTCTAATGGGGGCTACATTATATTCTATGAGGGGCTGCATTATACTACTTAAGAGGGTACATAATATTCTATGGGGATTGCATTATGTTATATGAGGGGGGCTATATCATATTCTATGGGAGGTTGCATTATACTCTATGAGGGGGCTGCATTATATTCTATGTGGGGCCGCATTATACTCTATGAGGGGGCTACATCATATTCTAGGGGGCTGCATTATACTCTATGAGGGACTACATTATATTCTGCGGGAGGTCTACATTATACTACATATTTGATGGAGGCTGCATTATATTCTATGAGAGGCTACATTATATTATATGGGGGTGACATTACACTATATGAAGGGGCTGCTGTTATGAATGGGTCACCGAGGAGGAAAACAAGACCAAGCCAAGTCAAAGAAAACCAGAGAGGTTGGTAACTACGCAGATTGCAGACCCCTGATCCTAACCACACAACTAACAGCAGCCGTGGAGCGTACCTACAATGATTCTAGATGCCTCGTCACAGCCGGAGGACTAAATAAGCCTAAAGCAAGAAAAGTGGAAATCTAAACTGCCCCAGAGCAGACCCCAAAGGAATAGACAGCCCCCACACATGTATTGACAGTGAGACAAGATGAAAGCACGAACACAGGTAAGAAAATAGGCTGAGCAAACGATGGGACCCACACTAGCTAGAAAGGACAGGAAAGGAAAGATACTGTCTGCAATCATGCCAAAAAACCCTGCAAAAATATCCAACACTTCAGATAGCAAAAAATACCCTGAAGTCACTAGACTTCTCCCACTATATCAGCACTCTGGCATATTCTGAGAACAGAGAAAAAAGAGGCCAATCTAATAAGGGACAAAAAGCAAACTGGCACATACAGTGACATAAGAGTGGAAATTCAGCACAGCCCCAGCCGGGGCTGGCTGACCACACAAAAAACTGAATAGACCAAACCAAATCAAATGTGAACATTAGCAAAGACAACTTAGCTTGACAAGGCAGGTACTGAGCTGGAAACTAAGACCTCAGGAGGCAGGAAAAAATCACCAGCATGGGAATAGGGGGTCGGCTGTCTTAAATCCAGTCTGAGACTCCAGATGTCCAATCCTCTTCCTCATTATCAGGTGGCAGGTCTTTGTTAATTAAATCAGCTTCACTACCTCCTGCCACCACCAGAATGAGCCTGGAAAGAGAACTCACAACTCCTCTGTCAGCACAACCAGCTCCCTCACCAGAAACCAGAGGCAGATCAGAAAATGAGTTCACAACAGGCTGCATTATATTCTATGGGGGCTGGATTAAGCTCTATGGGGTGGCTGCATTATACTCTATGGGGGGCTGCATTATACTATAAGGGGGCTGCATTATACTCTTATCGGACCATGGGCAGTGCATTATATTATATGTGACCTGTATTATACTGTATTGAGGACTATCAGGAATGCATTATACTATATGAAAAACTATGGCATGCATTATACTATGGGGAGTGCATTGTACTACATGTAGGACTATGCGGGTACATTATACAATACAATTGTCATAACCGAGACCTCACCCATTTCAGATTTATTGGCATAGAAAAAATAAAAAAAATCAGTAAGAGGTGGAAATTTTCAGAGAAAAACCCTCAATCGCGAATCTTACTGGATATTTAAATTATGTACAAGAGTCCCAACAGGTCAGAACACCAGACAAGATTTGATCATGCAGTACAAGTAAAATAATACCGCCAAAATAATTGTTTTGCTGTGTTAAGCATGTAGTTAACTGTTTAGAAACAGATGTGTATAGTCCTCATATATTCTTTTAATGTATTCTCTTTTTGGTATTGCATGTAAAGTAAATAATTTTGAGAGGGTTTTTTTGTGTGGGTTTTTTTGTGGTTTTTTTTTTCCTCTTTCTCTCTCTTTTTAACTTGTCTTCAACCTGGAGGTTGGGTGTGAATAATTGGATACATCAATTAAACATGCTAATGAGGGCATTGCCTACCACCCCCTCACTCCTGTCTGGAGACTTTTAAAATGTCACATTTTGTCAGAATTTGTAATCCATGATTAAGACTCTTTTGAGTTGAAACACGTTGGATTTTTTACCATCCACTGGGGTATCCACTACCTGTAACATGTTCTTTTAACGAAAAGAAATAAAGGAATATTTTTTATAACTGCCTTCCTGCCTGAGATCGCTGGAGATTACTGTGTGTTTAGAGGATGCATATTCAGCTGAAGTCTTTTGCAGTACAGGGACCCTCCAGCTCTCTACACTGCAATACACGCCAATGACCAATTAGAGGCCAGCAGCTGACATCAGCATGTGAGTCACAAGTGGCACATTGCAGTGACTTCATGCGCTGCCCATGCCAGAACACTGAAGTCAACTGCCAGCTACAGAAGAGGACACTGCACACCGTGGGAGCAGAGGAAAGTAAGAAAGATAGTTTATTTTACCAGAATGGGGTCATTTTACCAGGAAGTGTCCAGGTTAGGGGTTATTAAACCAGAATGAGGTTCAGGATGGGGGTCATTATACCAGAATGGGGTCCAGGATGGGGTCATTACACAAGTTAGGTGCCCCGGAATTGGGTTCAGGATGAGGGCCTTTTATACAAGGAAGGTGCTCAGGATAGGAGTCATTATACAAGACTGTGGTCCAGGATTGAGATTATTATACCAGAATGGCATCCAGGATGGGGGTCATTATGCTAGGAAAGGTCCCAGGAGGGGGAGCATTTTACCAGGAAAGGCCCAGAATGGGAGACATTAAAACACAAAGAGGCTCAGAACAGGGGACGTTATAATAGATAGGAGCATAGAATAAAATGCATTATTACATGATGATGGTCAGGATGAGGGACATTATTACAGAAAGAGGAGAGGAATAGGGACATTATTACAAAAAGGTGCAAGGACAGGGGACATTATTACAGAAAGGGGCCCACGATGGAGGACATTATTACAGGAAGGGGACAGGATGGAGGACATTATTACAGGAAGACAAGGAGAGAAAGGAAATATTGGAAAGTCAGCTCATCATGTACAGAGGCACCTTGTCGGGTAGAGGCAATCTGCTCAGAGCCGGCCCAGTCTCGGACGCGATTATCAGATGCAAAAAAGGGAAGAAGGTAATCTCCAGCAATAGCAAAAAGGATGTAATCATTCAAATATAAAAACTTCACTTTTATTCATCCAGTATAAAAATACAAAGTTGCAGGTAACCACTAGAAATCCATGTGAGATAGACCAATGCGTTTCAGCTCGGAACATTAATCATGGTGTCATAAAAAAGGCTCCTAGGTGAAATTATTTGGTCTATCTTACATGGATTTTTAGTGTATTCCAGCATCTTTGTATTTTTATACTGGATTAATATAAAAGTTTTTAGATATGAATGATTACATCTTTTTGCTATTGCTGGAGATTACCTTCCTCCCTTGATGTATTATTACAAGAAGGTGCCATGATGGGGACACTATTACATGAATGTCTTTGTAGGATTTAGATTGCTACAAAATCCCTTACATCTGACCAACATGGAGGCATATTCCACAGATATATAATAAGAAAAAGGACTTTCTGTAATGCTATTAAAAAGAAATATTAAAACACTAGCTTGGCCCGTGCAAAATTTTTGCACATTGGTCATCAGGGGCACAGGCAATTTCAGAAAAAGCAAGCTGGTCAAATGTAAATGTATTTCATGAGCTGATGAACACAGACAGGTATTTATATATGTAGATTGGTAATACAATAAATTGTTTTGATATGTAGAGGCCAAAAAATGTTTTCTGGTTGAGGTGCCACCTGCAGGTCATTGTGTCTTTCTGCAGGTTTATGAAAATGAATGTTTAAACTGTATTTTGTGATAAAATCATGAATGTGTGGTTGTTTGGCTGTTTTCTTGCTGGAGGGAGCAAGTTTACCTTTCAAATGGGGTATCATTTGTGTGTGTGAGGCGAAGTAAACAGCAAAAAAGCATTGCATGTTTACAAATGTGTTGGTGGTGGTCTTTGGGGCACTGTGGTGCCACCTGCAGGTCATTTTTCCTTACTGCAGGTTTATGAAAATTAATGTTTAAACTGTATTTTGTGATCAAATCATGGATGTGTGGTTTGGCTATTTTCTTGCTGAAGGGGGCAAGTTTACCTTTCAAATGGTGTATCATTTGTGTGTGTGGGTGCAGTATGAACAGGGATACAAAGAATTCACCTAAAAACAGTGTTTAGAAATAATAGAATAGATTAGTCAACATAGAATTTTGGACCTATATTTACTGATGTATCTGTTACAGATGTACGGTAATTTATATTAACTTTTTTATGCATAAAAATCATTAATAATTATTTGTGTAATGTTAACTCTTAGTTATCTTTTTCCTAGATGGGAAATTCTGTGCTAGTTACAGTCATCGAGGACTCATATCAAAGGCCAAAATGAAAGCGATAAAATATAGCCTAGTAGTCATTCTTGGTAAGTAAACGTTTGTCTGGAAACACTTTAAAAAGGCATAAATTAGTTTACAAATGACATGTAATCTCTACTTCACTTAAGGTACTGTCACACTTAGCGATGCACCAGCGATCGCGACCAGCGATATGACGCAGTCATCATCGCTGGTGCATCGCTAAGTGGTCGCTAGTGAGCTGCCACACAGGCAGATCTCACCAGCGTCATCGCTGGGGATGGGGGTCGCTACTTACCTGTCAGACGTGGCGATCCTGCGTCCTCCCGCCCGCGTCCACGCGTCGCTCGTCGTCACAGCAGGAAGCCCAGCAGGAAGCTGACGTCGAGAAACAGACCAGGACGTTCTCGCGCAATCAGAGATAACCAGTGGGGGAGCGGTCGGAGGTAAGCATCAGACATAGCGATATCGCTAGCGATATCGCTATAACGTCACAAAAAACAGTGACGTTATAGCGATATTGCTAGCGATATCGCTTAGTGTGACAGGCCCTTTATTATTAAGTAAATCAATATATGATATACAATAGGTTCTCGGATTTTAAATGCATTACAGTAGGGAAAAGTCTGATGAAGCAGAACTTAGTTTGTTCAGCTACTTCTCCAGACGACAACTAGTGAAAAGACAAATAACAAAAGGTAAATCAAAGAACCAAGTGCTGACACCTGGTATATGGTAAATTACTAACTAAAGCTAATCAATAATTATTATGTCTTTAAAGGGAATCTGACATCAGGTTTTACTACCACATCTGAGATCAGCCTGATATATAGGCAGAGACCATGATTCCAGCAATGTGACAGGTACTGGACTGCATGTTGTATTTTTGACAAAATCACTATTTGATTTGCTGCAGATCTACCAGTTCTCTCATTGCTAAGCTCTGTATGACCCCTCCTACATCACTGATCGGCAGTTACATACAGCTTATTAATATGGATGACTACATGGTGGTTGGTTTACTAGTCTACTAGTCTTTCAATGATGATCTCTTGCTGATAAAACTGTAATTTTACCAAAACTGCAGCTAGCATCAAAGTGACACATCGTAGGATCAGGTTCTCTGTCTCTATATTAAGCTACTCTCAGATTGGGTGGAAAACGCCTGCTGACATATTCCTTTTAATACTTATCTAATGTTGTTGAGACTGTTGTATGTTGCTATAGCTATGATATGATGTAGTACTGTATGTGTGGCGCCCCTGAGGCTTCAGTCGCCACAGAGGTACTGCACCTCCTCCTGAGGTGTGGTGCACCACCATCCAGGTAAGTTGGAGGCTCCTGACCACGCTCCATCACTCGCACCCCACACAACAGGGTAGTTCAGCAAAGCCACATTGCGGCTCCTTGCTTAGAGAGTAGCAGAGCACCTTTGGTGGTTCCCTGCTTGGAACATGAAACGTGCTGGGAGGCGGGTGGAGTTGAGAATACATAAAAGAGCGGGAAGGTTTAGAATTACAGGTCAGTCTGGGAGAGGAAGCCACTCAGAGAGGAGTGAGGAAAGAAGATCCCTGAGAGAGGGATGGAGGAAGGAGGTGCTGCAGCAGACCAGAGTGACCTGGGTCTGCTGGCACGGGAAAGGAAAGAAGGAGAAAGACATTGAACTGAAACCTGATCTTCCATAGGAGAGAGAGATTAGAACGGAATGAAGGAGTAAAAGGGAACAGAGAGGACGTGGGTAAGAGGAAGAACCCTGCCTAGAAGTTCTAAGCGCAAGGCCGGGGCATGGTCCCCGAGGTTGTATGGACACATGGTTCTGCAGCAGACACCGGTGGAGTAGTGCACTACTCCCATCTAAGACTTGGGGGCACAACAGCAACATTGATAGTGAGCTGGGATTCAGGAGTAAGGAGTTCCCGAAGCAGACTACAGCTGTCTCTCGTACAAGTAGAGTTCTAGGGAACATCTGTCAGGAGGCACTCCAGTGTAACTCAGTACTGGGAGTACTTCACACTTAAAGGCGCTATAGTGGAGACGTTCAGAAAGGCACATGTTGGCGGAGCGTTGGAAGGGAGCATTCCAACTTGCCTGGAGGTTGACTGAGTCCCTGACCCAGAGGACATGGCACGGAAGCAGGCACCTGTGTGTACTACAGACTGTGAGTAAAGCTTTGGAACTGCAAGCCCCGGTGTCCTCCATTCCTTCTTGCGTCAACGCATCCAGCCCCGCTACATCTGGGTACCAGCTTCTACACCGCGTGTGCCTCTCCTCTTCCCCACATCTACACTGCCCTGGGGCTACAGCTTCACCTGTGGGGAGCTTCACCATCTTGGCTGCAACACACCACCAGCCCCAGAGGATCTGCATGCAGCGTCGGCCTAACATCTCACTGGCCGAACACCACAGGTGGCGTCACGAACTATTCATTCAAAGCATTACATCCCCCCATTACTTGGTGCCCGGGGCCACGGACCGGGTCCCTGCTGCTGTGACACATCCGAGTACCCCACAGCCCTGGGAGGGCGACCCACATGCTTACTAGCTTTTTTTCTGACACTGCTGTACTTTCACTTGAATTAATTGGATACTTAAAGCATCTGTTCAACCACTGTTTTTAGGGAGTAAAAATAATAACAATAGAAAACCCGGTAGGAAACAGGTCGCAAATGGGTAATTAATGGGATTATTAATTTTTTTGGTTAGATAGACAGCATGACAATAACCAAGTTTACAAGTGGCTTGATTTTTCTATCTGAAGTCATTCTGCTGCAATGACAGCTTTTATCTTTCACATTGTAGCTCTGATTTCCATTGAGCTTGGCCACTAGTGCCTTGTCAGACCTTGGCTAAGTGTACACACTACACATAAATTAAAGGCAACTTGTCCACAGGATTGTGCATAGTAACCTACACACAGTGTCAGGTCGGCGCCACTATACTGAATAAAATGATACCTTGGTTGATGAAATCTGTCTTGTGGTTTTTTAACTTTTATTTTCAGTTTTGAGTTAATGATATGCTCATGACCCTGTGGGTGGGGTATTTATGTAGTTCTCTGCTTATGTCTTCATATTGATGGCTTATGACAGGTCACTGATCTCTCAGTGACCTTCCCCCTATTTTACATACTAATTATTATATGCATTGAAAAAAATCACCTTCAGCAGGCAAGTGGTAGTGCCTGCACTGCAGCATGATCACATGTATAACGTGCATTAAATTGTTTTATTTAGTCATATACATTGATTACGAAAAAAAATATTTCTCAAAGTGGCACCGAGAGGAAAAAAAATTGTCTCCACATAGATGGTGGCGTCTGCGCAGTAGCATATATTGGTGATATACACATGCATATGTAAGCAGAGCACCACATAAAGACCCCCCCCACAGGCCGCCTCGGAGCACGAGCATATCATTAACTCAAAACTGAAAATAAAGATTAAACGACAACCACAAGGCAGATTTCATCATCCAAGGTATCATTTTAATCAGTATAAGGCCGGGATCACACTAACCGATGCAAAATACGGTCCGTAGTTTACAGGCGTAATACGGATGAATGACCCCTAAATAGTGCTCAGTATGTCATCCGTAAGCAAGGTGTGGTCGCGTATTTTGCGCATGTCAGCATCTGTATGTAATTCATATGGCATCCGTATGGACTCCATATGGCGAGATTTTCTCGCAGCATTGCAAAATGGACATTTAACGGTTTTGAGGCCTGGCAACTATTTAAATCATTAGCCTGCACCCTATTTATTGGCTCAGGAACAGGTGGCTGCCTCCATTCTGTCCATTTGTGACCTTGCCTTCACTAGGTGTGTTGGGGTTGTATGTGCAACATGGCAAACAGTCTGACTTTCAACACAACTGAGCAGGTTCTCTTTGACTGGCTTTTGTCACGCCGCTTTGGCCAACCATACCCAGTGATAGTGGATCCGCGGAGGAGGAGACGCATGTGGGTACATCCACTTTTGAGGCAACGACTCACAAGAGGTCATTTTCACCGCCTCTACTCTTCTCTGCGGGAGCATCTGGCTAAATTCTACCAATACTGTCGCATGAGCCTTGCAACATTTGATAGACTCTTGGAGACAGTGCGCCCTGGGATATCCTTTCAGGACACAAGGATGCGCAAAGCTATATCTGCAGAGGAGCGACTTCTACTCACAACACGGTATGTACTACACAACCATATTCTCTATGTTCATGATGTGTTGGCCAAAGTATGTATTTTTTGCTTCTTGGAGTAACTTTTATGCCCTCATCTTAGTCCACATATGTGTCAACTTACAGACCAGAATGTTATGTGTAATATGTACTGAATATCACTAACTCATTGTGCAAACAAAGATGTGTGTGTTATTTGCTCTGAAATCCTACCAAGTTTGTTATGTTTGGACCTGTTTGTTTTGTAAATGTGTGCATTCTAAAATATTCCTTTTCTGTTGTTCTTCAGCTTCCTGGCCACTGGCCTGTCTTATGCTGCCCTACACCATGAGTTTCTGATTGGAAGATCTACCATTTCTGGCATAGTCAGGTCAACATGTAGTGAAATCTGGACTACATCAAGTCGTCCTGCCTGAGCCCAGGATGGAAGACTGGTTGAGGATATCAAGGGACTTTGAGGAGGAATGCCAGTTTCCAAATTGTATTGGGGCCCTTGATGGCAAACATATCCGGGTGCGTAAGCCGCCGAACTCTGGCTCCCAATTCTTCAATTATAAACAATACTTTTCTGTTGTATTGTTGGCTCTGGCCGACCCTCAGTGCAAGTTTATAATTGATGACATTGGGGCCTATGGAAGGACGGGAGACTCTAGAGTCTTCAATACTTCCATTATGGCTCGGCGGCTACGCACCAACCAGTTGGATCTACCACCACCACGCCAGCTACCAGGCTCCACTCAAGAATCTGTCCCTTATGTCCTTGTGGCAGATGAGGCATTTCAGTTAACACGCAATGTCATGAGGCCATATCCCCGGCGCAACCTTGACCACAGGCGCAGAATTTTTAACTTGCGTCTATCACGTGCTCGGCGACTGGTGGAGTGTTCCTTTGGCATTCTTTGTGCCAAATGGTGTGTACTTCAGTCTGCCATTCAGCTAAGTGAACAAAATGTTAATGAAGTAGTGAAAGCCTGTGTGGTTCTTCATAACTTCACCAGGATACATGATTGTTCCTCCTCTGCTGGTGTTGTGCGTAGGCCGGACAATGTGCGTAGGGTGAGACCACCTATCAACCCTCAACGTAGACCGCTCTCTGGCCTCAAAGTGCGTGATATTTTCACTAATTACTTTCTGGCACCTGAGGGGGAAACTTCTTGGCAAGAGCATGCTGTCTCTATGTTGTAAATTTTGTTTTGATGTGTGCCCAAAAATATATATTTCTACCCCTTCTGAATCTATGACTGTTTAATTGCATTGGTAAGCGTATGTTGATACGGTTTTTGAGAACTGAGACAGAGACGTAAAGTGTAGTAGACAAATTTTTACTTTTGCCTTTTTTTTAGGGTTTTTTTTCTTAAAGGCAAACATATTCTTGCCCTATGTAAAACTTGGGCAATGGGCCAAATTGGCCATTTTGCAGATTTGAACATTGTTGCAAAATAAACTTTACAAACATATCCAGCAAAAGATATAATGCAATAACAACATTGCAACATTAGACAATTGGATTCCAAAGTCAAAAAGAGGAGGTCTCCATCATCAAAATGATATAAAAAATATAATACAAACATTTATTATGAATGTTTTCAAATCATATTAATAAGACACCATGACAGGCAAGGCTACCTTATGCGTTTCTGAGACATATTACATGTCTGCAAAAAAAACAATATTTCAGCGCACTATACAGGGAAACTCAAAGGATCACATTACAATACTCACTTGATAATACATAGAGAGAGCGTGATGTTCTTGAGGCTGTTTGCCTTGATTTGGAAAGAAAGTTAGCTGCCCACAAATTTATGAATTTTATATGGACAGCACGCCTTTTCTATGTATTATCAAGTGAGTAGTCTATTTTGATCCTTTGACTTTACCAGTATAGCGTGGTGAAATATTGTATTTCTTACAGACATGTAATATGTCTCAGAAACGCGTAAGGTAGCCTTGCCTGTCATGGTGGTTTATTAATATGCTTTGAAAACCTACATAATAAATGTTCGTTTTGTAGTTTTTACATCATTTTGATGATGGAGAACGCCTCTTTTTTACTTAGGAATGTGATTTTTAGCACCAGTTGTAACACACTGGACATCTCCTGCCATCAGTCCGCTTATGGACACTGATGTACAGTAAGCATCAACAATTAGCATGTTTGTAGCCACTTATAAATTGTGGAATGTTGGGGAAGGAGAAGGCAGAAGAGCAGCCTGTGGTTGCTGCTGACTATTTTGAGCAACATCGCCCTGTGTGGGGGGGCATACTGTTGCCCATGATGTTGGTACTGACCTTACTCCTGTGATTATTGGGGGTAGTGGCCAGAGTAATACTGCTGAGGGGCTTCTTGTTGGGGCGGGTAGGCCCGTGTCTCATACTCACCAATATAGCCATGTCGTCCCCAGCCAGGTTGGGACCAGCCTCCAACACTGGGTGGGAAAAAGTGGCCATATTGGTGGGGTTGGCTAGAGGCAGACATATGTTGCTGCTGTAGGGAAGGTTAGGTAGGGGGAGGAAGGGGGTGAGGTGTAGGGCCACGTATTTGAGGATGTTCAGACCCTGCTTGAGCGAGCATCTGTGTGGGTGGTCTCATGCGCATAAGATTTCTGGGGGAAAGCTGCCACCTCTCCAGATATTCAAAAAGCTCATATGATAGTATTGGGGGTGTGCTTGCATCAAGCAGGATCTGAAAACATCCTCGAATACGGAGCCTCACCTCACGGGAAAGGGCATGGAGATAAAGGGCAAGGCTACGTGAGAAGGCCTCCTCCCCATCATCTGCACTGACTCTAGATAGGTAATTTAGGACCCCAGTGTCCACATTGGTCCTGGTATCTTGAACAGCCATCTGCCGCCTTCTTCGTCCTCACCGGGATGTTACAGCAGCCTTTGGGGAGCCCCGGATCTGGGCAGTTGGGCTGCTGCTCATGTTGCCCTGCTCCTCCAGTGTGGGTGATGGCCCAGCAGCAGACGGTCCTGGTGGTGGTGTTTCTTGGGCATGCAATGGGTTCTCTTGTGATGACTCTTCACCCATGCTTCTTGTTGGGGGAGAAGATGGGCCAGCAACCTCATCCCCTACAGGATCAATTATGACCTCTGTCTCTGAGCCCATTCCTCGATCAGTAAGGTTGGATTGAGTTCTGTTATGAAATAGAAAAGAGCCAAAAATACATCAATATTTTTGGCCCTGTAAAGTATGGGTGCAATGTGGTGTGAGGTATCTACTTCCGGTCTCAGATCCAGAATTGGGGCGAGGAAGGAGAGGCGGTCATAATATACATATTTTCTTTTTACGTAGCCCGCATCCCCACTCCTGGACCGCTGCTGACGTTCCCGCCGGTACTGATCCCTGATGCTGCACCAGCGTTTCATAACATCTTCCACTGCAATGTGACAGGAAATATTATCAATTTCACATATTTGATCTGTCACATTTGCTACCAGTAGTCTAGGCATGTGGCCTTCTGGGGTGTGCTTTCTAGCCAGGGTGGCATATCTAATTGGCCCATCCAGGCCAGATACACAGGGTCTGAATAGTTCATGTATCAAGTAACTACACTTAATAACTTGGTTGGCTAAGAGGATGAGAAGCTTGTGGCCTGGGCAAAACCATGGCAGTGTGAAACTATGTGTCACATCAAATCTACCCACCTCATGAGGAAAAAAGTAGAAGCACAGGAAGGGGAGGGGGGCAGAATCTGTATGAATTTTTGTTTGTGAGGTAATTTTAATCATTTTTGGGCCTTGTACTTACTCAGTTTCTGCTGCTCCTCACGTGGCCGATCACCAAAGTCATGGAACATCTGGCGACATATGCGCCTCCATGACGCCTCCTTTCTTGCCCAGTTTGCATAATTGGCATCCCGTTTGTCCCAGAGTTCAGGCCGCTCCTGTACCAGTACAATGAGCATCTCCACATTTAGGAAATATGGCGCCATGACGCTGCTGTACTCCGTGGAGGCTGACTTCCTGGATGTCTGGAGTGCAATTTGTGGTGATTTGCATGTCTAGGCTTCCTGATGATGGATTGGGCCATTTCCTGTCACCAGCCAAAAGACCTGCGTATTTCTCGCAAGTCACACGTGTGGTCCGTGTGTAATCTGCATTTTTTGCGCACCCATAGACTTGCATTGGCGTAGTACGCTGACAATCGCAGCATGCTGCGATTGGCACGGACCGTAGAATACGCCCGAGAAATATATGGCTGTTGGGAGCAAACCCATAGAGAATAATTTGTCCGTGTGTAATGCGTGCTTTTAACACCTCTCACTCGTCCGTATTCCTCGCCAGTGTGACCCCGGCCTAACAGCGCAAACCTGACACTGCTGACAGGTTCCCTATAACTCTTGAGATCCAGCCACTTTTCGTCAGCCTATTGATTTCTACACAGCAGTTAGCAATTCCCTTCCCTCCCCCTCCCTCTTAGCTTCTGATGAGGTGCTGTTATAAATCTTCATTAGCAGCTTTCATAGCAGGTCTTCTAATCATGGCTCTTAATTCTTCCTGTCCAGAACTGTGTGCTTGTTCAAATGCCCTGTTATCTCAATGTGTAAATATGGTAATATTAGTGTAGACTTCAGAACTAGCCGTTGTGTTACTAGCTCAAAGTATTACAACAGAACTTGTTCCGAGCTTTATAGTTCTACGAATACTATAGCTCTGCTGTTCACCAGAATTGTCACTCAAAGTGGATTGCCTGTCCTACCAGAAACTGTGAGATGCTCAGAAGACAACTTTAAATGAGTTTTCTCCTCTTCTAAAATGGGTAACATTGCCAAGTGCTTGTAAAAACAAACAAATTTTGGATCTAACGCTAATTAAAAATCCTCCCTGTTTTTGCAAGCTCCGAGTGATTTTTTTATTTCATAGTCTGGTCATCTCCTACATTGTTAGCCACCTCTGCAGTCTGTCAAAGTGATCAGTGATATACCAAAAAAATTGATGTGCAAGCCAATGGTGTAATTCACTAGTGCTTCTGATAACACTCATAGCAAAGTTAAAATCAAAAGAGTTTAATATTACAGGTTTTTAAAAGTCAGGGTGTTTCAAGGTTCAACATTACCTCTTCATCTGGACAAAAACTAATAGGGATAGCGAGCAGTCAGGAAAGTTCATCTTATAAGTAGAGTTGAGCAAAACGGGTCGGTCAAATTCAAAAGTCGCAGACTTTCGCTAATGTCGGGTTTCGCCGGTCGAAACCCAACCATAGCGTGAGGTCGGCCATGCGGTCGCTGTCCCGAGCGCCAAAGTCGCATTAACCATAATGCTTCCAGCGCTATTTCTCAGCCATTGATCAAGGACGCACACTGTGGGCAACGTGATGACATGGGCAGCGGCCACCACCATCTTAGAGAAGGGCATTCAAGTGATTGGCTTGCTTTGTGTGGTGTTTCAGTGGCTATAAAAGCCCTGACCGCCAACCGCCATTTTCCTTCTGCCGATGTTAGCATAGGGAGAGGTTGCTGCCGCTCGTTCTCAATAGGGAGAGTGTTAGGCAGGAAAGAAAAAAAATCTGTGCTTCTGCTGATAGCAATTTTCACTGTACAGTTAGTGTGCAGTGACAGGGGAGGATTTTTTTGAGTGCAGCAGTGCTGGTGGTTATTAGGCTGCCTTATTAGGCTACCTGATAGCTGCATTGCTGTCTGCACACTGCTGTGCAGACTGCTTTTTTCAAAGCACTCCTACTTTTATTCTTTTTTTCTGCACAGTTACCGAGCGTTCATTTTTTCACACACCGTATAGAGGTGTACGCTCCTCACACACACTACCGTGTACGGGCTGGGATCACAGACAAATACATGCTATCTGTGTGTGACTCTGGAAAAAAATAGACAGAGATTTAAAATTTTCCATACATACACCGTATAGAGCTGTCCGCTTCTCAAACAGTATTGTATATCTGCTGTTTGGATTACGGTCAAATTTATACAGAGACAGCGTGTGTGTGTGAGACTCCGGAAATACATATACGGACATTTCCATTTTTCCATACACCGTAGAGAGCTGTCCGCTTCTCAAACAGTATCGTATATCTGCTGTTTGGATTACAGTCACATCTATACAGAGACAGCGTGTGTGTGTGAGACTCCTGAAATACATATAAGGACAATTCCCTTTTTCCATACACCGTATAGAGCTGTCCGCTTCTCAAACAGTATCGCATATCTGCTGTTTGGATTACGGTCAAATCTATACAGAGACAGCGTGTGTGTGTGAGTCCAGAAAAAAATAGACAGAGATTTAAAGTTTTCCATACATACACCGTATAGAGCTGTCCGCTTCTCAAACAGTATCGTATATCTGCTGTTTGGATTACGGCCACATCTATACAGAGACAGCATGTGTGTGAGACTCCGGAAATACATATATAGATATTTTCATTTTTCCATACACCGTATAGAGGTGTCCACTTCTCAAACAGTATTGTATATCTCCTGTTCGGATTACGGTTAAATCTATACAGAGACAGCGTGTGTGTGTGAGTCCGTAAATAAATATACGGACTTTTCCATTTTTCCATACATGCACCGTATAGAGCTGTCCGCTTCTGATACAGTACCGTATATCTGCTGTTTAGATTACGGTAAAATCCATACTGAGACAGCGTCTGTGTGTGACTACGGAAAAAAATAGACGTAGATTTTCATTTTTCCATACATACACTGTATAGAGCTGTCAGCTTCTGATACAGTACCGTATATCTGCTGGTTGGATTACAGTCAAATACATACTGGGAGAGCATCTGTGTGTGACTCCGGAAACAAATATACGGAGATTGACATTTTCCCCAAAAACGTATACAGCTGTACACTTCTCATACAGTACCTTATATCTGCTGGTTGGATTACGGTCAAATACATACTGGGAGTGCGTCTGTGACTAAGGAAATATATACGGAGATTTAAATTTTTCCCTACACCTTATACAGCTGTACGCTCCTCATACAATACTGTTATGAATGGTCACCGAGGAGGAAAACAAGACCAAGCCAAGTCAAAGAAAACCAGAGAGGTTGGTAACTACGCGGATTGCAGACCCCTGATCCTAACCACACAACTAACAGCAGCCGTGGAGCGTACCTACGATGATTCTAGATGCCTCGTCACAGCCGGAGGACTATTTAAACCTAAAGCAGGAAAAGGGGAAATCTAAAACTGCCCCAGAGTAGACCCCAAAGGAATAGACAGCCCCCACACATGTATTGACAGTGAGACAAGATGAAAGCACGAACACAGGTAGGAAAATAGGCTGAGCAAACGATGGGGCCCACACTAGCTAGAAAGGACAGGAAAGGAAAGATACTGTCTGCAATCATGCCAAAAAACCCTGCAAAAATATCCAACACTTCAGATAGCAAAAAATACCCTGAAGTCACTAGACTTCTCCCACTATATCAGCACTCTGGCATATTCTGAGAACAGAGCAAAAAGAGGCCAATCTAATAAGGGACAAAAAGCAAACTGGCACATACAGTGACATAAGAGTGGAAATTCAGCACAGCCCCAGCCGGGGCTGGCTGACCACACAAAAAACTGAATAGACCAAACCAAATCAAATGTGAACATTGGCAAAGACAACTTAGCTTGAGGAGGCAGGAACTGAGCTGGAAACTAAGACCTCAGGAGGCAGGAAAAAATCACCAGCATGGGAATAGGGAGTTGGCTGTCTTAAATCCAGTCTGAGACTCCAGATGTCGAATCCTCTTCCTCATTATCAGGTGGCAAGTCTCTGTTAATTAGATCAGCTTCACTACCCCTGCCACCACGAGAGGGAGCCTGGAAAGAGAACTCACAACTCCTCTGTCAGCACAACCAGCTCCCTCACCAGAAACCAGAGGCAGACTAGAAAATGAGTTCACAGCACAATACAATATATCTGTTGGTATTTTTGATACATTTTCCCAAACATGAGTAAGTATGGTGGAAAAGGCCACGTACGTGGGCGGGGGGGCGCAGCTGATACTGATGTTGGTGGTGGTGCATCTGCTGGTTATGCCAAAAGCACAATAGCAGCTAAGGCAGGAGGTGTTGAGCCTGTGGCATCGTCTGGCACAAGAAGGCCTGTAAGGTTCCCTTTTCTGGGAGTAGGTAAACCACTTTTAAAGCCGGAGCATCAGGATCAGCTTGCTTACATTACTGAAACAGCCTCCAGCTCCATTGCCTCCTCTTCTGAAGTTTCAAAAACCGCAAGCACTGAGTCATCAGTGCAGGCTTCTGGTCAGGAACAACACCTTTCCTTGTGTCCTTCACCCACACCAAAAGTGAAGGATGCGGCAGGTCACACCAGATTACTCCATGGAGCTCTTTTCACATACCATGCCTGGGTTATCAAGTCAAATCCTGAATTCCCCAGTCCAACATGAATCTGACATGGAATGCACTGATGCACAGCCACTGCTAGATGATTTTGCTGGTACATTGACCCAGAGCAATACATTTCCCTTGCAGTCTACTGAGCCAGAATCAGACCCTGATGAAACTCAGGTGCCCCTTCCCGCATACTATAGCACCTTACACGGTGACACAGAGGAAGGTGCAGATGAAACTGAAGAGGAGGTGATGGATGACCCAGTTGTTGACCAAGATTGGCATCCATTGGGGGAAGAGGGTGCCGCTGGCAATAGCTCAGAAGAGGAGAAGGATCCGCAGCAGGCATCGACATCGCAGCAGCGGTTATCTGGCAGGCCCATAGCTGTCCAAAATGTGGTAAAAAAGCAAAAAGAGTTGCAGGACAGCTTGGCCAGACAGTCAAATTAGCACAGCGTGCAAGCCCTGAAAGTTTATACCATAGTAGGAAGAGTGCAATGTGGCACTTTTTTGTCCAAAATCCTATTGATGAGGCAAAGGTTATCTGTAAGAAGTGCGGAAGGACCTTTAGCCGAGGGAAAAATCTCCGAAATTTGAATACCAGTTGCATGCTTAGACATTTAACCACCATGCACTTGCAAGCGTGGACGGACTACAAAACCTCAGGTAGCACATGTGCACCTGCTCCGACTGAAGGTAGCCAGCAACACTCCATCACTTCCCCCACTGTAAGCCCACCGGTAAGCACACTACCAGCAACAAATGTTGAGGTGTCTTCGCAAGGCCAAAGCAGTCAGGGAATCACAATGTTTTTGCAACGAAAGACTGAATCTAGGCCATCACCACCACCATCACCATCACTAACCCCCTTTCAGTCCGTCAGGTCCACCTCTAGTTCCCTCATATGCAGCTCTCAAGTCAAGCTCACCCTACAAGACACTCTGTGTAGGACAAGAAAGTGGTCATCCTCGCATCCGTGCACACTGGCTTTGAATGCCTACATTGCCAAACCGATCTCATTAGAGATGATGCCCTTCCGTTTGGTAGAAATCGAAGCATTCTGAGAGCTCATGGCCTACACTGTCCCATGCTATGACCTACCCAGTTGGCACTTCTTTTCTCAAAAAGCCATCTCTGCCCTCCACCTGCATGTGAAAGATCGCATTGTCCATGCACTCAAACAATCAGTGAGTGGAAAGGTGCACCTCACAACAGATGCATGGGCCAGTAGGCATGGCCAGGGCCGTTACGTGTCCATCACTGCGCACTGAGTTAATGTGGTGGATGCAGGCTCCACAAGGGACAGCGGTGGTGGAACAGTGCTGCCTAGCCCACGGTATAGGAAACAGTTGGCTGTAGGCGTTCGACCCTCCTCCTCCTTCAGAAGTGAAAGCTCGTCGACAGAGCGCAGTCGCACGAGCACTCCATCTGTAGCTGACAGTGTTGCACATGAGGTGTCCCGCTATCGAGCAGCTAGTGGTAAGCATCAACAGGCTGTTTTAAAGATGATGTCTTTGGGCGGCAACAGACACGCCGCGGAGGTACTAGCCGACTACTTGCAGCGACAAACTGAGTCATGGCTGGACAGTCTTCATCTTGAACCAGGCAAGGTAGTCAGTGATAACGGCTGGAATTTTGTGGCAGCCATAGCCCTTGCAAAACTCAGACACTTACCTTGTGTTAGGAATGGCGGAACGCACTAAATAAAAATAAATAATAAAGTGCGTTCGCCGCTCGGGGTCCACCATGCAGTACGTGTTACACCGCTGCTAAGTAGTGACAGATGAGCAATATGGCGGAAATGCGCACGCGGGTTGAACATCACCCAAGTGCGCTAAGAAATCTCTGTTTGCTCACAGAGATGTCAGCAGAGGAAAACACAAAAGGCTGAGCCTGTTAGTGTCACAGGTCTCAGGTAAATGCACACATGGTATCTGGTCACAGGAGCAGGACCCAAGACTGAGGAGCTGCTACCGTCTAGACGTACCGTGCGTGCAGCGTCACTACTGCGGACGCCAAAGAGGGCTGCAACCGCAGCACGGCGTAGGACACTGCCGCTGGTTGACAAAGCAAGGAAGCAGGTGCAATGTCGGACGCTAGCACTGTGGATGATGCTGTATTGTCTTGCAGTTTGCCACGTGCTGGTGCTGACTCTAATCTAAGTCCCTGTACACATTTGTAATATCAGAGGGAGGGGATCTTAATGAGTCATTCGCAGGTTCATACATCCATCATCATTCACACAGTAGCAACTAGAGACTATACTAATGCATGGCCGAACGGTCATGCGCGCTGCGCGCTTTTAATAGCCGGGACCTTCCGGAGGCTTCCAGATCTCCGAGATGGACCAATGAGATCTGGAGCAGGACCTGGGCACATGACTCCTGATCTCCAATGGGAGATCGTCTCGTGAGCATGCCTAGTAGGAGAACAGAGGGACTTAGTCTCTGGAGCGATCCACTGCAAAGCAATCTCCTCTGCGGTAGATAGACAGCAGGAGATAGCAGAATGTGAGACTCTGGCTTCCTGCAGAGCAGATGCAGAAACCTGATGCCTAACACTTTGCCTGACTCACACCTAGAACCTTGTGGTGCAGTGCTTCCTAAATAATTATCCGGAGTTAACAGCCCTGCTCCATAAGGTGCGAAGACTGTGCTCGCACATCCGTCACTCGCCAGTACACTCCAGTCGTATGCAGAAGCTGCAGCGATCGCTCCACCTCCCCAAGCACTGCCTAATCATAGGCGTTGCAACAAGGTGGAACTCCACCCTGCACATGGTTGAGAGGCTGTGCAAACAGAGGCAGGCTGCAATGCATTTGTGGGAGGATACACTGGCAGGCAGTTTAAGGGCAGACATGGAGTTGTCGGGTGTGCAGTGGTCAAAGCTGAAAGACCTCTGTAAAGTCCTTCAGTGTTTTGAGGAATGCACACGGCTGGTAAGCGCAGACGACGCCATCATAAGCATGAGCATCCCACTTATGCGTCTGCTCATGCAAACTTTGACGCACATTAAGGATCAGGCGTTTGCAGCAGAGGAGGAGGAAGAGGAGGGTAGCCTTGATGACAGTCAGCCATTGTCAGCGAGGGCAACTGACCTGAACAAGGTGTAAGAAGAAGAGGAAGAGGAGGAGGAGAATGGGGGATGATTATTTTGGGGAGGAAGATGCTTCTCAGGGGGCAAGAGAAAATATTGGCGTGCCAAGGTCTGGTACAGGGTTTGTGCATTACTGGAGGGATGTGGATTTGCCAGAAAGTGCTCCTCCACCTACCACTGGCAGTGCATCATTGACACCTGAAACATTGGCCCACATGTGTGATTATGCCTTGTGGATCCTAAAAAAGGACCCCCACATTGCCAAAATGATGAAGGATGACGACTACTGGTTGGCCAGCATCCTCGATCCATGCTAGAAAGGAAAATTACAGAACATCATGCCAAAGGAGAACCTAGAGATAATATTGGCTAACAAACAAGCTACTCTGGTAAACCATTTGTTTGAGGCATTCCCAGCACACAGCAGCGGTGCTGGTTCTCCCGCGAGCCATAGAGGGCAAAATGGAAGAGGTGTTCATGGTGCACACAGCCGAAGTGACGTTGGAGACAGGGGATTCATGACCATGTTGTGGACTGATTTCTCAAGTACTGCTCACACGACTGGTAATACTGAATCGATTGCAAGTGACTAGTGTTGAGCGATACCTTCCGATATCGGGAAATATCGGATTGGATCGGACCGATACCCTAAAAATATCGGGTATCGCCGATTCCGATACCGGAAACCAATGCAAGTCAATGGGACACAAATATCGGAATGAAAATAAACCCTTTCTTTCCTTGCACATGCAGTTCGAGAGGGGGGAAGAGTATGGGCGGTGCATGGGCGGAGACTGTGCGTGTCTGTGTGTGCGGGCGGGGTCTGTACGGGCCTCTTGGGGGTCTGTGCGGGCCTGCCGGGGGTCTGTGTGGGCCTGCCGGGGGTCTGTATGGGCCTGCCGGGGGTCTGTGCAGGCTGCTGGGGGCCTGTACGGGCCTGCCGAGGGTCTGTGCAGGATGCCAGGGGTCTGTGTGGGCCTGCTGGGGGTCTGTGCAGGCTGCCGGGGGTCTGTGCGGGCCTGCCAGGGGTCTGTGCGGGCTCCCGGGGGTCTGTGCGGGCTGCTTGGGGTCTGTGCGGGCTGCCGGGGGTCTGTGCGGGCCTCTCGGGGGTCTTTGTGTCTGTGTGCAGGCATCTTCCGATGGGACTACAAGTCCCATCGGGCTATGCCTGCTACAATGACAGTGATTGACACATTAGCCAATGATGGGACAGTAGTAGTCCCATCATCCAGCTAATGTGTTTAATGTAAAAAAAACCCACAAACATACATACTACATACATACATGCTACATACAACATACATACTACATACAATACATTCATACAATACATAGATATAGACATACAGTACATATAACATAGAGTACATACTCACCATCACTTGTCACTTTGATCCCGAAGTCAGTGCCATCTGTAAAAAATATTAAAATAACAAACAAACAATATACTCCCTGATCCACAGAAATCCATCCTTCATCATAGGGAGTGTGATGTCATGCTTGGGAGCAACGAAGGATCTCTCTAGCAGGTTAACTGATTGGGCGGCGTTATTCCCACGAGTCATGACCGTCCAAACAGCGTTCATGAAGGTAAAGTGTTTGTTTTACGTGGGCAGTATGGTTGCAAAGCTGAACCTTAAAGGAATGTCCAGAAGGGCACCACCAGGAGTGGAGCCTACGGTTAAATTCGACTCCACCTGGGAAACCTCAACCATGCCAGCTACAGAACAGATGCACACATTGCAAGCTTAATTCCGTTAACGAACGAGACTCCGTCATGCCCCGCGGTCCGAGTCCGGCTTACTAGAGGGACACGTGAGGCTCTGGCACATGAGATTGGCCAATAACTGGTGTGTCATGCCCTTACATGTCTGTGGCTGCATGTGCGCTACACTGAAAAGGCCAGCGTTTGTCGCTTACAGGTGCAGATAACCCGCTGAACAACGTTAGTGATGGGGATCACTGATTACAATTATTACCCGCGAACGATGATTTCCCAGTAAGTGCAGGTCAACCGCAGTTCCGGAATTAGGCCTAACCGTCATTCCTGAAAAAATGAAAAACTTACGTTTGCAAACCACAGGTGCTGTAGCTTGCTTAACAGCTCGCCAGCCGTTCTCACGCCCAGTATGGATTACACGTGATTGCACAAAGGTGAGAAAGGGTACCGTATCCCAGGATAACATGTATGGATAGCGTACACATTCAAAATATATGTCTATACATCAGGAGGCAGGCTCAGACGGTGTTAGGCCCAGTATGGCTTGCACGTGATTGCACAAAGGTGAGAAAGGGTACCGTATCCCTGGATAACATGTATGGATAGTGTACACATTCAAAATATATGTCTATACATCAGGAGGCAGGCTCAGACGGTGTTAGGCCCAGTATGGATTGCACGTGATTGCACAAAGGTGAGAAAGGGTACCGTATCCCTGGATAACATGTATGGATAGCGTACACATTCAAAATATATGTCTATACATCAGGAGGCAGGCTCAGACGGTGTTAGGCCCAGTATGGCTTGCACGTGATTGCACAAAGGTGAGAAAGGGTACCGTATCCCAGGATAACATGTATGGATAGCGTACACATTCAAAATATATGTCTATACATCAGGAGGCAGGCTCAGACGGTGTTAGGCCCAGTATGGCTTGCACGTTATTGCACAAAGGTGAGAAAGGGTACCGTATCCCCGGATAACATGTATGGATAGCGTACACATTCAAAATATATGTCTATACATCAGGAGGCAGGCTCAGACGGTGTTAGGCCCAGTATGGCTTGCACGTGATTGCACAAAGGTGAGAAAGGGTACCGTATCCCAGGATAACATGTATGGATAGCGTACACATTCAAAATATATGTCTATACATCAGGAGGCAGGCTCAGATGGTGTTAGGCCCAGTATGGCTTGCACGTGATTGCACAAAGGTGAGAAAGGGTACCGTATCCCAGGATAACATGTAAGGATAGCGTACACATTCAAAATATGTCTATACATCAGGAGGCAGGCTCAGACGGTGTTAGGCCCAGTATGGATTACACGTGATTGCACAAAGGTGAGAAAGGGTACCGTATCCCAGGATAACATGTATGGATAGCGTACACATTCAAAATATATGTCTATACATCAGGAGGCAGGCTCAGACGGTGTTAGGCCCAGTATGGCTTGCACGTGATTGCACAAAGGTGAGAAAGGGTACCGTATCCCATGATAACATGTATGGATAGCGTACACATTCAAAATATATGTCTATACATCAGGAGGCAACCTCGGATGGTGTTAGGCCCAGTATGGCTTGCACGTGATTGCACAAAGGTGAAAAAGGGTACCGTATCCCAGAATAACATGTATGGATAGCGTACACATTCAAAATATATGTCTATACATCAGGAGGCAGGCTCAGACGGTGTTAGGCCCAGTATGGCTTGCACGTGATTGCACAAAGGTGAGAAAGGGTACCGTATCCCCGGATAACATGTATGGATAGCGTACACATTCAAAATATATGTCTATACATCAGGAGGCAGGCTCAGACGGTGTTAGGCCCAGTATGGCTTGCACGTAATTGCACAAAGGTGAGAAAGGGTACCGTATCCCCGGATAACATGTATGGATAGCGTACACATTCAAAATATATGTCTATACATCAGGAGGCAGGCTCAGATGGTGTTAGGCCCAGTATGGCTTGCACGTGATTGCACAAAGGTGAGAAAGGGTACCGTATCCCAGGATAACATGTAAGGATAGCGTACACATTCAAAATATGTCTATACATCAGGAGGCAGGCTCAGACGGTGTTAGGCCCAGTATGGATTACACGTGATTGCACAAAGGTGAGAAAGGGTACCGTATCCCAGGATAACATGTATGGATAGCGTACACATTCAAAATATATGTCTATACATCAGGAGGCAGGCTCAGACGGTGTTAGGCCCAGTATGGCTTGCACGTGATTGCACAAAGGTGAGAAAGGGTACCGTATCCCATGATAACATGTATGGATAGCGTACACATTCAAAATATATGTCTATACATCAGGAGGCAACCTCGGATGGTGTTAGGCCCAGTATGGCTTGCACGTGATTGCACAAAGGTGAGAAAGGGTACCGTATCCCAGGATAACATGTATGGATAGCGTACACATTCAAAATATATGTCTATACATCAGGAGGCAGGCTCAGACGGTGTTAGGCCCAGTATGGCTTGCACGTGATTGCACAAAGGTGAGAAAGGGTACCGTATCCCCGGATAACATGTATGGATAGCGTACACATTCAAAATATATGTCTATACATCAGGAGGCAGGCTCAGACGGTGTTAGGCCCAGTATGGCTTGCACGTAATTGCACAAAGGTGAGAAAGGGTACCGTATCCCCGGATAACATGTATGGATAGCGTACACATTCAAAATATATGTCTATACATCAGGAGGCAGGCTCAGACGGTGTTAGGCCCAGTATGGATTGCACGTGATTGCACAAAGGTGAGAAAGGGTACCGTATCCCTGGATAACATGTATGGATAGCGTACACATTCAAAATATATGTCTATACATCAGGAGGCAGGCTCAGACGGTGTTAGGCCCAGTATGGATTACACGTGATTGCACAAAGATGAGAAAGGGTACCGTATCCCAGGATAACATGTATGGATAGCGTACACATTCAAAATATATGTCTATACATCAGGAGGCAGGCTCAGACGGTGTCAGGCACAGTATGGATTTGATGGCCCAGACTACACAGCGGAGGAGCAGGGAGAGGTAAAGATTGCAAATGCTGGGGCCCTGCCCAAGCAAGGGGGGCCCACTCGTGGGCATCGGTACTGGCACTGGGCCCCTCATAGTACGGCGGTGTGTCTGACGGCGGGTGTGCACCACCACCGTCAGAGACACTTGATTGCACTATGGGGACCCTGTGCCAGTGCCCGCGCCCAAGAGTCGGCCTACCCACCTGTCCAGGGTAACGGCACTCGCACGGTGTCGTGCGCTAGGTGGTCACCCCGGCCATGGGGGGGAGGCAGCACAGTTAGGGAGTTTTAGAAAGTGGCATATGTTGATGTTGGACATTCAGCTGATGCAAAAGGCGAAATAGGTCAAGTCCCAGGAAGAGGTGGACCAAAGCAAGCCATTTCTCTGTCACCCTATGTGTCATCAGGGGAAGGTGGGACAAAATCCTTGGAAACCCATGCATGGTTCATTTTAATGAAGGTTAGATCATCCACATTTTGGGTTGACAGACGGGTCCTTTTTTCTGTCAGGATTGATTCAGCTGCACTCAAGACTCTTTCCGATAGCACACTTGCAGCTGGGCAAGCGAGCTCCTGTAAGGCATATTGGGCCAATTCAGGCCAGGTGTCCAGTTTAGCGGCCCAATAGTCAAAGGGGAATGACCTGTGTGGGAGAACATCGATATGGGAGGAAAAGTAGTTTGTAACCATAGTTGACAACTGCTGTCTCCTGTCACTTTCCATCGATGCAGTATTACCAGTTGTGTGAGCAGTACTTGAAAAATCAGTCCACAACATTGTCATGAAACCCCTGTCTCCAACACCACTTCTGCTGTGTGCACCATGAACACCTCTGCCAATCTGCCCTCGGCTCGTACGGCTCGTGTGAGAACCATCACCGCTGCTGTGTGCTGGGAATGCCTCAAGCAACCGATTTACCAGAGTTGCTTGTTTATTAGCCAATATTAGGTCAAGGTTCTCCTGTGGCATGATGTTTTGTAATTTGCCTTTATAGCGTGGATCCAGGATGCTGGCCAACCAGTAGTCGTCATCGTTCATCATTTTGGCAATGCGGGGGTCCCTTTTTAGGATCTGCAAGGCATAATCTGACATGTGGGCCAATGTTCCTGGTGTCAATGATGCACTGCGAGTGCTGAGTGGAGGAGCACTTTCTGGCAAATCCACATCCCTCCAGTCACGCACAAACCCTGTACCAGACCTTGCCACGCCAACATTTTCACTTTCCCCACGAGATGCATCCTCCTCCCCTAAGTAATCATCCCCATCATCATCCTCCTCTTCTTCCTCCACCTCGTCTAGGAGAGGTCCCTGAGCAGACAATGGCTGAATGTCATCAAGGATTCCCTCCTCCTCTTCCTCCTCATCAACATTGGCTGCAGACGCCTGCTCCTTAAGGTGCGTCAAAGTTTGCATGAGCAGACGCATAAGTGGGATGCTCATGCTTAGGATGGCGTCGTCTGCGCTTACCAGCCGTGTGCATTCCTCAAAACACTGAAGGACTTTACAGAGGTCTTTCAGCTTCGACCACTGCACACCTGTCAACTCCATGTCTGCTCTCAAAGTGCCTGGCCGTGTATCCTCCCACAAATGCATTATGGCCTGCCTCTGCTCGCACAGCCACTCCACCATGTGCAGGGTGGAGTTCCACCTTGTTGCAATGTCGATAATGAGGCGGTGGTTGGGAAGGTGGAGCAATCGCTGCAGCTTCTGCATACGAACGGAGTGTACAGGCGACCGGTGGATGTGCGCGCACAGTCTTCGCACCTTCTGGAGCAGGGCTGTTAACTCCGGATAATTTTTGAGGAAGCACTGCACCACCAGGTTCAAGGTGTGAGCCAAGCAAGGTATGTGGCTGAGTTTTGAAAGGGCTATGGCTGCCACAAAATTACGGCCGTTATCACTAACTACCTTGCCTGCCTCAAGATGTACACTGCCCAGCCATGACTCAGTTTGTCGCTTCAAGTACTCGGCCAGCACCTCGGCGGTGTGTCTGTCGCCCAAACACATCATCTGCAACACAGCCTGCTGACGCTTTCCACTAGCTGCTCGATAGGGGGACACCTCGTGTGCAACAGTGGCAGCTGCAGATGGAGTGCTCGTACGACTGCGCTCTGTGGACGAGCTTTCGCTTCTGGAGGAGGAGGAGGAGGGTCGAACGCCTACAGCCAACTGTTTCCTATACCGTGGGCTAGGCAGCACTGTCCCACCACCGCTGTCCCCTGTGGACCCTGCATCCACCACATTAACCCAGTGTGCAGTGATGGACACGTAACGGCCCTGGCCATGCCGACTGGACCATGCATCAGTTGTGAGGTGCACCTTTCCACTCACTGACTGCTTGAGTGCATGGACAATGCGGACTTTTACATGATGGTGGAGGGCTGGGATGGCTTTGCGAGAGAAGAAGTGGCGACTGGGTAGGTCATAGCGTGGTACTGCATAGGCCATGAGTTCGCGGAAAGCTGCGCTTTCCACCAACCGATAGGGCATCATCTCAAACGAGATTAGTTTGGCAATGTGGGCGTTCAAACCCAGTGTACGCGGATGAGAGACTGAGTACTTTCTTGACCTACTCATAGTGTCTGGGAGGGTGAGCTGGACTTGAGACCTGCATATGGTGGAAGTAGCGGTGG
Source organism: Dendrobates tinctorius (assembly GCF_039654945.1). Classification (NCBI taxonomy): domain Eukaryota; kingdom Metazoa; phylum Chordata; class Amphibia; order Anura; family Dendrobatidae; genus Dendrobates; species Dendrobates tinctorius. The sequence continues at coordinate 38,052,568 of NW_027361829.1, forward strand.
ACAGGGCAGACTGAGAGAGGGTTGATGATGGTCATGGAGTTGGTGTTCTTTCTGATGGCCTAGATTCAGTATTTCGTTGATATAACAGTGGGATTCCCTGACTGCTGTGGCCTTGCACCTCAACATTTGCTGCTGTGCTAACCGGTGGGCTTACAGTGGGGGAAACAATGTAGCATTGTTGACTAACTTCTTTGTGATCAGTTGCACATGTGGCACTTGAGGTTTGGTGTTGTGTCCACGCTTTGCAATTGCATGCTGGTTAAATGTCTAAGCATGCAACTGGTATTCAAATTTTTCAGATTTTTCCCTCGGCTAAAGGTCTTTGCGCACTTCTTACAGATAACCTTGGCCTGATCATGAGGATTTTGTTCAAAAAAGTGCCACACTGCACTCTTCCTACTTTGGCAGACATTTTGCGGCCTAGCACGCTGTGATCTTTTGACCCTCTGGACAAGCTGTCCAGCAACTCTTTTGATTTTTGGAACCTGTCTTTGGAGTGCTCCGGGCCTGCCAGATAACAGCTGTTGCGATTTCGATGTCTGCTGTGGATGCTCCTCCTCATCTGAGCTATTGGAAGCAGCACCCTCTTCCCCCAATGGATGCCAATCTGGGTCAACAACTGGGTCATCCATCACCTCCTCTTCAATGTCATGTGCACCTTCCTCTGTGTCATCGTGTATGGTGGTATAGTGTGCGGGAAGGGGCACCTGAGTCTCATCAGGGTCAGAATCTGGCTCTGTACACTGCGAGGACAATGTAGTGCTCTGAGTGAATGTACCAGCAGAATCATCTATCAGCGGCTGTGCATCAGTGCACTCCATGTCAGATTCATTTTGGCCTGGGTAATTCACCATTTCACTTGAAAATCCAGGCATGGTATGTGAAAACAGCTCCATGGAGTAATCAGTAGTATGGCCTGCGTCATCCTTCAATCTTGGTTGGGGTGAAGGACACAAGGAAAGGTGTGGTTCATGAACATGAGCCTCCAATGACGACTCAGTGCTTTTATTTTTTACAACTTCAGAAGAGGAGGCGATAGAGCTGGAGGCTGAGTCAGCAATGTAAGACAAAACTTTTTCCTGAAGCTCTGGCTTTAAAAGCGGTTTGCCAACTCATAGAAAACTAAGCATTCGAGGCCTTGTGGATTCAGACGATGACGCAGGCTCAACACCTCCTGCATTCGGTCCTATTTTGCTTTTGCCACTACCATCAGATCCACCACCAACACCATCATTACCAGCTGCCAACCCCCGCCCAATTCCACGGCCTCTTCCACCAGCCTTCCTCATTTTTGGTAGAAATGTAGACAAAATCCAACAAACTATATAGTAATGTAAAACAAGGTACAAGGTGTCTATAGGACAGGGGAGATTTTGAATTTCTGCAGACACTTGTGGACACTGGACACTTTTGGATTGTGTGAGGCCCACTGAATATCAGAGCGCTATGTCACAGGCTCGATGGCACAGGTGTGAAAAAAGTGACTACAGGATAAGGGAGATTTTGAATTTCTGCAGACACTAGCGGACACTGGACACTTTTGGATTGTGTGAGGCCCACTGAATATCAGAGCGCTATGTCACAGGCTCGATGGCACAGGTGTGAAAAAAGTGACTACAGGATAAGGGAGATTTTGAATTTCTGCAGACACTAGTGGACACTGGACACTTTTGGATTGTGTGAGGCCCACTGAATATCAGAGCGCTATGTCACAGGCTCGATGGCACAGGTGTGAAAAAAGTGACTACAGGATAAGGGAGATTTTGAATTTCTGCAGAAACTAGTGGACACTGGACACTTTTGGATTGTGTGAGGCCCACTAAATATCAGAGCGCTATGTCACAGGCTCGATGGCACAGGTGTGAAAAAAGTGACTACAGGATAAGGGAGATTTTGAATTTCTGCAGACACTAGTGGACACTGGACACTTTTGGATTGTGTGAGGCCCACTGACGCTGTATGGTGTGAAAAAATGCACGCTCAGTACCTCAGCAGGGCAAAAAAAAAAATTGGGATTGCTTTTAAAAAAGCAGTTTGCAGAGCAGTGGGTAAACAGCAATGCAGCTGTCAGGAAGCCTTAGAAGGCAGCCTAACAACCAACACCGCTGATCCACCACAATATAGCCTTCCCTTGCACTGCACACACAGTGACTGGTGTGTTGTACAGGCAAAATTGCTAGCAGCAGAAGCAGTTTTTTTTTCTTCTTCCCTGCCTAACGCTCTCCCTACAGAATCAGCAACCTCTCCCTCTGCTAAGATCGGCAGAACTAAGATGGTGGTCGGCGTGCACGCCCTTTTATAACCCCTGTGACGCCCACCAAAGCAAGCCAATCACTTGCATGCCCTTCTGAAAGATGGTGGTGACCCCTGTCTATATCATCACGTTGCCCACAGTGTCCGTGGATCCTGATTGGCTGAAAAAGAGCGCAAAACAAACTTTTGAAACGCGACTTTGGCGCGTAAGTCGCCGACCTCGTGGCCGACCTCATCCTAGGGTCGGGTTTCGTTTCATGAAACCCGACTTTGCCAAAAGTCGGCGACTTTTGAAATTTTTCGACCCGTTTCGCTCAACTCTAGTCACCACCTGGCGCACCCGGGCAAGTGCCGTTGACCTGAATGTGGACCCACTCTTGAGTGACGCCACTGGCACAGGGCACCTCATAGTACAATAAAGTGTCTCTGATGGTGGGGGTCCCACTTGCTGTCAGACACACCTGTGTACTCTGAGGGGCCCTGTGCCAGTACCGCCGCCCACGAGTGGGCCCCCCTGCTTGCTCAGGGCCCCAGCACTTGCAATACTTACCTCTCCCTGCTCCACCGCTGTGTAGTCTGGGCGGTTAAATCTTTCACAGAGACGGCCACTACAAATTTAGTGAACTGATCGATGATGGTTAAGATGTAGCTATGGCCTGTCCTGCTGGGCTCTACCTTCAGATGATCAATGGCTACCATTTGTAATGGACGTCGACTCACAATTGGATGCAGTGGTGCTTTATGATCAGCTTTTACAGTTTTCCTAGTCACAGACGTGTGACATTCCTGCCACCATTTTTCAATGTCTCCTCTCATGCCAATCCAATAGAATCGCCTACGGCCTGTGGCTTCTGTCTTTTTCACTCCAAAGTGACCAGACAGATCATGATAGGCAGTGAGGACCATGTCATCATCTCTCCCTGTGATTACAATTTGATGGAGACAAGTAACGGTGATGGGATCCACGCTACTGCGATACAGCAACCCTTTCTTCACAAAGAACTGTTTTCGCTGTCGCCACAGACAAAGTAATTAAGGGTCAGCATCGTCTCTGCGAATTCTCCTGGGAGGTTTTCCCGTGAATAGTAATTCCCAAATTTCTGCAATCAATCAACTTTCCGTCTGTACTTGTATCCATCTAGTTTCCTGTAGCGGAGAGTCTGGACTGGCTTACTGAGACTGAAATATATACGAAGATTTAAAAGTACCCCAACACGGTATACTGTTGTACGCTTCAAATACATTTCCCTTTTTCTACTTTTTATATTCTGTAATCCATACTGAGCCTGTGAGAGTTTGTGTCTGACTCTGGTAAAATATAAGGAGATTTAAAATGACCCCAACACTGTATGCAGCTGTACGCTTGTAATACATTACCCTTTTTTTTACTTTTTATATTCTTGTCTAATCCATACTGAGCCTGTGAGAGTCTTTGTCTGACTCTGGAAATATAGACGGAGATTTACAATTACCCCTAGACTGGATACACCTGGTATCTGCTGATTCAGTACCTTTTTTCAACATTTTGGATCAAGGTTAAATCCATACTGACTGAGTGAGCGTCTGAGGGTAACTCCTGAAATACAGTATATATGGAGTGTGTAAAAAAGCCCTCACCTCAGACTGCCACTTTTCTTCCACCCATCTTTACAGTAAGGAGAGGTTCTGACGCTGTTTATCATTAGGGAGACACTTAGGCCTGTAAACAGAAGTTCTTATGTGCTTGTGCTGAAAGCAATTGTTGTGTACAGTTAGTGTGCAGTGACAGGGGAGGATTTTCTTGTGTGCAGCAGCGCTGAATATTAGCCTGCCTTATAGCAGTATTGCTGTGTGTACACTGCTGTGCAGACTGCTTTTTACACAGCACTCCTACTTTCATTCTTTTTTTCTGCACAGTGAACGAACGTTCAATATTTCCCACACCGTATAGAGCTGTACGCTCCTCACACACTACCGTGTCCTGGCTGGTATCACAGAGAAATACATGCTGACTATCTGTAGGTGACACCGGAAATTTATAGGGAGATTTACATTTTCACTTCTACTATCTACACCGGGTATATGCTGATACAGTACCTTAGTTCTAAATTTTTTACTACGGTAATAATAATAATCTTTATTTTTATATAGCGCTAACATATTCCGCAGCGCTTTACAGTTTGCACACATTATCATCACTGTCCCCGATGGGGCTCACAATCTAAATTCCCTATCAGTATTTCTTTAGAACGTGGGAGGAAACCGGAGTACCTGGAGGAAACCCACGCAAACACGGGGAGAACATACAAACTCCTTGCAGATGTTGTCCTTGGTGGGATTCGAACCCAGGACCTCAGCGCTGCAGCGCTAACCACTGAGCCACCGTGCCGCCCTATCCATACTGAGTGAGCGTGTGTGGTTTACTCATTCAATATATACGGAGATAAAAATTTTACCCTATACTATATACACCTCCTATCTTGTGATACAGTACCTTTGCTAGACATTTTGTATTACTGTCAAATCCATACTGATTGCGCGTCTGAGGTTGAGTTCGGAAATATATACGGAGATTTAAAATGTACCCTACAATATATATACTTGCTATCTTGTTATCCAGTACCTTTTTTCAACATTTTGTATTATGGTCACATCCAGACTAAGTGAGCGTCTGAGGGTGACTCCGGAAATATATACCGATATTTAAAATTAGCCCAACACTGCATACAGCTCTATGCTTCTGATACAGTACCCTTTTTTGCTATTTAGATTCTGGTGTAATCCATACTGAGCCTGTGAACGTCTGTCTGTTACTCCAGAAATATATTTGGAGATTTATGATTACCCCAACGCTGTATACAGCTGTAAGCTTGTGATACATTACCCATTTACTGCTCTTTATATTCTGGTCTAATCCATACTGAGCCAGTGAGAGTCTGTTTCTGACACTGGAAATATATACGGAGATTTACAATGACCCCTACACTGTATACAGCTGTACGCTTCTGATCCTTTACCCTTTTACTGCTTTTATATTGTGGTGTAATCCATACTGAGCCTGAGAGCATCGGTGTCTGCCTCCTGAAATATATATGGAGATTTAGAATATTTAAACTATACTATATATACCTGGTATCTGGTGTTACTGTACCCTTTCTTAACTTTCTATATTCTTGTCGAATACATACTGGGCCTGAGAGTGTCTGTGTCTGCCTCCTGAAATATATATGGAGATTTAGAATGTTTAAACTATTCTATATATACCTTGCATCTGGTGATACTGTACCCTTTCTCAACTTTCTATATTCTTGTTGAATCCACACTGGGCCTGAGAGTGTCTGTGTCTGCCTCCTGAAATATATATGGAGATTTAGAATGTTTAAACTATACTATATTTACCTTGTATCTGGAGATACTGTACCCTTTTTCAACTTTTTCTATTATTGTCTAATCCATACTGAGCCTGTGAGTGTCTCTGTGTGACTCATATTTACAATTATCCCTAGACTGTATACAGCTGTATGCTTCTGATACAGTACCATATATCTGCTTGTATTTTGGGTCCATTTTCACAAAAATTAGGAAGTATGGTGGAAGAGGCCGCGGACGTGGGCGTGGGGAGCCAGCTGGTACAGATGGTGGTGGTGGTGCATCTGCTGGTAGTGCCAAAAGCACAATAGCAGCTAAGGCAGGAGGTGTTGAGCCTGTGTCATTGTCTGGCTCTGGAAGGCTCCCTTTTCTGGGAGTAGGTAAACCGCTTTTAAAGCTGGAGCATCAGGAACTGGTTTTGGCTTACATTGGCAAAACAGCCACCAGCTCTATCGCCTCCTCTTCCGAAGTTTCAAAAAATGCAAGCACTGAGTCGTCAGTGCAGGTTTCTGGTCAGGAACAACCCCTTTCCTTGTGTCCTTCACCCCCAACAAAAGCGAAGGATGCGGCAACCCACACTTCAGATTACTCCATGGAGCTCTTTTCACATACCATGCCTGGGTTATCAAGTCAAATCCTGAATTCCCCAGTCCAACATGAATCAGAGATGGAGTGCACTGATGCACAGCCACTGCTAGATGATTCTGCTGGTGCATTCACCCACAGCACTACGTTCCCCTCGCACTCTACAGAGCCAGAAACTGACCCTGATGAAACTCAGGTGCCCCTTCCCGCATACTATACCACCTTACAGGGTGACACAGGGGAAGGTGCAGATGAAAGTGCCGGTTCCTTGAGCAGGTGGGGGGGCATACTCGTGGGCAACGGCACTGGCAAAGGGCCCCTCATAGTACGTAAAAGTGTCTCTGCCAGTGGGAGGGCCCACTCGCCATCAGACACACCGGCGTACTATGAGGGGCCCTGTGCCAGTGCCATCACCCATGAGTGGGTCCCCCCTGCTTGCTCAGGGCCACAGCACTTACAATACTTACCTCTCCATGCTCCATCGCCGTGACGTCTTCCGTGTTTCCTGACAGTGACATTCAGGTCAGAGAGCGTGATGACATCACGTCTGTATGCCCTCTGCCTAAACAGTCCAAGTGCAGAGAGCTGGAAGCTGGCGATGCTGAGGAGTCCAGAGTAGTGCAGTGCCCAGCGAGGAGAGATATTTAATTTTTTTAAAGGTTGGGAACAATTTTTGAGGAGCACTATACACTGTAGAATGATATATGGGACCCATCATACACTGGAGCATCATCCATGAGGCCCATCATATACTGGAGCAATCCAAATGGTGGACATCAGACACTGGAGCAGCGTTTAGGGGGCCCATTATACACTGGAGCATTAGAAATGGGGCCCATTATATATGGAGCATTATTTGGGCCAATAAGACACTGGAGCATCATCCATTTGGCCCATCATATACTGGAGCATTCTAAATGGAGCAGATCAGACCCTGGATCAGCATTTATGGGGACCATTATACACTGTAGCATTAGATATGGGGCCCATTTTATATGGAGCATTATTTTGGCCCATGAGACACTGGAGCATCATCCATGGGCCCATCATATATTGGAGCATTCTAAATGGAGCAGTGTTATGAATGGGTCAACGAGGAGGAGAGCAAGCCCAAGCTAAGCCACAGAAAACTAGAGAGGTTGGTAACTAAGTGGATTGCAGACCCCTAATCCTATCCACACAACTGGCAGTAGCCGTGGAGCATGCCTACGATGATCCTAGATGCCTCAGCACAGCCAGAGAGCTAACTAAGCCTAAAGCAAGAAAGGGGAAATCTAAACTGCCCCAGAGCAGACCCTAAAGAAATGGATAGCCCCCAAACATATATTGTCGCTGAGACAAGATGAAAACACAAACGCAGGTAGAAAAATAGACTGAGCAAATGATGAGGCCCACACTGACTAGACAGGATAGGACAGGAAAGACACTGTCTGCAATCATGCAAAAAACCCTGCAAAAGTCCAACACGTCTGATGCAAAAAATACTGAAGTTACATGACTTGGCCCACTAAATCAGCACTCTGGTATATTCTGAAAGCAGAGCAAAAAGAGGCCAATCTAATAAGGGACAAAAACAAACTGGCACAAGCAGTCACATATGGATGGTGATTCAGCACAGCCCCAGCCGGAGCTGGCTGACCACACAAAACTGAGATAGACAAAACCAGATCAAATGTAAACAGAATAGCAAATGAACACTTAGCTAAGCATGCAGGGACTGAGCTGGAAACTAAGACCTCAGGAAGCAGGAAGAAAATCACCAGCAGGGATAGAGGGAGTCGGCTGTCTTAAATCCCAGTCTGAAACCCCAGATCTCCAATCGTCGTCCTCATTATCAGGTGGCAAGCCTATGTTAATCAGATCAGCTCCATTACCTCCAGTAACCACCAGAGGGAGCCCAGAAAGAGAACTCGCAACCCCTCTGTCAATTTCAACAGCTCCACTACCTTCAGCAATAACCAGAGGGAGGTCAGAAAATGAATTCACAACAGGGCAGATTATATATGGAGCATTATTTAGGCCCATCATACACTGGAGCATCATCCATGAGGCCCATCATATACTGGAGCATTCCAAATGGGGGGCATCAGACAATGGAGCAGCAATTAGGGGCCCATTATACACTGGAGCATTAGAAATGGGGCCCATTATATGTGGAGTATTATTTGGGCCCATAAGACACTGGAGTATCATCCATGGGGAACAACATATACTGTAGCATTATGAGGAGCTCATCATATACTGTATGGAACATTATATGGGACCAATTATTCTGTATGGAGAAATATATGGGGCTCATTATTCTGTATGGCGCACTATGTGGTGGCCATAATAATGTATGGAGTAATATACTGTCTGTTTTTTGAGCTATTGTAGAATTTAAAATAGATATCAGTCATGTCATGTAAGAAGTGAAATATTTTTCATTGTACTATACCAATATTTCTCTGCTATATCGGAGCATCATGAATTGTGGTATGTGTTAAATAGTCCCACTGACACTCTTTCGACTGGGGCACACGAAAACCTGGAGCCAGCCGTACCCCCTCACAACTTTAGCCAAATAACCCCCAGTTTTCAATGCGTAACTATTATTATAAAGTAAATTAAGGTTGACAAGCTTAAGTAATAAGAATTGATGTTGTTGGCATTGAAATGGGCACTGTAGGTGTGCTTACTGTCCTCCACTCCCTGTCGACTTTGGCTCCCCATTGACTTGCATTGGGTTTCATGTTTCAGTCGGACCTCCGACTTTTCCTGATAGTCGGCCAATTTCGTTCGACTCGACTTTTGAGAAAGTCGGGTTTCATGAAACCCGACTCGACCCTAAAAATGGCAAAGTCGCTCATCTCTACTTATAAGCAGTCATTTAAAAAAAAACCTCAAACCGGGCACATGACCAAATAGAGTTCAAGCAGTTAAGCCGGACGCATGTGAGTGTTAGACATATGTACACATGGTCAAAATTGTTGGCACCCCTCGTTTAATGACAGAAAAACCAACAATTGGTGACAGAAATAACTTGAATGTCACAAAAGTAATAATAAATCAAAAATCTATGAAAATGAACAAAAGAAAGTCAGACATTGCTTTTCAACCATGCTTCTGTAAGGAAGTGGCAGGTCACCTCAGTTGTACCCTCTCCTTCTTCAAATGATCCCTCGTGCACTTTAAGGTATGTGTCTAGCCCAGAGCGGGGTACTCTGGTCACCGGGCAGCATTAGATTCAGGAGGTCACAAGGGTGGCAGCTGTGCCCAATGCCTGTGCTCCAGGGACAGTGAAATGGGGGTTGAAATATAAAGTAAAAATAAAAGAAATTTGAAAAAGAAGTTGTGACATCAGTTGGAGTGTTCGACTGTAAGATAGCCGGCACTACAGATGATCCCTGGGGGGGTAGATGGTGATGACAGTACAGGTGTTTAACCCCCTCCAACTAGGGCTGACCCCCAGACATTGTGATGGACGTAGATGGCACAGAGTAATAAGGCAGGAGACAAGGAAAGTCACTTTATCATTTACTGAACTTCAGATGCAGTTCAGATGATAATTACAACTTTCTCACCAGGGTTAGAGTCTGCTCTGCAAGATTGGAGTTATCCTTCTCTCTGCTGTGACTCAGTGTAAACTTCATACTGTTCTAATCCCGTCAGGGACCAAGGCTTCCCGGAGTCTGAAACTTCCAGTACAGCCACTTACTCACTGTGTTTTCTCCCCAGCAACTTGCAGCTTGAATCCTATGTGAAGCACAATCCTTCACTGATCCTCGGTTGCTGTAGTTTTCCTGGGAGAAGACACTCTGCTGTTGGTTGTATGAACCTCACAGTCTCTCAGCTTACCATCCAACTCTAAAAGCATAAATGGTCTAGGGGCTGACTCCCTGATTCCTCTCAGCATTGCTCCTTGAGGGAGCACGTTACTGCTCCAGGAACGTTCTCCATTTTCTCTCCACCGTCTTCTTCACAGAACAACAACTTGACTCCTCCCCCTCCCAGTTATGGTATGTCTCCAAAGCTCTAAGCTTCAGGGAAGTAAAGGAGTGAGGTAAAATTGTGTGTGTGTGCAGTTGTCTCCAGCAGAGAAAGCATAACTCCCATCATTTACAAAACACATACAACAGAGTACATATTTGACCATGTTGTGGCAGCAAAGACACAGGGCGCCACAATCCCCCTAGTTAAAGGTAGCACATCCTTGGACTACACACAGAATGTAAGAATATAACAAGATGATGTAACATTTAACCTCAGTATAGGTGAACAGTCACATTAACTTGAGTCATGGATTACAGCCCAAAACCACTTCCAATTGGTTGGATCGTCCTTGAGTGCAGCTGCACTGCACTAGCTGTTTTAGGTGGCTTCCTGCCAAGGCACGATGAATGGGTTTTCCTCTCACGTTTATGAGTCTTTACAAGAGTTCTTGTAGTAGAATAAAGCATATTAACAACTGAAATCTCACATTAGTCCATGTGGGCACAACTTCTTCAACATTTTTAATAACGTTACATAAGGCATAGTTCAACATAAGTACAAATTCAAAAGAAACTTATTAATCTTAATACTCTAAGAGAGTATTGAACCATGGGTACAACAGGTTCACTGCTGACTGTGGGTAAGTTTTCTGATTCTTCCGCTTGCAAAGTCTCAGTGGTGGGCATTATCGTTTTGTCGCTTTCAGAATGATTCGGTGTCTCTGGTAAAGACCTTTGTGGGAACACCATCACTGGAACTACCACTGCATCATCAACTTGTAGCCAAGAACTAGGGAATTCACCTAGGATGGTGCAAATCTTTATATCAGTATTTTCCATTAGTGGAGGATCTTCCTTAGTCTCAACTCTTTGAATTGTGCTGGACATACTTTCAGATTGTCTCTGGATACGGTAGTACACGTTTTTCCGCCATCTTTGAAGATAGTACACACTTTGCTGTTGTCATAGCTAGATGGTTGAATAGTGTAATGCTGGGCCTCCCTTTGGTCATCTAACTTGTGGTTTCTTCTCTTTTTCTTTAACATTTGTTCACTTGGTGGTAAGGGGATTGCCACAGCATGTCTATTAAAGTTCCTTTCCTGTTTTTGCCTAGCTTGAGCAAGACTTTCCTCTACACATTGCAGAACTTTTTGATACTGCAATTGTCTTTCTGTGTTCCAATCAGTGTCCAATTGGCTGGATATGGTTTCAGGAGTTAGGACTCCCATTTCTAGGTCAATGGGGAGTTTAGCTGGCCGTGCTGGCTTCAAATAAGCTGGGGCATATCCTGTTGAACTGGTTGGGATATGATTGTACATTTTGATTAAATCAGGCAATTTCTGAGGCCATTGGTTCCTTTCCTCTAATGGTAGGAACTGCAATAAATTGATTATCAGATGATTCAGTTTTTTTACAAAGACCATTGCCCTGTGGGTGGTATGGTGTAGTTCTGATCTTTTTCCATCCATAGAGGGAGCAAAATTCTTGGAAGACTTCTGCTTCGAAGGCTGGACCTCTGTCTGTCAGCACTTGATCTGGGTAGCCATGGGGTCTACAGAAATATTCTTGGAATGCCTTTGCAGCTGTTTTTGCTGTTTGGTCTTTCACCACCACTAGGAAAAGGTAATAGTGATCCACTATTGTCAAGGCACAGGTATACCCTGACCGGCTTGGGGATAGTTGCACGTGCTCTAAGGCCACTAATTACAGAGATTGCTTAGTGTTGATGGGCTGCAGAGGGGGCCCTTTGATTGGCAGAATTCTTTCTTCTGAGATTACATTGGCTGCGTTCCCTACACCACTGTTCAATAGACCATCTCATACTTTTCCAGAAGAAGCGGTTGCCGATGATTATTTCTAGCTTTTTCCAACCAATGTGTCCCACTTGATTGTGGTAAGCTTCCAAGACCATAGGCACGTCTTTTCTGGGGACCAAGATCTGCAATGCCAGTTCATGCGTAAGTGGGTTATTTGCTCTTCGGACCAACTTTTCTTCAAAAAGGAACAGCTTCTTTCTCTCTTTCCACAACTGTTGGACATCTGCAGGCGCATCAGGAGCTGGAGATGAATCTGCTTCACCAAGGAGTTCTTTGACACTACATATAGCCGGGTCACTGCTCTGCGTCTCTGCCCAACCATGGTGGGGTAGTGGATTAAGGGAAACTTCGTGAACGGCAAGACTTCTCCCTGTCACACGGTTAGAGTCTTGGGAGGCACCATGGCGGTGGAATGCCAGCATCCCTATTTCCTCCAGATCTGTTAGATCTTCTGCTGGATCAGGAGCATTTGACATACGGGACAAGGCATCGGCATTGGCGTTTTTAGTGCCAGCTCGGTATTTAATGACGAACTCATAATTGGACAACCGAGCCATCCATCTTTGTTCCAAGGCGCCGAGCCTGGCGGTCTCCAGATGGGTCAACGGATTGTTGTCCATACAGGTGGTAAATTTAGATGAGGCCAAATAGTGCTTGAACCTCTTGGTCACTACCCAAATAATAGCCAAGAATTCTAACTTGAAGGAGCTATAGTTGGTAGAGTTCCTCTCAGTAGGACGAAGCTTCTGACTGGCATAAGCAATGACTTTCTCCTTACCCTGCTGCTCTTGAGACAGGACTGCTCCTAACCCAACATTGCTGGCATCGGTGTGCAGGATAAACGGCTGATCATAGTCTGAATACGCTAAGATTTCTTCTCCAGTAAGTGCTTGCTTAAGGCTGTTGAATGACTCATCCAACCTAGCATTCCACTCTATCAGCGGACTCTTACCTCTGACCTTTTGGGTTGGCCAACTAGGAGGTCTTGAAGGGGGGCTGACAATTGAGTAAAATCTTTAATAAAGCGTCGGTAGCATCCCACTAGGCCTAGGAATTATCTGACCTCTTGGAAGTTGGTGAGTACCTGCCAGTTTCTGATGACAGTCACTTTGGGTCAGGTGCTCCTCTTTCTGCACTCATGACATGGCCTAAATACTGCACTTTGGGCATTAGGAGATGACATTTAGATGGTTTTACCTTTAAGCTGAAGTTGGACAATGCCTCAAAGACCTCTGCCAGGTACTGCAGATGTTCCTCATACTTCCTGGAATATACAATCACATCGTCCAAGTACAATAGCACAGTCTCAAAGTTCATATGTCCAAGGCAACATTCCATAATTCTCTGAAAGGTCCCAGGGGCATTGCTCAATCCGAACGGCATTTAATTAAACTCACATAGCCCCATTGGAGTAGTGAATGCAGTTTTTTCTTTGTCTGCCTCAGCAAAAGGAACCTGCCAGTACCCGCTGGTTAAGTCTAGACTGGAGAAGTAGCTAGCTGATTTTAATGCTGTTAGAGACTCCTCTATGCATGGTAAGGGGTATGCATTTTTGTGAGTAATTTTAAGTTGTCTGTAATCTACACACATGAGCATGGTTCCATCTTTCTTTTTGACTAACACCAGGGGAGCTGCCCAAGGACTGTAGCTATCCCTGATTACCCCTGTTTGTTTAATTTCCTTTAGCATACCTTTTGCACACTGATAATGAGGTATGGGACGATACCTATTTGATAGGTGGGTGATCTCCAGTGGGGATGTTATGTTGAAACCCTTTTACCTGCCCAAAATCCAAGGGATGCTTACTGAAAACCCTCTCGTATTCTTGTACCACCTGCAGCACTCCATTTTTCTGATGTACAGGAGTGAAGTCGGTGCCAACATCTATCTTTTGGAACCATTCCTCCATCTGAACAGTAGAGCCATTGCCATCCATTGCTTCTGACGTATCCAAGGGTTCTACAGCCTGAATATCATTGTTGCTGACTGTGAATAGTTTGGCTATTGTTGCATAACGGGGCAAGCGAGCTTCCTCCTCCCCACAGTTCAGAACACGTATCGGGACCCTGCCCTTTTTAACATCAACAATCCCCCTGGCCATCAGCACAGTAGGTCTGCTATCTGAATATACTGGCTAAAGGAGGGCTGGGTAGTCCCGTCCTCTGATGCCTATGGCTGCTATGCACCAGATGAGAGTCTCACTCCAGGGGGGGAGCATAATGGAGTTGGGATCACTCACCCTTACGCTACCGATCTCTCCACCAGTTAACTCCACCTGCTGTTGCTGCACAAGGGCCTTAATTTCTTTGTTGAGGGCATGCTGCTCTTTGTACGGGGCCGACTCGGCTACGTCTTGCACAATTTTCAATCACATTTGTGCCCAATGTTATGATAGGTTGACACTCTCTTTTTTCCACCTCTACCACCATGACACCTTGAGCTTTGAGCTCCACTTTCCCCACTTTAATGACAACCTCTTTGTACCCCACCTGTGTCAGTGGTTCACCATTACTTGCTATTAATGACAAGTTACCATCAGGAAGTCGGGTGAAATCAGCATCAGTCCAATATCTCTGGTACAGTATGTGGGGCATTGTGGTTACCTGTGATCCAGTGTCCATGAGGGCGGTGAAGGGGATACCATCCAATACCACGGGTATAAGTGGACATCCTCCAACATACCTGTTTCTCCAGTTAGTTGGACCAGATTGTCTTACTCCTGGGGGTTGGTCCTCGGCCCCAGGGGTCGCCCATTTAAAGGACATTCTCTTTCGATATGATTATTTATTATTATTATTATTATTATTATTATTATTATTATTTATTAATATAGCTCCATTAATTCCATGGTGCTGTACATGGGAAGGGGGTTACATACAAAGTTATAGATATCGCTAACAGTAAACAAATTTACAATGACAGACTGGTACAGAGGGGAGAGAACCCTGTCCTTGCGGACTTACATTCTATGGGATAGTGGGGAATATGATCAACCTTATTGCACTGTCTGCAGATGGGTCTTCCGGAAGGGTCAAATCGGTCTGTGGATCTCCTGCCAGTGTGGGTCAGTCGTCGCTGCTATTGTGGCATCCTTTTTGGCCGTTGCCATGGAAGATCATCCAGGCTCAATGCTAATTAGATCCTCTCTGTGAGGGAACAAGTCTGGAGAGTCTGAACAGTTTTACATAAAGCAGCCACACTTTTAGTCAGTTCCTGTACTTGCAGCTGTAAATCTACAGTAGGATCATCAACTGGAGTCTGCACATGCTGTACTGAAGGCACCTGGGGTGAGGACACTGCCCCCTGGTGATATGTAACTGCTGGAGGTTTAACTGGCTCAGTACAAGCATAGGTAGATTCTCTTAAGATACACGTGGATCAGTCCTTAAACTGAACAAAGTCCATGTCTGGTTTCTGCAATGACATCATGCGCAGTTGAGCCTTACTAGAATCAGACAAAAGGCCCTCAATGAACTGCTCTTTCATCATTTTGTTCTCATCTCCTACACTGCCTGGATCAATTTGTTTAATGGCCCACAGCGCCTCCTGCAGGTTTAGGGCATACTATCTAACAGTGTCCTATGATTTCTGTCTGCAGCTGAAAAATCGCATCTTTATTTCTTAAGCAGTACGGGTGTCAAAAGTATCCCTTAGTTTAGCAAAAATGTCTTTTACTGTCTTTTCATCAGTCGCTGGCCAAGATTTAACTTCTCTCTGAGCAGCGCCACTGAGCTGACTTGTAAGTATACTGACTTTCTGCTCCTCTGACATAGGGTAGATTTCAAACATGCTGCACAGTTTCTCCTTGAAGTCACTTAAGGTGTGAGAATCGCCAGTGTACTGTGGCAGCCATGCCGCACCCGGTATCTAAGGCATGGTGAGCGGCAATATGGGAGCTGCAGCTGCTGCACCCTGAGCGTCACCCAGATTAGACATTTCCCCCCTAGTTAACCCTTGCAGGGGTGTGACTCACCACTTCACTTGCTGCAGGTCTATGCTCCTGTAGGACTTTAGGCGCACAGGATCCTGTTCGCGATGCCAAGTTTTGTCTCGCCCAGAGCGGGCTACTCAGGTCGCTGGGCAGCGTTACATTCAGAAGGTCACAGGGGTGGCAGCAGTGCCCAGTGCCTGTGCTCCAGGGACAGTGAAATGGGGGTTGAAAAATAAAAGAAATTTGAAAAAGAAGTTGTGACGCCAGTTGGAGTGTTCGACTGTAAGATAGCCGGCACTACAGATGATCCTTGGGGGGGTAGATGGTGATGACAGTGCAGGTGTTTAACCCCCTCCAACTAGGGCTGACCCCCAGACATTGTGATGGACGTAGATGGCACAGAGTAATAAGGCAGGAGACAAGGAAAGTCAGTTTATCATTTACTGAACTTCAGATGCCGTTCAGACGATAATTACAACTTTCTCACAAGGGTTATAGTCTGCTCTGCAAGATGGGAGTTATCCTTCTCTCTGCTGTGACTCAGTGTAAACTTCCTGCTGTTGTAATCCCGTCAGGGACCAAGACTTCCCGGAGTCTGAAACTTCCAGTACAGCCACTTACTGTTTTCTCCCCAGGCAACTTGCAGCTTGAATCCTATGTGAAGCACAAGTTTCTTCTTGCACAATCCTTCACTGATCCTCGGTTGCTGTAGTCTACCTGGGAGAAGACATTCTGCTGTTGGTTGTATGAACCTCACAGTCTCTCAGCTTACCATCCGACTCTAAAAGCATAGATGGTCTAGGGGCTGACTTCCTGATTCCTCTCAGCATTGCTCCTGGAGGGAGCACATGTTACTGCTCCAGGAACATTCTCCATTTTCTCTCCACCATCTTCTTCACAGAACAACAACTTGCCTCCTTCCCATCCCAGTTAAGATATGTCTCCAAAGCTCTAAGCTTCAGAGAAGTAAGGGAGTGAGGTTAAATTGTGTGTGTGCAGTTGTCTCCAGCAGAGAAAGCATAACTCCCATCATTTACAAAACACATACAACAGAGTACATATTTCACCATTTTGTGGCAGCAAAGACACAGGGCGCCACATTTCCCCCTAGCTAAAGGTAGCATGTCCTCAGGCAACACACGGAATGTAAGAATATAACAAAATGACGTAACATTTAGCCTGAGTATAGGTGAACAGTCACATTAACTTGAGTCGTGGATTACAGCCCAAAACCACTTCCAATTCATTGGATCGTCCCTGAGTGCAGCTGCAGGGCACACAGACCATAATATAAAATTCACTGCACTGACTGTTTTAGGTGGCTTCCTGCCAAGGCACGATGAATGGGTTTTCCTCTCACGTTGATGAGTGTTTACAAGAGTTCTTATAGTATAGTAAAGCGTATTAACTACTGAAATCTCACATTAGTCCATGTGGGCACAACTTCTTCAACATTTTTAATAACATTACATAAGGTATAGACAAGTACAAATTCAAAACAAACTTATTAATGTTAATACGCTAAGAGAATATTTTACAAATCATTTCTATAGCAAGAAGGGGTTTGTCCCTGAATGCTATGCTGTCATCTGCGCAAAATAGGAATGCTAGTCAACTTCCTACTACTCTTTGAACCTACCATGGGTACAACAGGTTCACTAATGACTGTGTGCAAGTTTTCTGATTCTTCCGCATGCAAAGTCTCAGTGGTGGGTATTAGCATTTCGTCGCTTTCAGAATGATTTGGTGTGTCTGGTAAAGACCTTTGTAGGAACATCATCACTGGAACTACCACTGCGTTGTCAACTTGTTGCCAAGAACTAGGGAATTCACCTAGGACGGTGCAAATCTTCGTATCAGTCTTTTCCATTAGCTGAGGATCTTTCTTAGTCTCAACTCTTTCACGCAATTGTGCTGGTCATACTTTCAGATTGTCTCTGGATACAGTAGTACACATTTTCTGCCATCTTTGAAAATAGTACACACTTTGTTGTTGTCATAGCTAGATGGTTGAATAGTGTAAGGCTGGGCCTCCCATTGGTCATCTAACTTGTGGTTTCTTCTATTTTTCTTTAACACTTGTTCACCTGGTGGTAAGGGGATTTCCACAGCATGTCTATTAAAGTTCCTTTCCTGTTTTTGCCTAGCTTGAGCAAGACTTTCCTCTACACATTGCAGAACTTTTTGATACTGCAATTGTCTTTCTGTGTTCCAATCAGTGTCCAATTGGCTGGATATGGTTTCAGGAGTTAGGACTCCCATTTCTAGGTCAATGGGGAGTTTACCTGGCCGTTCTGGCTTCAAATAAGCTGGGGCATATCCTGTTGAGCTGGTTGGGATATGATTGTACATTTTGATCAAATCAGGCAATTTCTGAGGCCATTGGTTCTTTTCCTCTAGTGGTAGGAACTGCAATAAATTGATTACCAGATGATTCAGTTTTTCACAAAGACCATTGCCTTGTGGGTGATATGGTGTAGTTCTGATCTTTTTACATCCATAGAGGGAGCAAAATTCTTGGAAGATCTCTGCTTTGAAGGCTGGACCTCTGTCAGAACTTGATCTGGGTAGCCATGGGGTTTGCAGAAATATTCTTGGAATGCCTTTACAGCTGTTCTTGCTGTTTGGTCTTTCACCGGAATGACCACTAGGAAACGGGAATAGTGATCCACTAATGTCAAGGCATAGGTATACCCTGATCGGCTTAGGGATAGTTGCACGTGGTCTAAGGCAACTAATTCCAGAGGTTGCTTAGTTATGATGGGCTGCAGAGGGGGCCTTTGATTGGCAGAATTCTTTCTTTCGAGATTCCTCCAATCATTTGGCTGCTGCAACTGCTGTGGGTGTGGCTGGAGAGTTTGACAGGGAAGAAGCAGGAAAACCAGTATTGTACTCGTGCATTTTTTCTACTTTTCCATTGTTTATTAAAGAAAAAAAATTTCCCCGTTGGAATACGGTTACCTTTGTGGATTCCATATTGCCTGGACTGCTAAGACCAGAATAAAAGGTAATTTGTGGGAAAAGAACTGCAGCAAATCAGTATTACATGTACAAGGGGCCTGTGTAACTGTGTGCTTAGTGGACTTTGTCTGGGAACTATCTCTTTTAACATCATGGCAGCAACTACTCCCCCTCACACAGACACCGGTTGCCCTTGTATTACACTTCCACAGAACTTAAAAAAAATAAAACTCATGAAATAGGCCTGGATAGAAATGATGGTACCTCTGAAAATAATATAACAAAAGGGATATGTTAAATCAAGGTGTGTCCGCTAAATAGCATCACAAGTGTCTACAATCTTGGAATCAATGAGTGGGACTGTATAGAGGGCTACAGATACTCCCTGTACTATTTGGTGACATGGTGTGTATTACACTCAACATGGACCAGAGGAAGCGAAGGAAAGAGTTGTCAGGAGATTATAAAGAAAATTATAGACAAACATGTTAAAGGTAAAAGTTATAATACCATCTCCAAGCAACTTGATGTCCTGTGACTACAGTTGCACATATTATTCAGAAATTTAAGCTCTATGGGACTGTAGCCAACCTCCCTGGACGTGGCTGCAGGAGGAAAATTGATAAAAATCAAAGAGACGGATAATAGGAATGATAACAAAAGAGCACAGAAAAACTTCAAAACAGATTAAAAGTGAACTTCAAGCTCAAGGAACATCAGTGTCCGATCGCACCATCCGTCATTGTATGAACCAAAGAGGACTTCATGGGAGATGACCAAGGAGGAAACCAATGATTAAAAAAAATAAAAAAAAAGCCAAACTGGAATTTACCAAACTACATGTTGACAAGCCACAAAGCTTCTGGGAGAATGTCCTATGGACAGATGAGACAAAAATGGAGCTTTTTGGGAAGGCACATCAGCTCTATGTTCACAGATGCAAAAATGTAGCATATCAAGAAAAGAACACTGTCCCTACTCTGAAACATGGAGGAGACTCTGTTATGTTCTGGGGCTGCTTTGCTACATCTGGCACAGGGTGTCTAGAATCTGTGTAGGGTACAATTAAATATCAAGACTTTCAAGGGATTCTAGAGAGAAATGTTCTGCCCAGTGTCAGAAAGCTTGATCTCAGTCGCAGGTCATCGATCTTTCAGCAGGATAATGACCCAAAACACACAGCTAAAAACACCCAAGTATGGCTAAGAGGAAAACATTGGACTATGCTGAGGTGGCCTTCTATGAGCCCTGACCTAAATCATAATGAGCATCTTTGGAAAGAGCTGAAACATGCCGTCTGGAAAAGGCAACCTTCAAACACAAGACAACTGGAGCAGTTTGCTCTTGAGGAGTGGGACAAAATACTTGTCGAGAGGTGCTGAAGTCTCATTGACAATTACAGGAATTGTTTGATTGCAATGATTGCCTGAAAAGGTTGTGCAACAAAATATTAAGTAAAGGGTACCATCATTTCTGTCCAGACATATTTCATAAGTTTTTTTTTTTTTTTTAAATTCTGAGGAAGCATGGATGAAAAGCAATGTCTGACTTTAATTTGTTTATGTTCATAGATTTTTTTATTTTTTATTACTTTTGTCAGATTCAAGTTATTTCTGTGACCATTGTTGGTTTTTCTGTCACTAAACGAGGGGTACCAACAATTTCGACCACGTGTGTAACATAAGTCATATAATATAGATTATTAGTACATTTATATACATTCATTTAATAGTATAAATAAATTAATTAAAACATTAAGGATAAAGATTAAAATGGAAGGTTGAGAAGCTCCTGTTAATGATATAAAATGAGATTAAATGTTTGAGGAGAAAAACAATCCCAGAGGGTGATCGAAATGGTTTTCTCTGATGGAAAACCTGATGGTAGAGATGTGTTCCACTGCACTGGCTATTGATTTGTGGATCCTAATAAAGGTAATTGGGTATGCTCGTAAATTAGGGACATCATTGAACACATAAAAAGAAAGAAAATGAAGAAATGCAGAAGCAGTGTCTAGTCTTACCCATTTGGAATGTAATAAAAATATATTACTTGAAAAAAATGAGTGGGGAGTGGAGGAGAAAGAAAAAAAAGAATGTAGGTCATATACTTATAAAATGAGTGAAAGATGAATATCAAGGAGACATGGAGGAGGAGGCATCAGAGGAGGTGACTGACCCGGTGAAAAAATATACAGATGGGTATGGAAAGTATTCAGACCACTTTAAATTTTTCACTCTTTGTTTCATTGCAGCCATTTGGTATTTTTTTCTCATTAATGTGCACTCTGTATGCCATCTTGACTGAAAAAAAAAACAGAAATGTAGACAATTTTGCAAATTTATAAAAAAAAACTGAAATATCACATGGTCATAAGTATTCAGACCCTTTGCACAGTATTGAGCAGAAGCACCCTTTTTAGCTAGTACAGCCATAAGTCTTTTGGGGAATGATGCAACAAGTTTTTTACACCTGGATTTGGGTATCCTCTGCCATTATTACTTGCAGATCCTCTCCAGTTCCGTCAGGTTGGATGGTGAATGGAGAGACCTGAAAATGGCTGTCCACCAACAGAGATGCTCAATTGGGTTTAGGTCAGGGCTCTGGCTGGGCCAGTCAAGAATAGTCACAGAGTTGTTCTGAAGCCACTCCTTCGTTATTTTAGCTGTGTGTTTATGGTCATTGTCTTGTTGGAAGTTGAACCTTCGGCCAAGTCTGAGGTCTAGAGCAGGGTTCCCCAACTCCAGTCCTCAAGGCCCACCAACAGGTCGTGTTTTCAGGATTTCCCTTGTGTTGCCCAGGTGAAGCAATTATCATCTGAGCAATACTAAGGAAATCCTGAAAATATGATCTGTTGGTGGGCCTTGAGGAATGGAGTTGGGGAACCATGGTCTAGAGCACTCTGGGAGAGGTTTTCATCCAGGATATCTCTGTACTTGGCCGCATTCATGTTTCCTTCAATGGCAACCAGTCATCCTGTCCCTGCAGCTGAAAATCACCCCCATCACATGATGCTGCCCCCACCATGTTTCACTGTTGGGATTGTATTGGCAGGTGATGAGCAGTGCCTGTTTTTCTCCACGCATACCGCTTAGAATTATCACCAAAAAGATCTATCTTCATCTCATCAGATCAGAGAATCTTATTTCACATAGTCTGGGAGTCCTTCATGTGTTTTTAGCAAACTCTATGCCATCTTTCATATGTCTGGCATTGAGGAGAGGTTTCCATCACCCACTCTGCCATAAAGGCCCAACTGGTGCAGGTCTCCAGTGATAGTTAACTTTGTGTAACTTTCTCCCATCTCCCTACTGCATCTCTAGAGCTCAACCACAGTGATCTTGGGGATCTTCTTTACCTCTCTCACCAAGGCTCTTCTCCCACGATTGCTCAGTTTGGATGGACGGCCAGGTCTAGGAAGACTTCTGGTGGTCCCAAACTTCTTCCAATTAAGAATTATGGAGGCCACTGTGCTCTTAGGAACCTTGAGTACTGCAGAAATTCTTTTGTGACCTTGGCCAGACCTGTGCTTTTCCACAATTCGGTCTCTGAGCTTCTTGGGCAGTTTCTTTGACCTCATGATTCTCATTTGGTCTGACATGCACTGTGAGCTGTGAGGTCTTATATAGACAGGTGTGTGCCTTTCCAAATCAAGTTCAATCAATTTAGCTAAACACAGCCAGACTCCAGTGATGAAATAGAACCATCTCAAAGAGGATCACAAGGAAATGGACAGCATGTGACTTAAATATAAGTGTCTGAGCAAAAGGTCTGAGTACTTATGACCATGTGATATTTCAGTTTTTATTTTTTAATAAATTTGCAAAAATTTCTACATTTGTTTTTTTCAGTCACGATGGAGTGCAGTGTGCACATTAATGAGAAAAAATGAACCTTTTTGAATTTACTAAATGGCTGCAATGAAACAAAGAGTGAAAAATTAAAGGTGTCAGAATACCTTCCGTACCCACTGTATATATATACTGGCGTTTGCCGATAAGCAAGTGTAAGATGTTTTGCCCTGAATTAGGCAAGAGGTTAAATGAAGGACCTGGTATCTGAAGTGTACATCTTATGGGCTCCCCTGGAAGCGGAGTAAAGAAGGACTTTTGTAGTTTTAATAAAATGTATATAAATGTACTAATAATCTGTATTATAAGAATTATATGTTACATATGCCTAACACCTACATGCTTCTGGATTAACTGTTTGAACTCTATTTGGTCATGTGCCTGGTTTGGTGGGTTTTTTCAAAAATTGAACGATTATAAGATGAACTTTCCTGACCGGTATCCTTTTTGTTTTTTGTCTTGATGAAGAGGTTATGTAGAACCTTGAAGTGCGTTGACTTTTAAATACCTGTAATATTAAGCTCTTTTGATTTTACCTCTGCCTTCAGTGTTATCAGCAGTGCTCTGAAGCTGGCTGGATGTGACCTGTTTTATTTACCCTTCACTGCTTTGGTGCTGCAGTGGCAAAGCTACCTCTACTTGCAGTATGTGAGATTGCTCAGTTAACTCTTTTTGACATCAGACGTAATGATCCGTCCATGTGACCTAGACCTATTTGACCATGGATACATCATTACGACATCGCGATTGGCCACACTCATGGGGGTGCGTGGCCGATCGTGGCCGGGTGTCAGCTGATTCTCACAGCTGACACCCTGCACCAGGTGGCAAGAGCAGTCACAGACCGGCACTTCAAACAAGATCGCAGCATTCCGGGAGCCGACGCAGGGCTGACAGCTCCTCTGCCTTTGGATCGGAGACCCCGCAGCGTGACGTGGGGTCCCGATCGATGCCATGGTGAGCGGATGTCGTCATGACGACATCCGGCTCACCAGTGCTAGGAAACTTAGGAAATTTGTTGATCATGTGCAGTGCGCATGATCAGCAAGTCTCCCTGTTTCAGTGCAGCCCTGACAGCTTCTATGGTATGCAGATGCTGCTTCATCTGGATACTATAAAAGCGATGAGCATGCAAAAAAATGATTGTCCCATAGGGGAACAAAGTGTAAAAGTTAGGAAAAAGTAAAAAAAATAAATTAATTGTAAAAATATTTTTAAAAAATCAAAAATAATAATAAAAAAAAATCAATATATAGTCTATCACTAAATAAATATTTGAATGAAAAAAAAATCTAAACTATAAAGGTACACATATTTGGTATTGCCGCGTCCGCAATGACCTATCCTATAAAACTATCCCACTAGTTAACCCCTTTAGTGAACACCATTAAAAAAAGAAAAAAAAGAAACAAGGCAAAAAACAATGCTTTATCATCATACCGCCGGTCAAAAAGTGGAATAACACGTGATTATAAAGATGGATATAAATAAGTGTGATACCACTGAAAACTTCATCTTGTCCCGCAAGAAACAAGCCACCATACAGCTCCATCAGTGGAAAAATAAGTTATAGCTCTCAGAATAAAGCAATGCAAAAATAATTATTTTTTCTATAAAATAGTTTTTATTATATAAAAGCGCCAAAACATAGAAAAACAATATAAATGGGGTATCTCTGTAATCGTACTGACCTGAAGAATAAAACTGCCTTATCAATTTTACCACACACGGAACGGTATAAAGTTCACCATAAAAAGAAATTCATGAACTGCTAGTTTTTGCTCATTCTGTCTCTCAAAAATCGGAATAGAAAGCGATCAAAAAATGTCATGTGCCCGAAAATGGTACCAATAAAAATGTCAGGTCATCCCGCAAAAAACAAGACCTTACAGGACTCTGTTGGCCAAAATATGGAAAAATTATAGCTGTCAAAATGTGGTGGTGCAAAAATTATTTTCTTGCAATAAAAAGCGTCCTTTAGTGTGTGACAGCTGCCAAACATAAAAACCCGCTATAAGTCCTCTTTCACATGTCCTGATATTTCCAGTACCAGAGATGTCAGTGTCCGTGTGTGTAATACTTGTGGCACACGTGTGGCATACGTTTGCCGCATCAGTACCACAAGGATGCCAGGGAAGAAGCTTTACAGTAAGCGCAGTTCCCTGGTGCCAGTAGTTGAACATGGCTTTCATCATTCTCCCCTGCTCTGCCAGCGATTGGCGCGAGCATTTAAGTAATAAAAGAGACAGCAGGAGGGGGCTGATGGAACTATTACTCCCATCAGCCTACCTCTGCTGCTGCTAACAGTGACAGCAGGAGCAGCGGATGGGAGCATTCATCTGCCGCTCCTGCTCTGTAAATAAATATGGTAATTAAAAAAATCTTGTGGGTCCCCCCCTATTTTTGATAACCAGCCAGACAAAACTCACAGCTGGGGGCTGCAACACTCAGCTGTCAGCTTCAGCAAGACTGGTTATAAAGAATAGAGGAGTCCTCACGCTGTTTTTTTAAATTATTTTAATAAATAATTTAAAAAACAGCATGGGTTTCCCCCTATTTTTTGACAAACAGCTTTGCTAAAGCAGACAACTGGGGGCTTGTATTCTCAGGCTGGTAAGGGGCCATGGATATTGAACCCCCCAGCCTCAAAATAGCAGCCCGCAGATGCCCAGAAAAGGCACAACTATTCAAAGTGCTCACCACACATCCAGATAAGTTTCTTAAGGGGTCTAGTTTCCAAAATGGTGTCACTTGTGGAGGGTTTCCACTGTTTAGGCACATCAGGGGCTCTCCGAATGCGACATAGCATCCGATATTAAATCCAGCCAATTTTGTGTTACAAAAGTAAAACAGCGCTCCTTCCCTTCTGATCTCTGCTGTTATGAATGGGTCACCGAGGAGGAAAAAACAAAACAAGCTAAGTCCCAGAAAAACCAGAGAGGTTGGTAACTATGCAGATTGCACATCCCTGATTCTAACCACACAACTAGCAGCACAGTGGAGCATTCCTACGATGATCCTAGACGCCTCATCACCGCCGGAGGACTAAATAAGCCTAAAGCAAGAAAGGGGAAAACTAACTGCCCCAGAGCAGACCCCAAAGGAAAGACAGCCCCCACACATGTGTTGACGGTGAAACAAGATGAAAACACAAACACAGGCAGGAAAATAGACTGAGCAAACGATGGGGCCCAAACTAACTAGAAAGGACAGGAAAGGAAAGACACTGTCTGCAATCTGCCAAAAACCCTACAAAAATAATGTCCAACACTTCTGATAACAAAATTAACCCTGAAGTCACTAGACTTCTCCCACTATATCAGCACTCTGAAATATTCTGCGACAGAGCAAAAAGCGGCCAATCTAATAGGGGACAAAAAGCAAATTGGCAAATACAGATAAATAAGAGTGGAAATTAAGCACAGCCCCAGCCGGGGCTGGCTGACCACACAAAAAACTGAATAGACTAACAAAATCAAGTGTGAACATTTGCAGAAAAACTTAGCTTGAAATGACTGGAACAGAGCTGAACACCAAGAGCTGAAAAGTCAGAAGGAATCACCAGCACCAGAATAGGGCGTCGACTGACTTAAATCCAGTCTGAAATTCCTGAGGTCCAATCGTCAACCTCATTATCATGTGGCAGATCTCTACTGATTAAATCAGCCTCACTACCTCCTGTTACCACCAGAGGGAGCCTGGAAGGAGAACTCACTACTGGTAGACCAGAAAATGAACTCACAACATCTGCCTTGCGCCCAAGCAGTAGTTTACCTGCACATATGGGGTATCAGCGTGCTCAGGACAAATTGCACAAACACTCTTGTTGCTCAATTTCTCCTGCTACCTTGGAAAACTAAAAAATTGTGGCACGAAATTACCATTTTTGTGAAAAAAATGATTTTTTTACGGCTCTACGTTATAGACTTCTGTGAAGCACTTGGGGGTTCAAAGTGCTCACTACACATCTAGATAAGTTTGTTAGGGGGTCTAGTTTCCAAAAGTGTGTCCCTTGTGGGGGGTTTCCACTGTTTAGGCACATCAGGGGCTCGCTGAATGCGACATGGCATCTGATCTCAATTCCAGCCAATTTTGCCTTGAAAAGGTCAAATGGCGCTCCTTCCCTTCGGAGCTCTGTCCTGCACCCAAACAGTGGTTTACCCCCACATATGGGGTATCAGCATACTCAGGAGAAATTGTACAACTCTTGGGTTCCAATTTCTCTTGTTACCCTTGGGAAAAAATAAAAAAAATTGGGGGTGAAAATATTTTTGTAAAAAAAATATGATTTTTTTTATTTTTACGACTCTATGTTATAAACTTCTATAAAGCACTTGGGGGTTCAAAGTTCTCACTGCACATCTAGATAAGTTTCTTAGAGGGTCTATTTTCTAAAATGTTGTCACTAGTGGGGGGTTTCCATGGTTTTAGGGACATCAGGGGCTCTCCAAATGCGACATGGCGTCCGATCTCAATTCCAGACAATTTTGCATTGAAAAGTCAAACGACGTTCCTTCCCTTCCAAGCTCTGCCATGCGCCCAAACAGTGGTTTACCCCAACATATTGGGTATCAGCGTATTCAGTAGAAATTGCACAGCAACTTTTGATTTCCAATTTCTCCTTTTACCCTTGGTAAAATTAAAAAAATGGATCTGAAGTAAATTTTTGGTGAAAAAAAGTTAAATGTTCATTTTTTAAAAACATTCCAAAAATTTCTGTGAAGCACCTGAAGGGTTAATAAACTTAATTAATGTGGTTTTGAGCACTTTCTGGGGTGCAGTTTTTAGAATGGTATTTTCTATCATATAGACCCCTCAAAGTGACTTCAAATGTGATGTGGTTCCTAAAAAAAAATGGTGTTGTAAAAATGAGAAATCGCTGTTTAACTTTTAACCTTTATAATTTCCTAAGAAAAAAAAAATTGGTTCCAAAATTGGGCTGATGTAAAGTAGACATGTGTGAAATGTTACTTATTAAGTATTTTATGTGACATATCTCTGTGATTTAAGGGCACCAAAATTCAAAGTTGGAAGATTGCGAAATTTTAAACATTTTTGCCAAATTTCCATTTGTTTCACAAATAAACACAAGTAATATCAAAGAAGTTTTACCACTATCATGAAGCACAATATATCATGAAAAATCAGTGTCACAATTACCGCGATCCATGGAAGATTTCTGAGTTATTACCTCATAAATGGACAGTGGTCAGAATTGTAAAAATTGGCCTGGTCATTAACATGCAAACCACCCTTGGGGGTAAAGGGATTAAAATCAGTGGTACACCTATGGTCTTAATTGTCAATCATCAGGAGAATACCACCTAAGGGCAGTTTCACACGTCCAGATAATTCCGGTACCGGAAAAACCGGTACTGGAGCTATCCGTGTCCGTGTGTCCGTGTGCATACGGAGGTCATCCGTGCGACATCCGTGTGCTGTCCATATGCTGTCTGTGTTTTTGAAAAATGATTTTTAATGTTAACCCTTTGACTTTTAAAAACGCACATGGATCGCACACGGACAGCATCCGTGTGCGGTACGTGTTTACATGGACCCATTGACTTGTATGGGTCTGTGTGATCCGTGCTGTTGCACAAAAACGGACATGTCAGCGTGTTTTGCACACGGACACACGGTCCATGAAAACACGCTGACATCTGCATAGACACATTCATGAGAATGTGTCTATGTGTGTCAGTGTCTCCGGTACGTGAGAAAGCTGTCACTACACGTCCCGGAGACACTGACGTGTGAAACTGCCCTAACAGCAACCAGGAAGTTAGAAGTCAAAGGAGCAGCTCACTCCTGGGGAAAGAAGATTAGATAGCCTAGTTAATGGAAAAAAATCATGATTCATCAATTTTTCATTGACACATTACAGGAGTCATTTTTTTTAATGCCAATGTAACCATATGAGGGTTTGTTATATTTTTTGCAGAATAAGTTGCCTTTTAAGTGGAATCATTTGGGAGTAAATTTATCTTAATTCCAAATGTTGTATTTTTAAATGACCAGTGTATTTTTAAAGCCTTGATTTTTGTGAGAGAAGCTGAAATTTTCACTGGATCATTTTTGTTTTTTAGGAGAGATTAACAAAAAAACAACAATTCTGACATTATATTTTTGTATTTTTTTACAGCGTGCGGAATAAATAATTATACATTTTTAGAGTAGGGCTCAATAGAGTTACTGGAACGTCCATGTGAAAAACCTGACATGTGCGCACTACCACTGAAAACAAAGGGTGTGTATGTGTCCGTATTTACGGTCCTTAAAAAATTAACCACTTATGGACATAAAAAATGTACATGTGAATGGGGCCTAAGGCTGGAGAGAGCTTAAACTTATGAAAGAATTCGATAAAATAATAGAAGATAAAGCAAAAATAGTATCCAGGGTGAGATGCAACTGCAGAATCATAACTGTCAGAAATGTCTTTGGCCTTGGCCGTAGAGCACTAAAGACAGCAATGAATTTTAGGGATCATACTCACTTGCGAGAAATATGGACAAGTGCAATTCGATAAAAAAATCGGATTGCACTCGGACCAATATTATTCAATGGGTGACTTCTCATCTGTGATTTTTTTCTCAGCTGAAATCGGACTGAGAAAAGAATTGCAGCATGCTACATATTGCTGCATATCTTGGACAAGACTCGCCAATGCAAGTCACTGCGTGAGGGAAAAAAATTGCACAGCACTCCACCACGCAAAGGTGTCTTTTGAAAAGCCGGCAATTCATATGTGGCTACTGTTAAGTCACACAGACAGGTTAGAATAGAACAGATAGAATACATATATACTCATAAAATAGGTGTATATATACAGGGTGGGCCATTTATATGGATACACTTAAATAAAATGTGAATAGTTGGTGATATCAACTTCCTGTTTGTGGCACATTAGTATATGGTAGGGGGGGAACTTTTTAAAATGGGTGTTGACCAAGGTGGCCATTTTGAAAGTGGACAGTTTGGATCCAACTTTATTTTTTCAAATGGGAAGAGGGTCATGTGACACATCAAACTTATTGAGAATTTGACATGAAAATAATGGTGTGCTTTGTTTTAATGTAACTTTATTCTTTCATGAGTTATTTACAAGTTTATGACCACTTATAAAATGTGACCAAAGTGCTGCCCATTGTGTGATTGCAGACAGTGTCTTTCCTTTCCTATCCTATCTAGTCAGTTTGTCCCCCATCATTTGCTCAGTCTATTTTCTGCCTGCGTTTGTGTCTCATCTTGTCTCACCAACAATATATGTTTGGGGGCTATCTATTCCTTTGGGGTTCTACTCCAGGGCAGTTTAGATTTCACCTTTCTTGCTTTAGGCTTAGTTAGCTCTCCGGCTGTGCCGAGGCGTCTAGGGCATCGTAGGTACGCCCCACGGCTACTGCTAGTTGTGTTGTTAGGATTAGGGGTCTGCAATCCGCTAAGTTACAAACCTTTCTGGTTTCCTGGTGGCCAAGCCTATTCCTGCCATCCTCCTCAGTGACCAGTTCATAACAGAATCACCAGCCTAAACTGTAGACTCTAGGGTACGCTAAAGAAGGAAAGAATTGTAAAAAAAAAATGTCAATTTTTTATATATTTTTCCTCTTTTTCTCTGGGGCCATAGGAGGATTTTTTCTTTAATGGAGACTAAGCAATTGTCCGATCGTGTTGAGCAGCTCGCTGCTGAAGTGCGGGGAATTTCTGCCTATCTCGCTCAATCATCTGCTGTAGAACCAAAGATTCCTACTACTGATGTGTTTTTTGGGGATCGGTCAAAATTTTTGAATTTTAAGAATAATTGTAAATTATTTCTTGCTTTGAAACCTAACTCATCGGGGAGCTCGGTGCAGCAGGTTAAAATTGTCATCTCCCTGCTGCGCGGCGATCCCCAGGACTGGGCTTTTTCTCTGACACCTGGAGATCCCATTCTGGCTAATGTGGATACGTTTTTTCAAGCCCTGGGCTTGTTGTATGATGAACCTAATGCTATTGATCAAGCTGAGGAAACCTTCTTGGCATTGAACCAGAGTCAGGATGCTGCAGAGTTATATTGTCAAGAATTCCAAAAGTGGGCGGTACTTACTAAATGGAATGATGATGCCCTAGCAGCTCTCTTTCGGAAAAGATGTTATGGTGGGATTTCCTGTCCCCTCTGGTCTTAACGACTCTATGTCATTAGCCATTCAAATCGATCGATGTTTACGTGATCGTAAAACTACGCGAGAGGCGGTGCTGCCTTTCAAACAAACTTCTGAACCCATGCAATGTGATAGGGTTTTGACTAGGGCGCAACGTCAAGAGTTCAGAAGGCATAATAAGTTTTGCTTCTTTCTTGGGGAAGCCTCTCATACTATTTCTGTCTGCCCTAAATGAGAAAAATGTTTTGTTCACTTATTTGCCATGGGCAGTGTATAGCCTAAGTTCCTTTTTACCTTGGTTACCTTGATCTGCTCCTTGTCTACATTTTCTGCTTTTCCCAAGGGTCGACTTTTCAACTTATCGGTACCTGAACATGATGCTATGCGATCTTATATCAAGGAGTCATTGGAGAAGGGTCATATCAGACTATCCTCTTCACCTTTAGGTGCTGGGGTTCTTTTTGTGGCCAAGAAAGATGGCTCATTAAGGCCATGTATTGACTATCGTTCCCTTAGCAAAATCACTGTTAAAAAACAGTACCTGTAACCCCTGATTTCTGATTTATTTTCCAGAGTTAAAAGTGCTTGTTGGTTTACCAAACTTGACATCAGGGGGCGTATAATCTTATTCGCCTCAAGCACGGGGATGAATGGAAGATGGCGTTTAATACTCCGCAGGGACTTTTTGAGTACCTGGTGATGCCTTTTGGGCTCACTAATGCCCGTTCCATCTTCCAA
Organism: Dendrobates tinctorius; assembly: GCF_039654945.1. Lineage (NCBI taxonomy): Eukaryota > Metazoa > Chordata > Amphibia > Anura > Dendrobatidae > Dendrobates > Dendrobates tinctorius. The sequence continues at coordinate 38,084,161 of NW_027361829.1, forward strand.
TCTTTTATGAATGAGAGGGAAAATACTCTGTATGTTAAGGGATCGAAATGTCTCTTTGGTGTACAAAGGATTCGTTTTTGGAAATTAATTTTGTCCCCGTCTGCTATTGAAATGGACCTGGCCAAGGTACAGGCCATTTGTGATTGGGTTCAGCCCACTTCGCTGAAGGCTCTCCAGAAGTTTTTGGGTTTTGCTAATTTCTACCGTAAATTTATAAGTAATTTTTCTGGTATTGTAAAACTACTGACTGATTTGACGAAAAAGGGCACTGATGTGGTGAATTGGTCTCCAGAGGCAGTTTCGGCATTTCAGGAGCTTAAGCAGAGATTCACTTCTGCTTCGGTTCTACGGCAACCTGATGTTTCACTCCCAGGTGGAGATAGATGCTTCTGAGATTGGTGCAGGAGCCTTTTTTGTCTCAAAGAGATCCGGTAACCTCTAAGATGAATCCCAGGAGGATAATTCTTGGGTCTCTGCTTCTGACATTCATGCCGAGAGATTGGTTTGTGCTTTTCATCGGGCCCATCATGATTGGCCTTGGTGGCGTGGATGAGGGTTCGGTGACCCCTCCTCAAGGGGGGTACTGTTGTGACCTCTCTCAATTGGACTTCTGAGTCGGAGCTCCCTCTGGTGGTTACTGTGGGTAGTGGAGCTTGCTGAAGTCTGCCACCTGACGATGATGATTGGAGATCAGGGGTTACTGACTGGAATATTTAATTGAGCAGGCTTACTTCAGTGGCTGCTGGTGATTAGTTTCTTTCTGTGCATTCTGAGATGAGGTCTGCTGTCTCCTGCCTGATCCTGCATTTTTCAGTCTTCTATTGCCTTTTGGGCCCTTATTCTTTCATATGGCTATGATAACTATAGTACACTTCAGAACATATACAGTATTATTTTAATCTAACTTTTTATACTGCAAATATTTTAACTTTTGTCTTTCAGAATTTTTTACAGTGCCTTGCAAAAGTATTCGGCTCCGTGAAACTTTTCAACCTTTTCCCACATATCATGCTTCAAACATAAAGATACCAAATGTAAATTTTTGGTGAAGAATCAACAACAAGTGGGACACAATTGTGAAGTTGGACGAAATTTATTGGTTATTTTAAATTTTTGTGGAAATTCAAAAACTGAAAAGTGGGGCGTGCAGTATTATTCGACCCCTTTAACTTAATACTTTGCTGCGCCACCTTTTGCTGCGATTACAGCTGCAAGTCACTTGGGGCATGTCTCTATCAGTTTTGTACATTGAGAGACTGAAATTCTTGCCCATTCTTCCTTGGCGAACACCTCGAGCTCAGTGAGGTTTGATGGAGATCATTTGTGAACAGTAGTTTTTAGCTGTTTCCACAGATTCTTGATTGGATTCAGGTCTGGACTTTGACTTGGCCATTCTAACACCTTGAAGTTGATACGCTTTTTTGTGAACCATTCCATTGTAGATTTTGCTTTATGTTTGGGATCATTGTCTTGTTGTAAGACAAATCTCCATCCCAGTCTCAGGTCTTTTGCAGACTCCAACAGGTTTTCTTCAAGAATGGTCCTGTATTTGGCTCCATCCATCTTCCCATCAATTTTAACCATCTTCCCTGTCCCTCCTGAAGAAAAGCAGGCCCAAACCATGATGCTGCCACCACAATGTTTAACAGTGAGGATGGTGTGTTCAGGGTGAGGAGCTGTGTAGCCTTTATGCCAAACATATTGTTTGGCATTGTTGCCAAAAAGGTTGATTTTGGTTTCATCTGACCAGAGCACTTTCTTCCACATGTTTGGTGTGTCTCCCAGGTGGCTTGTTGCAAACTTTAAACGACGCTTTTTATGGATATCTTTGAAAAATGGCTTTCTTCTTGCCACTCTTTCATAAAGACAAGATTTGTGCAGTGTGCGACTGATTATTGTCCTATGGACAGACTGTCCCACCTCAGCTGTAGATCTCTGCAGTTCATCCAGATTGATCATGGGCCTCTTGGCTGCATCTCTCATCAGTCTTCACCTTGTTTGAGATGAAAGTTTAGAGGGACGGCCTGGTCTTGGTAGATTTGCAGTGGTATGATACTCCTTCCATTTCAATATGATCGCTTGCACAGTGCTACTTGGGATGTTTAAAGTTTTGGAAATCATTTTGTATCCAAATCCGACTTTAACCTTCTCCAAAGCAGTATCACGGACCTGCCTGTTGTGTTCCTTGGTCTTCATGATGCTCTCTGTGCTTCAAACAGAACCCTGAGATTATCACAGAGCACGTGCATTTATACGGAGGCTTGATTACACACAGGTGGATTATATTTATCATCATTAGTCATTTAGGACAACATTGGATCATTTGGAGATCCACAATGAACTTCTGAAGTCAGTTTGCTGCACTGAAAGTAAAGGGGCCGAATAATATTGCACTCCCCACTTTTCAGTTTTTGACTTTCCACAAAAATTTTAAATAACCAATAAATTTCGTTCAACTTCACAATTGTGTTCCACTTGTTGTTGATTCTTCACCAAAAATTTACATTTGGTATCTTTAAGTTTGAAACATGATATGTGGGAAAAGGTTGAAAAGTTCCAGGGAGCCAAATACTTTTGCAATGCACTGTAGTTATATTAGTGAATAAAGGTTTTATTCAGTCAGTAATAAAACACAAAGGGTAAAAAAAAAATTTTCTTATTGCCAGCAAAAAAACACCCTGATTCATCTAGTCTACTATTACTTTATTTCTATTTTAAATTGATTCAAGAAATGATATAGTACATGTTTTAATTGTTCAACTGTTGATACAATGTCTGCTGAAATCAGCCACACCGTTTTACAGCTGTTGTTAATGATTGATAGTGGCATTTCAATAGTTAAACAGAATCGGTCAGAGCTTAATCCAGTTGCATCTGTTACTGGCAGGTGCTATCTGTATGATACAATCATCATTTGCAGCATCCATAATTGAAAATGATGACATGGATATACAGTTACATCCATATCAAGGGGTTACTGCAATTATTTCCCTTCTATCCTTACTTTACTCAAGGCTATACAAATTAAGTCACTCCTGAGAAATTATGTGTTGCAGGCCTTCCAATATTTTTGTAACTCATGTTTGAAATCATTATTATTATTATCGTCATTATTACAAAAAAGTAGTATTATTAAAAATAATATTTTACATTATTTTTGGAGGTCTTCTGATCAATGCAGTACATGTACATCATAGCAATTGACCGCGCACAGGGGACTATGCACCCCGATCGCTGCCGATCATTGCCAGAATCAGTACCGCACCACTCCTGGCACTTTAACTCCCTAATTACTGAGACCTGCCTCCCAAAAATTCGAATAGAAAGCGATTAAAAAATGATGTGTGTCCGAAAATGGTACAAAAAAAGTCAACTAATCCCACATAAAACAAGCCCTCACATGAATTTGTCAGCAGAAATATGGAAATATTATAGCTCTCAAAATATGGTAATGCAAAAACTAGTTTTTGCAATAAAAAGCATCTTTTAGTGTGTGACAACAGTCAAAAATGAAAACTCGATATAAATCAGGTATCGTTGTAATTGCACCACCCCGAAGATTAAAGTCACCTAATCACTTATACCGCACAAGGAACGACGTAAAAACTAAAAAAAAATCTTAACCTGCTGTTGATTTTTTTCATTCTGCCTCCCAAAGATTGCAGTAAGGCTTAGCACACATTTATCCTGCGCTCTGTGCTGAGAACATACAACAGGGTTTCCACGTAAATCTCTGAAATACTGAATTCAGATGAACCCCCAGCGGAAGAGTCTCTATAATAAGGCAGATGGAGGCACTGTGGATGCCTTCTGACCTGCTGTGATCAGGCAGTGTCTGTCTTTTAGGCATCCATAAAAGTGCGGTTGGCCACAGTTCTCTGCACGTCTGCAAAAAAGAAAAAGGCCAGACAGAGTCCAGAATAACTGCTGCCTCATTATAGCTGTCACGCTGCTGCTATGCAGATCGATGCAAGCTCCACCAGATGGCAGTAGAGTGGAGGGAGGACTGCGCACAGCAAGAGCAGACCTGTAATGCAGCAGCAAGGCTACCACCAGGTGGCAGCAGAATAGTCAAAAAAGCCGAGTCTATATAATCTGTAGAGCAGTACCAAAGGAATAAACAAACACAGTCAGAAGCAAGCCAAATGGGTCAGTACCGGTCAGGAGCAGCTATGCCAAAGACAAGAGACAAGCAGCAGGTCAGGGTCCAAGCCAAGTCAGACACCAGGGAGTCCTAAACATGAAAAGGGAAACATTGAGTTGGGATGGGGAGCAGGGTACAAACAGACACGGGCAAAGTCAGCAACAGCAGGAGGACAAATCAGGGTATACATGAGTCAGCTACTCACGTCATAAGCAGAAACTATAACTGACACTGCTTGCAGGATGCAGTGGAGAGAAATAGCCAGCCTGGTGCCAGAACGAGCCAGAGAAAAGTTAACCCTTGACATGATCAGACCGGAAAAGAGAAACATTATGCAAAACCCGGCCTGGATCATGACAATAGTGAGTGCCTCCATCGGAGGTTTCATCTGAATTATGTCACTCAAATATTTCAAAGGAAATCCCAATGTAAGTGCTCAGTGTAGAGCTATGATCCTAAATGTTATATGAAATACTCCCAATAAAAGCTTCAACTCAATCCACAAAAAATTGACTTATGGATATGGGACGGACCCCCACTTCATCTTAAAACCACCATAACTACAGTAAACCTAGGCACTAGAATAAATACACAACACATTATTTTGGTTGTCAAAATGGCCACAGCTTTATTTAAATCACAGGATTAAAACAATCACAGTAGGAGTCAGGTGAAGTGCTAGTACATTGGGATTCACAAGTACTGTGATATCCCCAGCTGTCTGACATACAGAACCAGGACAGACAGCCATAAAGGGGCGGCACACACTGGCTTGCCATTCAAGCAGAGCCAGTAAACTTTCAGGGCACCAATGACCCTATTATCCTCACTCCTGTGCTTAACCACTGTGCCCACCCCTGATTGATGTTACCATTACAACGTCCTTGAGGCTGGCCACCAAAGCCGAGCCTGTTCACCACCATGAGGTTTTAAATCCACTATTCATTAAAATGAGTCCACCTTAACTTGTCTGCAACTTTCACCTGACTCCTAAACTGCCACCAGAGAGGCCATTTGACACCTTAAATGGACTCGACCCCCATCAACCATGCCTAATAAAGCCATTAACCATTTCTACATGCTATGGAAAGACTGTGCATGCAAGTAAAAAAATAAACAAATAAATAAAATTCCAGAGCTCCGACAGATTAATTTTATCAATGCCATGCTACCAAGCTATGATCGATAATACGGTAACTACAGCAAAATAACAGTTGCTAAACATCCTGCAATGAGGATCCCATAATGAGGAATGTGGAAAGTAAGCCATAATTAAGGTCATAGCTACAATCTGAATACCTGTATAATGACATCTGTCATGCCTCAAAAAACTATTATACTGCATGTATTGTAGCCAGCTCTAATAATTCACCAATTCACAGATTTTAGTTCTAGAAATCACCATTATTTACAGTAGCTGTGCAGTAAATTTCTTAAACCTACTTACTATCACTACCCGAAAAGTGATGAACATATCAATAGAAAGATATTATAAATAGGGAGTAATTAAAAACTATACACAATATAACATCAACATTATAACCGACCATAAAATAACATTCAGAATATCTGGAAGTAGTAATTTAAATAAACCTTAAGCAGAAAAAGTCTACAAAGGCATTATTAATAATCCTGCCACGCCATTGTTAATTGTTTTTCATGCACTTGATAACGTTTACTGTTGACCTCTCCAACTGGGTCAAAGGCATTGGGAATAGGCATATTGCCCTTTGTGTTAATGCACTTAATTACTTTACCCTTAGCCACTCCCACTGGCTCAAGGGCATTGGGAGTAGGCATACTGCCCTTTGTGTTAATGCATTTGATTATACCCTTAGCCGCTCCCATTGGCTCAATGGCTCAAGGGCATCAGTAATAGGCATACTGCCCTTTGTGTTAATGCACTAGATTATACCCTTAGCCGCTCCCACCAGCTCAAGGGCATCAGGAATAGGCATATTGCCCTTCATGTTAATGCACTTGATTACTTTACCCTTAGTCACTCCCACTGACTCAAGGGCACTCAGATTAGGTACATTGCTCTTCAGTTTCATGCACTAGATAACTGCATTGTCCAGATGACAACCTTGAAAGAAACATGGTTTGGTCAATATAAACAGACAAAAACCGTGCCTCAGCATTCTCAAGTCACATGAAAAAAGAGAGGGTCCTTGAAGCTATAGATTGTATTGAAAAGCATGCCTACCTTGTTCTCTTCTCCCCTCGAGCCGCTGTTCTTGGTTCAGAGGAGCCAATTTATTCTGTAGGCATGCAAAATATGATTGCCATGACCCCAGGGACTTTACTATAAAGTCCTATAAAATATAAATGCTTCTGGAGACCAGGGGGCCATACTGTGATGGTCACCCCTCCATACCAGGGGGCCATACCCGAGATGGTTACCCCCTCCACTCCAGGGAGCCATACACGAGATGGTTACCCCCCACACCAGGGGGCCATACCTGAGATGATTACCCCTCAAAACCAGGGTGCCATACCTGAAATGGTTACCCTTCCAAACCTAGGGGGGTCATACTGTGATGAACACCCCCCCAAACCAGAGATCCATACTTGATATGGTTACCCCTACTGACCAATTTATCAATAACTTCGAGGACCCACTAAAAGGCAAACAAATAACTGTTGGTTTTTTTTTTTTTAAATTTTTAATTCATGTTCTTATTAAAATAAATATAAAATAAACATCAAAACATAAATAACATTAACACTCTGGGGGGACTCCTTGAAGCTCCCAAATCTGGTGATTACCAAACATAAAATGTACCAACATTACTCCCAGCCATTACCCCACTAGCTCGGGAGCACCATAGAATTTCCTGGGGATCCACAAACCTTTGCCAAAACTCCCCTCCACATTTCACTAGGTCCAGAACCATATTACTTCCAAAAAGAGGAATCCATATCCCAATGGATCCCCCAGACCAATTTCCAGCCAACTTCAAGGACCCCCCCAACCACCAGGCTCCAGGTAATCCACTCAGGTCTGTGCTATCCGCCATCTTAAGTAATATAAAATAAGCACTTGGTGGGTATACACCGATCCCTTTTTTTTTTTTTTTTTTAATTATTATTCATGCCTTTATTAAAACAAACATACAATAAAACATCAAAGCATAAATAATATTAACACGCTGGTAGAAGTCCTTGAATCTCCCAAAATCTGGTGATTACCAAACATAAAGTGAACATAAAATGTACCAACAATTACTCCTAGCCGTTACCCCACTAGCTCGGGAGCACCATAACCTCAAGTGTTCCAATGTTCACTTGAATTTCCTGGGGATCCGGCAAACCCTTGCCGAAACTCCCCTCCACCTTTCAACAGATTCAGAACCATATTAAATTCCAAAAGGAGGAATCCATATCCCATTGGATCCCCAGACCATATTTAACCAACTTCAAGGACCCCTCCAACCGCACAAGATGTGGGATAAGTGAGGGTGAAAACCATGCAGGTTTACAACCAAGGTATACAACAGGTTAATAATGGAAAATATCCCATCGTAAGGTCCAGAAATAGACAGAGATGGGCAATGCTGTGTTATATGTCGTAACAATAAATGAGAAGCCGCCTGCTCCTCTACAGCAGTTACAGTCAGAGTTTAATCACCAGCTGCGCATATATGGTAAGAAATATGTAGGTCTAATATAAGCTGCCTGCAGCCACAGGTGTGCGTGCAGAAAACTGCAAGTTCTGTATCCCAGTCAGTCACTCTACTACATACACTTACAGTAGATGAGAGACAGGGCTGAAAACTGCGCCCATGAGTTGTTTTCCAGAGCAATGTGCAGCATCACACTAGGAGTGCCCCCTCACTGCCCGCCATGTGCTGAGTTATTAGTGCCCACTCAAATGTGCCGAGTTACTCACCGATTATTTATTTTACACATGATAAAACATAAACCATTCAGGCCTGTGCTATCCACCATCTTAGGCTGGTTTCACATTAGCGCATTTTCAGCGCGCGCACGGCCGGGGGTAGCTCCGCCCCCGATCCGGCTCTCTGCCCGGCGTGCCCGCCCCTTCCTTGTAGCGCCGCCTCCTAGCGGACAGCGGCGCCTGCGATCGGCGCACCCTATCTTTAGCATAGGGTGCGCCGCCGATCGTGCGCAGGCCGTGCGCTAGTTGCGCTTTGACCTGCGCTGCGCACTTTTGACGGTGCGCCGTGCGCGCCAAAATCAAACTTTTCGGATTTTGGCGCGCACGGCGCACCGTCAAAAGTGCGCAGCGCAGGTCAAAGCGCAACTAGCGCACGGCCTGCGCACGATCGGCGCACCCTATGCTAAAGATAGGGTGCGCCGATCGCAGGCGCCGCTGTCCGCTAGGAGGCGGTGCTACAAGGAAGGGGCGGGCACGCCGGGCAGAGAGCCGGATCGGGGGCGGAGCTACCCCCGGCCGTGCGCGCGCTGAAAATGCGCTAATGTGAAACCAGCCTTAGGTAATATAAAATAAGCTCTTGGTGGGTATACTCTGATCATGCAACATACGAGGGAGATAATATATAGAAACAGGATGGATATATCCGGCAGGACAGCATGTAACATAAGAGGACTAAAGGCAGCAATAGCTACAGAAATCAAGCACTAAGCTGGAAATCATGTCCAGATTATATGTACAGCCAGGAAAATGACCTGGAGACACAGGATGTTTATACCCAGCATGATCCGTATACAGCAGAGTGAAGAGTGATATCATGTATACAGACCTGTGGTACAGGTTAAGTATACAGCACAGGAATAGCGCCTTTACCCATATACCACATAAAGTGAGTAACCTGGTTACACTGGATCTGCACACCCAGCCTCACAGTATGTAACAGAGATGAGGTCACATACAGATCATCAGACTCCATAACTGGGAAGGGGGGTAATCAGCACACAGCAGGGCCAGTATACAGTGCACTGACATGAAGTGCAGCCGTTCATCATCATACATATACCATCCCCCGACTGCTCCTCTCTCACTCTCACCAGTGCCTCTAATACATGTGACTGCCCAGCTCCACCATAGTAATGGCAGACACTGTTTGTGTCCCTGCCCTATCCTATCATACATAAACCCAGAACTCATGAAGACTCTGTATAATACAGCAGTAATGTGGTATATCAGAAATGTCTGCAGGGAGGTCACACAAAAGCTGCCTCTGCAATAAGTGAGGGAACATGGCAGCTAAATGAATTTCTGAGGTAATCTTGATCCCAGATAAGATGTAGGAGCTGATACTACACTAGTACACAATACACAATTCTGAGGTGAATGCAGAGTAGTATATCAAACATGTCTGCAGGGAGGTCACACAGAAGTTGTCTCACAGTCTGTGAGGAAATGTAGCATGCACATGAGGGACATGGCAGCTACATGAATTGCTGAGGTAATATTGATCCCATACATAATGTAGGAGCTGATACTCCACTAGTACACACTACACAATTCTGAGGTGAATGCAGAGTAGTATATCAAACATGTCTGCAGGGAGGTCACACAGAAGTTGTCTCACAGTCTGTGAGGAAATGTAGCATGCACATGAGGGACATGGCAGCTACATGAATTGCTGAGGTAATATTGATCCCATACATAATGTAGGAGCTGATACTCCACTAGTACATGGTGTCTGAGGTGAATGTGCTCCTATCATCTGTAATGTGAGGTGATAACCCCAGTATTATACTCCCTGAAACTGCAGACATGCTTCCTCCTGTTCATCCTGTATAAGAAAGAGGGAGAGAGACAGATTTCCTGTTCTATATAAGCCCCACCCTCCTCACAGTAACCCCCCAGGCACAGACATACTGGGCTTCTTACTCTGAAAGCAACATCACTCATGCTTAAAATCTACACCACTATACCAAAAAGCTGCAGGAGTAAAGGTCCACCCATCCCCAAGTCATGTCCTCCTCCGCCTATGGCTCCAGTGGTTTCTGGAAGTCCACACTCATGTTCATCATCTGTTCATGGAATTATAGGGGGTTTTCATGTTATTGCCCTCAATTCCCCAAAAAAAATTCAGCAAATTCTGTGTTAGGTGTCGAGTTCCAACCACTACAGAGGGGGAATCTCGAACCATGTCCCCTGTAGTCCCCCATTCTCTTCCAGCCACAGTGGAGCCTGCTCAGCAGAGATGTCGGTCCCATCATCTGGCTCAAGCAGATACTGTGCATTTGGTTACAGCTGCCATTCCAGGCTCAACCTTTGTAACCAGCATTGATCAGTGGCGAGCAGATGTTCCAGGGACTAAGTCCTGCTTTTCTTCTACTGAGCATGCCCACAGGACGACCTCGCATTGGAGGTCTGGGATCACATGCTCAGGTCCTGTAGCATTTCTGATTGACCCCTAGGAAGGTCCCGGAAACTGGCAACTATAAAAGGTTAGCATGGCCGCCCGGCCATGCGCTAGTATAAATCTTTAATCGTGTATGTGTGGATGTATGTTTGATATCTGGTGAAAACTCCTAAAGAATCCCTTCCTAGTGTTGTTGCATGTTTTGGGTGTTTGAGCTAACTAGCGCCAGACTGTACCATCCAGCACTAGCATGAATATACTGCGTCAAACCAGCAGCGACCGCCAGTGCGTAACCGTACGCACTTAGTGCGGTAAATGCTTAGCTAGGTGTGTCCTAACAACCGGTCAGTGTAGGGTGGGAATTCCCACTTGGACTCAGCATCTGACTGAGGGCATCCTCTGATGTGGGTTCAAAAGCCACCGAGGGTCAGAGCAAGTCCAATCACCAGTATAGTGGGGGTGAATCATAGGGATCCCACCAGCATCTACCAGCTGCACCCTGTAACTGCTAACAGGGCACAGCGTTCATTTAGCAACTCTGTGAAGCAACAGAGTTCGTTTCCATTCACACTGGGTGAGGTTAACCCACGTGTGAGCAAGCGTTCATCCACCATCTTGTTCCAACATTACTCAGCAGCAGGTTCCATCTCTGCATGGTGGACCCCGGGCTGCAAACGCACCTCATATCTCCTGTTATATTATTTGGTGTGTTCCGCAGGACCTAACATTCTGTACTCCCAAATACAAATGTCCCCTTCTTTCTGAGCCCCAGTGTGCCTAATTCACATTTAGAGTCCACATGTTTGGCATTTCTGTACCGATGACAGCCCACTTAATTTACAGGTGCATGAGCTTGGCACAATGTATGGGCACTACAATGTACTGGTCACTATAATGGCAGTTTGCAATTTTCACAACAAATTCCTGCTAACCTTCTGAATAGAGATGAGCGACTTTGCCTTTTTTTAGGGTCAAGTCGGGTTTCATGAAACTTGACTTTCTCAAAAGTCGAGTCGAATGAAATCGGCCGACTATTGTGAAAAGTCGAAGGTCCAACTGAAACACGAAACCCAATGCAAGTCAATGGGGAAGCAAAGTCGGCCGGGAGTGGAGGACAGTAAACACACCTACATGCCAGATCACTTTTTTAAAGAGCGCAATATCTCACTCTCTCTCCCTCTCCCCGGACGCTGCACATGTCATCTCGTTGCCCACAGTGTACGTCCTTGCTCAGTGGCTGAAAAAAGTCACGTGCAAGCATTCTTGGAAATCCGACTTTGGCGCTCGTTTTGCCAACCACATGGCCGACTTCATGCTGTGGTCGGGTTTTGGTCGGCGAAACCTGACTTTGCCATAAGTCGGTGACTTATGAATCTGCCCAACCTGTTTTGCTCAACTCTACTTCTGAAAATAAAAAACTTGGGGCTAAAATAACAGCTTTGTGAGAAAAATGTGATTTTTTTTATATTCACTGCTCTACATTATAAACTTTTTTGAAGCAGGTGGAGGTTCAAGGTGCTTACCACACATCTAGATAAATTCCTAGAAGAGTCTAGCTTCCAAAATGGTGTAACTTGTGGGGGTTTTCCACTGTTTAGGCACATCATGGGCTCTCGAAACAAGACATGACACTGGCTAACCATTCCATAAAAGTCTGCATTCCAAATCGTCACTCCTTTTTTTCTGAGTCCTGCACCTAAACAGTATTTTACCCCCACATATGGGGTATCTGCATACTCAGGAGAAATTACACAGCAAATTGTATGGTGTAATTTCTCCTGTTACCCTTTTGCTCACCACACATCTAGATAAGTTCCCTGAGGGGTCTAGTTTCCATAATGGGGTCACTTGTGGAGGATTTCCACTACAAATTGTATGGTACAATTTCTCCTGTTACCCTTATGAAAATGCAAACTTTGGGGCTAAAATAACATTTTTTGTGAAGAAAATGTGATTTTATTAGTTTCACGGCTCAACGTTATAAACTTCTGGAAGCAACTAAAGGTTCAGGGTGTTTACCACGCATCTAATACATTCCTTGAGGGGTCTAGTTTCCAAAATAGTGTCACTTGTGGGAAGTTTCCACTATTTAGGCACATCAGAGGCTCTCTAATTGCGACATGGCGTCCGCTAATTATTCCAGCAAATTGCTCATTAAAAAAGTCCTTCCATGTGCTTAAACAGTAGTTTTCTCCCACCTATGAGGCATCGGCATGCTCAGGAGAAATTGCACAACAATTTTTTTGTGTCACTTTTTCTTGTTACACTTGTGAAAATAAAAATTTGGGGGTCTAAAGTAACATTTTTGTGACAAAACGTTAAATGTTTAATTTTTCCTTTCAGATTCCAAAAATTCCTGTGAAGCACATGAAGGGTTAATAAACTTCTTGAGTGTGGGTTTCAGCACCTTGAGGGGTGCAGTTTTTAAAATGGTGTCACGTTTGTGTATTTTCTGTCATATAGGCCCCTAAAAGTCACTTCAAATGTGATGTGGTCCCTAAAAAAATGGTTTTGCAAACTTTGCTGACAATTTGCTGATCAACTTTTAAGACTTAAAACTTCCTAACAAAAAATACGTTTAAAATATTGTGCTGATGTAAAGTAGACATGTGGGAAATGTTATTTATCAGCTATTTTGTGTGATATAACTCTCTGATTTTTTGCATTAGAAATCAGCATATTTACCAACCTTTTAAAATTGATCACTTGTAGACTACAGTATTTCAAATTCTGCCAGCAAGTACCACATTGAAAATAGGTCTTTTTTAAACACAACGAATTGCCTAAGTTGCTTACTTATATATATATATATATATTGTGGTGTAATGACCACTGTGTCCACAAGGGGGCGCTGTGTGGATGTCCCAAGAGTGTGAGTGGTTGAAGAGCCATTATGTATCTCAAGGTGGGTGACCTTGAGATAGACATATGTATGTTTATGAATGCTATTGTAAAGTATATATGTCTGTGTGAAGGACCTGTGGTGAGGTCATAGTCATGTGACCCGGTGGGCGTGGCTATGGACCATATAATGTGGCCAGGTTAGGTCACATGGAGTGAATGCTGGGACCTGATTGGTCCAGTTTGGAAGGTCCCGTGAGAAGGATCTCCTCACTAACAGCAGCCTGTGGAGCGGCTATGTGTGTAATGGCGGCCAGTATCTGAGAGTCCCTGAGGAGTGAGTGGACTTCTGCGGCCTGGAGAAACAGCCATATGGGAACCCTGACGTGGGTGAGATAACCCTGGGGCTAAATAGCCTGTATAATGGACGCTCTCCTGTAATGCTGTGTATATTGCTGCTGGAGGTTTATGAAGGATGAATAAACCTCATAGACTATGATTTATTGGAAAATCCTGTGCCGGAGGTGTTTTTCGATCGCTGCAAGCGAGAACCCCTTACTTACATGACAGCGCTACCTCACATATGGTGGAGAATGCAGGCAATATTGTAGCCTTGTTGCTAGGGGCAACGGAAAAGGACTGCAGATTCGGTTGCTGGGGGCAACGCTGAGCCAGGAGGGCTGACGGTCTTAAAGCCATGTGATGTGCTGACAGGAGTCAGTGGCAAAGACTTATAGGGTACCTCTGCGGTAGAGAGGTCCGAGAACCGGCGCGGCCAGCAGGTGCCGGTCGGGAAAGAAGGAGAAAAAAAAAAAAAAAAGTGTTTTACTGACCTGGGTCAGTGGTAAAGACTGTGTTCCTGGAGGGTTCAGTGAGCAAGGTCCTGGAGGGTCAGTGTTGGGAAGAGCCCTGAAGCACGTGCTATGACCTTGGACCTGGTGAGGCGTGTGTTGGGCAGTCTCAGGTGGAGACGGATGTCCTGAAGAGCACCCGCTGAGCCCCTGGACCTGGTGAGGCCGGTGTGTTGGGAGACCCTGGGAGGAGGGCTGCTCCCTGAATAGCACCCGGTGCGCTCTGTGTGGTGGACGGTCTCAGGCGGAGACGGTACGTCCTGAGTGGCACACAAACAGGACACGTGAGAGACTGTGCATGTGTTTTTTTTTTCCTTTTCCTCGTTTTCTCTGCAAAAACCTGAAAGTGCTTGCTGTGGCTCAGTGGGGTCACGAAGGTCTCGCAGCACAGGGACCTGGTGTTTTCTTTAAGGGATCTGCCCTGGGAGCATTGGTAGCAGATGCTGTCTGTCTACACCATCCTGCTGCAGCTTTATGGCATGTGACTAAGCGGATACAGTAGTTGTGGCTTTACACAACTATTAAGGGTGAGTACCCTGTATTATTGCTGCATAACCCATTATACCTGCACTGGTAAGGCCCTATGGGTGCACTTTTGTGGCTTTTTTATCTTTGAGGGTGACAAGCGGCTTCCAGTAACCCGGCGGGGTTACGAAGGTGACAAGCGGCTTCCGGTGGATCGGCGGGTCCACGAAGATGGCGCAGCAGGGGCTGCAGTGACACCAGCCACTGTGTATGTGTGTGAACAGCAGCCGGAGGTGCCGGTGATCAGTGACAGCAGGAGCTGTGGTGGTGCCAACAAAGACTTGTGTGGTATCGTTAAAAGACAAACTGTACTGTGTGAACTGTGGCATAAGAAGTTCTGCAGAACGGATATGGGGAAATCCCAAAAGGGGGCGGTGACCCAAAAGGGAGTGATAACCAAAAAAGGGGTGGAGTCCCAAAAGGGGGCGGTGACACAAATTGGAGTGGTAACCCAAAAAGGGGTGGAGTCACAAAAGGGGGCGGTGACCCAAATTGGAGTGGTAACCCAAAAAGGGGTGGGGTCCCAAAAGGGGGCGGTGACCCAAATTGGAGTGGCAACCCAAAGTGGGGTGGTGGTCCAGAAAGTGGCCAAGTGTGAAGAAGTGACAGCACTGGGTGACTCAGTAGGTATGTCTGGAGTACCGCAGTGTATGTGCAGGTCTTTTTCAGAATGTGGAATATCCTTTCCAGGTAGTAATGATGGGCCACAGATGTGTACAGTGATGCTGCACCGGGAAGGAGCCTTTGGTCGGCTGGACTCAGAGAGTCAGGTGACTCTGACAGGAACGCCTCTCGTTTTCTCTCTGACCGAGAAAAACGTCAGGGTTCGCTGTAAACACGGGGTCACGGTGAACTACGCAGTAGACACAGTAGTGTTTGAGGGGACCAAAGGTGGTGAGTGCCAAGGTAGAGGGATACCACGGGACTTAGTCTATGCCTGGGAGAGGGGCCGGGACTTTCTTTTGTTTGATGACATTTGGTCGGATGATGGAGATGCTTCGACTGTGGGGCCAGCGGACACTGAGACAGTGAAGGCTCCTGACATGGACAGGTCAGAGGTAGAACTGACCAGAGGAAGAAGTACATCTGCCCAACTGACGGACCTGATGTCT
This sequence comes from Dendrobates tinctorius, assembly GCF_039654945.1. Taxonomy (NCBI): domain Eukaryota; kingdom Metazoa; phylum Chordata; class Amphibia; order Anura; family Dendrobatidae; genus Dendrobates; species Dendrobates tinctorius. The sequence continues at coordinate 38,099,936 of NW_027361829.1, forward strand.
CGTGATAAGACAGATGGTGGGCTGGGAGATGAGACTACTGGACTAGACACATTGGTGCTGGACGGTAACTGGAGGGTTCACTCAACTGGTGTGACTGACCCAGTGGTACCCTTTGATGATATAATTAAAGAGGTAGTGGTGAGACACGTGCTGGCCAAAAGAGAACAAGATCATGAGATACAGCTGATAAAGGAGACTGTAACAGAACATGTCGAACGGGAAAGAGTCCTAAGGCAAGCAGCTGAGCACAGAGTGGATGAGCTGGAGAAGGAAGTCTCTGAGCTCAGAGGTCACCTGTCAGCGTGTAAAACCATGAACAAGACCCTGTTGGAAGATATGGAGGTGCTCAGAGAGGCCCAAGAGAAGCATCAACAGGAGATTCTCAGGAGAGAGGATGAGCGTCGCTACCTGGCAGAGGAGAAAGATAAAGTTCTGCAAGAACTCAGTGGAGTAGTAAAAGGTCTTCTGCAGGAGAAGTGGAGGGGCGAAGATGTACAGCGGCCTTGCCCGACTGATAGCAAGGCAGAACTGCCAAAGCCCATCTTGGAAAAGGGTCCTGAAGACTGTAAATTTCAGGAAGATGGTGAGCCAAGAGCTGCACAAGACAGTCATCCGGTCATGACAGATATCTTGAGGGAAGTGTCCGTGGGGAACCCAGAGCCATCTGTCCAGGATGAGAGCAACTCCACGACCTTCAAGGTTGTAATTGATGTACCAGAAGACATGCAAGAAGCCTGTGCTGAGGAAGGTGTGCATGAGGCTTTCAAAGAGGCGGTCAAAGCGTGTAAGGTGCACTGGGCACCTGAGACTCGGCAGTTGGTGATAGTATCAGCTAGGGAAAACACATCAAACCGAGTAGCTGTCCTGAAAGAGATGCATTTGCAGTGTCTACGTGTCAAACAATTGGTTAGGCGGAGTAATATGAAGGCTGCTCGACGCCTAGAGATAGCAAGAGAGGCTATGGATCGGTTGGGTTTGAGGAAAGATGTGGTTCCGGTACCCAAAGCTCTGATTGGGAGAATCATTGGAAGGTCCGGGAAGGTGATGCAGGACCTTGTGAATGTCTCCGGTGTGGTGAGGGTGAGGATCCCTCCTGATGACGAAGACCAGGTGTCTGGTGAAGTGGGAAGGATTCCCATGATGGTGGTTGGCTCCATGGAAAGCCTGAGGAACTTTCAATTGCTCTTGGAGTATAGAGTGGGGTACCTGCAAGAGATTGAACAGTTGAAGCTGGACCGCCAGCGGATTAATAAAGAAGTGCGGAATACCAGGTGGCGGCCGCCTTCATACCAAGATGTAAGGACCCCAGGGGTACCGCCAAGAAGTGACATGGCAGATGGCCGAAGAATGTCAGCGAGTGGCAATTTGACAGACCGTACGAGGTTGAAGGGCTGTAGTTCCTGTGAGACGTTGACTGAGTCAGACTCGTGCCAGACAGCAGGATCGACTAAGACTTATGACCGCACCAACCGAGAGAGACGGTCAATGAGAGAAAGATCAGGTGACAAGGGGCACTGTAACAGTGTGGTGACTAAACAGTGTCTGATGATGCAGACAGACCATGACTGGAGGGTCAAAGACAATGACCGGTATTATGACCGCTGGGGGCGGGGGAGGCCTAATGTAGAGATGAGGCCGTATGACAAATGGAGACAGTTCTCTCGACCTGTGGGGCAAGGTGCAATACGTGCCCGGTCTCGAGACCTTGGTGTGATGTTGTGTGTTCAAGCCCACAAGTTTGAACATAGGGGGGAGGTATGTGGTGTAATGACCACTGTGTCCACGAGGGGGCGCTGTGTGGATGTCCCAAGAGTGTGAGTGGTTGAAGAGCCATTATGTATCTCAAGGTGGGTGACCTTGAGATAGACATATGTATGTTTATGAATGCTATTGTAAAGTATATATGTCTGTGTGAAGGACCTGTGGTGAGGTCATAGTCATGTGACCCGGTGGGCGTGGCTATGGACCATATAATGTGGCCAGGTTAGGTCACATGGAGTGAATGCTGGGACCTGATTGGTCCAGTTTGGAAGGTCCCGTGAGGAGAAGGATCTCCTCACTAACAGCAGCCTGTGGAGCGGCTATGTGTGTAATGGCGGCCAGTATCTGAGAGTCCCTGAGGAGTGAGTGGACTTCTGCGGCCTGGAGAAACAGCCATATGGGAACCCTGACGTGGGTGAGATAACCCTGGAGCTAAATAGCCTGTATAATGGACGCTCTCCTGTAATGCTGTGTATATTGCTGCTGGAGGTTTATGAAGGATGAATAAACCTCATAGACTATGATTTATTGGAAAATCCTGTGCCGGAGGTGTTTTTCGATCGCTGCAAGCGAGAACCCCTTACTTACATGACAGCGCTACCTCACAATATATATATATATATATATATATATATATATATATAGGTACAATAAGCAAAATTACTTTAAATGCAATATATATAAAAATATTAATCATACACTTTAGGCTTGATTCATTATGCGACGGGGTCAGCTTACGCTGAGTCGATTTCTTTAGAGTGGACCCTTTGGGTCGTGGCACCCACCCACGTAGGGCAAGCTGACCTTGTGAGGAACCACCCCCTATACAGGGAGTGTCAGGGGCAAGACCAAGAGGGTGAGCCACCATGACTGATAGAACCAGATGGTCGGCTCAAGTAGACACTAGGTATGAGTGTCTGACGACAAAGGACGTGCAGGAAACAAGACAAGACAATATGTGAATTCAAGGTATCTTCATTAAGGCAAATTCAGGATAACATTAAGTGCAAAATGTGATAACAGGTAAACACAGGAAGGTGCATGCGTGGCACGCCAAGGTCCATGGCATGGTACGTGCCAGAAGGTAAGCCCGGTTACCGGCAAGGACACGATGGCATCGGACTCTCGACAGCTGACAAGGATCAGGGCATCAGGCTGCGGACACCAGCTCCGGACATCAGGCCGCAGTCTTCATGCTTACGACCTCTGGCAGTGATGGCAAGTTCCGGGAAACCAGCAGACAAACCAGGGTACAGGCAAGGAGACACGACAGATCTCCAGACATGGTGCGTGTTAGGGAACACGCCGAGGTCCAAGGCAAGATTCCTGGCAGGGTGTGTGCTAGGGGCACACCAGGGTCCAGGGCAAGGTGCGTGTGTAAGGGACACGCCAGGTTCAACGTGCAAAGTACGGTGCGTGTGTAGGGGACACGCCAGGGTTCAAAGTTCAAGGCAAGGTCCTGCGCGTGCCAAGGGACACGCCAGGGTCAGGGTACAAGGCGAAGTCCTGCGCGTGCCGAGGGACACGCGAGGTACAAGGTTCAAGGCAGAGTCCTGCGCATGCAGAGGGGCACGCCAGGGTCAAGGCTCAAGGCAGAGTCCTGCGCGTGCAGAGGGGCATGCCAGGGTCAGGGTTCAAGGCAGAGTCCTGCGTGTGCAGAGGGGCACGCCAGGGTATAGGCTAGGACCTGTGCATGCTAGAGGGCATGACAGGGTACATGGCAAGACCTGCGCATACTTTTACAGAAGCACGAAGAGGTATGCCACGAGGCAGGCGAGGGCCTGCGCGTGCTAATAGAGGAACATGCAAACACAGTGCAGTGACAGCGTGGTTGCAAGGAAGCACAGAGAGCATGGCTGGGGGCACTGGCTAGCTGGTCGGGCTGCAGCACAGACAGGTGGGCAAGACTCCAGCGAACCCAGCTGGGGCATAACAGGCGACACAGCTGTCACTGACCGACGAGCACGGCTGAGGCACCAGCAGGCGGGCATGGCTAAGGTGGGAACGGCTGAGGCACAGACAGGAGGCTAGGAAGGCCAGGTGCATGCAAAGGGCACACGAAGAAACAAGGCAAGGCAAGAAACAAGGCAAAGCTAGACTAGGTACGGAACAAGGAATGTAGGAAGAAGCACAGAGCGGGATCAGAGAGAGAAAAGGGCTAGCAGCGGAGCGTAGGCCGAAGCCCAGAGCCGGGTCAAGGGAGAACCTTGAGACTAGCCATGAAATGTGCTAGATAGCACGATAGGACAGAGTAAGGAAAACCAGGCAGAGACAGAGAACGTGGAAGTACTCCAAGGCTCAGAATAGCAAAAGCCAGACATGGCGAAACAGGCAAGCCAGAGAACAGAGGAAGGACTACAAGTCAAAGAATAGCTAAGGCGAGACATAGCAAAACAGGCTAAGGCAGAGAACACAGGAAGGACTACAAGCCTAAGAATAACCAGGACAAACATGGCACAAAAGACAAACACAAAACAAGGCACTGGACAAGAGTACAAGCACAGAGCGTGTGCAGAGACGCACTACAGGGCAGAGTGCAGGGGAACAGAATACAGAGAGCGACCGAGCAGACCAAGCAGCCATGCAGGGAAGCAACATGATGCTCAGGCCCCAACCATAGGAAGGGGAGGTCTGATATAGGGCATTAGCACCTGCACCTCCGGGTCAGGACCAGGGAGGAACTTCCAGTTCAGTTCCTCCAGGATCATAGAGAGCGTTGCTAGATCAGACTGGGCTGGGCCATAGAGAAGGTCACATGATCAGGGGATCCACTAACACTGAGAGGTAAGCTGGGTCAGGCAGTGCTGGAACCTAGGAAAGGTCACATGATCAGGGGCTCCAGGAATACATAGAGGATTGCAGAATCAGAGCAGAGACGATGGTTACCTAGCAACGGCGTGCAGCCATGAGGTAAGGCGCGCATGCACACTGCTCCAGGCATCTTGCAGCCCAACAGTCACGAGGTGCGTGTGCACACTGCTTCCAGGGATCTTGCAGCATGAGACATAAGGGGCATGAGAATTCAGTGCACGTGCACACTGCTCCAGGGGTCATGCGGCACAACAGACATGGCGGGCATGACAAGCATAACTGACATGGCGGGCATGACACATTAAAGCTTTCAATCCATAATTCTGTAGTAAAAGCTTTGAAAAGTCGCAAAATTTAGGCTCAACTTGTAGTCGCAAGTTTCTCCTAGCTCTGATGAAATGGATGGAGCCTAGGTGGGACAAGGACACAGTGATAGTGTGACACCACAACTCATCTAATTCATAACGAGCTGTGGCTTTCCCTACTCCAGAAATCTTACTCCAGTATCCGACTGAAGTAAGACTTCTGGTGGGAAGCTTGGAAGTGCACACCACTTGTTAAACTCTCCAGATTCATGAAGGGGCGCATTCACCTTTTCAGAAGCGTCTTACTCCGGCATGCTCCCTCATCAGTCTTGATGAATTGGGCCCTTTTTCTTCATGTTTCTCAAAGTATTTCAAGCTGGCTCTATACATTAAAGTTTACCAAGCCCTTCAGTCTGAGTTATAAGTCTATGGGAGCAGTCAAAAAAACCCTCTATGGGGCCAGTCAAATGTCAGTAAAATATTTGGTACTATTGAAGAATGTTGGAATTTTGTCTTTTTTTTAACATGACGCCTTATTCATCCAAACACCGATCTAATGTTTATGTCAGACGATAAAAATGTAGTTTCTTAATCTTTGATTGGAGAACTACACATGATAAATACCAATATTATAATTTTGCACCAATGGAATTTGCTTAATACATTGTCTTTTGTTCCACAGCATTTGTATTATGTTGGAGCCCATACTTTCTTTTTGACATTTTGGACAATTATGAACTATTACCGATGACCAAAGAACGCATCTATGCATCAGTGATCATTCAGAATTTGCCAGTTTTAAACAGTGCAGTCAACCCGATCATTTACTGCATGTTCAGCAACAAACATTGCCGGCTATCCAGGTAATTATAAAAAAAACTGATGCCAGTATACAATGTCTAAATAATATAGTGGCCAATAAATATCGATTACATTTATAATTCTCACAACTTGAATGCTGGAGTATATTAAAAATGTTTATATGTTGCCCCTTCTCTATGTCATAGATATTAGCAGAATCCAGTGGTTGGAAAGCCCCTTAACCACTTACTGACATCCGCCGTACATGTATGGTGCAAGTCGGTAGCAGGAGTATGAAGTGGGCTCAAAAAGTGGGTCAGCCCCATACCTGGCAAGTAATGGCTTATGTTACAGACAGAAACTGCCTCTAACAACTGCGTCATTAATGCTGAGGCGAGCTTCCAGGGCTGCTGAGCGCAGATGGAAAAGATCCCACTCCAACGAGCACTTCATCGCATTCAAACAGTCCCTCACTACTTTCAAGACCACACTCGCCACAGCTAAACAAACCTACTTCTCATCTCTCATATCCTCCCTGTCTCACAACCCTAAACAGTTATTCAACACCTTCAATTCTCTCCTCCGCCCCCCAGCACCTCCTCCCTCCCCACTCACCTCAGCTGAAGACTTTGCCTCATTCTTCAAGCAGAAGATTGATAACATCAGAGAAAGTTTTGGTCAACAACCCCCAGAACCCTTCCTCCCGACTTCCCAGCCCTCCACCTTCAAAACCAACTTCTCCACCATTACAGAAGATCGACTCTCCACTCTACTCTCAAGATCACATCTCACCACCTGTGCACTCGACCCGATCCCATCCCACTTCATACCAAACCTCACCACAGTCTTCATCCCAACCCTAACCCATCTCTTCAACCTATCACTAACAACTGGTGTTTTCCCCTCAAGCTTTAAACATGCCTCCATCACACCTATCCTCAAAAAGCCCTCTCTTGACCCATCCTCTGTATCTAGCTATCGCCCTATATCACTTCTCCCCTACGCCTCCAAGCTACTGGAACAACACGTCTACCTTGAACTGTCCTCCCATCTGTCTTCTTGCTCCCTCTTTGACCGCTTACAATCTGGCTTCCGGTCACACCACTCCACTGAAACTGCCCTTACTAAGGTCACCAATGACCTCTTAACCGCCAAGAGCAAGCGACACTACTCTGTCCTCCTCCTCCTGGACCTGTCGGCTGCCTTTGACACAGTGGACCATTCCCTATTATTACAGACCCTCTCATCCCTCGGCATCACAGACTTGGCCCTATCCTGGATCTCATCATACCTAACAGACCGGACATTCAGCATCTCCCACTCACACACCACCTCCTCACCTCGCCCCCTATCTGTCGGAGTCCCACAAGGTTCAGTCCTTGGGCCCCTGCTGTTCTCTATTTACACCTTTGGCCTGGGACAGCTCATAGAATCTCATGGCTTTCAGTATCATCTCTACGCTGATGACACACAGATCTACATCTCTGGACCAGATATCACCTCCCTACTAACCAGAATCCCACAATGTCTGTCCACTATTTCATCCTTCTTCTCCGCTAGATTTCTGAAACTCAACATGGACAAAACAGAATTCATCATCTTTCCCCCATCTCATGTGACCCCCCCTACGAACCTATCAATTACAGTAAATGACTGCCCACTCTCCCCAGTCCCACAAGCTCGCTGCCTAGGAGTAATCCTTGACGCTAATCTCTCCTTCAAACCACATATCCAAGCCCTTTCCACTTCCTGCCGACTTCAACTCAAAAATATTTCACGAATCCGTTCATTCCTCACCCAAGAATCTGCAAAAACCCTAGTCCATGCCCTCATCATCTCTCGCCTTGACTACTGCAACCTCCTGCTCTGTGGCCTCCCCTCAAACACTCTCGCACCCCTCCAATCTATTCTAAACTCTGCTGCCCGACTAATCCACCTGTCCCCCCGCTATTCCCCAGCTTCTCCTCTCTGTCAATCCCTTCACTGGCTCCCAATTGCCCAGAGACTCCATTACAAAACCCTAACCATGACATACAAAGCCATCCACAACCTGTCTCCTCCATACATCTGTGACCTCGTCTCCCGGTACTTTCCTGCACGCAACCTCCGATCCTCACAAGATCTCCTTCTCTACTCCCCTCTTATCTCCTCTTCCCACAATCGCATACAAGATTTCTCTCGCGCATCACCCCTACTCTGGAACTCTCTACCACAACATATCAGACTCTCACCTACCATCGAAACCTTCAAAAAGAGCCTGAAGACCCACCTCTTCCGACAAGCCTACAACCTGCAGTAACCACCGATCGACCAAACCGCTGCACGACCAGCTCTACCCTCGCCTACTGTATTATCACCCATCCCTTGTAGATTGTGAGCCCTCGCGGGCAGGGTCCTCTCTCCTCCTGTACCAGTTATGATTTGTATTGCTTAAGATTATTGTACTTGTTTTTATGTATACCCCTCCTTACTTGTAAAGTGCCATGGAATAAATGGCGCTATAACAATAAATAAATAATAATAAATAATAATAATAATAATAATATTGGCATTAAATGTGCACTGGTATTAAGAAGTATCATTTTATAGGCCTATTGGCGTGCCCATGACATGATTATGGGTTGCCGAATGGTTGCCATGACAGCCAGGGGTCTGTTGAAGACCTCCGTGCTTATCATTATGGAGCTTCCTTGAAACCCAGCCTGTGGGTGGGCTTCAAAGAAGAGTGTGATGTTTACTATATGCAGCAATATTGTGGCATTCCTGTAAATACCACAAGTGTTCAGTTGATCACATATTCAAATCCCCTATAGTGATAAATAAAGATAAGCAAACCTTTCAACGACCTCCTTGAATGTACCCGAACGTACCGGAACCGCATTATATTCAATGAGAGGCAAACCCAAATGCATAGACAAAACCTTAAGGGGTTACAAAAAGCTTCTCAGACAGCTAAAATTAGGGGCAGACACCAGGAAAAGAGACAACAATTGACACACAGTAGAAATTTAAAAATAATACAGCAGCAGTTGTCCTTGGGCCATGCATGAGGCATCAGGCCCTGGCCCAGCATTTACAGCTTGGAATTGAAGCTTTAATGAGGACCTGGTGGTTGACGGAGCAATGTAAGCCTTCTTAGCTGAGAGACCTCACACCTCATGCAACACCTTCAATTTTTTTTTATTCCAGCCACACTCTGATGGCACAAACATTAATTTCATAAAGTAATATAGTAGAAAATTTAAGGAAAGTAACACAGGCAGTTGACTGAAAGCAAGTGCAGGCCTGCCTGTCTGGAAAACTTACACTGCAAACCCTCCAGATGGAGACCCAACTTGGAATCTCAACATTAAAAAAAATTATCACACAGCGAAAAAGTGGCATCAATTTCCACAGAGTAGAAACAGTATAATAAGCCTTTGACACACCTTCCCCCACAGGCAACCCATTAAATGGAGACCCAATTTGGAGTCTCCACATCTCAAAAAATAATTGTCACACACCACTAAATTGGCATCAATCTCCACAGAGCAGAAATATTATAATAGGCCTCTGATACACCTTCCACTATAGGCAACCCAACAGATGGAGTCCACATCAGCAGCAATAGCAACAGCAGGCACAGAAGACAACATAAAGATGCCACAGACTGCAATAATGCAAGATCAATACATTACACCATCGCCTAGTCTGCCCAATCTGCAACTGGGATGCAAAAGTCATTGGAGACTTGTTCATTTTAATGAAAGTTAAGTGGTCTACACTTAGAGGAGTCAGATGGATGCGCTTATCTGTGAGGACACCACCATCAACGCTGAAGACATGTTCTCTCAGAACACTGGCTACTGGGCATGAAAAAACCTTCAAGGTGTGACAGGAGAGCTCAGGCCACTCTTCCATTTTTGAAGACCAAAATGTAAAAGGGTCCAAACTCCACCTAATGGCATTGATATTGAGCTCCAGATACTCTTGAACCACCCTTTCCAGTTGTTCACAATGTGACAGACTTGTACTCTGTTTTGCTGGTGCATGGGCTGGTCTAAAAAATGTGTAAAACAACACACAGAAATTGTTTATGCCACTTACACTGTTGCTGCTAATGTTTTGGCAAGGAAGCCTTGTCATTCATGGGGTTGGACGTCTACAACTGGAATGCACACTGTGTGCCTCACTGATGTCTTGAGAAAAACACTTTTAAGATTGGCTACAAGCTTATTTCAATACTCCAACATGCACACATCCGCTTCCAGGGGGAAGCATCTGGCTAAAGTTACTCTTGTTCTGTGGATATAACAGAGTGGCAACCGAGAAGTCAGCACTATTTCTTACCCTAAGAATATGGGCATCATGTTAAAGATAGCACAGCGAAAAGCCGCTCATGTGTTGGGCACTTCCATGAGGTCCAAGTCCATGTTGTGCTGGTAACACTCAAGGTTGCTTCCTCTGTAACATCCCACCAACCATGGACCACAGAGAGTGTTTCATTATCCTCTTCATCTCCTGACTGTTGCGCGTCCATCACCTTGTCCTCCTCAGTTTGTTCCTCAGATCCTGCATCTTCACTAACAGTTTGTCTGGTACCATGAGCCATGTTATCCTTCCCGCATCCTCCTCTGCTTCCACCTCTTCCTCTGGGACCACCACCTCATCACATAGACTATTCAAAGCGTGCTCCAGAATGTAGATGACTGGAATAGTGATGTTGTTGTCAAGCATTGTCTGCACTAACCATCTTAGTAGCCATTTCAAAACTATACAGAAGGTTGCAAAGGTCTTTCACATGTGCCCACTCCACAAGTGTGATTTGCACCACATTCGGATTGTGTTGTCCCAGGCTATAGAAAAGTACATACTGCACCAGAGCTAGTCGCTGCTGCCACAGCTGTTTCAACATATGCAGAGTGGAATTCTACCATGTCGGAACATCGCTAGTCAAACAGTTAACCTGTAGGCTGAAAGACTTTTGTAACAATGCAAGTCGATGACCTGCAGGGTGCAATTGTCAGAAGCAAGCACACAGCGACTGTGTTTTCTTCACCAGCGCTTCCAGGCCGTGAAAGTGGTGGAGAAATTGCTAAACCACCAGGTTGAAGACGTGAGCAATGTAAGTCACATGTGTGATGTTGCCATGGCATAGGGCCACCACCAAGTTTGTAGCGTTATCGTACAAGGCCTTCCCTAGCTCCAGGTTTAGTGGAGACAGCCATTGCTCTAACTCGGCCTGGATACCTTACCTGTCCACAACTCTTGAGCTGTGTGACTGCGATCTCAAAGGCATATTAATTTCAACACTGCCTGATTGCGGTGAGCTATTGCTGCACAGTACGGAGGTGGGGAAGATTCTATCTGCACTGTTGGAATGCTTGTGTGATTAAGGGAGCGGTAAAGAGCAAGTTAGAGGCCCTAGAGGAGGTAGAGGAGGCAGAAGCAGTGGAAGAACTGTTAGATACAGAGATTTGCCCCCACAGCCACCAGAGTCATTCAGGGCCCAGTCAGCAAGATGTAATGCCCCTGCCCATGTTTGTTTGTCCAGGTGTCAGTGTTTAAAATGCACCCTGGCAGACATAGATTTTTTCAGGGAACGGATGATGTTGCCAGCGACATGCTGATGTGGCGGAGGCACAGCTTTCTTAGAGAAGTAATGTCAAGTGGGCAACTGGTACTAGGAGCTATCAACTTTCTGAAACCATCTGTATCCACAAGGCACAAAGGCAGCATTTCCATGGCCAACAGATTGGAGATGGTGGACGTCAAGCTCTTAGCTTTGTCTTGTGTTGGAGAAAATATTCTTTTACATGACCACAACTGCAGTACTGAGAGCTGGCTGCGATGCTGAGAGAGGGAGGAGTACGGAGAACAGGACAAACTGCTGGACTGTAAGTGAGGTGCAGGCAGAGATGTTATGTTGGGTTGACAAAGATGTTTTGTGCTAGGCGACACAAAAGCAGCAGCCATGTCTACTTCCTTAACAGCTGACCGGCTGTCAATCACCCCGATAGTGGTGGGTAAGCAAGTGTAGTTTCTGCAGCTGGAGACCTGCGAGTAAACACTTGGAATGGTGACAGAGGAGGAAGAAGCACCAGATGGGGTTGATGAAACTGCTGGTGGTTGGCGAGTCTGCATTTTAGTGCAGTGAGATTCCCACACAAAGGCATGTTGATCGCGAAGGTGCTGGTACATGCATGTAGTTTTCAAGTTATTGCAATTTTTGCCTCTAAGTCTACTTTCACATTAGCGCTTTTTAACGCAGCGCTTCATGCGCAATAGAAACGCATGCAAAAAAACGCATCATGCATTTGCGTTTTTTAGGCGCAAGCGTTTTAACGAGTTTCAAGCCATGTTAACTCTTAAAACGCATGCGTTTTGTAACGCAGGCGTGCGCATGTCCATTTGCAAGCCTGCGTTCCCATAGACTGTAATGCGTTATTTTGTCGCATTCCGTGCGCAAGTGTGCGCATGTGTTTTTTTACGCTGTTGGACGGACCCAAGAATGCAACAGGTTGTGTCCGGCGTGCCTAGGCGCACAACTTAAAAAAAAGCATGCGCATGATAACGCATACGAACGCGTGCAAACGCAAGACCTTGCACCCCCCATGTTAAACATAGGGGCGCATGGCGCATGCGTCCAATAGCGCACGATGCGCTGCGCTAAAAACGCTAATGTGAAACCAGCCTTATAAATTTATTTTTGCAAATTTGACAGATAACGTGTGTTGGGTCATCCTTTGTGATCTCAAAACATGCCCAGGGTAGTAAACCCCTGCCGCCCCTGTGAACTGCACACTCATGACCCATGCTGGCGGAGGCACAGCTTTCTTAGAGAAGTAATGTCAAGTGGGCAACTGGTACTAGGAGCTATCAACTTTCTGAAACCATCTGCATCCACAAGGCAAAAAGGCAGCATTTCCATGGCCAACAGATTGGAGATGGTGGACGTCAAGCTCTTAGCTTTGTCTTGTGTTGGAGGAAATATTCTTTTACGTGACCACAACTGCAGGACTGAGAGCTGGCTGCGATGCTGAGAGAGGGAGGAGTATGAAGAACAGGACAAACTGCTGGACTGTAAGTGAGGTGCAGAAAGAGATGTTATGTTGGGTTGACAAAGATGTGTTGTACTAGGCGACACAAAAGCAGCAGTCATGTCTACTTCCTTAACAGCTGACCGGCTGTCACTCACCCCGATAGTCGTGGGTAAGCAATTGTAGTTTCTGCAGCTGGAGACCTGTGAGTAAACACTTGGAATGGTGACAGAGGAGGAAGAAGCACCAGATGGGGTTGATGAAACTGCTGGTGGTTGACGAGTCTGCATTTTAGCGCAGTGAGATTCCCACACAAAGGCATGTTGATCGCGAAGGTGCTGGGACATGCATGTAGTTTTCAAGTTATTGCAATTTTTGCCTCTAAGTCAACTTTCATATTAGCATTTTTTTAGCGCAGCGCTTCATGCGCAATAGAAACGCATGCAAAAACGCATCATGCATTTTGCATGCATTTGCGTTTTTTTGGCGCAAGCGTTTTAACCAGTTTCAAGCCATGTTAACTCTTAAAACGCATGCGTTTTGTAACACAGGCGTGCACATGTCCATGTGCAAGCCTGCGTTCCCATAGACTGTAATGCGTTATTTTGTCGCATTCTGTGCGCAAGTGTGCACATGTGTTTTTTTACGCTGTTGGACGGACCCAAGAATGCAACAGGTTGTGTCTGGCGTGCCTAGGCGCACAACTTAAAAAAAGTATGAGCACGAAAACGCATACGAACGCGTGCAAACGCAAGACCTTGCGCCCCCATGTTAAACATAAAAAAGAAAAAATGCCAGCTTACCCGGTTGGTTCAAAAGATAAGTTGCTATACTGTATAGGCTCTCAGCAATGGATAAAAGACAGGAGCTCTTGCCAACAATAAATGCGAAAAGGAGATGAATCCAGCGAGCCAAGTTTGAAGTACATAAAAAATCTATTTCTTTATTTCAAACGTAGATTAAAAATATTTATCCATAGCAGCATATTGTAAATATAGGCAGAGATAGGAAAAATTACTGCTGTAAAGCGCACGGCAAGACGCGTTTCGGCTAAACCTTTATCATTGCCATAATACACATTGCTATTTTTCTGGGATATAAGAAGGAAAAGATCCTAAGATAGGTGGTGCTATAGTTGATTAAGCGTTAATAGATCACACTTGTGAGCATGCACCTATAAGATTAACTATTTAAAAACAAGTGTTAACCCTAACAAAAGCTAATACGCTAGCAGTAATTTTTCCATATATTTTACAAATATTTTACAATACATGATATAACAGAATATATATACAGAGATTTTTTTCTCATGTTATCCACCACAATACTTCCATAATATAATTTTTACTCAAAAAAATATATATATTTATGAACTTAAGACAGAGCAGGTTATAATTATTAACATAAGAATCATAATTTTAGGATTTTTTAATACATTCTAATTAAATCTTGTCTATTGTTTAAGCCAATTGGCATCCTAGTTTCCAAAATAAAAATCCAAGCAGATTCTCTGTTAAGTAGTTTACGTTTTCTATCGCCCCCTCTGGTAGACCGTGTTACTAACTCTATTGCTTTAAACCTGAAGCTATCAAAATTGCCAGAATGATATTGTGAAAAATGCCTGGAGACCGCTGATGGATTGAAGTTGGAGGGGTTAATAGCATCAGAAATGTGTCTTCTAATTCTTTTCCTCAGTTTTCCCGTTGTACAACCTATATACTGTTTACAACATGATGTACAGTCAATCAAATATACTACATAGGTGGAATTACAGTTCAAAAAACAGTTAATAGAATATTCTTTGTTGCTATGGAATGAGGAAAATTTGTTGATTTTATGTGCATATTGACAACAAGTACATCTCTTATTTCCACATTTAAAAAACCCCTTTAAATTCAGCCAGGTGTCACTGGTTTCCAGCGAGGAATTCAAATACAGACTAGGCGATAGTTTATCCTGCAAAGTAGGTGCTTTTTTTGCTACATAAGTAATTTGGTTTTCTGCAATAATTTGTTTTAGTTTTGGATCCTGGCTTAACACAGGAATATATTTCTTTATAATAGAAACTATGAAAACCAAAAGCAAAACACAAAACAAATATCCTGGAATAAAAAAGTAAAAAAATATATTGCAAAAATTGCATGAAGGTAGTAATAATAGTATGCAATTTTTGCAATATATTTTTTTACTTTTTTATTCCAGGATATTTGTTTTGTGTTTTGCTTTTGGTTTTCTCTGTGTAAAGGTCATGTGTTCATATGCAATTACATTTTGCATGCACATTAATTTACTTTTTCTGCTCAGACCCAGTTTCTCATAATAGAAACTATGTTGTTATACTGAGGACTATATGGAGTAGAGAAAATTTTTTTTTTTATTATTTGGAGATTGTGATTTTTTTGTTGTTTTTTTATTTATTATTAGATCCTTTCTATCAATATCCTTGACTATTTTGGTTGCTCTCTGTAACATCCAATTTGGATATCCTCTATTTTTAAGTCTCATATTAACTAATTCCTGTGCATTTTTATATGTTTTTGGATCAGTCGAATTTCTTTTATACCTTATAAGCTCTCCTATGGGGATATTTTTTATCACATGTTGAGGATGGCAAGAATCAGCTGCCAGTAATGTATTTTTGGCAGTGCTTTTGCGGTAGGGGCTAATAAAGATTTTTTTGTTGTCATTTTCATCTAGACCTGCTGTTAATGTGACATCTAGAAAATTCACTGAATTTTTATTCCAAAAATGTGTAAAGGCTAAATTGAAATCATTCACATTAATGCTGTTTATAAAACTGGAGGCTTCCTCCCGTGTTCCTTTCCATATAATGACCAAGTCATCTATATAACGCCCTGTCCACACCAGGCTTTTAGAAAAAAGGTTGGAGTCAGCATATAGGACCAATTCCTCCCATCTGGCCATAACTAGATTTGCCAGAGACGGGGAGAACTTGGCCCCCATGCTGACTCCAGTCTTCTGTAGAAAAAATCTGCTATTAAAAGAAAAATAATTGTGACTGAGTAAAAACCTTACTGACATTACCAAAAAATCCTTAATTTCTATAGCATAATTACTAAATGTTTCTAGGTGATAAATTAAGGGATCTATGGCCACCTCATGAGGGATCGATGGATATAATGAAACCACATCACTTGTAATCCAGGAGTATTGATCCTCCCATACAAAATTTTCCATCATGGTAACTAAAGCTTTGGTATCTCTGATGTAACTAGGGATTTCTTTCACCAGAGGCTGTAAGTAATGATCCACCCATTCTCCTAATCTCTCTCCCAAAGGTCCAATACCTGCCACTATAGGACGTAGTGGAGGTGGAAATACATCCTTATGGACCTTAGGGAGGGAATGGTAAATAGGAACAATTGGACAGGTGACATGTAAATAGTCAAATAACCTCTGTGTTAGAGCCCCATTGAATAAGCCCTCCTCTAGCAATGCTTTAAGCTCCCCATTAAATTCAATAGTAGGATCATAGAATATTTCTTGATAGGCATGAGAATTCTCAAGGTCTAATAAATTCAACTTTTCATACAATCCTGCATTAAGAATAACTACTCCTCCCCCTTTGTCAGCCTCACGTACTAACAGATCTTTATTACTTATTAAATCCTTTAAAGCCATTCTTTCTTTTGTAGATAAATTATTTCTATTTATAGGGTTGTTTCTAATTTCTTTATCCAGCTCTATAATTCACTTTCCACCAGCTCCTGGAAAGAATCCAGGACTGGTGGTTGTGACCTCAGGGGATAAAATTGAGGATTTTTTGTATGAAAGGTTGAATTCAGATCTATATAACTATCTGTGCTTTCACATTGTAGTTTTTTTTGCAGACAAAAGTGTTTTTTGTTCTTCATAGGATAACATGATATCTTCATCTATAATAGGCATATCATCATATAACTCTGTAACATTATCATCAGAAAAATGACATTTAATGGTAAAATTGCGTGCCAATTTGTTAACATCTAACAAGGTTTTATGCAAATCAAAGTTATATGTCGGACAATAGCCTAGTCCTCTAGATAACAATTAAATTTGATCTTCCGTTAGTATATAACTAGAGAGGTTCCATATAGGAACCTCTAATACCTCCGATTTTTGTTCCTTTGCGGTTTTCTTCTTGCTGGCACTATGGTGTTTCCACCCGCCTCTTTTCCTCCGTTTTTTGAAACCTTTCTAGAATAAAAAGTCCTTTGTTGTATTCCAGGATTGTATACGCCGTCATTTTCTTCAATAGAAGTGAATAAAGATGAAGAATCCAAAGTGTCCTCTGTAGAATTGTATGAAGAGGAATCTGAACTTTTATTCCCATCTGAAAAAGTCACTTTGTTTCTATTCTGTGTATATAGATTTTTCTTTAATGTAGGGCGTGGATAGGATTGCCAATTATAGACTTTATTTTCTTTGTAGTCTTTCAGAACTCTTTCAAACTTTCTTTTCTTAATATCTGTAATAGAATTTTCCAATTTAACCAAGTTTGATTTCATTTTGTCATGTAATTTTTGAAAGTCCACATGTTGTGAAAATTTAGCCAGATCATTTTTGAGATCTTTGATATCTGTCTGTATGGAAGCTAGGTGAACTTCCTCCTCCTTGATAATCAGTTGCTTTTTTTGCTACATAAGTAATTTGGTTTTCTGCAATAATTTGTTTTAGTTTTGGATCCTGGTTTAACACAGGAATATATTTCAAAAATCCAAAACTAAAACAAATTATTGCAGAAAACCAAATTACTTATGTAGCAAAAAAAGCACCTACTTTGCAGGATAAACTATCGCCCAGTCTGTATTTGAATTCCTCGCTGGAAACCAGTGACACCTGGCTGAATTTAAAGGGGTTTTTTAAATGTGGAAATAAGAGATGTACTTGTTGTCAATATGCACATAAAATCAACAAATATTCCTCATTCCATAGCAACAAAGAATATTCTATTAACTGTTTTTTGAACTGTAATTCCACCTATGTAGTATATTTGATTGACTGTACATTATGTTGTAAACAGTATATAGGTTGTACAACGGGAAAACTGAGGAAAAGAATTAGAAGACACATTTCTGTTGCTATTAACCCCTCCAGCTTCAATCCATCAGCGGTCTCCAGGCATTTTTCACAATATCATTCTGGCAATTTTGATAGCTTCAGGTTTAAAGCAATAGAGTTAGTAACACGGTCTACCAGAGGGGGCGATAGAAAACGTAAACTACTTAACAGAGAATCTGCTTGGATTTTTACTTTGGAAACTAGGATGCCAATTGAAGAAAATGACGGCGTATACAATCCTGGAATACAACAAAGGACTTTTTATTCTAGAAAGGTTTCAAAAAACGGAGGAAAAGAGGACTAGGCAACTGTCCGACATATAACTTTGATTTGTATAAAACCTTGTTAGATGTTAACAAATTGGCACGCAATTTTACCATTAAATGTCATTTTTCTGATGATAATGTTACAGAGTTATATGATGATATGCCTATTATAGATGAAGATATCATGTTATCCTATGAAGAACAAAAAACACTTTTGTCTGCAAAAAAACTACAATGTGAAAGCATAGATAGTTATATAGATCTGAATTCAACCTTTCATACAAAAAATCCTCAATTTTATCCCCTGAGGTCACGACCACCAGTCCTGGACTCTTTCCAGGAGCTGGTGGAAAGTGAACTTATAGAGCTGGATAAAGAAATTAGAAACAACCCTATAAATAGAAATAATTTATCTACAAAAGAAAGAATGGCTTTAAAGGATTTAATAAGTAATAAAGATCTGTTAGTACGTGAGGCTGACAAAGGGGGAGGAGTAATTATTCTTAATGCAGGATTGTATGAAAAGTTGAATTTATTAGACCTTGAGAATTCTCATGCCTATCAAGAAATATTCTATGATCCTACTATTGAATTTAATGGGGAGCTTAAAGCATTGCTAGAGGAGGGCTTATTCAATGGGGCTCTAACACAGAGGTTATTTGACTATTTACATGTCACCTGTCCAATTGTTCCTATTTACCATTCCCTCCCTAAGGTCCATAAGGATGTATTTCCACCTCCACTACGTCCTATAGTGGCAGGTATTGGATCTTTGGGAGAGAGATTAGGAGAATGGGTGGATCATTACTTACAGCCTCTGGTGAAAGAAATCCCTAGTTACATCAGAGATACCAAAGCTTTAGTTACCATGATGGAAAATTTTGTATGGGAGGATCAATACTCCTGGATTACAAGTGATGTGGTTTCATTATATCCATCGATCCCTCATGAGGTGGCCATAGATCCCTTAATTTATCACCTAGAAACATTTAGTAATTATGCTATAGAAATTAAGGATTTTTTGGTAATGTCAGTAAGGTTTTTACTCAGTCACAATTATTTTTCTTTTAATAGCAGATTTTTTCTGCAGAAGACTGGAGTCAGCATGGGGGCCAAGTTCTCCCCGTCTCTGGCAAATCTAGTTATGGCCAGATGGGAGGAATTGGTCCTATATGCTGACTCCAACCTTTTTTCTAAAAGCCTGGTGTGGACAGGGCGTTATATAGATGACTTGGTCATTATATGGAAAGGAACACGGGAGGAAGCCTCCAGTTTTATAAACAGCATTAATGTGAATGATTTCAATTTAGCCTTTACACATTTTTGGAATAAAAATTCAGTGAATTTTCTAGATGTCATATTAACAGCAGGTCTAGATGAAAATGACAACAAAAAAATCTTTATTAGCCCCTACCGCAAAAGCACTGCCAAAAATACATTATTGGCAGCTGATTCTTGCCATCCTCAACATGTGATGAAAAATATCCCCATAGGAGAGCTTATAAGGTATAAAAGAAATTCGACTGATCCAAAAACATATAAAAATGCACAGGAATTAGTCAATATGAGACTTAAAAATAGAGGATATCCAAATTGGATGTTACAGAGAGCAACCAAAATAGTCAAGGATATTGATAGAAAGGATCTAATAATAAATAAAAAAACAACAAAAAAATCACAGTCTCCAAATAATAAAAAAAAAATTTTCTCTACTCCATATAGTCTTCAGTATAACAACATAGTTTCTATTATAAAGAAATATATTCCTGTGTTAAGCCAGGATCCAAAACTAAAACAAATTATTGCAGAAAACCAAATTACTTATGTAGCAAAAAAAGCACCTACTTTGCAGGATAAACTATCGCCTAGTCTGTATTTGAATTCCTCGCTGGAAACCAGTGACACCTGGCTGAATTTAAAGGGGTTTTTTAAATGTGGAAATAAGAGATGTACTTGTTGTCAATATGCACATAAAATCAACAAATTTTCCTCATTCCATAGCAACAAAGAATATTCTATTAACTGTTTTTTGAACTGTAATTCCACCTATGTAGTATATTTGATTGACTGTACATTATGTTGTAAACAGTATATAGGTTGTACAACGGGAAAACTGAGGAAAAGAATTAGAAGACACATTTCTGATGCTATTAACCCCTCCAACTTCAATCCATCAGCGGTCTCCAGGCATTTTTCACAATATCATTCTGGCAATTTTGATAGCTTCAGGTTTAAAGCAATAGAGTTAGTAACACGGTCTACCAGAGGGGGCGATAGAAAACATAAACTACTTAACAGAGAATCTGCTTGGATTTTTATTTTGGAAACTAGGATGCCAATTGGCTTAAACAATAGACAAGATTTAATTAGAATGTATTAAAAAATCCTAAAATTATGATTCTTATGTTAATAATTATAACCTGCTCTGTCTTAAGTTCATAAATATATATATTTTTTTGAGTAAAAATTATATTATGGAAGTATTGTGGAGGATAACATGAGAAAAAAATCTCTGTATATATATTCTGTTATATCATGTATTGTAAAATATTTGTAAAATATATGGAAAAATTACTGCTAGCGTATTAGCTTTTGTTAGGGTTAACACTTGTTTTTAAATAGTTAATCTTATAGGTGGATGCTCACATGTGTGATCTATTAACGCTTAATCAACTATAGCACCACCTATCTTAGGATCTTTTCCTTCTTATATCCCAGAAAAATAGCAATGTGTATTATGGCAATGATAAAGGTTTAGCCGAAACGCGTCTTGCCTTGCGCTTTACAGCAGTAATTTTTCCTATCTCTGCCTATATTTATAATATGCTGCTATGGATAAATATTTTTAATCTACGTTTGAAATAAAGAAAAAGATTTTTTATGTACTTCAAACTTGGCTCGCTGGATTCATCTCCTTTTCGCATGTTAAACATAGGGGCGCATGGCGCATGCGACCAATAGCGCTAAAAAACGCTAATGCGAAACCAGCCTTATAAATTTATTTTTGTAAATTTGACAGATAACGTGTGTTGGGTCATCCTTTGTGATCTCAAAACATGCCCAGGGTAGTAAACCCTTGCCGCCCCTGTGAACTGCACACTCATGACCAATGCTGGCCACAGCCAGAGTTGGGGCTGAGGATGCAGTACCATGCAGTGACATGGTTGCGCCACTTTGTGCTTGTGTGGGAAGCCACAACGTAACCTCCCATCTTCCTTCCCATCCACCTCCTCTGCTGAGCTCGCAGCTGCGTACCTCTGGATTCACACCAAATGGCACATACAACCTTATCTTCATCCACTCTGCTCTCACACTCCTCACCCTGCAAGACACCCTTCTCCTCTTCCTGCCCTGACTCCACAATACAGTTCGCATGCGCCTCTGGTATCTGTCACACAATAATAGCAATTAAGACCACATGATAGAAATATTGACTTAGATCACAAAATATTTTTTTTTACATACATACAGCCCATATACTAACAGTATAAACATGTTTATAACAGAAGAAAATCTCAGCATTATTTTCACATAATCATTTAGAGTCATTTAAAAATTATCAGTATTCAAATCTCTACATTATATTAGCAATATTGGGAATTCTCTGTAGTAAAATATTCACATTATTTTGCCTTTTTAGTCAACACATAAAAATATCACAAACAGGAATAACATAAAGCATGGGCCCAATAATATAATGACATAAATGTCCACCGTGGATTGTAGTTGGTGCAAAATAAAAGATATAAGAATAATATGCAGATAAACTCTATAAGCTTGAAGCAGATCCTTGACATGAGCAGATGAGCAGATCTGAGTATTAGGTATTGCCATAAATTCCAAATATTCCTGGAAGGGCACATGAAGCCTTAATTCAGACAGGGCAGGTATCAAAATTTATTAAAATATGAAAACAATAGAAAAAGAAATTAAAAACAAGACATGACAAAGAAGTTAAAAATAGGCAGAGATTTAGAGACACGGCGCAAAGCTAAGTGTTTCGTTTAATCCCATGGGAGCCATGGTGTCAATTTCCACAATCCACCTCGTCTCTGTTTGGGCTAAGATCTGTTTAGTGTTTCCGCCCCTTATGCCCCCATGAATCCTATCAATACTTTGAGGCCACTTGGATCAGAGCCATGATGCATCCTGAAATGTCTGGGGAGAGTTTTTAGTAATGAGAGATCTTCCACATCCCTTGCCGCCAAAATATCTCTCACGTGTTCTCTCACTCTGACCCATAACTCCCTTGAGGTCAGGCCAATATAGATTTTAGAGCAAGGACAGACACTGTGCAAAATAAATCACATTTGAAGTGGTACATGAGATATAATGGGTAATTGTGTACTCCCGGGTGCCATCAGATGTTGAAAAGGTCTTTGCTCTTATGAGGTTACAGTATGTAAATTACAGGCCAGGCAGTTCCCACAAGGGAAACAACCCCACCTCTGCTTCCTACTTCCAAAGAAACCCTTCTGAGGTACAACATAATGACTCCTGACCAAGTGGTCTGTGAGGGACTCAGCTTCTGCTGAGCCGATTTTTTGAGTGGACCCTCTGGGCCGTGGCACCCACCCACCTAGGGCGAGCTGACCTAGTGAGGAACCACCCCCTATACAGAGAGCGTCAGGGGCAAGACCAAGGTAGTGAGCCACCACAACTGCTGGGACCAGACGGCCGGCTCAGGGAGACACTAGTGAGTGTCTGGCAGCAGGACGAGCAGGATGCAAAACATAAAGGGAGGTCACTGGGTTTCTTCAATAAACATGGTTTCAAGCTTTAATCAGGTGCAAGGCATAAAGAGTGAAACACAGCAAAGTGCGTGCAAGGGCACGCCAAATGTTCAAGGCATAACACGTGCTAGAAAACATACCAGGGTCCAAGGCAGGGTGCGTGCTAAGAGACACAAAAGGGTTTCAAGGAAGGATGTGTGCTAGGAGACACCCCAGGGTCCAAGACAGGGTGCATGCTAGGAGACACGCCAGAGACCAAGGCAGGGTGCATGCAAGGAGACACGCCAGGGTCCAAGGCAGGGTGCATGCTAGAAGACACGCCAGGGTCCAAGGCAGGGTGCGATGGCATCGGACTCCGGACTACTGGCAACGACCGACAGGATCCAGGCATCAGGCTGCGGAAATCAGCTCCGGACATCAGGCCGCAGTCATCTGGCAGCGGTTGGCAGGTTTCAGGAATCCGGCAGGCAAGCCAGGGTTCAAGGCAGGGTGCGTGCTAGGAGCCACGCCAGGGTTCGAGGCAGGGTGCATGCTAGGAGCCACGCCAGGGTACGAGGCAGGGTGCGTGCTAGGAGCCACGCCAGGGTTCGAGGCAGGGTGCGTGCTAGGAGCCACGCCAGGGTTCGAGGCAAGGTGCGTGCTAGGAGCCACTCCAGGGTTTGAGGCAGGGTGCGTGCTAGAGGGCACGACAGGGTAAAGGCTAGGACCCGTACGTGCAAGAGGGCACGACAGGGTACATGGCAAGTCCTGCGCGTACTTTAGAGAAGCACAGGGAGGAATGCCAAGAAGCAGTGTTATGAATGAGTCACCGGAGGAGGAGAAAACAAAAATACAAGCTAAGTCCAGAAAACCAGAGAGGTTGGTAGCTATCGGATTGCAGACCCCTGATCCTACAACTAACAGTAGCCGTGGGAGGTTCCTATGGTGCCCTAGACCCCTCGTCACAGCCGGAGAACTACATAAGCCTAAAAAAAGAAAGGGGAAATCTAAACTGCTCCAGAGCAGACCCCAAAGCAATAGACAGCCCCCAACATGTATTGTCGGTGAAAAACAGATGAAAACACAAACACAAAAAGAAGAAAGACAGGCTGAGCAAGCGATGGGGCCCAACTAACTAGATAGGACAGGACAGAAAAGATGCTGGCTGCAATCCGCAAAAAACCCTACAAAAATGTCCCAACCGTCTGATAGGAAAAAAGGCCCTGAAGTCGCTAGACTTCAAAATCACTATATCAGCACTCAGGTATATTCTGAAAACAGAGCAAAGAGATCAACTGATCAGAGACAAAAATGGAATTCAGCCAGTCCCAACCAGGACTGGCTGAATACAAACACTAAGGAAACCAAACAAAATCTCATGGAATAATAGCAGGGCAAAAACTTAGCTTTTAGCAGACAGGAACTAAAACTGGATGCCAGAGCTCAGAGCAGAAAGGATCACCAGCAAACCCTGCAGGGCGTTGGCTGCCTTATATCCACTCAGAAATTCCAGATGTCCAATCACACTCCGCCTGTTCAGATGACAGGTTCTTCCCATCCCACTCAATTTCACTACCTCTCTTCACCAGCAGAGGGAGTTCATCAGACATCAAAGGTGAAGGGAAAAATGAACTCACAACAGTACCTCCCCCTTGAGTAGGGGTCACCGAACCTTCATCCACGCCACCAGGGTGATCAGGATGGGCCCGATGAAAAGCACGAACCAATCTTTCGGCATGAATATTGGATGCAGGGACCCAAGAATTATCCTCCTGGCCATAACCCTTCCATTTAACCAAATACTGGAGTCTCCGTCTAGCCAGACGAGAATCCAGTATCTTCTCAACCTCATATTCCACATTACCTTCAACCAATACAGGGTCAGGAGGTGCCACCACAGGAGCTACTGGCTCAACAAACCTCTTTAACAGAGACTTATGAAACACGTTATGGATCTTGAATGTAACAGGAAGAGCCAATCGAAAAGAGACCGGATTAAGAATCTCCAAAATCTTGTAAGGTCCAATAAATCTAGGTTTAAACTTTGGAGAAGCCACCTTCATAGAGATATTCTTTGATGACAACCAAACCATATCACCCACCTTAAACCGGGGACCAATGGTCCTATGCCGGTTGGAAAACCGCTGGGCCTTTTCCTGGGAGAGAGACAACTTATCCACCACTTGATCCCAGATCTGGTGCATTCTCTCCACCACAGTGACAACACCTGGGCAGGCAGAAGACTCCAACTGTCCTGAAGAGAATCGAGGATGAAACCCAAAGTTACAAAAAAAAGGTGACATCAAAGTGGCAGAACTAGCTCTATTATTTAAAGCAAATTCGGCCAAGGGCAAAAATGAAACCCAATCATCCTGATCAGCAGAAATAAAACATCTCAAATACGACTCCAAAGTCTGGTTTGTTCTCTCCGTCTGCCCATTGGTCTGAGGGTGAAACGCAGAGGAGAAGGACAACTGAATTCCCAGCTTGGAACAGAAAGTCCTCCAAAATCTAGAAACACACTGAACTCCTCTGTCAGATACAATGTTCTCAGGAATCCCGTGCAAGCGAATCACCTGTTGCAAAAACAAGGGCACCAACTCTGAGGAAGATGGCAACTTAGGGAGTGGTACAAGATGGACCATCTTAGAGAATCTATCACAAATCACCCAAATAACAGTCATTCTCTGAGAGACAGGCATATCAGAGATAAAATCCATTGAAATATGGGTCCATGGCCTCCTGGGCACCGGCAAAGGCATGAACAACCCACTAGAGCGAGAACAAGGTTTAGACCGGGAGCAAGTCCCACAGGACTGCACAAAATTCCTGACATCACGAGACAAGGCCGGCCACCAAAAAGACCGACTCACCAAATCTCTAGTACCAAAAATACCTGGATGACCAGCCAATGCGGAGCAATGAACCTCAGACATCACTCTCTTTCTCCACTGGTCAGGAACATACAATTTTCTAATGGGACAACGCTCAGGTTTGTCCTCATGAAACTCTTCCAGAGCATGTCTCAAATCAGGCGAGATGGCAGAAAGAACTACCCCCTCACCTAAGATGGTAGCAGGCTGGGTCACAATAGGAGAATCAGCAAAGAAACTCCTAGAGAGGGCGTCTGCCTTGACATTCTTAGTGCCCGGAAGAAAAGAGACCACAAAATCAAAACGTGTGAAAAACAAGGCCCACCTAGCCTGTCTAGGATTCAAGTGTTTGGCCGACTCCAGGTAAATCAAATTCTTGTGGTCAGTAAGGACCACGACTTGATGTTTAGCTCCCTCCAACCAATGTCTCCACTCCTCAAATGCCCATTTCATGGCTAACAGTTCCGGATTCCCCACATCATAGTTACGTTCGGATGGGGAGAACTTTTGGGAAGAGAAAGCACAGGGATTCATTTTAGATGCTACAGGATCTTTTTGGGACAAAACAGCTCCTGCACCAATCTCAGAAGCGTCCACCTCTACCTGAAACGGGAGTGAGACATCAGGTTGCTGCAAAACCGGGGCAGAAGTGAACCTTCGCTTCAGCTCCTGAAAGGAAGAAACAGCCTCCGGAGACCAATTCAGCACATCAGCACCCTTCTTAGTCAAATCAGTCAATGGTTTGGCAATACCAGAAAAATTAGCTATAAATTTACGATAAAAATTAGCAAAACCCAAAAACTTCTGGAGGGCCTTCAAAGAAGTGGGTTGAACCCAATCATAAATGGCCTGTACCTTGGCCGGGTCCATTTCAATAGTTGACGGAGACAAAATAAATCCCAAAAATGAAATCCTCTGTACACCAAAAAGGCATTTCGATCCCTTAACATACAGGGAATTCTCCCTCAAAATCCGGAACACAGTCCGAACATGTTCCACATGAGAGTCCCAATCCTTGGAAAAGATCAAAATATCATCCAGATAGATGATCAAAAATTTATCCACAAAATCTCGGAAAATATCATTCATGAAGCACTGGAAGACAGAAGGGGCATTAGTGAGCCCAAAAGGCATCACCAGGTACTCAAAATGTCCCTCCGGAGTATTAAATGCCGTCTTCCATTCATCCCCCTGCTTAATGCGAATAAGATTATACACACCCCTGAGGTCAAGCTAGGTAAACCAGCAAGCACCTTTAACTCTGGAGAATAGATCAGAAATCAGGGGTAACGGATACTGATATTTAACAGTAATTTTGTTGAGGGAGCGATAGTCAATACAGGGCCTTAATAAACCATCTTTCTTGACCAAAAAAAACCCCAGCACCTAAGGGTGAAGAGGATGGTCTAATATGACCCTTCTCCAACGACTCCTTAATATAGGATCGCATAGCCTCGTGCTCAGGTATAGATAAATTGAAAAGTCGACCCTTGGGAAATTTACACCCAGGGCTCAGCTCAATTGCACAGTCATAACTCCTATGAGGAGGCAAAGACGCAGACTCATTCTCACTAAATACATCATAAAAATTAGCCAAATAGTCAGGGACATCATGCGACTAGGGAGAGGTGGAGAAAACAGGAGCGTCACTAAAGGGCACAACGACAACCCCAACTCACCACAGACATAGATTTCCAATCCAAAACTGGATTATGGATTTGCAACCAGGGAAACCCCAGAACCATGGTATCATGCAAATTATGCAACACCAAAAAAGTGCAATATTCTTTATGGTCTGGGGCGACCCGCATTACCACCTGGGTCCAAAACTGAGGTTTATTCTTCGCCAAAGGAGTAGCATCAATACCCCTCAAAGGGATAAGCGTCCGCAGAGGTGTCATAGGAAAACCACAACGTTTAGCAAAATCCAAGTCCATCAGGTTCAGAGCTGCTCCCGAATCCACAAAAGCCTTAGCGGAAAATGTGGACAGGGAGCAGATCAGGGTAATTGCCAGAAGAAACTTAGGTTGAACACCACCCACAGCAAATGTGTGTGCAAAACGTTTCTCTCATTTAGGGCAGACAGAAATCATATGAGAGGCATATCCACAGAAAAAACATAGCTTATTATGCCTTCTGAACTCCTGACGTTGCGCCCTAGACAAAACTCTATCACATTGCATAGGTTCAGACATTTGTTCAACAGGTGGCAACACCTCTCGTACAGTTTTGCGTTCACGCCAAAGCCGATCAACCTGAATGGCTAATGACATAGAATCGTCAAGACCAGAGGGAACAGGAAATCCCACCACAGTATCTTTTACGGTTTCTGACAAACCCTTCCGAAAGAGAGCTGCCAAGGCACCATCATTCCAGGTAGTAAGGACCGCCCACTTTTGGAATTTTTGACAGTACAACTCTGCAGAATCCTGACCCTGGCTCAATGCCAACAGGGCCTTTTCAGCCTGATCAATAGCATTAGGTTCATCATACAACAACCCTAAGGCCTGAAAAAATGCGTTCACATTAGTCAGAATAGGATCATCAGGTTTCAAAGAAAACGCCCAATCCTGGGGATCGCCGCACAGTAAAGAGATGACAATTTTAACCTGCTGCGCGGAGCTCTCCGATGAGTTAGGCTTCAAGGCAAAAAATAATTTACAATTATTCTTAAAATTCAGAAATTTAGACCGATCCCCAAAAAACACATCAGGAGTAGGGATCTTTGGTTCAGCAGCATGTGAATGAACAAGATAGGTGGAAATTCCCCGCACTTCAGTAGTAAGCTGCTCCACACGATCAGACAATTGCTTAATCTCCATTGAGAAAAAATTCCTCCTACAGCCTCAGAGAAATAGAGGAAAAAATATACACAAAAAAAAAATTCTGACACTTTTTTTTTTTTTTTACATTTCTTTCCTGCTATTGAGTACCCTAGAATCTGCGGTATGGCTGGTGATTCTGTTATGAATGAGTCACCAGAGGAGAAAACAAAAATACAAGCTAAGTCCAGAAAACCGGAGAGGTTGGTAGCTATCGGATTGCAGACCCCTGATCCTATTCACCACAACTAACAGTAGCCGTGGGGGGTTCCTATGGTGCCCTAGACCCCTTGTCACAGCCAAAGAACTACATAAGCCTAAAGAAAGAAAGGGGAAATCTAAACTGCCCCAGAGCAGGCCCCAAAGCAATAGACAGCCCCCAACATGTATTGTCGTTGAAAAACAGATGAAAACACAAACAGACAGAAAGACAGGCTGAGCAAGCGATGGGGCCCAACTAACTAGATAGGACAGGACAGAAAAGATGCTGGCTGCAATCCGCAAAAAACCCTACAAAAATGTCCCAACCGTCTGATAGGAAAAAAGGCCCTGAAGTCGCTAGACTTCAAAATCACTATATCAGCACTCAGGTATATTCTGAAAACAGAGCAAAGAGATCAACTGATCAGAGACAAAAATGGAATTCAGCCAGTCCCAACCAGGACTGGCTGAATACAAACACTAAGGAAACCAGACAAAATCTCATGGAATAATAGCAGGGCAAAAACTTAGTTTTTAGCAGACAGGAACTAAAACTGGATGCCAGAGCTCAGAGCAGAAAGGATCACCAGCAAACCCTGCAGGGCGTTGGCTGCCTTATATCCACTCAGAAATTCCAGATGTCCGATCACACTCCGCCTGTTCAGATGACAGGTTCTTCCCATCCCAATCAATTTCACTACCTCTCTTCACCAGCAGAGGGAGTTCATTAGACATCAAAGGTGAAGGGGAAAATGAACTCACAACAAAGCAGGCTAGGGCCTGCACGTGCTTTAGAGAGCATGCAAAGCACAGTTCACAGACAGCGTGGGTGCAAGGAAGCACAAAGGGCACGGATGGGGCACTGGCTAGCTGGTCGGGCTGCGGCACAGACAGACGGGCAAGACTGAGGTGAACCCAGCTGAAGCATAACAGGTGACACAGCTGTCACTGGCCGATGAGCACGGCTGAGGCACAAGCAGGTGGGCACGGCTAGGGCGGGCACGGCTGAGGCACAAACAGGAGGCTAGGAAGGCCAGGCGCGTGCAAAGTGCATGCAAAGAAACTGTCATGATACCAGTGCTGGGTGACCGGCACTTCTGGGGTTAATGTTCTGATCTCAGTGCAGACTCTCACCTGCACACCTGGGACCTATTGTGGTGGCCTCTCATTGGTTCTGGGGAGGCTTCTTATAGCCTCAGGGAGCTCCCATCCCCAGTCAGTTATACTTTCGCCCTTGACATTGTGTGGTGACCCCTGAGTGTGTTTGTGCTGTGTTCTGGGTGCTTGATTCTCTGTGTATGACTCGGTCTGTTCTCTGGATATTGCTTTGGATTCTGCTTGGTACCTTCTACGTCAGTTTGGTTTTGATCTCTGCTTGGCCCTGACTATCCGTTCTGTCTCATCCCTGGTACTGTACTGATATCTTGTGTATGACCTTTGGCTTTGTCTGACCTTCCGCCTGTTTATCCCTCCTGTACGTCGCTTGCCTGTATTGTGCTTGACCTCTGCTTTGCCCGACTCTGAGTTTTCTACCTTCTCTGAAAGCAGGATGCTAAGCCTCGCCCCCTTGCAGTCACATGACCGTTCACATGACCATAGGTCCTATGCCGGCTTGCTAAACTTCTACATTCAGGTCCTGTGCATCTTTATTTTAGGGCTGTTCTTGTCCCCAGGGGTCCCTACGGTGCGGGTGAGTCACTGCTTAGGACCACAGAGGCAACCACAGCAGGCATAGCAGAGATGGGCACGCACACAGCAACGGCGTGCAGCCATGATGTATGCGTGCGCATGCACACTGCTCCAGGAGTCACGCAGCACAGCAGTCATGAGGTGCGCAGGCACACTGCTCCAGGGATCTTACAGCATAACAGACTTCAGGTGCGCATGCACACTGCTTCAGGGATCTTGCAGCATAGCAGACATAGTGGGCATGACATGGTCCTTAAGATTTTTGCTTCTTCTAGCTGTAATTAGGGGTCTTTCCGAGATTTCTTTACTTAGTATAGAGTCAGTTTGGAGAACAGGCCAATGTCTAGTCAAAATCTCACGCATGGTGTCCCACTGACAATTGTGATGAACCTAGTATACAGTGGGGAAAAAAGTATTTAGTCAGTCAGCAATAGTGCAAGTTCCACCACTTAAAAAGATGAGAGGCGTCTGTAATTTACATCATAGGTAGACCTCAACTATGGGAGACAAACTGAGAAAAAAAAATCCAGAAAATCACATTGTCTGTTTTTTTTTCATTTTATTTGCATATTATGGTGGAAAATAAGTATTTGGTCAGAAACAAAATTTCATCTCAATACTTTGTGATATATCCTTTGTTGGCAATGACAGAGGTCAAACGTTTTCTGTAAGTCTTCACAAGGTTGCCACACACTGTTGTTGGTATGTTGGCCCATTCCTCCATGCAGATCTCCTCTAGAGCAGTCATGTTTTTGGCTTTTCGCTTGGCAACACGGACTTTCAACTCCCTCCAAAGGTTTTCTATAGGGTTGAGATCTGGAGACTGGCTAGGCCACTCCAGGACCTTGAAATGCTTCTTATGAAGCCACTCCTTCGTTGCCCTGGCGGTGTGCTTTGGATCATTGTCATGTTGAAAGACCCAGCCACGTTTCATCTTCAATGCCCTTGCTGATGGAAGGAGGTTTGCACTCAAAATCTCACGATACATGGCCCCATTCATTCTTTCACGTACCCGGATCAGTCGTCCTGGCCCCTTTGCAGAGAAACAGCCCCAAAGCATGATGTTTCCACCACCATGCTTTACAGTAGGTATGGTGTTTGATGGATGCAACTCAGTATTCTTTTTCCTCCAAACACGACAAGTTGTGTTTCTACCAAACAGTTCCAGTTTGGTTTCATCAGACCATAGGACATTCTCCCAAAACTCCTCTGGATCATCCAAATGCTCTCTAGCAAACTTCAGACGGGCCCGGACATGTACAGGCTTAAGCAGTGGGACACGTCTGGCACTGCAGGATCTGAGTCCATGGTGGCGTAGTGTGTTACTTATGGTAGGCCTTGTTACATTGGTCCCAGCTCTCTGCAGTTCATTCACTAGGTCCCCCCGCGTGGTTCTGGGATTTTTGCTCACCGTTCTTGTGATCATTCTGACCCCACGGGGTGGGATTTTGCGTGGAGCACCAGATCGAGGGAGATTATCAGTGGTCTTGTATGTCTTCCATTTTCTAATTATTGCTCCCACAGTTGATTTCTTCACTCCAAGCTGGTTGGCTATTGCAGATTCAGTCTTCCCAGCCTGGTGCAGGGCTACAATTTTGTTTCTGGTGTCCTTTGACAGCTCTTTGGTCTTCACCATAGTGGAGTTTGGAGTCAGACTGTTTGAGGGTGTGCACAGGTGTCTTTTTATACTGATAACAAGTTTAAACAGGTGCCATTACTACAGGTAATGAGTAGAGGAAAGAGGAGACTCTTAAAGAAGAAGTTACAGGTCTGTGAGAGCCAGAAATCTTGATTGCTTGGTTCTGACCAAATACTTATTTTCCACCATAATATGCAAATAAAATGAAAAAAAAACCAGACAATGTGATTTTCTGGATTTTTTTTTCTCAGTTTGTCTCCCATAGTTGAGGTCTACCTATGATGTAAATTACAGACGCCTCTCATCTTTTTGAGTGGTGGAACTTGCACTATTGCTGACTGACTAAATACTTTTTTTCCCCACTGTAGGTATCACGCTTCTTTTTGAGAGTGCCAGAGTTAAATAACAACTTTTGTCGTGGGGTATGTTTGGCCCGATGGTACCCATAATTAATATTTCTCTGGCTCTACTCTCTCGCCAGAAAGCATTCTCTTAGATCCTTGGCCTGTTCCTCAAATTTCTCTACCGTGGAGCAAGTGCGTTTTGCCCTCAAAAATTGGCCAACAGGGATGGCCAATGGAAGCAACTTGCAGGTCAGCAACACGGACAGCTGATGACCAGGAAGCTGGTCAATCAGGTGTTCCCCTGTCCCAGGTCTCTGCCACTGGTTATGCGCGTACTTCCCACCAGTGGCAGAGGGCCTCGGACAGGTCTGTCTTGCCCGAGTTCATGCACTTGAGCGAGGCCTTTCATGCCAGCCTCAAGTCACTGTCAGACAGAATGGAAAGTGGTTTTTCACTCATGGAACGCAGTTTTACCCACATGGGACTGCTTCCACTCTGTGGACCAGCGTCTTGACCATCTGGAGGCTGAACTCAACAGACCAGCGCACCATTTTTTCAGTAAAATTGAACGGGGCATGGTGGAACACCTTAGTCCTGAGCAACAGCTGAGTGTGTTGCAAGCCTGCAACACTGCTTACTTGCAGGCTATGCAGCAGAATCGGTATGCTCAGCAGTCCTTCTAGGAGCACCGACATGACTTCTCCTCCTTCTAGGAGCATCGCCATGACTTCTCCTTCTAGGAGCACAACCACCACTTCTTCTCCTTCTAGGAGCACTGCCACCACCGTGCATCAGAGGGGTGACCCACATTCCCTCTTTTACCCATCAAGGCCATGGTCCAGCAGTTCAAGGCGGTCGAGCAATGTAAGGCGGTCACACAGTGGAAGTCGGTCCAGGCAGGAGTCTCCTGCCCCAAAGAAGCAAAAAAACAAAAGACTTTGTCCCTCCCCTCTCTCCTCCTTATGTGTCTCACCCTGCCTCCAGTTCCATCCCTGATCTCCCTTCCCCCACTACTTTCATTGTCCCTTCCCCTAGAACCCTTTCCTCAACTTCCAGCCATTCCTCGTCTCTCCACACCCCCCAAAGTATCCCAATCTTCCCCCAAACGTCCTTCACAATAAAAACTTTTTTTAAATAAATGTGCAATTCTGCTTTCACCTAATATGGTTTCATTAATGTGTCTTTCACCGCCTACACACATTGCGCCGTATACTTTGCGTTTTTGCACCACATAGCTCCATTACTGACACATTTTTCTTGTGTCAGTCCAGGAGATATGTGTAGTCAAAAACACAAATCTATGACTTGTATTTTCACAACCAGACTCTTCAGTCTGCTAATATTGCACAGACTGAGTGGAGCAGGGTTCCCCAACTCCAGTCCTCAATGCCCACCAACAGATTATGTTTTCAGGATTTCCTTAGTATTGCTCAGAGAAAATTGCTTCACCTGTGCAATACAAAGGAAATCCTGAAAACATGATCTGTTGGTGGGCCTTGAGGACTGGAGTTGGGGAACCCTGGAATAGAGGCTGGTGTTGAGTACAAGGCATATCTATAGTTACCTTGCCAGGTATCATAAAAAGTTAATTGAGGATGATGTGTTTTTACCATGATCATTTAACTATTTGTGAGACAAGACAAGGGGATTCTAGATATACCTTGTAATTAACCACATCCTCTATTCAGTGTGTGTTGAATAAACTGAGGAGATGATGGGGAAAATACACATCATATGTACAATACCCTGGCCTTGTATCATAACTATCACACCTGGGCAGGTGAATACACATGAGTTTTAACCTGCAGTGTCGCTTCAGTCTGCATATATTTCAAGCAGACTATAGCGATGCTGCAGTTTAACTCATATGTGTATTCTCCTGCCCATGTGTGATAGCATTCTGAAGTCAGGATGAGTTAGTTTGGGCATCCTCACTTCAGCATGACACCAGGCCTGGGGATTGTAGAAGTTGTATAACCTTTATTATCTCTCCAGTCTGCGTTCAAACTCAAGCCACAGTGGTGATCCTACAAATAATATTTATAGTCACATGGTCAGGTGTCATAAAGAGTGACTGACAGGTGCTAGTGCATCCCCAAATCACTATTTGTAACATCAGGCCAGGTAACACAAATATTAGTTGTATTATCTCCACCGTCGCTGCAAATTGAACACAAACTGATGACTGATGATAAAGGTCATACAACTTGTGTGTGTATGTATAGTCACCTGGTCAGTAGGACTAGTAAATTCATGATGCACAAAACACAGCATCATGAATTCACTGGTACACTTGGCCAGTTGATTATTGCATTGGAGTGTAAAAACACAGAGTGCACTCGGTACAGGTATCAAAACAGGTTTTGTATTAACATACACACAAGAAAACATTTTTACACCATTTGATCTTGCCTTTCTACCAGTCCTATATCTGAGATGATGTAGGCCGCAAATTGTTTCCTCATTTGGCCAACTTCAACGTATGACCTGAGAGGGTGCTGAGTGAATTCAGGTAATGGGTTAGGAGCTGCATCATCGAGTTCAAAGTTCGGGTGCTCTTTAGCCATCACAAAATTATGTAGAATCACACAGGCCTTCACCACCTCATCCTCTGTTTCCAGTTTCAGATTAATGGCTGTGCCAAGAATGCGCCATCTGGAGACAAGTATACCAAAGGCCCACTCTACAGTTCTTCTGGCCCTGGTCAGCCTGTAATTAAAAAAATTTTTGGTGTGGTCCAAGTCCCGGCTGGAGTAGGGTTTGAGCAGATTTGGCACATCTGGAATGCCTCATCCCCAACCATTAAAAATGGCTGTGGTGAACCTTCGGTGTTGAGAAGAGGACGTGGCATGGGGAAATTGAAATGGTTGCTATACAACCTCCGGCCCATGTCCGAGTTCTTAAAAGCCTGGGAGTCATTCCCACTGCCAAATGCCCCAATGTCCACTGCAACAAACATACAGTCTGCATCCACAATGGCCATGAGTACTGTAGAAAAGTACTTTTTATAGTTATAGTACTCAGAGCCAGTTCTTTTTAGTTTGATAATCCTTATGTGTTTCCCATCAACCGCTCCCAATTGCAGACTGTCTAGAATTTTTCAGCTATTTCCATCCACTTTTCAGCGGTGGGCAGGGGAATAAATTCAGGACAGAGAATGTTCCAAACGACAAGGTGGATATTCCAATCCGGTACTGGAAGTGGAGTGAAGAGAGGCTCTCTCCAGTAGCCAGGAATCGGGGAAACCGAGAAAGGACAAAAATTAATATTTATGTATATGGATTTTTAAAACACTAGATGGCTTCTTGGACACGACCAAGCAAATCACTGAACCTTTGTTGGGACATCCGGGTATAATCAGTAAATTTCTCTGGATTTGCCTGGAGCTTGCTGTAGAGGGTGTGGTATGCTCCACGGCTCTTCCGGAGTTCAATAATCGGATGTATCCACAAACGCCACCGCTGCCGTCTTCGCTGTCTCTCTCTTTCCCTTTGTTGATGGCAAGCAACTGCATAAGACTGAGCCATCCTGATGTCCAGATCCAAGTTGAAGTGAAAACTCTTCCAGCGCAGAACCATGTTGACAAGAGAAAATGCAAGCCAATATGAAGAATTCAGCTGTAAACAGGGTCTATATAAAGAATTCCCATAACAAACGCCCACTGCTGTCCTATTGGTGGAGTCTGTTGCAAGAATTTTTCAAGGATTTTCCTCCTGTGAAATGTTACACCTAGACAACCCATGCGCATAAAAAATGCAAATGCATGGAAAAACGCTTGAAACTCATACAAACGCTGCATTTTTTGTCATAATGCGCACGATGATGCGACTTAAAATTACAGCGTTTACAAGCATTTGCATGCGTTTCATGTGCGCTCGAAACGTTGCGCATAATGGCGCAAGTGTGAAACTAGCCTAACAACTACAGTTTAAAGTAAAAAAGTTTTAAAAAGTATGAAAACAAATAAAAAAAAATTTCAACCCACCTTTATCCCATTAAAAATAAAAATTAAAAATGTATACATTGGTATTGCCTCATTCATAAAAGTCAGATCTTTCAAAATTTAAAAAATAATTAACTTTATCAGTAAACACCATAAATGTAAAAAAATCAAGAATGACAAAATTACATTTGTTGGATGTTGCAATACCACAAAAATTGCTGCAACAAGCAATCAAAATTTCATATCTATCCCAAAATGGTATTAATAAAACCTCACCCAACAGAAAATAAGCCCTTACACAGCTCCATTGACTGAAAAAAAGAAATCATTATGGGTCTCAGAAAATTGTCTCACAATCGCCAAAATTTTGTTTTTCAAACTTCTAATTTTTTTCTCCATTAAAATAATTTAAAAAACTGGACATGTCATTTTTACCACACAATGTGTTCCCTAAAAACAATACCAAAACAAAATGTCAGAATTGCATTTTTCTTAACAGTTTCACTGCACTTCATATTTTTTCCTGTTTTTAGCGCATTATGCGGCAAAATGAATGGTGGAATTAAATATTGCAACTCATCCCTCAGAAAACAAGCACTCCTATGTATATATGAACAGAAAAATAAAAAAGGTCTGGCTCTGGGAAGAAGAGGAAAGAAAAATGCAAAAGCTGAAATTTGCCGCTTTGGAAAGGGGTTAAACTTTTCTTATTGCAATGGCATAATGTTTCTATTATATAAGAGAAAGATTACAAAGTTGCTATAATTTTTTTTTTCTTTTTTGTAGGGATCGAAGTTCAGGACATCTTGGTGGCACCCTCAGGGATAAAACTGAAGGAGTAGAAATGCAGGTGGTTTCCAGGCCAGAATACATTTGACATTTGGAATTTTGATACCTTAAAGCAAAATACTAATATGCATTTGATAACCGTGCAAAAAACTTGCAACTTGCATGATGGGCCAGTAAGTTATGTAATAAAATTGAAGTGAAAAAATGTTTACTTGTTTTTGAAATATATTATTTTTCAGTGGCGTTTGTTTAGTTGATAAATTGTTTTTGAAACAGATATTTTAATTTAATGTTCATCTCTTTAACCGATGGAATAATAGATACAGGAACGCTCATACATTACATCACAAGAATAATATTTTCTTTTGTGACTTTTGCTTTAGATAGCTAATACTGGTACAATGTTACCAAGCAACATTATTGTTTGTCTTTATATTTGCATGAGAATGTTCATAACATAATAAAGAGCTATTTTTATTTATTTAAGGGTGAATAATTATTGATTGTCTTTATATTTGCATGAGAATGTTCATAACATAATAAAGAGCTATTTTTATTTACTTAAGGGTGAATACAATGCCTCACAGAGATACTGTACAGCAAACTATCGGGTCAGCTTGTCCAGTAAATCACTTTTATTAATTTATTAAATATGTAAACTTCATGTATTAAATACACTAAACTCTTTGTAAATAGCCTAAATCAATATGTTACATATATTGAATGCTTACAGACAATAACTACTATAGAAAGAAAAAAAGCCTGAAAAAAAAACACCTCCAAAGAAGGATACTGTAAAATATCATCAGCAATGCTGTGCTAATTCCAGTCCCAAGTACCTGTTATGTAGTGCTGTGATATCACTGATGTCAATGGTGCTTCAAAGCACCTGCGACTGTAAACACTGGTGAAGCCACAGAAAGGATGTCTGAAAATAATATGACTCATCAAAAAAATTAATCAACAATGTTCTTAGTTTTATACAAAAGATAGTGAAAGGGATTAGAAAGGTACTTCATAGCAGTGATGGGTTATTCTGTTTTTGGTAAGGGTCCAACCAGCATAGAAACACTTCTATTTGTCCCTTTTTCATTATTGTTTCCAAAAGCATAGAATCCACAATATAGAAAAATTGCCTCAAAATCATCTTAGATGTTACTTATAAAAACAAAGAATATATATATATATACAGTATATATATACATATATACTGTATATACAGTTGGCTATTTATATGGATACACCTAAATAAAATGGGAATGATTGATGACCCAGATCGGCAAGCTGAATTTGCAGAATGGTCAAAACAAAAATTGGAACAGGACCCTCAGTTTACGCCGAACATTATGTTCAATGATGAGGCAAACTTTTTTGGGTGGGCCATTTATATGGATACACCTAAATAAAATGGGAATGGTGACAGTTTTCTTGCATAGGGTATCTTGCAATTTCTATTTGCTCCTCATGTGTTAACCTCTGCGACATGTCAATGGCTGTACTCAAAGAGAAACTTGTAAATAACTCATGAAAGAATAAAGCTACATTAAAACCAAGCACACCATTGTTTTTTCTTGTGAAATTCTCCATGAGTTTGATGTGTCACATGACCCTCTTCCCATTGAAAAAATAAAGTTGGATCCAAAATGGCCAACTTCAAAATGGCCCCCATGGTCACCACCCATCTTGAAAAGTTTTCCCCCTCCCATATACTAATGTGCCACAAGCAGGAAGTTGATATCACCAACCATTCCCATTTTATATAGGTGTGTCCATATAAATGGACCACCCTGTGTGTGTATATATATATATATATATATATATATATAGTGCCTTGTGAAAGTATTTGGACCCCTGGAACTTTTCAACCTTTTCCCACATTTCGTGCTTCAAACATTGTAAATTTTTGGTGAAGAATCAACAACAAGTGGAACACAATTGCGAAGTTGAACAAAATTTATTGGTTATTTTACATTTTTGTGGAAATTCAAAAACTGAAAAGTGGGGCGTGCAATATTATTCGGCCCCTTTAACTAAATACTTTGTTTCACCACCTTTTGCTGCAATTACAGCTGCAAGTCGCTTGGGGTATGTCTCTATCAGTTTTGTACATCGAGAGACTGAAATTCTTGCCCATTCTTCCTTGGCAAACAGTTGACCTCAGTGAGGTTTGATGGAGATCATTTGTGAACAGCAGTTTTCAGCTCTTTCCACATATTCTTGATTGGATTCAGGTCTGGACTTTGACTTGGCGATTCTAACACCTGGACATGTTTATTTGTGAACCATTCCATTGTAGATTTGGCTTTAAGTTTGAGATCATTGTCTTGTTGGAAGACAAATCTCCATCCCTGTCTCAAGTATTTTGCAGACTCCAACAGGTTTTCTTCAAGAATTGTCCTGTATTTGGCTCCATCCATCTTCCCATCAATTTTAACCATTTTCCCTGTCTCTGCTGAAGAAAAGCAGGTCCAAACCATGATGCTGCCACCACCATGTTTGAAAGTGGGGATGGTGTTTTCAGGGTGATGAGCTGTGTTGCCTTTACGCCAAACATATCGTTTGTCATTGTTGTCAAAAAGTTCGATTTTGGTTTCATATGACCAGAGCACTTTCTTCCACATGTTTGGTGTGTCTCCCAGGTGGCTTGTTGCAAACTTTAAATTACACTTTTTATGGATATCTTTGAGAAATGGCTTTCTTTTTGCCACTCTTCCATGAAGGCCAGATTTGTGCAGTGTACGACTAATTGTTGTCCTATGGATAGACTGTCCCACCTCAGCTGTAGATCTCAGCAGTTCATCCAGAGTGATCATGGGCCTCTTGGCTGCAACTCTGATCAGTCTTCTCCTTGTTTGAGATGAAAGTTTAGAGGGACGGACGGGTCTTGGTAGATTTGCAGTGGTATGATACTCCTTCCATTTCAATATGATCGCTTGCACAGTGCTCCTTTGGAAAATTTTTTGTATCCAAATCCGACTTTAAACTTCTCCACAACAGTATCACGGACCTGCTTGTTGTGTTCCTTGGTCTTCATGATGCTCTCTGTGCTTCAAACAGAACCCTGAGACTATCACAGAGCAGGGGCATTTATACGGAAACTTGATTACACACAGGTGGATTATATTTATCATTAGTCATTTAGGACAACATTGGATCATTCAGAGATTCACAATGAACTTCTGGAGTGAGTTTGCTGCACTGAAAGTAAAGGGGTCAAATATTATTCCACAAAAATTTAAAATGACCAATACATTTCGTTCAACTTCACAATTGTGTTCCACTTGTTGTTGATTCTTCACCAAAAATTTACACTTGGTATCTTTATGTTTGAAGCATGATATGTGGGAAAAGGTTGAAAAGTTACAGGGGACTGAATACTTTTGCAAGGCACTGTATATATATATATATATATATATATATATAAATATGAGGAAATTGGGATCCAGCAAAAGGATGAAAGTTCACCAGATTTGTAAAAACTTCTTCTTTATTAATCCATTATGTCATAAAAAGTACAAGGAACTCCAATCAATTAGTAGCATTCCAGCAAGGGACTACATGTTTCAGAACTATGTGCCTTCCTCACGGTCCTATTTGAACACTAGCAATATATCCTCCTTTGTGGAACATATTCAAATGACCCTTAATTAAAAACAGTGGAACAAACCAATTAAAAACATCTGAGTAGATGGTTGAAACTCAGTTCAAAATGTTGCCAGAAAAATACCTATACTGAACATGTTTTATACATAGACAAATGATATAAACATTTAGTAATGAATCAACAATGATATGGAATAACTGCCACAAAAAACAACAATATATAAACATACTGTATATGAAAAGATGCATCATATAGTAGGCATGATCTAAACATCAGAAACAATCACAAAAATAACTCTCAGAAGGTATAATATCATAGAGTAGGTTTAAGATGAAGACACAATCTTTTGTAAATTCATACATGAACTCTATCCCTTTTCTTATCCTCTTCCTTTCCTCTTTTCCTCCTTCAAAAAAAAAAAATATACCTAATATTGTGTAATGAGATCCATTCTACTGTTCAGTCCGTCTGGATGGAGACTTGTGTATGTGTGATCAGCAATATCATTGCTGAGGTGTTGTTTCTAAGTATAAGGGAGAAGTCTTTAGGTAACTAGAGAGATGGGCGGGTTCTGGCTACCTACAAATCCACCCAGGGGTGTGTCTGAAAACGCCTATAGTAAAAGGCTTTGTAACTGTGTGAAGGACCTGTGGTGAGGTCATAGCCATGTAACCGAGTGGGCGTGGCTACGGGCCATATAATGTGGCCAGGGTAGGTCAGCAGGGGTGAATGATGGGACCTGTTTGGTCCAGTTTGGAAGGTCCTGTGAGGAGAAGGATCTCCTGGCTAACAGCCTGTGGAGCAGCTGTGGGAGCATTGGCGATGTGTGCCTAAGAGCTCCCTGGAGGGAACTAACGTATGCGATGGTGAAGCCGCATAAGGAACCCTGACGGGTGAGATAATGATGAGGCTGAATAGCCTATATAATGGACGCTATGCTGATATGAACTTTGTGGTGCTTTCTTTGGTTTATGCTGAATAATAAACCTCACGGACTGATATGGTTTTATGGAAAACCCGTACCGGATGTGATTTATTTGCTGCCAAGCGAGTGTCCCCCAACCTTGAATAACAGCGCTACCTCACAATATACTGTATATACACACTGTATATATTTATATATATATATGTATATATATTTGTGCAAATATATATAAAATATATATACATATATAGTATATATCTATTCTTTTATTTCTAAACACTGTTTTTCAGAGATTACTTTGTATCCCCGTTCATACTGCACACACACACACACGATACACCATTTGAAAGGTAAACTTGCTCCCTTCAGCAAGAAAACAGCGAAACAAACCACACATTCATGATTTTATCACAAAATACAGTTTAAACATTAATTTTCATAAGCCTGGAGAAAGACACAATGACCTGCAGGTGGCACCTCAACCGGAAAACATTTTTTGGCCTCTACTTATCAAAACAATTTATTGTATTACCAATAGTGTTGAGCGATACCGTTCGATGCCCAAAAATATCGTATCGGATGGTATCGCCCGATATGAAAAAAATATCGGGTATCGCCGATTCCGATACCGGAAGTCCCATTCAAGTCAATGGGACTTCCGGTATTGGAATTAAAAAAAGGCCTTTATTTCCTTGTTGGCTAATTCTACATAATTGAAAACAAATAAGAATCATGTAGAATGTATTGTGGGAGGTGGAGGAGACATTATAAGCATAGTGGTTTATTCAAATCACATGGCATAGCATTAATTCCAATTTTTTTTTTCAAGACGTTCGGAGTTAAAAAGATATCGACTATGTTAACTTTTTTATGTTTAGTCAGATATGTATGTTTCGCAACTTCCATGCTCTTCACCTTCTTTTGTACTTCTCCCACACTTTCTCCTTCATGATCCGCAGCAGTAGCATTTTTTTCATCAACTTTTTCTTCACCTTATTCATCTTCTTCTTCACCTTCTTCCCATTAATTTTTTTTTTCCATTCTTCA
Source organism: Dendrobates tinctorius (assembly GCF_039654945.1). Lineage (NCBI taxonomy): Eukaryota > Metazoa > Chordata > Amphibia > Anura > Dendrobatidae > Dendrobates > Dendrobates tinctorius. The sequence goes on from NW_027361829.1 coordinate 38,142,548, forward strand.
TATTCTTCTTATTCAGCTATTATTAATTTTCATATGCTATTTCTTCATCTTCTTCCTATTCTTCTTTTTCTTCATTTTCTTATGGTGACAGGCATTCCTGTAGTACTTATCTATAAAAGTTATAAGATTACACCTTACGTTCAGCCTGTCACAAAAGATTTACAACAGGATTTGTCCGCGTTCAGTTTGGCCTGCAGCAGCAGGCATTTTCCAGGGGCACCACGAGGAGGAACGGACTCACCCCCATTTACTGCTTAGTCTTCTTCTGCTTATAATTTTGATTTCTTCTATGCTGATTTTTTGTCTTATGCTTAATGTTCTTCTGCTTTCTGTTCTTCTGCTTTTGCTTCTTCTGCTTCTTGTTCTTCTGTCTTTTGTTCTGTATCTTGGTGGTTGTCTTCATGTTCTTTGTCCTCTTGGTCTTATTATTTAGGGTCATATTTCTGGTCTTCTTTGGTGTGGTCTTCAGGGTCGTCATCATCAGGGTCATCGTCATGGAGATCAATAAGGATTACCAAAGACAATTTCAAAAAGCTTGATCTTGGAAATGTAGCAGAAGGTACAAGAAGGCTGAGAAACTGGCGAGAACCAGCAGACAGTGCTGGCACCCGGATGGGTAGCAGAAGGAACAAGAGCCAATGGCACTACCGAGGACCAACTGACGGTGCTGGACCACGGTTACTAAGCAGAAGGTACCTGTGCTAAAAAGCACTACCAAGGACCAGCTGACGGTGCTGGACCTCGGATACCGAGATGGAGGCACCTAGGCCAAAGGCTGTGGCGAGAACCAGCAAACAGTGCTGGCACCCGGATGGGTAGCAGAAGGAACAAGAGCCAATGGCACTACCGAGGACCAACTGACGGTGCTGGACCACGGTTACTAAGCAGAAGGTACCTGTGCTAAAAAGCACTACCAAGGACCAGCTGACGGTGCTGGACCTCGGATACCGAGATGGAGGCACCTAGGCCAAAGGCTGTGGCGAGAACCAGCAGACAGTGCTGGCACCCGGATGGGTAGCAGAAGGAACAAGAGCCAATGGCACTACCGAGGACCAACTGATGGTGCTGGACCACGGTTACTAAGCAGAAGGTACCTGTGCTAAAAAGCACTACCAAGGACCAGCTGACGGTGCTGGACCTCGGATACCGAGATGGAGGCACCTAGGCCAAAGGCTGTGGCGAGAACCAGTAGACAGTGCTGGCACCCGGATGGGTAGCAGAAGGAACAAGAGCCAATGGCACTACCGAGGACCAACTGACGGTGCTGGACCACGGCTACTAAGCAGAAGGTACCTGTGCTAAAAAGCACTACCAAGGACCAGCTGACGGTGCTGGACCTCGGATACCGAGATGGAGGCACCTAGGCCAAAGGCTGTGGCGAGAACCAGCAGACAGTGCTGGAACCCGGGTGGGTAGCAGAAGGTACCCATTGAAAGCAAAGTAGCCAGGCCGCAAGCCGGCCGCAGTTACCGAAACCCACAGTCCTACAGGGGGTCCATGTCCCATTGGCACTACGGATCCAGCCTTCAGTGCCAGTTCCCGCAGCCCACATAGGAGTCACCTAAACTGCAGGCACCGTAGAGTCGGCTAACCCGGCCGCAAGACGACAGGACAACGGATTGGTGGCATAGTGACCTTGACACTACCCGGAAACAGCAGGCGTGCTGGAACCAGGCTGGGCAACAGGGAGTCCCCGTGCCAAAGACACTGCCGAGAACCAGCTGACGGTGCTGGAACCCAGATGGGTAGCAAAAGCTACAAGAGCCAATGGCACTACCGAGGAACAGCTGACGGTGCTGGACCACGGTTACTAGGCAGGAGGTACCTGTGCTAGAAAGCACTACCAAGGACCAGCTGACGGTGCTGGACCTCGGATACCGAGATGGAGGCACCTATGCCAAAGGCTCTGGCGAGAACCAGCAGACAGTGCTGGAACCCGGGTGGGTAGCAGAAGGTACCCATTGAAAGCAAAGTAGCCAGGCCGCAAGCCGGCCGCAGTTACCAAAACCCACAGTCCTACAGGGGGTCCATGTCCCATTGGCACTATGGATCCAGCCTTCAGTGCCAGTTCCCACAGCCCACATAGGAGTCACCTAAACTGCAGGCACCGTAGAGTCGGCTAACCCGGCCGCAAGACGACAGGACAACGGATTGGTGGCATAGTGACCTTGACACTACCCGGAAACAGCAGGCGTGCTGGAACCAGGCTGGGCAACAAGGAGTCCCCATGCCAAAGACACTGCCGAGAACCAGCTGACGGTGCTGGAACCCAGGGACAATCATGGTGTAGGCAGAGGCCTACTTGGTGGTAGTTTTAGATTGTTTGTAGGCTACAACAGACTGTCAACGTGCTTCAATTAGGCATCTGTCTCCACTCTGTTTCCAGGATTTCACGTGACTACCAACACCACCAGTTTATGCATACAGTAGCCGTCTGCCCAATCCACACGTGTTCCTGTGTTACTGGTGTTCTGTAATGTCAGCAGATCCCCTGATGTTTGTCTGCCAATGTCTCCTGCTCTGTCCACATTCCCACCACTTGCAGTGGGAAGGTGGACAGCGCAAGAGACAGTGCCGGACACACATTGGGGGATCAGCTCACGTTACAGAACACCAGGAACACAGGAACAAGTGTGGAATGCGTGGACGGCAACTGTGAGCAGGAACTGGTGGTGTTGGAGGTCAGGGGAAATACTAGAGACAGAGTGGAGACAGAGGCCAAATCAGAGAATGTTTAAATCTGAAGTAGTTACAATTTGGAGGCAGCAGCAGTTCGCCCTCCACACAGCAGGGGATCAGCTGACGTTACCGAACCCCACTTTCACATGAACGAGTGTGTTTTTCTGTGTGGACAGCACTTCCGAGCACCAACTAGCGTTGTTGGAACCCAGGGACAATCATGGTGCAGGCCGAGGCCTACTAGGAGCCAGGTGTAAAGCTGAGGTATTTTGACTTTGGAGGGAGCAGGACACTTTGCCCTCCACACAGCAGGGGATCAGCTGACGTTACTGACCCCCACTTTCATATGAACGAGTGTGTTTTTCTGTGTGGACAGCACTTCTGAGCACCAACTAGCATTGTTGGAGCCCAGGGAGAACCAGGGTGCAGGCCGAGGCCTACTTGGTGGCAGTTTTAGATTGTTTGTAGGCTACAACAGACTGTCAACGTGCTCCAATTAGGCATCTGTCTCCACTCTGTTTCCAGGATTTCACGTGACTACCAACACCGCCAGTTTATGCGTACAGTAGCCGTCTGCCCAATCCACATGTGTTCCTGTGTTACTGGTGTTCTGTAATGTCAGCAGATCCCCTGATGTTTGTCTGCCAATGTCTCCTGCTCTGTCCACATTCCCACCACTTGCAGTGGGAAGGTGGACAGCGCAGGAGACAGTGCCGGACACACATTGGGGGATCAGCTCACGTTACAGAACACCAGGAACACAGGAACAAGTGTGGAATGCGTGGACGGCAACTGTGAGCAGGAACTGGCAGTGTTGGAGCCCAGGGACAATCATGGTGCAGGCCGAGGCCTACTAGGAGCCAGGTGTAAAGCTGAGGTATTTTGACTTTGGAGGGAGTAGGACACTTTGCCCTCCACACAGCAGGAGATCAGCCGACGTTACCGAACCCCACTTTCACATGAACAAGTGTGTTTTTCTGTGTGGACGGCACTTCCAAGCAACAACTGACGATGTTGGAGCCCAGGGATAGTCATTTTGTAGGCTGAGGCCTACTTGGAGGCAGTTTAAGATAAGACGTTGTTTGAATTTGGAGGCAGCGGCAGTTTGCCCTCCACACAGCAGTGGATCAGCTGACATTACTGACCCCCACTTTCACATGAACAAGTGTCTTTTTCTGTGTTGACAGTACTTCCGAGCACCAACTAGCGTTGTTGGAACCCAGGGACAATCATGGTGCAGGCCGAGGCCTACTAGGAGCCAGGTGTAAAGCTGAGGTATTTTGACTTTGGAGGGAGCAGGACACTTTGCCCTCCACACAGCAGGGGATCAGCTGACGTTACTGACCCCCACTTTCACATGAACAAGTGTGTTTTTCTGTGTGGACGGCACTTCCGAGCAACAACTGACGATGTTGGAGCCCAGGGAGAACCAGGGTGCAGGCCGAGGTCTACTTGGTGGCAGTTTTAGATTGTTTGTAGGCTACAACAGACTGTCAATGTGCTCCAATTAGGCATCTGTCTCCACTCTGTTTCCAGGATTTCACGTGACTACCAACACTGCCAGTTCATGCGTACAGTAGCCGTCTGCCCAATCCACACGTGTTCCTGTGTTACTGGTGTTCTGTAATGTCAGCAGATCCCCTGATGTTTGTCTGCCAATGTCTCCTGCTCTGTCCACATTCCCACCACTTGCAGTGGGAAGGTGGACAGCGCAGGAGACAGTGGCGGACACACATTGGGGGATCTGCTGACGTAACAGAACCCCAGTAACACAGGAACACGAGTGGAATGTGTGGACGGCAACTTTGAGCAGGAACTGGCGGTGTTGGAGGTCAGGGGAAATACTAGAGACAGAGTGGAGACAGAGGCCAAATCAGAGAATGTTTAAATCTGAAGTAGCTAAAATTTTTTAGGCAGCAGCAGTTTGCCCGCCACACAGCAGGGGATCAGCTGACGTTACCGAACCCCACTTTCACATGAACAAGTGTGTTTTTCTGTGTGGACAGCACTTCCGAGCACCAACTGGCGTTGTCGGAGCCCAGGGAAAATGAGGTAGTAGGCCGAGGCCTACTTGGAGCCAGGTGTAAATCTGAGGTTGTTTGACTGTGGAGGGAGCAGGACACTTTGCCGTACACACAGCAGGGGATCAGCTGACGTTACCGAACCCCACTTACACATGAGCGAGTGTTTTGTCTGTGCGGACAGCACTTCTGAGCAACAACGGGCGTTGCTGTAGCCCAGGGAAAATGAGGTAGTAGGCCGAGGCCTACTTGGAGCCATTTGTAAATCTGAGGTTTTTTGACTGTGGAGGGAGCAGGACACTTTGCCATACACACAGCAGGGGATCAGCTGACGTTACCGAACCCCACTTACACATGAGCGAGTGTTTTGTCTGTGCGGACAGCACTTCTGAGCACCAACTGGCGGTGTCGGAGCCCAGGGAAAATCAGGTAGTAGGCCGAGGCCTACTTGGTGGCAGTTTGCGATTGTTTCTAGACTACTACTAACTGTCAACGTACTCCAATTAGGCCTCTGTCTTCACTCTGTTTCGAGTATTTCCTCTGGCTTCCAACCATGCCAGTTGCTGCTCTGAAATGCCGTCTGCACAACCCACACTTGTTCCTGTGTTACTGGGGTTCTGTAACAGCAGCTTCTCCCTAGAGGTGAGTCAGGCAATGTCTCCTGCTCTGTCCACATTTCCACTACAAGTAGTGGGAATGTAGACAAAGCAGGAGACATTGCCGTGCTCAACTCTGGAGATGAGCAGATGTTACAGGACCCAGGTACCACAGGAACAAGTGTGGATTGTGCAGACGGCACTTGAGAGCAGAAACAGGCGGTGTTGTAGGCCGGAGGAAATACTCAAAACAGAGTGGAGACAGAGGGTAAATCAGAGAACATATTAAATCAGAGGTAGTCAGAAGTTGTAGGCAGCAGGAGAGTTTGCCGTACACACAGCAGGGGATCAGCTGACGTTACCGAACCCCACTTACACATGAGCGAGTGTTTTGTCTGTGCGGACAGCACTTCTGAGCAACAACGGGCGTTGCTGTAGCCCAGGAAATAAAGTTCAGGTCATAGAAACATGAACAGGAGACCTGGATCCTGTTGCCAGCCAATTATTTATTCTGGAAGAGGACTGGCAAATTCAGGTGAGATCCAGGCCTTGTTCATTTTCACAAAAGTAAGACGGTCAACATTATCGGCGGATAGTCGCGTGCGATGGTCTGTTACCACACCACCTGCAGCACTAAAGACACGTTCCGATAATACACTGGCAGCAGGGCAAGCCAGCACCTCCAATGCATACTGGCTAAGCTCTGGCCATGTATCCAGCTTAGAGACCCAATACTTGAATGGGGAAGAGCCGTCTGGGAGAACACTAACAGGGCACGACAAGTAGTCTGTCACCATCTGACGGAAACGTTGCCTCCTGCTGACTGGAGCCGTCTGTGATGGTGTAGCCGTTTGTGGCGGTCCCACAAAACTTTTCCACATTTGGGCCATACTGGCCTTGCCTTGTCCTGCGGCACTGCCTCTGCTACCTCTTTGTGCAGAGCTTCCTCCACTGCCTCTACCCACATGGCTGGTTTGAAAAGCACTACCAGCAACACTTGTGGGGGGAATGGAGAACATGATGGCCTGCACAAGTGTTTCTTGGTACTCCCACATTTTTTGCTCCCGGTTCAACTGTGGTATGAGGCTTTGTAAGTTGTCCCGGTAGCGAGGATCTAGGAGGGTGTACACCCAATAATCAGCCGTGTGGAGAATGTTGTCATTTAACAAGCACTGCAGCATGAAATCAACCATGTGCTGCAGACTGCCAACTGGACCGGAAACGCTGTCCCCAGCTTGAGGCAGCATCTCTGCCTGCTCAGCATCACCCCACCCTCGCTGTACACACTGACTACTAGGGCCTTGTGTACCTCCCTCCTCTGGAGAGATGTGTTCCTCCTCCTCCATTGACTCCTCGTCATCCTCCTCACTAAGTGTCCCCTGCCTGGGCCTTTGTGTGGAAGCACGTTGCGCAGACTTGCCAGAAGCAGATGGCATTTCTGACTGCTCATCCTCGACCTCTTCAAAAACCTCCTCACTTAGTGCTTGTAAGGTTTTTTGAAGCAGACAGATGAGGGGGACAGTCATGCTGATTAGTGCATCATCTGCACTGGCCATCCGCGTGGAGTCATCGAAGGCACGCAAAACTTGGCAGATGTCCCTCATAGTAGCCCACTCAGTGGTGGTGAAGTGTGTCTGGCACACAGTGCGACTTGTTTGCGCCTGATGCAGCTGGTACTCCATTACTGCTGCCTGCTGCTCACACAACCGCTCCAACATATGTAACGTTGAATTCCACCTGGTGGGGAGGTCACATATGATGCGATTTTCTGGCAGGCGGAATCAGCGTTGCAGAGATGCAATGCGCGATCTTGCCATGCTGGAACGCCGCAAGTGAGCACACTCTAGGCGAACCTTGTGCAGCAGTGCATCAAGATCCGGATAGTCCCTCAGAAAGATCTGCACGACCAAATTGAGCATGTGTGCCAGACATGGTATGTGAGTGAGGTTGCCTAGGCCCAGAGCTGCCACTAGATTTCAGTCATTGTCACTCACTACCAAACCTGGCTGGAGATTCGCTGGCACAAACCACACATCGCTCTCCTGCTTGATGGCATTCCAGAGCTCCTGTGCTGTGTGGCTCCGATTCCCCAAAGAAATTAATTTAAGGACGGCCTGTTGACGTTTGGCCACACCTGTGCTCATATCTGGCCTAACAGGCTCACACAGTGCTGTTTCCGAGGAACTAGAGTAGGAGGAGGACTCAATATGTACAGACTGCATTCCTGCAATCCTTGGAGTTGGCAGAATACGTACAGAGCCACTCTCCAGATCTGTACCCGGCTCCACAACATTGACCCAATGGGCAGTGAGGGAAAGGTATCGTCCCTGTCCATGGCTACTGGTCCACGCATCGGTGGTCAGGTGGACCTTGCTACTGACGGCATTTAGTAGCGCATTTTTAATTTTTCCCTCCACATGCTTTTGCAGGGAAGGGAGAGCTAGCCTGCTGAAATAAAAGCGGCTGGGCACATTGTATTGTGGAACTGCCAATGACATAAAGTTCCGGAATGTGTCAGTCTCCACCAGCCTGAATGACAGCATCTCAAGGGCCAGTAGTTTGGCAATGCCGGCATTCAGAGCCAGTGCTCGGGGATGGTTTGCCGAGTATGGCCGCTTTTTCTCCCATGCCTGTGCTACCGATTGCTGGTGAGTGGCCTGGGAGGGTGCTGATGACTGCGAATGTGGTTCAGTGGGTGGAATTTCACTGGGTCTCTGGACAACAGTGGCAGTGGTTCTTCCATGGCGTTCCAGTGAGGAAGCCGAACCAGCTGTGTGTGAGCTGGAGGAAGAAGCCCCAACACGAGCTGAAGAGGTGGTAGGTGCTGCTGAAGGTTGGCCTACATCTTCAGTGTGTCTGTGTAACTCCACCTCGTGCTTGGTACGCACATGTTTCCACATATTTGTGGTATTGAGGTTGGTCACATTTTTGCCTCGTTTCACTTTCTGATGACACAGCTTGCATTTGACAAAGCAAATGTCATCTGCAACTGTGTCAAAAAAAGACCACGCACTGCAAGTCCTGGAAGCGCCCGTCTTGTGTTTTGGAAGAGGATTGCTCCTCACGGGTGCCAAAGTGGAGGCTACAGGCAACCAAGTCTGCCCCCGCCCTCTCCCTCCTCTTTTGGCCGTTCGGGGAATCTCTTCCTCAGAGCTGCTCCCACCACCTTCCTGTGGCTGACGCCATGATGGGTCAAGGACCTCATCATCTCCACTCCCCTCTTCAAGCACCGGCTGGTCCTGGGTTGTCTCGCCAGAACCGTACGCACCAGAAATTGGCAACTGAGTCTCATCATCATCTGATGCATACTGAGGTGTGCTGACCATAGGCACTGGCCCACCTGCCTCTTCAGATTCAGAGGGACAAAGCAGTTGCGCATCACTGCATACTCCCTCTTCTTCACGCTCTAGAATGCTGCTTGGCTGGCCACCTCTTTCCAAGCCAACAGATTCTGAGAACAGAAGTAAAGATTGAGATGGCTCCTGTCCAGGGCTCTCAGACTGCCTGGGCAATTTGGCAGGTGGTGAAGAGACAGATGGTTGCTCTTCAGTGCTCTGGCCTTGGGAGGATGCGGAAGTCATTGAAGTGGATGCGTTAGCTGCCATCCATCCGACAACGGCTTCAATTTGTTTGTCACGCAGCAATGGGGTACGGCGAGGTCCTACAAAGCTGCGTATGAAGGACTGTTGCCTGGTAAAAGTGGGGGATGCCGGGTCACTGGTGGCCGCAGCAGATACCGAATCCCCACGTCCTCTCCCTGCTGAATCCCCCCGTCCTCTCCCTGCTGAAACTCCACGGCCACGACCACGTGCCTTACTCCCTGCCTTCTTCATCTTGGTAGACTGATAAAGATAGACAGAAAAGTAAAAAAGGGGTGGCTTAGTGTTCTTATTCCTGAACACCTGCTAACCAGTATAAGAAACACTAATTTGGCTAAGAGTGTGTGTACTACACTTTAATATGATCTAATGTGGCCTAGACAACTGTAAAGTGGAGTGTTTAGTGAACTTTATTTCCTTTTTTTTTTTGGGTGGGGGGAAAGGAAAGGATGTGACCAGTGTTTGAAAGCTATAGTATCACAAACTTTTTGGAGCGATTACAATGCAGGAAGCTAACCTACAATGCAATTGATGAGGCTCCAAAAAATAGGGTGATACTAGCCTGGCTGGCCCTGAAGGGCACAAGCCAGCAAAAAGGCTCCTCTATCTAATCCTATATAGTGTTTGCAACCAACCAATGACAATGGATGCGGTTGGAAGCACACTAATATAGGAGCAAAAATCTGGCTAAATTTGCTGCAAAAAAAGGACTATGTATGAGGCAGTGACGCACGCTGAGCGGACTACAGCTAGCGGTGGCTGTAGAACACACTGCAACGTGAGCTGCACTCACACACAGAGAGACCTATCAGACAGCCAAAAACAGTGCAGAGAAATGGGCTATAGCACTGAAAGGCTGCTGAAAGGCTCCGCTGTCCACTCCTTTAGTGTTTGCAACCAACGTATATGGATACGTATGGAAGCACACTATACAGGAGAAATAAAAAGCAGCAATAAAAGAAAAATGTGTATGAGACAGAGACACACGCTGGCCGGCCTACAAGCAGACGTGCCTGCAGGACACACTACACAGCGTGGGTCTGCACTCACACAGCCCTTGCAGACAGCTGTGAAAACAGCGCTGCTAGGGAAAAGCAAGCTACAGTGGTGGTTTATGCAGCCTGGATAAAGCACAATATTGTTTTTAGAATCGCTATTTCTAACTGTCCCTCACAGTCTTCAACAGCAGCCTGTCCCTAACTGAATTCACAGCAGAGTGACCAGAAATGGCGGCTGCAGCGCTTTTTATAGTGCATCATGACATCATTTCAGCAGCCAATCACAGCCATGCCAGTAGTTAACATGCCTACATGCCTAACAGGATGTGCCCACACTTCTGAGGATCCCCATTGGCTGAATCAAATCGAGCGGGCTCCTAGCATTATGGGAACTTCCGATTCCGGTATTCGATATGAAAAAAGTATCGGAACTAAGTATCGGAATTCCGATACAGCTAATATCGGCCGATACCCAATACTTGCGGTATCGGAATGCTCAACACTAATTACCAATCTTCATATATATATACTTGTCTGTGTTCATCACCTCATGAAATACATTTATATTTGACCAGCTTGCTTTTTCTGAAATTGCCCCCGACGACCAATGTGCGGAAATTTCGCATGGGCCAAGCTAGTATATCGTATATCTATTTATACATACACAATATATATACAATGGTGAAAATAAATATTTGATACACTGCTAATTTTGCTAATTTTCCCACCTAAAAAAAAATAGAGAAGTCTGTAATTTTTTATCATAGGTACATTTCAACTGTAATGTAACTGGGAGACAGAATCTTGAAAAAAAAAAAAAAAAACAGAAAATCCTTGCCCCCTCTGGATCATCCAGATAGTCAATGTCGAACTTCAAATGGGCCTGGAAATGTGCTGGTGTGAGCAGGAGGACTTTTCGCATCCTGCAGGATTTTACAGTGTAGTGTTGTTACTAATGATAATGCTTGAGACTGTGGTCCCAGTTATTTCCATGTCATTGACCAGGTCCTCTCATGTAGTTCTGGGCTGATTCCTGACCTTTCTCAGAATCATCCTTACCCCATGAGGCGAAATCTTGCATGGAGACCAAGACCGAGGAAGATTGACAGTCATCTTGTGTTTCTTCCATTTTCTAATAATTGTACCAACAGTTGTTGCTTTCTCACCAAACTGCTTGCCTATTGTCCTGTAGCCCATCCCTGCATTGTGCAAGTCTACAATTTTGTCCCTGGTGTCATTAGACAGCCCTTTGATCTTGTTCATGGTGGAGAAGTTGGAGTGTGATTGATTGAGTGTGCAGACAGATGTCTTTTATACAGGCAACAAGTTCAAACAGTTGCAATTAAGGTAAAAAAAATGTTAAATACTTGAAAGATAAACAAACAAGTGGTCAAGGCATCTAGAAATAGCCTAGTAAGAGCTGGTAGGCCCAGCCTAGCGTGAAGAGGCCTGTGCATTTGAAGCTCATCCATGGTAAGAAGAAAATGTGCAGAGGACCACATGGGGGACTTTGAAGAGTGATGACGTGAGTACAAGTATTTTTTTAACCATTTGACGGCCCTTTACAATACAGTAAAATGACAGACAGTGGCAAATTTGCTGAATGCTCGTGGAGCGAATTGCAACCACATTAGATTTTTAGCAAATAGAGTTTTGTAAAATTCAAGCAGAATTAAATTCCACTTAAAAATATTTGCTCATCTTTAACTTTATTGTAAAATAATTTTTCTACACAGAACTACATACAGGGAATCTTAAACACTTATATGCACCTACAGGGCATGACACATGTCCTAACCAAAAATTTAGTTCAATGATTGCTGTACAGTTATGTATGGTGGATATTAAAGTCACAAAAATGGCCCAATATATAATACAATCTGTATACACCACAGAAACAAATGCTTAAACTTTTGTGGTAACAACATAAGAAGCGTTGACCCCACACAATGATGTATATATCTTTAAAATTTTTAAACTTTATTAGACATAAAAATCCGACATTACATACAAATATACACAATAAAGGTGCTAGAACACAAAATAGGAAAGGGACTACAATCCATGGGATCTCACATTACGGCATCAAAAGATAACCGCCCTCAAAAAGGGGCCATGCAAGGGGGACAAAAACCACTGTCATGATATCAAATTACATGTAAAAATACAAGTTTATAGTTATTTATAAGGCTACAATGAACCCGCAATCAATTGAGGCCAAGAATTGCCCACAAAGAAATATCAAACTGCACAAAGTAGACCACATGACCCTGTGATGCCCCCCATAGCATAACCCCCATCGGAGGCCAGCTGTGCACACATAGTTAATGGCTAAACTTTTTCATACCAGAATGTGCCGATGGAGATACCTGGATGTCCCTCTGCCCCGACGCGCGTTTCGCACTGCTTCTTCGGGAGGCGTGTCAGGGCAGGGGGATATCCTACCATATATACCAATATCGTGAGTGTATACTAATTAAAAATCATACAAACCTGTGTTTAATTACATTCACTGTCGCGAATGACTGCCCACGCATGCGCAGTGGAAATATGACCCCAGCACTGCCGGAAGTGATCAAATCGCGCATGCACATATTATTGCTGCGTCGCTAAGCAACACGATCACAGCGCCCATCATCTCCAATGGCTGCCAACGCATGCGCAATAAAAGGATGGCCTCAGCCATGCTAAAAATAATCAAATAACGCATGCGCGGTACATTCCCACATCTCTAGGCAACAGATCCACGGCGCACACAAAAACTTAATACCGACAGTGATCACAAAATCATTAATGGCACCAATATTCCATGGCTCAATAACAACCAGACAAAAATCTACTGGATCTACTTAAAAGATTCCGAGAGAAGCCCACTCATAATTTTAAAGGGGATTGGTGACGCATGCCCGGTACCACAAGGGACGTAATATAAAAAGGAGGAGGAGTACATCGCGGTCACATGACCCAGCGCTGCACAATCCCTAGTGGGATTATGCACACCAAACTCATGTTCAGACCACTTTGCACCCTCCAAAGTCCCTGTGTATCCAGCATGCGTACTACCCAGAAAGAATGGATTCATAGTCATACATTATATGCTTGTTAACTATTTCAAAGGACCATAGTCCATATAAACTCAATATTCAATAATATGGGCCAATTCAAAAAGTAACAGTAAATCATGATGTAAACTACACCAATACACTAGAACAAAATATCCATATATTTATATTTGTACATAATATTATGAATAAAAACATTACAAAAATCACATAATCCCATTATTGGCGGCAGATAAAGGTAAGGAATTGCATTTATACTTGTTATGTACCACTGCAAATCGTACCACCCACCAACAATGAAACCTAAAGGCACAATACAATATTGCACAGAATAATATGGGCCATCCACAATTGATGATGAACATCCATCCATCCACTGTTGTGACGCAACCAGACTTCAACCCAGGCTTCTTCCTGATTCTTCTTGATTCATCCAGAGAAGATAAGTGCCATTCAACGATAAACCCAAAACACAGACGAAAATAACTGAAATTAAAATAATCAAGTTAAAAACACACCCATAAAAACTGAAAAATTAAAAGAAAGAAAACCCCCCACCCCAAACAAGAACAACCCCTATGGTACTATAGATATGCGCTGAAACCAAAGCTTTCATTTAAGCCCTGGGGGGTAAGGGTCCCTAGCCTATATATCCATTGGCATTCTTTTTTGGCTAGTATCTTGGACACATCACCCCCTCTTGGGCCAATCGTCACTATATCAATCCCCTTTACAAGTAATAGTCTAGAATTACATTGATGGTATCTCCTAAAGTGCCTCGGAAGAGTCTTGAGTGAACTAATATCTGTAACAGTTTTGGCCTTGTCAATGTCTAAACAATGCTCACGAACCCTTACCTTCAATTCACGACTGGTCATGCCAATGTAAATCTTCCCACAGGGACACTCAGCGTAATACACTACCCCCTTAGATGAACAGGTAATATTGGCCCTAATTTCAAACTTTCTAGATTGATCAAAGTTAAAAGAATATAAACCTTTTTTCATGTTAGCACATCCTTTACAAAACCCGCAAGGAAAAAATCCTTTACGTTCTGGGTTCTTCTTGTTTTTCTCTCTTCTTTTAGGATCGTATGTGCTATGAACCAATATATCACGTAAATTGGGGGCCCTTTTTGCAACGAAAGATGGAGTGTTTGGCAGACATTTTTTAAGGATAGGATCCGTAAGGAGAATTTTCCAATGTTTATCAATAATTCCTCGTAATTCTGACCACCTACTGTTATAATTGGTAATGAACCTTACCTGTTTTTCTTCCTTGTCTTGCAACACCAAAGGCTGATTTTTATGAAGTAGAGATTCCCTTGGCGTATTTTTAGCTCTGTTATATCCCCTTTGGATGGCACGATGGCCATATCCCCGATCTTGAAACCGTTTTTTGAGAATACTTGATTGTTCCTCAAATTGAGGGTCCTCAGAGCAGATCCTCCTTATGCGCAAAAACTGGCCAATAGGTATGCCCTGAATTGTTGATTTAGGATGGGCAGAAGACGCATGTAGTTGATGTTGGTTTACGAAAAACTGTAGTAGACAAATATCCATCCGGAAGCACTGAAATGGATAAATCCAAAAAATCGATCTTCCTTCCAAATTTATAAGTTAACTTAATATTCTGGTCATTGTCATTCAATGTACTCATAAATGCCTCAAGGTCCACAACTGGACCCTCCCAGATGAAGAAAATATCATCTATATAACGGATCCAGCTGTGGACCCGATCAACATTGGAGAGCACCTCACCTTGAAAGATGGACCATTCCCATGCCCCCATGAGTAAGTTTGCATAAGAGGGGGCACACGATGCCCCCATGGCCGTCCCCCTCTGCTGCAAAAATATTTTCCCATCAAAGGTGAACGCATTGTGGGTTAGAATGAACCTTAGTAATTTCAAGATAAAGCACGACATTTCTCTATCGAGATTACTATTATTCAAATATCTCTCCACCGCTCTTAATCCGTCAGAGTGGCCGATAGAGGAGTACAAAGCCTCTACATCAGCGGTGACAAGCACCATCTCCTCAGTGAGCTGAATATTCTCTAAATGGCCTAGAGCTGCATTTGTGTCTTTAATAAAAGAAGGCAGCTGCATCACAAGAGGCTGCAAAAAATAATCAACAATATCACAAATTATTTCACAAAGGCCATCATTCGCTGCAATAATCGGTCTCCCTGGAGGATTAAGCGGATCTTTGTGCACCTTTGGAATAAGATACAGGGTCGCCAATTTGGGACAAAATTTCTCATAAATTTCCAGCAGTTTTTTAGGGATGACGCTGTCTTCATATGCTTCAATCAAGATGTCCAACAACTCCATTTTAAATTTATATGAGGGATTATAGGTGAGCAACTTATATTCAGACAAATTATTTAGTAATTTGTAGGCCTGGGCCTCATACATCGCATTAGGCCAAATGACAATGTTGCCCCCTTTATCTGCCATCTTGAAGACAACGTCATCCCATTCTTTTAACTGCTGCAAAGCTTCCCTTTCAACCCTAGTCATATTATTAAACATCCTGTTTTTGGATTTTTTCAAACCCTCTATTTCCAAAGAAAAAAGCTTAGTGAACATGTCAACAGCAGGAACTGTAGCCAATGAGGGAAATTTTTTTGACTTGTTAATGATATGAGTAGGAAAATTATCACTTACTGAGGAACCAGAGGCATTCTCCTCAATCAATGATTCCAACACCTCCAAGGCCTGTATTTCATCATGATTGGACAATTCACCGTCACCTCCTTTGAAATGTAATTTTTTTAAAACCAATTTTCTTGCAAAAAGGTGAAGTTCCTTTACTGCTGTAAACGGATCTAAATCAAATGATGGAGAAAAAGTAAGACCCTTATGTAATACATTCTACTGAACCTCCGTCAGTACATGTGTTGATAGGTTAATTACCTTCACACCATCTTTTTCAAATTTTCTTGAAGATGAATTTTTCTTGTGGGGCTGTCTAGTTTTCTACACAGAACTACATACAGGGAATCTTAAACACTTATATGCACCTACAGGGCATGACACATGTCCTAACCAAAAATTTAGTTCAATGATTGCTGTACAGTTATGTATGGTGGATATTGTAGTAGCTAAAATGCATCAAAGTTGGGGTAGAAAGGTAATACAAGAAGTAATGCAAGCAGTGATGCCTATGTAAATTCAAAGTAATATGCCATTATGAAAGTATTTCAGTATGAAGAAAAATTTCCACGAAAGGAGAATAACTCAGAACTTCAAATAATGTACTTTATCAAATACTTTTGACTAACAGATGAAATGTTCCTGTACCTTCATATAAGTATTGCAGCTATACCATCTTCATCAAAAGTACATTGTCTGCAATCACATCACTTGTGGACTAAAGAACCAGCTTGTGAGCCACATCTCCAACAACAGATGCCATCTGTGGAAGATTTTGCTCAAGTTAACTCATCTTGAGAATATAGATGTGGCAGTGAAAGTCACCCTTCATTGATCCTGACAGATAGCCAAAAGCCTGATCATTCTTTTAGAGGTTCAACATTTTATAACAAATTGAAATCCCCATTTTTAGAATTTGGATGAGAAAGAAAAAGACGTAGAATTAACACCTGTTTAGGGCTTAGCGAACTCTTGTACATCTCTATATAAACCTTGAATTATTAGCTATTATTTGCTAAACTGAAGATTTATCTAGGAAATTAACATTAATTTTACATAAGTAAATAAATTATGAGGTCGATATTTGATATATTTCATAACAAAAGATTTCAAGAAAAGTTTTCAATCTGCACCCAGCTTTTGAAATAATCATTACCCGAAGAGGTTATGTGTTTAAGGATAGTGACTGTAGTATTGTGAAATTGAAAGAAAAACAATTTGATCCAATGTCTATAATAGATGCATTGGGACAGATTTAATATTGCTAAGAAACAGTATAAAAAAAGGTGTGGCAGCCAGAGGAAATGCCAAATATATCAAAATGGTATGTGTTGTGTGACAAGATTAAAATGATAAAGTATTTTATGCAGACAAATAGTTTGCAGTAAAGATGAGCGACTTTGCCTTTTTTAGAGTCAAGTCGGGTTTCATGAAACCCGACTTTCGCAAAAGTCGGGTCGAACGAAATCGGCCGACTATAGGGAAAAGTCGGATGCCGACTGAAACACGAAACCCAATGCAAGTCAATGGGGAAGCAAAGTCGGTAAGGAGTGGAGGACAGTAAACACAACTACAGTGCCCATTTCAATGCCAAAAACATCAATTCTTATTACTGAAGCTTGTCAACCTTTATTTACTTCATAATAATAGTTACGCATTGAAAACTGGGGGTTATTTGGCTAAAGTTGTGGGGGGGAGTAGGGCTGGCTCCAGGTTTTCGTGTGCCCTGGGCCAAAGAGTTTCAGTGCGCCCCTTTAACACATACCACAGCTCATGATGCTCCGATACAGCACAGAAATATAGGTATAGTACAATGACAAATACTTCACTGCTTACATGACATGACTGATCTATTTTAAGTTGTACAATAGCTCAAAAAAAGGACAGTATATTACTCCATACAGTATTATGGCCACCACATTGTGCGCCATACAGAATAATGAGCTCCATATATTTCTCCATACAGAATAATTGGTCACATATAATGTTCCATGCAGTATATGATGAGCTCCACATAATGCTACAGTATATCATGGTCCCCATGGACAATGCTCCAGTGTGTTATGGGCCCAAATAATGCTCCATATATAATGGGCTCCATTTGTAATGCTCCATTGTATAATGTGCCCCATAGATGCTGCTCCATTGTCTGATCTGCCCCATTTAGAATGCTCCAGTATATGATGGGCCCCATGGATGATGCTCCAGTGTCTTATGGGCCCAAATAATGCTCCATATATAATGGGCTCCATTTCTAATGCTCTAGTGTATAATGTGCCCCATTTAGAATGCTCCAGTATATGATAGGCCCCATGGATGATGCTCCAGTGTCTTATGGGCCCAAATAGTGCTCCATATATAATGGGCTCCATTTCTAATGCTCCAGTGTATAATGAGCCCCGTAAATGCTGCTCCAGTGTCTGATGTCCCCCATTTGGAATGCTTCAGTATTTGATGTGCCCCATTTTTAATTAAACCAGGCATGGTATGTGAAAAGAGCTCCATGGAGTAATCTGAAGTGTGTGCTGCCGCATCCTTCACTTTTGGTGTGGGCGAAGGACACAAGGAAAGGTGTTGCTCCTTACCAGAAGCCTGCACTGATGACTCAGTGCTTGCATTTTTTGAAACTTCAGAAGAATAAGCAATAGAGCTGGAGGCTGTTTCAGCAATGTAAGCCAAAAACAGTTCCTGATGCTCCAGCTTTAAAAGCAGTCTACCTACTCCAAAAAAAGGGAGCCTTGCAGGCCTTCCAGAGCTACACCATGACGCAGGCTCAAGACCTCCTGCCTTAGCTGCTATTGTGTTTTTGGCACTACCAGCAGATGCACCACCACCACCATCAGTAAAAGGTGGCCCCTCCATACCCACGTCAGCGTCCTCTTCCATCATGCTTCCTCATGTTTTCCTTCTGAAAATTGGGGTGCGTCTTATGGTCCGGTGCGTCTTATCGTCCGAAAAATACGGTATGTTGATGTGTAGGCTGGACATTCAGCTGCTGCAAATGGCGGAATAGGGCAAGTCTCAGGAAAAGGAGGACAAAAGCGAGGCAGTTTTCTGGCAACCTATGTGTCAACAGGGGAAGGTGGGACAAAATCCTTTGAAACCCATGCATGGTTCATTTTAATGAAGGTTAGATCATCAACATTTTGGGTCGACAGACGGGTCCTTTTTTCTGTCAGGATTGATCCAGCAGCACTGAAGACTCTTTCAGATAACACACTAGCAGCAGGGCAAGCAAGCTCCTTTAAGGCATAGTGTGCCAATTCAGGCCAGGTGTCCAGTTTAGAGGCCCAATAGTCAAAGGGGATTGACCTGTGAGGGAGAACATCGATATGGGAGGAGAAGTAGTTTGTAACCATAGTTGACAACTGCTGTCTCCTGTCACTTTTAATCGATGCAGTATTAGCAGTCGTGTGAGCGGTACTTGAGAAATAATTCCACAAAATGGTCATTAAACCCCTGTTTCCAATGCCACTTTGGCTGTGTGCACCACGAACACCTCTTCCATTATGCCCACTACGGCTCGTGGGAGAACCAGCACCTCTGCTGTGTGCGGGGAAAGCCTCAAACAAACGTTTTACCAGAGTTGCTTGTTTGTTAGCCAATATTATCTCTAGGTTCTCCTGTGGCATGATGTTGTGTAATTTGCCTTTGTAGCGTGGATCGAGGATGCTGGCCAGCCAGTAGTCATCATCCTTCATCATTTTGGCAACGCGGGGGTCCCTTTTTAGGATCCGCAAGGCATAATCGCACATGTGGGCCAATGTTCCAGGTGTCAATAATGCACTGCCACTTCTGGGTGGAGGAGCACTTTCTGGCAAATCCACATCCCTACAGTCACGCACAAACACTGTACCTGACCTTGGAACGCAAGCATTTTCTCTTGCCCCCTGAAAAGCATCTTCCTGCCCAAAATAATCATTCCCCTCATCCTCCTCCTCTTCCTCCTCCTCTTCCTCTTCTTCCTCCACCTCGTCCAGGACAGTTCCCTGACCAGACAATGGCTGACTGTCAGCAAGGCTTCCCTCCTCATTCACCTCCTGTTCCTCCTCCTCTGCTGCAGACACCAGATCCTTGTGCGTCAAACTTTGCATGAGCAGACACATAAGTGGGATGCTCATGCTTATGTTGGCGTCGTCTGCGCTTACCAGCCGTGTGTATTCCTTAAAACGCTGAAGGACTTTACAGAGGTCTTTCAGCTTTGAGCACTTCACACCCGACAATTCCATGTCTTCCCTCTGACTGCCTGCACGTGTATCCTCCCACAAATGCATTACAGCCTGCTTCTGTTCGCACAGCCTCTCAACCATGTGCAGGGTGGAGTTCCACCTTGTTGCAACGTCTATGATTAGGCGGTGCTTGGGGAGGTGGTGCAATTGCTGCAGCTTCTGCATACGACTGGAGTGTATGGCCGAGCGACGGATGTGCGAGCACAGTCTTCGCACCTTATGGAGCAGTGATGTTAACTTTGGATAATTATTAAGGAAGCACTGCACCACCAGGTTCAAAGTGTGAGCCAGGCAAGGTATGTGTGTGAGTTTTGCATGGGCTATGGCTGCCACAAAATTATGGCCATTATCACTGACTACCTTGCCTGGCTCAAGATGTAGACTGCCCAGCCATGACTCAGTTTGTCGCTGCAAGTAGTCGGCCAGTACCTCCACGGTGTGTCTGTTGTCGCCCAAAGACATCATCTTTAGCACAGCCTGCTGCCGCTTACCACTAGCTGTTCGATAGTGGGACACCTAGTGTGCAGCACTGCCAGCTGCTGATGGAGTGCTTGTGCGACTGTGCTCTGTGGACCAGCTTTCGCTCATGGAGGAGGAGGAGGGACGAAAGCCTACAGCCAACTGTTTCCTATACCATGGGCTAGGCAGGACTGTTTCACCTCCGCTGTCCCCTGTGGAGCCTGCATCCACCACATTAACCCAGTGCGCAGTGATGGACACGTAACGGCCCTGGCCATGCCTACTGGTCCATGCATCTGTTGTGAGGTGCACCTTTCCACTCACTCACTGTTTTAGTGCATGGACAATGCAGTCTTTCACATGCCGGTGGAGGGCAGGTGTTATGAATGAGTCACCGAGGAGGAAAAAACAAAAAGCAAGCCAAGCCCAGAAAACCGGAGAGGTTGGTAACTAGCAGATTGCAGACCCCTGATCCTAACCACAACAACTAGCAGTAGCCGTGGAGCGTGCCTACGGTGGTCCTAGATGCAACATCACAGCCGGAGAACTAAATAAGCCTAAAGAAAGAAAGGGAAAATCTAAACTGCCCCAGAGCAGACCCCAAAGCAATAGACAGCCCCAGCATGTATTGTCGGTGAAACAAGATGAAAACACAGACACATGTAGAAAGATAGGCTGAGCAAACGATGGGGCCCTCGCTAACTAGAAAGGACAGGAAAGAAAAGCTGCTGTCTGCAATCATGCAAAAAAACCCTGCCAAAAAGAAAGTCCAACACGTCTGATAGAAAAAGGCCCTGAAGTCGCTAGACTTCAAAATACTATATCAGCACTCAGGTATATTCTGAAGACAGAGCAAAAGAGATCAACTGATCAGAGACAAAATGGAGATTCAGCCCAGACCCAGCCAGGGCTGGCTGAACATAAAAACTAAGTAAACCAGACAAAAACTCATAAGAACAATAGCAGAGAAAACTTAGCTTTAGGAAGGCAGGAACCAAACTGGAAACCAGGAGCCACAGTCAGGAAAAATCACCAGTAAGAAACTAGGGAGTCGGCTGCCTTAAATCCAATCAGAAACTCCTGATGTCCAATCGCAGTCCTCTTCCTCAGGTGGCCGGTCTCTGCCATTTAGATCAGCTTCATTACCTCCCTTCACCAACAGAGGGAGTCCAGATAGAGAACTCACTACTCCTCTGTCAGCACAGCCAGCTCCATAACCCTCACCAGAAGCCAGAGGCAAACTCGAAAATGAGCTCACAACAGGCAGGGATGGCTTTTCAAGAAAAGAAGTGCTGACTGGGTAGGTCATAGCGTTGGACAGTGTAGGCCATGAGCTTGCGGAAAGCTTTGCTTTCAACCAAACGGTAGGGCATCATCTCTAATGAGATTAGTTTGGCAATGTAGGTGTTCAAACACAGTGTACGTGGATGAGAGGATGAGTACTTTCTTGTCCTACTCAGAGTGTCTGGAAGGGTGAGCTGGACTGGAGAGCTGCATATGGGGGGAGTAGCGGTGGACCGGATGGAGTGAGAAGGGGTTGGTGATGGTATTGGTGGTGATGGCCTAGATTCAGTGTTGTGTTGCAAAACCATTGTGATTCCCTGGGTGCTTTGGCCTTGCGATGACACCTCCATATTTAGTGCTGGTGATGTGCTTAACAGTGGCGGTGGTCTTACAGTGGGGGAAGCGATGTAGCGTTCCTGGCTACCTTCAGTCGGAGCAGGTGCACATGTGCTACCTGAGGTTTTGTAGTCCGTCCACACTTGCAAGTGCATGTTGATTAAATGTCTAAGCATGCAACTGGTATTCAAATTTCTGAGTTATTTACCTCGGCTAAAGGTCCTTCCGCACTTCTTACAGGTAACCTTTGCCTCATCAGTAGGATTTTGGACAAAGAAGTGTCACACTGCACTCTTCCTACTATGGTGTACATTTTCTGGCCTTGCACACTGTGCTAAGTTGACCGTCTGGCCAAGCTGTCCTGCAACTCTTTTAGTTTTTGGTCCACGCCTTTGGACAGCTACGGGCCTGCCAGATAACCGCTGCTGCGATGTCAATGCCTGTTGCGGATCCTTCTCCTTATCTGAAGTATTGCCAGCACCACCCTCCTCCCCCAATGGATGCCAATCCGGGTCAAGAACTGGGTCATCCATCACCTCCTCTTCAAAGTCATCTGCACCTTCCTCTTTACCTTCCTCTGTGTCACCGTGTAAGGTGGTATAGTATGCGGGAAGGGGCACCTGAGTTTCCTCAGAGTCATATTCTGGCTCAATAGACTGCGAGGGCAATGTAGTGCTCTGGGTCGATGTACCAGCGGAATCATCTAGCAGTGACTGTGCATCAGTGCACTCCATGTCAGATTCATCTTGGACTGGGAATTCTGGATTTGATTGGATAACCCAGGCATGGTATGTGAAAAGAGCTCCATAGAGTAATCTGAAGTGTGGGCTGCACATCCTTAACTTTTGGTGAGGGTGAAGGACACAAGGAACGGTGTTTTTCCTGACCATAACACTGCACTGACGACTCCGTGCTTGCAGGTTTCGAACGCTCAGAAGAGGAGGCAATAGAACTGGTGGCGGTTTCGGCAATGTATGCCAAAACCTGTTACTGATGCTCCGGCTTTAAAAGCGGTTTTCCTACTCCAAGAAAAGGCAACATTATAGGCCTTCTTAGGCCAGACGATGACGCAGGCTCAACACCTCCTGCCTTAGCTGCTATTGTGCTTTTGCCAGAATCAGCCGATGCACCACCACCATCAGTACCAGCTGCGCCCCCCCTGCCCACGTCCGCAGACTCTTCCACCATGCTTCCTCATGTTTGGGAAAATGTTCCAAAAATACCAGCGGAGAGATGGTACTGTATGAGGAGCATCCAGCTGTGTAAGGTGTATTAAAAAAATTAAATCTACTTATATATTTTGTTAGTCACAGACGCTCTCACAGTATGTATTGGATCGTAATCCAACAAGCAGGTATACGGAACTGTATCAGAAGTGTACAGCTGTATACGTTTTTTGTGTAACTAACAATCCCCGTATATGTATTTACGGAGTGTCACACACGCTGATTCTGTATAGATGTGACTGTAATGCGAACGGCAGATATACAATACTGTTTGAGAATCAGACTGCTCTATACGGTGTCTGTATGGAAAGTTGTCAATCTCCGTCTATTTGTATATGGACTGACACAAGCTGTCTCTGTCTAGTTTTGACTGTGATCAAACAGCAGATATACGAAACTGTTTGAAAAGTGGTTTGAAAAGCGGACAGCACTCTAAGGTGTAGGTCTAGAAAAACGGAAAAACTCCTCCGCCTTTTCTTCCAGAGTCACACACAGACAGCTTCTATTTGTCCGTGAGACAAGGCGATACACGGTAGTGTGTGAGGAGCGTACACCGCTATACGGTGTTTGTATGTACAATTGTCAATCTCCGTCTATTTGTATAGGGGCTGACACACGCTGTCTCTGTCTAGTTTTGACCGTGATCAAACAGCAGACATGCAAAACTGTTTGAAAAGTGGACAGCACTCTAAGGTGTAGATCTGGAAAAACGGAAAAGCTCCTCGGCTTTTTTTCCAGAGTCACACACAGATAGCTTCTATTTGTCCGTGATACAAGGTGCTAAACGGTAGTGTGTGAGGAGCGTACACCGCTATACGGTGTCTGTATGGAAAATTGTCAATCTCCGTCTATTTGTATATGGACTGACACAAGCTGACTCTGTCTAGTTTTGACTGTGATCAAACAGCAGATATACGAAACTGTTTGAAAAGCGGTTTGAAAAGCGGACAGCACTCTAAGGTGTAGGTCTAGAAAAACGGAAAAACTCCTCCGCCTTTTCTTCCAGAGTCACACAAAGATAGCTTCTATTTGTCCGGGAGACAAAGCGGTGCATGGTAGTGTGTGAGGAGCGTACACCGCTATACGGTGTCTGTATGTACAATTGTCAATATCCGTCTATTTGTATAGGGACTGACACACGCTGTCTCTGTCTAGTTTTGACCGTGATCAAACAGCAGACATGCAAAACTTTGAAAAATGGACAGCACTCTAAGGTGTAGGTCTGGAAAAATGGAAAAACTCCTCGGCTTTTTCTTCCAGAGTCACACCCAGATAGCTTCTATTTGTCCGTGATACCAGCCGGAATACACGGTAGTGTGTGAGGAACGTACACCGCTATACGGTGTGTGAAAAAATGAACGCTCAGTAACTCACCAGGACAAAATAATAAAAGTTGGAGTGATTTTTAAAAAGCAGTTTGAACAGCAGTGTGCACACAGCAATGCAGCTAGCAGGTAGCCTTAAAAGGCAGCCTAATCACCACCAGCACTGCTGCACACAACAAAAATCCTCCCCTTTCACTGTACACTAACTGTACAGTGAAAAGCGCTATCAGCAGAAGCAGTTTTTTTTTCTCCTTCCCTGCCTAACGCTCTCCCTGTTCAGAATCAGCAGCAGCACCTCTCCCTATTGTAAGATCGGCAGAAGTAAGATGGTGGTCACAGCCTTTTATACCCACTGTGGCTGGCTTTGTGTGGCTTCAATCACTTCAATGCCCTTCTCTAAGATGGTGGTGGCCGCTGCCCATATCATCGCGTTGCCCACAGTGTGCGTCCACCTTCACTGGCTGAGAAAAGGCACTGGAAGCATTATTTGAAACGCGACTTTGGCGCTCTGATCAGCGAACTCATGGCCAACTTCACGCTATGGTCGGGTTTCGATCGGCGAAACCCGACTTTAGCTAAAGTCGGCGTTTTTTGAATTTGACCGACCTGTTTAGCTCAACTCTAGTTTGCAGAGAATAAAGAGTGATAGGAGGAAGAATAATTTAGGGCCCCAACAAAGGGTTATGCCTTGCCATGGTTGTTGGCCTCCAGCGAATTGGTCAATTTGTGAACAAAGTTCCTTCATTTTATAACTTATATTCTTTTGCAGTAATGCAGGTCCAATTTCATATACTCAATGTTTGCATATTATAGCATTTTAGAGTGCTGCTATATTTTCTTGATTGTATTCAATAGTTGTGTCAGCTTTCACTTGTTCACCCTTACATAATAACATAGTTATTAAGGTTGAAGGAAGACTTTAAGTTCATCTAGTTCAACCTATATCCTATCATAACTTGCCCTAACATGTTGATCCAGAGGAAGGCAAAAAAAACCCATGTGGCAAACAGTAAGCTTCACATTGGGGAAAAAAATTCCTTCCTGACTCCACATACGGCAATCAGACTAGCTCCCTGGATCAACGCAATATTAAGGAAACTAGTGTATATACCCTGTAATATTATACTTTTCAAGAAAGGCATCCAGTCCCTTCTTAAATTTTAGTAGGGAATCACTCATTACAACATCATATGGCAGAGAGTTCCATAGTCTCACTGCTCTTACAGTAAAGAATCCGTGTCTGTGAGTATGCTTAAACCTTCTTTCCTCCAGATGTAGAGGATGCCCCCTTGTCCCCGTCACAGGTCTAAGAGTAAAAAGATCATTAGAAAGGTCTTATTATGTCTTATTATGTTTGAATGTGCAGCTCAGTTTTTTATGTTAGTTGTATACTCCTTCTGACTGAGCACTCCTCTCTCTCTCGCGTTTTTAGTTAGAGCAGGATCCTCCCCGCTCTTAAAATTGTAGGCTTTTAGCTGGGGAGAGGCATATAAGGTTAGGGTCCCAACAAAGAGTTACGCCTTGCCTTGGCTGTTGGGTTCTCATAAATTGACCAAATTATGCAATAAGTACCTTAACTTTTAAAATACAGTATTTTTTATAGCAGTAATGCAGTTCCAATTTCATATTCTAAGTGTTTGCATATTATAGCATTTCAGAGTGCAGCTGTAGTTTTTTGGTTTTATTGAATAGTCTTGTCAGCTTGCACCTGATCACACTTATCTTATTTTGTTTGGGGGTGCTGCTCAGTTTTTTGATATTAAAAGTGCTGCTGTACTATCGACTTCTCATGTAAGGCACTACTCTGATAGTAGTCACATCACAGCAGCGCTTCTATCCATCCTCCTTCCATTCTTGTTTATACTCTGTAAACTGCATAAGGTTTGGGATGTCAATGGAAAAAGTCACTGTTTGATTTAGATTGCTTTGTTTATATAATTATATCAGGGTTATTATGTGGAGTTCTGAGTTCTTAAATATGTTATTAAATATAATAAATATCTGAATATAAAGTATATTTTTTTCTATATTTCAGTATTCTGAAGAAACCTTGTTCAGAAGAACTATGCAAGCAATGGTCCCAGTGGAGAAGACAGACATGTGTCTGCAATTAAGAAGAACAAGCGAAGAGCTGCTTTTGCAAAAAGAAGACACCTAGTAGCACCATTACCATGGCAACTCTATCTTACAGAATATGACAGCTTTCTAAGCTTGTATAAAATGCTGAAAATAGTCAATAATGTTTTAATGTTTGGTTCCGAATGGCTGCCAGGCAAAAAAAAAGTCTTTAGATTTTTTATGTACCGTATATTTATAACTTTGATTTACAGCCCACATATACAGAACATGTTTTAATGTAAAAAAAATTGTGTTTTTTTTTAAACAAAATGTATGCAAGATTGTTAACTGCTTATTTGACATAAATGAAGGATATTGCTGTGAACTTTATCAAAAGCACACCAACAGTGACCAAATCAAGTAGTCTTAGAGCATGAAAAGAGAAACTGCCAATCTGGTTCCATTTCCTCTAAAAGTTCTTACCTGTAAAGTTTAAGTAATATGGATTATGCTTCTTTAATTTGTGAGGTAGCGCTGTCATTCAGTTAGGGGATCACTCGCTTGGCAGTGAATAAAATAAATCCGGCACCGGGTTTTCATGAGAGAGAGAGAGAGAGAGAGAGAATTTTTTTTGTCCGGCACCCAGAAAGAATTTTGGGTTAAATCAGTGTCTGGAGGAGTCGCCAGAGAAAAAAACGTTGCAAGCTCCGTTTTGAAATCTTTGAGGATGGTGACGGACAGCAACTTTTGGCGGATCCGCAAAAAAAACGGATGCAACGGACGGCAATCCGCCAATAATGGAAGTCAATGGGGAAAAAACAGATCCTCAAAAGAAAATTGCGGATCCGTTTTTTTCAAAACCTGGCGGATTGTGACTGATTGTAAAAAACTGAAGTGTGAAAGAGGCCTTAGCGTCCATTACAGAGCTTCACTCTGGTTATCCTGTACTCACACAGGTTATGAAAATGTCCATTGCGCAGGCTCTTCAGCCTCAGTGTTATATCACCTGTCAGGGTTCCTCATGCGGCTTTACCATCCCGCACACGTTCGTTCCCTCGAGGGAACTCTCAGGCACACATCGCCATTGCTCACAGCCACCTCACATGCTGTGAGCCAGGAGACCCCTCTCCTAGCGGGAACTTCCGCTCTGGACCAACCAGGTCCCTGCATTTACCACCTGTGACCTACCCTGGTCACCATATATGGTCTGTAGCCACGCCCACCGGGTCACATGACTATGACCTCATCACAGGTCCTTGACCCACTCACAGTCTTTTACTATAGTGTACTAAACACACCTCCTAGGTGGGTTTGTAGGTAACTAGGTCTGCCCGTCTCCCAAGTTACCTGGAGACTTCTCCCTGACACATTGAAACAACACCTCAGCAATATCACTGCTGATCAATACACACTTCAGTCTCCATCTCAAGGCCACCCACCTTGAGATACATAGCGGTCATTCATGACTCTGCCATTCATCCTCTCTCCTCGGACATCCACACAGCGCCCCCTAGTGGACACAGTGGTCACTACACCACAATTATTTATCAAACCTAAATTGAGTTTAATCACTATCAATTTTTGTGGAATGTCCAGTTTGGGAAATGTATGATGAATGTGAGATGGGATGGTTGATAGATCCTCCCACTTTCAGAAAGCCCAGTAAGTTGTGCATTTTAAACCATCAGTCCAGTAATTTGTGAATATTACTAGACATGTTAGTAAATTGGTAGTGTGATAGCTGTGGTTAAACACGGCCATTTTTGGTCATTTAGTATACCTATGCTAAGAACAATTAAACGTTTTGGAGAGGGCTTTTACATTCTGAGGAGGATTTTATCAATGAGGCGTTTTCCTTGCTGCTAGTGAGCAACAGCTGAGGTGGGAGTATTCACACAAAGATGCAGTTTTTATTTGACTTCAGCAATCAGTGGTTAATTGACAAAATGTACAAATTTTAACATTGGACATCAAATAGGAGACAAATGAAAGTAAGTTGAGCAATATTTTTAAGTTTGGGCCAGTGACGAGGCCATGTGTCTGTTTAGTAAGACCCATGTGCATTCCTCACAAGTCTGATGAGGCACCACTAGAAAACTTTTGAGAAGTTCCAGCCTATCCAATACACTGTCACTGGTACTGTCTACTATCTTCCAACTTTAAACATTAACTGTCAATCTCTAAAAAAAAAATTGTGATCATCATTACTGTTGAAAAGTTACTTAAAGGGTACCTATCATCAAAAATCACTTCATTTTAATATTAATATATTTCACATGAAAAAATAAACACCTTTCTAAATAATAAAATCATTATATAAAACCATTTGCATACCATACATGTAAATGAGATCTCGTCTAAGATGTCTTTTTCTAAGGTAAACAAACCCAACTTTTCTAAACTCTCATCATGTGAGATGCATTCCTTCCCATGTAATAATCTAGTTGCCTGCCTTTGAACTTACTCTAACTTCTGAATATCTTTTTTTTTTTTAAAAAGTGAAGCCCAAAACTGGATCCCATCTTCTATATGTGGCCTTGCAAGGGACTTGTAGAAGAGTAATAACAAATTAGGATTCCTGGATTTTATCTTTTTTTATACATCCTAAAATGTTGTTTGCTTTTGTAGCTCCTGATTGACATTGTGTAAGGACTTGGCCTGCATATCCGTTTCTCTGAAATCCTTGCCTTATGTCTGTTGCTCAGTTTCTACTTTGCCCTTAGTTTAGTTCATTTTTGCCCTCATCCAAGATGGAGTCACGAGCCTCAACGGGGGCCATCTTATTTCCTGTGTTGATCTCTCTTGTTCCTGTCTGCTCTTTATATAAGGATGCTCTGTATGATTACTCATTGCTTGAGTATACTTGTTCTTGGACTTGTTATCAAGCTGGAAGGACAGCTACCTAGCTCGTCTCTTCGTTACCTTGGGATACCCCGCCTGCCTGTGAATCTTGGTCTCATTGTAAAGACTTGTTTCTTCAGGATCAGCTCTGCACCCACCTCCACTTCAAGGACTGTTTCCTGCTAGCAGGCCTGGCCTGCTCCCCAGGTCTCTGGATCTGGCAACTTGGACTTCATATGTCTCCACGGTCTGTACGTTTGCTCACTGCGTTATTATCTTCATCTGCTTTTACCCTGCTGTGTCTTATCTGTAAACCTGCTTGATTCTGATAAACACTACAGAACTGAAAACTTATGAGCTCAGGCCTCTTTTCTGATCCACGTCACCGACTTCCATTACAGAGTATATAAAGTTATAACAGAATACTCAAGCCATCAAATATGGAGATCTCTGGGTCAGATTCTATGGAGGTACGAATGAAGAAACTTTGCTCATTTGTTTCTGGACTTCATGGGGAGCTGCAGGCTATTAAAACAAAGCTGGGGACCTTAGAATCGCAAACCAATCATAACGCGAATGTGGCTGATACGTCTATTAAGGCCTTAGCGTCTCGACTTTCAAATGTAGAGACTACAGCTGTGGTTTCTGCCCCGGCTCCAATTCCAGCTCCGGGTCCGGGTTTTCCTAAACTCCCACCATTCAGGTTTGGTGGTGAAAGAGAGAAATTTCGGGGATTTTTGAATCAATGTCAGCTGTATTTCTCTGCACGTGCGGCCCAGTTTTTAACTGATCGAGATAAAGTATTGACTATGATTATGTTGCTAACAAACAAAGCGTTAGCCTGGGCTAATCCATTAATTGAGACTAATGATGTATGCCTGAATTCTTTGAATGACTTTACTGCCGCAATGTCTCAAATGCTTGATGACCCCAACCGAAGTTTAACAGCAGAAACCGCATTACTGACACTTCGTCAAGGGAAGCGTCCGGTGGTGGAATATGCAATGGAGTTCCGGAGGTGGGTGCTGGATACGACATGGTGCGATTCTTCAAAGTATGCAGTGTTCAGGAGAGGTTTGTCTGCTTCAATTAAGGACGAACTGGCTCGAGGAGAATCACCTACTAATCTAGCTGACTTTATACATCATTGTATTCGGATTGACATTCATCTCACTGAACGTCGACAGGAAAAATGGGCTGAGGCTAATCGTAATAACCTCATGTCTTTCCCTTCCTCCACCAGGGAGGCGTCGAGCAAGACTTTATCCCAGACAGCGTCTGAACCTAAAAGAAAGAAAAAAGAACACTCAAACAATATATAATGAATAAATCATATAATATATGTAATTTAATATATTAGCAATGTGTTCCTTTAAGGTTGGATGGCAGACCATCCGGTATCAATGAAATGAAGAAAAATTACCAAATGATGTACACGAACCACAGTTGATGAATGTGTATATAAACAAATTAATAAAAAACAAAAAAATAATAATAAAAATAATGTTTATTATAATTTCAGACACAATATGCAACTACAATAAAAAATAGAAAACATGTAAAAATTGTTATAATATAACAACCGGCACCCATAAGTATATTAATAGTCTAATAGCGTATTGTATTAATCTTACCACTGTACACAAGGGTTTTTTTATATCGAATGTAAATTCAGCACATATAATAGAGTCCCCAAA
This sequence comes from Dendrobates tinctorius, assembly GCF_039654945.1. Classification (NCBI taxonomy): domain Eukaryota; kingdom Metazoa; phylum Chordata; class Amphibia; order Anura; family Dendrobatidae; genus Dendrobates; species Dendrobates tinctorius. Next base: position 38,173,616 of record NW_027361829.1, read on the forward strand.
ATATAGCAACAGAAAAAAAAGTGCAAAGAAAAATAATATATATTTATATATAAATGCAATAATAAAATTGACAAATGTGACTGTATCCAAATATATGATGTGATGCAAACACATATATATTAATAAAAGGTAAATATACACAAAATGTGAACAAAGTTTGAACTACTGGATAATAAAGTGAAAACTCACAAAAAAGTGCTAAACTACGCAATACATGGGGAACTTGAAAATATGAGATGAGTAAGGTATCAAACCCTTTCAGAAATGACGTCCAGCGCACTCAATGCGCAATAGAAAGGAAATCCAACACTCTTATAGTATAAAAAAATATATATATATACGACCCGATTATTGCATTTATATATAAATATATATTATTTTTCTTTGCACTTTTTTTTCTGTTGCTTTATTTTGGGGACTCTATTATATGTGCTGAATTTACATTCGATATAAAAAACCCCTTGTGTACAGTGGTGAGATTAATACAATACGCTATTAGACTATTAATATACTTATGGGTGCCGGTTGTTATATTATAACAATTTTTACATGTTTTCTATTTTTTATTGTAGTTGCATATTGTGTCTGAAATTATAATAAACATTATTTTTATTATTTTTTTTTGGTTTTTATTAATTTGTTTATATACACATTCATCAACTGTGGTTCGTGTACATCATTTGGTAATTTTTCTTCGTTTCAGAGTCTGAGCCTATGCAGGTCGACGCAGTACGGAGAAAAGTCATTGATACACGTAAGGAACATCGTTTCAAGGAGAACTTGTGTTTCTATTGTGGAAAGTTGGGTCATTATATTTCAGAGTGCCCTGGGAAAAATCGCAAGTCCGCAGCTGCAGTGACCGAACTTGACTTTTCAGATATTTCTTCGATAGGTTCTCATTCACACAGTCAGGAGATAACGGCTGCAAATTTTGATTTCCCTGGTGATTCTTCGGAGGCCTCATCACCTGTGGATATCGCCTTACTTTCTGCAAGTTCTACCACAGCCAGGAGAGATTCGCTCTGCTGCATTTCTATCAAGATCTGGGTACATTCCCGCTGGATCACGTGCTCCACCATGATAGACTCTGGAGCTTGCAGCAATCTCATGGACACTTCCTTTGCTGAGAAACATGGCATTCTTTCACGAAAGAGGGACTCTCCGGTGTTTATGGAGACCGTGGACGGGTCTCCATTGATATCTGGGCCTGTGAAACTCGAAACAGTCCCACTAAAGATCCATATGGGGGCAGATCATTCAGAAAAAATGTCTTTTTTACTGATTTCCTCTCCTAATTTTCCTATTATTTTAGGTCTGCCTTGGTTACGGCTGCATAATCCTACGATCAATTGGACAACAAAGGAGTTAAAATTTCCAAATGAATCAGCAGCGTCCAGAGAACTGGCTCCAGTGAAAACAGCAGCCGCGGTCGACTCGACACTACCGGTAGAGTATCTGGATTTTAGTGATGTGTGTGACAAGAAAAATGCGGATAAATTACCGCCACATCGGCCATATGATTGCCCTGTGGAATTATTGCCTGGTGCCGCAATTCCATTCGGGAGTATTTATCCACTGTCTGGTCCAGAATTAAAAGCTCTTAAAGAGTATATTGACGAAAATTTAGCTAAAGGGTTTATACGACCATCTTCCTCCCCAGCGGGTGCCCCAATCTTCTTTGTCAAAAAGAAAGATGGTTCACTTCGTCCATGCATTGACTACTGGGAGCTCAACAAAATCACAATCAGGAACTCTTACCCACTTCCACTAATTCCCGAGTTACTTGAGAGAGTTCGACACGCCAAAGTCTTCACTAAATTAGATCTTCGTGGAGCATACAATTTAGTACGGATTCGTCCTGGCGACGAGTGGAAAACGGCATTTCGATCACGTTATGGACATTTTGAGTACTTAGTTATGTCTTTTGGCCTCCGTAATGCACCAGCTACGTTCCAGCACTTGGCAAATGATGTTTTCAGAGACATACTTGATATTTTTGTTGTGATTTACTTGGATGACATTTTAATTTTTTCCAGCAATACCGAGGATCATCAGCGACACGTGAAAATGGTTTTGGATCGTCTACGGCAAAATCATTTATACATTAAACTGGAGAAATGTGAATTTCACAAAACAGAAATTCAATTTTTGGGATATGTTATTTCTCCCCAGGGTCTCAGCATGGATGTAAGCAAGACGCAAGCCATTCAGGAGTGGCCAACTCCCAAATCAGTGAAGGAGGTACAGCGATTCATCGGATTCGCTAATTTCTACAGACGATTCATTAAAAATTTTTCAGCAATCGTTGCACCCATCACTCATTTAACCCGGAAGAAGACACCATTTGTCTGGTCACCTCAAGCTCAAACAGCATTTTCCACATTAAAGTCTAAATTTACCACAGCTCCCGTTCTCGTACATCCTGACCCAGAAAAGACCTTCATAGTGGAAGTGGACGCCTCGGACTGTGCGGTAGGGGCCATACTCTCGCAAAGGACAGGTGAGAAAGATCTCTTGCATCCGTGTGCCTTTCTCTCTCAAAAGTTATCACCTGCCGAAAGGAATTACGACGTTGGCAACAAAGAACTGTTAGCCATTATAACCGCATTTAAAGAATGGAGACATCTGTTACAAGGAGCATCCCAACAGATTGCTATACTCACAGATCACCGGAATCTTGAATTTATGAGGTCGGCAAGATGTGTAAAACCCAGACAGGCTCGGTGGAATCTTTTCCTTAACCAGTTTGATTTTGTCATCTCCTATAGGCCGGGCTCTCGCAATGGAAAGGCTGATGCACTGTCCAGGATTCATTCAGATGAAGCAACTCCGGCTTCGCCTCCAAGGACCATTCTATCTGAAAAGAACTTTGTAAGTGTCCTACATAATCAAGATCTTTTAACGGAGATTAAGGAGGCTTATGCTGCAGATTCGCTTTTGGGGTTACCCCCCACCCAGGTAAATCTAACTTTCAAGAATGGACTTTGGTTTCAAGGACAGCGTTTGTATGTTCCAGAAACAGTAAAACTGAGTGTCTTAAAACTAATGCATGACTCAAAGTTTGCCGGCCATAGGGGAGTTCAGAAGACTCAGGAATTTCTGTCTTGTTTTTTTTGGTGGCCAACCTTTCGGAAAGATGTGCTTCAGTATGTGTCGTCATGTGAGGTATGTGCCAGGTCAAAAGTTCCTCGCTCCTCACCGACAGGACTCTTGCAACCTCTGCCTGTTCCATCTCGTCCTTGGGGGTCTATTTCAATTGACTTTATTGTTGAGTTGCCTCTGTCACAAGGGAAAAACACAATTCTAGTAGTAGTTGACCGGCTGACTAAAGTTGCTCATTTCATTCCCTGTGCTGGTGTACCAACGGCTAAACAAACAGCAGATCTTGTTGTACAAAATATTTTTCGTTTGCACGGAGCTCCGGATGAAGTAATATCGGATTGTGGGGTTCAATTTACCTCACGGTTTTGGCAAAGCTTCTGTGCTGCTCTGGACATCAAAGTAAAATTGTCATCTGCTTTTCATCCACAGTCTAATGGCCAAACTGAACGGACCAATCAGACCTTGGAACAATATCTGCGTTGCTATGTGTGCCACCTACAGGACGATTGAGTGAGTTTGCTTCCGTTGGCTGAATTCACATATAGTAATTCTCAGAATGCTTCCACCAAGTTGTCTCCATTCTTTGCCAACAAGGGATACCACCCCAGTATTCCTCGACTTCCAATAGACATGTCTGTGCCTGCGGTAGCTGACCGCATTTCATCCTTGCAATGCAATTTGGAAGTTCTTAAAGACACTTTAGGTTCAGCACAGGAAAGATACAAGAAGGCAGCAGACAAATTCCGTAAGCCAGCTCCAATGTACAAGGTAGGAGACATGGTTTGGCTCTCAACTAAGAACTTGAAGCTCAGGATCCCAACGTCTAAACTGGGGCAAAAATATGTCGGCCCATATAAGATCAGCAGTATAGTGAATTCTGTTGCCTGTCGACTCAAGTTGCCTAACTCATTGAAAATTCATCCTGTCTTTCATGTCTCTTTGTTAAAGCCGGCGGTGCCTAACCCTTTTCCCGGACGCACCTCTGCTCCTTCTGACCCAGTTCTCATTGACGGGCAAGAGGAATTCATCATGGAAAGGATCTTGGATTCACGGGTTAATAGGAGACGTCTCCAATACTTGGCAAAATGGCAAGGATATTCGGCTGAAGAGAATTCCTGGGAACCAGTGGAGAACGTCCATGCTCCTCACTTAATCAGACTGTTCCACAGCAGGTATCCCAATAAGCTGGACTCAAGATCGTCCAGAGGACGTCTTTTAAGGGGAGAGTAATGTAAGGACTTGGCCTGCACATCCGTTTCTCTGAAATCCTTGCCTTATGTCTGTCGCTCAGTTTCTACTTTGCCCTTAGTTTAGTTCATTTTTGCCCTCATCCAAGATGGAGTCACGAGCCTCAACGGGGGCCATCTTATTTCCTGTGTTGATCTCTCTTGTTCCTGTCTGCTCTGTATATAAGGATGCTCTGTATGATTACTCATTGCTTGAGTATACTTGTTCTTGGACTTGTTATCAAGCTGGAAGGACTGCTACCTAGCTCGTCTCTTCGTTACCTTGGGATACCCCGCCTGCCTGTGAATCTTGGTCTCATTGTAAAGACTTGTTTCTTCAGGATCAGCTCTGCACCCACCTCCACTTCAAGGACTGTTTCCTGCTAGCAGGCCTGGCCTGCTCCCCAGGTCTCTGGATCTGGCAACTTGGACTTCATATGTCTCCACGGTCTGTACGTTTGCTCACTGCGTTATTATCTTCATCTGCTTTTACCCTGCTGTGTCTTATCTGTAAACCTGCTTGATTCTGATAAACACTACAGAACTGAAAACCTATGAGCTCAGGCCTCTTTTCTGATCCACGTCACTGACCTCCATTACAGAGTATATAAAGTTATAACACATTGATTACAGCTGCTCAGTTTACATTTATCAACATTAAACCTCATCTACCATGTGGTTGCCCATGCAGATATCTTATGCAGAGTGTTTTGTAATATTGTACTGTAAGGGCCAGTTTTTAATATCCTATGTAGTTTGGTATCATCAGCAAAGACTGACACTTTACTCTCAATCCCATCCACAAGGTCATTAATAAAGAGATTATAAGAATTGGTCCTAGCACAGATTTTTATGGTTCCCACTGCTAACTATATCCCATTATGAGAATGCATCATTTATGAATACACTTTGTTTCCTGCATTTTAGCCAGTTCCTGACCCATCTGTATATCCAGTAGTTTCCACTAGATTCTGCTTTTGAGGCTTCACTGTAACACTGTTGTGTGGCACATTTGCAAAGTCCAGATGAATTACATTAGCTGCAAGACCAACATCCAAATTTGCATTTACCGCCTCATAGAAATGCAGCACAGTAATTTTAGATGATTTATCTGTCATGAATATGTGCTGGTTGTCAGTTATTATATTATTCTCTGCAATATACATTGGGTACAGAAAGTATTCAGACCCATTTAAATTTTTTATTCTATGTTTCATTGCAGCCATTTGGTAAATTCAAAAAAGTTTAATTTTTTTCTCATTATTGTACTCTCTGCACCCCAGCTTGACTGAAAAAAACTTAAATGTAGAACTTTTTGCAAATTTATTAAAAAAAGAAAAACTGAAATATCATATGGTCATAAGTAGAGTTGAGCGACTTTTGGTTTTTTAGGGTCGCGTTTCGTTTCGTGAAACCCGACTTTTCCAAAAGTCGGGTCGAGCAAGATCGTCCGATTATAGGGAAAAGTCGGGGTCGTCCCGAAACACGAAACCCAATGTAAGTCAATGGGGAATAAAAGTCGGCAGTGAGAGGAGGACAGGAAACACACCTACAGTGCCCATTTGAATGCCAAAAGCATCAATTCTTCTTACTTAAGCTTGTCAACCTTAATTAACTTCATAATTCAAGTTACGCACTGAAAAATGGGGGTTATTTGGCTACAGTTGTGGGGGGGGAGGGCTGGCTACAGGTTTTCATGTGCCCTGGGCGAAAGAGCGCCCCTTTAACACATACCACAACTCATCATGCTCCGATACGGCAGAGAAATAGCGGTATAGTACAATGAAAAATACTTCACTTTTTACATCTCATGACGAGGCCCATCTATTTCTCCATACAGAATCATTGGTCCCATATAATGTTTGAAACAGTATATGATGAGCTCCACATAATGCTACAGTATATGTTGGTCCCCATGGATGAAGCTCCACTGTCTTATGGGCCCAAATAATGCTCCAAACATAATGGGCCCCATTTCTAATGCTCTAGTGTATAATGGGCCCTGTAAATGCTGCTCCAGTGTCTGATGTCCACCTTTGGAATGTTCCAGTGTATGTTGGGCCCCATCTATCATTCTCCAGAGTATAGTGCTCCCCAAAAATTGCTGTCCCAACATTGAAAACAATGAAATAAGTCTCCTCGCTATGGAATCCATGTACTAGTCTGGACTCCTCATCATCCACATCTTCCATCTCACTGCACAGTATTTCAACCTTGCAAGTGCTGTGATCCTGAGCAAGCAGGGGGGGCCCACTCGTTGGCGACAGCACTGGCACAGGGCCCCTGATAGTACGGTGGTGTGTCTGACGGCGGGTGGGCCAAACCTGCACTTTCATCTGCAGCTTCCTCTTTGTCACCGTGTAAGATGGAACTGTGTATGGGAAGGGTAACCTGAGTTTCATCAGGGTCAGATTCAGGCCATGTAGCGTGCGAGGGGAATGTAGTGGTCTGGGTCAATGTACCAGCAGATTCATCGAGCAGTGGCTGAGCATCAGTGCACTTGTGTCGCCCCCAGGAGTACGATCGCCACAGTGGCATTACCTTCCTCCTAGGGAGTGTGATGACATGCTTGGGAGCAACGAAGGATCTCTCTAGCAGGTTAACTGATTGGGCGGCGTTATTCCCACGAGTCATGACCCTCCAAACAGCGTTCATGAAGGCAAAGTGTTTGTTTTACGTGGGCAGTATGGTTGCAAAGCTGAACCTTAAAGGAATGTCCAGAAGGGCACCACCAGGAGTGGAGCCTACGGTTAAATTCGACTCCACCTGGGAAACCTCAAACATGCCAGCTACAGAACAGATGCACACATTGCAAGCTTAATTCCGTTAACGAACAGGACTCCGTCATGCCCCGCGGTCCGAGTCCGGCTTACTAGAGGGACACGTGAGGCTCTGGCACATGAGATTGGCCAAAAACTGGTGTGTCATGCCCTTACATGTCCGTGGCTGCATGTGCGCTACACTGAAAAGGCCAGCGTTTGTCGCTTACAGGTGCAGATAACCCGCTGAACAACGTTAGTGATGGGGATCACTGATTACAATTATTACCCGCGAACAATGATTTCCCAGTAAGTGCAGGTCAACTGCAGTTCCGGAATTAGGCCTAACCGTCATTCCTGAAAAAATGAAAAACTTACGTGTGCAAACCACAGGTGCTGTAGCTTGCTTAACAGCTCGCCAGCCGTTCTCACGCCCAGTATGGATTACACGTGATTGCACAAAGGTAAGAAAGGGTACCGTATCCCCAGATAACATGTATGGATAGCGTACACATTCAAAAAATATGTCTCAGGAGGCAGGCTCAGACGGTGTTAGGCCCAGTATGGATTGCACGTGATTGCACAAAGGTTAGAAAGGGTACCGTTTCCCCGGATAACATGTATGGATAGCGTACACATTCAAAATATATGTCTCAGGAGGCAGGCTCAGACGGTGTTAGGCCCAGTATGGATTGCACGTGATTGCACAAAGGTTAGAAAGGGTACCGTATCCCCAGATAACATGTATGGATAGCGTACACATTCAAAATATATGTCTCAGGAGGCAGGCTCAGACGGTGTTAGGCCCAGTATGGATTGGACGTGATTGCACAAAGGTTAGAAAGGGTACCGTTTCCCCAGATAACATGTATGGATAGCGTACACATTCAAAATATATGTCTCAGGAGGCAGGCTCAGACGGTGTTAGGCCCAGTATGGATTGCACGTGATTGCACAAAGGTTAGAAAGGGTACCGTATCCCCGGATAACATGTATGGATAGCGTACACATTCAAAATATATGTCTATACATCAGGAGGCAGGCTCAGACGGTGTTAGGCCCAGTATGGATTGCACGTGATTGCACAAAGGTTAGAAAGGGTAACGTATCCCCGGATAACATGTATGGATAGCGTACACATTCAAAATATATGTCTATACATCAGGAGGCAAGCTCAGACGGTGTCAGGCACAGTATGGATTTGACGGCCCAGATTACACAGCGGAGGAGCAGGGAGAGGTAAAGATTGCAAATGCTGGGGCCCTGCCCAAGCAAGGGGGGCCCACTCGTGGGCGTCGGCACTGGCACTGGGCCCCTCATAGTACAGCGGTGTGTCTGACGGCGGGTGTGCACCACCACCATCAGAGACACTTGATTGCACTATGAGGGACCCTGTGCCAGTGCCCGCGCCATAGAGTCGGCCTACCCACCTGTCCAGGGCAACGGCACTCGCACGGTGTCGTGCTCTAGGTGGTGACCCCGGCCATGGGGGGGAGGCAGCACAGTTAGGGAGTTTTAGAAAGTGGCATATGTTGATGTTGGACATTCAGCTGATGCAAAAGGTGAAATAGGTGAAGTCCCAGGAAGAGGTGGACCAAAGCAAGCCATTTTTCTGTCACCCTATGTGTCATCAGGGGAAGGTGGGACAAAATCCTTGGAAACCCATGCATGGTTCATTTTAATGAAGGTTAGATCATCCACATTTTGGGTTGACAGACGGGTCCTTTTTTCTGTCAGGATTGATCCAGCTGCACTGAAGACTCTTTCCGATAGCACACTTGCAGCTGGGCAAGCGAGCTCCTGTAAGGCATATTGGGCCAATTCAGGCCAGGTGTCCAGTTTAGCGGCCCAATAGTCAAAGGGGAATGACCTGTGTGGGAGAACATCGATATGGGAGGAAAAGTAGTTTGTAACCATAGTTGACAACTGCTGTCTCCTGTCACTTTCCATCGATGCAGTATTACCAGTTGTGTGAGCGGTATTTGAAAAATCAGTCCACAACATTGTCATGAAACCCCTGTCTCCAACGCCACTTCTGCTGTGTGCACCACGAACACCTCTGCCAAGCTGCCCCCGGCCCGTACAGCTCGTGTGAGAACCATCACCGCTGCTGTGTGCTGGGAATGCCTCAAGCAACCGATTTACCAGAGTTGCTTGTTTATTAGCCAATATTAGGTCAAGGTTCTCCTGTGGCATGATGTTTTGTAATTTGCCTTTATAGCGTGGATCCAGGATGCTGGCCAACCAGTAGTCGTCATCGTTCATCATTTTGGCAATGCGGGGGGGTCCCTTTTTAGGATCCGCAAGGCATAATCTGACATGTGGGCCAATGTTCCCGGTGTCAATGATGCACTGCGAGTGCTGGGTGGAGGAGCACTTTCTGGCAAATCCACATCCCTCCAGTCACGCACAAACCCTGTACCAGACCTTGCCACGCCAACATTTTCACTTGCCCCACGAGATGCATCCTCCTCCCCTAAGTAATCATCCCCATCATCATCCTCCTCCTCCTCTTCTTCCTCCACCTCGTCCAGGAGAGGTCCCTGAGCAGACAATGGCTGAATGTCATCAAGGATTCCCTCCTCCTCTTCCTCCTCATCAACATTGGCTGCAGACGCCTGCTCCTTAAGGTGCGTCAAAGTTTGCATGAGCAGACGCATAAGTGGGATGCTCATGCTTAGGATGGCGTCGTCTGCGCTTACCAGCCGTGTGCATTCCTCAAAACACTGAAGGACTTTACAGAAGTCTTTCAGCTTCGACCACTGCACACCTGTCAACTCCATGTCTGCTCTCAAAGTGCCTGGCCGTGTATCCTCCCACAAATGCATTATGGCCTGCCTCTGCTCGCACAGCCGCTCCACCATGTGCAGGGTGGAGTTCCACCTTGTTGCAATGTCGATAATGAGGCGGTGGTTGGGAAGGTGGAGCAATCGCTGCAGCTTCTGCATACGAACGGAGTGTACAGGCGACCGGCGGATGTGCGCGCACAGTCTTCGCACCTTCTGGAGCAGGGCTGTTAACTCCGGATAATTTTTGAAGAAGCACTGCACCACCAGGTTCAAGGTGTGAGCCAAGCAAGGTATGTGGCTGAGTTTTGAAAGGGCTATGGCTGCCACAAAATTACGGCCATTATCACTAACTACCTTGCCTGCCTCAAGATGTACACTGCCCAGCCATTACTCAGTTTGTCGCTTCAAGTACTCGGCCAGCACCTCGGCGGTATGTCTGTCGCCCAAACACATCATCTGCAACACAGCCTGCTGACGCTTTCCACTAGCTGCTCGATAGGGGGACACATCGTGTGCAACAGTGGCAGCTGCAGATGGAGTGCTCGTACGACTGCGCTCTGTGGACGAGGTTTCGCTTCTGGAGGAGGAGGAGGAGGGTGGAACGCCTACAGCCAACTGTTTCCTATACCGTGGGCTAGGCAGCACTGTCCCACCACCGCTGTCCCCTGTGGACCCTGCATCCACCACATTAACCCAGTGCGCAGTGATGGACACGTAACGGCCCTGGCCATGCCGACTGGACCATGCATCAGTTGTGAGGTGCACCTTTCCGCTCACTGACTGCTTGAGTGCATGGACAATGCGGTCTTTCACATGATGGTGGAGGGCTGGGATGGCTTTGCGAGAGAAGAAGTGGCGACTGGGTAGGTCATAGCGTGGTACTGCATAGGCCATGTGTTCGCGGAAAGCTGTGCTTTCCACCAACCGAAAGGGCATCATCTCAAACGAGATTAGTTTTGCAATGTGGGCGTTCAAACCCAGTGTACGCGGATGACAGACTGAGTACTTTCTTGACCTACTCATAGTGTCCGGGAGGGTGAGCTGGACTTGAGAGCTGCATATGGTGGAAGTAGCGGTGGACAGGGCGGACTGAGAGAGGGTTGATGATGGTGATGGAGTTGGTGTTCTTTCTGATGGCCTAGAATCAGTCTTTCGTTGATATAACAGTGGGATTCCCTGACTGCTGTGGCCTTGCAACGACACCTCAACATTTGCTGCTGTGCTAACCGGTGGGCTTACAGTGGGGGAAACAATGTAGCGTTGCTGACTACCTTCGTTGTGATCAGTTGCACATGTGGCACTTGAGGTTTGGTGTTGTGTCCACGCTTGCAAGTGCATGCTGGTTAAATGTCTAAGCATGCAACTGGTATTCAAATTTTTCAGATTTCTCCCTCGGCTAAAGGTCTTTGCGCACTTCTTACAGATAACCTTGGCCTGATCATGAGGATTTTGTTCAAAAAAGTGCCACACTGCACTCTTCCTACTTTGGCAGACATTTTGCGGCCTAGCACGCTGTGATCTTTTGACCCTCTGGACAAGCTGTCCAGCAACTCTTTTGATGTTTGGAACCTGTCTTTGGAGTGCTCCGGGCCTGCCAGATAACAGCTGTTGCGATGTTGATGTCTGCTGTGGATGCTCCTCGTCTGAGCTATTGGAAGCAGCACCCTCTTCCCCCAATGGATGCCAATCTGGGTCAACAACTGGGTCATCACCTCCTCTTCTATGTCATGTGCACCTTCCTCTGTGTCACCGTGTATGGTGGTATAGTGTGCGGGAAGGGGCACCTGAGTCTCATCAGGGTCAGAATCTGGCGCTGTACACTGCGAGGACAATGTAGTGCTCTGAGTGAATGTACCAGCAGAATCATCCATCAGCGGCTGTGCATCAGTGCACTCCATGTCAGATTCATCTTGGCCTGGGTAATTCACCATTTCACTTGATAATCCAGGCATGGTATGTGAAAAAAGCTCCATGGAGTAATCAGTAGTATGGCCTGCGTCATCCTTCAATCTTGGTTGGGGTGAAGGACACAAGGAAAGGTGTGGTTCATGAACATGAGCCTCCAATGACGACTCAGTGCTTTTACTTTTTACAACTGAAGAAGAGGAGGCGATAGAGCTGGAGGCTGAGTCAGCAATGTAAGACAAAACTTTTTCCTGATGCTCTGGCTTTAAAAGCGGTTTGCCAACTCCTAGAAAACTAAGCGTTCGAGGCCTTATGTAGCCAGACGATGACGCAGGCAAAACACCTCCTGCATTCGGTCCTATTTTGCTCTTGCCACTACCATCAGATCCACCACCAACACCATCATTACCAGCTGCCAACCCCCGCCCAATTCCATGGCCTCTTCCACCAGCCTTCCTCATTTTTGGTAGAAATGTAGACAAAATCCAACAAACTATATAGTATGTAAAACAAGGTACAAGGTGTCTATAGGACAGGGGAGATTTTGAATTTCTGCACACACTTTTGGACACTGGACACTTTTGGATTGTGTGAGGCCCACTGATATCTGAGCGCTATGTGACAGGCTCGATGGCACAGCTGTGACAAAAGTGACGAGAGGATAAGGGAGATTTTGAATCTCTGCACACACTTTTGGACACTGGACACTTTTGGATTGTGTGAGGCCCAATGAATATCTGAGCGCTATGTGACAGGCTCGATGGCACAGCTGTGACAAAAGTGACTAGAGGATAAGGGAGATTTTGAATCTCTGCACACACTTTTGGACACTGGACACTTTTGGATTGTGTGAGGCCCACTGATATCTGAGCGCTATGTGACAGGCTCGAAGGCACAGCTGTGACCAAAGTGACTAGAGGATAAGGGAGATTTTGAATCTCTGCACACACGTTTGGACACTGGACACTTTTGGATTGTGTGAGGCCCAATGAATATCTGAGCGCTATGTGACAGGCTCGATGGCACAGCTGTGACAAAAGTGACTAGAGGATAAGGGAGATTTTGAATCTCTGCACACACTTTTGGACACTGGACACTTTTGGATTGTGTGAGGCCCAATGAATATCTGAGCGCTATGTGACAGGCTCGATGGCACAGCTGTGACAAAAGTGACTAGAGGATAAGGGAGATTTTGAATCTCTGCACACACTTTTGGACACTGGACACTTTTGGATTGTGTGAGGCCCAATGAATATCTGAGCGCTATGTGACAGGCTCGATGGCACAGCTGTGACCAAAGTGACTAGAGGATAAGGGAGATTGGATTGCTTTTAAAAAAGCAGTTTGCGGAGCAGTGGGTAAACAGCAATGCCAGCCTGTCAGGAAGCCTTAGAAGGCAGCCCAACAACCAACACCACTGATACACCACTATATAGCCTCCCCTTGCACTGCACACACAGTGACTGGTGTGTTGTGCAGGCCAAATCGCTAGCAGCAGAAGCAGTTTTTTTGTCTTCTTCCCTGCCTAACGCTCTCCCTACAGAATCAGCAGCAACCTCTCCCTATGCTAAGATCGGCAGAAGTAAGATGGCGGTCGGCGTGCACGCCCTTTTATACCCCCTGTGACGCCCACCAAAGCAAGCCAATCACTTGCATGCCCTTCTGAAAGATGGTGGTGACCCGTGCCTATGTCATCACGTTGCCCACAGTGTCCGTGGATCCTGATTGGCTGAAAAAGAGCGCAAAACAAACTTTTGAAACGCGACTTTGGCGCGTAAGTCGCCGACCTCGTGGCCGACCTCATCCTAGGGTCGGGTTTCGTTTCATGAAACCCGACTTTGCCAAAAGTCGGCGACTTTTGAAATTTTTCGACCCGTTTCGCTCAACTCTAGTCATAAGTATTCAGACCCTTTGCTCAGTATTGAGTAGAAGCACCCTTTTGAGCTACTACAGTCATGAGTCTTTTTGGGAATGATGCAACAAGTGTTTTACACCTAGATTTAGGGATCCTCTGCCATTCTTCCTTGCAGATCCTCTCCAGTTCCGTCAGGTTGGATAGTGGACGTTGGTGGACAGCCATTTCCAGGTCTCTCCAGAGATGCTCAATTGGGTTTAGGTCAGGGCTCTGGCTGGGCCAGTCAAGAATGGTCACAGAGTTGTTCCGTAGCCACTCCTTTGTTATTTTAGCTGCGTACTCATGGTCATTGTCTTGTTGGGAAGTGAACCTTCGGCCAAGTCTGAAGTCCAAAGCGCTCTCGAAGAGGTTTTCATCCAGGATACCTCTGTACTTGGCCGCATTCACGTTTCCTTCAATTGCAACTAGTCATACTGTCCCTGCAGCTGTCCCTCACAATGGGGTATTTGTGTCAGATTAATCCCCTGGGGCATAGACGCCGCAGGGATTAATCTGACACAAATACCCCATTGTGAGGGACATCATATTTGTATATCAGGATTAATTTATAACTTTGGCCTTATACAATGGTGCCCTATTCTGAGAAATATATCGAGGCATGATAATTTATATTTTGAATTGAAAAGTGATTGCTGTGTTGGTCAATTTTTGAGCTTGGGCAGATTCTTAGTAAATATAAGAGAACATAGGGGCAGGTTCACTGACCTCTCATTATTATACCAATGAATGGGCTTCTTGCATATACTTTCCCTACTGGCTATTGATCTGACTACCTCAGGTGAGGCTAGATACCGGAGGTGGGACTTGTGTGTAGGATGGTCTATTTAAGGAAACCACACCATCTATCCATGGGACTTACTTTTTGGCAGTGATATGGACAGTCACTCTGCTAGTTGAGGCACCCAGCCATTGCGGGGCCTTCTCTTTTTCTTTATGGACAAATATATTTAAACCCCCTTATATCTATTTGCATAACTCCCCTGATGAATCCCCATTATTGGAGAGTAAATGCAGAGGCAGCAAATACCCCTTCTGACGACTAGGGGTGACACTATAGGGTCCACTTGGGGCCTGTCCTTGTAAGGGCAGGAGTAATACCTGGGCATGACAGGGAGAATAGGGAAAACTGCACACCTGTAACCCTTTAACCTCCTTTTCCACACGCTGTGTTGTGCTGCTATATGGACCCGAATACCCGGTAGGGGACCTCTGAAAAATACGCCGGGGCGTCTATGTCCATGAGTAATGGTAAGACCGAACCATTTTTTAAATGAGCACTGATATGCACGAGCACTATTATGTCTGTTTATGTGTTGTTTATGTGATGTCTTAGGTTTTAATGAATTATTAAAGGTTATGTTTTATTTTGAATGGGAATCCTGCAAGCTACTGCCATGTTTCATTGTTGGGATTGTATTGGGCAGGTGATGAGCAGTGCCTGGTTTTCTCCACACATACCGTTTAGAATTATCACCAAAAAGTTCTATGTTCGTCTCATCAGACCAGAGAATCTTATTTCTCATAGTCTTGGAGTCTTTCATGTAATTTTTAGCAAAATCTATGAGGGCTTTCATATGTCTGGCACTGAGGAGAGGTTTCCATCGGGCCACTCTGCCATAAAGGCCTGACTGGTGGAGGGCTGCAGTGATAGTAGACTTTGTGGAACTTTCTCCCGTCTCCCTACTGCATCTGTGGAGCTCAGCTGCAGTGATCTTGGGGTTCTTCTTTACCTCTCTCACCAAGGCTCTTCTCTCACGATTGCTCAGTTTGGCTGGATGGCTAGGTCTAGTCCAGCCAAGTCCTATCAGTTTAATTAAACACAGCTGGACTCCAATGAAGGAGTACAACCATCTGAAGGAGGATCATAAGGAAATGTACAGCATGTGACTGAAATATGAATGTCTGAGCAAAGGGTCTGAATTACTTATGACTAGAGTTGAGCGAAACGGGTCGGTCATATTCAAAAGTCGGCGACTTTCGCTGAAGACGGTTTTCATGAAACGAAACCCGACCATAGCGTGAGATCGGCCACGAGGTCAGCGACCAGAGCGCCAAAGTCGCGTTTCAAAAGATGCTTCCATCGTCCTTTTTCAGCCAATGATGGAGGACACACACTGGGCAACGCGATGACATAGGCATCGGTCACCACCATCTTTGAGAAGAGCATGCAAGTGATTGGCTGGCTTTGTGTGGCGTCACAGGGGCTATAAAAGGGTGTGAATGCCAACCGCCATCTTACTTCTGCTGATCTTAGCATAGGGAGAGCTGCTGCTGATTCTGTAGGGAGAGCGTTAGGCAGGGAAGAAGAACCAAAAAACTGCTTCTGCTTTTAGCGATTTCCACTTACAACACAATACTTTGTGTACAGTGACAGGGGAGGCTCTATTTTTGTGCATCAGCTCTGCTGGTTATTAGGCTGCCTTATAAGGCTCCCTGATAGCTGCATTGCTGTTTGCACACTGCTGTGCCAACTGCTTTTTTAAAAGCAAAAATACTTTTTTTCCTCTTTTCTGCACAGTTACCAAGCGTTCATTTTTCCACCCTTTTGTGTGTGCACTGTGCAGCAGTCCTGCTTATTAGGCTGCCTGCATCCATACTTGGACTGAGAGCATCATTGTCAGCGTCCTCAAATCTCTAGTGAGATCCAAATTCTCACCAATCCTATAGACACCCTCCACCTTGTCATACACCATCCAATTTCAGCCTGTTACATTGAGGTGTAATCTCTACTGCGCCTGAGACAATAGTTCAGCGTCCTCAAATCTCTAGTGAGATTCAAATTCTCACCAATACTACATACACCCTCCACCATGTCATACACCATCCAATTTCAGCCTGTTACAATGAGGTGTAAGCTCTCCTGGGCCAGAGACAATAGTTCAGCGTCCTGAAATCTATAGTGAGATTCAAAATCTCACCAATCCTATAGACACCCTCCACCATGTCATTCACCATCCAATTTCAGCCTGTTACATTGAAGTGTAATCTCTACTGGGCCTGAGACAAAAGTTCTGCATCCTCAAATCTATAGTGAGATTCAAAATATCACTAATAGGAGATACACCTTCTACCTTGTTTTACAGTACCATATAGCTGGTGGTATTTTGGGTACATTTTCACAAAAATTAGCAAGTATGGTGGAAGACGCCATGGAAGTGGGCAGGGGTTGCCAGCTGGTCCTGATGGTGGTGGTGTTGCATCTGTTGGTAGTGGCAAAAGCACAATAGCACCAAAGGCCGGAGGTGTTGAGCCTGCATCATCGTCTGGCTCCACAAGGCCGCGAAGGCTCTCTTTTCTGGGAGTAGGTAAACCTCTTTTAAAGCCGGAGCTTCAGGAGCAAGTTTTGGCTTACATTGCTGACACAGCCTCCAGCTCTCTCGCCTCCTCTTATGAAGTTTCAAAAAATAAAAGCACTGAGTCGTCATTCGAGGCTCCTGGTCAGAAACAACACTTTTCCTTGTGTCCTTAACCCCTACCAAAAGTGAAGGATGTGGCAGGCCACACTACCGATTACTTCATGGAGCTCTATTCACATACCATGCCTGGGTTATCAAGTCAAATCGTGAATTCCCCAGTCCAAGATGAATCTGACATGGAGTGCACTGATGCACAGTCACTGCTAGATTTTTCTGCTGGTACATTCACTCAGTGCACTACACTGTCCTCGCAGTGTACTGAGGCAGAATCAGACCCTGATGAAACTAAGGTGCCCCTTCCCGCATACTGTACCACCTTACATGGTGACACAGAGGAAGGTGCACATGAAATTGAAGAGGAGGTTATGGATGACCCAGTTGTTGACCCAGATTGGCATCCATTGGGGGAAGAGGGTGCCACTGCAAATAGCTCAGAAGAGGAGGAGGATCCGCAGCAGGCAACGACATCGCAACAGCTGTTATCTGGCAGGACCGTAGCAGTCCAAAAACGTGTTACAAAAACCAAAAGAGTTGCAGGACAGCTTGGCCAGACGGTCAAAATAGCACAGCGTGCAAGGCCTCAAAATGTCTTCCATAGTAGGAAGAGTGCAGTGTGGCACTTTTTTGAACAAAATCCTAATGATCAGGCAAAAGTTTTCTGTATGAAGTGCGCACAGACCTTTAGCTGAGGGAAAAATCTGAGAAATTTGAATACCAGTTGCATGCTTAGACAGTTAACCACCATGCACTTGCAAGCGTGGACGGACAACCAAACCTCACGTATCACATGTGCACCTGCTCCGAATGAAGGTAGTCAGCAACGCTACATCGCTTCCCCCACTGTAACATAGTAACATAGTAAGGCTGGTTTCACATTTGCGTTAAAACAACGCTGCGCCCTGCGTCGTTAAGCCCCGCCCTGAGCCGGCTCCCTGCCCGCCCCATCCGGATCACCGCCTACTTTCGCATTTGCACGCATGCGATCGGCGCACCCTATCTTTAGCATAGGGTGCGCAGATCATGCGCTGCCAGTGTGAAAGTAGCATGCTGCGCACTTTTGACGGTGCGCCGTGCGCGCCGAAATGCAGCATGTTGCATAATAGTCTCTCATAGTAGTCAAAAACCTATTACCTTTGCTGGAACTGCAGGTTTCGGTTCCCCAATGTATTTCAGGGTAGTTGAAGTCCCCCCATAATAATGACTTCTCCTTGAGTCGCAGCTTCATCTATTTGCTTTATGAGGATATTCTCTGTTGCTTCCATTATTTTTGGAGACTTATAACAAACCCCTATCAGTAATTTATTATTTTTCCCCCCTCCCCTTATCTCTACCCACAGGGACTCTACATTTTCATTAGATTCATATATATTATCACGAAGGACGGGTTTTAAGGATGATTTTACATATAAACACACACCTCCCCCTCGCTTATTTGTTCGGTCATTTCTGAACAGACTATAGCCCTGTAAATTAACCGCCCAGTCATGGTTCTTGTCCAGCCATGTCTCAGATATCCCCACCATGTCATAATTATGCTCCAACAACATTAACTCCAGTTCCTCCATCTTGTTGGCGAGGCTTCTGGCATTAGTATACATGCACTTTATGTTTCTCTCTGTACCTCTATTCTTTCTTAAATTATTAACTGTTCTAACCCCACCCCCCATGCCACCCCCACCCCCAATGTCATTATTTGTGCCCAGGTCTCTATCTGCACTGTCTTCCCCTCCTATAAAAGGAATACCCTCCCCCTATCCCTAGTTTAAACACTCCTCCAACCTTCTAGCCATTTTCTCCCACAGCACAGCTGCACCCTCCCCATTGAGGTGCAGCCTGTCCCTAGCGTAGAACCTGTAGCCAACTGAGAAGTCGGCCCAGTTCTGCAGGAACCCAAACCCCTCCTTCCTACACCAATTCCTGAGCCACTTATTAACCTCCCTAATCTCCCGTTGCCTCTCTGGCGTGGCACGTGGTACACGAAGTATTTCCGAAAATACCACCTTGGAGGTCCTTGCTTTAAGCTTACAGCCTAATTCCCTGAAATCATCTTTAAGGACCTTCCACCTACCTCTAACTTTGTTATTTGTGCCAATGTGCACCATGACCGCTGGATCCTCACCAGCCCCTCCCAGTAATCTGTCAACCCGATCAGCGATGTGTCGGACTCGAGCGCCAGGTAGGCAGCACACCGTTCGACGATCCCTGTCTTTGTGACAGATTGCCCTATCTGTTCCCCTAATAATTGAGTCTCCCACTACCAGAACCTGTCTGGCCTGCCCTGCTCTCCTATTTCCCCCCTTACTGGAGCAGACACTCCTCCGGCTTTCAGAGGACATGGCTTGCTGCAGCAGTGCTACTCCTGCACTAACACTCCCCTCATCTGCCAACTTAGCAAACTTATTGGGGTGTGCCAGATCAGGACTAGCCTCCCTGGTGCTCTTCCCTCTACCCCCTGTAAGCCCACCGGTTAGCACACCACCAGCAGCAAATGTCGAGGTGTCGTCGCAAGGGCAAAGCAGTCATGAAATCACCATGTTATTGCTACGAAAGACTGAATCTAGGCCATCAGCAACACCACAAACACTATCACCATCACCAACCCTCTCTCAGTCTGCCATGTCCACCGCTAGTTCCACCATATGCAGCTCTCAAGTCCAGCTCACCCTACCAGAGACTCTGAGTAGGACAAGAAAGTACTCATCCTCTCCTCCGCGTACACTGTCTTTGAACGCCCACATTGCCAAACTAATCTCGTTAGAGATGATGCCCTACCGGTTGGTTGAAAGCAAAGCTTTCCGCGAGCTCATGGCCTACGCAGTACCACGCTATGACCTACCCAGTCGGCACTTCTTTTCGCGAAAAGCCATCCCAGCCCGCCACGTGCATGTGAAAGACCGCATTGTCCACGCACTCAAGCAATCAGTGAGTGGAAAGGTGCACCTCACAACAGATGCATGGTCCAGTAGGCATGGCCAGGACCGTTACATGTCCATCACTGCACACTGGGTTAATGTGGTGGATGCAAGGTCCACAAGGGACAGCGGCGGTGGGACAGTGCTGCCTAGCCCAGGGTATAGGAAACAGTTGGCTGTAGGCGTTCGACCCTCCTCCTCCTCCAGAAGCGAAAGCTCATCCACAGAGCGCAGTCACACGAGCACTCCATCCGCAGCTGCCAGTGTTGCACACAAGGTGTCCCACTATCAAACAGCTAGTGGTAAGCATCAGCAGGCTGTGTTGAAGATGATGTGTTTGGGCGACAACAGACACACCGCGGAGGTACTGGCCGACTACTTGCAGCGACAAACTTAGTCATGCCTGGGCAGTCTACATCCTGAGGCAGGCAAGGTAGTTAGAGATAATGGCCATAATTTTGTGGCAGCCATAGCCCTTTAAAAACTCAGACACATACCTTGCCTGGCTCACACCTTGAACCTAGTGGTGCAGTGCTTCCACAATAATTATCCGCAGTTAACACCCCTGCTCCATAAGGTGCGAAGATTGTGCTCGCACGTCCGCCGGTCGCCCGTATACTCCAGTCGTATGCAGAAGCTGCAGCGGTTGCTCCACCTTCCCAAGCACTGCCTAATTATCGACGTTGCAACAAGGAGGAACTCCACCCTGCACATGGTTCAGAGGCTGTGCGAACAGAAGCAGGCTGTAATTCATTTGTGGGAGGATACACGGGCAGGCAGTTTGCAGGCAGACATGGAGTTGTCTGGTGTGCAGTGTTCGAAGCTGAAAGACCTCTGTAAAGTCCTTCAGTGTTTTGAGGAATGCACACAGCTGGTAAGCGCAGACGACGCCATCATAAGCATGAGCATCCCACTTATGCGTCTGCTCATGCAAACTTTGACGCACATTAAGGAGCAGGCGTCTGCAGCCGAGGATGAAGAGGAGGAGGGAAGCCTTGATGACAGTCAGCCATTGTCTACTCAGGGAAGTCTCGTGGACGAGGTGGAGGAAGAAGAGGAAGAGGAGGAGGATGATGGGGATGATTATTTTGGGGAGGAGGATGCTTCTCAGGGGCAAGAAAAAATGTTGGCGTGGCAAGGTCAGGTACAGGGTTTGTGCGTGACTGTAGGGATGTGGATTTGCCAGAAAGTGCTCCTCCACCCAGGACTCGCAGTGCATCATTGACATCTGGAACATTGGCCCACATGTCTGATTATGCCTTGCAGATCCTAAAAAGTGACCCCCGCATTGCACAAATGATGAAGGATGATGACTACTGGTTGGCCAGCATCCTGGATCCATGCTATAAAGGCAAATTCCAAAACAATATGCCACAGGAGAACCTAGAGCTAATATTGGCTAACAAACAAGCAACACTGGTAAACTGTTTGTTTGAGGCATTCCCAGCAGACAGCGGCAGTGATGTTTTTCCAACGAGCCGTAGGGGGCAACATGGAAGAGGTGTTCGTGGTGCACACAACCGAAGTGGCGTTGGAGACAGGGGTTTCATGACCATGTTATGGACTGATTTTTCAAGTACCGCTCACACGACTGGTAATACTGCATCGATCGAAAGTGACAGGAGACAGCAGTTGTCAACTATGGTAACAAACTACTTCTCGTCCCATATCGATGTTCTCCCTCACCGGTCATTCCCCTTTAACTATTGGGCCAGTAAACTTGACACGTGGCCTGAATTGGCACAATATGCCTTACAGGAGCTCGCTTTCCCTGCTGCTAGTGTGTTATCTGTTTGCTATAAAGGCAAATTACAGAAAGTCATGCCACAGGAGAACCTAGCGATAATATTGGCTAACAAACAAGCAACTCTGGTAAACCGTTTGTTCAAGGCATTTCCAGCACACAGCAGCGGTGCTGGTTCTCCCATGAGCCGTAGAGGTTAAAATGGAAGAGGTGTTCGTGGTGCACACAGCCGAAGTGGCGTTGGAGACAGGGGTTTCATGACCATGTTGTGGACTGATTTTTCAAGTACCGCTCACACGACTGCTAATACAGAATCGATTGCAAGTGACAGCAGACAGCAGTTGTCAACCATGGTTACAAACTACTTCTCCCATATCGATGTTCTCCCTCACAGGTCATTCCCCTTTGACTATTGGGCCTGTAAGCTGGACACCTGGCCTGAATTGGCACAATATGCCTTACAGGAGCTCGCTTGCCCTGTGGCTAGTGTGCTATCTGAAAGAGTCTTCAGTGCTGCTGGATCAATCCTGAGAGAAAAAAGGACCCGTCTGTCGACGCAAAATGTTGATGATCTAACCTTCATTAAAATGAACCATGCATGGGTTTCAAAGGATTTTGTCCCACCCTCCCCTGCTGACACGCAGGTTGCCAGAAAAATGGCTTGCTTTTGTCCTCCTCTTCCTCGGACTTCTCCAATTACTCCATTTGCAGCTGCTGAATGTCCAACATCAACATATGCCAATTTTTCCACCTCCCTAACTGGGCTGCCTCCCCCCACAGGGCCGGGGCCACCACCTGGCGCACGCACCCGTGCGAGTGCCGTTGCCCTGGACAGGTGGGTGGGCACACTCTTTGGCAACGGCACTGGCACAAGGTCCCTCATAGTAGAATCAAGTGTCTCTGACGGTGGGTGTGCACACCCGCCGTCAGACACACCGGCGTACTATAAGGGGCCCTGTGCCAGTACCGCCACCCACGAGTGGGCTCCCCCTGCTTGCTCAGGGCTACCAGCACTTGCAATACTTACCTCTCTCTGCTCCACCACTGTGTAGTCTGGCCTGTTAAATACTTCACTGGGACTGCCAATACAAATTTGTTGAAATGATAGATGATGGTTAAGACGTAGCTATGCCCTGTCCTGCTGGGCTCTATCTTCAGATGATCAATGGCTTCCATTTCTTATGGACGTCGACTCACAATGAGATGCAGTGGTAGTTTATCATCAGCTTTCACGGTTTTCTGACTCAGACGTGTGACATTCCTGCCCACATTTTTAAATGTGTCCTCTCATGCCAATCCAATAGAATCGCCTACGGTCTGTGGCTTGTGTCTTTTTCACTCTAAAGTTACCTGACAGATCATGATAGGCAGTGAGGACATTGTCTACATCTCTCCCTGTGATCACAATTTGATGGAGATGAGTAACGGTGATGGGTTCTACGGTACTGCGATACAGCAAACCTTTCTTCACAAGAACTGTTTTCGCTGTCTCCACAGACAAAGTAATTGAGAGTCAGCATCACCTCTGAGAATTCTACAGGGAGTTTTTACTGTGATTAGTAATTCCAAAATGTCTGCAATCACTCGACTTTCTGTCTGTACTTGTATCCATCTCATTTCCTCTTGCGGAGAGTCCTTACTGTCTTACTGAGACTGAAATATACCGTATTTTCCGCTTTGTAAGATGCACTTTTTTCCCCAAAATTTGAAGGGAAAATGGGGGTGCGTCTTTCAAAGAGGATATACCTTTCTGTGCTGCCGCTGAGAGTGTCCAGTACTTGCCGCAGCGCTGTCCCCCGGTTCCTACCGCCACCGCCGTGCTCTGTCCCACGGTGGTTGCCGCCACCGCCGCGCTCTGTCCCGTTTAGCGTGGGGGGTCTCTGCCGCTCCATGCCTGCTTTCCTGTGGATTTCTTCCTGGAAAATGGCCGCAGCACATGCGCAGATGGAGATCTCGGCACGGAAATCTCGGGAAATGAGACTCCACCTGTGATTTCTGATCAGATTGACCAGCACTGCAGTGTCGCTTTTCTGGGACAGATGTTGTGGTGCAGCTAAGATGTAGAAGCCCTGCACAGGTAGGGCTGTAATCGCAGGGCAGATGAAAGAGTTGGTAGATGGTGGGCAGTGCAGGATGTAGCAGAGCCGTGCGCCAGGCGCAGGAGAAAGATGACAGACACAGTCGTGCAGTTCCTTTACCTGTACTTGGTAAGTGCCGTACAGAACCCAGAGTGGAGTTGGAGAAGGAGTTGGTCAGCCTGGAAGAAAATCTCTGCAGATAGGTAGTGTGGCCTCCGTTCTAGCGCTTATCTGAGGTACTCGTAGTACTGAGTTCACTGAAGTTCCCCCTGTTGACTCTCTTTTGAAACTTTCTCGTATGGCAGGCAGCCGTAGCCTTTTCCTTTTGGCTCACTCAAGTCGCTGCTGCAACCTCCGAGCGTTAGTTGGGAACAGAACATTTACAGCTACTACTTCCTCCGGTTTCTGCTGCAGGACCATCAGTGTCCCTACAAACTCGGAGACCGGAATCCAGACCATGCGCTCCAGCTAGGAGTGAGCCTTAACTCTGCTCATCCTCCAGCTCCCCTTCTCACATCCACACACTTCCCCTTCCCTTCACAGACTGCCCTAACTTCCCTCCTCCCGACCACAGAGAGCAACTCCTCAGCAGTCAGGTTCAGAGCTCTCCCTGCTGGCCTGGAGTGGGAACTGTGTTGGTTTAACTGTTAGAGAGATCCTTCGTTGCTCCCAAGCATGACATCACACTCCCTAGGTGGAAGGTAATGCCACTGTGGCGACCGTACTCCTGGGGGCGCCACAAGTGCACTGATGCCCAGCCACTGCTAGATGATTCTGCTGGTACATTGACCCAGACCACTACATTCCCCTCGCACTCTACACAGCCAGAATCTGACCCTGATGAAACTTAGGTTCCCCTTCCCGCATACTATACCACCTTACACGGTGACAAAGAGGAAGGTGCAGATGAAAGTGCAGGTTCCTTGAGCAGGTGGGGGGGCATACTCATGGGTGACGGCACTGGCACAGGGCCCCTCATAGTATGCAAAAGTGTCACCTGCCGTCAGACACACCGCCATACTATGAGGGGCCCTGTGCCAGTGCCGTCGCCAACGAGTGGGGCCCCCATGCTTGGTCATGATCACAGCACTTGCAAAGTTGAAATACTTACCTCTCCCTGCTCCACCGCCGTGATGTCTTCTGCATTTCCTGACAGTGACTTTCGGGTCAGACAGCGCGATGACATCATGTCTGCACGCCCTCTGCCTAAACAAAGAAAGTGTAGTCAGCTTACCCGTCTGCAATGCAATCCCCAAGCCTGCCAACGCCCAGCACGGACTGTGGTGAGCATCCACATCAATTAGGAGCAAGAGGAAAAAAAATTTGATCCAGCTTGAGACGGAGGCGGCTGCAATTTTACAAAGATTTATTGGACAATTTAAAAATATGTTGGTTCTTTAAAAATCTCTTATAGCAAGCACAAAGCACACCAGTGAGGAGGATCTTCCTCACTGGTGTGCTTGGTGTTTGCTATAATAGATTTTTAAAGAACCAACGTATTTTTAAGTTGTCCAATAAAGCTTTGTAAAATTGCAGCCGCCTCCGTCTCAAGCTGGATCGAATTTTTTTTTTCCTCTTGCTCTGCCTAAACAGTCCAAGTGCAGAGAGATGGAATATGGGGACGACGAGGAGTCCAGACTAGTTACAGGGATCACTAGCGAGGAGACTTATTTAATTGTTTTAAAGGTTGGGAGCAATTTTTGGGGAGCACTATACTCTGGAGAATGATATATGGGGCCCACCATACGCTGGAGCATTCCAAAGGTGGACATCAGACACTGGAGCAGCATTTACAGGGCCCATTATACACTGGAGCATTAGAAATGGGGCCCATTATATATGGAGCATTATTTGGGCCCATAAGACAGTGGAGCTTCATCCATGGGGACCAACATATACTGTAGCAATATGTGTAGCTCATTCTATACTGTATCAAACATTATATGGGACCAATGATTCTGTATGGAGAAATATATGGGCCTCACTACTCTGTATAGCGCACTATGCGGTGGCCATAATACTGTATGGCGTAATATACTGTCCGTTTTTGGAGCTATTGGAGAATTTAAAATGGATATCAGTCATGTGATGTAAGAAGTGAAGTATTTTTCATTGTACTATACCGCTATTTCTCTGCCGTATCAGAGGATCATGAATTGTGGCATGTGTTAAAGGAGCCCATTGACACTCTTTGGCCCTGGGCACACGAAAATCTGGAGCCAGCCCTACCCCCCACAACTTTAGCCAAATAACCCCCAGTTTTCAATGCCTAACTATTATTATAAAGTAAATTAAGGTTGACAAGTGTGACATCGGCGGCCGTGCCCGCCGATGCCCCTTCAGCGGCGGTGCCCGCCGCAGCGTCCCCTCACCTGCGCACTCCTGTCCACGCGCACTTCCGCTCTGGTCTCCGCTCTGCTGCGGGTAACCGCGCCGGCCTTAGGCCGCGCACGCGCGTTCCCCCGCTCTCTTCTGCTAGTAGGGGGCGTCGCTGAGGGGCGGGTCTGTAGGACGTACTTCCGGGTTCTGGATATATCAGGCGTCCGCTCTATTCTGAGGGCGCCTGGTGATTGTGTGACTTCCCTGCACTCATCGGCCCCATATCTACTCTAGTGAATCCTGCCTGTCCTTCTGCTGTTTTCCCCTGTGTGCTCTGTGCCCTGCTCCACTTCCGTCTGTCTGTCTCTGCCCTGTTTCCCCCTCTCCGATCTTCCTCCTGTGGACTCCTGCCCAGTATTTTCCGCTATCCCGTCCTGCTATCCTTGTTCTGCCTGCCTGTCCTTCGAGCCGTCCCTCCTGGTACCGGCTGTCGCGGTTCTGCCCCCTGCGGTTCTGCCCCCTAACGATCCCTGTACAGGGGTCGGTCTTCACCAGGTGTGCTCGGCCCAGGGGCTCCGGATCCACGACCCAGAGGGTCCACTCTTGGACGTATTAGACCAGAACTGTCACAACAAGCTTAACTAATAAGAATTGATGTTTTTGGCATTAAAATGGGCACTGTAGGTGTGTTTCCTGTCCTCCACTCCCTGCCGACCTTGAATCCCCATTGATTTGCATTGGGTTTCGTGTTTCAGTCGGCCTTCGACTTTTCACGATAATCGGCCGATTTCGTTCGACCAGACTTTTGAGAAAGCTTCCAGGTGACTTGGTGAGATGGGTGGGACCAGTCACCTACAAATCCACCCAGGGGTGTGTGTCTGAGCGCCCAAAAGTGAAGCCTTTTTGTGTATGGCTGGGTGTGTGTAACAGGACCTGTAGTGAGGTCATGACCATGTGATCCATACCTCACCTGTGGGTGTGGTTATGTACCATATAATGTGCCTGAGGTCTGGTCACATGGGAGAGAGAGTGCATGGACCTGACTGATTCGTGAGGAAGGTCCTGGAAGGCCTAGGTGTTGGAAGAAGTGTGGCCGCTTCCCGGAGAGAAAGGACTAACCAAGAGTCGACGTCTGGAGCAGGAGCTCCTAAGAGGTAACTGTTATGAATGGGTCACCGAGGAGGAAGGCAGGAACAGGCTAAGCCACCAGAAGACCAGAGAGGTTGGTAACTAAGCAGATTGCAGACCCCTGATCCTATCCGCACAACTATCAGTAGCCATGGAGCGTTCCTACGATGCCCTAGACGCTTCATCACAGCCGGAGGACTAACTAAGCCTAAAGACAGAAAGATTAAATCTAAACTGCCCAGGAGCAGATCTCCATAGGAATAGACAGCCCCCAAACTTATACTGTCAGTGAGACAAGATGAGACACAAACACAGGCAGAGAACAGACTGAGCAAATGGTGGGACCCAAGCTGTCTAGACAGGACAGGATAGAAAAAGATACAGTCTGCAATCACGCACAAAACGCTGAAAAACTCCAACACTTCTGATATACAAAAAAAACCTAAGATCACATGATCTCAACCCCGCTAGATCAGCACTCTGGTGTAAACTGGCAACAAGACAAAAGATACTAACATAACAGGGGACTGAACAAGCTGCAACATATGAAGCAGGGCCCAGCGCTGCCCCCAGCAGGGAGCACGCTGAACCCTAACAGCAAAGCAGAAAGCAAAAGAATGACACAACCAGATTAGATGCAAAGGATTAGCAAAAGAATCACTTAGCTGAACATGCAGATCAGGCAAGGGACAAAGGAGGTCCAAATGCACACAGAGGAAAAAATCAACAGCAACCGTCAAGAGCAGCCAGCTCCATTATATGCTCCCAGCCAGCAATCCCAGATTCCCAATTATCATCATCAGGTGGAGAACATCCATCCACCTGGCCAGCTCCACTACTCTCAGTAACCACCAGAGGGATCAGAGGGAGCTTTGGCTCAGAAATCCAAGCAAGGGAGTTCACAACAGGTAACCCCGGAGAGGGGGGAAATAACTATGTTGATGCTATAGAGCCTGTTTCTGGACATGGCACAGCCTGTGTGGCCACAGGACTGAGAGAGAGAAGCCCTATGATGAACAGTGACCTGTCTGATGTAAGACTGTCTCCTTTTATGGTTTATGCTGTATAATAAACCACATGGACTGTCTTAGTGGAAAGTGTTCCTGTGTGCATCAATATCGCTGCCAAGTGAGTGTTCCCCAATGCACTCAGTGAGTGCTACCTTACATATGGTGGAGAATGCAGGCACTTTTGTAGCCTTGTTGATAGGGGCAATGGATGAGGTCTACAAACTCAGTTGCTAGGAGCAATGGACCAGGAGGCACATGTGAGGTGTTTTGCTGTGACTCGGCGGGGTCACAAAGTTTTTCTCTTCAAGTCAGCTCGCTGTGACTTGGTGGGGTCACAAAGGTGACAAGCGGTTGGCTGTAACTCGGCGGGGTTACGAAGGTTGCTGTGGATCAGCGGGTTCATTAAGACGGCGCAGCAGAAGCGTGCACGGACTTGTGGCAGTGGGAGCTGCAGTTGCAAGTTGCAGCAAGAGGTTCTGAAGCAGCAGGAGCTGCAGTGACACCAGCAGCTGCTTGTGAGTGGCAGCCGGAGGTGCCGGTGGTTGTGGCTGCAGCACGAGCTGTGTCAGTGCCAGCAGGAGCTGGAGGGGTGTAATAGAGACATCAGAGGTACAGACTGTGCAACCTCTTAAAGGGTCAGTACCAGCCCCAGAAAGACATAAGGGACTGTGTGAACTCGGTCTTGAGAGTGCCGTGAGGGAGTCCACGGAGTGTACTACAGAGAGGGGTGGTGTCCCTAAACGGGGGTGGAGTCCCAAAACAGAGGGCGGTAACCCAAAATGGTGATGGGTGCCTGAAAAAGGGTGGAGTCTGAAAAGGGGGCGGTATTCCAAAAGGGAGTAGTTGCCCAAAAAGGGGTGGAGTCCCAAAAGGGGCAGTATCCCAAAAGGGGTGGGGTTCCAAGGAATGGGGCGGAGCATCCCAAAGTTAAAAGGGTGGTGCAGACAGACGGTTGCCAGGGGCAAGGGTACTATGTGTGTCCAGTCTGCTATATAAACTACCCACCCGGCAAGAGGCTACATGGGTGTGCCCTGCAAATGAACAAGGAGGAAATTTGCGGACTGGTCAGTTCTGGGAGCTCGGTGACTCTCGTGAGGGTGGCGCCCCAGGGATTTGTAATACCCAATAGGAAGGTCGGGGTCACTTGCGTTCATGGGAGCACTAAGGACTATTCAATGGCCAGGGTGATCCTTGAGATGGTCTGGGACAGTGCAGGACAGGATGTCGCTAGTCCCGAATTTATCTTGTCCGGTAATCATAGGCCAGAATTCTAAGCTATTCTCAGACATGTGGGAGAAGGGAATTCCTCTACAGCAGGAGGATGGAGGACTCACTCCTGACGGAGCTGTGTACATAAAGGTAGTAACATCTTCCAACCTTGACGGGTAAGACGTTGGGATGACCAGAGGGAAGGGTGAGTCTGCCCAACTTACGGACATGATGTCACCTGATGGGTACCACAGGGCGACTGATAGTGGTGTGGTAATTAAAAAGAGTGGAGCTGACACCTGAACAGTAGAGTTGAGCGAAACGGGTTGAAAAATTTCAAAAGTCGCCGACTTTTGGCAAAGTCGGGTTTCATGAAACGAAACCCGACCCTAGGATGAGGTCGGCCACGAGGTCGGCGACTTACGCACCAAAGTCGCGTTTCAAAAGTTTGTTTTGCGCTCTTTTTCAGCCAATCAGGATCCACGGACACTGTGGGCAACGTGATGACATAGGCACGGGTCACCACCATCTTTCAGAAGGGCATGCAAGTGATTGGCTTGCTTTGGGGGGCGTCACGGGGGTATAAAAGGGCATGCACGCCGACCGCCATGTTACTCATGCTGATCTCAGAATAGAGAGAGCTGCTGCTGCTGTTAGGCAGGGAAGAAGACACCAAAAACTGCTTCTGCTGCTAGCGATTTTGCCTGTACAACACACCAGTCACTGTGTGTGCAGTGCAAGGGGAGGCTATATAGTGGTGTATCAGTGGTGTTGGTTGTTGGGCTGCCTTCTAAGGCTTCCTGACATTCCTGCATTGCTGTTTACCCACTGCTCCGCAAACTGCTTTTTTAAAAGCAATCCCAATTTTTTTTTTTTGTCCTGCTGAGAAGAAGAAAAAAAAACTGCTTCTGCTGCTAGCGATTTTGCCTGTACAACACACCAGTCACTGTGCAGTGCAAGGGGAGGCTATATAGTGGTGTATCAGTGGTGTTGGTTGTTGGGCTGCCTTCTAAGGCTTCCTGACATTCCTGCATTGCTGTTTACCCACTGCTCCGCAAACTGCTTTTTTAAAAGCAATCCCAATTTTTTTTTTTTGTCCTGCTGAGAAGAAGAAAAAAAAAACTGCTTCTGCTGCTAGCGATTTTGCCTGTACAACACACCAGTCACTGTGCAGTGCAAGGGGAGGCTATATAGTGGTGTATCAGTGGTGTTGGTTGTTGGGCTGCCTTCTAAGGCTTCCTGACATTCCTGCATTGCTGTTTACCCACTGCTCCGCAAACTGCTTTTTTAAAAGCAATCCCAATTTTTTTTTTGTCCTGCTGAGGTACTGAGCGTGCATTTTTTCACACCATACAGCGGTGTACGCTCCTCACACAGTACCGTGTAACGGCTGTTATCACAGCCACAGTGAAGCTATCAGTGTGTCACTCTGTGAGAATAAGTCGAGGACATGTTCCGTTCTTACAGACCTGCACTCTAGGGAGATTCCTATTCTGCCCAATTCTACATACACCTTGTAGTTTGTGATACACTAGCCAATTTCTGCCTGTGACATAGCGCTCAGATATTCAGTGGGCCTCACACAATCCATAAATGTCCAGTGTCCACAAGTGTGTGCAGAAATTAAAAATCTCCCTTATCCTCTAGTGACTTTGGTCACAGCTCTGCCATCGAGCCTGTGACAGAGCACTCAGATATTCAGTGGGCCTCACACAATCCATAAGTGTCCAGTGTCCACAAGTGTGTGCAGAAATTAAAAATCTCCCTTATCCTCTAGTGACTTTGGTCACAGCTCTGCCATCGAGCCTGTGACAGAGCGCTCAGATATTCAGTGGGCCTCACACAATCCATAAGTGTCCAGTGTCCACAAGTGTGTGCACAAATTCAAAATCTCCCTTATCCTCTAGTGACTTTGGTCACAGCTCTGCCATCGATCCTGTGACAGAGCGCTCAGATATTCAGTGGGCCTCACACAATCCATAAGTGTCCAGTTTCCACAAGTGTGTGCACAAATTCAAAATCTCCCTTATCCTCTAGTGACTTTGGTCACAGCTCTGCCATCGAGCCTGTGACAGAGCGCTCAGATATTCAGTGGGCCTCACACAATCCCTAAGTGTCCAGTGTCCACAAGTGTGTGCACAAATTCAAAATCTCCCTTATCCTCTAGTGACTTTGGTCACAGCTCTGCCATCGAGCCTGTGACAGAGCGCTCAGATATTCAGTGGGCCTCACACAATCCATAAGTGTCCAGTGTCCACAAGTGTGTGCACAAATTCAAAATCTCCCTTATCCTCTAGTGACTTTGGTCACAGCTCTGCCATCGAGCCTGTGACAGAGCGCTCAGATATTCAGTGGGCCTCACACAATCCAAAAGTGTCCAGTGTCCACAAGTGTCTGCAGAAATTCAAAATCTCCCCTGTCCTATAGACACCTTGTACCTTGTTTTACATTACTATATAGTTTGTTGTATTTTGTCTACATTTCTACCAAAAATGAGGAAGTCTGGTGGAAGAGGCCGTGGAATTGGGCGGGGGGGTTGGCAGCTGGTAATGATGGTGTTGGTGGTGGATCTGATGGTAGTGGCAAAAGCAAAATAGGACCGAATGCAGGAGGTGTTGAGCCTGCGTCATCGTCTGGCTACATAAGGCCTCGAACGCTTAGTTTTCTAGGAGTTGGCAAACCGCTTTTAAAGCCAGAGCATCAGGAAAAAGTTTTGTCTTACATTGCTGACTCAGCCTCCAGCTCTATCGCCTCCTCTTCTTCAGTTGTAAAAAGTAAAAGCACTGAGTCGTCATTGGAGGCTCATGTTCATGAACCACACCTTTCCTTGTGTCCTTCACCCCAACCAAGATTGAAGGATGACGCAGGCCATAGTACTGATTACTCCATGGAGCTGTTTTCACATACCATGCCTGGATTATCAAGTGAAATGGTGAATTACCCAGGCCAAGATGAATCTGACATGGAGTGCACTGATGCACAGCCGCTGATGGATGATTCTGCTGGTACATTCACTCAGAGCACTACATTGTCCTCGCAGTGTACAGAGCCAGATTCTGACCCTGATGAGACTCAGGTGCCCCTTCCCGCACACTATACCACCATACACGGTGACACAGAGGAAGGTGCACATGACATAGAAGAGGAGGTGATGGATGACCCAGTTGTTGACCCAGATTGGCATCCATTGGGGGAAGAGGGTGCTGCTTCCAATAGCTCAGATGTGGATCATCCACAGCTGACATCGACATCGCAACAGCTGTTATCTGGCAGGCCCGGAGCACTCCAAAGACAGGTTCCAAACATCAAAATAGTTGCTGGACAGCTTGTCCAGAGGGTCAAAAGATCACAGCGTGCTAGGCCGCAAAATGTCTGCCAAAGTAGGAAGAGTGCAGTGTGGCACTTTTTTGAACAAAATCCTCATGATCAGGCCAAGGTTATCTGTAAGAAGTGCGCAAAGACCTTTAGCCGAGGGAAAAATCTGAAAAATTTGAATACCAGTTGCATGCTTAGACATTTAACCAGCATGCACTTGCAAGCGTGGACACAACACCAAACCTCAAGTGCCACATGTGCAACTGATCACAACGAAAGTAGTCAGCAACGCTACATTGTTTCCCCCACTGTAAGCCCACCGGTTAGCACAGCAGCAAATGTTGAGGTGTCGTTGCAAGGCCACAGCAGTCAGGGAATCCCACTGTTATATCAACGAAAGACTGATTCTAGGCCATCAGAAAGAACACCAACTCCATCACCATCATCAACCCTCTCTCAGTCTGCCCTGTCCACCGCTACTTCCACCATATGCAGCTCTCAAGTCCAGCTCACCCTCCCGGACACTATGAGTAGGTCAAGAAAGTACTCAGTCTCTCATCCGCGTACACTGGGTTTGAACGCCCACATTGCCAAACTAATCTCGTTTGAGATGATGCCCTTTTGGTTGGTGGAAAGCACAGCTTTCCGCGAACTCATGGCCTATGCAGTACCACGCTATGACCTACCCAGTCGCCACTTCTTCTCTCGCAAAGCCATCCCAGCCCTCCACCATCATGTGAAAGACCGCATTGTCCATGCACTCAAGCAGTCAGTGAGCGGAAAGGTGCACCTCACAACTGATGCATGGTCCAGTCGGCATGGCCAGGGCCGTTACGTGTCCATCACTGCGCACTGGGTTAATGTGGTGGATGCAGGGTCCACAGGGGACAGCGTGTGGTGGGACAGTGCTGCCTAGCCCACGGTATAGGAAACAGTTGGCTGTAGGAGTTCCACCCTCCTCCTCCTCCTCCTCCAGAAGCGAAACCTCATCCACAGAGCGCAGTCGTACGAGCACTCCATCTGCAGCTGCCACTGTTGCACACGATGTGTCCCCCTATCGAGCAGCTAGTGGAAAGCGTCAGCAGGCTGTGTTGCAGATGATGTGTTTGGGCAACAGACACACCGCCGAGGTGCTGGCCGAGTACTTGAAGCGACAAACTGAGTCATGGCTGGGCAGTGTACATCTTGAGGCAGGCAAGGTAGTTAGTGATAATGGCCGTAATTTTGTGGCAGCCATAGCCCTTTCAAAACTCAGCCACATACCTTGCTTGGCTCACACCTTGAACCTGGTGGTGCAGTGCTTCCTCAAAAATTATCCGGAGTTAACAGCCCTGCTCCAGAAGGTGCGAAGACTGTGCGCGCACATCCGCCGGTCGCCTGTACACTCCGTTCGTATGCAGAAGCTGCAGCGATTGCTCCACCTTCCCAACCACCGCCTCATTATCGACATTGCAACAAGGTGGAACTCCACCCTGCACATGGTGGAGCGGCTGTGCGAGCAGAGGCAGGCCATAATGCATTTGTGGGAGGATACACGGCCAGGCACTTTGAGAGCAGACATGGAGTTGACAGGTGTGCAGTGGTCGAAGCTGAAAGACCTCTGTAAAGTCCTTCAGTGTTTTGAGGAATGCACACGGCTGGTAAGCGCAGACGACGCCATCCTTAGCATGAGCATCCCACTTATGCGTCTGCTCATGCAAACTTTGACGCACCTTAAGGAGCAGGCGTCTGCAGCCAATGTTGATGAGGAGGAAGAGGAGGAGGGAATCCTTGATGACATTCAGCCATTGTCTGCTCAGGGACCTCTCCTGGACGAGGTGGAGGAAGAAGAGGAGGAGGAGGATGATGATGGGGATGATTACTTAGGGGAGGAGGATGCATCTCGTGGGGCAAGTGAAAATGTTGGCGTGGCAAGGTCTGGTACAGGGTTTGTGCGTGACTGGAGGGATGTGGATTTGCCAGAAAGTGCTCCTCCAACCAGCACTCGCAGTGCATCATTGACACCGGGAACATTGGCCCACATGTCAGATTATGCCTTGCAGATCCTAAAAAGGGACCCCCGCATTGCCAAAATGATGAACGATGATGACTACTGGTTGGCCAGCATCCTGGATCCATGCTATAAAGGCAAATTACAAAACATCATGCCACAGGAGAACCTTGACCTAATATTGGCTAATAAACAAGCAACTCTGGTAAATCGGTTGCTTGAGGCATTCCCAGCACACAGCAGCTGCGATGGTTCTCACACGAGCCGTACGGGCCGGGGGCAGCTTGGCAGAGGTGTTCGTGGTGCACACAGCAGAAGTGGCGTTGGAGACAGGGGTTTCATGACAATGTTGTGGACTGATTTTTCAAATACCGCTCACACAACTGGTAATACTGCATCGATGGAAAGTGACAGGAGACAGCAGTTGTCAACTATGGTTACAAACTACTTTTCCTCCCATATCGATGTTCTCCCACACAGGTCATTCCCCTTTGACTATTGGGCCGCTAAACTGGACACCTGGCCTGAATTGGCCCAATATGCCTTACAGGAGCTCGCTTGCCCAGCTGCAAGTGTGCTATCGGAAAGACTCTTCAGTGCAGCTGGATCAATCCTGACAGAAAAAAGGACGCGTCTGTCAACCCAAAATGTGGATGATCTAACCTTCATTAAAATGAACCATGCATGGGTTTCCAAGGATTTTGTCCCACCTTCCCCTGATGACACATAGGGTGACAGAAAAATGGCTTGCTTTGGTCCACCTCTTCCTGGGACTTCACCTATTTCGCCTTTTGCATCAGCTGAATGTCCAACATCAATATATGCCACTTTCTAAAACTCCCTAACTGTGCTGCCTCCCCCCCATGGCCGGGGTCACCACCTAGTGCACGACACCGTGCGAGTGCCGTTGCCCTGGACAGGTGGGTAGGCCGACTCTTGGGCGCGGGCACTGGCACAGGGTCCCTCATAGTGCAATCAAGTGTCTCTGATGGTGGTGGTGCACACCCGCCGTCAGACACACCGCTGTACTATGAGGGGCCCAGTGCCAGTACCGACGCCCACGAGTGGGCCCCCCTTGCTTGGGCAGGGCCCCAGCATTTGCAATCTTTACCTCTCCCTGCTCCTCCGCTGTGTAATCTGGGCCGTCAAATCCATACTGTGCCTGACACCGTCTGAGCCTGCCTCCTGATGTACAGACATATATTTTGAATGTTTACGCTATCCATACATGTTATCCGGGGATACGGTACCCTTTCTCACCTTTGTGCAATCACCTGCAAGCCATACTGGGCCTAACACCGTCTGAGCCTGCCTCCTGATGTATAGACATATATTTTGAATGTGTATGCTATCCATACATGTTATCTGGGGATACGGTACCCTTTCTAACCTTTGTGCAATCACGTGCAATCCATACTGGGCCTAACACCGTCTGAGCCTGCCTCCTGATGTATAGACATATATTTTGAATGTGTACGCTATCCATACATGTTATCTGGGGATACGGTACCCTTTCTAACCTTTGTGCAATCACGTGCAATCCATACTGGGCCTAACACCGTCTGAGCCTGCCTCCTGATGTATAGACATATATTTTGAATGTGTACGCTATCCATACATGTTATCTGGGGATACGGTACCCTTTCTCACCTTTGTGCAATCACGTGTAATCCATACTGGGCGTGAGAACGGCTGGCGAGCTGTTAAGCAAGCTACAGCACCTGTGGTTTGCACACGTAAGTTTTTAATTTTTTCAGGAATGACGGTTAGGCCTAATTCCGGAACTGCGGCTGACCTGCACTTACTGGGAAATCATTGTTCGCGGGTAATAATTGTAATCACAGATCCCCATCACTAACGTTGTTCAGCAGGTTATCTGCACCTGTAAGCGACAAACGCTGGCCTTTTCAGTGTAGCGCACATGCAGCCACGGACATGTAAGGGCATGACACACCAGTTATTGGCCAATCTCATGTGCCAGAGCCTCACGTGTCCCTCTAGTAAGCCGGACTCGGACCGCGGGGCATGACGGAGTCTCGTTCGTTAACGGAATTAAGCTTGCAATGTGTGCATCTTTTCTGTAGCTGGCATGGTTGAGGTTTCCCAAGTGGAGTCGAATTAAACCGTAGGCTCCACTCCTGGTGGTGCCCTTCTGGACATTCCTTTAACGTTCAGCTTTGCAACCATACTGCCCACGTAAAACAAACACTTTGCCTTCATGAACGCTGTTTGGAGGGTCATGACTCGTGGGAATAACGCCGCCCAATCAGTTAACCTGCTAGAGAGATCCTTCGTTGCTCCCAAGCATGACATCACACTCCCTAGGAGGAAGGTAATGCCACTGTGGCGACCGTACTCCTGGGGGCGACACAAGTGCACTGATGCCCAGCCACTGCTCGATGAATCTGCTGGTACATTGACCCAGACCACTACATTCCCCTCGCACGCTACACGGCCTGAATCTGACCCTGATGAAACTCAGGTTACCCTTCCCATATACAGTTCCATCTTACACAGTGACAAAGAGGAAGCTGCAGATGAAAGTGCAGGTTCGGCCCACCCGCCATCAGACACACCACCGTACTATCAGGGGCCCTGTGCCAGTGCCGTCGCCAACGAGTGGGCCCCCCCTGCTTGCTCAGGATCACAGCACTTGCAAGGTTGAAATACTGTGCAGTGAGATGGAAGATGGGGACGACGAGGAGTCCAGACTAGTACAGGGATTCCCTAGCGAGGAGACTTATTTGATTGTTTGCAATGTTGGGACAGCAATTTTTGGGGAGCACTATACTCTGGAGAATGATAGATGGGGCCCACCATACACTGGAACATTCCA
This sequence comes from Dendrobates tinctorius, assembly GCF_039654945.1. Taxonomy (NCBI): domain Eukaryota; kingdom Metazoa; phylum Chordata; class Amphibia; order Anura; family Dendrobatidae; genus Dendrobates; species Dendrobates tinctorius. Next base: position 38,211,269 of record NW_027361829.1, read on the forward strand.
AAGGTGGACATCAGACACTGGAGCAGCATTTACAGGGCCCATTATACACTAGAGCATTAGAAATGGGGCCCATTATGTTTGGAGCATTATTTGGGCCCATAACACAGTGGAGCTTCATCCATGGGGACCAACATATACTGTAGCATTATGTGGAGCTCATCATATACTGTTTCAAACATTATATGGGACCAATAATTCTGTATGGAGAAATAGATGGGCCTCGTCATGAGATGTAAAAAGTGAAGTATTTTTCATTGTACTGTACCGCTATTTCTCTGCCGTATCGGAGCATGATGAGTTGTGGTATGTGTTAAAGGGGCGCTCTTTCGCCCAGGGCACATGAAAACCTGGAGCCAGCCCTCCCCCCCACAACTTTAGCCAAATAACCCCCATTTTTCAGTGCGTAACTTGTATTATGAAGTTAATTAAGGTTGACAAGCTTAAGTAAGAAGAATTGATGCTTTTGGCATTCAAATGGGCACTGTAGGTGTGTTTCCTGTCCTCCTCTCACTGCCGACTTTTATTCCCCAATGACTTACATTGGGTTTCGTGTTTCGGGACGACCCCGACTTTTCCGTATAATCGGACGATCTTGCTCGACCCGACTTTTGGAAAAGTCGGGTTTCACGAAACGAAACTCGACCCTAAAAAACCAAAAGTCGCTCAACTCTACTGAACGGAGAGCAATTTGAGCCTTTACCATACTGTGGGGTGTGACACAGGCACCGGGAGTGACTGTGACGTGTTATTGCCATTAGCGACCACTAGGGCTGAAGACAATGGTTGTCAGACAGAATCTTGGAAGCAGAGGAATGACAGTGCCCCACAAGGTGAAGGCAGGATGACACTGGTAGTCATACCAGAATGTGTGACCATTGAAGATGGGGAAGCTCCGGGAGTGGGGGCCAACACTGTTAAAAATGGGGACTGCTGCTTACAGGATGAACAATCGGGTGGTGGTGACTCCCATTCAGATCGTGACGTCAGTGGAAAGGAGGGCAGTAAGACTGACTCGGGTCTAAATGGCAATTCCTCCTCCCGTCGCTGAAGGGGTAAAGGCCGGAAAGGGGCTGAACAAAGGGCTCCCTCTGAGAAGATAGATAAGGAGGAGATGGAGAAGCTGTCCGGCTTGACTGCTATGACCCGACAGCTAGAGGGTCAAGTTGACAAAGTGACCAAGGAAGTGTGCACGTGGAAAGAGCGAGTTGACAGTTTTCACCAGGTAGAAGTGCACATACAAAACTCAGAGCGAGAGCACAGAGATCTAACAACAGCTGGTGAAGGAGTGTTTAAAGGTGGCAAGTATGGAAGTCGCCAACTCCACGCAGTTGGAGCGGCTGCACCACCTAGAGTCCGAGCTCTCGGCAGTCAAGGCCCTGAGATAAACGGCTGAGCACAGAGTGGATGAGCTGGAGAAAGAAGTCTTGGAGCTCAGAGTTCACCTGACAACGTGGCAAGGTGTGAATAACGCTCTTAGAGAAGAGGTGGAAGTGCTCAGAGAAGCAGTGAGAGGTCTTCTGCAAGAGGAGAAAGTGGTGGTCAAAAACTTACAGCGGCCATGCCCGACTGATAGCAAGGAAGAACTGCCAATGCCCATCTTGGAAAAGGGTCCTGAAGACTGTAAATCTCAGGAAGATTGTGAGCCAAGAGCTGAACAAGACAGTCACCCTGTCGTGGCAGATGTCTTGAGGGAAGTGTCCGTGGTAAACCAGGAGCCGTCTGTCCATGAAGAGAGTGAGGCTTCACTCTTCAAGTACGTGATGGAGGTACCGAAGCCATGCAAGAAATTTATGCCAGTGAGGGTACGCTTGAGGCCTTTAAAAAGGCAATAAAAGCCTATAGTGTGAACTGGGCCCCGGAGACGAACCAGTTGGTGATACTGGCAGAAAGGGAAGTCACAGAGAAGCGGGTGACTGTTCTGAAGGAGATGGACCTACAATGTTTCCGCACGAAACAGATGGTCATGTTAGGTAATAAGAAAGCCGCTCAACGCCTGGAGCTTGCAAGGGAGGCTCAAAGTCGGCTGGTCTTTGTGGAAGATGTAATTCCGGTACCCAGAAATCTGTGGGAAAGCCATTGGAAGATTTGGAAAGGTGATGCAGGAGAAGGTAAATAGATCTGGTGTGAGGAGAGTGAGGATCCCACCTGCTGGTGAAATCTAAGTAGCGGTTGAAGATGACATAGTTCCAGTCATTGTTGTTGGCTCAGTGGAAAGCATTGGGAACCTCCGCCTGCTCCTGGAATATCGGGTAGCGTACCTGAAGGAGATAGGGCAGTTAAGACGGGACCGATTAATAAACTGATGCAGAACATCAGGTGACGTCCACCTCCAACCCAAGGTATAAGAACCCGAAGGGGTCCTCCAAATAATGAAATGTCAGGTAGCCGAAGACTGTCAGCAAGACGGGAGCATTGAGAATCTACAAGTAGCAGTTCTACTGTCAGTACGAAACTAAGAGACGTTAGCTTCTGTGAGGTACTAAATGGGTCAGACTCAGGCCAGACAGTTGATTCGTCTGTAAGTGGGACTTTTGACCGTACCGACCAGGAGAGCCGGCCAGTGAGAGAAAGGTCTGGTGATGGAGCATACTACGGAAATGTGGAGACTAAAAAGGGTATGGTGACGCAGTTGGACTGTGACTTAAGGGCCAAAGCTCAAGGCCAACATAAGGACCACTAGGGGTGGGGAAGGCCTGACAGATTGGCTCTGCAACGAGAAAGGACAAAGTCCGATAATGTGGTGGTCACAGAGAGGTATAGAGTGACAGTGATGGACTATGTCTCGGGAACTGACGCTCGAAGATGACTGAGAGGGCCCTCTCAACTGGTAGGGCAAAGTGACACGGGTGCCCGGTCTCGAGGCCCCTGGTTTGTGACAAATGTTCAACCCCACAAGTTTGAACATGGGGAGGGTATGTGATGCAGTTACCCCTGTGAATACTAGGGGGCGCTGTATGGGCTGCCCGGGACATGCATGCAGGCATTCCCTTTGTTATGATTGGAAAATGGTGAGCAGTAGGATTATAAATGGCCGATATGTAACACGGGGGGTGCCCTGTGATGGAAGCTGGAATATGTATTGATCAGCAGAGATATACTGCTGAGGGTTTGTTGCTGTGAATTAGGGATGCTTCCAGGTGACTTAGTGAGACGGGTGGGACCAGTCACCAACAAACCCACCCTGGGGCGTGTGTCTGAACGCCCAAAGTAAAGCCTGTGTGTGTATGGCTGGGTGTGTGTAATAGGACCTGTAGTGAGGTCATGACCATGTGATCCATACCTCACCTGTGGGTGTGGTTATGTACCATATAATGTGCCTGAGGTCTTGTCACATGGGACAGAGAGTGCATGGACTTGATTTGTTCATATGGAAGGTCTTGGAAGGCCTAGGTGTTGGAAGGTGAGCTGTCTTCCTGAATAGCACCCGGTGAGGTGTGAGTGTTGGACGGTCTCAGGAGGGGACTGACGTCCTGAATGGCACCTACTGAGGCCCTGGACCCTGTGAGGACGGTGTGTTGGGAGACCCTGGGAGTATGGTCGGATCCCTGAACAGCACCCGGTCAGACCACGTGTGTGAGCAGAGTCTGTGACGGCATTGCGTTTGGGGAAGCTAATGCCCGGCTGTGAGTCTGAAACCGTGAGGCGGCCTAGTGAATAAGGCACTGTCCGGAACGGTGATCCCAGTGCGGCCGCTTCCCTGAGAGAAAGGACTAACCAAGAGACGGCGTCTGGAGCAGGAGCCCCTAAGAGCTGGCCCCGGACAGGGGAAAATAACTGTGAGGCCATAGAGCCTGTTTCTGGACATGGCACAGCCTGTGTGGCCACAGGACTGAGAGAGTGAAGCCCTATGATGAACAGTGGCTTGTCTGATGTAAGACTGTCGCCTTTTATGGTTTATGCTGTATAATAAACCACATGGACTGTCTAAGTGGAAAGTGTTCCTGTGTGCATCAATATCTCAGCCAAGTTGGTGTTCCCCAACGCACTCAGTGAGCGCTACCTTACAATAGCCTTACAGTTACAGACTGAATAAATTATATTATTTGGGAGTCAGAGATTATAGTTAATTGGGGACACAGGGTTGCTTATCACTTTAAATTTTAATCCCTTAGTATATAGTGTACTCGCTTATTATGTATAGCACAGTCCCTTAGAATATAGTGTACACATTTAATATGTATAGCACAGTCCGTTAGTACAGTGCCTTGCGAAAGTATTTGTCCCCCTGGAACTTTTCAACCTTTTCCCACATATCATGCTTCAAACATAAAGATACCAAATGTAAATTTTTGGTGAAGAATCAACAAGTGGAGCACAATTGTGAAGTTGAACGAAATTTATTGGTTATTTTAAATTTTTGTGGAAAGTCAAAAAATGAAAAGTGGGGCTTGCAATATTATTCGGCCCCTTTACTTTCAGTGCAGCAAACTCACTTCAGATGTTCATTGTGGATCTCCGAATGATCCAATGTTGTCCTAAATGACTAATGATGATAAATATAATCCACCTATGTGTAATCAAATCTCTGTATAAATGCACCTGCTCTGTGATAGTCTCAGAGTTCTGTTTGAAGCACAGTGAGCATCATGAAGGCCAAGAAACACAACAGGTAGGTCTGTGATACTGTAGTGGAGAAGTTTAAAGCCAGATTTGGATGCAAAATTATTCCAAAACTTTAAACATCCCAAGGAGCACTGTGCAAGCGTTCATATTGAAATGGAAGGAGTATCATACCACTGCAAATCTACCAAGACCCGGCTGTCCCTCTAAACTTTCATCTCAAACAAGGAGAAGACTGATCAGAGATGCAGCCAAGAGGCCCATGATCACTCTGGATGAACTGCAGAGATCTACAGCTGAGGTGGGACAGTCTGTCCATAGGACAATAATCAGTCATACACTGCACAAATCTGGCCTTTATGGAAGAGTGGCAAGAAGAAATCCATTTCTCAAAGATATCCATAAAAAGTGTTGTTTTAAGTTTGCAACAAGCCACCTGGGAGACACACCAAACATGTGGAAGAAGGTGCTCTGGTCAGATGAAACCAAAATCGAACGATATGTTTGGCATAAAGGCAAAACAGCTCATCACCCTGAACACACCATCCCCACTCTCAAACATGGTGGTGGCAGCATCATGGTTTGGGCCTGCTTTTCTTCAGCAGGGACAGGGAAGATGGCCAAAATTGATGGGAAGATGGGTGGAGCCAAATACAGGACCATTCTTGAAGAAAACCTGTTGGAGTCTGCAAAAGACCTGAGACTGGGACGGAGATTTGTCTTCCAACAAGACAATGATCCCAAATATAAAGCAAAATCTACAATGGAATGGTTCACAAATAAACGTATCCAGGTGTTAGAATGGCCAAGTCAAAGTCCAGACCTGAATCCAATTGAGAATCTGTGGAAAGAGCTGAAAACTGCTGTTCACACACGATCTCCATCAAACCTCACTGAGCTCGAGCTGTTTGCCAAGGAAGAATGGGCAAGAATTTCAGTCTCTTGGTGTACAAAACTGATAGAGACATACCCAAAGAGACTTGCAGCTGTAATCATAGCAAAAGGGGCGCAACAAACTATTAAGTTAAAGGGGCCGAATAATATTGCACGCCCCACTTTTCAGTTTTTGAATTTCTACAAAAATGTAAAATAGCCAATAAATTTTGATCAAATTCACAATTGTGTTCCATTTGTTGTTGATTCTTTACCAAAAATTTACATTTGGTATCTTTACTGTATGTTTGAAGCATGATATGCAGCCCCCCTCATAGGGTATAATGCAGCACCCTACACAATATAATGCAGCCCCCCATAGAATATAATGTAGCACCCTCATAGGGTATAATGCAGCCCACCACCTCATATAGTGTTATGCAGCCCATCCACAGAATATAATGTAACCCCCTCAGCGTATAATGCAACCACCTATTAAGGTATAATTCAGCCCACCCATAGAATATACTGTAGCCCCCTCATAGGGCATAATGCAGCCCCCTCATAAAGTATGATGTAGCCCCCCATAATATAATGTAGCCCCCTGAGAGAACAATGCAGCCCCCACACAGAATATATATTGCAGCCCCCCACAGAATATAATGTACCCCCTTAAATGTATAATGCAGCCCCCTCATAGGGTATAATGCAGCCCCCCCTCCATCATTGTCCTCATCACCACCTCCATCATTGCCTTTTCACACATCACCCCTATCATTGCCCTTTCCACCACCTCCATCATTGCTTGTTCCCCACCACCATTGTCTTTTCCACCACTACCATCATTTTCCTTTCCACCATCATCATTGCTTTCTCCCCCACCACCCCATCATTGCCCATTCCACCACCTCCATCATTGTTTCCTCCCCCACAACCACCATTGTCCTTTCCACCACCTCCATCATTGCTTTCTCCCCCACCAACCCCATCATTGCCCATTCCAGCACCTCCATCATTGCCTGCCCCCCACCACCACCATCATTGTCCTTTCCATGACAACCATCATTGCCTTCTCCCCACCACCCTATCATTGCCCATTCCACCACCTACATCATTTCCTCCTCCCCCACCACCCCATCATCCTTTCCACCACCACCAACAATGCATTCTCACCCACCACCCCATCACTGCTCTCTCCATCATGCACATCATTGCCAATCTCCAATACACACATCTCCAATACACACAGCACCACACACATAGCACCATACCACACATACACAACACTGCTCCGCACCACATACAGGCACACAGGCAGACAGACAGACACACAGCACGTTCCACACAGCCACAGCACATCCAGGCAGCATTTTCGTCACCAGCAGCTTTCTATCTGAAACAGCCGAGCTGAATGATGACATCATCTAGCCATGCTGTGTCAGAGAGGAAGCACCGGGCAGGAATCAGGACGGCTTTGGATCCCTGCAGCTTGGCAGTGGAGCGGATCGCTCCCTGCACGCCGATTGCCTCAGGGTTAGCAGCCCTGCAGGGGCCCACCTCCGTCTTTATATTCATGCAGTGTTAGCCGGCGGCTAACACTGCCCGCTATTAAATTCAAATGAATACTCACTCCTCTCCACGCCCATGGGGGCATGGGGAAGCGTGAATGTTCATTACTCTTTAGCAGCGGGGACAGGCTCCTGTCTCCAGCTGCTGCTCCGCTGGCACCGGGCAGGCCCCCCTGACTCAGGGGCTCCATTGTTGCTGGGTGTGCCAATATTAGTGATATGCCACTGGCTGGGGGTGCCTGGAGCAGTGGGGGCCCTAGGCAGCTGCTGGACAGTATGCCAGCAGGTGTCAGTGCCTGGGCCCACCGAGAATCCTCTGATTTTCCGGTGGGAGAATCCTCCAGTTCTCCAGTGGGCCAGTCCAACCCTGGCCATGGCTATATAGGGGTTGTGGATTGTATACAGTATTCATAAAGTCATTGGAATAGGTGCTCAAGTAGGGTATCCATCCCAATAGCAATATAAGTAAAAAACTTGGCACTTAAAATGTTTTCGGTCTGGATATACTGTAGACCTTCATCAGAAACTGTATGCTGCTTGTTTAGGGAACCACCTGTCCTAGCATAAGGAACATTATCAGTGCTGTGGGTCTGATAAACAGACCGGGTAAATGTAGTCTGATGTAGCGGTTAGGGTTAATGGGATAACCTGTTATATATTCTGATTTCAGCTTGATGAATAAATCATGTTTCCTGTCACAGGGAATATGGCGAGCTGCGTCGCCTGCGAGAACTCTTTGCTCCTGCTAAAAATGGGTATCTGTGATCTAATTGCAACATAAAGGAAAATGCAAGTTACTGAAATAGCAATTTCTGCTTCTCAATTCTTTGATAGGATTAACTTTTTCATAACATTTTAATTTTTGTTGGAAACTTACCTGGATTTCTTCATTGATTTTTAATACAATGTTGCTTGATTGTTAAGTGCAGTAAGTAAAAACTCAAGACAATTCAAATCTAACTATATTAAAACACATATACAATAACTCTGATGAATTTTATTCAGCATTTTGGCACCAAATCAACAAAGCCTTTTCACTTTTCTCTGGACTAAAAGCAGTTCTAATATTGACTTATATCATTTTAAGTTAACTTTACTTGGTCTTGTCTGTTTTATTTTTTTTATCGACAATGTGGCAGTGTGGTTTCATTATACAGCAGTTGTAGCCTAATTCATCATTAGCCACTTTTCAAAATGTTAAAATTAATTTTCGCAATTGCACTCCAGTATGCTAATAAAATTCAAAATATGTCTAATTTAGTTTTTGTGCAGTTGAAGACTTAGCATGCAGGATAATTTTTGGGGTCTAAAAAAGGGGAAAAAAAGATGGAAAACAAAAAAGAAAATCTTTTATTTTGTGCAAAATTCATTATCCCTGTGCAGAAGAATATGGTGCAAAAACTGCAACAAATACCACAAGACAAAAAAAATAATTTGGAAAGAAATGCAATTAATAAATAAGAACCATTGACTTAACGTCTTCAGTACAGGGAGATAAAGTAAATGAATATGTTATTTACTCTCCCCAGAGCTAATGGGTAAAGATTATGGAATTGGAGGTGATATTGAAAGTGTGGGCTTTATATGTGCTTCGGCCCCAATTCTTCATTTGTGGGGTTTCTTTTAATTTTTTGTCTTGCGGTACTCGTATTTGTTGCTGCTTTTTGTGCCAAATTCTTCAAAATGGGCACAGGGGTTGATTAATTTTGACAAAATCTAATATGCTTGTTTTTTGCTTTTTAATTTTTTGTGCCTTTTTAAATTTGCATGAACCTTTAAAATAGAAAATGACAAGGATCTGGTATAGGCACTAATACAAGAAAAGTTTGCAAAGCTTTTTGTGCCCTTACCTGTCATATATGCAAAGACCAGAACGCAGGGCGGAACCCTCCAGTAAACCGGGCATGAGTCAGATCCTCTGGCTACTGCTACATAGTCAGTGGTGGCCGAGCTTGGTGCTGCGGAGGCACTGTAATAAGGTGGCACATGGCCATGGGTTTTCGGGGGTTAGATGCCTCAGCTTACTGTTCCCTCTAAGTGTGATGGTGATTGTATTCCCCATGATGTAAGGGCAGAGGGAGACATAAGAGCCCGGCAGTAGTCAGGAGTCAGTATAATGGGGAATAGGTTAACTTTTACTTCAGCACAGCCCTAGATGGTAACAACCAGAGATGGTACAACAAATCATGTGCAGAAGACTAAAGGTTCAACATTTCACAGACAGCAGATGGTAGAAAAGACAGAGAACCGGGTACATGTGAGGAACGCATGACAGCAAGTCCATCAAGTGTCTAAATATGGTGTCCAATAGTGACGCTGTGCAATTATCTTCAACCCTTTCAGGGTTGCAATTCCAGGATAGCCTCCATGTCCCAGCCTCACTAATTTTCATTATGTGTAAGTCGTTTTAGAAGATGTTTTCCCTATAGTTCCTATGAGTAACCTACTTCTGGCCGAGTGTTCTTCATGTATTCTAGGCAAGCTTGCAATTAGAGCAGTGTGCATGGGAGAATCAGGGTATGACTCTTCCCCAGTTGTAGACATCCTAAAGGTTCACTCACACTTCTCTTGGAATAGCTGCTCCATAAAGGCCTGGTGGAACAAGGGAATTCAAATGCTTTCTGACCTGTCCTTGTTCTGATGCACACTGAACTTCTCTTCTAGACTCCATTCTGAGCTCTGTAGACTCACTGGACTCTAAGTCTTGACTCCATACTGAACTCTTAACTAGAACTATTATTCCTATAACTTTTATGTACATAACTCCCATCTACCAAACTATTCTCTTAGCAACCTTCCTCGGTGAGGAGACTTAACTGTTTATTTTCCAAACTGTATAACAGACAATTAACAATTATATAAAGCCTGACAAATTATAAATAATTTACAGAAAGTTTTAGTCATACACAACTCTGGGGTATTAAATATACTGTAGGGTTATCAATGTATAAGAGACCTATGCTAATCATCAACTTAAGAAATACATTTTAACCCCTATACCTGAATTGTGCTGTAAACTCCACCTACAGTTTGGCCCTAAACACTACTCTGTCATTAATTATTTCAGCTTTAGGTATTTAGTTATATACTAGGTCAACTCTTGCAATAGAATGAATAATTTTTATGCATTCGACTCTGAAAGAAAGGTAAAAGTATTATGCAGATATGTTATTAAAAAGTATGTGTAAAAAAAGATGTATCTTCAGAGAAATGTGTCATTACACATAAACATTGATTTTACTGGGGTTTTTCTAATGTCACAAGACATCAATTTTATTTAGTATCACAAGCTATGTCACTGCTCAAAAAAATCAATATAACTACCTATGATCACAAAATAATATACAATCTATGTACAATCGACATTACCAACTTATAAATTCTTGCAATGTAAACAAGAGTCTTTCACTTGTTTGATGTCAGCAATACCTGCTGTCTGCAGGCTCATATAACAAATCATTCTGGATGAGTAGCTTTACTTTAAAATTCCCTAACTGTCAATAAATATCTTAGTTAGGAAGCTCTGCAAACATGCCGCCTTTGAAGTTCTCATCACTTCTCCTGCTCAATTAAAGATTAATGTTAACTAGTCCTACCTGTATGCCTCATATTTGTGATCATGTTGAGAAATCATATTTTATTTCTGTATGCTAATGATTAGAGATGAGCGACTTTGCCTTTTTTCTGTTTATATAATTTTCATTAAATTTTCATAATAATATTACAGGGAAGGAAGGAAGGGTAAACATAGGAAAAAAATAAAAAGTAGAGAACTCTACTCTACAGTGTTACATCACACATAAAATAAATTAAAATTAGATAAGACAAATAGTGAGTTAGGACAAATGATGAAGACTTTGTTACCTTTCTGCAATACTTTTAAGGCAAACAGACAATCAGAGAAGCAGTAAATACCATAACTCAAATAGTAAGTAACTTTAAACTAGGAAAATTTTTGGTTCCATAGGTCCCACTTAGAGTGATAATCGGGTAAGGCATTGTTAATAAAAGCAAACCTTTTCTCCATAGAACTATGGATCCGAACCTTATCTAAAATATCCGAAAAAGAAGGCGAAGCGGTTTTTAGCCACCAAAACGCTATTGTGTTTTTAGTTACCAGGAAAATATGTAGCATAACAAATCTAATAGAAGGGTTGATATTCTCAGTACCCAGAGAAAGCAGGGCCATTTGCGGAGTGACCTTAACCTTTTGGTCCGAAAAGGTTCCTACATGGTCCAAGACCTCTTTCCACAATTTTTTTAGTTTGGGACAGCTCCAGAATATGTGGTATAAGTTGCCCGGCAGGCCACAATTTCTCCAGCATAAAGGAGAGTATTTGAAATCTATATGGGAAAGTCTAATCGGGGTGTAGTGCCACCTAGTCAATGTTTTAAAGAAGGACTCCCGCAGAGTCATAGAGATTGTTGAGGAGTTTGAAAATTTTATAGCCTTTTCCCATTCTTCTATTTCAAATGTAGTATTAAAATCTTTTTCCCATTTCTGGATATATACGTTTTTTGTAAATTCCATATCTTCATTAAAATGGGAATAGATAGTCTTTAGGCACCAAGTCGATTTATTATTAGGCTTAGTAAGCATAGAGGCAATAATATCAAAGTTTAGAGGTCTACTACTTAAAAATTTCTGCAGAATATCTTTCAAAATAAGGTAGAATGAGAATTGTGCAAAGGGGACATGGAATTTGTTCTTAATCTCACTAAAGGATAGAGGGTGCTGTCCATCCCATATATCCCCTACTTTACTAATTTTTAATTCATACCATACTTCTGGAATGGGGCATTTATATATCCTAGACAATAATTTTAAATGGAATTTTTTCATAATTTGCTGCCTGTTGACTTTCTTCTTTAGTTTTGTAAAAGACCTCCATGCTGCAAATATAGAGTTAAGAATAGGGTGGTGATGGTCCTTAATAGAGGGTGACAGTAAGTGTCTAAAGAATAGATCTGAGATAGAATTGTCCCCACATTGTTCGGATTCCAAGTCGAACCAGATGCCGTCTCACAAAACCATTGTTGGCTTTGGAGAACAAGAGAAGCTTGATAGTAGGCCTGAATGTTAGGTAGTGCAAGGCCTCCATTATTTTTTTTCTTATATAAAATTTTGTTGGCTACTCTAGGTTTTTTCCCTTTCCAAATAAATAAATTGATTGATTTTTGCAGTCTTTTTATATATGAAGCATGGGTAATTAGTGGAACATTTCTAAGTATAAAGAGTATTTTGGGTAGTATATAGGATTTTATTACCAAAATTCTTCCCATCAGGGACAAATCATAATTGTTATAACCAGAAAAATCTTTTGAAAGCTTTCCAATAAGATGATCCATATTCCTAGCTGAAATGGATTTTAAATCTTTAGGTAAAATAATCCCTAGAAATTCCAACTCGTTTTCCTCCCAATAGAAATTAGTCTGCTTTATAAGATTCTCGATTTCTGAGCAATTTAAGTTAAATTGTAGTAGTTTAGATTTCTGAGCATTTATTTTAAAATAGGAAACTCTAGAAAAGCACTCCAAATCCGTCATGAGGGCAGTAAGAGAATTAGCGGGATCAGTAACTGATAACAGAAGATCATCTGCAAATAAGGTTAGTTTGTGATGGTGTTTCTTTGTTTTAAAACCGGAAATAGCAGAATTTTGCCTGATCATCTCTGCCAAGGGCTCAATCGCTAGGGCAAATAAGAGGGGAGAGAGGGGACACCCTTGTCTTGTTCCATTGGTGATATTAAAGCGTTTAGAGAAATGGTTATTAGTATAAATGTTGGCATTAGTGTTAGAATATAGTGCAAATACAGATGCTATAAATTTATTATTGAAGCCAAATTTTAGTAAGGCGGTTTTTAGGTAGTTCCAATTCACCCTATCGAAAGCCTTTTGGGCATCTAGTGAAATAAACAAAGAAGGGTAATTATTAGTCCTGGCCATGTTGAGCAGATTCAGAGTCCTCCTTGTGACATCTGTGACTTGTCTCCCACTAATAAAACCCACTTGATCGTTCCCAATGAGGTGGGGTAAAAGATTTTTTAAACGATCTGCTAAGATTTTTGAATATATTTTAATATCAGTATTAATTAAGGATATTGGACGATAATTTTTAACTTCCTCTAAATTCCCATTATCCTTTGGAATCATAATGATAGAGGCTTCCGTCATTTCTGTGGGAAACGAGCCAAGGCAGGAAGCATGATTGAAAAGAGACATTAAGTGAGGAGATAGGATGTTGGAAAAGGATTTAAAATGCTCATTGGTGAATCCATCTGGACCAGGGTCTTTGTTTAATTTAAGTTTATCAATGGATTTAGCAATTTCTTCCGCTGTAAATGGTTGATTTAATAAATTTAGGTCCAAGTTATCTATTTGAGGGAGGGCCAATTTGGAAAAAAAGGAGTCAATCTCCTCTTGACTAGGGTTAATTGTTGATGGGTCATTTTTTAGATTGTAAAGGTTTTCAAAGTAGTCCGCAAAAACTTGAGTGATATCAGAAGGGTGGTACTTGATTTCTCCTGAAAGAGATTTAATTTTAATAATCCTCCTATTTACCCGGGAGTGCTTCAATTTATTCATCATGTACTTAGTAGGTTTATTAATTGAAGCATAGGTGTTGTACTTTGATGCCCTTATAATGGAATCATATTCAGAAACAATTTCAGATCTTAAGTCCTGTCTTAGTTTCAAAATATCTAAATGAATATCTTGAGAAGGAGTGGACAGATTATTTTGTTGTATTTCTTTTAAGGCAATTTGGGATTGGAGATCAACGATTTTTTCTCTTTTTTCTCTTTTATATCTCGTGGAAAGTTGAATGAGATACCCCCTCAAGACAGCTTTGTGTGCATTCCATACATTAAAGGGATCAATCTCCTCTGAGGAGTTTTCATTAAAATAATTATTAATTATATCACTGATTAACGCCTTGTACTTCTGGGTATTTAGAAAAGTGGAATTAACTCTCCATAGGAAGGTATTTGTCGTGGGAGGACCCGAATCAAACACCGCAAGGACTGGGGCATGATCCGAAAAGGATTTCTCCAAGATTTCTATTTTCCTAAATTTTGTTAGGGAAAAAACGTTGGTTAAAAAAAAGATCAATTCTTGAAGATGTTTTATATGTGTCGGAGTAAAAAGTGAATTCCCTAGACGAAGAATTCAGACATCGGAACACATCAAACATCTCATTCTGTTTAATCCAATTACCCAGAGTTCGGTTTGATTTAGAAGTGGCAGAAGAAGACTAGTCAATATTCCTATCAGGAACTAAGTTGAAATCCCCTATTAGCAGTAAATCCCCTCTTTTAACATTGTTAACTTTCTTCATTAGTTTATTGAAAAATGAAAGGTGACCATTGTTAGGGGCATAAATATTTACAATCGTACAAAGATTAAAATTTAGGTTGCATATGAGAATATGAAATCTTCCCTGAGAGTCAGCGTGTTCTTCAATTAGTTGGAAAGGGATATCTTTATTGACAATTGTTATCACTCCCGCACTTTTTTTTATTTTTGAGGGCTTTAAAAATGTGGGGGAAATTTTTATGTTGGAAATTGGGATGATTATCTTTAACTAGTTTAACCTCCTGAAGACAAGAGACATCTGCATGGAGCCGTTTTATTTCTTTCCAGGTAATGTAGCGTTTGTGTGGACTGTTTAAACCTTTTACATTATGAGAAAGGATTTTTAGTTTCATGTTGGTTTATTGCTTAGATATCAAGAACCTTCACCCGACCAATCTAATAATTTAGCAGAAAGGTAAACAAAAAAAAAAGGAAAAGAAAAAACAAAAAAAAAAACAAGTATTCAAGCAAAAAACTATGAACAATACAAGGAAAATAAAAGAAAGGAAGTATGTATCTAAAGAGTCCTCCTGGAGGTTATCCACTAACTGTGGTATCTCTCCTTTTATGGGGACTTAAAAAAAGCCAAAATGTGGCAAGATCCCAGAAAGCCATAAAGGTGTGGAATAGTAGCCTAATAAACATTACTTAACTATTGTTAATTATTATTTATTTAAGACCCTCAGTAATAATTAACCATACATATAAAACAAACAGGTGAACCAATAAAGTAGGCTAGACCAATAAAGTATATGACATATGTTTCCATGATCAACCATTATCTTTGGTAGATGGATCTTTCTGTAGGAATCGTATGAAATCTAGACCTTCTTCTGGAGTAAAGAGCGGGACAATTTTACCCCTATGGGGAATGAGTAATTTTGTTGGGAAACCCCACCTATAAAAAATTCCTAGTTCTGTAAGTTTAGTAGTGATTTCTTTAAACGCTTTTCGGGCATCCATAGTGGATTTCGAAAAATCAGAAAAGAATTTTAGTTGGTCATGTGGAGAGGGCAGGGAACCTTTCTCTCTAACATATTTCAGAATTTTTTCTTTTGTTTCGAAGAAATGAAAGTGGAGAATCGTATCTCTTGGTTTATCCTTAGATACATTCTTGGGTAGGGGCAATCGATGGATTCTGTCAATCGTCAGTTGTAGGTCAGTCAAAGATGGCAGAGCCCTCTTTAACAATGCTTTGGTGTGGTTTGAAAGATCCCTTTGCATCACGCTTTCGGGTATCCCTCTGATCTTGACATTATTACGTCTGCTCCGGTCCTCTAAGTCCGCTAATTTGGACTTTACAACCAAGAGCTCAGCTTTCAAATCTGAATTTTGTTTTACTAGGTAGTCTGTCTTGTTCTCCACCTTAGTTAGTCTTTTTTCGTTTAACTCAAACCTTTGAGAGAATTTATCACTGATTTCTTGGATATCTATTTATGGGAATCGAAAGCCGATCTAATAGATTCATTAATAGAGTTAGTGACAGAGTCAGTGACAGATTTGGAGACAGATTTAAGGAGATTAACCAGCATACCCTCGGTAACCATTCTGTCAGACTTCAATAGGGTATTGTAGTCAATATCAAGAACTGGCAGGGAAGCAGTAGAAGATAACTCCGAGCAGCCCCTTTTTGGTGGTTGCTTGACAGGAGTGCTATTTGGAGAATACTCCTCGGAAGGGCTGTCAGAATCAAGATCCACTGCCCCCTCTTCCACATTCCGATTTTCTGGGTTTTTCCTCTTATTAGATTGGGACATATCCATCTTGCTGTCCTTGTCCTGATTAGAGGGCTGTTCTTTGTTTATGGTCTTAGAATTCTGAGAGGATGAAAAAGACAAAGTACGAGAACTAGAAGACAAACTTTTCTGGTCCGATTTCCTCTGAGTGATCTTACCAGAAGAACTATTGGGCATATTTTCAGATGAAGTAGCTTCCTCCCTTTTTAGGGGGGATCTAGATTTAAGTGGGCTTAACAGGTTGGCAGAGTCATTTAAGATCTCTGGCTAGTAGTATTCTTAGGCTTTTGAATTTTACTAGCAGTGGATTTAAGATTAGCTGCCATAATAGGGGTATGTACTCAAAGAAAGATAGTATATATAGTGAGTATAATCCCCCCAATTAAGGCCATCTCACACCCTCCCAGTGATATACAGTTGCTTATTATGTAAATAATAGTGACACTATTATCTATAAAGTTATAACAACTCCAAGTGCCTTCAGTATCTTAGGGCTAGTTACACATGCTTCTCAGGCGAGTATAAATCACTGCTGACACCCAGAATCACAGCAGATACCTAAGATCACAGCCAGCACCCGAATATATCCAGCAATCAGCAAAGTCCCACAAAAGAGTCCAGAAAAATCTTCTTCAACAAAGCCACTCACCACTCCGCATCTAGAGGTCACGACAGTTCAAGTCCCCTCTCTGGTATCAGCTCCGGACAGGACTAGATAAGGCAGTCCCCATCAATTTCTCCTATAAACTGCGCAGTAGAGCATCAGTTCCGGATCTTCTCTTTTTAATACACTGGCACCTCCTTCTCGCTGGTTCAGCATCGCCCCTCACCACTCATGCGGCTCCTTTAAATCTCCACTCTCTCTGGATACACCAGAGACACCGGCAGTCAACCAGCAGCAGCACCTCCACTCAGGAAAAAACAACAGAAAAGTTGCTATTTACCAAGGATATATAGAAGCACAACTGATCCGGATCTCCACCTCTTGACGAGCCGGCTCCTCTTCCCCACCACCAATCTTCGCTGTCACTCACCGCTCCTGCAGGTTTGCAAATCTCCACTCTCCTCACCGTGACACAGCAGAGCCCAACCAGTATCCTCCTGAGGCAGGCTACAAATCTCTCTGCCACCGACCGGGTCAGTAGTCACAGTAACACCACTGATCCGGATCTCCTCCTCTTGACGATCCGGCTCTTCTTCCCTCACCACCGATCAGCGTTGTCACTCACCGCTCCGGCAGCCCAGCAGATCTCCACTCTCCTCACCGCAGCACAGCAGAGCCCAATCGGTAACCTTCTGAAGCAGACTTCAATTTCTCTCTCTCACCGTCCGAGTCAGCTGACAAACACCTCACAGCAGCTCTACTGATCCGGATCTTCTCCTCCTGACGTTCCGGCTCCTCTTCCCCACTGCCGATAGCAGACAGCAATATTCCTTATTTCTGTTCCTCTCACCTGCCTCTCTAGCACCAGGCAGGGTGCTCAAAGGCTCACCAGATCAGACTCCAACAAGTCCTTATGTCTAAGAGGCCTGCATAATATCAGCTCCAGCGCTTCTTGCTGGGGTGATTTTTTGCTGAGTCACTGCTGACAGCTTATCTCTGCTTTCTTCCAGGAGCTATAACTTCTTAAATATCCAGCGGATTTTCTTCAAATAGGTCTCAAAATGATCCCAATGAGATTAGCAATCCACATCAGAGTGTCTTCCAGCAAAAAGCAATCTTCTTAGTTAAATAAGTCGCTTGAAACACCAGGCTTCACAGGAGCTCTGAGCTCACATATCCTCCTCCATTGAGCTCCAGGCCACGCCCCCCGACTTTGCCTTTTTTAGGGTCGAGTCGGATTTCATGAAACACGACTTTCTCAAAAGTTGAGTCGAACGAAATCGGCCGACTATAGGGAAAAGTCGGGGTCCGACTGAAACACGAAACCCAATGCACGTCAATGGAGAAGCAAAGTCGTCAGGGAGTGGAGGACAGTAAACACACTTACAGTGCCCATTTCAATGTCAACAACATTAATTCTTATTACTTAAGCTTGTCAACCTTAATTTACTTTATAATAATAGTTACGCATTGAAAACTGAGGGTTATTTGGCTAAAGTTGCCGGGGGGGTAGGGCTTGCTCCAGGTTTTTGTGTGCCCCGGACCAAAGAGTGTCAGTGGGCCCCTTTAACATATACCACAATTCATGATGCTCTGATACGGCAGAGAAATATTGGTATAGTACAATGAAAAATACTTCACTTCTTACATGACATGACTGATATCTATTTTAAATTCTCCATTGGCTCCAAAAATGGACAGTATATTACTATATTATGGCCACCACATAGTGCGCCATACAGAATAATGAGCCCCATATATTTCTCCATACAGAATAATTGATCCTGTATAATGTTCCATACAGTATATGACGAGCTCCACATAATGCTACAGTATATGTTGGTCCCCATGGTCCCCATGGATGATGCTCCACCTTCCTATGGGCCCAAATAATGCTCCATATATAATGGGCCCCATTTCTAATGCTCTAGTGTATAATGTGCCCCGTAAATGCTGCTCCAGTGTCTGGAATGCTCCAGTATATGATGGGCCTCATGGATGATGCACCAGTGTATGATGGGCCCAAATAATGCTCATATATAATCTGCCCCATTTAGAATGTTCCAGTATATGTTCCCAAATAATGCTCCATATCTAATGGGCCCCATTTATAATACTCCAGTGTATAATGGGCCCCGTAAATGCTGCTCCAGTGTCTGATGTCCCCCATTTGGAATGCTCCAGTATATGATGGGCCTCATGGATGATGCTCCAGTGTATGATGGGCCCAAATAATGCTCCATATCTAATCTGCCCCATTTATAATGCTCCAGTATATGAATGGCCCAAATAATGCTCCATATATAATGGGCCCCATTTCTAATGCTCTAGTATATAATGTGCCCCGTAAATGCTCTCCAGTGTCTGGAATGCTCCAGTATATGATGGGCCCCATGGATGATGCTCCAGTGTCTTATGGGCCCAAATACTACTCCATATATAATGGGCACCATTTCTAATGCTCCAGTGTATAATGGGCCCAAATAATGCTTCATATATAATGGGCTCCATTTCTAATGCTCCAGTGTATAATGAGCCCCGTAAATGCTGCTCCAGTGTCTGATGTCCCCCATTTGGAATGCTCCAGTATATGATGGGCCAAATGGATGATGCTCCAGTGTATGATAGGCCCCATATTTCATTCTCCAGTGTATAGTGCTCCCCAAAAATTTCTCCCAACCTTTGAAAAAGCTAAATACCTCTCCTCGCTGGGCACTGCTCTACTCTGGACTCCTCAGCATCAACATCTTCCAGCTCTCTGCACTTGGACTGTTTAGGCAGAGGGCATACAGACGTGATGTCATAGCGCTCTCTGACCTGAATGTCACTGTCAGGAAACGCAGAAGATGTCATGGCGATGAATCAGGTAGAGGTAAGTATTGCAAGTGCTGTGGCCATGAGCAAGCAGGGGGGCCACTTGCTGGCAGCAGCACTGGCACAGGGCCCCTCATAGTACGCCGGTGTGTCTGACGGCGAGTGGGCCCTCCCACCGGCAGAGACACTTTTGCGCACTATGAGGGGCCCTGTGCCAGTGCCGTCGCCCACGATTATGCCCCTGCACCTGCTCAGGCAACCGGCACTTTCATCTGCACCTTAGTCTGTGTCACTGTGTAAGGTGGTATAGTATGTGAGAAGGGGCACCTGAGTTTCATCAGAGTCAGATTCTGGCTCTGTAGAGTGCAAGGGGAATGTAGTGCTGTGGGTGAATGTACCAGCAGAATCATCTAGCAGTGGCTGTGCATCAGTGCACTCCATCTCTGATTCATGTTGGACTGGGGAATTCAGGATTTGACTTGATAACCCAGGCATGGTATGTGAAAAGAGCTCCATGGAGTAATCTAAAGTGTGGGCTGCTGCATCCTTCACTTTTGATGGGGGTGAAGGACACAAGGAAAGGGGTTGTTCCTGACCAGAAGCCTGCACTGACGACTCAGTGCTTGTATTTTTTGAAACTTTAGAAGAGGAGGTGATAGAGCTGGAGGCTGTTTCAGCAATGTAAGCCAAAACCAGTTCATGATGCTCCGGCTTTAAAAGCGGTTTACCTACTCTCAGAAAAGGGAACCTTCCAGAGCCAGACCATGCCGCAGTCTCAACACCTCCTGCCTTAGCTGGTATTGTACCAGCAGATGCACCACCATCAGTACCAGCTAGCCACCCATGCCCAAGTTCCGGCCTCTTAAACCATACTTCCTAATTTTTGTGAAAATGGACCCAAAATACCAGCAGATATATGGTACTGTATCAGAAACATACAGCTTTATACAGTGTAGGGGTCAATGTAAATCTCCGTATATATTTCATGATTAAGACACAGATGCTCACAGGCTCAGTATGAACAATACTATAAAAAGTTGAAAAAGGGTACAGTAACACCAGATACCAGGTATATATAGTCTAGTTTAAACATTCTAAATCTCCGTATATATTTCAAGATGCAGACACAGATGCTCTCAGGCCCAATATGGACTCGACAAGAATATAGAAAGTTGAGAAAGGGTACAGTGTTGTGAGCTCATCTGTTCATTCACCTTTTGTGTCCGAGGATCTCCCTCTTCTGGTGAAGGAAGGTAGTGAGGCTGATTTGGATGAAAGAAACCAAACACTTGATCAGGTGGATTGTGATTGGGTAACAGGAACTTCAGACTGGATATAAGGCAGCCGATGCCCTTCTGAGTTGCTGGTGATTTCTCTGCTGGATTCTGGGAGACCAGTCTGATTTCTGCTTCCAAAAGATAAGTTTTTGCTCTGCTTTTGAACTTATTAGTTTTGGTTTTGTTTACCTTGTTTTTTTGAGTTCAGCCTTCCCCGGCCGGGGGTGTGCTGGATTCTTATTCCTTGATAAGTGTTCTCTTTTGCTCTGCTTTCAGAATATTCTGAGTGCTGATATAGGGTTTGAAGTCTAGTGACTTCAGGGTCCTTTTTGCTTATCAGTTGTGTTGGTAATATTTTTAGCAGGGTTTTCTCAGATTGCAGACAGCAGCTTTTCTGTCCTGTCCTTTTTAGTTAGCTTGGGCCCCATCGTTTGCTCAACATATCTTTCTATCTGTGTTAGTGTTTTCATCTTGCTTCACCGTCATTATATGTTGGGGGCTGCCTATTGCTTTGGGGTCTGCTCTGGGGCAGTCAGTTTTTCTCTTTTCTCTCTTTAGGCTTATTAAGATCTCTGGCTGTGACGAGGTGTCTAGGATCACCGTAGGAACACTCCACGGCTACTGCTAGTTGTGTGATAGGATTAGGGGTCTGCAATCCGCTAGTTTCCAACCTCTCTGATTTTCTGGGCTGAGCGTGTGTTTTGTTTTTTCCTCCTCGGTGACTCAATCATAACAGTACAGTATCACCTGATACCAGGTATCTAATATATAAAGCTCAAAGTGTGTATGTATGTGTGTATGTCCGGGATAGGCATCCGCACCGTCGCAGCTACAGCCACAAAATTTGGCACAGTCACACATCTGGACCATGAGAGCGTCGTAAGCTATGTTGTGAGGCGAAATTTTAACCCCGCGCGTTCCAATTCACCAAACAATTTTGCCCCTATCTACATACTGGGGGAAAAAGTGTGTGCGTGTCAAGCCCTGCCCCTCATTATGATGTCATAATGCCCCTATTTGCATACTGGGGAAAAAGTGTGTGCGTATCAAGCCCCGCCCCTCATTACGTCACAATGGTTGCCATGGCGACGCTGATGTCATCATAGGTTGCAAGCCCTGCCGCCGCTCATTGTGATGTCATAATGGTTGACTATGGGATGGAGGATGTGTGATGGGTATATGGGCACTGGACTATGGGATGGAGGATATGTTTGATGGGTATATGGGCACTGGACTATGGGATGGAGGATATGTTTGACAGGTATATGGGCACGGGACTATGGGATGGCGGATATGTATATGGGCACGGGACTATGGGATGGAAGATGTGTGATGGGTATATGGGCACTGGACTATAGGATGGAGGATGTGTATGATGGGTATATGGGCACGGGACTATGAGATGGCGGATATGTATGATGGGTATATGGGCATGGGACTATGAGATGAAGGATGTGTGATGGGTATATGGACACTCGACTATGGGATGGCGAATATGTATGATGAGTATATGGGCATGGGACTATGGGATGGAGAATATGTATGATGGGTATATGGGCATGGGACTATGGGATGGAGAATATGTATGATGGGTATATGGGCATGGGACTATGGGATGGAGGATGTGTGATGGTTATATGGGCACTCGACTATGGGATGGAGGATATGTATGATGGGTATATGGGCACGGGACTATGGGATGGAGAATAATTATAATTTTCTATAACTAACCACAGTTAGTTACTATGCCCGGGCAGCGTCGGGCTCTTCAGCTAGTATCCGTATATATTTCCAGAGTCAGAAACAGACTCTCACTGCCTCAGTATGGATTAGACCAGAATATAAAAAGCAGTAAATGGGTAATGTATCACAAGCGTAGAGCTGTATACAGAGTTGGGGTAATTTTTAAATCTACATATATATTTCAGGAGTAACACACAGACTCTCACACGCTCATTATGGATCACACCATAATCTAAAAAGAAGAATAGCAAGAAATAATCACACATGTGGGCCAATGTTCAAAGTGTCAATGATGTACTTAGAGAGGTGGGTGGAAGAGGACTTTCTGGCACAAAGGGTACTGTATCAACAGAAGCCAGGTGTATATATAGTATAGTGAAAATAAAAAAAATTGCCGTATATATTTCAGGAGGCAGACACAGAGGCTCTCAGGCCCAGTATGGATTAGACAAGAATGAAGGAGTTTGTATGTTCTCCCCGTGTTTGCGTGGGTTTCCTCCGGGCACTCCGGTTTCCTCCCACACTCCAAAGACATACTGATAGGGAATTTAGATTGTGAGCCCCATCGGGGACAGTGATGAAAATGTGTGCAAACTGTAAAGCGCTGCGGAATATGTTAGCGCTATACAAAAATAAAGATTATTATTATTATTATTATTAGAAAGTTGAGAAAGGGTACAGTATTACCAGATACCAGGTATATATAGCATAGTTTCAACATTCTAAATCCCTGTATATATTTCAGGTGGCAGACACTGACGCTCTCAGGCCCAGTATGGATTCAACAAGAATGTAGAAAGTTGAGAAAGGGTACAGTATCACCAGATACCTGGTATATGTATAGCATAGTTTAAACATTCTAAATCTCAATATATATTGCCAGAGTCAGAACCAGACTCTCACTGGCTCAGTATGCCTTAGACCAGAATATAAAAAGCAGTAAATGGGTAATGTATCACAAGCGTAGAGCTGTATACAGTGTTAGGGTAATTTTTAAATCTACATATATATTTCAGGAGTAACACACAGACTCTCACAGGCTCAGTATGGATCACACCATAATATAAAAAGAAGATCCGCAGGAAATAATCACACATGTGGGCCAATGTTCAAGGTGTCAATGATGCACTTAGAGTGGTGGGTGGAGGAGGACTTTCTGGCACAAAGGGTACTGTGTCAACAGATACCAGGTATATATAATATAGTGAAAATAGAAAAAATCTGCGTATGTATTTCAGGAGGCAAGCACTGATATGCTCAGGCCATACTGGATTAGACAAGAATGAAGAAAGCTGAGAAAGGGTACAGTATTATCAGTTACCTGGTGTATATATAGCATAGTTTCAACATTCTAAATCTCTGTATATATTTCAGGAGGCAGACACAGACGCTCTCAGGCCCAGTATGGATTCGACAAGAATGTAGAAAGTTGAGAAAGGGTAGAGTATCACCAGATACCAGGTATATATAGCATAGTTTAAACATTCTAAATCTCCTTATATATTTACGTAGTCACCCTCAGATGCTCACTCAGTATGGATTTCACCGTAATACAAAATATCTAACAAAGGTTCTGTATCACAAGATAGGAGGTGTGTATAGTATAGGGCAAAATTTTTATCTCCGTATATATTGAAGGAGTGAGCCACACATGCTCACCCAGTATTGATTATACCGTAAGAAAAAAATTTGAACTAAGGTACTTTATCAGCAGATAGCAGGTGTATATAGTATAAGTGAAAATGTAATTCTCCCTATAAATTTCCTGAGTCACATACAGATAGTCAGCATGTATTTCTCTGTGATACCAGCCGGGACACGGTACTGTGTGAGAAGTGTATAGCTCTATACGGTGTGGGAAATAATGAACGTTCGTTCACTGTGCCGAAAAAAAGAATAAAAGTAGGAGTGCTGTGTAAAAAGCAGCCTGCACAGCAGTGTGCACACAGTAATAGTGCTATAATGCAGGCTAATAATCAACGCTGCTGCACACAAGAAAATCCTCCCTGTCACTGGCAAACAGACAAATAACTAGCACTACTGCACACAAGAAAATCCTCCCTGTAACTGGTAGGCAGCCTAATAACTAGCGCTGATGCACACAAGAAAATCCTCCCCTGCCACTGCACAGTAACTGTACACAACAAATGCGTTATGCACAAGCACATAATAACTTCCTTTTGCAGGCCTAAGTGTCTCCCTAATGTTAAACAGCATCACCCACCTCTCCCTACTGTAGTGATGGTCAGAAGAAAAATGGCGGTCGGCGGTGAGGGCTTTTATACACACTCCATATATACAGTGTTTCAGGAGTCACCCTCAGACGCTCACCCAGTCAGTATGGATTTAACCGTAATCCAAAATGTAGAAAAAAGGTATTGTATCAGCAGATACCAGGTGTATCCAGTCTAGGGCTAATTGTAAATCTCCGTCTATATTTCCGGAGTCAGACACAGAAACTCACAGGCTCAATATGGATTACACCAGAATATAAAAAAGAAGAAAAAGGGAAATGCATTCGAAGCGTACACCAATATACAGTGTTGGGGTGTAGGGTCAGTGGGCCGAGCTGGGGGGGGTGATCCCTATTCTTACCGCGCAAAGATGACACAGAGACAAGATGGAGGCAGGTACTGGGTGCAACAGGTCCAAGTTTATTTCTTTACTTGCCGTCCGCCTGACGGCCTCCGCAGCACACCGCACGTTTCTTCACTTGTCGGCCCTCCGTTTCTAGAGTCGTTTACACACCGTACTTTTACAATAGGGACGTACATATGCGTACCGTCCCTCCTTCACTGTTTGACGCTCCTGACAGGTCCGCCACTGTGGCCGCCCTAGGCCCAATAACCAACAGCGCTTTCACTGGTCAGTCGTCGTGTCAAATACGGTATATAGCACTCACTGCCTCGTCTCTTCTGCGGTATCTTCCTGTCAGGACCACCCCCCTGACGTTCTCTCTCCTCAGTCCCCCTGGTAAGATTCTCCTCAGAGCGCAAAGACTGTCACAGTCCTCCTGTCACCTGAACTCCCCCTGGGGACTGGAACCTTCTGGAACCCTCCCTCAATATTTATAGCTCTCCCGGTTCCTTGAAACTGTCACTCTAACTGTCACTACGCCCCCCATGACCAACGGTTTCTAAAGCCCTAAGCTGATGTCACGTCCTTTGCTCACACTCCACCCTGCCATCTAATGGTCATCCCAAGGTACTGCACGTCCACTACACTTTCCTAGCTGTTTCCCCACTGTACACCTACCTACACTGTGCATCCCTTTCCTTCTTCACTCAGACTAGTCCGTCCGTCCGTCAGGTCACCTTCCCTACACTCCCCCTCACCTCTGTCCATTGAAAGTGGTATAGACTGTCAGGAGTTCGATGCACTGTTGTGCAGATTATAAGGACAGTTGCATTTAGAAAAAAAGTTTTGTTGTTGTTTAACTGATGCAACTATTTTCTCTCTCTTTCTTTCTTCTTTCTATGTTCTTTATATACAAAAATATGTTTACCTGACAGAACGGGGATACGGAAAGCGGAGGAGTGTCCAGGTCCAAGGAAGGGGGGAGGAGGAAAGAAGACATGCAACGTTATGTTATATTTTGGTTTTAAAAGCAAGAGAAAATGAAAAAAAATTATAAAAATGGGTACTTGTGATATTGTAAAGTTGTTTTGGTGTACAATATGCACAAGTAAAATGCAACAGGTCCGGGTAAGGGAAGGTCTGCGGGACCAAAGGAAAGTGTGAGATCCGGTAGGGATCTAAGAGTTGAGGAGGTCTGGGAGACCGGGACGCCGACCATGACATGTAATTGAAAGAAGGGAAAATGAGTTGGAAGACGTGAGAAAGACAGCCGTCCTAGGTCAGGTCCCCAACACCACGGACACCCCTGGGCCTAGGGCGGCCACAGTGGCAGACCTGTCAGGAGCGTCAAACAGTGAAGGAGGGACGGTACGCATATGTACGTCCCTATTGTAAAAGTACGGTGTGTAAACGGCTCTAGAAACGGAGGGCCGACAAGTGAAGAAACGTGCGGTGTGCTGCGGAGGCCGTCAGGCGGATAGCAAGTAAAGAAATAAACTTGGACCTGTTGCACCCAGTACCTGCCTTGTCTCTGTGTCATCTTTGCGCAGTAAGAATAGGGATCACCCCCCCAGCTCGGCCCACTGACCCTACATTTGGCGTAGTCGGCAGGATTCGAACCTGCGCGGGGATGGTCATCCTAATGGTCATCCCAAGGTACTGCACGTCCACTACACTTTCCTAGCTGTTTCCCCACTGTACACCTACCTACACTGTGCATCCCTTTCCTTCTTCACTCAGGCTAGTCCGTCCGTCCGTCAGGTCACCTTCCCTACACTCTCCCTTCCTTTGTCCATTGTCGTCCTCGACAATCGTCATCCCTGCCTTCGTCGTTCTGAAGCTACACCTACAGGGGTACTTTTAAATGTTCGTATATATTTCAGTATCAGTAAGCCAGTCCAGACTCTTCGCTACAAGAAACTAGATGGTTACAAGTACAGACGGAAAGTCGAGTGATTGCTGAAATTTTGGAATTACTAATCACGGGAAAACCTCCCAGGAGATTTCGCAGAGGCGATGCTGACCCGCAATTACTTTGTCTGTGGAGACAGTGAAAACGGTTCTTTGTGAAGAAAGGTTTGCTGTGTCGCAGTAGCGTGGATCCCATCACCGTTACTCGCCTCCATCAAATTGTGATCACAGAGAGAGATGTAGTCATGGTCCTCACTGCCTATCATGATCTGTCTGGTCACTTTGGAGTGCAAAAGACAGAAGCCACAGGCCATTGGTGATTCTATTGGATTGGCATGAGAGGAGACATTGTAAAATGGTGGCAGGAATGTCACACGTCTGTGACTAGGAAAACTGTGAAAGATGATCATAAAGCACCCCTGCATCAGATTGTGAGTCTACGTCCATTACAAATGGTAGCCATAGATCATCTGAAGCTAGAGCCCAGCAGGACTGGCCATAGATACGTTTTAACCATCATCGATCAATTCAGCAAAGTTGTCATGCACGTCCCTGTGAAGGATTGAACTGGCCAGACTACACAGCAGTGGAGCAGGGAGAGGTAAGTCTTGCAAGTGCTTGGGCCCTGAGCAAGCGGGGGGGCACACTCGGGGGCGGCGGTACTGTCACAGGGCCCCTCAAAGTATGCCGGTGTGTCTGACGGCGAGTGGGCCCCCCCCACTGTCAGAGACACTTTACTGTACTACGAGGGGCCCTGTGCAAGTGCCGTCACCCAAGAGTGGGCCCACCCACCTGTTTAAGGCAACGGCACTTGCCCGGGTGCGTGAGGTGGTGACCCCGGCCATGGGGGGGGGCAGCCCAGTTAGGGAGGTTGAAAAAATGGCATATGTTGATGTGTAGGCTGGACATTCAGCAGCTGCAAATGGAGGAAGTGGAGAAGTACAGGGAAGAGGAGGACAAAAGTGAGACATTTTAATTGCCACCTATGTGTCATCAGGGGAAGGTGGGACAAAATCCTTTGAAACCCATGCATGGTTCATTTTAATGAAGGTTAGATCATCAACATTTTGCGTCGACAGACGGGTACTTTTTTCTCTCAGGATTGATCCAGCAGCACTGAAGAATCTTTCAGATAGCACACTAGCAACAGGGCAAGCGAGCTCCTGTAAGGCATATTGTGCCAATTCAGGCCAGGTGTCCAGTTTACAGGCCCAATAGTCAAAGGGGAATGACCTGTGAGGGAGAACATCGATATGGGAGGAGAAGTAGTTTGTAACCATAGTTGACAACTGCTGTCTCCTGTCCCTTGCAATCGATTCTGTATTAGCAGTCGTGTGAGCGGTACTTGAAAAATCAGTCCACAACATGGTCATGAAACCCCTGTCTCCAACGCCACTTCGGCTGTGTGCACCATGAACACCTCTTCCATTTTAACCTCTACGGCTCGTGGGAGAACCAGCACCGCTGCTGTGTGCTGGAAATGCCTTGAACAAACGGTTTACCAGAGTTGCTTGTTTGTTAGCCAATATTATCTCTAGGTTCTCCTGTGGCATGATGTTCTGTAGTTTGCCTTTATAGTGTGGATCCACAATGCTGGCCAACTAGTTGTCATCATCCTTCATCATTTTGGCAATGCAGGGGCCCCTTTTTAGGATCCGCAAGGCATAATCACACATGTGGGCCAATGTTCCAGGTGTCAATGATGCACTGCCAGTGGTGGGTGGAGGAGCACTTTCTTGGAAATCCACGTACCTCCAGTCACGCACAAACCCTGGACCTGACCTTGGCATGCCAATATTATCTCTTTCCCCCTGAGAAACATCCTCCTCCCCAAAATAATCATCCCCCTCATCCTCCTCCTCCTCTTCCTCTTCTTCCTCCACCTCATCCAGGTCAGTTGCCCTCGCTGACAATGGCTGACTGTCAACAAGGCTTCCCTCCTCCTCTTCCTCCTCCTCTGTTGCAGACGCATGATCCTTAATATGCATCCAAGTTTGCATGAGCAGATGCATAAGTGGGATGCTCATGCTTATGATGGCGTTGTCTGCGCTTACCAGCCGTGTGCATTCCTCAAAACACTGAAGGACTTTACAGAGGTCTTTCAGCTTTGACCACTGCACACCCGACAATTCCATGTCTTCCCTCAAACCGCCTGCCCGTGTATCCTCCCACAAATGCATTACAGCCTTCCTCTGTTCGCACAGCCTCTCAACCATGTGCATGGTGGAGTTTCACCTTGTTGCAACATCTATGATTATGTGGTGCTTGGGGAGGTGGAGTGATCGCTGCAGCTTCTGCATACGACTGGAGTGTACAGGCAAGCGACGGATGTGCGAGCACAGTCTTCGCACCTTATTGAGCCAGGCTGTTAACTCCGGATAGATATTTAGGAAGCACTGCACCACCAGGTTCAAGGTGTGAGCCAGGCAAGGTATGTGTCTGAGTTTTGCAAGGGCTATGGCTGCCACAAAATTCCTGCCGTTATCACTGACTACCTTCCCTGCCTCAAGATGTAGACTGCCCAGCCATGACTCAGTTTGTCGATGCAAGTAGTCGGCCAGTACCTTCACAGTGTGTCTTTTGTCGCCCAAAGTCATCATCTTTAAAACAGCCTGCTGCCACTTACCACTAACTGTTTGATAGTGGGACACCTCATGTGCAACACTGGCAGCTGCGGATGGAGTGCTCGTGTGACTGCTCTCTGTCGACGAGCTTTCGCTTCTGGAGGAGGAGGAGGAGGGACGAATGCCTACAGCCAACTGTTTCCTATACCGTGGGCTAGGCAGCACAGTTCCACCGCCGCTGTCCCCTGTGGAGCCAGCATCCATAACATTAAACCAGTCCGCAGTGATGGACACGTAACGGCCCTGGCCATGCCTACTGGCCCATGCATCTGCTGTGAGGTGCACCTTTCCACTCACTGATTGTTTGAGTGCATGGAGAATGCAGTCTTTCACATGCAGGTGGAGGGCAGGGATGGCTTTTCGAGAAAAGAAGTGCCGACTGGGTAGGTCACAGCATGGGACAGCATAAGCCATGAGCTCTCGGAAAGCTTCGTTTTCAACCAAACGCAAGGGCATCATCTCTAATGAGATCAGTTTGGCAATGTAGCCGTTCAAAGACAATGTACGTGGATGAAAGGATGAGTACTTTCTTGTCCTACTCAGAGTGTCTGGTAGGGTGAGCTGGACTTGAGAGCTGCATAGGGGGAACTAGAGGTGGACATTAAGGACTGAGATGGGGTTGGTGATGGTGATGGTGGTGTTGGTGATGGCCTAGATTCAGTCTTTTCTTACAAAAACATTGTGATTTCCTGACTGCTTTGGCCTTGCGACGACACCTCAACATTTCTTGCTGGTGGTGTGCTTAGCGGTGGCCTTTCAGTGGGGGAAGCAATGGAGCGTGGCTGGCTACCTTCAGTTGGAGCAGGTCCACATGTGCTACCTGAGGTTTTGTAGTCCGTCCACGCTTGCAAGTGCTTGGTGGTTAAATGTCTAAGCATGCAACTGG
Organism: Dendrobates tinctorius; assembly: GCF_039654945.1. Classification (NCBI taxonomy): domain Eukaryota; kingdom Metazoa; phylum Chordata; class Amphibia; order Anura; family Dendrobatidae; genus Dendrobates; species Dendrobates tinctorius. Next base: position 38,241,795 of record NW_027361829.1, read on the forward strand.
TGTTTAAATTTCGGAGATTTTTACCTCGGCTGAAGGTTCTTCCGCACTTCTTACAGATAACCTGTGCCTCATCAATAGGATTTTGGTCAAAAAAATGCCACATTGCACTCTTCCTACTACGGTATAAATTTTCAGGGCTTGCACGGTGTGCAAATTTGACCGTCTGGCCAAGCTGTTCTGCAACTCTTTTTGATTTTTTACCAAGTTTTTGTACAGCTACGGGCCTGCCAGATAACCGCTGCTGCGATGTCGATGCTTGCTGCGGATCCTTCTCCTCTTCTGAGCTATTGCCAGCGGCACCCTCTTCCCCCAATGGATGCCAATCCGGGTCAACAACTGAGTCATCCATCACCTCCTCTTCAATTTCATCTGCACCTTCCTCTGTGTCACCATGTAAGGTGGTATAGTATACGGGAAGGGACACCAGAGTTTCATCAGGGTCTGATTCTGGCTCACTAGACTGTGAGGCAAATGTATTGCTCTGGGTCAATATACCAGCAGAATCATCTAGCAGTGGCTGTGCATCAGTGCACTCCATGTCGGATTTATCTTGTACTGGGGAATTCAGGATTTGACTTGATAACCCAGGCATGGTATGTGAAAAGAGCTCCATGGCCTTCTTTTGCCAGACGATGACGCAGGCTCAACACCTCCTGCCTTAGCTGCTATTGTGCTTTTGCCATAACCAGCAGATGCACCACCACCACCATCAGTACCAGCTGCACCCCCACGTACGCGTCCTATTCCACCATACTTCCTCATGTTTGGGAAAATGTACCAAAAATACCAGCAGAGATATGGTGCTGTATGAGGAGCGTACAGCTGTGTAAGGTGTATGGAAAAATTTAAATCTCCGTATATATTTCGTTACTCTCAAATGCTCTCCCAGTATGTATTTGACTGTAATCCAACCAGCAGATATTCGGTACTGTATCAGAAGTGTACAGCTGTACACGATTTGGTGAAACTGTTAATCTCCGTATATTTGTTTCCGGAGTCACACACAGACGCTCTGGCAGTATGTATTTGACCGTAATACAACCAGCAGAAATACGGTACTGTATGAGAAGTCGACAGCTCTATATGGTGTATTGAAAAATGGAAATGTCCGTAAATGTATTTCTGGAGTCTCACACACACACGCTTTGTCTGTATAGATGTGACCGTAAAGCGAACAGCAGATATGCGATACTGTTAGAGAAGCAGACAGCTCTATATGATGTATGCAAAAATGGACAGCGGACAGCTGTATATGGTGTATGTATGGAAAATTTTAAATCTCCGTTTTTTTTATGGAGTCAAACACAGATAGCATGCATTTGTCTGTGATACCAGCCGGTACATGGTAGTGTGTGAGGAGCGTATAGCTCTATACGGTGTATGTATGGAAAAATAAAAATCTACATCTATTTTTTCCGTAGTCACACACAGACGCTGTCACTGTATAGGCTTGACCGTAATCAAACAGCAGATAAAAGATACTGTTTGACAAGCGGACAGCTCTATACGGTGTATGTATGGAAAATTTTAATTCTCCAACTATTTTTTAACAGAATCACACTACGCTATCTCTGTATAGATTTGACCATAATCAAACAGCAGATATAAGATACTGTTTGACAAGCGGACAGCTCTATACTGTGTATGTATGTAAAATTTTAAATCTCTGTCTATTTTTTTACGGAGTTAAGCACAGATAGCATGTATTTGTCTGTGATACCAGCTGGTACACGGTAGTGTGTGAGGAGCGTACAGCTCTATACGGTGTATGTATGGAAAATTTTAATTCTCCGTCTATTTTTTAATGGAGTCACACACACGCTGTCTCTGTATAGATTTGACAGTAATCAAACAGCAGATATAGGATACTGTTTGACAAGCGGACAGCTCTCTATGGTGTATGTATGGAAAAATTTTAAATCTCAGTCTATTTTTTAACAGAGTCACACACGCTGTCTCTGTATAGATTTGACCGTTACCAAACAGCAGATATAGGATACTGTTTTACAAGCAGACAGCTCTATACGGTGTATGTATGGAAAAATTAAAATCTCCGTCTATCTTTTTACGCAGTCACACACAGATAGCATGTATTTGTCCATGATACCAGCCGGTACACGGTAGTGTGTGAGGTGCGTACACCTCTATACGGTGTGAGAAAAAATGAACGCTCGCTAACTGTGCAGAAAAAAGGAATACAAGTATTTTTTCTTTGAAAAAAGCAGTCTGCACAGCAGTGTGCACACAGCAGTGCAGCTATCAGGTACCCTTATGAGGCAGCCTAATAACCACCAACACTGCTGCAAACAAAAGTGTAAAAAAATGAATGCTCGGTAACTGTGCAGACAAAAGGAATTAAAGTATTTCTGCTTTGAAAAAAGCAGTCTGCACAGCAGTGTGCAAACAGCAATGCAGCTATCAGGTAGCCTTATAAGGCAGCCTAATAACAACCAGAGCTGCTGCACACAAAAATATCCTCCCCTGTCACTGCACATTAACTGTTGTGTTGTACAGTGAAAATCACTATCAGCAGAAGCACAGTTGTTTTTTTTTCCTGCCTAATCACTCTCCCTATTGCAGCAGCAACCTCTCCCTATGCTAAGATCGGCAGAAGTAAGATGGCGGTCAGCGTTCAGGGCTTTTATAGCCACTGTGCCGCCACACAAAGCAAGCCAATCACTGCAATGCCCTTCTCTAAGATGGTGGTGGCCGCTGCCCATGTCATCGCGTTGCCCACAGTGTGCGTCCTTGATCATTGGCTGAGAAAAGGCACTGGAAGCATTATGGGAAACGTGACTTTGGCGCTCGAGTCGGCCTCACGCTATGGTCGGGTTTCGATCGGCGAAACCCGACTTTAGCGAAAGGCGGCGACTTTTGAATTTGACCGACCCGTTTCGCTCAACTCTACTAATTATTTCTTCCAGTCTCATGTTTTTATTTGCATACCACCCTCCTCCTATCAGCATCACACTGCACTGTGACACGTAATGGAGGCCCCGGAATCCCGCACATGCGCCCTGCAATAGTGCGATTATACAGTACCTATTCCGCTCTTCTATGGACAATGGCTTAAGCTTACTTCTTCAGTTGCAGTGACCTCCTCTGACATGCACAGCGATAAGGTGCTCACCCCACCATACATACATGGGTAACAGGGGCATCGGAAACTGTACAGTTCTTAACTATGCAGGGAGGAAGGAAGTGGGGAGAGCTCCTTATCGCCACACACGCATACGCTGAAGAATGCTGAAGCCAATGCTCAAAGAATAGGTACTGTATGATTATGCTATAGCTGGGCAAAGGAGCAGGATTCCGCGGCCACCATTAAGTATCACATGGCACTGGTGCACTGATATGAGGGGGGTGGTATGATAACGAAGACAGGAGGCAGAGATTTCTCCCAGGCAACCCATGCCCTTGAGCCTGGTAGAAATCATTAGCATACATAAAATACAATTTCTCAACAACAAAACCATAATATGAGGCACACAGGTAGGACTAATTAATAATTCTATTACCTATATGCCCATATAAATAGGTTATATACATCCCAGGGCATAACAGATTCTTTTAAAGAATTATATTAAGTGGGACTCAGGATATTAAGGAATAGAGAAAAATACCCTTTAAGAGGTCAATCTCGCATGATGCCATCATTTTAAAGAGGTTGATCACTACTGAACAATCCCAGCTTATTCAATTTGTAACCTCATATAAAATAAAACATTGTATATTCACTTCGAGCAGCAGCGCCATTGCAGCAAGTTTGGCGCTGCTGTTCCCAGAGAGTGATGGGACTTGTTATGTTATGTGAAGGCTGAATACCATAACCGGCCACTCATCAGCTTCAGCCTTTATTATTTTAGCAGAAAAGATGTACACATGATGGGATATTGGAGATCTGCAACCAAAGATCATCCATTCATTGCAGCCTGTATGCTGCACAAGTTTCCCCATTCTCTAGGAATACACTCACTGCAACAAAATCATTTCAGCAATACTGAAACCACTGCAGGAGCTGAATATGCATTGTTTTTATTTTAAATGGGGTCCTTAATTGAATAAGATTCACCCAAAAGTAGATCGGAAACATCTTTCCAGAACTCCCTTTGATGTTCGCCTTTCCTGTCCGTCTCACTGCGCTGATCTTTACTTCTCCTACTCAATGCCTTCACAAACAGTGTCCCCAAGCCAGCAGCTGCGGACCCTGTCAGGTGACGTTCTCGGTGTCCCCTTGCTCCTATCTGGCTGCCTTTTTAGGGAATGAATGTGGTTGCGGATGAGGCACTTACAGTTACCTGATCCTCCGGCTTGCTACCTGAGCCTGGTTATTTTTCACTAGTCTTAGTGGCTGGCTCCCACACTGCGACCTGGTCCTTCCACTTCTGAATATGGGCCAAACGGGTGGCTTCCACACTACCTGTGCCCTAAGGACCCCTTCTGCCTTCCTAGGAGCTTCCTTCAGACTTTCCTCACTACGCTCTGGCTCTTACTCTTCCTACTCTCCTCCCAGAGGATCTGCTTTGCAGCGCTGGTCACCTCTGACCAGAAACCACAGGTGGCGTCACGACAAGCATCCCTTACAAACTACCCCTTCATCATTATCATCTTTCATCTACCCCATCATCATCATCTTTTATTAATTTTACTGGATGCCCAGGTCCGCGGACCGGGTCACCGTTGCCGTGACATCCCCTTTAAGAATCGACCGGCCTGGTACCAAGTAACCCATGGCCATGTGTGGTGCTCCCCTTGTTCTTTTGGTAGGGCATTCCACAGTCTGTCTGATCCCACCATGTTGCATCCCAGGAGACTAGTGATCACACACTAGGACACTCTGAAATGCTACAACATTTCTTGATTGTGGCCTCTCAGCCTGCATGCTCAAAGAGTGACAGGACGACATACTGTTTAGTGATGCACAAAATTTAGAGCAGCCACAGCCACAAGAACATGATGGTGTGGAAAGACCAATTTAGTATAAAGAAGAGAAAGATGAGGATGAGACGCAGTTGCTGCTAAGCCTTGCTTTTGTTAAGTCGCAAAGCCAGGAGGGCCAGAGTGTGGTGGTGGAAGACAATCTGGTGCATGACAACCTGGGAAGCTGTCATGCAGAGCAAGGCCAGCAGCGCCGAAAGGGAGAGATCAGCAGCACCGAAGCAAACAGGAAGATGCAGTGGGGTGACAAGATGGAGAAGGCAGGCAACTAGTACTCAGAGCACCAACAGTCCTGAATTTCTCCATCAAAGAGTTAGGTGTTCACTAGTCTGGGACTTTTAAGGAAAGTTATGAGACAAACAAAATTGCCATTTTCAACTTGTCCCTTGAAAAGATCAGCAGGTGCCTGACGATTGAGAACCTAACCACCACCAGCATGATCAGGTGGTGTGGAAAAGTGTTGGCTAATCCAGGCTTTGGTTATTATTATGAGAGTGAGCATGTCTGCATTCACTGTTGACATGTGAAAGCACATGTCTGTTATGACACCCATGGCAGCACTAAGAACCCACTCACTCAGACAAGATGCTAAAGGCAGGGCAGCACAACACCTCCAAGGCATAGAGGCACAGCTCATGCCAGGTGTCCAGCTTTGAGACCCAATAGTTGAAGTTGCAGCAGAATTAGGGAGTGTCAGGGCTTGTGGAACGCACCGAATAATATGAAGGTAGTAATAAGGGGCGTTCGCAGCCCGGGGTCCACCGTACAGAGATGTAGACTGCCGCCTGGTAATGGCGGACACTATATGGCAGTATAAAAGAGGAATACGTGTGGGTTAACGTCACCCGGTGTGTACAGAGGCAGACTCTGTTGCTTCACAGAATCTCGCTAACGTGGGATATAAATGCCTGTTAAGCTCACAAACCTCGGCAAAGTGAGCGCTGGTGTGCAGTCACAGGACTCTGCCCCAAAGACACAGGGTTAGAGTCACTCTAGACCCACTAGCGCTCAGCACCGCAACTGTGGTGCCAGGGAGAGACTACGTTAATAGCTTTAGTGCACTACTTGCGTGCAGCACCGCTCTGGCGGACGCCACTAACCAACCTAACTAGGTCTTGGAAAGCACACCAATTGAGCACAGCGCCGTACTAGCAGTCGCTGCTATTTTGATGCAGTGTACTCGTGCCTAGTGCTGGATGGCACAGTCTGGTGCTAGTTAGCTCAAACACCCTACTACATGCACAACCAGAGGGTAGGGGATCATAATGAGTCAGTCACCTGAAGCATACATACATCCACACACACACGAGTAAAGTTTTATACTAGCGCATGGCCGAGAGGCCATGCAAACCTTTTATAGTTTCAGCCTTCCGGGACCTTCCCAGTGGTCCAACCAGAGCAGCAATAGGACCTGAGCATGTGACCTCTGACCTCCAATGAAAGGTCGTCCCACGGGCATGCTCAGTAGGCTGAGAGAAGGAATTAGTCCCCAGAGCTGCAGGCTAGTGTGGAATGCTATAGCTGAATCAGGGGTGGCAGCAGCAACCAAACTGACAGCACTAGCCTGAGCAAGATGCCGGGATCGACGTCTCTACTGAGCAGCCCCCTCTGCGGTCGAGACTGGATGAGAGACTGCAGAAGGCAAGGCTCGGGATTCCTCCAGTGCAGAGGAAGAAACCCGACGCCTAATATAGAGAATGCTGGTTTAGTCAACCAGGTATTGCTTGACCATCTTTATAAACTTTTCCCTCCTTGTCAAAAATAACCAGTCATCAGGCCCTACACCCTGGGCTGGTGTCATGAAATTGGCCCATGCCTTAAAAAGTGCACCCCAGCCTCTGCTGTGTGTCTCTCTGGTCTCTCTTCCTCAGTTAGGCAAGGAAGTTTGATCCCTGTCTCTAGCATGGTCAACATATTTTCCACAATGGCCTCCTGGTATAGCACCATTTTAGAAGACCTCTCCACCTCAGGAAGAGGAGATGCAAAGTTCTACTTGTAGCATGGGTCTAGCAGGATGAACAACCAGTACTTTTTTGGCCAAGATGAATGTAACATGAGATTCACGGGAAAGCAGTGGTACATAAAGTCGGCCATATGTGCCATCTCCATACAGCCAACACTTCCCTGTTTCCACCATGATGATGACTCTCCACATCCTCCTCCTTCACCTCCCTCTGTTCCTCCTCATTCCCATCCCAAGCCCATACACATAGAAGAGATGGGATGAAGGTTCTGTGGCTACTAGATTCTGTTGTGCTAGACACCTCCTCCTGTTCCTTCTTTTTCTCCTCTTTAGTGTCCACCTCTTTATTGTTACCCAATCTGCACTGAGAAGATAAGATGAGGCTAATCAGGTGTTAGGCATCGGATTTCTTCCTCTGCACAGGAGGAATCATGAGCCTTGCCTTCTGCGGTCTATCATCCAGTCTCAACCGCAGAGGGGGCTGCTCAGCAGAGATGTCAATCCCGTCGTCTTGCTCAGGTTAGTGCTGCCACCCCTGGTTCAGCTATAGCAACCCATACTAGCTAGCAGCGAGCAACTCCTAGGAATAAGTCCTGCTTTTCTCCATCTGAGCATGCCCGTGAGACGACCACTCATTGGTGGTCAGAGGTCACATGCCCAGGTCCTCAAGCAGCTCAGATTGGGCCACCAGTTAGGTCCCAGAAGGCTGCGGTTATAAAACGATCGCACGGCCGTATAGACAATGTGGAGTGAGTGTTGTATGCAGGTATGAATGTCTCTGTGGACTAACTCATTAAGAAACCCCTACCCTTAGTATGCATGTGTTGATCAGCCTTGCCAGGTAGTGCCTAGCCCCAGCGCCAAGTAGTGGCTTTGCTTGTATGCCACTGTGCACTTCGGCTGCACCGCACAGTAGCCAGCAGCTATTAGTTGTGCTCGCAGTTGCGACGCCCTGCGCCTAATGGGTCTAGAGAGGCTCTTACCCTGCGTCCTTGGGGCAGAGTCTTGTGACCATACACTAGCGCAGACTCAACTGTGCCCTGTGACTGTTAACAAGGTACGGCATTTATGTTACATGGTACTGTGGCTCGGTGAAGCAACAGAGCCCATCGCTACTACACACGGGGTGGTGTTTAACCCACGTGTGTCCAGTGCGGTACCACTATTTAGTGTCTGCCATTACTGAGCAGCAGTCAACATCTTTGCACGGTGGACCCTGGGCTGCGAATGCACCTTTATACTATCTCTTTATTAATTGGTGTGCTCCGCCAGCCCTAACATTATACTAGCGCCAGGGTCTGGCTAGTAATGGTGGACGAGCAGCGACTCCATAGGTGCGTCCAGCAGTTGGAGGGCAGGTCGGCGGATCTCAAGCGTTCACCCTCAGCTGCAGATGTTACAGCAGTTGCTGTTCAGGCAGCCACGGAGGCTGTCTCCTGTGTGTCCACTGCCACCCCTGCCCCGACTTTGTCCCACCTTCTGCTGCCCGAGAGGTTCTCGGGCAATAGCACTTCTTGTAGGGGTTTCATGAGCCAGTGTGCTATACAGCTAGAGCTGCTGGCTACATGATTCCCCTCCAAGCGGGCTAAGGTGGGATTTGTCATTTCCCTCCTTTCAGGCAGGGTTTTGGAGTGGGCCACACCACTGTCGGAGCGTGGCGATCATGTGGTGCAGAGTGCCTCGCAGTTCTTGCCCACTCTGAAGCAGGTCTTTCTGGGACCATGAGTCACCCATGATAAGGCGTTCCAGCTGCTGGCATTGTCACAGGACTCGTCCTTGGTCAGCCATTATGCCATCCAGTTCCGGACTCTGGCCCCAGAGCTGGAGTGGCTGGATAAGGTTCTCATTCTGGTGTTCTGCAGAGGCCTGGCTGACCATGTGAAGGACACCCTGGCTACCACCGGAGGAGCTTATCACCATCTCCACCCATATAGACCTTCCTTTATCCAAATCCCGATCCGCTCGAGCACCCATGGTCTGTTATGTTTGCGGGCAGTCTGGTCACTTGCCAACAGGTGCCCACAGTGGCCAGGAAATGCTTGCGTCTAGTGGTTATGGTAGGGGGCCTACTAGACACAGTGGCGTTTTCCTCCAAGCTGTCCTTTAAAGGGATCCTTGAGTTAGGTCCATCCACTCTTGCGGTGAAGGTTTGCGTGGACTCCGGGGTGGAGGGCAATTTTATGTTGTCTGCCTTCGCCCAACGGCATGCATTTCCCCGGTTATGTTACCTAAGCCAGTGACATCAGAGTGGTGAACGGCTCGACATTACCCTCACAGATCACCCACCAGACCACCCCGTTGATACTCTCGGTGTCTCCATCCCATCAGGAGACAATATCCCTCCTCATCATACCCAAGAGTATCGATCAGGTCCTTTTAGGGGTCCCCTGGTTACGTCATCATTCTCCCCGTATAGAGTGGTCCTCGGGGAGAATTCTCAGTTGGAGTAAATCCTGTGAGGGTAGATGTCAGAGGGAATGCGTTCAAGTTACCTCCACTGATGTTCCTGCATATCTTTCCCCTCTTCCCAAACATTATCGACAGTATGCAGATGTGTTCTCCAAGAATGCGGCAGAAACCCTTCTGCCTCACCGCCCCTATGACTGCCCTATTGACCTCTTGCCTGGTGCTGAGCCTCCCAGGGGTTGTGTCTATCCCCTATCTCTCCCAGAGACAGAGGCTATGTCTCAATACATCAGGGAGAATCTGGCAAGAGGATTCATTGGGAAGTCGGTGTCACCAGTGGTGGCGAGATTCTTCTTCGTACAAAAGAAGAATGGAGAACTACGTCCCTGAATCGACTACAGGGGTCTTAACGTCATCCCCGTTGAGAATAAATACCCCTTGCCACTGATATTGGAACTGTTTGATAGACTACGGGGAGCGAGGGTTTTCACTAAACTAGATCATGCGGGGAGCTTATAACCTGATTCACATCCATGAGGGGGACGAATAGAAGACGGCATTTAACACCAGGAATGGCCATTATGAGTATTTGGTCATGCTCTTTGGGCTCCGTAATGCTACTGCCATCTTCCAAGACTTTGTAAATTATATCTTTCGGGATATGCTCTCCACTTCAGTGGTTGTCTATCTGGATGATATTCTCATCTACTCTCCAGATATGGACTCCCATCGGAGGGAAGTTTGCAAAGTCTTCGACCTCTTACAGGCGAATTCCCTCTTTGCCAAGTTGGAGAAGCGCCTGTTCGAGCAGGAGTCCTTGCCTTTCCTGGGCTATATCATTACTGCCCAGTTTATGGCTATGGATCCTGCCAAGCTGCAGGCGGTAATGGTCTGACAGGAACCCTACTCCCTTAAAGCGGTGCAGCGCTTTTTGGGGTTCGTTAATTACTATCGCCAGTTCATTCCCCACTTCTCCACATTGGTAGCTCCCTTAGTCGCCCTCACCAAGAAGGGAGCAAAACCCAAGTTGTGGTCGGATCAGGTCTCCAAGGCCTTCTTCTCCATCAAATCCCATTTTGCTAGCACTCCCATTCTACATCGCCCCTATGTAGATAAACCCTTCATCATGGAGGTGGATGCCTCTTCCGTCTGTGTCGGAGTGGTCCTCTTCCAGAAGGACACTCAAGGTCAGAAGCAGCCTTGCTTCTTCTTCTCTAAGATCTTTTCACCGGCGGAGAGGAACTATTCCATCAGGGACAGGGAGTTTCTAGCCATGAAATTGGCCTTCTCGGAGTTGAGACACCTCCTGGAGGGGGCTCGGTTCCCTTTACAGGTGTTTACCAGCCACAAGAACTTGGTCTATTTACAAACAGTTCAGCGGCTAAATTCTCACCAGGCCAGATGGTCCCTGTTCTTCTCCCTTCATTTTCTCTCCGGTGAGAAGAACGTCCATGCCGATGCTCTCTCCCACTCCGTGGTGTCATTGGAAGAGGAGGAACCTCAGCGGCCTTTGAGCATAGCGAGGCTCAGGAGGGAGGGGGCCCTAGGAGGGGGGATAGTGTTAGGCATCTGGTTTCTTCCTCTGCACAGTAAGAATCCCGAACCTTGCCTTCTGCGGTCTCTCTTCCAGTCTCGACTGCAGAGAGGGCTGCTCAGCAGAGACGTCAATCCTGGCATCTTGCTCAGGTTAGTGCTGTCAGTTTGGTTGCTGCTGCCACCCCTGGTTCAGCTATAGCAACCCATACTAGCCAGCAGCGAGCAACTCCTGGGACTAAATCCTGCTTTTCTCCATCTGAGCATGCCCGTGAGACGACTGCTCATTGGTGGTCGGAGGTCACATGCTCAGGTCCTCAAGCAGCTCAGATTGGGCCATCAGTTAGGTCCCTGAAGGCTGCGGTTATAAAAGAATTGCACGGCCGCACGACCGTGTGCTAGTATCGACAATGAGGAGTGAGTGTTGTAGGCACGTATGAATGTCTCTGGTGACTGACTTATTAAGAAACCCCTACCTTTGGTACGCATGTGTTTATCAGCCTTGCCAGGTAGTGCCTTAGCTGATAGTGCAGGTAGGAGGCAGAGTCAGGGCCTCGCTCCAGTGCCAAGTAGTGGCTTTGCTTGTACGCCACTGTGCACTTGGCTGCACCCCACAGTAGCCAGCGTCTATTAGTGGCGTTCGCAGTTGGGATGCTATGAACATACTGGGTCTAGAGAGGCTCTTACCCTGCGTCCTTGGGGCACAGTCTTGTGACCATACACTAGCGCAGACTCAGCTGTGCCCTGTGACTGATAACAGGGTGCGGCATTTATGTTACACGGTACTGTGGCTCTGTGAAGCAACAGAGCCAAATGCTATTTCACACGGGGTGTCATTTAACTCACGTGTGTCCAGTGCAATACTGCCATTTAGTGTCCGCCATTACCGAGCAGCAGTCAACATCTCTGCACAGTGGACCCCGGGCTGCGAACGCACCTTTATACCATCTCTTTATTATTCGGTGCTTTCCGCTGGCCCTAACAGCTGGTTACAATCTCAATGTGTTATGTCTTCCTCCATCTCCACCTGGTCCGCATGCAAAGCTTCATGTTTAATTGTGACCAGCGACTGTTTAAGTTAGCACAGAAGAGGGATAGTTGTGCTGACTATTGCGTCATCACTGCTAACTATCTTTGGGGAGTCCTCAAAGTCTTGGAGAACTAAACAAGTGTCAGAAATCCATGCCCACTATTCAGTTGTATGTGTGGAGTCTGACCAGAATACTGACAGGTGTGTTGGAGCTGGTATTCAACCACTGGGCTCTTCTGCTCAGTACTCCCAAAGATGGGGTTTCAGAGTACACACTGCAGCTTAACGACACAGAACTCCCACAGGCAGGGTTGCAGAGTACAGACAGCGGCTTAAAGGCACAGTACTACCACAGGCAGGGTTGCAGAGTACACATAGCGGCTTTTAGCCACAGTACTCCTACTGGCTGGGTTGCAGAGAACTAACAGTGGCTAAAGGCACAGTATTTCCACAGGCGAGATTGCAGAAAACACAGCTGCTTTTGGCATTGTACTCCCACAGATATGGGCTGCAGAGTACAAACAGCAGCTTTTGACACAGTAATCCCACAGGTGAGGTTGCAGAGCACACATAGTAACTTTTGGCAAATTACTTCCACAGATATGGGTTGCAGAGTACGCACAGACACTTTTGGCACAGTACTCTCACTTTGTCAAGTGCAGAGTACACAAAGCAGATTTGTGGTAGGGTGCGCTGCCTAACTCTGCCCTTCACTCCAGCTGCATGCTCCCTACATTAGGCAGAGCAGAATAACAGCCGCATCCATGATCCGGCATTTATGCTGTCTGGGTCATGTGGTGCACCAGCCAATCACAGCCATGTCAATACTTGGCATGGCTGTGATGGCTAAGGAAGTGGCCACAGCCTAAAGGCTTATTGATTGGCTGCACTGTAACTTTTCAGTAAACTTTATTAAGCATCTCAACCTGAACAGTAAACCAGACATCCCGTGAAAAGTTCATGTTTGAGGTTTGGTACCTGAAACTACAGACCACGAACTTTACAGTTTGGATTCTCTCATCCTTACTGTTGAATTCATGGTGCAGTCTGGTGAGGCAAAGAGGTTCATGACCGTGAAAACCAGTGGAACACAAGGCCATTGTCTGTCATGTGGAAGAAAACGGAAACATGCTGCCAATGAGGCACCAATATGGTCCTATTGGTCTTTGCTTTCAATACTATCCAGTCATGGATTGTGCCTCCTAAGCCACCACATCAACAGTTTACTTTTGGTGATCTTCTCTTTGAAACTCACGTGTGAGAGTTGCCGAGTGGCTATGAGTTGCAGGTCTGGTATTTGTGTCACCAATTGAGTGCTGTTGGTTTTGGATAGATCTTTAACTTGGGGCTGTGCTTAAAGTAGCTAATTGCTCTTCTGCCTGTAAATTTGAGTTACAGCCCTGATGGGTGTCACTTTCTGCTTGAGCCCCCTATTGGCTTTCACTGTTTTCAGTGTTTATGGGTGAAAGGTTGCCTTGTGTTCTAAAACAAAAAAGGCTTCATGCATGGCTGTCATGACATAGTTTCTAAATTTCAAACTGTCAATCCTTTCAAAGCATTTCTAATAAATCAACACATCAGAAATGTGCAAATGCAATACCATGTGACCAGAAAAATAAAAATTATCTAGATGCTTTGTGGAGTAACACACTTCTGCTATATTACTGACATGTCTGGGTTTGGAGAATGTAGGAGAATATTTCCGCTTGACTACACTCAATAGGTTTGAAAGAGTTTGTGGATAGACAGGATTTATACATATATATCAGTGTAGTAAAATTAAGGTTTATTTTGAGGCATTTCGAAATACAAAGTTACTTCTTCTTCAGGAAAAACCACATGTATAACGAGACAGCAGGGATATCACTTATATAGGTTAAAATTTCAAATGTGAGCTCCAAAAATCCAAAACACATGACCATATGTCATAGTTCAGACACGTCCCACATGATGTCACACTTGACATCTAAAAAACCTTAGTACAATTCAGTATAACATAAACATGTCATTTAAAACTATAGAGAATAAAAATATTAAAATGTATTTTAGGAATCGCAGTTGGAACCTGGAAGAAAGAAATGTTACAGCAGATTTAACAAAAGGAGATTTCCAAGGGAACCCATGTGCAATGAACCTGAAGACTGAATAACTAAAAAAGTGTCATTAACCATTAAGCTATCTCATCTGAAGGAAATGTCTGTTAGTTAATAGTTCACATGGTATAGGAGGAGGAATTCAAAGCTGCAGTGATTATTGCAAGGAGGCACTAAGGATACTATCTGACTCCAATTATTATAAGAACACTGGAAAAGATTTTCTACCCATGATAATTCCCCTCTATAATAACCTCATTAAAGAAGGAATAGATAATAATGTTCTGAATAAAAAAGAAAAAAATCCATCTATTCCTTTCTTTTACCATCTTCCAAAAATCCATAAGGATAAAATAAATCCGCTGGGGAGACCATTCATCTCAGCGGGTAATATGATTATGAGCAATCTTTCAAAGTATATAGATAAAATCATGCAGTACCATGTTTTCCAATTAGGGAGCCACCTTAAGGACTCCACTCATCTGATTTCATTTTTACGTTGAATCAATTGGGAATCAAACTATGTTTTCCTGACAATGGATGTTGCATCATTGTATTCAAATATTGCACATGAAATTGGTTTACTTTGTTTTGAAAGTTACCTTTCCAACGTGTGCTAATTTATTTATGGGTGTCTTTGAGGAAATCTGCATAACTAAAAGCATTTGGAGCAAACATATAATTCTGTATAAAAGATACATTGATGATTGATTCTTTATCTGGGACAACACACACAATAGCATCAATGCTTTCACTAATTATGTAATTAACAATATTTGGGGACTTGTGTTCTCTCCTCCCCACGATTCCTTCAGCATTTTCTGGATATCACCATTTTCATTGAGGATAAGGAAATCCTCACAAATACATACTGTAGACACAAACAGCTATATACACTATGAAAGTGGCCATTATAATAAATAGCTCAACAACATCGCTAATAATCAGTTCCTAAGGATTCGTAAAAACTGCAGTTCTGAGGAAGATTTTATTTTCCAAGAGAGATTGTTTACCCAGGAATACCCTAAGGAACTGATTAATTGAGCATATATTAACTCACTTAGTAATAATCAGGATGCAATTTTAACATATAAAACCAGAGCAAAACAGATAACAAATAAATATCCAATTTGTTACTCAATTTAACCACAGCCACAAAATTAATGACATCTTCAGAAAATATTGGCATATACTGCTTAGTGATCCCATCCTAGGTAACACTCTCCCCAGAAACCCTGGTATTACTTTACGCAGGGCACCCACAATCAAAAATATTGTGGCACCTAGCCATCTCAAATTAATCCCTGGGACTTATAACCACGTACCCTCTAGTAAATATATATTGATATCTTTAAATGCGGTCTCAGAAATTGCCTATGTTGTCATACCATAAATCATGGATGTGATCATGTTATATCAATGGTGACTAACGAAAAATTCAAAATCAAACAGCATCTTAACCCCTTCATGACCAGTGCTTTTTCGTCTTTGAGTTTTTTTGCTCCCCCTTCTTCCCAGAGCCATAACTTTTTTATTTTTTTTTGTCAATATGGCCATGTGAAGGTTTCTTTTTTGCAGTGCAAGTTGTACTTTTGAAAGATATCATTGGTTTTAACATATCATGCATTGGAAAATGGAAAAAAATTCAAAGTGCAGTGACATTGCAAAAAAAGTGCAATCCCAAACTTGTGTTAGGGCTAGCGGAACGCACCAAGTAATAAAAGATTATGTCAAGTTGCATTCACAGCTTGAGGTCCACCGTGCAGAGATGTTACCTGCTGCTTGATAATGGCGGACGCTATATGGCAATATAACGATACAGGCGGGTTAGCCTCACCCGGTGTGTACAGAGGCGGATTCTGTTACTGCACAGAACCGCGGAATATAAAGGCTGGAGCTTGTAAACACTCACAGAGCTCGGCAAACTAAAGATATAGCGTGCAAGTGTGCACAAAACCGCACTGGCGGATGCCACTAACCACCCTGACTCGGGCTATAAAAGCGCAACACTTGCGCACGGCACCGTGCTGGTGGTTGGTACCACTTGACGCGGTACGATAGTGCCTTGTACCGAATGGCATAGACTGGCGCTAAGTATGTGCAGATAACTGGGAGCACAGTGGCGCATAAGCAATGCCACTAGTAGACGCTGACTCTAACTCCAATTCCCTATATGCAAGCACAACCAGAGGGAGGGGATCATAATGAGTCAGTTGCAAACACATTCATCCGTCAGCACACACACAAAGGTACAAAATACTATCTATACTAGCGCATGGCCGAGCAGCCATGCGAACCTTTTATAGCAGCGTCCTTCCAGGACCTTCCCCGTGGGCTAATTGGGGGAAGCAACAGGACCTGAGCATGTGACCCCTGACCTCCAATGAGAGGACGACCCATGGCCATGCTCAGTAGCTCAAAAGAAGGACTTAGTCCCAGGAGCTGCTCGCTGCTGGCTAGTGCAGGCTGCTATAGCTGACCCCGGGATGGCAGCAGCAACCAAACCAACAGCACTAGCTGGGGCAAGATGTCGGGATCAACGTCTTGGCTGAGTAGGCTCCTCTGTGGTCAGGACTAAATGGGAGACCGCAAAAGGCAAGGCTCGGGATTCCTCCTGTGCAGAGGCAGGAATGTGACGCCTAACAACTTGTTTGTTGGGGCTTTTTCCACAATGTTCACTAAATGCAAAAATTGACCTGCCATTATGATTCTCCAGGTCATTACGAGTTCACAAACAACAAAAATGTCTACTTTTTTTTATCCAAATCCAAACTGTTATGAAAAAAAAATTGCACCATTTTCCAATACTCGGCGGCACCATTTTGGTGCAAATACGATCTATTGATCGCACGTTATGCATTTTAATGCAATGTTGCGGCGACCAAAAAAATGCAATTCTGGCGTTTTGAATTTTTTTCTCGCTATGCCATTTAGCAATCAGATTAATTTTTTTTATTGATAAATTGGGTGATTCCGAATGCAGCAATTTTTTTTTTTTTTTTTTTTTAATGGGGCAAGAGGGGGGTTATTTGAACTTTTATATAATTTTTTAATATTTTTTAAAATTTTTTTTTTTTACTTTTGACATGCTTCAATAGTCTCCATGGGAGACTAGAAGCTGCCATAACCTGATCGGCTCTGCTACATACAGGCGATGATCAGATCGCCTGCATGTGGCAGAATTGCTGACTTGCTATGAGCACCGTCCACCGGGTGGCACTCGTAGCAATCCGGCATTGACAAACATAAAGGTCTTCAGGAGACCTCTGGTTGTCATGCCAACCAATCGGTGACACCGATGGGCGGATTTCCGGACCAATGGCCGGAAGCATACATTAAATGCCACTGTCAAAGGTTGACAGCAGCATTTAACAGGTTAAGAGCTGCAGGTGGATCGCGATTCCACCCGCGGCTGTTCCATGCACATGTCAGCTGTTCAAAATAGCTGATATGTGCCTGGAAAAATGTGTGCTTACAGCCGGAGCCCACATCAAAGGGAGGGTGACTGACATCGGCGTAAATGTATGTCTGATGTCAGAAAGGGGTTAACTGTACGACAGATTTTGTGATTTATGTCATAGAATGTAGTTGCAAAAAGAAATTTGGGCAGAACAATTCAATCATTACATTCCAGACTAAATTCCCATAGGCATAACATCCGCAAAGGTTTCCTCCTACATGGTCTCTCAACGCACTGCACTTTAATACATGACAAAGAATTTGACAGTCTGAGAATTAGCTCCATTGAATACATCCCAGCAAACACACACAATCTGATCCAAAAATTAATCAGAAAGGAGATTTTTGAATCTACAGACTTAATAGTCTTAAACCACATGGCCTCAAAGAAGTTACAGAGGTTTCTTTTCATGATTTTATAATAAATACTTTTTTATCTACCATTTTAAATAATCCATTTTTAGCATTTTTTTTCTTCTTTTGTACCTCTTACATCTCAGCAGAGCTTTCAAATGAGATAATTCACTGCACATACATCATAAGGGTCACCATATTTTAATGCCTTCAACAATAACATTTTTATTACAATCCCTAAATCACTAACTATTTTCTCTCCTTTTCTATGGGTCTGCAGCGCTACTGAATAGAACAAATTTCTTGCACATATCTTAAAATCCTTCACCTTTTCATGATAAATGAGTTTGTCCTCCTTGAAATAACCAAATAATTGTGTTCTCACATTTTTCCCTGCAACCCTAATCCACTTATTTGAACTTACACTGTTCCTCTCATGTTTCAATGTCTTTGGTCCTTTCTGCTACTACAGCACTACTGGCCATGATATTTCCAGTGAACTCCAATCTGCCTTTACTCTTCTTATCATGCTCTGGAATCTCCCAGGATGTAATTTAATGTTTTCCTCCTGTCATGCCCTCTATCCTGATCACAGCTCTAAAGGCCTCGTCACACACAGCGAGATCCCTAGCGAGATCGCTAATTTTGTGATGCAACAGCGATCACCCAAGCGATCTTGCTGTGTGTGACACCTATCAGCGACCGGCCTCCCCGCCGGGTATCGCTGATCGTGCAGGAATGTCCTGGGCCATTTTTTGATCATTGGTCTCCCGCTGGCCAGCACGCATCGCTGCGTGTGGCAGCGGGAGAGCAACGATCAGCGAGCTCCCAGCGCTGTAAGCAGACGCTGGGAGCTGGTATCCAAAGTAAACAGCGGGTAACTAAGCACGAGCTTCGTTTAGTTACCTGCTGTGTACCTTGGATACCTGCGTGCTCGTGCTGGGAGCTTGTATCCAAGGTACACAGCGGGTAACTAAATGACTCGCGCACTTTGTTACCTTATATTTACCTTGGATACCAGCTCCCAGCATGAGCACGCAGGTATCCAAGGTACACAGCGGGTAACTAAGCGACGCGCTCGCTTAGTTACCCGATATTTACCTTGGATACCAGCGTCCTCGCTGGTCCTGATCGCTGGTGAAATCTGCCTGTTTGGCAGCTCATCAGCGATCATGTAGTGAGGCACCAGCGATCCTGACAAGGTCGTATCATTGTCGGAATCGCTGGTGCATCGTTTAGTGTGACGGGACCGTAAGACACTATGCAGCACACTCAAGTGTTCTCTGATTCTCCTATTCAAAAAGTGCTCCTGCGCCCGGTTTGATTCTCATGTAAACTAATATGTATACTGTTTCCTAATGTCACCCTTTTTTCACACAGCCCTATGAATTGTTGCACTACATTTCACCATCCCACTAAACTTATTAATTTATTAATGTAAATAAAATTCCCAATAAATTCATATTCATTTTTTCCTTAAACTACAAGTGTTTAATTTCAGGGTATCACTAATTCATGATTTCCCATTTCTCACTCTGTTAAAAATTAACAAATATAGATGAACTCAACACACACATTTTTAATTTAATCTTAATTTAATTTATTTTTAAAAATTATTAAAATAATAAATTAAGTTTTATTTTATCACAAGGGCTTTACCATGTGAACTATTAACTAACAGACATTTCATTCAGATGGGATAGCTTAATGGTTAATGACACATTTTTAATTATTCATTCTTCCTCAGGGTTCATCGCACATGGGTTCCCTTGGAAATCTTTTATTAATTTCACTGCAACATTTCCTTCTTCAAGATTCCAACTACGATTCCTATTAATAAAATACATTTTAATATTTTTACACTCTATACTTTTAAATGATATGTTTGTATTACACTGAATTGCACTAAGGTTTTTTAGATGTCATGTGTCACATCATGTGAGACTCAACTACTCTGAACTATGACATGTGGCCATGTGTTTTGTTTTTTTGGCGCTCACGTTTGAAATTTTAACCTACATAAGTGATACCCCCGCTGTCTCATTATACATTTGGTTTTTCCTGAAGAACTAACCTTGAACTTCGAAACGCGTTGAAATAAACCATCATTTTACTACACTGGGATATATGTCTTAAATCCTGACAGCAGCGCGGAGACTATCCACAAACTCCTTCTAACTTATTGAAGTCTGATGGTCACTAGATGACCCGTGGATCTGCTGCAGCTGATATTGCACTATAAGCTGTTTTTACAGATTAAATAGGTCAGTTCAATCTGAGTATAAAGCTCACTATATTTCTTGGATAAGACCCTAATTTGCACTGGTCTCTCCTACAATTTTCCTTGGATATTGCTTGACTACACTGTGATTGCTGTAAAATTAGTTGCAGGAGGGATTATACTATGGGGCTGTTTTAAGAGGGGGGAAGAAAACAGTTAAAACATCCATCATATTATAAAAAGTGAAAAAAACTTTATTAGTCTCAAACAAATGGAAAAAGTGAGGCTAAAAACTGTGGCATGCAAAACAGCATCCATAAACTACCACAAGGTGGGTGTATCACGCATAGTAGTACAAACAACAGTACATACATAGTACAATAAATTTAATTTGATCCATACTCACTGGAAGCAAATATCTATGTTATAAAATTATATATATGAGTCCAGGAACTCCAAACAAATGCATATACATGTGTGTATATATATATATACACAGTTGTGGTCAAAAGTATTGACACCCCTGCAATTTTGTCAGATAATACTCAGTTTCTTCCTGAAAATAATTGCAAACACAAATTCTTTGGTATTATTATCTTCATTTAATTTGTCTTAACTGAAAAAAACACAAAAGAGAATGAAGCAAAAAGCAAAACATTGATCATTTCACACAAAACTCCAAAAATGGGCCAGACAAAAGTATTGGCACCCTCAGCCTAATACTTGGTTGCACAACCTTTAGCCAAAATAACTGCGACCAACCGCTTCCAGTAACCATCAATGAGTTTCTTACAATGCTCTGCTGGAATTTTAGACCATTCTTCTTTGGCAAACTGCTTCAGGTCCCTGATATTAGAAGGGTGCCTTCTCCAAACAGCCATTTTTAGATCTCTCCACAGGTGTTCTATGGGATTCAGGTCTGGACTCATTGCTGGCCACCTTAGAAGTCTCCAGTGCTTTCTCTCAAACCATTTTCTAGTGCTTTTTGAAGTGTGTTTTGGGTCATTGTCCTGCTGGAAGGCCCATGACCTCTGGGGGAGACCCAGCTTTCTCACACTGGGCCCTACATTATGCTGCAAAATTTGTTGGTAGTCTTCAGACTTCATAATGCCATGCACACGGTCAAGCAGTCCAGTGCCAGAGGCAGCAAAGCAACCCCAAAACATCAGGGAACCTCCGCCATGTTTGACTGTAGGGACCGTGTTTTTTTCTTTGAATGCCTCTTTTTTTCTCCTGTAAACTCTATGTTGATGCCTTTGCCCAAAAAGCTCTACTTTTGTCTCATCTGACCAGAGAACATTCTTCCAAAACGTTTTAGTCTTTTTCAGGTAAGTTTTGGCAAACTCCAGCCTGGCTTTTTTATGTCTCGGGGTAAGAAGTGGGGTCTTCCTGGGTCTCCTACCATACAGTCCCTTTTCATTCAGATGCCGACGGATAGTATGGGTTGACACTGTTGTACCCTCGGACTGCAGGGCAGCTTGAACTTGTTTGGATGTTAGTCGAGGTTCTTTATCCAACATCCGCACAATCTTGTGCTGAAATCTCTTGTCAATTTTTCTTTTCCGTCCACATCTAGTGAGGTTAGCCACAGTGCCATGGGCTTTACATTTCTTGATGACACTGCGCACAGTAGACACGGGAACATTCAGGGCTTTGGAGATGGACTTGTAGCCTTGAGATTGCTCATGCTTCCTCACAATTTGTTTTTTCAAGTCCTCAGACAGTTCTTTGGTCTTCTTTCTTTTCTCCATGCTCAATGTGGTACACACAAGGACACAGGACAGAGGTTGAGTCAACTTTAATCCATGTCAACTGGCTGCAAGTGTGATTTAGTTATTGCCAACACTTGTTAGGTGCCACAGGTAAGTTACAGATGCTGTTAATTACACAAATTAGAGAAGCATCACATGATTTTTCGAACAGTGCCAATACTTTTGTCCACCCTCTTTTTTATGTTTGGTGTGGAATTATATCCAATTTGGCTTTAGGACAATTCTTTTTGTGTTTTTTCATTTAAGACAAATTAAACGAAGATAATAATAAATAAGAACTTGTGTTTGCAATCATTTTCAGGAAGAAACTGAGTATTATCTGACAAAATTGCAGGGGTGTCAATACTTTTGGCCACAACTGTAAAGGTTTGGACACTCCTGATAAAAATTACTGTTATTGTGAACAGTTAAGCAAGTTGAAGATGAAATTACCGCTAAAAGGCCAAACGTTAAAGATGACACATATCCTTTGTACTTTGTATTTTAGGCAAAAATATATATATTTTCATCTGTTTACATTTTAAAAATTGCAAAAAGGAAAATGGGCTGATGCAAAACTTTGGGCACACTTGGAGGTTTATGTGCTCAGATATCTTTGACCAAGGTTTCACACCTTAATTAGCCTGTTATAGTTATGTCTTGTTCGTTATCATCGTTAGGAAAGGCCAGTTGATGCAAATTTCCCAGCTTTATAAAAACCCAGCCTACTCTAAACTTGTGCCAAAAGACAACAGCCATGGATTCTTCTAAGCAGTTGCCTAGCACTCCAAGAAAGTGGTAGATTACCACAGAGAAGGCGATAAGAAGATGGCAAAGTGTTTTCAAGTTCCCCTCAGTTTGAAATATAATTAAGAAATGGTAGTTAACAGGAACAGTGGAGGCTAAAACAAGATCTGGAAGACCAAGAAAAAATTCAGTCAGAACATCTCTTACAATTGCTAGAGAGGCAAATCAGAACCCCCCTCCCCTCCGCTTGACAGCAAAAACCTTCAGAAAAATTTTGCAGACTCTGGAGTTGTGGTAGAGCATCTAAACAAGTCTGATGCATTTGGGAAACAAGCCATGTGACCCATGAACTTAAAATAGAACTCTTTGGCCACAGTGATCAAAGGTATGTATGGAGAAAAAAGGTCACAGAATTTCAGGAAAAGAACAGCTCGAAAACCATTAAGCATAGGGGTGGATCAATCGTGCTTTGGGGTTGTGTTGCAGCCAGTGGCACAGAGAATGTAGATTCAGTTACATTTCAACAAATTCTTACAGAGTAACATAGTAATTCTTGATGCAAATATAACACCATCAGCATAAAAGCTGATGTTTAAAAGAGGATGGCTTCTACAAATGGATAATGATCCTAAACACATGTCAAAATCCACAATAGCCTACCTCAAATGGTGCATTATGAAGGTTTTACAATGGCCCTAACAGTCTCTTGATCTGAACCTCATTGAAAATATGTGGCTAGACTTCAAAATAGCAGGTGTATGCAAAACGACCCAACAATCCCAGAGAACTGGAAGAATTTTCCTAGGAAGAATAGATGAAAATTCCTCAAACAAGAATTGAAAGACTCTTGTCTGCTTACAAAAAGTGTTTACAAGCTCAGCTGTGATACTTTCAAAAAGGGGTGCTTCTAGGTACTAACCCTGCAGGATGCCCCAAAATTTTGCATCTGCCCATTTTTATTTTTGTAATTTTTAAAATGTAAAAGATGAATATATTGTGTGTGTATATATATATATATATATATATATATACACAGTGGGGCAAAAAAAGTATTTAGTCAGTCAGCAATTGTGCAAGTTCCACCACTTAAAAAGATGAGAGGCGTCTGTAATTTACATCATAGGGAAGTCTCCTCTTTCCTCCACTCATTACCTGTAGTAATGGCACCTGTTTAAACTTGTTATCAGTATAAAAAGACACCTGTGCACACCCTCAAACAGTCTGACTCCAAACTCCACTATGGTGAAGACCAAAGAGCTGTCAAAGGACACCAGAAACAAAATTGTAGCCCTGCACCAGGCTGGGAAGACTGAATCTGCAATAGCCAACCAGCTTGGAGTGAAGAAATCAACTGTGGGAGCAATAATTAGAAAATGGAAGACATACAAGACCACTGATAATCTCCCTCGATCTGGTGCTCCACGCAAAATCCCACCCCGTGGGGTCAGAATGATCACAAGAACGGTGAGCAAAAATCCCAGAACCACGCGGGGGGACCTAGTGAATGAACTGCAGAGAGCTGGGACCAATGTAACAAGGCCTACCATAAGTAACACACTACGCCACCATGGACTCAGATCCTGCAGTGCCAGACGTGTCCCACTGCTTAAGCCTGTACATGTCCGGGCCCGTCTGAAG
Source organism: Dendrobates tinctorius (assembly GCF_039654945.1). Lineage (NCBI taxonomy): Eukaryota > Metazoa > Chordata > Amphibia > Anura > Dendrobatidae > Dendrobates > Dendrobates tinctorius. The sequence continues at coordinate 38,265,928 of NW_027361829.1, forward strand.
TTTGCTAGAGAGCATTTGGATGATCCAGAGGAGTTTTGGGAGAATGTCCTATGGTCTGATGACACCAAACTGGAACTGTTTGGTAAAAACACAACTTGTCGTGTTTGGAGGAAAAAGAATACTGAGTTGCATCCATCAAACACCATACCTACTGTAAAGCATGGTGGTGGAAACATCATGCTTTGGGGCTGTTTTTCTGCAAAGGGGCCAGGATGACTGATCCGGGTACATGAAAGAATGAATGGGGCCATGTATCGTGAGATTTTGAGTGCAAACCTCCTTCCATCAGCAAGGGCATTGATGATGAAACGTGGCTGGGTCTTTCAACATGACAATGATCCAAAGCACACCGCCAGGGCAACGAAGGAGTGGCTTCGTAAGAAGCATTTCAAGGTCCTGGAGTGGCCTAGCCAGTCTCCAGATCTCAACCCTATAGAAAACCTTTGGAGGGAGTTGAAAGTCCGTGTTGCCAAGCGAAAAGCCAAAAACATCACTGCTCTAGAGGAGATCTGCATGGAGGAATGGGCCAACATACCAACAACAGTGTGTGGCAACCTTGTGAAGACTTACAGAAAACGTTTGACCTCTGTCATTGCCAACAAAGGATATATCACAAAGTATTGAGATGAAATTTTGTTTCTGACCAAATACTTATTTTCCACCATAATATGCAAATAAAATGAAAAAAAGACAGACAATGTGATTTTTCTGGATTTTTTTTATCAGTTTGTCTCCCATAGTTGAGGTCTACCTATGATGTAAATTACAGACGCCTCTCATCTTTTTAAGTGGTGGAACTTGCACTATTGCTGACTGACTAAATACTTTTTTGCCCCACTATATATATATATATAAAAATAAAAAGAAAAGCTTGATAAAGACGGGTGACCGTTGAAACGTCGCCACTTGAGGATCAGTAAAGTAACCACTTTTTTCACACTTAATTTGGAGTGCTGCCTATTTTTTTTTATTTATTTATTAATTTGGTTGTTTGGACACAGCTGAATAGGTTTTGCACCAATTGTAAAATTTTGGTAGTGCTCCCCTTTTTTTATTTATATATATATATATATATATATACATACAGTAGATAGATAGATAGATAGATAGATAGATAGATAGATAGATAGATAGATAGATAGATGATAGAAAAATTAACACAGATAAAATATATGGATATAAAAAAAAATTACTTAATACTTACAAGCATAATGTGTATATATATTATAATAAGGCTACACTGATAATAAAGAAGCTATTTGAATTGCTCCTTAAAATGCATAGAAAGAAAAATTCTAGATGATGTCAGTTTGTTCCTGTAACTTTTTATGCTATATGAAAAAAACACAAAAGCAGGTGTTCCTTGTGTTCTTTAAAGAAATAATGAGAACATGTTCAATACAGTTATGGAATTTACTAATCTTTTTCAAGTGCTACACTAAAGCAGCTGTACCAAAATATAAAAGCTGCATGTTTTCATTTTGGGTGCAAATACTTCTCATTCCTTACAAAATAGGTAAGAACAAAAGTTGTATTAAGGACAAGAATAATTTCAAGTTATAGATCCAAATAAAAGTAAACATATGAGTCATACAGTATCTACACAACATTATTTCTGCAAATAAATGTTATTATTGCTGTAATAAAAAGTTATACTATTTTCCAACATTTTTTCTTTATTAATTACTCATGATTTATTAATACTTCTTTATGCTACTGTAACAACCGGTATGCCGGTCGCTGCTCGAGAACGGAATACAGTGCTGCTATGAATGACTCAGAGTGCAACATGATATTAAACCAACTTTTTGTTATAACTTGTGCAAAGGATATCAGGATTATATGTCTCAACTAATTATGGGCCACAACAGCCACAAACCGTCCATTGGATGGGTTGATTCCTGGGCCCTTGAGTCATCCTTCTCAACAGCTCATTCAGTGGCTCAGACACTTTAGCAAAGTCTTTTACAAACCGATGGTAGTATCCAGCTAAACCGAGAAACGCCTGTACTTCCCTCCGGGTCTTGGGTTTGGGCCACTCTTGAATGGCCTTGATTTTACTGGGTACTGGATGCACACCCTTAGCTGATACAACATGCCCCAGATACTCGATCTGCATCCGGAATAGTTGACACTTTTTGGGCTTGATCTTAAGTTCATTGTCTCTCAGTCGGTACAACACCTACAGGAGCTTTTTCAGGTGATCGTCGAACGAGTCTCTGAATACAATCACATCATCCAGATAAATCAAAACGGACTCAAAGTTGTAATCACCCAAGCAATACTCCATCACCCGCTGAAACGTTCCTGGGACATTACCCAGTCTGAAGGGCAATCGATTAAACTTGTACAGACCTATCGGTAAGATGAATGCTGTCTTCTGCCGATCTCGAGCCACCTCGGGCATCTGACAGTAGCCACTGGCCAGGTCAAGTGTGTAGAATTACTTTGCCTTTCCCAGTGCAGACAGGAATTCTTCGATTCTTGGTAACAGGAAGGAATCACGTATAGAGTTGAGCGAAACAGGTCGGTCAATTTCAAAAATCGCTGACTTTTGCCAAAGTCGGGTTTCATGAAACGAATCCCGACCATAGCGTAAGGTCGGCCATTATGTCGGCGACCCGAGCGCCAAAGTCGTGTTTCAAATGATGCTTCCAGCGCCTTTTTTCAGCCAATGATGGAGGATGCACACTGTGGGCAACGTGATGACATAGGCAGCGGCCAGCACCATCTTAGAGAAGGGCATTGAAGTGATTGGCTGGCTTTGTGTGGCGTCACATGGGCTATAAAAGGCTGTGAACGCCGACCGGCATCATTCTTCTGCCGATCTTACAATAGAGAGAGGTGCTGCTGCTGATTCTGAACAGGGAGAGCGCTAGGCAGGGAAGAAGAAAAAACTGCTTCTGCTGATAGCGCTTTTCACTGTACAGTTAGTGTGCAGTGAAAGGGGAGGATTTTTGTTGTGTGCAGCAGCGCTGGTGGTGATTAGGCTGCCTTTTAAGTCTACCTGCTAGCTGCATTGCTGTGTGCACACTGCTGTTCAAACTGCTTTTTTCAAAGCACTCCAAATTTTATTATTTTGTCCTGGTGAGCGACTGAGCGTTCATTTTTTTCACACATCGTCTAGCGGTGTAAGCTCCTCACACTACCATGTATTCCGGCTCGTATCACGGACAAATAGAAGCTCTCTGGGCGTGACTCTGGAAGAAAAAGCCGAGGAGTTTGTCCATTTTTCCAGACCTACAACTTAGAGTTGTGTCCGTTTTCCAAACAGTTTTGTATATCTGCTGTTTGATTACAGTCAAAACTAGACAGAGACAGCATGTGTCAGTCCGTATACAAATACACGGAGCTTGACAATTTTACATACACACACCGTACAGCGGTGTACGCTCCTCACACACTACCGTGTACTGCCTTCTAGCATGGACAAATAGAAGCTACCTGTGTGTGACTCTGGAAAAAAAAACCGAGGCCTTTTTCCTGACCTACACCTTAGAGTCGTGTCCATTTTTCAAACAGTTTCGTATATTTGCTGTTTGATTACGGTAAAAGCTAGACAGAGACAGCGTGTGTCAGTCCGTATACAAATACAAGGAGCTTGACAATTTTACATACACACACCGTACAGCGGTGTACGCTCCTCACACACTACCGTTTATCGCCTTCTAGCACGGACAAATAGAAGCTACCTGTGTGTGACTCTGGAAAAAAAAACGAGGAGTTTTTCCATTTTTCCACACCTACACCTTAGAGTCGTGTCCTTTTTCAAACAGTTTTGTATATCTGCTGTTTGATTACAGTAAAAACTAGACAGAGACAGCGTGTGTCAGTCCGTATACAAATACACGGAGCTTGACAATTTTCCATACAGACACCGTCTAGCGGTGTACGCTCATCACACACTACCATGTATTCCAGCTGGTATCAAGGACAAATAGAAGCTATCTGGGTGTGACTCTGGAAGAAAAAGCCGAGGAGTTTGTCCGTTTTTCCAGACCTACACCTTAGAGTTGTGTCCATTTTTCAAACAGTTTTGTATATCTTCTGTTTGATTACAGTCAAAACTAGACAAGAGACAGCATGTGTCAGTCCGTATACAAATACACGGAGCTTGACAATTTTACATACACACACCGTACAGCGGTGTACGCTCCTCACACACTACCGTGTACCACCTTCGAGCACGGAAAAATAGAAGCTACCTGTGTGTGACTCTGGGAAAAAAAAACGAGGAGTTTTCAGTTTTTTCCAGACCTACACCTTAGAGTCGTGTCCGTTTTTCAAACAGTTTCGTATATCTTCTGTTTGATTACGGTAAAAACTAGACAGAGACAGCGTGTGTCAGTCCGTGTACAAATACACGGAGTTCACAATTTTACATACACACACCGTACAGCAGTGTACGCTCCTCACACACTACCATGTACCGCCTTCTAGCATGGACAAATAGAAGCTACCTGTGCGCGACGGTGGAAAAAAAAAGAGAAGTTTGTCCGTTTTTCCACACCAACACCTTAGAGTCGTGTCCGTTTTTCAAACAGTTTCGTATATCTGCTGTTTGATTACGGTAAAAACTAGACAGAGACAGCGTGTGTCAGTCTGTATACAAATACACAGAGTTTGACAATTTTACATACACACACCATACAGCGGTGTACGCTCCTCACACACTACCGTGTACCGCCTTCTAGCTCGGACAAATAGAAGCTACCTGTGTGTGACTCTGGAAAAGAAAACCGAGGAGTTTTTCTGTTTTTCCAGACCTACACCTTAGAGTCGTGTCCGTTTTTCAAACAGTTTCGTATATCATCTCTTTGATTGCGGTGAAAACTAGACAGACAGCGTGTGTCAGTCCGTATACAAATACACGGAGCTTGACAATTTTACATACACACACCGTACAGCGGTGTACGCTTCTCACACACTACCGTGTACCGCCTTCTAGCACGGACAAATAGAAGCTACCTGTGTGTGACTCTGCAAAAAAAAAACGAAGAGTTTTCAGTTTTTTCCAGACCTACACCTTAGAGTCGTGTCCGTTTTTCAAACAGTTTCGTATATCTTCTGTTTGATTACGGTAAAAACTAGACAGAGACAGCGTGTGTCAGTCCGTGTACAAATACACGGAGCTTGACAATTTTACATACACACACCGTACAGCGGTGTACGCTTCTCACACACTACCGTGTACCGCCTTCTAGCACACACAAATAGAAGCTACCTGTGTGTGACTCTGCAAAAAACAAACGAGGAGTTTGTCCGTTTTTCCACACCTACACCTTAGAGTCGTGTCTGTTTTTCAAACAGTTTCGTATATCTGCTGTTTGATTACAGTCAAAACTAGACAGAGACAGCGTTTGTCAGTCCGTATACAAATACACGGAGTTTGACAATTTTCCATACAGACACCGTCTAGCGGTGTACGCTCCTCACACACTACCGTGTATTCCGGCTGGTATCAAGGACAAATAGAAGCTGTCTGGGTGTGACTCTGGAAGAAAAAGCCGAGGAATTTATCCGTTTTTCCAGACCTACACCTTAGAGTTGTGCCCGTTTTTTTAAACAGTTTCGTATATCTGCTGTTTGATTGCAATCAAAACTAGACAGAGACCGCGTGTGTCAGTCTGTATACAAATACACAGAGCTTGGCAATTTTACATACACACACCGTACAGCGGTGTACGCTCCTCACACGCTACTGTGTACCGCCTTCTAGCACGGACAAAAAGAAGCTACCTGTGTGTGACTCTGGAAAAAAAACTGAGGAGTTTTTCCAGACCTACACGTTAGAGTCGTGTCCGTTTTTCAAACAGTTTCGTATATCTGCTGTTTGATTACGGTAAAAACTAGACAGAGACAGCGTGTGTCAGTCCGTATACAAATAATAATCTTTTTTTTTATATAGCGCTAACATAATCCGCAGCGCTTTACAGTTTTGCACACATTTTCATCACTGTCCCCCCGATGGGGCTCACAATCTAAATTCCCTATCAGTATGTCTTTGGAGTGTGGGAGGAAACCGGAGTGCCCGGAGGAAACCCACGCAAGCACGGTGAGAGCATACAAACTCCTTGCAGATGTTGTCCTTGGTGGGATTCGAACCCAGGACTCCAGCGCTGCAAGGCTGCAGAGCTAACCACTGAGCCACCATGCTGCCCATTGACATTGTTACATACACACCGTACAGCGGTGTACGCGCCTCACACACTACGGTGTACAGCCTTCGAGCACGGACAAATAGAAGCTACCTGTGTGTGGCTCTGGAAAAAATAAACGAGGAGTTTTTCCGTTTTTCCAGACCTACACCTTAGAGTCGTGTCCGTTTTTCAAACAGTTTCATATATCTGCTGTTTGATTACTGTAAAAACTAGACAGAGACAGTGTGTGTCAGTCTGTATACAAATACACAGAGCTTGACAATTTTACATACACACCGTACAGCGGTGTAAGCTCCTCACACACTACCGTGTACCGCCTTCTAGCATGGACAAATAGAAGCTTCCTGTGTGTGACTCTGAAAAAAAAAATCGAGGAGTTTGTCCATTTTTAAAGGACCTACACATGTCCATTTTTCAAACAGTTCCTTATATCTGCCTGTTGGAATACGGTCCAATACATACTGTGAGAGTGTCTGTGACTAACATATTATATACGTTGATTTAATTTGTATAATACACCATACACAGGTGGACACTCCTCATACAGTACCATCTCTCTGCTGGTATTTTACATTTTCCCAAACATGAGGAAGTGTGGTGGAACAGGCCGCAGACGTGGGCAGGGGGGCGCGGCTGGTACTGATGGTAGTGTTGCATCGGCTGGTTCTGGCAAAAGCACAATAGCAGCTAAGTTAGGAGGTGTTGAGCCTGCATCATCCTCTGGCCCAAGAAAGCCTGTAAGGTTGCCTTTTCTTGGAGTAGGAAAACCACTTTTAAAGCCGGAGCATCAGGAACAGGTTTTGGCGTACATTGCCGAAACAGCCACCAGCTCTATTGCCTCCTCTTCTGAACGGTCGAAACCTGCAAGCACGGAGTTGTCAGTGCAGGGTTCTGGTCAAAAAAAAACCATTTCCTTGTGTCCTTCACCCCCACCATAAGTTAAGGATGCGGCAGCCCACACTGCAGATTACTCTATGGATCTCTTTTCACATACCATGCCTGGGTTATCCAGTTAAATCCTGAATTCCCCAGTCCAAGATGAATCTTACATGGACTGCACTGATGCACAGCCACTGCTAGATGATTCTGCTGGTACAATAACCCACAGCTAGTGTTGAGCATTCCGATACTGCAAATATCGGGTATCGGCCGATATTCGCTGTATTGGAGTTCCGATACCGAGTTCCGATATTTTTACAATATCGGATACCGGAATTGGAAGTTCCCATAATGCAATGAGCCAGTTGTGTTAGCCATGTTAACTAATGGCATGGCTGTAATTGGCTGCTGAAATTATGTCATCATGATGCGCGGCCTGTGCGGGCCTGCCGGGGGTCTGTACGGGCCTGCCGGGGGTCTGTATAGGCCTGCCGGGGGACTGTGCGGGCTGCCAGGGGTCTGTGCGGGCCTGCCGGGGGTCTGTGTGGGCTGCCGGGGGTCTGTGCAGGCCTGTCGGGGGTCTGTGCGGGCTGCCGGGGGTCTGTACAGGCCTGCCGGGGGTCTGTGCGGGCTGCCGGGGGTCTATGCGGGCCTACCTGGGGTTGTGTGTGTGTGTGCAGGCATCGTCCGATGGGACTACAAGTCCCATCGGGCGATGCCTGCTACAATGACAGTGATTGACACATTAGCCAATGATGGGACAGTAGTAGTCCATCCAGAGGCGTATCTAGGCTTTCTGGTACCCAGGGCAAGAATTTGGTTCGGCGCCCCCCCAAGTACATATGAGACTTGCACAGTTAGTCATGTACCCACGAGCTGCTCTCCCTAATCCTCTCAATGTTCAGTAAAAAACTGAAAGCAGGAAGAGAAGCTCGTTGTCACAGGACCATAACTATGAAAATCGCATATGAGTGAAGTGTCTTTGTGATGGCACTGGAACCTGCAAAGCTGAATCCTGACATTGCAGCTTCTGAATTCTCACAACTAATGCACTGCACACTTTTAGGATTCTCCTTTGCCGATGTACAGTCATGTCAGCACAAGTACAGTGGGGCAAAAAAGTATTTAGTCAGTCAGCAATAGTGCAAGTTCCACCACTTAAAAAGATGAGAGGCATCTGTAATTTACATCATAGGTAGACCTCAACTATGGGAGACAAACTGATAAAAAAAAATCCAGAAAATCACATTGTCTGTCTTTTTTTCATTTTATTTGCATATTATGGTGGAAAATAAGTATTTGGTCAGAAACAAGCAATCAAGATTTCTGGCTCTCACAGACCTGTAACTTCTTCTTTAAGAGTCTCCTCTTTCCTCCACTCATTACCTGTAGTAATGGCACCTGTTTAAACTTGTTATCAGTATAAAAAGACACCTGTGCACACCCTCAAACAGTCTGACTCCAAACTCCACTATGGTGAAGACCAAAGAGCTGTCAAAGGACACCAGAAACAAAATTGTAGCCCTGCACCAGGCTGGGAAGACTGAATCTGCAATAGCCAACCAGCTTGGAGTGAAGAAATCAACTGTGGGATCTATAATTAGAAAATGGAAGACATACAAGACCACTGATAATCTCCCTCGATCTGGTGCTCCACGCAAAATCCCACCCCGTGGGGTCAGAATGATCACAAGAACGGTGAGCAAAAATCCCAGAACCACGCGGGGGGACCTAGTGAATGAACTGCAGAGAGCTGGGACCAATGTAACAAGGCCTACCATAAGTAACACACTACGCCACCATGGACTCAGATCCTGCAGTGCCAGACGTGTCCCACTGCTTAAGCCTGTACATGTCCGGGCCCGTCTGAAGTTTGCTAGAGAGCATTTGGATGATCCAGAGGAGTTTTGGGAGAATGTCCTATGGTCTGATGAAACCAAACTGGAACTGTTTGGTAGAAACACAACTTGTCGTGTTTGGAGGAAAAAGAATACTGAGTTGCATCCATCAAACACCATACCTACTGTAAAGCATGGTGGTGGAAACATCATGCTTTGGGGTTGTTTCTCTGCAAAAGGGCCAGGACGACTGATCCGGGTACATGAAAGAATGAATGGGGCCATGTATCGTGAGATTTTGAGTGCAAACCTCCTTCCATCAGCAAGGGCATTGATGATGAAACGTGGCTGGGTCTTTCAACATGACAATGATCCAAAGCACACCGCCAGGGCAACGAAGGAGTGGCTTCGTAAGAAGCATTTCAAGGTCCTGGAGTGGCCTAGCCAGTCTCCAGATCTCAACCCTATAGAAAACCTTTGGAGGGAGTTGAAAGTCCGTGTTGCCAAGCGAAAAGCCAAAAACATCACTGCTCTAGAGGAGATCTGCATGGAGGAATGGGCCAACATACCAACAACAGTGTGTGGCAACCTTGTGAAGACTTACAGAAAACGTTTGACCTCTGTCATTGCCAACAAAGGATATATCACAAAGTATTGAGATGAAATTTTGTTTCTGACCAAATACTTATTTTCCACCATAATATGCAAATAAAATGAAAAAAAGACAGACAATGTGATTTTCTGGATTTTTTTTTATCAGTTTGTCTCCCATAGTTGAGGTCTACCTATGATGTAAATTACAGACGCCTCTCATCTTTTTAAGTGGTGGAACTTGCACTATTGCTGACTGACTAAATACTTTTTTGCCCCACTGTATGTGATTTGTATACTTCTGGCCACATTCCAACAAGACGTGCCCGGCCTCGCTCTGTTCATTTTCATTTAGTGAGGCCATGCACGTCTAGTCAGGATGTGACCGCATGTACATGTATGTAAATTACCGACACGAGAGAATCCTGACAGCGTTCAGTGAGCACTGTGAGAATTCAGAAGTCTGCAGTCACATAGAATGACTGCAGACTCAGCATAAGCCTGGACAACCCCTTTTAATATTCCTAGCAAATAAAAACATGAGAATTAGTCTGTATCACAAATAACATTTACATCCAGGTACCTTATAGATGACGTCGTCTCTGCAGTCGGTCTCCTTTTCTTCTTCTTGTCCAGACCCCATGATGAGTTTTCTCATCCACAGCCGTCTCTGCAGACGTCCATATTCTCCGGTCTTCTGCAGCAAATCTCCACACGATCCCCTTAAAGATAGAAGTGTTATTATAATGCTCCTAAATAAAAATGTCTGCAATATACTGTTGCCTCACACTATTCCCCTCCCTCCTCTAACATCCCTCTGTTCACCATACTGTCTCCTCATATATTTACCCCCTCACTCTCTATACTGTCTGCTCACACATATCCCTGACTCCCCATACTGTGTCTGCACACATCCCATCACCCTCAATCCCCATACTGAGTCCACATACATTAACCCGTTCGCTCCCCATACTGTTTCCTCATACATACTCTTCGTTTTGTGTCCTCAAATCTCCCAACACACATTAAATCCCCCATCCCTCACACACATTAAATAACCCCCCCATCCCTACTCCCAAATGCCCCCACACATTATGTACCCCCCACTCCAAATCCCCACACACATTAACCCCAACCCCACTGCAAATCCCCCCACACATTAAGTATCCCCCATCCCCACTCATTAACCCCCCCACACATTAACCCCCATCCCCACTCATTAACCCCCCACACATTAACCCCCACACATTAACCCCCATCCCCACTCATTAACCCCCATCTCCACTCATTAATCCCCCACACATTGACCCCATCCCCACTCATTAACCCCCCCACACATTAACCCCCATCCCCACTCATTAACCCCCACACACATTAACCCCACACACATTAACCCCATCCCCACTCATAAACCCCCATCTCCACTCATTAACCCCCCACACATTAACCCCCATCCCCACTTATTAACCCCCAACCCTACTCATTAACCCCCCACACATTAACCCCCCACTCGATAACCCCCATCCACACTCATTAACCCCACACACTCATTAACCCCCCACACACATTAACCCCCATACCCACTCATTAACCCCCAATCCATTAACCCCCATCCCCACTCATTAACTCCCCCACACTTTAACCTCCATCCCCACTCATTACCCCCCACACATTAACCCCCATCCCCACTCATTACCCCCCAACACTTTAACCCCCATCCCCACTCATTAACCCCCCACACATTAACCCCCATCCCCACTCTTTAACCCCCCACACATTAACCCCCATCCCCACTCATTAACCCCCCCACACATTAGCCCCCATCCCCTCATTAACCCCCCACACATTATCCCCCATCCTCACTCATTAACCCCATCCCCTCTCAACCACCCCACAAATTAACCCCCATCCCCTCATTAACCCCCCTCACATTAACCCCCATCCTCACTCATTAACCCCCATCCCCACTCATTAACCCCCCCACACATTATCCCCCATCCTCACTCATTAACCCCCTTCCCCACATTAACATCCCCCATCCTCGGTGTCTTCAGCTCCACAGTGGAGCACTTACCACCAGCGTTCGCTCTGGGCACCGGGGAGTGACGTCAGCAGCGTGATCACATGACCTGATCACGCTGCTGACATCGCTCTGGCCCGGCGGTCAGAGCTTTAATTGTACTGGCGTCTGTATAGACGCCAGTAAAATTGTTCCCTGGAAGCCGGCATGCGCACCTTCTCTGCGCCAGCTGTCAGCTTGACAGCTGACACAGAGAACCGCCAACTCTCAGGCCGGGGGGCGGCAGAACGCAGCCGCCAGGGAGGACACTGCGGACCGCTGCATTAGGCTCCCCCTAGCTGGCTGCGCCCAGGGCAAATGCCCCAGCTGCCCCCCCCAGATACACCCCTGGTCCCATCATCCGGCTAATCTGTTGAATGTAAAAAAAAACATACATACTACATACATACTACATACATACTACATATATACAACATTCATACAACATACATACATACTACATACATACTTCATATATACTACATTCATACAACATAAATACATACTACAAACATACTACATATATACTACATTCATACAGCATACATACATACTACATAATACATATATACTTCATATATACTACATTCATACAACATACATACATACATACTGCATATATACTACATTTATACAACATACATACATACTACATACTACATACATACTACATATATGCTACATTCATACAACATACATACATACTACATACTACATACATACTACATATATACTACATTCATACAACATACATACATACTACATATATACTACATTCATACAACATACATACTACATACTTACTACATACATACAACATGCATACAACATGTTACATACATACTACATACAATACATTCATACAATACATACATATAGACATACAGTACATATAACTTAGAGTACATACTCACCATCACTTGTCACTTTGATCCTCGAAGCCAGTGTCATCTCACTGTAAAAAATACTAAAATAACAAACAACCAATATACTCCCTGATCCACAGAAATCCATGAGTGTCCCACGATGATCTCCTGCAGTGCATCACTGAGAGGTTAGTATAGTTCACTGGTCTCACTTTATGGCAAAAGCTGCATGGGAACTTTCTCACACAGCAATGCCAAAAGTGAGACTAGGGACTATTTTTTTTACAGTGGCGGAGGAATACAGTGTGGAAGGATACCTACCTCCCGTCATTGTATTCCTGGTGCCCCTAGAGAGCGGTCGCATCAGCTAATGCTGCTGTTCTCCACGGCAGATCGTTGTGGGACACTCATGGATTTCTGCAGATCAGGGAGTATATTGGTTGTTTGTTATTTTAATATTTTTTACAGATGACACTGGCTTCGGGGATCAAAGTGACAAGTGATGGTGAGTATGTACTCTATGCTATATGTAATGTATGTCTATATGTATGGTATGAATGTATGAATGTATTGTATGTAGTATGTATGTAGTATGTATGTTGTGTGTATGTTGTATGTCTGTAGCATGTTTTATGTATGTTGTATGTATGTAATATGTATGTAGTATGTATGTTGTATGAATGTAGTATATATGTAGTATGTATGTAGTATTATATATGTTGTATGAATGTAGTATGTATGTAGTATGTATGTGTGTATGTTGTATGAATGTAGTATATATGTAGTATATATGTAGTATGTATGTAGTATGTAGTATGTATGTATGTTGCATGAATGTAGTATATACACTCACTGGCCACTTTATTAGGTACACCATGCTAGTAAGGGGTTGGACCCCCTTTTGCCTTCAGAACTGCCTCAATTCTTCGTGGCAGAGATTCAACAAGGTGCTGGAAGCATTCCTCAGAGATTTTGGACCATATTGACATGATGGCATCACACAGTTGGCGCAGATTTGTCGGCTGCACATCCCTGATGCGAATCTCCCGTTCCACCACATCCCAAAGATGCTCTATTGGATTGAGATCTGGTGACTGAGGAGGCCATTTGAGTACAGTAAACTCATTGTCATGTTCAAGAAACCAATCTGAGATGATTCGAGCTTTATGACATGGCGCATTATCCTGCTGAAAGTAGCCATCAGATGTTGGGTACATTGTGGTCATAAAGGGATGGACATGGTCAGCAACAATACTCAGGTAGGCTGTGGCGTTGCAACGATGCTCAATTTGTACCAAGGGGCCCAAAGAGTGCCCAGAAAAAATTCCCCACATCATGACACCACCACCACCAGCCTGAACCGTTGATACAAGGCAGGATGGATCCATGCTTTCATGTTGTTTACGCCAAATTCTGACCCTACCATCCGAATGTCGCAGCAGAAATCGAGACTCATCAGACCAGGCAACATTTTTCCAATCTTCTACTGTCCAATTTCGATGAGCTTGTGCAAATTGTAGCCTCAGTTTCCTGTTCTTAGCTGAGAGGAGTGGTACCCAGTGTGGTCTTCTGCTGCTGTAGCCCATCTGCCTCAAAGTTCGACGCACTGTGCGTTCAGAGATGCTCTTCTGCCTACCTTGGTTGTAACGGGTGGCAATTTGAGTCACTGTTGCCTTTCTATCAGCTCGAACCAGTCTGCCCATTCTCCTCTGACCTCTGGCATCAACATGGCATTTCCGGCCACAGAACTGCCGCTCACTGGATTTTTTTTCTTTTTCGGACCATTCTCTGTAAACCCTAGAGATGGTTGTGCGTGAAAATCCCAGTAGATCAGCAGTTTCTGAAATTCTCAGACCAGCCCTTCTGGCACCAACAATCATGCCACGTTCAAAGGCACTCAAATCACCTTTCTTCCCCATACTGATGCTCGGTTTGAACTGCAGGAGATTGTCTTGACCATGTCTACATGCCTAAATGCACTGAGTTGCCGCCATGTGATTGGCTGATTAGAAATTAAGTCTTAACACACAGTTGGACAGGTGTACCTAATAAAGTGGCCAGTGAGTGTATGTAGTATGTATGTAGTATGTATGTATGTTGTATGAATGTATTATATATGAAGTATGTATGTAGTATGTAGTTTGTATGTATGTTGTATGAATGTAGTATATATGTAGTATGTATGTAGTATGTATGTCTGTTGTATGAATGTAGTATATATGCAGTATGTATGTAGTATGTATGTATGTTGTATGAATGTAGTATATATGTAGTATGTATGTATGTTGTATGACTGTAGTATACAGTTGTGGCCAAAAGTATTGACACCCCTGCAATTCTGTCAGATAATACTCAGTTTCTTCCTGAAAATGATTGCAAACACAAATTCCTCCTCTTCCTCTCTCTCTCCTTTTTCCCCAGGCGCGGTTCCTTTAAATTTTTACCTTCAGCGGATCCGTACATCCGCTGATCCGCTGACCCCCATTTCTGTCAGTCTGCCTGCGGATCCGTTTTCCGATATTTTGGCGGATTTTAACTGACAGTAAAAACTGAAGTGTGAAACAGGCCTAATACTTGGTTGCACAACCTTTAGCCAAAATAACTGCGACCAACCGCTTCCGGTAACCATCAATGAGTTTCTTACAATGCTCTGCTGGAATTTTAGACCATTCTTCTTTGGCAAACTGCTCCAGGTCCCTGATATTAGAAGGGTGCCTTCTCCAAACTGCCATTTTTAGATCTCTCCACAGGTGTTCTATGGGATTCAGGTCTGGACTCATTGCTGGCCACCTTAGAAGTCTCCAGTGCTTTCTCTCAAACCATTTTCTAGTGCTTTTTGAAGTGTGTTTTTGGTCATTATCCTCCTAGAAGACCCATTACTTCTGAGGGAGACCCAGCTTTCTCACACTGGGCCCTACATTATGCTGCAAAATTTGTTGGTAGTCTTCAGACTTCATAATGCCATGCACAGAGTCAAGCAGTCCAGTGCCAGAAGCAGCAAAGCAGCCCCAAAACATCAGGGAACCTCCGCCATGTTTGACTGTAGGGACCGTGTTTCTCTCTTTGAATGCCTCTTTTTTTCTCCTGTAAACTCTATGTTGATGCCTTTGCCCAAAAAGCTCTACTTTTGTCTCATCTGACCAGAGAACATTCTTCCAAAACGTTTTAGTCTTTTTCAGGTAAGTTTTGGCAAAGTCCAGCCTGGCTTTTTTATGTCTCGGGGTAAGAAGTGGGGTCTTCCTGGGTCTCCTACCATACAGTCCCTTTTCATTCAGACGCCGATGGATAGTACGGGTTGACACTGTTGTACCCTCGGACTGCAGGGCAGCTTGAACTTGTTTGGATGTTAGTCGGGGTTCTTTATCCAACATCCGCACAATCTTGCGTTGAAATCTCTTGTCAATTTTTCTTTTCCGTCCACATCTAGGGAGGTTAGCCACAGTGCCATGGGCTTTAAACTTCTTGATGACACTGCGCACGGTAGACACAGGGACATTCAGGTCTTTGGAGATGGACTTGTAGCCTTGAGATTGCTCATGCTTCCTCACAATTTGGTTTCTCAAGTCCTCAGACAGTTCTTTGGTCTTCTTTCTTTTCTCCATGCTCAACGTGGTACACACAAGGACACAGGACAGAGGTTGAGTCAACTTTAATCCATGTCAACTGGCTGCAAGTGTGATTTAGTTATTGCCAACACCTGTTAGGTGCCACAGGTAAGTTACAGGTGCTGTTAATTACACAAATTAGAGAAGCATCACATGATTTTTCGAACAGTGCCAATACTTTTGTCTACCCTCTTTTTTATGTTTGGTGTGGAATTATATCCAATTTGGCTTTAGGACAATTCTTTTTGTGTTTTTTCATTTAAGACAAATTAAATGAAGATAATATTACCAAAGAATTTGTGTTTGCAATAATTTTCAGGAATAAACTGAGTATTATCTGACAAAATTGCAGGGGTGTCAATACTTTTGGCCACAACTGTATTAAGGTATCATCTGTAGGATAACCAACTGTGGGGGGACCCTCTTCTTGCCGCAGACAAACACGAGACTGAGACAGAGTTTGTATTGAACAGGTCTGCTTTTAGTGCCCATCTTTCTGTAAACAACAGCAATTCCCCACAGCCGTTTCACATTTCTCTGTACACAGGCCCCAGTACCTTCACTTCCTTTTTAACTATAATCGTGGCGTCCACTGTGGCTCCTCCACTGTGGCTGGCCTAGGCCCAACCACCACAGCACTGCACCAGTCTGAGCACACCGTCCATATGATAGCCCCAGGCCATCTTCGACTGTAGCTACCGTCCTCTGGGCCACCCCCCCATGACCGCCTCAACTGTCAGTCCTCTCTGGAGCCTTTCCACTGTCTCTATTTCCTCAGCAGAACTTCCTCTTTACTGTGATCCCTTCGCTGACTGACTGTTCCAGAACCTTCCCTCAGCCTTTTATACTTCCAGTTCTGGTAACTCCGCCCACCATCACCTAACAGTTTCTCTGACCAATGGCAGTTATTCAGTCCCACTCCTACACTGTCCACTGCTCTCCAAAGGGCAAGCTAAAACACTGCACCCTTTCTCTTTATCTTAGCGGTTTCACACCTACACTGCGCTACACCTCTGCTTCTCACTACAGGCTGGTTTGTCTGTCAGTCCACCTTCCCTACAGCATCCATAGTGAGTGAACGTGTGTGGGTTACGCCTTCTATATATACGGTGAATCAGAGAAACAAATTTTTACACTATACGCGATACACCTTGTATCTTGTTATACAGGACCTTTGTTCGACATTTAGCATTACGGTCCGATCCATACTGTGTAAGCGTCTGATAGTGACTACGGGACTATTTATAAGGAGATTTCAATTGTCCCCTAAAAAATATATACTTGCTATCTTGTTATCCAGGAACTTTTTTCCAACATTTTTTATTATGGTCAAAACCAAACTGAGTGAGCGTCTGAGGGTGACTACGGAAATATATACCGATATTTTCAATTTGACCAACACTGTATACAGCAGAACGCTTCTGATACAGTAACCTTTTTAGCTATTTAGATTCTGGTGTAATCCATAATGAGCTTGTAAACGTCTGTCTGTTACTCCGGCAATATATTTGGAACTTTAAGATTACCCCAACACTGTATACGGCTGTATGCTTGTGTTACATAACCCATTTACAGCTTTTCATATTCTTGTGTAATCCATACTGGGCCTGAGAGCGTTTGTGTCTGCCTCCTGAAATGTATACGGAGAATCAGAATGTTTACACTATACTATATATACCTTTTATCTGGTGATACTGTACCCTTTTTCAACTTGTTATTTTATTGGGTAATCCATACTGAGCCTGTGAGCATCTGTGTATGCCTCATGAAATATATACAGAGATTTACTGTTATCCATAGACTGTATAGAGCTGTACGCTTATGATACAGTACCATAAATCTGCTGGTATTCTGGGTCCATTTTCAAAAACATGAGGAAGTATGGTGGAAGAGGATGTGGATGTGGGCGTGGAGGGCCTCCTGGTACTGATAGTGGTAGTGGTGCATCTGCTGGTAGTGCCAAAACACAATAGCAGCTAAGGCAGGAGGTGTTGAGCTAGCTTCATGGTGTAGCTCTGGAAAGCCTGTAAGGCTCCCTTTTCTGGGAGTAGGTAGACTGCTTTTAAAGCCAGAGTATCAGGAACTGTTTGTGGCTTACATTGCTGAAACAGCCTCCAGCTCTATCGCCTCCTATTCCGAAGTTGTAAAAAATGCAAGCACTGAGTCGTAACTGCAGGCTTCTGGTCAGGAGCAACCCCTTTCCTTGTGTCCTTCACCCACACCAAAAGTGAAGGATGTGGAAGCACACACCTCAGATTACTCCATGGAGCACTTTTCACATACCATGCCTGGGTTAATTAAAAATAGGGCCCATCATGTACTGGAGCAATGTAAATGGGGTAGATCAGACACTGGAGCAGCATCTAAGGGGCACATTATACACTGGACCATTACAAATGGGGCCCATTATATATGGAGCATTATTAGAGCCCATCATACACTGGAGCATCATCCTTGAGGCCCATGATGTACTGGAGCAATGTAAATGGGGCAGATTAGACACTGGAGCAGCATCTAAGGGGCACATTATACACTGGAGCATTACAAATGGGGCCCATTATATATGAAGCATTATTGGAGCCCATCAGAAACTGGAGCATCATCCATGAATCCATGGGGCCCATCATGTACTGGAGCAATGTAAATGGGGCATATCAGACACTGGAGCAGCATCTAAGGGGCACATTTTACACTGGAGCATTACAAATGGGGACCATTATATATGGAGCATTATGTGGAGCTCATCAGATACTGTATGGAATATTATATGTGACTAATTATTTGGTATGGAGAATTATATGGGGCTTATTATTCTGTATGGCGCACAATGTGGTGGCCATAACACTGTATGGAGTAATATACTGTCCTGTTTTTGAGCTATTGTACAATTTAAAATAGATCAGTCATGTCATGTAAGCAGTGAAGTATTTGTCATTGTACTATACCTATATTTCTGTGGTGTATCAGAGCATCGTGAGTTGAGGTATGTGTTAAAGGGGTGCACTGACACTCTTTGGCCCAGGGCACACGAAAACCTGGAGCCAGCCCAACCCCCCCACAACTTTAGCCAAATAACCGCCAATTTTCAAAGCGTAAGTATTATTAGGAAGTAAATTAAGGTTGACAAGCTTCAGTCGGCCTCCGACTTTTCCCTATAGTCGGCCGATTTCGTTCGATCCGACTTTTGAGAAAGTTGGGGTTCATGAAACCCGACTCGACCCAAAAAAAGGCAAAGTCGCTCATCTCTAGTTGTGGCTGTTGACCGAGTACTGAGGAACGCCACCGCCTTGAGGTTGTGGAAAGCTTCCATCTCCACAATCCTAAATGGCAACATTTCTAGGGCAAACGATTGCATTACAAGGACTGGGGTACAGACAACTGAATGTTGCACTGGGACAAGGATTGCTGATGGTGGTTGCAAGTGTGCAACAAGAGGTGCAGGGAGAGAAGAATCTTCACCTATATCATGGACAGGGGATTGGCGTGCACGTAGAACAGGTGACGAGGCAATTGTGGCCCAAGTAGTCAGGTGCTTTGCTTGCATGTGCCTGAGCATGCCAGCGGTGGTCAGGCTGGTAGTTGTGCTTCTCTGCTGATGCTATAATTGAAACTGCAAGGAAAGAAAGCGCAATAGGGTCTTATCTGAGAAAACCAAGATATCAAACAATAGTTTATACTCACCGTATATAGGAGAGTAACAGGCATAAAGAACGCGGTCAGCTTGCTGCACATCCAAATGACCACGCTGTGGCCATAAATCTTCAGATTCACTAATAGGATTTTTATGGATTAAAACGTGCGCTGCCAGACCATCACTCCTCACAAGTTGTATACTTAATATATTTATTTCCCAACGCGTTTCGAGGTCATAAAACCTCTTCCTCAGGGGATGACATGTACAGGCAGGTAAAGACATTGCCGGTTTTATACATACACAGTTCAAATATTGGCGCCAAGAGTCACATGTTGGGAAGGGAATAAAGGTCAGAGATCATCAGTATAAATGCTTAAAAACTTAATACATCCAACATAATTAATTCAATTGGTGTATTCCCAGGTAAATGTTTGAAAAGAGAAAGAGAGAGTGAAGATAAACGAGAAATAAAAGAAACAAAAGCGCTAAACGAACCCGCAGGAAAGGAAAAAAGAAAGAAGTGATAGCCACTGTATAATCCGCTACTCCAAATGAGCAGAGGAAATGTTGCTGAAGGAGAAAGAGAAAAAAGAATAAATGAGAGTCATTATATGAAAATATATGATGTTGATAAGAATAAAAATGATGTGAATATTATTAGAAATGGATATGTATATGTTAAAATCTTTATTGTATAAAATAAAATGAATAAAAATATATATGAGTAAAAATATATGTGAATAAAATGTATATGAATAAAATATATATATATATATGAATAAAAACAGGTCTGACCCAATGCAAAAATAAGAAATAAATAAAAACAAGGATGGTAATAAATTAGTGGAAAAAAAGGTTGGTGCATGCATGTCTGATAAACTAAATAGAATCGCTGGAGAAAGAACACTTCTAAAGACAGACCCGAGGTCAGAGGCACACAGAAGAGGGAGCCGATTCAAGGAGGGAAATATGCCCAGAGGATCAGAGGGAGAAAGATCGCGTCCAGAGGAGGAAGGGAAAAAAAGGAAGAAGAAGGATCAGTAGAATCCCACACCCTGGAGGCGTGAAACAAGTGCACAAAAATTATATTATTATACATGCAGCAACTTATACACAATAGAACTACAGACGATAAAACCAGAAATAGCAAAAGACGCATGACAAGTTCAGAGAGCGGTAGCCAGAGTTGAAACATAAAAACGCAATCTTAAAAATGTGTTGCACAAAAAAATAAATAAAAATAAACTTTATTAAACTGTATATCTATTTAAAAAAACTATTCAGACCAGGGGATGAGCTGTCAATTTATCTTTACAGGAAAACTTCAGTGATTTCGTTAAGACCATTAGGTCTTAAAGTATTCAGCCTATAAATCCAAAAAACTTCCTTTCTGTTAAGTGACCCCATTCTATCAGTAATATTATTAGGAATATGTTCAATGGGGCTGATTTTCAAACCATTTGGATTTTTATTATGCTCAACTGTACAATGCCTAGAAAGACCATGCTTCAAAAACCCTTTTTTAATATTGTGTCTGTGAGAGTTAATTCTCAAATGCAGTGGTTGGGTTGTCCTCCCCACATACTGCTTACCGCATTCGCACTCAATCAAATAAATCACAAAGTCAGTGGTGCAGGAAAGAAACTCCTTAACAGGGAAAACTTCGTTCGTACTCGTTGATTTAAAGTTCTTATCTTTAAGAGCGATACAAGTACAACATAGACAGTTCCTCTTGCCGCATTTAAAAATACCCTTAAGGGGGGTTTTATAGACAGATAAAAATTCACTACTACTTTTGACATTTTTTAACCGGCTAGGAGCCACTGTGCTCTTAATGGTGGGGGCTCTTCTAAACGTTACACCAGGGTTACTTGGGAGGAATTTCTGCAATACGGGGTCATTCAATAAAATATGCCAGTTACTCCTCAGGATTTTCCTAATTTCTGTGTGTTCGGAACAAAATTGCGTGATGAAGTTAGTCATAAATTTATTGCTTTTGGGTTTAACCGTTTTAATGCCATTAATAAGACTATCTTGAGATAGATTGATGCATTTGTTAAAGGCATTTGTAAGTAAATTATCAGGGTAATTTTTATCGGTAAACCTATTTTTTAATAAATCTGCCTGGTCCTTAAAAACTTTCGTGTCTGTACAATTTTTCCTTATTCTTCTATATTGATTTGCAGGAATGTTCCTCAGCCATTTCCCAAAGTGACCACTACTAAAAGGGATATAGCTATTTGTATCCACATTTTTAAAAAAAGTTTTTGTAAGAATTCTATTGTTCTCAATATAAATAGTTAGATCTAAAAAATTAATATTTTCTTTGTCACAGATTGCTGAGAAGCTTAAACCCCAAATATTGTTATTAATGTCCCGAATAAAATCACCAATATTATTACTAGAGTTGTCCCATATAAAGAACAAATCATCTATATATCTTTTGTAGAAAATACAGTTACTGCACCATTTAGATTTAAAAATATAAGACTCTTCAAATACCCCCATAAAAATATTAGCGTAAGTAGGTGCTACTTTTGAACCCATCGCGGTCCCGAGTTGCTGGTGATATAAAATTCCATTAAAAGTGAAATAATTATTATTCAAAATAAAATCCATACCCTTTAATAAAAAGTTTTTTTGTCCTTTACTCAGTCTAACATCTTTCAATAGGACCTTATTAAAACAAGCTAAACCCAAATTATGTGGGATGTTTGAATACAATGAAGATACATCCATGGTTACCAGTATATACTGTGGCTTCCATTCAATATGTTGTAAAAATTGGATTAGTTGAGTAGAGTCTTTAATAAAACTTTTTAGTATGGGAACATGAGAAACCATTATTCTGTCGATGTAATGAGATAAATTACTAGTTAATGAGTTGATGCCAGAGATAATGGGTCTCCCTGGAGGATTGACCAAGCTTTTATGAATTTTTGGCAAGTGATAAAAGAAAGGGGTCCTCGGGTCCGTTACATGAAGAAATTTCAATTCATTTTTATCAAATATATTATTATTTTTTCCTTCCAAGATTAAATTGTCATAAGCAACTCTGGACCTGATTAAGGTGTCAAAAGGGACTTTAATATAATATTTATCATCTGATAATATATTGAGGGCTTCGTTGCAATATTCATCTCTATTCTGGATTACGATCCCTCCACCCTTGTCAGCAGATCGAATTATTATTTCGGTGTTAGTTTTCAATGTTTTCAGAGCGATTTTTTCGTTTTTAGTTAGATTACATTTATAACCATAAGTAGCTTTAGTAGAAAAAATCTCTTTGAATTTCCTTTGTACAACATCGCTGAAAACTTTTAGATAGTGGCCTCGATCTTCTAATGGATAAAATTTGGATTTAATTGGGACATTTAAATGAAAAGATTCACAATTTACTACACTATTAATTTGTGTGTCTTCATTTGCACCATTACACGTAGTTTTATTCATTTCTTTAATTGCAAAATGTCTTTTTAATGTAAGTTTTCTAATGAACAATTGAAGGTCTAAAAAAAGATCAAAATCGTTTGTTTTGTAAGTTGGACAGAAATTCAACCCTTTTGAAAGGACTCTAATTTCATCGGTAGTGAGAATGTGAGAGGATAAATTGAAAATATTACTACCCACAGAAGAGCATTTATTTTTATCCTTTATTTTCCATTTATTTTGCCTTTCTTTTTTTCGGCCCCCTCTGCATCCTCTATAGAGCCCTTTCTTTTTCCAGTTCTTGGTGAGAAAAAGTTTTTTACCTGAGAGTTTTTTACTGTCTGCGGTAAAAAAGGAACCGTAGCGGTGTTGTTAGTGTTTGAATTATCAATTAGGATCGTATTCCCATTAGAAGTATTGGAAAAATTACCATTAGGGACGGAATTGTTTTTGGATATATTTAGATCGATATCCTCATGTATAGGAAGGTCCAATAGTGAATTAGGAGTAGACTCAGGAAATTCAATAAGTGCAAGTGAAGAGGGAGCCACAGGAGTGGGTGTAATAATTTTATCGTTAATAATAGTAGGATTAGTGGTGTCGATTAAATTCTTCTTAGTGTCATTATCATTAAAGTTTTTTATTTGTTTTTTAATACTCTCTAAATGTTTAATGGCTTCAATAAGTGGTGCAGTGGTTGCAGTGCTTATTATAACAGGGGGTTTAGAAAAAATATTTTCCTTATTTCCAGTTGGTGGACCTTTGGGGGAAAAACCTGAAGGTATAGAGGATTGTCCTAAAATGGTTCTATCTTTTATTTTATCTTGTTCTGTCATATTGGTTATTTCATTCAAACACTCGGTACTACATTTTTTCTCAACGGTTTTAGTCTTATTTCTATAGTCCTCTCTATCCCTCTGTAATTTTTTTGATTTTTTTAATATAGTTTCATGCTCCACTTGCATGACATGTGTTATGACATTAGAGTTAATCTTCTTATATTCTGGATGTTTATGGAAAGGGATAAGATCCTTTGATAAATTCATAACCTTGAGAGCTGCCAATTCAGCCAATTTGGATCTTTTTTTATATAGTAATAAAATCATTTTATGCATACAATTGTTGAGGTTATTGTCCCAATCTTGCGTGAAGCTCAAATCATTCATAAAAGGTGAGTCGAACACTAACCTCAGTCCACGAGGACATATGTTCTCCTCTAAATAGATCGATAAAAAACGAGCATCCAAACCATAGTGGAGTTCCTCCTTAATAGCTTCTTTAAAGTTATAAAAAATCTTCCGGAGTGTCTTTGTTTCATCTTCACTGAAAGGGTTAACGGTTTCCTCCTCCCTAGTAGAAAAGCCGATATTTCCAATTGTCTGTAGTATTAATCTTTCTCTGGACGAGAGTCTGTTCTGAAAATATTCCATCCTTGAACAGAGTAACGGACCCTCTGCTGCTCCAAATCCAAAGCACTAACAGTGTTTTCCACACACCGTCAGGGGTTTAGAATAATTGAAACTGCAAGGAAAGAAAGCGCAATAGGGTCTTATCTGAGAAAACCAAGATATCAAACAATAGTTTATACTCACCGTATATAGGAGAGTAACAGGCATAAAGAACGCGGTCAGCTTGCTGCACATCCAAATGACCACGCTGTGGCCATAAATCTTCAGATTCACTAATAGGATTTTTATGGATTAAAACGTGCGCTGCCAGACCATCACTCCTCACAAGTTGTATACTTAATATATTTATTTCCCAACGCGTTTCGAGGTCATAAAACCTCTTCCTCAGGGGATGACATGTACAGGCAGGTAAAGACATTGCCGGTTTTATACATACACAGTTCAAATATTGGCGCCAAGAGTCACATGTTGGGAAGGGAATAAAGGTCAGAGATCATCAGTATAAATGCTTAAAAACTTAGTACATCCAACATAATTAATTCAATTGGTGTATTCCCAGGTAAATGTTTGAAAAGAGAAAGAGAGAGTGAAGATAAACGAGAAATAAAAGAAACAAAAGCGCTAAACGAACCCGCAGGAAAGGAAAAAAGAAAGAAGTGATAGCCACTGTATAATCCGCTACTCCAAATGAGCAGAGGAAATGTTGCTGAAGGAGAAAGAGAAAAAAGAATAAATGAGAGTCATTATATGAAAATATATGATGTTGATAAGAATAAAAATGATGTGAATATTATTAGAAATGGATATGTATATGTTAAAATCTTTATTGTATAAAATAAAATGAATAAAAATATATATGAGTAAAAATATATGTGAATAAAATGTATATGAATAAAATATATATATATATGAATAAAAACAGGTCTGACCCAATGCAAAAATAAGAAATAAATAAAAACAAGGATGGTAATAAATTAGTGGAAAAAAAGGTTGGTGCATGCATGTCTGATAAACTAAATAGAATCGCTGGAGAAAGAACACTTCTAAAGACAGACCCGAGGTCAGAGGCACACAGAAGAGGGAGCCGATTCAAGGAGGGAAATATGCCCAGAGGATCAGAGGGAGAAAGATCGCGTCCAGAGGAGGAAGGGAAAAAAAGGAAGAAGAAGGATCAGTAGAATCCCACACCCTGGAGGCGTGAAACAAGTGCACAAAAATTATATTATTATACATGCAGCAACTTATACACAATAGAACTACAGACGATAAAACCAGAAATAGCAAAAGACGCATGACAAGTTCAGAGAGCGGTAGCCAGAGTTGAAACATAAAAACGCAATCTTAAAAATGTGTTGCACAAAAAAATAAATAAAAATAAACTTTATTAAACTGTATATCTATTTAAAAAAACTATTCAGACCAGGGGATGAGCTGTCAATTTATCTTTACAGGAAAACTTCAGTGATTTCGTTAAGACCATTAGGTCTTAAAGTATTCAGCCTATAAATCCAAAAAACTTCCTTTCTGTTAAGTGACCCCATTCTATCAGTAATATTATTAGGAATATGTTCAATGGGGCTGATTTTCAAACCATTTGGATTTTTATTATGCTCAACTGTACAATGCCTAGAAAGACCATGCTTCAAAAACCCTTTTTTAATATTGTGTCTGTGAGAGTTAATTCTCAAATGTAGTGGTTGGGTTGTCCTCCCCACATACTGCTTACCGCATTCGCACTCAATCAAATAAATCACAAAGTCAGTGGTGCAGGAAAGAAACTCCTTAACAGGGAAAACTTCGTTCGTACTCGTTGATTTAAAGTTCTTATCTTTATGAGCGATACAAGTACAACATAGACAGTTCCTCTTGCCGCATTTAAAAATACCCTTAAGGGGGGTTTTATAGACAGATAAAAATTCACTACTACTTTTGACATTTTTTAACCGGCTAGGAGCCACTGTGCTCTTAATGGTGGGGGCTCTTCTAAACGTTACACCAGGGTTACTTGGGAGGAATTTCTGCAATACGGGGTCATTCAATAAAATATGCCAGTTACTCCTCAGGATTTTCCTAATTTCTGTGTGTTCGGAACAAAATTGCGTGATGAAGTTAGTCATAAATTTATTGCTTTTGGGTTTAACCGTTTTAATGCCATTAATAAGACTATCTTGAGATAGATTGATGCATTTGTTAAAGGCATTTGTAAGTAAATTATCAGGGTAATTTTTATCGGTAAACCTATTTTTTAATAAATCTGCCTGGTCCTTAAAAACTTTCGTGTCTGTACAATTTTTCCTTATTCTTCTATATTGATTTGCAGGAATGTTCCTCAGCCATTTCCCAAAGTGACCACTACTAAAAGGGATATAGCTATTTGTATCCACATTTTTAAAAAAAGTTTTTGTAAGAATTCTATTGTTCTCAATATAAATAGTTAGATCTAAAAAATTAATATTTTCTTTGTCACAGATTGCTGAGAAGCTTAAACCCCAAATATTGTTATTAATGTCCCGAATAATCATGCACTTCTCGTGACAATAATTGCATTTTCCCACCATCGCCTTCCTGTGAGCTAGATTGACATGATGTGTGTGTTTGTTGTGCTCCCACAGCAGGCACAGTTTCACTTTGCCACGGCCTAGGCCTCTGCACCCATCATCAGCATCAACTCCACTTCCCCATCCTCTACCAGGAAAATTTGCCCACTACAGGTGGACTTATTACTTTGCCAGAGCGATACATGGATTTCATTTCTAAAAAATAACTCTTATTTTTTATTTTGATGCAGAACTGGTGCAATATAAATGGAATATAATATTTGCCTGCTGAAAAAATTGGCAGGAATTCTAGCACAGGAAAATTTGCCCACCTCACATGGACTTTGCACAGTGCTATAGCGATATAGCGATGCCATTTCTAAAAAAAAAAGTAACCCTGGCATTTTCATTTTGATGCAGAACTGATGCAGTATAAATGGCGTATAATATTTGTATGCTGAAAAAAATTAACAGGAGTACTAGACCACACAAATTTGCCACATCACATAGACTTGCTATTGAGCTGGAGCGATATAGCAATGCTTTTTCTAACCAACCAACGCTGGCTTATTTATTTTGATGTACAACTGGCACATAAATGGTTAAATATGATGCTTATGAAACATAGCAACATCAAGTAATGGTAGCACCCTGACATAACCTATCTAATGTGTGGTGCCCCAATTTGTTGCTACAAAGGACAGAAATTCAGATCCATCGCAAAAAATTATGAAAACCAGAGGGGATGTGGTGAACCCACAAAACACGACTAAAGATCCCCACTACGTAAAATGATGCAATAAGCTTTATTTAAGAAGATAAGGATGTATTAATAAATTCAATAATGGCAGTAAGGAATGGATAATGGAACTGCCATGTTAAATATACACTCATCCTAAAAGATATAACTTTCGCACACCCATATGTATCACTCACAAGGGGAACACACGAGACATTTCCCACAATGCGTATATATACAGGTATATGTCAGGACTAAACAAATCCCTCTAACATATCAATAAGTATTACTCATTGTAGCAACATATAAGACATTGCCCATCATGCATGCATATATAGATATATATCAAACAATAATCAAAGTATCTAGGACCCACATGATTACCATAAATTGTATCACGATTAATGTTGAGCATTCCGATACTGCAAATATCGGGTATCGGCCGATATTCGCTGTATCGGAATTCCGATACCGAGTACCGATATTTTTTCAATATCGGATACCGGAATCGGAAGTCCCCATAATGCAATGAGCCACTGTTGTGGCTGTGATTGGCTGCTGAAATGATGTCATCATGATGCGCGGTCTGTGCGCATCATGATGCACGGTCTATGCCAACAGCCGGGGGTTTGTACGGGCCTGCCGGGGGCCTGTCCCGGCTGCCAGGGATCTGTGCGGGCCTGCCGGGGGATTGTGCCGGCTGCCGGGGGTCTGTATGGGCCTGCCGAGGGCTTGTGCCAGCTGCCGGGGGTCTGTACGGGCATGCCGGGGGCTTGTGCCAGCTGCCGAGGGTCTGTACGGGCCTGCCGGGGGCTTGTGCCGGCTGCCGGGGGTCTGTACGGGCATGCCGGGGGCTTGTGCAAGCTGCTGGGGGTCTGTATGGGCCTGCCGGGGGCTTGTGCCCGCTGCCGGGGGTCTGTACGGGCCTGCCGGGGGCCTGTGCCGGCTGCCGGGGGTCTGTATGGGCCTGACGGGGGCTTGTGTCGGCTGCCGGGGGTCTGTAAGGGCCTGCCGGGGGCTTGTGCCGGCTGCCGGGGGTCTGTGCAGGCCTGCTGGGGGTCTTGTGTGTGTGCAGGCATCGTCCGATGGGACTACAAGTCCCATCGGGCGATGCCTGCTACAATGACAGTGATTGACACATTAGCCAATGATGGGACAGTAGTAGTCCCATCATCCGGCTAATGTGTTGAATGTAAAAAATATATATATATATATATATATATACATACTACATACATACAACATTCATACATACTACATACATACTACATATATACAACATTCATACAACATACATACTACATATATACAACATTCATACATACTACATACATACTACATACATACTACATTCATACAACATGCATACTACATACATACATACTGCATATATACAACATTCATACATTCTACATACATACTACAAATATACAACATTCATACAGCATACATACTACATTCATACAACATACATACATACTACATATTACATATATACTACATTCATGCAACATACATACTACATACATACCACATATATACTACATTCATACAACATACATACATACTACATACATACTACATTCATACATACATGCTACATACATACTACATTCATACATACATACTACATACATACTACATACATACAACATTCATACAACATACATACATACTACGTACATACTACATACATACTACATATATACTACATTCATACAACATACATACATACTACATACATACTTCATATATACTACATTCATACAACATACATACATACTACATATATACTACATTCATACAACATACATACATATATACTACATACATATATACTACATTCATACAACATACATACATACTACATACATACAACATACATACAACATGCTACAGACACACTACATACATACTACATACAACATACATACTACATACAATACATTCATACAACACATACATACTACATATATACTGCATTCATACAACATACACACATAGTACATACTACATACTTACTACATACATACAACATGCTACAGACATACAACAGACATACAACATACATACTACATACAATACATTCATATATTCATACAATACATACATATAGACATACAGTACATATAACATAGAGTACATACTCACCATCACGTGTCACTTTGATCCCCGAAGCCAGTGTCATCTGAGGAAAAATATGAAAATAACAAACAAGCAATATACTCCCTGATCCGCAGAAATCCACGAATGTCCCACGCCGATCTTCCGTGGAGAACAGCAGCATCAGCTGATGTGGCTCTCTGCGGGGCTCCAGGAATACAATGACGGGAGGTAGGTATCCTTCCGCACTGTATTCCTCTGCCACTGTAAAAAAATAGTCCCTGGCCTCACTTTATGGCAAAAGCTGCGTGGGAACTTTCTCACACAGCAATGCTAAAAGTGAGACTAGGGACTATTTTTTTTACAGTGGCAGAGGAATACAGTGCAGAAGGATACCTACCTCCCGTCATTGTATTCCTTGAGCCCCGTAGAGAGCGGTCGCATCAGCTGATGCAGCTGTTCTCCACGGGAGATCAGCGTGGGACACTCGTGGATTTCTGCGGATCAGGGAGTTTATAGGTTGTTTGTTATTTTCATATTTTTCCACGGATGACACTGGCTTCGGGGATCAAAGTGACAAGTAATGGTGAGTATGTACTCTATGTTATATGTACTGTATGTCTATATGTGTGCATTGTATGAATGTATGAATGTATTGTATGTAGTATGTATGTTGCATGTCTGTTGTATGTCTGTAGCATGTTGTATGTATGTAGTAAGTATGTAGTATGTAGTATGTATGTATGTTGTATGAATGTAGTATATATGTATGTAGTATGTATGTATGTATGTTGAATGAATGTAGTATATATGTAGTATGTATGTATGTTGTATGAATGTAGTATATATGAAGTATGTATGTAGTATGTATGTTGTATGAATTTTGTATATATGTAGTATGTATGTAGTATGTAGTATGTATGTATGTATGTATGTATGCTGTATGAATGTAGTATATATGTAGTATGTATGTTGTATGAATGTAGTATATGTGAAGTATGTATGTTGTATGTATGCTGTATGAATGTAGTATATATGTAGTATGTATGTTGTATGAATGTAGTATATATGAAGTATGTATGTAGTATGTAGTATGTATGTATGTATGTATGTTGTATCAATATAGTATATATGAAGTATGTATGTAGTATATATGTATGTTGTATGAATGTTGTATATATGTAGTATGTATGTAGTATGTATGAATGTTGCATATATGTAGTATGCATGTATGTAGTATGTATGTAGTAAGTATGTTTTTTTGTTTTCTTTTACATTCAACACATTAGCCGGATGATGGGACTACTACTGTCCCATCATTGGCTAATGTGTCAATCACTGTCATTGTAGCAGGCATCGCCCGATGGGACTTGTAGTCCCATCGGACGATGCCTGCACACACAAGACCCCCAGCAGGCCCGCACAGACCCCCGGCAGCTGGCACAAGCCCCTGGCAGGCCCGTACAGACCCCGTGCAGCTGGCACAAGCCCCCGGCAGGCCCATACAGACCCCCAGCAGCCGGCACAAGCCCCCGGCAGGCCCGTACAGACCCCGGCAGCCAGCTCAAGCCCCCGGCAGGCCCGTACAGACCCCCGGCAGCCAGCACAAGCCCCCGGCAGGCCCCTACAGACCCCCGGCAGGCGGCACAAGCCCCCGGCAGGCCCGTACAGACCCCCGGCAGGCCTGTACAGACCCGCGGCAGGCCCGCACAGTCCCCGCCCGCACACACAGACATGCACAGTGTCTGCTCACGCACCGCCCACACTCTTCCCCCCTCCCGAACTGGATGTGCAAGTAAAGAAAGGGTTTTTTTTAATTCCGATATTTCTGTCCCATTGACTTGAATAGGTCTTCCGGGATCGGAATCGGCGATACCCGATACTTTTTGGATATCGGCCGATCCAATCCGATCCGATATTTCTCAATATCGGATGGTATCGCTCAACACTAATCACGATCATAACAATACAAAAATCACCCTGTACATATACAGAATTATAATATGATGAATTTCACATAATACAAAAAATATTGCAAAAATTATAGCCAAAATATTTCCTTCTTATAACACTTCATTCTTCATACCAAGATGTTCATCCATCTTAATGGATCCAATAGACTTGAGTAAAGAAAGAATGAATAAAGCATCCCTTATATTCTATGTCCATGCAATGACGCATCAATGGGCATCACCTCCATCCAGACAAGTTCCGGTCCGAACAAATGTGTGAACAAATATATACTGTATATAATCAATTAGCCTAAAAAAAACAGAAAAAACAAGAGTAAATAAGTTAAAACCGGTTAAAAACAAGCACAGTATACGCAAAGCCCACACGTGCACCAAACGTGCAGCAGGGTAGCGATCACAGAAAAGACGTAAAACTGAGGCTTTCATTAAGCCCGTGTGGATGTACCGTGTTCAGGGTCCAAATCCACTGGGCCTCCAGTTGTGCCAGACGCTGTGAGACCCTCCCGCCATGGATACCCACCTCAATACAGTCTATACCCTTAACTCTAAGACCACTACTGTCACATTTATGATGTGTCCTAAAATGTTTGAGTATAGTCTTAAGTGAAGAAACATCTTCTTCCTTAGCTGCTGCTTGTATACCCAGAACGTGCTCCCTGATCCGTACCTTAAGCTGACGCGTGGTCAGTCCGATATAGATTAGGGAGCACGGACAGGTGGCGTGGTATATCACAAATTTAGACGTGCATGTGATGTTCTTCCTAATTATGCATCTTTTTGTGCCTGAAGAATCTGTGAACGAATCACTGTGATCGATGTTTACACATGCTACGCAGTGTCCACAAGAAAAACACCCCCTTCTACTATGATAGTTATTTAAAAATGTGGTAGGTGGATTGTTTTCATAGTGGCTCTGAATCAAATGTCCACGGAGATTTTTAGCACACCTATAGGTTATTGCTGGTCTATCCGTTATCAATTTTGCAATTATAGGGTCCGTTTTAAGTATGGGCCATGATTTCTCAAGTATCACTCTAACAGCATCAGACTGTGAATGGAATGTAGTGATAAACCTAATCTGCTCAGCTTTCTGTCGACTATCATCGGTTTTGTAAAGTAAGGCGTTTCTCTCACTATATTTGGCCCTATTATATGCCTTCTTTACCATTCGATGGCTGTAGCCACGTTCGAAGAAACGTCTCTTTAGATCTTCAGCCTGTTCCTCATAGTCAGTATCTGTCGAGCAGATATGACGCAATCGTAAGAATTGACCTGTTGGTACCGATTTTAGCATGTAATTTGGATGAGAGGAGGAAGCGTGTAATAACACGTTTGTGGCAGCGAGTTTCCTAAATAGGTTAGTCTGAATCGTGTGGTCAGAATCCCTCCTCAAGGTCACGTCCAGGAACTCAATTTTATTGGCATCATACGTAAAGGTCAACCTATTGTTACGATCATTGGAATTCAACCAATGAAAAAAACTAGTCAAGGAAATGTCACTGTCCTGCCAGACCAGGAGGATATCATCTATGTACCGCATCCACAAATGGACGTGGTCCATAGATGCCTGTGGGTCTGACAGGAGGAGGTCCCTCTCCCACAGACCCAGGAACAGATTGGCATAAGAGGGTGCAAAGACCGCTTCCATGGCTGTTCCCTGGGTCTGTAGGAAGAAGGACCCCTTAAAAACAAAAAAATTGTGGGTCAATGTGAACTGGAGTAACTCCAGTACAAAAGCCTTCATGTTCGAAGAAAGATTAGAAGTATTGAGGAAAAATTCCACTGCCTGAAGCCCGTCATGATGTCGTATACTGGTATACAGCAATTCGACATCAGCTGCAACCAGTATCGAATTGGCATCCAAGGACAACCCGTCAACTCTGCACAACAGCTGGTTGGTGTCTTTCAAAAAGGACAGTAGTGTCTCAACTAATGACTGCAGTACAGAGTCAATCCACTGGTTCACACACTCCAGGTAGTTCCCCTGACCCAAAACTATGAGCCTCCCGGGTGGATTCTGTACATTCTTGTGTATTTTGGGGAGCAGATAGAATGTGGGCATGGTAGCTTCACTTACTGTCAAGGCTGCCACCAATTCTTTGGTGATTGTTCCAGCTGTCATGGCCTTAGACAAGATCTCCCTGAGTTGCGATCCAAAGGCAGACAAGGGGTTGTATGTCAGTTTCTTGTAACACGTTGTGTTCAAGAGTTGGTGATATGCCTATTTTTCATACATAGTTTTTGGCCAGATTACAATATTGCCCCCCTTGTCTGCCGATTTGATCACAACATCAGAGAGACCCTTTAGATGTTTAAACCGTGCCCATATGTTAAGTTGTCATGTCGGATATGGAGAGGAATTTTGGTCAGCTCGTCCGTCACGACTTTTACAAACAAATCAATGGTACCACAGTGTGAGAGAGGGGGGAACGTCATGGAGCACGGCCAAATGGAAGGAGGTATCTTACCTACTTCGGGTGTCATATGTTCCTCCGACAATTCCTCTAATATTCTCAACGCTGTTTGTTCGTCTTCTGTAGGAAAAAGTTTGGATATGTCATCATCACATACAGTGTGTGTGCATTCAGGTTGCGGTAATCAACACAAAACCGTATGGACCCGTCCTTCTTCCGTACTAATATGATCGGTGCATCCCAAGGACTCTGACACTGGTGGATGATCCCATTATCCAGCATTTGTGTTACAATCCCTTTGACCTATTGATAGAGGTTCAGTGGAATCTGATGATATCTTTCCTGAATTGGGTTTTTTTCCCCGTGGGTATCTCATGTTCCACTGCCTCCGTGCAACCAAAGTCTTCATCACCACTGGAGAAAGCAGCCTGATATTCCCACAGCATAGCCTCCAGCCTTTGCTTCAACTGTGACTCATCCACTCCCAAAATCTCCATAATTTTCCTGCGATTCCACGCAGGTGTGGGGGCTCCTCAGCTGTCATCTGCATTGACAGGATCCAGGCTGTCCTGCAGTCTGCTCTCAATGTGAACTGACTTTTGGGATTGACTCCTTTGCCGCACACATACATCAGCCAACTTAGTGCCCACTGCCAAAGTCACCTCATGATTATGCAGATTCAGACACCTTACTGGTACACTTCCATCTACTACAACAGCCAATGTTCGGGCTATCATCGGACTATCCCCGTCTTCTGACCAAACCGATGGTTCCAGAATCACCTCCACACCGTTCAGTTTTCTGTGTGTCCCTACCAGCATCAACGCAAGCTTCTCTTGACCCAGGCCGATCACAACAGCATACCCGTGTGGGACATACACCACTCCAATCACTCTTCCTTCTGCCGAACTCTTATGAATACCGCACGAACGAACAACCAGCTGCAGGACTCTCTGAGCGACTTTGTGGGCTGTCGCCCGTTTCCAATATCTCGGACCATTGTGCTCAAACAGAAGGGGACCAGCTCAATCAGGATGTTCATTCCCAGAACCACTGGAAGGTTCAGCCTCACCTGTGTCTTCATGAGTACCACTCCTTTAGTTCCCAACTCCTAGCCACACAGCTGCACCTTTATCCACGCAATGCCTGTTACTGGAATTTTCTCATTATTAGCGGTCTTCAGCCTTAACAGATGTTCTGACTTCGGTTTGACAGTCCCTTTGAAGTGCTCCTTGAAACATTTAATTGGCATCGTCGTCACCTCCGACTCTATATCCACCAAGCACACCACCTTCTTCTCTGAAAACTCCAGCTCCAGAGCGGAACTTTCTGCAATCATATCCTAGGAACAGACATTGGGCGTTGATTTTCATTCCTCCCTCGCCGTATGCTCAACTACGGCGAGGGCCTCTCTTTTACCGACGGTGGGACTTCAGCTGGCAGCTTCCTCTGACAGTCTCGCTGCATATGACCATGTTCTCAGCATTGCCAACACTGCACCAGACAGCTCTACCTGTTGTCTGTGCATCAGGGCACTGATTTCCTTTTGCAGGACACGCTGCTGACTGGAACTGTTGCAACAAAACAATAATTTCTCCAAGACAATTCTCTATTACATTGGTAGAACCAAATCCCAATCTACCGAAGGACCCCTTGACCAGAAAAGACCAAACAGGACATAATTAATTCAATAATTTTTATTATATTAGTGGTAAAGAATGTATATTTAAAACCAATTTAAAAACAATGTGCACGTAGGGACAATTGTATAACAATAAATTGGACCCAATTATATATCTAATATATAAAGCTCAAAGTGTGTATGTATGTATGTATGTATGTATGTGTGTACGCGTGTGTGTGTGTATGTCTGGGATAGGCATCCACACCGTCGCAGCTACAGCCACAAAATTTGACACAGTCACACGTCTGGACCCCGAGAGCATCCTAAGCTATGTTGTGAGGTGAAGTTTTAACCCCGCGCGATCCAATTCACCAAACAATTTTGCCCCTATCTACATACTGGGGAAAGAGTGTGTGCGCATCAAGCCCCGCCCCTCATTATGATGTCATAATGCCCCTATCTACATAATGGGGAAACAGTGTGTGCGTATCAAGCCCCGCCCCTCATTATGATGTCACAATGGTTGCCATGGCGACGCAGATGTCATCATAGGTTGCAAGCCCCGCCGCTCATTATGATGTCATAATGGTTGACTATGAGATGGAGGATGTGTGATGGGTATATGAGCACTGGACTATGGGATGGAGGATATGTATGATGGGTGTATGGGCACGGGACTATGGGATAGAGGATGTGTGATGGGTATATGGGCACGGGACTATGGGATGGAGGATATGTATGACGGGTATATGAGCACGGGACTATGGGATGGAGGATATGTATGATGGCTATATGGGCACGGGACTATGGGATGGAGGATATGTATGATGGGTATATGGGCATTGGACTATGAGATGAAAGATGTGTGATAGGAATATGGGCACTCGACTATGGGATGGCGAATATGTATGATGGGTATATGGGCATGGGTGTTATGAACAGGTAGCCGAGGAGGAAATAAAAAACAACACAAGCTAAGTCTCAGAAAACCAAAGAGGTTGGTAACTATACAGACTGCAGACCCCTGATCCTAACACGCAACTAGCAGCAGTCGTGGAGCGTTCCTACGGTGGTCCTAGACGCCTCGTCACAACCGGAGAAACTAAATAAGCCTAAAGCAGGAAAAGGGGAAAACTAACTGCCCCAGAGCAGACCCCAAAGGAGAGACAGCCCCCCCACATGTATTGACAGTGAAAAAAGATGAAAACACAAACAAAGGCAGGAAAATAGGCTGAGCAAACGATGGGGCCAGACTAACTAGAAAGGATAGGAAAGGAAAGACACTGTCTGCAGTCTGACAAAAAAACCCTACAAAATGTCCAACACAACTGATAGCAAAATTAACCCTGAAGTCACTAGACTTCTCCCACTATATCAGCACTCTGATATATTCTGAGACAGAGCAAAAAGAGGCCAATCTAATAAGGGACAAAAAAAAAGGCAATTTGGCAAATAAGAGTGGAAATTCAGCACAGCCCAGCTGGGCTGGCTGACCACACAGAAAACTGAAAAGACCAACAAGAGCAAGTGTGAACATTAGCAAAAAATAAACTTATCTTTAGAAGACTGGAACAGAGCTGAGTCCTAGACCTGAGAAACAGACTGAATCACCAGCAACAGGATAGGGCATTGGCTGTCTTATATCCAGTCTGATACTCCAGAGATCCAATCACTATCTTCCTCACCAGGTGGCAGATCACTAACACTCAAACCAACCTCACCACCTCCCGTCACCACCAGAGGGAGAACGGAAGGGGAAATCTCAACTGGTGGAGCAGAAAATGAGCTCATAACAGTACCCCCCTTGAGGAGGGGTCACCGAACCCTCATCCATGCCACCAGGCCAATCAGGATGGGCCCGGTGAAAAGCACAAACCAATTTATTGGCATGAACATCAGAGGCAGAGACCCAAGAATTATCCTCCTGGCCATAACCCTTCCATTTGACCAAATACTGGAGTCTCCGTCTAACCAAACGAGAATCCAATATTTTCTTTACCTCATATTCCATATTGCCTTTAACCAAGATAGGGTCAGGAGGTGCCGCCACAGGAACTACTGGCTCAACAAACCTCTTCAACAGTGATTTGTGAAATGCGTTATGCATTTTGAACGTAACTGGAAGAGCCAATCGAAAAGAAACAGGATTAAGAATCTCCAAAATCCTATAAGGTCCAATATATCTTGGCTTAAATTTTGGACATGCAACCTTCATAGGAATATTCTTAGACGACAACCAAACCATATCACCCACTTTAAACTGGGGACTAATGGTCCTATGCCGGTTGGAAAAACGCTGGGCCTTTTCCTGAGAGAGAGACAATTTATCCACCACTTGGTCCCATATCTGCTGCATTCTCACAACCACAGTGTCCACACCTGGGCAGGACGAAGATTCTACTTGCCCTGAAGAGAATCGAGGAGGAAACCCAAAATTACAGAAAAAGGGTGACATCAAGGTGGCAGAACTAGCTCTATTGTTCAGCGCAAATTCGGCCAAGGGCAAAAATGAGACCCAATCATCTTGATCAGCAGATATAAAACATCTTAAATAAAAGTCCAAGGTCTGGTTTGTTCTCTCAGTCTGCCCATTGGTCTGGGGATGAAACGCGGAGGAGAAGGATAACTGAATTCCCAGATTGGAACAAAAGGCTTTCCAAAATCTGGAAACAAACTGGACCCCTCTATCGGACACAATGTTCTCAGGAATCCCGTGTAACCGAACCACCTGTTGAAAAAACAAGGGTACCAACTCAGCGGAAGATGGCACCTTTGGGAGTGGTACAAGATGGACCATCTTCGAAAATCTATCACAAGTTACCCACGTAACAGTCATTCACTGAGAGACCGGAAGATCTGAAATAAAATCCATTGAGATATGGGTCCATGGCCTCTTGGGCACCGGCAGGGGCATCAGCAACCGACTAGAACGAGAACAGGGTTTAGACCGAGAACAAGTCCCACAGGACTGTACCAAATTCCTGACATCACGAGATAAGGCAGGCCACCAAAACAACCGACTCACCAAATCTCTGGTACCAAAAATACCTGGATGACCAGCCAATGCGGAGCAATGGACTTCAGACATCACTCTCTTTCTCCACTGGTCCAGAACATACAATCTTCCCATAGGGCAACGCTCAGGTTTATCCTCCTGAAATTCCTCCAGGGCGCGTCTCAAATCGGGCGAAATAGCAGAAAGAACTACCCCCTCACCTAGGATAGTAGTAGGCTCGGTCACATTAAGAGAATCAGCAAAGAAACTCCTAGAAAGGGCGTCTGCCTTAACATTCTTAGTGCCCGGAATAAAAGAGACCACAAAATTAAAACACGTGAAAAACAAGGCCCATCTAGCCTGTCTAGGTTTCAAGCGTTTAGCCGACTCCAGATAAGTCAGATTCTTGTGATCGGTAAGGACCACAAATTGATGTCTAGCTGCCTCCAACCAATGTCTCCACTCCCCAAATGCCCATTTCATGGCCAACAATTCCCGATTCCCTACGTCATAGTTGCGTTCAGATGGGGAGAACTTTCGAGAAAAGAAGGCACAGGGATTCATCTTAGAAGTCACAGGGTCTTTTTGGGACAAAACAGCTCCTGCACCAATCTCAGAAGCGTCTACCTCCACTTAAAATGGAAGTGAGACATCAGGTTGCCGTAAAACTGGAGCTAAAGTAAACCTCCGCTTAAGCTCCTGAAATGCTGAGACAGCCTCAGGAGACCAATTCAGCACATCAGCTCCCTTCTTGGTCAGATCAGTCAGTGGTTTGACAATACTAGAAAAATTACCTATAAATTTACGATAGAAATTAGCAAAACCCAAAAACTTCTGAAGAGCCTTCAAAGAAGTAGGCTGAGCCCAATCATAAATGGCCTGTACCTTGGCCGGGTCCATTTCAATAGTCGATGGAGATAAGATAAATCCCAAAAATGAAATCCTCTGTTCACCAAAGAGACATTTCGATCCCTTAACAAACAGGGAATTCTCCCTCAAAATCTGAAACACAGTCCGGACATGTTCCACATGGGAATCCCAATCATTAGAAAAGATCAAAATATCATCCAGATAGATGATCAAAAACTTATCCACGAAGTCTCGTAAAATATCATTCATAAAGGACTGGAAGACAGAAGGGGCATTGGAGAGCCCAAAAGGCATCACCAGGTACTCAAAATGTCCCTCCGGAGTATTAAACGCCGTCTTCCATTCATCCTCGTGCTTGATGCAAATAAGATTATACACCCCCCTGAGGTCAAGCTTAGTAAACCAGCAGGCACTCTTAACTCTGGAGAATAAATCAGACATCAGAGGTAACAGGTACTGATATTTAACCATCATCTAGTTAAGGGAACAATCAATACACGGTCTTAATGAACCATCTTTCTTGGCCACAAAAAAAAACCCAGCACCTAAAGGTGACGAGGATGGTCTAATATGACCCTTCTCCAACGACTCCTTAATATAGGATCGCATAGCATCATGTTCGGGTACAGATAAGTTAAAAAGCCGACCCTTTGGAAATTTACACCCAGGCATTGACTCAATTGCACAGTCATAACTCCTATGAGTGGGCAAAGACGCAGACTTACTCTCACTAAATACATCAGAGAATTCAGCCAGATAATCAGGAACATCATGAGACTGAGGAGAGGTGGAGAAAACAGGAGCGTCCCTAAGAACACACTGACAACCCCAACTCACCACAGACACAGATTTCCAATCCAAACCTGGGTTATGAGTTTGCAACCAGGGGAACCCCAGAACAATAGTGTCATGCAAATTAGGCATCACCAAAAATTTACAATTTTCCTGGTGGTCAGGGGCAACTCGCATTATCACCTGGGTCCAAAACTGAGGTTTATTCTCCGCCAACGGAGTGGCATCAATACTCCTCAAAGGAATAGGCATCTGCAGAGGTGTCATGGACAAACCACAATGTTTAGCAAAGTCCAAATCCATCAGATTCAGAGCTGCTCCTGAACCCACAAAAGCCTTAGTGGAAAATGTGGACAAGGAGCAGATCAGAGTAATTGCCAAAAGGAACTTAGGTTGTATTCTGCCCACAGCAAATGTGTGTGCAAAACGTTTCTCTCGTTTAGGGCAGACAGAAATAGTATGAGAGGCAACTCCACAGAAAAAACACAGCTTATTATGCCTTCTAAACTCACGACGTTGCACCCTAGAAAAAACCCCATCACATTGCATAGGTTCAGACATTTGTTCAAAAGTGGCAGCGCTTCCCGTGCATTTTTGCGTTCACGTAAACGCCGATCAACTTGAATGGCTAATGCCATAGAGCCATCCAGACCAGAGGGAACAGGAAATCCCACCATAACATCTTTTACGGTCTCTGATAAACCTTTCCGAAAGAGGGCTGCCAATGCACTATCATTCCATGTAGTCAGGACCGCCCACTTTAGGAATTTTTGACACTATAACTCTGCAGGATCCTGACCCTGGTTTAATGCCATCAGGGTTCTCTCAGCTTGATCAACGGAATTAGTTTCATCATACAACAACCCCAAGGCCTGAAAAAATGCATCCACATTAGTCAGAATAGGATTTTCAGGTGTCAGAGAAAACGCCCAATCCTGGGGATCGCCGCGCAGTAAGGAGATGACAATTTTAACCTGCTGCGCAGAGCTTCCCGATGAGTTAGGCTTCAAGGCAAGAAATAATTTACAATTATTCTTAAAATTCAAAAATTTAGACCGATCCCCAGAAAAAACATCAGGAGTGGGGATTTTGGGTTCAACAGCATGTGATTGAGCGAGATAGGCGGAAATTCCCTGCACTTCAGCAGCGAGCTGCTCCACACAATCAGACAATTGCTTAATCTCCATTAAGGAAAAAATCCTCCTACGGCCCCAGAGAAAAAGAGGAAAAAATGCA
Source organism: Dendrobates tinctorius (assembly GCF_039654945.1). NCBI lineage: Eukaryota > Metazoa > Chordata > Amphibia > Anura > Dendrobatidae > Dendrobates > Dendrobates tinctorius. The sequence continues at coordinate 38,307,682 of NW_027361829.1, forward strand.
TATAAAAAAAAAATTCTGACACTTTCTTTTTTTTTCCCTGCTTTTGAGTACCCTAGAATCTGCGGTATGGCTGGTGATCCTGTTATGAACGGGTAGCCGAGGAGGAAATTAAAAACAACACAAGCTAAGTCTCAGAAAACCAAAGAGGTTGGTAACTATGCAGACTGCAGACCCCTGATCCTAACACGCAACTAGCAGCAGTCGTGGAGCATTCCTACGGTGGTCCTAGATGCCTCGTCACAACCGGAGAAACTAAATAAGCCTAAAGCAGGAAAAGGGGAAAACTAACTGCCCCAGAGCAGACCCCAAAGGAGAGACAGCCCCCCACATGTATTGACGGTGAAAAAAGATGAAAACACAAACAAAGGCAGAAAAATAGGTTGAGCAAACGATGGGGCCAGACTAACTAGAAAGGACAGGAAAGGAAAGACACTGTCTGCAGTCTGCCAAAATACCCTACAAAATGTCCAACACAAATGATAGCAAAATTTACCCTGAAGTCACTAGACTTCTCCCACTATATCAGCATTCTGAAATATTCTGAGACAGAGCAAAAAGAGGCCAATCTAATAAGGGACAAAAAAAGGCAATTAGGCAAATAAGAGAGGAAATTCAGCACAGGCCAGTCGGGCTGGCTGACCACACAAAAAACTGAAAAGACCAACAAGAGCAAGTGTGAACATTAGCAAAAAATAAACTTATCTTTAGAAGACTGGAACAGAGCTGAGTCCTAGACCTGAGAAACAGACTGAATCACCAACAACAGTATAGGGCATTGGCTGTCTTATATCCAGTCTGATACTCCAGAGATCCAATCACTATCTTCCTCACCAGGTGGCAGATCACTACCACTCAAACCAACCTCACCACCTCCCGTCACCACCAGAGGGAGAATGGAAGGGGAACTCTCAACTGGTGGAGCAGAAAATGAGCTCATAACACATGGGACTATGGGATGGAGAATATGTATGATGGGTAAATGGGCATGGGACTATGGGATGGAGGATGTGTGATGGGTATATGGGCACTCGACTATGGGATGGAGGATATGTATGATGGGTTTATGGGCACGGGCCTATGGGATCGTGGATATGTATGATGGGTATATGGGCACCGGACTATGTGATGGAGGATAATTATAATTTGTTATAACTAACCACAGTTAGTTACTATGCCCGGGCAGCGCCGGGCTCTTCAGCTAGTATACTATATTCACATATGTATTCCTCAGTATATAAAAAATGAAAAAAATTTTTGAAAAATACGGATATATTATTATACAGTATAACAAAAATTATATAATGGATGTATTACACATTATTGTTTTTGTTTTTGCTATGATGGATTTTTTAGATTGTATTTTTTATTTTTTACTATATTTTTCACTATATTATCAATTTATCATATTTTCACATTAATAATTATTATTTATTATTTGTCCACATTTAATTATTTATATATATGTAGGTTTCACCGTATTATATATATTGTTATTTATTATTTAATTAATTATATATAATTTCTTTTTTATATTGGTTATACAATGTACACAGTCCTTTCAGTATCCCCTTTTAATTACTGCCCAATATATGATTAATATCTGCCCATGCTGCCGTTCTGTTGTAATGAATATCGTGTTCCTGGTGGTGCACATGCGTGATCTGTGTCCCGGAGTCCTGGCTGCTGCGTCCTCGTGGCCTTGGTAACGCCGGGCTGAGCTCCTGGGCATTCCAGTCACGTGGTCCGGCGCTTGGACTTCTGGGTCCTCCTGACTGTGCACGCACCGGCGGTATACCCAGACCACCGATATCAGCGCCATTACGGTACTTTATTTAGTATAAAAACCCCTCGGATTCTTAAAGTAGCCACCCCCTGATGAAGGAAACATTCCAAAACGTGCGTCGGGGAGCACACTAAAGGGACGTGGTGACCCTTAAAGGTACATGAGCTAATTCCCTGTATTCCTCTGCAGCACTGCACTTTATGTTCAAGCCACTGAGATTTTCTCTTTTTTTGCATGGTAAATTAATGTGAGTTCAATGTTATGGTTGCTATTTGCACTTGCACACTGCACTTTATATTGCAGTAATCATTGATTTTATAGATTATGATTGTTTTTTGCATATGCACATTGCAATTTATATTTCATTGAATATTGATATATTTGATCTTTTTATTTTTTTATTTTATTTTTCACTTTTCTTGTGAACGAGATAATGGAACTTTTTTGAAAAGATTTTTTTTGTCTGCACTGTTTTTTTCATTTTTTATATACTGAGGAAAACATATGTGAATATAGTATATATATAATTGGGTCCAATTTATTGTTATACACTTATCCCTACATGCACATTGCTTTTAAATTGGTTTTAAATATACATTCTTTACCACTAATATAAAAAAAATTATTGAATTAATTATATCCTGTTTGGTCTTTTCTGGTAAAGGGGTCCTTCGGTAGATTGGAATTTGGTTCTTTAATCAGTGGGTAAATGACTAATGTCACGGAACACTTGTGGTACTATATATATAAGTATTTTTATAAAATTCGTCACTAATATTTTTTTATACGTATATAAATATTTCATGTATAATTCTATATCTGGTGTTCGTGTATTTTTACTCTATTACACTGGTGCCTAGAGCAATCATAGGATGGCATTCTTGTCTGTCAATATCAACTATAATCAAACCTTTCGACTGTAATTCTACTCGGCCAACCTTGATGGTCACCTCCTTATACCCCACCTGAGGCAAGGGCTGGCCAATGATGGCAAAGATGTTAAAGTGTTCATCTGGGCTGCGAGTAATGTCTGAATCAGCCCAATACCAATTAAAAAGGATATATGGCATTGTTGTCACTTGGCAGCCAGGGTCCAATAAAGCATTCATCTGGATGCCATCAAGCACAACGGGCAGAACCCGCCGTCCTCTCACATACTTGTCTCGCCAGCTTTGTGGGCCCGGTCGTCTTACTCCTGGGGGTTGAAATCCGTTTGTGACGCCAAAATGACACATCCACCAGGGCTGTGGGCTACTCAGAACCGAGTCGGACAGTTCTTTGGGGAAGTCACGGGGCCGGGACCTAACTCCGTAGCCCTGGCTGTGTCATAAAATGGGGAATATGTATATGGGAATTAACATGACGCCACCTGTGGTGTTCGGCAACAGATGGCCGACGCTGCTAAAGGAGACCACTGGGACTGATGGTGATGCAGCTGGGATGGTTCTGCTCCCCACAGATGAAGCAGGGCCCCAGGGCTACCGGTTCTGGTTATGTCAGGCTTTGAGTACCTTGTGGTGCAGGACTCAGGGTGCAAGAGATCATTGGAGGACACAAGCACTGTAGTTTTCCTTTCCTTTACTTGATGGTTGATAGTACAGACTGGGGCATTGGTAACAGATCGTGATGTAGGGCCGGGCAGCCTGGAAGCAATTTTGGATACACCTGGCCAGGTAGATACGGAGCCCTTCCTTCTGCGCTGTCCTCCCTTTTTCATCGCTGCCTAACAGCTCACCCTCCTGCTGCTAACTGTCTCTCTCTGTTTTTAAAAACAAACCGTTGCCCACATGGCAAGCAGCTCGAGTCTATCACAGGTGCCGCTCCTTTGTGTCTGCTCCATTCTCTGGTATGCTGCTGTGCCGCCGGGTATTAGATCGGGCCAGGAGACCTGCAGTCCCCTACCCTCCAGATTTAGCTGCTGGGTCTTCAGTACCCGCGCAACCATGGACTTCGGTATCCAGTTCCTAATGCTCAGCTCTTGGATGAGTTTAATCACAGCTCCACTCCCCTGGTTCTGCTCGACTTCTCTCCTACTGACACCTGGTAAGGGGATCCCTCCTTGCTTCCAGGCATGACATTCCTCCCTGTGAGGGAGGCAATTCCACTGTGGCAACCAGACTCCTGGAGTGCCACACTAGTGTAACCCTACTTTTAATCACAGAATCTATTACTATGCAACTTTGTATTATTCTTATTCATCATAGTCATAGAATCATAGAATCGTATAGTTGGAAGGGACCTCCTGGGCCATCTGGTCCAACCCCCTGCTCAAAGCAGGATTCGCTAAATCATCCCAGTCAGATGTCTGTCCAGCCTCTGTTTGAAGACTTCCATTGAAGGAGAACTCACCACTTCTCGTGGCAGCTTGTTCCACTCATTGATCACTCTAACTGTCAAAAAGATTTTTCTAATATCTAATCTGTGTCTCCTCCCATTCAGTTTCATCCCATTGCTTCTAGTCTTTCCTTGATCTTTCATGCCCTGAATTGTCCATTACTGACCTTAATCTCACTTCTACATTTTAATTGCTAATAAAAATATGAATTTTTTGAATATTATTAGTGGATTCTAATTAATTTAGGCTGCTTGAACTCAAGAACACTGTTGATTTTTTTTTATTGAAAATCATGTGCAACTATTTCTACCCTTCCCAATTGTCTCATAGCCAGTTTGAGTAGGTAAGCCTAGCCTTTAAGCCTAGCCTTTAAGTTTACAAATACATCAGGTCAAACAGGAGTACATATTGCTGCTCAAATGGGTCAAATATTGCATAGACTATTATTATTTGGGGATAGGTGTGTTTTTGAAATTCAATCAATTTCTTAAATTACAATATAGACTATATAGTAGAACAACTATATGACTTCCAAAAAAATATCCATTCATGAAATATTTTCTTTACCTGACTTAGGATATGTAAATTAATATGCCTCTGGAATTCTATTTTTCAGATACAGAAAAATGGAATTCACAGATGGATCCATCCATCACATGATGGACAGAATTGATATTTCATGGACCATTTGGTTACCATGATGGTGTACATACTTTTTCAAGAAATAGGCTTTATTTTTTAAATTGAAAATGAAAAAATCTGACAAAATAAACAACAAATCCATTAAGTAGTCTTAGATCAACTTCTCAAAAATATCAAAGATGTTTTATTGAAGTTCAATTTTTTTATTTTTTTATAGTTTTTCAGTTAATTTTATATATTAAGTTGTACATTTTTCATTTAATAACAATAAATGTAAGAAAACTCAGAAAACTAAGACTAAGAGAACAATCTAAACAAAGAATGCAACATCATACATAGCAGAATTGATGAGATAGAACAAATAAATGCATATCTGGAAAATAAATGAAATCATTGCAAACACTTGTACAGATGTTGCCTGTATTTTATTGTTTAACATTATTTTAAGGCTGCATAAAAACTCCTTAGGCATATTAATATTTTCAAGTAAGCAGTAAAGAGTGAGTCTTGTGACTTCAGTGTACATGTAGGTAGACAATTACACTATACAGGTAGGACACATATGAAATTACTTTTGTCAGTGTTTCTGTCATAAAACTGCAAGCATCTTCTTTTTTTCTGCATATTACTTTTGTGTTTGTCTTGGAAAATTGCAAAACAAGCAGTATATCAGTAGGAATGTTCTTTCTACTGCATCCTGTCACAAAAATGGAAAAATCCTTTACTCTGAAAACCAAAGTGCTCCATCTACTAACCTAACATAAGCAAATCAAGTCAAATTTAAAAGAATTTTAAGTTACACATTATACAGCTGAAAGTAGAAGTTTACATGCACTATATAAAAAAGACAAACCGTATTTTTCGGACTAGAGGACGCACTGTTTTCATCCAAAAATGTGAAGAAAAATAGGGGTTGCGTCTTACAGTCCGGATGTATCTGCTCTGGCTGTGGATGGAGAGGTGGGGGAGAGGGTCATAGGAGACAGAAGCTGGCGGCTGCGGCTAACTCCTGTTCACGCTGCTAAAGACAAATGAACATTCACTGCATTCCATGCCCACGGGCAGTGAATATTAATTTATTTTTCAATAGCGGATACACACTTTGCCATAACTGCTGGTTTTCTGCAGCTGTGGAATGCAGTGAATATTCATTCCCTTTAGTAGGGGGACACATGTGAACACCTGGCAGCTGCAGGAAGCCAGTGGCTGAAATTAACACTGTGGCCGCTGTTAAATAAAAATGAATATAAACAATTAGAGTTGAGCGAAACGGGTCAAAAAATTTCAAAAGTCGCCAACTTTTGGCAAAGTCGGGTTTCATGAAACGAAACCCGACCCTAGGATGAGGTCGGCCACGAGGTCGGCGACTTAAGCGCCAAAGTCGCATTTCAAAAGTTTGTTTTGCGCTCTTTTTCAGCCAATCAGGATCCACGGACACTGTGGGCAATGTGATGACATAGGCAGGGGTCACCACCATCTTTCAGAAGGGCATGCAAGTGATTGGCTTGCTTTGGTGGGCGTCACAGGGGGTATAAAAGGGTGTGAACGCCGACCGCCATGTTACTCATGCTGATCTCAGAATAGGGAGAGCTGCTGCTGCTGCTGATTCTGTAGGGAGAGCGTTAGGCAGGGAAGAAGACACCAAAAACTGCTTCTGCTGCTAGCGATTTAGCCTGTACAACACACCAGTCACTGTGTGTGCAGTGCAAGTGGAGGCTATATTTTGCTGGATCAACGGTGTTGGTTGTTAGGCTTTTTTCTAAGGCTTCCTGACGGCTGCATTTTAAAGGCAATCCCAATTTTTTTTTTTTTGTCCAGGTGACGTACTGAGCATGCATTTTTTCACACCATACAGCAGTGCACACTCCTCACACAGTACCGTGTAACGGCTGTTATCACAGCCACAGTGAAGCTATCTGTGTGTCACTCAGTAAGAATAAGTCGAGGACATGTTCCGTTCTTACAGACCTGCACCTTCTAGTTTTGTCTAGTTTTCAAACAGTTAAATATACTTGCTGTTTGATCACATTCAAAACTATAGAGAGACAGCGTGTGTCAGTCCGTATACTTAAAAAACACGGAGCTTGACAATTTTACGTACACCGGACAGCCGTGTACGTGCACGCTACTCTCTCAGTACCGTGTAACGGCTGTTATCACGGCCACAGTGAAGCTATCTGTGTGTCACTCTGTAAGAATAAGTCGAGGACATGTTCCGTTCTTACAGACCTACACTCTAGGGAGATTCCTATTCTGCCCAATTCTATATACACCTTGTAGTTTGTCATACACTAGCCAATTTCTGCCTGTGACATAGCGCTGTGATATTCAGTGGGCCTCACACAATCCAAAAGTGTCCAGTGTCCACAAGTGTGTGCAGAAATTCAAAATCTCCGTTATCCTCTAGTGACATTTTTCACACCTGCGACATCGAGCCTGTCACATAGCGCTGCGATATTCAGTGGGCCTCACACAATCCAAAAGTGTCCAGTGTCCAAAAGTGTGTGCAGAAATTCAAAATCTCCGTTATTCTCTAGTGACATTTTTCACACCTGCGACAGAAAGCCTGTCACATAGTGCAGTGATATTCAGTGGGCCTCACACAATCCAAAAGTGTCCAGTGTCCACAAGTTTGTGCAGAAATTCAAAATCTCCGCTATCCTCTAGTGACATTTTTCACACCTGCGACATCGAGCCTGTCACATAGCGCTGTGATATTCAGTGGGCCTCACACAATCCAAAAGTGTCCAGTGTCCACAAGTGTGTGCAGAAATTCAAAATCTCCGTTATCCTCAAGTGACATTTTTCACACCTGCAACAGAAAGCCTGTCACATAGTGCAGTGATATTCAGTGGACCTCACACAATCCAAAAGTGTCCAGTGTCCACAAGTTTGTGCAGAAATTCAAAATCTCCGTTATCCTCTAGTGACATTTTTCACACCTGCGACATCGAGCCTGTCACATAGCGCTGTGATATTCAGTGGGCCTCACACAATCCAAAAGTGTCCAGTGTCCATGAGTGTGTGCAGAAATTCAAAATCTCTGTTATCCTCTAGTGACATTTTTCACACCTGCGACATCGAGCCTGTCACATAGCGCAGTGATATTCAGTGGGCCTCACACAATCCAAAAGTGTCCAGTGTCCACAAGTGTGTGCAGAAATTCAAAATCTCCGTTATCCTCTAGTGACATTTTTCACACCTGCGACATCGAGCCTGTCACATAGCGCTGTGATATTCAGTGGGCCTCACACAATCCAAAAGTGTCCAGTGTCCACGAGTGTGTGCAGAAATTCAAAATCTCTGTTATCCTCTAGTGACATTTTTCACACCTGCGACATCGAGCATGTCACATAGCGCAGTGATATTCAGTGGGCCTCACACAATCCAAAAGTGTCCAGTGTCCACAAGTGTGTGCAGAAATTCAAAATCTCCGTTATCCTCTAGTGACATTTTTCACACCTGCGACATCGAGCCTGTCACATAGCGCTGTGATATTCAGTGGGCCTCACACAATCCAAAAGTGTCCAGTGTCCACAAGTGTGTGCAGAAATTCAAAATCTCCCCTGTCCTATAGACACCTTGTACCTTGTTTTACATTACTATATAGTTTGTTGGATTTTGTCTTCATTTCTACCAAAAATGAGGAAGGCTGGTGGAAGAGGCCGTGGAATTGGGCGGGGGTTGGCAGCTGGTAATGATGGTGTTGGTGGTGGATCTGATGGTAGTGGCAAAAGCAAAATAGGACTGAATGCAGGAGGTGTTGAGCCTGCTTCATCGTCTGGCTCCACAAGGCCTCGAAGGCTTAGTTTTCTAGGAGTTGGCAAACCGCTTTTAAAGCCAGAGCTTCAGGAAAAAGTTTTGTCTTACATTGCTGACTCAGCCTCCAGCTCTATCGCCTCCTCTTCTGAAGTTGTAAAAAATAAAAGCACTGAGTCATCATTGGAGGCTCATGTTCATGAACCACACCTTTCCTTGTGTCCTTCACCCCAACCAAGATTGAAGGATGACGCAGGCCATACTACTGATTACTCCATGGAGCTGTTTTCACATACCATGCCTGGATTATCAAGTGAAATGGTGATTTACCCAGGCCAAGATGAATCTGACATGGAGTGCACTGATGCACAGCCACTGATAGATGATTCTGCTGGTACATTCACTCAGAGCACTACATTGTCCTCGGAGTGTACAGAGCCAGATTCTGACCCTGATGAGACTCAGGTGCCCCTTCCCGCAAACTATACCACCATACACGGTGACACAGAGGAAGGTGCACATGACATTGAAGAGGAGGTGATGGATGACCCAGTTGTTGACCCAGATTGGCATCCATTGGGGGAAGAGGGTGCTGCTTCCAATAGCTCAGATGAGGAGGAGGAGAATCCACAGCAGACATCGACATCGCAACAGCTGTTATCTGGCAGGCCCGGAGCACTCCAAAGACAGGTTCCAAAAATCAAAAGAGTTGCTGGACAGCTTGTCCAGAGGGTCAAAAAATCACAGCGTGCTAGGCCGCAAAATGTCTGCCAAAGTAGGAAGAGTGCAGTGTGGCACTTTTTTGAACAAAATCCTCATGATCAGGCCAAGGTTATCTGTAAGAAGTGCGCAAAGACCTTTAGCCGAGGGAAAAATCTGAAAAATTTGAGCACCATTTGCATGCTTAGACATTTAACCAGCATGCACTTGCAAGCGTGGACACAACACCAAACCTCAAGTACCACATGTGCAACTGATCACAAAGAAGGTAGTCAGCAACGCTACATTGTTTCCCCCACTGTAAGCCCACCGGTTAGCACAGCAGCAAATGTTGAGGTGTCGTTGCAAGGCCACAGCAGTCAGGGAATCCCACTGTTATATCAACGAAAGACTGAATCTAGGCCATCAGAAAGAACACCAACTCCATCACCATCATCAACCCTCTCTTCGTCCGCCCTGTCCACCACTACTTCCACCATATGCAGCTCTCAAGTCCAGCTCACCCTCCCAGACACTATGAGTAGGTCAAGAAAGTACTCAGTATCTCATCCGCGTACACTGGGTTTGAACGCCCACATTGCCAAACTAATCTTGTTAGAGATGATGCCCTATCGGTTGGTGGAAAGCGCAGCTTTCCGCGAACTCATGGCCTATGCAGTACCACGCTATGACCTACCCAGTCGCCACTTCTTCTCTCGCAAAGCCATCCCAGCCCTCCACCATCATGTGAAAGACCGCATTGTCCATGCACTCAAGCAGTCAGTGAGTGGAAAGGTGCACCTCACAACTGATGCATGGTCCAGTCGGCATGGCCAGGGCCGTTACGTGTCCATCACTGCGCACTGGGTTAATGTGGTGGATGCAGGGTCCACAGGGGACAGCGGTGGTGGGACAGTGTTGCCTAGCCCACGGTATAGGAAACAGTTGGCTGTAGGCGTTCGACCCTCCTCCTCCTCCAGAAGCAAAAGCTCGGCCACAGAGCGCAGTCGTACGAGCACTCCATCTGCAGCTGCCACTGTTGCACACGAGGTGTCCCCCTATCGAGCAGCAAGTGGAAAGCGTCAGCAGGCTGTGTTGCAGATGATGTGTTTGGGTGACAGACACACCGCCGAGGTGCTGGCCGAGTACTTTCAGCGACAAACTGAGTCATGGCTGGGCAGTGTACATCTTGAGGCAGGCAAGGTAGTTAGTGATAACGGCCGTAATTTTGTGGCAGCCATAGCCCTTTCAAAACTCAGCCACATACCTTGCTTGGCTCACACCTTGAACCTGGTGGTGCAGTGCTTCCTCAATAATTATCCGGAGTTAACAGCCCTGCTCCAGAAGGTGCAAAGTCTGTGCGTGCACATCCGCCGGTCGCCTGTACACTCCATTCGTATGCAGAAGCTGCAGCGATTGCTCCACCTTCCCAACCACCGCCTCATTATCGACATTGCAACAAGGTGGAACTCCACCCTGCACATGGTTGAGCGGCTGTGCGAGCAGAGGCAGGCCGTAATGCATTTGCGGGAGGATACATGGCCAGGCACTTTGAAAGCAGACATGGAGTTGACAGGTGTGCAGTGGTCAAAGCTGAAAGACCTCTGTAAAGTCCTTCAGTGTTTTGAGGAATGCACATGGCTGGTAAGCGCAGACGACGCAATCCTAAGCATGAGCATCCCACTTATGCGTCTGCTCATGCAAACTTTGACGCACCTTAAGGAGCAGGCGTCTGCAGCCAATGTTGACGAGGAGGAAGAGGTGGAGGGAATGCTTGATGACATTCAGCCATTGTCTGCTCAGGGATCTCTCCTGGATGAGGTGGAGGAAGAAGAGGAGGAGGAGGATGATGATGGGGATGATTACTTAGGGGAGGAGGATGCATCTCGTGGGGCAAGTGAAAATGTTGGCGTGGCAAGGTCTGGTGCAGGGTTTGTGCGTGACTGGAGGGATGTGGATTTGCCAGAAAGTGCTCCTCCACCCAGCACTCGCAGTTGATGAGTTTGTGATTTGATGTTTATCTCTCAATGGGAGATCGATATGCTGGAAGGTTGCCAGATTTTGGTCTGAGGCCTACTCGAGTAGCGGAGAACAAACACACACAGAGACAGGGTATGTATCTGCAGGATGTTCCCCCTTTCCTGATTTAATTAGGTAGCTTATATGCTCATTCGAGTAGGCGGTAACATTACATCATCACATTTCATTGGACAATTGATCATTCAACAGTAAGCATAAATGGTTCCAACCAATCATATTCATATTCGTTAACCAATCAGATTGTACTCGGCTGTTAATTATTAGTATTTGTGTAGACGTGCTGAAAGCTTTAATAGGTCTTGGGTAAATTACACAAGACCCCAATATCATTCTCATTAATCTAGCCTCATGACAGTTATAGCTCCATTAGCCTCATTAACCTGTCTTACTAAGTATTCATGGCCCCAGTATCTACCTAATATGTGGACGTGTAGTTTCAATGTCCAACTGGGTGCAGTAAACAGTTTATCCATCACGTACAAGTTCTTATGAAGAATAAGGTTATAGGTAATCATTATCATGAGACAGCATTTTCATATACAGAGTATGCATGTAAGACCCCAGAAATACATTGATATTAAAAGGACATACAGAATTCCCTGTCAGTCCCCCCTTTTGAGAACAGATATGACTCTACCATTCACATATAGGTACATTCAAAGGCCTAATGCCAGTGTCGGACTTCCTAACCCTTCTTCTGCCGAATTCCCCATAGGGAAAGGGAGATCATATCTAATTCTCAACCTCAAACCATTTGCTCATAATCATTATTGTAAGGTTTCATCGTAATATACATAGTTTTAGTAATAGATGCATCAATCAGTCTTTGAAGTAGTCCTCTGATACATGGTATGCAGCAGCATCCACAGGTCACAAGTACTGCTGCTACTACTGCCAGAGAGATGAGGAGGCTGGACACAAGATGACTCCATCTACCGAACCAGGATTCCAACCAGTCCATGAAGGGATTGTTGATACCCGAATTTTCTGCCAATTCTTCGGACAGGGATGTAAGACCCTCCAACGCCTTGGTGATACTCCCATCTGGACTTGTATTATTGGGGATGAAGGTACAGCAAAACGTTCCAAACATCTTGCACACGCCCCCTTTTTCCGCTAGCAACATATCCAAAGCCATCCTATTCTGATGTGTCATTAAAGAAGTTGGGCCTAATTGTTCAGCTATCCCTTTTACTGCATCCCTTGTGTAATTTATAAACCTTTGCTGATTATAGTAAATATAATTTATCCAATCCACATTTTTATTAATTGTCACCCACCAAAAGAAAATTGATTCAAAACCTGCTGCTATCTGGTTCCTGGCCTTGTACTCATCCGGTACCCCTCTGGGTACCCCTATATTGTCTATATAAACTCTAGGATCAAAGGACCCAGCAGGTACTGACCTTCTATTTCTGTGTAGGGTTTCAACATTCATTCCACCTCCTTTAATCTCTTCTGATGAAATTATTTTAAATGGCATGAGCACTTGAACTAGAGCACAGCTGCCAACCCTACCTGGTGGCAACCTAGGCCTCAATTTCATATCTCCACATAACCACCATATGTCACTCCTTGCTATTGTTTGATTTTGAAACCAACTGGCTTTAAACCCTCCTGTATCTGTATTTATTGGGATGGTGTTGTGACAAAACTCTGAAGTTAGATTTCCTACCCATCTTCCTGGTCCTGTTCTCAGGAAGCAAGTGTAGTCACCTGGATATGCATAAACTCTAGGTGGTACCTGATCAATTTTTGCTATTGGATACCGGACTGATAGAGATTGACACAGAACATTATCACTAGGGTCATATGTGGCATTATACAAAGCTAGAATACACTGTAAGTCTACTTGATCCTGTTCTGAATATCTGAGGGGAATAGTCCCTAAATGGGGCCTAGCGGTTGCACATGCAATACAATCAGTTTTGTTATTTTGCTCTGTAGCATACTTCATCCATAGCAACCATTCATTCCTCTCTGTGTAGCCTGTTTCTACGGCTAACTTCTCCTCATAGCCTAATTCTCCAATTCCATCAACATCCAACATTTCTCCTGACCTTTGGGGTTTGTCCTCCTCTTGTTCCTTGTCCTGTGCAGGAACAGCTTTTAACCAAAATGTTCCCTGCTGAACCTGTCTACCTGGGGTATACAGTCCCAATACATAGAGACCTTCATCTCCAAGAGAGGGTTCATCCAGTGTTATAAGGAGAGGATTGCAAGAGAATCTCCAGTCCAAAACCTCTGGATCACAACCCCATTTTGGAATGGGTACAGCAATATTCATCCTCTTGAGGAGAGGCTTTCCTGATGAACTAACACAAGTCATGGCTACCCCCATGACGTTCCCGTGTTCCAAGCTGCATCTGACCAAGAATTACAGTTCTCATTTCCAGGTCTAGTTACACAGATATATACCACCGCCCCTTCAACTCCTGTTAGATATTTATAATTGGGGTTGCTACTCTTCTTCCCAAATTTAAGATTCCATTGACACTTCACTATCCGACACAAGTCCACCCTAAATGTAGCTGTTGCTGCCTTGGTGTCAAACCACAAGGTTACTGATGTGCTGTTCTGAAGTGTCTCGTCCAGTTGTCCTTCTTGCAGTAGAGCTGCCAACATCATCAGGGACAGGACCCATATTCTTCCACTCCAGGACCTCATAGTAGCTTGTGTAGACCGGTCTTCCGTTTAACTCTACGGATGTGGCTTAGCGGGGACCATCAACCAGTGGCTCCAGTGGTCTTCGTGTCTTTTGGTCAGCAACCAATGTCTGGATTAACTAAAATAGAATCAAAAACTTATTTATACACAAATGGGAGTCCCTTTTGGACTCCGGACCTGCTGCAGGGGTTGTCAAATAGTTACAACATCTATGTGGACAAAAGAGTACCTCAGTTGTGGTAGCTTCTGACATCAGGAAGGCCTCCAGTCCCCTGAAAAGAGATCAACACACACGAGCACATACTTCATACATCTTACCTTGGGCAGCCTGTATGAAGTCAATCTGCAGTCATTGAAACGGATAGGAGGGCCCAGGCGCACGTGTATGTCTATGGCATCTTTCTAGTCTATCTGTGTTGTGCGCATCTAATCTATGTTAATGTAAAGCTAAACAGGTGGACCCAGCATCTTTCTTCAGAGCACATAGTTTTTGTCTTCACTCACGTGCGTTGAGTCATGAGCCATCACATGGTGCAAGGATTTTGGCAAACATACCCACTGTCCCACCATCCACGGTTCTGAGCTCCAGCTTCCGACCAGACTCCAGTCTCTTCCCCGGTTGGTGACCGAGTCAGAGCCTGTAAGATACTTAAGTCTAACTGGTTATCTTTAATGCTCACCATGACCAGTGGAGGCGCCTCAGGGGTCTCCCAGTACCTTGGTCTTCTGGCTGATTCCCAGCCACTTTGTTTGCTTCGTGCTCCACGGGTTCCTTCTCATATGTACCCTCACTTCCACTATGGCAACCTCTTCCAGGGCCTGTTGATGTAAGAAAAGACCTTTCCTCCCCATATGGGGCTGCAGTTGTGGGTTCACCTGAAAACAATGACTTGTATATGTGGTGTCTTGCTTACCTTAAAGCCCCCTAAACGCCTCAATGAGTGCCGTCAACTCCACCTCCCCTGTAGAGTTATGAGGGAGGAGTGGTTCTGCTTTCTACTATCTCATGCTGTGTGATCGCCATACAACCAGGTTCTTGGACCTTCCGGAAAGAAAAACTCAAAATCCAGATTAATGAGAGATACCTTTATGGATTAAAAAAAATATTTAAAAATAGCTGACTCTCCTCTCTTCTCCCCCCCTTTGGAAATCACCATATTAATACCGAATAGGGGGCAGAGTGGTGGATTTCCATTACACATATAACGGGATTTCCTCTTTTTTTTTTTTTTTTTCTTTCTTATCAACATGCATTCTAAAAAAAAAAACTTGACATTATGAAAAACTAGCTGTACACCTTCTTCAAATACGTATTATGCTATAATGTGAATCCAGTGAGCAAAGCAGCAAGCTGCGCTTCAACCAGGTACGTCTCTGGTTGCCCATTATTTAATGGACATCTGACAAGATTATAATTTTCTATGTCACTTAATGAAATTCCGTCGACCCAGGGAATTGCAGGAATACCATGCACATTGAGCCTAAACACTTTATACTCTGGAAATCTGTCTGACAGAAATCCAAAACCAGTGAGCTGTTGGATATACCCTCCTGGTATAATTTTGACAATTCTCCAACCTTCAGGAGATATAAGCAACATTAATCCAAATGTGCAATTAGGGCACGACATTTTCTCATGGAATAGCTGGCTCACACACACCCACACACACGGCAAGCAATACAACAGAATTTCACACATGAGATCATGCACTTCCACTTATCAGCAGAGAGTCTCAAAGGTCATTCACATTCCTTCACACAGATTCAGTAAACTGTTAACTGCTTAAGCTTATCACCTCCTGGTGCTCCTGCTAAAAATCCTATCTATGTTTTCTGGTTGATACTTGACTGTATTGGGGCGAAAAATTCTCCTGGCTTGTCCTGAAGTGTAAAATGCCTATGGCTTGCGGACCCGTACTGACTGCACTTCGCTAACTCAATGTACAGGCCGCACCTAGACCGTATCTCTCTATCTGCCTCTTTCTCTGGTTGCTATTCACTTATTCTCGTAATATACGCTATTACTGTGTGCCCACATCTCAACAAGTCTACTTCTTCTTTATCACTCCTGCTTAGCAATATCTATGCCGACATAGACTGCATCCCGTTGTTTTATGAGGTTCCCGCTCAATGTTTGAACTTGCGTGTCCTAAACTGAAACTGATCAGTTGATAGGCATCAAACCCATGGGAACCTTGATAAGAAGGTTAACTATTTAGTGGTCTGGCCATGACCCTCCTGGTCATCTAACACTAAATCTCTACGTACTCAGTATGAGATGGCACTTCTCTACAATTAGTCCTAGCGTATTCAGCAATTCTATATATCAACCAGAGAGCAAATCCAATTAACTATAGGCAGACTAATATGACCCAAATTTTCTTATTAGCCCAGTAAAAATCTTTTCCCTCAACTAAACCTGCTGAGCCTTGTATACTCAGAGATCTTATTTATCAACCAGAAGACTAAAGCTATCATTAGTATGCAGGCTAATGTAATCCCTATTACCTCAAAGTTCTTTAGCACCATTAGAGGGCAGTTTGTGCGTATCAGACAGAATAGAAGGTGGATAGACCTATCCTGTCTGTAACGGCGTTTTAACACCGTAATAGTACCTCTAGCACTCTCCAAGAGGACGTACGCAGCCTTCTTTATGCGTATGCCGCCAGAGACGTGTCCTCACATGAATCCTGGCAAGCCAGTTACCATGGAGAGACGCTCCCAAGGGGCAAAAACACAGTAAAGAATTCCTAGTACCCTCAAGGTTGGTTCAAGCATTCATGCGCAATCATACGTAGCAGCTTTTAGGTTTCTCCCTCCAGCATACGTATTATGTATCACAAGGATATTCTACGGTTCTTAGCGCTGGTATGTAAGAAGACAGACTATACTGTACCCCAAAAGCCGGTTCAGAGCATTTAGCAGAGGGGAGACACAGAATTTGTAAGAATCAATGGCTCTTACCTTCACCGGTGATTTTGATCTGTGTGTCCTCTAGGCCGTCAGTCTGCGGGTGCCGGATTTCAGGATACTGGGGTCTTCTGTTGTAACCAGCCCACCCAGGGACGCCAACTGATGAGTTTGTGATTTGATGTTTATCTCTCAATGGGAGATCGATATGCTGGAAGGTTGCCAGATTTTGGTCTGAGGCCTACTCGAGTAGCGGAGAACAAACACACACAGAGACAGGGTATGTATCTGCAGGATGTTCCCCCTTTCCTGATTTAATTAGGTAGCTTATATGCTCATTCGAGTAGGCGGTAACATTACATCATCACATTTCATTGGACAATTGATCATTCAACAGTAAGCATAAATGGTTCCAACCAATCATATTCATATTCGTTAACCAATCAGATTGTACTCGGCTGTTAATTATTAGTATTTGTGTAGACGTGCTGAAAGCTTTAATAGGTCTTGGGTAAATTACACAAGACCCCAATATCATTCTCATTAATCTAGCCTCACTGTCACAGTGCATCATTGATACTGGGAACATTGGCCCACATGTCAGATTATGCCTTGCAGATCCTAAAAAGGGACCCACGCATTGCCAAAATGATGAACGATGACGACTACTGGTTGGCCAGCATCCTGGATCCATGCTATAAAGGCAAATTACAAAACATCATGCCACAGGAGAACCTTGACCTAATATTGGCTACTAAACAAGCAACTCTGGTTAACCAGTTGGTTGAGGCATTCCCAGCACACAGCAGCGGTGATGGTTCTCACACGAGCCGTACGGGCCGTGGGCAGCTTGGCAGAGGTGTTCGTGGTGCACACAGCAGAAGTGGCGTTGGAGACAGGGGTTTCATGACAATGTTGTGGACTGATTTTTCACGGACCGCTCACACAACTGTTATTACACCATCGATGGAAAGTGACAGGAGACAGCAGTTGTCAACTATGGTTAACAACTACTTTTCCTCCCATATCAATGTTCTCCCGCACAGGTCATTCCCCTTTGACTATTGGGCCACTAAACTGGACACCTGGCCTGAATTGGCACAATATGCCTTACAGGAGCTCGCTTGCCCAGCTGCAAGTGTGCTATCGGAAAGAGTTTTCAGTGCAGCTGGATCAATCCTGACAGAAAAAAGGACCCGTCTGTCAACCCAAAATGTGGATGATCTAACCTTCATTAAAATGAACCATGCATGGGTTTCCAAGCATTTTGTCCCACCTTCCCTTGATGACACATAGGTTGCCAGAAAAATGGCTTGCTTTGGTCCTCCTCCTATTCCGCGAACTTGACCTATTTCGCCTTTTGCAGCAGCTGAATGACCCACATCTACATATGCCACTTTGTAAACCTCCCTAAGTGGGTGGCCCCCCCCGTGGCCAGGGTCACCACCTAGCACACAAAACCATGCGAGTGCCGTTGCCCTGGACAGGTGGGTAGGCCGACTCTTGGGCGCGGGCACTGGCATAGGGTCCCTCAGTGTAATCAAGTGTCTCTGACAGTGGTGGTGCATACCCGCCGTCAGACACACCGCTGTACTATGAGGGGCCCAGTGCCAGTACCGACACCCACGAGTGTGCCCCCCTTGCTTGGGCAGGTCCCCAGCATTTGCAATGTTTACCTCTCCCTGCTCCTCCGCTGTGTAGTCTGTGCTGTCAAATCCTTCACTGGGACTGCCACTACAAATTGATTGAACTGAAAGATGATGGTTAAGATGTAGCTATGCCCTGTCCTGCTGGCCGGGCTCTAGCTCCAGATGATCAGTGGCTTCCATTTCTTATGGACGTCGACTCACAATTACATGCAGTGGTGGTTTATCATCAGCTTTCACAGTTTTCCTACTCACAAACGTGTGACATTCCGGCGCACATTTCAAAATGTGCCCTCTCATGCCAATCAAATAGAATCGCCTACAGCCTGTGGCTTCTGTCTTTTGCACTCCAAAGTTACGTGACAGATCATGATAGCCAGTGAGCACCATGTTTACATCGCTCCCTGTGATAAAAATTGGATTGAGATGAGTAACAGTGATGGAATCAACGGAAGAGCGATACAGCAAGACTTTATTCACAAAAAAATGTTTTCACTGTCTCAACACACAAATTAATTGAGGGTCAGCATCGCCTATGAGAATTGTGACGGAAGTTTTTCCAGTGAATAATAATTCCTAGATTTCTGCAATCAATAGCCTTTATGTCACTAATTGGATGCATCTCATTTCCTATTGCGGACAGGCTGGACTGTATTACTGAGACAGAAATATATATGAAGATTTAAAAATAACACCAAAAGTATATAGTTGTGTACGCCTCAAATGCATTTCCTTTTTTCCACTTTTTAGATTGCTGTGTAATCCATACTGAGAACACGGAGATTTTACATGTTTAAACTATGCTATATATACCTGCTATCCAGTGATAAAGTACCCTTTCTGAACTTTGTACAATCTGGTCAAATCCATACTGGGCCTGAGAACATCTGAGTCTGCCTCCTGATCTATAGACATATATTTTTATGTGTAAACTAGGCTACCTATATACGTGTTATCCGGTGAAACTGTACCCTTTATCAACTTTCTACAATGTTGTTGAATCCATACTGGGCCTGAGAACGGCTGCCGAGCTGTTAAGCAAGCTACAGCACCTGTGGTTTGGACCCGTAATTTTTTCAGGAATGACGGTTAGGCCTAACTCCGGAATTGCGGTTGACCTGAACTTACTGGGAAATCATCGTTCGCGGGGAATAATCTGAATCCCAGATCCCCATCACTAACGGAGTTCAGCAGGTTATCTGCACCTGTAAGCGACAAAAGCTGGTCCTTTCAGTGTAGCGTGCATGCAGCCCCGGACATGTACTGGAATGCTAGACCTGTTATTGCTCGATCCCACGTGCCACAGCCTCGCGTATCCCTCTAGTAAGCTTGACGCGTACCGCGGGGCCATGCCGGAGTCTCGTTCGTTAACGGAATAAAGCTGAGAAATCGCTAGCACAACTACAAACGGACATACCACACCACACAGAATCGACAAAGCTTGCAATCTGTCCATCTTTTCTGTAGCTTGTATGGTAGTGGTTTCCCGAGTGCAGTCCAATTAAGCCACAGGCTCCACTCCTGGTGGTGCCCTTTAGGACATTCCTTTAAGGTTCAGCTTTGCCATCATACTGCCCCCGGAAACCAAAAGCTTTGCCTTCAGGGACGCTGTTTGGAGGTTCGTGGGAATAACGCTGCCCGATCAGCAGTCGGCATATGGGTCGCCCTCCCAGGGCTGTGGGGTACTCGGTATCGGGCCGGTGTCAGTGGGATGTGTCACAGCAGCGGTGACTCGGACGGTGGCCCTGGGCGCCCATGTAAATGGCGTGGTATAATGGTAAAGAGTTTATATAGATCGTTTGACGCCACCTGTGGTGTTCGGCAACATAGATGTTAGGCTGACGCTGCATGCAGATCCTCTGGGACTGATGGTGTTGTGCAGCAAAGATGGTGAAGCTCCCCACAGGTGGAGCTGGAGTCCCAAGGAAGTGTAGATGTAGTGATGGGGGAAAGGCACAGGTGGTGTAGGTGCTGGTACCCAGATGTAGCGGTGCTGGAATAACTGTAGGACACCAGAGCGTGCAGTTCCAAAGCTTTACTCACAGTCTGCAGGTTACACAGATGCCTGCCTCAGTGCTGTGTCCTCCGGGTCAGGACCTCTGCCAACCTCCGGGACCAGAATGGAAAGCTCCCTTCCAACACTCCGCCAACATGTACCTTCCTGAACGTCTCCTTTCTAGCGCTTGTGGGGGAAGCACTCACAGGACCGTGGTTCACTGAAACGCCTCCTGTCTAACAGATGTTCATCAGACTTTACTTGTATGGCAGACAGCTGTAGCCTTTTCCTTCTGCCTCGCACACATCGATGCTGGGGCCTCCGAGCCTTAGTTGGGTACAGAGCATTTATAGCTGCTACTTCCCCTGGTTTCTGCTGCAGGAACGTCAGTGTCCCTACAAACTCGGAGACCGGAATCCGGACCATGCACTCCAGCTAGGAGTGAGCCTTAACTCTGCTCATCCTCCAGCTCCCCTTCTCACGTCCACACACTTCCCCTTCCCTGCACAGAGTGCCCAAACTTACCTCCTCCCGACCACAGAGAGCAGCTCCTCAGCAGTCAGGTTCAGAGGTCTCCCTGCTGGCCTGGAGTGGGAAATGTGTTGTGTGTTGGTTTCACTGCTAGAGAGATCCTTCGTTGCTCCCAAGCTTGACAACACACTCCCTAGGAGGAAAGCAATGCCACAGTGGCGACCAAACTCTTGGGGACGCCACAAGTGCACTGAGGCCCAGCCACTGCTGGATGATGCTGCTGGTACATTGACCCAGACCACTACATTCCCCTCGCACTCTACACAGCCAGAATCTGACCCAGAGGAAACTCAGGTTCCCCTTCCCGCATACTATACCACCTTACACGGTGACAAAGAGGAAGGTGCAGATGAAAGTGCAGGTTCCTTGAGCAGGTGGGGGGGCATACTCATGGGCGATGGCACTGTCACAGGGCACCGCATAGTACGCAAAAGTGTCTCTGCCGGTGGCAGGGCCTAAACAGCCAAGTGCAGTGAGATGGAAGATGGGGACGACAAGGAGTTCAGAGTAGTGCAGGGATTCCCTAGCAAGGAGACTTATGTAATTGTTTTCAATGTTGGGACAGCAATTTTTGGGGAGCACTATACTCTGGTGAATGATATATGGAGCCCACCATACACTGGAGCATTCCAAAGGTGGACATCAGACACTGGAGCAGCATTTACAGGGCCCATTATACACTAGAGCAGTAGAAATGGGGCCCATTATATATGGAGCATTATTTGGGCTCATAAGACAGTGGAGCTTCATCCATTGGGACCAACATATACTGTAGCATTATGTGGAGCTCATCATATACGGTTTGAAACATTATATGGGAATAATGATTCCGTATGGAGAAATATATGGGCCTCATTACTCTGTATAGCGCACTAAGCACTGGCCATAATACTGTATGGAGTTATATACTGTCCGTTTTTGGAGGTATTGGAGAATTTAAAATGGATATCAGTCATGAGATGTAAGAAGTGAAGTATTTTTCATTGTGCTATACTGCTATTTCTCTGCCGAATCGGAGCATCATGAGTTGTGGTATGTGTTAAAGGGGCGCTCTTTGGCCCTGGGCCCACGAAAACCTGGAGCCAGCCCTCCCCCCCACAACTGTAGCCAAATAACCCCCATTTTTCAGTGCGTAACTAGTATTATGACGTTAATTAAGGTTGACAAGCTTCAGAAACAAGAATTTATGCTTTTGGCATTCAAATGGGCACTGTTGGTGTGTTTCCTGTCCTCCTCTGTCGACTTTAATTCTCTGTTGAGAAACATGTGATGGTGTCTCCGCGGCTGTTGATTTACATGTTTTTGCATATTTCCCATAAGGGATGGGGGCATTGCTCTAGAATCACTCCGTTGAGAAACATGTGATGGTGTCTCCGCAGTGTCGGATGTTGATCTCCATGAGGTCACTCATCCTCATTTTCGCAGTCTTTTACTAGGCATTGCTCCTACTAGCCAGTTTCCTACTCCACACTGATGAGGGGCAATACCCCGAAACAGCTGTCTGTGGATGGATACCATGTTTTGGCATAGGTGGTTTCCGTCATTGGAGACTGCCCTTCCCGTGTTTGTTCCTTCCTGGTGAAAGACCTGGCTAGTCATTGCCTGCGTTGAGAAACATGTGATGGTGTCTCCGCGGCTGTTGATTTACATGTTTTTGCATATTTCCCATAAGGGATGGGGGCATTGCTCTAGAATCACTGCGTTGAGAAACATGTGATGGTGTCTCCGCAGTGTCGGATGTTGATCTCCATGAGGTCACTCATCCTCATTTTCGCAGTCTTTTACTAGGCATTGCTCCTACTAGCCAGTTTCCTACTCCACACTGATGAGGGGCAATACCCCAAAACAGCTGTCTGTGGATGGATACCATGTTTTGGCATAGGTGGTTTCCGTCATTGGAGACTACCCTTGCCGTGGTTGTTCCTTCCCGGTGAAAGACCTGGCTAGTCATTGCCTGCGTTGAGAAACATGTGATGGTGTCTCCGCGGCTGTTGATTTACATGTTTTTGCATATTTCCCATAAGGGATGGGGGCATTGCTCTAGAATCACTGCGTTGAGAAACATGTGATGGTGTCTCCGCAGTGTCGGATGTTGATCTCCATGAGGTCACTCATCCTCATTTTCGCAGTCTTTTACTAGGCATTGCTCCTACTAGCCAGTTTCCTACTCCACACTGATGAGGGGCAATACCCCGAAACAGCTGTCTGTGGATGGATACCATGTTTTGGCATAGGTGGTTTCCGTCATTGGAGACTGCCCTTCCCGTGGTTGTTCCTTCCCGGTGAAAGACCTGGCTAGTCATTGCCTGCGTTGAGAAACATGTGATGGTGTCTCCGCGGCTGTTGATTTACATGTTTTTGCATATTTCCCATAAGGGATGGGGGCATTGCTCTAGAATCACTGCGTTGAGAAACATGTGATGGTGTTGTGAGTTCATTTTCCCCTTCATTACTGAGGCCCGAGGAACTCCCTCTTCTGGTAAAGAAAGGTAGTGAGCCTGATTATCAAACACCTGAGGCTGATGATGATGACTGGCTGAGTGGAGTTACGGACTGGATATAAGGCTGCCGACACCCTTCTGCCCTGCGGGTGATTTCTCTGAGGGATCCTTGGAGACCAGTCTGAATTCCTGCTCCTCTAAAGCTAAGTTTGCTGCTCGGCCTTTTGCTTTTGTGCTTTGACTTTGTTTTGCTTTGTTTTTCTGGATTTCTGCCATTCCCTGCTGGGGTGTGCTGAATTCTTTTAGCTCTGTCTTCTGAAAATACCTGAGTGCTGACTTAGTTTTTGAAGCCTAGCTGCTTCAGGGCCTTTTTCATATCAGCTTGTTGGCTTATGTCTTTGATAGGGTTTTGGCAGATTGCAGACAGCAGCCTTCCTGTCCTTTCCTATCTAGATAGTTGCGGGCCCCGCCTTTGCTCAGTCTATCTTTCTGTCTGTGTTAGTATTTTCATCTTGCTTCACTGTCATTATATGTTGGGGGCTGCCTATTGCTTTGGGGTCTGCTCTGGGGCAGTTTAGATTTCCCCTTTCTTTCTTTAGGCCTATGTAATTCTCCGGCTGTGATCGAGGGGTCTAGGGCTTCGTAGGAACCCCCCACGGCTACTGCTAGTTGTGTTGTTAGGTTCAGGGGTCTGCAATCTGATAGTTGCCAACTTCTCTGGTTTTCTGGACTTAGCTTCTATTTCTGCTTTTGCCTCCTACGGTGACTCATTCATAACAGAATCACCCGCCTTACGCAGATTCTAGGGTACTCAATAGCAGGAAAGAATTGTAAAAAAAAAAAAAAAAGGGTGTATATTTTTTCCTCTATATCTCTGAGGCCGTAGGGGGAATTTTTTTTTCTCTCAATGGAGATAAAGCAATTGTCTGATCGTGTGGAGCAGCTCGCTGCGGAAGTGCGGGGAATTTCCGCTTACCTTGCTCATTCACATGCTGCTGAACCAAAGATTCCTACACCTGATGTATTTTTTGGGGATCGGTCTAAATTTTTGAATTTCAAAAATAATTGTAAATTATTTTTTGCCTTGAAGCCTAACTCGTCATGGAGCTCCGCGCAGCAGGTTAACATTGTCATCTCTTTGCTGCGTGGCGATCCCCAGGATTGGGCATTTTCTTTGAAACCAGATGATCCTATTCTGACTAATGTGAACGCATTCTTTCAAGCTTTGGGGTTGTTGTATGATGAACCTAATGCCATTGATCAGGCTGAAAAGACCCTGCTGGCATTGAGCCAGGGTCGTGATTCTGCTGAATTGTACTGTCAAAAATTCCGAAAGTGGGCAGTACTTACTACCTGGAATGATAATGCCTTGGCTGCTCTCTTTCGGAAGGGGTTGTCAGAAGCCGTAAAAGATACTATGGTGGGATTTCCTGTTCCCTCTGGTCTTGATGATTCTATGTCACTAGCCATTCAGGTTGATCGGCGTTTGCGCGAACGCAAAGCTGCACGAAAGGTGTTGCCACCTGTTGAACAAATGTCTGAACCTATGCAATGTGATAGAGTTTTTTCCAGAGAGCAGCGTCAGGAGTTCAGAAGGCGTAATAAGTTGTGTTTTTTCTGTGGAGATGCCTCGCATATTATTTCTGTCTGTCCTAAACGAGAGAAATGCTTTGCACACACGTTTTCTGTTGGGGGTGTTCAACCTAAGTTTCTTCTGGCTATTACTCTGATCTGCTCCCTGTCCACATTTTCCGCCAAGGCTTTTGTGGATTCGGGAGCAGCCCTAAACCTGATGGACTTGGATTTTGCTAAACGTTGTGGATTTCCAATGACACCTCTGCAGACGCCTATCCCTTTGAGGGGGATTGATGCTACTCCTTTGGCTAAAAATAAACCCCAGTTTTGGACCCAGGTGGTAATGCGGGTCGCCCCAGACCATCAAGAAAATTGCAGATTTTTGGTGTTGCATAATCTGCATGATACTATTGTTCTGGGGTTTCCCTGGTTACAGATTCATAATCCAGTTTTGGATTGGAAATCTGTGTCTGTGGTGAGTTGGGGTTGTCGGTGTGCCTTTAGTGAGGCTCCGGTGTTTTCCACCTCTCCTCAGTCGCATGATGTTCCTGATTATTTGGCGGACTTTTATGATGTATTTAGTGAGAATGAGTCTGCGTCTCTGCCTCCTCATAGGAGCTATGACTGTGCAATTGAACTGAGCCCGGGGTGTAAATTTCCCAAGGGTCGGCTCTTCAATTTATCTGTACCCGAGCACGAGGCTATGCGATCCTATATTAAGGAGGCGTTGGAGAAGGGTCATATTAGACCATCCTCGTCACCCTTAGATGCCGTTTTTTTTTTTGTAGCCAAAAAGGATGGATCATTAAGACCTTGTATTGATTATAGTGCCCTCAACAAAATTACTGTTAAATATCAGTATCCGTTACCCCTGATTTCTGATCTATTCTCCAGAGTTAAAGGTGCTGGCTGGTTTACCAAGCTTGACCTCAGGGGGGCGAATAATCTTATTCGCATTAAGCATGGGGATGAATGGAAGACGGCGTTTAATACTCCGGAGGGACATTTTGAGTACCTGGTGATGCCTTTTGGGCTCACTAATGCCCCTTCTGTCTTCCAGTGCTTCATGAACGATATTTTCCGAGATTTTGTCGATAAATTTTTGATTATCTATCTGGATGATATTTTGATCTTCTCCAAGGATTGGGATTCTCATGTGGAACATATTCGGACTGTGTTCCGGATCTTGAGGGAGAATTCCCTGTATGTCAAAGGATCTAAATGCCTTTTTGGAGTACAGAGGATTTCTTTTTTGGGATTTATTTTGTCCCCGTCAACTATTGAAATGGACCCGGCCAAGGTACAGGCCATTCACGATTGGGTTCAGCCCACTTCTTTGAAGGCCCTCCAGAAGTTTTTGGGTTTTGCTAATTTTTATCGGAAATTTATAGCAAAATTTTCTAGTATTGCCAAGCCATTGACTGATTTGACTAAAAAGGGTGCTGATGTGTTAAATTGGTCTCCGGAGGCTGTTTCTTCCTTTCAGGAGTTGAAGCGAAGATTCACCTCCGCCCCGGTTTTGCGGCAACCTGATGTCTCACTTCCATTCCAGGTAGAGGTGGATGCTTCTGAGATTGGTGCAGGAGCTGTTTTGTCCCAAAAGGATCCTGTAACATCTAAAATGAATCCCTGTGCTTTCTTTTCCCGAAAGTTCTCTCCATCTGAACGTAACTACGATGTGGGGAATAGGGAACTGTTGGCCATGAAATGGGCATTTAAGGAGTGGAGACATTGGTTGGAGGGAGCTAAGCATCAAGTCGTGGTCCTCACTGACCACAAGAATTTGATTTACCTGGAGTCGGCTAAGCGCTTAAACCCTAGACAGGCTAGGTGGGCCTTGTTTTTTACACGTTTTGATTTTGTGGTTTCTTTTCTTCCTGGAACAAAGAATGTCAAGGCAGACGCCCTCTCTAGGAGCTTCTTTGCTGATTCTCCTGTGGTGACCGAGCCTGCTACCATCTTTGGCGAAGGGGTAGTTCTTTCTGCCATCTCGCCTGATTTGAGACGTGCTCTGGAAGAGTTCCAGGAGGACAAACGTGAGCGTTGTCCCAGTGGAAAGTTGTATGTTCCTGACCAGTGGAAGAAGAGAGTGATGTCTGAAGTTCAATGCTCTGCTTTGGCTGGTCATCCAGGTATTTTTGGTACTAGAGATCTGGTGAGTCGGTTTTTTTGGTGGCCCTCCTTGTCTCGTGATGTCAGGAAGTTTGTGCAGTCCTGTGGGACGTGCTCCCGGTCTAAATCGTGTTCTCGTTCTAGTGGGTTGTTGATGCCTTTGCCTGTCCCCAAGAGGCCATGGACCCATATTTCAATGGATTTCATCTCTGATATGCCTGTCTCTCAGAGGATGACTGTTATTTGGGTGATTTGTGATAGGTTCTCTAAGATGGTTCATCTTGTACCACTCCCTAAGTTGCCGTCTTCCTCTGAGTTGGTGCCCCTGTTTTTACAACAGGTGGTTCGCTTACCCGGGATTCCTGAGAACATTGTATCTGACAGTGGAGTCCAGTTTGTGTCTAGATTTTGGAGAACTTTCTGTTCCAAGCTGGGAATTCAGTTGTCCTTCTCTTCTGCTTTTCACCCTCAGACCAATGGGCAGACAGAGAGAACAAACCAGACCTTGGAGTCATATTTGAGATGTTTTATTTCTGCTGATCAGGATGATTGGGTTTCATTTTTGCCCTTGGCCGAATTTGCTTTAAATAATAGAGCTAGTTCTGCCACTTTGATGTCACCTTTTTTTTGTAACTTTGGGTTTCATCCTCGATTTTCTTCAGGGCAGGTGGAGCCCTCTGCCTGCCCAGGTGTTGACACTGTGGTGGAGAGAATGCACCAGATCTGGGACCAAGTGGTGGATAAGTTATCTCTCTCCCAGGAAAAGGCCCAGCGGTTTTCCAACCGACATAGGACCATTGGTCCCCAGTTTAAGGTTGGTGATATGGTGTGGTTATCATCAAAAAATATTGCTATGAAGGTGGCTTCTCCTAAGTTTAAGCCTAGATTTATTGGACCTTACAAGATTGTGGAGATTATTAATCCGGTCTCTTTTCGTTTGGCTCTTCCTGTCACATTTAAAATCCATAATGTGTTCCATAAATCTTTGTTGAAGAGGTTTGTTGAACCTGTTGTTCCGGGGGTGGAACCCCCAGACCCTGTATTGGTTGAAGGTAACATGGAATATGAGGTAGAGAAAGTACTGGATTCCCGTCTGGCTAAATGGAGACTCCAGTATTTGGTTAAGTGGAAGGGTTATGGTCAGGAGGATAATTCCTGGGTCTCTGCCTCTGATATTCATGCCAAAAGATTGGTGCGTGCCTTTCATCGGGCTCACCCTGATCGCCCTGGTGGCGTAGTTGAGGGTTCGGTGACCCCTCCTCAAGGGGGAGGTACTGTTGTGAGTTCATTTTCCCCTTCATTACTGAGGCCCGAGGAACTCCCTCTTCTGGTAAAGAAAGGTAGTGAGCCTGATTATCAAACACCTGAGGCTGATGATGATGACTGGCTGAGTGGAGTTACGGACTGGATATAAGGCTGCCGACGCCCTTCTGCCCTGCGTGTGATTTCTCTGTGGGATCCTTGGAGAGCAGTCTGAATTCCTGCTCCTCTAAAGCTAAGTTTGCTGCTCGGCCTTTTGCTTTTGTGCTTTGACTTTGTTTTGCTTTGTTTTTCTGGATTTCTGCCATTCCCTGCTGGGGTGTGCTGAATTCATTTAGCTCTGTCTTCTGAAAATACCTGAGTGCTGACTTAGTTTTTGAAGCCTAGCTGCTTCAGGGCCTTTTTCATATCAGCTTGTTGGCTTATGTCTTTGATAGGGTTTTGGCAGATTGCAGACAGCAGCCTTCCTGTCCTTTCCTATCTAGATAGTTGCGGGCCCCGCCTTTGCTCAGTCTATCTTTCTGTCTGTGTTAGAATTTTCATCTTGCTTCACTGTCATTATATGTTGGGGGCTGCCTATTGCTTTGGGGTCTGCTCTGGGGCAGTTTAGATTTCCCCTTTCTTTCTTTAGGCCTATGTAATTCTCCGGCTGTTAAATTGATGTGTAATCTATAGTGGGCCTGAGATAATTGTTCAGCCTCCTAAAATCTCTAGGGAGATTCAAATTCTCCCCAATACTATATACACCTTGTACCTTGTTTTACAGTACCATATAGCTGGTGGTAATTTGGGTACATTTTCCCAAAAATGAGGAAGTATGGTGGAAGAGGCCATGAACGTGGGCAGGGGTTACCAGCTGGTACCGATGGTGGTGGTGGTGCATCTGCTGGTAGTGGCTAAACCATAATAGCACCTAAGGCAGGAGGTGTTGAGGCTGCGTCATCGTCTGGCTCCACAAGGCCTCGAAGGCTCCCTTTTCTGGGAGTAGGTAAACCGCTTTTAAAGCCGGAGCTTCAGGAACAAGTTTTGGCTTACATTGCTGACACAGCCTCCAGCTCTATCGCCTCCTCTTCTGAAGTTTCAAAAATTAAAAGCACTGAGTCGTCAGTGGAGGATCCTAGTCAGGAACAACACCTTTCCTTGTGTCCTTCACCCCTACCAAAAGTGAAGGATGCGGCAGGCCACACTACAGATTACTCCATGGAGCTCTTTTCACATACCATGCCTGGGTTATCAAGTCAAATCGTGAATTCCCCAGTCCAAGATGAATCGGACATGGAGTGCACTGATGCACAGCCACTGCTAGATTTTTCTGCTGGTTCACTCAGAGCGCTACATTGTCCTCGCAGTGTACTGAGCCAGAATCTGACCCTGATGAAACTCAGGTGCCCCTTCCTGCATACTATACCACCTTACACGGTGACACAGAGGAAGGTGCACATGACATTGAAGAGGAGGTGATGGATGACCCAGTTGTTGACCCAGATTGGCATCCATTGGGGGAAGAGGGTGCCGCTGCCAATAGCTCAGAAGAGGAGGAGGAGGATCCGCAGCAGGTATCGACATCGCAACAGCTGTTATCTGGCAGGCCAGTAGCAGTCCAAAAACGTGCTACAAAAACCAAAAGAGTTGCAGGACAGCTTGGCCAGACGGTCAAATTAGCACAGCGTGCAAGGCCTCAAAATGTCTTCCATAGTAGGAAGAGTGCAGTGTGGCACTTTTTTGAACAAAACCCTAATGATCAGGCAAAGGTTATCTGTAAGAAGTGCGCAAAGATCTTTAGCCAAGGGAAAAATCTGAGAAATTTGAATACCTGTTGCATGCTTAGACATTTAACCACCATGCACTTGCAAGCGTGGACGGACTACCAAACCTCACGTACCACATATGCACCTGCTCCGAATGAAGGTAGTCAGCAACGCTCCAAGCTTCCCACACTGTAAGCCCACAGGTTAGCACACCTCCAGCAGCAAATGTTAAGGTGTCGTCGCAAGGCCAAAGCAGTCAAGGAATCACAATGTTATTGCTACGAAAGACTGAATCTAGGCCATCAGCAAGACCACCAATACCATCACCATCACCAAGCCTCTCTCAGTCCGCCATATCCACCACTAGTTCCACCTTATGCAGCTCTCAAGTCCAGCTCACCCTACCAGAGACTATGAGTAGGACAAGAAAGTACTCATCCTCTCATCTGCGTACACTGGGTTTAAACGCCCAAATTGCCAAACTAATCTCTTTAGAGATGATGCCCTACCGGTTGGTTGAAAGCAAAGCTTTCCGTGAGCTCATGGCTTACGCAGTGCCACGCTATGACCTACCCAGTCAACACTTCTTTTCTTGAAAACCCATCCCAGCCCTCCACCTGCATGTGAAAGACCACATTGTCCATGCACTCAAGCAATCAGTGAGTGGAAAGGTGCACCTCCCAACAGATGCATGGTCCAGTAGGCATGGCCAGGGCCGTTACGTGTCCATCACTGCGCACTGAGTTAATGTGGTGGATGCAGGGTCCACAGGGGACAGCGGCGGTGGGACAGTGCTGCCTAGCCCATGGTATAGGAATCAGTTGGCTGTAGGCGTTCGACCCTCCTCCTCCAGAAGCGAAAGCTCATCCACAGAGCGCAGTCACACAAGCACTCCATCCGTAGCTGCCAGTGTTGCACACGAGATGTCCCACTATCGAACAGCTAGTGGTAAGCATCAGCAGGCATGTGTTTGGGGGACAACAGACACACCGCGGAGGTACTGGCTGTCATGGCTGGGCAGTCTACATCTTGAGGCAGGCAAAGTAGTTAGTGATAATGGCCGGAATTTTGTGGCAGCCATAGCCCTTTCAAAACTCAGACACATACCTTGCCTGGCTCACACCTTGAACCTGGTGGTGCAGTGCTTCCTCAATAATTTTCCAGAGACTGTGCTCCCACATCCGCCGGTCGCCCGTACACTCCAGTCATATGCAGAAGCTGCAGCGATTGCTCCACCTTCCCAAGCGCCGCCTAATTATCGACGTTGCAACAAGGTGGAACTCCACCCTGCACATGGTTCAGAGGCTGTGCGAACAGAGGCAGGCTGTAATGCATTTGTGGGAGGATACACGGGCAGGCAGTTTGAGGGCAGACATGGAGTTGATGGGTGTGCAGTGGTCGAAGCTGAAAGACCTCTGTAAAGTCCTTCAGTGTTTTGAGGAATGCACACGGCTGGTAAGCGCAGATGACGCCATCATAAGCATGAGCATCCCACTTATGCATCTGCTCATGCAAACTTTGACGCACATTAAGGAGCAGGCGTCTGCAGCTGAGGAGGAAGAGGAAGAAGAGGATGGAAGCCTTGATGACAGTCAGCCTTTGTCTGCTCAGTGAACTCTCCTGGACAAGGTGGAGGAAGAAGGACGAGGAGGAGGAGGATGATGGGCATGATTATTTAGGGGAGGAGGATGCTTCTCAGGGGGCAAGAGAAAATGTTGGCGTGGCAAGGTCAGGTACAGGGTTTGTGCGTGACTGGAGGGATGTGGATTTGCCAGAAAGTGCTCCTCCACCCAGCACTCGCAGTGCATCATGGACACCTGGAACATTGGCCCACATGTGTGATTATGCCTTGCAGATCCTAAAACGGACCCCCGCATTGCCAAAATGATGAACGATGATGACTACTGGTTGGCCAGCTTCCTGGATCCACGCTACAAAGGCAAATTCCAAAACATCATGCCACAGTAGAACCTAGAGCTAATATTGGCTAAAAAACAAGCAACTCTGGTAAACCGTTTGTTTGAGGCATTCCCAGCACACAGCAGCGGTGATGGTTCTCACACGAGCCGAAGTGGTGTTGGAGAGAGGGGTTTCATGACCATGTTGTGGACTGATTTTTCAAGTACCGCTCACACGACTGGTAATACTGCATCAATTGAAAGTGACAGGAGACAGCAGTTGTCAACTATGGTTACAAACTACTTCTCCCATATCGATGTTCTCCCTCACAGGTCAATCCCCTTTGACTATCGGGCCTGTAAACTGGACACCTGGCCTGAATTGGCACAATATGAATACAGGAGCTCGCTTGCCCTGCTGCTAGTGTGCTATCCGAAAGAGTCTTCAGTGCTGCTGGATCAATCCTGACAGAAAAAAGGACCCGTCTGTCAACCCAAAATGTTGATGACCTAACCTTCATTAAAATGAACCATGCATGGGTTTCAAAGGATTTAATCCCACCTTCCCCTGCTGACAAATAGGTTGCCAGAAGAATGGCTCGCTTTTGTCCTCCTCTTCCTCGGACTTCTCCAATTCCTCCATTTGCAGCTGCTGAATGTCCACCATCAACATATGCCATTTTTTCAACCTCCCTAACTGGGCTGCCTCCCCCCCAGGGCCGGGGTCACCACCTGACGCACGCACCCGTGTGAGTGCCGCTGCCCTGGACAGGTGGGTGGGCCCACTCTTGGGCGACGGCACTGGCACAGGGTCCCTCATAGTACAATCAAGTGTCTCTGGCGGTGGGGGTGCATACCCGCCGTCAGACACACCAGCGTACTATGAGGGGCCCTGTGCCAGTACCGCCGCCCATGAGTGGGCCCCCCTGCTTGCTCAGGGCCCCAGCACTTGCAATACTTACCACTCCCTGCTCCACCGCTGTGTAGTCTGGGCTGTTAAATCCTTCACTGGTACTGCCACTACAAATTTGGTGAACTGATAGATGATGGTTAAGACATAGCTATGCCCTGTCCTGCTGGGCTCTATCTTCAAATGATCAATGGTTTCCATTTGTTTTGGACGTTGACTCACAATGAGATGCAGTGGTGGTTTATCATCAGCTTTCACAGTTTTCCTACTCACAGACGTGTGACATTCCTGCCCCCATTTTTAAATGTGTCCTCTCATGCCAATCCAATAGAATCGCCTACGGCCTGTGGCTTCTGTCTTTTACACTCCAAAGTTACCTGACAGATCATGATAGGCAGTGAGGACATTGTCTACATCTCTCCCTGTGATCACAATTTCATGGAGATGAGTAACGTTGATGGGATTCACGGTACTGCGATCCAGCAACCCTTTCTTCACAAAGAACTGTTTTCGCTGTCTCCACAGACAAAGTAATTGAGGGTCAGCATTGCCTCTGAGAATTCTCCCGGGAGTTTTTCCCGTGATTAGTAATTCCAAAATTTCTGCAATCACTCGACTTTTCGTCTGTACTTGTATCCATCTCATTCCCTCTTGCGGAGAGTCTGGACTGTCTTACTGAGACTGAAATATATATGAAGATTTAAATATACCCCAACAGTGTATACTGGTGTACGCTTTGAATACATTACACTTTTTCTACTTTTTAGATTCTTGTCTAATCCAGACTGAGGCTGTGAGTGTCTTTGTCAGACTCTGGAAATATACACAGAGATTTTTAATGTTTAAACTATGCTATATATACCTGTTATCCGGTGATACTGTACACTTTCTCAACTTTCTACAATCTTGTCGAATCCATACTGGGCCTGAGACCGTCTGAGTCTGCCTCCTGATTAGAGATGAGCGGTGTTCGAGTCGAACTGTTCGCCAAGTTCAAATTCGAGCTGTTTTGGGCGGTGTTCGAGGCGTTCGTCGAACTCAAACACTTTGCTTAAAATTCGGCTGTTCGAGGCTCCATTCGAGAACGGTTCGTTCACCAAAAGCGTAACTTTATTTTCACATTAATAATGGTTTTCAATGTTAATAGACAGTTTCGTGGCATAGTAGCGGTGTCTGGTAGCCAGCGGTGTAGTACACCTGTCAAGGAGCTACACCGTGTGTGTTTCTAATAATTTTTTACCGCATCTTGTACAGAAAATCCTTTTGGGCCTTGTAGCACTGTCTGCTACTCAGCAGACGAGCCCACCAGTGAAGCTAGCTATGCCGCCTGTTTATGAAAGAACCAGTTTTTGACTGCATTTAGCCCAGTTAATACTTTGGGCCTAGTAACTGTGTCTGCTACTCAGCACAGGAGCCCACCCGTGTACCTAGCTATGCCGCCTGTTTATGTAAGCACTGTCTGCTACTCAGAAGAGTTGGCCACCCGTGAACCAAGCTATGCTGCCTGTTTATGTAAGAACTGCGTGCTACTCAGCAGAGGAGCCCAGCTGTTAAGCAAGCTACAGCACCTGTGGTTTGGACACTTAATTTTTGCACATTATTTCTGGAATGCCGGTTAGGCCTAATTCCGGAATTCCGGTTGACCTGCACTTACTGGGAAATCCTCGTTCGCGGGGAAGAATTGGAATCCCAGATCCCCATCACTAACGGGGTTCAGTGGGTTATCCGCACCTGTAAGCGACACACGCTGGTCCTTTCAGTGTACGCGCGTGCAGCCCCGGACATGTAAGGGCATGACAGACCTGTTATTGCTCGATCTTGCGTGCCAGAGCCTCGCGTGTCCCTCTAGTAAGCTGGACGCGGACCACGGGGGCATGCCAGAGCTCGTTCCTTAACAGAATTAAGCTGACAAATCGCTAGCACAACTAAAAACGGCCATGCACCACCACCCACAGAATAGAGAAAGCTTGCAATCTGTCCATCTTTTCCGTGGCTGGCATGATTGAGGTTGCCCGTGTGGAGTCCAATTAAGCCGCAGGCTCCACTCCTTGTGGTGGTGCCCTTCTGGACATTCCTTTAAGGTTCAGCTTTGCAACCATACTGCCCCCGTAAGCCAAACACTTTGCCTTCATGGACACTGTTCGGAGGGTCGTGGGAATAACGCCACCCGATCGGCAGTTGGCATAATTTATGGTGGGAAGTCCGACGGTATATGATCGTCTTCGATTTTAGAATTTTAGAATTTTTTTTGTATTTTAGATTTTTATTCCAGCCTTTCTTGACTTTAAAAGGGCATGACATGCCTATATATTTGTCTCCTCCTCCTCCTTTTACTCCTCCACCACTTTTCTATATGTAGTTGCCCTTTTCCATATGTTATTTGTGTCTTCTGAGCATTTTGTCTGCTTTGGGACACCTTTTAAGGTGTTTTGTATGTGTTTTCTATGTGTTTGTATGTGTTTGTGTTTGCCTGCCATTGTTTTCAATGGGGTTCAACGGTGTTCGTCGAACATTCGACGTACATTCGACGAACTTGCCTTCTGTTTGACGAACCGAACTGAACTCGAACACCAGCGGGGTGGCTCAACACTACTCCTGATATATAGACGTACATTTTTAATGTTTAAACTATGCTATATATACCTGGTATCTGGTGATACTGTACCCTTTCTGCCAGAATGTCCTCCTCCACCCACCACTCTAAGTGTATCATTGACACCTGGAACATTGGCCCACATGTGTGATTATTTCTTGCGGATCCTCTTTTTACATTGTGGTGTGATCCATCCTGAGCATGTGAGAGTCTGTGGGTTACTCCTGCAATTTATATGTAGATTTAAAAATTACTCCAACACTGTATACAGCTCTACGTTTGTGATACATTACCCATTTACTGGTTTTTATATTCTGGTCTAATCCAAACTGACCAAGTGAGAGTCTGATTCTGACTCTGGAAATAAATACTGAGATTGACAATGACCCCTACACTGTATACAGCTGTATGCTTCAGATCCATTACCGTTTTACGGCTTTTTATTTTATGTTGTAATCCATACTGAGCCTGAGAGCGTCTGTGTCTGCCTCCTGAAATATATACGGAGATTTAGAATGTTTAAACTATACTATATATACCTGCTATCTGATGATACTGTACCCTTTTTCTACTTTTTATATTCTTGTCTAATCCATACTGAGCCTGTGAGCGTCTCTGTGTGACTCAGGAAATATATACAGAGATTTACAATTATCCTTTGACTGTGTACAGCTGTACGCTTCTGATACAGTACCATATATCTGATGTTATTTTGGGTACATTTTCTCCAAAATTGGGAAGTATGGTGGAAGAGGCCGGGGATGTGGGCATGGCGGGGCCAGCTGGTACTGATGGTGGTGGTGCATCTGCTGGTAGTGGCAAAAGCACAATAGCAGCTAAGGCAGGAGGTGTTGAGCCTGCATCATGGTCTGGCTCTGGAAGGCCTGGAAGGCCACCTTTTCTGGGAGTAAGTTAACCGCTTTTAAAGCCGGAGCATCAGGAACTGGTTTTGGCTTACATTGCTGAAACAGACTCCAGCTAATATGCCCTCCTTTTCTGAAGTTTCAAAAAATGCAAGCACTGAGTCATCAAGTGCTGGCTCCTGGTCAGGAAGAACCCCTTTTCTTGTGTCCTTCACCCCCACCAAAAGTGAATGATGCAGCAGGCCACACTTCACATTAGTCCATGTAGCTCTTTCTCACATACCATGCCAGGGTTATCAAGTCAAATCATGAATTCACCAGTCCAAGATGAATCTGACATGGAGTGTGGGTCAGAGAAAACAAAAAGCAAAAAACACAAATATCCTGAACTAAAAGTAAAAAATATACTGCAAATAATGCATAAAGGTAATAATAATAAGGGTATTTAGTAAACATAATTTTGATCAAAATAATGTACAAACCATCCCGCCACGTCACGGCAACCCTTGTGGGACAGTCCCTACTCTAGTATTTAAAACCTTATCACTTGCCAAGTGACGTGAATGTGAATAAGGGTCGAGCGGCTGAACCACTTGTAACAGCTTAGGCCAGACTGGATGGCTTTCCCAGCTCAGAAAGAGGGCGGTCACACCCATATATGCACTGAATGCACAATGAAATGAATAAAAAACAAATCTGAACTGAGAAAAGTAAGTTAATGTGTATGCACAATGTAAGTGCATATTAACACATGACCATTAACCAGAGAAAACAAAAAGCAAAAAACACAAATATCCTGAACTAAAAGTAAAAAATATACTGCAAATAATGCATAAAGGTAATAATAATAAGGGTATTTAGTAAACATAATTTTGATCAAAATAATGTACAAGCCATCCCGCCACGTCACGGCAACCCTTGTGGGACAGTCCCTACTCTAGTATTTAAAACCTTATCACTTGCCAAGTGACGTGAATGTGAATAAGGGTCGAGCGGCTGAACCACTTGTAACAGCTTAGGCCAGACTGGATGGCTTTCCCAGCTCAGAAAGAGGGCGGTCACACCCATATATGCACTGAATGCACAATGAAATGAATAAAAAACAAATCTGAACTGAGAAAAGTAAGTTAATGTGTATGCACAATGTAAGTGCATATTAACACATGACCATTAACCAGAGAAAACAAAAAGCAAAAAACACAAATATCCTGAACTAAAAGTAAAAAATATACTGCAAATAATGCATAAAGGTAATAATAATAAGGGTATTTAGTAAACATAATTTTGATCAAAATAATGTACAAGCCATCCCGCCACGTCACGGCAACCCTTGTGGGACAGTCCCTACTCTAGTATTTAAAACCTTATCACTTGCCAAGTGACGTGAATGTGAATAAGGGTCGAGCGGCTGAACCACTTGTAACAGCTTAGGCCAGACTGGATGGCTTTCCCAGCTCAGAAATATGCCCTCCTTTTCTGAAGTTTCAAAAAATGCAAGCACTGAGTCGTCAAGTGCTGGCTACTGGTCAGGAAGAACCCCTTTTCTTGTGTCCTTCACCCCCACCAAAAGTGAATGATGCAGCAGGCCACACTTCACATTAGTCCATGTAGCTCTTTCTCACATACCATGCCTGGGTTATCAAGTCAAATCATGAATTCCCCAGTCCAAGATGAATCTGACATGGAGTGTGGGTCGCCAGCCAGGGCAGTGGGGTTAATCGGTACTGGGCCGGTGTCTCAGAGGGATGTGTCACGGTGGTGGTGACCCGGTCCGTGGCCCTGGGCGTCCATGCAAAGGGGTGAATAACGTTTATAGGTGAATGAGACGTGACGCCACCTGTGGTTTCTGATCAGATTGACCAGCGCTGCAGTGTCGCTTCTCTGGGACAGATGTTGTGGTGCAGCTAAGATGTAGAAGCCCTGCACAGGTAGGGCAGTAGTCGCTGGGCAGATGAAAGAGTTGATAGATGGAGTACAGTGCAGGATGTAGCAGAGCTGTGCGCCAGGCGCTCGAGAAAGAGGACAGACACAGTCATGCAGTTCCTTTACCTGTACTTGGTAAGCGCCGTCCAGGACCCAGAGTACAGATGGAGAAGGAGTTGGTCAGCCTAGAAGCAAATTAGGAATTCTCTCTCTGCAGATAGGTAGTGTGGCCTCCGTTCTAGCGCTTATCTGAGGTACTCGCAGTACTGAGTTCGCTGAAGTTCCCCCTGTTGACTCTCTTTTGGAACTTTCTCTTATGGTAGACAGCCATAGCCTTTTCCTTTTGGCTCACACACGTCGCTGCTGGGACCTCCGAGCCTTGGTTGGGAACAGAGCATTTAGAGTTGCTACTTCCTCCGGTTTCTGCTGCAGGACCGTCAGTGTCCCTACAAGCTCGGAGACCGGAATCCAGACCATCCTCCAGTTCCCCTTCTCATGTCCACACACTTCCCCTTCCCTTCACAGACTGCCCTAACTTCCCTCCTCCCGACCACAGAGAGCAGCTCCTCAGCAGTCAGGTTCAGAGGTCTCCCTGCTGGCCTGGAGTGGGAACTGTGCTGTGTGTCGGTTTAACTGCAAGAGAGATCCTTTGTTGCTCCCAAGCATGACATCACACTAGGAGGAAGGTAATGCCACTGTGGCGACTGTACTCCTTGGGGTGCCACAAGTGCACTGATGCCCAGCCACTGCTAGATGATTCTGCTGGTACATTGACCCAGACCACTACATTCCCCTCGCACTCTACACAGCCAGAATCTGACCCTGATGAAACTCAGGTTCCCCTTCCCGCATACTATACCACCTTACACGGTGACAAAGAGGAAGGTGCAGATGAAAGTGCAGGTTCCTTGAGCAGGTGGGGGGGCATACTCATGGGTGACGGCACTGGCACAGGGCCCCTCATAGTACGCAAAAGTGTCTCTGCCCACCCGCCGTCAGACACACCGCTGTACTATGAGGGGCCCTGTGCCAGTGCCGTCGCCAACGAGTGGGCCCCCCCACTTGCTCAGGATTGCAGCACTTGCAAAGTTGAAATACTTACCTGTCCCTGCTCCACCGCCGTGACGTCTTCCGCGTTTCCTGACAGTGACATTCTGGTCAGAGAGCGCGATGACATCACGTCTGTACGCCCTCTGCCTAAACAGTCCAAGTGCAGAGAGATGGAAGATGGGGACGAGGAGGAGTCCAGAGTACAGGGATTCCCTAGCGAAGAGACTTATTTAATTGTTTTAAAGGTTGGGAGCAATTTTTGGGGAACACTATACTCTGGAGAATGATATATGGGGCTCACCATACACTGGAGCATTCCAAATGTGGACATCAGACACTGGAGCAGCATTTACAGGGCTCATTATACACTGGAGCATTAGAAATGGGGCCCATTATATATGGAGCACTATTTGGGCCCATAAGACAGTGGAGCTTCATCCATGGAGACCAACATATACTGTAGCATTATGTGGAGCTCATCATATACTGTATCGAACATTATATGGGACCAATGATTCTGTATGGAGAAATATATGGGCCTCATTACTCTGTATGGCGCACTATGCGGTGGCCATAATACTGTAAGGAGTAATATACTGTCCATTTATGGAGCTATTGGAGAATTTAAAATGGATATCAGTCATGTGATGTAGAAGTGAAGTATTTTTCATTGTACTATACCACTTTTTCTCTGCCATATCAGAGGATCATGAATTGTGGCATGCGTTAAAGGAGCCCAGTGACACTCTTTGGCCCTGGACCCACAAAAATCTGGAGCCAGCCCAACCCCCCACAACTTTAGCCAAATAACCCCCAGTTTTCAATGCCTACCTATTATTATAAAGTAAATTAAGGTTTACAAGCTTAAGTAATAAGAATTGATGTTTTTGGCATTAAAATGGGCACTGTAGGTATGTTTCCTGTCCTTCACTCACTGCTGACTTTTCTTCCCCATTGACTTGCATTGGGTTTTGTGTTTCAGTCGGCCTTCGACTTTTCACGATAATTGGCCGATTTCGTTCCACCCGACTTTTGCGAAAGTCGGGTTTCATGAATCCCGACTCGACCCGAAAAAAGACAAAGCCGCTCATCTCTAGTTGCACCGCTTGTTAGTGTTTGCCAAATTAGACAAGTGTGCCCCAGATTGGGAGTAGCTGAATTATGCAATGTTAATTATAGTGAAGGGGACAGAGTCCTATAATGATGCCTGTATATGGTGGTAAGGAAATAGTGTGTAGGATATAATGCCCCCAACAATTCAGTGCATATCAATATGTGGCTGGATGTATTGCTTGAAATAAAAAATTTGTATATGACTACCTTATTAATGATGAAACAATTATCACAGGTCTTTATTAGTATTAATATTAAAAAATAAGTTTGTGTAAACATTTGTATATTTAAAACAAAGAGAAATATTGTGTGAAAGAAGTTTACTAAAAGAAATGTACTGTAGTAGATACATCTAAAGATAAAAGGTATATACTCATGAATTTTATGGTTTAAGAAACAATGGTATGTATGTTAGGTATGTTTCTATGAGTAAGATTACTGTGTTATGAACTTATTGATATTGAATGAGATAAAATAAAAATGAGTTTCCAATTAATCATTCTATTTGTACGTATTTGTGTTACTATTGTTATTTATGCATCTATTGATATTGCACCATACACCAGTGTTGTATTGCTCATGGTGTTATTGATGACACAATAAAAATACTATGTTCCTATTCATTGGTGAAATTAAATAAGTAAAAAGAAAGTATATAAAATATGCATGTAATTCGGTCCCTTGATAAAAAAATGTGTACTAAAATGTGTATAGTTCAATCTCGTGATTTAATCCTTTTGGGGCCAAACTGTCAAGAGTAAAAATTCACCTTGATTCCACCCTCGACAGTTTTTAAAAAATCACCCCCCCCCCAGGGTTTTGGCGGACAACTTGGATGCCGCAAAAGGAAGCTCCAAAGCAGGAATGATTGTGTTTTTCAAAAAAATGGCGTGACAAGGGATGACCTTTGAAGCCCTTACTAATGTTGTCAATGTGCTCTTTGATTCAATCCGTTAAGCGTCTTTTGGTTCGGCCTACGTATATTTCATCACATGGGCATCTAAGTATATAGATCACCCCTGTGGATTGACAAGTAATACTGGTTTGGATGTGATATTTATTTGTCTTGTTTGAGTCCATGTAGGAAGTGAGGAGTTCCTTTCTAAAGGATGTTCATTTACAGCACAAACATCTTCCACATGGCAGAAAACCGGTGTTTTGGTGTTGATTTCAATGGAAAAAATTGTTTATTATTAGTATTTGTATTACTATTTTTGTTGTTGGAGATAACCGGCTTAGTAGTTGGGGCCAATAGAAGGCCTACATTTTGGACTTTTGTATATACAAATTTAGGATGCTTTGGTAACAAATCTCCAACGCATCTATCACCCTGTAATACTAGCCAATGTTTTTGGATAATACTGATGAATTTTTTATATTGAGAATGGAATTGTGTCACTATTCATATTCTTTCCAGCATCATCATCATCAGGGTTCACAGCATACAACTCCTCTTCTTTCCCTTTCCTTCTCTCTCTATTACTAAGCTCACTCCCGTGGCCGACCATGC
Source organism: Dendrobates tinctorius (assembly GCF_039654945.1). Lineage (NCBI taxonomy): Eukaryota > Metazoa > Chordata > Amphibia > Anura > Dendrobatidae > Dendrobates > Dendrobates tinctorius. The sequence goes on from NW_027361829.1 coordinate 38,349,686, forward strand.
CGAACGGTCCCACAGCATCTTCAGTGCCAGCCACTCTCCAGTCTGGTGTTCCCTCAGCTGTTTTGTCCTGGCTTTGAAGGCGTCAGCCCACGAGATAAGCTGCCACATGTTGAGTGCTGTGCGCATACTGCCTAGTCTTCACCAGCAACTGCAGACCAACTTTAACTGTACTGCCAGCAATGCTGCTGCAACTCCTTCCTGTGACGATCCCAGTCACAAATATATGCTGGGTTCTGTGCTTGCCAAACATTACGTGGCACTGTGTTGCCCATGGCTAGCCAGCCCTACTGAGCTAATGGGTGCCCTCGCCCCAACTAACTACTATCAGGAATTATCCTACACCTTATCCCACCATGCCCCTCCTATATTAACCACCTCTATACTATGTACTACAATTCCCCCATCTAGTGGCCCATCTGAGGTAATACTCCCCTTTTACATTATGCCCCATCTAGTGTCCAACCCAGGGTAACACTTTCCCTATACATAACATGCATTTTACAAAACATACATGGCAGCACAATAGACAAAACAACCTACAGCGTACTTTAGATACAGCGGTATATACACTGAGATAAACATGCATGATGAACTTAAAGGGGTTAAGGAGAAATGCCATACTTTGCAACCCTCTACACCTTTTTCCTACATATTGGACCTACAGTACACTGTACCATCAACGTTAGCAACAGTAAGTACTGTATTTATTCAATTGGTCATACAGTACATGTGTGACACTCAAATGCAAATTTATCAGCCTCATTAGCTTAATTTCACTTATATCCTTTTCTAGCCTCTCAATTACCAACATTAGTTTACACAGAACCTGTTTGAATCACCAGCAGTTTCTGGAGCCTGTTATGATTGGGTCACCGAGGAGAAAAGCAAGACCAAGCTAAGCCACAGAAAACCAGAGAGGTTGGTAACTAAGCGGATTGCAGACCCTTGATCCTATCCACACAACTAGCAGTAGCCGTGGAGCGTACCTACGAATGATTCTAGATGCCTCGACACTGCCGGAGAACTAAATAAGCCTAAAGCAAGAAAGGGGAAATCTAAACTGCCCCAGAGCAGACCGCAAAGGAATAGATAGCCCCCAAACATATATTGTCGGTGAGACAAGATGAAAACACAAACGCAGGTAGGAAAATAGGCTGAGCAAACGAAGGGGCCCACACTAACTAGAAAGGATAGGAAAGGAAAGACACTGTCTGCAATCTGCAAAAAACCCTATGAAAATAAAGTCCAACACTTCTGATAGCAAAATTAACCCTGAAGTCACTAGACTTCTCCCACTATATCAGCACTCTGAAATATTCTGAGACAGAGCAAAAAGAGGCCAATCTAATAAGGGACAAAAAGCAAATTGGCAAATACAGATAAATAAGAGTGGAAATTTAGCACAGCCCCGGCCGGGGCTGGCTGACCACACAAAAAACTGAATAGACCAACAAAATCAAGTGAGAACATTAGCAGAAAAACTTAGCTTTAGATGACTGGAACAGAGCTGAAAACCAAGACCTGACAAGCCAGAAGGAATCAACAGCACCAGACTAGGGCGCCAGCTGTCTTAAATCCAGTCTGAGATTCCTGAGGTCCAATTGTCATCCTCATTATCAGGTGGCAGATCACTACTGATTAAATCAGCCTCACTACCTCCAGTTACCACCAGCGGGAGCCTGGAAGGAGAACTCACAACTGGTGGACCGGAAAATGAACTCACAACACCGGGCATAGTAACTAACTGTGGTTAGTTATAGCAAATTATAATTATCCTCCATCCCATAGTCCCGTGCCCATATACCCATCATACATATCCACGATCCCATAGGCCCATGCCCATATACCCATCATACATATCCTTCATCCCATAGTCGAGAGCCCATATACCAATCATACATCCTCCATCCCATAGTCCCATGCCCATATACCCATACATATTCGCCATCCCATAGTCGAGTGCCCATATACCCATCACACATCCTTCATCTCATAGTCCAATGCCCATATACCCATCATACATATCCGCCATCCCATAGTCCCGTGCCCAATTACCTGTCATACATATCCTCCATCCCATAGTCCAGTGCCCATATACCCATCACACATCCTCCATCCCATAGTCCCGTGCCCATATACTCATCATACATATCCTCCATTCCATAGTCCAGTGCCCATATACCCATCACACATCCTCCATCCCATAGTCGCGTGCCCATATACCCATCATACATATCCTCCATTCCATAGTCCAGTGCCCATATACCCATCACACATCCTCCATCCCATAGTCAACCATTATGACATCATAGTGAGCGGCGGGGTTTGCAACCTATGATGACATCAACGTCGCCATGGCAACCATTATGACATCATAATGAGGGGTGGGGCTTGATACACACACACTTTTTCCCCATTATGTAGATAGGGGCAAAATTGTTTGGTGAATTGGAACGCGCGGGGTTAAATTTTCGCCTCACAACATAGCCTAGGACACTCTTGGGGTCCAGACGTGTGACTGTGCCAAATTTTGTGGCTGTAGCTGCGACGGTGCGGATGCCAATCCCGGACATACACACATACATACATACATACACGCACTTGAGCTTTATATATTAGATTAAAAATTTAGTAGAGAAATGGATCAGGGTCGCTTGGCAGCCTTGTCAATGGTCGCCTGGCAGCTCACAAATGGCAACCAAAGACAGACTTTGCACAAGCCTACTGGGTTATCTTGGCCTTCACTCTTTAAGCCCTGTACTTGGATCTCGACTCAAACAGGGGCACCTGTGCTCGGGACATTTAACAACTTGCTGTTTGGTGTTACAGGCTGGCAGAAGTAAAAATCAGAATTCGCAAGAATAGTCAGTAAAAGAAGCCGAGGTCAAAACAGGAAACACATGGGCTAAACAGACAGGACTAAACCAGAGGAGAACAAGGCTATATCTAGCAACTTACAGTAGTGAGATGGAATCTTAAGTAGGGTGTGGTGCTCTCCAATAGGCAGGAGAATTGAGCTGATAACTCCAGCTGGGCAACACATAAACCCATACTGTCAGACTGAATAGCAATGAAGGTCTCAACTACCCTAATCCTAGTGGTTGGACAGAGCCAGCAACATCCAGACCTTTGGTTCAACATGTTTTCTATCACTAGCGCCGCTGTCAGAATGAATATGGCAATGTCAGGGAACAAAAGCAGACATCGCAAGAGCAGGTCCTGATGGAGATGTCACAGATACTTACTTTTCACTGGATCAGGCAACTCTTACATTAGTTTTTATAAACTAAGTCATGACTAGATTTTCAGGAAAATATCCATGTGATTCAGGGCCTGTGTCTAAATGCCTAGTGATACCCCTGCTTTTAGAATACAAAACTTAGAATAGAATGGATCAGAAACCAAAACCTTAGAATTGAAATTGCAAAATCAAGATGGAAAGGTCGTGGAATTATGTAAACCACATTATAGACAGACATTCTAATAATATGCAAATTTTATAAAAAATGGAAACAACATTTTTCAAACATCTCGATTCATTCAATATTGAGCATGACTGCCATGTGCAGAAATACATGTACTTAAACAAACACACGACTTTTAATAAGGTTATTAATGGTTGTCAGAGGAATGGTTGTCCAAGCAATATTCTACCATACTGAATGAACTTAGGCAAATCATGAAGATCCGCTGCTAGCAGCTCCCTTTGCAATTGCAGACCAATGATGACACAGATTTTCACGATGCAAGACAAGTGTGGAGAATCTGCAGGTGTCATAGTAGCATGTCTAGACCATTTAAGTTGTTAATTTTATTTGTACAAATAGAAAAAATGCACTGGCGCTCTACAACAAGAAAGGACGAAATAGGGGCTCCTGTTGTGAATTCACTTTCTGGCCTACCTCTGGTTACTAGTGACGGTAGTGGAGCTGGTTATATTGACAGAGGGGTCGTGAGTTCTCTTTCTGGGCTCCCTCTGGTGGTTACAGGAGGTAATGGAGCTGATCTAATTAACAGAGTCCTGCCACCTGATAATGAGGAGGACGAATGGACATTTGAAGTTTCTGACTGGATTTAAGACAGCCGACTCCCTCTATCTATGGGCACGGGACTATGGGATGGAGGATGTGTGATGGGTATATGGGCACTGGACTATGGGATGGAGGATATGTATGATGGGTACAGTTGTGGCCAAAAGTATTGACACCCCTGCAATTCTGTCACATAATACTCAGTTTCTTCCTGAAAATGATTGCAAACACAAATTCTTTGTTATTATTATCTTCATTTAATTTGTCTTAAATGAAAAAACACGAAAAGAATTTTCCTAAAGCCAAATTGGATATAATTCCACACCAACGGGCCTAGGGGATCGTGGATATGTATGATGGGTATATGGGCATGGGACTATGGGATGGAGGATAATTATAATTTGCTATAACTAACCACAGTTAGTTACTATGCCCGGGCAGCGCCTGGCTCTTCAGCTAGTTTTTAATAATTTTATTAAAACCTTTTTGTTTTTTAAACTGTTCAGTGTAAATTGCTGCAAGAACCACAGTGAGTTTGCTGCAGTTATGTGCAAAATGTGTGTCAACAAAAGATTTTGATCTGTGGATTAAACATTTATTTAAAGGGGTAGCCTGGGTCATATGACAAATTTGTGAGGGGCTGTAACATGTTTTGAATTCTGTATGTAATATACCCACAGTTCGGATTTAGCTTTTTCACATTAATGCTGCTCATCACGTGACCAATGCAATTTATATATTTGTAATATTTGTAATCATATGCTTACTGCTTTTTCCTGATCTTAATTGAATCCATTACAGCAGTTTTGTAAATCAATTCCCTTCGCCTTGTTTATGATCCTACATTGGTCTGTACTTAACTTACAGAGATGCACATTTCAGTTGGCAATCAGCATTCTTTTTATGGTCAAAATTCACATTAATTTGTTTTTACAGATACTTCTCCACAATTAGAATATCATCAAAAAGTTAATTTATTTCAGTTTTTCAATACAAAAAGTGAAACTCATATTATATAGAGTCATTACAAATAGAGTGATCTATTTCAAGTGTTTATTTCTGTTAATGTTGATGATTATAGCTTACAGCCAATGAGAACTGAAAAGTCATTATCTCAGTAAATTAGAATACTTCATAACACTAGCTTGAAAAATGATTTCAAAATCTGAAATGTTGGCCTACTGAAATGTATGTTCAGTAAATGCACTCAATACTTGGTCGGGGCTCTTTCTGCATCAATTAGTGCATCAATGCGGTGTGGCATGGAGGCGATCAGCCTGTGGCACTGCTGAGGTATTATGGAAGCCCAGGTTGCTTTGATGGCAGCCTTCAGCTTGTCTGCATTGTTGGATTTGGTGTCCCTCATCTTCCTCTTGACAAAACCCCATAGATTTTCTTTGGGGTTAGGCTGTGTGCACACGCTGCGGAATCTGCTGTGGATTGATCCATGCGGATTTTGCAAAATCCGCAGGTCAAAAGACCGGCGGTTTATCTGCGGAATAGGCTGCGGTTTTGCCCTGTGGTTTATCATCTCCACAATGGAGGAGATGGTAAACCGCTGCGGAATCCGCAGAAAGAATTGACATGCAATTCATTCTGTGGATTTGAAACCGCAGCAAAATCCGCGTGGAAAATTCCGCAGCAGCGGTTTTCAATTCCCATAGGGAATAATGGTATTGTATTGGATCCGCAGGGCCAAATCCACTGCGGATCCGCAGCGTGTGCACACAGCCTTAAAGTCAGGCGAGTTTGCTGGCCAATCAAGCAGAGTGATACTGTTGTTTTTAAACCAGTTATTGGAACTTTTAGCAGTGTGGAAAGGTGCCAAGTCCTGCTAGAGAATGAAATTTCTATCTCCAAAAAGCTTGTCAGCAGAGAGAAGCATGAAGTGCTCTAAAACTTCCTGGTAGATGGCTGTGCTGACTGGTCTTGATTAACCCTTTCATGCCAGAGCCTGTTTTTGCCATTGTGATCGGGCTAAATTTTTCAATTCTGACCAGTGTCACTTTATGAGGTCATAACTGTAGAAAGCTTCAATGGATCCCAGTGATTTTGAGATTGTTTACCTGTGACATATTGTACTTTATGATAGTGGTAAAATTTCTTTGATATGACTTGTGTTTATTTGTAAAAAAAAAATTTTGAACATTTCGCAATGTTCAAACTTTTAATTTTTATGCCTTTAAATCAGAGAGTCATATCACATAAAATAGTTAATAAATAACAGTTCACATATGTCTACTTTACATCAGTACAATATTTGAAGCATAATTTTTTTTAGTTAGGAATTTATAAAGGTTAAAAGTTGACCAGCAATTTCTCATTTTTCCAACCAAATTTGCAAAACCATTTTTTTTAGGGACCACCTTACATTTGAAGTAAGTTTGGGGGGTCAATATGACAGAAAATACCCAAAAGTGACACCATTCTAAAAACTGCACCCCTCAAGGTGCTCAAAACCACAAAAGGTTCATTAACACTTTACGTGCTTCACAGGAACTGAAGCAATGTGGAAAGAAAAAATGAACATTTAACTTTTTTCACAAACATTTTACTTCAGAACCAATTTTTTTTATTTTCACAAGTGAAAATGAACCACAACATTTTTTGTGCAATTTCTCCTGAATATGCTGATACCCCATATGTGGGAGTAAACCACTGCTTGGACTCATGGCAGAGCTCGGAAGGGAAGGAGCGCCGTTTGACTTTTTCAATGCAGATTTGGCTGGAATTGAGATCGTATGCCATGTCGTGTTTGAAGAGCTCCTGGTGTGCCTAAACAGTAGAAACCCCCCACAAGTGACACCATTTTGGAAGCTAGACTTCCCAAGGAGCTTATCTAGATGTGTGGTGAAAATAACAAATTTTTTTTCCATAAAAATGATCTTTTAGCCCCCAATATTTTATTTTCAAAGGGGTAACAGGAGAAATTGGACCCTAAAAGTTGTTGTCCAATTTGTCATGAGTACCTTGGTACCCCGTATGTGGGGGGACCACTGTTTGGGCACATGTCGGGGCTAGGAAGGGAAGTAGTCTGCGGGCGTCATGTTGTGTTTGCAGAGCCCCTGATGTGCCTAAACAGTAGAAACCCCCACAAGTGACTCCATTTTGGAAACCATACCACCCAGGGAACTTATCAAGATGCATGGTGAGCAGTTTGAACCCCCAAGTGTTTCACTAAAGTTTATAATGTAGAGCTGTGAAAATAAAAACTCATTTTTTTTCCTCAAAAATGATTTTTATCCCACAATTTTTTATTTTCTCAAGGGTAACAGGAGAAATTGGACCCTAAAAGTTGTTGTCCAATTTATTCTGAGTACGCTGGTACCCTATATGTGGGAGAAAACTACTGTTTGGGCAAACGGTGGGGCTTGGAAGGTAAGTAGTGATGTTTTGGAATGTAGACTTTGATGGAATGGTCTGCGAGCATTATGTTGCATTTGCAGAGCCCCTGATTTGCCTAAACAGTAGAAACCCCCCAAAAGTGACCCCATTTGGAAACTAGACCACCCAAGGAACTTATGTTTGGTGAGCACTTTGAACCCCCAAGGGCTTCACAGAAGTTTATAATGTAGAGCCATGAAAATAAAAAATCATTTTTTTCCACAAAAATAATCTTTTTGCCCCAAAATTTTTGTTTCCCCAAGGGAACAGGAGAAATTAGACCCAAAAGTTGTTGCACAATTTGTCCTGAGAATGTTGATACTCCATATGTGGGGGTAAACCACTGTTTGGGCGCACGGCAGAGCTTGGAAGGGAAGAAGCGCCGTTTGAGTTTTTCAATGCTGAATTGACTGGAATTGATATCAGATGCCGTGCTGCGTATGGAGAGCTCCTGATGTGCCTAAAAAGTGGAAACCCACAAATTCTAATTCCAACCCTATCCCCAACAAAACCCTAACCATAACCCTAACCCCAAAACACCCCTAACCCTAATCCCAACCCTAACCATAACATTAACCACAAAAATAATCCCAACACACTCCTATCGCTAATCCCAACCCTAACCCTAGCCCCAACTCTAACCCTAATTTTAGCCTTAATCCTAACCCAAACTTTAGCCCCAACCCTAACATTAGCCTAACACTAGCCCTAACTTTAGCCAAACCCTAATCCTAATTTTAGCCTAATCCTAACCCTAATTTTAGCCTAACCCTAACTTTAGCCTAACCCTAACCCTAACTTTAGCCTAAGCCTATCTTTAGCCTAACAATAACCCTAACTTTAGCCTAACAATAACCCTATCTTTAGCCTAACAACAACCCTAACTTTAGCCTAACAATAACCCTAACGTTAGCCTAACAGTAACCCTAACCCTAACAGTAACCCTAACCCAACAGTAACCCTAACCCAAACTCTAACAGTAACCCCATCTTTAGCCTAACAGTAACCCTATCTTTAGCCTAACAGTAACCCTAACGTTAGCCTAACAGTAACCCTAACTATAGCACTAACCCTAACACTAACACTAATAGTAACCCTAACAGTAACCCTAACTATAGCACTAACCCTAACAGTAATCCTATCTATAGCACTAACCCTAACAGTAGCCTTAACCCTAACTATGGCACTAACCTAACCTGCCATATCTGTTTTTTTACTTTATGACAAGATCACTGACTGGCACAGCTGTTGCCTGCAACACTTGTCACACTGTTTCTCCTCTGATCTCTCACTGACAGGAGATCAGCGTTACTATGAGGCAGATCACCGGGAAAGTTTGTTGCTACAACAAACTTTCACAGTGATCTCTCTCATTGGCTGGTGTGATGCTGACATCATCAGAACCTGAACCATTCAGGTCTCGATGAGGTCAGGGGTCACAGGAAGCATTGTGCGCCGGGATCCCCTCGCTATAAGGTACATGGGGGTCCCGATCAGCAAAAATCCGCCGACCATAGACAAATGTCGGCGCTGCACAAAGCCCTCCTAGGGTCGACGTTTCTCTACTCTCAGCAGTCATGAAACGGTTAAACACAGTGGACCTGCACCCACAGATGACATGGCTCCCCAAACCATCACTGATTGTGGAAACTGCACAAAAAGCCTCAAGCAGCTTGTATTGTGTGCCTCTCCACTCTTCCTCCAGACTATGGGACCTTGATATTGTAAATGAAATGCAAAATTTACTTTCATCTAAAAACAACACCTTGGACCACTCAGCAACAGTCCAGTTCTTTTTCTCCTTTGCCCAGGTAAGACACTTCTGGCTTTGTCTATTGGTCTTGAGTATAAGTGGCTTAACACAAGGAATGCGACACTTGTAGCCCATGTCCTGGATACGTCTGTGTGTGGTGGCACTTGAAGCAATGACTTCATCAGCAGTACACTTCTTGTAAATCTCCCCAAAATTTTGAATGGCCTTTTTTTAACAATCCTTTCAACGCTGCGGTTAACCCGGTTGCTTGTGCACCTTTTTCTATCACACTTTTTTCTTCCACTCAACTTTCCATTAATATGCTTGGATACAGCACTCTGTGACCAGCCAGCTTCTTTAGCAATGAATTTTTGAGGCTTAACCTCCTTAACTTCCTTATAGAGTGTGTCAATGACTGCCCTCTAGGCATCTGTCAAGTCAGCAGTCTTCCCCATGACTGTGGAGCCTACTAAAACAGACTAAGGGACCTTTTTAAATGCTTAGGAAGCCTTTGCAGGTGTTTTTGTTAATTATTCTAATTTACTGAGATAATGACTTTTGGGTTTTCATTGGCTGTAAGCCATAATCATCATCATTTACAGAAATATACACTTGAAATAGATCTCTCTGTTTGTAATGACTCTATATAATATATGTATTTCATTTTTTGTATTAAAGACCTGAAATAATTTAACTTTTTGATGATATTCTAATTTTGTGAGAAGCACCTGTATATCCCAAAGAAATGATGCTTCAGGAAATATTTGGAAATTATTTTGTTTCTCATTAAATCCAGAAAACTTGATTGTCATGGAGTTGCAGGGGCCTGTAAACTGCACGTGGCTTCCATTACACATTATGACCATCATGAACATACAACTAATGGTAAATAAAACATAACATTTTACAACATTTGTTATAATGACTAGAGATTACTTTTTATATAACGTATAAAGAAAGACATTTTGCCATACAAATAGAATGATTACAGTAAATATAACAAGTGTGCACACCCCTGTTAAATTGCCAGGTTGTTATAAAGACTGGAGATTTCTTAATATGTAACTTATATGGAAAGTTATTTTGCAATACAGATAGATTGAATACAGTAAATATAACGTAAAAAAATCACACTAAAAAGAATAATTTCAGAACTTTTTCCACCTTTAACATCTCCCCTTATCTGTTCAAATGTATTGAGAAACTGGAGGAAATTATTTTTAGGGGGAAATAAAACTTAAATAACGTAGTTTCATAAGTGTGAGCACCCTCTTATAAATGGGTATGGATCACCCCCAGGGCTGTGGGATACTTGGTATCGAGCCGGTATCTCAGAGGGATATGTCACGGTGGCGGTGACCCGGTCCATGGCCCTGGGCGTCCAATGTAAAATGGGTGAAATGAAATAAAGTTTATTTGTAGATGATTCGTGACGCCACCTGTGGTGCTCGACAAGGAAGGTGTTAAGCCGATGCTGCAGTGCAGATCCTCTGGGACAGATGGTGGGGCGCAGCAAAGATGTAGTAGCTCTCCACAGGCAGAGCTGTAGTCCCAGGGCAGTAGTAGAATAGATGTTGAGGAAGATGGTGTAGTGTTAGGCACAGAGATGTAGCAGTGCTGAGTGGGTTGGCGCAGGAGAAAGGCAATGACACAGCTGAATGCAGTCCAATTCTTTTACTCACAGTTCTGACACAGACAGGTGGCCTCTTCAATGCTGCAGCTTCCAGGTCAGGGACTCAGTCAACTCCCAGGCAGATGGAATTAACCCTTTCAGCACTCCCTTTCGTGTGCCTGTTCTGAACGTCTCCTTTCTAGCGCTAATCTGAAGTACTTGCAGTTCTGAATTACACTCAAGTGCCTCCTTCTCGATGTTACTTAAACTCCACTCGTATGACAGGTGGCTGTAGCCTGCTTCGGGGACTCCATCAATCATGTCCCGGCTCACACTTAGGTTGCCTCTGTGTCTTCGAGTCTTTGGTGGGAATAGAGCGGTCACAACTCCTATTCCTCCGGTTTCTGCTGCAGGAACGTTAGTTTCACAAACAGCCTTGGATACCGGTGCCCGACCTTGGCGCAATGAACTTAGTGAAAGGCTCTACTCTAGCCCTCGTCCCCAGTTTCTCTCCTCCTCATGTTCCATGCTTATCTATCTTCCTTCTGAACAACTGATCCTTCCTTCTTTCTCTTCCCTTGCTAACAGCTCCAACTACCAGGAGTCTGCTGCATCTACGTCCTTCTCTCCGTCCACCCTCCCGGGACTATCACAGTCGAGAGTTCTCCTCTCTGCTCCCCCCTTATGGGGAACCTCTGCCTTCCTCCCCACTCCAGGGATTCTGCTCTCAACTTCCTATCAGCTTTCCCTTCTTAGTGTCTCTAAGCTCCACCCACCACCCGGCACCCTTCATGTACCAAAGCAGCTGCCATAAAGGGTGCTCTGCTATTCTAAGGTGTCTGTGCTGGATGTAGGTGATGGAGGCTGGTCAGGTGAACCATCTTACCTGGGAAGTGGGATACTACACCTCAGGAGGAGGTGCAGTACCTCTGTGGTGACTGAACCCTCAGGGGCGCCACAGGTATGTGTGTTCCTAATTAGGCAGTCACATTTTAAACTCATGTTAGTTTGTATTTAGCACACAGCTGCAATCATTTAAAGTGATTTTGCTCAATTCAATATAAAGTTTAGCTGTTCTAGTTGAAATTTGCTGGTATTTTCTTTGTTGCATTTTACAATGAAATTCAGAGTGAGCGCTGCCTAAACCCTAAGCACGGTTCTGTGTTTACACACTGATTATGAAGGAGTCAGTGGCGCACACACATTATGGGGGCGGGCCTTTCTTTTTACTGTGTCACCATTGGCTGCCGCTTTCTACTCCCCTTCATAGAGGAGGAGAGATCAGTTTTGTGTTCCTAACATGTTTAGAGCATCCCAGAATAGGTCAGTGCAGACATAAAGAGAAAGCGTTTTCAAACTAATAACAGGAAGGGAACATATGCTGTGAATATGATTTATATAGGTGCTAATTCCCCTACAGTATGTAACAGGTGGGGTTGTTTAATTTGCATTTTGTAGTGACAGACACGCTTTAACTAGTGTTCATTATGTTTTATTTCAACTGCCAACACATAATATTATGAATATGTGACTCCAAATGAATCAAAGTTGTATGTGCTCTTTCTCAGTCAAAAGATGTTATATAATTATCCTTCACAGCTTTTAAGAAAGTGCATGAATTCTTATAAAAATCATTTCAAATACACTTGACATTTAATCTGAATATTCCTTTAATTTTCTAACATTTCAAGCTAAAGTAATCTTGTAATTCTCATTCTAATGTGAAGGCTGCATTTCATTTTTGAATTAGAAGGTCTAATAAAAATGCATAAGGTTTCAACTATGTAATGAATGGCTTCATCTATTATTATCAGTGTAATACTATACGTACCCTGTATCTCACAATCAAGTGTAGCTGATATTCATAAGATCTCTTATATTATTGATCATGGACGGTATGACAAGCAAAAAGTATTAGAAAAATAAGAAATGTAATAAATACATACAAAAGCATGTTATGAAAAGACATTAAGTTTTTGAGATTTCATAGTCAAACAGAATACTTTACATTTTAGACATTACTATGGTTATACAAAAAACAAGTACTAATTTAGTGAATATACAGGGGTTGGACGAAATAATGGAAACACCTGGAAACATCAACAATGTTAGTTTAATATGGTGTAGGTCCACCTTTTGCGGCGATTACAGCCTCAATTCTCCGAGGTATGGATTCATACAAGGTGTGAATTGTTTCCAAAGGAATTTTAGCCCATTTTTCAGTTAAAACACCCTCCAGTTCTTTGAGCGACGATGGCGGCGGAAATCGATGTCTAACTTGAATCTCTAAAATAGACTATAAATGCTCAATAATGTTGAGGTCTGGGGATTGTGGGGGTTAGATGAGATGCTCAACTTCATTAGAATGTTCCTCGTGCCATGCTTTAACGATTCTAGCTGTATGAATTGGTGCATTATCATCCTGAAAGATGGCATTCCCCTCCGGGAACAGTGCTTGAACCATAGGATGCACTTGGTCGCCCAAAATCAGGGCTGTGGAGTCGGTAAGACAAACCTGCGACTCCGACTCCCCAATTTCCCTTACACCGACTCCGACTCCACGACTCCGACTCCCACATATATTGCTTATATTTAAGTGAAAAATTTATTGTAGTACAATGTAAACATCAGACATTTAATAATTTTTATTATACAATAATCAAGATATTTAGATAGAACATAATATATATTTATTGGAATACAACTTTAGAACACAAAAAACTAATAAATTGTAAATATGTAATACACTATGTAATATCGATTACATATATATATATATATATAGTGTATATATATATAACACTATGTAATAAACTATGTAATTGGCAAAAAACAGTTTTCAACAAAAACATACTAAATAACATTTGTGCAGTCTATGAATTTGTTCTAAGAAATAGAATTGCCTCCATCAGATCCTCCTTCATAGATGACCTCAAATCTGACCTAATAATTTTAAGGCCAGAGAACAACCTCTCTACACTAACTTGGGTTGGAGGCAAAGCCGTAACCACATGGGCAACATCTCTAACAATTTCCAGGTATACATTAATTGCCTCAGTCAGTTTTGATGAACGGTTGAATTTTTCAATTTGAGAGCAAGTGAAACATTTTGCTGAAATATGGTCAATCTGCTTGCTATAGGAGACGGAGTGAAATCTTTTTCCTTGCGGCAACGCTTTGCCTGCTCCATGTCATCCAAATACTTGTCAAAGTCAAATGCCTCATCTGATGAGGATGAAGATATGACAGCAGTAGCACTGTCAGGACCCATCCTCTTGTGCCTGGCAGTCCTCCTGTAGGCCACTCATCCTAACTGCTACCTCAGTCCGAGCTTCTTTTCCTTTAGTAAGCTGTTGATCATCAAGCAGTATACGATGACTTGGGTCCACATAAACAGCTGCCAGAAAAAAATTATTTTCCAATAGCTGTGTCTCTCTCCGTTTCATTGAAGCAGAAATGCCATCTGCGATTAAACCTCCTCTTTGGGACAGGCAAAATAGCAAGTTCTTCCACTCCCTTATGAAAATGCCAGGAGTTAAATCCTCAGCTTGTAATTTTTTAGTCACTGGAAATGGGTGATTAAGCAATTTCTTCAATTCAGCCACCTGTGGCCATTGACCTTCATTTAGGGTTACCTGAGGGTTCGTCATATCTATAAGAAATGGTTTTAGTTCAAGCAATCGCTCAATCATTAAATAAGTGCTGCACCACCGAGTGGCTTGATCGACAATTGCCCCTTTGCCAGCATGTCTCTTCAAGATGGAATCAATTTTAGGGGTTCTGGAGGCAATAACCAATTTCCTCACTTTTCCAATCAGATTTCCAGCATGTCCCTCTTACAGACTATCTCTTATTGCCAGCTGCAGCGTGTGCACAACACAGCGCATGTGATGAATATGAAAGTGTTTTAGAAGCACCTTCAACAAGATCAACTATTTCTAAAGTATAATTTTGCTGTTCTTCTGTTGTAATATCTGTTTGTTCCTCAGTTACATGAACAGCACTGTGGCCTTCCATCTCAAACATACTGAATCCTAAATTTTCTTCTAGCTGTTGTTCATTACTCTCGTTCATCAGTTTAATTGTACTTATCATGTTTGAAGCATTGTCCGTTACAATAGCAAGAACCTGTTCTTGTGTGAATGTAGCCTTAGATCAGGAATAGAACAGCCATTTATAGGACATTTCATAACTTTCCCAAATTCCTATGAAAAAATATTCAGCATATTCTGCATTGAACTACTGTACCCAATTTATCATATATTTTAGGAGTCAGAGTCAGTCCATTTTATACCGACTCCGACTCCACCAAAAAAAGCACCGACTCTGACTCCACAGCCCTGCCCAAAATGCCTAAATAATCTCGGCTGTTAATTCTTCCATGAAGGGATATCATTGGCCCGGCGGATCGCCACGAAATAGCACCCCAGAACCTCCACCATGTTTTACGGTTGGAAGAAGGCAGTCTGGATGGAATGCTTCTTTCGGCTGTCTCCAAACATACACTCAGCCAGAGGTCGGAAATAGGGTAAACGATGATTCGTCTGAGAATATCACATGTTTCCACTGCTTGAGGTACCAATTCTGGAGGTTTCTACACCACTCTAAACGCTTGGAAACATTTGTCATTGAGAGCAGCGGTTTTCTAATTGCAGCTCTTCTGTGGAATCCAGATTTGTGCAGCTCCCGACGAACAATTTTCGTGGAAACTGGGTTCTGTAGGTGTTCATTGAGCTCAGCAGTGATTTTCGGAGCCGTGGTCTTGCGATCCTCTCTCATAATTCGCTTTAGAGTCCGACGGTCTCGCTCAGTCAAGTTCGACTTTCGGCCGGACCTGTGCTTTGCTGCGGACGCTTTTCCTTCTCTTTCAAACGCAGTCATTACTTTGGAGACAGTACCTCTTGACACGCCAAGCATTCGGGCACTTTCTGTTACACTAGCACCTGCCATACGAGCACCAACAATTTGGCCTCCTTGAAAATCCGAGAGGTCTGCCATTGGTATCAGGTTCTCATCAATGTTCTTACAATTCTGCAAAACAAAAAGTTAATTTACATACACATATCACATAACACAAATAATCAACTACAAAACATTACCATATGTCACGGTTTGCATGTTTATAACATGTTCGAAGATAAAAAAAAACAAAAAACCCTATAAAATTTAACTTTTAAATACTTTAGTTAAGAGTGATAATTCATAGGAAAATTCGAAAAAAAGGTTTTCTTTCCAAAAAGAAAGAAAAATCACCTCCCAGGACCCCATGTGGGATGTTTTGAAGTGATAGATGTAATACAAGGATTATGTGGGATCTAATACATCCATCCTACATTGATCCTAATAGGTCCCTGTTAACTGTAGTCCTACCTGACAGTGGAGGTTGGCACACTAAAATTCAATGTGGTGCCCCGGCTCAACATCAGCAGTCCCTCAAAATCGCTGTATGCCCTTATTTTAAAGAGCTATAGCAATAAATCAACATGCACACAGTTAGATTGTTTATGATGTAACTAGTCTCTGACTCTGAGGGAAGCTATATATCACAATATAGCTGTAAAATCAGGCTTTAGCTTATTTTTGGATTGCTCCCAAAAATTAAGTGCAAGTATATTGGAGCAGTCCTTCAGGCCTTTTGATCTCAATAACTGTCTCTCACAGTAATAATCATACTCAAATATAGCAAAAAGAGATTTAAGTTCAGTTACTAGGGTAGATCTAGTAGCTGAACCTCACAGTGATTTAAATGATATCACAATAACTAAATAATACGTAGGAGAGAGAGGTACGGATCTGCAAACGTTTCTGACCAATAAATGACTGCATTGAGTCCACTGTGATTCTTGGGTGCTCTTTCCGCTGGTGAGCACAGCAAGAGAGATAAAAAGGAGGAAGTGAAAAGGCACTGTAGTGCCTTTTTACTTCCTCCTAAGTAAGGCTATGTGCACACGTTTTGGAATGGCCACGGAAACTTCCGCTGGAATTCCGGAATTCCATTCCGCAGGAAATATGCGAGAAAACCGCATTTTAATTCCCACGGAAAAACTAGCTATTTCCAAGCGTAATTAGCTTGCAGAATGCTAGTGTTTTCCAAGCGATCTGTAGCATGGCTTGGAAAAGTGATTGACAGGTTGGTCACACTCGTCAAACATAGTGCTTGACGAATGTGACCAACTTTTTACTATGCAGCATCAGTAGTAAAAAGATCTAATGTTAAAAATAATTTTTAAAAAATCGTGTTTTTCTCACCTTCCGACGTCCCGCGCAGCGTTCCCGATCATCGCGATGGTCCCGGTCCCAGTGATGCATTGCGCCAATGACCTCTGATGATGTCACGGTCTCGCGAGACCGCTACGGCTTCGCGAGACCATGACGTCATCAAAGGTCATTGGCGCAACGCATCACTGGGAACAGGACCAGCCAGGAGTATCGCTGAGGCCGGCTGACGCTGCGAGGGACATCGGAAGGTGGAATATGATGATTTTTTTATTTTAATTCTATTTTTTACAGGGATATGGTACCCAGACCCTGGAGGAGAATCTCCTCTCCTCCAAACCGTGGGTACCATCTGCAAATGTTCCTCTTATTTTTCACATGGTGGGCACAGCCACATGCAGAAAGTAAGCAGAACAATGCATTCCTACGTGTGCGAATTTTCCCGCAATTTCGCACAAAGAATGAGCATGCTGCATATTTTTCCGCGATGCAATTCCGCCGTGGAAAAATCCACAGTATTAGCACAGCATGTGTGGAATGCCATGGGATGCTGTTTTTTTGCGTTTTCGCGGCAAAATCGCTGCGAAAACGCAAAAAAAAACCGCTACGTGTGAATACAGCCTAATCAGTAAAGTAAATATGTGCCTAAGGCATATTCAGAAAAAATTCCCTAGATCCTAGAAAACATACATGAAAAGGCAATTTATAGCACCATTAGGGTGTTCTTTAGACATAGGTTTAAAGTTTTGTCAATAGTCATAGATAGAGTTGAGCGAAACGGGTCGAAAAAATTCAAAAGTCGCCGACTTTTGGCAAAGTCGGGTTTCATGAAACGAAACCCGACCCTAGGATGAGGTCGGCCACGAGGTCGGCGACTTACGCGCCAAAGTCGCGTTTCAAAAGTTTGTTTTGCGCTCTTTTTCAGCCAATCAGGATCCACGGACACTGTGGGCAACGTGATGACATAGGCACGGGTCACCACCATCTTTCAGAAGGGCATGCAAGTGATTGGCTTGCTTTGGTGAGCGTCACAGGGGGTATAAAAGGGCGTGCACGCCGTCCGCCATCTTACTTCTGCCAATCTTAGTATAGGGAGAGGTTGCTGCTGATTCTGTAGGGAGAGCGTTAGGCAGGGAAGAAGACAAAAAAACTGCTTCTGCTGCTAGCGATTTGGCCTGCACAACACACCAGTCACTGTGTGTGCAGTGCAAGGGGAGGCTATATAGTGGTGTATCAGTGGTGTTGGTTGTTGGGCTGCCTTTTAAGGCTTCCTGACAGGCTGGCATTGCTGTTTACCCACTGCTCCGCAAACTGCTTTTTTAAAAGCAATCCCAATTTTTTTTTTTTGTCCTGCTGAGAAGAAAAAAAAACTGCTTCTGCTGCTAGCAATTTGGCCTGCACAACACACCAGTCACTGTGTGTGCAGTGCAAGGGGAGGCAATATAGTGGTGTATCAGTGGTGTTGGTTGTTGGGCTGCCTTCTAAGGATTCCTGACAGGCTGGCATTGCTGTTTACCCACTGCTCCGCAAACTGCTTTTTTAAAAGCAATCCAATCTCCCTTATCCTCTAGTCACTTTTGTCACAGCTGTGCCATCGAGCCTGTCACATAGCGCTCAGATATCAGTGGGCCTCACACAATCCAAAAGTGTCCACTATCCACAAGTATGTGCAGAAATTCAAAATCTCCCTTATCCTCTAGTCACTTTTGTCACAGCTGTGCCATCGAGCCTGTCACATAGTGCTCAGATATCAGTGGGCCTCACACAATCCAAAAGTGTCCACTGTCCACAAGTGTGTGCAGAAATTCAAAATCTCCCTTATCCTCTAGTCACTTTTGTCACAGCTGTGCCATCGAGCCTGTCACATAGCGCTCAGATATCAGTGGGCCTCACACAATCCAAAAGTGTCCACTGTCCACAAGTGTGTGCAGAAATTCAAAATCTCCCTTATCCTCTAGTCACTTTTGTCACAGCTGTGCCATCGAGCCTGTCACATAGCGCTCAGATATCAGTGGGCCTCACACAATCCAAAAGTGTCCACTGTCCACAAGTGTGTGCAGAAATTCAAAATCTCCCTTATCCTCTAGTCACTTTTGTCACAGCAGTGCCATCGAGCCTGTCACATAGCGCTCAGATATCAGTGGGCCTCACACAATCCAAAAGTGTCCAGTGTCCAAAAGTGTGTGCAGATATTCAAAATCTCCCTTATCCTCTAGTCACTTTTGTCACAGCAGTGCCATCGAGCCTGTCACATAGCGCTCAGATATCAGTGGGTCTCACACCATCCAAAAGTGTCCACTGTCCACAAGTGTGTGCAGAAATTCAAAATCTCCCCTGTCCTATAGACACCTTGTACCTTGTTTTACATTACTATATAGTTTGTTGGATTTTGTCTACATTTGTACCAAAAATGAGGAAGGTTGGTGGAAGAGGCCGTGGAATTGGGCGGGGGTTGGCAGCTGGTAATGATGGTGTTGGTGGTGGATCTGATGGTAGTGGCAAGAGCAAAATAGGACCGAATGCAGGAGGTGCTGACCCTGCGTCATCGTCTGGCTACATAAGGCCTCGAACGCTTAGTTTTCTAGGAGTTGGCAAACCGCTTTTAAAGCCAGAGCATCAGGAAAAAGTTTTGTCTTACATTGCTGACTCAGCCTCCAGCTCTATCGCCTCCTCTTCTTCAGTTGTAAAAAGTAAAAGCACTGAGTCGTCATTGGAGGCTCATGTTCATGAACCACACCTTTCCTTGTGTCCTTCACCCCAACCAAGATTGAAGGATGACGCAGGCCATACTACTGATTACTCCATGGAGCTGTTTTCACATACCATGCCTGGATTATCAAGTGAAATGGTGAATTACCCAGGCCAAGATGAATCTGACATGGAGTGCACTGATGCACAGCCGCTGATGGATGATTCTGCTGGTACATTCACTCAGAGCACTACATTGTCCTCGCAGTGTACAGAGCCAGATTCTGACCCTGATGAGACTCAGGTGCCCCTTCCCGCACACTATACCACCATACACAGTGACACAGAGGAAGGTGCACATGACATAGAAGAGGAGGTGATGGATGACCCAGTTGTTGACCCAGATTGGCATCCATTGGGGGAAGAGGGTGCTGCTTCCAATAGCTCAGATGAGGAGCATCCACAGCAGACATCGACATCGCAACAGCTGTTATCTGGCAGGCCCGGAGCACTCCAAAGACAGGTTCCAAACATCAAAAGAGTTGCTGGACAGCTTCTCCAGAGGGTCAAAAGATCACAGCGTGCTAGGCCGCAAAATGTCTGCCAAAGTAGGAAGAGTGCAGTGTGGCACTTTTTTGAACAAAATCCTCATGATCAGGCCAAGGTTATCTGTAAGAAGTGCGCAAAGACCTTTAGCCGAGGGAAAAATCTGAAAAATTTGAATACCAGTTGCATGCTTAGACATTTAACCAGCATGCACTTGCAAGCATGGACACAACACCAAACCTCAAGTGCCACATGTGCAACTGATCACAACGAAGGTAGTCAGCAACGCTACATTGTTTCCCCCACTGTAAGCCCACCGGTTAGCACAGCAGCAAATGTTGAGGTGTCGTTGCAAGACCACAGCAGTCAGGGAATCCCACTGTTATATCAACGAAAGACTGATTCTAGGCCATCAGAAAGAACACCAACTCCATCACCATCATCAACCCTCTCTCAGTCCGCCCTGTCCACCGCTACTTCCACCATATGCAGCTCTCAAGTCCAGCTCACCCTCCCAGACACTATGAGTAGGTCAAGAAAGTACTCAGTCTCTCATCCGCGTACACTGGGTTTGAACGCCCACATTGCCAAACTAATCTCGTTTGAGATGATGCCCTTTCGGTTGGTGGAAAGCACAGCTTTCCGCGAACTCATGGCCTATGCAGTACCACGCTATGACCTACCCAGTCGCCACTTCTTCTCTCGCAAAGCCATCCCAGCCCTCCACCATCATGTGAAAGACCGCATTGTCCATGCACTCAAGCAGTCAGTGAGCGGAAAGGTGTACCTCACAACTGATGCATGGTCCAGTCGGCATAGCCAGGGCCGTTACGTGTCCATCACTGCGCACTGGGTTAATGTGGTGGATGCAGGGTCCACAGGGGACAGCGGTGGTGGGACAGTGCTGCCTAGCCCACGGTATAGGAAACAGTTGGCTGTAGGCGTTCGACCCTCCTCCTCCACCTCCTCCAGAAGCGAAAGCTCGTCCACAGAGCGCAGTCGTACGAGCACTCCATCTGCAGCTGCCACTGTTGCACACGATGTGTCCCCCTATCGAGCAGCTAGTGGAAAGCGTCAGCAGGCTGTGTTGCAGATGATGTGTTTGGGCGACAGACACACCGCCGAGGTGCTGGCCGAGTACTTGAAGCGACAAACTGAGTCATGGCTGGGCAGTGTACATCTTGAGGCAGGCAAGGTAGTTAGTGATAACGGCCGTAATTTTGTGGCAGCCATAGCCCTTTCAAAACTCAGCCACATACCTTGCTTGGCTCACACCTTGAACCTGGTGGTGCAGCGCTTCCTCAAAAATTATCCGGAGTTAACAGCCCTGCTCCAGAAGGTGCGAAGACTGTGCGCGCACATCCGCCGGTCGCCTGTACACTCCGTTCGTATGCAGAAGCTGCAGCGATTGCTCCACCTTCCCAACCACCGCCTCATTATCGACATTGCAACAAGGTGGAACTCCACCCTGCACATGGTGGAGCGGCTGTGCGAGCAGAGGCAGGCCATAATGCATTCGTGGGAGGATACACGGCCAGGCACTTTGAGAGCAGACATGGAGTTGACAGGTGTGCAGTGATCGAAGCTGAAAGACCTTTGTAAAGTCCTTCAGTGTTTTGAGGAATGCACACGGCTGGTAAGCGCAGACGACGCCATCCTAAGCATGAGCATCCCACTTATGCGTCTGCTCATGCAAACTTTGACGCACCTTAAGGAGCAGGCGTCTGCAGCCAATGTTGCTGAGGAGGAAGAGGAGGAGGGAATCCTTGATGACATTCAGCCATTGTCTGCTCAGGGACCTCTCCTGGACGAGGTGGAGGAAGAAGAGGAGGAGGAGGAGGATGCTGGGGATGATTACTTAGGGGAGGAGGATGCATCTCGTGGGGCAAGTGAAAATGTTGGCGTGGCAAGGTCTGGTACAGGGTTTGTGCGTGACTGGAGGGATGTGGATTTGCCAGAAAGTGCTCCTCCACCCAGCACTCGCAGTGCATCATTGACACCGGGAACATTGGCCCACATGTCAGATTATGCCTTGTGGATCCTAAAAAGGGACCCCCGCATTGCCAAAATGATGAACGATGACGACTACTGGTTGGCCAGCATCCTGGATCCACGCTATAAAGGCAAATTACAAAACATCATGCCACAGGAGAACCTTGACCTAATATTGGCTAATAAACAAGCAACTCTGGTAAATCGGTTGCTTGAGGCATTCCCAGCACACAGCAGCGGTGATGGTTCTCACACGAGCCGTACGGGCCAGGGGCAGCTTGGCAGAGGTGTTCGTGGTGCACACAGCAGAAGTGGTGTTGGAGACAGGGGTTTCATGACAATGTTGTGGACTGATTTTTCAAATACCGCTCACACAACTGGTAATACTGCATCGATGGAAAGTGACAGGAGACAGCAGTTGTCAACTATGGTAACAAACTACTTTTCCTCCCATATCGATGTTCTCCCACACAGGTCATTCCCCTTTGACTATTGGGCCGCTAAACAGGACACCTGGCCTGAATTGGCCCAATATGCCTTACAGGAGCTCGCTTGCCCAGCTGCAAGTGTGCTATCGGAAAGAGTCTTCAGTGCAGCTGGATCAATCCTGACAGAAAAAAGGACCCGTCTGTCAACCCAAAATGTGGATAATCTAACCTTCATTAAAATGAACCACGCATGGGTTTCCAAGGATTTTGTCCCACCTTCCCCTGATGACACATAGGGTGACAGAAAAATGGCTTGCTTTGGTCCACCTCTTCCTGGTACTTCACCTATTTCGCCTTTTGCATCAGCTGAATGTCCAACATCAACATATGCCACTTTCTAAAACTCCCTAACTGTGCTGCCTCCCCCCCATGGCCGGGGTCACCACCTACCGCATGACACCGTGTGAGTGCCGTTGCCCTGGACAGGTGGGTAGGCCGACTCTTGGGTGCGGGCACTGGCACAGGGTCCCTCATAGTGCAATCAAGTGTCTCTGACGGTGGTGGTGCACACCCGCCGTCAGACACACCGCTGTACTATGAGGGGCCCAGTGCCAGTACCGACGCCCACGAGTGGGCCCCCCTTGCTTGGGCAGGGCCCCAGCATTTGCAATCTTTACCTCTCCCTGCTCCTCCGCTGTGTAATCTGGGCCGTCAAATCCATACTGTGCCTGACACCGTCTGAGCCTGCCTCATGAGACATATATTTTGAATGTGTACGCTATCCATACATGTTATCCAGGGATACGGTACCCTTTCTAACCTTTGTGCAATCACGTGCAATCCATACTGGGCCTAACACCGTCTGAGCCTGCCTCATGCTGTATAGACATATATTTTGAATGTGTACGCTATCCATACATGTTATCCGGGGATACGGTACCCTTTCTAACCTTTGTGCAATCACGTGCAATCCATACTGGGCCTAACACCGTCTGAGCCTGCCTCCTGAGACATATATTTTGAATGTGTACGCTATCCATACATGTTATCCAGGGATACGGTACCCTTTCTAACCTTTGTGCAATCACGTGCAATCCATACTGGGCCTAACACCATCTGAGCCTGCCTCATGCTGTATAGACATATATTTTGAATGTGTACGCTATCCATACATGTTATCCAGGGATACGGTACCCTTTCTAACCTTTGTGCAATCACGTGCAATCCATACTGGGCCTAACACCGTCTGAGCCTGCCTCCTGAGACATATATTTTGAATGTGTACGCTATCCATACATGTTATCCAGGGATACGGTACCCTTTCTAACCTTTGTGCAATCACGTGCAATCCATACTGGGCCTAACACCGTCTGAGCCTGCCTCATGCTGTATAGACATATATTTTGAATGTGTACGCTATCCATACATGTTATCCAGGGATACGGTACCCTTTCTAACCTTTGTGCAATCACGTGCAATCCATACTGGGCCTAACACCGTCTGAGCCTGCCTCATGCTGTATAGACATATATTTTGAATGTGTACGCTATCCATACATGTTATCCAGGGATACGGTACCCTTTCTAACCTTTGTGCAATCACGTGCAATCCATACTGGGCCTAACACCGTCTGAGCCTGCCTCATGCTGTATAGACATATATTTTGAATGTGTACGCTATCCATACATGTTATCCGGGGATACGGTACCCTTTCTAACCTTTGTGCAATCACGTGCAATCCATACTGGGCCTAACACCGTCTGAGCCTGCCTCCTGAGACATATATTTTGAATGTGTATGCTATCCATACATGTTATCTGGGGATACGGTACCCTTTCTCACCTTTGTGCAATCACGTGTAATCCATACTGGGCGTGAGAACGGCTGGCGAGCTGTTAAGCAAGCTACAGCACCTGTCCAGACAAGTACAGGGATTCCCTAGCGAGGAGACTTATTTGATTGTTTTCAATGTTGGGACAGCAATTTTTGGGGAGCACTATACTCTGAAGAATCATAGATGGGGCCCACCATACACTGGAACATTCCAAAGGTGGACATCAGACACTGGAGCAGCATTTACAGGGCCCATTATACACTAGAGCATTAGAAATGGGGCCCATTATGCTTGGAGCATTATTTGGGCCCATAAGACAGTGGAGCTTCATCCATGGGGACCAACATATACTGTAGCATTATGTGGAGCTCATCATATACTGTTTCAAACATTATATGGGACCAATGATTCTGTATGGAGAAATAGATGGGCCTCGTCATGAGATGTAAAAAGGGAGGTATTTTTCATTGTACTATACCGCTATTTCTCTGCCGTATCGGAGCATGATGAGTTGTGGTATGTGTTAAAGGGGCGCTCTTTCGCCCAGGGCACATGAAAACCTGGAGCCAGCCCTCCCCCCCCACAGTTTGTAGCCAAATAACCCCCATTTTTCAGTGCGTAACTTGTATTATGAAGTTAATTAAGGTTGACATGCTTAAGAAAGAAGAATTGATGCTTTTGGCATTCAAATGGGCACTGTAGGTGTGTTTCCTGTCCTCCTCTCACTGCCGACTTTTATTCCCCATTGACTTACATTGGGTTTCGTGTTTCGGGACGACCCCGACTTTTCCCTATAATCGGACGATCTTGCTCGACCCGACTTTTGGAAAAGTCGGGTTTCACGAAACGAAACGTGACCCTAAAAAACCAAAAGTCGCTCAACTCTAGTCATAGACAATTTAGATCAGCAGGGAACATTTTGATATTTCATATTATCAATGATCTGATTTTGGTAGTTCCCAATATTTTGATGTCCCTAGTCCCTACTCGTTTCGCCCCCTCCCATTATCGGGGCTCATCATGGGACCCAAGATAGGAGTATGCCATAATAGGAGATGGCGTATTCAGGGGAATTTGTAGTTATATTCCGCGCTGCCGCAAGAAAGTATTCCAGGAGATAGATGTCGAAGATTCACAGTGGTTTATTCTACACGTTTCGGGGGTCTCATGCCCCGTTCGTCAGGAAATACCACATAGTATGTACAGGCATCACATGTATATTTAGTTGAGACAGGACGCGCACTGACAGCAGTTCGTCGATAGCAGTTCATCGATAGGCTGTTTTCCTATCGACGAACAGCTGTCAGTGCGCGTCCTGTCTCAACTATATATACGTGTGATGCCTGCACATACTATGTGGTATTTCCTGACGAAGGGGGCATGAGACCCCCGAAACGTGTAGAATAACCCACTGTGAATCTTCCACATCTATCTCCTGGAATACTTTCTTGCGGCAGCGCGGAATATAACTACAAATTCCCCTGAATACGTGATTTCTTCTGGTCGTTGAGGACATGTGGATCTGCAGCAGCCGCCAGACTATATGCTTTCTCTCATCCTAATCAGGTGAGCAAATTTCTTAGTGTAATCTCTCTCTGTAGCACGGATAAGACCCTATTGCGCTTTTGTGTCTCCTTTTCTCTGCAATAATAATAGGAGATGGATGATACCTGTACAAAGCAACCTATGGATAATACCTGTATATATACCAGCTGAAGGGAAGTCTGAGAGAAAGGAGACTTGGGTCTAAGAGTGGCCACTGTATAAAGCATGGTGGCCTGAAATGAAGGGTCTGCTCTGTAAAGCTCTGCTGTGCTAGTTGCATGAAGAAAAAATAATCAATGAAGAAACTGTTCTGCAATCCTGTGGGCTGAAGACCCAACAATGACAGGGAACTCCCAGTGTTGGCCAGAATGGCAGAAGATTATGTGTTCCTCCCTCCCTGTTTGTTTTGTGATTATTTGCGCATTCCCCACTGGACTGAGGGACTGTGAATAGGTCCCAAACCCTTTTTGTTCCTGTGGACTGTGCACATTGCCCCCATGGGCTCTGCAAGGCTGCGAGCCTAACACAAGGGCAGCATTGTCCAAATTAAATAGACTGTTGATCACAAATGGGGAGGAGTTGGATGACCTGATGTGCAAGCCATGTCAGGACTTTATGGACTGTACTTCTGTAATGTGGACCCATGAGAAATATGGAAAACCTGAGTTGAAGAAACTGGACTCTGCCCATACACTGTTAAGCAGCTGTTGTTGTATGGGCCTGAGGGCTATTGTTAAAGAACTGAAACTCTAATTTCCAGGACCTTAACGAGTGGGACTGGGTGTTAGGTGTCGAGTTTCCACTGCTGCACAGGGGGAATCTTGAACCATGTCCTCTGTGGTCTCCTATTTTTCCCCAGCCGCAAAGGAGTCTGCTCAGCAGAGACATCGGTCCCAGCGTCTCGCTCAAGCTGATACTGAGCATCTGGCTAGTGCTGCAGACCCAGGTTCAGCTATTGTAACCAGCATTAATCAGCAGCGAACAGACGCTTCAGGGGCTAAGTCCTGCTTTTTGTCAACTGAGCATGCCCATGGGATGACCTCTCATTGGAGGTCGGGTGTCACATGCTCAGGTCCTGAAGCAGTCCTGATTAGACCACAGGGAAGGTCCTGGAAGGACGCAGCTATAAAAGGTTCACTCAGCAGAGGCGTCAATCCCGGCGTCTTGCTCAGGCTAGTGCTGTCAGTTTGGTTGCTGCTGCCACCCCTGGTTTAGCTATAGCAACCCACACTAGTCAGCAGCGAGCAGCTCCTGGGACTAAATCCTGCTTTTCTCCACCTCAGCATGCCCGTGAGATGACCGCTCATTGGTGGTCGGAGGTCACATGCTCAGATTCTCAAGCAGCTCAGATTGGGCCATCAGTTAGGTCCCAGAAGGCTGCAGTTATAAAAGGATCGCATGGCCGCACGGCCGTGCGCTAGTATAGACAATGTGGAGTGAGTGTTGTATGCACGTATGAATGTCTCTGGTGACTGACTCATTAAGAAACCCCTACCCTTGGTACTCATGTGTTGATCAGCCTTGCCAGGTAGTGCCTTGGCTGATAGTGCAGGTAGGAGAAGATGGCTTTAAGGTGCAATGATACACTGCGCTGCTGTAGGTATAATTCAAGGAAATTTATTGGTGCCTACGCGTTTCCTGAGCTGTCCCAGCTCACTTCATCAGGGCATGATACAAGCATGCAATGCAGGAGTTTATATACAATCCAAAGTGGAAAAAAAAAAAAAAAAAGGGGGGCAGGACAAGTAACTGCCACATCAGCAAGGCAATGGTATAAAACACACTAAAATAATTGTATTTTAATAGAATATATTAAAACAGCATATAATAAGAATACATACTCAAGAACAATAAAAAAGAAATTGTATATATTTCTTTTGAAATAGACACGGGGGGTCACGGGGTCCAATAAAAAAGTAGTTAAAACCATCCTCAAGGAGCCTAGAACACAGTTCCAAAGTTGAGAGTGTATGGTGTTTTAATCCACATGACCATGGTGACTAGTGAGGAATGGGGTATGATTTTTCAGGTCAATGTTAAGATCAATCTATTCACTTCCAGAATAAAGAGTAAATCCAAAGAGATGTACCCTGAATAACGGATTAAAAAAAAAATTGATTAAGGGCACAAAAAAATACCGATTGTAAAAAAGAAAAACATTTTTTGAAATAAAGTGCAGTAGTGTTTTAATATTAAATATATTAAATCATAAAAACATGGTAACAATTTAAAAAAGGGGGGTTGTAGTATTATAAAAAGGCACTAGATGGCGCTAACACGAGCTTCAAGGAAGTGTCAGAAGCTTGAAGAGAATACTACAGTTAAAAGAGAGAGCTTTCTGTGTGAAACAAATGTGTGGAATGGAAGGATAAAACAAGATGGTCAGGCTAAGCATCCCAATGGAGGGTTCAGTATGCATGGGAGGCAGGGATAAAAATCTCCTAAAAACAAAATGGATTTTTAATAAAACATCAGAAACAATATTTAGTCCAAAGGGTTCCAGAGATTTTAATTTGTAAATCCAGTACACCTCTTTCCTAGTAAGTGTCTGGATTCGGTTTGGTGTATTGTCTGGTATCTGTTCAATGGGGTGAATAGTTAGTTTCTTGATGTCACGACCATGTATAAGGTCAAAGTGACGTGATAGACCATGCTTCTGAAAGCCAATTTTAATATTATGTCGGTGGGAATTTAACCGACAATGCAGTGCCTGGGTGGTACGTCCAACGTAGATTTTGGGACAAGTGCATGTAATGATATAGATGACGTGTGAGGACAGACAAGTGAAGTGGTATTTGATGGGGAATTTTTCTTGAGTGATGGGATGTGAGAAAGTGATAGTCTGATGTGCAATGTTGTGACAGCAACTACATTTAGAGTGATGACATTTATAGATGCCAGGGGATAAGGAATTGTTCTGCTTGTGAGATGGAATAGTGAGCCTGCTGGGTGCCAATGTGTTTTTTAAGGATTTAGCCTTCCTGAATGTTATAGCAGGTTTCTCAGGAATGATTTTGTTTAAAATGGGGTCTCTTTTGACAATATGCCACAGACCCTCCATGATGTTCCTGATAGATTTGTTTTGTGAACTGTAGGTGGTGATAAAGTTGGTACAGAATTTATCACCTGAGGGTTTGGGAGTGGGCTTTCTGGACAGTAAAAGATCTTGATTAGAATTTTTAAAAACATTCTCACATGTGGAAGAAACTAATTTTCTAGGATATTTCTGACTTAAAAACCTCTCCTTTAAAATGTTAGCCTGGCTTGTAAAATCATCATCACTAGTACAGTTCTTGCGGATCCTTTGGAACTGGTTGCGAGGGATATTAAAAAGCCACTTCTGGTAGTGGCTACTACTAAAATGGACATAGCTATTTGTATCTACCTGTTTAAAATAAGTCTTGGTGCAAATCTTACTATTCTTGACATAAAAAGTAATGTCTAGAAAGTTCATGGCTTGGTTACTGATGTGAGGGGTGAATTCCAGTCCCCAGTCATTATTCTGTATGGTGGAAATGAACTGATCAGCACTTATAAAACGTGTGTCCCATATTAAAAAGAGGTCATCTATATGTCTTTTATAAAGGATTATGCTTTTTGCTCTCTCTCTCTCTCTCTCTCTCTCCCCTTCCCGGCCAGCGGTTCCTTTAAAATTCTTCTTTCTGTGGATCCAGCAAATATAGGATCCTGTTTCATCCATTCACATCAGTTAGGAACGGATCCGCTTTTCCGCCTTTTTGGCGGATTTTAACTGACGAAAAAAACTGAAGTGTGAAAGAGGCCTAAGGCGTCCAAGCCACATGAGGCCATGAAGGTTTCACGACCCCGATCTAAGTCCCGGACCGCTCATGCACTCAAGGTCTGTCATGTTTGTCATCAGTCAGGACATCTTGCCTCAAGATGTGCTCAGCGGTCGGGAGAACATCCCCATTTAGTGACAGTAGGAGATGGTTCTCTAGACACAGAGGCGTTTTCCTCCAAACTGTCCTTCAAGGGGACAAGTACCATTGGCCCATTCACTCATACAGCAGAACTTTGCATGGATTCCGGGGCGGAGGGCAACTTTATGTATTCTGCCTTCTCCCAACGGCACACAATTCCTCTGGTGATGCTCGCCAAACCAGTGACAGTACGAGTGGTAAATGGGTCGACACTGCCCTCACAGATAACTCATCAGACCATCCCATTTACTCTATCCATGTCTCCATCCTATCAGGAGATCATCTCCCTGCTAGACATTCCCAAGGGAATCAATGAGGTCCTCTTAGGGATACCATGGCTACGCTACCACTCCCCTCATATAGAGTGGTCCTCAGAGAGAATTCTGGGATGGAGTGAATCCTGTGAGGGTAGATGTCAGAGGGAGTGCATTCAGGTTGCTACTACAGAGGTACCCGTAGATCTTTCCTCTCAACCCAAACACTATTGGCCCTATGCGGCTGTATTCTCCAAGAAGGCTGCGGAGACCCTTCTGCCTCTCCAGAGTAGATGAGAATATCGGAGAGATGTTTGCAAAGTCTTCAACCTCCTACATGCAAACTCACTATATGCCAAGTTGGAGAAGTGTGTGTTTCAGCAGGAGTCCTTGCCTTTCCTGGGCTATATCATCTCTGCCCAGGGATTGGCTATGGATCCTGTCAAGCTACAGGCTGTGACGGACTGGCAGGAACCCCACTCTCTCAAAGCAGTGCAGAGCTTTATGGGGTTCTGTTATGATTGGGTCACCGAGGAGGAGAGCAAGCCCAAGCTAAGCCACAGAAAATCAGAGAGGTTGGTAACTAAGCGGATTGGAGACCCTTGATCCTATCCACACAACTATAAGTAGCCGTGGAGCGTGCCTACAATGATCCTAGATGCCTCGGCACAGCCGAAGAGCTAACTAAGCCTAAAGAAAGAAAGGGGAAATCTAAACTGCCCCAGAGAAGACCCCAAAGGAATAGATAGCCCCCAAACATATATTGTCGGTGAGAAAAGATGAAAACACAAACGCAGGTAGGAAAATAGGCTGAGCAAACGATGGGGCCCACACTGAATAGACAGGGCAGAAAAGGAAAGACGCTGTCTGCAATCACGCAAAAAACCCTGCAAAAAGGTCCAACACGTCTGATGCAAAAATACTGAAGTTGCACGACTTCTCCCACTATTTCAGCACTCTGGTATATTCTGAAAGCAGAGCAAAAAGAGGCCAATCTAATAAGGGACAAAAACAAACTGGCACAAGCAGTAACATATGGATGGTGATTCAGCACAGCCCCAGCCGGAGCTGGCTGACCCACACAAAACTGAAATAGACAAAATCAGATCAAATGTGAACAGAATAGCAAAAGAACACTTAGCTGATCAGGCAGGGACTGAGCTGGAAACTAAGACCTCAGGAGGCAGGAAAAATCACCAGCAGGGATAGAGGGAGTCGGCTGTCTTAAATCCAGTCTGAAACCCCAGATCTCTAATTGTCATCCTCATTATCAGGTGGCAAGCCTCTGTTAATCAGATCAGCTCCATTACCTCCAGTAACCACCAGACGGAGCCCAGAAAGAGAACTCACAACCTCTCCGTCA
Source organism: Dendrobates tinctorius (assembly GCF_039654945.1). Taxonomy (NCBI): domain Eukaryota; kingdom Metazoa; phylum Chordata; class Amphibia; order Anura; family Dendrobatidae; genus Dendrobates; species Dendrobates tinctorius. The sequence goes on from NW_027361829.1 coordinate 38,381,273, forward strand.
ACCAGATCAGCTCCACCACCAACAGCAGTAACCAGAGAGAGGCCAGAAAGCGAATTCACAACAGTACCCCCCTTGAGGAGGGGTCACCGAACCCTCATACATGCCACCAGGCCGATCAGGATGGGCCCGGTGAAAAGCATGAACCAATCTATCGGCATGAATGTCAGAAGCAGAGACCCAAGAATTATTCTCCTGGCAATATCCCTTCCATTTGACCAAGAACTGGAGTCTCCGTCTAGCCAAACAAGAATCCAATATTTTCTCTACCTCATATTCCACATTGCCTTTAACCAATACAGGGTCAGGAAGAGCAGCCATAGGAACTACTGGCTCCACAAACCTCTTCAACAGAGATTTATGAAACACGTTATGGATCTTAAACGTAGCTGGAAGAGCCAATCGAAAAGAAATAGGATTAAGAATCTCCAAAATCTTATAAGGTCCAATGAATCTTGGCTTGAACTTTGGAGACGCAACCTTCATAGGAATATTCTTTGATGATGACCAAACCATAGCACCCACTTTAAACCGGGGACCAATAGTCCTATGCCGGTTGGAAAACCGTTGAGCTTTTTCCTGAGAGAGGGGCAACTTATCCACCACTTGGTCCCAAATCTGCTGCATTCTCTCCACCATGGTGTCAACGCTTGGGCAGGTCGAAGATTCCACTTGCCCTGAAGAAAATCTAGGATGAAATCCAAAGTTACAGAAAAAGGGCGACATCAAAGTGGAAGAACTAGCTCTATTGTTTAGCGTGAATTCGGCCAAGGGCAAAAATGAGACCCAGTCATCCTGATCAGCAGATATAAAACATCTCAAATAGGACTCCAAAGTCTGGTTTGTTCTCTCAGTCTGCCCATTGGTCTGAGGATGAAATGCAGAGGAGAAATATAACTGAATTCCCAGTTTGGAACAAAAAACTCTCCAAAATCTGGAAATAAACTGGACTCCTCTGTCTGACACAATGTTCTCAGGAATCCCGTGCAACCGAACCACCTGTTGTAAAAACAAGGGCACCAACTTAGAAGAAGATGGCAACTTTGGGAGTGGTACAAGATGGATCATCTTAGAAAATCTATCACAAATCACCCAGATAACAGTCATTCTCTGAGAGACAGGAAGATTGGAAATAAAATCCATTGAGATATGGGTCCATGGCCTCTTGGGCACCGGCAGGGGCATCAACAATCCACTAGAATGAGAACAGGGTTTGGACCGAGAACAAGTCCCACAGGACTGCACAAAATTCCTGACATCACGAGATAAGGCAGGCCACCAAAAAGACAGACTCACCAAATCTCTGGTACCAAAAATACTTGGATGACCAGCCAACGCGGAGCAATGAATTTCAGACATTACTCTTCTCCTCCACTGGTCAGAGACATACAATTTTCCCATAGGGCAACGTTCAGGTTTGTCCTTCCTGAAATTCCTCCAGGGCACGTCTGAAATCGGGTGAGATGGCGGATGTCAGGAACACCGCACTACACTCACTCACTGAGCCAGTGCGCATGTCCTGAGTACAAAAAACCATGCTCAAAGATACCTGTGGATCAGGGCAGCAGTGGTGACAATGCGTGCTTCAAACTATCAGGACCTGAAGCATGTGACTGCTGGGGGCGTGGCCTAAGCTCCACAGAGCTAGGAGCTGCAGGGAAACTCCTAGAAAGGTAACTACGGGACAAGTTACCAAGAGACATAGACAGGGGCGGAAACCAGATCAAGCCGGGGTCAATGCACGATAGCAGGACAGTACCAAAGGGTTAGACAGAGTGGATAGTCAGGACGTAGCAATAGATCAGAAAACCAGAACGGGCAATAGACGGTACAATAGGGGCAAATGGTAGCGGAGTAACAATAGCCAAGCCAGGAGGTCAGAACCAGAGAAGACAACAGCACCTAAAAAGTGAGACGGAGTTCAGAGTGAGGGGTCAGGCCGGGTCATAAATGGGAATCAAACAAGCAATGCAGTACACGCACACCAGGGGGGTCGGTCAGACACACAGCCAGAAAATCAGTATAGCTGATAGAGAATGCTAGTCTGGAGTGAGTATAAATACCCCTCCCAGATCCAAAGAGAGGCTGGCAAAAGTTAACCCTGTGAGAACAGGACATTAACCATGTCCTAACCATGATAGTACCCCCCTCTCAATGGGGGCCACTGGACCCCCAGGTTTCTCAGGGTATTGGGCATGAAAAGCCCGCACCAGTCGATCAGTGTGCACCGAACTGGCCGGAACCCACGACCGATCCTCAACAGAATATCCCTTCCAATGGATAAGGTACTGAAGTCTCCGGCGCACCCACTGTGAATCAATGATGCGCCCTACCTCGTACTCCAGTTGACCCTCCACCAACACTGGTGGAGCCACAGATGAGGGATCTTCTCTAACTGTCCCCACAGATTTTAATAGGGACCTGTGGAAGACATTAGAGATTTTGAAGGAGGTGGGCAACTGTAATCTGTATGCCACCGGGTTGATCACCTCTACAATCTTGTATGGGCCAATAAATTTGGGGCCCAACTTCATAGAGGGTATTTTAAGTTTGATGTTACGGGTGGACAACCAGACTTTTTCCCCCACTGTCAACGCAGGAACCACCCCCCCTCCTCCTGTCTGCAAAATGTTTGAACTTCTTCTGGGCTTTGGAGATGTTCCCCTGCACCTCCTTCCAGAGGGTTTTAATTGTTGTACCATCCCCTCGGCACGAGGGCAATTCGAATCCATACGGGAAAATTCCCCAAACTGCGGAACAAATCCATAATTGACCTGAAAGGGAGACTTTCCGGTAGACTGATTAATCCGACAGTTGAATGCAAATTCTGCCATGGGTAATACCTCACACCAGTCTTCCTGTCGGGAGGAGGCCATGCATCTCAGAATCTGCTCCAATGACTGGTTGGTGTGTTCAGTTTGTCCATTGGATTCCGGGTGATAGGCAGAGGAGAATGACAATGTGACCCCCAACTTCATACAAAACGCTCTCCAAAACCTTGCCACAAATTACACACCCCTGTCCGACACCACGTTCACAGGCACTCCATGCAGTCGAACAATGTGCTGCATAAACAAGCAGGCCAAGGTTTCAGCTGATGGTAATGCAGGTAATGGCACAAAGTGGGCTTGCTTAGAAAATCTATCAACCACTACCCATACCACTGAGTTGCCCTTGGAAGGTGGAAGATTAGTGATAAAGTCCATGGACAGGTGTGTCCATGGTTTATCCGGAATTGGCAAAGGCACCAATTCCCCGGCCGGCCGGACCTGAGAGCTTTTAGAGCACGTGCACACCCCACAAGTATTCACAAACCTTTTTATATCAGTACCCATAGAGGGCCACCAAAAACCCCTAGCTACTGACCCCTGGGTAGCTGCAATACCAGGGTGTGCACTTAACAAAGAATCATGAAATTCTTGAAGGAGTGTGGGACGGAATTGTTCGGGTACAAACAATTTACCTGGGGGTTTATTCCTAGGAGCTTGTGCTTGTGCATCCAGAATCTATCTCTGTAACTCAGAGGAGATTTCAGCTACAACCACTCCCGGTTGAAGAATGGAGGAAGGAGGTTCTGGGGGGACACAGAATCAAAACTTCGGGATAAGGCATCCGCCTTTACATTTTTAGACCCTGGTCGGAACGTGATGGTAAAATGAAATCGAGAAAAAAAAAAGTGCCCACCGAGCCTGTCTGGGGGTCAATCTCTTAGCAGACTCGATATAGGACAGGTTTTTATAATCAGTGATGACCGTAATGGGATGAGCGGCCCCCTCCAAAAAATGCCTCCTTTCTTCGAAGGCCAATTTAACTGCTAACAATTCCCTGTTACCGACATCATAGTTTCTCTTGGCCGAAGAGAACTTCTTAGAAAAAGGCACAGGGTTAGAGGTTAGTCAGGGTAGAGGGACCCTGTGACAATACTGCCTCCACCCCCACCTCCGAAGCGTCGACCTCAACGATAAAAGGTCTTGACGAATCAGGTTGTACCAACACAGGGGCTGTAGTAAAACACTTCTTTAATGCCAGGAAAGAATTTTTTGCGGCCACGGACCAATTCTTTACATCTGCCCCTTTAAGAGTGAGGTCCGTCAAGGGTTTCACCACCTGCGCGAACCCTTTAATGAACTTTCTATAATAATTAGTGAAGCCAAGAAATCGCTGCAACCCCTTCAGGTCATGAGGCTGCACCCAATCTGTAATGGTCTGAACCTTCCCTGGATCCATCCGGAATCCCTCCCCGGATACAATTACACCCAGAAAAGATAGTTCTTGTGTAAAAAATGAGCACTTCTCCAGCTTAGCATACAAATGGTTCTCCCGGAGTCTCATAAGAACCGTACGCAGATGGTGCAAGTGTGACTGACTGTCCTCAGAGTAAATCAAGATGTCATCCAGGTAAATGACTACGTAACGTCCAATCAAGCCAGAAAAAACAACATTAATAAAGTTCTGAAAAACCGCAGGAGCGTTAGTGAGGCCGAAGGGCATAACCAGGTTTTCAAAAACCCCCTAGTTGTCAGGAACGCTGTTTTCCATTCGTCTCCCTCCCGGATCCTTATAAGGTTTTAAGCCCCTCGTAGATCGAGCTTAGAAAACCATTTGGCCCCTGTGAGAAGATTGCATAGATCAGGAATCAACGGGAGAGGGTACGTGTTCTTACCAGTAATTTTGTTCAATTCTCGAAAGTCGAGGCACGGTCGCAACCCACCATCTTTTTTCTTTACAAAGAAAAACCCCGCTGCCACGGGTGAGACCAAGGGCCGAATATGCCCCTTGAGAAGGCTTTCTTTAATGTACTCTTTCGTAGCTTGGTGCTCAGGCCCGAACAAATTAAACAAACGAGCCTTGGGTAATTTGGCTCCAGGTACTAAATCGTTAGCACCATGGTCTATGTGGTGGGAGCGCCTCAACCTCGCTTTCGGAAAACACATCTTTAAAGTCTCTCAGGTACTCCGGAATACCCTCCAGACCGACAGATGACAGATACAGATACAGATTTTATCGGATTGACAAAAGGAACCGGGTTACATCACAGAACAATATCATTACATCCCCATCGGGTGATCTCCCCCTTCACCCAATCAATAAAAGGATTGTGGCGTTGCAACCAGGGCATTCCCAATACCAGTCCTGCAGGCAGATTATTCATAATGAAACAACTTAAATTTTCCACATGAGTGGAACCCACTTTCATAGAAAAAACTTCAGACATAAAACAAATTCCATCCCGGGTAAGAGGGGATGAATCCACAGCCACAATTTTAACAGGGTCTTTTAACCTGACTGTCCCTATCTTATTAAGAGTCACAACTTGGGCATCAATCAGATTAATGGAGGAACCACAGTCGACAAAGGCGGTGGTCATAACAGGACCACCAGCAAGTTCCAATTCAACCTGGAGCACCATTTTTAGACGTGAGAAAAAATGTACCTGGGAGTATGAACAACCTCCTCGATTGTTGCCCAGACTCAGTTGTTTCTCTCATGGTTTCTCTGAAGAAGGGAAAGAGGGGCAATTCCTTTTCCAATGTCCAGTGGTTCCACAGTAAAAGCATAGTAGGTTGTCTCTACGGTGCCTTCTCTCTTTCTCCTTAACCGAGACTGACCCAACCTCCATGGGCTCAGATACAGGTGCAGTGTCACACAATTTGGGGTACAAGGGAGACTCTTGTTGCATCATTCCTCTAGCACGGAGTCTCCGGTCCATACGGACCGCCTGCATCATGGCGTCCTCCAGGGTATCAGGAGATGAATGTAATGCCAGAGCGTCCTGCAGATGGTCAGACAGGCCCCTGCTAAACAGCCCTCTCAGGGCAGCGGCGTTCCAGGATACTTCGGACGTCCAAAGTCTAAACTCTGAGCAGAACCATTCAGCAGAGTGCCTCCCCTGTGTCACACTCATCACCATATCCTCTGCCAGACGCACTCTATCAGGCTCATCATAAATGTGCCCCAGAGCCTCAAAGAACAAATTCACAGACATACGTTCAGGGGCAGAGGAAGAGAGAGAGAAAGCCTATGCCTGTGGAGCCCCCCGAAGTAGGGAAATAATGACCCCCACCCTCTGGAACTCATCCCCGGAGGAGCGGGGCCTCGGAGAAAAAAAAAGCTTGCATCCTTCTCTGAAAGACCTGAACTCCTTTTTATCCCCTGAGAAAGGGTCTGGCAATTTGACCGGAGATTCGGGGGACGCTAATGACACATCTCTACCCCCAGAACTAGAAGTCCCTGCATCGACAGCACCATGCACAGTAACCGTTGCTGGGAATGAGCCACCGTGCGCTGTTCCACATTGAGTTTATGGAACATTTGAGTCAGGTGCTTGACCTGATCAGCCAAAGCTTGTATGGGATCCATGAGGATAACACACTTTTTTTTTTTTCCTTCAGAGAAAAAAAAAAAGAACTGAAACGGTCAGCTATAATGTCAGGAACACTGCACTACACTCGCTCACTGAGCCAGTACGCATGTCCTGAGTACAAAAAAAGTGCTCAAAGATACCTGTGGAGCAGGGCAGCAGCGGTGACAATGTGTGCTTCAAACTATCAGGACCTGAAGCATGTGACTGCTGGGGGCGTTGCCTAAGCTCCACAGAGCTAGGAGCTGCAGGGAAACTCCTAGAAAGGTAACTATGGGACAAGTTACCAAGGGGCATAGACAGGGGCAGAAACCAGATCAAGCTGGGGTCAATGCATGAGATAGCAGGACAGTACCAAAGGGTTAGACAGAGTGGATAGTCAGGACGTAGCAATAGATCAGAAAACCAGAACGAGCAATAGATGGTACAATAGGGGCAAACGGTAGCGGAGTAACAATAGCCAAGCCAGGAGGTTAGAACCAGAGAAGACAATAGTACCTAAAACATGAGACGGAGTTCAGAGTGAGGGGACAGGCCGGATCATACATGGGAATTAAACAAGCAATGCAGTACACGCGCACCAGGGGGGTCGGTCAGACACACAGCCAGAATAACAGTATAGCTGACAGAGAATGCTAGTCTGGAGTGAGTATAAATACCCCTCCCAGATCCAAAGAGAGGCCGGCAAAAGTTAACCCTGTGAGAACAGGACATTAACCATGTCCTAACCATGACAGCGGAAAGAACTACACCCTCATTTAGAATGGTAGTAGGCTCGGTCACAATAAGAGAATCCGCAAAGAAACTCCTAGAAAGGGCGTCCGCCTTAACATTCTTAGTGCCCGGAAGAAAAGAGACCACAAAATTAAAACGCGTGAAAAACAAGGCCCACCTAGCCTGTCTAGGATTCAAGCGTTTGGCTGATTGAAGATAAATCAAATTCTTGTGGTCGGTGAGGAGCACAACTTGATGTCTAGCTCCCTCCAACCAATGTCTCCATTCTTCAAATGCCCATTTCTTGACCAACAATTCCCGATTCCCCACGTCACAGTTACGTTCAGATGGGGAGAATTTTCGAGAAAAGAAGGCACAGGGATTCATTTTAGAAATCACCGGATCTTTTTGGGACAAAACGGCTCCAGCACCAATCTCAGAAGCATCTATCTCTACCTGAAATGGGAGTGAGACATCAGGTTGCCGTAGAACCGGAGCAGAAGTGAATCTCCGCTTAAGCTCCTGAAATGCCGAGACTGTCTCTGGAGACCAATTCACCACATCAGCGCCCTTTTTGGTCACATCAGTCAGTGGTTTGACAATACCAGAAAAATTACTATAAATTTACGGTAGAAATTAGCAAAACCCAAAAACTTTTGGAGAGCCTTCAAAGAAGTGGGCTGAACCCAATCATAAATGCCCTGTACCTTGGCCGGGTCCATTTCAATAGCCGACGGGGACAAAATGAATCCCAAAAATGAAATCCTCTGTACCCCAAAGAGGCACTTCGATCCCTTAGCATACAGGGAATTTTCCCTCAAAATCCAGAACACAGTCAGGACATGTTCCACATGAGAATCCCAATCACTGGAAAAGATTAAAATATCATCCAGATAAATGATCAAAAACTTATCCACAAAGTCCGGGAAGATATCGTTCATAAAAGATTGGAAGACAGAAGGGGCATTCGTGAGCCCCAAAAGGCATCACCAGGTACTCAAAATGTCCCTCCGGAGTATTAAACGCCATCTTCCATTCATCCCCATGTTTGATGCGAATAAGATTATATGCTCCCCTGAGGTCAAGCTTGGTAAAGCAACAGGCTCTTTTAACTCTGGAAAGTAATTCAGAAATCAGGGGTAATGGGTACTGATAAGTTAAAAGTGATTTTGTTAAGGGAACGATAGTCAATACAAGGCCTTAATGAACCATCTTTCTTGGCCACAAAGAAAACCCAGCACCTAAAGGTGAAGAGGATGGTCTAATATGACCCTTCTCCAATGACTCCTTGATATAAGATCGCAGAGCATCATGTTCGGGTACTGATAAGTTGAAAAGCCGACCCTTGGGAAATTTACACCTGGGCATTAACTCAATTGCACAGTCATAACTCCTATGAGGAGGCAAAGATGCAGACTTACTCTCACTAAATACATCAAAAAAATCATCCAAATAATCAGGAATATCATGAGACTGAGGAGAGGTGGAGAAAACAGGAGTGTCACTAAGAACACACTGACCAACCCCAACTCACCACAGACACAGCTTTCCAATCCAAAACAGGATTATGAGTTTGCAACCAGTGAAAACCCAGAACAATAGTATCATGCAAATTGTGCAACACCAAAAATTTACAATTTTCTTGGTGGTACGGGGTGACCCGCATTTTCATCTGGGTCCAAAACTGGGGTTTATTCTCCGCCAAAGGAGTAGCATCAATACCCCTCAAAGGGATAGGAGTCCGCAGGGGTATCATGGGAAAACCACGTTTAGCAAAGTCTAAATCCATCAGATTCAAAGCTGCTCCTGAATCTACAAAAGCCTTAGCGGAAAATGTAGACAAGGAACAGATCAGAGTAATTGCCTAAAGGAACTTAGGCTGTACACTGGCCATGGCAAATGTGTGAGCAAAACGTTTTTCTCGTTTAGGGTAGACAGAAATAGTATGAGAGGCGTCTCCACAGAAAAAACACAGCTTATTATGCCTTCTAAACTACTGACGTTGCGCCCTAGACAAAACCCTATCACATTGCATGGGTTCAGACGTTTGTTCAAAAGGTGGCAACGCCTCTCGTGTAGTTTTACATTCATGTAAACGCCGATCAACTTGAATGGCCAATGACAAAGAATCGTCAAGACCAGAGGGAACAGGAAATCCTACCATAACATCTTTTACGGTTTCTGCCAAACCCTTCCGAAAGAGAGCTGCTAGGGCATCGTCATTCCATTTAGTAAGGACCGCCCACTTTCAGAATTTTTGACAATATAACCCTGCAGAATCCTGACCCTGGTTCAATGCCAACTTAATCAATAGCATTAGGTTCATCATCCAACAACCCCAAGGCTTGAAAAAACGCATCCACATTAGTCAGAATAGGATCTCCAGGTGTCAGAGAAAAAGCCCAATCCTGGGGATCGCCGTGCAGCAAGGAGATGACAATTTTAACCTGCTGCACAGAGCTCCCCGATGAGTTAGGCTTCAAGGCAAGAAATAGTTTACAATTATTCTTAGAATTCAAAAATTTAGACCGAACCCCAGAAAACACATCAGGAGTAGGGATTTTTGGTTCAACAGCAAATGATTGAGCGAGATAGGCAGAAATTCCCTGCACTTCAGCAGCGAGCAGCTCAACACAATCAGACAATTGCTTAATCTCTATTAAAGAAAAAAAAAATCCTCCTACGGCCCCAGAGAAAAAGAGGAAAAAATATATTTAAAAAATTCTGACACTTTTTTTTTTTTACAATTCTTTCCCTCTTTTGAGTACCCTAAAGTCTGTGGTTTGGCTGGTGATTCTGTTATGATTGGGTCACCGAGGAGGAGAGCAAGCCCAAGCTAAGCCACAGAAAACCAGAGAGGTTGGTAACTAAGCGGATTGCAGACCCCTGATCCTATCCACACGACTAGCAGTAGCCGTGGAGTGTGTCTACAATGATCATAGACGCCTCGGCACAGCCGGAGAGCTAACTAAGCCTAAAGCAAGAAAGGGGAAATCTAAATTACCCCAGAGCAGACCCCAAAGGAATAGATAGCCCCCAAACATATATTGTCGGTGAGACAAGATGAAAACACAAACGCAGGTAGGAAAATAGACTGAGCAAACGATGGGGCCCACACTGACTAGACAGGGCAGAAAAGGAAAGACGCTGTCTGCAATCACGCAAAAAACCCTGCAAAAAGGTCCAACACGTCTGATTCAAAAATATTGAAGTCGCACGACTTCGCCCACTTTATCAGTACTCTGGTATATTCTGAAAGCAGAGCAAAAAGAGGCCAATCTAATAAGGGACAAAAACAACCTGGCACAAGAAGTAACATATGGATGGTGATTCAGCACTGGCCCAGCCGGAGCTGGATGACCCACACAAAACTGAAATAGACAAAACCAGATCAAATATGAACAGAATAGCAAAAGAACACTTAGCTGAGCATGAAGGGACTGAGCTGGAAACTAAAACCTCAGGAGGCAGGAAAAAATCACCAGCAGGGATAGAGGGAGTCGGCTGTCTTAAATCCAGTCTCAAACCCCAGATCTCCAATCGTCGTCCTCATTATCAGGAGGCAAGCCTCTGTTAATCAGATCAGCTCCATTACCTCCAGTAACCACCAGAGGGAGCCCATAAAGAGAACTTGCAACCAATCCGTCAACCTGACAAGCTCCACCACCTTCAGCAGTAACCAGAGGTAGGCCAGAAAGCCAATTCACAACAGGGTTCTTTAACTATTATCACCAGTTCATTCCCCACTTCTCAACTTTGGCAGCTCCCTTGGTAGCCCTCACCAAGAAGGGAGCAAATCCCAAATTGTGGTCGGAGGAGGTCTCCAAGGCCTTCCTCTCTATCAAGTCCCACTTTGCTAGCACTCCCATTTTACATTGCCCCACTGCTTGTACACCGAGCTGCAGCAAAACCCAGAGAAGTTTTTTTGACTACACCAGGATGTCGCAACAGAGCTTCCATGACTTGTTGCTACGTGTCCAAGTATCCATTGCCAGGCAGGACACACAGCTCTGGCAAGCAATTCCTGCTGAGGAACGTCTCTTGGTCACCCTGAGGTACGTAGTGTTGAACCTTAACCCTACCCTATCCCTAACCCTATCCCTATCCCTAAGCAGTGTACTGATTTTTGTTTTACATTTTTTTTTCCGCTGATTCCTGGCTACTGGAGAGACATTGTCTTCGTTAGATTTCCAATTCTGGATTGGGGTATCCACCCTTTCTGGGATTATTGTAGACACTTGTCATTCTTTAGTTGGCATTCTGAGGCAAGAATTCCTCCCCCAACCCACAAGTGAAGTCTGGATTGAAAATGCTTCCAAATTCCAGGAAATTTGCAAATGTCCTAATTGTGCTGGAGCTGTGGACGGCAAAAACATTAGGATTATGAAACCAGCTGTAAGTGGAACAGAGTACTTTAATTTTAAAAAATAATTTTCCATAGTTCTAATGGCTATTGCGGATGCCGATTGTAAATTCGTTGCCGTGGACATTGGCTCTTTCGGCCGAGGCAATGACTTACAGACGTTCAAAAGACATGGACCAACATCTGTATGGGAATGATTTTGATTTTCTGGTGCCACGACCTCTGCTCAACACTGATGGCCCACCAATGCCTTTTGTTGGTGGTGGTGATGAGGCCTTCCAACCTAATTAAACCATACTCTAGTAGAAACTTAAATCACACCAAAAGAATTTTCAACTACAGACTGACAAGGGCATGAAGAAGCGTGGAGTGTGCATTTGGATTGCTGGTTTCAAAATGGCGAATTTTGTGCACATCCATTAACCTAAAAATTAACACTATTGTTGAGGTTGTGAAAGCATGTGTTCTTCTGCACAACTACATAATGGTAAAAGAGTGACCAAGCTTACAACCTGAGGAACCTGTTACATTGCATGACTACCAATTTCACCCCCTGAGAACCACTGTTGAAGTTGCCCAGATGAGGGATAAGTTTGCAGCTTACTTTGTTTCAGATAATGGACGTAAATGGTTTAAGCCGCTAAGTTAAATGTACCTGTTATGTTTTCTACCTGTTATGTACCTGTAAGTTCAAATATTGCATACCTTTTATGTTTAAATGTACCTGTGATGTTAATATGTACATGTTTTAGCCCTAATGTTTCCTTATTTAAATATAAACTACCTTCCCTCACATTAAAAAGTGTGATTCTGTTGAATTTAACCTAAAAAAAAGGTGCTTGTATCGGCGTCGGTGCAGAAAGATAAAATAAAAACAAGGTATAGCGGTAACAAAATTCAAGATTTATTTACAAACAAGTTTTATTTACAAGATTTAAACCAAAAACAAAGGGTTAAGGTTGGGGTGATTTATTTTTTCTTCGGGGTTTATGTGAGGGTGTAATGGGTAGGACCTTGGGGGTGTGCAGCTGGGAGGATGGGGTAACAGGGTCTACAAATGATAAAGTGGAATCAGAAGGAACAGACAGAGACAAAAGGGAAGGTACTGACAAATTGGTAGGTGAGGGTGGAGCTGGTGGGTTCAAGGTGGGAACAATTTTTCTCTCTCACCCATGACAGCACCACGGAGAGGGGATCCACCCTTCAGGGACAGGAACCTACAGATAAAAAGGGCGGTACCTCTCCTCCGCCTTCAGGCTCTCTCTTTGTGTGTTTCCAGGGTCCTTGGAAGGGGCTCAAAGCATCCAAAAGTACCCTGGCAAGGTGGATAAGGGATGTGATTGCCCTGGCATATTCATCCAGCAGGAATACCATCCCAGAGGGGCTGAAAGCTCATTCCACAAGGGCAATGGCGACCTCATGGGCTGAAAGATCTGAGTTATCCATAGAACAAATCTGTAAGGCCTCTTTCACACATCAGTTTTTTGCCGTCAGGCGCTATCCGGCTTTTTTTTGTAAAACCGGATCCGGCAAAATGCAATGCCGGATCCAGTTTTTCCCCATTGACTTGCATTAGCGCCGGATCGCGCCGGATGGCATTGCGTTTCATCCGTTTTTTGCCGGATCCGGCTACTTGTCTCATTCCGGCGTCTGGAAAAAACGGCTACTGTAACGTTTTTTGTCTCCGGCGAAAAAGCCGGAAGCGCCGGATCCGGCACTTCCAGCTTTTTGCTACAATGAAAGTCTATGGGCGCCGGAATGCGCCGGATCCAGAAAAAGATGGATCCAGCCACCGGATCCGTTTTTTTAAGTCTGCGCATGCTCAGATCCAATTGGCCAGCCCCCAGGAAACAGATATAACCTGCTAGACGGATCCAGCAAAAAAACGGATCCGTTTCTACAGTTCTCCAAAATTTATGCCGGATCCTTTTTTTCTCAAAATAGCCGGATCCTGCCTGACGGCAAAAAACTGATGTGTGAAAGTAGCCTAAGGCGGCCACCTGGTCATCACCTTTTTTAGGCACTATAGATTAGATCTAGCCTCTACATCGGGAGAAGGGTAGTTCAGGCGGTGGTCCCTCCCTAAGCTACCAATCTCTGAAATTCTCTCCGTGGTGCTGTCATGGGTGAGAGAGAATAGCTTAGTTACTCACCGATAGCTGTGTTTCTCGGAACCCATGACAGCACCCGCTTATTCCCCTCCCCTTCACGAGTATGGTGGCAACGTTTTTACCGTTAGTAGATTGTTTCCGTTTAGGCACGGTGCATTGATAAATAAGCAGTATTATAATATTGTGTATATATTTCTGTTGTCTAACTAACCTGGAGACCCTCTGATGCTCTGTAACCAACTGAAGGCAGAGGAGAGGTACTGCCCTTTTTATCTGTAGGTTCCTGTCCCTGAAGGGCGGATCCCCTCTCCGTGGTGCTGTCATGGGTTCCGAGAAACACCGTTATCGGTGAGTAATTAAGCTATTTGGCACCTACTTTTGGTCCTGAGGGCAAGACTTTTTGTTTTTGACTGGGCTTTTCTTGGCCTAGTTGGAGTGCTAGGCTCTGTAGCTGTGCTCTGGCAGGGTGCTGAACTGGGCCGCAATAGGGGTGCTGTAGCGGGCAGGGGGTGCTAGACTGGGCATGGGTGCTGTAGTGGGAAGGGGTGCTGGACTGGGAAGTGGTGCTGGACTGGGCAGGGTTGCTGTAGTTGGCAGGGGTGGTGGACTGTGCAGGGGTGCTAGACTGGGCAATGGTGCTGTAGTGGGCAAGGGTGGTGGACTGTGCAGGGGTGCTGGACTGAGCAGGGCTGCTGGACTGAGTAGGGGTGGTGGACTGGTCACCATAGTAGATCCTGATGGCTGCAGGGGTGCTGTACTTTGGAGCATGGTGGATGGTGCCAGCTGCAGGGTGGAAGAACTTGGCAGCATGGTTGCTCAGTGAACTGGAGGTGGTGGTGGTGGTGGATAGTTCAGTGCTGTGGCAGCTGGATAGTAGATTTGCTGCTGGTAATATCCTCTGGCCTGTTGACTGTAGGATTGTGACTGCTGCTGGGACTCCTGTTGCTGCTGCTGTAATGCATGGCTGCAAGCAACCTGGCAGGCCTGCATGATGGACAGCTGGAGTTGAGGTGTAAGGTTTTCCGACACGTTCCGCTCAATTGCAGAAAAAAAATGACGTGCCGGTCTATTCAGGTCGGCTTCCAGGCGGTCTAGGCGATTGCTGACTTCCTTGAACCCACTCTTCACTCTGTCAGCAATTAACCTAACACCATCCTGGAAGACCGAGCTTAATTGCAGAAACTTGGGCATGCCTGACCACTCCCCGGCCCTCTGCCGCTGCCGAGAAGACCCAGCAAAAGCAGAGGCAGAGGGCTGGGAGAGGGGAAAACCTGATGATCCGGCTGCCTCTTCCCCAGCGTGTGAAGCCTGCAAGGTTGCTCCATCGCTGGTGGATGACTGGGACTGTGTCTGTTCAGTGGCTGGTAGATAAGGGGCCGCTTCAACCGAGGAGGCTCCAGTTTGTGTGGTGCTGCACCAGGTTCTGTGCAAAAAAGAGAAAAATCGAGCTCCAACAGATTTTGATTCGCTTCACTGTGAAGGGGAAAAAAATAATTATTACTAAACAATGCACATCCATTCACAGGTTCACTGCTGGCCCACACCACATTGCAATACTTACCAAAATCACTTCTTGCTCGCAGCATGGCACGGTCCCAACCAGGCAGCAGCGATGTTGCCACTTCTTCCTAGAGCAGTCAAATCACCACATTGTTGAAGTGCTGACGGTCACGGGTGTCCCACAACGGTACTCGCTCATGCACTAGGTGGATGAGTTGTTCATTATCTATATGTAGTATGGCTGGCTCCCATTGTGAAACCTATAGATAAAAGAGACAAAAAAAATTAAGTAACAATGAAAAACATTGTATTCCAACTTTGATGAAACAAATACTTACACCCCGTCTTTCCTCCTGAGACACATGAACCCGACGAGCCTGGGGAGATTCCTCCCCACTGGACTGCTCCTGCTCTTCATCATTTCCAGGTACCTGTAAAGAAATTACATGATTTACACATATGGAGTATTGCCAGTCAATACATACAGTACCAATCAGTAAAGCGAAGGTAATTATATTATCTTTGTCCTGTCCACCCTGGGAAGAAGACTGTTCTTCAGTGGGGGACATGGTTAAAGAGCAGGCAGCAGCCAAGTGAAACACTACAGAAAAAAAAACAGAAGAAAAATTAAATTTGTAAAGATCAAAAAACAATTTACACCACAAAAAAAGGACAATGATACTTACATTACAGGCAGTAGTCCAACACCACAGCAGTCAGCACAGGCCAGGGAAAGATAGCAGCAACAGCAGACAACCACAGCACCAGGAGATGGCCACAGGAAAACCACTGCAACAGGAGATACACCCACTGCGCCACAGAGAATCAGCCAGTCCACAAGGAACAGAAAAAACATTCAGAGATACAGACATTTCAAAAGTTTCTATACTTACATTTAGACAGTCTTGTCCTCACCACGACAGAAAGTAGCACCAGGAGATGAGATGGAGAAAAACACTGCACTAGGAGACACACCTGGGTCGCCCTCCCAGGGCCGTGGGGTACTCGGTACCGGGCCGGTATCAGTGGGATGTGTCACAGCAGCGGTGACCTGGACCATGGCCCTGGGCGCCCAAGTAAAGGAGGGAATTGAAATGGTGGAATGTAGTTAATGGAATAGTTCATGACGCCACCTGTGGTGTTCGGCAAGGGAGGTGTTAAGCCGACGCTGCAGACAGATCCTCCGGGACAGATGATGTGGTGCAGCAATGATGTTATAGCCCTCCACAGGCAGGGCTGTTGTCCCAGGGCAGTGTAGATGTGGAGACACTTAGATGATGTAGTGTTTGGTGCAGGGGATGTAGCAGTGCCAGGCAGACGGACGCAGGAAGGAATGGAGGACACCAGGGCATGTAGTTCCAAAGCTTTACTCACAGTCTGTAGTACCCGCTTCCATGCCGTGTCCTCCGGGTCAGGGACTCAGCCAACCTCCAGGCAAGATGGAATGCTCCCTTCCAACACTCCGCCAACTTATGTGCCTTTTCTGAACGTCTCCTCTATAGCGCCTTTAAGTGTGAAGATCTCCTAGTACTGAGTTACACTGGAGTTCCTCCTGTCAGATGTTCCCAAGAACTCTACTTGTACGGCAGACAGCTGTAGCCTGCTTCGGGGACTCTCTACTCCTGAGTGCCGGCTCTCTATCCATGTTGCTGTTGTGCCCCCAAGTTTTAGATGGGAGTAGTGCATTTACAGCCCACTACTCCACCGGTGTCTGCTGCAGAACCATTAGTGTCCATACAACCTCGGGGACCGGGCCCCGGCCTTGCGCTTAGAACTTCTAAGCAGGGTTCTTCCTCTAACCCACGTCCTCTGTGTTCCCTTTAACTCCTACGTTCCGTACATGTCTTTCCCTCCTATGGAAGCTCAGGCTTCGGTTCAATGTCTTTCTCCTTTCCGGTGCCAGTTGGCTCAGATCACTGAGGCAGCTGCAGCACTCCTTCCTCCATCCATCTTCCAGGGATCTCCTTTCCTCACTCCTCTCTGAGTGACTTCCTCCCTCAGACTCCCCGTCTGACTGAACCATAATCCTAAACCATCCCGCTCTTTTATGTATTCTAAACTCCACCCACCTCCCAGCACATCTAGCGTTCCAAGCAGGGAACCACCAAAGGTGCTCTGCTTCTCTCTAAGCAAGGAGCCGCAATGTGGCTTTGCTGAACTACTCTATTGTGTGGGGTGCGAGTGTTGGAGCGTGGTCAGGAGCCTCCAACTTACCTCGATAGTGGGGCACCACACCTTAGGAGAAGGTGCAGTACCTCTGTGGTGACTGAGCCTCAGGGGTGACACATACCCCCCCATTAAACACAGCACGTCCGCGGGCTGAAAGGTAAACAAAGTTGACAACACAAGAACATACAAATTTTTGCAAAGCTGAATAAACATTTCTTATACTAGACTTCCCAATGTGAGAGGCACTCATTCTTGAACGTTGCAAACAATTCTTAATTAACTATCGAAAATCCTGTCAAAAGTGCAATTTTTCATACAATACTTAATTCAAAGTGCTATTATCTGTTACTCACTATCACTTCAGTGTTCTTCATCAACACATTTCTTTCCATCTTTAGTGCACATTTTCTACTTTCTTTTAACTCTGAGTGACAACCGTGGTGCCTGGTTCATGATCTACATTTTCAGTTCTTTATTATTCTCTATTAAAAATCTCTTATCTCTTTAGTTAAACATTCTATATATAAAAGTCATTTCCTAGTTACCAATACTCTCATAAGACACATCATTATCAAATACTTCACATTAAACTTTTCAATAATTTTTGTAAGTGCTGGACACCGCTCCCAGCCGGGATCTCTTGCAGTGTCCTTTGATTGGAGTCATGCTCCATATGAGGTAGACATTATCTTCGCAAAGTGTCCTATGTAAAACCAAGCGAGGGCACCTAAAGAGGTGCAAACTATTTACAATTGCAGTTCTGGACCATTCAGCATTCATGATCTCCTTAGTTCAATGGAAAGGCTGCCAACAAAACAGGGCAACACTTGGAAAACAAAGCTAAAACATAATGGAAAAACAAAGCACAACTGTGCAAATACCCTCCTGGGTAACAAGAGTTAGTTTACTGCAGGCTACTAGTGATGGTCCCCTCCTGGGGTTCTGGAAGCTGATGACTGGGAACTACTACCAGATGTGATACTTTGGGTCTCTTCATCCTGTTGCTGGTTGCTTGCTAAACGCATGTACTCTGCCTCCCACAGGGAGAGATAGGGACTGGTCGGGGTAATTGAAAGGGCCATGGAAATATCCACTGCCTGCGGGGACAGCATATCCGCTACCTCCGATGGCACTTCTGCTGCTGTTGGTGACTCAGCCGGCTCTGTCGCTGGTTCCTCGGAATCCGATTCTTCAGTGTCCATTGGGACCTCGGCTGGCAGCACTGCAGCCTGGGGCTGCCGGCGGAGGTCAATTGGGCCATTTCTATTTGTGGGTTCTGTTCCCAAGACTAGGGTCAGGTCAGGGGCAGTGGTCGTACCTTGTGCCTCCAGGCGAGGTTCCAGTCCGGGCACCTGGTAGTGGACAGCGGCAGCCGCAACTCCCAGAGTTGTTGATGGGGTGGACCGCAGTTGGATTCGGGCAGGGGCAAGGCCGGCTTCGGCCGGGGTCGTCAGTGGAGGCCGGTGCAACCGCGCCCGGTCCAGACGGGGACGCGGTCCCGGCCCTCCGTTCTGCTCCAGAGCCCTCATATATCACCTCCGGACGGGACTCATCCAATGGCAATATCGGTTGTAAGGTGGTGGCGGACGCTGCAGAGTATGTATCAGCGGTCGCAGCCTCCGCAGGGGCGCCTGGGGGTGAGTGGCTTCTCCTCCCCCCATTCTTTTGTCTTTTCTCTTTCCATCATGGCGTTCTGGCGTTCTTCTCCCTCCTCTCTCGGCCCCTTTCCCGCCACTGGCTTCTGCCCCTTCTTCTTGGGGCGGCGTCTTCTTCCAGCGCCTCCATACCAAGCCAGTATACGAACCCCTCGGGGGGTGGGCTATGTTGCTGTCACATAGTAATTCAGGCACGGGAGGCCCAAGACTGTTCGCGGTCTTTTCCTAGGACCTCCCATCTCGTCACGCCCTTCTTCTCCAGGCCAACGGCCATTTTTAATGTTCATTTTGCAGTCTATTAAATTGGGTCTTCTGCACATTCTCAAAAGTTCCAAGTCCAACAAATCCTAGGCGCACAGAACCCGATGGCATTGGGTCTCGTCATCCTGTTTGTGACACCAAGTTGGGTCGCCCTCCCAGGGCTGTGGGGTACTCGGTACCCACTGTGCCACAATCAGCCAGTCTTGTCCTCACCATGTCAGAAAGCAGCACCAGGAGCCAACCAGGAGCCAAACTAGAGCCAAACTGGAGCCAACAAGTACGTCTAAAATTAAACATAAAAAAAAAAAATAATAGAAAGTAAAAAAGCAGTGAGAGAGACAAACTTTTTCTAAGCTTGTATACTTACATAGCCAGTTTTGTGGTATCATCCAGAGTCCAGAGAGTTATGGCCTTGCTGTGTCCACACTTCCTTATATAGAGCTCTCAATTATCAGCTAGATAAGTCACTTCCTGGACCAACTCCTTAAAGAACACATATATATGCGTATAGAACACATGTGCGTGCGCATGTTCTTGCGTACACATGCGTTTTCATAGACCGTAAAGCATTTATTTGACACAATCATCCACATGCGCATGAATGCGCATATTTGCCGGATTTTTGCCGCTTCCAAAAATCCAACATGATGCATTCGCCGGACCACGCCGCACACCGAAAAACAACGCAAGCGTACATTGACACATGCGAACTGATGCAAATGCATGCCCCAGCATACATCATGTTAAAGATAGGGAAACATGAAACTGATTGCTGCTGATAAAACGCTGCGCAAACAGATGCAAATGTGAAACCAGCATTACTACCTTCTTATTATTTGGTGCGTTCCGCCAGCCCTAGCACCAGGAACAGTGCTAACCTGCAAAAGGACAATTTTATGCTCCTGGCAGAAAGAAATTATAATTTTATGTTTAAGTGTATTTTATGGGTCTGGAGTTTGCATTGCTGTCTTGCAGGCTCCAGAATAGTCAAGAGCAACCATGTTCAAAGAGGGGAGGAATGTAAGAATGTGGACAGAGACTGTTGTGTTCCTTCCCCTGAAGATAACAAACTTGTAAAGTGAATAGTGTCATGCACTTTTGGACGTGTATTGTCATATGTGAAGTGTGGACTATGTCATGTGATTTTAGGAATGTAAAGTGTAATAATGCATGTTTTAGGGAATGGTGCTGCTTTGTACATACTGTAAGCGTAATGTATAGTGTAAGTAAAGTACACTACAGCTCCAGTATAGGGAAAGCATAGGATAACACAAAGTATAGCGCTTAGGTTGGAGATAGATAGTGGATGTAGGTACATTAGGGCAAGATACTTTTAATGTTTGGGACTAGAACAGATTGCGAGAGGGCTAGGGAAAGTAAAAAGAGAACCACTTCCTGTTTTAGGGAGTTATTAAAAGACATCAGCGCTAGTCACTGATGCTGCGCAGCCTCACAGCCTGACCTACAAAGGACTTGGCAGCATGGGAAAATGAACTGTAAATTATCCACGCTCAAGAGTTCACCTCGGGTCAGGATGGGAGGCTATGCTGACGTCACTGATGATGCAGCTACTCATTCATTCATTCATTCATTCTTCAGTGGTTTACAGCTGGGGCGTAGCATTAGCACCACTCCCGGTTGTAAACTATTTAACCCCTAGATATGGATTACGCCGTGAGACTGTTTGCCGGACAGGTATGGTATATTGTTGTTTTTTTATTTTTTATTTATTACATGAGATCGAGGGCATCGTTTGGATTAGCAGAAGACTAAGGATGGCAAAACTGTGTGTTCTTTCATTTTATTAAAATACTTTATTCTGAATGTGTATTTAACCCTTTACAAAATTCAGGATTAGTAATGGATAGGTGTGTTAGGCGTCAAGTTCCCACCACTGAACAGGGGGAATCTCAAGCTATGTCCTCTGCGGTTTCCCATTCTTCTGCAGCCGCAGAGGTTCTTCCTCAGCAGAGACGTTGGTCCCAGCGTCTTGCTTAGGCTAATGCTATGCGTCTGTTGCTGCTGCTGCTGCTGCTGCCCCAGGTTCAGCTATAGCATTCAGCATTAGTCAGCGGCGAGCAGACGCTCCTGGGACTAAGTCCTGCTTTTCTCCATCTGAGCATGCCCGTGAGATGACCGTTCATTGGTGGTCGGAGGTCACATGCTCTGGTCCTCAAGCAGCTCGGATTGGGCCATCAGGAAGGTCCCGGAAGGCTGAGGTTATAAAAGGATCACTACAACTATAAAAGGTTTGCACGGCAAATATATGGAGTGAGTGTTGACAATATGGAGTGAGTGTTGTAAGCACGTATGAATGTCTCTGGTGACTGACTCATTATGAAACCCCGCCTCTTGGTACACATGTGCTGATCAGCCTTGCCAGGTAGTGCGTAGGCAGATAATGCAGGTAGGAGGCAGAGTCAGGGCCTAGCTTCAGCGCCAAGTAGTGGCTTTGCCTGTATGCCACTGTGCACTTGGTCTACACTCCACAGTAGCCAGCGTCTACTAGTGGCATTCACAGGTGCGACGCCGTGTGCCTCGTGGGTCTAGAGAGTCTCTTACCCTGCATCCTTGGAGCAGAGTCTTGGGACCGTACACTAGCGCTGACTCAGCTGTGCCCTGTGACAGATAACAGGGTACGGCATCTGTGTTATGCGGTACTGTGACTCAGTGAAGCAGCAGAGCCCATCGCTACTACATACTGGGTGGCGTTTAACCCACTCGTGTCCAGTGCGATACCGCCATTTAGTGTCCGCCATTACTGAGCAGCAGTTAACATCTGTGCACGGTGGACCCCGGAATGCGAATGCACCTTATTACCATCTTTTTATTATTTGGTGCTTTCCTCCAGCCCTAACAAGGTGTCTTATAGACACCTCTCGACACCTCTCCATTACTAAACCAGGCTTAATGTCACCTTACTATACAAAGGTGACATTTACCCCATATGCCACCACTACAGGGTAGTGGGAAGAGAGAGGCTAAGTGCCGGAATGGGCGCATCTTACAGATGCGTCTTTTCTGGGGTGGCTGAGGGCAGATTTTTTTTAGCCGGGGGGGCAATAATCATGGTCCCTCTCTAGGCTATTAATATTTGCCCTCAGTCATTGGCTTTCCCTCTCTGGCACAAAAAATTGCACGGGAGTCCACGCCAGTTTTTTCCATGAATACATTCTTTTAGTAAATACATACAGGTCCCAAATTTTACACACACAAACTACTAACAGTATCATACACTGACATATATAAATCTAACTGTTCTGCATTGGTTTACTGTATGTAAACCATGTCTCCTATCCTGTCAGATTCTGCAATGATTTTACAGAAGCCGACAAATGAATTATCGGCTATTCTGCTATCTATCTCTCTATGAAATATAAAGATATATACCGTATATACGCGTGTATAAGCCGACACGAGTATAAGCCGACCCCCCCTAATTTTGCCACAAAAAACAGGGAAAACTTATCGCCTCGCATATAAGCCTAGGGTGGAAAATGCAGCAGCTACTGGTAAATTTCAAAACTAAAAATAGATACTAGTAAAAGTAAAATTAATTGAGACATCAGTAGGTTAAATGTTTTTGAATATCCATATTGAATCAGGAGCACCATATAATGCTCCATACAGTTCATGATGGGCCCATAAGATGCTCCATACAAAATACACCCCATATAATGCTCCATAAAGGTTAATAATGGCCCCATAAGATGCTCCATAGAATAATATGCCCCATAAAATGCTCCATAAACGTTATGGCCCCATAAAATGCTCCATAGATTATGCCCCATAAAATGTTCCATAGATTATGCCCCCATAAGATGCTCCATAAGATGCTCCATAGATTATGCCCCCATAAAATGCTCCATAGATTATGCACCCATAAGATGCTCCATAGATTATGCCCCCCTAAGATGCTCCATAGATTATGCACCCATAAAATGCTCCATAGATTATGCCCCCATAAGTTGCTTCATAGATTATGCCCCCATATGATGCTCCATTGATTATGCCCCCATAAGATGCTCTATAAGATGCTCCATAGATTATGCCCCCATATGCTGCTGCCGCTGCTGCTGCAAATAAAAAAATGACATACTCACCTCTCGTCTCTGGGGGACAGGTGCCGGTGTCACGGCTGGCTCATGGCCCTGCAATATTCACCTGTCCCCGGTCTATCACTTCGTCCACTCTGTCTTCCGGGTCCTCTGTCAGTGATGTTCAGGCAGCAGAGGGTGCGGCACGCACTAACTATGTCATCGCGCCCTCTGCTGCCTGAACGTCACTGACAGAGGACGCGGGGGACAGAGCGGCACGCAGCAATGGATCGGGGACAGATGAATATCACATATACTTACCCCCTCCTGGCGCGGTCTCTGCAGCCTATGCGACTCTGGCAGCTCTTCCTTCCTTCAGAGGTCATATGGTACCGCTCATTAAAGTAAAAAATATGCGCATATTCATGACTTTAATGAGCGGTACCACGTGACCACTAAAGGAAGGCGTGGGAGAAGTGGGGGGCTGCAGAGACGCATCAGGGGGGTAAGTATGATCTCTGACACCCCTGCTCCCCCTCCCCTGCCGATTCCCAGTAATTGACTCACGTATAAGCCAAGAGGGGGACTTTCAGCCCCAAAAAATGGGCTGAAAATCTCGGCTTATACGCATGTATATGCGGTATATATATATATGTGTGTGTGTCACTGGCATATATATATACACTTATACTATGTGTATAATTCTATCTATTCTATTGTAAGCTGTCAGTGTGATTTTACTGTACACTGCACTGAATTGCCGGCTTTACAGAGGACACCGGTGCGTATTTTTCGCAAGCCACACTGATGTTCCATGTGGTGTGCATCTTTTCCTCCCACCCATAGACTTTTATTGGTGTGTCTTGGCCGATATACAGTGGAAATAGCAGCATGCTACGATTTCATTTGCACGTATAATACGGACAAGAAAAAAAACGGTGATGGGAGCTGCCCCATAGATTAACATTGGTCTGAGTGCTATGCACTTTCTCGCATAGCACTCATCCATATTCCTCTCTAGTGTGACTCCAGCCTAACACTCAAATACTAACTAATTCAATATATCTGGTATGAAAAGCAGCTACTGTATTAGAAAATACTCAGCAAAACAGACAAAAAAATATTTATTCCCACCAGGATTGTGTCATATATAGAAAAACAACAATATCACCCCTGCCCTGAGTTGATAACTCGAAGATGGAGGATGAGGAGGAGCAGGATGGGGTGCAGGAACTGGTGTAGGAGGTGGAGAAAACCCTTATAGAAGTAGGGCAAATAATCCTTGGCGTCAGTGTAGGAAGGTGGACTGATATGTGGACCTGCCTGAAGGAAAGAGATAAAATGTAAAGAAAAGTGCAGTGTACAATGCTTTATTGTAATTTGTATATATGTGTGGGGAAACAGCTAGCATCAGTGAGAGACTATAGTACTGAGTTTTGGCCAACAGATGGAGACATAGGGTAGCGAGTAAAGGACATAACAGCAGCTAAAGCTAGGAAATGCAGAGACATGGTGGACAGAGTTACGGAACTGAGAAGGGGAATTCCAGTGAGAGGGAATAAAAGGATGGAGAGTTCCAGAAGGAGAGGACAGTCGGGGGGTGGCTCTGACAGGACAGCTGGAGAACAGAGGACGCCTGGGGTACCAGACGGACGGACTCAACTGTGGGCCTAACTGCAGCCACAGTGAAAGAACCAAGAGGGCCGTCACAGACAGGAGAAAGCGGAGATGACGGGTACCCGGGCCAGGGACCAGAAGCTGTTGCATTTGCTGTGGATGTCAGAGATGACACCCAATAAAGAGGACCTAATTGAACAATCATCTGTGTCTGACTCCATTCTTTTTGTCCACCAGGAGGGACCACCCCCCAGTCGGCACACGTACTACATCAGTAACTTATGTGCCGTGCTTGTTCTTTACTTCTTCCCTCTTCCTCATGTGTCATTGTCTTGTCTTGTCAGATTATTGTTTGGGTTTTTATAGGATACTAAAAAATAGACTTATTGAGTAACATATATTATATGCTAATGATAATGCAATCTCTATTAAAAAGGAAAGTTATCTGCTATTTTTCAAGTCCTTTGCCTTTGATATTTTGTGCTTTTTTTCTTTTTCCTTTCCGTAAAACTATTTTGACAATTTCAGTAGATTTCAATTAAAAAAAAATTGTGTTACTTTTTGATATTTTCTGCCACTCAGGTCACTTCAAATGTGATGTGATCCTCAAAAGAAAATGGTTTTGTAAATTGTACTGGAAAAATGAGAAATTGCTGATAAACTTTTTAATTATTATTTTATTGATTAAAAAACATACAGTGTAATTACCAAATAATTATAAAGTAGCAATAATTGGTAAAACAAATGAGGTCTCAATATAAATAAAAGTGACAACAATATAATTAATGAGTATATGAGTGCTCAGATGTGCTCCTAACTCGACGAGCATTGTCTGGTACTCAGATGTAATGCTTGAATCCTCAACTCGCATGTTTGGTGCCTGTTACACAATCATTAAACATTTGTTTTTTATTCATTTCATTGTGCACTCAGTGCATATATGGGTGTGACCGCTGTCTTTCTGAGCTGGGAAAGCCATCCAGTCTGGCCTAAGCTGTTACTAGTGGTTCAGCCGCTCGATTCTTATTCACATTCACGTCACTTGGCAAGTGAAAAGGTTTTAAATACTAGAGTAGGGACTGTCCCACAAGGGTTGCCGTGACGTGGCGGGATGGCTTGTACATTATTTTGATCAAAATTATGTTTACTAAATACCCTTATTATTATTACCTTTATGCATTATTTGCAGTATATTTTTTACTTTTTAGTTCAGGATATTTGTGTTTTTTGTTTTCTACAATCATTAAACATGTAGTGCTTGCCTGTCAGTCACTGTAATGCCATAGCCATCTTGGTAGTGGCATTACTGTGATTGACTGGCCGCATTACCTCATCAGAAGTTATAAAAGAACCCTGATTGGAGGGAGAGCGTAGTTGTGCACAGTTTCAGGAATCAGCGTCCTGTAGAGGAACCACCATACTAAAAGTCCTTCTAATGGCTAACCTTGTGCTTTACTACTGTATTTCTATAAGATACATCCTGCATTTAACCTAGGGACCGCTGCTGGAGTAGCGAGAGTGGCTGAATACAGCTTCTAGACAGGGCTTATGGCTTTGACGTCCATTGCTAAATATATAGCTGCTGCAGGTAACCACATTTTTTTGTGGGGGGTGAAAACATTTACTGTATTGTCATCAGAGGCGTAGCTAGGGTTTCGGTTCAGGGGGGGGCGAAACTTCTGAGTGGGCCCCTAACTAGGTAACTTTGATTACAACTCGGTGAAGCACCCTAATAGTGGATGTAGAGATGACTGCGCTGTTACTGAAAATAATCCCTATATAAAGACCAACATGGATATTACCGCAATATGGTCAGTGGTAAATACCAGTCCAACAAAACATATGTGATTACTGCACAGGTATAGTTGGTGTCTTACCGCTGACGTTCTTTCTGATGGAATCGGTCACTTTTCACGTCTTTTCCATCTGGCCCAGACCGACATGACAACTCCTCCAGCCAGGACTCGGCTACAGAGAATACAACAACGACACATTTCACTTCTCATATTCCAGCCCCATCACCATGTATCCCCAACCTGCACAAACCCTTCATCCTGCTGATACCCCAATGCTGAGCCGCTGCTGCCGTATGTGTCCCTATTACAGCACCTGATACCCCAATGCTGAGCCGCTGCTGCCGTATGTGTCCTTATTACTGCACCTGATACCCCAATGCTGAGCCACTGCTGCTGCCATATGTGTCCCTATTACTGCACCTGATACCCCAATATTGAGCCTCTGCTGCCGTATGTGTCCTTATTACTGCACTTGATACCCCAATGCTGAGCCGCTGCTGCCGTATATGTCCCTATTACTGCACTTGATACCCCAATACTGAGCCGCTGCTGCCGTATGAGTTCCTATTACTGCACTTGATACCCCAATACTGAGCCTCTGCTGCCGTATGTGTCCCTATTACTCCAGCTGATACCCCAATACTTAGCCGCTGCTGCCTTATGTGTCCCTATTACTGCACCTGATACCCCAATGCTGAGCCACTGCTGCTGTATGTGTCCCCATTACTGCACCTGATACCCCAATGCTGAGCCACTGCTGCTGCCGTATGTGTCTCTATTACTGCACTTGATACTCCAATTGTTGTGAGTTCATTTTCCCCTTCACCTTTGATGTCTGATGAACTCCCTCTGCTGGTGAAGAGAGGTAGTGAAATTGATTGGGATGGGAAGAACCTGTTATCTGAACAGGCGGAGTGTGATTGGACATCTGGAATTTCTGAGTGGATATAAGGCAGCCGACGCCCTGCAGGGTTTGCTGGTGATCCTTTCTGCTCTGAGCTCTTGCATACAGCTTAGTTCCTGTCTACTAAAAGCTAAGTTTTTGCCTTGCTATTATTCCATGAGATTTTGTCTGGTTTCCTTAGTGTTTGTATTCAGCCAGTGCTGGTTGGGACTGGCTGAATTCCATTTTTGTCTCTGATCAGTTGATCTCTTTGCTCTGTTTTCAGAATATACCTGAGTGCTGATATAGTGATTTTGAAGTCTAGCGACTTCAGGGCCTTTTTTCCTATCAGACGGTTGGGACAATTTTGTAGGGTTTTTTGCGGATTGCAGCCAGCATCTTTTCTGTCCTGTCCTATCTAGTTAGTTGGGCCCCATCGTTTGCTCAGCCTGTCTTTCTGTCTGTGTTTGTGTTTTCATCTGTTTTTCACCGACAATACATGTTGGGGGCTGTCTATTACTTTGGGGTCTGCTCTGGGGCAGTTTAGATTTCCCCTTTCCTTCTTTAGGCTTATGTAGTTCTACGGCTGTGACGAGGGGTCTAGGGCTCCGTAGGAACCCCCCACGGCTACTGTTAGTTGTGGTGAATAGGATCAGGGGTCTGCAATCCGATAGCTACCAACCTCTCCGGTTTTCTGGACTTAGCTTGCATTTTTGTTTTCTCCTCCGGAGTGACTCATTCATAACAGAATCAATTTCACCAGCAGAGGGAGTTCATCAGACATCAAAGGTGAAGGGGAAAATGAACTCACAACACCCAATACTGAGCTGCTGCTGATGTATGTGTTCCTATTACTGCACTTGATACCCCAATACTGAGCCTCTGCTGCCGCATGTGTCCCTATTACTGCAGCTGATACCTCAATACTTAGCCGATCCTGCCTTATGTGTCCCTATTACTGCACCTGATACCCCAATGCTGAGTCGCTGCTGCGCCGTATGTGTCCTTATTACTGCACCTGATACCCCAATGCTGAGCCACTGCTGCTGCCGTATGTGTCCCTATTATTGCACCTGATACCCCAATACTGAGCCTTTGCTGCCGTATGTGTCCTTATTACTGCACCTGATACCCCAATACTGAGCCGCTGCTGCCGTATGTGTCCTTATTACTGCACCTGATACCCCAATACTGAGCCGCTGCTGCCGTATGTGTTCCTATTACTGCACTTGATACCCCAATACTGAGCCTCTGCTGCCGTATGTGTCCCTATTACTGCAGCTGATACCCCAATACTTAGCCGCTGCTGCCTTATGTGTCCCTATTACTGCACCTGATACCCCAATGCTGAGCTGCTGCAGCCGTATGTGTCCCCATTACTGCACCTGATACCCCAATACTGAGCCTCTGCTGCCGTATGTGTCCCTATTACTGCACCTGATACCCCAATGCTGAGCCACTGCTGCCGTATGTGTCCCTATTACTGCACCTGATACCCCAATGCTGAGCCGCTGCAGCCGTATGTGTCCCCATTACTGCACCTGATACCCCAATACTGAGCCTCTGCTTCCGTATGTGTCCCTATTACTACACCTGATACCCCAATGCTGAGTCACTGCTGCCATATGTGTCCCTATTACTGCACCCGGTACCCCAATACTGAGCCGCTGCTGCCATATGTGTCCCTATTACTGCACCTGATACCCCCTATACACACACGGCTCTGCTCCACACCCCCTATAAACACACGGCTCTGCTCCGTACACGCTGTACACATGCAGCTCCGCTCCGTACACCTTATACACACTTGGCTCCGCTCTGTACACCTTGTACACACACGGCTCTGCTCCGCACACCCCGTACACACGCGGCTCCGCACCATACACCTCGTACACATATGGCTCAAATCCGCACACCTTGCACACACGGCTCCACTCCGTACACGCCGCACACACATCACTCTGCTCTGTACACCCCGTACACACACGGCTCTGCTCTGTACACCCCGTACACACTTGGCTCCGCTCCATACACAAACAGCTCTGCTCACCCCATACACACATGGCTCCGCTCCTCTGTACACCTCATACATGCATATCTCTGCTCTGCACACCTTCTACACACACGGCTCCGCTCTGTACACCTCATACACACACAGCTCTGCTACATCTACCCTGTAAACCAATCCTGACCCCACACAGAAACTTACTTCACCTCATCCAGCACCATGACAACCAGCACAGCAGAGCCCTGTGCTGAAGCCCTGATCATGTGAGCCCCTGACTCTGCTCCTCCTGTTACCTCATCACAGGTCCTGTGCGCACAGAAAAGCTCATAATGACGATGCTGGCTGTGAGGTGGGGAGCCCACTGCTGGCACCGGGGCCCCCCACTGCCTTCTCAGGGGCCCATAGTGGCTGGGCGGCAGAGTAGGGGATCGATTCTCCCTGCTCTGCCGCAGAATGTAGCTGTATGGGCGCACTGTGCACGCCGATACAGTTACAGTAGCGTAGCTCAGTGGGCCCCTCAGAGCTCGGGGCCCGGGGCAACCGCCCCCTCTGCCCCCCCGGTAACTATGCTACTGATTGTCATCCATACAGTTTAACCTTCTTTGACTTAAAATATGGTGGTTTTAAACAAAAATGTCCGGGCCGGGCGTGTACTGCACAGAAATGACAGCCAGAAAGTGAAAGATGAGGAAACAAGAAAATATCACAATGTACCCACCGTGGATGTAACATGTGAAGTACTTAGTAAAGAAAGTGTTAAAGTTAATTTGAACTGTATCCCCATTGATGGGGGTCACCTGGAAGAGGGACCTGTTATGAATGGGTGACCGAGGAGGATAGCAGGCCAGGCTAAGCCACAGAAAACTAGAGAGGTTGGTAACTAAGCGGAGCGAACCTACGATGATTCTAGACGCCGCAGCACAGCAACTAAATAAGCATAAAGCAAGAAAGGGGAAATCTAAACTGCCCTGGGGTAGACCCCAAAGGAATAGATAGCCCCCAAACATATATTGTCGGTGAGACAAGATGAAAACACAAACGCAGGCAGAAAAATAGACTGAGCAAACGATGGGGCCCACACTGACTAGACAGCACAGGAAAGGAAAGACACTGTCTGCAATCACGCAAAAAACCCTGCTAAAAGTCCAGCACATCTGATGCGCAAAAACACTGAAGTCGCACGACTTCGACCCCCACTATATCAGCACTCTGGTGTATTCTGAAAGCAAAGCAAAAAGAGACCAATATAAAAGGGGACAAAACAAACTGGCACATGCAGTAACATATAGGCGGTGATGGAGCACAGCCCCAGCCGGGTCTAGCTGACCCGCACAAAGCAGAGATAAACAAAACCAGATCAAATGCAAACAGAATAGCAAATGAACCACTCAGCTGAACATGCAGGGAAAGAGCAGGAGACATCAGACCTCAGGAGGCACAGAAAAAAAATCATCAGCAGGGATAGAGGGAATCAGCTGTCTTAAATCCCAATCAGAAACCCCAGATCTCCAATCGTCTTCTACATTATCAGGTGGCAAGCCTCTGTCAATCAGATCAGCTCCACTACCTCCAGCAACCACCAGAGGGAGCCCAGAAAGAGAACTCTCAATCTGACCAGCTCCACACTCTTCAGTAATCACCAGAGGGAAGCCAGAGAGAGAATTCACAACAGGGACCGTTATCGCCTGGAAAGTGCCCAGAGGAAGCTGAATCTGGAGATACAGTTATGCTGGAGAGATGAGTACATTTTTCTGTAGGGGAAATACTGGACATGGATATAGCAGTTATTCAGGTCATGACTACAGTCCTGTCCCTCCCTTAAATTTGCATGCATCATCACCATCACGTCCTCGTCACTTGCCACGCGCCTTGCCCATTTTAAATGGACTACAATATTTTCCCCGTTCACTACAAATGGCTGAATTGGGAGCGAACTTGTATGTGATCCGTATGTGGGAATACCACACTTTAAAATAACTGGAATGTATGTAAAAATGTATCTTTTGTTATCAAACTGGTGTCAATAACTAGGGTAAGACACAGCAAAAACAGTAGAATGTAGGCCTGAAATGCCATAATTTTTAGCCCACAGATAGATCAGTCGTCTGATGGAGATACCAGATTGTTCAATATGTGGCCTGTATATTTTTATTTTTTACCCCAAAATAGTCTATAGAACTAGAGTAACAGACAGCAAATACAGTGGAATGGAGGTCTGAAATGCCACAATTTGTAGCCCACATATAGATGAGGCGTCTGACGGAGATAGTCCACTTTCAAATTTCTGCCCTGTTCAAATTTCTGCCCTGTGTTTTTTTTTTTTTTTTGGAGCCAGCAAAATTGTGTCAATAAGTAGGCTCTAACGCAACAAAAAAAATTCTATGGAGGCCTAAAATGGCAAAATATTTTTTGGCAGCAAAATGGTGTGAAAAAATTGTATAAAACATTCCAAAAAAAGTTAGATTTTTCTGTGCACTCAGATGTGATGCCTGGGATGGGCTAACCCGTTTAAAATTGCTGGATTTTCACACTGTACTATCAAAAGGATCTGGCTGTAGTCTGCAGTGTCAACAAGCAAATGGAGAAAAAAAGAATAAAATAATCAGGATTAAGATGCAAAAAAAATTATTCCTAGCCACTGATTAGAGTTGAGCGAAACGGGTCGAAAAAATTCAAAAGTCGCCGACTTTTGGCAAAGTCGGGTTTCATGAAACGAAACCCGACCCTAGGATGAGGTCGGCCACGAGGTCGGCGACTTACGCGCCAAAGTCGCGTTTCAAAAGTTTGTTTTGCGCTCTTTTTCAGCCAATCAGGATCCACGGACACTGTGGGCAACGTGATGACCTAGGCACGGGTCACCACCATCTTTCAGAAGGGCATGCAAGTGATTGGCTTGCTTTGGTGGGCGTCACAGGGGGTATAAAAGGGCGTGCACGCCGACCGCCATCTTACTTCTGCCGATCTTAGTATAGGGAGAGGTTGCTGCTGATTCTGTAGGGAGAGCGTTAGGCAGGGAAGAAGACAAAAAAACTGCTTCTGCTGCTAGCGATTTGGCCTGCACAACACACAAGTCACTGTGTGTGCAGTGCAAGGGGAGGCTATATTGTGGTGTATCAGTGGTGTTGGTTGTTGGGCTGCCTTTTAAGGCTTCCTGACACGCTGGCATTGCTGTTTACCCACTGCTCCGCAAACTGCTTTTTTAAAAGCAATCCAATCTCCCTTATCCTCTAGTCACTTTTGTCACAGCTGTGCCATCGAGCGTGTCACATAGCACTCAGATATCAGAGGGCCTCACACAATCCACAAGTGTCCAGTGTCCAAAAGTGTACGCAGAGATTCAAAATCTCCATTATCCTCTCGTCACTTTGGTCACAGGCAGCTGTGCCATCGAGCGTGTCACATAGCACTCAGATATCAGTGGGCCTCACACAATCCACAAGTGTCCAGTGTCCAAAAGTGTACGCAGAGATTCGAAATCTCCATTATCCTCTCATCACTTTGGTCACAGGCAGCTGTGCCATCGAGCGTGTCACATAGCGCTCAGATATCAGTGGGCCTCACACAATCCACAAGTGTCCAGTGTCCAAAAGTGTACGCAGAGATTCAATATCTCCATTATCCTCCCGTCACTTTGGTCACAGGCAGCTGTGCCATCGAGCGTGTCACATAGCGCTCAGATATCAGTGGGCCTCACACAATCCACAAGTGTCCAGTGTCCAAAAGTGTACGCAGAGATTCAAAATCTCCATTATCCTCTCGTCACTTTGGTCACAGGCAGCTGTGCCATCGAGCGTGTCACATAGCGCTCAGATATCAGTGGGCCTCACACAATCCACAAGTGTCCAGTGTCCAAAAGTGTACGCAGAGATTCAAAATCTCCATTATCCTCTCGTCACTTTGGTCACAGGCAGCTGTGCCATCGAGCGTGTCACATAGCGCTCAGATATCAGTGGGCCTCACACAATCCACAAGTGTCCAGTGTCCAAAAGTGTACGCAGAGATTCAAAATCTCCATTATCCTCTCGTCACTTTGGTCACAGGCAGCTGTGCCATCGAGCGTGTCACATAGCACTCAGATATCAGTGGGCCTCACACAATCCACAAGTGTCCAGTGTCCAAAAGTGTACGCAGAGATTCAAAATCTCCATTATCCTCTCGTCACTTTGGTCACAGGCAGCTGTGCCATCGATCGTGTCACATAGCGCTCAGATATCAGTGGGCCTCACACAATCCACAAGTGTCCAGTGTCCAAAAGTGTACGCAGAGATTCAAAATCTCCATTATCCTCTCGTCACTTTGGTCACAGGCAGCTGTGCCATCGAGCGTGTCACATAGCGCTCAGATATCAGTGGGCCTCACACAATCCACAAGTGTCCAGTGTCCAAAAGTTTACGCAGAGATTCAAAATCTCCATTATCCTCTCGTCACTTTGGTCACAGGCAGCTGTGCCATCGAGCGTGTCACATAGCGCTCAGATATCAGTGGGCCTCACACAATCCACAAGTGTCCAGTGTCCAAAAGTGTACGCAGAGATTCAAAATCTCCATTATCCTCTCGTCACTTTGGTCACAGGCAGCTGTGCCATCGAGCGTGTCACATAGCGCTCAGATATCAGTGGGCCTCACACAATCCACAAGTGTCCAGTGTCCAAAAGTGTACGCAGAGATTCAAAATCTCCATTATCCTCTCGTCACTTTGGTCA
Organism: Dendrobates tinctorius; assembly: GCF_039654945.1. Lineage (NCBI taxonomy): Eukaryota > Metazoa > Chordata > Amphibia > Anura > Dendrobatidae > Dendrobates > Dendrobates tinctorius. The sequence continues at coordinate 38,415,447 of NW_027361829.1, forward strand.
CAGGCAGCTGTGCCATCGAGCGTGTCACATAGCGCTCAGATATCAGTGGGCCTCACACAATCCACAAGTGTCCAGTGTCCAAAAGTGTACGCAGAGATTCAAAATCTCCATTATCCTCTCGTCACTTTGGTCACAGGCAGCTGTGCCATCGAGCGTGTCACATAGCGCTCAGATATCAGTGGGCCTCACACAATCCACAAGTGTCCAGTGTCCAAATGTGTACGCAGAGATTCAAAATCTCCATTATCCTCTCGTCACTTTGGTCACAGGCAGCTGTGCCATCGAGCGTGTCACATAGCATTCAGATATCAGTGGGCCTCACACAATCCACAAGTGTCCACTGTCCAAAAGTGTACGCAGAGATTCAAAATCTCCATTATCCTCTCGTCACTTTGGTCACAGGCAGCTGTGCCATCGAGCCTGTCACATAGCGCTCAGATATCAGTGGGCCTCACACAATCCACAAGTGTCCAGTGTCCAAAAGTGTATGCAGAGATTCAAAATCTCCATTATCCTCTCGTCACTTTGGTCACAGGCAGCTGTGCCATCGAGCGTGTCACATAGCGCTCAGATATCAGTGGGCCTCACACAATCCACAAGTCTCCAGTGTCCAAAAGTGTACGCAGAGATTCAAAATCTCCATTATCCTCTCGTCACTTTGGTCACAGGCAGCTGTGCCATCGAGCGTGTCACATAGCGCTCAGATATCAGTGGGCCTCACACAATCCACAAGTGTCCAGTGTCCAAAAGTGTACGCAGAGATTCAAAATCTCCATTATCCTCTCGTCACTTTGGTCACAGGCAGCTGTGCCATCGAGCGTGTCACATAGCGCTCAGATATCAGTGGGCCTCACACAATCCACAAGTGTCCAGTGTCCAAAAGTGTACGCAGAGATTCAAAATCTCCATTATCCTCTCGTCACTTTGGTCACAGGCAGCTGTGCCATCGAGCGTGTCACATAGCGCTCAGATATCAGTGGGCCTCACACAATCCACAAGTGTCCAGTGTCCAAAAGTGTACGCAGAGATTCAAAATCTCCATTATCCTCTCGTCACTTTGGTCACAGGCAGCTGTGCCATCGATCGTGTCACATAGCGCTCAGATATCAGTGGGCCTCACACAATCCACAAGTGTCCACTGTCCAAAAGTGTACGCAGAGATTCAAAATCTCCATTATCCTCTCGTCACTTTGGTCACAGGCAGCTGTGCCATCGAGCGTGTCACATAGCGCTCAGATATCAGTGGGCCTCACACAATCCACAAGTGTCCAGTGTCCAAAAGTGTACGCAGAGATTCAAAATCTCCATTATCCTCTCGTCACTTTGGTCACAGGCAGCTGTGCCATCGAGCGTGTCACATAGCGCTCAGATATCAGTGGGCCTCACACAATCCACAAGTGTCCAGTGTCCAAAAGTGTACGCAGAGATTCAAAATCTCCATTATCCTCTCGTCACTTTGGTCACAGGCAGCTGTGCCATCGATCGTGTCACATAGCGCTCAGATATCAGTGGGCCTCACACAATCCACAAGTGTCCACTGTCCAAAAGTGTACGCAGAGATTCAAAATCTCCATTATCCTCTCGTCACTTTGGTCACAGGCAGCTGTGCCATCGAGCGTGTCACATAGCGCTCAGATATCAGTGGGCCTCACACAATCCACAAGTGTCCACTGTCCACAAGTGTACGCAGAGATTCAAAATCTCCATTATCCTCTCGTCACTTTGGTCACAGGCAGCTGTGCCATCGAGCGTGTCACATAGCGCTCAGATATCAGTGGGCCTCACACAATCCACAAGTGTCCAGTGTCCAAAAGTGTACGCAGAGATTCAAAATCTCCATTATCCTCTCGTCACTTTGGTCACAGGCAGCTGTGCCATCGAGCGTGTCACATAGCGCTCAGATATCAGTGGGCCTCACACAATCCACAAGTGTCCACTGTCCACAAGTGTGTGCAGAAATTCTAAATCTCCCCTGTCCTATAGACACCTTGTACCTTGTTTTACATTACTATATAGTTTGTTGGATTTTGTCTACATTTCTACCAAAAATGAGGAAGGCTGGTGGAAGAGGCCATGGAATTGGGCGGGGGTTGGCAGCTGGTAATGATGGTGTTGGTGGTGGATCTGATGGTAGTGGCAAGAGCAAAATAGGACCGAATGCAGGAGGTGCTTACCCTGCATCATCGTCTGGCTACATAAGGCCTCGAACGCTTAGTTTTCTAGGAGTTGGCAAACCGCTTTTAAAGGCAGAGCATCAGGAAAAAGTTTTGTCTTACATTGCTGACTCAGCCTCCAGCTCTATCGCCTCCTCTTCTTCAGTTGTAAAAAGTAAAAGCACTGAGTCGTCATTGGAGGCTCATGTTCATGAACCACACCTTTCCTTGTGTCCTTCACCCCAACCAAGATTGAAGGATGACGCAGGCCATACTACTGATTACTCCATGGAGCTGTTTTCACATACCATGCCTGGATTATCAAGTCAAATGGTGAATTACCCAGGCCAAGATGAATCTGACATGGAGTGCACTGATGCACAGCCGCTGATGGATGATTCCGCTGGTACATTCACTCAGAGCACTACATTGTCCTCGCAGTGTACAGAGCCAGATTTTGACCCTGATGAGACTCAGGTGCCCCTTCCCACACACTATACCACCATACACGGTGACACAGAGAAAGGTGCACATGACATAGAAGAGGAGGTGATGGATGACCCAGTTGTTGACCCAGATTGGCATCCATTGGGGGAAGGGGGTGCTGCTTCCAATAGCTCAGATGAGGAGCATCCACAGCAGACATCGACATCGCAACAGCTGTTATCTGGCAGGCCCGGAGCACTCCAAAGACAGGTTCCAAACATCAAAAGAGTTGCTGGACAGCTTGTCCAGAGGGTCAAAAGATCACAGCGTGCTAGGCCGCAAAATGTCTGCCAAAGTAGGAAGAGTGCAGTGTGGCACTTTTTTGAACAAAATCCTCATGATCAGGCCAAGGTTATCTGTAAGAAGTGCGCAAAGACCTTTAGCCGAGGGAAAAATCTGAAAAATTTGAATACCAGTTGCATGCTTAGACATTTAACCAGCATGCACTTGCAAGCGTGGACACAACACCAAACCTCAAGTGCCACATGTGCAACTGATCACAACGAAGGTACTCAGCAACGCTACATTGTCTCCCCCACTGTAAGCCCACCGGTTAGCACAGCAGCAAATGTTGAGGTGTCGTTGCAAGGCCACAGCAGTCAGGGAATCCCACTGTTATATCAACGAAAGACTGATTCTAGGCCATCAGAAAGAACACCAACTCCATCACCATCATCAACCCTCTCTCAGTCCGCCCTGTCCACCGCTACTTCCACCATATGCAGCTCTCAAGTCCAGCTCACCCTCCCAGACACTATGAGTAGGTCAAGAAAGTACTCAGTCTCTCATCCGCGTACACTGGGTTTGAACGCCCACATTGCCAAACTAATCTCGTTTGAGATGATGCCCTTTCGGTTGGTGGAAAGCACAGCTTTCCGCGAACTCATGGCCTATGCAGTACCACGCTATGACCTACCCAGTCGCCACTTCTTCTCTCGCAAAGCCATCCCAGCCCTCCACCATCATGTGAAAGACCGCATTGTCCATGCACTCAAGCAGTCAGTGAGCGGAAAGGTGCACCTCACAACTGATGCATGGTCCAGTCGGCATGGCCAGGGCCGTTACGTGTCCATCACTGCGCAATGGGTTAATGTGGTGGATGCAGGGTCCACAGGGGACAGCGGTGGTGGGACAGTGCTGCCTAGCCCACGGTATAGGAAACAGTTGGCTGTAGGCGTTCGACCCTCCTCCTCCTCCTCCTCCAGAAGCGAAAGCTCGTCCACAGAGCGCAGTCGTACGAGCACTCCATCTGCAGCTGCCACTGTTGCACACGATGTGTCCCCCTATCGAGCAGCTAGTGGAAAGCGTCAGCAGGCTGTGTTGCAGATGATGTGTTTGGGCGACAGACACACCGCCGAGGTGCTGGCCGAGTACTTGAAGCGACAAACTGAGTCATGGCTGGGCAGTGTACATCTTGAGGCAGGCAAGGTAGTTAGTGATAACGGCCGTAATTTTGTGGCAGCCATAGCCCTTTCAAAACTCAGCCACATACCTTGCTTGGCTCACACCTTGAACCTGGTGGTGCAGTCCTTCCTCAAAAATTATCCGGAGTTAACAGCCCTGCTCCAGAAGGTGCGAAGACTGTGCGGGCACATCCGCCGGTCGCCTGTACACTCCGTTCGTATGCAGAAGCTGCAGCGATTGCTCCACCTTCCCAACCACCGCCTCATTATCGACATTGCAACAAGGTGGAACTCCACCCTGCACATGGTGGAGCGGCTGTGCGAGCAGAGGCAGGCCATAATGCATTAGTGGGAGGATACACGGCCAGGCACTTTGAGAGCAGACATGGAGTTGACAGGCGTGCAGTGGTCGAAGCTGAAAGACCTTTGTAAAGTCCTTCAGTGTTTTGAGGAATGCACATGGCTGGTAAGCGCAGATGACGCCATCCTAAGCATGAGCATCCCACTTATGCGTCTGCTCATGCAAACTTTGACGCACCTTAAGGAGCAGGCGTCTGCAGCCAATGTTGATGAGGAGGAAGAGGAGGAGGGAATCCTTGATGACATTCAGCCATTGTCTGCTCAGGGACCTCTCCTGGACGAGGTGGAGGAAGAAGAGGAGGAGGAGGAGGATGATGGGGATGATTACTTAGGGGAGGAGGATGCATCTCGTGGGGCAAGTGAAAATGTTGGCATGGCAAGGTCTGGTACAGGGTTTGTGCGTGACTGGAGGGATGTGGATTTGCCAGAAAGTGCTCCTCCACCCAGCACTCTCAGTGCATCATTGACACCGGGAACATTGGCCCACATGTCAGATTATGCCTTGCGGATCCTAAAAAGGGACCCCCGCATTGCCAAAATGATGAACGATGACGACTACTGGTTGGCCAGCATCCTGGATCCACGCTATAAAGGCAAATTCCAAAACACACACAGGAGAACCTTGACCTAATATTGGCTAACAAACAAGCTACTCTGGTAAACCGGTTGGTTGAGGCATTCCCAGCACACAGCAGCGGTGATGGTTCTCACACAAGCCGTACGGGCCGGGGGCAGCTTGGCAGAGGTGTTCGTGGTGCACACAGCAGAAGTGGCGTTGGAGACAGGGGTTTCATGACAATGTTGTGGACTGATTTTTCAAATACCGCTCACACAACTGGTAATACTGCATCGATGGAAAGTGACAGGAGACAGCAGTTGTCAACTATGGTTACAAACTACTTTTCCTCCCATATCGATGTTCTCCCACACAGGTCATTCCCCTTTGACTATTGGGCCGCTAAACTGGACACCTGGCCTGAGTTGGCCCAATATGCCTTACAGGAGCTCGCTTGCCCAGCTGCAAGTGTGCTATCGGAAAGAGTCTTCAGTGCAGCTGGATCAATCCTGACAGAAAAAAGGACCCGTCTGTCAACCCAAAATGTGGATGATCTAACCTTCATTAAAATGAACCACGCATGGGTTTCCAAGGATTTTGTCCCACCTTCCCCTGATGACACATAGGGTGACAGAAAAATGGCTTGCTTTGGTCCACCTCTTCCTGGTACTTCACCTATTTCGCCTTTTGCATCAGCTGCATGTCCAACATCAACATATGCCACTTTCTAAAACTCCCTAACTGTGCTGCCTCCCCCACCATGGCCGGGGTAACCACCTAGCGCACGACACCGTGCGAGTGCCGTTGCCCTGGACAGGTGGGTAGGCCGACTCTTGGGCGCGGGCACTGGCACAGGGTCCCTCATAGTGCAATCAAGTGTCTCTGACGGTGGTGGTGCACACCCGCCGTCAGACACACCGCTGTACTATGAGGGGCCCAGTGCCAGTACCGACGCCCACGAGTGGGCCCCCCTTGCTTGGGCAGGGCGCCAGCATTTGCAATCTTTACCTCTCCCTGCTCCTCCGCTGTGTAATCGGGGCCGTCAAATCCATACTGTGCCTGACACCGTCTGAGCCTGCCTCCTGAGACATATATTTTGAATGTGTACGCTATCCATACATGTTATCCAGGGATACGGTACCCTTTCTAACCTTTGTGCAATCACGTGCAATCCATACTGGGCCTAACACCGTCTGAGCCTGCCTCATGCTGTATAGACATATATTTTGAATGTGTACGCTATCCATACATGTTATCCGGGGATACGGTACCCTTTCTAATCTTTGTGCAATGACGTGCAATCCATACTGGGCCTAACACCGTCTGAGCCTGCCTCATGCTGTATAGACATATATTTTGAATGTGTACGCTATCCATACATGTTATCCAGGGATACGGTACCCTTTCTAACCTTTGTGCAATCACGTGCAATCCATACTGGGCCTAACACCGTCTGAGCCTGCCTCATGCTGTATAGACATATATTTTGAATGTGTACGCTATCCATACATGTTATCCGGGGATACGGTACCATTTCTAACCTTTGTGCAATCACATGCAATCCATACTGGGCCTAACACCGTCTGAGCCTGCCTCATGCTGTATAGACATATATTTTGAATGTGTACGCTATCCATACATGTTATCCGGGGATACGGTACCCTTTCTAATCTTTGTGCAATGACGTGCAATCCATACTGGGCCTAACACCGTCTGAGCCTGCCTCATGCTGTATAGACATATATTTTGAATGTGTACGCTATCCATACATGTTATCCAGGGATACGGTACCCTTTCTAACCTTTGTGCAATGACGTGCAATCCATACTGGGCCTAACACACCGTCTGAGCCTGCCTCATGCTGTATAGACATATATTTTGAATGTGTACGCTATCCATACATGTTATCCAGGGATACGGTACCCTTTCTAACCTTTGTGCAATCACGTGCAATCCATACTGGGCTTAACACCATCTGAGCCTGCCTCATGCTGTATAGACAAATATTTTGAATGTGTACGCTATCCATACATGTTATCCGGGGATACGGTACCCTTTCTAACCTTTGTGCAATCACGTGCAATCCATACTGGGCCTAACACCGTCTGAGCCTGCCTCTTGCTGTATAGACATATATTTTGAATGTGTACGCTATCCATACATGTTATCCGGGGATACGGTACCCTTTCTAACCTTTGTGCAATCACGTGCAATCCATACTGGGCCTAACACCGTCTGAGCCTGCCTCATGCTGTATAGACATATATTTTGAATGTGTACGCTATCCATACATGTTATCCAGGGATACGGTACCCTTTCTAACCTTTGTGCAATCACGTGCAATCCATACTGGGCCTAACACCGTCTGAGCCTGCCTCATGCTGTATAGACATATATTTTGAATGTGTACGCTATCCATACATGTTATCCGGGGATACGGTACCCTTTCTAACCTTTGTGCAATCACGTGCAATCCATACTGGGCCTAACACCGTCTGAGCCTGCCTCATGCTGTATAGACATATATTTTGAATGTGTACGCTATCCATACATGTTATCCGGGGATACGGTACCCTTTCTAACCTTTGTGCAATGACGTGCAATCCATACTGGGCCTAACACCGTCTGAGCCTGCCTCATGCTGTATAGACATATATTTTGAATGTGTACGCTATCCATACATGTTATCCAGGGATACGGTACCCTTTCTAACCTTTGTGCAATCACGTGCAATCCATACTGGGCCTAACACCGTCTGAGCCTGCCTCATGCTGTATAGACATATATTTTGAATGTGTACGCTATCCATACATGTTATCCGGGAATACGGTACCCTTTCTAACCTTTGTGCAATCACGTGCAATCCATACTGGGCCTAACACCGTCTGAGCCTGCCTCATGCTGTATAGACATATATTTTGAATGTGTACGCTATCCATACATGTTATCCAGGAATACGGTACCCTTTCTAACCTTTGTGCAATCACGTGCAATCCATACTGGGCCTAACACCGTCTGAGCCTGCCGCATGCTGTATAGACATATATTTTGAATGTGTACGCTATCCATACATGTTATCCGGGGATACGGTACCCTTTCTAACCTTTGTGCAATCACGTGCAATCCATACTGGGCCTAACACCGTCTGAGCCTGCCTCATGCTGTATAGACATATATTTTGAATGTGTACGCTATCCATACATGTTATCCGGGGATACGGTACCCTTTCTAACCTTTGTGCAATGACGTGCAATCCATACTGGGCCTAACACCGTCTGATCCTGCCTCATGCTGTATAGACATATATTTTGAATGTGTACGCTATCCATACATGTTATCCAGGGATACGGTACCCTTTCTAACCTTTGTGCAATCACGTGCAATCCATACTGGGCCTAACACCGTCTGAGCCTGCCTCATGCTGTATAGACATATATTTTGAATGTGTACGCTATCCATACATGTTATCCGGGGATACGGTACCCTTTCTAACCTTTGTGCAATCACGTGCAATCCATACTGGGCCTAACACCGTCTGAGCCTGCCTCATGCTGTATAGACATATATTTTGAATGTGTACGCTATCCATACATGTTATCCGGGGATACGGTACCCTTTCTAACCTTTGTGCAATCACGTGCAATCCATACTGGGCCTAACACCGTCTGAGCCTGCCTCATGCTGTATAGACATATATTTTGAATGTGTACGCTATCCATACATGTTATCCGGGGATACGGTACCCTTTCTAACCTTTGTGCAATCACGTGCAATCCATACTGGGCGTGAGAACGGCTGGCGAGCTGTTAAGCAAGCTACAGCACCTGTCCAGACAAGTACAGGGATTCCCTAGCGAGGAGACTTATTTGATTGTTTTCAATGTTGGGACAGCAATTTTTGGGGAGCACTATACTCTAGAGAATGATAGATGGGGTCCACCATACACTGGAACATTCCAAAGGTGGACATCAGACACTGGAGCAGCATTTACAGGGCCCATTATACACTAGAGCATTAGAAATGGGGCCCATTATGTTTGGAGCATTATTTGGGCCCATAAGACAGTGGAGCTTCATCCATGGGGACCAACATATACTGTAGCATTATGTGGAGCTCATCATATACTGTTTCAAACATTATATGGGACCAATGATTCTGTATGGAGAAATAGATGGGCCTCGTCATGAGATGTAAAAAGTGAGGTATTTTTCATTGTACTATACCGCTATTTATCTGCCGTATCGGAGCATGATGAGTTGTGGTATGTGTTAAAGGGGCGCTCTTTCGCCCAGGGCACATGAAAACCTGCAGCCAGCCCTCCCCCCCCCCACAACTTTAGCCAAATAACCCCCATTTTTCAGTGCATAACTTATATTATGAAGTTAATTAAGGTTGACAAGCTTAAGTAAGAAGAATTGATGCTTTTGGCATTCAAATGGGCACTGTAGGTGTGTTTCCTGTCCTCCTCTCACTGCCGACTTTTATTCCCCATTGACTTACATTGGGTTTCGTGTTTCGGGACGACCCCGACTTTTCCCTATAATCGGACGATCTTGCTCGACCCGACTTTTGGAAAAGTCGGGTTTCACGAAACGAAACGCGACCCTAAAAAAACAAAAGTCGCTCAACTCTACCACTGATACCTGGGGCTAGGTAAATATATGTAATAGGTAGCAGCAGCAGACAGTAATGAACCCTCTTGATGTATGCAGTGATATTTATATACCCACATACAGTGCCTGCATGCATTGCACTGATGTGTATATAGCAACATACACTCCCTGCCTACCTAGCACTGCAATCTATATACCCTGTAATTAGACCTTAGAAAGACTGGATATGTGGATTTAACAATAGTATACCCACACTAACTAATAAAAGCACAATTCTCTCCCTATCTCAGCAAAAGCTCTCCCTATACTGATTCCGGAGCTGAATGCGCCGAGCAAGACGACACCAGGTCTGATATAGACCTGATGACGCTGTGCGGCCAGCCAATCACTGTAATACCACAACAAGGATTGCTGTGGCATTACAGTGCATGGCAGACAATCCCTGCATGTTGATTGGCTCTCTAAAGAGCACCAAATATGCAGGACGGGGACCCGAGCTCCCGCCAAATTATCCCAGAAATGATCGGTGCTCACCGAGTACCGCGACTACAGCGATATTCGGGCGAGTAACAAGTAGTGGCGAGCAACAAGTAGTGGCGAGCATGTTAACTCATCACTATTAACTACCAGATCAGAAGCAGCTAAAATGGAGCTGTATGCTTCTGACCAGCATAGAAAGGGTTGTTATCCTCTTCATCACCAAAGAAATCTAAATTCATTTAATATGGGATCCAAACACACAGACTAAATGGAAGATCTGAAATTCACAATACACAGTGATCTTCTACCCCCAGATCTCCCAGGTTGATGTGACACACTAGTGACAGGAGCACTGCTATCCCCAGGAATCTTAGAGGGGCTGGAGAAAAGGTCATATTTCTGGGGTTATGGTGTGCTTTGGCAAAGGTGCACCCACAATGAGGGCTCTGAGTTCCCACTCTGGCACTAGGGCCCCATCACACACAGCATGTGGCAGCGAGAGACCAGCGATCAGCGATGCTGGTTTCTAATGTAAACGTCGGGTATCCAGGAGCCGCGGGTCCTGGATACCTGCTGTTTACCTTGGAAACCGGCGTACACGCAGGTTTCCAAGGTAAACAGCGGGTATCCAGGAGTCGCGCGGCTCCTAGATACCCGATGTTTACCTTGGAAACCAGCGTGTACGCCGGTTTCCAAGGTAAACAGAGGGTATCCAGCGGCTCATGGATACCTGACGTTTACATTAGAACCCAGTGTCCAGCGTCGCTGCTCGCTGGGGCTGTCTATGTGACAGCTCACCAGAGATCAGCCTAACGATGTCCCAGCGATCCCATCCATGTCAGATCGTTGGTAGGATCGCTGGGACATCGTTATGTGTGACGGGTGCTTTAGCTTCACCACACTAGACTAGAGTGAGTTGGATCTGTAGTGCCATCCAGTCTACTGTAGCAATATGTACGTGTAAGTTCACCTCCCTACCTTAGTCAATTGGAGAACACACACCCTACATAAGTTCCCAGCTTTCTGAACATGCTGTGTTTTTTTCTGCTAAGCGTTTCCGCAGCGGAAAAAAATGCACCATTAGCACAACATGTGCGATTCAATTATGATTACATGGGATGCTATTATTAAGCGTTCCCGCTGCAGAAATGCGCGTCTAAAAGCGCTGCGGAAACGTTTAAAAAAAGCAACGTGGGCACACAGCCTTAAAGTTGTGTGAAAAAGTGTTTTCCTGCTTTTCTGATTTCCTATTCTTTTCCATGTTTGTCACACTTAAAGACATTCAATTAAAAACTGCATTTTGTGTTTACTTGTGTTAACTGTATCTAATATTTAAATTTGTTTGCATTTGTTTGGTGATCAGAGACATTTAAGGGTGTGTGCACACGCTGCAGATTCTGCTGCGGATCCGCAGCGGATTTGGCCCTGCGGATCCGCAGCAGTTTCTGCTGTGCTGTACAGTACCTTTATTTTCTATGCAAAATGAAAACCGCAGTGCAGATGATGCGGAATTTTCTGCACGGATTTGCTGCGGTTTCAAAACCACAGAAAGAATTGACATGTCAATTCTTTCTGCGGATTCCGCTGCAGTTTGCCATCTGTTCCATTGTAGAGATGATAAACCGCAGGGCAAAACCGCAGGCTAATCTGCAGATAAACCGCAGGTCTTCTGACCTGCGGATTTACCTGCGGATTTTACTAAATCCACGTGGACAAATCCACGTGCAAAAATAAGCCCTCTCCCGACCCAAGATAATGAAAAATGGAGATGCTATGGGTATCGGAAAATGGCACAATTTTGTTTTTCAACAAAGTTTGTAAATTTTTTTACCACTTAGGCTGGAGTCACACACAACGTAGAAAAATACGGACCGTATTGTACGTCCGTAATACGCATAAATGGTCTCTAAATAGTGTTCCGTATGTCATCCGTTGTCAGGGTGTGGCCGCGTATTTTTCTCATGTAAGCATCTGTATGTGATCCGTGTAGCGTTTTTTCTCGTAACCTTGCAAAATGTACATTAAACGGTTTTGAGGCTTGCACATAATTTAAATCATCAGCACCAACCCTATTTATTGCCTCAACATCAGGTGGCAGCCTCCAATCTGCCCATTTTGGTGCTGTGCTTGTGTTGGTGTCTTGGTGGTTGTTTGCAGACATGTCAGACACACTTCAGTTGACCCCAACTGACCGTGTTCTGTTCAACTGGGTTTTGTCTCGGCGCTTTGGCCAGCCATACCCAGTGATTGTGGATCCGAGGAGGAGGAGACGAATGTGGGTGCATCCGCATTTGAGACAACGCCTCAATAAAGGCCATTTTCACAGGCTTTATGCAGCTCTGAGGACACATCCTGACAAGTTTATCCTTTATTGTCAGATGACCATTTCTACCTTTGATGTTTTGTTGGAGACAGTGCGCCCAGGGATCACCTTCCAGCACACCCGGAAGCGCAAATGTATCTCTGCGGAGGAGCGGCTTCTCCTTATGTTACGGTATGTATTCCTCAGCTACAGAATGTATGCAGATGATTATTTTCTCAAATAATTCTCTTACTCAGTAACCCCTTTTTGGCCAAGAAGCATTAGGTATTGGTACCAAATATATGCTCTCAAAGTTAGAACACTTTGATGTGTTATTCCACATTACATAGCCGTGGTACATGTGTATATGTATTGTTCGCCTAGCTTCTTACACACTGTTCTGGTGATCTATATGTAATGTGTGCATCCTTGAGCATGTATTTTAATGTATATATTTTCTACATTTGTTTAATTGTAGGTTCCTCTCAACTGGCCTTTCTTATGCAGCACTCCATCTGGAGTTTTTGATTGGGCGATCGACAATATCCGGCATCGTTCGTGCTACATGTTCGGAAATCTGGTCCAGAGTTCATCATCTGGTCATGCCAGAGCCCAAGATGGTAGACTGGTTGAGGATTGCCAGGGGATTTGAGTTGCACTGCCAATTCCCCAATTGTATTGGAGCCCTGGAGGGGAAGCACATCCGTGTGGGTAAGCTGCCGAACTCAGGGTCCCAATTCTATAATTATAAACAATATTTTTCTGTAGTTTTGTTGGCTTTGGATGACAGTAACTACAGGTTTATAATTGTAGACATTGGGGCTTATGGAAGAACTGAAGACTCTCGAGTCTTCAATTCTTCCATTATGGGTCGGCGGCTGCGCAATAACCTGTTGGACCTACCACCACCACGTCAGCTGCCAGGCTCAAATCAAGAAGCAGTGCCTTATGTCCTAGTGGGGGATGAAGCCTTCCAATTGACCAGGCATGTCATGAGGCCATACCCGCGCAGAAACCTTGACCACCGGCGCAGGATTTTTAATTTGCGTCTTTCACGTGGTGGAGTGCGCCTTCGGCATTCTTTGTGCCAAATGGCTTGTCCTCCAGTCTGCCATTCAGCTGAGTGAAGCCAATGTCAATGAGGTCATCAAAGCTTGTGTGGCCCTCCATAACTTCACTAGACTGCATGATTGCTCTTCATCTGATGTGACTGATGGTGTGGTGGACAATGGGGATAGGCCTAGGCCACATGTGCTCCCTTTACGGCGTCCTCTCTCAGGACTCAAAGTACGTGATGTGTTCACCCAGTATTTTGTTTCACCTCATGGTGCTACTACCTGGCAAGATCAAGCTGTATCTATGTTGTGATGTTCTTATGTGTGTATATTATTTTTTTTTGGGTGTTCGATGATTTGTGTTGTCTGTTTATATGTGATAAAGTTGACTTACTTAAACGAATGCCTAAAATAATTCATGAAGAAGGCCAAAGATGCATATTCAAATGTTTTATAAATGCAAAATATAGCTTAGAATACGGTTTACCATATTGTTTTCATATGGCAGATATTGCCCAGGCCATTTAGCCTTTTCTGTATATATCATTTGCATTTTTTGTCACACAAATAGGTAACAAGAAATGATAAATACTAACAAAAACAAAAAATAGAACAATTATGTATTTTACAACTTGCTGGTAGCTTGGCGGAGGTGATGGCTGGAGGCCTTCATCTCTTTGTTGGGGGTTGGCATCAATTAGGATCTGAATGGATCCTCGCACACGTAGCCTCACCTCACGGGGTAGGGGACGGCGGTACCGGGCCAGGCTTTGGGAATATGCCTCTTCACCCTCATCCTTGGAAGCCCTGGACAGGTAATTTAGGACACCTGTGTCTACATGCCTCCGGGTATCAGAGGCAGTGTTGTCCCTTCTCCGTCTCCCACGGCGGCCTACGGCTGCAGGCTGGGGGGACCCCTCAACACGGCCAGTAGGGCTGCTGCTGTTGCCAGGGTCTTCTAAGTTGCTGGCTGCTGGTGGCTCTGCTTGGTCTGGGCCAGGTCCAGAACCTGATGCTGGTCCTGATGCTGGTGGAGCTTGGGGGTTGCAAAATCTCTGGTCAGAAGATGGGCCAGCCACCTCTTCACATCCCCTGTCCGGGTCTATAAAGGGCTCAGTATCCGACCCTGTCTCCCTCTCTGTGAGGTTGGACTGAGTTCGGTTAGGAAATGTACAAAAAGCAAAATGTAGCTCTGACCCTAAAAAGCATATGTGTCATGCAGTGTTGTCACGCCGCACTCACCTGGGGGCGGGACTTCGGTCCCGACGTCATCTCTTCCGGAGCCGCGGCTACTTCGGGGGTCCCGCCGGGTGCGCAAGCGCACTTCTCGTACCTAGGTCCCTGTCTCCTCCATGTTATGTCTGCGCTTGCGCGCTTTTCTCAGTTCGGTCTCCAGGTCAGTCCTCTCTATGGTACTGGAGGACTTGACCCGGAAGCTCTCGTGATCATGTGCTATATCAGGCTACATCTTCCTAGGTGAGGTGCCTGATTATTGTTGTGCTTCCTGGCTTGGTCTGCCGTGTCCCTGCCTGGCTGTGCGCTGTATTGGCACACGCTCTGAACCTGCACTCTGCCTTGTACTTGGTTGTGCCTCCTGGCACACGCTCTGACCCTGTACTCTGTCTCATACTCAGTTGTGCCTCCTGGCACACACTCTGATCCAGTGCTCCATCTTACATTCAGCTGTGCCTCCTGGCACATACTCTGATCCTGTGCTCTGTCTTGTACTCAGTTGTGCCTCCTGGCACACACTCTGATCCTGTGCTCTGCCTTGTACTCAGTTGTGCCTCCTGGCACACACTCTGATCCTGTGCTCTGTCTTGTACTCAGTTGTGCCTCCTGGCACACACTCTGATCCTGTGCTCTGTCTTACACTCAGCTGTGCCTCCTGGCACACACTCTGATCCTGTGCTCTGACTTATACTCAGTTGTGCCTCCTGGCACACACTCGGACCCCGTGCCTTGTTTCATACTCAGTTGTGCCTCCTGGCACATGTTCCAATCCTGCAATCTCTCTTATGCTCAGTTGCGCCCTCTGGCACACACCCTGCTCCTGTACTCTGTTATACCTCCTGGCACACCTGCTGCCTGACTCAGTCCTCTGATGTGCTCCTTGCACGCATCCTGCTTCACTCACACCCGGACGTACGAAGTCCCTGTATACCACGTGTTCCTGTGTCCACGCTTTACACGCCCCTGCAGACACACTCACCCACTCGTGTCTCCTGTGAGCCGGCTGCCTGATGCCAGCAGTCGTGGTACCTCACCCCCTGGGGCTTGCCCCTGACACTCCCTGTATAGGGGGTGGTCTTCACTAGGTCAGCTTGCCCTGGGAGGGTTGGTGCCATGACCCAGAGGGTCCACTCCTGGGGTCGTCACAGTATAATCAGGCCATGGACCCCACTGGTACCACCGCCTCCGCCCAAAAGGAACCTGTGTTCCTACGGGAGAGTCAGACCAGGATCATGTCCTCTCTGAAATCTATGGAGTGTAACAACTATAGTGGATACTACAGGGGTTTCTTGGCAAGAAGCACAATCACAGCAGAGTCCAGAGTTAAGTGAATCGAGTTTATATAAGAACACAGCAAAACCATGCGTGCACAGTGTGAACAAGGCAAACACAAAAGTCAATAAACTGCCGCTAGGGGTCAGCGGCCAGTTGCAGGGTATACGCCTTTCAAAGTATCGAATGCTTGGAGCATAGTTTAGAAACAAAGTCCAGAATGTTATAACCGGCCACTATGGAAACAGATGCCGTTATCAGTACGGTATAGTTCTCAGAAAGTCTATCCAGTGGGTACCCTAACCCTGGTCCGGTTAGGGCACGGCAGGGCTGCTGAGTCAGCCGGAATCGCAGAACCACAAGTAGCAAGCACACGGTAGATTCTTTAGGACGGAGCAAACAGTAAGTCTCACCGATCAGGTGGCAGCAGGTAACGGGACAGCAGAGCAGCGGAGACAGCCAGCGGCTGTGGAGCGGGCAGCAGCAGAGGTGTGCAGTATAGTCTCTTGAAGCAACCACGAATGGAACAACCTCAGCAAGCTACAGCAGCTGTGAAGCCAGGACAACCCAGTACTCAAAGGAACACAGGCAGAATACTCCAGCATTGATTAATGACTGGGGTGGAGTCTTAAAGGCAGCAGACAGGAACACATGAAGGCCAGACCACCATCTTGGAGAAGGGCAAAATTCCAGAACATAGCAAAAGTGTCCAGAGTCCTGACATTGAGTCCCGTTTTTCAACTATTCAGTCTTCTAATCAAACTAGGATTATGGCCATTTTGAAATCCATGGAGTCCCGTTTGTCAGCAATGCAGTCCTCTGACCTTGGGAATGCTTCCCAGTTGGCCAGCCTCCAGCAAGAACTCACACAGCAAAGCGACACCCAGGTCCATATCCTCAACTACTTATATGGCGTCAGTAGACAGTCGGCTCCTTTCCATACAATCTGTTTCTGCCCAGTCCTCGGCCCCGCAACCACTGCCGCGCCTCGGCAAGCCACCCCGTTATAGCAGGGACCTTAAGTTTTGTCGAGGATTTCTGAACCAATGCCGGTTACATTTTGAGCTTTTGCCGCAGCACTATCCCATTGAGCACGCCCCAATTGCCTTTATTGTTTCACACTTAGAGGGGGAGGCGTTAGCATCAGTGAACCCCCTCCGGGAGCGCAATGACCCACTCGTCTCTCAGCTTTCCACCTTTTTTTTACACCTTCCGCAAGGTGTTCGCCGAGCCGGGTCTCTCTTTAACCTCCATCAGGGAACGCTACCGGTGGGACAGTATGCCATCCATTTTCGTACCTTGTCCTCCGAACTCGGTTGGAACAACGAGGCCCTCGTAGGGATCTTTTGGCGTGGCCTGTCCAGTTGGATCAAAGACAAACTGGCAGGTCGGGATACTCCCACCTCTTTAGAGGATCTGATCTCTCTGGCGACACGCATTGACCTGCGGTTTCAGGAGCATGCCCGTGAATCAGCCAGAGAGAGGAGCTCCTCTCACCTCCTTCGTTCCTGCCCCAAGAAGCCGGGAAACTTATCCGCCTAGGGTTGGTAGGAGAGGACTCCCTAGGTGTACGTGATCCCTCTCCTCCCCTGCTCGTGTCCGTGTTATTGAATCTTGGTGCCAAGCGTTATTCTGAGGAGGCTTTTCTGGATTCTGGCACGGAGGGGAATTTTATCACACTCGAGGCGGTTAAAAAATACCGGATTCCTGTCTGATCCCTGGAGACTCCTCGGTCGATTGTTTCGGTCAATGGTACGTCCGTGCAAGAGACCGTTACCCAGGCCACCGAAGAGATCTAGCTGCAGATCGGAGCCCTGCACCAGGAGAAGATCTCCTTCCACATCTTGTCTAAAATGTCTCACACGCTTCTTCTAGGTCTCCCTTGGCTACGGACTCATGAGCCAACCCTGGACTGGCAGTCGGGCGATATACTCCGTTGGGGACCGTTCTGTCAGGAGAAGTGTCTGTTGCCCATCCATACGATGAACTCTGCCTGTCCGTCCCTGGCACCTACAGGTCTGCCGTCGGCATACTGGTCCTTTACAGATGTCTTCGACAAAAAGGAGGCCGAGACTCTGCCCCTCCGTCGGCCATACGACTGTCCGATTGACCTCATTCCTGGTTCTACACCACCCAGGGGTAGAATATATCCACTATCCCCTGCTGAAACCCAAGCGATGTCTGAGTATATCCAGGAGAACTTTGCGAGAGGTTTTATCCTTAAGTCCTCCTCACCCGCGGGAGCGTGATTTTTCTTTGTCTAAAAGAAGGACGGCTCCCTCCGTCCTTGCATAGACAACCGAGGCCTGAACGATATCACGGACAAGTACCCATTGCCATTGATCCCGGAGCTCTTTGACCGGCTTAGAGGAGCTTGAATTTTTACCAAACTGGATCTTTGTGGGGCCTACAACTTGATCCGCATTCATTCTGGTGATGAGTGGAAGACCGCCTTTAACACCAGAGACGGTCACTACGAGTACTTGGTCATGCCTTTCGGCCTCTGCAATGCCCCAGCGGTGTTCCAGGAGTTCGTGAATGACGTCTTCCGGGATATGCTGTACTCCTGCGTGGTAGTCTATCTGAATGACATCCTCGTTTTTTCTCCAGACCTCTCCGCCCACTGAAAGAACTTGCGTCAAGTCCTCCAGTCCCTGAAGGAGAACCGCCTTTATGCCAAGCTCGAGAAATGTGCCTTCGAGCAAACGTCCTTGCCATTCTTGGGGTACATTATCTCAGACTCAGATCTACGCATGGATCCGGCAAAGGTGTCCGCCGTCCTCGATTGGCCACAGCCCCATGGGGTGAAGGCAATCCAACACTTCCTTTGTTTTGCGAACTACTACCGACAGTTCGTTCCTCATTTCTCCTCGTTGGCTCGCCCCATCTCGTCCCTTATCAGCAAGGGAGCTAACCAAAAGGCTTGGCCCTCTGAGGCTGAAGAGGCCTTCCAGTCGTTGAAACAAGCCTTCACCACTGCCCGGGCGCTTCACCGACCTGAGGATAGTAGATCTTTCACTCTCGAGGTGGACGCATCCTCTACCGGGGCTGGCGCAGTCCTTCTGCAGAAATCCTCTTCTGGACATTTTGTCACCTGTGGCTTCTTTTCTAAAGTATTTTCCTCCACTGAACAGAACTACTCCATTGGCGACAAAGAGCTATTGGCCATTAAATTGGCCTTGGAGGAGTAGAGGTACATACTGGAAGGTGCCATACATCCATTCAAGAACTTCACGGACCATAAGAACCTGGCGTACATCCAGTCCGCACAGAGGCTCAATCCTCGGCAAGCCAGGTGGCCCCTATTCTTCGTCCGCTTTGACTTTGAACTACATTTTCAGCCTGGCGATAAAAACGTTAGAGCGGATGCGTTGCCAAGATCATTCCTGTCATCTGATGCAGAGGAAGAACCCTCTCATATCATTGATCCGTCCAAAGTAATTACCGTGGCTCCTGTCAAGTTAACCACGTTACCTCCGGGAAGAACCTTTGTGGCTGAGAATGACCAAAAACTAGTGTTAAACTGGGGACATTCGTCCAAGATTGCCAGCCACGTTGGTGTCAAAAAGACTTTGGACTTAATCTCTCGCTATTATTGGTGGCCTTCATTCTCCCAGGATGTTAAAGACTTTCTGACATCTTGCCCGTCCTTTGCCCAGAACAAGATAACCAAACAACCACCCTCCGGTCTTCTGCTCCCGCTTCCGTTCCGTCGGCTCCATGGCAGCACATAGCCATGGATTTCATTACTGATCTGCCTTGTTCTTCCGGTTGTACTATGGTCTTGGTGGTTGTAGACCGATTTTCAAAGATGGCCTACTTCATTCCTCTTCCCAGACTACCCTCTGCTCCTGACTTGGCGAAGATCTTTATTTCCCATATCTTCAGGATTCACGGCTTCCCCCAGCACATCGTGTCAGACAGAGGGGTCCAATTCACCTCTTGGTTCTGGAGAGCTCTATGCGGACTCATGAAAGTGTCATTGGATTTCTCTTCCGCCTATCACCCCCAAACCAATGGGCAGGCGGAACGTACCAACCAGATCCTTACATCCTATCTCCGGCATTTTTCTAATGCTAATTAGAATGACTGGGTCGGTCTACTTCCTTGGGTTGAGTTCACCTACAATAATCACTCCAGTGAATCGTCTACCAAGTCTCCTATCTTCATCATCTTTGGACAGCATCCCAGTGTGCCTCTACCGGTACTTCCTGTCTCAGGGGTACCTGCTGCCGATTTTCAGTCTGTGGAGTTCTCCAGGGTATGGCAGGAGACCAAAACCACTCTCGAGAAAGCACGGGACAGAATGAAATTACACGCTGACAAGAGGCGCCTGGACGTTCCTCCATTTCTCCCTGGTGACAAGGTGTGGCTCTCCACCAAATACGTCTGCCTTAAGGTACCATCTTACAAACTTGGTCCCCTTTAGATTGGTCCTTTTGAGGTCCTCAGGCGGATTAATGATGTTGCTTACATATTGAAGCTGCTTCCTTCACTCCGTATTCACAATTCCTTCCATGTGTCACTCCTTAAACCTGTGGTTCTTAACCGATTTCATCCTTCTCCAGGCCACACACCCCAGCCTGTTGGCTTGGGGGATGAGTTTGAGGTGAATGACATTTTGGCCATGAAGAAGGTAAGAGGGAGAACCATGTTCTTGATTGATTGGAAGGGTTTTGGCCCTGAGGAAAGGTCATGGGAATCCATGGAGAATATTCACGCACCCCAGATTTTGTCTAAGTTCCTCTCCAGTTTTAGAAAAAGGGGGCGTAAAGGGGGGGTACTGTCACGCCGCGCTTATCTGGGGGAGGGACTTCGGTCCCGACGTCATCTCTTCCGGAGCCGCGGCCACTCCGGGGGTCCTGCCGGGTGCGCACGCGCACCTCTCGAACCTAGGTCCCTGTGTCCTCCATGTTATGTCTGCGCTTGCGCGCTTTTCTCAGTTCGGTCTCCAGGTCAGTCCTCTCTATGGTACTGGAGGACTTTACCCGGAAGCTCTCGTGATCATGTGCTATATCAGGCTACCTCTTCCTAGGTGAGGTGCCTGATTATTGTTGTGCTTTCTGGCTCCTGTACTCTGTTACACCTCCTGGCACACCTGCTGCCTGACTCAGTGCTCTGACGTGCTCCTTGCACGCATCCTGCTTCACTCACACCCGGACGTACGAAGTCTCTGTATTCCATGTGTTCCCGTGTCCACGCTTTACAAGCTCCTGCAGACACACTCACCCACTCGTTTCTCCTGTGAGCCGGCCGCCTGATGCCAGCAGTCGTGGTACCTCACCCCCTGGGGCTTGCCCCTGACACTCCCTGTATAGGGGGTGGTCTTCACTAGGTCAGCTCGCCCTGGGAAGGTTGGTGCCACGACCCAGAGGGTCCACTCCAGGAGTCGTCACAGGTGTGATGTCTGTATTTACAGTCTGAGATCCATACTGGGTGCCAAAAATGCCAAGCGGTCAAAATAGATGTATTTCCGCTTGGTTGGTGCAGCTGCCCCACTCCTGGCTCTCTGCTGTCTTTCCCGCCGGTACTGGTCACGGATGCTGCGCCAGCGTCTCATCACATCCTCAACTGCAATGTGAAGTGAAAAGGGACTGTAACCTTTGGGAATTGTGACAAGCAATATTCCTAACATTTCACATAGTCACGTGGCCTAGTAGGGGGTGGTTTTTAGATAAATTTTTCTTTAGCAAACAGGGATACCTACATACACAGTCTAGGATTGTAGGGGCTACATTTAAAAAAGCTCACTTATGGCCTTTAAGCTGATTGGTAAAAATGACAATTACTTACGAATGTGTTGTTGCTCCTCACGTGGCCGTTGGGAATAGTCTGGGAACATGTGCACACAAATGCGCCTCCATGCCACCTCTTTGCGGTCCCGGTCGGAGTAATGGGCATCCCGTTGGTCCCAAAGTTCAGGCCTTTCCTGGACCAATACAATTAGGAGCTCCACATTAATGTGGCCAGACATGACGCTGCAGGACTCCGTGGAGGCGTACTTCCTGGATGTCTGGAGCGCTTTTTGAGCTATTTGCATGTCTAAGCTTCCTGATGATGGATTGGCCCATTTCCTTTCACCAGGAGAAGTCTTGCGTATTTCTCGCAAGTCACACGGGTGGTCCGTGTGTAATGCATTTTTTTTGCGTACCCATAGACTTGCATTGGCGTACTACGGTCGTAATACGCTGACAATCACAGCATGCTGCGATTGGCACGGACCGTATAAAATTCGCACAAAAAATACGGCTGATGGGAGCTACCCCATAGATAATCATTTGTCCGTGTGCAATGCGCTTTTTTAATGCCTCTCACTCGTCTGTATTCCTCTCTAGTGTGATGCCGGCCTTAGATAAGAACCTAGACATGTTTTGTGTCTATGAACTCGTAATGAGCTGGATAATCATAATGGTTGGCATTTAGTGAACCTAGTAAAAAAGCAATACAAAAAACAACTGTGGGATAGCAATTTCACGGCACGTTGAATTTTTTTCCCATTTTCCAGGACACGATATGGTAAATCATTGGTATAGTTCAAAAGTACAACTCGTCCCACAAAAACAAGCCCTCACATATCCATAAATAAACAGTAATGAATAAACCACTATTCACACAGTGCATCTCTTCGCAGGTAGGCAATGCATATGCACTGAAGCATCCACATAGTGTAAAACTAAATGTAATTCATCAAACCAAGCAACATTCTTCAGATTTATGGTCTGTTTCTGATAGTAACCTACCTAATATGCTTTCAGCAGAAAACTTGGCACTCAGATATTTACTTCCTACTATGCAGTGTTTATCCTGACATATCATATCCAGAATCTATGATTTTCAGCAAATTGCGCTATAGCAGCTCTTCTGTAGGGCCACCCCGGACAGGCTAGGCTTTTGACTTGCTACCAAACATAGCCCATCCCTGGACAGGTGCCATTGTTAGAAGATAATTGTGGTTTTTCACTTCACCCCCAGTAGTTTTATTATTATTACTGATTGGCAAATAGCACAATGTGAGATGAACTAGGGTGGCACACAGAATAAACCAATCCAATTAAACTACATTAAATTAACTTTCACTGAATTTCGACGAATCTAGATCTAGTACAATAAACATTTATGCACTTAAACACAATTTACAGGGTTCTTATATTCATGCTGACTTTTACATAAAGCCTTTGTTATTACAGATGGCTGAGTGAGCACTTATATTCCATTCAGTCATAGACAAGTATATATCTACTGAAATGGCATGGTGACTAATAATAGTCATCCAAGAATAAAATATGCATAGCATATAGTATTAGATGTGCAAATTTTGTTGAATTGTTTTTTAACTAAATCTAATTTCCATGCTGCTGTTACCTACAAATTAACTCACTGCAAATCTTTATCACTTAACATTAATAAAATATATAGTATCTTAGTAATAATTCCTACATGAAAATTTAAAAGTTGATGTTTATTTATTCTTGTTGCTAACTGTAATGCCAGCATATTTCACAGAGCTATCCAATAACTATACAAAGAAATCAAGACACTTAACAACACATTCCTCAATTACAATTATTTTTCGAAAGTAGCTCAAACATACAATCAAGTGAAGAGACATACAGTATATGGCCGGGGTCAAACATGTGGGAAACTTGCATGAGTCTCGCATCTCAATACTCGGCACTGCCGCCAACACTCGGGACCGGAGCGCTTATTAGGCTGGTTTCACACTTGCGTTTTTTTGCGCTGCATTTTTGCGCATGCGGTTTTTCCTATACTTAACATGGATGCGCATTGGCATGCGTTTGTATGCGCATGCGCTTTTTTGTAGTGTGCGCCCTGGCGCACAAAATGCATCCTGTTGCATTTTTTGTGCGTCCGACCTGTCTAAAAAAAAGTCTATGGGAGCGCTGACGTGCGCATGGGCATGCACACGTCAGTGCAAAAAAAGCATGCGTTTTTGTTTAAAAAAATGCACAAAAAACAAGAAAATGCATAAAAATGCATGATGCGGTTTTTATGCGCGTTTGCACTGCGCACGCAGCGCAAAAAAATGCAAGTGTGAAAGTAGCCTTAGCTGCATGCATTTCTATCCATCTTATTTCACATAGGTGCTGCTACCTTAGTTCAACATTGCTGTGATCATGGGCAGACATACCACCTGTGCAGCCTGTGTGGCTGCACCGGGCCCGGAGGTGGAGGGGGTCCACTGCAGGGTGGCTAATAATGTGGGCAATCTGGCCTGTTTCTCCGGGCCTGAGGCTCCGGAGGGCCCCTGGCCAGATTGCTCTCATGTGTGGCAGGCAGAGAGTGATACCAGCAGCTCTGCTGCCTACAAGAGAAAATACTAGGAGCGGAGCTGCACGAATCCAACCTGCTTCCTACCTGGCGCCCGCACTTCCTGTCTCTGCCACAGACAGCAGCGCCGCTGAAAGACGTCATCATTCAGCGGTCGGCTGTGAAGGCAATTTATGGGGGTGAAGGGGAGAAGGCAATGATGGGGTAATGGGGAGAAAGCAATGATGGGGTGATGGAGAAGGCAATGATGGGAGTGATGGGAAGAAGGCAATGATGGGGGTGATGGGGAGAAGACAATAATGGGGGTGATGAGAAGGCAATGATTAGTTGATGGAGAAGGCAATGATGGGGGTGATGTGGAGGCAATGATGAAGGTGATAGGAAGAAGATAATGATGGGATGATGGGGAGAAGAAATTATGGGGGTGATGGAGAAGGCAATGATGGGGTGATGGAGAAGGCAATGATGGAGTGAAGAAGAAGGCAATGATGGGAGTGATGGGAAGAAGGCAATGATGGGGTGGGGGAGAAGGCAATGATGGAGATGGGGGAGAAGTCAATGATAGTGATAGTGGAAAAGACGATGATGGGAGTGGTGGGGAAGGAGACAATGATGGGGTGGTGGAGGAGAAGGCAATGATGTAGGTGGTTGAATTGGCAATGATGGGGGTGATGGAGAGGGCAATGATGGGGTGGTGGGGAGAAAGCAATGATGGAGGTGGTGGAAAGGGCAATGATGGGGTGGTGGGGCAAAAAAGCAATGATGATGGGGATGGTGGGTGAGAAAGCAATTATAGTGAAGGAAAGGGCAATAATGGGGGTGTTGAGAGAGGAGGAAATGATGGAGGTGGTGGAATGGGTAATGATGGGGTGGCAGGGAGAAAGCAATGATAGTGGTGGGGGAGAAGGCAATGATAGAGGTGGTGAAGAGGGCAATGATGGGGTGGGGGACAGGACAATAACGGGATCCAGGGGGCGGAGGACAATGAGGGGTGTGGGAGATTGGGATGGGAGGAAGGGGGCCTTATAACGGACTTAGGAACAGGGGGAGGTGGAGGAAGACATTATTATCGCTTATTATGTCTAACACAGTCCCTTAGTATGTAGTGTACGTACTTATTATGTATAACACAGTCCCTTAGTATGTAGTGTACGTACTTATTATGTATAACACAGTCTCTTAGTATATAGTGTACTCACTAATTCTGTGTAACACCATCGTTAGTTACATAGTTTCCTCTTTTATTATGTACAACACTGTCCCTTATTATGTACCATCCTCCCTAGTTATATATTCTGCCATCCCTTATTATATAGCTTCCTCTGCTGTTATGTACCGTGCTGTTTCTTACATAGTGTATTCTTGTTAATTTTGTTATTCAAACTGCCCTCTTTTATTACATAGTCCCCTCTCTTTTTAGATATAAAATGATGGCTGATGGAGCAGCCAGTGACCAGACTACCAGTCCATCAGCTCCTCCATTAGAAAGGAAGCTTTCCCATGCTCCATCAGCCATCATTGCATTATGCAGCTTACAAGACAGGATGTTATGTAATATAAAAACAGGGCTCTATATAATCCAATATGTAAGGGACGGTACTGTACAAGAAAAGAGAGGGTACTGTATAAGGAACAGCAATATGCATAATAAAGAAAACTTTGTAATATATATACATGTATGTGTGTGAATATATATATATATATATATATATATATATATGTAGCTTTGTCGCCATAAAAGGAAGGGGGCCCAGACACATTTCTTAAGAGCACAGGGGCAGTTTCCGCCCTTGGCTGTGAGTCAATAGGAATTAATTCTTCATGCTGGAGTACTGCAACAAAGAAATAAGATACAGTACACCTGTGTGAATGGAGAAAAGATTTGTCAGGGATCATGATTTATACATAGTACAAGATAGCATGAGATAGCTCTGACACACTGAATTTGACTTTCTGTTATAGTTGTCTTTACAGTAAGAGAATGCATCCAAGATTGGAATTTATTCATTTTTAGGTACTTACATCCCTTGGCATGTAACTCACCATTTATCTAATTTATGAGAAATATCATTTGATCATTGAGAAAAATTAAAAATAAAATAAATATTAACTAGAGATTATCTAATTGATTTGACGACAATCAAATTCCTGTCAAGTGTTTTGCAATTCGAAGACCCTGCGATGTCTGTAAAGCGCTGTGAAATTAATGGTGCTGTATAAGTGAGTAAAATAAATAAAATAAAAATAAATGAATTTGATTGCTGAAAATGCCAGTTAGGCTAGTTTCACACTTGCTTTTTTTTGCAGCGCGTTTTTCCCGCAAAAAAACGCATTGAAAAAACGCATACATAAGCATACAACTGCTGCGTTTTTTTCAAGCATTTTTATGAGCATGCATGAAAAAAACGCAGCGTTTTTATGCGTTTGTATGCGTTTTTAGCGCGTTTTTACCGCGTTTGCGTTTTTTTCCAACATTTTTAGGTGGCCCCTCACACTACCCAAACCATGACTTTACTAACCCTAACCCTGACCCTAACCCTAACCCTAACCCTGACCCTAACCCTAACCCTAACCCTGACCCTAACCCTTAACCAAATCATACTTAACCCTAACCCAAACCCTAAACCCTAACTAACCCTAACCCTAACCCTGACCCTAACCCTAACCCTGACCCTAACCCTGACCCTAACCCTGACCCTAACCCTGACCCTAACCCTAACCCTAACCCTGACCCTAACCCTAACCCTGACCCTAACCCTAACCCTAACCCTGACCCTAACCCTAACCCTAACCCTAACCCTGACCCTAACCCTTAACAAAACCATACTTAACCCTAATCCTGACCCTAACCATGACCCTAATCCTTAACAAAACCATACTTAACCCTAACCCTGACCCTAACCCTAACCCTGACCCTAACCCTAACCCTAACCCTGACCCTAACCCTAACCCTAACCCTAACCCTGACCCTAACCCTTAACAAAACCATACTTAACCCTAATCCTGACCCTAACCATGACCCTAATCCTTAACAAAACCATACTTAACCCTAACCCTGACCCTAACCCTAACCCTGACCCTAACCCTAACCCTAACCCTGACCCTAACCCTAACCCTAACCCTAACCCTGACCCTAACCCTTAACAAAACCATACTTAACCCTAATCCTGACCCTAACCCTGACCCTAACCCTTAACCAAACCATACTAAACCCTAACCCTGACCCAAAACCCAACCCTAACCCTGACCCTGACCCTAACCCTAACCCTAAACCCCCTTAACTAACCCTAACTCTAACTCAAACCCCTAAATTCCATGGTTAAAAAAAAAAACCGCATATGCAAAAAAACGCTTACATGAGCATGCCAGTGCGCACATATGCGCATCCATAGGCTATAATGGCCATTTTTAGCGCAAAACGTGCGCATATGTGCGCATGCGCTTTTTTGCAGGGCCAAAAAATGCAACATGATGCGTCTGGAAAATCCAATCGCACACCCCAAAAAAACGCAGCGCATGAAAATCGCATACATGCGCTTACAAGCGCGCAGGTATGCGCACCCATGTTAAATATAGGGGAAAAAACGCATGCGCAGGTTAGCGTTTTTTTCCAGCGCTAAAAAACGCAAATGTGAAACCAGCCTTACACATTGCAGATGAAGCTTGAGTCACAGATGGCTGATATGCCCTTAGGCATTACTGCATGGACTTTCCCATAATGCCATGTAGATATAATATTACATAGAATAGCGCAGTCAAACATGAGGGATTATCATAGGTCATAGAAAAACCTAAGCTGGGAATGCAGCATGTATATTATAATAATTTTAGGATAGTAAAACAATGTAAAAGTTTTTTTTATTATTTGCCGAGTTATTTGCTGGTGGGGTTTTTGCTTACTTTTCCTGCATTTTGAGTTAGGTTTTTTATTGGCACTTCATGGATTTTTCTTTAATATCATTGAACAATGAAAAATGCAGCAAAAATGACCAAACAGTCACCAGGTGTGTTCAAGGCAGCTTTTGAGCCTTCCCATTGTCTTGAATGGTACAGTATAAAGAAAATTCTGACTGACAAATGCCTGAAAAATTATCAGTATAAAATAGTCAATAATTTATAGGGAGTACATATGGTGTCACGTTTTACCCTACAAGCCCTAAATATATATAGATATATTTTGTATTCCATTAAAAACAACTGCAAACAGTGAAATAACACACATCTAGAGGGCCTCTTGTATCACATGAGTAATTAATTATGCAAATTCATTACTTAACAAACAAGATAAATTAAAATTACATAATAAAGTAACTTGGCACTCACTGCCTTGTAATAGGATCTTCTATAATTCTCCACTTTTAACTTCATCATCTGCAGCAGTCGGACTGACGAAGGCCAATTGTAGGCCGAAATGTCCTTTGCGACTGCCACAATAAAAACTTATTTTCAAAAAGGATCATTCAGTTGAGTGCCAAGTTACTTTATTATTCGCTTGGGTCTGGGTAACCTACTTGTGCACCTTGTAGTAGTGCCACGCTATACTTTACAAAATTAAAATTACATGTCACAAAATCATGTAAAATCAGGCTTATATATGCATATTTATGTATAACTAGCTGAAGAGCCCTGCGCTGCCCGGGCATAGTAACTAACTACGGTTAGTTATAACAAATTATAATGATTATATCTATATATATATATATATATATATATATAAAGCTGAGTGTAGAGCCCCACCCACTCCGCATAGCCACATTCACTATAATATCCCACATCATCCCGTCAGCCAGAGTTACCGGACAACAACCCCTAATATTCCACATCGTCCCATCAGCCAGAGCCACCGGACTACTACTCCTAATATCCCACATTGTCCCGTCAGCCAGAGACACTGAACTACTACCCCTAATATCGCATAATATCTCGCAAAGCCATCCCAGCCCTCCACCTTCATGTGAAAGACCGCATTGTCCATGCACTCAAGGTGCACCTCACAACTGATGCATGGTCCAGTAGGCATGGCCAGGGCTGTTACGTGTCCATCACTGCGCACTGGGTTAATGTGGTGGATGCAGGGTCCACAGAGGACAGCGGTGGTGGCACAGTGCTGCCTAGCCCACGGTATAGGAAACAGTTGGCTGTAGGCGTTCGACCATCCTCCTCCTCCTCCTCCAGAAGCGAATGCTGGTCCACAGAGCGCAGTCGCACGAGCACTGCTTCCGCAGTTGACAGTGTTGCAAACGAGGTGTCCCCCTATCGACGATCAGCTAGTGGAAAGCGTCATCCGGCTGTGTTGCATATGATGTGTTTGGGCGACAGACACACCGCAGAGGTACTGGCCGACTACTTTCAGCGACAAACTGAGTCATGGTTGGGCAGTCTACATCTTGAGGCAGGCAAGGTAGTTAGTGATAACGGCTGGAATTTTGTGGCAGCCATAGCCCTTTCAAAACTCAGACACATACCTTGCTTGGCTCACACCTTGAACCTGGTGGTGCAGTGCTTCCTCACTAATTATCCAGATTTAACAGGTCTGCGCCTTAAGGTTCAAAGACTGTGCTCGCACATCCGCCGGTCGCCGGTACACTCCAGTCATATGCAGAAGCTGCAGCGATTGCTCCACCTTCCCAAGCACCGCCTAATTATCAATGTTGCAACAAGGTGGAACTCCACCCTGCACATGGTTGAGCGGCTGTGCGAACAAAGGCAGGCCGTAATGCATTTGTGGGAGGATACACGGGCAGGCCCTTTGAGGGCAGACATGGAGTTGACAGGTGTGCAGTGGTCGAAGCTGAAAGACCTCTGTAAAGTCCTTCAGTGTTTTGAGGAATGCACATGGCTGGTAAGCGCAGACGACGCCATCATAAGCATGAGCATCCCACTTATGCGTCTGCTCATGCAAACTTTGATGCACATTAAGGAGCAGGCGTCTGCAGCCGAGGTTGATGAGGAGGAAGAGGAGGAGGGAAGCCTTGATGACAGTCAGCCATTGTCTGGTCAGGGAACTGTCGTGGACGAGGTGGGGGAAGAAGAGGAAGAGGAGGAGGATGGTGATGGGGATGATTATTTAGGGGAGGAGGATGCTTCTCAGGGGGCAAGAGAAAATGTTGGCTTTGCAAGGTCTGGTACAGGGTTTGTGCGTGACTGGAGGGATGTGGATTTGCCAGAAAGTGCTCCTCCACCCAGCACTCGCAGTGCAGCATTGACACCAGGAACATTGGCCCACATGTCAGATTATGCCTTGCAGATACTAAAAAGGGACCCCCGCATTGCCAAAATGATGAACGATGATGACTACTGGTTGGCCAGCATCCTGGATCCACGCTATAAAGGCAAATTCCAAAACACACACAGGAGAACCTTGACCTAATATTGGCTAACAAACAAGCTACTCTGGTAAACCGGTTGGTTCAGGCATTCCCAGCACACAGCAGTAGTGATGGTTCTCACACGAGCCGTAGGGGTCAGGGGGCAACTTGGAAGCGGTGTTGGTGGTGGACACATCAGAAGTGGCGTTGGAGACAGGGGTTTCATGACCATGTTGTGGACTGATTTTTCAAGTCCGGCTCACACGACTGGTAATACTGCATCGATTGAAAGTGACAGGAGACAGCACTTGTCAAGTATGGTTACAAACTACTTTTCCTCCCATATCGATGTTCTCCCTCCCAGGTCATTCCCATTTGACTATTGGGCAGCTAAACTAGACACCTGGCCTGAATTGGCACAATATGCCTTACAGGAGCTCGCATGCCCAGCTGCAAGTGTGCTATCGGAAAGAGTCTTCAGTGCTGCTGGATCAATACTGACAGAAAAAAGGACCCATCTGTCGACCCAAAATGTGGATGATCTAACGTTCATTAAAAGGAACCATGCATGGGTTTCCAAGGATTTTGTCCCACCTTACCCTGATGACACATAGGTTGCCAGAAAAATTGTTTTCTTTGGTCCGCCTGTTCCTGGGACTTGACCAATTTCGCCTTTAGCAGCAGGTGAATGTCCCACATCAACATATGCCATTTTGTAAACCTCCCTAACTGAGCAGCCTCCTCCCCCCAATGGCCGGGGTCACCACCAAGCGCACGCAACTGTGCGAGTGCCATTGCCCTGGACAGGTGGGTGGGCCAACTCGTGGGCGCGGGCACTGGCACAGGGTCCCTAATAGTGCAATCAAGTGTCTCTGACGGTGGTGGTGCACACCCGCCGTCAGACACACCGCCGTGCTATGAGGGGTCCAGTGCCAGTGCCGACGCCCACGAGTGGGCCCCCCTTGCTTGGGCAGGGCCCCTGCATTTGCAATGTTTACCTCTCCCTGCTCCTCCGCTGTGTAGTCTGGGCTGTCAAATCCATCACTGGGACTGGCACTTCAAATTTGGTGAACTGATAGAAGATGATGGTTAAGACGTAGCTATGCCCTGTCCCACTGGCCGGGATCCAGCTTCAGATGATCAATGGCTTCCATTTCTTATGGACGTCGACTCACAATGAGATGCAGTGGTGGTTTCTCATCAGCTTTAACAGTTTTCCTACCCACAGAAGTGTGACATTCCAGCGCACATTTTTAAATGTGCCCTCCCTCTCATGCCAATCCAATTGAATCGCCTACGGCCCGTGGCTTCTGTGTTTTGCACTCCAAAGTTACGTGACAGATCATGATAGGCAGTGAGCACCATGTTACATCTGTCCCTGTGATGAAAATTGGATGGATATGAGTAACGGCGATGGGATCAACGGTACTGCGATACAGCAACATTCTCTTCACAAAGAAAGGTTTTTGCTGTGTCCACACACTAATTAATTGAGGGTCAGCATTGCCTCTGAGAATTGTGACGGAAGTTGTTCCCGTGAATAGTAATTCGTAGATTTCTGCAATCACTAGACTTTAGGGAAATAATTGTATGCATCTAATTTCCTATTGCAGAGAGTCTGGGCTGTCTTACTGAGACAGAAATATAAATGAAGATTTAAAAATACCACCAAAAGTGTATCATGGTGTACGCTTGAAATACATTTCCTTTTTTCTAGTTTTTAGATTGTTGTGTAATCCATGCAGAGAACACTGAGATTTTAAATGTTTAAACTATGCTCTATATACCTGCTATCCAGTGTTAATGTAACCTATCTCAACTTTGTACAATCTGGTCTAATCCATACTGGGCCTGAGACCGTCTGAGCCTGCCTCCTGATCGATACACATAGGTTTTTAAAGTGTAAACTATGCAACATATATACGTGTTATCCGGTGAAACTGTACCCTTTATCAACTTTCTCGAATCTTGTAGAATCCATACTGGGCCTGAGAATGGTTGCAGAGCTGTTAAGCAAGCTACAGCACCTGTGGTTTGGACACGTAATGTTTTGCATTTTTTCTGGAATGGCGGTTAGGCCGAAATCAGGAATTGCTGTTGACCTGCACTTACTGGGAAATCATCGTTCAAGGCGAATTATTGGAATCCCAGATCCCCATCATTAACGGTGTTCAGCGGGTTATCTGCACCTGTAAGCGACAAAAGATGGTCCTTTCAGTGTAGCGCGCATGAAGCCCCAGACATGGAAGGCCATGATAGCCCTGTTATTGCTCGATCGCGCGTGCCAGAGCCTCGCGTATCCCTCTAGTAAGCTTTACGCGTACCGCATGGGCATGCCGGAGTCTCGTTCGTTAACGGAATAAAGCTGACAAATCGCTAGCACAACTACAAATGGAAATACCACACCACACACAATCGACAAAGCTTTCAATGTGTGCATCTTTTTTTGAGGTGGCATGGTTGTGGTTTCCCGGGTGGAGTCCAATTAAGCCGCAGGCTCCACTCCTGGTGGTGCCCTTTTAGACATTCCTTTAAGGTTCAGCTTTGCAATCATACTGCCCCCGGAAAGCAATCACTTTGGCTTCATGGACGCTGTTTGGAGGTTCATGGGAATAACGCCGCCCGATCGCCAGTTGCCATAATTTATTGGTGGGAAGTACGACGGTATATGATCGTGTTCGTTTTCAGATTTTGTTTTTTTGGGTTTGGTTTTTACATTTTTAGACCAGACTTTCTTGACTTCATAAGGGCATGACAAGCCTAGATCTGTGTCTCCTCCACCTCCTCCTTTTACTCCTCCACCTCTTTTGTAAATGTAGTTGCCCTTTTCCATATGTTATTTTTGGCTTCTGAGCATTTTGTCGGCTTTGGGACACTTTTTAAGGTGCTTTGTAATTGTTTTGTATGTGTTAGTATGTGTTTGTGTTTGCCTGCCATTGTTTTCAGTGTGGTTCGACGAACATTCGACGAACTTGCCTCCTGTGCGACGAACCAAAACACTAGCGGGGTGGCTCAACACTACTCATGATATATAGACGTACATTGTTAATGTTTAAACTATGCTATATATACCTGCTATCTGATGATACTGTACACTTTGTCTACTTTTTATATTCTTGTCTAATCCATACTGAGCCTGGGAGTGTCTCTGTGTGACTGATGGAATATATATGGAGATTGACAATTATCCTATAACTGAATAGATGTTATTTTGTGTCAATTTTGTGCTAAATTTGGAAGTTTGGTGGAAGAGGCCGCGGACGTGGGCGTGGGGGGGCGAGCTGGTGCTGATGGTGGTGGTGCGTCTGCTGGTAGTGGCAAAAGCACAGTAGCAGCTAAGGCAGGAGGTGTTGAGCCTGCGTCATGGTCTGTCTATGGAACGTCTGGAAGGCTACCTTTTCTGGGAGTAGGTTAACCGTTTTTAAAGCCGGAGCATGAGGAACTGGTTTGGGCTTACATTGCCGAAACAGACTCCAGCAAATATGCCCTCCTCTTCTGAAGTTTCAAAAAATGCAAGCACTGAGTCGTCTAGTGCTGGCTCCTGGTCAGGAAGAACCCCTTTCCTTGTCTCCTGCACCCCCACCCAAAGTGAATGATGCAGCAGGCCACACTTCACATTAGTCCATGTAGCTCTTTCTATCATACCATGCATGGGTTATCAAGTCAAATCGTGAATTCCCCAGTCCAAGATGAATCTGACATGGAGTGTGGGTGGCCAGGCAGGGCAGTGGGGTTAATCGGTACCGGGACGGTGTCTCCCTAGGATGTGTCACAGTGGTGGTGACCCGTTCCGTGGCCCTGGGCGTCCATGCAAAGGGGTGAATTACGTTTATAGGTGAATGATACGTGATGCCACCTGTGGTTTCTGAGTAGATTGACCAGCGCTGCAGTGGCGCTTCTCTGGGACAGAAGTTGTGGTGCAGCTAAGATGTAGAAGCCCTGCAGAGGTATGGCCATTGTCGCAGGGCACATGAAAGAGTTGGTAGATGGTGTGCAGTGCAGGATGTAGCAGAGCCGTGCGCCAGGCGCAGGAGAAAGAGGACAGACACAGTCGTGCAGTTCCTTTACCTGTACTTGGTAAGTGCCGTCCAGGACCCAGAGTACAGATGGAGAAGGAGTTGGTCAGCCTGGAAGCCAATTTGGAATTTTCTCTCTGCAGATAGGTAGTGTGGCCTCTGTTCTACCGCTTATCTGAGGTACTCGCAGTGCTGAGTTCAATGAAGTTCCCCCTGTTGACTCTCTATTGGAACTTTCTCGTATGGCAGGCAGCCGTAGCCTTTTCCTTCTGGCTCCCACACGTCGCTGCTGGGGCCTCCGAGCCTTAGTTGGGTACAGAGCATTTACAGCTGCTACTTCCTCCGGTTTCTGCTGCAGGAACGTCAGTGTCCCTACAAACTCGGAGACTGGAATCCGGACCATGCGCTCAAGCTAGGAGTGAGCCTTAACTCTGCTCATCCTCCAGCTCCCCTTCTCACATCCACACACTTCCCCTTCCCTTCACAGACTGCCCTAACTTACCTCCTCCCGATCACAGACAGCAGCTCCTCAGCAGTCATGTTCAGAGGTCTCCCTGCTGGCCTGGAGTGGGAAATGTGTTGTGTGTTGGTTTAACTGCTAGAGAGATCCTTCGTTGCTCTCAAGCATGACATCACACTCCCTAGGAGGAAGGTAATGCCACTGTGGCGACCGTACTCCTGGGGGCGCCACAAGTGCACTGAGGCCCAGCCACTGCTAGATGATTCTGCTGGTACATTGACCCAGACCACTACATTCCCCTCGCACTCTACACAGCCTGAATGTGACCCAGATGAAACTCAGGTTACCCTTCCCATATACTGTACCACCTTACACGGTGACAAAAAGGAAGGTGCAACTGAAAGTACAGTTTCGGCCCACCCGCCGTCAGACACACCGCCGTACTATGAGGGGCCCTGTGCCAGTGCCGTCGCCAACGAGTGGGCCCCCCCTGCTTTCTCTGGATCACAGCACTTGCAAAGTTGAAATACTTACCTCTCCCTGCTCCACCGCCATGACGTCTTCCGCGTTTCCTGACAGTGATAATCTGATCAGAGAGCGCAATGACATCACGACATCATTCCCTAGCAAGGAGACTTATTTGAGGAGACTTATTTAATTGTTTTCAATGTTGGGACAGCAATTTTTGGGGAGCACTATACTCTGGAGAATTATATATGGGGCCCACCATACACTGGAGCATTCCAAAGGTGGACATCAGACACTGGAGCAGCATTTACAGGGCCCATTATACACTAGAGCATTAGAAATGGGGCCCATTATGTTTGGAGCATTATTTTGGCCCATAAGACAGTGCAGCTTCATCCATGGGGACCAACATATACTGTAGCATTATGTGGAGCTCATCATATACTGTTTCAAACATTATATGGGACCAATGATTCTGTATGGTGAAATATTTGGGCCTCATTACTCTGTATAGTGTACTATGCGGTGGCCATAATACTGTATGGAGTAAGATACTCTCTGTTTTTGGAGCTATTGGAGAATTTAAAATGGATATCAGTCATGAGATGTAAAAAGTGAGGTATTTTTCATTGTACTATACCGCTATTTCTCTGCCGTATCGGAGCATGATGAGTTGTGGTATGTGTTAAAGGGGCGCTCTTTGGCCCAGGGCACATGAAAACCTGGAGCCAGCCCTACCCCCTCACAAATTTAGCCAAATAACCCCCATTTTTCAGTGCGTAACTTGTATTATGAAGTTAATTAAGGTTGACAAGCTTAAGTAATAAGATTTGATGTTTTTGGCATTCAAAAGGGCACTGTAGGTGTGTTTCCTGGCCTCCACTCCCTGCCGACTTTGCTTCCCCATTGACTTGCATTGGGTTTCATGTTTCAGTTGGCCTTCGACTTTTCACAAAAATCGTCCGATTTCGTTCGACCCGACTTTTGCGAAAGTCGTGTTTCATGAAACCCGACTGGACCCAAAAAAAGGCAAAGTCGCTCAACTCTAACGGTGACAAGTCTTCTTTTGATACCAGTCACAGATCAAACTAATCAGTGCAAGTCTATGAAGAAATCTTGCTGCACTTGGATGACAGCTGTGTGCTGCCTGTTTATCAAGGACTGTTAGATAGGCAAAACTGATTAAAAACACTGATGAAACTCGTATTGATTTTCTCATACAAGAAAATCATATATGTCTGAATGGGCCCTTGGCAATGCGCATATACTGAAAATATAACTTGATTACTGTGCCACAACACATTTTTTTCTATTACATCAATGTCCATGCCAGTGCAATTATCTTATTTGAGCAAAAAAATAATTCTCTCAGTGGGTTGCTTCCAGTCTGGCTCTAACTTCGTTCCA
Organism: Dendrobates tinctorius; assembly: GCF_039654945.1. Classification (NCBI taxonomy): domain Eukaryota; kingdom Metazoa; phylum Chordata; class Amphibia; order Anura; family Dendrobatidae; genus Dendrobates; species Dendrobates tinctorius. The sequence continues at coordinate 38,452,308 of NW_027361829.1, forward strand.
AATGACTTGGTGCTGCCAAGTGAATCTTATTGAAAAATTAAGTTCTGGACTAAGCTTTTACAATATATATATATACTTTTAATTAACCCATTTCACTGTGTACGCAAGTGAAGGTTGTTGAAAAAAGTTAATATTTTATTTAACCCTTTCGCGCAAGAGCCTGCTTTCACCTTCATTACCAGGCCAATTTTTCAAATTCTGACCGGTGTCACTTTGGTAATAAATTTGGAACGCTTCAACATATCCCAGTGGTTCTGAGGATGTTTTTTAGACTTCACTCACATCAATGTATTATAATTCACTTCCATGTTCATCCAGAAAAAGTGGTCGTGTCATGCGAGAGTCATGGATAGTTCACTCCATATGTCATGTGAGTGTGTGATTTTTTTTTCTCACCTACCATTTGTATGACATGCATATGCAATCCACAGACAAAGCACTTTTAATATCACCTTTTACATACTATAATAGTACTCTATGTAACTTAAAGCTAGTTCACAAAACAAATAAAGAAGTCTCATATACATATAGATACATACAGTATATACAGTCATATGTTAAAGTTTGGGCACCCCTATTAATGTTAACCTTTTTTCTTTATAACAATTTTGGTTTTTGCAACAGCTATTTCAGTTTCATATATCTAATAACTGATGGACTCAGTTATATTTCTGGATTCAAATGAGGTTTATTGTACTAACAGAAAATGTGCAATCTGCATTTAAACAAAATTTGACTGGTGCAAAAGTATGGGCACCCTTATCATTTAATTAATTTGAACACTCCTAACTGCTTTTTATTGACTTCCTGAAGCACTAAATTGGTTTTGTAGCCTCATTGAGCTTTGAACTTCATAGCCAGGTGTATCAAATCATGAGAAAAGGTATTTAAGGTGGCCACTTGCAAGTAGTTCTCCTATTTGATTCTCCTATGAAGAGTGGCATCATGGGCTCCTCAAAACAACTCTCAAATGATCTGAAAACAAAGATTTTTCAACATAGCTTTTCAGGGGAAGGATACAAAAAGTTGTCTCAGAGATTTAACCTGTCAGTTTCCACTGTGAGGAACATAGTAAGGAAATGGAAGAACACAGGAACAGTTCTTGTTAAGCCCAGAAGTGGCAGGCCAAGAAAAATATTAGAAAGGCAGAGAAGAAGAATGATGAGAACAGTCAAGGACAATCCACAGACCACTCCAAAGACCTGTTGCATCATCTTGCTGCAGATGGTGTCACTGTGCATCGGTCAACAATACAGCGCACTTTGCACAAGGAGAAGCTGTATGGGAGAGTGTTGCGAAAGAAGCCATTTCTGCAAGCACGCCACAAACAGAGTCACCTGAGGTATGCAAAAGCACATTTGGACAAGCCAGTTACATTTTGGAAGAAGGTCCTGTGCACTGATGAAACAAAGATTGAGTTGTTTGGTCATACAAAAAGGCATTATGCATGGAGGCTAAAAAACACAGCATTCCAAGAAAAACACTTGCTACCCACAGTAAAATTTGGTGGAGGTTCCATCATGCTTTGGGGCTGTGTGGCAAATGCCGGCACCGGGAATCTTGTTAAGGTTGAGGGTCGCATGGATTCAACTCAGTATCAGCAGATTCTTGACAATAATGTGCAAGAATCAGTGACGAAGTTGAAGTTACGCAGGGGATGGATATTTCAGCAAGACAATGATCCAAAGCACCGCTCCAAATCTACTCAGGCATTCATGCAGAGGAACAATTACAATATTCTGGAATGGCCATCCCAGTCCCCAGACCTGAATATCATTGAACATCTGTGGGATGATTTGAAGCGGGCTGTCCATGCTCGGCGACAATCAAACTTAACTGAACTGGAATTGTTTTGTAAACAGGAATGCTCACAAATACCTTCATCCAGGATCCAGGAACTCATTAATAGCTACAGGAAGCGACTAGAGGCTGTTATTCTTGCAAAAGGAGGATCTACGAAATATTAGTGTCACTTTTATGTTGAGGTGCCCATACTTTTGCACCGGTCAAATTTTGTTTAAATGCAGATTGCACATTTTCTGTTAGTACAATAAACCTCATTTGAATCCAGAAATATAACTGAGTCCATCAGTTATTAGATATATGAAACTGAAATAGCCGTTGCAAAAACAAAAATTGTTATAAAGAAAAAAGGTTAACATTAATAGGGGTGCCCAAACTTTAACATATGACTGTAGAATAGATAGATATATAGAATAGATAGAAAGATAGATCGATAGAATAGATACAGTATATATCCTGTAGATATATCATTCACAAGTTCCCGACATATAATAAACTTGCATCCTTTAGTGCCTTTTTTGTGTCAGTAAAGAGTGTTTAGCCTTATTTAACTTAACTGGAGATGAGCAAACCATTCAAGGTTATGTTCAGTTCAGATTGGCGAACTTCCTGATGTTCGCCGAACAATTCGTCGAACATATCCAAATCCCATTGCACCCCATTGAATTCAATGGGAGTAAAAGCCAAAAGCATAGACAACACCTTCGGGGGGCGCAAAAAGCTGCCAAAACAGCTCAAATTAGAGGCATACACAAGGAAAAGTGGCATCACTTGACCCAGAGTGCAAATAGTAAAAATGCGTAGCAAAGATGTATGGGATTGGACCTGGGAAAGAGCTTGGACCAGCATTTCTAACTTAAACATTGATTAGTAGCAGGTGTATGAGTGACAGGAATAGGCCTGGTAGTCTGAGAGCCTTGCCAAATTCAAGCAACACACATGAAGAAGACCCAACTTGAAGATCAAATATTTCAAAAAATTAGGGGCAGACACCAGGAATTTTGGCATCAATTGACCCTCAGTAGAAATGTTATCACAGCAGCAGTCGGGCATGGGTCATTTATGAACCAGGATCTGGGCCAGCATTTACAGCTTTGAAATTAAGTTCAAATTAAGAGGCAGTTGAAGGACCAGTGTAGGCCTGCTGTGGTGGGAGTCCTGATACCTCATGCAACAGTTCAAATTGGTTTTCTACTCAGTCACACTCAGGTGCCACAAAGCTCAGTTTCGTACACTACTTTTGGTAGAAAAATTTAAGGATAGTAACACAGACTGATAGTAACATTGACTAATCAATACACCCACAACAGAAATTTGATAATAGCACAACAGCAATCAGCCATGGGTCATACATGAGGTATCAGGGTCTGGGCCAGCATTTAGAGCTTTGAATTTAAGTTTAAATTAAGACGAGGTGGGTGAGGGATAGGTGTAGTCTTCCTGTGCAGGGAGCCCTGAATTTCATGCAACAGCTCAAACTGCATTTTGCTCAGCCACACTCAGTTGGAACAAACATCAACATATCGGTAGAAAAATTTTGATAGTAACACAGGTAATTGACTGAAAGTAAGGGCAAGAATGGCAGTCTGGGAGCACTACTGCTACAGGCAACACACATGAAGGACACCCAACTTGGAGTCAAAACTTTTCCAAACATTAAGGGCAGACACCAGGAAAATTGGTCCATGGTAGAAATGTTATAATGACACAGCAGCAGATAGGTATGGGCCATGCATGAGACAGGGTCTGTGCAAGCATTTACAGTTTTAAATTGAAGTTCAAATTGAACTAAGAGGTGGTGAGGGACAGGTTTAGGCAAGCTGTGCTGGGAGCCATAATAGCAAGGTCCATTACCAAAGCTTATATCAGGTCAGAAATGAACCCCAGGTAGCGTGAATTTGCGTGGAGTACATGTTGGTTCGGTCATAGAGGAAGAGCGAAGCTAGTAAATTTATAATTTTACTCCAGAATAATGGACAGTGTTTACAAAAATACAAAGATATTACAAAAAAGATACAAAATACAATATGTACAAACAGTTAGAAAATAAAAGGGATAGAATCATAGAATCATAGAATTGGAAGGGACATCCTGGGCCATCTGGTCCAACCTCCTGCTCAAAGCAGGATTCCCTAAATCATCCAAGTCAGATGTCTGTCCAGCCTCTGTTTGAAGACTTCCATTGAAGGAGAACTCACCACTTCTCGTGGCAGCTTGTTCCACTCATTGATCACTCTAACTGTCAAAAAGTTTTTTCTAATATCTAATCTGTGTCTCCTCCCATTCAGTTTCATCCCATTGCTTCTAGTCTTTCCTTGTGCAAATGAGAATAAAGTTGAACCTTCTACAATGTGACAGCCCTTTAGATATTTGCAGACAGCTATTAAGTCTCCTCTCAGTCTTCTCTTTTGCAAACTAAACAATCCCAAATTATGCAACCTTTCCTCATAAGACAGGGTTTGCAGACCGGTCACCATTCTGGTTGCTCTTTTCTGAACTTGCTCCAGTTTGTTGATGTCTTTTTTAAAATGTGGTGCCCAAAACTGGACACAATATGCCAGATGAGGTCTGACCAGAGAGGAGTAGAGGGAAATAATGACTTCACATGATCTAGACTGTATGCTTCTGTTAATACATCCTAGAATTGCATTTGCCTTTTTTGCTGCTGCATCACACTGTTGACTCATATTCAGTCTGTGATCTATTAGTATACTCAAGTCTTTTTCACATGTGCTGTTGCTTAGGCCTATTCCTCCCATTCTGTATATGCTTTTTTCATTTTTATTGCCCAGATGTAGTACTTTGCATTTTTCCCTGTTAAAAACCATTCTGTTAGTTGCTGCCCACTTCTCCAGTTTATTTAGATCTTTTTGAATCCTCTCTCTCTCTTCTCTAGTATTAGCTATCCCTCCTAGCTTTGTGTCATCAGCAAATTTAATCAGTTTACCCTCAATTCCTTCATCTAAATCGTTGATAAAGATGTTGAACAATACAGGGCCCAGGACAGAGCCCTGTGGTACCACACATGAGACATTCTTCCAACTGGATGTGCAGCCATTTACGACCACTCTTTGGGTCCAATCACTTAGGCTGGTTTCACATTTGCGTTTTTTAGCGCTGGAAAAAAACGCACATGTGCGCATGCGTTTTTTCCCCTATATTTAACATGGGTGCGCATACCTGCGCGCTTGTAAGCGCATGTATGCGATTTTCATGCGCTGCGTTTTTTTGGGGTGTGCGTTTGTATTTTCCAGACGCAGCATGTTGCATTTTTTGGCCCTGCAAAAAAGCGCATGCGCACATATGCGCACGTTTTGCGCTAAAAATGGCCATTATAGCCTATGGATGCGCATATGTGCGCACTGGCATGCTCATGTATGCGTTTTTTTGCATATGCATTTTTTTTTTTAAACAAGGAATTTAGGGGTTTGGGTTAGAGTTAGGGTTAGTTAAGGGGGTTTAGGGTTAGGGTTAGGGTCAGGGTCAGGGTTAGGGTTGGGGTTTGGGTCAGGGTTAGGGTTAAGTATGGTTTGGTTAAGGGTTAGGGTCAGGGTTAGGGTCAGGATTAGGGTTAAGTATGGTTTTGTTAAGGGTTAGGGTCAGGGTTAGGGTTAGGGTTAGGGTTAGGGTCAGGGTTAGGGTTAGGGTTAGGGTCAGGGTTAGGGTTAGGGTCAGGGTTAGGGTTAAGTATGGTTTTGTTAAGGGTTAGGGTCAGGGTTAGGGTCAGGATTAGGGTTAAGTATGGTTTGGTTAAGGGTTAGGGTCAGGGTTAGGGTTAGGGTTAGGGTCAGGGTTAGGGTTAGGGTTAGGGTTAGGGTTAGGGTCAGGGTTAGGGTTAAGTATGGTTTTGTTAAGGGTTAGGGTCAGGGTTAGGGTCAGGATTAGGGTTAAGTATGGTTTTGTTAAGGGTTAGGGTCAGGGTTAGGGTTAGGGTTAGGGTCAGGGTTAGGGTTAGGGTTAGGGTCAGGGTTAGGGTTAGGGTCAGGGTTAGGGTTAAGTATGGTTTTGTTAAGGGTTAGGGTCAGGGTTAGGGTCAGGATTAGGGTTAAGTATGGTTTGGTTAAGGGTTAGGGTCAGGGTTAGGGTTAGGGTTAGGGTTAGGGTCAGGGTTAGGGTTAGGGTTAGGGTCAGGGTTAGGGTTAGGGTCAGGGTTAGGGTTAAGTATGGTTTTGTTAAGGGTTAGGGTCAGGGTTAGGGTCAGGATTAGGGTTAAGTATGGTTTGGTTAAGGGTTAGGGTCAGGGTTAGGGTTAGGGTTAGGGTCAGGGTTAGGGTTAGGGTCAGGGTTAGGGTTAGTAAAGTCATGGTTTGGGTAGTGTGAGGGGCCACCTAAAAATGTTGGAAAAAAACGCAAACGCGGTAAAAACGCACTAAAAACGCATACAAACGCATAAAAACGCTGCGTTTTTTTCATGCATGCTCATAAAAATGCTTGAAAAAAACGCAGCAGTTGTATGCTTTTGTATGCGTTTTTTCAATGCGTTTTTTTGCGGGAAAAACGCGCTGCAAAAAAAAGCAAGTGTGAAACTAGCCTAAGCCAGTTATGAATCCACCTAACAGCTGCCTTGTCCATTCCTTTCTTAGTCATTTTTTCAATAAGGATTGTATGAGAGACTTTGTCAAATGCTTTGCTGAAGTCAAGATATACTATATCTACAGCATTTCCTTGATCCACCCAATCAGTGATTCCGTCATAGAAGGAAATTAAGTTAGTCTGACATGACTTATTAGTTACAAATCCATGCTGACTCTGTTTAATCACTTCATTCTTATCCAGGTACTGACATACATTTGTTCAAAGATCTTTCCTGGTATAGAAGTCAGACTCACCGGCCTATAGTTGCCTGGGTCCACCTTCTTCCCCTTTTTGAAGATAGGAACAACATTTGCTCTTCTCCAGTCTTCTGGGACCTCTCCTGTTCTCCAAGAATTTTCAAAGATTATGGAGAGGGGTTCAAAAATTTCTTCTGCTATCTCCTTCAGTACTCTGGGGTGTAATTCATCTGGACCTGGAGACTTGAATTCATTTAGGTTAGCTAAGTGTTTCCTCACTATCTTTCTGTTTATAGATATCCTGGATTCTTCTATTCCCTTAATAGGACAGTGAAGAACAGTTGATGTTACATTTCCTTTCTGAGAGAAAACAGATGCAAAATAGGAATTTAAAAGCTCGGCCTTCTCAACATCCTGTCTTACCATTTCATCATTTTCATCCTGTAAAAATCCTATAGCATCTTTGACTTTTCTTTTACTTTTGACATATCCCCAAAATCCTTTATTATTGCTTTTGACATCTCTTGCAAGCCTCAATTCATTGTCAGCTTTAGATAATCTCATTTGTGCCCTGCAGGTTCTGCAGACAGCATTATATTCTTCTTTAGATATGCCTCCCTCTTTCCATTTTATAAACATTTTTCTCTTCCTTTTTAGCATGTGCTTAAGTTCTGTGTTCATCCATCCTGGCTTCCTTAAATGCTTTCTATTCTTCCCTCTTTTTGGAATTGTTAACAATTGTGCTTTGCGAATTTCATTTTCAAGATTTCCCATCCTTCCTGGACATTTTTGTCTGTAAGGATATCCAGCCATTGGATCCCTCCAATTCTCTTTCTGAATCCCTTAAAATCTGCCTTTCTGAAATCTAACTGTGACGTCTGAGTCTTCACAGGTCTTCCTCCTCTAGTTATCCAAAATTCTAAAATAGCATGGTCGCTACCTCCTAGGGTCCCAGCCACTTTTACATCCTCAACCATTTCCTCCCTGTTTATAAGGATTAGATCCAAGGTAGCAGTTCCCATTGTTTTCTCCCCTACCTTTTGGAAGATAAAGTTGTCAGCAAGAGAGGATAAGAATTTCCTTGACCTGTTAGTTTTGCCTGAGAGAGATTCCCAACAAATGTCTGGATAGTTGAAATCTCCCATGACAACTATGTCATATTTTTTGGAGAACTTGGCCATTTGATGCATAAAGAGTTCATCCATATCTTCAGCTTGCATATGAAAATATGAAACTTACTATATCTCAGTCACAGGTATGACGTGTCAATAAAGGGGAGGAGAGGTCCCACAGAAAAGATTCAGTCCACAGCATGGTGTTCGCAGCTGCCTCTACGGGTCTGCACACCTCCCACAATGTACAGTTGTGGCCAAAAGTATTGACACCCCTGCAATTCTGTCAGATAATACTCAGTTTCTTCCTGAAAATGATTGCAAACACAAATTCTTTGGTATTATTATCTTCATTTAATTTGTCTTAAATGAAAAAACACAAAAGAGAATGAAGCAAAAAGCAAAACATTGATCATTTCACACAAAACTCCAAAAATGGGCCAGACAAAAGTATTGGCACCCACAGCCTAATACTTGGTTGCACAACCTTTAGCCAAAATAACTGCGACCAACCGCTTCCGGTAACCATCAATGAGTTTCTTACAATGCTCTGCTGGAATTTTAGACCATTCTTCTTTGGCAAACTGCTCCAGGTCCCTTATAATTGAAGGGTGCCTTCTCCAAACTGCCATTTTTAGATCTCTCCACAGGTGTTCTATGGGATTCAGGTCTGGACTCATTGCTGGCCACCTTAGAAGTCTCCAGTGCTTTCTCTCAAACCATTTTCTAGTGCTTTTTGTAGTGTGTTTTGGGTCATTGTCCTGCTGGAAGACCCATGACCTCTGAGGGAGACCCAGCTTTCTCACACTGGGCCCTACATTATGCTACTGTCACGCGGGGCTTAGGACAACTAAGGCAGAAATACCCGGGGCCCCTGTGGTGTCCCTTTCACTAGGGGAAACCCTGTCTGACCCTCAACCCAGGGTTTTTGCTGAAGGTGCAAATGCCTGAGCCTCCACCCTTTCCTTATCTCCTGCTCAGCCCTGCACTTAACCCTCCACCCTCCACCCAGTGAGGAGACACACCACCAAAGCTCCCACACAAATAAGACAGACAGGGAGAACTTAAACTGCACTGCGCCGCACACACACAGGAATATACAGTAATGTGAACAGGGCACAACTAAACACAAATATGGGAAGGAGAAAGGATAACGACAGATCATACGACACCAGATACGAATCTCTCTCTCTGCAACACCTCCACTCCAGACCGGAACCACTTGGTATGAAAACACAAGCTATAATCGGCGACGCCCATATGCCAGTATGACTATTTAAAGACCGTGGGCGTGACTAACCTTCCAACCTGGTCTCCAGCAGGATTAACCCCCGAGAGCCTGAAGATCAAGCCGGCGCCACTGAGGCTATAGTGGCTGGAGGTGGAACTACCTCTGCCTCTCGGACGCTGTGGTGTGAACAGCGTCCGACATGACAGTACCCCGTCTTCTACGAGGGACCCCAGGGCCCTCAAGACTCATAGGACCCGGCTTGTCCGGATGACGACGGTGAAAAGAACTGACCAGCCGATCCGCATGTATGTCTGAGGCTGGAACCCAAGACCTCTCCTCCGGACCATACCCCCGCCAGTGCACCAAATACTGAAGAGTACGGCGTACTACTCGAGAGTCCACTACCTTGGCGACCTCGAACTCTAAATTGCCATCCACCATGACTGGAGGTGGCATCGGCGTCGTGTCCACCAAGCCTACCACCTTTTTCAATAAAGCCCTGTGAAAAACGTTATGTATTTTGTACACCGCAGGAAGTTCCAACCGATAAGCCACTGGGTTAATGATGGCAGAAATCCTAAAAGGCCCAATAAACCTTGGACCCAGTTTTAAAGATGGAATTTTGAGTTTTATGTTCTTCGTAGCTAACCACACCCATTCACCCACACACAGGTCCGGACCTGGCACGCGTCTACTGTCAGCCACCCGTTTGTACCTGGCACTCATGCTCAACAAACGCTGTTTCACCCGCCTCCAGACTGATGACAATTGGGCTCCTAGCTGATCCTCCTCCGGGACACCCCCGGAGTCACCCTGACGTAAGGTACAAAACTGAGGATGTTGACCGTACACACAAAAGAATGGAGACTCTCCTGATGACTCTTGGCGGTGATTATTTAACGCGAATTCGGCCAGAGGAAGGAAAGTAGACCACTCCTCCTGGTTGTCGGACACAAAACATCGTAAATACTGTTCTAGATTTTGGTTCATGCGCTCAGTTTGTCCATTAGACTGTGGATGAAACGCCGATGAATGTGACAACTTGATCCCCAACCTTGAGCAAAAAGCTTTCCAAAACCTCGCCACAAATTGCGTACCCCTATCAGATACTATGTCAGATGGTACTCCGTGGAGTCTGACCACCTCCTTCACAAATACCTGAGCCAACGTCTTAGCATTGGGCAAAGAAGACAACGCCACGAAATGCGCCATCTTTGAAAAACGGTCAACCACCACCAGGATGACCGTGTTCCCTGCCGAGGCTGGCAAGTCAGTGATAAAATCCATGGAGATTTCTGTCCATGGCCTATTGGGTACCCCCAGAGGCTGTAGCGTGCCAGCAGGACGGGTTCGGGGTGACTTAGCCCTAGCGCACGTGATGCAAGCTGCCACGTACGAGACCACGTCCTGCCGGATTTTGGGCCACCAGAAACAACGCGATACCAGCTCTAAGGTGCCCTTCACCCCTGGATGACCAGCCAGTACCGAATTGTGGTGTTCCTTCAACACCTTAAGCCGAAGATGCAGGGGTACAAATGATTTGTTGGCGGGAAGTCCTGGTGGTACCTCCTCTTGGGCCTCGGCAATCTCCGCCTCTACCTCCGTCGTGAGAGCCGAGACCACTACCCCTTTCTGGAGGATGGGTACCGGCTCTTCCCGAGGTTCTCCCCCCGGAAAACACCTAGACAAGGCATCCGCCTTGGTGTTTTTAGCCCCGGGACAGTACGTCACAAGAAAATTGAAACGAGTAAAAAACAATGCCCAGCGAGCCTGCCTAGGAGACAGACGCTTGGCCGACTCCAGATAGAGCAGATTCTTATGGTCGGTGATAACTGTGACCTGGTGAGCCGCCCCCTCCAAGAAGTGTCGCCATTCCTCAAAAGCCAGTTTGATGGCCAACAACTCCCTGTTGCCGATATCATAATTCCGTTCGGCCGGCGACAGCTTCTTGGAGAAGTAGGCGCATGGATGCATCTCGCTCAAGGACGAGCCTTGAGACAGTACTGCCCCCACTCCCACCTCCGACGCATCAACCTCTACCACAAAAGGTTTAGACACGTCTGGTTGCACCAGAATGGGGGCTGAAGCAAAACTATTCTTCAGACGCTCAAATGCACGTATAGCCACCTCAGGCCAGTTCGCCAGATCGGCACCCTTTTTTGTCATGTCCGTGAGCGGTTTGGCGACAGTCGAAAAGTGTTTTATAAATTTCCTATAATAATTCGCAAACCCAAGGAACCGCTGGAGTGCTTTCAGACTCTCCGGCCTCTCCCATTGCAGCACCGCTTGCACCTTAGCGGTGTCCATTTTAAAACCGGCTGCGGACACAATATATCCCAAAAAGGGCAACTCCTGGACAAAAAATAAACATTTTTCCAGCTTAGCATAGAGCTGGTTCTCCCGGAGCAACTGTAACACCTGCCTAACATGCTCCAAATGAGTGTCCCGATCGCTAGAATAAATGAGGATATCATCCAGGTATACAATCACAAATCTCCCCAGGACATGAGCAAATACATCATTAATAAAATGTTGGAAAACGGCAGGCGCGGTGGTCAACCCAAACGGCATAACCAGACTCTCAAAATGACCCTCAGGAGTGTTAAACGCCGTCTTCCACTCATCCCCCTGACGGACCCTTATGAGGTTATACGCCCCCCTGAGGTCCAGCTTAGAAAACCATTTCGCCCCCGCTACCTGGTTGAACAAATCCGGGATCAACGGCATTGGGTAGGGATCACGGATAGTAATCTGGTTTAACTCTCGGAAATCCAGACACGGGCGTAACCCCCCATCTTTCTTCTTAATGAAGAAAAACCCCGCGGCTACAGGCGAGGACGAAGGCCGGATGTGTCCTTTGCTCAGACTCTCCGCGATGTAGTCTTTCAGAGCTTGCCTCTCAGGACCAGAAATATTAAACATCCTGGCCTTAGGTAATTTGGCCCCGGGTTTTAACCTAATCGCACAGTCATAGGCTCTATGTGGAGGCAGTTCTGAGCAACCCTTCTCAGAGAAAACATCCGCGAAATCCTGCAAAGCCTCCGGCAGGCTGGGCGTCACGGCGGACACACATGTGGCCAAGCAATTGTCTTGGCAGAAACCACTCCATTGCACTATGTCCTGAGTTTTCCAATCAATTACCGGGTTGTGCCTGGACAGCCATGGAAAACCCAGGACCATTTGTGCTGGGAGATTACGGAGGACCCTACATGTAACCGACTCAGAATGTAGGACCCCAATGTGGAGTTTCACCTCTGCCACAAACTCAGTAATCTCCCCTTGAGGGAGGGGAACAGCATTAATGGTCACCACCTGTATGGGGTGAGGAAGTTTTTCGATCTTAAACCCGGCGGTGTGTGCAAACTCCTCATCTATGAGATTGGTAGCGGAACCGCTATCCACAAACACTGATATAGGTAGCTCTCTGCCGGTGATAATAACCTTGGCAGGGAGCATACATTGAGATACCATCATGGAGGATATGCATACGCTCAGTTGGGTCTCCTCCATACCCTCTGAGCTTAACAGTTTTCCGCCGATGTGACCCTCTTAGGTAGTACCGGGCAAACGTTAACATAATGACCTCTTTTACCACAGTAGAAACATGCTCCGGGCTTCCGGAATCCCGGAGCACGAGGCTGAACCTGTGCCACGCCAGCAATCTGCATAGGTTCAGGGGACTCATCTACTTCAACCACACCTGCACCTCTGCTTTCCCCCAGAGGTAGCGTCTCCTGTGCCCCCTGGCGAAAACGGCGATCAATACGTATCACCAAACTCATGGCAGACTCCAATGATGCCGGAGTCTCATACACCAGGAGGGCTTGTTTCACCCTCCCTGATACCCCATGAATAAACTGGCTCCGCAGTGCTGGGTCATTCCACTGTGTGTCTACAGCCCAGCGGCGAAATTCCGAACAATAGTCCTCTGCCAAGTGCTCCCCCTGGCGGAGGGCGCGGATTTTAGATTCCGCTAGAGCCAGTCGGTCAGGGTCATCGTAAATGAGCCCGAGGGCAGAAAAAACATTATCGACCGAATGAAATGTAGCAGAGTCAGCTGGTAAGGAAAATGCCCATGCTTGGGGGTCACCACTCAGTAATGACAACACCAGCCCTACTCGCTGGGCCTCATTACCTGAGGAGATTGGCCGCATGCGGAAGTATAATTTGCAGGCCTCCCGAAATACGACAAATTTGCTGCGATCGCCTGAAAATCGTTCTGGCAGCGGAAACTTCGGCTCTGCACCGATACCTGCAGATGCCGTTTGCACCTTTGCTACTACCAGGCCCTGCTGCTGAACTGCCCCTTTCAACTCGGAGACCTGTAAGGACAGCGCCGCCAACTGGCGGGTTATGGAATCCATGGGATCCATGGACTCCTGAAAAAATGTGGGCCGATTATAATGTCACGCGGGGCTTAGGACAACTAAGGCAGAAATACCCGGGGCCCCTGTGGTGTCCCTTTCACTAGGGGAAACCCTGTCTGACCCTCAACCCAGGGTTTTTGCTGAAGGTGCAAATGCCTGAGCCTCCACCCTTTCCTTATCTCCTGCTCAGCCCTGCACTTAACCCCCCACCCTCCACCCAGTGAGGAGACACACCACCAAAGCTCCCACACAAATAAGACAGACAGGGAGAACTTAAACTGCACTGCGCCGCACACACACAGGAATATACAGTAATGTGAACAGGGCACAACTAAACACAAATATGGGAAGGAGAAAGGATAACGACAGATCATACGACACCAGATACGAATCTCTCTCTCTGCAACACCTCCACTCCAGACCGGAACCACTTGGTATGAAAACACAAGCTATAATCGGCGACGCCCATATGCCAGTATGACTATTTAAAGACCGTGGGCGTGACTAACCTTCCAACCTGGTCTCCAGCAGGATTAACCCCCGAGAGCCTGAAGATCAAGCCGGCGCCACTGAGGCTATAGTGGCTGGAGGTGGAACTACCTCTGCCTGCCGGACGCTGTGGTGTGAACAGCGTCCGACATGACAGCTACAAAATTTGTTGGTAGTCTTCAGACTTCATAATGCCATGCACACGGTCAAGCAGTCCAGTGCCAGAGGCAACAAAGCAACCCCAAAACATCAGGGAACCTCCGCCATGTTTGACTGTAGGGACCGTGTTCTTTTCTTTGAATGCCTCTTTTTTACTCCTGTAAACTCTATGTTGATGCCTTTGCCCAAAAAGCTCTACTTTTGTCTCATCTGACCAGAGAACATTCTTCCAAAATGTTTTAGGCTTTTTCAGGTAAGTTTTGGCAAACTCCAGCCTGGCTTTTTTATGTCTCGGGGTAAGAAGTGGGGTCTTCCTGGGTCTCCTACCATACAGTCCCTTTTCATTCAGACGCCGACGGATAGTACGGGTTGACACTGTTGTACCCTCAGACTGCAGGGCAGCTTGAACTTGTTTGGATGTTAGTCGAGGTTATCCAAAATCTGCACAATCTTGCGTTGAAATCTCTTGTCAATTTTTCTTTTCCGTCCACATCTAGGGAGGTTAGCCACGGGCTTTAAACTTCTTGATGACACTGCGCACGGTAGACACAAGAACCTTCAGGTCTTTGGAGATGGACTTGTAGCCTTGAGATTGCTCATGCTTCCTCACAATTTGGTTTCTCAAGTCCTCAGACAGTTCTTTGGTCTTCTTTCTTTTCTCCATGCTTAATGTGGTACACACAAGGACACAGGACAGAGGTTGAGTCAACTTTAATCCATGTCAACTGGATGCAAGTGTGATTTAGTTATTGCCAACACCTGTTAGGTGCCACAGGTAAGTTACAGGTGCTGTTAATTACACAAATTAGAGAAGCATCACATGATTTTTCGAACAGTGCCAATACTTTTGTCCACCCTGTTTTTTATGTTTGGTGTGGAATTATATCCAATTTGGCTTTAGGACAATTCTTTTTGTGTTTTTTCATTTAAGACAAATTAAATGAAGATAATAATACCAAAAAAATTGTGTTTGCAATCATTTTCAGGAAGAAACTGAGTATTATCTGACAGAATTGCAGGGGTGTCAATACTTTTGGCCACAACTGTACGTTTCTGTTTTATGCTTTGCCCACAAACCTAGAGACTCCTCCTTTTCCTGACTTCACAGATGGGCTGTTTTATGGAAGATACACCTCTCTTTGGAAGTTGTCAAAGCTCCAAATTTCCATATCCTTGGCCTGGAAGCTCACAGGCCAACAATATGGGCATTATATTTTTCCCTGTGAATTTATTATTCTTTTTAGACTAAACACAGTATGTCTGTGATTTACTGGTGGGCAGAAATTCATTTCCCAGGTTTCTGATGGCCCTAAAGGCTACAAAACACTGCCATGTGTAGCCCTATGTGCCCAGATCCTGGAAATCCAATTTTCATGTTTCTAGGATTACTGTGATTTGACTTTGAGTATTTTGGCATAGGAACAAAGGGATCTCTGGCCGGAAGCACATTTAACTTTGTTAGCTGAGGCCACAAGCTTGCATTCCAAAGGGAGGGGGATGTGTTGTGAACTCATTTTCTGATCTGCCTCTGGTTTCTGGTGAGGGAATTGTTTGTGCTGACAGAGGAGTCGTGAGCTCTCTTTCCGGGCTCCCTCTGGTGGTGGCAGGAGGTAATGAAGATGATCTAATTAACAGAGACCTGCCACCTGATAATGAGGACAATGATTGGACATCTGGAGTCTTAGACTGGATTTAAGACAGCCGACTCCCTATTCCCATGCTGGTGATTTTTTTCCTGCCTCCTGAGGTCTTGGATAAGTTTTCTCTGCTAATGTTCACATTTGTTTTGGTTTTGTCTATTCAGTTTGTGTGGTCAGCCAGCCCCGGCTGGGGCTGTGCTGAATTTCCACTCTTATGTTACTGTATGTGCCAGTTTGCTTTTTGTCCCTTATTAGATTGGCCTCTTTTTGCTCTGCTCTCAGAATGTGCCAGAGTGCTGATATAGTGGGTGAAGTCTAGTGACTTAAGGGTTTTTTTGCTATCAGAAGTGTTGGACATTTTTGCAGGGTTTTTTGGCATGATTGCAGACAGTATCTTTCCCTTCCTGTCCTTTCAAGTTAGTGTGGGCCCCATCGTTTGCTCAGCCTATTTTCCTACCTGTGTTTGTGCTTTCATCTTGTTTCTGTCATGATCCAGTGTTGGATCTGGCGGTATTAAATGCATTAAGTGAACTTTTTTTCCTTTGGATCCAAAGTGTGTCGTGATTGCCCCCGGTGGCCATTAGAATTATCACGTGGTGTCGTTCATTCTAAGTTGCCCGGTGGTGGGGAATGGTATCGCACCTTAGGTTTAGGTTAATGATCACTTAATTATGGATCAGGTGTTACACCCTATAAAGGTGTGCTCAGGGTGTTCACTCACTGCCTGTGATATTGTGAGTTTGTGTTCACTCTGAGTTGGAGAGCCTGGAGGAAGGATGGAGCTGGTGAGGAGTCCTGCGCAGCTTAGCCAGGGGGGACGTGTTTCAGCTATGGTGTCTGGACGAAGGGCTGGCATGGCGTGGTGGAGTCGCAGTGATGGTGTCAGCGGGAAGTGTCTGCATGGGCTGGTGGAGTGGCGACTATGAAGAGTGGCACTCACCATGTGGGACTTGGCTGCTGAACTGGACTCAAGCATGCTCGACTTCGTGTCAGAAGCTGAACTCATCCTTGGGACTCTGGTTCTAAGCAGCTGCAACTGGTGGTGGACTCTGCTCCATGGCTGCACTAAGGTGAAGGATCCTGTTATGGTGATGGATCCGGGTGGAGGAGAAGACGCACGCAGGTGGTGGGCTCTGTTGCTGGGAGCGCACGCAGCAGAGCAAAGCTAAGTGGTGTTTCCCCTGTATTGTCTCTTTCCTCATGTGTGTTATTAGTGCAGTGGTGGGATTAGTCTCCGCACCGACCCATTCCCTAGTGAGGGTTTAGGGTCAGGGTGAGCAAGGGCGTTAAGGTACGCGTGCGGCGACAGGTGCGGAGCCTGTACAGGGAAAGTAAGGAGTGCAGGGACACTGGCTCAGGGGAGCTTAGGAGGTCTCCACGTCCCCCATTCCCTATCGCAGGGCCCACCATTGTTAAAGTTTCCCAGGTTCCCCCTTTATTATTTGATTATTGTATGTATAACGTGTAATACCTAAATTCGCCATGTGGAGGCGGCGTATCCACCTGCACATTTTATTATTTAAATGCGCCCCACTGGAAGCGGTGTATCCAGGGTCACGTGTGTTATGGGTCCGCCTTGCGGAAACATCTGCGTCCTGACACACGTGATCATGACATTTTCACCGTTAATACAAGTGTGGGGGCTGTCTATTTCTTTGGGGTCTGCTCTGGGGCAGTTTAGATTTCCCCCTTTTCTTGCTTTAGGCTTATTTAGTCCTCCGGCTGTGAAGAGGCATCTAGAATCATCGTAAGTATGCTCCACGGCTGCTGTTAGTTTTGTGGTTAGGATCAGGGGACTGCACTCCGCGTAGTTACCAACCTCTCTGGTTTTCTGTGACTTAGCTTGGTTTTGTTTTCCTCCTCGGTGACCCAATCATAACAGATCCCATTCACCAGCAAACTCTGAGATATTGAATCTAGAAAATGACCTGTAATAAAAGAATGCAATATTTCTGAACGTACCCGAGCACATAATCGGAATCTATATTAATCTCCCCACAAGTCCATACAATGCAGCCATCTCTAGAACCCTGCATTGAGTTATAAAACACAGCTACCAGACATTGAATACGGTAGCCGCATTTGGTCTCCCTGTGCAGTTAAAGTGCAGAGGAACCCAGTGGCGCCACTGCTGTCCCATTTAGAGCTTTGGACGGAAAGTTATGGGCATCCACAGTTCTGGCTTTAAAACCATACTCTCAGATATGCGAGGAGAGAGGTGGCATAGCTCAGCATGTGGGAGGCAGCAGCCTAGGGGATAATAGACAGCTCCTCATTTTGGACTCAGTTTTTCTACTGGCAGGAGGACCGTTAGCAGACGCGGCAAGAGAATCACATAGCAAAGATTTGGACCTGTGATCCATCAGTGCCTCCCTGTGGTCACACGCTACATAACACGGTAATTGTAATCTATCTGTACCCTACCTGTTATGATTGGGGCACCGAGGAGGAAAGCAAGACCAAACTAAGCCACAGAAAACCAGAGAAGTTGGTAACTAAGCAGATTGCAGACCCCTGATCCTATCCACACAACTAGCAGTAGCCGTGGAGCATACCTACAATGATCCTAGGCGCTTCAACACAGCCGGAGAACTAAATAAGCCTAAAGCAAGAAAGGGGAAATCTAAACTGCCCCAGAGCAGACCCCGAAGGAATAGATAGCCCCCAAACATATATTGTCGGTGAGACAAGATGAAAACACAAACGCAGGTAGGAAAATAGACTGAGCAAACGATGGGGCCCACACTAACTAAACAGGACAGGAAAGGAAAGACACTGTCTGCAATCACGCAAAAAATCCTGGTTCAAAAAATGCCCAACACGTCTGATAGAAAAATACTGAAGTCACTAGACTTTGCCCACTATATCAGCACTCTGGTATATTCTGAAAGCAGAGCAAAAAGAGACCAATCTAATAAGGGACAAAAACAAACTGGCACAAGCAGTAACATAAGGATGGAAATTCAGCACAGCCCCAGCCGGAGCTGGCTGAACACACAAAACTGAAATAGACAAAACCAGATCAAATGTGAACAAAAGCAAAAGAACACTTAGCTGAGCATGCAGGGAGTGAGCTGAAAACTAAGACCTCAGGAGGCAGGAAAAAATCACCAGCAGGGATAGAGGGAGTCGGCTATCTTAAATCCAGTCAGAAATTCCAGATCTCCAGTCATCCTCCTCATTATCAGGTGGCAGGCCTCTGTTAATTAGATCAGCTCCATTACCTCCAGCAACCACCAGAGGGAGCCCGGAAAGAGATCTTGCGACTCCTCTGTCAATACAACCAGTTCCACTACCTTCACTAGTAACCAGAGGTAGGCCAGAAAGTGAATTCACAACACCTAACCTTGTACTACACTCCTGTCTTTATACTTGTATATTGCTCTTGTATAAATATACCTATATCTTTCTAGTGCGCCTTTCGGTGATTAAATACAAAATTCCCACGTCTGGACACTCGGTAGGTTATTATACGCTACCCGGGGTTGGTTTCTGCCCCAATATAAGCCTGTTGTCGACGGGGCTTATATCTAACGAGAAACTGGTGGCAGCATACCGCACTGTGTTAGTGAGGAACTCTCACCACACACTCTGTCCGTAAGGTGATGCGAAACAGTAATTTATTTATGTGGTCACGCACAATATTCGTAGAGCAGAGAAGGAAAAAAAACGTGTTTGAGCGACTATATTCAATGATGTTTCGACCGATCTCCGGCCTTATTCAATATGTCGAGAATCTACACATTGCGTTCCTGTCAGTCCACTTCAGATATGGTCCCATTAGACCATTTCAAATGCATGTAAGGAGTAAACAATGGTATACTATAGCTGGTCCCTGATAGTGGAAAATGCCTGCGTGGTCCTTTTGAATGTAGGAAGTAAGTGTCCTGGGCAGCGCTCCTGCGCTTAGCCTCCTTAGACAGTGTGCGTTACTGCGTCGGCTCTCTGCTGCTGTATTTTCCACTCTCAGGGACCAGCTATAGTATACTGTTGTTGATTCCTTACATGCATTTGAAGTGGTCAAATGGGATTATATCTGAAGTGGACTGGCAGGAATGCAATGTGTAGATTCTCAACATATTGAATAAGACCGGAGATCAGTCGAAACGTCATTGAATATAGTCGCTCAAATACGTTTTTTTTTCTTCTCTGCTCTATGAATATTGTGTGTGACCACATAAATAAATTACTCTTTCGCATCACCTTACAGAAAGTGTGCAGTGAATTTTCTTCTCTTGGATTTGGGGTCCCAAGGGCCCATTTCACCAGCACCTCACCTTTGGACAGAGTGCAGGCCAGTTGTCACGCTCACGCCCTGACTGGTGGGTTGTGACCCCACTGTGCCACAAACCAGACTACCCTGGAAGGGGCATGACTAGGACAGCTGCCTTGGTTTTCACTGGAGCCTCTAATGGTGAGGTCAGGCTTGTGCGGCAGGCAGCTGCCAGGTGCCACTCCAGAGTGGTGTCTGGTTGTGGCTGCTGATCCCACTTGGGGAGACGGTGGCTTGCCTGAGACACTGTCAGGCAGGCACAGCAGAGACACTGGCAGGTGGGCACAGCTGAGACACTGGCAGGTGGGCACAACTGAGACTCAGGGCAAGCAGGCAAGGCAGAGACACAGGGCAGGCAGACACAGCTAAGACACAGAGCAGGCAGGCATGGCTGAGACACAGGGCAGGTAGGCACGGCTGAGACACAGGGCAGGCAGGCACAGCTGAGACACAGGGCAGGCAGGCACGGCTGAGACACAGGGCAGGCAGGTACGGCTGAGACACAGGGCAGGCAGGTACGGCTGAGACACAGGGCAGGTAGGCACGGCTGAGACACATGGCAGGTAAGTACAGCTGAGACACAGGGCAAGCAGGTAAGGCTGAGACATAGGGCAGGCAGGCACAGCTGAGGCACGGGGCAGGCAGGTGTGGTGTATCAAGGAACAGGTAGAGAACTGTTCACACAGAGAGTGCTAGTACTGGTGCAGACAGCAAAGAGTGGAGTATGACAGAACAGGTTTGGGCCTGTTCACACAGGAGGAGCAGGTACGGGTACAGACAGGAAAGAGTGGAGTATGACGGAACAGGTTTGGACCTGTTCACACAGGAGGAGCAGGTACGGGTACTGACAGGAAAGAGTGGAGTATTACAGAACAGGTTTGGACCTGTTCACACAGGAGGAGAACTGCAAGGCTGCGGAGAATAGTAGAGCAGCAAGAGGTTCTGCAGCAGCAGAAACAGAACCAAGCAGAACTGCAAAATTACAGAGCACAGGCAGAGCCTGAAGAGTATAGAGCAGGTAGAGTCACAAGAGAGCTGAGCACGAGCAGAACCGCAAGACTGCGGAGAAGAGTAGTAGAGCAGCAAGAGCTTCTGCAGCAGCAGAACCAGAGCCAATCAGAATTGCAAGAGTACGGAGCACAGGCAGAGCCTAAAGAGTATAGAGCAGGTAGAGTGCCAAGAGAGCGGAACACAAGCAGACAGGGAGGACACAAGGAAAGACACAGCAGGGAAAGAAGCCAAAGATAGGGAGACAGACAGAGGTAGGACAGAGTTCAGACAAGGTAACAGTGCAAGGTACAGGACCAAGGACACAGGGACCAGAGTATATACAGGTACAAAGCAAGGCAAGAACAAAGACACAGAGATCAGGATATTCTGCTTCCTGGAGGGCAGATAGACAAGCACCAAGCAAATCAAGGAGTAAAGCCTCCAGAGAAGGAGGTACACAGAGCAAGACCTGGCAGCTCAGTAGCAAGACACTAACTGAGTAAACACATTGCACAGGCAAGATCCACTAGGTGGTGCTGCCCTATATACTAGAGGTCTCTTGGTAATTGGCCAGGGACACATTAGACAGATGCACCCTGATTCCATAAGAACCAGAGAGTTCTAGTGCCACCACCCTATGCAGACAACCCGGAAACATGCACAGAGCAGACAGGAGACAAGAGGCACAGAGCATGGAGCTGGCAGCAGACAGAATTCACAGCATGGCCTGGAGCAGTGAGTAAGTTGATGTGTGGGCGATGGGAGGCCATGCAGCGATGCCAGCAGGGTTGTTACACCAGTTTACTCAATTTAGTGATGAACTCTGACAGTGACCCCCAGGAGGTTTACATATGTATCTCCAGCCCGTACTGGTGATATATATACTCCCTCACTGGGAACCCCTCAATAACTCGTACCTATAAGGGAAGGCTCTCCGGTGATTATTTGCCCTCGGTGCAGTTCTCTGACTGACCTGGGGTAAGTGGTGATGCCAGAGAGCTGATCCCTGCTGGGTCATTCTGTCCCCTACCCAGAGGTGAGTGAAGTTGACACACCCCTTCTCCTATACAGTCCCACAAAACACTGCCATGTGTAGCCTTACATGTCTGGATTATGGAAATCCAATTTTCATGTTTCTAGGATTACTGTGTGTTATTAGATTTGACTTTGAGTATTTTGGAATAGAAACAAAAGGGATCTCTGGCGGGAAGCACATTTAACTCTGTTAACTGGAGGCCATAAACTCACTTTCCAAAGGGAGGGGGATGGAGTAAAAATGCTCAGTGAGGGAAAAAGAGAGGGGGGTTACAGCAGTGTGGGCTGCATGTGGAGCTTAGTTTTACACAAACCAATGGGGAAAGAGTAGCTGGCAGCGCTGGATGTGTAGTCCTCACAATGGAAAATAATTAAAATTTTCCTGACATCTCCCCCTTTTGCACTGCACTACGGAGGCAGGACCTCTCAGTGCTCCACCATGTGCACCTCTGCGGGCTCTCCCTGAATGGATAACCCATCTGCACTGCCATGCTCACTGCCCTTTTTGTGTTGAACAGTAAAGTCATACTGCTGAAGGGCAAGGCTCCAGCATAGCAACCTTCCATTGGTACTAGACACAATGTGCAGCCAACTCAGGGGGTTATGGTCAGTCACGACGGTGAAGGTGCGCCCGTACAAGTAGGGCTGCAAGCATTGTAGAGCCCAAATCATGGCCAGGCACTCCTTCTCTATGGTGGAATAGGTCACTTCCCTCCGCAGGAGCTTCCGGCTTAGGTACCACACGGGGTGCTCTTGGTTCCCTGAGTTGGCCATTCTTAGTACAGACCGACGCCAGCGAGTTTGGCCTCGGTGCGGTTCTCAGCCAGGCCAACTCGGGGAACCAAGAGCACCCCATGTTGTACTTAGAAGAAAAGGACTGCCTAGCCATGGTTTGGGCCCTGCAGCATTAGTGATCTGGTTTGAGCAATCATTCCTCTCACTAAAAACTTGCACAGTTCTTGCAAGGACAGTGCGCAAAAAGTTTTGAAGATCGAACTCAGTGTTTATTAGAAAAGAGACGAAACACAATATGTACAAACAGATAGAAAATAAAAGGGATGAAAATATGATACTTACTTTATCTCAGTTACAGGTATGACGTGTCGATAAAGGGAGGAGAGGTCCCACAGAAAAGATTCAGTCCACAGCATGGTGTTCTCAGCTGTCTCTATGGGTCTGAACACCTCCCACAATGTACATTTCTGTTTTATGCTTTGCCCAGAAACCTAGAGACTCCTCCTTTTGCTGATCTCACAGGTGGGCTGTTTTCTGGAAGATACACCTCTCTTTGGAAGTTATCAAAACTCCTATTTTCCATATCCTTGGCCTGGAAGCTCACAGGTCAATGATATGGGCATTATATTTTTCCCTGCAAATTTATCATTCTTTTTAGACCAAACACGTTATGTCTGTGATTTACTGTACTTGTAAATAAATTAAAAAAATATGAAAAAAACGGAGTGTAGTCCCCCGTAATATTCAAAAACAGCTGAGGGAAAGATGATGGCTGATGTTAATATTCTAGGGAAGAGACAATATTCATAAAGGTTCCCAGGCTATTCATATCAACCTACAGCTGTATACTTAGCCTTTCCTGTTTACTAACCTCTTCATCCCTATGCCTGTTTACACCTTCCTGAGCAGGCCAATTTTTACAATTATGATCACTGTCCCTTTATGAGTTAATATTTCTGGAACACTTCAACAGATCCCGGTTATTCTGAGAATGTTTTCTAATGATATATTTTACTTTATGATAGTGGTAAAATTTCTTTGATGTCAATTGCGTTTATTTGTGAAGAAAATGAAAATTTGGCAAAAATCTTGTTAATTTTGCAATTTTCATACTTTTAATTTTTGTGCCCTTAAATCAGAGAGTCATATCACACAAAATAGTTAATAAATTACATTTCTCACATGTCTACTTTATATCACCACAATTTTGGAAACATATTTTTTTTGTTAGGAAGTCATAAGAGTTAAAATTTAACCAGTGATCTCTAATTTTTGCAGCAAAATTTGCAAAACCATTTTTTTAGGGACCACCTCATATTTGAAGTAACTTTGAGGGGCCTATATGACAGAAAATATAAAAGTGACACCATTCTAAAAACTGCACCCCTCAATGTACTCAAAACCACTTTCAATAAGTTTATTAACCCTTCAGGTGCTTCACAGGAAATTTTCAAATATGGAAGGAAAAAATAAACATTTACTTTTCTTCACAAAAAATTTCCATTAGACCTATTTTTTTTACTTTCACAAGGGTAACAGGAAAAATTGGACCATACATTTTGTTGTGCAATTTCTCCTAAGCATGCTGATACCCCATATGTGGGGGAAATCTACTGTTTGGGCAAATGGCAGGGCTCGGAAGGGAAGGAGAGCTATTTCACTTTTGGAATGTAAAACTTGCTGGCATAATTAGCGGATGCCATGTCGCGTTTGGATAGCCGCTGATGTGCCTAAATAGTGGAAACCCCCAACAAGTGACACTATTTTGGAAACTAGACCCCTTGGGGAACTTATCTAGATGTGTATTGAGTATCTTGAAACCACATGTTCCTCACAAAAGTTTATAAAGTTAAGCCATGAGAATAGAAAAATTAACATTTTTCCTAGATAAATTATATTTAGCTCCAAATTTTGAATTTTCATAAGGGTAACAGGAGAAATTGCTCCACACAATTTGTTGTGCAATTTTTCCTGAGTATGCTGATACCTCATATGTGGGGGGAATACTACTGTTTGGGTGCATGGCAGGGATTGGAAGGGAACGAGCATCATTTGACTTTGCTATTCCAATGACTATTGTATATTGACTATGACTTTATGACTGAATATTGACTATGACTAGTTCTATTCCAAGAGCTATTAATCAAAATGTATTTTATTTGTGGAAAACCACAATAAAGTACTTCATCATGGTTAAGACTTATCTTCAATTCTTCAAATGCTGAATAGCATTTATTATTTTATTGTCTGCATACTGCTTCCAAGTAACTGTTTCCTCTTTATCTCTAAATTTCTTCTTAGTATTTTAACAAGCAAGTTTCTCTAACATTTTGTAAGCATGATTTATACATCATTCAAATTAACCATCTGTCCGTATTATTTCTGGGTTATCTATAGTTTTGGAGTTTACTAACGAACTGGTTATACTGACAGGATGGATGGGAATCTAGATGTTTTAAAATCTCATTATATTGTAACTTTTAACCTAATTTCTGAACTTTTCGCCAAGAATGGATTCTGCACCCATGTTCTAATTTAGTAGCAGAGAAGTGAGCAGGCACACTGGAGCAGAAGTAATAACGCATCATCAGTAAAATAAGATTGGAAAGAAATCATATAAAGATATTTTATTGTTAAATAAATAATTCCAATTATTTTACATTCACCCTGTGTGGAGTCATTGTACTCCAAGGCCTCTTATAAATGACAGGGAGGAAAGCAAACAAGTCTTTGGAGGTCCCACTGAGACTTTCATTGGACTACGGATTAGAATGGCCATACCATGTGCCTGCCTGTCCGTTGTCTGCATTCTACACTGTCTTGCATCTACAAGTGCTGATGGCCCATGCTTAGCCAGGCACCTACTCGCTATACATCATGTCTTCTATACTGTAATACTGCTGCTGCCAGAGCTTCCATTGTTGGCAGATATCATGGAATGTTAGCGTTGGAAGGGACTTCAGGGGTCATTGTGTCCAACCCCCTGCTCAATGCAGGATTCACCAAACCATCTCAGACAGATGTCTGTCCAGCCTCTGTTTGAAGACTTCCATTGAAGGAGACCTCACCACCTCTCATGGCAGACTGTTCCACTCATTGATCACCCTGTCAAAAGTTTTTTTCTAATATCTAATCTGTATCTTCTCCCTTTCAGATTCATTCCACTGCTTCTCGTCTTTCCATGTGCAAATGATAAGGATTATCCTTTCACACTGTGACAGCCCTTCAGATATTTGTAGACAGTTATTAAGTCTCCTCTTAGCATTCTTTTTTGCAAGCTAAACATTCCCAGATACTTTAACCGTTCCACATAGGACATACTTTGCAGTCCGCTCACCATCCTGGTAGATGGTAGATATCTCTTTGTCTACTCCATAATTCCTTTCTATTATTCAGCTTCTACTGCCAGTGAACAGCCATGCCATCCATGCATCTCCAAGCTGCACAATGTATTTTATAGTGCTATACTGAAGGGTACACAAACATAAAGCAGGTCCCCAAATAGGGCTAATTTTGACACAGCTTGTTAAAATACCATCGCATCTTCACATTAAAAACAGCTAACCTGGTCTTGTTCTCTAAGTTTTTGGGACGACATTTAACTATTGAAATATTTTTTTATTTTCATCTTATTTTCCTTGTAACTGGAGCTCCAATATAAACCCCAATTACAAGGGAAATGCAGCCTCCTGGCTGTAGTTAGGCTGTGTAAGTCTCTTAAGACCCAGCATCTTCTGTTCATTGATTCATCTTTGGTTGCTGCTGTTAAAGGCAGTTGCTAGATGTATAGGACATCTAGCATTTGCCAGGTATGCTGCATGCCCAGTTTCTGTGCCAAGTCTATATACCCTCTGCTCCCATATAACAAAAAACTTGCAAACAATTCTTCATAACAGAAGACAATTTTGCTTAAAAAATGCATGAAAATTAATGTATGAGGTTAAAAGTCTGATCCAAATAGAACATCAGGCACACTATTTCTTCTAAAAATTAAATATCACAATATATGTCACTTATGCCAGCCATATGCCTAAAAATACCAAAATATTACCACATTTTGCATACAAAGACATACAGTATGTTGATCAATGTCCTGTTCAAGTGCACTGGGTGAGTGAATATGCAATTGCTCTCATCCTCGGCTTGTTTTGTAAGGGGGTGGTAACATGATGAATGTATACATTTTTCCCCTTTCCCTGTAGGCTGTACAGGGGAGAAATTAAAGTACTTGAAATTAATCTTTCTTCCTAATGTAAGCTGCAGCTTCCTTCTGCCCACACCATCCATACAAATGCACAATTGAAAATTACAACAAAAAATGAGCATGATATTATTTAATAGATTCTAGTTTTTGATATGATACCAAGATCTAAGTTCTTTGTTTATATTCTAGTCACTATTAGTGTTTAACGGCAATACATATTCTTTGGCTGTAGAAAAAAGGTATCTGCTGTCAGGAGAAGAAACAGTCTTGTTTGTATAGTTTGTATTCATGTAGCAATAGAATAGATCTTATGTTCCTCTCAGTTGAATTTTTGCTACAATTGTGCTGATTTACTATGATACATGAGACAAAAATCTGACCTAATTTGCTGAAGAATAAAAAATCTGCTGTAGGAACAGCCTGTCTGAAAGCAACCATGTAAATATAGAGGCTTAAATTGCAATCGCATGTGCCAAAAGTGCAATAAAATATGGTGAAATTTAGTGAACCAAAGTAAGGCAAATAATAGATGGTATAAACTTGGGCTAAACAGTCTAAAGATTTGTCAACATTATCGAACAGCTTGAGTCTCTGGTTATTTTGGCAACATTTCAGACTGTCCTGTGGTAAATCAGCCCAATTTAGCAGTGGTTGTTATATGTGTAAGTATAGATTTATTCTAAAAGCCTAAAATTAAAATAGTTTGGCTCATTTTATAATGTTCATGCCCAGACTGATTGGTGCGAGGGGGATAGTGGCCCCATTGTGCTGCAAACCAGACTTACCCTGGTGGGGCGCAACTAAGCAGCTACCTTGGTGTTCACTGGAGCCTCTAGTGGTGAGGTCAGGCTTGTGCGGCAGGTAGCTGCCAGGTACCACTCTAGGGTGGCGTCTGGCAGTATCAGCTGATCTCCAAGGAACGGGTAGCTGGGGCAGCCCAGGGAACTGTCCAACAGATGCAGGCGGGCGGAGTAAGATGACAGGTACCAGAGATGCAGACAGGACAGGCTGACAGTGGATGAGCACTGGCAAATGCCTCTTGATCAGGTGACACAGAGATGACCACTGACAGATGCCACTGGACCAGCTGATGTAGAGATGAGCACTGGCAGTTGCCACTGGACTGTGTGATGCACTGGCAGGCAAGTGGGCATGGCGGCAGGCAGGCGGGCACAGTTCAGACTGTGGGATAAGAAGCGTTTCGGGAACGACTGAGACACAGACAGGTACCAGTGGGATACAGGAACGGGTAGGAACCTGTTCAGACTGGAGCAACAGGAACCATTTCAGGAAGGTTTGGAGCACAGACAAATATGGCACGAATACAGGAACAGACAAAATCCATTTCAGACAAAGAGCCGCAGGTGCAGAGCAGAAGCAGAGCCGCAAATGCAGAGCAGAAGCAGAGCCGCAGGTGCAGAGACAAAGCAGAGTCGCAGGTGCAGAGACAACTGAATAGTGAAGGTATCAGGATCCTGACAGCGCCGGCGTACAGCCTCCGCTGAGCAGGGACTCACCCGCACTGTAGGGACCCCTGGGGATCAGGACAGCCAGAAAGTATAGGTGCACAGAACCTGAGTGATGAAGTTTAGCAAGCCGGCACGGGGCCTACGGTCACGAGACTGCAAGGGGGCGGGGCTTAGCGTCCTGCTTTCAGAGAAGACAGAAAACTCAGAGTCAGGCAAAATGGAGTTAATACACAGTACGGACAGCGAGGTACAGGAGGGATAAACAGACGGGAGGTCAGACAAAGCCAAAGGTCATACACAAGAGGGCGACGTGGTACCAAGGGGACGAACAGAGAGAAGTCGGGTCACAAGCAGAGAGTCATACACGAGAGGTAACATAGTAACATAGTTATTAAGGTTAAAGGGAGACTTTAAATCCATCTAGTTCAACCCATATCCTATCCTAACTTGCCCTAACATGTTGATCCAGAGGAAGGCAAAAAAAACCCATGTGGCAAACAGTAAGCTTCACATTGGGGAAAAAAATTCCTTCCCGACTCCACATACGGCAATCAAACTAGCTCCCTGGATCAACGCAATATTAAGGAAACTAGTGTATATACACTGTAATATTATACTTTTCAAGAAAGGCACCCAGTCCCTTCTTAAATTCTAGTAGGGAATCACTCATTACAACATCATATGGCAGAGAGTTCCATAGTCTCACTGCTCTTACAGTAAAGAAACCGCGTCTGTGAGTATGCTTAAACTTTCTTTCCTCCAGACGTAGAGGATGCCCCCTTGTCCCTGTCACAGGTCTAAGAGTAAAAAGATCATTAGAAAGGTCTTGGTATTGTCCCCGCATATATTTATACATTGTAATAAGATCACCCCTAAGCCTTCGATTCTCCAAACTAAATAACCCCAAGTGTAATAACCTGTCTTGGTATTGCAGACCCCCTAGTTCCCTAATAACCTTGGTCGCTCTTCTCTGCACCCGCTCCAGTTCAGCTATGTCTTTCTTATACACCGGAGACCAGAACTGTACACAGTATTCTAAGTGTGGTCGCACTAGTGACTTAAATAGAGGTAAAATTATGTTCTCCTCATGAGCATCTATGCCTCTTTTAAGGTAGCGCAGTACAAAAGGGACAGGCAGAACTCGTAACAGGGACAGAACCGGATCAAAACCAAACGAGAAAGCAAGCTATCAGGCACAAGGCACACGTACGCACAAGGTCAACTAACTCAGCCGAGGGCAGGAGTATAACTGACACCGGACCTAGGTCCAGTGAGCATTAAATAGCCGCCCTCTGCCAGAGAGAGGCGAAACAATTATCCCCAGTCAGACCAGGATGGGCCAAAGCGAAACCCCGTTATGGATCATGACAGTACCCTCCTCTCAATGGGGGGCCACTGGACTCCCAGGTCTCTCAGGGTACATGGCGTGAAAGGCCCGGACCAACCGATCCGCATGAACCGATCGAGCAGGAACCCACGAGCGTTCTTCAGGACCGTAGCCTTTCCAATGTACCAGATATTGAAGGGCACGACGGACCAACCTGGAGTCGACAATTCGTTCCACCTCGTACTCCGACTGCCCGTCTACCAAAACCGTTGTTGGGGAAGCTGATGATCCCTCCCCAGCGGACCTCACAGGTTTCAAAAGGGCTTATGAAAAACATTTGGGATCCGCAGAGATGGCGGGAGACGCAGCCGAAAAGCCACCGGGTTAACTGCCTCGGTAATTTCATAAGGACCGATAAACTTGGGTCCAAGCTTCGCAGAGGGGACCTTGAGTCTTATATTCTTGGTGGACAGCCATACCTTATCCCCAATCTGAAACACCGCTCCCACGGATTGTTTTTTGTCCGCAAAAAATTTAAATTTGTCCTGGGCCTTCGTAATATTACTCTGGACCTCTTGCCATACCTCCCCCAACCGCTGGATCGTCTCATCCGCCCCAGGACACCCAGAATTCAAATGGGAAAATTCTCCAAAATGAGGATGAAACCCATAATTGCAGAAAAAGGGAGATGTACCCGTAGACTGGTTAACGCGGTTGTTAAATGCAAACTCAGCCACCGGTAACACAGAACACCAATCATCTTGTCGGTCTGAGGTCAAGCAACGCAGAATTTGCTCCAGCGACTGATTGGTCCTCTCGGTCTGTCCATTAGTCTCTGGATGATAAGCGAATGAACAGGACAGACCAATACCCAACCTTTTACAAAAAGCCCTCCAAAATCTGGAAACAAATTGCACTCCTCTATCAGACACCACATTCAAGGGTACCCCATGCAACCGCACCACATGCTCAACAAACAATCTGGACAATGTTTCCGCATTAGGTAGAGCTGCCAAAATGTGCCTGCTTACTAAACCTGTCCATCACAACCCAGATGACGGTATTACCCTTGGAGGGGGAAAGGTTGGTGATGAAATCCATGGACAAATGCATCCATGGTCTCTCTGGAATTGGCAGTGGTACCAATTCCCTGGCCGGCCGGCTATGGGGGGTTTTTGCACGGGCACAAACATCACAAGCAGACACATATTCCCCAACATCAGAGGCTAAAGCAGACCACCAGAATACTCTAGCAATGGCCTTCCGGGTAGCTGAGATCCCTGGATGTCCACCCAGAACTGAGTCATGGAACTCCCGGAGGACCTTAAGGCGAAGCTGAGCTGGCACAAAAAGTTTGTCCACCGGCTTAGCCGGCGGTGCAAAAGACTCGGTTTCCCGAATCTCTCGTTCCAACATATTCTAAATACCTGCCACCACCACCCCTGGCTGAAGAATGGAGGATGGAGGTTCCGGGGGGGACACCGGATCTAAACTGTGTGACAAAGCATCCGCTCTGACATTTTTGGGAAAGAAAAAGTGACCATCTAGCCTGTCTAGGTGTCAACCTCTTAGCTGACTCAATATAAGCAAGGTTTTTGTGGTCTGTAATTACGGTTATAGGATGGACAGCACCCTCCAAGAAATGCCTCCATTCTTTAAAGGCCAACTTAACGGCCAGAAGTTCTTGATTTCCCACAACATAGTTTCTCTCCGCAGGAGAGAATTTCTTTGAGAAAAAGGCGCAAGGTCTTAAATTGGTCAAAGTGGCGGGTCCCTGGGACAATACCGCCCCCACCCCCACCTCTGAGGCATCTACCTCAACAATAAATGGTTCCAACGGGTCCGGTTGAACAAGAACCGGGTCCGACATGAAACATGTTTTCAAAAACTGAAATGCCGCTACCACTGCGGTTGACCAATTCTTGATATCGGCCCTCTTTTGAGTCATGTCTGTGAGGGGTTTAATCACCTGTGAGAACCCCTTTATAAATTTGCGATAGCATTTGGCGAATCCTAGGAAACGCTGCAGAGTCTTCAAATCACAAGGATGAACCCACTCGACAATGGCCTGCACCTTATTATGATCCATGCGATACCCTTCAGCAGACACGATGAATCCCAGAAACGACAGTTCCTGAACAAAAAACAAACATTTTTCCAGTTTAGCAAAGAGACAGTTCTCCCGGATTCTTTGGAGAACTGCCCGAACATGACCAATGTGAGTCTGTTTATCAGGAGAATAGATCAATATGTCATCCAAATATACCACCAAAAAACTTCCAATAAAATCAGAGAACACGTGATTTATGAAGTTTTGGAAGACCGCTGGAGCATTGATCAAGCCGAAAGCCATGACCAGATTTTCAAACAACCCTTCAGTAGTGAGAAAAGCGGTTTTCCATTCATCTCCGTCTCAAACTTGGATAAGGTTATACGCTCCCCGTAGATCTAATTTTGAAAACCACTTAGCTCCAGACAATTGGTTGTATAAGTCAGGAATAAGTGGAAGGGGATACGTATTCCTCACAGTTATCTTATTTAACTCACGAAAATCGAGGCATGGGCGTAAACCACCGTCTTTTTTCTTTACAAAAAAGAACCCCGCCGCCACATGAGAAACAGAAGGATGAATGTGTCCCTTACGGAGGCTCTTGGATATATACTCCTTCAACGCAGCCCGTTCAGGACCCGAAAGGTTATATAAGCGGGCCTTGGGCAATTTAGCACCTGGATCCAGGTCAATGGCACAATCAAATGGGCGGTGTGGTGGTAAAACCTCAGCCTCTTTTTCGGAGAAAACGTCCGTATAGTCTATCAGGCACTCCGGAATACCTTCCAGACCCACGGACGACACAGACACAGTATCAAGACATTTCTCAGAACAATAGGGACCCCATTTAACAATGTCCTGACATTCCCAATTAATTACAGGATTGTGCAATTGTAGCCAGGGGAACCCCAACACCAGTCCCGCTGGCAGGTTGTCCATCACAAAACATGAAATACGTTCCTGGTGCAAGGAACTCACTTTAAGGAGAAACTCTTCAGTACGAAATATAATGTCATTCTTTACCAGTGGTGTTTTGTCAATGGCCACAATGTGAATAGGAGTCTCCAACCTAACTGTCCCTAACTTACACCTGGATACCAAATCAGAGTCAATAAAGTTCAATGCTGATCCGCAATCCATGAAGGCAGAAGTGGATGTGGAGACACTCCCACAACAAAGTTCCACTTGCAACAACATTTTAGAGAAGGCAGAAAAAGGTACCTGAGAGCCTGGGTGACCTCCATGACAATCACCCGGGCTCATTTGCTTGGTTAGTGGATGGGAGGGGCAAACCTTTCTCCAATGTCCTGAATCGCCACAGTGAAAACAGCCTTTTCCCATGCGCCGTTGTCTCCTTTTATTTTCTTTGAGGTCGATGGTTCCCATCTCCGTGATCTCCAATATAGGACTGGCTCCCCTTCCTTGGTAGAATAACGGTCTTTCACTTGGCATCACTCCCCTCACCCGTAGCCGGCGATCCATTCGGACGGCCTGTGTCATAGCCTCCTCCAGGGAATCAGGCGGAGGGTGAAGAGCCAAGGCATCTTTCAGATATTCAGACAGGTCTCTACGGAACAAACCCCGGAGGGCGGCATCATTCCAACAGACCTCAGCAGCCCAGCGTCTGAATTCTGAACAAAACTACTCGGCTGAGTGCTTCCTGTTGTGAGTTCATTTTCCCCTTCGTCACTGAGGTCTTGTGAACTCCCTATTCTGGTAAAGGACGGTAATGAGCCTAATTATCAGGCACCTGAGTCTAATGAGGATGACTGGCTGAGTGGAGTCACAGACTGGATATAAGGCTGCCGACACCCTTCTGCCCTGCGGGTGATTTCTCTGTGGACTTCTAGGACACCAGTCTGATTCCTGCTCCCCTAAAGCTAAGTTTTTTGCTTTGCCTGTTGCATTTGTGTTTTGTTTTTGTTTTCCTTGCTTTTCTGGATTCTGCCATTCCCTGCTGGGGTGAGCTGAATCTCCTTTTGCCTGTTGCTCTGTCTTCAGAATATTCCTGAGTACTGACATAGCTTTTTGAAGCCTAGCGTCTTCAGGGCCTTTTTCACTGTCAGTCTGTTGGCTCTTATTTTCATAGGGTTTTTCATGGATTGCAGACAGCAGCCTTCCTGTCCTTTCCTATGTAGTTAGCTTGGGCCCCATCTTTGCTCAGTCTATCTTTCTGTCTGTGTTAGTGTTTTCATCTTGCTTCACCGTCATTATATGTTGGGGGCTGCCTATTGCTTTGGGGTCTGCTCTGGGGCAGTTTAGATTTCCCCTTTCTTTCTTTAGGCCTATTTAATTCTCCGGCTGTGATCAAGGGGTCTAGGGCATCGTAGGAACCCCCCACGGCTACTGCTAGTTGTGCTGATAAGTTCAGGGGTCTGCAATCCGATAGCTGCCAACTTCTCTGGTTTTCTGGACTTAGCTAGCATTTCTGTTTTTGCCTCCTACGGTGACTCAATCATAACAGAATCACCCGCCCTACCGCAGATCCTAGGGTACTCAATAGCAGGAAAGAATTGTGCTTAAAAAAAAAAAAAAAAAGAAAAGGTGTGTGTATATTCTTTCCTCTATATCTCTGAGCCCGTAGGGGGAATTTTTTTTTCTCTCAATGGAGATAAAGCAATTGTCTGATCATGTGGAGCAGCTCGCTGCGGAAGTGCGGGGAATTTCCGCCTACCTTGCTCATTCGCATGCTGTTGAACCAAAGATCCCTACACCTGATGTATTTTTTGGGGATCGATCTAAATTTTTGAGTTTCAAAAATAATTGTAAATTATTTTTTGCCTTGAAGCCTAACTCGTCAGGGAGCTCCGCGCAGCAGGTTAAAATCGTCATCTCTTTGCTGCGTGGCGATCCCCAGGATTGGGCGTTTTCTTTGAAACCAGATGATCCTATTCTGACTCATGTGAACGCATTCTTTCAAGCTTTGGGGTTGTTGTATGACGAACCTAATGCTATTGATCAGGTTGAAAAGACCCTGTTGGCATTGAACCAGGGTCGAGATTCTGCAGAGTTGTACTGTCAAAAGTTCCGAAAGTGGGCGGTCCTTACTACCTGGAATGATAATGCCTTGGCTGCTCTCTTTCGGAAGGGTTTGTCAGAAGCCGTAAAAGATACTATGGTGGGATTTCCTGTTCCCTCTGGTCTGGACGATTCTATGTCATTAGCCATTCAGGTTGGTCGGCGTTTGCGTGAACGCAGGATTGAACGAGAGGTTTTGCCACCGGTTGAACAGACGTCTGAACCTATGCAATGTGATAGAGTTTTGTCTAAGGCGCAACGTCAGGAGTTCAGAAGGCGTAATAAGCTGTGTTTTTTTTGTGGAGATGCCTCGCATGTTATTTCTGTTTGTCCTAAACGAGAGAAACGCTTTGCACACACGTTTTCTGTTGGTGGTGTTCAACCTAAGTTTCTTCTGGCAATTACTCTGATCTGCTCCCTGTCCACATTTTCCGCCAAGGCTTTTGTGGATTCGGGAGCAGCGCTAAACCTAATGGACTTGGATTTTGCTAAACGTTGTGGATTTCCGATGACACCTCTGCAGACGCCTATCCCTTTGAGGGGGATTGATGCTACTCCTTTGGCTAAAAATAAACATCAGTTTTTGACCCAGGTGGTCATGCGGGTCGCCCCAGACCATGAAGAAAATTGCAGATTTTTGGTGTTGCATGGTCTGCATGATGCCGTTGTTCTGGGGTTTCCCTGGTTGCAAATTCATTATCCAGTTTTGGATTGGAAATCTGTGTCTGTGGTGAGTTGGGGTTGTCGGTGTGCCTTTAGTGAGGCTCCGGTTTTTTCCACCTCTCCTCAGTCGCATGATGTTCCTGACTATTTGGCGGACTTTTATGATGTATTTAGTGAGAATGAGTCTGCGTCCTTGCCTCCTCATAGGAGTTATGACTGTGCAATAGAACTAAACCCGGGGTGTAAATTTCCCAAGGGTCGGCTCTTCAATTTATCTGTACCCGAGCACGAGGCTATGCGGTCCTATATTAAGGAGGCATTGGAGAAGGGTCATGAGTTTCAAAAATAATTGTAAATTATTTTTTGCCTTGAAGCCTAACTCGTCAGGGAGCTCCGCGCAGCAGGTTAAAATCGTCATCTCTTTGCTGCGTGGCGATCCCCAGGATTGGGCGTTTTCTTTGAAACCAGATGATCCTATTCTGACTCATGTGAACGCATTCTTTCAAGCTTTGGGGTTGTTGTATGACGAACCTAATGCTATTGATCAGGTTGAAAAGACCCTGTTGGCATTGAACCAGGGTCGAGATTCTGCAGAGTTGTACTGTCAAAAGTTCCGAAAGTGGGCGGTCCTTACTACCTGGAATGATAATGCCTTGGCTGCTCTCTTTCGGAAGGGTTTGTCAGAAGCCGTAAAAGATACTATGGTGGGATTTCCTGTTCCCTCTGGTCTGGACGATTCTATGTCATTAGCCATTCAGGTTGGTCGGCGTTTGCGTGAACGCAGGATTGAACGAGAGGTTTTGCCACCGGTTGAACAGACGTCTGAACCTATGCAATGTGATAGAGTTTTGTCTAAGGCGCAACGTCAGGAGTTCAGAAGGCGTAATAAGCTGTGTTTTTTTTGTGGAGATGCCTCGCATGTTATTTCTGTTTGTCCTAAACGAGAGAAACGCTTTGCACACACGTTTTCTGTTGGTGGTGTTCAACCTAAGTTTCTTCTGGCAATTACTCTGATCTGCTCCCTGTCCACATTTTCCGCCAAGGCTTTTGTGGATTCGGGAGCAGCGCTAAACCTAATGGACTTGGATTTTGCTAAACGTTGTGGATTTCCGATGACACCTCTGCAGACGCCTATCCCTTTGAGGGGGATTGATGCTACTCCTTTGGCTAAAAATAAACATCAGTTTTTGACCCAGGTGGTCATGCGGGTCGCCCCAGACCATGAAGAAAATTGCAGATTTTTGGTGTTGCATGGTCTGCATGATGCCGTTGTTCTGGGGTTTCCCTGGTTGCAAATTCATTATCCAGTTTTGGATTGGAAATCTGTGTCTGTGGTGAGTTGGGGTTGTCGGTGTGCCTTTAGTGAGGCTCCGGTTTTTTCCACCTCTCCTCAGTCGCATGATGTTCCTGACTATTTGGCGGACTTTTATGATGTATTTAGTGAGAATGAGTCTGCGTCCTTGCCTCCTCATAGGAGTTATGACTGTGCAATAGAACTAAACCCGGGGTGTAAATTTCCCAAGGGTCGGCTCTTCAATTTATCTGTACCCGAGCACGAGGCTATGCGGTCCTATATTAAGGAGGCATTGGAGAAGGGTCATATTAGACCATCCTCTTCACCCTTAGGTGCCGGGTTTTTTTTTGTGGCCAAAAAGGATGGTTCTTTAAGGCCTTGTATTGATTATCGTGCCCTCAATAAAATTACTATTAAATATCAGTATCCGTTACCCCTGATTTCGGATCTATTCTCTAGAGTTAGAGGTGCTTGCTGGTTTACCAAGCTTGACCTCAGGGGGGGTATAATCTTATCCGCATTAAGCAGGGGGATGAATGGAAGACGGCGTTTAATACTCCGGAGGGACATTTTGAGTACCTGGTGATGCCTTTTGGGCTCACTAATGCCCCTTCTGTCTTCCAGTGCTTCATGAACGATATTTTCCGAGACTTTGTCGATAAATTTTTGATTATCTATCTGGATGATATTTTGATCTTCTCCAAGGATTGGGATTCTCATGTGGAACATATTCGGACTGTGTTCCGGATCTTGAGGGAGAATTCCCTGTATGTCAAAGGATCGAAATGCCTTTTTGGAGTACAGAGGATTTCATTTTTGGGATTTATTTTGTCTCCGTCAACTATTGAAATGGACCCGGCCAAGGTACAGGCCATTTATGATTGGGTTCAGCCCACTTCTTTGAAGGCGCTCCAGAAGTTTTTGGGTTTTGCTAATTTTTATCGGAAATTTATAGCAAAATTTTCTAGTATTGCCAAGCCATTGACTGATCTGACTAAGAAGGGTGCTGATGTGTTGAATTGGTCTCCGGAGGCTGTTGCTTCCTTTCAGGAGCTGAAGCGAAGATTTACCTCCGCCCCGGTTTTGCGGCAACCTGATGTCTCACTCCCGTTCCAGGTAGAGGTGGATGCTTCTGAGATTGGTGCAGGAGCTGTTTTGTCCCAAAAGGATCCTGTAACATCTAAAATGAATCCCTGTGCTTTCTTTTCCCGAAAGTTCTCTCCATCTGAACGTAGCTATGATGTGGGGTATCGGGAACTGTTGGCCATGAAATGGGCATTTGAGGAGTGGAGACATTGGTTGGAGGGAGCTAAACATCAAGTTGTGGTCCTCACTGACCACAAGAATTTGATTTACCTAGAGTCGGCTAAACGCTTGAACCCTAGACAGGCTAGGTGGGCCTTGTTTTTTACACGTTTTGATTTTGTGGTCTCTTTTCTTCCTGGAACTAAGAATGTCAAGGCAGACGCCCTCTCTAGGAGTTTCTTTGCTGATTCTCCTGTGGTGACCAAGCCTGCTACCATCTTAGGCGAAGGGGTAGTTCTTTCTGCCATCTCGCCCGATTTGAGACTTGCGCTGCAAGAGTTCCAGGAGGACAAACCTGAGTGTTGTCCCAGTGGAAAGTTGTATGTTCCTGACCAGTGGAAGAAGAGAGTGATGTCTGAAGTTCATTGCTCTGCATTGGCTGGTCATCCAGGTATTTTTGGTACAAGAGATCTGGTGAGTCGCTCTTTTTGGTGGCCCACCTTGTCTCATGATGTCAGGAATTTTGTGCAGTCCTGTGGGACTTGCTCCCGGTCTAAATCTTGTTCTCGCTCTAGTGCGTTGTTGATGCCTTTGCCGGTCCCCAAGAGGCCATGGACCCATATTTCAATGGATTTCATCTCTGATATGCCGGTCTCTCAAAGAATGACTGTTATTTGGGTGATTTGTGGTAGGTTCTCTAAGATGGTTCATCTTGTACCACTCCCTAAGTTGCCATCTTCCTCTGAGTTGGTGCCCCTGTTTTTGCAACAGGTGGTTCGCTTACCCAGGATTCCTGAGAACATTGTATCTGACAAAGGAGTTCAGTTTGTGTCTAGATTTTGGAGGACTTTCTGTTCCAAGCTGGGAATTCAGTTGTCCTTCTCCTCTGCTTTTCACCCCCAGACCAATGGGCAGACAGAGAGAACAAACCAGACCTTGGAATCGTATTTGAGATGTTTTATTTCCGCTGATCAGGATGATTGGGTTTCATTTTTGCCCTTGGCCGAATTTGCTTTAAATAATAGAGCTAGTTCTGCCACTTTGATGTCACCTTTTTTGTAACTTTGGGTTTCATCCTCGATTTTCTTCAGGGCAGGTGGAGCCTTCTGCCTGCCCAGGTGTTGACACTGTGGTGGAGAGAATGCCCCAGATCTGGGACCAAGTGGTGGATAAGTTATCTCTCTCCCAGGAAAAGGCCCAGGGGTTTTCCAATCGACATAGGACCATTGGTCCCCAGTTTAAGATTGGTGATATGGTGTGGTTATCATCAAAAAATATTGCTATGAAAGTGGCTTCTCCTAAGTTTAAGCCTAGATTTATTGGACCTTACAAGATTTTGGAGATTATTAATCCGGTCTCTTTTCGTTTGGCTCTTCCTGTCACATTTAAAATCCATAATGTGTTCCATAAGTCCTTGTTGAAGAGGTTTGTTGAACCAGTTGTTCCTGGGGTGGCACCTCCAGACCCTGTATTGGTTGAAGGTAACATGGAATAAGAGGTAGAGAAAATACTGGATTCCCGTTTGGCTAGACGGAGACTCCAGTATTTGGTTAAGTGGAAGGGTTATGGTCAGGAGGATAATTCCTGGGTCTCTGCCTCTGATATTCATGCCAAAAGATTGGTGCGTGCCTTTCATCGGGCTCACCCTGATCGCCCTGGTGGCGTGGTTGAGGGTTTGGTGACCCCCTCCTCAAGGGGGAGGTACTGTTGTGAGTTCATTTTCCCCTTCGTCACTGAGCTCTTGTGAACTCCCTATTCTGGTAAAGGACGGTAATGAGCCTGATTATCAGGCACCTGAGTCTAATGAGGATGACTGGCTGAGTGGAGTCACGGACTGGATATAAGGCTGCCGACGCCCTTCTGCCCTGCGGGTGATTTCTCTGTGGACTTCTAGGACACCAGTCTGATTCCTGCTCCCCTAAAGCTAAGTTTTTTGCTTTGCCTGTTGCATTTGTGTTTTGTTTTTGTTTTCCTTGCTTTTCTGGATTCTGCCATTCCCTGCTGGGGTGAGCTGAATCTCCTTTTGCCTGTTGCTCTGTCTTCAGAATATTCCTGAGTACTGACATAGCTTTTTGAAGCCTAGCGTCTTCAGGGCCTTTTTCACTCTCAGTCTGTTGGCTCTTATTTTCATAGGGTTTTTCACGGATTGCAGACAGCAGCCTTCCTGTCCTTTCCTATGTAGTTAGCTTGGGCCCCGTCTTTGCTCAGTCTATCTTTCTGTCTGTGTTAGTGTTTTCATCTTGCTTCACCGTCATTATATGTTGGGGGCTACCTATTGCTTTGGGGTCTGCTCTGGGGCAGTTTAGATTTCCCCTTTCTTTCTTTAGGCCTATTTAATTCTCCGGCTGTGATCGAAGGGTCTAGGGCATCGTAGGAACCCCCCACGGCTACTGCTAGTTGTGTTGATAAGTTCAGGGGTATGCAATCCGATAGCTGCCAACTTCTCTGGTTTTCTGGACATAGCTAGCATTTCTGTTTTTGCCTCCTACGGTGACTCAATCATAACAGCTTCCCCTGGCACACACTCATCACCAGGTTCTCAGCCATACGCATTCGATCAGGCTCATCATAAATATGCCCCGGGGCCTCAAAAAATGCATCTACCATCATACGCTCAGGGGCGTGGTCAGAAGGGAGAAAGCCCAAGCTTGGGGGGCTCCCCTTAACAGAGACATAATGACCCCCACTCTCTGACTTTCATCCCCAGAAGAGAGTGGTCTTAAGGAAAAAAAAAGCTTACAGCCCTCCTTGAAAACTCTGAACTCTTTTTTATCTCCAGAAAAGATATCCGGTAACTTTACTGGAGACTCAGGGGAAACTAATGTAATATCCTGAGCCCCCGATGAAAAAACCCCCTGCACAGTGTTAGCGATCAGCTGCTGAGACTGAGCCAGGACTCGTTGTTCACCAAGGAGTTTCTGAGACATCTGGGTCAGGTGTTTAACCTGCTCAGAAAGAGCGTGCATAGGATCCATCACATACACAGAAGAAGGGGAGCAGAGAAAAAAAAAAGGTATCGGTCAGTTATAATATCAGGATCCTGACAGCGCCGGCATACAGCCTCCGCTGAGCAGGGACTCACCCACACTGTAGGGACCCCTGGGGATCAGGACAGCCAGAAAGTATAGGTGCACAGGACCTGAGTGATGAAGTTTAGCAAGCCTGCACGGGACCTACGGTCACGAGACTGCAAGGGGGCGGGGCTTAGCATCCTGCTTTCAGAGAAGACAGAAAACTCAGAGTCAGGCAAAACGGAGTTCATACACAGTACGGACAGCGAGGTACATGAGGGATAAACAGACGGGAGGTCAGACAAAGCCAAAGGTCATACACAAGAGGGCGATGTGGTACCAAGGGGACGAGCAGAGAGAAGTTGGGTCACAAGCAGAGTCATACACGAGAGGTAGCGCAGTACAAGAGGGACAGGAAGAACTTGTAACAGGGACAGAACCGGATCAAAACCAAACAAGTAAGCAAGATATCAGGCACAAGGCACATGTACGCACAAGGTCAACTATATCAGCTGAGGGCAGGAGTATAACTGACACCGGACCTAGGTCCAGTGAGCATTAAATAGCCGCCCTCTGCCAGGGAGAGGCAGAACAATTAACCCCCAGTCAGACCAGGACGGGCCAAAGGGAAATCCCGTCCTGGTGCTGGTTCAGATACTGCAAATTTAAGGATTAGGAGCAAGGACAGACATAGCAGAGTAGGGAAAGATCGAGACGAGGATACAAATAGGTTTGGGGATAGGTACTAATTCAGACAAGGACAGACTAAGGTATAGGTTCTAGATTTAGGACTGGGTACTCAGCCCCCAGGGTGGAGAACAAGACAGGTCAGATACAGGTACAGACTCAGGGTACAGGTCTGGGTATACAGCCTTCAGGGTGAGAGAATCAAGAAAGAGCATGGCAACTCAGTAGCTGACCACAGATTGAGTAGTAATACCTTAAGCACCAGGTGCCTCTTGGCAATAGGCTGGGTACACATTAGGAATGTGCACTCTGTCTCTTTAAGAATCAGGAAGGGCTGGCATGGCCACGCTAAGCACACACTCAGGAAGTATGCACAGAGCAAGCATGGGACAGGTGGTTTACAACATACAGCAAGTAGAGGACTGAACTCAGTGCATGGTCAAGAGTGATGAGTAAGTCAGTGTATATGCATTGTGGGGGATGGGATGCCATGCAATGTTGCCAGCAGGGATGTAACACATTTGCTGAAATAAATACATGGATTTGAGTAGGACTCGGTCAATGCATATATTCAGCCTCCTGATCTAATAT
Organism: Dendrobates tinctorius; assembly: GCF_039654945.1. Taxonomy (NCBI): domain Eukaryota; kingdom Metazoa; phylum Chordata; class Amphibia; order Anura; family Dendrobatidae; genus Dendrobates; species Dendrobates tinctorius. The sequence continues at coordinate 38,494,473 of NW_027361829.1, forward strand.
ATAAAGCTCAATGAGTGTGTGTGTATGTTTGTATGTATGTATGTGTGTATGTCCGGGATTGGCATGCGCACCGTCGCAGCGACAGGCACAAAATTTTGCACAGTCATACATCTGGATGCCAAGAGAATCATAGGCTATGTTGTGAGGCAAAATTGTAACCCCGCGTGTTCCAATTCACCAAACAATTCTGGCCCTAGGTACATAATGGGGAAAAAGTGTATGTATGTATGTGTGTATGTCTAGGATTGGCATGTGCACCGTCACAGCAACAGCCACAACATTTTGCACAGTCACATGTCTGGACCCTGAGAGCATCATAGGCTATGTTGTGAGGCAAAATTTTAACCCCCCGCGTTCCAATTCACCAAAGAATTTTGCCTATTATTCTTATCATTTCTGTGGTGTTATCGCTCTTCTGTAAAGCTGGAAATTGCACAATTTATTACCATGCCAACACAGACCACCCTCTGACACAGATTGCAGGGGGAGCCCAGTATCACACAGGATAGGATTAGATACACGGCTCAGCATCAGTAACACACAGTATAGGACTAGATACACAGCTCAGCAGTCAGTATCACACAGGAGAGGATTAGACACATGGCTCAGCAGTCAGTATCACACAGGATAGGATTAGATACACAGCTTAGCAGTCAGTATCACACAGGATAGGATTAGATACACAGCTCAGCAGTCAGTATCACACAGAATAGTATTAGATAGACGGCTCAGCAGGCAGTATCACACAGAATACGCCTCCAGTTTCCAGTTCAAACAGAATAGGATTAGATACACGGCTCAGCAGTCAGTATCACACAGGATAGGAATAGATACACGGCTCAGCAGTCAGTATCACACAGGATAGAATTAGATACACGGCTGAGCAGTCAGTAACACACATGATAGGAGTAGGTACATGGCTCAGTAGTCAGTATCACACTGGATAGGGTTAGATACATGACTCAGCAGATGGTATCACACAGGATAGGATTAGATACACTGCTCAGCAGTCAGTATCACAAAGGAGAGGATTAGGTACACAGCTCAGCAGACATTATCACACAGGATAGGGTTAGATACACAGCTCAGAAACAGGATGTGCCAAAGGAGAGGAAATTTTTATTCCAAGAATTCCACTCATTCCATCTGATTTGTTTTTTTTATTTTAAATGCCTCCAACTGCTATTTGCAATGTCCATTAACAATGCTCAGGGACAGTCCTTGAAAGTAGTAGGGATCGATTTGCAATCTCCATGCTTTTCTCATGGTCAACTTTACGTGGTCTGTTCAAGAGTTGGAACTGCCAAAAGTCTGTTCATCTTTGCACCGAAAGGAAAAACCAAAAATGTTGTTTCTCAAAAGGTTCTTGAATGAGTTGAAAATAAAATACTATCAATACTCGGGTAATCGTTTAGTCAATTTGTGTTGCAAATCTGTAGTGTTGACTATATGATGTGAAATGTTTTTATGTGCAATATAATCATTATAATTTGTTATATCTAACCACAGTTGGTTACTATGCCCAGGCAACGCCGGGCTTTTCAGCTTATATGACTATAAACTGAGACTCTTCCCGTTAACACCAACGTCCTACTGTGGAGGAACTGGTCTGCTAGTCCAGTGTATGAATAGTTGTTAATTTCTATGATTTCATCTAATGCTCAATTTCACCTTTAGTGAAATGAGCAGTTGACAAGTTGGCTTCTAGTCCTGGGGATATAAACATTGGACGTGAAAATCTATGCATGCCAAAAAAATCCAATTATTACATTTTCTAACCAAGGGCAACTGTGAGGTTTAAAAAAAGACCCAGGCAAGCAAAGATAGAAATAAAATGTGACCTGTCAGCAGGTTTTTAGACTTACAAGTAACGTCATCACAGTAAAGAACCTGTAATGATTACTGCCATACCTTTACATTATAAGTCAGTATCTCCATTTTCTTGTAATCTATAGGCAAATTCTTATGCAAATGTGCTCACAAGTGCTGAGGCTACTTTCACACATCAGGTTTTCGGCGTCAGGCGCGATCCGGCGTCGTGCCGGAATGCCGGATCCGGCAAATGTTTTGTAAAACCTGATGTGCCGGATCCGGTTTTCTGCCGGATCCGTCTTGTTCTTGACAGACAAAACCGGATCCGTCTCATCCGGTTCATCCGTTTTTCTATCCGTTTTTTCGACGGATTACGCCGGATCCGGTTTTTAAAATTGACCCTTGTGGCCCCTCAAGGCAGAGTACACTGGCAGGATGACAGAGTGTGAAAGATTTGTGCCCTAACCAAACTTGTGTACCTTCTGGACCAACAGTATATACCTTTGCCAACCAAAGTTGGCTATCTTGTCATGGTCTTACTATTTTTAGCTTTAGGCCACAGGTGTGTACCTGGTTGTGTTTTATGCAAAGTATTTCACCTTTTAACAAAAGTTGTGTACATTGTTAGGAAATCACCAACAATAAACACAACTTTTTAGGTGAAATACTTTGCTTCAAACACAACCAGGAACACAACTGTGGCAAAAAGCTAAAATTTACCCACAGTTATATACCTGGTTTTGAATACCTTTTTACCTTTGAAATACCCTGTATTTAACCTTTTTTTTAAACATAGTTCGCCGCAGAAAGAAAAGACAGACAACCATTGTGAAACGATAATTTAACTTTTATTTAAAATTTTTATTTTTTTTTTTAAATTTTTTAAAGTGCAAAAAACTTTTTTAATAAAGGTTTTAAACCCAATGGGCATTTTTATTAAAAAACACACATTACAATTCTGTGTATTGTGGGGTGGAAATACTGCTGGAGGGGCTGCGGGACACTTCGACACTGGGTGTGTGGAGAGAGGACTGGGATCGTGGTGGGGAAGGAACAGTTAGAGGTGAAGGTGTGGAAAAAACTACAGAATGGGTGGACATGTGGGAAGCAGAAGAGGTGGTGGGTGGTGGAGTGGAGGGTTGGGCAGGGACTGTAGGAGCAGATGATGTTGATGGAAAGTTGTATGGGGAAGGAGTTTGGTACGGGGAAGGAGTTTGGTACGGGGAAGGAGTTTGGTACGGGGCAGGTTGCTGGAAGTGGGGAGATGACTGGTACTGGGGAGGTTGCTGGTACTGGTGAGGTTGCTGGTACTGGGCAGGTTGCTGGTATGTAGTAGGAGGGGGAGGATGAAAAGTGGCTGGAGGGGGTGCAGATGTAATAGGAGGGGGAGGATGGAAAGTGGCTGGAGGGGGTGCAGGTGGAGGAACTACAGTGGTGGGAGGTGGAGGTTGGGAGGTAACCTGCTGTAGAGCACCGTGGCACGAATGCATTACATGCATCTGCTGGGCAGGAGAGAGCGTTTCCATGCGCTCCACAACAGACCTGAAAAAGGTGTGGTTTGGCGAAGATCTTGCTTCTGAATGCATGGTTTGCAGAAGTGTCTTCACCTCCAGAATGCTGGAGTTGATCTGCTGAAAGCCTGCGGAGATTTGCTCTGACAAGACTTTGAGACAGTTCTGGAAAGATGCATTCAGATGCAATAACTCTTGCGCATAACTCTTTTCCTGACCCCTCTGCCGCTGCCGCCCAGTACCCGCAGGTGTACTAGAGGCGGCAGGGGCAGAAGGGTGGGGTAAAGGGAAAGCGATCTCCTCACCAGCAGCTTCATGTAATGTAGGCGGCCACGATGCTCCTGTGCTGGTGGATGGGACAGATGGGTCGAATGTGTGGGAAGGCAGGGAAGGTGCAGATGTACCGGGGCGGTCGAAGTGTCCCTCGGTGCCGGTCTCCTCAGGGATCGCCTCAGAAGGGTCCAATCGTGCAGGCTCCCGAGTGCTGCTCACCGTGCTGTGGAATAAAGAGAAAAAAAAACAATTAAAATACTGACATGGTATGGCCCTGGCTGAAAAAAAAAAGTTACATCTTTTTCACATGTGGTGTGTAATATTTACCTTCTGGTGAGCATTGTTTCCCGGAGGAACGACAGGGCTTGTGCGTACTTGTACTTGCTCCTGCGTCCTCCAGATCCACTCGGGGCCCGCATCTCTTTATTGAACTCCTTCTTGAAACGATCCCTCACAGACCGCCACCGATTCACAATTCTGTTCCCTGAAACGAGAAAGGAGTGGTTAGTATACAACATCAGTGTTTCACAAACTCCAGTCCTCATGGTCCCCAGGGGTCATGTTTTCAGGATTTCAATAGTAAATAGAAATCCTGAACACATGATCCGTGGGGACCACGAGGACTGGAGTTCGGGAAACACTGGTTTACATCAAGCAACCGTTACTGTATATACTTACGCTCTTTAATCTGGTCCCGAGCTTCGAGGTCCTCCCAGCGGCCCACAAGGAGAGAACAGATTTCCTCCCAGAGTCGTCGGGTAATGATCAGGTCAGCGTGGCGGCGGTCAGCCATATTCCAGAGCGGCTCCCTTTCTCTGACGAGATCGATGAGGCGGTCCACATCAATCCCTCCATCCTCACCGTCAGAGTCGGGAGCACGCTGTGAAGGCTGTGAAAGAAAAAGACAAAAATAACATAATTAGCCTCCACAAAAGAAATGAAATAAAAAGTGCAAAAAAACAAAGCAAAAATATTTATACTTACACGCTGGTGACCGCCGCGTTGCTGTCGCCGACGACCCTGGGAGGCACTGCGAGGACCTCTTGGCCGAGCACCAGATTGGGAAGACTAGAGAAGAAAACAAAAAATGTTATGAGTTTGGATGTAGGCATTTGTTTGCTGTGTGTGGTCTGCAGAACATTGTTTTCTATGTGTTGTGTGTAGTGTGATGTTGTGTTTCTGCGTTTGATGCAAAAAACTTACGAATTGTGAGCCCACTCCAAGCGTCTGTCCACCCCTTCCTTCTTCTTCTGGGAGCTCCTCTTCATCTTGTGATTCCTGTTTTGAAATAAAAGGCAATGAATAGACATATATTACAGAGATGATGGATTTTGGAAATAAAAACTTACCGTCAAACGCTGACGATGCGAGGGAGGGCTCCCAGAAGAAGATGTGCTGTCCTGTTGATGGCCAGACTCCATGGCTGTGGGTATTGCTGCTGCCAGTGATGCCATTTCTGCTGCTGCTGCTGCATCTCTTTGGCGGCTGTTGAATAAAGAGAAACAAAGGGCCAATGAATATCTTGATATTCCATGGCCCTAGTTTGGAGGAATGGGGGATTTGATAATTACCATCTCTCATCTGCTTCTGGACTCCCCTCCCGTTCAGCATGCTGCTCCATTTGGGGTGTTGCTGATGGTGCTGCTGCTGCAGATGTCTGCTGCCTTCTCCTGCGCCTGGTTGCTGTCTTGGGTGGCATGTTGGGTGTGGCTGAGGGTCCCATTGTCTTCCTTTTATATATCTCCTGTGGGCAGAGCTACTGAGCATGCTCAGACCAAAAAAACCGGATCCGGCCACCGGATCCGGCTTTCGCCGGATCCGGCGCATTGCGGCGCTCATAGGCTTTCATTGTGTGAAAAAGCCGGACGCGCCGGATCCGGCGTGTCCGGCTTTTTCGCCGGAGACAAAAACGTTACAGTAGACGTTTTTTCCAGACGCCGGATCGCGACACATTGCGACACATTGCCGGATCCGGCGAAAACCGGATGAAACGCATGGCCATCCGGCGCGATCCGGCGCAAATGCAAGTCAATGGGGGGGAAACCGGATCCGGCATTGCATTTCGCCGGATCCGGTTTCTGTCAAAAGCGACGGATCGCGCCTGACGGCGAAAACCTGATGTGTGAAAGAGGCCTAAGGCTTGGTCTGCACTTACAGCTGTCTGGCTTCTCCACCATCTGTCACCTCCCAAAGCTTGCCTCCTGCCAGTGATTGTGGAGTGATTCTTCTCTGTGACCTGCTCCTCCGGCTGACATCTCAGGTGTCTCTATCATTCATGGGGGTGGTGCATGTACAATAGCATCCAGATGACATTGCAAAAGCCCCCAAGAATGTCTGCGCCTGCGTGAATAACTGTGTCTCTATGACCTGCATTCTCACCTGAGATCTCATGCAGGTGCCATCATTCCCAGCGGTGGCGCATGTCCAAATGGATAGTCCGGTTCTCATAAAATCATAATCCTACACATGCATCACCCATGAGAATGATGACGCCTGTGTGAAATGTCAGCTGGGGGAACAGTTCACAGAAAATAGTGACCTGTCAATCACTGGCAGGAGGCTGGTGCTGGGAGAAGAAATAGGGAGAGAGGCCAGAGAGCTGTAAGTACAGGGCCCAGTGCCTCCACTTGCAAGCTCACTTGCATAAGAATTCACTTCTGGGATTACAAGCCAACAAGAACTTACAATATAAAGGTATGTATGTTAGCATCGTTACAGGTACTTTACTGTAATAATATTTTAACTCTAAAAAGCTGCTGACTGGTTCTCTTTAAAGTTTCCTGTGCCAAAAAAAAAATTGCTTTTGGCAAAAAAAAATGTTCAGAATAATATAAGCTTTGTCTCTACAAACCTCTATCACTTACCAATTACTTTTAGATTACGTAGTGATACATCCCATTAAAAGGAGCACCCAGGTGTCAATTTTTTCATATATTTCTGGGAGGAATGGCGCAAAGCATATTTCTACAAACAAATATTTACTTAAACCACCATGTTGGGAGGGCTGACAGGGCTTCTTTAAGTAAAAAAATCATAATATAATTGTGATGTTTGATATTCTAACTGGTACAGCATTTTATCGATACTTTAATTTAACAAAATACTTTACTTTTATTAAAACTCTCACTACCTGTCCTATTATATTAGGGGGTGAGGGAAGAGAAAAGAAAATATTGTACTGACACAACAATACCTGTCTCAGAAGATAGAAACCAGATGAGCATTGTAAATGAAATGCGAACAATGGCAAAGCTTTCTTTCTACCTAAGTTACTATGGTGATTGATGGCCCAGCACATAACTAAAATGATTCCATCATCTTGAAAAGGCAGTATTGAAAGACTTCAAAATGTACCGGCAAGATGCTGCTGAGCCATGCTGTAGATAGTTTGTATTGTTAACGCAACATGTATTATTAAAGTGAGTGTATACCTTGTGTAATCCTAATGGATAGGTACAGCCAGAGATAAGGCATGACGGCACATGATGTGACAGCGCTGTTTTATCTACTGTCAGGTCTATTTTATCTATACTAACCTATATAAACCATCAAGTAATAATAATATATATTGAAGACAACCACTATAATTCAACACTGGAATATATGATCATGTTAGTTGTGCCATAGCATTGTGTATTTGACATAGTTCATTTTCAGGGCTATGCTACATGAGTAGCCATACTTTAAAACTATGCTTGTAAAATGTAAGAAAAGGCACTTAGAGAGTTGGAAATATAAATACACTTTTCATTACTTGAAATATTGCAACATATTTTGAACGGACATCTTTTCTCATAGGACTTACTTGGCTTATGCCTCTGAAATAGAATAGTTACCCTGTAATTGATACATCAGGGACAGTAGTGGTATATTTATTTTGATGGATACATCAACCTAACATCAGACATAAATTATGTTACATTATTCTTCAAAAGCAGGTGATATTGTAAAGCAGGAAATCCGGAAGAAATATTTTAGCTAGTAATACCTAATCGTTTTGTATAAATAAAAGCCAACAGTACTGTATTATCTGAGTTTATTGGTTAATAGTGATGAGCAAGTATCCTCATTACTCGACATTTCCGAGCTTGCTCGGGTATTCTTCAAGTAGTTGGGGCATGCTTGGAGATTTAGATTGTGTCCCTAACCCCAACCCAAACCCTAACCTGAACCCTAACCCTAGCCCCAAACCTAACCACAGTTCTAATCCCAACAATAACCCCAACTCCTAACCCCAACCCTAACTGCAAAGAATAGAAAAAAATATTTTATTAGTTTTGCCTAACTAACGGGGTGACAAAAGGGGACTTGATTTATTGGTTTATTTTATTTTGATCACTGTGATAGGGTGACCAGCTTGTGCATTGTGCTTGTGTTTTTTGGCATGTCTTTTAGATCATCCATTTGTAGAAGCCATACTCTTTTCAGCTTCATCATTTTTATAGATGGTATTTTGTTTGCATCAAGAATTTATTGAAATTTCATTGAATTCATTCTTCCCTCTACCCGTGCCATTTTCTGCTGTCCCACTGGCTGCATCACAACCTCAAAGCATTATTGATTTACCCCCATGCTTAATGGTTGGCGAGATTAAATTCTATGCCCTTTTTTATCCATACATAACTTTGATCATTGTGGCCAAAAGAAAATTATTTTAGCCTCATCAGTCCACAGGACTTGTTTCGAAAACACATCAGGCTTGTTTAGATTTTTTTGCAACTTCTGATACTAACTTTTGTGGACAGGTTTTCTTCTGATGAACATTCCATGAAGAATGTCAAAACACCTCTAGCAATCAGAACAATATCAAAAACGAAGTTGCTTCCAGAAATATATTCATTTATTTCATCTTTTTATTTCATCTCTCGACGAAAATGAATATATTTCTGGAAGCAACTTCGTTTTTGATATTGTTCTGAGTGCTAGAGCTGTTTTGACATTATTCATTCTATTATTTTCCTCTGAGCACCACTCTCTGCTGTGCCCTTTTTTTACGAGTGCAAGTAGGACCTTGATTCCACATTTTTTAACATTCCATGAAGGCCATATTTGTGCAGGTGTCTCTGAACAGTAGACCAATGTACCAGAACTCTAGAGTCTGCTAAATCTTTCTGAAGGTCTTTTGCAGTCAAGCAGAGGTTCTGATTTGCCTCTCTAGCAATCCTATGAGCAGCAGCAGTGCTCAGGGGGGGACTAGATGTTATAGGTGCCAGGGCTAGCCAATAATAAAGAAAGTAGGAATGTCACAGGCAGTGTTGTGGCGTGCTAGCCCTGTGTCACTCACACTGAGCCCTTACAGCCTCTTAGTGTGTGCGCGCAGTTTCAAGGATGAATGCTGACAAGGGTATTAATGTAATCAAAAGGGAGTCTTTACTGTATTCCCTTCAAAATACGTAGTGAAAAGCGATGGTATCACAGACTTTCATACAAGCTTGACATTTTAGGTAGCAAGAGAGATGTTCTCCATCTCATCTAAGATGGAATCTTCCCAGTTAGTAGCTTAAATAAAGTGATCGGCTGACTGCCGGTTACAGTGCCTTGCAAAAGTATTCGGCCCCCTGGAACTTTCCAACCTTTTCCCACATATCACACTTCAAACATAAAGATACCAATTGTAAATGTGTGGTGAAGAATCAGCAACAAGTGGGACACAATTGTGAAGTTTAATGAAATTTATTGGTTATTTTAAATTTTTGTGGAAATTCAAAAACTAAAAAGTGGGGCATGCAATATTATTCGGCCCCTTCACTTTCAGTGCAGCAAACTCAGTCCAGAAGTTCATTGTGGATCTCTGAATGATTCAATGTTGCCCTAAATGACTAATGAAGATAAATATAATCCACCTGAATGTAATCAAGTCTTCATACAGTATAAATGCACCTGCTCTGTGATAGTCTCAGGGTTCTGTTTGATGCACAGAGAGCATCATGAAGACCAAGGAACACAACAGGCAGGTGCGTGATATTGTTGTGGAGAAGTTTAAAGCCGGATTTGGATACAAAATGATTTCCAAAACTTTAAACATTCCAAGGAGCACTGTGCAAGTGATCACATTGAAGTGGAAGGAGTATCGTACCACTGCAAATCTACCAAGACCCGGCTGTCCCTCTAAACTTTCATCTCAAACAAAGAGAAGACTGATCAGAGATGCAGCCAAGAGGCCCATGATCATGCTGGATGAACTGGAAAGATCTACAGCTGAGGTGGGACAGTCTGTCCATAGGACAACAATCAGTCGTGCACTGCACAAATCTGGCCTTTATGGAAGAGTGGCAAGAAGAAAGCCATTTCTCAAAGATATCCATAAAAGTGTCATTTAAAGTTTGCAAAAAGCCACCTGGGAGACACACCAAACATGTGGAAGAAGGTCCTCTGGTCAGATGAAACCAAAATCGAACTTTTTGGCAACAATGCCAAACGATATGTTTGGTGTAAAGGCAACACAGCTCATCACCCTGAACACACCACCCCCACTGTCAAACATGGTGGTGGGAGCATCATGGTTTGGACCTGCTTTTCTTCAGCAGGGACAGGGAAGATGGTTAAAATTGATGGGAAGATGGATGGAGCCAAATACAGGACCATTCTTGAAGAAAACCTGTTGGAGTCTGCAAAAGACCTGAAACTAGGACGTAGATTTTTCTTTCAACAAGACAATGATCCCAGACATAAAGCAAAATCTACAATGGAATCTGATTATGTACAAAAGAGAAAAAAAGTGATGTCACTCACCTTTCTGTCGTGAAAATTCTTTATTGATTAAAAGGCAATAAAGGCAAGTGCGTGAAACGGCCGTCGTCCACTCTCTGTACGTTCCTCCCGTGCTAATGCCTTTTAATCACTAAAGAATTTTCACGACAGAACAGTGAGTGCCATCACTTTTTTTCTCTTTTTTACATAATTTTTTCTGTTTGCTTTTCTGGATTGAGCACCTGTTCGGACGGTAGTTTGGCGGTCGGTCCAGGTGTGTGATTTTGTACTTGAATAGCAGTCATGGAACTGCTTAGGGGTTAAGGAGCAGTGCCAAATCTTCTGTCTCTTCTATTTAAAATCTACAATGGATTGATTCACAAATAAACACATCCAGGTGTTAGAATGGCCAAGTCAAAGTCCAGATCTGAATCCAATCGAGAATCTGTGGAAAGTGTTAGAATCTGCTCAGTTTGTGACTATCAGCCATTTTCTTGTAGTATTCTGGCTGCTGGTCTTTTTCCCCTGGTGCTGGGTTTGCCTTTGGTCAGGTGATTGTATCACCCTTTATTAATCTGCACCTGTCTTCCATTTCTTGCTGGACAACAGTGTTAATCCACTGGAAGTCTGGCTTGGAGCCTTGCTTTGCTTTCTGTGTGTTTGATTAGTGCAGTTCTGGGACCTCTGGTTCTGCTAGTCTTAGTTTCTGTTTTCAGTTTGTTTCTGCAGTCTTCTTTGTGTTTTCTTTAAGGAGGTGACTCGTTTTTGTACCCAGTCCTTATATCTTTCAGGGACCCCCTTCCCCCTATCTATAGGTCTTCAATTGAGATTAGCCTAGGATCGTTGGTGGATCTATTCACAAGGAATGGGTCTCCCACTCCATCGTAGGGCATCAGCCTAGTTGCAGTGCAGGGTCAGTTTTCCCCCTCCTACCCTAGTCCTGTGCTGCAGAACTGTAATAGACAGAGCTGAAAACTGCTGTTCACAAACGTTCTCCATCAAACCTCATTGAGCTCGAGCTGTTTGCCAAGGAAGAATGGGCAAGAATTTCAGTCTCTCGATGTACAAAACTGATAGAGACATACCCCAAGCGACTTGCAGCTGTAATCGCAGCAAAAAGTGGCGCAACAAAGTAATAAGTTAAAGGGGCCGAATAATATTGCACGCCCCACTTTTCAGTTTTTGAATTTCCGCAAAAATTTAAAATAACCAATAAATTTTGTTCGACTTCACAATTGTGTCCCACTTGTTGTTGATTCTTCACCAAAAATTTACATTTGGTATATTTATGTATGAAGCATGATATGTGGGAAAAGGTTGAAAAGTTCTGGGGGGCCGAATACTTTTGCAATGCACTGTATATATATCAATTCACACAGTCCTTCAGTTATATACTACTACCAAAGATGAGCCTACACAGTTTGGTTCACTGTGGAAATAGTGTTCACTGCTTACTCATGATAAAGTCCTGATATTGTTCCCTATCGCATGGCGTACAGTAGGAGATGCATTAGAACATGAGGCACTCAGACTGGCTGAACCATTAAAGTTGTGGAATGTAGCAGAAGAGCCTTTGTACAGCTCTATCTCTTCTGCCTCTATGATGATTGAAATTTAAGATGCCCTCCTGACACAGGCTGTGGCCTGGCCGATTGAAGATTAAGGGAAGCGGGACCTAGGGTGAAGGCAGAGCAGCATAGGAAGTTGACCTCGCTTAACTTCGCTCAGGCTGTTTTTTTTCCTTTTTGCCTCACAGGAAGGAGAGTAACTCCTCCCCAACTCCTCCCTCAGCAGCTTCTACAGCCTTCCGCAGAAACCGGGCTGAGAAAGTGTTATGTGACCAAACTCTTACACCTTTACACTTTGGACAGTAAATGGCAGTATATGACAATTTATCGAATAAACCACATAACAGGACATAGGTTTTTGGTAACCACCCGACAACTATATATTGCAACGGATAGGAGGAGGTAATGGGATACTACACAGCTCTCACTGAAATTTTGCTTGCTTTTCCAGACGTTATCTTGACCTCCACTGTTTGAGTTAACTGCCATTTCTTAACATTTTGAACTGAGGAAAGGGCAACTTGAAATTGCTTTGCTATCTTCTTATTGCCTTCTCCTGCTTTGTGGGCCTCCACCATTTTAATTTTCAGAATACTAAGCAGCTGCTTAAAAGAACCCATGATTGCTGTTTTTTGGCACAAGATTAAAGGAGGCTGGGTTTTTATAAAGCTTGGAAATTTGCATCACCTGACTTTTCCTAATGATGGTAGTGAACAAGACTTAACACTAACAGGCTAATTAAGGTAGGAAACCTTGGACAAAGTTATCTACGCACACAAATCTCCAAAGGTGCCCAAACTTTAATTTTTAGAATGAAAAAAATGACAATAAATTTTTGGGGGGCTAATCTAATCTGCAACTAACTTAACTGTTCACAATAGCAATAATCTTGACCGGGAAGCCCAAACTTTTACATGTCACTATACATCCAGACATTAAAGATTATACATATTATTCTCCTTTACACAATACACATAGCCGTATAAACTTTTTCTTAATTAGCCATCCTACATCTTCAATGGTCAGATCATGCTACTGACTGTCGTAAGACTAGAGAATCCTTCAAAAATATTCATGAGCATGATGAAATTGCCTTACCATTTCAATGGGAAACACTCAAATGGGTCCTCAGAGGGATACTAATAAAACATGGATTCAGGCTAAAAAAAGATAGAGCAGCTAAAATCCCCCATTTGCTTGAGTGGGTGATCTCCTTGAGAAACAACATAAACAATTTGTTTCCCTCTAGGAATACATAGATCTGCTTGACAACACTGGAAAGGATCTAAGGTCTTTAATAGATCAAACGTATACAAAATACCAAGGTCTCATGTGAAGGTACTCGTACGAAATCGCAGATTAAAGTGGTCGCTCATTAGCAAGGAGGTTACATTCATGCATGCAAAGGACATACGTGGCTAAATAAAAAAGGGGCACACAGACCAGAAATGCATAACCCCACTGACATAGCTGAAGCATTTCATTGCCATTATAGCTTGCTATATAATATTCATGGGCATCTAATATTCTTGAAACAAATATCGACAAATATATTATGGACACTGTCCTTTATCTTTTACAGATGCCTGAGCAGGAGGTACTAGACAAAGCTTTCACTGTACAAGAGATACAGTCATGGCTAAAAGTGTTGGCACCCTTGAAATTGTTCCAGAAAATTTCTCCCAGAAAATTATTGCAGTTACACATCTTTTGGTATACACATATTTATTTCCTTTGTGTGTATTGGAACAACACAAAAAAACAGAAGAAAAGGCAAATTGGAAATAATTTAACACAAAACACCCAAAATGGTCTGGACAAAATTGTTGGCATCTTTCCAAAATTGTGAGTAAACAACTTTGTTTCAAGTATGTGGTGCTCGTTCAAACTCTCCTATGGAAAGTAAAAGATGTGAGCAGTATGAAAATCACACCTGAAACCAAATGAAAAGGGGACAAGTTGACTCAATCTTTGCATTGTGTTTCTGTGTGTGCCACACTAAGCATGGAGAACAGAATGAGGAGAAAAGTACTGTATGGGGATTTGAGAAACAGAATTGTTGAAAAATATCAAAAATCTTAAGGCTACAAGTACTTCCCAAGAGATCTCGATGCTCCTTTGCCCATGGTGCACAACATAATCAAGAAGTTTATAACCCGTGTCGCTGTAACTAATCTCCCTGGACATGGATAGCAGAGAAAAATTAATGAATGGTTGCAATGCAGGATAGTCTGGATGGTGGATAAGCAGCCCCAATCAAGATCCAAAGAAACTCAAGCTGTCCTGCAGGCTCAGGGTGCATCAGTGTGCGCTCGAACTCTCTGTCGACATTTGACTGAAATGAAACACTATGGCAGGAGACCCAGGAGGACTCCACTGCTAACACAGAGACATAAAAAAGCTAGACGCCGCCACTGACAGGCGTGGGAGCACTTCTTTCTTAAAGCACACATCAGCCATTTATCTTGGGCTATCTTCTTGAGAGATTTTCTTCTCCTTCTGCACCTTATGCAAATTTCCAATACTGGATTAAGCGATAAAGTGATAAAGGCTCGGACTGAGCCGAAACGTCTTAGTTATATCGCTTCTACTGTGTGCTATATTCTTGTTTGGCTCCCACATATAATAAAATGAGCACTTATTTGCATCAAAATCAGTTTGAGTGAGCAGTGAATTAGACTAAATTTGTAATTGGGACCTACTGGTCCGTTGCACCTGCACCTCGTTAAAACTTGACTAGAGTGCACGCTAACTCCCTAGTTGGGGTTGTGTAACTCCGCTGTGTTTGTACTCTGTTTAATCGGCCTTTCACTGCATATCTCTGCTTTATCCCTTTGCTCCTTTCCCCATAATGAGCTGGAATGCTGTTGCCAGTTACCTGTATGGATGCTGCTCAGTTCCTGGCTCCGCTGCGTAGCTGTACATGTGTAAGTGTCTCCGCTGCGCTACATGACCACCCACCTGTGAGGTCCCTGGCTGCCGCTGTGGCAGCTACCCATGGGTTGCAAAGTCCTCTGCAGTTGTGCATGGCTTACCATGTGTGTCCAGGCTTGCAGCAGCTGCCAGGTGTCCTTTACTATGCTGATTTGTTTCTGGCTGTGCTTAGAGTGCGCATGGCCACACCTCCCCTGCTTTTATGAGGAATGGGTGTGTGTTGAATTGCTGTCCATAGCCTATCGCTGAGGGGCAGCTCCTATATGAAGTTCCCCTGCCCTGTGGTGCATTGCCAGAGCTTCACATTAAGTTTCTGAGTCTTGCCATGTGTGTTTGTTGTTCAGCTGCTGTTCTGTCTACATGCAGTTATAGGCGAACTGATGCCTGTTTTTCCGCCTGCTCTGTGGGCTGAGTACCCAGATCCGCCTTCCCTGGAGGCTGCATATCCAGGTCTGCCTTCCCTGGAGGCTGCATATCCAGGTCCGTTTCTGTTCCTGTACCTGACCCTGTCTGAAATGTGTCCTCTATGTTATGTTCCTGAAGTCCCTCTGTGTCTGGAACCCTGTACCCAGTGACTGTGACTTTTTGTTAACTGACTTTCTGTGAACAAACCTGGGTTCATTTTAGAAGTTGGAGTCCGGTGTTTCTGCTGAGTCTCTTCTATGCTGTAGTCAGCTTGTTGTTCTGTGCAATCCCCAGCTGGCTCCATTCCAACCTGGCGGTGCTTGCACAGCATTCTGGCTGAAGGAGATGGACAGTTTTGAAAAACATGGCAGTGGTTGTCCCATAATATGTTGCTCCCAGCCACAACTATTTTTCCAGGCAGGCCAACCCTACCCTGCACAAACATGTTGTGGACCAAATCAGGTGTGCACTACGCAATGCAATCAGTGGCAAGGTCCACATAACCAGTGATATGTGGACCAGTAATCCCGGCCAGAGACATTACACCTTCCTAAGTGCCCACTCAGTAAATGTAGTGGTGGCTGGGACAAAAGCAGAAGGCATTGTAGTCCATGTACTACCACCACCAAGGATGCTGGATGTTTATTTGTTCAGGTTGCCTCCTCCTCCTACTTCGCTTCCTCCACTGCCTCCTCATCCAGTCACAGTAAAATGTGCACCACCAACTTCAGCACAGCCAGGGGGTAAATGACAGCAAACTGTTCTGAAATTCATCTGTTTGGGCAAATCCCACAATGCGCAGGAGCTGTGAACTGGGATCAAACAGCAGACAGATGAGTGTTTGCTGCTGTAATGTACTAGCAGGAACGTGGGATATAGTGATGGGACGCAGGCAGAGCAAGGGTTAGCAGGTTTATTTACAGGGGAATACTCCATGCTGAGAGGTAAAGGGTTAAACAATATGTATAGCAAAGGATTTTGCAAGGTGAAGTACAATGGTACAGTTAACGGCAGTTCAGTAGCAAGTTTATCAGGAAGTCCTAAAACTGCAGATCCAGCTGCGAACTCAACTGCGCCGGCAGCGGCTGGCGCGATGTCCTTTCTAGTGGGGTCAGGCAAAAGACAATACCCTGTCTTCTGGTGACAGTGGTCGGTCTCCAATACATTCTACTGCCCCTAGTCCATATACTGTAGTGGCTAAACTACGGTGAGGGCAACAGTCCTGTGTGAGCCCAGAGTGGCTCCGCAAGTATACGATGGCCAAGTAAAGTCACAAGTGTCTGGGGCCGAGATTTACTAGCACAGTCAGGGTGTAAGTTACAATCACACTCCTGGTCTCTTCCAGGTGGCACGCACATGGTACTCACGATCCTGAAGAGTCTGGCACCTGGCTTTAATTCGGTCACCGGGCACACTCTGCCCATCTTTCCCTCTCTGGTCCCCGCAGTTGGCTGCAGGCAACAGCGGTCGCTGGTCTATGTGGCACTGGTGCTCCCCGGACAGAGCACTCCTCTCTCTTGCTGCTGCAACACCCGGCTCAACTCTGCTCTGTGCACGGCTCTGCTCTGCTGGCACAGCACCGCTCTGCTGGCACAGCTCTGCCCTGAAAGGCTCTCTCGGCAGGCGATGGGGACTCCTTCTATGTGGCCCGTCGCCACACCGGCACTCTCTGGCAGGGGAAGCAGAGCATGATGCTCACTGCTCTGCACACTGCTCTCTACGCTGCTCTCTCTACTGCTCTGTGCCGGTGCCAGACTCCCCTGCTTTGTGCGCTTTTTCCTTTTATCCCCCTGCTGTTGCGCGTGCTGTTATGATTGAGTCACCGTAGGAGGCAAAAACAGAAATGCTAGCTAAGTCCAGAAAACCAGAGAGGTTGGCAGCTATCGGATTGCAGACCCCTGAACCTATCAACACAACTAGCAGTAGCCGTGGGGGGTTCCTACGATGCCCTAGACCCCTCGATCACAGCCGGAGGACTAAATAGCCTAAAGACAGAAAGGGAAATCTAAACTGCCCCAGAGCAGACCCCAAAGCAAAAGGCAGCCCCCCACATATAATGACTGTGAAGCAAGAAGAAAGAACACAACACAGACAGAAAGATAGACTGAGCAAAGACGGGGCCCAAGCTAACTAGACAGGAAAGGACAGGAAGGCTGCTGTCTGCAATCCGCGAAAAACCCTATGAAAATAAGAGCCAACAGACTGACAGTGAAAAAGGCCCTGAAGACGCTAGGCTTCAAAAAGACTATGTCAGTACTCAGGAATATTCTGAAGACAGAGCAACAGGCAAAAGGAGATTCAGCTCACCCCAGCAGGGAATGGCAGAATCCTGAAAAGCAAGGCAAACAAAAACAAAACACAAATGCTAAAAGGCAAAGCAGAAAACTTAGCTTTAGAGGAGCAGGAATCAGACTGGTCTCCTAGAAGTCCACAGAGAAATCACCCGCAGGGCAGAAGGGCGTCGGCAGCCTTATATCCAGTCCTTGACTCCACTCAGCCAGTCATCATCATTAGGCTCAGGTGCCTGATAATCAGGCTCATTACCTTCCTTTACCAGAATAGGGAGTTTACCAGACCTCAGTGACGAAGGGGAAAATGAACTCACAACAGCGTGCTTTTCTGTCTCTCCCCAACCTCCTGGGACTGCAGGAAGGTCCGCTTGACTAGTGCTTCTCCCAGGCAATAGGGGAAGGTCCTCCTCACTCAGGCTTCCCCCCAGGAACAGTGGATGCAGCCTCTTCAGTTCCGGACCCAGCGTGCAGGTACCCACGGTCCGATCAACCTCCCTACACTGCCAGTAAACCTCAAGCCGAGCCTGGTCATATGCAATAATGGGCAAAATGTCATAGCAGCTCTGGGCCTAGCCAGTTTGACACACATTCCTTGCCTGGAGCATGTGCTGAACTTGGTGGTGCAGAGCTTCCTAAAAATCTACCCACACATGTCGGATCTGTTGCTGAAAGTGCAGTCAGTGTGTGCGCACTTTTAGCGTTATGAGCCTGCTGCTTGCCAGTCTGCACTGCAGCATCACTTCTGACTTCCCACTGTCAGGCTGATATGCGACATACAAACAAGGTGGAACTCCACCTTGCATATGCTGGAGAGACTGTGCAAACAGCTGCAGGCAATAGTAGAATTTCAGCTGCAGCCCACACGGCTGAGTCATTCTGCAGAGCACCACCACTTCACAACCAATGAGTGGGCCTCCATCTGGGA
The DNA here is from genome assembly GCF_039654945.1 of Dendrobates tinctorius. Lineage (NCBI taxonomy): Eukaryota > Metazoa > Chordata > Amphibia > Anura > Dendrobatidae > Dendrobates > Dendrobates tinctorius. The sequence continues at coordinate 38,512,882 of NW_027361829.1, forward strand.
CGTGTGTGCCATCTTGCACTGCTTCGAATATTTCACCTTTGACTCTTTATTTTATTTATTTATTTTACTCAATTATATAGCATCACACAGTGCTTTACCGACATTATCGACAATGTTCCCATAGGAGCTCACAATCTAATTTCCCTATCAGTATGCCTTTTGAATGTGGGAGGAAACCCTTGCAAACACGGGGAGAAGATTCAATCTCCCTTCAGATGTTGTTCTTGGTTGGATTTAAACTTAGGATCCTAGTGCTGCAAAGCTGCAGTTCTAACTAGAGATGAGGCAACCTTCCCAACATCCAGACACAATGGCTTGTGTCACTGGCTGCCAAAGTCACATATCCCTTTCCATATATAAAGCAGACATGTGGCTTCACTGCCATTTTGTCAGTGTAACAGCGGTTTATTCTCAGGTAGTTCAGATAGATAGGATCCTGTGTCAAATCGACCTTCCAGCATATAAATCTGCTAATTCTAATGCTAATTCTGTGAAGCAGCCAGAAGTTGCCACTTCAGCATATAAATCCATAGTCCTGCTGATACTGTGGTATAGCGAGCAGTCGCCAATTCAGCATATACCGTATTTACTCGCGTATAAGTCGAGATTTTCAGCCCATTTTTTCGGGCTGAAAGTCCCCCTCTTGGCTTATACGCGAGTCATATACCGGGGGTCGGCGGGGGAGGGGGAGCGGGGGTGCCAGATCATACTTACCCCCTGGCATGTCTCTGCAGCCCCCCTGCTTTTCCCGGTCTCAGGCTCCTTCCTTCAGCAGTCATATGCGCATATTCATGTCTTTAATGAGTTGTACCACGTGACTGTGGCATGACGTGAAGACGGAGACCAGGAGAAACGGGGCAGTAGAGACCACGCCAGGAGGGGGTAAGTATATGCAATATTCACCTGTTCCCGGTCCATTGCTGCCTGCTACTCTGTTCTCCGCGTCCTCTGGCTGTGATGTTCAGGTCAGAGGGCGCGGTGACGTGGTTAGTGTGCGCTGCGACCTCTGCCTGAACAGTCACTGACAGAGGACCTGGAAGAGACAGAGGGGGCGCAGCTATGGAGCAGGGACAGGTGAATATCACTAGTGCCGGGGTCCTGAGCCAGCGGCGACACCGGCACCTGTCCCTGCCTGCTCACCTGGCCCCCAGCGACAAAGAGATATGTGATTTTTTTTTTATTTGCAGCAGCAGTATATGGGGGCTTACTCTATGGAGCATCTTATGGATGCAGCATATGGGGGCATAATCTATGGAGCTTCTTATGGGGCAGCATATGGGGGAATAATCTGTGGAGCAGCATATGGAGGCAGCATATGGGGGCATAACCTATGGAGCATCTTATGGGGCATAATCTGTGGAGCAGCATATGGGGCATTTTATGGAGGCATAATCTATGGAGCAGCATATGGGGCATAGTCTATGAAGAATCTTATGGGGCATAATCTATGGAGCATCTTATGTGGCAGCATATGGGGGAATAATCTGTGGAGCAGCATATGGGGCATTTTATGGGGCATAATCTGTGGAGCAGCATATGGGGCATTTTATGGAGGCATAATCTATGGAGCAGCATATGGGGCATAGTCTATGAAGAATCTTATGGGGCATAATCTATGGAGCATCTTATGTGGCAGCATATGGGGGCATAATCTGTGGAGCAGCATATGGAGGCAGCATATGGGGGCATAACCTATGGAGCATCTTATGGGGCATAATCTGTGGAGCAGCATATGGGGCATTTTATGGAGGCTTAATCTATGGAGCAGAATATGGGGCATAGTCTATGAAGAATCTTATGGGGCATAATCTATGGAGCTTCTTATGGGGCAGCATATGGGGGAATAATCTGTGGAGCAGCATATGGAGGCAGCATATGGGGGCATAACCTATGGAGCATCTTATGGGGCATAATCTGTGGAGCAGCATATGGGGCATTTTATGGAGGCATAATCTATGGAGCAGCATATGGGGCATAGTCTATGAAGAATCTTATGGGGCATAATCTATGGAGCATCTTATGTGGCAGCATATGGGGGAATAATCTGTGGAGCAGCATATGGGGCATTTTATGGGGCATAATCTGTGGAGCTGCATATGGGGCATAGTCTATGGAGAATTTTATGGGGCATAATATATGGAGCATCTTATGGGGGCATAATCTATGGAGCATTTTATGGGGCAGCATATGGGGCATAATCTATGGAACATCTATGGAAGAGTGTATAGCACTCACATATTTAGATGATAAAATAAGCAAAAAGCAAGAAAAAAGAGCAGTAAAAATGTTACAAAATATGGAATAAACAGTATCCATAAAATTCCAAAATAGAACACACATAAAGTATTAAATTTTCAGTGGAGATGGTTCCATATAGGAGCAAAAAGTCAACACAAAAAAACTCTGCAGTAGACAGAATCAAAAAAGCAAAATTAAAGGTGAAATTGCCATAAAAAATCAACATTTGAAAAAATGTAAAGTATTAATGTTTAATTTAAAAACATGCTTTGCTTTTAACAGAGTAAAATATCAAAAATAAATTAAAAGAGTTTAATATTTTCAACTTTTAAACACTAGGGAGAGCAGCTGCTGAAATTTGCCATGAAAACCAAGTGTACACATTACAACTGCAGTAAATGTTGGCAGTGTCTGTTTCACTCTTCTTCTCCCCTTCAGGTGTTTGTAAAAGGATAAGAAAAGATGAAGTGTAGGATAACAGTGAGGAGCCATTTTGTTGGTGACTGCCAGTGATACTGACAAGTAGATGGTGTCATGGAGGACGGCTGGCAGCACCGATTCTGTTAGTACTGTTCGCTGCATCATAAGCTGGGGTTAGATACGTGGACTGTATCACGTGCGCGATTACATACGCTTGGGGTAACATATGCTGGTATTATATACAGGTCTCATTGTAGTGCATCACATAAAAGGATTAGATATAGGACTCAACAGAGCGTATCATACAGTATGTCAACTACAATACTAATTGTCCCCCAATAAATAAAAAAATAAATAATATTCAGTGAGGTCCCGAAAGAGCATCTCTCGTACCTTTGCAGTCCTTACAAGGTGATTTTCTTCCAAGTGAACCCCCTAGATTCCCCACATAGTCCTCCATGTAGTACAATGGGCCCCACATATGGCACCATAGTGCACCATACAGTAAAATGGAAGCACATAGTGCACCATACAGTATAATGGCCCAACATTGTGCTCAATATGATATAATGGACCCCACAAAGTGCACCATACAATATAATGAAACCCATATAGTGCATCATACAGTATGATGGCCCATACATAGCTCTATGTCAGTTTACAGTGACATAGCAGAGCTGAGTCAGTATATTCAGACCACAGCAGCGTGATGATTTTTCTGCTGCGCTCTGAATGGCAGCGGCGATCTACAGCCTTGCATTGTATTACTTTTGTCAGGCTGCAATCATCGCTCCCCGCCGCCGATACACTCCTCATCCCATACCTTTGCTACCTGTATCTGCTGATACCACTGCCAGCCTGACAGCTCCTGTTACTGCTCAGCTTGGGCTGAGTACTAAGCAGTGACAGGGGAAAGTGTAGTATACATTATAACGGCCCCACATAGTGCTTTATACAGTATAATGGGTTGCACATAGTGCACCATGTAGCATAATGGCCCCATATAGTGCACAATATTTTATAATGGCCTCACATAGTGCTCCATACAGTATAATGGCCAAACATAGTGCTCCATACAGTATAATGGTCTCACATGACCCAGGCTGCAATCACTGCTCCCATTGCCAATACTCACCTCGTCTTAGATCTCCGCTCCCAGCATCTCCTGTCACCACTCCCAGCCCAACAACTCTTGTTACCATGCAGCTTGCGCTGAGCACTAAACAATGATGGTGGGAAAGTGTAGTCCAAAGCATAGGCTGTGGGCTTCACAAAAATGGTCGCTCCATACTATCAGTGTGAATGGTGTCATAAAAAAAACCCTCACCAGCTTTTGTAATAATGCTTTTTCTAGGCAGTTCTAATCAGGCAGCAACCTCGGGTGTTCTCATATGCTGGTTCTCCAACTAAATAATGTGATTTTCTGTTAATCAATGTAGACAAAACATAATGTAAAACCTATAACACATTTTTTATGGTAAAATGCGATTAGCATAATCACAAAAGAGGAAAGAATAGTCAGCACATCAGTATAATTCAATTTTGGAAAACAACCATACGCTCATCATCCAGCTCGACCCATAGTTTTGGCCTTTTCGAAAGGTACTTGAGCAATTAAATGCAGCTGCGCTAGTCTATACCCTAAACAAAAAAAATTCATAACATACGAAAACAATTTCATTACAAACAAGATGAAAAAATATATCTAATAGAACACAAACATACAAGAAAGAGTCTCTTACTTTCAAATAGAGGGTCAAAACCTCCATAAATATTCTTTAGCAGCAGGAAATAAACATTATTCCTATTGCTTCTCATAAAACTAACCGGATTCAAACAGTGCCACCTGATCGGTTTTATTGGAAGCAATACAAATAATGTTTCTGTCCTGCTGTTAAAAAAATAATTTATGGATATTGTGAACGACTATTTTAAAGTAAGAGACCTCTTTGTGTATTTTTGCTTTACAGTAGATATTTTTTAGCATTGTTTGTACTGGAATCTTTTAAAATGTTCTTACAATGATGTTTTATCTGTTTAGTTAGGGGAATGGGTTGTCCTCTGCACACATGCTCCCCAAAGAATACAAAAGGGCGAGTCACTGGATCAACAGGGAGGAGCACTCCAAGGGGAGTTTTCGGCCCTGTCACACATAGCAATCTCGCCAGCGAGATCGCTGCTGAGTCACAAGTTTTGTGACACAACAGCGATCTCACCATCTAGATCGCTGTGTGTGACACCTATCAGCGACCGGCCGGTATCGCTGATCGCTGTTGGAAAGCCCTGGACATTTCTTTCATCGCAGGTCTCCCGCTGGCCAGCACGCATCGCTGCGTGTGACAGGCAGGAGACCAGCGATCAGCTGGTAACAAAGGTATACATCGGGTTTCTAAGGGACGTGCATCACTTAGAAACCCGATGTGTACCTTAGTTACCAGCGTGCTGATACAGGGAGCTGGTAACTAAGGTACACATCGGGTTTCTAAGTGATGAGGTAATAACTCTGGAACACTTCAACGCATCTTAGCGATTCTGAGATTGTTTTTTCGTGACATATTGGGCTTCATGTTAGTGGTAAACTTAGGTCGATAATTTTTGCGTTTATTTGTGAAAAAAACAGAAATTTGGCGAAAATTTTGAAAATTTCGCAATTTTCTAATTTTGAATTTTCATTCTGTTAAACCAGAGAGTGATGTGACACAAAATAGTTACTAAATAACATTTCCCACATGTCTACTTTACATCAGCACAATTTTGGAACCAATTTTTTTTTTTGTTAGGAAGTTATAAGGGTTAAAAGTTGACCAGCGATTTCTCATTTTTACAGCAATATTTACAAAACCATTTTTTTTAGGGACCACCTCACATTTGAAGTCACTTTGAGGGGTCTATATGGCAGAAAATACCCAAAAGTGACACCATTCTAAAAACTGCACCCCTCAAGCTACTCAAAACTACATTCTAGGAGATTATTAACCCTTCAGGTGCTTCACAGGAACTAAAGCAACGTGGAAGGAAAAAATGGACATTTTATTTTTTGCACCACAAATTTTCTTTCATCATTAATTTTTTTCATTTTCACATGGGCTACAGGATAAAATGGATCCTAAAATTTGTTGGGCAATTTCTCCTGAGTACACTGATACCTCATATGTGGTCATAAACCACTGTTTGGGCGCACGGCAGGGCTCGGAAGGGAAGGAGCACATTTGACTTTTTGAATGGAAAATATGCTGGAATATTTAGCGCTTGCCATGTCGCGTTTGGAGAGTCGCTGTGTGCCTAAACACTGGAGCTTCCCCACAAGTGACCCCATTTTGGAAACTAGACCCCCCAAGGAACTTATCTACATGCATAGTGATCACTTTGAACCCCCCAGGTGCTTCACAAATTGATCGGTAAAAAAAAAAAAGTACTTTTTTTTCACAAAAATTTTCTTTTGGTCTCAGTTTTTTCATTTTCACATGGGCAACAGGATAAAATGGATCCTAAAATGTGTTGGGCAATTTCTCCTAAGTGCACAGATACCTTATATGTGGTCATAAACCACTCTTTGGGCGCACGGCAGGGTCCGTAAGTGAAGGAGCGCTATTTGACTTTTTGAATGGAAAATTCGCTCCAATCGTTATCGGACACCATGTCGCGTTTGGAGAGCCCCTGTGTACCTAAACATTGGAGCTCCCACACAATTGACACCATTTTGGAAACTAGACCCCCTAAGGAACTTATCTAGATGTGTGGTGAGCACTTTGAACCCCCAAGTGCTTCACAAAAGTTTATAACGTAGAGCAGTGAAAATAAAAAATCATTTTTTTTCCTCAAAAAAGATTTTTAGCACGCTATTTTTATTTTCACAAGGGTAACAGGAGAAATTGGACCACAAAAGTTGTTGTCCAGTTTGTCCTGAGTACGCTGGTACCCCATATGTGGGGGGGGAACCACTGTTTGGGCGCACGGCAGGGCTCAGAAGGGAAAGAGTGCCATTTGACTTTTTGAAATGAAAATTAGCTCCAATCGTTAGCGGACACCATGTCGTGTTTGGAGAGCCCCTGTGTGCCTAAACTTTGGAGCTCCCCCACAAATGACCCCAGTATGGAAACTAGACCCCCTGAGGAACTTATCTATATGCATAGTGAGCACTTTGAACCCCCAGGTGCTTCACAGAAGTTTATAACGTAGAGCCGTGAAAATAAAAAATATATTTTTTTCTTAAAAAAAATATTTTTAGTCCGCAATTTTTTATTTTCACAGGGGTACCAGGATAAATTGGACCCCAAAAGTTGTTGTACAGTTAGTCCTGAGTACACTGGTACCCCATATGTGGGGGGGACAACTGTTTGGGCACACGTCGGGGCTCAGCAGGGAGGTAGTGACATTTTGAAATGCTGACTTTGATGGCATGGTCTGAGGGTGTCATGTTACATTTGCAGAGCCCCTGTGTGCCTAAACAGTAGAAACCCCCGGCATGTGACCTCATTTTGGAAACTAGACCCCCCAAGGAACTTATCTAGATGTGTGGTGAGCACCTTGAACCCCCAAGTGCATCACAGAAGTTTATAACGCAGAGCCGTGAAAATAAAAAATCATTTTTTTCCTCAAAAAAAAAAGATTTTTAGCCCGCAATTTTTTTTCACAACAGTAACAGGATGAATTGGACCCCAAAAGTTGTTGTACAGTTTGTCCTGAGTACGCTGGTACCCCATATGTGGGGGGGAACCACTGTTTGGGCACACGTCAGGGCTCGGAAGGGAAGTAGTGACATTTTGAAATGCTGACTTTGATGGCATGGTCTGCGGGCATCATGTTACATTTGCAGAGCCCTTGATGTACCTAAACTGTTGAAACCCCCCACAAGTGACCCCATTTTGGAAACTATACCCCATAAGGAAGTTGCCTAGATGTGTAGTGAGCACACCGAACCCCCAAGTGCTTCACAGAAGATTATAACGCAGAGCCATGAAAATAAAAAATAATTTTTTTTTCCTCAAAAAATGATTTTTTAGCTCTCAATTTTTTATTTTCACAAGGGTAACAGGAGAAATTGGACCCCAAAAGTTGTTGTCCAGTTTGTCCTGAGTACGCTGGTACCCCATATGTGGGGGGGAACCATTGTTTGGGCACACGTCAGGGCTCGGAATGGAAGTAGTGACGTTTTGAAATGCAGACTTTGATGGAATAGTCTGCGGTCGTAATTACGTTTGCAGAGCCCCTGATGTGCCTAAACAGTGGAAACCCCCCACAAGTGACCCCATTTTGGAAACTAGACCTTCCAAGGAACGTATGTAAGATGTGTTGTGAGCACTTTGAACCCCCAAGTGCTTCACAGAAGTTTATAATGCAGAGACGTGAAAATGAAAAAATCATTTTTTTCCACAAAAATAATTTTTTAGCCCCCAATTTTTTATTTTCCCAAGGGTAACACGGGAAATTAGTCCCCAAAAGTTGTTGTGCAATTTTTCCTGAGTACGCTGATACCCCATATGTTGGGGTAAACCACTGTTTGGGCACATGTCAGGGCTTGGAAGGGAGGGTGCACCGTTTGACTTTTTGAACGCAAAATTGGCTGGAATCAATGGTTGCACCATGTCGCGTTTGAAGACCCCCTGATGTGCCTAAACAGTGGAAACCCCTCAATTCTAACTCCAACCCTAACCCCAACACACCCCTAACCACAGCCCTAACCCTAACACATCCCTAACCACAAGCCTAACCCTAATTCCAACGCTAACCCTAATTCCAACCCTAACCCTAATTCTAATCCTAATTCCAACCCTAACCCTAATTCCAACCCTAACCCTAATTCAACCCTAACCCTCTTTCCAACCCTAACCCTCTTTCCAACCCTAACCCTAACCCTCTTTCCAACCCTAACCCTAACCCTCTTTCCAACCCTAACCCTCTTTCCAACCCTAACCCTAACCCTCTTTTCAACCCTAACCCTAACCCTCTAACAGGGGGACTTAGAAGGTGCCGGGGGAGGTGAGATGGGGTGAGGGGGTTATCGGAAGCTGGCGGGGAGCAGAGGGAATGGGAGGGGGGCAGATGATGACAGCGGCGGCAGATCGCCGCTGTCATTCAGTTGCGGGGGGGCGATCGCCGGTGGGGGGGTGGAATCGGTGTCTCCAGCCATGTCCGATGCTACAGCAGCATCGGCCATGGCTGGATTGTAATATTTCATCAATTTTCATTGATGAAATATTACTATCGCTCTGATTGGCTGTTTCACTTTTAACAGTCAATCAGAGCGATCGTAGCCACGTGGAGGCGAAGCCACGCCCCCTGTGGCAAAGAACAAAGCCCCCTGTATCTGCGGGTCGGGTGACCTTTCAGTGACCTAGGTCACCCGACCCGCAGAGAGGCTTTAAAGTCATGACGCCACATAGGCGTCATGGGTCGTTCTGGCACGACTTTTCATGACGCCTACGTGGCGTCAAAGGTCGTGAAGGGGTTAAAGGGAACTTGTCACCACTTTTCCGTCCTACCAGCTAAAAATATCATTTTATTCAGTGTCAGCAATGCATTCCCTAAATAGTTATGTAACCCCCTGACTCCGCATGTATCACCCATGCAGTGCCCAAGGGGGAACTAGATGTTATAGGTGCCAGGGCTGGAAAATAATAAAGAAATTAGGAATGTCACAGGTGGCATTGTGGCATGCTAGCCCTGTGTCCCTCACACTGAGCCCTTACAGCCTCTTAGTGTCTGTGTGCGTAATTTCAAGGATGAATGCTGACAAGGGTATTAATGTAATCAAAAAGGAGTCTTTACTGTATTCACTTCACATTATATAGTCCATAGCGATGGTATCACAGTCTTCATACAAGCTTGAAATTTTAGGTAACAAGAGAGATGGTCACCATCCCGTTTAAGATGGAATCTTCCCAGTTAATGGCTTAAATAAAGTGATTCAGCTGACTGCGGATTCTGTCTGAGGTGGACGGACTTTGAAACTTTTTTGTCTGCGTCAAAATGGCAGATCACGGCGGATCCGCCATTGTCCGCTATTTGATAGAATGGCTGCCTATGGGCGGCGGATCCGCCGGGATCCACCATTTAGCGGAATCCACCGGCGGAATCCGCTTTATCACACTGAGCATGCTCAGAAAAAAAGATACTTTTCCAGACAGTCCAAAAACTATATAAGGTGGGCTAATTAATCACTGGGCCCAGACATCCGGCACCAGCAGCAAGAGACAAGAAGAGAGAAGAGACAAAGCCTGTCATCACCTGCCCAGCACCAAGAGGCCTGCCACCACAAGCCAGGAGCAAGAGGCCTGCCAGCACCTGCCCAGCACCAAGAGGCCTGCCATCACCAAGCCAGGACCGGGAGGTGTTATGAGTAGGGATGGGCGAATCCTGAAATATTCGGAATCGCTAGGCTGTAACGAGTCCGGCTTGGAAACTCGCTATTCGTTGCAAGTCTAGCAAGTCCAATGTTAATGAATGGGGATGCGAGTTTTGCAGCGATTCCTGTGCTGGGGGGGAGGAGAATGGGGATGCGAGTTTTGCAGCGATTCCTGTGCTGGAGGGGAGGAGTGGGGATGCGAGTTTTGTAGTGATTCCTGTGCTGGGGAGGAGAGAGAGAGAGAGAGAACTCCTAGCTATTTTTTTCACAGTTTAATACAAGCAATCCTAGTTTCTTAGCGATTTTGTGTCCAGCTGCTGACACAAAATCGCTAAGAAACTCTGCAAAAACTAGGATTGCCATTCATTTGCATTGGACTCGTTACAGTGCGAGTAATCGCTTGGAAACTCGCAGAGTACCGACTCCTGCGAGTCCCCTACTACTCGCAGAGTAACGAGTCCTAACGAGTAGATTCGCCCATCCCTAGTTATGAGCTCATTTTCTGCTCCACCAGCTGGGAGTTCTCCTTCCGTTCTCCCTCTGGTGGTGACAGGAGGTGGTGAGGTTAGTTTAATTGGTAATGGTCTTCCACCTGACGAGGAGGATAATGATTGGATCTCTGGAGTATCAGATTGGATATAAGACAGCCAACGCCCTATCCTGTTGCTGGTGATTCAGTCTGCTTCTCAGGTCTTGGACTTCAGCTCTGCTCCATTCTTCTCAAGTTAAGTTTGTTTTTTTTTGCTAATGTTCACACTTGCTCTTGTTGGTCAGCTCAGTTTTTGTGTGGTCAGCCAGCCCGGCTGGCCTGTGCTGAATCTCCACTCTTATTTATCTGTATTTGCCAATTTGCCATTTATTAGATTGGCCTCTTTTTTGCTCTGTCGAAGAATATTTCAGAGTGCTGATATAGTGGGAGAAGTCTAGTGACTTCAGTGTTAATTTTGTTATCAGAAGTGTTGGACATTATTTTGGGTAGGGTTTTTTGGCAGATTGCAGACAGTATCTTTCCTTTCCTGTCCTTTCAAGTTAGTTTGGCCCCATCGTTTGCTCAGTCTATTTGTCTGCCTTTGTTTGTGTTTTCATCTTGCTTCACCGTCAATACATGTTGGGGGCTGTCTTTCCTTTGGGGTCTGCTGTGGGGGAGTTAGTTTTCCCTTTTCTTACTTTAGGCTTATTTAGTTCTCCAGTTGTGACGAGGCATCCAGGACCATCGTAGGCACGCTCCATGACTTCGGCTAGTTGTGTGTTAAGATCAGGGTATCTGCAATCTGCATAGTTACCAACCTCTCTGGTTTTCTGAGACTTTTTTTTCTCCTCGGTGACCCATTCTTAACAGAATCACCAGCCATACCGCAGATCCTAGGGTACTCAAAAGCAGGAAAGAGTTGTTTAAAAAGAAAAAAAAAGTGTCGGAATTTTTTTTTTTTCTTTTATATTTTTTCCTCTTTTTCTCTGGGGCCATAGGAGGATTTTTTTTTCTCTTAATGGAGATTAAGCAACTGTCTGATCGTGTGGAGCAACTTGCTGCTGAAGTGCAGGGAATTTCTACCTACCTCATTCAGTCACATGTTGCTGAACCCAAGATCCCTACTCCTGATGTGTTTTCTGGGGATCAGTCTAAATTTCTGAATTTTAAGAATAATTGTAAACTATTTCTTGCCTTGAAGCCTAACTCATCGGGGAGCTCTGTGCAGCAGGTTAAAATTGTCATCTCCTTGCTGCGCGGCGATCCCCAGGATTGGGCTTTTTCTCTGACACCTGAAAATCCTATAATGACTAATGTGGATGCATTTTTTAAAGCCTTTGGGTTGTTGGGTTATTGTATGATGAACCTAATGCCGTTGATCAAGCTGAGAGAACCCTGTTGGCATTAAACCAGGGTCAGGATCCTGCAGAGTTGTACTGTCAAAAATTCCAAAAGTGGGCAGTCCTTACTACATGAAATGATAGTGCACTGGCAGCTCTCTTTCTGAAAGGTTTATCAGAGACCGTAAAAGATGTTATGGTGGGATTTCCTGTTCCCTCTGGTCTGGATGGCTCTATGTCACTAGCCATTCAAGTTGATGGGCGTTTACGTGAACGTAAAACTACACGGGAGGCGCTGCCACCTTCTGAACAAATGTCTGAACCTATGCAATGTGATGGGGTGTTGCCTAGGGCGCAACGTCAGGAGTTTAGAAGGCATAATAAGCTGTGTTTTTTCTGTGGAGACGCCTCTCATACTATTTCTGTCTGCCCTAAACAAGAGAAACGTTTTGCACACATATTTGCTGTGGGCAGTGTACAACGTAAGTTCCTTTTGGCAATTACTTTGATCTGCTCCTTGTCCACGTTTTCCACTAAGGCTTTTGTGGATTCAGGAGCAGCTCTGAATCTGATGGATTTGGACTTTGCTAAACGTTGTGGTTTGTCCATGACACCTCTGCAGACGCCTATTCCTTTGAGGGGTATTGATGCCACTCCTTTGGCAGAGAATAAACCTCAGTTTTGGACCCAGGTGATAATGCGAGTTGCCCCCTACCACCAAGAAAATTGTAAATTTTTGGTGCTGCATAATTTGCATGATACTATTGTTCTGGGTTTCCCCTGGTTGCAAACTCATAACCCAGTTTTGAATTGGAAATCTGTGTCTGTGGTGAGTTGGGGTTGTCAGTGTGTTCTTAGGGACGCTCCTGTTTTCTCCACCTCTCCTCAGTCTCATGATATTCCTGATTATCTGGCTGATTTCTCTGATGTATTTAGTGAGACTAAGTCTGCGTCTTTGCCTCCTCATAGGAGTTATGACTGTGCAATTGAGTTGATGCCTGGGTGTAAATTTCCCTAGGGTCGGCTTTTCAACTTATCTGTACCCGAACATGATGCTATGCGATCCTATATTAAGGAGTCGTTGGAGAAGGGTCATATTAGACCATCCTCATCACCTTTAGGCGCTGGGTTTTTTTTTGTGGCCAAGAAAGATGGTTCATTAAGACCGTGAATTGATTATCGTTCCCTTAACAAGATGACGGGTAAATATCAGTACCCGTTACCTCTGATGTCTGATTTATTCTCCAGAGTTAAGAGTGCCTGCTGGTTTACTAAGCTTGACCTCAGGGGGCGTATAATCTTATTCGCATCAAGCATGAGGATGAATGGAAGACGGCGTTTAATACTCCGGAGGGACATTTTGAGTACCTGGGGATGCCTTTTTGGCTCTCTAATGCCCCTTCTGTCTTCCAGGCCTTTATGAATGATATTTTTCGAGACTTTGTAGATAAGTTTTTGATCATCTATCTGGATGATATTTTGACCTTTTCTAGTGATTGGGATTCCCATGTGGAACATGTCCGGACTGTGTTCCGGATTTTGAGGGAGAATTCCCTGTTTGGGAATCAAAATGCCTCTTTGGTGTACAGAGGATTTCACTTTTGGGATTTATCTTGTCTCCACCGACTATTGAAATGGACCCGGCCAAGGTACAGGCCATTTATGATTGGGTTCAGCCTACTTCTTTGAAGGCTCTCCAGAAGTTTTTGGGTTTTTCTAATTTCTATCGTAAATTTATAGGTAATTTTTCTAGTATTGTCAAACCACTGACTGATCTGACCAAGAAGGGAGCTGATGTGCTGAATTGGTCTCCTGAGGCTGTCTCAGCATTTCAGGAGCTTAAGCGGAGATTTACTTCAGCTCCAGTTCTACGGCAACCTGATGTCTAACTTCCATTTCAAGTGGAGGTAGACGCTTCTGAGATTGGTGCAGGAGCTGTTCTGTCCCAAAAAGACCCTGTGACTTCTAAGATGAATCCCTGTGCCTTCTTTTCTCGAAAGTTCTCCCCATCTGAACGCAACTATGACATGGGGAATCTGGAATTGTTGGCCATGAAATGGGCATTTGAGGAGTGGAGACATTGGCTGGAGGGAGCTAGACATCAATTTGTGGTCCTCACCGATCACAAGAATCTGATTTATCTGGAGTTGGCCAAACGCTTGAATCCTAGACAGGCTAGATTGGCCTTGTTTTTCACGCGTTTTAATTTTGTGGTCTCTTTTCTTCCGGGCACTAAGAATGTTAAGGCAGACGCCCTTTCTAGGAGTTTCTTTGCTGATTCTCTTAATGTGACTGAGCCTACTACTATCCTAGGTAAGGGCGTAGTTCTTTCTGCCATTTCACCCAATTTGAGACGCGCCCTGGAGGAATTTCAGGAGGATAAACCTGAGCGTTGCCCTATGGGAAGATTGTATGTTCCTGACCAGTGGAGAAAGAGAGTGATGTCTGAAGTCCTTTGTTCCGCATTGGCTGGTCATCCAGGTATTTTTGGTACCAGAGATTTGGTGAGTCGGTCATTTTGGTGGCCTACCTTATCTCGTGATGTCAGGAATTTTGTACAGTCCTGTGGGACTTGTTCTCGGTCTAAACCCTGTTCTCATTCTAGTGGGTTGCTGATGCCCCTCCCGGTGCCCAAGAGGCCATGGACCCATATCTCAATGGATTTTATTTCTGATCTTCCTGTCTCTCAGACAATGACTGTTATCTGGGTGATTTGTGATAGATTTTCTAAGATGGTCCATCTATTACCACTCCCAAAGTTGCCATCTTCCGCTGAGTTGGTACCCTTGTTTTTACAACAGGTGGTTCGGTTACACGGGATTCCTGAGAACATTGTGTCCGATAGAGGGGTCCAGTTTGTTTCCAGATTTTGGAAAGCCTTTTGTTCCAATCTGGGAGTTCAGTTATCCTTCTCCTCCGCGTTTCATCCCCAGACCAATGGGCAGAATGAGAGAACAAACCAGACCCTGGAGTCTTATTTAAGATGTTTTATATCTGCTGATCAAGATGATTGGGTCTCATTTTTGCCCTTGGCCGAATTTGCGCTGAACAATAGAGCTAGTTCTGCCACTTTGATGTCACCCTTTTACTGTAATTTTGGGTTTCATCCTCGATTCTCTTCAGGACAAGCGGAATCTTCGTCCTGCCCAGGTGTGGACACTGTGGTTGTGAGAATGCAGTAGATATGGGACCAAGTGGTGGATAAGTTGTCACTCTCTCAGGAAAAGGCCCAGCGCTTTTCCAACCGGCATAGGACCATTGGTCCCCGGTCAGAACCTCCCACTCCCGTCTCCAAGACTTTACACGTGCTGTGCCAATTCTTTGGAATGCACTTCCCAGGTCAATACGATTAGTCCCCAATCCCCACAATTTTAAGCGTGCCCTGAAAACTCATTTATTCAGACTGGCCTATCGCCTCAATACATTAACCTAATCTATCCCTGCGTGGCACAGCCAAAAGTTTTACCATAACCAGGTTCCCCGCATCATGTTCCCACATGCTTTATGCATCCATCAGCCCTCTGTGTCTGTACTGTTACACACTTAACATTATGGCTGATCCAAACAATCAGGGCAACTGTTACCTCCCACCTTTCGTGTCTCCCTTTTTCCCTCATAGACTGTAAGCTTGCGAGCAGGGCCCTCATTCCTCTTGGTATTTTGTTATAATCTACCGTATGTGATTATTGTTATGCTGTAATGTCTATTGTCTGTACAAATCCCCTCTGAAATGTAAAGTGCTGCGGAATATGTCGGCGCTATAGAAATAAAATTTATTATTATTATTATTATTATAAAGTGGGTGATATGGTTTGGTTGTCATCTAAGAATATTCCTATGAAAGTTGCATCTCCAAAATTTAAGCTAAGATTTATTGGACCTTATAAGATTTTGGAGATTCTTAATCCTGTTTCTTTTCAATTGGCTCTTCCAGTTACATTCAAAATCCATAACGTATTTCACAAATCACTGTTAAAGAGGTTTGCTGAGCCAGTAGTTCCTGTGGCGGCACCTCCTGACCCTGTTTTGGTTAAAGGCAATGTGGAATATGGGGTAGAGAAAATATTGGATTCTCGTTTGGTCAGACGGAGACTCCAGTATTTGGTCAAATGGAAGGGTTATGGCCAGGAGGATAATTCTTGGGTCTCTGCCTCGGATATTCATGCCAATAAATTGGTTCGTGCTTTTCACCGGGCCCATCCTGATTTGCCTGGTGGGGTGGATGAGGGTTCGGCGACCCCTCCTCAAGGGTAGGTACTGTTATGAGCTCATTTTCTGCTCCACCAGCTGGGAGTTCTCCTTCCGTTCTCCCTCTGGTGGTGACAGGAGGTGGTGAGGTTAGTTTAATTGGTAATGGTCTGCCACCTGACGAGGAGGATAATGATTGGATCTCTGGAGCATCAGACTGGATATAAGACAGCCAACGCCCTATCCTGTTGCTGGTGATTCAGTCTGCTTCTCAGGTCTTGGACTTCAGCTCTGCTCCATTCTTCTCAAGTTAAGTTTGTTTTTTTTTGCTAATGTTCACACTTGCTCTTGTTGGTCAGCTCAGTTTTTGTGTGGTCAGCCAGCCCGGCTGGGCTGTGCTGAATCTCCACTCTTATTTATCTGTATTTGCCAATTTGCCTTTTATTAGATTGGCCTCTTTTTTGCTCTGTCGAAGAATATTTCAGTGTGCTGATATAGTGGGAGAAGTCTAGTGACTTCAGGGTTAATTTTGTTATCAGAAGTGTTGGACATTATTTTGGGTAGGGTTTTTTGGCAGATTGCAGACAGTATCTTTCCTTTCCTGTCCTTTCAAGTTAGTTTGGCCCCATCGTTTGCTCAGTCTATTTTTCTGCCTTTGTTTGTGTTTTCATCTTGCTTCACCGTCAATACATGTTGGGGGCTGTCTTTCCTTTGGGGTCTGCTGTGGGGGAGTTAGTTTTCCCTTTTCTTACTTTAGGCTTATTTAGTTCTCCGGTTGTGACGAGGCATCCAGGACCATCATAGGCACGCTCCATGACTGCTGCTAGTTGTGTGTTAAGATCAGGGGATCTGCAATCTGCATAGTTACCAACCTCTCTGGTTTTCTGAGACTTAGTGTGTGTTGTTTTTCTCCTCGGTGACCCATTCATAACAGGGAGGCCTGCCAGTGCCAGCCAGCTCCAACAGCTTGCCAGCAAAGAGGCCTGCAAGTGTGAGTATAATCTATTTGTGCGGGGCATTTCTGTGTGTGTCTGTGGCTTCCCTGCCTGTGTGTGTGTGGCCTAGCTGCATGTGTGTATGGCCTGCCTGTGTGTGTGGCCTGCCTGTGTGTGGTCTGCCTGCCTGTGTATGTGTGTCCTGCCTGTGTGTGTGTATGGCCTGCCTGTGTGTGTGGCCTGCCTGTGTGTGGCCTTTTGTGTGGCCTGCCTGCCTGTGTGTGTGTGCCTCCCAGTGTTGCATGTCTGTGTGTATTTTTATCATGCATTTTTTTTTTTCATACTTTAATTTTTTTTCTGTTGTTGCATGTGTACTGAATTTTATTTTCATACTATTGTAATTTTATTTGAATATTTATATTTCCAAGTCTGCTGGGATTGTGTGTTATGTGTGTATTGTACGTGGTGTTACTGTGGTATTGTATGTGGTGTGACTGTAGCATGTGTTCGGCAATTTTTTTTTTTTCATGTACTGTGGTATTTAAAATAAAGAGCATAGTAGCTCCTACTTGTAAAAAAAAAGCTGAAAAGAAAAAAAATATAATAAATAAAAACTGTCTCCAAAAACTGTCCGTAGTATCATTGTAAAACCAGGTCACTTTAAGTGTGGGTAAAAGTGCAATACCAAAACCAGGTCACTTTAAGTGTGGGTAAACGTGCAATACCAAAACCAGGTCACTTTATGTGTGGGTATACGTGCAATACCTAAACAAGGTCACTTTAAGTGTGGCTATATGTGCAATACCAAAACCAGGTCACTTTAAGTGGGGGTATACGTGCAATACCTAAACAAGGTCACTTTAAGTGTGGCTATACGTGCAATACCTAAACAAGGTAACTTTAAGTGTGGGTATACGTGCAATACCAAAACAAGGTCACTTTAAGTGTGGGTATACGTGCAATACCTAAACAAGGTCACTTTAAGTGTGGAATATGCTCACTGATAGTTTCTCAATTAACTCTGCAGCAGGGAATGACACATGCAATACCAAAACCATGTCACTTTAAGTGTGGGTATCATTGTAAAACCAGGTCACTTTAAGTGTGGGTATACCTGCAATACCAAAACCTGGTCACTGTGAAAGTGTGGCTATACATACAATACCAAGTTGTTGCTTTTTTTTAAAAGGGGAACACAAGGTGTAGTGTTGGGAAGGTTGCGCATTGCGCATATCAACATTCAATGTTAATTCTTAAATTAAACAGGAGGGGGAAACATTCAATTAATATTTTTCTGTGTTTTTGGTATAAATTTATTTGGGGTGGTTTTTCAATCAAAATATATCTGAACATACTTTTTTTGTTATTATCTTTCATATACTATCATTACTAGTGAGTTTATACTTGCAGATCCGTTCAGGAAGCACTGCCAGCCAGGCCGCAGCAGAGACCACTAGGAAAACACTTCAATTTTCCCATTAAGTATACAGGTCTGAAAGCTTTTTTTATCCTTTGTATGGTAGCTTTACAAGTGTCTTTTTATACTTGCAGATCCGTTCAGGAGGCACAGCCAACCAGGCCGCAGCAGAGCCACCAGCCAGGTCGCAGCAGAGACCGCTAGGAAAACACTTCAATTTTCCCAGTAAGTATAAAGGTCTGAAAGCTTTTTTTATCCTTTGTATAGTAGCTTTACAAGTGTCTTTTTATACTTGCAGATCCGTTCAGGAAGCACAGCCAGCCAGGCCACAGCAGAGCCGCCAGCCAGGCCGCAACAGACCCGCCAACCAGGCTGCAGCAGACCCACCAACCAGGCCGCAGTAGAGCTGCCAGCCAGGCCGCAGCAGACCCATCAACCAGGCTGTAGCAGACCCGCCAACCAGGCCACAGCAGACCCGCCAGCCAAGCTGCAGCAGACCCGCCAGCCTTGCCGCAGCAGAGACCGCTAGGAAAACACTTCAATTTTCCCAGTAAGTATAAAGGCCTGAAAGCTTTTTTTATCCTTTGTATAGTAGCTTTACAAGTGTCTTTTTATACTTGCAGATCCGTTCAGGAAGCACAGCCAACCAGGCCGCAGCAGACCCACCAGCCAGGCTGCAGCAGACCCGCCAACCAGGCTGCCGCAGACCCGCCAGCCAGGCCACAGCAGAGACCGCTAGGAAAACACTTCAATTTTCCCAGTAAGTATAAAGGCATGAAAGCTTTTTTTATCCTTTGTATAGTAGCTTTACAAGTGTCTTTTTATACTTGCAGATTCGTTCAGTTAGCACAGCCAACCAGGCCGCAGCAGAGCCGCCAGCCAGGCCGCAGCAGACCCGTCAACCAGGCTGCAGCAGACCCGCCAACCAGGCCGCTGCAGACCTGCCAGCCAGGCTGCAGCAGAGACCGCTAGGAAAACACTTCAATTTTCCCAGTAAGTATAAAGGCATGAAAGCTTTTTTATCCTTTGTATAGTAGCTTTACAAGTGTCTTTTATACTTGCAGATCCATTCAGGAAGCACAGCCAACCAGGCCGCAGCAGAGCCGCCAGCCAGGCCGCAACAGACCCGTCAACCAGGCCATCGAAGACCCGCAAACCAGGCCACCGCAGACCCGTCAACCAGGCTGCAGCAGACCCGCCAGCCAGGCCACAGCAGAGCCGCCAGCCAGGCCGCAGCAGTTTCTTAATAATGTCTTCTCCTGGGAGCCCCCCTCACAGCATCAGCGAACTGAGGTAATATAAATAAAAAAAATTTTACTGTTATTTTACAAAAAAATTTTTTTAACCCTGTATGCATGTATTCTGTTTTCACAGGAAGCTGAATCTGAGGAGCTTCCAGGAGGAGAGATGCAGGGTGGAGAAATGCAAGGAGGGGGCACGCAGAGTGTAAGATTAGAAGATACAAATACTGACATACAGTGGGGCAAAAAAGTATTTAGTCAGTCAGCAATAGTGCAAGTTCCACCACTTAAAAAGATGAGAGGCGTCTGTAATTTACATCATAGGTAGACCTCAACTATGGGAGACAAACTGAGAAAAAAAAAAAAAAAAATCACATTGTCTGTTTTTTTTTCCTTTTATTTGCATATTATGGTGGAAAATAAGTATTTGGTCAGAAACAAAATTTAATCTCAATACTTTGTGATATATCCTTTGTTGGCAATGACAGAGGTCAAACGTTTTCTGTAAGTCTTCACAAGGTTGCCACACACTGTTGTTGGTATGTTGGCCCATTCCTCCATGCAGATCTCCTCTAGAGCAGTGATGTTTTTGGCTTTTCGCTTGGCAACACGGACTTTCAACTCCCTCCAAAGGTTTTCTATAGGGTTGAGATCTGGAGACTGGTTAGGCCACTCCAGGACCTTGAAATGCTTCTTACGAAGCCACTCCTTCGTTGCCCTGGCGGTGTGCTTTGGATCATTGTCATGTTGAAAGACCCAGCCACCTTTCATCATCAATGCCCTTGCTGATGGAAGGAGGTTTGCACTCAAAATCTCACGATACATGGCCCCATTCATTCTTTCATGTACCCGGATCAGTCGTCCTGGCCCCTTTGCAGAGAAACAGCCCCAAAGCATGATGTTTCCACCACCATGCTTTACAGTAGGTATGGTGTTTGATGGATGCAACTCAGTATTCTTTTTCCTCCAAACACGACAAGTTGTGTTTCTACCAAACAGTTCCAGTTTGGTTTCATCAGACCATAGGACATTCTCCCAAAACTCCTCTGGATCATCCAAATGCTCTCTAGCAAACTTCAGATGGGCCCGGACATGTACAGGCTTAAGCAGTGGGACACGTTTGGCACTGCAGGATCTGAGTCCATGGTGGCGTAGTGTGTTACTTATGGTAGGCCTTGTTACATTGGTCCCAGCTCTCTGCAGTTCATTCACTAGGTCCCCCCGTGTGGTTCTGGGATTTTTGCTCACCGTTCTTGTGATCATTCTGACCCCACGGGGTGGGATTTTGCGTGGAGCACCAGATCGAGGGAGATTATCAGTGGTCTTGTATGTCTTCCATTTTCTAATTATTGCTCCCACAGTTGATTTCTTCACTCCAAGCTGGTTGGCTATTGCAGATTCAGTCTTCCCAGCCTGGTGCAGGGCTACAATTTTGTTTCTGGTGTCCTTTGACAGCTCTTTGGTCTTCACCATAGTGGAGTTTGGAGTGAGACTGTTTGAGGGTGTGCACAGGTGTCTTTTTATACTGATAACAAGTTTAAACAGGTGCCATTACTACAGGTAATGAGTGGAGGAAAGAGGAGACTCTTAAAGAAGAAGTTACAGGTCTGTGAGAGCCAGAAATCTTGATTGCTTGTTTCTGACCAAATACTTATTTTCCACCATAATATGCAAATAAAAGGAAAAAAAAACAGACAATATGATTTTCTGGATTTTTTTTTCTCAGTTTGTCTCCCATAGTTGAGGTCTACCTATGATGTAAATTACAGACGCCTCTCATCTTTTTAAGTGGAGGAACTTGCACTATTGCTGACTGACTAAATACTTTTTTGCCCCACTGTATATAATGCTACACCCAACACAAACATTCATCACAGCACACACAATAACTACGCATCCATCCAAGCACATAATCATGTTTTTATTTTTTATAGTCTTCACAATCTGCTGCCCGCACTAGAGCGACTCCCAGGACATCCCAGCGTCGTCGAGGTGATGCTTCCGGGGGTCAGCAAACAGTAAGTAACACTTTATTTGGGTGATTGATTAATGAGCCTCATGTGTCTGAATTTAATATAAATTTTTTTTTTCATTTTTTTTCACAGGTTTCACAGCGTGTTCCCAACAGACCAATTGAAGAGGCGATCATTGATGTGGACACCCTCATCGAGGCGGTGCGAGAGCTGCTGTGGAACATGACGGACCGCCGCCATGCTGACCAACCAACCACCCGACGGCATTGGGATGAAGTGTGTTCGGAGGTCATAGAAAACTGGGAGAAGCTCGATGCGAGGGACAAGGATTAAGTGCGTAAGTATTCCAATTTCAGTAAGTTATATTACAGCGTGTGAAGTGTTGAATACTAACCACTTTGTTTTTTTTGCTTCACAGGTGACAGGGTTATCATACGGTGGCGGTCACTCAGGGATCGCTTCAAGAGGGACTTCAACAAGGAGATGCAGGCCCTGAGTGGATCAAGAGGACGCAGGAGCAGCCAGTATAAATACTACAGAGCCCTTTCGTTCCTCCGGTCAACGATGGTGAGCAGAAGGTAAATATTCCATACACCATTACTGTAGTACAAATGTTTACATGTTTAACCTAATTTTTTTTTCAGCAAGGCCAATGAAATATCAATATATTAATATTTTTTTTTTCTTTTTTATAGCACCATCTGCAGCACTCGGGAGCCTGCTTCTGAGTTGCCTCCCTCTGGAGGGATCCCTTTGGAGACCGCCACTGGGGACCACATTGAGGTATCCGACCCCTCTGTACCTTCCCTCTTGTCTCGTCCCTCTTTCCCATCCACCAGCACTGGAGCAGCAGGGCAGTCTTCATCACATGAAGCTGCAGGTGATGATTGTACCCTTTACCCCACCCTTCTGACACTGCCGCAACATCTCTACCAACTTTTTGTCATGGTCACGTGTGTCTGGACGCAGATGTTACCGCAAGGCGAACCCATAACACACGTGACCCTGGATACAGCGCCTCCAGTGGGGCGAATTTAAATAATAAAACGTGCAGATGGATACACCGCCTCCACCTGGCGAATTTAGGTATTACACGTTAATATAAATTCTGGAAACCCCGCCTCCTGTCTGGCAAATTAAATAAGGGGGAACATGGATTACATTAACAATGGTGGGCCCTGCGATAGGGAATGGGGACATGGAGACCTGCTGCACTCCCCTGAGCCAGTGTCCCTGCACTCCTCACATTCCCTATACAGGCTCCGCACCTGTCGCCGCACGCGAACCTTAAACCCTTGCTCGCCCTGACCCTAAACCCTCACTAGGGAATTGGGCGGTGTGGAGACTAATCCCACCACTGCACTAATAACACACATGAGGGAAAGAGACAATACAGGGGGACACCACTTAGCTTTATGCTCTGTGCTTATGCTCCTGCAACAGAGCCCTCCACCTGCGTGCGTCTTCTCCTCCACCCAGATCCATCACCATAACAGGATCCTTCACCATAGTGCAGCCTTGGAGCAGAGTCCACCACCAGTTGCTGCTGCTTAGTAACAGAGTCCCAAAGATGAGTTCAGCTTCTGCCACGAAGGCAAGCATGCTTGATTCTAGCTCAGCAGCCAAGTCTCACATGGTGAGTGCCACTCTCCATAGTCGCCACTCCACCAGTCCATGCAGACACTTTCTGCCGACACCATCACTGCGACCCCACCACGCCATGCCAGCCCTTTGTCCAGACACCATAGCTGACACACGTCCCCCCTGGCTAAGCTGCGCAGGACTCCTCCTCAGCTCCATCCTTCCACCAGGCTCTTACCAACTCAGAATCAATGAATGAATCAATATCACCAGCAGTGATTGCACACCCTGAGACTCATTTGTAGAGCCCCACACCTGAATTATAATTACAGAGAACTTTAAACTGAAAACCTAAGGTGCGATACCACTAACCACCACCGGGGACAGTCAAGTCACCTTGGCAACTTGCCAAAAGGAAAAAAAGTCCACTCTGTGCTTTTAAAACTGTCAGATCACTTCAGATCATGACACTTTTGGTTCTGGATGGCAGTGTCTGAGAGGTCAAGAAAGGATGAGTTCATCTGACTGTTTGAATCTGAATGCATCCATCCAGAATGCATTCCGACTTTTAGGGCAACATATAACTTCTGGGTTGAACATGATAAATCAAAATATCATGGAACTCAGAAGTTATATGGAGAGGATGCATTCAGAGTCAAACCAGGCGCCGAGACATATTTTTTTTCAATCAGTTGTCCGGCAAATGGAAGATTTAAATCCTCACCTGCAGATGCATGTGATGCAAAGCTGTCACAATGCTCTAGTGACTGCAATCTCCCAGGCCTCCCAACCTACCCATGCACCTATTCCATCACCTTCTCATTCCACCGTCCATCCTCCCTCCATCCATCCTACCACCGTCCATCCTCCCACCACTCCTTCTCCTTTCTCGAATTCCCCATTTCATTCTTCCCAGTACCTTCCTTCCCCATTGCATTATATCCCAATGACCTCACCATGCCCACCCCCAGCAACACCTTCAATGTTCCCACAAACCTCCTCTGTCCATCAACTCCCATTCCAACCTCATGTTTTAAACCCCCCTTCCACTTCTGATCCTCACCAACTCCGTTCCCAGTCCCCCCCCCTCGATGTGGTCTTCCCTGTTAACCCCTCTGATGATATCTCCACCCAACAATACCGGCATCTGTAAATTTTTTAAAAATTGTTAAAAAAAATAAATTATTTTTTGGTTTAAAACAATTTTATTGTGTCGTTTAATTTTTTTCTTTAGTGTTAAGTAAAAAAAAGAAAAAACACCGGTGGTGTACAGGTATTCACAACACTTTTTGGTAAAGGTACAAAAAGGTTCAAGGTACACCGGTGGTGTACAGGTATACACAACACTTTTCGGTAAAGGTACAAAAAGGTTCAAGGTACACCGGTGGTGTACAGGTATACACAACACTTTTTGGTAAAGGTACAAAAAAGTTCAAGGTACACCGGAGGTGTACATAGAAAAAAACACCACAGTTTTATTACACAAAATTGGTGTAAAGGTACCAAAACTCTGAAACAAAAAAGGAAACATTACAAAAGTTTTTGTTATACAAAAAAGGAACCTTGGTATAAAATTAAAAAAAAATAAATTATACCTTGTCATCTTGCCAGTCAACTCTTCCTTCCGGTGATACAAAATAATCATCAAATGTGTCCCTCATTCTTGTCACTGACAGAGTACTCCGAACACTTGTCTGCTGATAATTCCACAAGGTGGTTTCACAAACATTTTCTTCCATGGAAACAGGTTCCTTTGAAATTACAAAATTGTGCAGGATCACACATGCCTTCACCACCTCATCCACAGTCTCAGTTTTCATTTTTATGGCAGTTAACAGCACTCTCCATTTTGATGTTAAAATCCCAAAAGCGCACTCCACCACTCTTCGCGCTCTTGTTAATCGATAGTTAAAGATTTTTTTCCTGTGTGCCAATTCATGACTTCCATATGGCTTCAGAAGATGTTTAGACAGTTGAAATGTGTTGTCACCAACACACACAAATGGCATTGGTGGGCCGGTTGTTCCAGGGAATAGTCTTGGAGGTGGGAATTCAAAATTGTCTCCATACAAACGACGGCCCATTGCGGACATCTTGAATACCTGAGAATCATTGGATCGACCATACGCACCAATGTTGACCCCAATAAATTTGCATTTTGAGTCTGCAATGGCCATCAATACAATTGAGAAGAATTTCTTATAGTTGAAATATTCAGATCCGGATCCAATGGGTTTCACAATCCTTATGTGCTTCCCATCCACTGCACCAACACAATTAGGAAACTGACATATTTCTTGAAAGTTTTCCGCAATCTCAAGCCACCTTTTCTGTGTTGGCTGTGGGATGTACTCCTCCTTTAGACAATCCCACAATGCCCGGCAGGTCTGTTGGACTATTCCAGAGATTGTAGATATCCCAAGCCGGAACTGGTAATGGAGGGAGGTAAAGGATTCTCCAGTTGCCAGGAATCTGTTAAAAAAAGGGGAAAAAAGAAAACTAATACAAAATACAAGCAAGAACATGACAATAAAAGTCTGCAGAATCAGAAAGCTTTTAAAAAAAGATAACTTACCGAAGGGTCACCTTCAAACGCTCCGTCGGTGATATCGAAAAGCGCAAATAGGTGTCCCTTTCTGGATTTGCACTCCGACACGCTCCACCAAAATCTCAAACAGGTCCTGTCTCATCCACACATAATTGAAGAACTTGTCCGGGTTATCCCTCAATTCCAGATAAAGTGTCGAAAAAACTCCAAGGCTTATTCTCTGTGCATTTATAGGATAAATCCATTGCCGTCTCTTCTTTCGCTGACGCAGGATGCGCAGTCTTGTTTCCTCCCTCTGCCGAGCAAGATTTGCCGAAACGATTGCACTCAAAATCAAAATCCACACAGATGCTATTAATAGTCGCTATTACTCCTTCCATCTCTGCCACTAGCTCTACAACCTTTCAAAGATATTGTGTTAAAACACCCTAGATATAGTTTTCCCCTAGTTTCCGGATCCAGTCACGTTTGGGAGCAGTTTCCATGAGCAAATCATATCTGGGAGCATCCCATTTTGGAGGTGTGGAAAAACGGATCCGTCAGAAAATGGATCCAACGGATGACAAAAACTGATGATACGTATCCGTTTTCATGGATCCGTATAAAAATCCGTACAGCGGATCCGTCAAAAAACGGATCCGTATCATCCGCTTGCATCCATTTTGCCACATTTATAGCGGATCCGTCAATCCGCTAAGATGTCGGATCTTGACTGACGTCAAAAAATTGAAGTGTGAAACAGGCCTTAGGGTACACTTATTAAATTTGGTGATGACATAAAGTTAGTAGGGATAGCTAATACTAGAGAAGAGAGGAGGATTCAAAAAGATATAAACTGGAGCAGTTGGTAGCAACAGCAACTAACAGAATAGTTTTTAACAGGGAAAAACGCAAAGTACTACATCAGGGCAAAAAAAATGAAAAAGAATGTAGAGAATGGGAGGAATAGGGCTAAGCAGCAGCACATGTGAAAAAGACTTAGGTATACTAATAGATCATACACTAAACATGAGTCAACAGTGTGATGATGCAGCAAAAAAGGCAATTACAATTCTGGGATGTATTAACAGAAGCATATAGTCTAGATCACGTGAAGTCATTATCCCCCTCTACTCTTTGGTCAGACCTCATCTTGAATACTGTGTCCAGTTTTGGGCACCACATTTTAAAAAAGACATCACCAAACTGGAGCATGTTCAGAGAAGAGCGACCAGAATGGTGAAAAGTCTGCAAACCATGTTCTATGAGGAACGGTTACAGGATTTGGGAATGTTTAGATTGCAAAAGAGAAGACTGAGAGGAGACTTAATATCTGTCTATAAATATCTCAAGGGCTGTCACATTGTAAAAGGATCATCTTTATTCTCATTTGCACAAGGAAAGACTAGAAGCAATGGGATGAAACTGAATGGGAGGAGACAGATTAGATATTAGAAAAAACTTTTTGACACTGAGGGCAATCAGTGGAACAGGCTGCCACAAGAGGTGGTGATTTCTCCTTCCATGGAAGTCTTCAAACAGAGGCTGGACAGACATCTGTCTGGGATGATTTAGTGAATCCTGCTTTAAGCAAGGGGTTGGACCAGATGACCCAGGAGGTCCCTTCAAACTCTACCATTCTATGATTTAAGGAATGCAGAGCTGACACTGAATAAAATGATATTTTCAGCTGGTAGGACAGAAAAGTGCTGACAGGTTCCCTTTAATGCAAAAGACGGTGGTCTGTGACTTTTTAAAGACACCATTCAGACTGTGATGTGTTGAGTGGCCCTATTTTTGCTATTTTAATCACAGATATTTACACACATACATACAGAGAAAGAGAGAATTTAATTTCCTACTATTGGACGAATAATACCTTTTTTCCACCAAATGTTGAATTACTTTTGTTGTATAGATTGAATCACCACGGTGGCTCAGTGGTCAGCACTGGAGCCTTGCCGTGTCGGGGTCCTGGATTCAAATTATACCAAGGACAACATCTGCAAGGAGTTTGTATGTTCTCCCTGTGTTTGTTTGGGTTTCCTCCTACACTCCAAAGACATACTAATAGGGAATTTAGATTGCGCGTTCAATGGTGATGATGATGCCTGTAAAACTCTGTAGAATTAATGGTGCTATTTGAGCATAATAAATGAAGGCTCACTATGCTGTTTAAAATTATCAGTCAAAATAATAGAAGACATATTGCTGAAGACAGTACATGGACAATGCTGATCCACTAAAGTGGTTATAATTTATTGATGTTAGCCTACCGGCTACCATTGCCTTATAGCCCCTTGATAACACCACTGGTGCAGTGAAACATGTCAGGGGGGACTGTAATATTTTGTTTTATTTGCAGGCAAGTTGACTAAGAAAAAACATAACAATTGAGCTTGACTTGAGTTGGTACACATGCAGGACATAAACGCATGTTCACATTGGTCACAAAACATATAAAACCTACAAGAGAAAAAGTGAGCAAAACTCTGCTGTAACTTTGTTATTTAAATGCACTTTTGCTTTTTATTTACTGAGTTTTTTAGTAATACTTTTTTTTGATAAAATAAAATAGCACAAAAGCCATCCCACCATGACAAGGTAACTCTAATCGGCACAGTCCTACACTGTCTAATATTAAATCCTTTTCATGTGTCATTGTTGACATCAGTGTATGAATAAGGGCAGATAAAAGGACTGGTCCCAACCTGTGGACACCAGTCAGGGGAAGCCTTATATACAATTTCCAGCTCAGGAGAGGGAGGCCACACCCCAGCTTGCACAGAATGCAATAATACAAAGAAAAAACACAAAAACTGAGCTTGGCTTGAGTTGGTATACATGTAGGACATAAACGCATGATCACATTGGCCACAAAACTTATAAGACCTACAAGAGAAAAAGTGAGCAAAAACTCTGGTCTAACTAAGTAAATAAAAAGCCATCCCACCATGACAAGGTAACTCTGACACATGTTAAAGTTTTAATATTAGACAGTGTAGGACTGTCCCAATCAGAGTTAACTTGTCATGGTGGGACGGCTTTTGTGCTATTTTTTGATAAAAAAAAGTATTACAAAAAACTGTTATTTTAATGCACTTTTTGCTTTATATTTATTTACTTAATTACAGCAGGGTTTTGCTCACTTTTTCTCTTGTAGGTTTTATGTTTTGTGGCAAATGTGAACATGCGTTTATGTGCTGCATGTGTACCAACTCAAATCAAGCTCAGTTTTTGTGTTTTTTCTTTGTATTATTGCATTCTGTGCAAGGTGGGGTGTGGCCTCCCTCTCCTGAGCTGGAAATTCTTTATAAAGGGCCTGTCACACTAAGAGATATCGCTAGCAATATCGCTATAACTAGTGACATTATAGCGATATTGCTAGCGATATCGCTATGTCTGATACTTACCTACGACCCGCTCCCCCGCTGCTTATCGCTGATCGCGCGAGAACAGGCTGGACTGTTTCTCGTCGTCAGCTTCCTGTGGCGCTTCCTGCTGTGACGACGAGCGACGCGTGGAGCCGGGCGGGAGGACGCAGGATCGCCTGGTGTGACAGGTAAGTAGCGATCCCCGTCCCCAGCGATGTCGCTAGTGAGATCTGCCTGTGTGGCAGCTCACTAGCGACCACTTAGCGATGTACCAGCGATCCTGACAGCGTCATATCACTGGTCGGGATCGCTGGTACATCGCTAAGTGTGACAGTACCCTAAGGCTTCCCCAGACAGGTGTCCACTGTTTGTGCCTGGTCCTTTTGTCTGCCCTTCACACACTGATATCAACAATGATATATGGTAAAGTCTTAATATTAGACAGTGTAGGACTGTCCCGATCAGAGTTACCTTGTCGAGGTGGGATGGCTTTTGTGCTATTTTTTATTTTAAAAAAGTATTGCTAAAAACTGTGTTATTTAAATGCACTTTTTGTTTTATTTTTTATTTACTTAGCTACAGCAGGGTTTTTGCTCACTTTTTCTCTTGTACGTTTTGTACGTTGACCGTCTAGTAGTCACTATCTAATGTTGAAGGCTTCGGAGACATCTACAGACATTACTTCTAAACATCAGCCGGCAAGTTAATATTGATTATAACCACTTTAGTGTGGCAGTATTTTCTATGTACTAATTTATATATTCTGTTACTTTGACTGCTAATTTTTAATAGTATAGAGAGACATAGATGCTTTATTCGATATAATAAGTTACATTTTATACATTCATCAGTTGGTGGAATAAAGGTATAATTTGTCCAGCACAATCTGTAAATAATGATTTATATACTGAACCACCTACTGACGGTCCAAATTATTTTCTTGTATATAATTTATATTTATTGCATAAAGATTGTCACCATTTACAGCAGTCTCAATTCTCTATCCTCAGACAGATATGAGAGTCAATTTCAGAAGTAGCCTATTCCAGAGGCATAGCTGAGGTTTCAGCTCAGGGGGGAAAAATATCTGAGTGGGCCCCTAACTAGGTAACCATGATTACAACTACGGTGGCACCCCCAAATTGTAGGTATAGGGGATCTTCAGCAGATGTCCATGCTGTTACTGAAAATAAAACTATATGCAAAGACCAGTGATATTAGCACCATATGGTGACCATATAGTTGTAGATACCAGTGCTGCAAAACATATATGGATTGCAGTACAGTTATAGATGGTGACTTACAGCTGACATTCTTTCTGATGGAATTGTTCACTTTTCCTGTCTTTTCCACCTCCAACCGGGCCAGACTGACATGACAACTTCTTCCAGCCAGGTCACATCGGCAGAGATTACAACAAAGATACATTTCACATCTAATATTTTCAGCACTGTCCTAATCTATTCCCAATCTGCACAAAGTCCCATCCTGCTGATACTCCCATGCTGAGCCGCTGCTGCCTAATGTGCCCCTATTACTGCTCCTGCTATTTGGCAAATAACAGTGCTCCCCTTAGTGTTCCACATAGCGAAGACACCACTGTGCCAGTTACAAAGTACGGTAATAATGCCACCTTTTGCCTCCTAAAAAAACATTAATGCCCTGGGAAAGTGCCTTCCATATTTTGTCCCTAAAAAGGTTTTATACCTCATATGCAACTTTGATGGTCACAAGACTCTGAGTGCCCCAATAACAATAATGCTTAAGTGAGCACTTAACATTTAATAATGCCCCCTCAGGTCCCTCATGAACAGCTTCCCTATACACAGCATGGTGGGCCCACAGTTACCCAATACACAGTATGATGTCCCCACTACTCCCCTATACACCGTATGATGTTCCCACTGCTCCCCTATGTGGGAGAGAGGGTCCCCGCCGAGTGTCTGGGTCGGAACCAAGGGGACCGTCACCTAGGTTCTGGGGCAAAACTGTTTCCGGGGGACAGAGTTCAGGGATGGACTGGTAAGACTGACAGATGGGCTGGGGGAGGAGCCGGTATAAAAGGGGTGGGGAATGAGAGTCAGAGTGAGACAGCAGAACTGGACAGAAGGAGCAGGAGACCGTGGGAGCGACTGAGAGCCAGAGCTACTCACCGGAGCCAGGAAGGAGGCCAGAGGCAGGAGAGACACTCCCCCTGGACACCAGTGGGACGGTGCCAAGACGATCGTCTGAGAACCGCTGCCCCGCGTTGACCAGCGGCCACTGCCCTTACTCCCGCGGCTGCGGCCTGCCAGCGGTCACCAGCAGCCGCTCCCGCCTTAGTCCAGCCCACGGCTGCGGCCCGCCTGTGGTCACTCGTGGTCCTTGCCCTCGTTCCTGCCCACAGCTGCGGCCTGCCCGCGTTCCCAGCGGCCGTTGCCGCCTCACGTCAGCCCGTGGCTGTGGCCTGTCCCCCACCACCCACAGCCACCCCGCTTCTACCTGTGGCCGTGGCTAATTCAGTGCTGTTGGCGGCCACCACTGTCCCACTCCAGTCCGCGGCAAGGGCCAGGCCATTGCTCGCCGCAGGTCCTCCCTTGCAGTCGCTGGCTGTTCAGCTGGCCTGCCAGCCGCCACCCCTCATCGCCGCTGTTTGCCCCGATCCTGGGGCTGCGGCCCATCTGTCCAAGGACTCCTCCGGGGCTTGCCATGCCCCTGCTTCACCGAAGCATCGGAACGCTCGAAGTCTGCAACAGATCTTCAGCGGCTGGGCCCAGCGGCTGCTACGCCGAAGAATCAACGTGCGGGACGTCGAGGGACGTTGATCCGGTTAAGTGACACAATATAGTTAAGGACCCGTAGTCGGCCATACCGCGGCCCTATAGTGACCAGCTTTGCTGGACGTAGCCGTGTTCTTATATTTCCGTGTTTCCGTGTATTGAGTCCCTGCGAGGACAATTCCTGTTATTTTGTTTGGTTGCTTAGACTATCCCTGCGGATAGTTACCTATAAACCTATAAAATTTGTTACCAAAATCACAAGACCGTCTCACATCTCGTCACTGCATCCTGCGTACCTGCTAGTACCACACCTATACACAGTATAATGAACACACAGCTCTCTATACACAGCATTATGGTGTCACAGCTCCCTATACACAGCATTATGGTGTCACAGCTCCCTTATACACAGTATAA
This sequence comes from Dendrobates tinctorius, assembly GCF_039654945.1. Taxonomy (NCBI): domain Eukaryota; kingdom Metazoa; phylum Chordata; class Amphibia; order Anura; family Dendrobatidae; genus Dendrobates; species Dendrobates tinctorius. The sequence goes on from NW_027361829.1 coordinate 38,545,106, forward strand.
TGCTGACAGAGCTCCAATATATAAAGTATAATGCCCCCTAGAGTTCCCGCATACACAGTATAATAGGCCAACAGATCCCCTATACAAAGTGTAGTGGCTCACAGCTTTCATACAATAATACAAACATTATAATGCCCCCACAGCTCTCATATACAGAGACTGGTGGGCTTTCAACTCCCGTACATACAGTATGATGTCTCCCAGAGTTCCCCAATATATAGAATGGTGTCCCCACTGCTCCTTCAAACTGCTCCTCCAAAACACAGTATAATGATCCCCATACTAGTCCTCACACTTTATGATGATCCCCACAGTAGCTCCCACACTGTATAATGGCCCCCACAGCTCTCATGCTATATAATGGCCCTCACACTTCATAATAATTGCCACAGTAGTCCTCACACTTTATGAGGACCCCACTCAGTAGTCCTCTCTCTGTATGATGGCTCTTACATTAGCTCCCACACTGAAATCATATAAAGGAAAAAGTGTGGATGACCACAAAATCAAGTACATGAATAAAGGATTGTATTAATAATTATTAAAAGCAGTACTGACAAAGATAGCCATAAGATGGTGCCACAGGATAAATGTCACATAGGTACACTTCTAAGCAAAAATAAATATAGAGATATAAAGTCAAAATGTTGTAATAAATAAGTACACTGGAAGTGTGACAAGTGTATGGCAAATAGTATAGGTAATAATATTCAATAGAGGCTAAGTAAAGTATAAGCCAAATATGGTGTCAACAGACCAAACGTAGACATGCGGGAACAAATGAAGAGAGAGGTATCAAGTCATTTAGGCCTCTTTCACACATCAGGTTTTCGCCGTCAGGCGCGATCCGGCGCTTTTGACAGAAACCGGATCCGGCGAAATGCAATGCCGGATCCGGTTTCCTCCCCATTGACTTGCATTTGCGCCGGATCGCGCCGGATGGCCATGCGTTTCATCCGGTTTTCGCCGGATCCGGCAATGTGTCGCGATCCGGCGTCTGGAAAAAACGGCTACTGCCGGATCAGGCGCGTCCGGCTTTTTCACACAATGAAAGCCTATGAGCGCCGCAATGCGCCGGATCCGGTTTTTTGGTCTGAGCATGCTCAGTAGCTCTGCCCACAAGACATATATAAAAGCAAGACAGTGGGACCCACAGCCACACCCAACATGCCACCCAAGAAAGCAACCAAGCGAAGCAGGAGAAGGCAGGAGACCACTGCAGCACCATCAGCACCACCACCACCCCAAATGGAGCAGCAAATGGAACATGCTGAGGAGGGGAGGCCAGCAGCAGATGAGAGACGGTAATTATCAAATCCCCCATTCCTCCAAACTAGGGCTATTGAATATCAAGATATTCATTGGCCCTTTGTTTCTCTTTATTCAACAGCCGCCCAATAGATGCAGCAGCAGCAGCAGCAATGGCAGCAGCTGGAACACCACCCACAGGCATGGAGTGTGGCCACCAGGAAGACAGCACATCATCTTCTGGGAGCCCTCCCTCGCATCGTCAGCGTTTGACAGTAAGTTTTTATTTCCAAAATCCATCTTCTCTGTAATATATGTCTATTCATTGCCTTTTATTTCAAAACAGGATTCACAAGATGAAGAGGAGCTCCCAGAAGAAGAAGGAAGGGGTGGACAGACACCTGGAGTGGGCTCACAATTGGTAAGTTTTTTGCATCAAATGCAGAAACACAACATCACACTACACACAACACATAGAAAACAATGTTCTGCAGACCACACACAGCAAACAAATGCCTACATCCAAAGACATAACATTTTTTGTTTTCTTCTCTAGTCTTCCCAATCTGGTGCTCGGCCAAGAGGTCCTTGCAGTGCCTCCCAGGGTCGTCGGTGACAGCAACGCGGCGGTCACCAGCGTGTAAGTATAAATATTTTTGCTTTGTTTTTTTGCACTTTTTATTTCATTTCTTATGTGGAGGCTAATTATGTTATTTTTGTCTTTTTCTTTAACAGCCTTCACAGCGTGCTCCCGACTCTGACGGTGAGGATGGAGGACTCGATGTGGACCACCTCATCGATCTCGTCCGAGAAAGGGAGCCGCTCTGGAATATGGCTGACCGCCGCCACGCTGACCTTATCGTTACCCGACGACTCTGGGAGGAAATCTGTTCGCTCCTTGTGGGCCGCTGGGAGGACCTCGATGTTCGGGCCCAGATTACAGAGCGTAAGTATATACAGTACCGGTTGCTTGATGTAAACCAGTGTTTCCCGAACTCCAGTCCTCGTGGTCCCCACGGATCATGTGTTCAGGATTTCTATTTACTATGGAAATCCTGAAAACATGACCCCTGGGGACCATGAGGACTGGAGTTTGGGAAACACTGATGTTGTATACTAACCACTCCTTTCTCGTTTCAGGGAACAGAATTGTGAATCGGTGGCGGTCTGTGAGGGATCGTTTCAAGAAGGAGTTCAATAAAGAGATGCGGGCCCCGAGTGGATCTGGAGGACGCAGGAGCAAGTACAAGTACGCAGAAGCCCTGTCGTTCCTCCGGGAAACAATGGTCACCAGAAGGTAAATATTACACACATGTGAAAAAAAATGTTAGATGTAAATTTTTTTTTCAGCCAGGGCCATACCATGTCAGTATTTTAATTGTTTTTTTTTCTCTTTATTCCACAGCACGGTGAGCAGCACTCGGGAGCCTGCACGATTGGACCCTTCTGAGGCGATCCATGAGGAGACCGGCACCGAGGGACACTTCGACCGCCCCAGTACATCTGCACCTTCCCAGCCTTACCACACATTCGACCCATCTGTCCCATCCACCAGCACAGGAGCATCGTGGCCGCCTACATTACATGAAGCTGCTGGTGAGGAGATCGCTTTCCCTTTACCCCACCCTTCTGCCCCTGCCACCTCCAGTACACCTGCGGGTACTGGGCGGCAGCGGCAGAGGGGTCAGGAAAAGACTTATGCGCCAGAGTTCTTGCATCTGAATGCATCTTTCCAGAACTGTCTAAAAGTCTTGTCAGAGCAAATCTCCGCAGGCTATCAGCAGATCAACTCCAGCATTCTGGAGGTGAAGACACTTCTGCAAACCATGCATTCAGAAGCAAGATCTTCGCCAAACCACACCTTTTTCAGGTCTGTTGTGGAGCGCATGGAAACGCTCTCTCCTGCCCAGCAGATGCATGTAATGCATTCATGCCACGCTGCTCTCCAGCAAGTTACCTCCCAACCTCCTCCTCCCACCACAGTAGTTCCTCCACCTGCACCCCCTCCAGCCACTTTCCATCCTCCCCCTCCTATTACATCTACACCCCCTCCAGCCACTTTCCATCCTCCCCCTCCTATTACATCTACACCCCCTCCAGCCACTTTCCATCCTCCCCCTCCTATTACATACCATCCACCTCCCCAGCACCATCCACCTCCCCAGCACCATCCACCTCCCCAGCACCATCCACCTCCCCAGCACCATCCACCTCCCCAGCACCAGCAACCTCCCCAGCACCAGCAACCTCCCCAGTACCAGCAACCTCCCCAGTACCTGCAAACTCCCCAGTACCAGCAACCTCACCAGTACCAGACATCTCCCCACTTCCAGCAACCTGCCCCGTACCAGACATCTCCCCACTTCCAGCAACCTGCCCCGTACCAGACATCTCCCCACTTCCAGCAACCTGCCCCGTACCAGACATCTCCCCACTTCCAGCAACCTGCCCCGTACCAAACTCCTTCCCCATACAACTTGCCATCAACATCATCTGCTCCTACAGTCCCTGCCAAACCCTCCACTCCACCACCCACCACATCTTCTGCTTCCCACATGTCCACCCATTCTGTAGTTTTTTCCACACCTTCACCTCTAACTGTTCCTTCCCCACCACGATCCCAGTCCTCTCTCCACACTCCCAGTGTCGAAGTGTCCCGCAGCCCCTACAGCAGTATTTCCACCACACACTACACAGATTTATAATGTGTGTATTTAAATAAAAATGACCAGTTTTATGGTTTCAGTTTTATAGTTTCAAAGTTTTATTAAACAAGTTTATTAAAATTTTAAAAAAGTTTACTAATAAAAACATTTTTCAATAAAAGTTAAATTATTTTACACTGGTTGTCTGTCATTTCTTTCTGCGGCGAAAAAGGTTAAATACAGGGTATTTAAAAGGTGAAATGGTATTCAAAACTAGGTATATAACTGTGGGTAAATTTTAGCTTTTTGCCACAGTTGTGTTCCTGGTTTTGTTTGAAGCAAAGTATTTCACCTAAAAAGTTGTGTTTATTGTTGGTGATTTCCTAACAATGTACACAACTTTTGTTAAAAAGTGAAATACTTTGCATAAAACACAACCAGGTACACACCTGTGGCCTAAAGCTAAAAATAGAGACCATGACAAGATAGCCAACTTTGGTTGGCAAAGGTATATACTATTGGTACAGAAGGTACACAAGTTTGGTTGGGCACAAATCTTTCACACTCTGTCATCCTGCCAGTGTACTCTGCCTTGAGGTGACATAAAGTATAGTGCAAAATTGTCCCTCATTACTGAAACCGTCACAGAACTTCTAGTGGTAATGTCATGGTAATCTTGCAAGGTGGTTTCTTCAGAGGTGTCCTCAATGGAAATGGGTTCCTTGCAGATAACAAAATTGTGGAGTACCAAGCACGCTTTGATCACCTCGTCCACAGTTTCTGTCTTGAGGTTGATCGCAGTCAATAGGACCCGCCATTTGGCTGTCAGAATACGAAAGGTACATTCAACCATTCTTCTTGCTCTTGTGAGGCGGTAATTAAAAATGCGTTTTGGTCTTGTCAATCCTCTGCTAGAGTACGGTTTCAAAAGGTGTTCTGACAGCTGGAAGGCTTCATCCCCTACACAGACAAATGGCATAGGTGGACCAGATGTTTGCGGCAGCGGTCTAGGTGGTGGGAACTGGAAGGTGTTTCCATACAGTTTACGCCCCATGGCAGACAGTTTGAAAACTTGAGAGTCATTGGAGCGGCCATAGGCCCCAATATCAACCGCAATAAATTTGTATTCCGCGTCAGCGATGGCCATGAGGACAATTGAAAAATATTTCTTGTAATTGAAATATTCCGATCCCGATCCAGCTGGCTTTACAATGCGGATATGTTTCCCGTCCACAGCGCCCAAGCAGTTTGGAAACTGACATATCTGTTGAAACTTGTCAGCAATTTCAATCCACCTCTCTGTTGTGGGCTCTGGTAAAAACTCTTCAGCTAAGGAGTCCCACAGTGCACGGCATGTGTACTTCACAATTCCAGATATGGTGGAAATCCCAAGTCTGTACTGGAAATGCAGTGACGAAAGGGATTCTCCAGTTGCAAGAAATCTGTGGGGAATTAAAAAACAATAAATTAGTTTTAAATCACAGCATTACATACCAAACCTGACCTATAACACTTGGAGATACAAACTACCACCAACAAGATTGCAGTGAAAGTGTGCTCTGATGCGAGCATATCCAATAAATGTGGCTTACCTTAAAGTCACCATCAGACGCTCTGCGGGTGAAACAGAGAAGCGGCAATAGGTGTCCGCTTTTCTTATGAGGTGTGCAATGCGCTCCACCAAGTAATCAAAATTCTCCATTTTCATCCTAACATATCCAAAAAATTTATCCGGGTTTCGTCGAAGGTCCATGCATAGTGTAGAATAGACCCCACGCGTCATTCTCTTGGCTGTGATGGGGTGGATCCACAAACGTTGTCTACGATGCCTGATGCGCTGCTGTCTCGCTCTCTCCTTCTCCAGAACAATCACCCTCAAACGATTCACCTCCGCTGTAAAATCCGCCAAATTCTTCAAAATATTTCCAATGACAACATCCATCTTCGCCAGTAACTTGCTCTTCTCTCCAACCTGCACTTTCTCCTCTACAACCTGTCAAAGAAGGGCTGTAGGAACATGCTATATATAGTTTTCCAGTAGCCAATCCCGTTCGGAAGGCCACAAGGGTCAATTTTAAAAACCGGATCCGGCGTAATCCGTCGAAAAACGGATAGAAAAACGGATGAACCGGATGAGACGGATCCGGTTTTGTCTGTCAAGAAAAAGACGGATCCGGCAGAAAACCGGATCCGTCACATCCGGTTTTACGAAACATTTGCCGGATCCGGCGTTCCGGCACGACGCCGGATCGCGCCTGACGCCGAAAACCTGATGTGTGAAAGTAGCCTTACCTAAAGTGCAATGTGGCGCCAGGTATCCCTATGTACGTTTGGGCATACAAGCCTTCTTCCGTGGGACTCATCTACGTGCTTGATTTTTTGCCCATCCACACCTTTTCCTTTATATGATTTCTATGTATGTGGTATAGAACCATCCCTTCAGTCCACTTTTTACTTTATTGCTGCATTTGACATGTGATGCTACATGCTATTAGCTCTCACACTGTATAATGTCCGCCACAGTAGTCCCCACACTGTATATTGGCTCCCACATTGTATCATGGTCGCCAAACTGTATAATGGCCCTCTCAGTAGCTCTCACTTTATATAATATCCCCCACACTGCATGATGGCCCCCACCGTAGCTCCCACAGTACATTAGCTCCCAAACATGTGCTGGCACTTCAGCTGTCATGTAAAGTAATGCTAAAAACCTGTAGATATGGGGTTAATCTGCAGATTAATAGTGTTCAGACACTGTGCGGGGCTGGCACTAAGAGCCAGGAGGAAATTAACTCACTCTTCGAGTCATAGGGGTGGGCCGGAGAGGTTTCAGTCACTGCTCTGTGTATAGAGAGCGACAGTTGTAACTGTGCCCTGGCACTGACTGGCAGCCAGCTCAGCATCCTCTGCCACAGACTAGATATGCTACTGGTGCCCCTATAAACAATCATGCTTCTTAAGTGCCCACTTAGCATTTAAAGGTAAACTGTCACCTCATTTTTGGCCTATGAGATGTGGCCAACGCCATCAGGGGCTTATCTACAGCATTCTGTAATGCTGTAGATAAGCCCCCGATGTAACCTGAAAGATAAGAAAAACGAGTTAGATTATACTCACCCGGGGGGGTCTGGTCCGACGGGTGTTGCGGTCTGGGTCCGATGCCTCCCATTTTCTAGCCATGACGTCCTCCTTACTTCTGCCGTGGCTCCTGCGCAGGCATACTTTATCTGCCCTGTTGAGGGTAAAGTACTGCACTGCACAGGCAATGGACCTCTCTGACCTTTCTCGGTGCCTGCGCACTGCAGTACTCTGCATTGAGGGCTTGTGGAGCTTGCATTGGTTAGTCATCGCCGCGCCGTTCCATTACACTTTGGAGCAGCCGGCAGGTCACAAACTGCAATAGATGGACGAGAGTGGCGGCGAAGACAGATGAAAATGCCAGTAGGTGAGTATCAAACAGGGGACTAGAATTTTAAGAACCACTCCAGAAATAAAAAAAACATTGGAGTGGTCCTTTAAATATTATGTAGTTCATGATTACTGTATTAGAGCTTAGAAATAGTAATACTTATAAAAAACCAAGCTCCCAAGTATGAAAAGCCTTCTACCTCCCCATCCTCAGCCTCCCAGAACAGCAACTTTTATATGTGATGGAGTGCATCTAATCTCATAACCCCAGTGCCCTGTCCCCCTTAGTCCACCCACATTTTAACTCCCACAATACCACCATCCTCTCACATTCACCCCACAGAGACATACCTAAATTTAATTCATCTAATAAATTCCATCCCACTTACCGATGAAGTTTGCAGACAGGACCAGGAAGTGTTTCAGTTAATCCAAGGTGGGCACTAGGACCCAGCGTGAGTGAACCAGACTGTGCACAGTATGAAAGCACTGTCAGCCTGGAAGTTCATCAGGTTCACTGCACGGACTGAAACTCTGCATCTGGACACTGTGCTAGCCAGTGTGAAGTGTCTCAGTCAGACAGAAGAGCAAGCATTTTTGTTTCCTTTCCAACACCTCAGAGCGCCGCCTTCTGCCTCATCACAGAAGTGGCCGTGGCTCCTAATGGGTCCCTTCATGTGACGGGACCCAGGCTGACGGCCCCCTTTGCCACCGCTGATAGCTACACTACTGCTATTGACAAATCATTTACAACACAGAGAAAAAACAAACTTGGTTGAGTTGAAGTCCAGTTTATACAGTATTTGGTGCAAGACAACACTGAACCACTGTGATGGGCTGTGCTGGAGTCAGATGCTCCCAATTCATGAAGAGGCATAAGATGCTTATAGAATCGGCAGCTTTGGATGAGGGGCATACCCCTGATGGAGTAAGATTTATGGCCTAGCAAACACTGTCCCACTCCAGCTCCAATCTTGTCGGAGCTGGTAAAAACTGCCAAAAGCTTTTATGCCAGAATTCGCAATGCATCGCGCACACTTTCCTTATTTATCAGAGATAACTATAGATTATAATAAAAAACCCAAGAGGTTATCATGGAGAAATACAAATTGTATTTTATTCTTCAATACAGATATGTAAACCATTACAAAGTTCATAAAAATACTCTTTTCTGCTACAGTAGTAAAACATGTTCATTTCTAAATGCTGTATAATGAATAGGACATTATCACTTTGAAGTTTTAATGGCATTGTATTGGCTGTCTAGATTCTTTTTTCAAAATAAATGCATGTCCAACAATTTATTCTTGTGAGGCAATATCTACAAATGACAAAAAAAGTATTTAAGAGATAATTACTTTACAAAATGTGAACGTTTTGCAGGTTCTACAAAACCACATTGTACAGACATTAGGCTTGGAAATGTTCTTAAAACAATAAAACAAGATAATGTTAAAGGGGTTTGCACTCATCTCATTGCAAAACGTTATATTTAAAATGTATGAAACGTGCCAACATGATTAATAAGCTAAAAAATAATCAAATAAAACACATTTTGCTTGCTTTAATGCATGTGCTAACATTATTCAATAGGAAATTATATGAAAGCACCCTTGGTAGCTAAGATTTAGACAGATCCAATAGAAAGAACCGTAAATTAAACAGCGTGTGCAGATATATTATTAGTCCTTATTCCTAAATAAGCTTAATTACACAGTTTCAGAATGATAAACCTATATATAAACAATAAAAGGTGGCAACTGTAATCATTTATATACTGTAAGTCATATTCAAAATACTCCTTCTTTAAAATTGAAATTTGTAACATACTGCATAAGACAAATCCCTGCTGCCTGATGTGTACAGAGCTCAATATGGAGGGTACGTACCAAAAATAATTTTAATTATGTACACACAACTAATAACAGTAAAACAGAGCAAAAATGATAGTGATATTTTAAAAACAGCAGCAGAGCTTTTTTTTGCAGAGCGTGCTTTCTCCAGGCAATCACCAGTGGAGAAAGGCAGGGGTATGTACAACTAGTGGACTATGCATTGAGCCTCTTGGACATGGACCCATTAAGGGTGCACTGAGCAGCCTTTTTACCATATTTAGTTTCATTTCAGTTTCTGCAGAAGAGAGGCAGCGATTAGACCATTAAGTGTGATTTCCATAAGGGCGGTATCCCCTAAAAGGCTGCGTGCTTAGTTTATACTGTCACTTTGAGATGACAGACTCTTTGTAGTTGGGGACTAGTATATTGATGACCTATCCATAAAAAAGATCACCAGTACGAAAACACAGGCACCACCTCCAATCATGAGATATCTGCTTCCATTCACCTAAATTGGAGATACTCTGTAGTGGTCACTAAACAGTGTACAGAGCTGCAGTATTCAGCTGATCAGTGGGGGCGCCAGGTGTCAGAACACCGCCAAACTAATATTGATGACCTATGCTACTAAAAGGTCATCACTGATAGTCCTAGTCCTGTCTGATGCTTTCTGCCCACTAATCTAATAATACGGCTAGGTAAAGGCCAGCAACAAGTAGAAATATAACTTTTAGCTTACATACAAATGTAAGTGATTTTGAGACAAGCTAGTGCTCATGCACTCCTCAGTTAACTGTGCCCATACCAATCCCTACCCTTGTATTGTTTGGTGTCTTAAAGAAGCACTTCCATCAAAGTTTTTATCTTCTTAAGATATTAGTCATATTATATAGCATTGTGCACTTACAATTGCTCATTTGCCTTTCTACCCAGCTAATTCTTCGTTTTCCATTAGATCTATGACATCACGTGATTAAAAACTGACAAGCTGAATCCCTCTAAGCTCTATGTAGAAATATGAGCTCAATTTTCCCTGTATGAGTCACGAGTCCCTGCAAAAGCCTGTCGCAGGGGGGAGGAAGGAGCAGCTGGGTCAGAAGTTGAAGAGGGGAATTATTTTTGTAGGAAAAAGAGACTTCCTGTTTCTACATAAAGCAGAGAAAAGAGAATTATTAACAGGGTGCAACGACAAAATGAGCAATTGTTTAGTACACAGTGCTATATAATGTGATGACTGGATTATATTAAGGGGATAAAATCTTTGATGGTAGGAGTGCTTCTTTAAGCAGTGTTCCACATCACTCATGCAGTGAAAGGGTTAATCAAGACAAAGGGGAGGCATGGGGGTTACTAAAGGGAACCTGAGCACTGGGCCAAGGCCACAAACTGAATACTTGTGATTCCAGTTTCATATGTGATAAATGTGCATTAACTCTACAATTTCACTTCTCTTAAAGACAACAAATGTGCTATAACTTCTGTTTTAGTTTACTAACCAGCACCATCATTGGTTTAATGGGCAGAAAAGATCTGACATGTCTCTTTTATATATGGTAACTTCAGACATATCGTATTCAGAATTATTGGGTAAATCACGAAATAAAAATGTGAATTATACAGCTGGTTAACAGTAAATAAGCACAGAAAAAAATACTGGCTACGGTAGTCAACAATTTGTTATCTACTAATCTTTATAAAGATGCAGCTAAAATCTAATTGTACGGTATGCAATATAATGGTGGTGTTGACGTTAGACATATGCAACTATATATGTATATATCTATATAGATAAATAGAAAAAAATCAAGGCAGCACCAGCAAAAAGGGGGAGGCAGGGGTGCAGAGCCTCCCAGTCATTAACCAATCCTCCAATATACAGTGGGGCAAAAAAGTATTTAGTCAGTCAGCAATAGTGCAAGTTCCACCACTTAAAAAGATGAGAGGCGTCTGTAATTTACATCATAGGTAGACCTCAACTATGGGAGACAAACTGAGAAAAAAAAATCTAGAAAATCACATTGTCTGTTTTTTTTTCATTTTATTTGCATATTATGGTGGAAAAAAAGTATTTGGTCAGAAACAAAATTTCATCTCAATACTTTGTGATATATCCTTTGTTGGCAATGACAGAGGTCAAACATTTTCTGTAAGTCTTCACAAGGTTGCCACACACTGTTGGTGGTATGTTGGCCCATTCCTCCATGCAGATCTCCTCTAGAGCAGTGATGTTTTTGGCTTTTCGCTTGGCAACACGGACTTTCAACTCCCTCCAAAGGTTTTCTATAGGGTTGAGATCTGGAGACTGGCTAGGCCACTCCATGACCTTGAAATGCTTCTTACGAAGCCACTCCTTCGTTGCCCTGGCGGTGTGCTTTGGATCATTGTCATGTTGAAAGACCCAGCCACGTTTCATCATCAATGCCCTTGCTGATGGAAGAAGGTTTGCACTCAAAATCTCACGATACATGGCCCCATTCATTCTTTCATGTACCCGGATCAGTCGTCCTGGCCCCTTTGCAGAGAAACAGCCCCAAAGCATGATGTTTCCACCACCATGCTTTACAGTAGGTATGGTGTTTGATGGATGCAACTCAGTATTCTTTTTCCTCCAAACACGACAAGTTGTGTTTCTACCAAACAGTTCCAGTTTGGTTTCATCAGACCATAGGACATTCTCCCAAAACTCCTCTGGATCATCCAAATGTTCTCTAGCAAACTTCAGACGGGCCCGGACATGTACAGGCTTAAGCAGTGGGACACGTCTGGCACTGCAGGATCTGAGTCCATGCTGGCGTAGTGTGTTACTTATGGTAGGCCTTGTTACATTGGTCCCAGCTCTCTGCAGTTCATTCACTAGGTCCCCCCGCGTGGTTCTGGGATTTTTGCTCACTGTTCTTGTGATCATTCTGACCCCCACGGGGTGGGATTTTGCGTGGAGCACCAGATCGAGGGAGATTATCAGTGGTCTTGTATGTCTTCCATTTTCTAATTATTGCTCCCACAGTTGATTTCTTCACTCCAAGCTGGTTGGCTATTGCAGATTCAGTCTTCCCAGCCTGGTGCAGGACTACAATTTTGTTTCTGGTGTCCTTTGACAGCTCTTTGGTCTTCACCATAGTGGAGTTTGGAGTCAGACTGTTTGAGGGTGTGCACAGGTGTCTTTTTATACTGATAACAAGTTTAAACAGGTGCCATTACCACAGGTAATGAGTGGAGGAAAGAGGAGACTCTTAAAGAAGAAGTTACAGGTCTGTGAGAGCCAGAAATCTTGATTGCTTGATTCTGACCAAATACTTATTTTCCACCATAATATGCAAATAAAATGAAAAAAAAACAGACAATGTGATTTTCTGGATTTTTTTTTCTCAGTTTGTCTCCCATAGTTGAGTTCTACCTATGATGTAAATTACAGACGCCTCTCATCTTTTTAAGTGGTGGAACTTGCACTATTGCTGACTGACTAAATACTTTTTTGCCCCACAGTACATAGAAAAATGAAGGCAGTACTCCCAAAATAGAAAATTTAGAAAAATGTAAAAGCCTAAAGTGACAGCAACGTTTGGGTCCAATTCAGGACCTTTCTCAAGCTGATGAATTGGACCGAAATGTTGCAATCACTATGGGCTATTAAATTTTTCTAAATTTTCTATTTTGGGAGTACGGCCTTAATTTTTGTACAAATATATACATACATACACACACGCGCACAGCTACATACATCTGTGCTATATGCTTGGTAAACATCTCTGTGCCAACTAGTGCCCAAACACGGTGTGAACTGATCCCAAGTATTAGCACGCACATATCAGACACGGATATTGGCACACTAGGTTATAAAATCTGATAGGTACATCTGTAATATATTATAAAAATCTAGTCGATACATCTGTAATAGGCACAGATATAAGAGACACGCACTATAACATGCTTTCTGTGTTGGAAGACAATATTGTCACAGAGGATTTGTTTTTCTAGGTCTGGATATAATAAAAGTAAAAGGTAATAATTTTACATGACTCAATCAAAAATTGAAGTTTAAGTAACTCCTCCCATGTCTTGCACCTGTAAGGAGATGATATATTTGTCATGTAAAGTCACCCTACCTGGTGCTTTCAGTTTACCTCCACTGCTACCTCTGCGGTGCCCCGGGTCTCCAGCATCCAAGATGGCTACCACAGTGGCATACGAATCAGTGATAAGTCTGGACCATGCCATAAAAGCACATTAAAGGCAGGTGAAGCATGATTATACTTATTACTGTACTTCTCATGCCACTGTGGAGGTCATCTTAGATGGAGAAGAACAGGGACACAGGTTTTGGCAAAGAAAGTAGCAAGGGGAAAATGGAGGACATCTAGTAGGGTGACAATACAAGACAAATGTATAATCACTTTTCAGTGCCAGGTAAGTCACTTTAAAAGGATTGTTCAGGGTTATAAAAAATGTAGTGTTGCCTTCTTCCAGAAACAGCTCTTCATGGCTATTGGTTTGGTATTGCAGCTCAGCTCTACTTAAGTGAATGAGGCTGAGCTACAATGTCAACATAACCTGTGGACAAGTGTGACACTGTCATTGGAGGAAAGCAGTCATATTCTTATAACAATGGATAAATGCATTAAAATGTAATAGTCAGGAGAACTTGCAGTCGAATGTCTGACTGCCTCTAGAACCTCCTGCCTTGTCCTCCTCCCTCTCCATAGATTTTTATTAACAGTGACTGTCATCTCTATACACTGAAGGCAAATTTTTACCAGTGAACTGAGAGTGAATGATCAGTCCAGGAGAAAGAAGCTGATTTCTCAGATAAGATAATTTACAAAGTTTCTTATCTTCGTTTGCCCACCAATGAACACAAGGTTACAGTTTATACATAGAATGAATCCCCATAAAATATTGAGTATCATTGTAAATACATTGCTTTATTCTAAGCTTTGTACTGTAGCCCTGAGCTGCATTCCCAAAGATTTTGTTGTTAACAGTTTCCATCAAGCAGCAGAGTTGTGAAAGCAGCTGTGGATACTATGGGCACTTGCTGAATATTGCAATGTATTCACAAAATTATAGAAGAGTAAATGGAAACTGGTTTTCAAACGGAAACAATAAGTCAGTGTATACATCAGCCTTTTGTAGAATGACACTATTATCTTCAGTACATTTCATTGTTTTTTATTAAAAAAAAAAAAAGACTCCTGACAAAACTTATACATCACACTATTTATAGATTAGGACCATATGGATTGGAGAATAACATAGGTTTAAAGATTAAGGAATCTTGTAACTTGCAGCAAGTTATCAGGCCATGCCCCAGGTGTAACAGTATCATTTTTACCTGGAGTGTTTTTTAAGGCCAGATACACACACACACACACACACACACACACACACAGCTTTGTGGCATTTTTAAAAGATTCCTTTTTATTGGGAACAAAAGTAAAAAATCTATTGTAAAACATACAATGTCCTACATAGAAAGGCCCCGATCCGTCAAGACTAGCGTGTTGCACACCAGTCTTGATGAAGGCCACGTAATATACTTGGCTCATCTTTCAACTGCCACATGTCACGAAAAAAAGTACTCAAAAACATTTGTCGTAAGTTGGCAGAGATGGCCATTGGTAGCTAAACGAAAAACACCAAAAAAGTTCCAAACGTTTTGCATAACTAACATTTAGACAGCTTTTTACCAGAATTCTGACAAAAACGTTTTGATGATTAGAGGCCAATTTTTGAGTTTAGTGGGTTTTTTTTTAATTTTTTCCCAAATTACAGGATTGCTATCTACTGATCTAAATGAAATGAAGTGCACCAGAAAAAAAAACATTTAAAAATTTATAATATGCCACCAAAAATGCTATGAAAATATTCAAAACAGAAGGCAGTTTTTCTTTTAAAAAGTTAAAAAAATTCTGAAAAAAAAATGTTGTGATTAGGATCTAAGAAGAAAAAAAGCTTGAAACGGATATAAGAAACTAATTCTGAGATGATAAACCTATATAGAAGTGACTATAGGTTATGTTCTCTAACGTAGTCATAGCATTTTATTATATCCAGTTTATTATGTTTATATATTTTCTATCCTTTATTTTATTTGTGTATTTATATATTATCAAAAATAATTACCATACCCGAGTATAAGCCCACCTGAGTATAAGCCGAGGCACCTAATTTTGCCATGGAAAACTGGGTAAGCTTATTGACTCGAGTATAAGCCCGGTATGCATTGTCTCCTTATCCCCGTCCTGTCCTGGTATGGGGGTCCCCCGTTTGGTCCTGGTATGCGTGGCTTCCCCGTCCTGTCCTGCTATGTGTGGCTCCCCCCATTCTCTCCTGGCATGTGTGGCTCCCCCTGTTGTATGCATGGCTCCCCGGTTTGGTCGCTGTATGCATGGCTAACCCCCCCTTCCATCGCTGTATGCATGGCTCACCCTCCCCCGTCCTACTCATCCTCCTTGCACCATCGCTGCCTCTCCGTTGTCCCGGCACGGAAGCTCTCCTGTGCTGAGCGGTCATGTGGTACCGCTCATTAAGGTAATGAATATGCGCTCAATGCCTATGGGAGTGGTGATGCGTGCCTATTCATTACCTTAATGAGCGGTACCATGTGACCGCTCAGCACAGTAAGAGCTGCTGCTACTGGGATGGAGATGCCGCGATGGCGCGAGGATGGTGAGTATGATGTCTTCGGGAAGCCAGCGGCTGCAGCTGTCACTGTGCCACAGCCACCGGCTCCTGCCACTGCTCCTCCTCCTTCGCCGGCTTTCTGGACAATGACTCGTGCATAAGTCGAGGGGGGCATTTTGAGCACAATAAAATGTGCTGAAAATCTCTGCTTATACACGAGTATATAAGGTAAATTATCATTTACCTTGTACGACAAATAAAATACTTGATCTATTTATATATTAATACACTTGTAATGTAATTGTCCTCTCTCTCCAAAGGATTACACAATAATAGAAAAACTTAAAGGGGTTGTCTACTACTTTAAAATGTAACCTTAATTGGCCCAGAGGGTGTTAAACTAGCTAAATACATGGTTTGGCAGACAGCTATTTCTCAGTAACCCTCCTTCCGGATACACAGGGAGAGAGCAAAAAGCTGCTGCCAGACACCTGTGACAGTGGTTTATCTCCCCACTAGAGATTCAGGCTTTGAAATACTGTCTGTTCTTTCTATCCCTCAACATAATTTATTGGGGGAGAATCAGGAGGCATATGAAGGTTGGTTGTCCAACTTTTATCAAAAGAATATAGGGGTCTTAAAGGGATTAGACAGTTTGGACATGATTCATCATTCGCAAGGTTTTTTTAAGACATTTTTCTTTTATGTCACATCGTATTTGCTGCCTTTCTTGTGCCAAATATTTAAAAATGACGCATGCAGTTTGCGCAAAGTAAAGAATAGTCTTTATTTTTCTCTATAACATTTTTTCAACATTTAGCCAAAATAAAAAATAGCACATTTTGCAAAATGGCAAAAAGATTGCACCAAAATATTTGACGTACTTAAAATCACTTCAGGGGGAGACTGGTGTACATTTATAATTTATTTTGCAACTTTTCAAAAAGTCACAAATAATGAATAAGGTGAAAACATCTTAAAACCATAATCCTTGCCAATAGTGGCGAACTTTATAAAAGAAAACCACACATAAAGGAGACTTAAAAGGGGGCAAATAGAAAGATGAATATGGCATAAACAAAAAAGGCACAAAACAATAAAAATGCAACAAAAAACAGGCGCAAATGCAATAATGAATTAAGTTGAGTATCTTCACATTGAAAGACGTGTAAAGGACTTAATTGTGTGGCACTTACCACAGGTTTTTATCCTTTAATACCTGTATACAAGTAAGTGCCACAAAATCATATCTCCAACACATTTGTTAAAAAGTAGCCAATCCCTTTAGAGCAAAGATGCAACTATAAAATTTGGAAATTCAGATACTACGTTCAAAACATATAAAATGTACAATTAGTTTTAGCTGAATTCTCCTAAATGGAAAATACAAAAACCTGCTACCTGCTGCCATATCGTTACTTAACATTTGAACCATTCTTTTATATGGATTTCCTCTTAAGCCTTCCGGATCATTACACATCTAGGAGAATGTTCCTTTGTACAGTAGCAGGAAATATATAATGCAATACAAAGAAAAATAATGGATTCTGTTTGTAGCTAAAAAACAAAGAATAGTAGTAGGAAAGTTATAATTTATGTATGAACATAACCTAAAGAAAATTCTAGGTTTAAGTCACGCCGGCATTGATTTTGATTTTTTGTTATTACATAACACAAAATATTAAGATGTTACATTTAGATGAGAAATTGTTACAAATATTTTACATTTTTGATAATTTTTTTTTGCGAGACCTACAACGAACATATAAAGAAATGCAGGATAAAAGTTTGATGAAAAAAGGTAAAACCGCTCACCTTGTAAGGTTGTGTGAGCTTCTATAAAATATCAATAAAGGTAACCGGATTGGAAGTGTTTCTGTGCTCTCTAGAGTAGTAGAAGTAGTAGATAAAATTACAGTAGTAATTTACAGAATTACAGAAGTAGTAGATAAAATCTACATGAAGTAGTAGATAAAATTGTAGGTTTATTTTTGTTTTTGTATGGTTGTTCAAAGTCTGAAACGCGTCGACGATAAACCTACAATTTTATCTACTACTTCGTGTTTTATCTCCAGAGAGAGCAGAAACACTTCCAATTCGGTTATCTCTACAGCGATAATACATACACAGACAAATACTGCAGTCACAGACTATTGAAGCTGTCTATTGCTAGTATTAATAGCTAGAAATCTTACTGTAAGGAGAAGTTGTCATTACGATTTAGGTACCTGCCTCCATACTGTATGTTAATAAAGTTCTAAACATTCCCTTGTGTAAGCCATCAGCCTTCAAATGAGTTAAAAAAATTGTAAACCAGACGCGTGCTCATGCTACTCATTTCAGTTTGTTGCAGTGGGGAATATTCACATTGTCCTTGCTGCTAGCACACTCACTCAGCATTGATTGACATTCTGCCTGGCATGTGATGATGTTCTGAACAGATCAATGACTAGGAAAGGAGGTAGCCACTCTAGTTTTACCTAGCCTCAACTATTTGGAGATTTGTTGAAGTCTTCCTCCTGGTCACCCCTGGAGTCTGTTAATTTTCTAAACACCTTTCCTGTATTCTTACAGAGTTATATTTCCTGATGAAGTTCTAAGATGGGTCATGGCAACCACAGCTTGGGATTAAAGCGCCAAGCTGCAAGAGTGGCAAGGAGAAATGAGTAGGCCTCCAGGGTAAGAATAACCTCTAGTTTGGGGGAAAAGATGCATTTCCATCTTTTCATTAAGGACGGCTTTAAGCATTTACCCCTACAGCGGTTCTCAAAGAATGAAATAAAATGGCCCCCATCACAGAATCTGAAAGGCAACCTATCCTAGTCAAGCGTCAGGACAGGATGCAGACAGAAGAAACACAGCGTCCAAGTCTTATGACTCAACTGACAGAGAAGCTGTATAGTAAGAACACATATTAAAGCTGCTGGAGAAGGTCTATGACATTGGAATAAATAAATCTCCATAACTGACGGAGAGCCGGGGACTGAGTGAGAAGAAAAAATCCTTTGTACTTATTCAGCTGCCAAGATTTATTTCTTTGGATGTCACAGCCTCTCTCCTTAGGTCACAAAGGTATATGTGCTTATGATACCACTGACATTGAGACACAGGTCTTAGGAACTGAGTTTTTGCAGATTGTATCCCACCCTGACATGAAACTTGGATGGCTGCCATATCTCATCATGGTACAATAACCCTATTCATTATTGGGGAGGGGTTAAGAACTCGGTGCTGTTTACATGCGGGTGTCTCTATTTGAGCTAATATTCCAAATATTTTGTCTTAAGGATCTAGTAAGGTTGGATATTAGCCTACAGGGTAGAAACCGATAAGTAGGCAGTTTTCTTTCTTGTGTAGATGTGATAGATTGAATTTCCCAAGGGAAAAAGGTCAGATTCAAAAAGACCATTGTTGTTCATGCTGGGCTTGATGAGAGGGCGTACTGGAATCAGAAGCTCCTGATTTATGAAGAGCCTCTCCATGAATCTAGAGCACCTGATAAGTAGCCTGCGCTTTTAGGCACCAGGCCTGAAACCTCATTCCATTCAGGAATTCGAGTGAGATTTCCGGCCTAGAGAATGCCACAGCTCATCATAGATTAGATAGATTAGACGAGCTGTGGCATCCTGTCCCTACCGCACCCCTACTTGTTGAAGCTGGGAAAAGCTCTTCGTGCTGACTAAATTTTGCAAATTTTTAATCCAAAAATTCCCAAAGAGCTCTAAAGAGCTAGATCCTCTTTCTAATAGCATTTTTGTAATTGGAAACAAACATTAGAATCAGCAAGTTAAAAAGACAAAAAACAAATGATGTGCAAACTTAATTTTGAACCTACAGTTCTGCTCAAAAGTTTACATACCCCAGCATAATTTTTGCTTTCTTGGCCTTTTTTCAGAGAATATGAATGATAACACCAAAACTTTTTCTCCACTCATGGTTAGTGGTTGGGTGAAGCCATTTATTGCCAAGCTACTGTGTTTTCTCTTTTTAAATCATAATGACAACCCAAAACATCCAAATGACCCTGATCAAAAGTTTACATACCCTGGTGATTTTAGCCTGATAACATGCACAGAAGTTGACACAAATGGGTTTGAATGGCTACTAAAGGTAACATCCTCACCTGTGACCTGTTTGCTTGTAATCAGTGTGTGTGCATAAAAGCTGAGTGAGTTTCTAGGATCCAGAAAGACTCTTGCATCTTTGATCCAGCCACTGACATATCTGGATTGTGAAAACATGCAAAACACAAGCCGCGGAGACACCATCACATGTTTCTCAACGCAAGCAATGACTAGCCAGGTCTTTCCCTGGGAAGGAACAACCACGGGAAGGGCAGTCTCACTGCATTGAGAAACATGTGATGGTGTCTCCGCAGTGTTGGATGTTGATCTCCATGAGTTCATTCATCCTCATTTTTCACATATCTGGATTGTGAGTCATGGGGAAAGCAAAGGAATTGTCAAGTATTGTCATTTGGCAATAAATGGCTTCACCCAACCACTAATCATGAGTGGAGAAAACGTTTTGGTGCTATCATTCATAGTCTTTGAAAAAAGGCCAAGAAAGCAAGGGGTATGTAAACTTTTGAGCACATCTGTAACTACCATTATCACCAAGTAATACTGTTTATAAAGTACATCGCTCTATGCAATATTACATACTGATAATACATCTGATATACAAACACGCAAAAATCCAAACAGATACGTAGATGACTGGAACTTGGCCTCTTCTGTATGACTTGTCATCTTCTTACTATACTACCACAGTGTCCCAAGCATCTCACTGTGGCAATATTACATTGTTGCAACCTATTAATTTCTGTGATTTCATGTAAGTACAAAATGGTTGTGTATGGTAAAATATAATGCCAATTTACTGTCGATCTTCAGCATTATTTTTTGCAGATATGCTAAGTCACCTGCAACATTGTAACCATTGCATTCATTTGCATCTTCACAATTGGGTTCATAAACGCTTTCATCATGGGCATATATACTGTATAGTATGATCCCAGTCTGTCGCTTGTCCAGAACTTGCTTTCTTTCATAAATCAGAAGGTCAGTCTACCCTGTGTGAAGGACTTTTTGTGAAATGACTGCAAGCTTACATCATTGATTAAATTCCTGAGACCCCTCCCACCAAACGCTGGACCCTTATTTATGTGGATGCACTCCCAAGCACTTGAACATCTATTTCCTGCCATATCTAACAGACCATAAATGCAATGATAAAGTAGTCAACTCCCTAAGAGTGATGAGTTGCTGATATTTAATAGTCTCCTGAGCATTAGATGAAAGTCATCCAAACGTGCCAATATCGGCTGATATTCTAATATGTATGGGGGCCTTCAGGGAGCCTGGTGGAGATAAGCTGCTGCCAGATGAATCTACCAGCATAGAGGACACAGGTTTGCCGAGCCAAGATTTGGAGGGGGAAGTAGGAATAGATTTCTGAAAGTGTTCAGTGAATAACTCGCTAATGTGTATGGGGGCCTGTACGCTGCCTATACTATCTCTGAGTGTAGAGTCTTGTGTATTCCTGAGATGCAGAGTAACATTTTAAGAGTGGACAGGTAGAAAGTTATCAGTCTCAAGCAGGAGACTGAGGTGTGAAGGGTGAAGCATCATCTCCTAGGGTACACTGGAGATTCTGCACACAGCACTTACAGATAGCAGAGAATACGAGTGCGGAGTCTAGTGAGATTTAGGCAAGGTTCAGATTGCGTTAGGGCAGTCCATTCAACATATGCATTAAACGGACTGCGCTAACGCAACTTCCTTTTCTGGATCGCGTTATGTGCGACGGACCCTCGAACGCTGCAGACCACGTCCACGGGTCCATCACAGCATGACGGCACATCGCTAACGCATGCCGATTAGGACATGTGTTGCGTTATGGCAGTCTATGGCAGCGTTAATGGATGCGTTACATTGCTTTAATGCCGCGTTGTAACGCAATCCGTTAGACGGACTGCCATAACGTAATGTGAACCCAGTCTTATCATGTTTACCCTTGGCTTACAGTGCTCTG
The DNA here is from genome assembly GCF_039654945.1 of Dendrobates tinctorius. Lineage (NCBI taxonomy): Eukaryota > Metazoa > Chordata > Amphibia > Anura > Dendrobatidae > Dendrobates > Dendrobates tinctorius. The sequence continues at coordinate 38,566,902 of NW_027361829.1, forward strand.
TTCTGCCTCTGGCTTGGGATTAAAGAACTAATCGTTATGGTTGTGGCAATATCATCTGTGTACTTTTTAATATCTTTGTACAAAATAAAGCATTTTGTAAGGGAAAAAATGGAATTAATTCACTAAAATATTTCTTTATCACATGGAATTACTCATGTCAGTGTAAAACTGACAGAGAGTCCATTATGCCCTACTAGTAGTACATACAGCAGGCAGACCTGGGCCTTCAGCGGGGTAACAAATCTAGCATCTTTCTCTGTGTAACATGACACAGTCCCAGCCTCATTTCTGTCATTATGGAGACCTCATGAATATCTAAATTACAAAATACATAGCTCGTCCTAAATAACTGCCAATATGAGGATGGAACTCATAGAGATCGTTGACAAGTAGGAATCTAGGCTAATAGTACAATATAAGAGTCTAATAATAAAATATGATGTCACATTTATAATGTATAGTAATAGTGCCCTAAGTAGGTTTACCGTCAGATAAAATGTATTTCTACAATGATTGATCGAATTCACACAAACTTCACTTAAAGCACCAACGAAGCTTGTGACTGTATGCTGACTTCCAGTAAGTCAGAAACTGCGGTATCAAGATGGTGGAAAGGGTTCGGATCATCACCAGGAAGGGCAGCTGGTATGTATTTTACTAGGGTCAGGAAACAAGCGTTTGTGATACCATTTCGGCGGTGAAATAATAAAACCTCCAGAGTGGTGTTTTAATAAAGATAAGACTATACTTCTATAGCTTGGACATTTTACAAGAATATGCAGATTTTAGTTTATTTAGTGTAATTTATATATTCAGTAGAATGGCTCACGTAAAGAGTGTAGGGCATTTATCAAATGATTTTCCAAAGAGCAGTTTGAAGAAACACATATGAAAATAAGTTGTAAAAAAGCACAAGTCAAACAAACCAGGAATGGTAGTGACCTTGAATGACTTTCTTACACGCTTGAATGAGTTCCTAAAGGTGCTGGGCCCTTGTTGGCTTATGTGCCTTCACAATGTAGTCAAACTGATCTCAAACCATGTCAATTGGTGAGATTGGGTGATTGTGGAGACCAAGTCTTCTGAAGCAGCACTCTAGCCTTCTCCATTTTCCTTACATAGTCTGAGGTCATTGTCCTGTTGCAACACAAATGATAGTCCCACTAACTACAAACTGGGTGAGAATATTGTTGCAGAATATTGTGGTACCTATACAGGCTAAGCATGCATTGAATTTGGAATTTATCCACAGTGTCAATAGCAAAGCTCCTGTACACAATAAGGGTACCGTTACACTTAGCGATGCACCAGCGATCCCGACAACGATATGGATCGCTGGTGCATCGCTAAGGCCTCTTTCACACTTCCGTTTTTTACAATCAGTCAAAATCCGCCAGGTTTTGAAAAAAACGGATCCGCAATTTTTTTTTGCGGATGCGTTTTTTTCCCCATTGACTTTCATTATTGGCGGATCTTGACAGATTGCCGTCCATTGCCTCCGTTTTTGTGTGGAGCCGCCATAATGTTGCTGTCCGTCAACATCCTGAAAGATTTCCAAACGGCGCATGCAACGGTTTTTTGGCCGGCGGATCCTCCAGACACTGAATTAACCCGAAATTCTGTCTGGGTGCCGGACAAAAAAAAAAAAATTCTCTCTCTCTCTATCTCTCTCCTTCCCGGCCAGCGGTTCCTTTAAATTTCCTAATTTTGCGGATCCGTCCTGGACGAGAAATGGTCCAGGACGTTCTCGCGCGATCAGTGATAATCAGCGGGGGAGCCGGTCGGAGGTAAGTATCACACATAGCGATATCGCTAGCAATATCGCTGCTACGTCATAAAACCAGTGACGTTACAGTGATACTGCTAGCGATATCGCTATGTGTAACGGGCCCTTTACACCACCTCCCTCCATTTTTCACAGTGGGAACCATCTGTTCGCCTTTTCCTGTGTCTCACAAAAACATTGTATCTCAAATTTTGACTCATCATGCCACAGAATAGATTTGCACTATTCTAATTAGTCCTTGTGTTGTCTCACCCAAACAAGTCTATCATTCTTGTTTGTGGTCCTCAGTAGTGGCCTCTTTGCAGCAATTCAACTATAAAGGTATGCTTCTCACAGTCTCCTTTGGACATTGGATGTTGAGATTGTCTGTTTCTTAATGTCTGAGCATCATTTATGAGGTTTGTTTTCTGAGGTGCTTTCAATATGATGTTTCTGAGGTTGATTAACTTAACCACTTTAACAGCTCTGATGACAGTCAGTTTCATCATCGCGATGGATGGTTTTCCTGACTATGCTTGAGGATACCTTTAAGGTTCTAGTAATTTCCCAGGTTGACTGACCTTATCATTATCATTTCTCTTTGATTTGTTCAGGGGTTCTTACCATATTCTGCCTTACAACAGTTGCTAAACAGAACTCAGCATTATGAGGAACAGTGGAACAACTTTGTGTAAAACACATCTGATGGTCATAAACACATTTTAAAGGATGGTAATATCACAATTTACCATAACTTCTGACAAGGCATACTTGTTTATAGGAAGTCATTGAAGATGACTATCTGATGAAGCTGTTTGTAAAATTGTCATCAGAGGAACTTTGGTAAATATAAGGTTTAATTTGTTTTCTGGTTTGCTTCACACGTTATTTTTTACTCCATTTCCATATGCGTTCTATCTTGGTTTTGCTGCCTACAGTCTGAAAGTACAATGTGCACATACCAATAAAAACACAGAAAATCTTTGCATTTACAGGAGTGTCCTAACTTTTGACAAGTACTGAATCGGTCATGTAAAACTTGCTGTCTTTAAGAGTATGTGCAAACGACAGCTTTTTCATGCATGAAATTCATCTAAAAAAGTGCTGCAAAAAATTAACAATGCACACCAATGTAAAAACAATATTGCTGTGCACATGTTCCACCTTTTGTCTCTTCTATTAACGGCCTCAGGGTTCATTCTTTAGGCGACTTTGTGAGCCGCCGACTCTGAAGTGTATACTTGAAAGAAAGGAATAAAAAGCCCACAAACGCTGAAAAGACACAGCAAAGATACTTCAGGAAAACTGCTCCCATTATTTTTCTGAAACTTTTCACCTGGGAAAACTTAAAGTCGTTGAGTGCACACAGCATAAGGATGTAAGAAAAACCTTCTACATGTAGTATCTTTTCATTTACAGGACAAATGTGTTGTTACAAGGGAACCAGGATACTGCACCGTGCAACTGCTTTTGATTTAAAATCTTCGCACATACAAGAAGGGCTCTTTATACACTGCTCAAAAAAATAAAGGGAACACTTAAACAACAGAATATAACTCCAAGTAAATCAAGCTTATGTGAAATCAAACTGTCCACTTAGAAAGCAACACTGATTGACAATCAATTTCACATGCTGTTGTGCAAATGGAATAGACAACAGATGGAAATTATTGGCAATTATCAAGACACCCTCAATAAAGGAGTTGTTCTGCAGGTGGGGACCAAAGACCACATCTCAGTACCAATGCTTTCAGGCTGATGTTTTGGTCACCTTTGAATGTTGAGTGTGCTTTCACACTCGTGGTAGCATGAGACGGACTCTACAACCCACACAAGTGGCTCAGGTAGTGCAGCTCATCCAGGATGGCACAACAATGCAAGCTGTGGCAAGAAGGTTTGCTGTGTCTGTCAGCGTAGTGTCCAGAGGCTGGAGGCGCTACAAGGAGACAGGCCAGTACACTAGGAGATGTGGAGGGGGCCGTAGGAGGGCAACAACCCAGCAGCAGGACCGCTACCTCCGCCTTTATGCAAGGAGGAGCACTGCCAGAGCCCTGCAAAATGACCTCCAGCAGGCCACAAATGTGCATGTGTCTGCACAAACAGTTAGAAACCGACTCCATGAGGATTGTCTGAGTGCCCGACGTCCACAGATGGGGGTTGTGCTCACAGCCCAACACCATTCAGGACGCTTGGCATTTGCCACAGAACACCAGGATTGGCAAACTCGCCACTGGTGCCCTGTGCTTTTCACAGATGAAAGCAGGTTCACACTGAGCACATGTGACAGATGTGACAGAGTTTTGAGACGCCATGGAGAGCGATCTGCTGCCTGCAACATCCTTCAGCATTACCGGTTTGGCATGGGTCAGTAATGGTGTTGCGTGGCATTTCTTTGGAGGGCCGCACAGCCCTCCATGTGCTCGTCAGAGGTAGCCTGACTGTCATTAGGTACCGAGATGAGATCCTCAGACCCCTTGTGAGACCATATGCTGGTGCGGTTGGTCCTGGGTTCCTCCTAATGCAGGACAATGCCAGACCTCATGTGGCTGGAGTGTGTCAGCAGTTCCTGTAAGATGAAGACATTGAAGCTATGGACTGGCCCGCCCGTTCCCCAGACCTGAATCCGATTGAGCACATCTGGGACATCATGTCTTGCTCCATCCACCAATGTCACATTGCACCACAGACTGTCCAGGAGTTTTTGGATGCTTTAGTTCAGGTCTGGGGGGAGATCCCTCATTACAACATCTGCCGAATCATCAGGAGCATGCCCAGGTGTTGTAGGGAGGTCATACAGGCACGTGGAGGCCACACACAATACTGAGCATCATTTTGACTTGTTTTAAGGACATTACATTCCACTTTAATTTTGTGTGTGACTCGAAATCCAGGCCTCCATTGGTTAATAAATTTGATTTCCATTGATGATTTTTGTGTGATTTTGTTGTCAGCACATTCAACTTTGTACAGAACAAAGTATTCAATGATGATATTTCATTCATTCAGATCTAGGATGTGTTATTTTAGTGTCCCCTTTATATTTTTGAGCAGTGTATTTGGTAATTACTGAGAAATGAACTACATTAGGATATTTCAGTCAGTAAGATATCCTAGAAAAACCTGACCAACACTGAAAGCTAAATCTTGATTTATTAATTATAAAAAAGAGAAAAAGTTATTACTGTTATACAATTTAGCTTGCAGATGCAGAAAATAATGACATCTAACAAATAAAAACACTGAAAAAAGCAAATCAGATACATAATTTGGAATTTGATTGCTTGCCAACTACTGGTTTTCTGTCCAGTAGTCTTCAGAAATGTACTGAGCAAGTGGAAATGTCAAAGGAAATACATAACATAAAATGTACTAAATAAAATACTGCATATAACAAGTTTACAAAAAAACAATATTAAAACTCGGAAGAAAATAAAAAGTACCATTCCTCATTAGCTAGAAATAGCAAATTCCCAACACAGTCCCAGTTTACAGTGGTTATAGTGGATGACCATTGAGGAAAATTGGTATTTGCCGATGATGAGTGTGGTTCGAACACGACCTAAGCTAGCGTGGCATGGCCCCATGTAGGAATTATTCATACTAAAATTGGCTCTGAAGGTTGCATTCCTTATGGAGATTCCATTTTGGCACTATAGCAGACACCACTTTCTCACAGCACCAGTCATGAAACCGAGTCAGCACAGATCAATATAAAAATGTGTAGCATAGTATAATAAAATACACCTACATAAAACACTGCTAGAACATAACACCAATTACTATTACATAAATATACATATTTCATATTCTCTTTGGTGCTTTGACTGAAAAAATGTTAAGTAACAGAAACTTCTGCCAAATGAAAAGCATTTTAAGGCAGTTTTTGTAGGTCTTTTGTTCTCTTCATTCACTCGCAGCTTTAGCCATACTGAACAAAAAGATTGCAGCTCTCCATATAAGAATGTAATGTATTTTTCAATTTTCTTAGCAATAAAGATTTGCATAGCATTGTGTATGTTACAAAATCTAAGACTGCAAACATCTGTAAAACCAGGTTATATCAGAATTAGAAACATATTTATCTGATATGAAATGGAATTTTTTTCTGTAACCTAAATGGAAACTTTTAAAACTTTGTAGACGTTGTTTTTAAATGAAGTGACAAAGTGAGGCAATGAATCCTTGGCCAAAATAGAACATAACGGGCTCTTGCCAACATTAGAAGGATCCTCTATATCCCAGATTTCTGACATGGTGCAACCAGTTCTGGAAAATAGAAAAAAGTAATCATCAATGAAGATACAATAATCAGGAAATCTTAAACTTCTCCACCAAAAAATATACCAGTAAGTGTTAGCATTTTGGAATCCATATGCTTAGGCTTTGAATGCAATTTACTGCTTATTTCTATTACATGTTATAAAGTTTCTATATAAAAGTACTTTACTTAAAGGGGTTGTCCGGGCTTTTCACATAATCTCAGTGCATATCTGGGCTGCATAATGCTGACAATAAGTAATTTACCTTCTGTGGCCAGTTTGCAGGGTTTCCAAGATATCATCTCTTGCTTGTAAGAAAAACATCCAGGGGGTGTGTTCTGGCATTGAAATGAGAACTGCTCGTTTCCTCCTACTCTACTAAAAACATGCCCTCTATAGCAACAACCCCACCCTCCATAGTAACAGGCCCTCCCCGTCCACATGAACAAGCCTATCCCTCCTCACACAGTAACAAATCCTCCCCCTCTAGCAGCCTCAGTGCAGAGAGCAGAACCACCCAGCTGCTCCTCCCCAGACACACGCTGAACAGTGATCTATGGAAAGTGAAACTATTGAGGAGAAAACCACCAGTTCTCATTTCAATGCCAGAACACCCCCCCCCGGACGTTTTTCTTACAAGCAAGAGATCATATCTAGCAAACCCTGCAAACCGGCCACAGAAGGTAAATTACTTATTGTCAGCATTCTGCAGCCCAGATATGCACTGAGATTATGTGAAAAGCCCGGACAACCCCTTTAAAGGGAATCTTGTCAGTAGGCTTTTGCTATGTAATCTGACAGCACCTTGAGTTAGGGAAAGAGACCCCAATTCCAGCGATGTGTCACTAGTATACTGGGTGTGGAAGTTATCATAGAGTTGCAGTTTTCTCTCCTGCAGATCTAGAAGAACTCAGTTATTGAGCTGTGTACAGTATAACCCGCCCACACCACAGCTTTTTGTGTATATTGTATAGTTGCAGAATGCTGCTAGTCAGTACTGGGCGTGGCTGGACTATTTGGCCCGTGCCAAGTGGTCCTGTAGTGAAAATCTCCTGCTAATAAAACACTGATTGTATTTAAACTGCAAAACACAGCTCAGTAATCTATCCCTGTAATCAGGGACTCCACTCCTACATAATGGTGCTCTTAGAATACATAGTAAAAACCTACTGACAGGTTACCTGATGGTGATTTTTAGCCAAAAGCCATTAATGGGGTTTTTCCTATAAATGTTAAAAAGGATAAATTAATCCAAGATTTGCAACATATTTGTTTTTGTGACTGTTGTGTTTCAAAGTTCAATTCTTTCAAGTCTCCCACGTTTTTTCTTTGTCAATTTGGTTGTGTGGATAATGTTCACCAATTACAATAGTTTTTGGAGGTCACACATGCCCAGTTCGCTTTCTTAGGCATTTACAGAAGATACTTACTGGCTCCTCTGTGCATGAGTATAGTATATGTCATTGCATCCACTATACTATTGCAAAACGGAGCAGGGGAACTGTGGGTGGATGACATTACAATGCGGTGTCATGTGACTGTATAGTTGGCTGCAATTTACAACGGGGGAAGTCAGGAGAACGCAAGGATCAGAAATGCAAAAATGTAAGTTTACTGCAACATAAATTACAACCATTTTCAAAAACTTCAGGGAAACCTTATTGAAAAATGGCAAAACCCTTATAGGGAAAAAAAATATGTAGCAAAATTACTTTCTGAGGAATGTAATGAAATACATATAGTAGGTGGCAAAACATTACAATAAATATAACCGACTGCAGAGAAATAATACTGGCTCTGCATTCTGCCTCTTTGTCATATGGCTATAATATAGGATTTACACAAAGGTTAATCAAACACATTTGATTACTTTATTCATTCTCACTGCTCCCCTGAATATTCTGTTTTGTTTAGTTTTTTTTTTAAAAAAACCTGTCATATGGTTCCAGAGATATGGGCCTTTTAATGTAACACTAATTTTTGTGGTCTTTACAAGGGGGCGTTGCTCCTAGGATAATAATGCAGAGCAACCTAAAGACACGCCCCCAAAGAATACTACAAGCCATGCCCCCTTGGTAAAAACCATAAAATAAAAAGGCTATATCTCTAGAACCATATACCGTATTTTTCGCTTTGTAAGACACACTTTTTTCCCCCAAACTTGAGGGGAAAATGGGGGTGCGTCTTACAAAGCGTACATGCCTTACCGGGTGTAGGCCGCAGGGGTGTCCGGGTGCCCAGCGGTGTCTCTGGTGCCCAGCGGTGTCTCCGGCACTGCCTGGGGCTCTGCTGACATTTTGCGACAGGCCAGAGCCCCGGGGCACTTTCTCAGTTCCCTCTGTGTGATGGACTCTGGCAATATGGTGATGGTGATCTCAGGACTAAGATCTCAATAGATGAGATCTCAGCGCTGAAATCTCATCTATCGAGATCTTAGTCCCGAGATCACCATGTGCGCATGAGCCGCCCCAGGCCATATTACCGGAGTCCATCACACAGAAGGAACCGTGAGAGTGCCCTGGAGCTCTGGCCTGTCACAAAATGTCGGCAGAGCCCCGGGCAGTGTTGGAGACACCGCTGGGCACCGGAGACACCCACAGCACCGCCAGCACCGGGAGACACCCGGCAGCAGCACAAGTCCCCTGGCAGCAGCACAAGCCCCGCTGGGAGCAGCACAAGACCCTCCTGGCAGCAGCACAAGACCCTCCTGGCAGCAGCGCGCTGCACATCGGAGCACCCCCTCATCCCTGCCTGAGGCCTGCAGCATCATCCCACTCCTGCCTCCTCCGGCGGCAACCCCGGGACCCCGCTGTTGGCGTGAGTGGTCAGGAGCCGGAATCTTCAGGAGTGGACCCTCTGGACTGTGGCACCGAGGGGCCCCGGGTGAGCTGCCAGGTGGAACTGACCCCTATACAGGGACCGTTAGGAGCAAGCCCAGGGATTCAAGCACCACGGTAGCTGGTACCGAGAGGGGCGGCTCTGAATGGACTGGAGTAGGAGTGTGAGACTGAAGCGTAGACTGTAAGGCTGGAATATGGAGAGATGGCTGGAGCGGAACACAAGAGACAGGACTGGAGTAGGACTGTAGTAGTGTGGATAGTTGGATGGAGCAGGAACACCGAAGGCAGGACTGGAGTAGGATGGAACAGGAACGCTGGTGCAGGACTGGAGTAGGATGGAACTGGAACACGGGAACAGGACTGGAGTAGGATGGAACTGGAACACAGGAACGGGACTGGAGTAGGACGGAACATGAACACAGGAACAGGACAGAAGTAGGATGGAACTGGAACACAGGAACAGGACTGGAGTATACAGCAGGGAACACGGGAGACAGGGCTGCGAGGCTGCTGCATGAAACACCGCGGAATGAACCGAGAGGCTGCAGAGAGCACAGGAGAAAGCAGGACTCAGCGTGCAAGGTAACACAACGATCAGGCACCTCCCTCAGGGAGAAGCGGCCTGATATAGCCCCGTCTGGTCTGCCATTGGTCCGGGTCAGGGCACAGCCGGAGAATAAGAAGCAGCAGGGAGGCGCGGCCGCGGCCTATGGCGCATGCGCATTGCATGCAGGGATGGCGTCGGCCGCAAGACCGTCAGAGGTGACCGCCGTGGCCGTCGGGTGGAGAGAGGCTGCGGCGTGGGAGCGGAGGCCGGCTGCGGCGTGGGAGTGGAGGCCGGGTGAGTATGACGGAGCGGTGTAACACCCACTTCACTGCAGCCACCATCCCGGTAAGCACCACCATTTTATTAAAAAATATTTTTTTCTTATTTTTCTCCTCAAAATTTGTGGTGCGTCTTATAATCCAAAGTGTCTTATAAAGCGAAAAATACGGTAATACATTTTAAAAACAAGAAGGGTTCAAATCCGCAGCATGTCAATTCTTTGTGCGGAATCCACAGCGGTTTCACACCTTCTCCATTGTAGAGGTGTGAAACCGCAGGACTTAACCGCAGGCTAATCCGCAGGTAAACCGCAGGTCTTTTGACCTGAGAATTTACCTGCAGATTTTTACAAATCCGCGTGGAAAAATCCGCAGGATCTAAAACTAAGTGTGCACATAACCTTAGAGCTTCAACGGTGCCATCCTGCTTTAGTAGTTTAAATGCTTTCTTTTTACTGTTAACTGCCCCTCTTACTTTGTGGTTATATGAGAAGGCATATGGTGGTTTTTTTAGCGACTGTTGCTTGGGTTAGTACAAGTGCGTCTCACAAAATTAGAATATCATCAATAAGTTAATTATTTCAGTTTTTCAATACAAAAAGTGAAACTCATCATATAGAGTCATTACAAAGAAAGTGATCTATTTCAAGTGTTTTTTTCTGTTAATGTTGATGATTATGGCTTACAGCCAATGAAAACCCAAAAGTCATTATCTCAGTAAATTAGAACTTTATAACACCAGCTTGAAAAAATTATTTTAAAATCCAAAATGTTGGCCTACTGAAATGTATGTTCAGTAAATGCACTCAGTACTTGGTTGGGACTCCTTTTGCATCAAATACTGCATCAATGCGGCATGGCATGGAGGTGATCAGCCTGTGTCACTGCTGAGGTGTTATGGAAGCCCAGGTTGCTTTGATAGCAGCCTTCAGCTAGTCTGTATTGTTGGGTCTGGTGTCTCTCCTCTTCCTCTTAACAATACCCCATAGATTCTCTATGGGATTAAGATCAGACAAGTTTGCTGGCCGTTCAAGCACAGTGATACTGTTCTTTTTAAACCAGGAATTGGTACTTTTGGCAGTGTGGACAGGTGCCAAGTCCTGCTGGAAAATTAAACTTCCATCTCCAAAAAGCTTGTCGGCAGAGGGAAGCATGAGTGATCTAAAATTTCCTGGTAGATGGCTGCGCTGACTTTAGTCTTGATAAAACACAGTGGACCTACATCAGCAGATGACATGGCTCCTGAAACCATAATTGATTGTGGATACTTCACAAAAAACGCTCTACATATTTTTCAGCTAAATGTATTTGTGTATGAATTTGGGCATCAGACTAGATGCAGTACTGTTCTGACTCAAGCATCCTATTTACTCTTAGACCTGAGACGGGGACAAAGGGGCGTCCTCTGCCTCTGGAGGAAACAAGGTTTAATCATACTCACAGACGCAGATTCTTTACTGTAAGAGCAGTGAGACTATGGAACTCTTTGCTGTATGATGTTATAATGAGTGATTCACTACTAAAAATTCAGAAGGGTCTGAATGCCTTTCTTGAAAAGTATAATGTTACAGGTTATATATACTAGATTCCTTGATAGGGCGTTGATCCAGGGAACTAGTCTGATTGCCATATGTGGAGTCGGGAAGGAATTTTTTTTCCCCAATGTGGAGCTTAGTGTTTGCCGCATGGGTTTTTTTTTGCCCTCCACTGGATCAACAGGTTGGGCTATGGGTTGAACTAGATGGACTTAATGTCTCCCTTCAACCTTAAATACTATGTTACTATACACAAAGACATTTTACAAGCAAAGTGTTCATAATGCAAATCTATCAGCTAATTCATACTGCCAAAACCTTGGCTCCTCTGCATTATAAGCATTTATGTTTTACTCTGAAAAGCGGTGATCTTTCATTGAAAAACATAGTTGAAAGAGCAGTCATAGTCATGGTAACGTGACTAATCCAAGATTTATGTCCCTACACTCTCCTCCCCACCTGCTCAACTAGGCTGATAATTTCTCTGTGTGTGCTCATGTATGAGAAAAGATATACACTATGTGATGCAGTGACCCCTGTGACAGCTAGGGGGCGCTGTATGGCCTTCCAGGACATGCATGCAGGCGTTTCCTTTATTGTGATGGGGAAATAATGAGTGACAGGATTGTAAATGGCCGATATGTATCACAGGGTGGGTGGCCCTGTGATGGTAGCTGGAACGTGTATTGATCAGCAGAGATATACTGCTGAGGGTTTGTTGCTGTGTATTAGGGAAGCTTCCAGGTGACTTGGTGAGATGGATGGGACCAGTCACCTACAAACCCACTCAGGGGTGTGTGTCTGAACGCCCAAAGTAAAGCCTGTATATGTGTGTGGCTGTGTGTGTAATAGGACCTGTAGTGAGGTCATGACCATGTGATCCATACCTCACCTGTGGGTGTGGTTATGTACCATATAATGTGCCTGAGGTCTGGTCACAAGGGAGAGAGTGTGTACCTAAATGGTTCAGGGTGCAATGTCCTGGAGGGTCAGTGTTGGGAGATCCTGGGTGGAGGATCGGATCCCTGGAGCACATGCTGCGACCTTGGACCTGGTAAGGCGTGAGTGTTGGACGGTCTCAGGAGGGGACAGACGTCCTGAATAGCACCCGCTGAGGCCCTGGACCTGGTGGCCAGTGTGTTGGGAGACCCTGGGAGGAGGGTCGGATCCCTGAATAGCACCCAGTGAGGCCTGTGTGTTGGACGGTTCCAAAGTGGAGACGAACATCCTGAATAGCACACAGACAGGCCACATGTGTTTGCAGAGTCAGTGACGGCACTGCATTGGGGGAGTTACTGTCCGTCTGTGGATCTGGACTGTCAGGTGGCCTGGTGAGCAAGGCGTTGTCCGGGACTTTGATCCCAGTTCGGCAGCTTCCCTGAGAGAGAGGACTACCAAAGAGTCGGCATCTGGAGCAGGCACTACTGCGAGATAACCCCGGACATGGGGTTATAACTGTTGGTGCTCGTGATGTTCTATGGACACTAATGAACTGTTCGGTGTGCGGTCACCCACGGTAACTGGACAAAGAGGTCCAGCGTGTTCAGTGACAGTGCGTTAAAGCTGTGTACCAAGGATTGTGATGGGACTATGTGTAAGCATGTGACATGTAACATGTTCCTCAGCGGTTTATGAAGGCATAATAAACTGCACTAGACTGTTTAAATGGAAAGTGTTCTTGTATGCATCAATATCGCAGCCAAGTGAGTTTTCCCCAATGCACTCAGTGAGCGCTACCTTACCACTACAAAAATATTACATTATTATTCTACAAGGTGAACAATGTAAAAAAAAAAAAAAATACAAAAGCCAGAATTGCTGTTATCGTCCCATAACTCACCCCTCATAAGTTTTAGGTCTCAGAACGCAATGCAAGCAAAATAGTTTTTTCTTATTTCTCAAAAGTAGTAAAACATAATAAACACTGTATAAATTTGAAATCTCAATAATCATAACGACACATAATTAAGGTAGTGTGACTTATTGTACAGTGACCATCAAAAAAAACCTAAGCAAAAATGGCGAAAAGTAGAAAATGAAAAATGGCTGAGGCAGGATTGGGGTAAAGGGAACCTGTAGGCACCACTTTATAGAGCAGGTGGAGCCAAGTAGATTGATATATACTAGACCTGGGCAAAGTGTGGCCCACGGGCCACATCCAGCCCTTGGACTGAGACAGCCGTGGGGCTGGAAACCAGAGGCTCACGGTCCGCACTGTGCCAGCCCACTGTCTCTGTTGTCTCCATTTCATTGCATCAGCTGTGTACTGCGGAGAGTCAGCGCACCAGAGACAGGGAGAAAAGCAGAGCGCCGGGGAATGGGACTAAGGTGAGTATGTGTTGTTTTATTTTATTTTTTTCATGTGTAGGGGATGTTTACGTAGGCATGGGGAGGATATGGGCGTGACATGCTGCTGCATGTGGGGGTGACATGCTGCACATGGTGCTGCATATGGGGATGAGATGCTGCACATGGGGAGGCTATGTGGGTGACATGCTGCACATGTGGAGGCTATGGGGGTGACATGCTGCACATGTGAAGGCTATGGGGGTGACATGCTGCACATGGGGAGGTTATGGGGGCATCATGCTGCACATGCGGAGGTTATGGGGGCATCATGCTGCACATGCGGAGGCTATGGGGGCATCATGCTGAACATGGAGACGCTATGTGGGCGTCATGCTGCATTTGGGGAGGCCATGGGGGCCTCATGCAGTATATAGGGAGGCTATGGGGGCCTCATGCAATTTATATAGGGAGGCTGTGTCGGGCTCATGCAGTGTATATAGGGAGGCTGTGCGGGGCTCATGCTGCATATGGGGGAGGCTCATGCTGCATATGGGGGAGGCTCATGCCGAATATGGGGTAGGAAGGTGTGTGGCTCATGCCGCTTATGGGGAAGGCTGTGTGTGGCTCATACCGCATATGGGGAAGGCTGTGTGGGGCTCATGCTGCATATGGGGAAGGCTGTGTGGGGCTCATGCCGCATATGGGGGAGGCTGTGTGGGGCTTATGTCGCATATGGGTGAGGCTGTGTGGGGCACTTGCAGTATATAAGGGCTGTGGGGCGGCTCATACGATATACAGAAGGGGCTGTATCTGGGTTCAAATGAAATAGAGGGTGGTGTCGGCATACTTAATTCTGTTCAATATTAGGTGATACAATTAATATAATTATCAATAATATACTGGTAATAATTTTATGTTGATATTAATATTGAGTAAAATTAATTTCGGCCGATTGGTTCGGCCCTCCACAACCGTCACGGTCTCTCATGTGGCCCCTCAGGAAAATTAATTGCCGACCCCTGATATATATGGTAGTTTTGTGAGAAAAGATTCAGTATAACCTGTGTTTTCATCTTTTAAACATCTGCCTTTTCTGGGATTTTCAGTTCAGCGGGCGGTCCTATCAGTGATGGACAGCTACCTCTGTCTGCACACTTACAAAAAGAAAGCTGTCACTCAATGATAGGACCGCCCACTGGACCTAAAACCCCAGAAAGCGGAGAGATTTAAATCGTGAACACATAGGTTATATTGATTCTTTTTTCACTAAATTATAATATATATATATATATATATATATATATATATACTGTATATATATATATATATATATATATATATACACACTCAGCTTCCCTGCTGATTGCACAACATTTTCATGACGACAGGTTCACTTTAATTAAGTATTTTGTGCACTGCTGAATGTGAAATCCTATTCAAATTAAAAAAGCACATGGGCACACATTCATCACTGCCTTTCTGCCTGTTTTTGTGTGTACTTTCAAGTGTTTTGCACCTTTATTTATTTTTTTTTCTTCGAACCCAATTCATTATTCTTTTTGTGTCTTTTTTTTAAGTCTATTTTATATGTGCTTGCCTGTTTTTTTCCCACTTTATGGGTGGCGTTTTTTGCAATTCCAGACGTTTTCACCTGATTCATCATTGCACAAAATTAGGTACAACTCCACTCCAGTCCCCTTATGATTAATTTTTAGTACCCCAGTATTTTGGTGCATTTTTGTAAAACACTCAACTTTTGTTCCCAAATAGTTGCAAACAAAAAAAATAAAATTTTTGACTTTGTGCCAAATTCATGAATTCGCACACATTTTCATTCATTTGCATGAATTTGGTTACTTAAAAAGAAACCCTGCAAATTATGAATTGAGGCTTATAGATCCTAATTCTGCAATGACAATTGCAAAT
Organism: Dendrobates tinctorius; assembly: GCF_039654945.1. Taxonomy (NCBI): domain Eukaryota; kingdom Metazoa; phylum Chordata; class Amphibia; order Anura; family Dendrobatidae; genus Dendrobates; species Dendrobates tinctorius. The sequence continues at coordinate 38,582,341 of NW_027361829.1, forward strand.
ACTCACTTTGTCCTTCTTGTGCACCACGCATCTTCCAATATAAAATACTGGACACCCATGTCAATCAGGCGCTTTTTTACCTCTTTAGCTGGTTTACGACTGTACATTGAGTAAACCATTTTTGTCCGTGCTCTGAAAGCAAAAAAGGAGACCAGAGTAAGTGAGATTGAGGTATACTATTTTTAATATACCAGTGTATTTCAGATTTGTGAGCTGTAAATGGCTGATATTCATATCGGGTAGCATTTAGTTGTTTAGCCTTTATTGTGTACAATAGAACATTACATGGCCTTGAACTTACATATATGCTAGGACATGCCAATCGGACATTGATCTACTCGAGGTACAAAACACAAAAGCACACAAAGTACTTTAGTAACTAATGGCCTCCAAGGACAAAAGACGCTGAACTTCCTACACAGAAGACGGAAAAAGAAAAAGGGAATATTCCAGAAGCTACACAAAACAAAACACTTCACACATAATGACTCTTAGCAACAGTATCATGTGTCATCGCACAATCACAATATATATATGAAAATGTGTCCATGAGAAAACTAGATGCTATGTATGAAGTATGATTACGCTGATGCCAGCGGCAAGAGCATCTGTCACCAAAGTACTGTTTCTTTGACTTTGGAGCAATCATATGATAACCAGAATATGTACTATGTGACTATGATTTTCTTCTACAGCATCAGTCTTAAGTTTTATCTCTGTAACTTCAACGGATAGTTTCCATCTTATAAAGTGAGGACACATTACTAGGATAGGCTATCACTAAAATGATTTTCAGTACCTCGGGAGATTCGGAAACAGTATCTCACTATTCTACATTGTTTCTGTAACTCCCATTCATTCACTGGTCGGCACATACAGATATTCCCAACCACAAATGGGTAAGAGGACTCCTTTATCCTATAGTATGACACTACTTTTTGCCTATACTAGTTAATCAGCATGACAAAAGTGGCAATTGTAACTCATAAGTTTAGATAAATTAGAGATTTTCAGAAATTTGGGTCAAGTACAGTACGATGACCATGGTTAGAAGATAATTTACTAAGACTCTAAAGGGCATGTCACACTAAGGCTGGTTTCACATTTGCGTTTTTTAGCGCTGGAAAAAAATGCATATGTGCGCATGCGTTTTTTCCCCTATATTTAACATGGGTGCGCATACCTGCGCGCTTGTAAGCGCATGTATGCGATTTTCATGCGCTGCGTTTTTTTGGGGTGTGCGTTTGTATTTTCCAGACGCAGCATGTTGCATTTTTTGGCCCTGCAAAAAAGCGCATGCGCACATATGCGCACGTTTTGCGCTAAAAATGGCCATTATAGCCTATGGATGCGCATATGTGCGCACTGGCATGCTCATGTATGCGTTTTTTTGCATATGCGTTTTTTTTTTTTAACCATGGAATTTAGGGGTTTGGGTTAGAGTTAGGGTTAGTTAAGGGGGTTTAGGGTTAGGGTTAGGGTCAGGGTTAGGGTTGGGGTTTGGGTCAGGGTTAGGGTTAAGTATGGTTTGGTTAAGGGTTAGGGTCAGGGTTAGGGTCAGGATTAGGGTTAAGTATGGTTTTGTTAAGGGTTAGGGTCAGGGTTAGGGTTAGGGTCAGGGTTAAGTATGGTTTTGTTAAGGATTAGGGTCAGGGTTAGGGTCAGGATTAGGGTTAAGTATGGTTTGGTTAAGGGTTAGGGTCAGGGTTAGGGTTAGGGTTAAGTATGGTTTTGTTAAGGGTTAGGGTCAGGGTTAGGGTTAAGTATGGTTTTGTTAAGGGTTAGGGTCAGGGTTAGGGTCAGGATTAGGGTTAAGTATGGTTTTGTTAAGGGTTAGGGTCAGGGTTAGGGTTAGGGTCAGGGTTAAGTATGGTTTTGTTAAGGATTAGGGTCAGGGTTAGGGTCAGGATTAGGGTTAAGTATGGTTTGGTTAAGGGTTAGGGTCAGGGTTAGGGTTAGGTATGGTTTTGTTAAGGGTTAGGGTCAGGGTTAGGGTCAGGGTTAGGGTTAGTTAGGGTTTAGGGTTTGGGTTAGGGTTAAGTATGATTTGGTTAAGGGTTAGGGTCAGGGTTAGGGTTAGGGTCAGGGTTAGGGTCAGGGTTAGGGTTAGTAAAGTCATGGTTTGGGTAGTGTGAGGGGCCACCTAAAAATGTTGGAAAAAAACGCAAACGCGGTAAAAACGCACTAAAAACGCATACAAACGCATAAAAACGCTGCGTTTTTTTCATGCATGCTCATAAAAATGCTTGAAAAAAACGCAGCAGTTGTATGCTTTTGTATGCGTTTTTTCAATGCGTTTTTTTGCGGGAAAAACGCGCTGCAAAAAAAAGCAAGTGTGAAACTAGCCTAAGAGATATCGCTAGCAATATCGCTATAACTAGTGACGTTATAGCGATATTGCTAGCGATATCTCTGTGTCTGATACTTACCTACGACCGGCTCCCCCGCTGGTTATCGCTGATCGCGCGAGAACGTTCAGGACTGTTTCTCGTCGTCAGCTTCCTGCGGCGCTTCCTGCTGTGACGACGAGCGACGCGTGGAGCCGGGCGGGAGGACGCAGGATCGCCGCATCTGACAGGTAAGTAGCGATCCCCGTCCCCAGCGATGTCGCTAGTGAGATCTGCCTATGTGGCAGCTCACTAGCGACCACTTAGCGAAGTACCAGCGATCCTGACCGCGTCATATCGCTGGTCGGGATCGCTGGTACATCGCTAAGTGTGACAGTACCTTAAGTTAAAGGGAACGTATGGTGTCTTTTGTAGCATGGGGACAGTTTAAATGCTATAAAGGACATCATGGGTTCCTTTTAAATGTTAAAGGCAAAGACAGTGACACAATACAAAAAGGAAAGTCTTTCAGACTGAGTAGCATGACAGGCACACCACAGTTTTTTTTTTTTTATCTATGCATATTTAGGCTATGTGCCCACTAGGGTGACCACAAAAAATCGATGTCAGAATCTTGTTCGTCTGGACCCCACAAAACGATTCCCCTTTCCAGATATTGAGATAGCCAAAATTTGAGCTCGATCAAACGACGTTAACCCATGCCGCTCGTCGCTCAAAGTTTGAAAAAATCCAAATTTTTGGCCAAAAAGCTGACATATGGAGCCATAACTCCAGAACGGTAAACAATAAAAACACGCTTAATATCTCAAAAGAAAGCTAATGTTGTTCTTCAAAATTTATATTTTATACATAATTGTTGTTATTTTAAGTCAAACTGAGTTAGAACAGCTTTTAGCCCCAAGAACGTGACCTGGTACCACTAGGAGCAATGGAGCATACTTCGTATATTTTGTTATTAAGTGATAAATTTTGTTTTTTTTTGGTATATTTTTGAGTTTAAAATAGAAATATAACAAAAAAACAAGTAATACTGATAAGTCTAATGACATTTTTTATTTTAAAATAAAAAATGAGGTCTATAATACATACAAAACAGACACAGAAAAGATAGACGTAGTACCTACATGAGTTGATAATTTTACATAGTTATCTAATCTATTCTAGAGCTTTTGTTAAAGTAGTTTTTGAAACGTCAGAATATAATGCTCGGCATTTGCTTACAACTTGCAGGACATATTGCTTTTGTTCTTCATCTTTTGTCAGAAGGTCGTTAAAGTCGGTTATTAGTTTAACACCACGCTCAGCCATATCATTAACTACTTTTAATGTTTTGACAATTTTCAATCCTTCTTGGAAGTCATTATTTTGAGGCCAGGTGTTTGGATTTTGTCTTAATTAAATCGGTCAAAGAATGTAAATGTTTCTTTGGTAAGTAAATTTACCAATCCTCCATCAACTACCTCTTTTAATTTTTCGTTCCTAACTTTTGGATTTACAACCCTAGCATGCACTGATGGTTCATCTGTGCTACTGAGCAATTTATTAGCCATTAACAACTTTTCATCGTCTGTAATGGTGGGATCAAAAAACGATAATCCCACCAACTCTGCATTCAAATACCACAAATGGTTCGAAAATTTGGTCAGGGCTATTTCTGCAATGTCGTTGTCACATTCTTTATAGTCTAACAGACTATGCAAAATACCTAAATCTTGCTTTGGCGCAAGGTGAGCTTTTGGAGCATTGAACCAAGCTTTACAATAAATTTTAACTAGGAAAACAGAAATGGCACGCACAGAACTTTCTTCTTCTTTAGACATCTTAAATTGACGACGAAAAATGAACATTTTTAAGCAGTAAATAGCCTTTGCCATCCACCTAGCGTGATGAATGGCTCCTGGAGTTCTAAAACCCACAACATTGCCGTCTAGTGATCCAACAAATACGAGAACCAACTGCAACAGTTCCTTGTAGTCATCTCTGGGGTGGCTCTCAGTTAATTTGGTCTCGAATTCAGCAGTAACATTTGCAATTACTTCTGGAGTTAGCTGCTTTTGTATTAGATTGTCACTGATACCTGTGTCGTATTTTCTTTTGTCTATCTTGGGCCACGCAGTGAGGAATCTTTTGAAAATGTCTCGATGAGGTCCAGTGGTTGATCCCATTTTTGTGTCGAATACGCCTCTTAACACAATTTCCAAGATATGGTGACGGCAAGCTAGGTGTAGCAATTCTCTTCCTAACATTTGCTCCAATAGGACGCATGCTCCTTTGAGTCTTCCCGTGTTCGATGCTGCAGTGTCGAAGCACATCACCTTGACGGTGTTGGGAAGACCCCATTCCTGTAGGCATTCATATACGGCTACGGCTTGCTCTTCTCCAGAGCTGCTTGCTGTTACAGGAACTCCCAGCAGCTGTTCCTTTTCGCCATATGAAATAGCAATAGCTATTCGCTCACATTGCTCATGTTTTAAAACACCCGGTAAAAGTTTACCATCCCAATGGACAACCACGGGCTCTTTTTCAGGAATGTTTACTTTATCTAAAATTTTTTTAGTATATTGTTCTCTGAACATTTGCCTTCTAGAATGTAATAAAGTTTTCGAGACTTTGCACTCAAGAGGGTCAAGGTTTAGTGCTTCTAGAGTAGCTATTAAAATTCTCGTGGCATTTCTGTCAGATACCTTACATCGATCTAACACAATGGATAATTTAATGTTTAAAATCTCTTTAACGCCCCTTGCAAATGAAACTTTCATCCTCTTGCTCTCAGATGGTCCTGGATCTTCTGCAGCTTCTTCAGGGATGTCCATTTCCTCCAAGCTCTCAAGTTCCTGGTAGATGCTGTCCTCTTCAGTATCTTCTTCTTCTTTTCCTTCTTCGAGCTTGTCTTCATCATCCGTCTCTAAGAAGCAACAAAAGAAAGAGAAAACAAAGACTATAAAAACTTGTCGTTTTAGCAGAATAGTAATAATACATAGGTACTAAATTACCTACTTCTAATTATCAATAGGTATTATTTTAAGAATATAAACTCAATCATAAAGATGCCAAATGATGCTCTCATGTACAATTTTCTTTCAATTATAATGAAACTATTTACTTATTTGTTTATCTACTTTTTAGAATAATAATAATAATAATAAAATAAACTCACCAATATCAAAAGTTTCTTCTTGGATTTGTCGGTTCATTTTTGCAAGTTCCTTTTGCGCCTTGATTTCTTCAGCTCGAGACAACTTGAGATCCACTCCAGCCATGGAACCTGGGCGGCCCTTCTGCCTCTGTTTCACGAGAAATGCCTTATCTTCTTCCAATTTCATCAGAGCCAAGGCATCTTGTTGAGCAATATCAAAGAGATCATTCAACTTTTCAACAAACTGTTTAAATTTGTTCTTGGCCGTTTCCGATGTTTTCTTCCGGTCTTTTTGAAGACTTCTCCACTCGGCGTGAAGTTTTTCCAGCTTAGTAATTGCATCTTGCTCATGTTTAGTCGGGATTCGAGCTTTCCCCCAAAAAATGAACACTTCTCGTATGGTCAGTTTTGCTGATTCTCTTACAGTTAATTTCACAGTACATAAATTATTAAATAAAGCACATAAGACTTGACGATTTGAGGGTAGTTTACAACCGGTGATCTGGTGAATGGGATAGCCCACAAGAAATAATTTATCCTTGTTCCGGCTTTGTACACCTGATGTGAATGCCATTTCAGAGTCCAATAGGTAAATAACAGTTAACTAGAAAAACGAAACAAAATATATTACAAACTTTAATTTCAATAAAATATTTTCAAATATCTTTTAAAATAATACCATAATATCGCGCATCACTCCTACTCTGGAACTCTCTACCACAACATATCAGACTCTCACCTACCATCGAAACCTTCAAAAAGAGCCTGAAGACCCACCTCTTCCGACAAGCCTATAACCTGCAGTAACCACCGATCGACCAAACCGCTGCACGACCAGCTCTACCCTCGCCTACTGTATTATCACCCACATCTTGTAGATTGTGAGCCCTCGCGGGCAGGGTCCTCTCTCCTCCTGTAACAGTTATGTCTTGTATTGTTTAAGATTATTGTACTTTTATTATGTATACCCCTCCTTACATGTAAAGCGCCATGGAATAAATGGCGCTATAACAATAAATAATAATAATAATAATAGCTATAAAAACAATAACACACACACTTGGAAAATTTAAAAAAAACGTTAAAATATCTTCACTGGATAATTGCTCGATCTAACCAGTTCAAAGGCACTTTAGAAACTAAACTGAATAAATAAAAGGTCGGTTGTACGCTGAAGTAAAATCACCATCCCTAAAAGAGAAATTACATGCGCCCTGTGTGTAACATATAAATTTTGAAGAACAACATTAGCTTTCTTTTGAGATATTAAGCGTGTTTTTATTATTTACCATTCTGGAGTTATGGCTCCATATGTCAGCTTTTTGTCCAAAAATTTGGATTTTTTCAAACTTTGAGCAACGAGCGGCACGGGTTAACGTCGTTTGATCGAGCTCAAATTTTGGCTATCTCAATATCTGGAAAGGGGAATCGTTTTGTGGGGTCCAGACGAACAAGATTCCGACATTTTTTTCCCCCCATAAGAGAGCCGGTCACCCTAGTGCCCACGTAGTGTTTTATTCCGGACACTAAAAACCGGACTCCTTCCCAGAAATCGCGCGTTTTTTTCCGCGCGATTTTAACGCGATTATGATCGCGATTTTCGCGTGCGATATTCAAGCACTTTCCAAGCGATTTGAAGCATCGCTTGGAAAGTGATTGACAGGTTGGTCACACTAGTCAAACATAGTGTTTGACAAGTGTGAGCAGCTTTTTACTATTGAGGCCGCCTATGCGGCCTCAATAGTAAAAGATAGAATGTTAAAATGCTAAAAAAAAAATAAAAAATCGGGGTATATTTACCTTCCGATGTCCCGCGCTGCCATCCCGGGCCTCAGCGTTCCCAGTAATGCCTTGCGCGACCTGTGATAACGTTGGTCTCACGTTGCTATAGCGATCTCGCGAGACCGCTAGAGTCACGCGAGACTACGTCATCACAGGACCTTGCCGCAAGGCATTACTGGGAACGCTTAGGCCGGGAATGCAGTGCGGGACGCCGGAAGGTAAATATACCCCTATTTTTTATTCTTTTTTTTACAGGGGTATGGTACTCAGGGCCTGGAGGACAGTCTCCTCTCCTCCACACCGTGGGTACCAACCGCACGAGACGCTTAACTTCGCGCATGGAGGGCATAGCCACATGCGGGAAGTAAGTGATTCTCATGCATTCCTATGGGTGCGGAATCGCGGCAATTCTTTGCGATTCCGCACAAAAGAATGACCATGCTGCGATTTTTTCCGCGGTGCGATTCCACCGCGGAAAAAAGCGCAGCATTAGCACAGCATGTGCGGAATGCCATAGGAATACATGGGGGGCATTCTGTACACGATTTTTAAACGTTTTAGCAGCATTTTGCGCTGAAAATCGTGGCAAAAACGCTTAAAAATCGCTACATGGGCACACAGCCTCAATATGTAATATTTGTTCCAAATTAATATTTATTTGTGGGAAAAAACAAAAATACAAATAAACAAATGTAATTTTAATCTGCATATTATTCAACAATAAATCTCACCGTAAACCAGCATCTTCATAGTGAGGGTGGTTGACAACGGGGCGTCCTGTTGACAGTTTAACACTTGCCATTGTAGGCATTGCTCCGGCAAATACTGCATCTGGGCAATAGTAAGTAAACCGTGCAAATAAATTATTCAGAATGTATTACATTTTTTGTTACTACAATTCCACATTAATAAAAATTAGCAATACTGTGTACATAAACTTAAGTCATTTTTATAAAATATTAATTAGTGTTAATCTTCTGGATTTACAGAGACTATATTAAACTACAGCAAAAAAGATTCACCATTCAATTCTTTATTATTACCATCTGGTAACGTACAACTGGTGCAGTGCATTGTTAGGGTAATCATTTTAGCATACTAAACAGTCTGCACCATGAATGCAGTGTGGACATTCAAAGTGTAGTCACTAGTGTTGAGCATTCCGATACCGCAAGTATCGGGTATCGGCCGATACTTGCTGTATCGGAATTCCGATACCGACTTCCGATATTTTTTCAATATCGGAAGTCGGCATCGGAATCGGAAGTTCAAAGTTGATTGACAGCCTGACGTCATCATGATGCGCGGTGTGTGCGCATCATGATGCGCCGTCATTTCGGGCCTTCCGGGGGTCTCTGCCGGCCTGCCGGGGGGCTGTGTGGACTGCCCGGGGTCTGTACCGGCCTGCCGGGGGGCTGTGCCGGCCTGCCGGTGGTCTGTACCGGCCTGCCGGGGGGCTGTGCCGGCCTGCCGGTGGTCTGTGCACCCTGTGGGGGTCTGTACCGGCCTGCCGGGGGGCTGTGCCGGCCTGCCGGGGGGCTGTGCTGATGTCCGGGGGGCTGTGCAAGCATCGTCCGATGGGACTACAAGTCCCATCTGGCGATGCCTGCTACCATGACAGTGATTGACACATTAGCCAATGATGGGACAGTAGTAGTCCCATCATCCGGCTAATGTGTTAAATGTTAAAAAAAAAAAAAAAAAAATAATACTACATACATACTACATGCTACATACATACTACATATATACTACATGCATGCTACATACATACTACATGCTACATACATACTACATATATACTACATGCATGCTACATACATACTACATGCTACATACATACTACATACATACCACATACATACTACATACATACTACATACATACCACATACATACCACATATATACCACATACATACCACATACATACTACATACATACTACATACATAACACATATATACTACATGCATGCTACATACATACTACATGCTACATATATACTACATACATACTACATACATACATACTACATATATACTACATGCATGCTACATACATACTACATATATACTACATACATACTACATACATACTACATGCATGCTACATACATACTACATGCTACATACATACTACATATATACTACATGCATGCTACATACATACTACATGCTACATACATACTACATATATACTACATGCATGCTACATACATACTACATGCTACATACATACTACATATATACTACATGCATGCTACATACATACTACATGCTACATACATACTACATATATACTACATGCATGCTACATACATACTACATGCTACATACATACTACATATATACTACATGCATGCTACATACATACTACATGCTACATACATACTACATATATACTACATGCATGCTACATACATACTACATGCTACATACATACCACATACATACTACATACATACTACATGCTACATACATACTACAAATATACTACATGCATGCTACATACATACTGCATGCTACATGCATGCTACATACATACTACATACATACTACATGCTACATACATACCACATATATACTACATACATACTACATACAATACATTCATACAATACATACATAGACATACAGTACATATAACATAGAGTAACATACTTACCAATACTTGTCACATTGTTCCCCGAAGCCATTGTCTTTTACGGAATAAATATTAACATAACAAACCACAAAAATACTCACCCACGATCCGAAGCAGTCCACGAGTGTGTCCCACGACGATCTTGGGTAGAGAACTGCAGCATCAGCTGTTGCTGCCGTTCTCTACGGGCTGCAGGAATCCAATGACGGAAGGTAGGTATCCTTCCGCACTGTATTCCTCCGCCACTTAAAAAAAAAAAGTCCCTAGTCTCACTTTATGCCATTGCTGTGTGGGAAATTCCCACGCAGCAATGGCATAAAGTGAGACTAGGGACTTTTTTTTTTTTTTAAGTGGCGGAGGAATACAGTGCGGAAGGATACCTACCTTCCGTCATTGGATTCCTGCAGCCCGTAGAGAACGGCAGCAACAGCTGATGCTGCAGTTCTCTACCCAAGATCGTCGTGGGACACACTCGTGGACTGCTTCGGATCGTGGGTGAGTATTTTTGTGGTTTGTTATGTTAATATTTATTCCGTAAAAGACAATGGCTTCGGGGAACAATGTGACAAGTATTGGTAAGTATGTTACTCTATGTTATATGTACTGTATGTCTATGTATGTATTGTATGAATGTATTGTATGTAGTATGTATGTAGTATATATGTGGTATGTATGTAGCATGTAGTATGTATGTAGTATGTATGTAGCATGCATGTAGCATGCAGTATGTATGTAGCATGCATGTAGTATATATGTAGTATATATGTAGCATGTATGTAGTATGTATGTGGTATGTATGTAGCATGTAGTATGTATGTAGCATGCATGTAGTATGTATGTAGTATATATGTAGTATGTATGTAGCATGTAGTATGTATGTAGTATGTATGTAGCATGCATGTAGCATGCATGTAGTATATATGTAGTATATATGTAGCATGTAGTATGTATGTAGTATGTATGTGGTATGTATGTAGCATGTAGTATGTATGTAGCATGCATGTAGTATGTATGTAGTATGTATGTAGCATGTAGTATGTATGTAGTATGTATGTAGCATATATGTAGTATGTATGTAGCATGTAGTATGTATGTAGTATGTATGTGGTATGTATGTAGCATGTAGTATGTATGTAGCATGCAGTATGTATGTAGTATATATGTAGTATGTATGTAGCATGTAGTATATATGTAGTATGCATGTTGCATGCATGTAGTATATATGTAGTATGTATGTTGCATGTAGTATATATGTAGTATGTATGTTGCATGTAGTATATATGTAGTATGCATGTTGCATGTAGTATATATGTAGTATGCATGTTGCATGCATGTAGTATATATGTAGTATGTATGTTGCATGTAGTATATATGTAGTATGAATGTAGCATGTATGTAGTATGCATGTTGTATGTATGTAGCATGTATGTAGCATGTAATTTTTTTTTTTTTTTTTACATTCAACACATTAGCCGGATGATGGGACTACTACTGTCCCATCATTGGCTAATGTGTCAATCACTGTCATGGTAGCAGGCATCGCCCGATGGGACTTGTAGTCCCATCGGACGATGCCTGCACAGACCCCCGAAGCCTGCACAGCCCCCCGGCAGGCCGGCACAGCCCACCGGAGCCTGCACAGCCCCCCGGCAGGCCGGCACAGACCACCGGAGCCTGCACAGACCCCCGGCAGGCCGGCACAGACCACCGGAGCCTGCACAGACCCCCTGGCAGGCCGGCACAGCCCCCCGAAAGGCCCGTACAGACCCCAGAGAGGCTGTACAAGGGAAAAACAGGATTTTTCTTATTCCGATACCGGAAGTCCCATAGACTTGAATGGGACTTCCGGTATCGGAATCGGCGATACCGATACTTTTTTTTAAGATCGGCCGATCTATTCCGATCCGATACTTTGAAGTATCGGACGGTATCGCTCAACTCTAGTAGTCACTTTATTGTTACAGACATTCTTCAAGAATGTAATAAAATGTCAGTCATGTAGTCATGTGTCAGGACTAGCTTCAGTCTGAAAAAACACAGCTCCCGAGACCAGTGTCTCAACTGACAAGAGATAATAAGCATATATACCGGTGAGCTGCTGGAGAAGGGCTGTGACAGCAGAAGAAATAAATCATCTCCTCCACTGACTAAGCACAAAGGATTTGTTTCTCCTGCCTAAGTCCTCTGTGCTTAGTCAGCTGAGGAGCAGATTTATTTCTTCTTATTTCATAGCTCTTTTCCTGCAGCCATGGCTCATGATACAGCTCTTTTATCAGTTGAGACACAGGTCTAAAGGCCCCGTTACACAAAACGATGTCCCAGCAATCCCACCAACGATCCGACATGGATGGGATTGCTGGAACATCATTAGGCTGATTACTGGTGAGCTGTCACATAGACAGCCCCTCCAGCGATCAGGACCAGCGAGCAAGCTGGTTTCCAATGTAAACAGCGGGTATCTAAGAGCCGCGCGGCTCCTAGATACCCGCTGTTTACATTGGAAACCAGCGTGCAGCGTCGCTGATCGTTGCTCTCCCGCTGCCACACACAGCGATGCATGCTGGCCAGCGGGAGACCAACGATCAAAAAATGGCCCAGGACGATCCTGCACGATCAGCAATACCTGGCAGGGGGGCCAGTCACTGATCCATGTCATAAACAGCAATATCACTGGCGAGATCGCTGTGGCGTCACAAAATCAGCGATCTCGATGGCGATATCGCTGTGTGTGACGGGGCCTTAAGGAGCAGTGTTTCTCCAGTGTACAACCTGACCTGACACGTGACTAAGATTGGCTGCCGACTTATGTACATGATGGAGACCATTGTATTACATTCCTAGAGAATATATATATACAGTCATATGTTAAAGTTTGGGCACCCCTATTAATGTTAACCTTTTTCTTTATAACAATTTTGGTTTTTGCAACAGCTATTTCAGTTTCATATATCTAATAACTGATGGACTCAGTTATATTTCTGGATTCAAATGTGGTTTATTGTACTAACAGAAAATGTGCAATCTGCATTTAAACAAAATTTGACTGGTGCAAAAGTATGGGCACCCTTATCATTTTCTTGATTTGAACACTCCTAACTACTTTTTACTGACTTCCTGAAGCACTAAATTGGTTTTGTAACCTCATTGAGCTTTGAACTTCATAGCCAGGTGTATCAAATCATGAGAAAAGGTATTTAAGGTGGCCACTTAAGTAGTTCTCCTATTTGATTCTCCTATGAAGAGTGGCATCATGGGCTCCTCAAAACAACTCTCAAATGATCTGAAAACAAAGATTATTCAACATAGCTTTTCAGGGGAAGGATACAAAAAGTTGTCTCAGAGATTTAACCTGTCAGTTTCCACTGTGAGGAACATAGTAAGAAAATGGAAGAACACAGGTACAGTTCTTGTTAAGCCCAGAAGTGGCAGGCCAAGAAAAATATCAGAAAGGCAGAGAAGAAGAATGGTGAGAACAGTCAAGGACAATCCACAGACCACCTCCAAAGACCTACAGCATCATCTTGCTGCAGATGGTGTCACTGTGCATCGGTCAACAATACAGCGCACTTTGCACAGGGAGAAGCTGTATGGGAGAGTGATGCGAAAGAAGCCGTTTCTGCAAGCACGCCACAAACAGAGTCGCCTGAGGTATGCAAAAGCACATTTGGACAAGCCAGTTACATTTTGGAAGAAGGTCCTGTGGACTGATGAAACAAAGATTGAGTTGTTTGGTCATACAAAAAGGCGTTATGCATGGAGGCTTAAAAACACAGCATTCCAAGAAAAACACTTGCTACCCACAGTAAAATTTGGTGGAGGTTCCATCATGCTTTGGGGCTGTGTGGCCAATGCCGGCATCGGGAATCTTGTTAAAGTTGAGGGTCGCATGGATTCAACTCAGTATCAGCAGATTCTTGACAATAATGTGCAAGAATCAGAGACGAAGTTGAAGTTACGCAGGGGATGGATATTTCAGCAAGACAATGATCCAAAACACCGCTCCAAATCTACTCAGGCATTCATGCAGAGGAACAATTACAATGTTCTGGAATGGCCATCCCAGTCCCCAGACCAGAATATCATTCAACATCTGTGGGATGATTTGAAGCGGGCGACCATCAAACTTAACTGAACTGGAATTGTTTTGTAAACAGGAATGGTCACAAATACCTTTATCCAGGATCCAGGAACTCATTAATATCTACAGGAAGCGACTAGAGGCTGTTATTTTTGCAAAAGGAGGATCTATGAAATATTAATGTCACTTTTATGTTGAGGTGCCCATATTTTTGCACCGGTCAAATTTTGTTTAAATGCAGATTGCACATTTTCTGTTAGTACAATAAACCTCATTTGAATCCAGAAATATAACTGAGTCCATCAGTTATTAGATATATGAAACTGAAATAGCTGTTGCAAAAAACAAAATTGTTATAAAGAAAAAAGGTTAACATTAATAGGGGTGCCCAAACTTTAACATATGACTGTATATCTATATAAAAGTTTTTTCTTTGCTGCGTAAAGGGGTGGGGAATTCTCAGGATAAACATTGGTGACATATTGATATCATATGCCATCAACTGACAAGACCCACCGTCAAGCATATAGCAATGGATCAGTGGACGTGCTATAGTGGTTCCTGGGCTTGGCGTGGGTTTTCCCAGAAAGCAATTAAAAAACACTCATGTGTATCTCACATTTGTGGCTGTGTCCACTGGTTCCTTGCTATAAGCCTGCAGATGAATGTTATACTTGAAAAGTTGCCAACTATCACCCACCATAAACTACATAATAATCTATGGCAGTGGTGGTGAACCTATGGCAAGCATGCCAGAGGGGGCACGCAGAGCCCTCTCGGGGGGATGCACCCCATCTCCTCGGCACTACCGCTGCCGCCACTCTCCTCTACACAAGCTCTCTCCTTAACCCACGCGGCATCTCCCTCATCACTATCGCCGCTGCCACTCTCCTCTGCAATCCCATCAGGCTGCGTGCGTGTGGAGGAGAATGAGGGTGGTGGCACTAGGGATAGTGCATGTGCAGAGGAGAGTAGTGGTGACTGTAGTGCTGAGAAGATGGAGCGCATGCCCACAGGTAGGACTGTGATATATGAAGAGTCCGGAGCAACGGGTGAATGGGAAGAGGTAAGTAGTTCTTTATTTTAAATGTTGGGCCATTATACTGTATGGAGCACTATGTGAGGTCATTATACTATATGGAGCATCATGTGGAGCTATTATACTGTATGGAACATCATGTGGGGCCATTATACAGTATGGAACACTATGTGGGGCCATTATACAGTGTCAACACTATATGGGGTCATTATACAGTATGGAGCACTATGCAGGGCCATTATACTGTATGGATAAACATGTGGGGCTATTATACTGCTTGGAACATCATGTGGGTCCATTATACTGTATGGAGCACCATATGGGGCCATTATAAAGTATGGAGCACTATGTGGGGCCATTATACAGTATGGAGTACTATGTGGGACCATTATAATGTATGGAAGGCTGTCTGGTGATTACAGTTGGAGATTAATACTGTGATGGGTTCACCATTCTTTGTTGTGGGGATTGAAAGAGGGGGGTACAGTAGGGTCATCATACTGTGTGTGTGGAGTAGTTCACTGTGGGGTTATCATACTGTGTTTGGGAGCACTTTTCTTTGCATCATACTTTATTATCTTTTTTATTCAAACTTTTTTACAACCCCAGTATTCAGGTTAAATTGCCGTGTTAGCACTTTGCAATAAATAAGTGGGATTTGGACTGCAGTTTGGACACTTGGTCTCTAAAAGTTTCTCCATCTCTGGATCTATGGGACTGCTGCCTATCCTTTTCTTGATTTGCTACTGATCAGCAGGTGCAATGACTCTGGCTACTGCCATTGCAAAATGATTGCCACACTAGGAAACTTTCTTCTCACTTTCTTTGAATGCAGCATTTTGAATGATTTAACAATGCAGGCCTCAGGAAAAGGTGACAGATGCCTAGGAATGCTCATTTACGATAATCTAGTACCTTCAAGAGGCTGACAATTACCAGATAGATGGGAAAAACGCTCATTCACTGGGTAAATGTATCTTTTGTTCTGCACAAACGATCATTCTCGGCAGCACATCGTCCTGTGTAAACAGGAGTCGCACTGCTGAAAACAATGGCAGCTAATGCACATTGAATGAACTCATCATTAGAAAGAAAAAAACTTACTTGGCTTCGTACTGAGTTTTATCCACTCCAATAGTTCCTCCTGAGCTATATTGCTGAACTCCCCTTTTATATTCAACTGAGCTTGAATGTTGCTAATACCTTGTATAGACATCAATATTACTACGAAAAGTATGAACAGACGGCGACTTATCCGGCTGAAGATCCACCCAAAAAGCTGCAAAGTTAAAATATAAATCATTGCATGGTGCAATATGTAGGTAAGCCAGACACAGACATGGATAACTGCACACAGGGATACCAAAGCAGTTGTCGACTTTTAGAAAAGTTTTTCCTATAAGCTCCATTAGAAAAAAAAAACCAAAAACTGTTCTTTACTTATTCTCCACCGATGCTCCTGGTGTTTGTGATGTGAAACGCTGCAGCCAATCATCAATGAGTTCAGAAACTCGTGCTGTCTATGTAGGAAGAGCCGCTGTGCTACGTTATTGACCGCAGCGCTGCTGTGACGTCAGTGGTGCAGACAAGACATGAGGAGAAGCGGTGGAGACTGAGTGCTGAACCTGGGGAGGATGAATGAAGAACTGGTTTTTTTTGTTTTTTTTTTTACTTGCAGGAAAAATGTTTCTGAAATGGTAACCCCTTTGATGTTCTTTAAAATGTATGTATGTATGTACAGAATATATAAATAGATAGATAGATAGATAGATAGATACATAGATAGATAGATAATTATATAATTTAAATGTGTTGCTTGTGTATTTTCTATTTGTATAAAAGGTTTTATTTTTTTTTCTTAATTAACAATTCTATATTGTATATTCCATTAATAATGTGTGGGCATATTGAGCATGTGGGGAAACAAATATACACAGTTGCCTATTATGGCATGCTACAAATACACGTTAATAGGCATACACATGAGTTCTGGGACCTTTGTGGGACTGGTTCTGTCTCAATGGCGATGATGCAGCCAGGACTTCTCTTTTTCTCTACTGCTATGGTCTACAAGACTTGAGATTGCTTTTACAATAAAGCTCCCTGGTCTGTACAGTGCTAAAGTGGTTAGCTCCTGATTTCTTCTGTATTCTTGGAATTTATTGCAGAGGGCTATTAAAGCCCTACTTTGACTTTTTCACTTAGTGGATTCACTTTTTTCTCTAAATATAACAAATTTCCAGAAATACAAAATAACACTTTTGATGAACATGTATGTACACAACACCATATGTAAGCTTTTCTTCCTGCACAGAAAATTGTTCCCATTATTGGAGGCAATTTGTGGTAAATAACCAGCATTCAGACAGAATAAAAAAAATATCAGAATTCTAGAAGACCGAAGGGGCCAAAATGCGGCAGCTTTACATAAATCAAACAAGCTTAGCGAAATGTCAGTGGCTCAAATTCCATTTAACATGCTTTAGAAAGATCAAGAGCATTTTATTGAGATAATTTCTTCATAATATTTTGGGTGTTCCTATCTTTTCTCAATTAGATTTCAACAGTTTCTCTATTGTCTTCCGAAAATTGATTTTCAGCAGCGCAAGAATTTTTCAGTCTTTTAAAGCAAACATCTGCTGTACCAGCTGCCTATCTAAGGCTGGTTTCACATTTGCGCATAGAGGAGCTGCGAAATTCTTCCGTGAGGCTCCGCTCACGGCCGCACCTCCTCCGGTCAGCTCCGCCTACGTCGGCATGCGGCCTGCGTACCCTATCTTTAGCATTGGGTACGCAGGCTGTGCGGATATATGCGGATGCCTCCGCATGCGTCGTTTTGAAGGTGCGGCGACCTGCGCCGAACGCAACGTGTTGCAATTTGATGTGGTCCCCGCACCGTCAAAACAACGCATGCGGAGGCATCCGCATATATCCGCACAGCCTGCGTACCCAATGCTAAAGATAGGGTACGCAGGCCGCATGCCGACGGAGGCAGAGCTGACCGAAGGAGGTGCGGCCATGGGCAGAGCTTCACGGAGGAAGTCCACATCTCTCCGTTGCTCGGCATCCGCAAACGTGAAACCAGCCTAAGCCAGGAAAGTCAATACACCTGTTGAAGTGTGAAAGTATTTTGTTATGCAACAGTATAAAAAATAAATACAGTATATGCTGCTTTTAGGAACTCTGAGCTTAACTGGGTTTATTATGTGTTATATTGTCGAAACATCCATATAAAGCATACACTGTTCACTCACATTAGGGATTAGGGACATCAATTCAGTTTAGCATTGGAAATCCTTTGGTCTTAATAATTGCAACAATCAACATTGCCGAGATTCCAATAGGTGAAGAAATTGTCCTGCAGGAATACTGGCCAATGCGAACAGTATAGCTTCTCACAATAAGGTCATGTTCACACGTTCAGTATTTTACATCAGTATTTGTAAGCTGAAACCAGGAGTGGGTGACAAATCCAGATGTGTTTTTGGTTCTGTTCAGGTCACAGAGTAGGTTGATGAGACATTCCAAAAACTTTCTTCTGAGTTAATTCATCTACATAAGGCAGTAGCTAGGACATGGTGGAACATTAAGAGTTTAGAAGAGTATTTAAAATTAAATTTGATCCCTTGGGGCCTGAGGGTGCAAATTTTCCCAGTCTGGGAAGTAGATGTTAAATTTAAGCAGTCATGGGAGAGTGGTTTGTTTAAGCGCTCTGCAATACTCATTACCATGCTTATAGAACATGATAGAGCACTACTACTTGAATTGAAAGAGAAAATTAAAATCAATGAGGCTAAATTGAAAACATATGATATGGATTCTGTGGTGTTGCCTTTCCAACAGAGACTTAAGGATATGATTGACAAATTTAAGAAAGAAATAATACAAGGAAAAAAACAAAAATTTGCCAGAGATAAAAATGATTTTGATGAAAAAAAAAGCTTACAGATGGACCCACATTGGTAATCGTAGACAAAAAAGAGCTACTTTTTCCACAAATAAATCCACTGCGGCTACTACGACCTCTTTCCAAGATCCTCCCTCTTCTAGTTATTTTTTGTCATCAGACACCGACCAAGAAAACCCACCAGGAGGGGCAAGTGGAGGAGTAAGTCCACCAAACCCCAGGAAACGACATTGACAATTCAAAACATGGTCTCCAACCTACAGGATGGAGACGAGGCAGAATCGGAGATGCTAGGGGACGAATCGGTTGCAGGTAAACTCCAGGTCATTAATTTGACAAACTATCCATTATC
Source organism: Dendrobates tinctorius (assembly GCF_039654945.1). Lineage (NCBI taxonomy): Eukaryota > Metazoa > Chordata > Amphibia > Anura > Dendrobatidae > Dendrobates > Dendrobates tinctorius. The sequence continues at coordinate 38,601,626 of NW_027361829.1, forward strand.
TGAGTCTGAAACCAGCCTCTTATCAAGAGGCCTGTCATTCTCACCCACTAAAGTGCTTGATAAATTTGAATTGATCAAGGATGTTTATATGTTTTGTAGACAGGTCACATTTAAACTATTGTACCATCAACCATCTATAGTGCGTACACTTCCGGAGGAGGATTGACAGACCTTTCGTGACCTTCTTGATTTATTGGCTGAAAATCAAAGTGGATCAGGTAAGAGAACTGTGTTCTCACAGAGGTTACCATCGTAAGCCACACCCCCTCTTTCCCTTTTTACAGCAGTGGAAATCTTCTTTAATACCACGTGTCGAGATATCCAGAATTTATCTGTGTATAGGAATAAGGGCACAAATTTGAATAGAGAAGAAAAACGTGCCTTAAAAAACTTACAGGACAATAAATATTTCCTGATAAAAGAGGCAGACAAGGGAGGGAATGTTGTTCTTTGGCCGGTGGAGCTATACCTGAGGGAGGCCCACAGGCAACTCAATAACACAATTTGTTATAGGAAATTACCCTCTGACTCTACAGATACTTTTAAAAACAAACTGGACAAACTATTGAGAAGGGCTTTTGATATGGGCACTATTAATAAAAAGGAAATGGATTTTTTAATTACAAAGTATCCAGTAGTGCCCACTTTTTATATGCTCCCAAAAGTCCACAAATCGATACAGGAACCGCCAAGATGACCCATTGTCTCGGGCACTGGGAGCATATTCGAACGCCCTTGTGTTTACCTGGACTTTTATCTGCAGCCTTTTGTTCTCTCTTTAGGCTCATATGTCAGAGATTCTTCTCATCTCGTTAACCAATTGGACGGACTTACTTTGAGTATGGATACCTTAATGATCACGATGGAAGTTGAATCATTATATACTTGTATCGAACATTCTTTGGGTCTGAAGGCTGTCTCTTATTTTTTGGATCAGAAAACGTCAGGGGATCGGTTACATGACTCTTTCATTCTTGATCTTTTAGGCCATGTGCACACGATGCAGATATCCAGCGGATCCGCAGCGGATTTTACCGCGCAGAAACACTGCATATCCGCATTGTGATGTACAGTAGCATGTAAGTCAATAGAAAAAAAACCCGCTGTGCAGACGCTGCAGATTTTTCCGCGCGGTTTTCTTGTGGTTCAAAATACGCAGCATGTCACTTCTTTTGTGCGGTTTTCCACCTGCTCCATTCTCCAAATCCGCAGGGGAAAACCGCACAAAAACCGCAAGAAAAAAGGAAGAAATCCGCAAGAAAAATGCAGGTCATTTGACCTGCGGATTTCTTAAATTCTGCGTGGAAAAATCCGCAGGGCAAAAAGTACGTCTGCACTTAGCCTTAAGGTTCGTACTTGAAAATCATTACTTTGTCTTTGATTGTATCTTTTTCAAACATACATCTGGCACCGCAATGGGTGCCAGATGTGCGCCCGCTTATGCCAATCTATTTTTAGGTTGGTGGGAAGATACATTTATACGTCTTTTACCTTCTTTTCAGGCACATGTTACTAAGTGGTACCGCTACATCGACGATGTTCTGTTCTTTTCGTCGAGTTCCTTGGCTGAGTGTGAGAAATTTGATGCAGACTTGAATTGTAATTCTTGGAACATCTATCTCACTTCTAGTGTTTCTGGGGATGCAGTGGACTTCTTGGACCTACGAATCATCAAGCAGGAAAGACGGATTTGTACCTCACCTTTTCGGAAGTCTACTGCCTAAAACAGCAGCTTTCACCCGTCACATGTTCGCAATGGCATACCAAAGGGACAGTTCTATCGGATTAAAAGGAATTGTAGCGAACAGGATCAATTTTTAATTGAGGCCAAATCTCTTACAGCTCTTTTAAGGAAAGGGGTTACCCTGACGCATTGTTTCTCAAGCTTTTCAGGACTCTGCCAGTAAGGATCGGAGGGCACTACTTAAACCAAGGCAGAGGAGGGAGTTTTCGAGCACAAATATAATCACTCCATATAGCAACCATTGGACTGACATCTACAATATTTTGCGAAAAAAATTGGAACATCCTATTAAGAGAACCAAGAGTGACTCCCTTCATCAGCCACCGCCCAAAACTCATAGCCAAATGTGCCAAGAACCTTAAGGACTCACTACGTGTGAGCCATTTTAGACGTCCTACTGAGCCTCTAGGTAGAGGCACAAAATTGATAGGCACTTATCCTTGTGGCGGTTGTACTATTTGCCCATTCATCATCTCTAACAAAACATTGACATTATCTGTCGCTCCGGGGCAGATTCACACCCATTTCTATTCGAACTGTCGTACCTGTAATGTTGTCTATGTTTTGGTTTGCAGCTGTCCCAAGATATATGTAGGACAAACGGGTCAGGAACAGGAACTTCGCCGTCGCATCCAGCACCATTTTTCCAACATTACCTGTGCATGAAAGGATCAAGCCCTTGGAAAACCAATTACTTCAGTGGCTAATCACTATCTACTTTACCATAATGGCCTCCCAGGTAAAACAAGTATAATGGTAGTAGATAAAGCAGAATCAGAGGAGGACGCTGTACCGAAGAATTATTAAGGAAAGAGTCCAGATGGATCTTCAATATGCATAGCCTCGCACCAGGAGGCCTGAAGGAGGAACTATTGTTTACTGGTTTCTATAAAAAAAAATGAAGGACAGATGTTTGTGTTCATTATATCTTTGATCCATGTATCGATTGGTTTGAACATACCATTGTATGACTAATATAAATCTTTAACCATCGTATTTTTTGTATTGTATATTTTTGAAGGTTTTTTCACCACTCCATTCCTCCACTTTGCCAGTTTTTATTTTTGTAGGTAATCGATATCAATGTACCTGGTATGATGCACATCTACATTTTTATTTCTGTTTAAAAAAAAAAGGGGGGTAGGAGTAAAGAAAGACATAATTGGTTGGATTTTCCATCCCTCCATCCTGCCAAGTTTTTCTTGATAGGTCATGTATACTCATGCATATGCGATGATTAATACCCATATATGCAATCTGTTAATGGGAAAGGGAAAGTTGAGAAAACAGGACACAGGATGGGGGAAGGTGAGAAAGAGGGAAAACAGGAATAGGCCCAATGGTTATTGATAGCAACTTTTGTTATTTATATTTGTGCACTCTTCTTCTCCCCTCCTCCCCCCCTTCTCCGTATGTGTGTCTCCATTAAATGTTAAGATCATTATTGATTGTTTCCTCTTAGCCTAAAGTATGGTTCACTTGGACCTCTTTAAATACTTGACATGACTCTCATACATTGGTATACTGTGTAATTACGTATAGGGGAGTCTTTACTCACTCAAAATACAGTATTGTTATACTTAATACAAGTTCCAATGCCTACGTTATGTATCATATAACCTGCACTTTGCAGGTGAATTATTGTCTTTATGTGGGGAAATATAGCTCTATATTGCGTGTGATTTTCCATGATCTCCACTTGAGTACTAAAGTCATACCCATTATCATCTATGCAACATAAGTCTCTTAGTGGCTTCAAATGGGGATCTATAGCTTTATTTTTATGACCAACAATTTACTCACTCTGTACATATACCTTCTTCGTTTAAGCATTTATATTTTTTCTTTGAGTATCCGTTCTGTGCGTTTCGTCATCTACGCAATATATATGCATTTAGTGGCCCTATTTGAGGCGTAATAATATATTTCGTTCGTATCATCTCTGTTTTGGCTTATTAGTGGCGACATACTGAATATATGAGGGAGAGTCTATGTAATATACTCTTGTACATTGGCGCCGTATGCGGATATAGGTTTTATGCGGTACATGCTTTTTTTTTGCTTGGCAAAGAGCATGATATACCTCATTTCATTTTTGTGCACGAAGAGGGGTATGTCTTACCATTTTACTCTAATATTGCGCTGCCACGGTGGCTGTAGAGAAAAAATGGATTTCTAAAGTCACAATTATTAGTTTATTTACTTTTTCCGTTTTAGGCACCACTTTATTTATTATGTGTGTGCTTCATCATCCTTCATTTCTCCATGCCTGTCAGAGTGTTTTGTGCATGTTTATTGCACATTAGTTATTTTGTCCCGATCGAGTATCTGGTTGAGATTCTGTGCAATACATCTCCTTACATGCTGGCTCCAGTCGGGGACTGATGTGTGCGCACTGCACACTAGCTACAAGCGCCTGCGCAATGCACACTAACTTCATGTTTGCATGTGGGGATTTTTTCTGCACTGCGCATGCTCGATGATCCCTGCCTAAGAGAGGCTATGACAGATTGAGCGCTGTATGTACTGTGCTTGCGTGATGAAAACCAATACAATGTTTTCATGGGGAGATCTCTATCTTTGTACTGCACACGCGTGAGTCTCCCTGCTCATTACAGACTATGACAGACTGAGCGCCTCACCTGCTGCGCTTGCGCAGCTGCTATTTCCGGACGCCAGATCCATGTTGGAATAATATAGTCCATATGTAAGTAATCTTTATTGATTATTAGGCACATAAAAAGATACGCTCTGTGGCAATCAGCACACCTTCATTTTCTCCCTTGAGGAAGCCATGCTTCTGGTGGCGATACGCGTGGGGTTTCTTCCCCCCTCCTCCTTGAACCACATGCGGGCATTAAAGTTCACCATTATGGGCTGTCAGTATGCAATTCATTTTTGTTTGCAGAGTATAGGCTAGGTTTTTACCACATGAACCTCTTATATATTTCATTTATTATTATTTGGGGAATGTTCTGTGGTTTCTTATTTACTGATGAGCTACGGTTACACTGTCGAAATATTTGCCTATAGTCTGTACCAGTAGTATTGTCTTTTTCAGCACCTTATTGCGTATTTGCACAAAAAGCTTTATTCTGTACGATATAGGACCAATGTCTTTTCTGTGTTTATCTATTGAGAAACTAATATATGGTCCATAAGGGATATTGCCTACAAACCTATATCTTCTTTTGACTGGCATAATGGAGGAGGAGAATACTGGGTCTTTATTATAAGATTTTTTTGGTGGTGTTGTTGTGATGTGGCCAAATTGTTTTGGGTCCTTTTAAGTGTTTTTAAATATGTCACTTTTTGTATGCTTTTTAATGTCAATAAAATTTATTTTTATATGTATATCTTTTCTTGAAATATTGTAATTATTATTGTTGGGTTGATCACCCGTGTATACACACATCTTTCTCTGGGTTGTGATAAATCCAGAAGTGGTGACGTGTTTCTATTATACTTTTCCTCTGATTGTTCCACTCCTGGTTTTGACTTACAAATACTGAAATAAAATACTGAACATGTGAACATGGCCTTAGATGGAGACACTGACCTATTCTGAATAGAACATTCTACCTCTTCATAGAAATGTTCTATAGCAGTCTTTCCCAAGTTCCAGTCGTCAAGGTGCTCAACTCATCATGTTCTCAGGATTTCCATAGTATTGCCCAGGTGATGGAATTATTATTAAGGCATAAGAAATTGCCACATGTTCTATCACCTATGCAATACTAAGGAAATCCTGAGAACATGACATGTTGAGGGCCATGATGATTGGAGTTGGGAAAACACTGCTCTACAGGATTAAGATTTGAACGGGCCAGAAAAGCAAGGACAACCCATTGTTATGTTCTTAAAACCAATCCATGCCTGTCAACAAAAACTAGGGGCAGTTGGACCAGCTTATTTTATTATTTTTCCAGTACGCAAGATGATGGAAAAAAAGGAATAATGAGCTTGGAAAGCCAATTGAAGGGCTGACAAAAAGGGGTTAACAAGAAAACAAAACATGCTTGTTAAAAGAGATTCTGATGAAAAAATGATCTATTAAATAACAATACATTCACTTCCCTAATTTATAAGGACAAGCTTTTGCTCAAGAATACATATCAGAACCTTCCTAATGCAGTTTTGGGCTGTGTGCACACGTTGCGTTTTTTCTTGCGATTTCGCAGCATTTTTCCGCGAAAACGCAAAGAAAACGCATGCCATGCAATCCTATGGGATTCCGAAATGCTGTGCTAATGCTGCGGATTTTTTCGCTGCAGAATCGCATAGCGGAAAAATACGCAGCAGGCTCATTCTTTTTGCGGAATCGCGGCGATTCCGCACCCATAGGAATGCATTGATCCGCTTACTTTCCGCATATGGCTATGCCCATCATGCACAAAGTAAGCGGATCATGTGCAGATGGTACCCAGGGCCTGGAGGAGAGGAGACTCTCCTCCAGGGCCAGGGTACTATAATCCTGTAAAAAATAGAATAAAAATAAAAAATCTATATATATAATCGTCTTATCATGTCTGCTGTAACCGAAATCCATCGTCGCTGATTGGTTGAGCCCGGCCGGCCGCGACTAATCAGCGACGCAGGATTTCCGTGACAAACAGACAGACAGGTATTGTATGATAATGGTTATGGCGCCGGAGATTGCGATCTCCGACGCCATACTTACCTCACCGGGAGGAGCGTTGCCGCGGCGCTTCTCTTCTTACGGAGATCGGGGCAGGAGGCTGGGGGAGGAGTGTGGCACTGACGCCGAAGTTTGCAGTGTGTGTTCAGGAAAATGGAGCCGAGCAGCGCGGTGTGGGCATACGCGTACTCCGGCGCCACACTCCTCCCCCAGCCTCCGGCAGAACGGGACAGCGCTGGACCACAGGAAAGATGGGCGAGTATAAATTTTTTTTTTTGCCTGTGTGCAGGTTCCTAGAGGTGAGGGGGACCATACATACCAGGAAACGGGGGTGAGGGGTACCATACATACCAGGAAAGGGGGGTGAGGGGTACCATGCATACCAGGAAAGAGGGGTGAGGGGACCATGCATACCACGAAAGGGGGGTGAGGGGACCATGCATACCACGAAAGGGGAGAGAGGGGACCATGCATACCACAAAAGGGGGGTGAGGGGACCATGCATACCACGAAAGGGGGGTGAGGGGACCATGCATACCAGCAAAGGGGGTGAGGGGTACCATGCATACCACGAAAGGGGGGTGAGGGGACCATGCATACCACGAAAGGGGGGTGACGGGACCATGCATACCAGGAAAGGGGGGTGAGGGGACCATGCATACCAGCAAAGGGGGTTGAGGGGTACCATGCATACCACGAAAGGGGGGTGAGGGGACCATGCATACCAGCAAAGGGGGTTGAGGGGTACCATGCATACCACGAAAGGGGGGTGAGGGGTACCATGCATACCACGAAAGGGGGGTGAGAAGACCATGCATACCATGAAAGGGGAAGTGAGGGGACCATGCATACCACGAGAGGGGCGTGAGGGGACCATGCATACCATGAAACGGGAGTGAGGGAACCATGCATACCACGAAAAGGGGGGGGTAAGGGGACCATGCATACCAGCAAGGGGGGGTGACGGGACCATGCATACCAGGAAAGGAGGGTGAGGGGTACCATGCATACCACGAAAGGGGGGTGAGAGGACCATGCATACCACGAAAGGGGGGTGAGGGGACCATGCATACCAGCAAAGGGGGGGTGACGAGACCATGCATACCAGGAAAGGGGGGTGAGGGGGACCTTGCATACCAGGATAGGGGGGTGAGAGGACCATGCATACCAGGATGGGGGGTGAGGGGGACCATGCATACAAGGAAATAGGGGGGTGAGGGGGACCATGCATACCAGGAAATGGGGGTGAGAGGACCATGCATACCAGGATAGGGGAGGGGGACCACAAATACCAGGAAAGGGGGGTGAGGGGACCATGCATACCAGGAAAGGGGGGTGAGGGGACCATGTATACCAGGAAAGGGGGGTGATGGGACCATGCATACCAGGAAAGGGGGGGTTGAGAGGACTATGCATAACAGGAAAGGGGGGTGAGAGGACCATGCATACCAGGAAAGGGGGGTGAGGGGGACCATGCATAAAAGGATAAGGGGGGTGAGAGGACCATGCATTCCAGGAAAGGGGGGGTGACGGGACCATGCATACCAGCAAAGGGGGGTGAGAGGACCAAGCATACTAGGATTGGGGGGTGAGGGGTAGCATGCATATCAGGATTGGGGGTGAGAGGACCATGCATACCAGGATTAGGGGGGTGCATTATTGCATTATTATTAACTCTTCATAAAGAAACTACATACATATTCTAGAATACCCGATGCGTTAGAATCGGGCCACCATCTAGTAGAGAAATAATCACCCTCCGGCGGCCCCCGAAGTCCTTCCCGCCTCTCACCACGTTCCCGGCATCTTCCGGTCCTCTCGCGAGTGTGACGTCATCTCAGGTCTTCGCGCAAAGCATTACTGGGACCGGAAGATGCCGGGAGTGCCGCAGAGCAGATCGGGAGCCGTTGAAAGGTGAGAATAACAATATATATATATTTTTTATTATTTTTAACATCCTATCACATTTCCAAGCGATATTTGAAATTGCTTGGAATGCGCAAGCATTCCGCAAGGGAAAAACGCTTGCAAAACGCTTGTTTTTCGCTGGAAAAACGCATGTGAATTCGCATGCATTTTACCTGCAGCGGGAGTTGCGGAAATTTTGTGGAAATTTCCGCAGCATTTCTGCATATGTGCACATAGCCTTATGCTAGGCATAGATATTTGCTGTTTTGAGTTTTCAGTCTATCAAACAGAGGACAAGTAATAATTAAGAGCATATTCACACACCCACGTGTTTTCGTCCGAGCAGAGACCGCTCACCGATCTCCTCAGTCAAATTCAATATTCTCATAAGCATACATGAGTATGTTGAGCTCTGATCAGGAAATCCATAGCTAAATGGTACATCATGGTTAAAGCTCAGACTGTAATACACAGATGTATAAAACTGGCCATAGGGTGGAATATCATGTGCAAATGGGATAAAAATGTGAAATTGATCATGCTCCTATCAGTCTGTGAATGTACAAAGGTGAATAAATTCAAGTTAAAGAATGAATTTATAAATCAATTAATAACACATCATCAGATAGAGTCTTACCGGTCTAGCGCACAGCAAGGAGGCCATAACACACATGTGGGGTGTTAAAAATAACTTCAGTCTCATAATTAAAATTGCAAGGACTGCAAATGCCCCTAGCTGTAATACATGGTAGACAAGCTGTACATGAAAAAGAAAAAAACAAGATTGAATTAAAATATGGCATTTCTCCTTATCCAGACTTTACAAATGCAAAAATGTACTTGTATATCATGTATCCGTACAATAACACATAATTACTCATCCATACAAATCTATGATCTGGAAAAAGAAAGAATTTCTCAATTACATGGCTAGAAGATACAAACTTCATACAAATTGGTCATTGTGGACCCTAGACAACGATGCTGGAAAATAAAAGGCCTCACCGTTGGGTCATAATGCTGTCCCTGTACTTTTGCTCTTTTTTTTTATAAGGATTGTAGTGATTTTAGTAATCATCTTCTGTCTGTAGGATAGGGGATAACTTAGTTTATGAGGATTCAATTGCTGGGACCCCAATCGATCCTGAAAGCAGTGCTCTGAAGCAGGGCCGGCGTTAGGTGCAGGCAGACCAGGCAGCTGCCTAGGGCCCCCACTCCTCCAGGGGCCCCCAGCCAGTGGCGTACTGCCAGGTGCATTGTTAGACACTTTGATTTGATGCCGAGGCCTGGATCAAAGTGCAGTGCCCCGTATCTCCCCTCCAGTTTCCATAAGTGCACACGTCCCTGCCTGCTTAGCTCCTCCTCCCGAAAGGACAGCTTCCCACTGTCTGCTTCTGCTTTCAACCTTTGAATCTGCAGATGGAAGTCAGCAAACGCGGGGGCCTGAGTTCCACCATCTGTCAGGCTCTTTCAGCTTCTCAATGATTCCGCACTCTCAAGAGAAGGTGAGCCCCAGCCAGAAACTGTTTAATGTCCCAGAGCAGCAATAACAGGTCAGAGAGCAGTGATCTACTCACTGTGATCCTGGAGCTCTGTGGTGATCGCTGCAAGATCAGGTTTCAAAGCCACATACAGCAGCGATCAGCATCGGCTCTAACCACAATCACTAAATCATTGCTTGTAATCTCTGGCAGGGCGACCTCCTGTCAATACTGTCTAGATGACACAAGACAGGAAATTTTATCTGCTGAATCAGAGTATTCATTATATAGAAATACTGTAAATTAATTCCCATGTGAAATACTAAGGGTAAACGATACACATAATGCATATAAGCAAAACCAAAGGAAAAAACAATGTGTGTATAAACCCTAATGAAAATATGTAAGTAAAAAAGCAAGTGCATTAAATAATTAACATAGGGTACTTGGTAAACACTGTTTTGATCAAAAAGTATAAAGCTGTCCCACCACGGCAAGGTGTACCCATTTGAGACAGTAACTACACTAACGGTAGTTTTTTCCTTTGGTTTTGCTTGCTTTTATGGCCAGTGTGAACATGCGTTTACATCATGCATGTCATTCAAGTCTACTCCAGTTCAGTTTTTTTGCTTTTTTACACAGTGTATATAATACAGGTTTGCATAGGAATCAGCGTTTTTGGTGCATTTTTTTTCTGCAGCCAAAGCCTGCTCTCTTGGCAGTAAAACACTGCTTTCAAAACACCCATTTTTTAGGGTATGTGCAATGTGTCACTTCTTTCAGCGTGTTTTCACCAGTAGAAAGCAATGAAAGAATAAAAAAAAACCTTCAGATACTGCAACGGCGTTTTTCGTTGCAATTTTTTAAGCGGTTTTGGTGAATTAAACTATTAGGCTATGAACCCACGTTGCAGAAATGCTGCGGAAATTTCCATAACATTTCCGTACTCCCGCCACGGGTAAAACGCATGCGAGTTCGCATGAGTTTTTCCAGCGGAAAAGAAGTGTTTTGCAAGCGTTTTTCGCTTGCGGAATGCTTGCGCATTCCAAGCGATTATCATCGCTTGGAAATAAGATGTTAAAATAATAAAAAAAAATAAAAAACATTGTTTCTCACCTTCCGACGGCCCCCGATCTACTATGCGGCGCTCCCGGCATCGTCTGGCCCCAGTAATGCTTTGCACGAAGGACCTGAGATGACAATACGCTCATGAGAGCTCGACGTCATTAGCGGTCATTCGCGCAAAGCATTACTGGGACTGGAAGATGCCGGGAGCATGGTGAGAGGCGGGAAGGACTCCGGTGGCCGCCGGAGGGTGATTATATCTCTATTTTTTTTTTTTTTATTCTATTTTTTACAGGATTATGGTACCCAGGGCCTGGAGGACAGTCTCCTCTGCTCCAGACCCTGGGTACCATCCGCACATGATCCGCTTACTTTGCGCATGGTGGGCATAGCCACACGTGGAAAGTAAGCGTATCAATGGAGTCCTATGGGTGCGGAATAGCCGCAATTCCACAAAAAGAATGGGCATGCTGCAGATTTTTCCGCTATGCGTTTCCGCATACTGCCCATTGTAAATCTATCAGGCTGAGTGAGCAGATCAGGTATGCGTGCTCATCAGGACAGGTCTGGCAATCTGACAATTCTGGCAAATGTCAGATGGGCCACTCCTTCACTCCAGGGACACACAAGCAAACCTTCCCCCTGGCACCCTGTTTATTCTATTCCTGCTCTGCGCAGCGATTAACTCCAGTGATGACTTGAACTCTGCTTCTTCCTATCCATATTCAATATATGAAGAAGGAAGTAGGGGATGAAGCCGATGCAACCAGTCAGCTTAATCATGCTTAGTGACCCAGCCAGCCCAACAAGAGCAGCAGGGTGACAGTCCTGCACCAATGAAGTGCAGTAAGAAGGCATTCATGTGTCGGGTGCTTCCATGAGGTCCAAGGCCATGGTGTGTTGGTGGCAGGGTAACACTGAAGTTTGCCTTCTCTATCCCCTCCCACCAACCATGGACAATGGAGAGGAGATATTATCCTCTTCATCTCCTGACTGTTGTGTGCCCATCAACTCTTCCTCCTCCATTTGTTCCTCGGCTCCTGCAACTTCACTAACAGTTTGTCTCATACCATAAGCCCCCCTCGATCGCTGTTATCCACCCTCTCATGGCACTCGCCTGTGCAACGACAGTCCAGAGCTTAGAAATATTGTTATCCCTTCCACATCCTCCTCTGCTTCCACGTCTTCCTGTGGGACCACCACCTCCTCCCGCAGACTATTCAAAGTGTGCTCCAACATGTAGATGACTGGAATAATGATGCTAATGATGACATCGTCAGCGCTAACTATGACAGCATTCATTTCAAAATTGCGCAGAAGGGTGCAAAGGTACTTCATCTGTGCCCACTCTGCAAGTGTGATTTGCTCCATGCCCATACTGCATTAGCCCAGGATATGCAAAGGGATATACTGCACCAGGGCTCTTCGCTGCTGCCACATTTGCTGCAACATGTGTAGAGTGGAATTCTAGGCATGTCGGCACATCGCAAATCAAACGGTTAACTAGAAGGCTGAAAGATCTCTGAAACGATGCAAATTGATGACCTGTGGGGTGTGATCAGTAAAAGTGAGCACGCAGCGGCAGCGCATCCAGGCTGGGATAGTGGCAGAGAATTGCTGTACCACCAGGTTGAAGAAGTGAGCCATGCAAGGCATGTGTGTGAGGTTGTCCCAGCATAGGGCTGCCATCAGGTTTGCACTATTATCGTACACGGCCTTCACTGGCTCCAGGTTCAGGGGAGATAGCTATTGCTCTAACTCGGCCTGGATAGCTGTCCACAACACTTGAGCTGTGTGACTGCGATCTCCAAGGCATATTAATTTAAACACTGCCTGACTGTGGTGAGCCCTGGCTGTGCAGTACAAAGGTGGGGGGTTCTTTCTGCACTGCTGGAGCATGTGTCACATTAAAGGAGAGGCTGAGGGCACAAGTAGAGGCCCTAGAGGAGGTGGAGGAGCCCAAAGCAAAGGAGGAAGTAATAGATACAGAGGTTTGATCCACTAACCTTGGGGATTCTAAAACTTGCGGAGCAGCTTCTTGCCCGTCTGCATCCACAGCCACCAGTCACCCAGTACTCAGTCAGTGAGATGTAACGCCCCTGCCCATGTGTGCTTGTCCAGGTGTCATTGGCAAAATGCACCCAGTCAGACATAGATTTTTTACAGGGAACGGGTGATGTTGTCTGCGACATGTTGGAGTAGAGCAGGCACAGCTTTCTTAGAGAAGTAATGGCGACTGGACAACTGGTACTGGGGGACTGCGACGGCAATAATTTTTCGAAAACAGTCTGATTCCAACCAGGTGGAAAGGCAGCATTTCTGTGGCCAACAGGGTGGACATGGTGGAGTTCAAGCTCTTAGCTTACGTGACCAAAACTGTGGGACCAAGGTCTGGCTGCTGTGCTGAGAGAGGCTGGAGTAGGGTGAACAGGACAAACTGCTGGACTGTGAGTGAGGGGCAGGTGGAGATGTTATGGCGGATTGAGAAAGATGTGGTGTGTTCGGTGAAACAAAAACAGCAGGCATCTCCACTTCCGTAACAGCTGACGGGCTCTCACTCAACCCGACTGTAGGGGTAAACAAGTAGAGGACCTGTGGCCAGAGACCTGTGTGAGAACACTTGCCACGGTGATGGAAAAGAAGCAGCAGATGCGGTTGATGTGACAGCTGATGGTTGGTGAGGCCTGCTAGTCCGCATTTTAGATCAGTGTGATTCCCAGACTAAGGCATGTTGATTGCGCATGTGTTGGTTCATGCATGTAGTAGTGAAATTATTGCAATTTTTGCCTCTACTGAGTATTTTTTAGCAAAGTTGGCAGATAATGTGAGTTGGGTCATCGTTTGTGGTCTGAAAAAAGGCCCAGGCTAGGCAAACCTTGCTGCCCCTGCGAACTGCAGACTCGCAAGTGGTGCTGGCCACAGTCACAGTTGTAGCTGAGGATGCAGTGCTTGTCGCGGTTACATCACTCTGTGTCTGCGCGGGAAGCTGCAACGTAACCTCCTTGTCTTCCTCCACCTCCTCTGCTGAGCTACTCAGCTGCGAGCCTCTGGGTTCACACAAAGTGGGATCTACAACCTCATCCTCTCTGTTCTAGCACTTCTCGCCCTGAGAGTCACCCTCATCCTTTTCCTGCCCTGACAGAACAGTACAGTCCGCATGCACCTCTAGTATCTGAGTTTCATCAGTGTCACCTCCATCCTCGGGGGTTAACATCTGGTGATGAGGGTCTGAATTCTGCTTGGACCCTTACTTTGTCCGGCCCTGGATTCAACAGTAAAAAATTTTGGCCATTGGTGTAGATGCTTTCCCCCTCTGGATTCTGTGAATCTTTGGAGCAGACCTCTGAAGCCCATGTAATAGAATGTGTGAACAGCTCTGCAGATTGGCCCATCTGTGGTTCCCCACAGTTAGTTGGGTGGTTGGAAACAAGGGTGACTGGGGTGCCACTTCTGAAGATTGTGCTGTATGTGATGTTAAGGTGGAAGAAGAGGAGAAGCCACTTGATGTAGCGCTTTCCATCCACTGGAGTACTTGCTGTTTATGAGCTTCAGTTACAAGGTGTACCACTGTGCAGCTGCCAAAGAAAGGGAGTCCAGTAGCCCGTCCAGTAACAGATGTTGTCATTTGTCTTTCGATAGGAAGAGACGGTGTTTGTTCAGTTGAGCTTTCATTAACGTTAACATCTAACCCACATACACGTCGAACACCAAGCCTATTCCCCCCTTCCACCATGACTTTGCTTCTTCCCACTCATGTTGTGTGTACCCTTACCTTCTTTTAAACTGATGTTTCACAACCTTAGGCCCAGACCTGTCACTAAATGAACAATCAGTAGTTATTCTCTTAGTTTGCCTGAACCACACTCTTAGAAATATCTATTTATAATAGCAAATGAGGCCTCTTGATTCCTGACTGCAACACAGTTTTAGCCCAAATGATTTGGATTAGTAAATGGGGCCTCCTGACTGCAATAAAGTTTTAGCACAAACAATTTGGATAAGCAAATAGGGCCTCCTGGTTGAACCCCAATATTAGGTCTAACAATTTATTATTAGCAAATGGGGCTTCCTGATTCCTCACTGTAATGCAGTTTTAGCCCAAATGATTTAGATTAGAAAATGGGGCCTCCTGACTGCAACACAGTTTTAGCACAATCTAGTTAGATGCTGGATGATCGATTTCACACAGGACAGATTCCTATGCTTGCAGCAGCAGGATTGGCCTCTCTGCACTGTTGAACTGAGAAAATGGCTTCAGGAAAACAAGATGTCCGAATTTATATAGAGAGGGGCATGTTACTTCGGCAGTCAATCACAGAAGCCCTTGTGTTATGATCTTGTGGATGGTTTCTGCGCCCTGATTGGCTGCCAGAATGTACACACAATTAAAAAAGGAAAAAAAATTACACTCCGCTGTTCCTCTGACCTAGACACACCCAAATGCCTCATAAAACATGTCCCCCCGACTCATCATACAGCACCACTAGTTGAGATTTGAAATTAGCGAAAGTTTTCCGAACAAGTTCGCTCATTTCCACATACCACATCTCCTGGGCAGGGAAGGATGCAAAAGAGAGTATACAGACATTACTGCGGGGGACCACAGCTGACCTTTTCAGGCTGAAGATGGAGTTAAAATCAACTCCCAAACTTACTGACATTTATAGAAGACACTTTCTTTAAAGAGTAACCGTTGTTTTAATTTTTATTTCATAAACCAATGTTAAACATGAAAATAACCAACTTTGTAATATATCTTATTCGAGAAATCTGCTTCTTTCTCTGACAGAATTGACCCGTCATTATCAAAATTCTCAATTCTGAGGTAAAATCTGTATTCAGTGAATAATACAACACCAAATGAAACACCAAACACATGCATTATATATGAAAAGGCGAGAAAGAGATGGAGTAAGAAAATATACAAAAATATACCAATAATCCGTACCCCGTGGAGTCACAGGAGCCACGGGGTACGGACTATTATTTTCTGTCATGGAACGTAAATAAATGCATTTAAAGGGATTGTCTCATCAGAATGCAACTGGCTCCTGATGTTTACAGGAGAAAAGTACAGCCATGTATGAAGTGTATCATTATGTAGAGAAAAAGGGTGGCTCAAGACTGCTAGAACGACAGATCAATGCAGATGGACTCCAAGTTCAGGCTCACAGAATGTGCGCGGATCCATATGTGATTTAAAGATACTTGAATACAAGGAAAATAAAGAAAATGAGATTCCATAAACATAAAAGAAATGCAAAGTAATTGCATTTACCTCTCCACTAATGGAATGTCCCCATCTGAAAAATGAAAGAAAAACCATTAGAAAACAGAATGAAATAAAAACTATTTGCATTTCTTAAGCCGAATATCATTGAATAAATCAGACAACACTAAAAATATCCAGAGGTAATGAATAAAAACATTACTGATACATCTAAGGATGAGTTTCCCTAAGGTATCCCATTATTTTACCACATGCTACACTAATAAGTATTGTAGGTATACGGATGTCTTATCAGGGTACCATCATTTTACAAAAAAAACAACAAAGAATTAAAAATTGTCACTACAACACTAACTCAATTGCTACATGTTTATATAAATGCAGCCATGGCAATTATTTGGAATGTGACATGGAATTAAAGTGTATCAGTAATTTCATGTGACTTTTCTGAGCAAATGTCGTGTGTACACAAGGAAGAACGCTATATTTGGTCATTCAATAACTTGTATCTAATTTTTTCATCAGTTTAAGTTTCTGCATGGTCCAGCTGTAATTATTAGGGGTTTCCAGACTAGTGGGTGGAGACTAGCTGCTATGAAGTCTCCCATCCACAATGTCAGAGGATTCCTACTCTCTTTTGTTTATGTAGCAAGGAGAACAATATAGAGCAGTAATGAGCAGTGTAGCAGGGAATCCAGCACGGGTGTGAGATAAATCCCTTACAAGAAATCAGAGTACGGTATGTATGTTTGAACCAACTCTCCCCCACTCTCCTCTTTCCATACACTTCAAGAGCTGTAAATTGACACCACTGGGAGTTTATAGGCCATCTAAAAATAATGGTAGAGAAAGAAGTAAATATATATATATATATATATATATATAGAGAGAGAGAGAGAGAAAATATTTTTTGCATAATAATTTGGAACACAGTGTGTATATATATATATATATATATATATATATATAATCTAACACTGTATTTGCGTTTACTATTGAATTATGCAAAGTATATTTAAAAGACTGCAAACATGTAAAACTTTTTACACTTTGCTTCACTATATCTTTTTCTTTTGCTCTTGCAAATGAGACTTATGCTGGCCAAAATGTTATTGCATGCATTTTTTAGGCTTCTGTAAGCACAACAAAATGAATGGAGAAATGTCATTAAACCTATGATAAGAGCTTCACAGGTATGTGCTGAGACCAAAGTGCAAGCTGCAAAAGACAGGAAGGGGGGTGATCAGAAACTGAAAACATACAGCTCCCCCAAAGTAAATGCCACAGTAGAGACATGATACTGTGTATAAAGAACCATCTTGCTGTGTGTGGGGGCTGTGGCAGCCATTATACTATGGAGTGTCACCGTCTGAGGATCATGCTTTCTGTGGCACTGTTTGTGGGTGCAATCATACTGTAGTGTAGTGGATGAGAACACTTAGGGTCTTAAATAGGGGCAAAACTATGGAGTAAGTGCCGGAATACATGGTCCTCTTCTTGTCTTTAAAAGTTGGAAGGTATGACCTTCTGTGGCTGCAACTTTGTGCCGAGACCCTGCATACATTGCAGACTACTATATTTTAGGTGAGGGTGGCCCAATCAGGACTTTTGTTATTGGGCCCTATGATTTCTATGCATGCCCTTGCTATAAAGGCCTATTCACATGAACAATTTTAATATGCAAGTGCTATCAGAGTTCAGTAATAATGTCTATAAAGCGCTGTGGAATTAATGGCGCTATAAAAATGAGTAAAATATATAAATAAATAAAACTTGCACTAAAACCACTGACTCATTAAAGTCAATAGACTAATTCACATGTTCAATTTTTCGCAATGATTATTGGTGGATCCCGAAAAAAATATTGCAACTTGTAGAACTCTGGCTCAATTCTCGATAGAATTTCAAACCTGCTGTGGCAAACAAACAGGACAAAGACACAAAACTGATTGAACCAAGATGTATAATTCATCTGTTTTTCACTGGGGAAACACAGAAAAGTTGGTCCAGTAAATACAACGTCTGGACGTAATCTCTGCTTCTTTTAGTTCAATCATTTGCAATGGTTGAGGTGGAAAGGGAATTCATGAAACCCTACAGCTAAGAAAAAATAACTAATTTCCATATGGCATATGAAAGCATTGTCTTACAGACGTAGAAGAGAACACTGGTCAATGGAAGAACTGAAGCATAATACTCCATAGAAACCAGCATCTTCAGAGGCTAGTAAATAAAAATAATGCAACTGTCACATTCAACTGCCTCATCGCAAGTTTGAAGTGTCCTGTTGAGAACAAAAAGGGCACATCCCGCTGGTTGGCTATATTTGATGCTGTGTGCAATGACTAAGTCCTCAAGGAAAAGTGGTCACGTAGCAGCAGTAGGGCTTCAAACACTTGGAGATGAATCTGTTCAACGTTATTATCCTCGTCTCATCTGCTATTGGCATGTGGTAATTAAAGCCCCAATGTTCACAAGACATCAGATTCAAAAGGCAGAATAAGTTGTAGTCAGTCAAAAAGCTTAGAAATAGAGCTAGGTCGTGATGAAACTACTAGTGTCACACAAAAGGATCATAACTCTGTAGGACCACCTGCTATATTTTGGAAAAAAGCAAGTGGTGATGGACCAATATAATAAAAAAGGAAAAAGTCCATATTTCTCAACAGAGGAGGCACTCTCAATGTCTAGCAGTAGTAGTGCAAGTTCTCCAAAATCAAGAGCGTTTGGTTACATCAATTCTGTATTCCTGTTTACGAAAAAAAAACAGCTCTTTTAGACAAATAACGAGTGAATAAATTGCCTTAGTCCCTTCATTTTTTAAGTGTAATGTTTTTAACCTGTAAGCGAAACTTGTCATTATTTACAATAATTATATTTTTTATGAGTTTCTATTTTACCAGATAAAACGCTTTTGAATACACACAACTGGCAGAACTTTTTCAAATGGTCATTCTTTTTTAAAGGGAACCTGTCACCATGAAAATGCAGCCCAATCTGCAGGCACTATGGTAAAGAACAAAGATTGATATTTAGTTTTGTCAGATAAGATTCAGTATAACCTGAGTTGTCATCATATAAACTTGTGCTCTTTCTGAGATTTTTGGTCCAGTGGGTGGTCCTATCACTGATTTACCGCTATCTACATATGAACTTTGCTATTAACAAAAAAGGACCCATATAAGCCTAGGTTCATACTGCATTAAAGCAGTCCGTTCAACGCATAGCATTGACGGGTTGCGTTAACGCTATAGCATAACGCGATCGCTTTATGCTATACCGCTAGCGCAGATGCTTCATCTGTGCTAGCGGTGACGGACCCTTGGATGCTGCAGCCCGCATCCGAGGGTCCGTCACAGAATGACGGCACATCGCTAGCGCATGCTGATTATAGCATGCTTTGGTGATGCGCCGGATAATGGGGGTTAATGGCAGCGTTACCGGATTGCGTTAAACCACGTTATGCCGTGGTGTAACGTAATCTGTTAAACGGACTGCCTTAATGCAGTGTGACCCCAGCCTAAGAACCAGAATAATAGGCACAACTCCCATAATATAGCAAAAACAAAAGTAGTAGGAAAAAGAGACTTACAGAGTATATGTACTGTGGTGCAGTAAAGGGTATAGTGCTGGATGGAAGATATATTTCTCCCAGCAGGATAAAATTTGGCAGGGATTTTCCCTAATGTTGAGGACCTACAGTGATGTTACGATTATGTGATCAGCTCATGTAATGTGTACCCCACCTGTGGGTGGGGTTATGGGCTATGTAATGGACTTTGTTTTTTGGCACATGGTCTGTGTGTGCAAGGTGTGAGGAGCTAGGCTGGAGTTAGCTTGAACTTGATATATTGGACTACACCTGCTGCAAAGGTTTTGCGACTAGACTCATAGCAACCCTGGGAATGGCACCTGGTGGACGCCACTGACCAGGCAGCCGCTTAGTTAAGCCCGTCCCGTGCAAGGGTGAATGTGAGACCAGTGGTTCTCCAAGTTGGAGTATGTTGGGTTTTATTCCTTACTTTCTGCTACTTACTGTTTAAAGTGTCATTAAACCACTGAAGTTTGGACTCTAAGCCTGTGTGTTGCCTCATCACTGCGGCCCCGCCACTGCCTACCAGGGCAAATCCCTACAGTACCCAATAAAAATTATCTTTATTAACTAAGACACAAAGTACAAAAATAATGAAAAACAGAGGCTGCTAAGCACACCTGCAGAGGAAGATAAGCATATGCAGGTGCGGTTTAGAAATACATGTTAGGTATAAAGTAGATTTAGAATGATCCACTGTAAGAGGTTGGATATAACTTTCCAAAACGTTCTGATTAAGACATAACGAAACGTGCGTTGAGGTGGTGTAATTCACATGTAAGTGATTTTTTTTTTTTTACTTTAGATACTCTTCTGTTTAATTTATGTTTTGGAAAGTTATATCAAACGTATTATAGTATATCTAGGGGATCATGCTACATCTATTTTATACCTAACTTATATTTCTAACCACCATCTGCATATGTTTATTTTCCTCTGCATGTGTGCTTAGCAGCCTCTGCTTTTTATTATTTTTGTACTTTGTGTCTTAGTTAAAAAAAGTTCATTTTTATAGGGTATATATACTCTGTAGGTCTCTTTTTCGTACTTCTTTTGGTTTTGCAATATGCACTTTGATACAAAGAAGGCTGATAGGACCGTCCACTGGACCAAAAATACCAGAAAAAGTATTTAAATTATTAAATTACAGGTTAGCAAATTGGATTTAAGTGTCATAAAGATGTTATTTTTTGTTTTTCAAATAAACTCATGGATGGTATTGTGTATCAGGGCTCTTTGGATCACTGAAATCAATATCAAATGCCTGTGATAATTAGTTTACCAGGTGAGCCCAATTAAAGGAAAACTACTTAAGAAGGATGTTCCACATTATTAAGCAGGGCACAGGTTTCAAGGAATATAGGAAAGAAAAAGGATCTCTCTGCTGCTGAAAAGCATCAAATAGTGCAATGCCTTGGTCAAGGGATGAAAACATTAGATATTTCCCGAAAACTTAAGTGTGATCATCGTACTGTTAAGAGATTTGTGGCTGATTCTGAGCACAGACATGTTCGAGCTGATAAAGGCAGAATGAGGAAGATTTCTGCCAGGCAAGTTCATCGGATTAAGAGAGCAGCTGTTAAAAAAAGCCGTTACAAACCAGCAAACAGATATTTGACGCTCCTGATGCCTCTGGAGTCCCTCGAACCTCAAGGTGTAGGATCCTTCAAAGGCTTTCTGTGGTGCATAAACCTACTATTCGGCCACCCGTAAGCAATGTTCACAAGCAGAAACGTTTGCCGTGGGCCCAGACATACATGAAGACGAATTTTCAAACAGTCTTGTTTACTGATGTGTCAAGCAAACCTGGATGGTCCAGATGGATGGAGTAGTGGATGGTTGGCAGATGGCCACCATGTCCCAACAAGGCTCCGACGTCAGGAAGGAGGAGGAGTCATGTTTTGGGCCAGAATCATGGGGAAACAGCTGGTAGGGCCCTTTAAGGTTCCTGAAGGTGTGAAAATGACCTCTGCAAAGTATATAGAGTTTCTGACTGACAACTATCTTCCATGGTGTAAAAAGCAGAAACGTGCCTTCAGGAGCAAAATCATCTTTATGCATGACAATGCACCATCTCAATATGCAAAGAATGCCTCTGAGTCATTGGCTGCTATGGTCATAAAAGCACCATCTTCCCCTGACTTTAACCCTATAGAGAACCTTGGGAGTATCATCAAGCAAAAGATCTATGAGGGTGGGAGGCAGTTCACATCAAAACAGCAGCTCGGGGAGGCTATTCTGACTTCATGCAAAGAAATACAAGCAGAAACTCGACAAAAACTCACAAGTTCAATGGATGCAAGAATTGTGAAGGTGATCTCAAAGAAGGGTTCCTATGTTAACCTGTAACTTGGCCTGTTAGGATGTTTTGGAGTTAAATAGCTTTTTTGTCAATGTGACCTCCTAATGTTGCAAATTCCACAAATAAGCATTTTCAGTTCTTTAAAACATATCAAATGTTTACAAATTCTACTGTGCCTCATAATTTGGAACAGTGCAATTTGAGTTTTTATTCATTTTGGAGATTATACTGTTATCATTGGGAGGTTTCTTCAATAAAATTCAATGTATACTCTAACGCAGTGTTCCCTAACTGCAGTCCTCAAGAGCCACCAACTGGTCATGTTTTCAGGATTTCCCTTAAAATTGCACAGGTGAGATCCGCTCACCTGCACAGGCAATAATTTCACCACCTGGACGATACTAAGGAAATCTTTAAAACCTGACCTGTTGGTGGCTCTTGAGGACTGGAGTTGGGGAACACTGCTCTAACGGGTGATGACTTTTATTAGACTGTCATTTGCACCGACCATTTAGGAAAATCAGAGAAAAATATCATTTGCATAATAATTTGGAACATGGTGTAAATTATTAAATTACAGGTTATACCGAATCTTTTCTGACTAAACTAAATATCAATCTATTCAGCTCCACTACATGGTGCCTGCAGATTGGACTGCATTTTCATAGTGACAGGTGCAATATAAGTCTGTTTTGATTTTCCCTCAAAAACATTGCTTCGCCTCCAGATGTTGTAGACAGATTCAAGAAAGGCAACTTTTACTAAATGTTGCATTTTTTGGGCACATCTCACTCCAGTCCCCAGAGTAAAGTTTCAAGCGGAGTTTTCAACTTGGAGTCTTGTTAGACTGTGATGGAAATGTATACATTTCATATAGATCTCACTTGCATGTATATACTCCTATATACATATATATATACAGTGGGGCAAAAAAGTATTTAGTCAGTCAGCAATAGTGCAAGTTCCACCACTTAAAAAGATGAGAGGCGTCTGTAATTTACATCATAGGTAGACCTCAACTATGGGAGACAAACTGAGAAAAAAAAATCCAGAAAATCACATTGTCTGTTTTTTTTTCATTTTATTTGCATATTATGGTGGAAAATAAATATTTGGTCAGAAACAAAATTTCATCTCAATACTTTGTGATATATCCTTTGTTGGCAATGACAGAGGTCAAACGTTTTCTGTAAGTCTTCACAAGGTTGCCACACACTGTTGTTGGTATGTTGGCCCATTCCTCCATGCAGATCTCCTCTAGAGCAGTGATGTTTTTGGCTTTTCGCTTGGCAACACGGACTTTCAACTCCCTCCAAAGGTTTTCTATAGGGTTGAGATCTGGAGACTGGCTAGGCCACTCCAGGACCTTGAAATGCTTCTTACGAAGCCACTCCTTCGTTGCCCTGGCGGGGTGCTTTGGATCATTGTCATGTTGAAAGACCCAGCCACGTTTCATCTTCAATGCCCTTGCTGATGGAAGGAGGTTTTCACTCAAAATCTCACGATACATGGCCCCATTCATTCTTTCATGTACCCAGATCAGTCGTCCTGGCCCCTTTGCAGAGAAACAGCCCCAAAGCATGATGTTTCCACCACCATGCTTTACAGTAGGTATGGTGTTTGATGGATGCAACTCAGTATTCTTTTTCCTCCAAACACGACAAGTTGTGTTTCTACCAAACAGTTCCAGTTTGGTTTCATCAGACCATAGGACATTCTCCCAAAACTCCTCTGGATCATCCAAATGCTCTCTAGCAAACTTCAGACGGGCCCGGACATGTACAGGCTTAAGCAGTGGGACACGTCTGGCACTGCAGGATCTGTGTCCATGGTGGCGTAGTGTGTTACTTATGGTAGGCCTTGTTACATTGGTCCCAGCTCTCTGCAGTTCATTCACTAGGTCCCCCCGCGTGGTTCTGGGATTTTTGCTCACCGTTCTTGTGATCATTCTGACCCCACGGGGTGGGATTTTGCGTGGAGCACCAGATCGAGGGAGATATACTGATAACAAGTTTAAACAGGTGCCATTACTACAGGTAATGAGTGGAGGAAAGAGGAGACTCTTAAAGAAGAAGTTACAGGTCTGTGAGAGCCAGAAATCTTGATTGCTTGTTTCTGACCAAATATTTATTTTCCACCATAATATGCAAATAAAATGAAAAAAAAACAGACAATGTGATTTTCTGGATTTTTTTTTTTCTCAGTTTGTCTCCCATAGTTGAGGTCTACCTATAATGTAAATTACAGACGCCTCTCATCTTTTTAAGTGGTGGAACTTGCACTATTGCTGACTGACTAAATACTTTTTTGCCCCACTGTATATAATCACAGCTAACATGAACTCTATAATCAAATTGCTAAGAATGGCCTAGTAACCCCTGTGAGCAGCCAGTGGAAACCAGACTGGGCTTTTTTGGCATTTTCCAGACACCGAAAACAGGAACTAGCACCAGATGTTCAAACTGATGTCTCCATTTTTGTTGAATAGCAGGAAAAGGCATAGCTAAGCATATATTGCTAAATAAACCCTTTTGTTAGATATCTTCTATGTACTCAAACAGCCAATAGTATTGAAGCTCAACCTTATGTTAATTAACTAACCACTTCTATATGTAATTATAAAACCATGTATGTGTAATAAACCTTCAGAGGATTGAAGGAATGCGATGCTGTAACCATGTGTACAGGGTTTCATTCATGTCATTGAGTGCTCAACATACTCAGTTTAATTGGGAGCAGCCTCAGCACACACAAGGATAGATTAATCCCAGCCAAATTTCCATAATAGACAAAAGTGCAGCGTTTAAAGGATTTGCAACTTGTGGTGCAGAAAAGTCACAAAAAATGTTCAAGACAAAACTAAAAAGCATATTTGATCTTGTGCCAAATTTATGAACAGCATATGCATTTAGAAGAAATTGGTGCAAATGATGTGACTGAAAACAAGACAAATAAAGAAAAGTGACTTGATATCTCAAATGATAAATTGGAAAGTGTATGTCTTAAAGTCGCATAATTCTTTTCATCACCTTAAGCCACTAGGTAGGACAAATCAGGTAGACTGCTTTTCCTGGAATTTAAGGAACAGGCACATCCACTTTCAAAACATCTAACTTTTTTTTATGAATTTAAAACTAAATCTGTTGTTTTGTAAAGTTTGTTGATTTTTAATGTTTACATGCAGACATTGGCATGTATACATTTTTGCCTATCTTAGTCATTTAATTCAGAGGTGTTCTGTTTAAAGGGTTGTTTTAATTCAGTATTAAACAGAACCCACCATGTCTGATAACCCTATTAACTTGCAGATATAAGGATCAGGAAGATGTAATCCAATAAAATAATTTTATCCAAGACATGTTAAAATGTATGTATTAAAAATAAAAATGAACAAAGGAAAGGAAGGCTGGGGGGGTCCCCATAACAACAAACTCCACAAAATGCGGCACCAGGGGGAAATTGGACTTTATCTCTTCCAGGAGCTGCCGGTTTTCAGTCATATAGGCGTGGCTGGAGCAATTACAGTCTCCATTCACATCACAGAGAGCAGCGGCTGTAAGCACATCTTGGTACTGATTGATAGCTAGCTCAGTAGGGTGTCAGTCAGTGTCAGGTTGTGCTTATAGCCTCCACTCTCAGTGCTGCAAACAGTGACTGTAATTGCTCCAGGCATGCCTGCATGACTGAAAGCCGGTGGCTCACTTACAAAATTACCTTAATTTTCTCCCGTGTGCCGCACTTAAAGCAATGTGGCAGGGCACCTCAATAACCCTATTAATCTGCAGATAAACCATATATCTACAGGTTAATAGCATTATTGGACCTGATAGGTTCCCGCCTGCCTTTCTTCTTGGATGGGAGCAGTTTAATCCTGTAGCAAGACTATCAGGAGCAGCAGTATTGTCACATCTCTGGCCCAACTGTGCACTCTTATTCTGTGAGCAGAGGCAGCTTTGCCACGGCAGCAGAGGAAGAGCTGAAGAGAACTGAAGTTGGCTGGATCTACCTAGACAGCATCACCGCAGCACTTACAAGCGCTATGGGAAAGAGCATACAAGCATGTTACTCCTCGCCTAGTGAACTGACCATCTCTGATACACCGCAGAGGTGACTGGTTACGAAAGCAATGAGTCGCCCACAATAACATTACAAAATTCCTCTGTTTTTGGGAATGAATGTATTTATAATAAAAGATAAATAAAGTCGCTTGTTTTCACAAGGACTTTATAATTTTAACTATTTATGATGAAGAGAAAAACACTTCAAGGCTTTGTTTGGGTCATAGCAGAGTCATGAACAGGAAAGTCGATATGTTGAAAAAAATATTAAAAAAATAAGTATTCCCGATGTAGGATGTAATAATATGTCCTAATTGGGTTCCCAAGCAAAGAGTGTGCTTCAGCATTAAACTTGCATCATACTCGGCAGTTGTAGGCTTTGTCACACAGCCAGCATCTGGCTGTACCTACAGGAACTAGAGCGTGCTAAGATTGCTGTTGTTTAACTATTTAAATGCCGACATAGAATCATAGAATGGTAAAGTTAGAAGAGACCTCCAGGTTCATCGTATCCAAACCCGTGCTCAATGCAGGATTCACTAAGCCATCTCAGACACGTCTGTCCAGCCTCTGTTTGGAGACTTCCACTGAAGGAGAACTCACCACTAGTGATGAGCGAGTATACTTGTTGCTCGGGTTTTCCTGAGCATGCTCGGGTGTCCTCCGTGTATGTTGGCGAGCTCGGAGGTTTAGTTTTCATCGTCTTATCTGCATGATTTGCGACTTGTAGACAGGCTGAATACATGTGGGAATTCCCTAACAAACAGGCATTCCACACTTGTATTCAAGCCGTCTAGCAGTCGCAAATCATGCAGATAAGACGATGAAAACTAAATCTCCGAGCATGCCAAAATACACGGAGGACACCCGAGCATGCTCGGAAAAACCCGAGCAACGAGTATACTCACTCATCACTACTCACCACCTCTCGTGGCAGCCATACTCTGCAGTCCTTTCACCATTCTGATCGCTGTTCTCTGAACTTGCTCCAGTTTTTCAATGTCTTTTTTAAAATGTGGTCCCCAGAACTGGACACAGTATTCCAGATGACGTCTGACCAAGGGGTTCAATCACTAATAGCAGCATTTAAATGGTGCGATTATAGGACTGCCAAAGAATTGTTATGGTAGCCGAGGACTGCTAAGGCTATGTGCACACGTAGTTTTAGGTGCTGCGGATTTTTCCGCGTGGATTTGGAAAAAAACGCAGGTAAATCCACAGGTCAAAAGACCTGCGGTTTACCTGCGGATTAGCCTGCGGTTTAGCCCTGCGGTTTCACACCTCTACAATGGAGAAGCTGTGAAACCACTGCGGATTCCGCACAAAGAATTGACATGCTGCAGATTTGAACCCGCAGCAAATCCGCGTGGAAAAATCCACAGCATGTGCACTGCGTTTTTCAGTTTACCACTGAAAACAATGGTACTGTACAACGCACCTAAATCTGCTGCGGACCCGCAGCTGCAGAAACGCTGCGTATCCGCAGCAGAATCCGCAACGTGTACACATGGCCTAAAGATTTCCTGGCAGCGATTATAGCCTCTCTGTGAATCCCAACCAATGCTTTCTCTGTAGCATTGCTGTATAGAGAACAAGCTATCAAATATGAACCACCCCACTTTTCACAGTTTAAGAAATAAAGAAATTAGAATATTTGGTACTGCCGTATTAGGTCAGCCTATCAAAATGTAAAATTAACCACTATGGAAAATGCCGTGACGATGAAAAAAATTGAAATCCAAAATTGCTGTTTTCAGTTGCCATTCCTTTCTAACAAAATGCAATAAAAAGCGATCACAATGTATGCACCCCAAAATAATATCAATTAGCTCTTAAATGGTATTATAAGCCCCTTCTATCAATGAAAAAAAGTATTTTTTTAACCACTTAAATATAAAAAAAAATTATATGCAAGTGTGGTTCTGCCGCAATTTTACCTAGAGCATCAAGTGAACACACAAAAAACAAAACTGTAAACAAGGGCAGGAATGCATTTATTTCATCACTTTCTGAACTTTTAAGTGTTTTTCCATTTTTAAAGTATGCTGGATTGTAAAATAAATGGTGTCATTCAAAAGCACTACCAGTCCCATAAAAAACAAACACTCGTGCGGCTATGTTGAGGGGAAAAATAAAAAAAAGTCAGTAGAGAAAAAAAAAATCTGCAAAAACAAAACACAACTGGAAAAAAAATGACAAAGGCGGCTATTAATGTAAAATGCTAAATGACTTTCATGTATTGTTGGGTGTCTACTTCCAAAAAGCTTTATTTGTATGTCATAGATGTGAAAATGCAGAAACCTATTCGCAAAAAGGAAAACTGACACAATATGCAAGGTGTCCTGTTGTTCATAATCATGTTAGAGTCTTGGTGATTGCAGCTCTTATTGTGTTGTTTAAATACATGATTGGATGAAGCTTTCAAAAACCCATACAGATGGAACAGATTGTTTTGGTTTTTTTTCATATATGGATTATTAGCATGTTTGAGGGAGATTAAAAGGAAAAAATACCTTTCGTTATCTTGTTCCTTGCTGGTTTTTTGTCTACTTGATAAAAGAATATCTTTAAGTGTCTGGAAAAGAAAAGAAATAGCATTGGACAATATCAAAACATGCAACATTTCAATCTTGCAAGGTTGACAATTTTCTGATACCAAAAGAAAAGAAAAGCTCTTAAAGGGAATCTGTCACCCATTTTTAGTGATATCATGTAAAGATATCATTCAATTCTGTGTCACAAAATGATTATATTAGTACTTTTGATTCCCCCTGACCCCGCACCTTTGATGCATAAATACCTTTTTTATCTCAGTTGAGATGTATGTAAATCGCCGCGGTCTGGACCGATGGGCGGGGCTTATTAACCTTCTCCCCCCCTCCCTGTCTTGCTCTACGCATTTGTTCGTTCTTCTTCCTGCGTTCACGTAGTGTTTCTGCGCTTGCGCATTGAAAAGGCCTCCGGCGCTTGCGCAGTATGGTATGCCCAACTGTGGGCAAAGCATATAATCGGTACTGCGTATGTGCCGGTATTTTTCAGCACGGTCTATGCCCCTCAAGTCTTCACATACAGGACACACTTCCTGGCCGCCGTAAACATTGTAAAGCTCTGCGCAGTGCTGAGGAAGCCATACTGCGCAAGTGCTGGAGGCCTTTTCAACGCGCAAGCGCAGAAAACTATGGCATCTGTGATATTCACAGATGAAGTTACGTTCAGCAAGCCGAGGGGGGGGGAGGAGAAGGCGAATAAGCCCGCCCATTGGACCGGACCACGGCGATTTACATACATCTCAACCGAGATAAAAAAGGTATTTATGCATCAAAGGTGCGGGGTCAGGGGGAATCAAAAGTACTAATATAATCCTTTTGTGACACAGAATTGAATGACATCTTTACATGATATCACTAAAATGGGTGACAGATTCCCTTTAATACATTTAAAGACTCAATTGGAATATAAATTATATATAGATATATAAATAGAGATAGAGAGATGATAATTTCAAGTGTCCCATTATGGGCTATCGCAGTGTCTGTTATGATGTATTCACATTGCGGGGCTGGGAATCTGGGGCCTCCACAACACTCAAGCGTGATCGCCTGATGTCAGTTCATGGGCAGCGCGCACTGCGCATGCTCGAGAACTGTTTTCACAGAGCAGGAGCCGGCATAGGAGACAAAAGGAGGCGGGGCAGAGGCGGCAGCACAGGGGCATGATGGACAGTTATGGGAGGCAGGGCGCAGACAGCAGAGCAGGGGCATGATGGACGGCTATGGGAGGCAGGGCACAGACGGCAGCACAGGGGCATGATGGATGGTTATGGGAGGGCGGAGCCCAGACGCTACAGAGACATGATTGACGGCGGGGAGGCGGCTGCTTCAGGGGGAAACTCCATACCTATGGGACTCATTACAGGTATGAGGACCTATTTAAAAAAGTTAATATTTCGGCGTTACTGGGGGTCAGAAACGGAAGAGCCACCTTCACAGAATGCAGCCTTAGTGCTGCTGAAGGTGATTCTTTTAGTTAAAAACGCCCAGGGGAGGTGACAGGCTCCCTTTAAATAAAAAGAACCTAGACATGTTTGGGATCTGTGAACTTGTAATGACCTGGAGAATCTTAAAGGCTGGTCAGTTTTAGCATTTAGTGAACATGGTAAAAAGAAATCCAACAAACAATTGTGGAATTGCAGTTTTTTGCAATTTCATTGCATTTGGAATTTTTTTCCCGTTTTCCAGTACATGATATGGTAAAATGAAAGGTGCCATTCAAAAGTACTAATCACCCAGCAAAAACCAAGCCTTCACATGGCCATATTGATAGAAAAATAAAAAAGTTATGGCCGTGGAAAGAAGGGGAGCAAAAAATGGAAAAGCAAAAACGGAAATACCCCTGGTCCTTAAGGGGTTAAATGAGTTGTCGCCACAATCACACTGGTATGAATATTTCACATATTTATAAACACCAAGGAATGATCATAAAGAACAAAAAAAACAGGGCAGAAACTACCCATGCTGACGTCGAGGGTCTTGGAATCCGAATTAACAGTACGTGTCATTCTATTTTCGACAATCCCCGCCAAGACAGCGCCACAGGAGCAATACCAAAGAATAATGCTAGGGAGGGATTAAAGCCTGAAGAACTTTCCTTCCAAAAGGTTAAACCCCTGTTTGACAAATCTAGCCTATAATGTACGGTATAATGACGGTATTGACAGAGGACCAAATAGCGGCTCTGCAGATTTGCTAGATGGAGGCACTAGCCCTATCGGCCCAGGAGACAGACATGCCTCTGGTGGAATGAGCGTTCAGAAATTCTGGAGGAGATAGATCCTGGCTCTAATATGACTCGCAGATCGCCTTCTTAAACCAGTTTTCTAAAGCATTTTTTGAAATTTTCTTCCCTTTGTTGGGTCCACCATATTGTACAAAAAGATTCTGATCTCTCCTCCAGGGCTCTGTCTGTTGCAAGTAGAAGAGAATAGTCCACCATGGAATTCCTCTTTTCTATAACTTGTCAGATTCTGACAAAAAGAAGGGAGGACTATCTGCTGAGATATATGAAATTCTGTTGTGACTTTGGGTAAGAATGATGGGTTTAGCTAGAGAACCACCCTATTCACTAGGAACTTTAGACGGGGCTCCCTGACGGAGAGTACCTGGATTTCACTAACCCTTCTTCCTGTTATGTCAACTAGAAATGCTGCTTTCCATGATAGTTTATGTGCATCAAGGACATTGGTTCGAAGAGAAGCAAGGTTAGACCTTTAAGCACAATATTCAAATCCCTTGATTGGATTCCATTGAATCTTTTTGGATGTGTTTGAGAGGCAGCTGTCATAAATCTCTTTATCTATCGATGATCCACCAATTTTCTATTGAAATACGAGCTTAAGGCCGACACCTGAATCTTGAGGGTACTAGGTTTTAACCCTTTTGACAAGTCCTCCTGCAAGAAATCCAATATTTTGTCAATGTCCGTATGGAAAGATCCAGGGGAAGGGACCTATGCAATAACCTGAAGGTCTTCCAAATCTTAGCATAGATGGAAGCTGTAATCTACTTTCTGCTCTTCTGGAGGGTATGGATCACTTCCTCCAAGAGGCCTCTAGCTCTTGGGATTGAGGCTTCAGAAGCAAGGCAGCTAGACATAGGTTCTGGTGGTTGAATTATAGATTGGATCCTGATGCAGCAGTTCATGGACTGGAGGCAGGACCAATAGACTCTCTCTATCTCTAGGCTGTTTAGTGTCCCGAACCTTCATCTTTTGGCCATATCAGTGCTATAAGTATAGTCTTGACCCCTTATGCCCTGATTCTCTGCAGTGTTTTTGGCAGCAAGGAGATCGGCGGAAACGCATAAGAGAGCTTGGACTTCCAAAGGTGGGTGAATGCATCTACTCTCGCTGAAGTGTTCTTGGGATCCAGGGAAAAGTATGGTCTTACTTTTGCATTTTGGTTATTTACAAACAGATCTACCTCTGGATAACCCCATCTTCTTAAAATTATCTGGAAGATATCTGTATTTAGACTCCATTCTCAGGTATGTATAATCCTTCTGCTTAAAAAATCTGCTTGAGTGTTAATGAAGCCTCTTAAGTGGAGAGGTGACAAAGACAGGAGGTGATGTTCTGCCCAGGCGAAGATTCTTTCCGAGATTTTCGTATCTCATGCTCCCTTGATGTCTCAGAAGGGCCCCTGTAGTCATGTTGTTCGAATAAACTCTGATGTGGATTCCCTGAAGCAGAGATGTTGCTGCCTTGAGGGTCTCTTCTACTGCCTTTAACTCCAAGAAATTCATGGACTGACAGGTGCTCTCTGGTGGCAAGGTTCCTTGGAAGGCCACACAGCTCCCTAACTACTCTTGCTGGCATCCGTCCTCACTGGTGTCAGAAGATGCTAAATCCATGGCATTCCTTTTGACAAATTTTTCAGACGGAGCCACCATATCATGGTCGCTTTTACATGGTACAACAGGCGGATTATGTTGTTGAGAGAACCCAGAGATTTGTCCCGGCGGGAAAGAAAAAACACTGCAGGATTCTTGTATGTGCCTGATATCAAGGAACAACCTGGATGCAGGATGTCATGGACCCCAGGATTGACATAGCAAACTTTATAGAGACTGTCATCCTGTTTTTCAAAGTATAGACTCTTGATCTTAACTGTATTTGTTTTTTCTTTCTTTTTAAGGAAATTCCCAGTAAAATCTTCTTGGTAGAGGGATTCAAGTCTGATTTGTCATGATTCACCAGCCATCCTAGAGATGGCAGACTCTGGAAAGTAGTCTGCAGATGCTCCTTGAGTTGTGGAACAGAGGGAGCCAATAATAAGAAATTGTCTGGGACAATACAGATGTTCTGCTTTCTTATAAATGATATCACTTCTGCCACGATTTTTGCAAATAGCTGAGGAGATTAAGAGATCACGAAAGGAAGGGCGTTGAATTGGTAATAACGGATCTCGTGTCCTTGTATGACAGCAAATCTCAGAAAGGATGGATGTATAGGCACGTGGTAGTATGCCTCTTGAAATTTGATGGTCGTCATGATGAAATCCTTGGCTATTAGAGGAATTGTGGACTTTATAGATTGCATTATGAATCTTCTGCACATAACATGGTGGTTCAGACGGTTTAGATTTAAGATTATTCTGTAAGACCTTGTTGGGTTTTTTTTTAATTAAAAATAGATGAGAATAGTGGCACCCGCCTGGTTCAATCAGTGGAATTGGCAATACCACTCCTGACTCCTGCAGGTCTTAAAGCCCTGATATCAGGATCTCTTGTAGTTTTGGGGATAACAAGGATGTTATTTCTAGTGTCCGAGGAGGATGAGATGAAAACTCGAGTTTTGCCTATACTCCAACAGATTTTAGAATCTTTTGGCCTGACCAGATTTCTTGTACCATGAGAGAAATTTCGCAATTCTTCCTCCTATACATCTTGCATCATTGCCTCTCCTGTTAGTGGCTCTGAAAAATATTCTTTCCTCTTCCTTCTTTAGGATAACTCCAGCGTCCCGACTTATCCTTCCCTCTGTACTGTAGGGTTTGGGCCTGTGATGGACAAAAGGATCTTTTCTTAAAAGATTTTTGCTTGGGAACAGATTTTTTTTTTCTATTCAATGCATTTTCTAAAAGATCATCCAGGACAGATCCGAATACATATTCCTCCCTGAAAGGAATGGAGCAAAGCTTGCACTTAGAAACAATATCTCCGCTCCACATCTTAAACCAGAGTGCTCTTCATTAGGAGTTAGATAAGACCGAAGATCTTGCTGCTAGCCTAACTGACTCCGCTGAAGAATTTGCTAAGAATCCTGTAGCTTTTAGAACTAATGGTAAGGCCATCCCTAGTAGCACCCCTACAGAGATGCACTTCCAGATGTAACCAAGGGAACATGGATCTCGCTACACAGGTTGAAACGACATTCGTTCTCAATGAAGCCACAGAGGTTTCCCAAAACTTCCTTAATAAACTATCCATTTTCTGGTCCATTGTATCTTTGTGTTGAGAGGAGTCCTTTGCCACCATAGCTACCTGAATATCCACTTTTCTAATCTCGGACCACCATTTGGCTATGTCTTCTTTAAGGGGAAATCTATCCTTTATTTCTTCTAAAATGCTCAGCCGTTTTTCTGGAAACTCCCATTCATAAATTCTGTATGTTATCATGTATGGGGAATACTAATTTCCTTTTTCACTTTAACCACTCAAATATGTCATCCTTGATGGTTCAAGCGGTCTTCTCTTCTCTTCTTCTACCTCCACTGTATTTCTCACAGCTGGCAACAGTTCCTCCATATCTTCAGAGGAAAAATAATATTTCTTATCCTCCTCCAAGTTTCGATTTGAGCTTAACTCCCATTCTTCCAGCCACTCGTCAGAGATGGAAACATCTGCTTCAGAGTCAGAATTACTCCTAGGATTGTATTTCCTAGAGACAGATTGAGAGAAGACCCGAATCTCCTGCCGTACCATTCCTCTTAATTCTTCCATAAGGGAACGTTGCTCCTCTTTTATAATCTTCACCGCACAATCCTGGTATAAAGGTTTTTTATGGGCAGATGGGAGCTTTATACTACAGATGGCTCATTTGCAAATTGCAGTTTTCTCCCTCACTGGTGCAGAATCCTTCTCTCCCTAAAATAAAAGAGGGGAGATGCACTAAATTTGGATCCTGCCCAAAGAGTGAGAACTTACCCATACCAGCAATACTTACTGGCTCTGGGTTCGCGCTGAGCTCTGTAGATGCAGACATTAGAGACACCACACCTTCCATAATCAAAGACCTACCTTAAGGTGTTTTCTTATCAGTGTCTTCTTATAAGGGCAGAGATTGTGATTCAGCATGCTAGCATCCAATGGGATGAAGGATTCCTCCTTCGTTTGAAAGAGACCGGTCCAGGGTTCCTTTATTGTGTAGTTCCAGCGGTCCGTTTTCAAATTCCCCTTTCGGGACTCCATGCTTTTCTTACTGGAATGTACCCGGAAGTGATGTCACACGCAAAGAATCCTGGCCACTTCCGATGCTTCCTGGAACCAAGCACCTGACACCACTCATCATTATCCTGAGGTGCAGGAGAGAGGTGATGTCCCGCTTCTGAAGGTGCATGAGCTGCATAAGGAGGAAAGTTGTGCAATCGACCTCTGCAGCCCGGCTTTCAGGTAACATCCTAGATGATTGCTTCGCTGGCCACAGCACCCCACAGGTAACCTTTTCAAGGACATAAAAAACACTGAGGATGAATGTTGGGGAGTGGCAGATTCAACCTCTTTGTGTTTCCTGTCCCTTATTTGAATGGGGAGGCTATGTCCGGTAGTGGTGTTGTGGAGGGGATTGGAGAAAACCGTGATTTTATGAAACCTGCATTAAGCAGCCCAGTAAGTGACATAGTTGGAATTGGGGGTCTCTGCCCCTACATTCTGCTGCTTGCAGAGATTACATCACAAAAAAAACCTGGAGACAGATTTTCTTTAAATTCCACTGAGAAGCACGACAGCGCTATTTAAAGTGATATCGCACCCCTCCTCCCCAAATAATAACAACAATGTCCTTTATCAGCAGAGCAGCATACAGTTGTGGCCAAAAGTATTGACACCCCTGCAATTCTGTCAGATAATACTCAGTTTCTTCCTGAAAATGATTGCAAACACAAATTCTTTGGTATTATCTTCATTTAATTTGTCTTAAATGAAAAAAACACAAAAGAGAATGAAGCAAAAAAGCAAAACATTGATCATTTCACACAAAACTCCAAAAATGGGCCAGACAAAAGTATTGGCACCCTCAGCCTAATACTTGGCTGCACAACCTTTAGCCAAAATAACTACGACCAACCGCTTCCGGTAACCATCAATGAGTTTCTTACAATGCTCTGCTGGAATTTTAGACCATTCTTCTTTGGCAAACTGCTCCAGGTCCCTGATATTTGAAGGGTGCCTTCTCCAAACTGCCATTTTTAGATCTCTCCACAGGTGTTCTATGGGATTCAGGTCTGGACACATTGCTGGCCACCTTAGAAGTCTCCAGTGCTTTCTCTCAAGCCATTTTCTAGTGCTTTTTGAAGTGTGTTTTGGGTCATTGTCCTGCTGGAAGACCTATGACCTCTGAGGGAGACCCAGCTTTCTCACACTGGGCTGTTGTGAGTTCATTTTACCCTTCATTACTGAGGCCCGAGGAACTCCCTCTTCTGGTAAAGAAAGGTAGTGAGCCTGATTAGCAAACACCTGAGGCTGATGATGATGACTGGCTGAGTGGAGTTACTGACTGGATATAAGGCTGCCGACGCCCTTCTGCCCTGCGGGTGATTTCTCTGTGGGATCCTTGGAAACCAGTCTGAATTCCTGCTCCTCTAAAGCTAAGTTTGCTGCTCGGCCTTTTGCATTGGTGCTTTGACTTTGTTTTGCTTTGTTTTTCTGGATTTCTGCCATTCCCTGCTGGGGTGTGCTGAATTCCTTTAGCTCTGTCTTCTGAAAATACCTGAGTGCTGATTTAGTTTTTGAAGCCTAGCTGCTTCAGGGCCTTTTTCATATCAGCTTGTTGGCTTATGTCTTTGATAGGGTTTTGGCAGATTGCAGACAGCAGCCTTCCTGTCCTTTCCTATCTAGGTAGTTTTGGGCCCCGTCTTTGCTTAGTCTATCTTTCTGTCTGTGTTAGTGTTTTCATCTTGCTTCACCGTCATTATATGTTGGGGGCTGCCTATTGCTTTGGGGTCAGCTCTGGGGCAGTTTAGATTTCCCTTCTTTCTTTAGGCCTATTTAATTCTCCGGCTGTGATCGAGGGGTC
Source organism: Dendrobates tinctorius (assembly GCF_039654945.1). NCBI lineage: Eukaryota > Metazoa > Chordata > Amphibia > Anura > Dendrobatidae > Dendrobates > Dendrobates tinctorius. The sequence goes on from NW_027361829.1 coordinate 38,638,433, forward strand.
TAGGGCATCGTAGGAACCCCCCACGGCTACTGCTAGTTGTGTTGATAGGTTCAGGGGTCTGCAATCTGATAGTTGCCAACTTCTCTGGTTTTCAGGACTTAGCTTGTATTTCTGTTTTTGCCTCCTATGGTGACTCATTCATAACAGAATCACCCGCCATACCGCAGATCCTAGGGTACTCAATAGCAGGAAAGAAATGTAAAAAAAAAAAAAAAAAGTGTGTATATTTTTTCCTCTATATCTCTGAGGCCGTAGGGGGAATTTTTTTTTTTTCTCTCAATGGAGATAAAGCAATTGTCTGATCGTGTGGAGTAGCTCGCTGCGGAAGTGCGGGGAATTTCCGCCTACCTTGCTCATTCACATGCTGCTGAACCAAAGATTCCTACACCTGATGTATTTTTTGGGGATCGGTCTAAATTTTTGAATTTCAAAAATAATTGTAAATTATTTTTTGTCTTGAAGCCTAACTCGTCAGGGAGCTCCGCGCAGCAGGTTAAAATTGTCATCTCTTTGCTGCGTGGCGATCCCCAGGATTGGGCGTTTTCTTTGAAACCAGATGATCCTATTCTGACTAAGGTGAACGCATTTTTTCAGGCCTTGGGGTTGTTGTATGACGAACCTAATGCCATTGATCAGCCTGAAAAGACCCTGCTGGCATTGAACCAGGGTCGTGATTCTGCAGAGTTGTACTGTCAAAAATTCCGAAAGTGGGCAGTACTTACTACCTGGAATGACAATGCCTTGGCTGCTCTCTTTCGGAAGGGGTTGTCAGAAGCCGTAAAAGATACTATGGTGGGATTTCCTGTTCCCTCTGGTCTTGACGATTCTATGTCATTAGCCATTCAGGTTGATCGGCGTTTGCGCGAACGCAAAGCTGCACGAGAGGTGTTGCCACCTGTTGAACAAATGTCTGAACCTATGCAATGTGATAGAGTTTTTTCCAGAGAGTAGCATCAGGAGTTCAGAAGGCGTAATAAGTTGTGTTTTTTCTGTGGAGATGCCTCGCATATTATTTCTGTCTGTCCTAAACGAGAGAAACGCTTTGCACACACGTTTTCTGTTGGGGGTGTTCAACCTAAGTTTCTTCTGGCTATTACTCTGATCTGCTCCCTGTCCACATTTTCCACCAAGGCTTTTGTGGATTCGGGAGCAGCCCTAAACCTAATGGACTTGGATTTTGCTAAACGTTGTGGATTTCCGATGACACCTCTGCAGACGTCTATCCCTTTGAGGGGGATTGATGCTACTCCTTTGGCTAAAAATAAACCTCAGTTTTGGACCCAGGTGGTAATACGGGTCACCCCAGACCATCAAGAAAATTGCAGATTTTTGGTGTTGCATAATCTGCATGATACTATTGTTCTGGGGTTTCCCTGGTTACACATTCATAATCCAGTTTTGGATTGGAAATCTGTGTCTGTGGTGAGTTGGGGTTGTCGGTGTGCCTTTAGTGAGGCTCCGGTGTTTTCCACCTCTCCTCAGTCGCATGATGTTCCTGATTATTTTGCGGACTTTTATGATGTATTTAGTGAGAATGAGTCTGCGTCTCTGCCTCCTCATAGGAGTTATGACTGTGCAATTGAACTGAGCCCGGGGTGTAAATTTCCCAAGGGTCGGCTCTTCAATTTATCTGTACCCGAGCACGAGGCTATGCGATCCTATATTAAGGAGGCGTTGGAGAAGGGTCATATTAGACCATCCTCGTCACCCTTAGGTGCCGGTTTTTTTTTTGTAGCCAAAAAGGATGGATCATTAAGACCTTGTATTGATTATCGTGCCCTCAACAAAATTACTGTTAAATATCAGTATCCGTTACCCCTGATTTCTGATCTATTCTCCAGAGTTAAAGGTGCTTGCTGGTTTACCAAGCTTGACCTCAGGGGGGCGTATAATCTTATTCGCATTAAGCATGGGGATGAATGGAAGACGGCGTTTAATACTCCGGAGGGATATTTTGAGTACCTGGTGATGCCTTTTGGGCTCACTAATGCCCCTTCTGTCTTCCAGTGCTGCATGAACGATATTTTCCGAGATTTTGTGGATAAATTTTTGATTATCTATCTGGATGATATTTTGATCTTCTCCAAGGATTGGGATTCTCATGTGGAACATATTCGGACTGTGTTCCGGATCTTGAGGGAGAATTCCCTGTATGTCAAAGGATCTAAATGCCTTTTTGGAGTACAGAGGATTTCTTTTTTGGGATTTATTTTGTCTCCGTCAACTATTGAAATGGACCTGGCCAAGGTACAGGCCATTCACGATTGGGTTCAGCCCACTTCTTTGAAGGCCCTCCAGAAGTTTTTGGGTTTTGCTAATTTTTATCGGAAATTTATAGCAAAATTTTCTAGTATTGCCAAGCCATTGACTGATTTGACTAAGAAGGGTGCTGATGTGTTAAATTGGTCTCCGGAGGCTGTTTCTTCCTTTCAGGAGCTGAAGCGAAGATTCACCTCCGCCCCGGTTTTGCGGCAACCTGATGTCTCACTTCCATTCCAGGTAGAGGTGGATGCTTCTGAGATTGGTGCAGGAGCTGTTTTGTCCCAAAAGGATCCTGTAACATCTAAAATGAATACCTGTGCTTTCTTTTCCCGAACGTTCTCTCCATCTGAACGTAACTATGATGTGGGGAATAGGGAATTGTTGGCCATGAAATGGGCATTTGAGGAGTGGAGACATTGGTTGGAGGGAGCTAAGCATCAAGTCGTGGTCCTCACTGACCACAAGAATTTGATTTACCTAGAGTCGGCTAAGCGCTTGAACCCTAGACAGGCTAGGTGGGCCTTGTTTTTTACACGTTTTGATTTTGTGGTTTCTTTTCTTCCTGGAACGAAGAATGTCAAGGCAGACGCCCTCTCTAGGAGCTTCTTTGCTGACTCTCCAGTGGTGACCAAGCCTGCTACCATCTTAGGCGAAGGGGTAGTTCTTTCTGCCATCTCGCCCGATTTGAGACGTGCTCTGGAAGAGTTCCAGGAGGACAAACCTGAGCGTTGTCCCAGTGGAAAGTTGTATGTTCCTGACCAGTGGAAGAAGAGAGTGATGTCTGAAGTTCATTGCTCTGCTTTGGCTGGTCATCCAGGTATTTTTGGTACTAGAGATCTGGTGAGTCGGTTTTTTTGGTGGCCCTCCTTGTCTCGTGATGTCAGGAATTTTGTGCAGTCCTGTGGGACGTGCTCCCGGTCTAAACCGTATTCTCGCTCTAGTGGGTTGTTGATGCCTTTGCCTGTCCCCAAGAGGCCATGGACCCATATTTCAATGGATTTCATCTCTGATATGCCTGTCTCTCAAAGGATGACTGTTATTTGGGTGATTTGTGATAGGTTCTCTAAGATGGTTCATCTTGTACCACTCCCTAAGTTGCCGTCTTCCTCCTGAGTTGGTGCCCCTGTTTTTACAACAGGTGGTTCGTTTGCACGGGATTCCTGAGAACATTGTATCTGACAGAGGAGTCCAGTTTGTGTCTAGATTTTGGAGAACTTTCTGTTCCAGGCTGGGAATTCAGTTGTCCTTCTCCTCTGCTTTTCACCCTCAGACCAATGGGCAGACAGAGAGAACAAACCAGACCTTGGAGTCATATTTGAGATGTTTTATTTCTGCTGATCAGGATGATTGGGTTTCATTTTTGCCCTTGGCCGAATTTGCTTTAAATAATAGAGCTAGTTCTGCCACTTTGATGTCACCTTTTTTTTGGAACTTTGGGTTTCATCCTCGATTTTCTTCAGGGCAGGTGGAGCCCTCTGCCTGCCCAGGTGTTGACACTGTGGTGGAGAGAATGCACCAGATCTGGGACCAAGTGGTGGATAAGTTATCTCTCTCCCAGGAAAAGGCCCAGCGGTTTTCCAACCGACATAGGACCATTGGTCCCCAGTTTAAGGTTGGTGATATGGTGTGGTTATCATCAAAAAATATTGCTATGAAGGTGGCTTCTCCTAAGTTTAAGCCTAGATTTATTGGACCTTACAAGATTGTGGAGATTATTAATCCGGTCTCTTTTCGTTTGGCTTTTCCTGTCACATTTTAGATCCATAATTTGTTCCTTAAATCTTTGTTGAAGAGGTTTGTTGAACCTGTTGTTCCGGGGGTGGCACCTCCAGACCCTGTATTGGTTGACGGTAACATGGAATATGAGGTAGAGAAAGTACTGGATTCCCGTCTGGCTAGACGGAGACTCCAGTATTTGGTTAAGTGGAAGGGTTATGGTCAGGAGGATAATTCCTGGGTCTCTGCCTCTGATATTCATGCCAAAAGATTGGTGCGTGCCTTTCATCGGGCTCACCCTGATCGCCCTGGTGGCGTAGTTGAGGGTTCGGTGACCCCTCCTCAAGGGAGAGGTACTGTTGTGAGTTCATTTTCCCCTTCATTACTGAGGCCCGAGGAACTCCCTCTTCTGGTAAAGAAAGGTAGTGAGCCTGATTAGCAAACACCTGAGGCTGATGATGATGACTGGCTGAGTGGAGTTACTGACTGGATATAAGGCTGCCGACGCCCTTCTGCCCTGCGGGTGATTTCTCTGTGGGATCCTTGGAGACCAGTCTGAATTCCTGCTCCTCTAAAGCTAAGTTTGCTGCTCGGCCTTTTGCATTGGTGCTTTGACTTTGTTTTGCTTTGTTTTTCTGGATTTCTGCCATTCCCTGCTGGGGTGTGCTGAATTCCTTTAGCTCTGTCTTCTGAAAATACCTGAGTGCTGATTTAGTTTTTGAAGCCTAGCTGCTTCAGGGCCTTTTTCATATCAGCTTGTTGGCTTATGTCTTTGATAGGGTTTTGGCAGATTGCAGACAGCAGCCTTCCTGTCCTTTCCTATCTAGGTTGTTTTGGGCCCCGTCTTTGCTCAGTCTATCTTTCTGTCTGTTAGTGTTTTCATCTTGCTTCACCGTCATTATATGTTGGGGGCTGCCTATTGCTTTGGGGTCTGCTCTGGGGCAGTTTAGATTTCCCCTTTCTTTCTTTAGGCCTATTTAATTCTCCGGCTGTGATCGAGGGGTCTAGGGCATCGTAGGAACCCCCCACGGCTACTGCTAGTTGTGTTGATAGGTTCAGGGGTCTGCAATCTGATAGTTGCCAACTTCTCTGGTTTTCTGGACTTAGCTTGTATTTCTGTTTTTGCCTCCTACGGTGACTCATTCATAACACTGGGCCCTACATTATGCTGCAAAATTTGTTGGTAATCTTCAGACTTCATAATGCCATGCACACAGTCAAGCAGTCCAGTGCCAGAGGCAGCAAAGCAACCCCCAAAACATCAGGGAACCTCCGCCATGTTTGACTGTAGGGACTGTTATGATTGAGTCACCGTAGGAGGCAAAAATAGAAATGCTAGCTAAGTCCAGAAAACCAGAGAAGTTGGCAGCTATCGGATTGCAGACCCCTGAACCTATCAACACAACTAGCAGTAGCCGTGGGTGCTCCTACGATGCCCTAGGCCCCTCGATCACAGCCGGAGAACTACATAGCCTAAAGACAGAAGGGGAAATCTAAACTGCCCCAGAGCAGACCCCAAAGTAAAAGGCAGCCCCCCACATAATGACGGTGAAGCAAGAAGAAAGAACAAAACACAGACAGAAAGATAGACTGAGCAAAGATGGGGCCCACACTAGCTTAGATAGGAAAGGACAGGAAGGCTGCTGTCTGCAATCCGTGAAAACCCCTATGAAAATAAGAGCCAACAAACTGACAGTAAAAAAGGCCCTGAAGACGCTAGGCTTCAAAAAAGCTATGTCAGTACTCAGGAATATTCTGAAGACAGAGCAACAGGCAAAAGGAGATTCAGCTCACCCCAGCAGGGAATGGCAGAATCCAGAAAAGCAAGGAAAACAAAACACTAATGCAAAAAGGCAAAGCAGAAATCTTAGCTTTAGATGAGCAGGAATCAGACTGGTTTCCTAGAAGTCCACAGAGAAATCACCCGCAGGCCAGAAGGGCGTCGGCAGCCTTATATCCAGTCATTAACTCCACTCAGCCAGTCATCATCATCAGCCCCAGGTGTTTGACAATCAGGCTCACTACCTTTCTTCACCAGAAGAGGGAGTTCCTCGGGCCTCAGTAGTGAAGGGGAAAATGAACAAACAACAAGGGACCGTGTTCTTTTCTTTGAATGCCTCTTTTTTTCTCCTGTAAACTCTATGTTGATGCCTTTGCCCAAAAAGCTCTACTTTTGTCTCATCTGACCAGAGAATATTCTTTCAAAACGTTTTAGGCTTTTTCAGGTAATTTTTGGCAAACTCCAGCCTGGCTTTTTTATGTCTCGGGGTAAGAAGTGGGGTCTTCTTGGGTCTCCTACCATACAGTCCCTTTTCATTCAGACGCCGACGGATAGTACGGGTTGACACTGTTGTACCCTCGGACTTCAGGGCAGCTTGAACTTGTTTGGATGTTAGTCGAGGTTCTTTATCCAACATCCGCACAATCTTGCGTTTAAATCTCTTGTCAATTTTTCTTTTCTGTCCACATCTAGGGAGGTTAGCCACAGTGCCATGGGCTTTAAACTTCTTGATGACACTGTGCACGGTAGACACAGGAAAATTCAGGTTTTTGGAGATGGACTTGTAGCCTTGAGATTGCTCATGCTTCCTCACAATTTGGTGTCTCAAGTCCTCAGACAGTTCTTTGGTCTTCTTTCTTTTCTCCATGCTCAATGTGGTACACACAAGGACACAGGACAGAGGTTGAGTCAGCTTTAATCCATGTCAACTGGCTGCAAGTGTGATTTATTTATTGCCAACACCTGTTAGGTGCCACAGGTAAGTTACAGGTGCTGTTAATTACACAAATTAGAGAAGCATCTCATGATTTTTCGAACAGTGCCAATACTTTTGTCCACCCTCTTTTTTATGTTTGGTGTGGAATTATATCCAATTTGGCTTTAGGACAATTCTTTTTGTGTTTTTTCATTTAAGACAAATTAAATGAAGATAATAATACCAAACAATTTGCTTGCAATCATTTTCAGGAAGAAACTGAGTATTATCTGACAGAATTGCAGGGGTGTCAATACTTTTGGCCACAACTATATGACTTCCAGAGATTTGCTGTCTCTCCCTTTTGTACAACTGTAAAGGGCCTGTCACACTAAGCGATATCGCTATCAATATCGCTGTAACGTCACTGGTTTTTGTGACGTAGCAGCAATATTGCTAGCGATATCGCTATGTCTGATACTTACCTTCGACCGGCTCCCCGCTGGTTATCGCTGATCGCGCAAGAACTTCCTGGATGTTTCTCGTCGTCAGCTTCCTGTGGCGCCGACGAGCGACGCGTGGACGCGGCGGGAGGACGTCAGGATCGCATCGTCTGACAGGTAAGTAGCGACCCCCGACCCCTGCTATGCCGCTGGTGAGATCTGCCTGTGTGGCAGCTCACTAGCGACCACTTAGCGATGCACCAGCGATCCTGATTGTGTCATATCGCTGGTCGGGATCGCTGGTGCATCGCTAAGTGTGACCGTACCTTAAAAATCAAATTGTATAAAAAAGGAGGACCTCCAGTGGTTTGTGTGTCTTGAGGAGGAAAGACTGAACATGTCACCCACAAACGTATGGGCTGGGTTATAGCATTTTTGTTTTCTTTGTGATTTTCCTGTTTTTGCCTGAAGGGACGTGTTTTACTTCCACTAGATGTATATGCAGACATCACATTAACAGCACAGCTGCCAATCAGTGCACTCAGCGTTTCGTGCCGTCAGCATGGCAGAGCTGACATACTGACTGCTGCGATGTCGACGTGACATCAGCGCTACAGATAGTAACAAACACCAGGGACAAGGGCAGTGACTCAGCGATGGAAACAGAGGCAATGAGTAAGACAGAGTTTTTTTTTTCTTAAACAAACCGCAATCGTAGAATAGGAAAATCCACCAATAAGTCAAATTTATGTACACTTCAAAAGAATTTTACTGTATACCAAAATTATGAAACAGAAGTCATATTATATGAAAGAGCTATGGCATTCCAGTTCACTGTTTTGCTGTTACTAATAGTACTTACCGGCACAAATATGACAACAAACACAAGGATAACTACTGGAAGTAATAGTGTCTTTGAGTATCTCCATGGCGTCTAAAATAGAAACAGAAAGATTCTGCTTTAGATAAATCCATTTGCTAAAGTTAGCAGATATAAACGTATACCCTAAATTAAAGGGAATGTGGAACTAGTAGCTTATCCCTATTACTCTGTTCAATGATCACTACATAATAATTTGCATTTACAAGAATGAGAACAATACTGCATTCTTTGTTCTATGCTCTCTAATCTGGGCTTACAATTGAAAAAAATTTGAACTGTGAAAAAAATAATGAACACATGTACAATGACTGCTCTTTAAAACTATCTCCACGCTGAAACCATTGCTATGGCCAGGGCAATATTCATACGTCACCTTCATAGCCCACCACTTATTCAATATGAAAAAGAATGGCTACACTATACTATAATGTACATTGCCGACCGTGAAATTGGCCAATGCAATATTTTCTTAACACTGCTGAATAAATAAGTAATTGTATCTTAAAACAAAGAAAATTAATAAAGATCCCTATAAAAAATTGGATTTATAACCCAATACTGAAAAACAAAAACATACACTCCTCAACAATTAAATTGTAACATCAAGAAGGAAAATTGTGGAATTATAGAAGTTACAGGATCGATGGACAAGCTAGTGATATGCAAAGGATGAAAAAATGGAAACAATATTTTCAAAACATGTCGATTTATTCAGAAAATACATGTTCCATGTTCATCCATGTTCAGAAATACAGACACTTACACACCCTGGCTGCTATCTGTGAGGTGATTAGCAGTTGTCTGCAAAATATTCCGCCACACTTAATGCACAAATCATCACGTTTTTAGCAGCTCCCTCTGCAATTGCCAAACAATGATGTTCTAGATGTGCTTGCTGGGAGACAAGTGCAGACACTACAGGCAGCATGAGCAACAAGTGGCCTAGCGTCATTTCGAAAATCGTCTCCTGGGACACTTTGGAGAAATACTTATACTATTTGTTCCTAAACAAAATCAATGTAACATTGAGCTGTTAATGTACCTGGAAGGAAGACTAGAGTCATAGTACATTATGCCAGCCCATACTATAATCACAGGATTAGGGCCTGTGTTTCCTCATAAAAGCCTCTTAATATGGGTGCTCATGTGGTCCTCGGACCAATCAATGGCTATCATTATGTCCAAGAGAAAAACAGGACTCAATGCTATAGAGGACAGACTCTCATTCTAGTTTCCATTACAGTACTGTTTGGCACCATGATAGCCCATGAGATTGGCAGTGTGAAATCACTAAACCACATGTAGCTGGAGGTCTGGTTTATAGCCCAGCCTAATGCCATGCAGACTCCTTTTGACGGGTGGTATAGACACTGTTTGACGCCGTAAGGCCTCAATACATAAACTAATGTTGGCCAAGTGAGCTTGTAATGACAGGTTTGGCCAACGGCCTAGTGCCCATTGCGGCACCGGCTGACTGATGGCTGTGAGAAATGTCAATTGTGCATGACAGATTTCAGACTGCCGATCACAATATGTGAATGGCCAGCATTTGGCTTGGTATGTGATGTCTAATTTCACTTGCAGTATAGAAAGAATAAATCCTGCAACCATTAGTATGGCCATTTCTCCAAAGTGTCACAGAAGCCATTTTTCAATATGACAACCCCAGGCGGCATGTTGCTTGAGCTACTGTGAGCAGCCTGTGGTCCTAAATCTAATACCCTGTCCTGTACCATCTGTGGACTTGTCTAATATTGATCACACCCAGAAAATCATTTTACTGCAATTACAAAGCAAGCTTCCAGCAACAAGTCTTGATGATTTGCGTTGCTATGTGCATTCAGAACATTTGTCAGACAAACTTTAATAACCTCATTCAGAACATGCCAAGGCGTGTAAGTGCGTGATTTTCTGCATGTGGCACTCATACACACTGTAAAAGCAATACTTCCATATACCGTATATACTTGAGTATAAGCTGAGTTTTTCAGCACATTTTTTTGAGCTGAAAACGTCCCTCTCGGCTTATACTCGAGTGAAGTGTCCCGAACATGGAGGGGAAGGGGCAGCAGCGGAGCAGCGGGTCAAAGAGGTAGGAGCCGGCTACTACAGCTTACTCCTGTGCACGCTGATAAAGAGAAATGAATATTCACTGCACTGGCAATGAATATTCATTTCCCTGTAATACAGCGCACAGTGTCAGCCTCAGCAGCCGGCTCATGCAAATGCCGGGCGGTCACATGTGCCGTAACTTAAGAGAGGTGAATATTCATTTATTTTGACACTGCGCGCGCTACTTAATACTCACTGCCTTACACGCACGTAGTTTTGGCGTGGGGAGCGGTGAGTATTCTGGCAGCTGTGCTTTGCTTGTGAGCAGCGCATGGCGTCCCTGCCATGAGCTACTTACAAGTATAAAGCAAAGCAGCTGCTGGCATCGGATAAAGATGCTGCAAGGGAGAGCAGGAAGCTAAGTGTAATGGTTTATTTTTTTCTACATTTTTTTAATGGGGGCCAATCATATCAGGATAAGAATGGGGTCCATGCATACAAGGATAGGGATGGAGCCATGCATACAAGAATAGGGATGGAGCCATGCAAACAAGGATAGGGATGGAGCCATGCATGCAAGATAGGGATGGGGCCATACATACAAGGATAGTAATGTAGCCTTGCATATAAGAATAGGGATGGAGCCATGCATATAAGAATAGGGATGGAGCCATGCATATAAGGATAGGGACGGGGGCCAATCATACCAGGATAGGGATGAGGAGCCTTGCATACCGAGATAGGGATGAGGAGCCCATGCATACAAGGATAGGGATGAGGAGCCCATGCATACAAGGATAGGGATGAGTAGCCCATGCATACAAGAATAGGGATGAGGAGCCTTGCAGAAAAGGATGGGGATGAGGAGCCATGCAGGCTAGAATAGGGATGAGGAGCCTTGCAAACAACAATTAGAATGAGGAGCCTTGCATACAAGGATAGGGATGAGGAGCCCATGCATACCAGGATGGGCAAAGAGGAAGGCCGTGCATACCAGGATGGGCAATGAGGGGACACTGCATACCTGGCTTATACTCGAGTCAATAAGGTTTCCCAATTTTTTTTTAGGTAAAATTAGGTGCCTTGGCTTATACTTGGGTCAGCTTATACTCAAGTATATACGGAATATCTGGGGAATATAGTTTTTAGATATATTTTATAGATATCCATACATGGTGATATAAGTAAAAAAAAGAAATCCCCGAAACAAGAAAAAAAAAAAATTTGCAATTTTTTTTTCTTATTAAAGAAATTTTATTGCATACATACAACTAGTAAATTAATTCAACAGAATATTTGCTATGAAACATGAACAGAAAAAAAAAGGTGAACTAAAGAAACTAAATTATTAAGTGCATTGCAAAAAATGATATAAATTCCACAGTAATTTGTAAGCATCCCAAAACAGTGCTAAAAATAGAATATAATGTATCCTGCATAAAACAAAGTCTTGTATAGTGACATCAGTGAAATAATTAAAACGTTATAGCTGCTAAAACGTGGAGAGGCAATAAATTAAAAAAATGTTCCCTATTAGAAGTCTTTGGGTTCCAAGCTGGCATAGTTACTGAAAAAAAAAGCGGAGTATTATTTGCCCATTTCGCGTTTAGTGCTGCCCCTATTTTTCTGCAGCGCTGACATCAAGTTGACAGTACTGCAGCTAATCGTTGATCACAGCGGCTCTGCCTGTGTAGATAGCACGAGCCACTGAGCCCACTTATTGGCATATGTGTCATAAAAAACAACAGAAACAAGAGCAGAGGTGGCAAGCTTACAATAGACATGAGGAGGGCAAGAAATAGTTATAAAAAAACAAACCAAAAAACACTATTGAGCATAAGAGACAAAAGTTTTCAGAAATCAGACAACCCCTCGAAGGCCTGATCATTAAGGCGATAGCCTAGTATCGGCTAAAGATGACAAGAGACAAAATACTGTATATATTAGACAGATGCGGCTCAGACTAAATTAGTCATCAGTCATACACATACACACTTGGCAATTGGTGCTCCCAGCAGGCTACTCTGATTGCTGCCTGACAACAGAGCTAGTCTAGGGCTTAGGGTACGTGCAATGACTTCTCTCACAAGGCACCTATAACACCATACCTCATTTTCCATGAAGTCAAATTCAGGGGCACAGGTATACATCAATGTGTCAAAGTCCTTGTAACTTGTAAATTTTGACTTGAGAATATTAAAGATATGCGCCTGGAAAAAAAAAATATTAAATGCATTTATGTCGTAAGTAAATTCCAGATTTACAGAGTAAAATTACCAAAATTCCATTGACATTAGTTCTTCTCTAGAAATGTCACCGTTTACGTGGCAGCTGCAGATAGAAGGCAAGAGCGGCCTTATGCGTCTCTCCACTTTAAGTTCATGTCATTTTACCGTGGTTGACATTTGATGCCCTTACTTTGACGTATCTTTATAGAAAATATTAATAGTGTATGTCCATTATTGTTTGTCCATTCCACTAAGGAGATACCGTATTTTCTCTGTGTTAAAGTGCCTGTCTCCTTAAGCCCATTCTTTCCTTACATCCTAGAAAACTTTAGGAATGCCACAAAGCGATGTGCCCAGCCTGAGATCCCCTCTATTAGATAAATGAATGGTTTTTAACTGATTTGGCCCTGTTCATTAATAGGGTGGTTGTTCTAGAGAAAATGTACGAAATACTGCAGTTTCCAGTGATCACCGATGGGTTCCCAAAGCCAGCTTTCAGTTAAAATAGGGTTAACTTTATAAGACAGCTTTAATCCTTTTTTAATTTTGTGCTTTCGCTTGTTCCTCCCCTTGTTCGAAGAACAAACACTTTTTTTTTATTTTTCCATCAACATGGCCATATGAGGTCGAGTTTACCGTATAGTGTACTGAAAATGGGAAAAAAAATTCCAAAAGGGGTTAAAAAAAAGGACAATTTTGCTTCACAGAAGGACACGTTGAGGATTTGCTTGGGAAATTTTTGGCCAGTTTCTGTATCTCTTGGCAGAAAACGCAATGGAAATTCTGCGCTTTTTTTGCGGATTTTATGCGTTTTTTATGCGGATTTACATGCAGATTTGTATGAGGATTTGTTAGCTAAATAAAGATATAGTATTTTAAAAAAAAAGTGATGTCATTTCCTTGTCCAACCTCCATTGTTGATGTGCTTCAACAAAGATGGGAACTATTCTATGTTCTCCGCTGTGACAACTCAGGTCTAATACGTCCAAGAGTGGACCCTCTGGGTCGTGGATCAGGAGCCCCTGGGCCGAGCGCACCTGGTGAAGACCGACCCCTGTACAGGGATCGTTAGGGGCAGGACCGCAGGGGGCAGAACCGCGACAGCCGGTGCCAGGAGGGACGACTCGATGGACAGGCAGGCAGAAGGGGGATGGGATAGCGGAAAATACTGGCCAGGAGTCCACAGGGGAGGGTTCAGAGAGGGAGCACAGGGCAGAGACAGACAGACGAGAGTGGAGCAGGCCACAGAGCACACAGGGAAAACAGCAAAGGATAGGCAGGATACACTAGAATAGGTATGGGCCAATGGGTGCAAGAAGTCACACAATCACCAGGCGCCCTCAGAATAGAGCGGACGCCTGATATAGCCAGAACCCGGAAGTACGTCCTACAGACCCTCCCCTCAGCGACGCCCCCTACTAGCAGAAGAGAGCGGGGGAACGCGCGTGCGCGGCCTAAGGCCGGCGCGGTTACCCGCAGCAGAGCGGGGAGCAGAGCGGAAGCGCGCGTGGACAGGAGGGCGCAGGTGAGGGGAAGCTGCGGCGGGCACGGCCGCCGATGTCACAGTACCCCCCCCCCATATGTCCTCCCCTTCTGAGGTTGGTCAGAAATCTTTTCATGATAAGGGGGGCATCGACATTCTCTCGGGGCTCCCAGGATCTCTCCTCTGGACCAAAACCCTTCCAGTCGATAAGAAAAAGAGTTTTACCCTTGACCCTTTTCATGGCCAAAATGTCCTTTACTTCAAAGACATCGTTCGAACAAATTGGCGAAGGAGGGGACATGGAGGTTGGTTGGAACCGATTCAAAACTACAGGTTTAAGGAGCGAGATATGGAAGGCGTTAGGGACCCGGAGCGATGCCGGCAACCTCAATTTGTAGGCTACTTCGTTAATGCGCCCAAGTACTTCAAAAGGCCCGATGTATCGAGGACTTAATTTGTAAGCAGGGACTTTTAGGCGGATATGTTTGGTAGAAAGCCAGACTTTGTCCCCGGGATGGTACGGGGGTAGATCCCTTCGTCTCTTGTCTGCGTGTTTCTTAATTCGGATGCTGGCTACCTCGAGCGCCTCCCTGGTCTCCTTCCAAATTTGCGAAAATTCCTTGGCGAGGGTATCTGCTGCAGGGACTCCAGACGATGCGGAAAAGGGCAACGGAACCCCAGGATTTAGCCCAGTTACCACAAAGAACGGCGTCTTGGACGTTGATTCGCTGGGATGATTATTATGAGCGAATTCCGCCCAAGGTAGGAGTGAGACCCAATTATCCTGATGGGCGTTAGAAAAGTGGCATAAGTAGGTGGTCAGAATTTGGTTAATCCGTTCCACTTGGCCATTGGTTTGTGGATGATACGCTGAGGAGAAGTCGAGAGACGTGCCCAGGAGCCGACAGAGAGCCCTCCAGAATCGGGAGGTAAACTGGACCCCTCGATCGGTCACGATTCGTAGAGGAAGACCATGCAGCCTGAAAACCTGGTGGATAAAGATCTTGGCCAACTTCGGAGCAGATGGCAGTCCGGACAAGGGAATAAAGTGGGCCATCTTGGAGAAGCGGTCTGCGACGACTAAGATGGTAGTACATCCAGCAGAGCGAGGCAGATCAGTCACGAAATCCATGGCGATTTGCTGCCAAGGGGCCTCTGGCACAGGCAACGGATGAAGGAGACCGGGGGGCAGAGTCCTAGGAACCTTGTTCTGAGCACAGGTCCTGCAGGAGGCTACAAAGTCCTTTGCGTCCTGGTGGAGAGAGGGCCACCAGTAATACCGGGAGAGAAGCAAAAGGGTCTTCTTAATCCCAACGTGCCCAGCAACCTTGGAGGAATGTCCCCAGCGCAGCACTTCCAGACGTTTGTTTGAAGGAACGAAGGTCTTGCCAGGCGGAAGAGTAGAGAATCTCACAGGGGCCACGGAGATAACTTTAGCCGGCTCGATAATATATGATGGATCCTCCTCCTTTTCAGGTGGCTGCAAAGACCTGGAAAGCGCATCAGCTTTGATGTTCTTACTGCCGGGCCGGAAGTGGAGCTTAAACTCAAAACGGGAAAAATACAGGGCCCACCTGGCTTGTCTGGAGTTGAGTCTCTGGGCAGATTGCAGGTAGGCCAAGTTCTTGTGGTCCGTGAAGATAGTAAAGGGGTGCACTGCCCCTTCGAGCAGATATCGCCATTCCTCCAGCGCCATCTTAATGGCCAACAATTCCCGGTCCCCAATGGAGTAGTTGCACTCCGCAGGAGAAAAGGATTTGGAGAAGAACCCGCAGGGGACTAGACGTCCGGATGGAGCCTGTTGGGAAAGGACCGCCCCAGCTCCAGTGGAGGAGGCATCAACTTCCAGGATGAAGGGCCTACTAGCCACTGGGCGGTGTAGGATCGGAGCAGAGGCAAACGAGCGTTTCAGGGCAAGAAAGGCGTCCTCGGCTTCGGAAGACCAGTCGTTAGACTTCGTCCCCTTACGGGTCAGGACCGTGATGGGCTTGGTGACTGTAGAAAAGTGGGGTACAAACTGTCGGTAATAGTTAGCGAAGCCGAGGAAACGCTGGATGGCCTTTATGCCAACTGGACGAGGCCACTGGAGTACCGCGGACAGCTTCTCCGGATCCATCTTAAGGCCGGAATCCGTGATGATATATCCCAAGAAAGGTAACGCTGTTTGCTCGAAGAGGCACTTCTCAATCTTGGCGTAAAGACGATTTTCTCGAAGGCGCTGCAGGACCATGCGTACACTTCTCCGATGGGAGGAGAGATCGGCCGAGAAAACGAGGATATCATCCAAATACACCACCACGCAGGAATAGAGTAGGTCCCGGAATACCTCATTTACGAATTCCTGAAACACCGCCGGAGCATTGCAGAGACCGAACGGCATGACCAAGTATTCATAATGGCCGTCCCGAGTATTGAAGGCCGTCTTCCACTCGTCCCCCGCTCGGATTCGGATTAAGTTGTAAGCTCCCCGCAGATCCAACTTCGTGAAGATTCTGGCCCCCCTCAGCCGGTCGAAGAGTTCTGGAATCAGCGGGAGCGGGTACCGGTTTTTAACAGTGATGTTGTTCAGGCCCCGGTAATCAATACAGGGTCGCAGGGACCCATCTTTCTTCCGGACGAAGAAGAAACCTGCGCCCGCAGGGGACGAGGATTTCCGGATGAACCCCTTGGCCAGATTCTCCTGTATGTATTCCGTCATAGCCGTGGTCTCTGCTGGGGATAGAGGATAAGTTCTCCCTCTGGGAGGGGTGGCTCCGGGGACCAGGTCGATAGGGCAGTCATAGGAGCGATGAGGTGGTAAGGAGTCCGCTTCCTTTTTGCTGAACACATCAGCAAACATGTGATAGGGTGCGGGTAGACCCGGAAGGTCGGCAGGCTTCGAGCATGGACGGGGACGAGTGAGAGCCCGTAGGCAGTGCTCCTGGCAGGAGTGCCCCCAACGGAGAACTTCCCCAGAGCGCCAGTCAATCACCGGCTCGTGCCGTCTGAGCCAGGGTAGCCCTAGAAGAACAGCATGGGCTAGTTGTGGCAGGACATAAAAGGCTATCCTCTCGAGGTGGAGTGCTCCGATTTGAAGGTCTACTTCGACGGTAACCGTGGTGATGAGTCCGGGCAAAGGTTTACCATCAACGGAGGAAATAGCACGAGGGTTCCTCAAAACAATCACCGGAATCCGGAGTTTATCAACCTCCTCCTGGCGGATGAAATTACCAGCAGCACCCGAGTCCACATACGCCTCCACAGATCCACGCTCCCGACCTGCAATTATCAAAGCTGAAAGGGTAAGGGGGAGAGAGGAATTTTGATCACCTAGGGGGTCCTCTCTTACCTGACCTAGGTGGAGGCATTTCCCGACCTCTCTGGCTTCTCTGGACAAGAACGCACAAAATGGTTGGCACCTCCGCAGTACAGGCAGAGTCCCTTGGTCATCCTCTCCCTGCGCCGTTGCTCGGACAGTCTGACACGATCAATCTGCATTGGCTCAGGAGCGGTACTAACAGGAGATGCAGGGAAACGAGGGACAGGAGCCTGGTACAGCCTAAAGGACCTTCTCTCTCCGACCGCCTCTCGAGCGTGCTCCTGAAAGCGTAGATCAATCCGAGTGGCCAGCGAAATAAGGTCCTCCAGAGTGGTGGGGGTGTCTCGCCCGGCAAGCTCATCCTTGATCTTACTGGAGAGGCCTCTCCAAAAGGCTCCCACAAGAGCCTCATTGTTCCACCCCAACTCTGAAGAGAGGGTCCGAAAGCGGATGGCGTATTGCCCCACTGTGAGGGAACCCTGGCGGAGGTTAAAAAGGGCCTCCGTGGTGGATGCTAAGCGACCCGGTTCATCGAATACCTTGCGAAAGGTTTCCAAGAAGGTCTGAATACTTGACACTACGGGGTCATCCCTCTCCCACAAGGGGTTCACCCAGGACAGGGCCTCACCCTCGAGATGGGACACAATGAACGCCACCTTGGCGCGGTCAGTAGGATACTGAAGGGGGGCAAGCTCAAAATGTAGCCTGCATTGATTCAGAAAACCCCGGCATAACTTAGGGTCTCTGCTGTACCTGGGGGGTTTACCCAGACGGGGAGACGGGGCAGAGACTACGTCACGGGGGGAAGTTGATGCGGCAGCAGAGGATTGCAGAGCAAGCAATCGATCATCCACGGATGCCATGTAACCTAAGATGTGGGATTGAGCGTCGCGCTGCTGCGCGAGCTCCTGCTGGAGGCTGACCAGGAGGGGAGCGTGCCCGGGGTCAGAGGTCTGCAGGGCGGATAGCCGGGTGTCCATAGACTTCATAAAGGACATTATCCGGGTCTGATTTTCACGAAGGAAAAGTAATTCCTTTTGTGTGGCGGCTGCGGCACCGGCGGGATCCATGGCCTGGTGATACTGTGACAACTCAGGTCTAATACGTCCAAGAGTGGACCCTCTGGGTCGTGGATCAGGAGCCCCTGGGCCGAGCGCACCTGGTGAAGACCGACCCCTGTACAGGGATCGTTAGGGGCAGGACCGCAGGGGGCAGAACCGCGACAGCCGGTGCCAGGAGGGACGACTCGATGGACAGGCAGGCAGAAGGAGGATGGCGGGATGGGATAGCGGAAAATACTGGCCAGGAGTCCACAGGGGAGGGTTCAGAGAGGGAGCACAGGGCAGAGACAGACAGACGAGAGTGGAGCAGGCCACAGAGCACACAGGGAAAACAGCAAAGGATAGGCAGGATACACTAGAATAGGTATGGGCCAATGGGTGCAAGAAGTCACACAATCACCAGGCGCCCTCAGAATAGAGCGGACGCCTGATATAGCCAGAACCCGGAAGTACGTCCTACAGACCCTCCCCTCAGCGACGCCCCCTACTAGCAGAAGAGAGCGGGGGAACGCGCGTGCGCGGCCTAAGGCCGGCGCGGTTACCCGCAGCAGAGCGGGGAGCAGAGCGGAAGCGCGCGTGGACAGGAGGGCGCAGGTGAGGGGAAGCTGCGGCGGGCACGGCCGCCGATGTCACATCCGCCCACACACTCTTCCTCCTTCTGACATCATTTCCTTTGACAAATCTGCAGCAAATGCGCAAACCTTTTTACTTTTGTGTTTTTTGCTGCAGATTTGACTGACTCAATGGAAGTCAACAGGTGAAAAACACAGCAGATCCGCAAAAAGAATTGACATGCTGCGGAAAATAAAACGCTGCGAATAAGGACGGAAATTTCTGGATCATGTGCACAGTTCAGGACTGTCATTGATTAACCTTGCTTTAGTAATCCTTTGCGTTTCCACGGGGGAAAAAACGCTGCGGAAACACAACAAATCCACAACGTGTTCACATAGCCTAAAATTGCAAATGTGGGGGTTTTGTGCTAGCCATTGGCTGCCATGACAACCCTCCGGCTCCCTGAGATAGCGGAAGAAACACCTGTCGCTTGTACTGTGTTGTGATACAGTATGCAGATCAGACTGGAAGTGTACATGGAAGTGTCAATGAACTTGGACTGCTTCTTCAAAGTACATAGACACATCACCAGTGGAGAGCCAGCCTGCTTTTCTTAAGGCATACTGTCTACATTTCTTATGACTGACAAATCAATCTCTTCAAAATAATTTTTTCCATTGGCAAACAAACACCTATACAGCAATGCTATTACTTCTATAAGTACAAACATGCGGATAGGTCCCCTTTAGATTTGGCATTCGACATGTCATGTACATATATATCATAAGTCTGGTACTGGTGTATGAAGCAGGCTCAGGAGCTGATCCTGCACCATGCCCAGCAGATGCAAGGCATTTTCCTGTAGAAACTTAGACCAAACCTAACTTAACCACTCAAATCCCACTGTCAGTCACTGACAGCAACATTTAAATAGCTAGTACACTTTCTTCAATTGCCTCCAGGGTGTCAATCACATCAGCATCAATGCTGAAAATCCTATGGCTGCCATCTTAGCCCTCCTATTCAATCCAGCATTTAGGCCTCAATAGAGTACATCATTTTATCTATGTACTGTAAAATAAAGAAAAGTATTGCAGCATATAGAAAAAGAATTTGAACACAGGTTAAAGTCCCTTAAGGGGACTAAAAAATAAAAATAAGATTTAAAACAAGATAAAAAAAAAATTAGATTAAATGGTTCCCTTTTCCAGTCCATGAAAGTCCGTTTGATGGTTTCCACGGACTCACTGACTTTCACAGTAGAAGAATTCCTGTATTCATTGCTCTAATGGGATCTTATCACTTTAAGTATGAAAAGTAAACTTGGCGCTCAGATGTGAAAACGGTAGATATTTATTTGTGCAGGCAATCCAAAACAGACGTTTCAGTCCTAAAATGGACTTTCTTCAGTAACACGGATTGACCAGGTAATAGAAAATCAGAAGCAACAGCGCAAGTGACAGGCAGCAGCTGCAGTGGATCCACTGCAACTGCTGCCTGCCACTTGTGCTTGTGCTTTTGCTTCTGATTTTGTTTTATCTGTGCAATCTTCATTGACTTTCATGGCAGAGTGTGATTCAAATATTGAAAAAACTCTTGACATGCTACGATTTTTTTTCCCCGGACCGGCTCTGTCCGAGGCAAAAAATCAGACATGTGCATTGCCCCATGATTAACATTGGTACATGAGCCATCCAAAATGTTGCCATATCACACTTGAACCGATAATTTGCCTGTCTGCACTTGTCCTAAATGTCGTAGCCACCTGAAAACAAGCCCACACAGCCACATCAACTGAAAAAATAAGTTATAAGTCTGTGAAAATTGCAACACTAACCAACTTTTTCTTTTTGCAAATCACAAATCTCAAATTTGTATTCGTTAACAATAAATGTAGCATTGTCTAATTGTACTGACATGGAAAATCATGTTGCCAGGTTAGAATTTCCTCACAATTAACATTTTTTCCATTGCATGGCACTTGAATTTTTTTTCAGTTTTCCAAGACATTATGTGATAAATGAAAGGGGTAATTTGAAACTACAATTTACCCTGGAAATAAAATAAACTATGTCAATGGAAAAATAAAAACAGTATGGCTCTTTCAATAAGAGAAGGAAATAACTATAGAGCACAAATGAACAAAAAATTGTCGATTGGGAAGGGTTTGAAAACCTATATTACCCATAAAATATGTTTTCTTTGTTCATTACATTGTACCATTCCTTTGTTTAGTCTTCCAAGAAAATTATGAAGAAAATTAACAATTGGGTGTTACCAGATGGGTGTGTTATCCTACACAGCTTGACACTGTCCAATCAGTGCTGACTATAGAGACACACCCCCTTTGAGAATATGAATGGAAACCAACCAGTTGTCAATTTATACATAAATTTCCAATAGAAGCAACAGTGGAAAGGCCCAAACACAGTTTTAAGAAAAGATATTCTAGAATAATTATTATGAAAAATACAAGAATTTGCTAACTTCTGTTTCCCTGATATACTTCTGTACTCTATTTTTTTCTAATTTTTTTGTAATTTCTTTTTAGGAATGGAAGACCCACCCTTACCCAGTCGAGATTTTTTTTTTTTTTTTTACTATTTTCAATGCCACTATATATTATGTATACGGGCAGAGAAAACTATCTTTCAACGCAATTTTGGTTAGTTTTCTCAAAGATATTTTATTGTGTATATTTTTTTTTTGCCTGCTGTAAGACACCCTCGGGGGCACTTAACGTGCATTTCTTGTTTACATTACTATTCTTACTTGTAACATATTATTACTGTCAAGCAATTCCTGTTAGAGGGGAAAGTATAGCGTTGGTGCTTACATTTCAAGGTGTCCTACCAGTTTTAGTCCATATAGTGCACCTGGCAATCACTCAGTGTACAAAGTGATACTCTGAGCTCATTCAGCCTGATAATTACAGACTATAGGTAATGTGCAAGAGGATAATTGATATCACAGATATCTGAAGGCCTATAATATTTTTCCTCTCTCTCTAAAGCAAAACGGGACAGAGAGATGATCCTCCATTATGTAGGATGTTTCAATGATTGATGGAAGTGCAATCCATTAATGAAGATTTTTATTTTACTCCTTGCCAGCTATAAGCAAACATCCTTCTTAGCGAGAAAATAATATTTTTATGGTACAAGTGGAGACAATTATAATGCAAGACTTAATACAATGCGGTTATCTGATTATGAATTACAATAGACTAGAAATATTCTTTATTCAGTTTTCTCGACTGGTACCTATTGAAATGTGTGATATAAGTAAAACAGGTTATTAAGTACGTATATATGTCAGAGGAGATTCTCATAGCGAAAATTCATTCTCAGAGATGGATGAATACATTGCGAATGATTGAATATTAATGAATGGAAATAAACTTGAGCTATTGTGTCGACAAAACGGATATAACAATGTAAACGCAGTCACGTAGTAAAATGTACTTGCATTGATACCAAGCAATTATTTGCATCGCTTTCTGGGAATGTTAAAAGAAATGAAAAGGTGAGATACATATGGAAGATATGTGAAGTTCTGAATACAGACTATGAGGTAAGTATTCATAAATGCTTATCCCAAAATAGCATTGCAAGAATAATGCATTTAAGTATAGGTACAGTACTTTCCAGGAGAGGAAACTTGCAAACTCATAAAATGAAAGGGTAATGAAAGTTTTACTGAAGTTCTCAACACGTCACTCTAGAGGATTTGCATGTATCTGGTACTTCTGCTATTCAAATCAGATGCTATATTAGACTTGCACGCACACTAACTGTGTTGTCTACCAAAATCACGAGTCAGTATTGGGTCCTCTTCTATCTAGTACATTTATTAACCGCTTCCCGACCGCCCACAGTAGATAAACGTTGGCACTTGCTGGGCTTTGTGCAGCGCCGACGTTTATCTACTGTCGGCGGTTTTGTGCCCCCCGGGACCCCCACGTACCTTACAACGCGGGGATCCCGGTGCACAATGCATGCTGGGACCCCCGACGTCATCGAGACCTGATTGGTTCAGGTCCTGATGACGTCAGCGTCACAGCAGCCAATGGGAGCGATCGCTGGGAAAGCTGCTTGTTTCCCGGCGATCTCCCTCATTGTAACGCGGCTTCTCCCTCTGATCTCACTGACAGATGATCAGAGGTGAAGCAGCGTTACTGTGCGACTAGATCGCTGCCTGGCACAGCTGATCGCTGCCTGGCACAGCTGTGCCAGGCAGCGATCTTGTCACACAGTAACGCTGCTTCACCTCTGATCATCTGTCATTGTGAGATCAGAGGGAGAAGCCGCGTTACAGTGTGCCAGGCAGCGATCTAGTCACATAGTAATGCTGCTTCTCCTCTGATCATCTGTCAGTGTGAGATCAGAGGAGAAGTGGCGTTACTATGAGTCAGATCGCAGCGCAGCGATCTTGTCACAAAAATAAAAAAAAGTAAAGAAAAAAAAAGAAAAAAGCAGGTACACAGGTTAGTGCTAGGGCTAGGGCAAGAGCTAGGGTTAGGGCTAGGGTTAGGGCTGGGATTAAGGTTATGGGTGTGTTGGTGTTAGGTTTGTGGTTAGGGTTATGGTTAGGGCTGAGATTAGGGTTAGGGGTGTGTTGGGGTTAGGGTTGGAATTAGAATTGGGGGTTTCCACTGTTTAGGTACATCAGGGGCTCTGTAAATGCAATATGACGCCCGCAGACCATTCCATAAAAGTCTGCATTTCAGAACGTCACTACTTCCCTTCCGAGCCCCACCGTGAGCCCAAACAGTAGTTTTCTCCCACATATGGGGTACCAGCGTACTCAGGACAAATTGGACAACAACTCTTAGGGTCCAATTTCTCCTGTTACCCTTGTGAAAATAAAAATTGGGGGCTAAAAGATCATTTTTGTGGAAAAAAAATGATTTTTTTATTTTCACGCCTCTACATTATAAACTTTACTGAAACACTTGGGGGTTCAAAGTGCTCACCACACATCTAGATAAGTTCCTTGGGGGGTCTAGTTTCCAAAATGGGGTCACTTGTGGGGGGTTTCCACTGTTTAGGTACATCAGGGGCTCTGCAAATGCACATGACACCCGCAGACCATTCCATCAAAGTCTGCATTTCAGAACGTCACTACTTCCCTTCCGAGCCCCACCGTGTGCCCAAACAGTAGATTTCTTCCACATATGGGGTATCAGCGTACTCAGGACAAATTGGACAACAACTTTTGGGGTCCAATTTCTCCTGTTACCCTTGTGAAAATAAAAATTGGGGGCTAAAAGGTCATTTTGTGGAAAAAAAAATGATTTTTTATTTTTATGGCAATACGTTATAAACTTCTGTGAAGCACTTGGGGGTTCAAAGTGTTCACAACACATCTAGATAAGTTCTTTAAGGGGTCTAGTTTCCAAAATGGGGTCACTTGTGGGGGGTTTCCACTGTTTAGGTACATCAGGGGCTCTCCAAATGCGACATGGCATCCGATCTCAATTCCTGCCAATTCTGCATTGAAAAAGTCAAACGACGCTCCTTCCGTTCTGAGCTCTGCCGTGTGCTCAAACAGTGGTTTAGCCCCACATCCGGGTTATCTGCGTATTCGGGAGAATTTGCACAAAAAATTTTGTGTTTTTTTTTTTCTTTTTACACCTGTGAAAATAAAAAAAAAAAGGTTTTGAAGTAAAATGTTTGTGAAAAAAAGTTAAATGTTTATTTTTTCCTTCCATATTCCATTCATTCATGTGAAGCACCTGAAGGGTTAATAAACTTCTTGAATGTGGTTTTGAGTACATTGAGAGGTGCAGTTTTTAGAATGGTGTCACTTTTGGGTATTTTTTGTTATATTGACCCCCCAAACTCACTTCAAATGTGAGGTGGTCCCTAAAAAAAAATGGTGTTGCAAATTTTGTTGTAAAAATGAGAAATCGCTGGTCAACTTTTAACCCTTATAACTTCCTAAAAAAAAAAAATTATGTTTCCAAAATTGTGCAGATGTAAAGTAGACATGTGGGAAATGTTATTTATTAACTATTTTGTGCGATATCACTCTCTGATTTAAGGGCATAAAAATTAAAAGTTTGAAAATTGCAAAATTTTCTAAATTTTCGCCAAATTTTGATTTTTTTAACAAATAAGCGCAGCTCATATCTAAAAATTTTTACCACCATCATGAAGTACAATATGTCATGAGAAAACAGTGTCAGAATCAGTAGGATCCGTTGAAGTGTTCTAGAGTTATGACCTCATAAAGTGACACTGGTCAGAATTGAAAAAATTGGCCCGGTCACGAAGGCAAAAACAGGCTCGGGTGTGAAGGGGTTAATGACCTTGTAGAGGACATACCGAGTAGAATTTCAATATTAGCAGATGATACTATGGTCTGCAAGGAAATCAACATAGAGGAAAATAATTTACTGTGGCTACGGAAAGTATTCAGACCCCTTTAAATTTTTCACTCTGTTTCAATGCAGTCATTTGGTAAATTCAAAAAAGTCCATTTTTTTCTCAATGTACATTCTGCACCCCATCTTAACTGAAAAAAAAACAGAAATGTAAACAATTTTGCAAATTTATTAAAAAAAGAAAACTGAAATATCACATGGTCATAAGTATTCAGACCCTTTGCTCAGACATAATATGTTAGGGAAAGTTAGGATAGAATATGGGTTGAACTAGATGGACTTAAAGTCTTCCTTCAACCTTAATAACTATGTTACTCATGTTTAAGTCACATGCTATCCATTTCCTTGTGATTCTCCTTGAGATAGTTCTACTCCTTCACTGGAGTCCAGCTGTGTTTAATTAAACTGATAGGACTTGATATGTAAAGGCACACACCTGTCTATATAAGACCTCACAGCTCACAGAGCACGTCAGACCAAATGAGAATCATGAGGTCAAAGGAACTGGCCAAGGAGCTCAGCGACAGAATTGTGGCAAGGCACAGATCTGGTCAAGGTTACAAAAGAATTTCCGCAGTACTCAAGGTTCCTAAGAGCACAGTGGCCTCCATAATCCTTAAATGGAAGAAGTTTGGGACCACCAGAAGTCTTCCTAGACCTGGCCGTCCAGCCAAACTGAGCAATCATGGGAGAAGAGCACTGGTGAGAGAGGTAAAGAAGAACCCCAAGATCACTGTGTCTGAGCTCCACAGATGCAGTAGAGAGATGGGAGATGGTTCCATAAAGTCAACAATCACAGCAGCCCTCCACCATTCAGGCCTTTCTGGCAGAGTGGCCCGACGGAAGCCTCTCCTCAGTGCTCAGTGCCAAACATATGAAAGCACGCATAGAGTTTGCCAAAAAACACATGAAGGACTCCCAGACTATAGTATGAGAAATAAGATTCTCTGGTCTGTTGAGACTAAGCTAGAACTTTTTGGTGATAATTCTAAGTGGTATGTGTGGAGAAAACAGGCATTGCTCATCACCTGCCCAATAGAATCCCAACAGTGAAACATGGTGGTGGCAGCATCATGCTATGGTGGTGTTTTTCAGCTGCAGGGACAGGACGACTGGTTGCAATTGAAGGAAACATGAATGCGGCCAAGTACAGAGATATCCTGGATGAAAACCTCTTCCAGAGTGGTCTAGACCTCAGTCTTGGCCGAAGGTTCACCTTCCAACAAGACAATGACCCTAAGCACATAGCTAATATAACAAAAGAGTAGCTTCAGAACAACTCTGTGACCATTCTTGACTGGCCGAGCCAAAGCCCTGACCTAAACCCAACTGAGCAACTCTGGAGAGACCTGAAAATGGCTGTCCCCCAACGTTCACCATCCAACCTGACGGAACTGGAGAGGATCTACAAGGAAGAATGGCAGAGGATTCCCAAATCCAGTTGTGAAAAACTTGTTGCATCATTCCCAAGAAGACTAATGGATGTACAAGCTCAAAAGGGTGCTTCTACTCAATACTGAGCAAAGGGTCTGAATACTTATGACCATGTGAGATTTCAGTTTTTCTTTTTTAATAAATTTGCAAAAATTTCTACATTTCTGCTTTTTTCAGTCAAGATGGGGTGTAGAGTGTACATTAATGGGAAAAAATTAACTTATTTGAATTAACCAAATTGCTGCAATGAAAGAAAGAGTGAAAAATTTAAAGGGGTCTGTATACTTTCCGAACCCACTGTAATACTACAGAGGGAGCTGGGGAAGTCGGAGGCTTGGGCTGGGAAATGGCAACCGACATTTTAACTAACTTTAGATAAATACAGGTGAAACCAGAAGTTTACACACACTATATGAAAAGACACAGATGCATGTATTTCTCAATATCTGACATGAACTCAGAATAAACCTGTCCTGTTTTAGGTCAATTAGGATTACCATAATAATTAATATTTGCCAAATGCCAGAATAATGAGAAAGAGAGAATGTTTTAAGGTATTTTTATTACTTACTGCAAAGTCAAAAGTTTACATACATTTAATTAGTATTTGGTACCATTTCCCTTAAACTGAATGACTTGGGTCAAACGTTTGGGATATCCTTCCACAACCTTTTAACAAAATATTTGGTAGGCATTTGGGCCCATTTCTCCTGACACAACTGGAGTAACTGACCCAGGTTTGTAGGTCGCTTTGCTTGCACCTGCCTTTTCAGCTTTGCCCATATATTTTCAATAGGATTGAGATCAGGGCTTTGTGATGGTCACTCCAAAACATTGACTTTGTTATCCTTAAGCCATTTACGCTTCCAAACACATATCATATGGGCAGTCCAGAATTGTTTAAAGGCAAAGTAATCTTATTGCATGTAAACTTTTGACTTTGCAGTAAGTAATAAAAATGTCTGAAATAAGTGATAGTGGCACTATTATACTGAATAACTTTTCAGCTGTAAATACAACAATAACTACGGATTGTTAAAGGGTAAATATGACAATAAAAAGTGAATTTGCGCTAGAGAGGTATTGTTGTTGAGGGAGAAAACAGTAAGTATCTGAATAACACCACAGGAAGGGAGAAAATTATTCCAGTACTTCGGTTAGTTGTAACAAAAACCGACTAGGGACACAGTTCCCTATGTATGGTTATCAAATCCTTAATGGCTGCGGTCAATCAATCCGATGAGCTAATCAGTCCTTATTCGCAGGTGAGGAAGGATTCAGCAGGTCATTTCTCCACTTCATTCCATACCTACAGCCTACTCCTGCTGAGTCTCCATCACCAAGCGCGGCTTTACCGGAAACAAGGTAAATGAACCTCCTCATTGGTCTGACTAATATTTTTAAATTCACTTTTTATTGTCAAGTAATAAAAATGCCTTAAAAAATTCTCTCTCTCATTCTGGCATTTGGCAAATATTAATAATTATGGTAATCCTAATTGACCTAAAACGGAATAGGTTTATTCTGACTTCATGTCAGATATTGAGAAAAACATGCATATGCGTCTTTTTATATAGTGTATGTAAACTTCTAAAAAAGACAAGAAGCCAGCGCTGCCTATGGTTAGTACACAATACATAAAGTGCATATGCACATATTGGTTTCTAACTGTACTTTAAACTGAGACATTTGGGAAACAATTGATCAATTCTTTGAGCCACCCCGCCACGTCTCTCTCAGATTGGGCAGTCCTACTTTATGTTTTTTATATACGCTGTGCCATTACGGCCTCCTACATGTATTAAAAGCAAGACTATATTAAATGCAAATGTACCTGAAGCATTTCTGAAACACTCCCATGGCGCCAGAAGGGCATGCGCCGATAAAGGCCGACCTGGTCCGGACAAGACATCCTGACATTTCAGATCTGACCTCCACACTGCCAAACCAGCAACCATGGATTAAGGGTGAAACAGGCCAAGACACAGATGCATAATCAAGTAGAGCCTATGGGGGAGGACAGGGCTGCTGTAAGTGTGTACAACAGTCTAGATCAATCACGATAAAGACATAAAGACAGATAAAATGTGGTGCATAACCAAGCACGTACGGCAAAAAGTGGGGGTCAACCACAAACCATGGAGACTACTGAAGCATGTCTAAATTTAAAAAAGTATTTAAAAATTTTAACCCCTTAACCCCCAAGGATGGTTTGCACGTTCATGACCGGGACAATTTTTACAATACTGACCACTGTCCCTTTATGAGGTAATAACTCTGAAACGCTTCCATGGATCCTGGTGATTCTGACAATGATTTCTCGTGACATATTGTACTTCATGTTAGTGGTAAAATTTCATTCAAATAACTTGCGTTTATTTGTGAAAAAAACGGAAATT
This sequence comes from Dendrobates tinctorius, assembly GCF_039654945.1. NCBI lineage: Eukaryota > Metazoa > Chordata > Amphibia > Anura > Dendrobatidae > Dendrobates > Dendrobates tinctorius. Next base: position 38,667,331 of record NW_027361829.1, read on the forward strand.
TGGCGAAAGTTTTTAAAATTTTGCAATTTTCCAACTTTGAATTTTTATGCCCTTAAATCACAGAGATACGGCACACAAAAAACTTAATAAGTAACATTTCCCACATGTTTACTTTACATCAGCACAATTTTGGAACCAAAATTATTTTTTTTAGGAAGTTATAAGGGTTAAAAGTTGACCAGCGATTTCCCATTTTTGCAACACCATTTTATTTTTATGGACCACATCACATTTGAAGCCACTTTGAGGGGTCTATATGAGAGAAAATACCCAAAAGTGACACCATTCTAAAAACTGCACCCTTAAGGTGCTCAAAACCACATTCAAAAAGTTTATCAACACTTCAGGTGCGTCACAGGAATTTTTTGAATATTTAAAAAAAATGAACATTTAATTTTTTTTCACAAAAAAAATACTTCAGGTTTACGGTAATTTTTTTTATTTTACCAAGGGTAACAGGAGAAATTGGACTGCAAAAGTTATTGTGTAGTTTGTCCTGAGTACGCTGAAACCTGATATGTGGGGGGGACCACTGTTTCAGCGCATGGCAGAGCTCAGAAGGGAAGGAGCGCCGTTTGACTTTTTCAATGCAAAATTGGCTGGAATTCAGATCGGACGCCATGTCACGTTTGGAGAGCCCCTGATGTACCTAAACAGTGGAAACCCCCCACAAGTGACCCCATTTTGGAAACTAGACCCCCCAAGGAACTTATCTAGTTATGTGGTGAGAACTTTGAATCCACAAGGGCTTCACAGAAGTTTATAACGTACAGCCGTACAATTAAAAAATCATATTTTTTCCACAAAAATGATCTTTTCACCCCAAATTCTTATTTTTCCAAGGGTAACAGGACCCTAAAAGTTATTGTGCAATTTGTCCTGAGTACGCTGATACCCCACATGTGGGGGTAAACCACTATTTGGGCGCATGGCAGAGCTCGGAAGGGAAGCAGCGCCATTTGACGTTTTTGGCTGGAATTGAGATCGGACACCATGTCATGTTTGGAAAGCCCCTGATGTACCAAAACAGTGAAAACCCCCCACAAATGACACCATTTTGGAAAGTAGACCCCCCAAGGAACTTATCTAGATGTGTGATGAGCACTTTGAACCCCCCGTGCTTCGCAGAAGTTTATAACGCCCGAGCATGAAAATAAAAAAATCTTATTTTTCCCACAAACATGATCTTTTAGTTACCAATTTTTTTTATTTTCCCAAGGGTACCAGGAGAAATTGGACCTCAAAAGTTGTTGACAAATTGGTCCTGAGTACGCTGATACCCCATATGTGGGAGAAAACTACTGTATGGGCACACGTTAGAGCTCGGAAGGGAAGTAGCGACGTTTTGGAATGCAGACTTTGACGGAATGGTCTGCGGGTGTCATGTTGCTTTTGGAGAGCCCCTAATGTACCTAAACAGTGGAAACCCCATACAAGTGACCCTATTTTGGAAACTAGACCCCCTAAGGAACTTATCTAGATGTGTGGTGAGCACTTTGAACCCCCCAGTGCTTCACTGAAGTTTATAACGACCGGGTGTGAAAATAAACAAATCGTATTTTTTCAACAAACATGATCTTTTAGTCCCCATTTTTTTTATTTTCTCAAGGGTAACAGGAGAAATTGGACCCCAAAAGTTGATGTCCAATTTGTCCTGAGTACACTGATACCCCATATGTGGGAGAAAACTACTGTATGTGCACACGTCGAGGCTCAAAAGGGAAGTAGTGACGTTTTGGAATGCAGACTTTGATGGAATGCTCTGCGGGTGTCATGTTGCATTTGGAGAGCCCCTAATGTACCTAAACAGTGGAAACCTCCCACAAATGACACCATTTTGGAAACTAGACCCCCCACGGAACTTATCTAGATGTGTGGTGAGCACTTTGAACCCCCAAGTGCTTCACGGAAGTTTATAACGCCCGGGCGTGAAAATAAAACAATCATTTTTTTCCACAAAAATGATATTTTTGCCCCCAATTTTTTATTTTTCTAAGGGTAACAGGAGAAATTGGACCCCAAAAGTTGTTTTGCAATTTGTCCTGAGTAGTCTAATACCCCATATGTGGGAGTAAAACACTGTTTGGGCGCATGGCAGAGCTTGGAAGGGAAGGAGCACCATTTGACTTTTTCAACGCAGAATTGGCTGGAATTGAGATCAGACGCCATGTTGCATTTGGAGAGCTCCTGATGAGCTCAAACAGTGGAAACCCCCAATTCTAACTCCAACCCTAACCCCAACACACCTCTAACCCTAATCTCAGCCCTAACTCTAGCCCTAACCCTAATGGGAAAATGGAAATAAATACATTTTCTTTTAATTTTATTATTTTTCCCTAACTAATGGGGTGATAACGGGGGGTTTGATTTACTATTTATAGCGGGTTTTTACCTTTGGCAGCTGTCACACGTTAAAAGACACTTTTTATTGTAAAAATAGTTTTTGCATCACCACATTTTGAGAGCTATAATTTTTCCATATTTTGACCCACGGAGTCATGTGAGGTCTTATTTTTTGTGAGACGAGTTGACATTTTTATTGGCATCATTTTCGGGCACGTGACATCTTTTGATCGCTTTTTATTCCGATTTTTGGGACGCAGGATGAACAAAAACCAGCGTTTCATGAATTTCTTTTGGGGGTGCGTTTACACCGTTCTACCTGCGGTAAAATTGATAAAGCCCTTTTATTCTTCGAGTCAGTACGGTTACAGCGATACCTCATTTATGTCGTTTTTTTATGTTTTGGCGCTTTTATGCAATGAAAACAATTTTATATAAAAAATAATTATTTTTGCATTGCTTTATATAACTATAACTATATAGAGCTATAACTTTTTTATTTTTTCGCTGATGATGCTGTATGGCAGCTTGTTTTCTGCAGGACAAGATGACGTTTTCAGCGGTACCATAGATATTTATATGCGTCTTTTTAATCGCGTGTTATTTCACTTTTTGTTTGGCGGTATGATAATAAATCTTTTTTTTAATTATTTTTTCATTTTTATTTTTTAAGAGGTTCGCTAAAGGGGTTAACTAGTGGGACAGTTTTATAGGGCGGGTCGTTACGGCCGCGGCGATACCAAATATATGTACTTTTATTGTTTTTTGTTTTTTTTATTTCCAAAAAATGAATTTATTAGGGAATATTTTTTTTTTTTAAATCTATTTAGCGATTTTTTTAAAATTATTTTTACACTTTTTTTTTTTAACTTTATTACATTGTCCCAGGGGGGACATACCCGTCATGTGACAGATCGCTGATCTGTCACATCATAGATCACCGTGACAGATCAGCGATCTGTCACAGGCACTGCACAGGCTTTCCTCATGCCTGCGCTTTGCAGGCACTGAGGAAGCCAGCTCCCTGCAGGGCCCCGAAGGTCCCCGTCGCCATCTTGGATTCGGAGACCTGCAGGGATGGAACCCCCCGCAGCAGCGCTGCACATTGCGCTGCTGTGGGGGGCTCAGGGAAGCACAGAGGGAGCCCCCTCCCTGCCGATGCTTCCCTTTAACCCCCGGTACCCCACGATCGTGTTTGATCGCGGTGAGCAAGGGGTTAGCGTGTCGGGGGCGGCCCGTGACCGCCCCTGACACATTGTGCCAGTTGTCAGCTGTGATAATCAGCTGACACCCCGCCGCTATCAGCGGCGCTCACCACGTGAGCGCCGCTGATCACTGTGACGTACTATCCCATGCCTGGGAATTAAGTCCCAGGGCACATGGACGGGATAGTACGTCACATGACAGAAAGGGGTTAAATAGAAGTTCATTTTCACCCCCCTTTCGCCACATTCAAAATAAAATAAAAATAAATAAAAAACCTACACATATTTAGTAATGCTGCATTCAAAATCACCGGATCTATCAATATAAAAAAAGAATTAACATGATCGCTAAACGGCGTAACGAGAAAAAAAGTCAAAACGCCAGAATTAAGCTTTTTGGTCGCCACAATATTGCATTAAAATGCAATAACGGGTGAACAAAAGATCATCTTTGCACCAAAGTGGTATTATTAAAAACGTCAGCTCGGCGCATAAGAAATAAGCCCTCAACCAACCCAACATCATGAAAAATGGAGATGCTATGGGTATCGGAAAATGGCGCATTTTTTTAACAATCTTTGGAATTTTGTTTTCACCACTTAAATAAAAAAGGAACCTAGACATGTTTGGTGTCTATGAACTTGTAATGACCTGGAGAATCATCATGGCAGGTCAGTTTTAGCATTTAGTGAACATGGATAAAAAAAAAAAAAAAACACAACTGTGGTATTGCACTTTTTTTTAAATTTCACAGCACTTGGAATTTTTTCCATTTTCCAGTACAAGATATGTTAAAGCCAATAGTGTCGTTCAAAAGTACAACTTGTCCCGCAAAAAAAACAGGCCCTCACAAGAAGGCCATATTGACAGAAAAATAAAAAAGTTATGGCTCTGGGAAGAAGGGGAGCATAAAACGAAAGCACAAAAATTAAAATACCTCAGGTAAGTTTGAAATAATCACAAAATGATAGTCTATCGCCAATAGGCCTTGGATGTTAAAGGGATTATTGCACATAAAACATACCTATTTACAGGTTAGGTGGTAAATGTATGATTGGTGGACCTGATGGGACTCATAGCTATCTAGTGTATGGCAGTTCAGAAATCCTTGGCATTAACGGAAAATTATCAGCACGTGCAATTACTGCTCAAATGATTGTCAATAGGAATGGTGGCTACGCAGGACCACTTCGGCTTCATGTGAACTTTGGGCTCCCTGTTCTGCGGATTGGTAGAGTCTCAGCTTGAACCCTCGGCAATCGTAATATAATGTTTATGTGACAACACATTAAAACCTACAGTATTTGTAATAATAATAATACTAAGAATTTTATGTAGCGCCAACATATTCCTCAGCACTTTACAATTAACCTATTGAATTATTATAATTAAAAAATGTGAGAGCAATATGTTAGACAATCACTAAAAAACAAAGAAGATTTTTCAAGAGTGCTATAGCAGCAGCCACTGACTAATAACATTTTTTTTACAAAACAAAGTAACTCAGGGACTTGTCAGCAAAGTTTATTTAAGGGAAAAAGTAATATGGGAAACGTTTAGCAGAACACATTATAGACTAATATATTGAAGTCAGTTTTCTAGCCACACGAATCACGCTTTGACATATGGTAAAACAGTCTCCTGTGTTTACAAGCAGCTGGAGCCTAAATAATATCAGAAGTATCATCAGCTTACTCACATCATCTTTAACACCAAGAATTGTTGAGGTCAGTGCTTTCAAAGCGACAGTCCCCAGTATCCAAATCAATACCTGCAGCATCTGAAAATACAAAATATAAGGAAACCATGCTCGAATGTCCACAGTACAATGGCAGCTTTAGTTACTCGTCTGCATTTGTAAGTTTGGAAAAGCATTGCAAGTAAATTGTTTTTCTTAACTGGTTAACATCAAGATAATATTTTATACAACATGTCTGAGGCAACCAAGAATCCATCACGAAACTCCAGGAACTTAGTCTTTATGTCTTAATGTTGTGATGTCCGTTAATCATGATATACTGCATTGACTTAATATAACAAAAGTAGTTACAAAGTTTTAACATGTTTGTAGCTGAGAAAATGCAAACAGTATCATTAAATGGAATCAATCAGCGGGTGTTTATTATCAAGAAGCAGCATGGTGACGGGGCAGAGACCCTGAATCCAGATTCATCACTTAAGGCTCATACCCATTTGCGAGAAAAAAAATGGTCCGATTTCAGGACCGAAAAAACGGACGAGTGTCATGCGAGTGTAATCCGATTTTCGTGCGATTTTTCCATGGAACATCCGTATGACATGCGTATGCAATCCATAGGCAATGCGATTTTATCATGAGCGTTTACATATAGCTGTTCTCTCTATGTAAAAACTCATGTTAAAATAGCATTGTAAGAAAAAACTGTACACATTGTTTTAAAAACAAATATTCTGAAAAACATATACAGTGGGGAAAAAAGTATTTAGTCAGTCAGCAATAGTGCAAGTTCCACCACTTAAAAAGATGAGAGGCGTCTGTAATTTACATCATAGGTAGACCTCAACTATGGGAGACAAACTGAGAAAAAAAAATCCAGAAAATCACATTGTCTGTTTTTTTTTCATTTTATTTGCATATTATGGTGGAAAATAAGTATTTGGTCAGAAACAAGCAATCAAGATTTCTGGCTCTCACAGACCTGTAACTTCTTCTTTAAGAGTCTCCTCTTTCCTCCACTCATTACCTGTAGTAATGGCACCTGTTTAAACTTGTTATCAGTATAAAAAGACACCTGTGCACACCCTCAAACAGTCTGACTCCAAACTCCACTATGGTGAAGACCAAAGAGCTGTCAAAGGACACCAGAAACAAAATTGTAGCCCTGCACCAGGCTGGGAAGACTGGATCTGCAATAGCCAACCAGCTTGGAGTGAAGAAATCAACTGTGGGAGCAATAATTAGAAAATGGAAGACATACAAGACCACTGATAATCTCCCTCGATCTGGTGCTCCACGCAAAATCCCACCCCGTGGGGTCAGAATGATCACAAGAACGGTGAGCAAAAATCCCAGAACCACGCGGGGGGACCTAGTGAATGAACTGCAGAGAGCTGGGACCAATGTAACAAGGCCTACCATAAGTAACACACTACGCCACCATGGACTCAGATCCTGCAGTGCCAGACGTGTCCCACTGCTTAAGCCTGTACATGTCCGGGCCCGTCTGAAGTTTGCTAGAGAGCATTTGGATGATCCAGAGGAGTTTTGGGAGAATGTCCTATGGTCTGATGAAACCAAACTGGAACTGTTTGGTAGAAACACAACTTGTCGTGTTTGGAGGAAAAAGAATACTGAGTTGCATCCATCAAACACCATACCTACTGTAAAGCATGGTGGTGGAAACATCATGCTTTGGGGCTGTTTCTCTGCAAAGGGGCCAGGACGACTGATCCGGGTACATGAAAGAATGAATGGGGCCATGTATCGTGAGATTTTGAGTGCAAACCTCCTTCCATCAGCAAGGGCATTGAAGATGAAACGTGGCTGGGTCTTTCAACATGACAATGCTCCAAAGCACACCGCCAGGGCAACGAAGGAGTGGCTTCGTAAGAAGCATTTCAAGGTCCTGGAGTGGCCTAGCCAGTCTCCAGATCTCAACCCTATAGAAAACCTTTGGAGGGAGTTGAAAGTCCGTGTTGCCAAGCGAAAAGCCAAAAACATCACTGCTCTAGAGGAGATCTGCATGGAGGAATGGGCCAACATACCAACAACAGTGTGTGGCAACCTTGTGAAGACTTACAGAAAACGTTTGACCTCCGTCATTGCCAACAAAGGATATATCACAAAGTATTGAGATGAAATTTTGTTTCTGACCAAATACTTATTTTCCACCATAATATGCAAATAAAATGAAAAAAAAACAGACAATGTGATTTTCTGGATTTTTTTTTCTCAGTTTGTCTCCCATAGTTGAGGTCTACCTATGATGTAAATTACAGACGCCTCTCATCTTTTTAAGTGGTGGAACTTGCACTATTGCTGACTGACTAAATACTTTTTTTCCCCACTGTATATATATATTTTATATAGGTCTGGAGCCAAATCTCTGATGTTGCTCCCAGTGTGTACATACATACGTACATACATACATACACACACGTATATCTATATCCGAAGGATCAAAACCCCCTAGAAACAATATCTTTATTAAATAGTATGTTAAAAATGGGCATCAATAGTATTCATAAATCCAATAATACAAAAATACATAGTACAAATTGGGTTAAAGGGGCAGAAATGGGGGCTAAATTCACCCTAGACATTTCCCTTCCTAACCGCGGAGGTTGACACCCAAGTAATACGACATGGCGTCCCCGCTCAACGTGGAATGTCCCTAACTGACGCTTTCTAAAAATTATCTAATCTGCTGGCCAGCAACAACATCCCAAGTAGTGTAGAATAATAGCTGCACAAGGGGAATGGAGACTCTATGGCACATTTTTACAATAATCTCTACAGACCTCACAAGCAGACACACAAAATATGAAAACCATTACACATCCACTAGGTGGGTGTACGAAAATGAATATGAGCTGTCTATGCAGAGGAATTAATAGCACAAACCCACAGAATGAATGAATAGGTGATGTGTATATTTAACCCCTTCATGACCAAGCCTATTTTGACCTTAATGACCAGGCCATTTTTTGCAATTCTGACCAGTGTCCCTTTATGAGGTAATAACTCTGGAACGCTTCAACGAATCCTAGCGATTCTGAGATTGTTTTTTCATGACATATTGGGCTTCATGTTAGTGGTAAATTTATGTCGATAATTTTTGCATTTATTTGTGAAACAATCAGAAATTTGGAGAAAATTTAGAAAATTTCACAATTTTCAAATTTTGAATTTTTATTCTGTTAAACCAGAGAGTTATGTGACACAAAATAGTTACTAAATAACATTTCCCACATGTCTACTTTACATCAGCACAATTTTGGAAACAAAAGTTTTTTTTGTTAGGAAGTTAGAAGGGTTAAAAGTTGACCAGCGATTTCTCATTTTTACAACAAAATTTACAAAACCATTTCTTTTAGGGACCACCTCACATTTTAAGTCACTTTGAGGGATCTATATGGCAGAAAATACCCAAAAGTGACACCATTCTAAAAACTGCACCCCTCAAGCTACTCAAAACTACATTCAAGAAGATTATTAACCCTTCAGGTGTTTCACAGGAACTAAAGCAACGTGGAAGGAAAAAATGGACATTTTAATTTTTCCAACAAAAATTTTCTTTTAGCATCAATTTTTTCATTTTCACATGGGCAACAGGATAAAATGGATCCTAAAATTTGTTGTGCAATCTCTCCTGAGTACACCGATACCTCATATGTGGTCATAAACCACTGTTTGGGTGCATGGCAGGGCTCAAAAGGGAAGGTGCGCCATTTGACTTTTTGAATGGAAAAAATGCTGGAATAATTAGCGGTTGCCATGTCGCGTTTGGAGAGCCCCTGTGTGCCTAAACATTGGAGCTCCCCCACAAATGGCCCCATTTTGGAAACTAGACCCCCCAAGGAACTTATCTAGATGCATCACAAATTGATCCGTAAAAAAATTTTTTCACAAAAATTTTCTTTTAGCCTGTTTTTTCATTTTCACATGGGCAACAGGATAAAATGGATCCTAAAATTTGTTGGGCAATTTCTCCTGAGTACCCCGATACCTCATATGTGGTCATAAACCAATGTTTGGGAGCACGGCAGGGACCGGCAGGGAAGGAGCGCTATTTGACTTTTTGAATGGAAAATTAGCTCCAATCGTTATCGGACACCATGTCGCATTTGGAGAGCCCCTGTGTGCCTAAACAGTGAAACCCCCCCCCCAAATGACCCCATTTTGGAAACTAGACCCCTTATGGAACTTATCTAGATGTGTGGTGAGCACTTTGAACCCCCAAGTGCTTCACAAAAGTTTATAACGCAGAGCAGTGAAAATAAAAAATCATTATTTTTCCTCAAAAATGATTTTTTAGCACGCTATTTTTTATTTTCACATGGCTAACAGGAGAAATTGGACCACAAAAATTGTTGTCCAGTTTGTCCTGAGTACGCTGGTACCCCATATGTGGGGGGAACCACTGTTTGGGTGCACGGCAGAGCTCAGAAGGGAAGGAGCGCCATTTGACTTTTTGAAATGAAAATTACCTCTAATCGTTAGCGGACATCATGTCGTGTTTGGAGAGCCCCTGTGTGCCTAAACAGTGAAAACCTCCCACAAATGACCCCATTTTGGAAACTAGACCCCTTATGAAACTTATCTAGATGTGTGGTGAGCACGTTGAACCCCCAAGTGCTTCACAAAAGTTTATAACGCAGAGCCGTGAAAAGAAAAAATATTTTTTTTCCTCAAAAAAATATTTTTTAGTGCGCAATTTTTTTTTTTCACACGGGGTACCAGGAGAAATTGGACCCCTAAAGTTGTTGTCCAGTTTTTCCTGAGTACGCTGGTACCCCATATGTGGGGGGGACCACTGTTTGGGCACACGTCGGGGCTCGGAAGGGAAGTACTAACATTATGAAATGCTGACTTAAATGGAATGGTCTGGGGGAGTCATGTTACGCTTGCAGAGCCCCTGATGTACCTAAACTGTGGAAACCCCCCACAAGTGACCCCATTTTGGAAACTAGACCCCCAAGGAACTTACCTAGATGTGTGGTGAGCACCTTGAACCCCGAAGTGCTTCACAGAAGTTTATAATGCAGAGCAGTGAAAATGAAAATCTTTTTTTTTCCTCAAAAAAAATAATTTTTAGCCCACAATTTTTTCACAAGGGTAACAGGATAAATTGGACCCCAAAAGTTGCTGTCCAGTTTGTCCTGAGTACGCTGGTACCACATATGTGGGGTGACCACTGTTTGGGCACACATCGGGGCTCAGAAGGGAAGTAGTGACATTATGAAATGCTGACTTTGATGGAATGGTCTGCGGGTGTCATGTTCAGGGCCGCCATCAGGGCATTACTGCCCTGACTGGCGTATGGGGCCCGGCGGGCAGAGGGGGCCCGCATCGGGCCAGGTCTCCTCTCTGCTCACTGGGCCGCTACCGGCAGGTAAACCGGACCCTGGCTCGTGGCACTGAGGGTGGCAGCTAAACGCTACTGACATGCGGGCCTGGGGGCCCGCACGTTAATAGTTAACAGCTGCCAGCCAATCGGAGGCTGGCAGCTGACGTCAGCCGCAGCACGGCACCTCGCCAGCGTCTGAAGTTAGTGTCAGTCGCCGGCTAGAGCGCGCTGCAGCATGGAGGGACGGAGGGAGCCTTGCCCGCCGCTGGACCGCGGCCAGGTAAGGAGAACTTTTTTTTTTGACAGCGGCGATCTGGGGGGCCCGGGGGCAGAGTGCTGGACTGGAGCAGAATGCTGGACTGGGGCAGAATGCTGGACTGGGGGCAGAATGCTGAGCATGGGGCAGAATGCTGGACTGGGCACTGGGGCAGAATGCTGGACATGGGGCAGAATGCTGGACATGGGGCAAAATGCTGGACTGGGGCAGAATGCTGAACATGGGGCAGAATGCTGGACTGGGGCAGAATGCTGGACTGGGACAGAATGCTGAACATGGGGCAGAATGCTGAACATGGGGCAGAATGCTGGACATGGCGCAGAATGCTGGACATGGCGCAGAATGCTGGACATGGCGCAGAATGCTGGACATGGCGCAGAATGCTGGACATGGCGCAGATTGCTGGACATGGCGCAGATTGCTGGACATGGCGCAGAATGCTGGACTGGGGCAGAATGCTAGACTGGGGCAGAATGCTAGACTGGGGCAGAATGCTGAACATGGGGGCAGAATGCTGAACATGGGGCAGAATGGAGATACGGGGCATGATTGGAGACAGATCGCACAGGATCATGGGGCAGGATGGATACAATGGAGATCATATGGGGGCAGAATGGATACTCATGAGGGCGGGATGGGAGAACATATGGCTAAAGCCAGGAATGAGACACACGGGGGTCAGGATGGGGGATATTATTACCATAGGGGCTAATTAAGGACTATTATTACTGCAGTGATGTATTTAATTTGTTGAGGATACTGTTTTAAATGGGGGGGGCGGTCCTGTACTGTGCAGAGCAACACTATGTCGCCTTTTTTTCTTCATGTGGTGTATTGTAGAAGTTGGGAAAAAATAAGTAATGTGTTCTGCAAGCGGAGATAACTGTCATTTCCTGCAGAGAGGAGTCCTGGCTAGAAGACGTGATGGTGATCTGTGCTGGATGAATGAAAAGCAAGGATGAAGGACTTCACCTAGAGACATCACTGGTGAGTTAGTGTGTTACCTGTACACTGACACTATACATTGTTCACTATATACAGAGGTCCTGTGTATAATGTCACCAGTGATCAGTGTTACCTGTACATTATATACAGAGCTCCTGTGTATAATGTCATTGATCACTATATTACCTGTACACAGACACTGCATACTAAATACAGATCTCCTGTGTATAATGCCACTTATGGTGATAGTATTGTGTTTTTTTATTAATGGTCAGTATTGTAGTATTTAGTCACCATGTGGTGGTAATATGTGGTCTGGGCATGGTGCGGTGGTATTTGTCCCTTGTGAGTGCTATTATTTTGTCACTTTGGTGGTAATATGTGGTCTGGGCATGGTGCGGTGGTATTTGTTCCTTGTATGTGATATTATTCGGTCACTATGGTAGTAATATGTGGTCTTGTGGCGGTATTTGTTCCTTGTATGTGGTATTATAGGTCACTATGTTGTGGTAATATGTGGTCTGGACATGGTGTAGCGGTATTTGTTCCTTGCATGTGATATTATTGGTCATTTTAAAAATTGAAAAATAAATAAAAATATACCTAAAGTGTATTGAATATTTTAATAAATATTTAATAGGTTACAGTAGAGTAGGGCCTGGTCAAAAGTGTCTACCCTGTTAATGTGGCGGCTTAAAAAAATCTTTTGTCCAAAGCAAAAGCTGCCGATTATATGTGTGATCTGGTGATGGGAACTGTTAATGTGTTATAGGTGAGAAGTGGAGTTTTTCCAAGAGATAGCAGTGGGACAGTGGACAGTTTGAGGGGTGGAGGCGGGGCTGGGTGGAGCCTTTGAGGAGTCTCAAGGGTGCCCCGAAAATTTTGTCAGTAAGGGGCCCCGAAATTCCTAGTGGCAGCCCTGGTCATGTTACATTTGCAGAGCCCCTAATGTACCTAAACTGTGGAACCCCCCCACAAGTGACCCCATTTTGGAAACTAGACCCCCCAAGGAACTTATCTAGATGTGTGGTGAGCACTTTAAACCCACAAGTGCTTCACAGAAGTTTATAACGCAAAGCTGTGAAAATAAAAAATCATTTTTTTCCTCAAAAATGATTTTTTTAGCTCGCTAATTTTTATTTTCACAAAGATAACAGGAGAAATTGGACCCCAAAAGTTGTTGCCCAGTTTGTCCTGAGTACGCTGGTACCCCATATATGGGGGGAACCATTGTCTGGGCACACGTAAGGGCTCGGAATGGAAGTAGTGACGTTTTGAAATGCAGACTTTGATGGAAAGATCTGCGGTCGTTGTAACGTTTGCAGAGCCCCTGATGTGCCTAAACAGTAGAAACCCCCCACAAGTGACCCCACTTTGGAAACAAGACCTTCCAAGGAACTTATCTAGATGTCTGGTAAGCACTTTGAACCCCCAAGTGCATCACAGACGTTTATAACGCGGAGACGTGAAAATAAAAAAATCATTTTTTTCCACAAAAATAATTTTTTAGCCCCCAATTTTTTATTTTCCCAAGGGTAACAGGAGAAATTAGACCCCCAAAGTTGTTGTGCAATTTTTTCTGAGTACGCTGATACCCCATATGGGGTAAACCACTGTTTGGGCACACGTCGGGGTTTGGAAGGGAGGGAGCACCGTTTGACTTTTTGAACGCAAAATTGGCTGGAACCAATGGTTGCACCATGTCACGTTTGGAGACCCCCTGATGTGCCTAAACAGTGGAAAGCTCTCAATTCTAACTCCAACCCTAACCCCAACCACCCCTAACCACAGCCCTAACCCTAATCCCAACCCTAACCATAACCCTAACCCCAATACACCCCTAACCCTAACCCCAACCCTAACCATAACCCTAACCACAAATATAACCCTAATCCCAACCCTAACCCCAACACATCTCTAACCCTAATCTTAACCCTAATTCCAACCCTAACCCTAATTCCAACCCTAACCCTAATTCTAACCCTAACCCTAATTCCAACCCTAACCCTAATTCTAACCCTAACTCCAAGGCTAACCCTAACTCTAAGGCTATGTGCACACGTACCGGAACTCTCGCGGAAATTACCGCGAGAATTCCGGAATTCCATTCCGCGGGAAAATCGCATTTTAAATTCCCGCGGAAAAAATAGCATTTTGCAAGTGTATTTAGCTTGCAAAATGCTAGCGTTTTCCAAGCGATCTGGAGCATCACTTGGAGAACTGATTGACAGGTTCGTCACACTCGTCAAACATAGTTTTTGACAAGTGTGACCAACTTTTTACTACTGAGGCCGCCTATGCAGCATCAGTAGTAAAAGATAAAATGCAAAAAAAAATAAAAAATGGTGTTATTCTTACCTTCCGACGTCCCGCGCAGCCGTTCCCGGTAATCCTTTGCGAAAATGCCCGCGATTACGTCCGTTCTCGCGGGATCGCGATGTCTCGCGGTAATTCGCGATGACGTCGCGCGAATGACCGTGAGACTTCGCGATCCCGCAAGAACGGACGTCATCGCGGGCATTTTCGCAAAGGCTTACTGGGAACGAGAGCGTGGAAAGAAGCGGAAAGGCTGCGCGGGACGCCGGAAGGTGAGAATAACAATATTTTTTATTTTAAATTCTATTTTTTACAGGGATATGGTACCCAAAGCCCGGAGGACAGTCTCCTCTCCTCCGGACCGTGGGTACCATCCGCAAATGTTCTGCTTACTTTCCGCATGGTGTGCACAGCCACATGCGGGAAGTAAGCGGAACAATGCATTCCTATGGGTGCGGGATCGCCGCGATTCCGCAAAATTAATGAGCATGCTGCGGTTTTTACTGCGAAGCGATTCCGCCGCGGTAAAAACCGCAGCACTAGCACAGCATTGCGGAATCCCATAGGAATGCATGGGATGCTTATTTTTCGCGGCAAAATCGCACGGTTAAAACCGCCGCGGAAACGCGAAAAAAACACCACGTGTGAACTCAGCCTAACCCTTATTCCAACCCTAACCCTATTTCCAACCCTAACCTTAATGGAAAAATAAAAATAATTTCTTTATTTTTTTATTTGTTCCTGCCTATGGGGGTGATAAATGGGGGGTTTATTTACTTTTCATTCTATTTTGATCACTGTGAGAGTTTATCACAGTGATCAAAATGAATGAATGGAATCTGCAGCCGGCGGGCACACTGCGCATGCGCCCGCCATTTTCCAAGATGGCGGCGCCCATGGAACAGGATAGCGGGACACCGGGAGCCAGAGCGTGACATAGGAGGTACCGGGGGGTGAGGGGGGAGCGGAGAGAAGGGGGAGGGAAGCAGATGATAACGGCGGCGGCACATTGCCGCCGTCAGTCGGTAACGGGGTCCGATCGGCCCCGTGAGTCGTGTGGGGGGGGGTTGGATCACGGTCTCCAGCCATGTCCGATACTACTGCAGTATCAGCCATGGCTGGATTGTAATATTTCATCAATTTTCATTGATGAAATATTGCTATCGGTCTGATTGGCAGTTTTCACTTTTAACAGCCAATCAGAGCGATCGTAGCCACGTGGGGGCGAAGCCACGCCCCCTGTGGTGAAGCACAAAGCCCCCTGTATCTGCGAGTTGGGTGACCTTTCAGTGACCCCAGTCACCCGACCCGCAGGGGGGCTTTAAAGTCATGACGCCACATAGGCGTCACTGGTCGGATTGGCACCGACTTTCATGACACCTATGTGGCGTCATTGGTCGTGAAGGGGTTAACATCAGTAACTAAGTATTATGAATGCAAAAAAGCCCCAGTGGAGCCTCAAATGGCCTGAGCCATAGCAGGACGGCTCAAAGATTAAACTAGGAGGATGATAAAGACAGCAGGAGCAGATGAGGGGCCGTGAAACAGCCAAAGACCCTACCCATGGTCCAGCCCCGATACACAAAGCTATGATTATCAGAAATCTTCAAACCTTGATTACAGAAAATCCACAAAACAGATTTCTTCACCACAGGTATCACTTTACTCAGCATTACGTAATGTGTGTACCTTACTTAGCAAAATCCTGCTTATAGGGTCTCCTTAATATCCAAGGCAGAAATAAAACACACATGATAAAAAAGAAACCTGTAGGACAGGTTTATGTAAAGGCAACTCAGAATCTATTCAGTTTGATTCCTCTGATATCAGAATCTCAACAGTAAACCAAGTGCAAAAAAAAAGGCAACAAGAACTAATCAAACAGCTAGCAAAGAATCAGAGTTAACGCTCTAATATCTAACCTATAACCCACCAGAACTGAAGTACTGGTTTAAATAGTTAAGAAACCGAGGACCACAAAGGGAACCTGTCACCAGAAAAAAAGCTATTAACCTGCAGTGTCAGTCTAGGCCGAGGGAGTGGATATATATACTCAGAGTGATGACTGAACCCGCACCGGTGCTACCCCAGTGACTAAACCTGGAATGCTTGCAGGGGGAATGAAGTTACCGTATATACTCGTGTATAAGCCGAGATTTTCAGCCCATTTTTTGGGGCTGAAAGTCCCCCTCTCGGCTTATACACGAGTCATATACCTGGGGGTCGGCGAGGGAGGGGGAGCGGGGTGTCAGAGATCATACTCACCCCCCCGGCACGGTCGCTGCAGCCTCGCTTCTCCACGGTCTCCCTTCCTGCCTTCAGCGGTCACGTGGTACCGCTCATTAAACTCATGAGTATGCGCATATTCATGATTGTAATGAGCGGTATCACGTGACCGCTGAAGGAAGGGAGACCGTGGAGAAGCGAAGCTGCAGAGACCGTGCCAGGAGGGGGTAAGTATAGCGATATTCACCTGTTCGGGGTCCATCGCTGCTCACCGCTGTCTGCTGCATCCTGTGTGACGTTTAGCCAGCAGGGGGCGTGGTGACGTGGTTAGTGCACGCTGCGCCCTCTGCTGGCTGAACAGTCACTGACACAGGAAGCAGCGATGGACCCCAGACAGGTGAATATCTCAGGTGCCGGGTCCTGAGCAGTAGAGGCAAGTATGGCATTTTTTTTGCAGCAGCAGCACATGGGGGCATAATATATGGAGCATCTTATGGGGGCAGCATATGGGGGCATATTCTATGGAGCAGCATATGGGGCATAGTCTATGGGGCAGCATATGTGGCATAGTCTATGGGGCAGCATATGTGGCATAGTCTATGGAGCAGCATATGGGGGCATATTCTATGGAGCAGCATATGGGGCATAGTCTATGGAGCAGCATATGGGGCATATTCTATGGAGCAGCATATGGGGCAGCTTATGTGGCATAGTCTATGGAGCAGCATATGGGGGCAGCATATGGGGGTATATTCTATGGAGCAGCATATGGGGGCATATTCTAAGGGGCAGCATATGGGGGCATAGTCTATGGAGCAGCATATGGGGGCATAGTCTATGGAGCAGCATATGGGGGCATATCCTATGGGGCAGCATATGGGGGCATAGTCTATGGGGCAGCATATAGGGGCATAGTCTATGGAGAAGCATATAGGGGCATAGTCTATGGAGCAGCATATGGGGGCATAGTCTATGGAGCAGCATATGGGGGCATAGTCTATAGGGCAGCATATGGGGGCATAGTCTATGGGGCAGCATATGGGGGCATAGTCTGTGGAGCAGCATATGGGGCATAATCTATGGGGCAGCATATGGGGCATATTCTATGGGGCAGCATATGGGGCATATTCTATGGGGCAGCATATGGGGGCATATTCTATGGGGCAGCATATGGTGGCATAATCTATGGAGCATCTTATGGGGGCATAATCTATGGAGCATTTTATGGGGTATAATCTATGGAGCATCTTATGGGGGAATAATCTATGGAGCATCTTATGGGGCATTTTCTATGGAGCATCTTATGGGGCCATAACCTTTATAGAGCATTATATGGGGCATATTATTCTATGGAGCATTTTATGGGGTCATTAATAACCTTTGTGCAGCATTATATGGGGTGTATTTTGTATGGAGCATCTTATGGGGCCCATCATGAACTGTATGGAGCATTATATGGGGCTCCTGATTCAATATGGATATTCAAAAACATTTATCCTACTGATGTCTCAATTAATTTTACTTTTATTGGTATATATTTTTATTTTTGAAATTTACCAGTAGCTGCTGCATTTTCCACCCTAGGCTTATATGCGAGTCAATAAGTTTTCCCAGTTTTTTGTGGCAAAATTAGGGGGGGTCGGCTTATACACGGATCGGCTTATACGTACACAAGTATATACAGTAATTTTCTCCCGGCAGCGTTCGGTTGTGTGGGCGCCGGGCGGGTTAATAGTTACTAACCTGCAGATTTATCCCATATGTGCAGGTTAATATTGCTTTTTCTGGTGACAGGTTCCCTTTAAATCATTTCTTTGTCAAGGGACCACTACATTTAGAATGAAATTTGTTGGGACCGTAGAAAATAACAGCCTATAAAACATACAGCATACCCTAGGTGACTGCCTGTGATGTATTCCTGTGTAAGCAGGAGGACAAATGATCGCATGTATGTGTGGTATTTTTAAAAAAAAATGGTCATTGCATGATTTCTTCTTCAGGAGGCAAAATCTTGAGACACCAGCACTTTTAGAACTCCTACCCACATCACCCACTATATGTGTATTAAGTAGATTAAATAAAAAATGTATCAATCTTGTACCTTCATAGTACTCAAAATGCCAAAGTAAAACATATGTAAAAAGGTACAGGGACACCTATACATTACACCTAAAGGAGCCTTTATCTAATATATAAAGCTCAGCGTGTGTGTGTGTGTGTGTGTGTGTGTGTGTGTGTGTGTGTGTGTGTGTGTGTGTGTATGTCTGGGATTGGCATCTGCACCGTTGCAGCTACAGCCACAGAATTTTCCACAGTCACACGTCTGGACCCCAAGAGCGTCATAGGCTATGTTGTGAGGCGAAATTTTAACCCCGCACTCCAATTCACTAAACAATAGTTCCCCTAGCTACATAATAGGGAAAAAGTGAAAGGAAAAGTGTTGGAGGCAAATTGACAGCTGCCAGATGTGAACAAGGGGGACTTAAAGAATGAGAGCAATGGTGCCAAAGAGTATATACCGTACAGTTGCTAAGGTGGGGCCCTGACATGGGATAATCACCACACACAGGAATATGAGCACACACACAAAATGCGCCACACACTACCACGTGCTTCAACACATATACCACCCTCAGTACACATTTCACCACACATACACCAACCTCGCCACATAAAAGTCGAAACACAAAAGTCGACACTCAAAACTCGCCACGCTGTCCCAGAGCTGTTTAAAAGATGAAAAATGAGCTGTGATTGGTTGCTATCAGCAACAGTTTTCTTTGTAGACAGTTGTGGTAACTGAGGCCTATTATTCTTATCATTTCTATGGTGTTATCGTCCTTCTGTAAAGCTGGAAATAACACAATTTATTACCGTGCCAACACAGACCACCCTCTGACACAGACTGCAGGGGGAGCCCAGTATCACACAGGATAGGATTAGATACACGGCTCAGCAGTCAGTATCACACAGGATAGGATTTGATACACAGCTTAGGCCTCTTTCACACTTCAGTTTTTTGTGTCAGTTAAAATCCGCCAAAAAGGCGGAAAAGCGGATCCGTTCCTAACTGATGTGAACAGATGCCACAGGATCCGTTTTTGGACGGATCCGCCGAATGAAGAATTTTAAAGGAACCGACGTCCGGGGAGAGAGAGAGATCCGTTTTTGGACGGATCCGCCGAATGAAGAATTTTAAAGGAACCGACGTCCGGGGTGAGAGAGAGAGAGAGATCCGTTTTTGGACGGATCCGCCGAATGAAGAATTTTAAAGGAACCGACGTCCGGGGAGAGAGAGAGAGAGAGAGATTTTTCTTCGTCCACCAGAAAGGATATCAGGGTTAAATTTCCGGCTGACTTCCTTTCTCCGGTCATGCGCATTGTAAAATGCGGATCCTACAACAAAAAAAACATTGCAGGGTCCGTCCAGGCATGCCGACGGACGAAAAGATCCACAAAAAAACGGATCCAACGGATGACCATCCGTCAAGATCCGCCGGTAACGCAACTCAATGGGGGAAAAAACGGATCCGCCAAAAAAAATGGCGGATCCGTTTTTTTCAAAAACTGGCGGATTTTGACTGATGGTCAAAAACGGAAGTGTGAAAGAGGCCTTAGCAGTCAGTATCACACAGGAGAGGATTAGACACATGGCTCAGTAGTCAGCATCACACAGGATAGGATTAGATACACAGCTCAGCAGACAGTATCACACAGGATAGGATTAGATACACAGCTCAGCACACAGTATCACACAGAATAGTATTAGATACACGGCTCAGCAGACAGTATCACACAGAATAGGATTAGATACATGGCTCAGCAGTCAGCATCACACAGGATAGGATTAGATACACGGCTCTTCAGTCAGTATCACACAGGATAGGATTAGATACACGGCTCATCAGTCAGTATCACACAGGATAGGGTTAGCTACACGGCTCAGCAGACGGTATAACACAGGATAGGATTAGATACACAGCTGAGCAGTCAGTAACACATGATAGGATTAGATACATAGCTCAGGAGAAAGTATCACACAGGAGAGGATTAGGTACACAGCTCAGCAGACATTATCACACAGGATAGGGTTAGATACACAGCTCAGAAACTGGATGTGCAAAAGGAGAGGACATTTTCATTCCAAGAATTCCACTCATTCCATCTGATTTGATTTTTGATTTTAAACGCCTCCAGTTTCCAGTTCAACTGCTATTTGCAATGTCCATTAACAATGCTCAGGGTCAGTCCTTGAAAGTAGTAGGAATCGACTTAAGTAGTAGGGATCGATTTGCAATCCCCATGCTTTTGTCATGGTCACCTTAACGTGATCTGTTCAAGAGTTGGAACTGCCAAAAATCTGTTCATCTTTGCACCAAAAGGAAAAACCAAACATGTTGTTTATCAAAAGGCTCTTGAATGAGTTGAAAATAAAATACTATCAATACTCGGGTAATCGTTTAGATAATTTGTGTTGCAAATCTGTAGTGTTGAATATATGATGTGAAATGTTTTTATGTGCAATATAATCATTATAATTTGTTATAACTAACCACAGTTGGTTACTATGCCCAGGCAACGCCGGGCTCTTCAGCTAGTTATTACATAAACTCACAGATATCAGCATGGAGTTACCGTAATCCCCACTTTGCAGGCAAAACAGCTACCAATCTTCCGGGAAGGTTTTCTAAAAGATGTTAAGAATATCTGGGTGAATTTTTACCCATGTAGGAGAGCATTTGTTAGGGCAGACACTGATATTGGAATAGAGGGCCTGGCCCAAAATACAAATTTATATTTGTGTACCAAGGAATTTTGTCAGTGTAATTTCTGTTCTAGTGTATAACAAAAGTGTGTGATTGGGTTGGTGGTCCGTGCTCTGTGTGGGCAAGTCATGCTCTTCTATCTCAAACTTATTTTATTAATTATTATGATTATAAACTCGCCCAACCAGGTCTTTATGGGCCTTGCTTTTACTAGGGCACAGTTAGATTTGAACAGAAAAGGGCTTTGCCCAAACTACCCACAATGTAGTAACCATATGATTGTCTAAAATATCTTTTGCACAATATTTTAGAAAATTGAGCGGGGAGGGGAAGAATTAAAATTTCACTTCAACGGTACTAATGGGTCAATCCACTGAAAAACCACCCAATAGAATTATCCCTCCTCCCCCAAATGATACAATTGGCACCGTGCAATCAGGCATCTAACAGCCTCCTGATGGCAAACCCAGGCTTTTCCATTTTTCCATTAGAGAGACAGATAGAGAAGTGTGATTGGGAACTTCATATAAGATGTTTCCACTACTCCTGAGTCCAGTGGGAGCTGTTTTACTCCACTCCACCCTTCACTTGACATTGTGCTTGGTGACGTAAGGCTGCATGCCACTGCTCAACCATGGAAACTCATGTCATGAAGCTCCTGACGCACAGTTTTTGTGCTGATGTTAATGCCAGAGGAGTGTTATGAATGGGCACCGAGGAGGATAGCAGGCTCAAGCTAAGCCACAGAAAACCAGAGAGGTTGGTAAGTAAGCGGATGCAGACCCCTGATCCTGTCCACACAACTAGCAGTAGCCGTGGAGCGTGCCTACGATGATCCTAGATGCCTTGGCACAGACGGAGAGCTAACTATGCCTAAAGCAAGAAAGGGGAAATCTAAACTGCCCCGGAGTAGTCCCCAAAGGAATAGATAGCCCCCAAACATATATTGTCGGGGAGACAAGATGAAAACACAAACGCAGGCAGAAAAATAGACTGAGTAAACGATGGGGCCCAAACTGACTAGACAGGACAGGAAAGGAAAGACACTGTCTGCAATCGGGCAAAAAACCCTGCAAAAAGTCCAACACGTCTGATGCACAAAAAAACACTGAAGTCGCACGACTTCGCCCCCACTATATCAGCACTCTGGTATATTCTGAAAGCAAAAAGAGACCAATATAACAGGGGACAAAACAAACTGGCACATGCAGTAACATATGGGCGGTGATTCAGCACAGCCCCAGCCGGAGCTGGCTGACCCGCACAAAGCAGAGATAAAGAAAACCAGATCAAATGCAAACAGAATAACAAATGAACCACTTAGCTGAACCATGTAGGGAAAGAGCAGGAGACATCAGACCTCAGAAGACACAGGAAGAAAATCACCAGCAGGGATAGAGGGAGTCAGCTGTCTTAAATCCCAATCAGAAACCCCAGATCTCCAATCATCTCCTCATTATCAGGTGGCAAGCCTCTGTCAATCAGATCAGCTCCACTACCTCCAGTAACCACCAGAGGGAGTCCAGAAAGAGAACTCGCAACCCCTCTGTCAATCTGACCAGCTCCACTACCTTCAGTAATCACCAGAGGGACACCAGAGAGAGAATTCACAAGAGGAGGTTTAGAGCTCTGCAGCTATTGAGTTAGGAGAGGGTTGGTGCCTTTCATGCACTATCAGAGTCAGCAATTAATATCACTCATCCTAGATCAAAAAATATTTAGGAGGAAGGAAATTTCACAAACTGACTTGTTACTGACTTGTACTCCTCTTCTAGTGCCACACTTAGCTCTTCAGAATGAACCATAAATGATTTCATAACGGTTAGTATCTGTAGACTTGCATGCTTGGTGTTATGGACGTGGTTGTGGAACCACTGTGCCACGATCCGGGAGTGCTTGGAGGGGTGTGATTAGACTTGAACCCAGGTGGACAACATGTGCTACTCCAGGACGGACCCTTGGAGCCGAAGCTCCTGACCCCCAAGGGGACAGGAAAGGTAGGACCGGCCAGAAAATGGTTATGAGGATGTATGCGACAGGTAGACGATGTGGCGTCGGGCACAAGAAGGACTGGTACAGGAACATGGGATGACCACAGTTACAGGATCACTAATGCAGGTACACAGGAGCAGAATCAGATGGATCAGGAACAGGACTAGGCACAGGCAGGACGGGTACAGTTATAGGTATAACGGGGTGGACAGAATCAGGTTAATAGAACGGACAGGGTAAGATACTAAGAGCACAGGAACAGGGACCTTACAGCTTGGTAGCAGGATATAGACTGGTAACTAAAGTTGCAAAGTCACCTCCCAATAGTGGAAGGTGCCTTAAATATCAAAGTTCTCCCAGCGATTGGCTAAGGACATTTATAGCAGCTTTAAGAGGCCAAAGCACGTTCCCCAAGCACACTCCCAGAAGACTGGAATGCCATGTGCAGACCCTGGGAGGAAACAGATGCTGAGACAGTGCAGACGAGTACGAAAACACACCAGCGTCCCTGCAGGGGGAAGGAAGGAAACAAGTGAAGGGACGCAGGGAACTGAATAAAAAAACTAAATTCAGCAAGTAACCTTTTAATGACCAGGGAATGTTTCATTTCTGCGCTTTTGGTATGTTTCTCGTCGATTCCACACACATAATGAATGACAACAAAAATAAAACAAAGACATACCCAACTTATTATTGCCATCATTTCAAGTTGCAGAATGTTCCTGCTCAGTGTAATAACCTGTGAAAACAGAATTTAAGAATAAACACACTAATAAATCTCATAGAAAATATGACTACACTGTCTGATCTGTCAAATGTTTTATGCAAGTATTTCTCCACTCTAGTCCTCAAATATCCCAAACAATTCATGATTTCATAGGTTATTAGGGACTTTTTAAAATGTTCCTAGAATTTACTGGCAAGTAGTTGCTACCCACCTGTTCTGCCATGCACTAATCTTACCTTGCTTAGAGCAGTCACAGAACTGATCAAGGAGGCGATGCCCTTACTTCCAGTGACATCACATTAACAGAGCAGCTCCTTCTTTTCTACTTTGCTCTGTTAATGGGGCATCACTGCCAAAATCATGCCATTGCATGAGATAGCACATCAAAAGAACTCAAGTGACTCTTTTTTCAAATGCCTACACTAGTAATCAGTGTCAATAGCACACTAGCAAAGTTCTCTCATGGACTGCTTATGCAATGTAAATCACAATTACTCAGCATGCCTGCACTAAGCTAGGCAGCAAGGAGCCATCTGTCAATCAACATGATGTCAGCAGTATCACTGCATTTACAGAGCACAGAGGAAGAGAAGGAACTGCTCTGTCAACATGACATCACAGGAAATTAGAAAATTGCCACCAGAAGCAGTTCTGTGAGCACTTAGATATGGGAGAAATAAGCATACAGCAAAACAAGTAGGTAGTCAGCAACTACACGTCAATAAGTGCTTAGCATCATAGTAAATAGAAAAAAAATCCCAGATAACACATTTAATAAACATGTGGCACTTTCTGAGCCCTTGACAAAAATTACATCACATGTGCAATACTGCGTAAATCCTGAAAACATGAAGTATTGAGGGTACTTGAGGATGGAGGCTGAGAAACACTCTCTTATGGAACCTAATCTAAGGTTTATATCCTGAAGCTCTGAAGATCAGTCTACAGCTTACTGATAGGAATAACCAACCGCAAATACTGTTGTTTTATACCTTCAGATGCACAATGAATAATTAGTAAGTTCTCTGTGCATAGGCTGACACTATGTTGTTTAGTACGATAATCCTTAAGGGAAACGAAAGATTAATTCACACAACAAAAGTGAATTTTGCTTATTCACCATGTGATCAGCAGCTTGGTTAAACTGCATGATTATAGGGAAAGAAGTGTTCCAAGGACACCTTGTTCTCGATGATCTTGCTGCGTAAATGGATCTCAAGTCCCACCCCCCCTTTATTGCCCTCATAAAGTGTCATACAGGACCTGAGAAATCAGCTTTAAAAATATCTGTAATTGTTGAGTTAAGACATCGATTGTCAATAACAGTAAGTCATACTGTAATAGTAATGCATTTATCATTTTATTTTCATTGTTTTCATCCATTACAATATATAGACTTAATAGATCTTTTCAGAATACTTATTCTGAAAGATCTATCAATATACGGTACCAATAGAAGACCTTTCACTAATGACTCCTACGGTAATAAAGGTGAAAATTTTCCCTTCATCTAAGTGGGTGAATAACACAGAACTCTTCTGCGGGGAGATTACTTTTTCTCCTCTATGGCGCTGGCCAGGAGAGCAAAAGAACTGGAGAAATGGACCAGACTGTGTTACAGGCAATGCACTATGTAGCTTTTCCATAGAAAGACGAGCAGACGGCGGAATTCTCAGTGTGGTCATAAGAGACAAATCTCCTCTAAGGAGAACATGCTGAACCAGGCAGTAGAGGTCATCTTCTCTATGTGTGTTTTGATTGGCCAGCGTCAGAAGAGTAATCGCATCTTTAATAGCGGGGGGGGGCATAGAAAAAAAGAAACACTGTTCCAGTATCAGAATATAGATTAAATTATCAAATCTAGTGAAAGGTCCTCTTTGAAGAGGTTGTCTCCAGATAAACCCAAGTCAATATCTCCTTTCAGTGGCTTCCTCTCTGGCATGGCTTTATAGTTGATCCTACTGGCAATACTTGGCAGCAGCTTTGGTTAACAAGCTTTAGACATCACAAAATTATATAAAAACAAAATCTACTTACACAAATAACTACGAGTGAAGATGCATAATAAGATGTTAATAGCATGGAATTTCCAAACATCAATACGAAGCATATTCCCAGTGAAACCTAAAGAATCAAAATCAACATGAATAAAAATTTGTATAACTGTGCAAACAAATGATCATAAATTGCCGTTTTTGCATCCCTCATAGACTTGTATAGAAAAAGATATGCACATGCTTGCATAAGGATATGTTCACATAGCATCTCTGAACCCCAGTAAACTAGAATTTGGTTTACGCGTTGAAGGGGCGATTGACTATAATGATGTAGACCAGGGGTCGGGAACCTGTGGCTCACAAGCCAGATGTGGCTCTTCGTATGGTTGCATCTGGCTCTTAGACAAATCTGTCTTAACACTGGGTGTTTTGTCACGCTGTCATGTGCATGGTAGCACGGCAAACACCGCTTCTGATCGGCGATGAAATCATCCCCGCCGGTCAGACAGCCGCGATTCCCACACTGTCAAAAGACAGCGTGAGCATTCAGCTGTGATCGGAGGTATAAAGTTTACCTCCGGTCACTGGTGTCAGCTGATGGGACAACTGCTCCCTTCATCCGACACCTGCTGCCTCTAACAGCAAGAGCAGGAGTGACAGATGGAAGTATTCATCAGTCACTCCTGCGCTGTAATTAAAAAAAAAAACGGCATGGGTTCCCCTGTATTTTTGATGACCAGCCAGGTAAAACTCACAGCTAGGGGCTGCAACTTTCAGCTATCAGCAAGGCTAGTTATCAAGAATAGAGGGGTCCCCACGTCGTATTTTTTAATTATTTAAATAATTTAAAAAATGGCGTGGGATCCCCCCCATTTTTAACAACCAGCCTTGCTAAAGCAGACAGCTGGGAGCTGGTATTCTCAGGCTGGTAAGGGGCCATGGATATTGCTCCCCCCCAGCTTAAACATACAGCCCACAGCTGCTCAGAAAAGGCACATTAATTAGATGTGCCAATTCTGACGCTTTGCCTGCTCTTCCCACTTGCCCTGTAGCGGTGGCAAGTGGGGTTAATATTTGTGGGGTTGATGTCACCTATGTATTGTCAGTTGACATCAAGCCCACGGCTTAGTAATGTCTCTACGACACATATCCATTACTAATCCTACAGTTGTATGGTAAATAAAGACACAACAAGAATAAAGTCCTTTATTAGAAATAAAACAAAACACAGTTTGCCATATTAATTTAAATGCCTATTCCACCGAAGCCCTCGTTCTCCTGTAATTAAACTAAAGTAAAAAAAAAAACAACAACATCCCTTACCTCCCCATCATTCTGTCCCACGTCGTAATCCATGTCTGGGGAAAAACAGTTTTCAACCTGGACGGTGCCAAGATGCATTCGTCCAAGCTGAGAACCACTGGTGACTGAACTGCTGTGAGCACAGCCTCAAAGACCGATGGTGACGTCATCGAAGTTACCTCCAGTCAGTGAGACTCCGTTCTGGGATGAACTGCCGTGTCCTCGATGAGATCCCCGCTCGCACCGCGAGAAAATCTCACGATGCAGAGGCGAGTTCATCGCAGTTCACCGAGAGAAATTTCTCACAGTTAACTCACCTCTGCACTGTCAGACTTTTTCTCATTGTGCTAGCGATGATCACCGCAGTTCAGGGGCCCGCTCGCTGCAGCTCATTCTTCTCTGCTTCTCAGCATGAATGGTGGCATGATGCCACCATTCATGATGAAGAGCACATGTAACACAGATGGATTACGGCGTGAGACATTATGGATTCCAGTTACCCATCCATCCATACATCCCTCCTTCCCTCATCCATCCATCCAGCTATATCTCCATCCATCCCTCATTCATCCCTACAGCCGTCCAGCCCTCATCCATCCCTCCAGCCATCCCTTCCTCCATCCCTCATCCATCCATTTCTCCCTCCGTCCAGCTATATCTCTATCCATCCATTCTTCATCCATCCATCCTTCCCTCATCCACACATCCATCCATCCGCCCAGCTATATCTCAATCCATCCCTCATCCACACATCCATCCCTCCATCCGTCCAGCATCATTGGTTAGCAACAGAATAACAACGTTATTAAAAGAATTCAGAGACTTATTGTTCTTTAAAAGTGTTGGTCTTACATAAAATGCACACATTTACTTGTACTTAGTTTAAAACATATTGAATGGCTCTCACAGAATTACATATTAAAATATGTGGCGTTCAGGGCTCTCTCAGCTAAAAAGGTTGCCGACCCCTGATGTAGACGAAGTCACTGAGTGCTCTGTCGTGCATCATTTTAGGTTGTATACGCCTAGATAAGTCAAGCACCAATACAGGCGAGATGTATAGTGAACCCTGAGTAAGACTCCACACAAATCATTTCTAAAGCAGCAATCTAAATGAAGATAACTGGGGTTACTCATTTTTTACATATATTTTCAGAAGAATGTGGGTGGTAAGATAATGGTAGTCAATAATTTAGGGATATGCACAGCTTTGTGGGTATTTTTTTTATATTGTAAATGGGTGCAATTTAAAAGGATTATCCACAATGATCGGTGGAGGCATGAACAATGAGACCTGCATCGATCAGCAGAACGGGGAACTTTAATCCTCATTAGAATGGAGTATCAAGGCGCATGTGCAATCTGCGCTTCATTCATTCCATATGGGAATGCCGAATACTGAGCTCAAATTTTTCCAGCAGACCCAGAAGGAAAGAATAGGCCTGACATGGCATTTTGAAATGAGGATTAAAGTTACTTCTCAAGGATAAAAGATCCCAGAGATGATGATGGGACACCCACTGATCAGCAAGTTATTACCTATCCGGTAGATAGTTGTTTTAAGTGGACAGTTCCTTTAAGCTACAGATATTTTTTGCAACAGCATATCATAAAAAGGTTTGCCTCCTCTGTTAAATAGTCTTCTAAGTACCATAAATTTATGGCCAAATGAAAGCTCAAATTTCAACTAGTCTTAAATCAACTTAGAAGATCATTCAGGAAATGAGAGATAAACGTTACAGACCCTGTTGTCAAAATGATTAACTCATTCTGCAGTCTGCTACGGTTGCCATGAGAAATAGAGGCTGTAGAAGCCAGTCAGTCAAACATTTTTAATGAAGCCCTATGGTAAAAATGATTTTTAATCTAAACTCGCATATTTATTAAAGAACGACAAGTCTCCAAAGTTTGTGACATCCTTTTAAATCTAACTAAACCTCTTTAGCTCTATACCCTTAGTTCAGGTTTCGTTTGTCTTCTGGAAGGTTTTTACCCTTGCAGTTACATTTTCTTTGCTTTTACATGACAATTAATTGAGCATATTTGGTAATCTGACTTTTTTAGCAAAATGAATCAATAATCCATTAAAGTACATGGCAAAGAGTTTTGTAAAACAATGTTGTCCAAAAGTATCACTAGCAGAAAAGTCAATATACCCATACTGCTTCAACAGGGGAATTTTACTTCTCATAAACTCTCTGCTTTACCTTTATTTTACTTCTACGCTTTGTTTGATCTCCTAGTACTAGGAAGCATAGCAAAAGCATCCAAAAGCATAATGGACATCACCTTTATATGTCTTCATACTTTATTTTTCACACAGTTTCTAAGGCCGCATTCACAAATTGAATTTCTACATACGGTACTTATTATAGTTTATGGCCCCTTTAATCTGTCCGAGTTTGGTCCAATTTGCAGACCAAGTTTGGCCATTCAAGTGAATGGATCCTCGAAAAGAATGGACAACACCCAGATGCAAAGTATGTTTTACTGACTAGTTGCTAGGAAAAGCTTGGGAAACCTCTATCATTTTTTTCATACTAGAAAAAAATAGATGACTCACAGAAGGCAAAAACAGACATATAGATCAAAAGCAGATGAAAATTGGATGCAGCACAGTGATGAAATATGCCCTGCTTAATTTTGCGCACAAGAAAAGAAAAACAGTGACATTTGAATTTTTAATTTATGCAAAAAGCTTCTTCAGAGAAGAAGAGGACTGTAACTCTAGTGCCACCTATTGGAGGTAGTAGTCCTAAAAGTCAACATCAACCCTCTAAAGAGGACCTGTCACCAGGTCAAAAGTGAATAGATTTGCTTATATTTTATTCCAGCTCCTCTCCTGAGTATTCATTTTCTTTTTTGTTTTATTTTTATCTACCATAAGGTTCCCGAAATCTGGGTCTTTCTAATTAGTATTCTTTTTATGGTCTTTACCAAAGGTGGTGGTACTCACAGGGCAATAGGGCAGCACAGCCTAAAGACACGCCCCTGAGGATCCTGAGAGCCACCCCCTCGAGAAAAATCCATAAATATTATCACTAAATAGAAAGATGAATTAAAAAAAATAAATAAAATTCGTAATACTCAAAAGAACAAAGGGAATAAAATAAAAGGAAAAAATGGCCACTTTTTACCTGGTGACAGATCTTCATTAACCCATTTCCCGCAGCAGTCAATTATCGATTTTGCTCTTTTGTTTTTTTGTCCTTTTCTTTCAAGAGCCATAACTTTTTTTAAACATTTTAATCTGTTTTTATTGCATTTTTTTTTCTTAGAGCTGACCAATCACTTTAGTGGTGTTTTGATTTTTTTTTGAGGTTACAGCATTTAATACTGGGTTTATTAATGTTATATTTTGATAGAGATGACTTTTACGTAAACTGTGATTAAAAATATGTTTGTCTATTTTTATTTAATCTGAACACGGAAAATGGAGTGGATTTTAATTGATATAATTTTTTAAACTTTTCTTACTTCATTTTTTAGCCCCCACAATAGCACAGTATTGCAGTATACCATGTAAATATCCGCCACTTTTAAGCTCAGCATATAGCTGAACTTCACAGGAGTACCAAGATTGTGTTGATGTGATGGGGCCTTCAGCAGGTGCCCCAAAATCACATCAAAGGACACCAATGGGAGCCGGTAAGAGTCAACAATGGAGGGTGTTTCACTTAATGCTGCTGTCAGAGATTGACGGCAGTATTTTGCTAATGGCTGCAGCTGAAGCTCATGCCCAGCTGTGTCTGTTAGAGACAGATGCCGACCACTTAATATAGCCAGTGGTATCTACTGGGTGTGAAAAGAGCTCAGCTCCTGAGTCCCCTCCTTACGTGATCACCCTGACAATCAAATACATGTATGGGACATTGTGTTAATTGGATAAAGGGCCTTTCAACATGACTTAGGATAACAAGCCAAACCAAAATCTCCATTTGCAAACAAGTTTCAGCTCGTTTGCCCCTCATTAGTGCAAGCAGGAGAACTGACTTGTCTGGGTGAAAGGCCTTTGACATTTTTACATTTACTTTAGAAACAAATTTAAGGAACAAAAGTAATGAAATAGTCTTCTTGGCGTAAAGAATATTTTCCCAGCCAATGTTATACCGTAATTCACATTGCTCATGACATTTGAGGTTTGTTCAGCATTACAGAGAATAAATATAGCCCTCATTCTACTGTGACTGAAAATCTGCTGAATAGGAATGAGAACGTTAAGCTAATCAATAAAGTCAATTTGGATTATGAAATGAAATATTATAGCAATTAAAATACATTCGCACTTCAAAAGAGAAGTGCACGGAAAAATCTGGAAAGAAAAGAATGTAAAAATCTGTGTCCTCTTAGAACATTATGTTCAGGTGGGATGTTAATTACCTAGGTACCATGCAACTGAAATAGCAGTAATTATATGGTAATACTATAAGGATCATTTTAGAAAGAAAAAAACAAGTTTATTAGACCAGAATCATTACACTTTCTAAGAACAACAAAAAAAACATTATACACACAAAGGGGAAAATGGAACAAAACTGCCATTTGATATAACAGCTTTGAACAAAGAGGCAGCTGAAAGAAGATATGGCATATTTGTTTTTAGGACGATGGGCCAGCAGAAAAACAAGAAAATGTTCAGATAATGATAAACTCTTTTTATAGATGACTTCGATCATCACTTATAGAAAAGGAGCTGGCGTAAGATGTGGCACATTTAGGGTGTAATCACACGCTGCGGATTCTGCTGCGGATCCGCAGCGGATTTGGCCCTGCGGATTCGCAGCAGAATATGCTGCGTTGTAAAGTACCAATATAACCTATGGAAAATGGAAACCGCAGTGCACATGGTGCGGAATTTTCCGCGCGGTTTTTGCTGCGGTTTCCAATCCGCAGAAAGAATTGACATGTCATTCTTTTCTGCAGATTCCACTGCGGTTTACCATCTCCTCCATCGTAGAGGTGATAAACCGCAGGGCAAACCCGCAGGCTAATCCGCAGATAAACCGCAGGTCTTCTGACCTGCGGATTTACCTGCGGATTTTGCAAAATCCGCTCGGAAAGATCTGCAGACCAATCCGCAGCGTGTGCACGTATCCTAATTAGGATGTAGTGTCAGTGGGATAACAGAAGATCAACATTTGTGCAAACCATTTTTGATTTTTTTTTTTACGCCTGAAAAACTAGAAAATGGATAAGAATAATCTTTCACTCAAGTTTGTTCAATGATGAATAAAAAAAAAAAAGTCATCACATGGGGAGATGGAATTCACTTGTAGACCATTTGTGATGACATCCTTTATAACGCCAGGTCAAGATACAGTTTATAGTTCTTAGCAACTGTGGGAGAGGTGGCATGACCAAAGAGCAGTGATTCTGCCATTATGATTTCTATTTTGTTTCGGAGTCCATTGTTTTATAACAGGAGTCCATTGTTTTATAACAAATTTGATCACTTATTTTATTTTCTAAGTTTCCCTGTCTCCTCACAATTGTGAAAAAGGAGGCAACTTAAACTGTCATACATCACTTACAAAGGCTGGGCTTTATAGAAGCAGTAACACTGCGGATTCGGGGGGCTTTCAGAAGGCCTTGTCTGCTATGATAGCTCCCAGCACGGTTGTCAGAAGCAAATGTTCTACCTCCCTTCTCACGTTCCCATCATCTTTAATTACCGATAATGTGATGGACAATGGCTTCTAAGCAGTTAAGTTATTGCCTTCGATACAAGCTATAATTTCAAGGGTCACTGTTGGGTGCTGGCTGTATAACAACCAGCACCTGTGTTGTATTAACCCCTTTACCCCAAGGGTGGTTTGCACGTTAATGACCGGGCCAATTTTTACAATTCTGACCACTGTCCCTTTATGAGGTAATAACTCTGGAAAGCTTCCATGGATCCCAGTGATTCTGACATTTTTTTCTCATGACATATTGTACTTCATGCTAGTGGTAAAACTTCATTTATATAACTTGCGTTTATTTGTGAAAAAAACGGAAATTTGGCGAAAATTTTGCAATTTTCCAACTTTGAATTTTTATGCCCTTAAATCACAGAGATATGGCACACAAAAAAAACTTAATAAATAACATTTCCCACATGTTTCATGTTACTTTACATCAGCACAATTTGGGAACAAAAACATTTTTTCGTTAGGAAGTTATAAGGGTTAAAAGTTGACCAGCAATTTCTCATTTTTACAACACCATTTTTTTTTTTTTGAAGTCACTTTGAGGGGTCTATATGATAGAAAATACCCAAAAGTGACACCATTCTAAAAACTGCACCCCTCAAGGTGCTCAAAACCACATTCAAGAAGTTTATTAACCCTTCAGGTGCTTCACAAGAATTTTTGAATGTTTAAAAAAAAATGAACATTTAACTTTTTTTCACAAAAAAATTACTTCAGGTCCAATTTTTTTTATTTTACCAAGGGTAACAGGAGAAATTGGACTGCAAAAGCTATTGTGCAATTTGTCCTGAGTACGCGGATACCTGATATGTGGGGGGACCCACTGTTTCGGCGCATGGCAGAGCTCAGAAGCGAAGGAGCGCCGTTTGACTTTTCACTACAAAATTGGCTGGAATTGAGATCGGACACTATGTCACGTTTGGAGAGCCCCTGATGTGCATAAACAGTGGAAACCCCCCACAAGTGACCCCATTTTGGAAAATAGACCCCCCAAGGAACTTATCTAGATATGTAGTGAGAACTTTGAACCCCCCAAAGGCTTCACAGAAGTTTATAACGTACAGCCGTACAATTAAAAAATCATATTTTTTCCACAAAAATGATCTTTTCACCCCAATTTTTATTTTCCCAAGGGTAACAGGACCCCAAAAGTTATTGTGCAATTTGTCCTGAGTACGCTGATACCCCACATGTGGGGGTAAATGACTATTTGAGCGCATGGCAGAGCATGGAAGGGAAGCAGCACCATTTGACTTTTTTTGCTGGAATTGTGATCGGACACCATATCGCGTTTGGAAAGCCCCTGATGTGCCAAAACAGTGGAAACCCCCCACAAATGAAACCATTTTGGAAACTAGACCCCCCAAGGAACTTATCTAGATGTGTGGTGAGCACTCTGAACCCCCAAGTGCTTCACAAAAGTTTATAACGCCCATGCGTGAAAATAAAAAAAAATCATATTTTTTCCACAAACTTGATCTTTTAGTCCCCAATTTTTTATTTTACCAAGGGTAACAGGAGAAATTGGACACCAAAAGTTGTTGTCCAATTTGTCCTGAGTACGCTGATATCCCATATGTGGGAGAAAACTACTGTATGGGCACACGTCGGGGCTCGGAAGGAAAGTAGTGACGTTTTGGAATACAGACTTTGATGGAATGGTCTGCGGGTGTCATGTTGCTTTTGGAGAGCCCCTGATGTGCCTAAACTGTGGAAACCCCCCACAAGGGAAACTAGACACCCCAGGGAACTTATCTAGATGTGTGGTGAGCATTTTGAACCCCCAAGTGCTTCACAGAAGTTTATAACGCCCGGGCGTGAAAATAAAAAATAGAATTAGATTTACCGGTAATTCGGTTTCTAGGAACATTTCACGACAGTCACCTTGGAGGATGTCTCTCCGCCCTAATGGGGGACAGGAAACACAAAGAGGTTAAATAATCCTCCCCTTCCAGCTACCTCCAGTGTTTTTTCTGGACATACTAGCATGAATAGTTACCGCCAGTAGAGCAGGAATCGTCCGGTAAAGATATTAGATAGGGAGGGAAATTAGTGCTGTCGTGGAAGGTTCCTAGAAACCAAATTACCGGTAAGTCTAATTCTAATTTCTCCAGTCACCTTCCACGACAGTCACCTTGGAGTTATACCAACACTAATCTTTTAGGGAGGGATCACGGCTTGCAGAACGCGTCTGCCAAATGTTAGAGCCCTATTAAAATTCAGTCTGTAGTTTCTGGTAAAAGGTGTGTACAGAGGACCAGGTGGCAGCTCTGCATATCTGCTCCGATGATGCGTTCCCTCTTGCTGCCCATGATGTAGCGACTGATCAAGTGGAGTGGGCCTTTAGCATCTCGGAAGGAGAGAGATCTCTTGATGAATATGCCAGGGAGATGGACTGCTTGATCCAACTTGCTATTGTGTTTTTTGCCGCCTTCTTTCCCTTATTCCGTCCTGAATATTGAATAAACAGGTTCTGGTCAATTCTCCAATCCTTGGTTAGTTCAAGGTAATGGAGAATCACCCTGTGGACATCCAGGGTGTGGAACTTTTCTACCTTCGTATTAGATGGATTTGGGCAAAATGAGGGCAGCACAATATCCTGACCTCTATGGAAGTCTGACATCACTTTGGGAATAAAGGAGGGGTCTAGGCGCAGTACTATACTGTCCGAGTTGAGCAGGAGGTATGGTTTGTGTACCGATACGGCCTGTAGTTCCCCTACTCGTCTAGCAGTGGTGATTGCTACGAGAAAGACTGCTTTGAGTGTGAGGATCCTTAATGAAATTTCTGACAGGGGCTCAAACGGGGCCTGTGTTAGGCTATTCAGCACTATATTAAGATCCCAGGGGGGAACCACACTAGGGAGTGTAGGCCGTATTCTGCTTGCAGCGGTCATGAATCGTTTAACCCAATGGTGTCTGGCTAGGTCCTGGTCACAAAGGAACTAAGGGCAGATACTTGTACCCTTAGTGTGCTTGGAGTAAGTCCTAGCTCAAACCCTTTTTGTAGGAAATCTAGGACTTGGGCAATATTGGGATGGAAGGGGTCAGGGACCCTAGGAAGACACCAGGAAGAGAATTTCTTCCATATTTTGCCGCATATGGCATTTGTTACCGGCTTTCTACTTTTTTGAAGGGTCCAGATTACTTCATCCGATAGCCCTTTGGCCTTCAGAATGTTGGCCTCAATAACCAAGCTGCTAGACTCAATTTGCTGGGGTTTGGGTGCAGTAAGGGACCCTGGAAAAGGAGGTCGGTTTTTTGTGGTAGAAGCAAGGGACCTTCCAGGGCCATGTCCAACAGGGCGCTGTACCAGCTTCGTCCTGGCCACATTGGAGCCACCAGGATTGTCATGACCCTGTCTGATCTGTTTTTCTGCAGCGTCCTTGCCAGCATAGGGATCGGTGGAAAGGCGTAGGCCAGTCTGAAGACCCATGGATGGGCGAACTCATCAGCCTCCCGGGCCCCGTACGTGGAATCAAGGGAGAAATAGGTTGTTTTTCCGTTTTGAGCATTCACAAATAGGTCGACTTCTGGATAAGGGATGAAGCGGCTTTTAGTGCTTCTTCCACTGCCTTCAATTCCCTTAGATTCGAGGATCTGGTTCTTATGTTCTGGGACCATTGTCCCTGGAAGTAAGACTCCTCCACCACGGCTCCCCAACCTCTCAGAATGGCATCGGTACAAAGTATTTTCAGAGGAAGCTGGTCCCAGTTTATTCCTCGTCTCAAGTTCCGGTAACTCAGCCATCACAAGAGGGCCAATTTTACGTGTCCTGGAAGTGGAATCCTTTTTGACAGATTGTTTTGATACTTCCTTGCGTTTACCAGGACGTATGACTGGAGGATTCGCGTATGTGCCTGTGCCAGGATACCGCCTGAATACACGATGTCAGGGAACCCAGGATAGACATGGCGTCCCTCAGAGTCGGTGCCCTTTGTTCTCTGAACCGGATAATTCTTTGACGAAGGTCTGATTGACGATCCTCAGGAAGAAAGGACGTCCTCTTTTCCGAGAGGATCCCCAGGAATTTTTTCCTTGGGGAAGGATGAAGGTCCGACTTCTGGAGATTCGGGATCCAACCTAGGGATTCGAGCATCTGCAGGGTCTTTGATACATCCTGGTTCAGCCGGGATACCAATGGAGCGACAATGAGCAGATCATCTAAATATGGAACAATGCATATTCCCTGAAGACGGATAGAAATGACTGCTTCCCTCATAATTTTCGTAAATACTCTTGGTGCCGGGGATACGCCAAATGGGGAGGGCGTTGAACTGGAGATGGCTGATCCCCTGGTCGTGGGAGACCGCGAACCTCAGGAACTTCCGGTGATCCAGATGAATTGGGACATGGTAATAAGCGTCCTTTAGGTCTATCATAGCCATCAGCCAGCCCTGCCCAATAAGAGGGATTGCCAATTTTACTGACTCCATCATGAACCTCCGGCATCTGATGAAGCGATTCAGGGGTTTCAGATTTATGATAAGCCTGTGCTTTCCAGAGGGCTTCTTCACCAGGAATAGGTGGGAGTAATGTCCTCTGCCTATTTCCTGTTGAGGTACGTACGAGATTACTCCTTCCCGTAATAGATCTTCTATCTGAAGAAGTAGAATCTTTTGGAGACTTGGGGACTGTGCAGGGGTGACTCTTAAACAGTGTGGGGGGGGGTGTTCGAACTCCAGTTTCAGCCCAAATTGTATAGTACGCAGGATCCACTGGTTCGAAGTCTTGGCCTGCCATTGGGCGAAAAACTGAGTGAGTCGACCCCCCCACCGGGGAGTCACTGTTTGTCCGGGGGTTGCTGTTGCTGAGGGACAAGGATGTTCTCCCCTCTACCCCCCTTTGGGTAGCTCCATCATCCCATCTTGCCTTTCCCTCTGAACTACTTCTGGGAGGACTGCTCTCGTGGAGGACGAAAAAATCGTCTCTTGGCGACTCTCTGCTCGGGTAGCGATTTCTTTTTGTCGGAAGCCTTTTCGAGGATGTCATCCAAGACAGTACCGAACACATGGTGCCCCTGGAAAGGGATGGCACAGAGTTTTGTGTTAGAGGTGATGTCACCTCCCCATGACTTCAGCCAAAGGGCTCTTCTAGCCGAATTTGAATGGACTAGGGACCTTGCTGCTACCCGCACCGTTTCTCTCGAAGCATCGGCTAAAAAGCCTGTTGCTTTTTGGAGGAGGGGAAGGGAATCGAAGATTTCTTCTCTGGGAGTACCCCCCGAGAGGTGTTCTTCTAATATACGAAGCCAGAAGAACAATGATCTGGAGACGCAAGTGGAGGTTACATTTGCTTTAAGCAAGTTGGTAGACGCTTCCCAGGATTTTTTAAGGTGACTTTCTATTTTGCGATCCATTAGATCCTTCAACTGGGAAGAGTCCTCGAAAGGAAGGGACATCTTTCTAGTCACTTTAGAGACTGAACATCTATTTTAGGGATTTCCCAAATAGAGCTGTCAGCCTCGAGGGGAAAGCGGTTTTTTTAGTTCTGAGGGTACATTAAGTGGTTTCTCAGGGGAGGACCACTCCTGAACTATCAGATTTTGGATGTTTTCGTGAACTGGAAAATCCTTCCTACCTCTGGGTTTCAGCCTCCCAAACATCTCATCTTGGACTGAGAGCTTCACCTCCTCCTCCTCAACCCCCATGGTATTTCTCACCATGGAGATCAACTCCTCCATATCCTCAGAGGAGAAATAGTATTTTTTTGCGTCGTGTTTTGAGGTGGATGCGGAGCCCTCATTTTCCCAAATGTCCTCTGACCCTGAGGAACGGACTTCTCCCGAATCTGAATCGGCTTCCGTAGGTGCTCTTTTCCTCTTTTTTGGGGGAAGGCCCTGGGTCACCGGGGTCTGGGCCGCCATGGATGTCTGAACCTCCTGTTTAATGAGAGTTTTTATGCTGTCAAACAGGGAGGGCTGTTCGGGGCGCAGAATGTTTTGCGTACAAGGTTGGCATAGCTTCTTTTTATAATCAGAAGGGAACCTGGCACCACAGATACCACATTTTCAGGGGTTTCTTGGGGCAGAGGCCTTGTCTTCCTGCAAGAAGAGAGAGAAGGCTTGCTCAGACCCGTGCTACCAAAGTTTGACAGTTAAGGGACCGGCCCTGCTACTCACAGTAGGAGGGGTAAACGCTGGGCTCCACAGATGCAGCAGTCGAGGGCTTGTCACCGTCCATGTCAGCACCAGTCACAGTACAGACACACTGCGCTTACCTGGAGTCTGTGGCACCATTATATGGGCGTTGCAGCGTTGATCGTTTCGTGCCCCTCCTTCCTCCTGGTCCGTGGGGAGGAACCTGTCACCCGACCCCTGCTGCCATTGTGTTCCCCGGGTGCCCGGTGTGCGTCCTGATCCCGGGAAATGCCAAAGGACGCGAACCGGAAGTGCGCGCTGACGTCACTTCCGGTCGGGAGCCCGCCCCCTCTGACGCATGCGCGACCCCGGTACAGCAGCGTGGGAGGAAGGAGGAAGCTGGGGAGCTAACAGGAGGACCCCGGCCGCACTATACCGCCCCGCTTTACCCCGGAGGGCGCGGGAGGGGCGGACAAATCCAGAGTCACACCGGGAGGTGGAGACGGGAGCAGTGACATGGAGGAGGAGAGGCGAACCCCCCGACCTCAGCTGCCCAGCACTGTAAGTATCTAGGAGCTCCGCTCGCTGGCCACGGCAGCCCCTCTGTAACCTCTTCATGCCCCACTGGGGGACAGGAAAAACACTGGAGGTAGCAGGAAGGGGAGGGTTATTTAATCTCTTTGTGTTTCCTGTCCCCCATTAGGGTGGGGAGACATCCTCCAAGGTGACTGTCGTGGAAGGTGACTGGAGAAAAATCATATTTTTTCCACAAACATGATCTTTTAGTCCCCAATTTTTTTATTTTACCAAGGGTAACAGGAGAAATTGGACCCCAAAAGTTGTTGTCCAATTTGTCCTGAATGTGCTGATACCCCATATGTGGGAGAAAACTACTGAATGGGCACACGTCGGGGCTTGGAAGGGAAGTAGTGACGTTTTGGAATGCAGACTTTGATGGAATGGTCTGCGGGTGTTATGTTGCCTTTGGAAAGCCTCTGATGTGCCTAAACTGTGGAAAACCCCCACATGTTACCCCATTTTGGAAACTAGACCCCCCAAGGAACTTATCTAGATGTGTGGTGAGCACTTTGAACCACAAGTGCTTCACAAAAGTTTATATCGTAGCGCCAGAAAAATAAAAAAATCATTTTTTTTCCACAAAAATTCTATATATATTTTTTTTAATTTTATTTGGAGATTTTTTATAAATTATTTTTACACTTGTGTTTTTTTTTTGCTTACTTTATTATATTGTCCCAGGCGGGGGCATCACTATAGGTTGTCAGATCGCTGATCTGACAGTTTAGACAGTACTCTCAGCAGGCACTGTGGAAGCCGCCTCTCTGCAGGCCCCCAAAGGCCCCTGCGGCCATATTGGATCCGGGGCCTGCAGAGAGGAGACCCTCGAAGTGACGCAGCACATCGCGCTGTTCCAAGGGTCGCAGGGAAGCACGGAAGGAGCCCCCTCACTGCGCGCTTCTCTCCTACGCCTCCGGTACACTGCGATCATGTTTGATCGCAGTGTGCCAGGGTTTAATGTGCCAGGGGAGGTCCGTGACCTCCCCTGACACATAGTGCCGGGTGTCAGCTGTGATAATCAGCTGACACCAGGCTGCGATCATCGGCGCTCCCCCCGGGGGGGCGCCGCTGATCGCTATGACATACTATCCCCTCCTTGGGAATTAAGTCCCAGGACATGGACGGGATAGTACGTCATATGGCAGAAAGGGGTTAAAGAGGTGGTCTGACACCTGAATGTGTTTTCTAAATATCTATCCTTACACCTTAACCACTTTTATAATTTACTTTATTACAGATATCCTATAGTTCCCTTTCTATATAATCCCTAAATGTGTTCTTTTCTACTGTCCTTCCTGTGAAACTTCATCTTTGAGGAGTCTGAGGTTGCACTCAATCCCCGCAGAGTACATCACCCATCTTGGATCAGGACATCACAGGGGACGGAGCGGCAGTAACTGACTAGTTTCATTCATCGCCACCCCCGCTCCTGATCCTGTTCCGTGTAGTGTGTGTGCATCTCTATGGTACACGAACACCACAAACCATGAAACAGTAAACATTATTTACTTTCCTTTAGTATACTTATTTTTTCTTAAATATGGAAATTACCAGAAATAATGGGCCAACACTTACCATATGAGTATACAATATGTTTAAAAATTTCTCTGAGTCAAGGTATCCAAACAGAAATATAGCAAAAAGTGAGGAGATCTGAAAAAGAATATAAAAAAAGAAAGACAGCTTAGCACCATGAAACACAAAACACTAATAACATAAAAGCAAGATTATTTTTTGTTAGTAATCTTCTTTCTTTAAGCCAGAATAGTAATTACAGTTTAAGTGATTAATTCATCATTACGCACAGCACTTCCCATTGTTTTGTGAACCAGCGCGCCATTATAAGACAGCACTCACACAGAGCTCGTGATTACACGGACATATCTAAGCATTATAAACATTATAAGCATTTCTGACAGAGTCAAATGATACAGTTCTGTCCATATGCTCCCAGCACTATTACAAGCGAACTGCATTTACTGCCAGTATTGGGTCCAATAAGAGCTGTATAAATCTGTATACTGGCAGCCAGACTATACAATTTAAAGAGAACTGGTTTTCAGGTCAAACATTATCGTTTTTTGTTCTTATTTTATTCCCACTGCTCCCCTGAGGATTCAATTTCTTGTCTTTTAAAAGTGCCCCATAAGTTTCATCCTTATTTAACCCCTTCACTACCAAGGGTGGTTTGCACGTTAACTACCGGGCCAATTTTTACAATTCTGACCACTGTCCCTTTTTGAGGTCATAACTCTGGAATGCTTCCATGGATCCCGGTGATTCTGACATTGTTTTCTCGTGACATATTGTACTTCATGTTAGTGGTAAAATTGCTTTCAAATAACTTGCGTTTATTTGTGAAAAAAACGGAAATTTGGCGAAAATTTTGAAAATTTCGCAATTTTCCAACTTTGAATTTTTATGCCCTTAAATCACAGCGATACGGCACACAAAAAACTTAATACATAACATTTCCCACATGTTTAATTTACATGAGCACAATTTTGGAACCAAAATTTTTTTTTGTTAGGAAGTTATAAGGGTTAAAAATTGACCAGCGATTTCTCATTTTTGCAACACCATTTTATTTTTAGGGACCACTTCACATTTGAAGCCACTTTGAGGGGTCTATATGATAGAAAATACCCAAAAGTGACACCATTCTAAAAAATGCACCCCTTAAGGTGCTTAAAACCACATTCAAGAAGTTTATTAACCCTTTAGGTGCGTCACAGGAATTTTTTGAATATTAAAAAAAAAAATGAACATTTAACTTTTTTTCACAAAAAAAATACTTCAGGTTCAATTTTCTTTATTTTACCAAGGGTAACAGGAGAAATTGGACTGCAAAAGTTATTGTGCAATTTGTCCTGAGTACGCTGATACCTGATATGTGGGGGGGAACCACTGTTTCGGCGCATGGCAGACCTCAGTAGGGAAGGAGCGCCGTTTGACTTTTTCAATGCAAAATTGGCTGGAATTCAGATCGGACGCCATGCCGCGTTTGGAGAGCCCCTGATGTACCTAAACAGTGGAAACCCCCCAAGTGACCCCATTTTGGAAACTAGACCCCCCAAGGAACTTATCTAGATATGTGGTGAGAACTTTGAACCCACAAGGGCTTCACAGAAGTTTATAACGTACAGCGGTACAATTAAAAAATCATATTTTTTCCACAAAAATGATCTTTTCACCCCCAATTTTTATTTTTCCAAGGGTAACAGGACCCTAAAAGTTGTTG
Source organism: Dendrobates tinctorius (assembly GCF_039654945.1). NCBI lineage: Eukaryota > Metazoa > Chordata > Amphibia > Anura > Dendrobatidae > Dendrobates > Dendrobates tinctorius. Next base: position 38,710,064 of record NW_027361829.1, read on the forward strand.
TGAAATTTGTCCTGAGTACGCTGATACCCCATATGTGGGTGTAAATGACTATTTGGGTGCATAGCAGAGCTCGGAAGGGAAGCAGCGCCATTTGACGTTTTTGGCTAGAATTGAGATCGGACACCATGTCGCGATTGGAAAACCCCTGATGTACCAAAACACTAGAAACCCCCCACAAATGACACCATTTTGGAAACTAGACCCCCCAAGGAACTTATCTAGATGTGTGGTGAGCACTTTGAACCCCCCAGTGCTTCACTGAAGTTTATAACGTCCGGGTGTGAAAATAAAAAAATCGTATTTTTTCCACAAACATCATCTTTTAGTCCCCATTTTTTTATTTTCCCAAGGGTAACAGGAGAAATTGGACCCCAAAAGTTGTTGTCCAATTTGTCCTGAGTACGCTGACACCCCATATGTGGGAGAAAACTACTGTATGGACACACGTCAGGGCTCGGAAGGGAAGTAGTGACGTTTTGGAATGCAGACTTTGATGGAATGGTCTGTGGGTGTCATGTTGCCTTTGGAGAGCCCCTAATGTACCTAAACAGTGAAAACCCCCCACAAATGATCCCATTTTGAAAACTAGACCCCCTGAGGAACGTATCTAGATGTGTGGTGAGCACTTTGAACCCCCAAGGGCTTCACAGAAGTTTATAATGCCCAGGCATGAAAATAAAAATATCGTATTTTTTCAACAAACATCATCTTTTAGTCCCCAATTTTTTTATTTTCCCAAGGGTAACAGGAGAAATTGGACCCCAAAAGTTGTTGTCCAATTTGTCCTGAGTACGCTGATACCTCATATGTGGGAGAAAACTACTGTATGGGCACACGTCGGGGCTCGGAAGGGAAGTAGTGACGTTTTGGAATGCAGACTTTGATGCATTGGTCTGCGGGTGTCATGTGCGTTTGGAGAGCCCCTGATGTACCTAAACTATTGAAACTCCCCACAAGTGACCCCATTTTGGAAACTAGACCCCCCACGGAGCTTATCTAGATGTGTGGAGAGCACTTTGAACCCCCATGTGCTTCACAGAAGTTTATAACGCCTGGGCGTGAAAATAAAAAAAACATTTTTTTCCGCAAAATTATATTTTTGCCCCCAATTTTTTATTTTCCTAAGGGTAACAGGAGAAATTGGACCCCAAAAGTTGTTTTGTAATTTGTCCTGAGTAGGCTGATACCCTACATGTGAGGGTAAAACACTGTTTGGGCGCATGGCAGAGCTTGGAAGGGAAGGAGCACCATTTGACTTTTTCAACGCAGAATTGGCTGGAATTGAGATCAGACGCCATGTTGCCTTTGGAGAGCACCTGATGTGCCCAAACAGTGGAAACCCCCCAATTATAACTCCAACCCTAACCTCAACACACCCCTAACCCTAATCTGAGCCCTAGCCCTAACCCTAGCCCTAGCCCTAACCCTAACCCTACCCTAATCCTAACCCTAGCGGGAAAATGGAAATAAATACATTTTCTTTTAGTTTTATTATTTTTCCCTAACTAAGGGGGTGATAACGGGGGGTTTGATTTACTATTTATGGCGGTTTTTATGTTTGGCGGCTGTCACACGCTAAAAGACACTTTTTATTGTAAAAGTAGTTTTTGCATCACCACATATTGAGAGCTATAATTTTTCCGTATTTTGACCCACCGAGTCAGGTGAGGTCTTATTTTTTGCGGGACGAGTTGACGTTTTTATTGGTACCATTTTCGGGCACGTGACATTTTTTGATCGCTTTTTATTCTGATTTTTGGGGCGCAGAATGAACAAAAACCAGCATTTCATGAATTTCTTTTGGGGGGGTGCGTTTACACCGTTCCGCGTGTGGTAAAATTGATAAAGCGGTTTTATTCTTCGGGTCTGTACGGTTAAAGCGATAACTCATTTAGGTCGTTTTTTTATGTTTTGTCGGTTTTTTGCAATGAAAACAATTTTATATAAAAAATAATTATTTTTGTATCGCTTTATTCTGCGAGTTATAAATTTTTTATTTTATTGCGGATGACGATGTATGGCGGCTCGTTTTTTGCGGGACAAGATAACGTTTTCAGCGGTACCATGGATATTTATATGTGTCTTTTTGATCGCGCGTTATTGCACTTTTTGTTCGGTGGTATGAAAATAAATCATTATTTTTTGCTTCGTTTTTTATTTTTATTTTTTAAGGGGTTCGCTAAAGGGGTTAACTAATGGGAAAGTTTTATAGGGCAGGTCATTACGGACGCGGCGATACCAAATATGTGTACTTTTATTGTTTTTGGGTTTTTTTATTTTGAAAAAATGGATTTATTGGGGAATATTTTTTTTTTTTGTACTAATTTATTTAGCGATTTTTTTAAAATTATTTTTAACACTTTTTTTTTTTTTTTTTTTTTTTTACTTTATTACCTTGTCCCAGGTGGGACATCACTGTCCTGTGACAGATCGCTGATCTGTCACATCACAGATCACTGTGACAGATCAGCAATCTGTCACAGGCACTGCTGCAGACTTCCTCATGCCTGCGCTTTGCAGGCACTGAGGAAGCCAGCTTCCTCAGGCCCCCGAAGGCCCCCGTCGCCATCTTGGATTCGGGGGCCTGGAGGAAAGGAGCCCCCCGCAGCAGCGCTGCACATTGCGCTGCTGTGGGGGGCTCAGGGAAGCACGGAGGGAGCCCCCTCCCTGCCGATGCTTCCCTTTAACCCCCGGTACACCGCGATCGCGTTTGATCGCGGTGTGCAAGGGGTTAACGTGTCGGGGGCGGTCCGTGACCGCCCCTGACACATTGTGCCGGGTGTCAGCTATGATAATTAGCTGACACCCGGCCGCGATCAGCGGCGCTCACCACGTGGGCGCCGCTGATCATGGTGACGTAATATTCCGTCCATGGTAATTAGGTCCATGGTCACATGGACGGAATATTACGTCAATTGTAGGTAAGGGGTTAAAGAACCACTTTCTGACACACAGAGAACAGTGTAATCTGAAGATGGCGATCAGTGAGTATATTAAACCTGAGAAAATGTAAAGGGCATGTCACACTAAGAGATATCGCTAGCAATATCGCTATAACTGCTGACGTTATAGCGATATTGCTAGCGATATCTCTGTGTCTGATACTTACCTACAACCGCTCCCCCGCTGGTTATCGCTGATCGCGCGAGAACGTTCAGGACTGTTTGTCGTCGTCAGCTTCCTACGGCGCTTCCTGCTGTGACGACGAGCGATGCGTGGAGCCGGGCGGGAGGACGCAGGATCGCCGCATCTGACAGGTAAGTAGCGATCCCCGTCCCCAGCGATGTCTCTGGTGAGATCTGTCTGTGTGGCAGCTCACTAGCGACCACTTAGCGATGTACCAGCGATCCTGACCACGTCATATCGCTGGTCGGGATCACTGGTACATGGCTAAGTGTGACAGTACCTTAAGAGTAGTGTCAGTGTACTAACCCCTTCACGACCTATGACGTATAGGTACATCATAGGTCACCTCCCCCTCTTTGATGGTGGCTCCAGCGCTGAGCTTCAATGTTTTGCTTAGATTTTACTGCTATTTTACTGCCTTTTTGTCATGGCACATTTGTCTTTCAACAACATTCACACCAACCAATCTGTAACAATAAGCAGGTCGGTTTTGGTCTGTTTTTGTGTGTGTTTTATGTGTTGTGCATTATATATATATATATATATATATATATATATATATATATACATACACTCACTGGCCACTTTATTAGGTACACCATGCTAGTAAGGGGTTGGACCCCCTTTTGCCTTCAGAACTGCCTCAATTCTTCGTGGCAGAGATTCAACAAGGTGCTGGAAGCATTCCTCAGAGATTTTGGACCATATTGACATGATGGCATCACACAGTTGGCGCAGATTTGTCGGCTGCACATCCCTGATGCGAATCTCCCGTTCCACCACATCCCAAAGATGCTCTATTGGATTGAGATCTGGTGACTGAGGAGGCCATTTGAGTACAGTAAACTCATTGTCATGTTCAAGAAACCAATCTGAGATGATTCGAGCTTTATGACATGGCGCATTATCCTGCTGAAAGTAGCCATCAGATGTTGGGTACATTGTGGTCATAAAGGGATGGACATGGTCAGCAACAATACTCAGGTAGGCTGTGGCGTTGCAACGATGCTCAATTGGTACCAAGGGGCCCAAAGAGTGCCCAGAAAAAATTCCCCACACCATGACACCACCACCACCAGCCTGAACCGTTGATACAAGGCAGGATGGATCCATGCTTTCATGTTGTTTACGCCAAATTCTGACCCTACCATCCGAATGTCGCAGCAGAAATCGAGACTCATCAGACCAGGCAACGTTTTTCCAATCTTCTACTGTCCAATTTCGATGAGCTTGTGCAAATTGTAGCCTCAGTTTCCTGTTCTTAGCTGAGAGGAGTGGTACCCGGTGTGGTCTTCTGCTGCTGTAGCCCATCTGCCTCAAAGTTCGACGCACTGTGCGTTCAGAGATGCTCTTCTGCCTACCTTGGTTGTAACGGGTGGCAATTTGAGTCACTGTTGCCTTTCTATCAGCTCGAACCAGTCTGCCCATTCTCCTCTGACCTCTGGCATCAACATGGCATTTCCGGCCACAGAACTGCCGCTCACTGGATTTTTTTTCTTTTTCGGACCATTCTCTGTAAACCCTAGAGATGGTTGTGCGTGAAAATCCCAGTAGATCAGCAGTTTCTGAAATTCTCAGACCAGCCCTTCTGGCACCAACAATCATGCCACGTTCAAAGGCACTCAAATCACCTTTCTTCCCCATACTGATGCTCGGTTTGAACTGCAGGAGATTGTCTTGACCATGTCTACATGCCTAAATGCACTGAGTTGCCGCCATGTGATTGGCTGATTAGAAATTAAGTATTAACACACAGTTGGACAGGTGTACCTAATAAAGTGGCCAGTGAGTGTATATATATATATGTACACACAGTACGGACCAAAAGTTTGGACACACCTCATTCAAAGAGTTTTCTTTATTTTAATCACTATGAAAATTATAGATTCATTCTGAAGGCATCAAAACTATGAATTAACACATGTGGAATTATATAATTAACCCCTTTCTGTCATGTGATGTACTATCCCGTCCATGTGCCCTGGGACTTAATTCCCAGGGGCGGGATAGCACGTCACAACGATCAGCGGTGCCCACGTGGTGAGCGCCGCTGATCGCGGCCGGGTGTCAGCTGATTATCACAGCTGACACCCGGCACAATGTGTCAGGGGCGGTCATGGACTGCCCCGACAAGTTAACCCCTTGCACACCGCGATCAAACACGATCACGGTGTACCGGGAGTTAAACGGAAGCATTGGCAGGGAGGGGGCTCCCTCCGTGCTTCACTGAGCCCCCCACAGCAGCGCAATGTGCAGCGCTGCTGCGGGGGGCTCATCCCTGCAGGTCCCCGAATCCAAGATGGCGACGGGGACGTTAGGGAGCCTGCAGGGAGCTGGCTTCCTCAGTGCCTGCAAAGCGCAGGCATGAGGAAAGCCTGTGCAGTGCCTGTGACAGATCGCTGATCTATCACAGTGATCTGTGATGTGACAGATCAGCGATCTGTCACATGACAGGTATGTCCCCCCTGGGACAATGTAATAAAGATCAAAAAAAAAAGTGTAAAAATGTTTTTAAAAAAATCGCTAAATAAATTAAAAAAAAATATATTCCCTAATAAATTCATTTTTTGGAAATAAAAAAAAAACCAATAGAAGTACACATATTTGGTATTGCCTCGTCCGTAACGACCCGCCCTATAAAACTGTCCCACTAGTTAACCCCTTTAGCGAACCCCTTAAAAAAATAAAAATAAAAAACTAAGCAAAAAATAATGATTTATTATACCACCAAACAAAAAGTGCAATAACGCACGATCAAAAAGAGGCATATAAATATCCATGGTACCGCTGAAAACGTCATCTTGTCCCACAAAAAACGAGCTGCCACACAGCATCATCAGAGAAAAAATAAAAAAGTTATAGCTCGCAGAATAAAGCGATGCAGAAATAATTATTTTTTATATAAAATTGTTTTCATTGCATAAAAGCGCCAAAACATAAAAAAACGACATAAATGAGGTATCGCTGTAACCGTACTGACCCGAAGAATAAAAGGGCTTTATCAATTTTACCACAGGCGGAACGGTGTAAACGCACCCCCGAAAAGAAATTCATGAAACACTGGTTTTTGTTCATTCTGCGTCCCAAAAATCGGAATGAAAAGCGATCAAAAGATGTTACGTGCCCGAAAATGATACCAATAAAAACGTCAACTCGTCCCGCAAAAAATAAGACCTCACATGACTCGGTGGGTCAAAATATGGAAAAATTATAGCTCTCAATATGTGGTGACGAAAAAACTATTTTTACAATAAAAAGCGTCTTTAGCGTGTCACAGCTGCCAAACATAAAAACAGCCATAAATAGTAAATCAAACCCCCCGTTATCACCCCCTTAGTTAGGAAAAAATAATAAAATTAAAAGAAAATGTATTTATTTCCATTTTCCCATTAGGGATAGGGCTAGGGTTAAGGCTAGGGTTAGGGCTAGGGGTGTGTTGGGGTTAGGGTTGGAGTTATAATTAGGGCGTTTCCACTGTTTGGGCACATAAGGGGCTCTCCAAATGCAACATGGCGTCTGATCTCAATTCCAGCCAAGTCTGCGTTGAAAAAGTCAAATGGTGCTCCTTCCCTTCCAAGCTCTGCCATGCGCCCAAACAGTGTTTTACCCCCACATATGGGGTATCAGCCTACTCAGGACAAATTGCAAAACAAACTTTTGGGGTTCAATTTCTCCTGTTACCCTTAGGAAAATAAAAAATTGGGGGCAAAAATATCATTTTTGTGGAAAAAAATTATCTTTTTACTCTCACGCCCGGGCTTTATAAACTTCTGTGAAGCACTTGGGGGTTCAAAGTGCTCACCACACATCTAGATAAGTTCCGTGGGGGGTCTAGTTTCCAAAATGGGGTCACTTGTGGGGAGTTTCAATAGTTTAGGAACATTAGGGGCTCTCCAAAAGCAACATGACACCCGCAGAGCATTCCATCAAAGTCTGCATTCCAAAATGTCACTACTTCTCTTTCGAGCCCCAACGTGTGCCCATACAGTAGTTTTCTCCCACATATGGGGTATCAGCGTACTCAGGACAAATTGGACAACAACTTTTGGGTCCAATTTCTCATGTTACCCTTGGGAAAATAAAAAAAATGGGGACTAAAAGATCATGTTTGTTGAAAAAATGCGATTTTTTTTATTTTCATGCCCGGTCGTTATAAACTTCTGTGAAGCACTGGGGGGGTTCAAAGTGCTCACCACACATCTAGATAAGTTCCTTAGGGGGTCTAGTTTCCAAAATGGTGTCATTTGTTGGGGGTTTTCACTGTTTTGTTACATCAGGGGCTTTCCAAATGCGACATGGTGTCCGATCTCAATTCCAGCCAAAAATGTCAAATGGCGCTGCTTCCCTTCTGAGCTCTGCCATGCGCCCAAATAGTCGCTTACACCCACATATGGGGTATCTGCGTACTCAGGACAAATTGCACAATAACTTTTAGGTCCTGTTACCCTTGGAAAAATAAGAATTGAGGGTGAAAAGATCATTTTTGTGGAAAAAATATGATTTTTTAATTGTACCGCTGTACGTTATAAACTTCCGTGAAGCCCTTGTGTGTTCAAAGTTCTCACCACATAACTAGATAAGTTCCTTGGGGGGTCTAGTTTCCAAAATGGGGTCACTTGTGAGGGGTTTCCACTGTTCAGGTACATCAGGGGCTCTCTAAACGTGACATGTGTCCGAGCTAAATTCCAGCCAATTTTGCATTGAAAAAGTCAAACGGCGCTCCTTCCCTTCTGAGCTCTGCTATGCGCCGAAACAGTGGTTCCCCCCCACATATCAGGTATCAGTGTACTCAGGACAAACTGCACAATAACTTTTGCATTCCAATTTCTCCTGTTACCCTTGGTAAAATAAAAAAAATTGAATCTGAAATATTTTTTGTGAAGAAAAGTTAAATGTTCATTTTTTTTTTAAATATTCAAAATATTCCTGTGACGCACCTGAACGGTTAATAAACTTCTTCAGTGTGGTTTTGAGCACCTTAAGGGGTGCAGTTTTTAGAATGGTGTCAAGTTTGGGTATTTTCTATCATATAGACCCCTCAAAGTGGCTTCAAATGTAATGTGGTCCATAAAAATAAAATAAAACGGTGTTGCAAAAATGAGAAATCGCTGGTCAACTTTTAACCCTTATAAGTTGGAAAACTGCGAAATTTTAAAAATTTTCACCAAATTTCCGTTTTTTTCACAAATAAACGCAAGTTATTTGAATGAAATTTTACGACTAACATGAAGTACAATATGTCACGAGAAAACAATGTCAGAATCACCAGGATCCATGGAAGCGTTTCAGAGTTATTACCTTATAAAGGGAAATTGGCCCGGTCTTTGGAATGTGGGAGGAAACCGGAGTACCCGGAGGAAACCCACGCAAACACGGGGAGAACATACAAACTCCTTGCAGATGTTATCCTTGGTGGGATTCAAACCACTGAGCCACCGTGCTGCCCAGTACCTTTTGCTTTGATTACTGCTTGATTACTAAATTATATTACATATCCGGTGGGATTTTACCTTTTTGATTCTATTTATATTAGTGAAAATTGATTACCCTATTGCTAAAGATGGTCTGCTTCTCTTCTATTGAGCACTCCTTTGACTTCATGTTGTGGATTCACAGCAACAGCTTACAAATGCAAATGCTACCCCTGGAATCATCTCCATACCTTTTACCTGCTTAATTAATGATGGACTAATGAGGGAAAAGTCTGTGAAGCACATTAAAGAGCATTGGAAATTATTGTCTAATTACTTTTTGTCCCTTTAAAAAGAGGCAGCTACATATTAAAAAGCTGTAATTCCTAAACGCTTATTCAAATTAGGATGTAAATAGCCTCAAAATAAAGCTGAGAGTCTGAACTTTAAGCCTGAATTGATTATATAATTGCCTCTTAAATATGTTTTGGTAAACAGCTAGAATGCCAGAAATATTTGGAAAGGCATAACTGTACATCCACAAATGATCTGTAATTAGTTCTCTGAGATGTTTGGAACAATCTTCCTGCAGAGTTCCTTAAAACATTATGTGCAAAAGATCCTAGGGCCTGTACATAAAGTGCATAGTGCTACATTGGTTTATGATTAATATCATGTGTTTTAGATAGAGATATTGACTCACGCACTGGTGGTTTAAATATTCTATAGTATACATGTGCCATACATGGCATCAGGAAGTGCACTACTGCACATGTCCATGATGTCACAATCATCTAGCCCAGGGCTCCCCAACTCCAGTCCTCATGGCCCACCAACAGATCATGTTTTCAGGATTTCCTTAGTATTACTCAGGTGATAATTGCTTCACCTGTGCAATACAAAGGAAATCCTGAAAACATGACCTGTTGGTGGGCCTTGAGGACTGGAGTTGGGGAACCCTGATCTAGCCAATCCCTGTGTCCAGAGCTCCCAAAGGAATTTGAGCATACTCAGTAGGCGCACTATGTGTGCAGTTGCCATCTTTCTTCAGGGAAACCTTTTCCACATGTTTATTTCAGCAATCACCAGCATTTACAAGGCTAAATAGCCAAAAAAGGAGCTATAGATATTGGGTAGTCTCTCCCATTAATTTGAAGCTATGTACTTATGCCTGTTAAAAGACACTAGGGAATGGTATCCAAATGTTTACTGTTTACCCAACATCAAAGAATTTGAGAACCACTCCATTATTTTCCTATCGAAATAAAACAAAACAATAGGTGCCTTCCTTCTAAAATGAGATATTGTTCCTCTGAGAAATATGACAAAAACTACCTTAACGGGGATACAAAGGAAGGGCTGCTTTCCTTGTCTTTCCTGTGTCAATGGTCCTTTAATGTTGAAGGGGTCGAAGTTTGTTCATTCAAACACTGGCGTGGTCACTATCTGACTTGTAAAACTGAGTATGCGGCGGTATGCTTACTCCAATGCACGTGCTTCTTATGGTATATCGGTGAGACAACGTGGGATTTTAACCCCTTTCCGACCGCTGAGCCCACCTCAAAGACGCGACATGTCAGCTATTATAAATAGCTGACATGTGCCCGCAATAGGCGTGAGCGGAATCGCGATCCGCCCGCGCTTATTAACTAGTTAAATCCCCCTGTCAAACGTTGACAGCAGGCATTTAACGACCGCTTCCGACCGCCGGGCCGGAAATGTGCGCATCGTGACCAACCTGTTAATCAGTTCTCCAAGCAATGCTACAGATCGCTTGTAAAACGCTAGCATTCTGCAAGCTAATTACGCTTGCAAAACGCTAGTTTTTCCGAGGGAAAATCGCGGGAAATTAAAATGCGATTTTCCCGCGGAATTTGGAATTCTCGCGTTAATTTCTGCGAGAGTTCCGCTACGTGTGAACGTAGCCTCAGGATTATAGATATGATCCCCCACAAAGAGGTGGGGACAGAACTTGTCTCTTGAAGAAAAAGGAACTAGAATGGATATTTAAATTAAATACACTAAAACCCAATGATTTTAATGTGGAATTCAAAATCAACTCAATTTTATAGTCGCATGCCACCATTACCCCGGGTTTCTTTGTGATTTTCCCACAGTATAATTAGGTAATTTTTAAATGTCTATGTGACACTTGTATTTGCTATGTGATTTTAATCACTCTTGTTTTATGTTCACAGATCAACACCACACAGCACAAACACACGAAAAGGGAGAGACTAATCAATATTAAATTACCGTATATACTAGAGTATAAGCCGTGGCACCAAATTTTGCCACGAAAAACTGGGTAAACCTATTGACTCAAGTATAAGGCTGGGGTCACACTGCGTTAATTCAGTCCGTTTAATGGACTGCGTTACATAACGTGATGTAATGAAATCCGTTAACGCTGCCATTAACTCCCATTAGGAGCGCATTGCTAGCGCATGCCATAAATCGGCATGCGCTAGCGATGTGCCATCATTCTGTGACGGACCCTCAGACGCGGGCTGCAGCGTCCAGGGGTCCGTCACTGCTAGCGTAGATGAAGCATCTGGGCTAGCGGGCTCACATAACGCGATCACGTTATGTGAATAGCGTTAATGCAGTCCGTCAATGCTGTGCGTTGAACGGACTGCATTAACGCTAAGTGAACCTGGCCTAAGCCAGGTATGCATTGTCCCCTCATTCCTATCCTGGTATGCATGGCTCCCCTGTCCTTATAAGAATGGCTCCTTATCCCCTTATCCTTGTATGCATGGTTCCTATAAAAAAAAAATATATATCCTACTTACCTTCCTGCGCGCCCTCACTGCATCTCGCTCAGGCGCCAGCAGCTTTTACAGCCGAGCAATCACGTGGCCTCATAAAGGTAATGAATATTCACTCCATGCCTATGGGAGTGGAGAGGCATGAATATTCATTTCTTTAGAGGTGGGTTTGCGGTATATGGATGTTGTCAAGGTGTCCCCTCTCTCTGATTTACTGATCATCACATCCAGGAAAAGTAGACTTCCCGCCTTTATCTCAAAGGCCAATATGAGACCTATCTCATTCATATTCAACAAGTACACAAAGGTTTTAAACATTTCTTTTTTTACCGCTCCAAAGCACAAAAAAGTTGTCGTATTTTTTACTAAATATGTATTCTTATTTAAGTTTTTTGTCATAATCTTGTAGCCAACCACCATATTGAGCCCCAACAATTGGGAAGCAATGGAGACAATGTGTCTATCCTGAAGGGGTTTGCTCTATAAAATGAAAATCTACTGCTATCTCCACCTTGTGATGCAGGTGAGACATTTGTTCTTTACAGGGACATTATCTATATCTTGCATCACTGACTAAGCAAACATTCCTCCACTAGGGCTGATGTTTTGCTGGGTCCTAGTTGTGGATATTGGAGTTGCATGTGGATATACAAATATGTCTTAAAACACCCCAGGCCTAAGTACACCACTTCAAACTAAAGGGAGAGACTATGCCATATCTATAGCTCCTTTTTTGGATATTTAGCCTTGTAAACTTGTAAATGATAGACAATTACGGAAATAAACATGTGGGAATGGTTTCACTGAAGAAATATGGCGACTGAAACAGTGCGCCTACTGAGCATGCTCGGATTCCTTTGGGAGCTCTGGACACAGGGATTGGCTAGATGATTGTGACATCATGGACATGTGCAGTAGTGCACTTCCTGATGCCATGTATGGCACATGTATACTATCGAATGATTAAACCACAAGTGCGTGAGTCAATATCTCGATCTAAAACACATGACATTAATCATAAACTAATGTCGCACTATGCACAGGCCCTAATGGACTAAATGAATTGTAATAAGGTTCATGGAATAATCTGCACATATACTGATAGGAATCATGTATGGATGACTTGTGATCATGCATTTGTATTTTACATGTAAAATTTCACTAATGATTGTATCAATTCATGATGATGTGATGCACTATATATATATCTGATGTTTGTACTTATTCACTGCTTGTGAAAAGCTGGTCACAGCGGAAATGTTGCCACACCATATGGGCTTTTTTTCATCATTTATTGGAGTGCTGCCTCATATTTATATATATATATATATATATATATATATTGTGGCAGGGCTAAGGGTCGTGTAATCGATGGGAGATATGTGTCTCATAAATGGCTTGTCTCCATGATGTATGGCATAACAGATATTGCTGTATTATTATTATTTTGAAGCACCTGTGAGGTCACAGTCATGTGACCAGTTAGCTGCTGGGTTCGTGGGTGTGGCTGCACCCTTATAATGTGGCCAGCTCATGAACCAGGCAGCTGTATGTGAGGGGGTATACACCCTCCTGTGTGCGCTGAGGCTCGCGGACTGAGCCTGAAGGACATTTTGATGTTATTTTGTCGCCTGAACTGAAGGCTGTTTATTTTGGTGACATGCTTTTTGGTTTATGACGTAATAAACCGCATGAACTTTAAGGGAACCTGCCTCCTGAAGTCTCCCGTCGCAACTAAGTGAGTAGAATCCCTACAATATATATATATATATATATATATATATCTCAATGTGGGTGTGTATGTATGTACGTATGTCCGGGATTAGCATCCGCATCGTCGCAGCTACAGCCACAAAATTTGGCACAGTCACACGTCTGGACCCAGGGAGCGTCATAGGCTATGTTGTGAGGCGAAATTTTAACACCGCGCGTTCCAATTCACCAAACAATTTTGCCCCTATCTACATAATGGGGAAAAAGTCAAAGGAAAATTGTTAGAGGCAAATTGACAGCTGCCAGATGTGAACAAGGGAGACTTAAAGAATGAGAGCGATGGCACCAAACAGTATATACCGTACAGTTGCTAAGGTGGGGCCCTGACATGGGATACTCACCACACACAGGGATATGAACACACACACAAAATGCGCCACACACTACCACGTGCTTCAACACATATACCACCCTCAACACACATTTCACCACACATACACCAACCTCGCCACATAAAAGTCGAAACACAAAAGTCAACACAGACCACCCTCTGACACAGACTGCAGGAGGAGCCCAGTATAACACAGGATAGGATAAGATACACGGCTCAGCAGGCAGTATCACACAGGATAGGATTAGATACACAGCTCAGCAGTCAGTATCACACAGCATAGGATTAGATACACAGCTCAGCACACAGTATCACACAGAATAGGATTATATCCACAGCTCAGCAGGCAGTATCACACAGGATAGGATTATATACACGGCTCAGCAGGCAGTATCACACAGGATAGGATTAAATACATTGCTCAGCAGATAGTATCACACAGGATAGGATTAGATACACGGCTCAACAGACAGTATCACACAGAACAGGATTACCGTATTTTTCGCTTTATAAGACGCTCCGGATTATAAGACGCACCCCAAATTTTGAGGAGAAAAATAGGAAAAAAACTTTATTTTTAATAAAATGGTGGTGCATCTTATAATCCACGCGTCTTATTGCTTTCCAGGGGTGGTGATGGAGGAGGCCGGAGTGGAACATTGCTGCTGGGATGAGGGGGTGTTTTGATGTGCAGCGTGCCGCTGCCGGTGTCTGTTACTGCCGCCGCCCTCTGTCCCCTGATGCTTGCCACCACCGCCACGCTCTGTCCCCCGGTGCCTGCTTGCCACCACCGCCGCACTCTGTCCCCCAGTGCTTGCCACCACCGCCACGCTGTCCCCCGGTGCCTGCTTGCCACCACCGCCGCGCTCTCCCCCGGTTCTTACCGCCACCACCGCGCTCTGTCCCCCCGGTGTTTGCCGCCATCGCCGCGCTCTGTCCCGTTCTGAGGGTACTTGCCGCGGCACTCTGTGCCCTGATGCTGCCGCTGCGCTGTCCGCCACCGCCGCGCTCCTGTCCCCCGGTGGTTTCTTCCGCCCCACCGCCGCCGCCGCGCTCTGTCCTGTTCAGCGTGGGGGGGTCTCTGTCGCTCCATGCCTGCTTTCTTCCTGGAAAATGGCCGCCGCGCATGCGCAGACGGACATCTCGGCACTGAAATCTCATCTCCCGAGATTTCAGTGCCGAGATGTCCGTCTGCGCATGCGCGGCGGCCATTTTCCAGGAAGAAAGCAGGCATGGAGCGACAGAGACCCCCCCACGCTGAACGGGACAGAGTGCGGCGGCGGCGGTGGGGCGGAAGAAACCACCGGGGGACAGGAGCGCGGCGGTGGCGGACAGCGCAGCGGCAGCATCAGGGCACAGAGTGCCGCGGCAAATACCCTCAGTGGCAGCGCAAATGTATATCCTCTTTGTAAGACGCACCCCCTTTTTCCCCTCAATTTTGGGGGAAAAAAAGTGCGTCTTACAAAGCGGAAAATACGGTATATACATGGCTCAGCAGTCAGTATCACACAGGATAGGATTAGATACACAGCTCAGCAATCAGTATCACACAGGATAGGATTAGATACACAGCTCAGCAATCAGTATCACACAGGATAGGATTAGACACACAGCTCAGCAATCAGTATCACACAGGATAGGATTAGATACACGGCTCAGCAATTAGTATCACACAGGAGAGGATTAGATGCACAGTTTTTATGTGCAATATAATCATTATAATTTGTTATAACTAACCACAGTTGGTTACTATGCCCAGGCAACGCCGGGCTCTTCAGCTACTATATATATATATATATATATATATATATATATATACACAGTATATTCAAACAATGTGAAAAACATATAGCCAGCTCACCATAAAGGAGTTCCTCTTGATGCAGTAATCGGTGTTCACCTTATGTTTTGCACGGATCCAGGCAGGGAGTATGCCCCAACAAATAGAAATATGAGAAAATTGGGATCCAGCAAAAGGATGAAAGTTCACCAGATTTGTAAAAACTTCTTCTTTATTAATCCGTTATGTCATAAAAAACATGAGGAACTCCAATCAATTAATAGCATTCCAGCAAGGGACTACATGTTTCAGCACTATGTGCCTTCCTCACGGTCCTATTTGAACTGAGCTCCAAAACTAGCAATATATCCTCGTTTGTGGAACATTTCCAAATGACCCTTAATTAAAAACAGTGGAACAAACCAATTAAAAACATCTGAGTAGATGGTTGAAACTCAGTTCAAAAATGTTGCTAGAAGAATACCTATACTGAACATGTTTTATACACAGACAAATAATATAAACATTTAGTAATGAATCAACAAAAATATAGAATAACTGCCACAAAAAGCAACAATATATAAACATATATGAAAAAATGCATCATATAGTAGGCATGATCTAAACATCAGAAACAATCACAAAAATAACTCTCAAAAGGTATAATATCATAGAGTAGGTTTAGGATAAGGATATAATCTTTTATAAATTCATACATGAACTCTATCCCTTTTCTATACCTCTCCCTTTCCTTTTTTCTTCCTTCTCCCTCAAAAAAAAACAAAACATTAATCTTTTTCTAATATTCTTACCTAATATTGTGTAATGAGATCCATTCTACTGTTCAGTCCGTCTGGAACTCTAGTCTCTAATAAAAAGATCCACCTACTTTCTCTAGATAGGATTTTACTTTTAAAGTCACCACCCCTATGTGGTTTTGTAACCACCTCTATACGAAAAGAAATAGTACAGAAAAAGATACTTATGTGAAAGAATCTGAATTTTTGGTAAAAAGATTAAAATCTAGGGGTTACCCAAACTGGTCTCTAAAAAGAGCGAGAGGCATAGTAGACAACTTAACCCCTTCACGACCTTTGACGCCACGTAGGCGTCATGAAAAGTCGTGCCAGAACGACCCATGACGCCTATGTGGCGTCATGACTTTAAAGCCCCCCTGCGGGTCGGGTGACCGGGGTCACTGAAAGGTCACCCGACCCGCAGATACAGGGGGCTTTGTTCTTAGCCACAGGGGGCGTGGCTTCGCCCCCACGTGGCTACGATCGCTCTGATTGGCTGTTAAAAGTGAAACAGCCAATCAGAGCGATAGTAATATTTCATCAATGAAAATTGATGAAATATTACAATCCAGCCATGGCCGATGCTGCTGTAGCATCGGACATGGCTGGAAACACCGATTCCACCCCCCCGCAACTGAATGACAGCGGCGATCTGCCGCCGCTGTCATCATCTGCCCCCCTCCCATTCCCTCTGCTCCCCGCCAGCTTCCGATAACCCCCTCACCCCATCTCACCTCCTCTGGCACCTTCTAAGTCCCCCTGTCGCTCCCGGTGTCCGGCGGGTCCGGTTCATGGGCGCCGCCATCTTGAAAATGGCGGGCGCATTCGCAGTGCGCCCCCCCGAATCTGCCGGCTGCAGATTCCATTCTTTCATTTTGATCACTCTCACAGTGATCAAAATGAAAGAAAAAGTAAATAAACCCCCCGATTATCACCCCCATAGGTAGGCACAACTAATAAAGTAAAGAAAATATTTTTATTTTTATTTTTCCAATAGGGTTAGGGTTGAAAAGAGTGTTAGGGTTGAAAAAAGGGTTAGGGTTAGGGTTGGAAAGAGGGTTAGGGTTGGAAAGAGGGTTAGGGTTGGAAAGAGGGTTAGGGTTGGAAAGAGGGTTAGGGTTAGGGTTGGAAAGAGGGTTAGGGTTAGAAATGGAAAGAGGGTTAGGGTTGGAAAGAGGGTTAGGGTTGGAATTAGGGTTAGGGTTGGAATTAGGGTTAGGGTTGGAATTAGGGTTAGGGTTGGAATTAGGGTTAGAATTAGGGTTAGCGTTGGAATTAGGGTTAGGCTTGTGGTTAGGGATGTGTTAGGGTTAGGGCTGTGGTTAGGGGTGTGTTGGGGTTAGGGTTGGAGTTAGAATTGAGGGGTTTCCACTGTTTAGGCACATTAGGGGGTCTCCAAACGCGACATGGTGCAACCATTGATTCCAGCCAATTTTGCGTTCAAAAAGTCAAACGGTGCACCCTCCCTTCCAAGCCCTGACATGTGCCCAAACAGTGGTTTACCCCAACATATGGGGTATCAGCGTACTCAGGAAAAATTGCACAACAACTTTTGGGGACTAATTTCCCGTGTTACCCTTGGGAAAATAAAAAATTGGGGGCTAAAAAATTATTTTTGTGGAAAAAAATTATTTTTTCATTTTCACGTCTCTGCATTATAAACTTCTGTGAAGCACTTGGGGGTTCAAAGTGCTCACAACACATCTTACATATGTTCCTTGGAAGGTCTAGTTTCCAAAATGGGGTCACTTGTGGGGGGTTTCCACTGTTTAGGCACATCAGGGGCTCTGCAAACGTAATTACGACCGCAGACTATTCCATCAAAGTCTGCATTTCAAAACGTCACTACTTCCATTCCGAGCCCTGACGTGTGCCCAAACAATGGTTCCCCCCCCACATATGGGGTACCAGCATACTCAGGACAAACTGGACAACAACTTTTGGGGTCCAATTTCTCCTGTTACCCTTGTGAAAATAAAAAATTGCGAGCTAAAAAATCATTTTTTTTGAGGAAAAATTTTTTTTTTATTTTCATGGCTCTGCGTTATAATCTTCTGTGAAGCACTTGGGGGTTCAGTGTGCTCACTACACATCTAGGCAACTTCCTTATGGGGTATAGTTTCCAAAATGGGGTCACTTGTGGGGGGTTTCAACAGTTTAGGTACATCAAGGGCTCTGCAAATGTAACATGACGCCCGCAGACCATGCCATCAAAGTCAGCATTTCAAAATGTCACTACTTCCCTTCCGAGCCCTGACGTGTGCCCAAACAGTGGTTCCCCCCCACATATGGGGTATCAGCGTACTCAGGACAAATTGTACAACAACTTTTGGGGTCCAATTCATCCTGTTACTGTTGTGAAAAAAAATTGCAGGCTAAAAATCTTTTTTTTTTTGAGGAAAAAAAATGATTTTTTATTTTCACGGCTCTGCGTTATAAACTTCTGTGAAGCACTTGGGGGTTCAAGGTGCTCACCACACATCTAGATAAGTTCCTTGGGGGGTCTAGTTTCCAAAATGAGGTCACATGCCGGGGGTTTCTACTGTTTAGGCACACAGGGGCTCTGCAAATGTAACATGACACCCTCAGACCATGCCATCAAAGTCAGCATTTCAAAATGTCACTACCTCCCTGCTGAGCCCCGACGTGTGCCCAAACAGTGGTCCCCCCCCACATATGGGGTACCAGTGTACTCAGGACTAACTGTACAACAACTTTTGGGGTCCAATTTATCCTGGTACCCCTGTGAAAATAAAAAATTGCGGACTAAAAATATTTTTTTTAAGACAAAAAAATATTTTTTATTTTCACGGCTCTGCGTTATAAACTTCTGTGAAGCACCTGGGGGTTCAAAGTGCTCACTATGCATCTAGATAAGTTCCTTAGGGGGTCTAGTTTCCAAAATGGTGTCACTTGTGGGGGAGCTCCAATGTTTAGGTACACAGGGGCTCTCCAAACGCGACATGGTGTCCGATAACGATTGGAGCGAATTTTCCATTCAAAAAGTCAAATAGCGCTCCTTCACTTACGGACGCTGCCGTGCGCCCAAAGAGTGGTTTATGACCACATATAAGGTATCTGTGCACTCAGAAGAAATTGCCCAACACATTTTAGGATCCATTTTATCCTGTTGCCCATGTGAAAATGAAAAAACTGAGACCAAAAGAAAATTTTTGTGAAAAAAAAAGTACATTTTTTTTTTACCGATCAATTTGTGAAGCACCTGGGGGGTTCAAAGTGATCACTATGCATGTAGATAAGTTCCTTGGGGGGTCTAGTTTCCAAAATGGGGTCACTTGGGGGGAATCTCCAGTGCTTAGGCGCACAGCGACTCTCCAAACGCGACATGGCAAGCGCTAAATATTCCAGCATATTTTCCATTCAAAAAGTCAAATGTGCTCCTTCCCTTCCGAGCCCTGCCGTGCGCCCAAACAGTGGTTTATGACCACATATGAGGTATCAGTGTACTCAGGAGAAATTGCCCAACAAATTTTAGGATCCATTTTATCCTGTAGCCCATGTGAAAATGAAAAAAATTAATGATAAAAGAAAATTTGTGGTGCAAAAAACAAAATGTCCATTTTTTCCTTCCATGTTGCTTTAGTTCCTGTGAAGCACCTGAAGGGTTAATAATCTCCTAGAATATAGTTTTGAGTAGCTTGAGGGGTGCAGTTTTTAGAATTGTTTCACTTTTGGGTATTTTCTGCCATATAGACCCCTCAAAGTGACTTCAAATGTGAGGTGGTCCCTAAAAAAAATGGTTTTGTAAATATTGTTGTAAAAATGAGAAATCGCTGGTCAACTTTTAACCCTTATAACTTCCTAACAAAAAAAAAAATTGTTTCCAAAATTGTGCTGATGTAAAGTAGACATGTGGGAAATGTTATTTAGTAACTATTTTGTGTCACATCACTCTCTGGTTTAACAGAATAAAAATTCAAAATTTGAAAATTGCGAAATTTTCAAAATTTTCGCCAAATTTCAGTTTTTTTCACAAATAAACGCAAAAATTATCGACCTAAGTTTACCACTAACATGAAGCCCAATATGTCACGAAAAAACAATCTCAGAATCGCTAAGATGCGTTGAAGTGTTCCAGAGTTATTACCTCATAAAGGGACACTGGTCAGAATTGCAAAAAATGGCCAGGTCATTAAGGTCAAAATAGGCTGGGTCATGAAGGGGTTAAATAGACAGGAATTGTTGGAATATAAAAATATCAAAGAAAATAACAATGATTTGGGTATAGTTTTTAGCTCTAAATTTAGTCCACAGTATCAAGAAATAGTCTCCGTTATTAAAAAACATTTGCCCATTTTAGAACAAAGTGGTGAATTGAAAGAAATATTTAAAAAACACTCAATTAAATTTGTTGCGAGGAGAGCTCCTACTATAGGTTCTATGTTGACGGCAAGCTTATTTACTGATCCAGACAAAAAATTGAAACAAAATTGGATGAAAATTGTAGGCTGTTAAGGTTGTGGTGCAAAAATCTGTAAGTGTTGCACATATATTGTTAAAACAAAAACATTTTCTTCTATAAAAAATGGAAAAAACTTTGAGATTTTTTCCTTTATCAATTGCAATACAGAAATTGTAATATATCTTATTGATTGCAATATTTGCGGACTTCAATATGTGGGTTGCACCACTAATTCATTGAAACAGCGTATGCGAAAAAATTTGTCGGATGCAGTTAATTTGCCTATTGCAGGAGCCTCTGCGGTTTCTAAACACTTTGCTAATGTGCATAAAGGAGTTTTAAAAAGTTTTTCCTTTTGGGGAAATAGAGGTGGTTACAAAACCACATAGGGGTGGTGACTTTAAAAGTAAAATCCTATCCAGAGAAAGTAGGTGGATCTTTTTATTAGAGACTAGAGTTCCAGACGGACTGAACAGTAGAATGGATCTCATTACACAATATTAGGTAAGAATATTAGAAAAAGATTAATTAATGTTTTTTTTTTTTGAGGGAGAAGGAAGAAAAGAGGAAAGGGAGAGGTATAGAAAAGGGATAGAGTTCATGTATGAATTTATAAAAGATTATATCCTTATCCTAAACCTACTCTATGATATTATACCTTTTGAGAGTTATTTTTGTGATTGTTTCTGATGTTTAGATCATGCCTACTATATGATGCATTTTTTCATATATGTTTATATATTGTTGCTTTTTGTGGCAGTTATTCTATATTATTGTTGATTCATTACTAAATGTTTATATTATTTGTCTATGTATAAAACATGTTCAATATAGGTATTCTTCTAGCAACATTTTTGAACTGAGTTTCAACCATCTACTCAGATGTTTTTAATTGGTTTGTTCCACTGTTTTTAATTAAGGGTCATTTGAATATGTTCCACAAAGGAGGATATATTGCTAGTGTTGGAGCTCAGTTAATCATAGAATCATAGAATCGTAGAGTTGGAAGAGACCTCCTGGGCCATCTGGTCCAACCCCCTGCTCAAAGCAGGATTCGCTAAATCATCCCAGTCAGTTGTCTGTCCAGCCTCTGTTTGAAGACTTCCATTGAAGGAGAACTCACCACTTCTCGTGGCAGCCTGTTCCACTCATTGATCACTCTAACTGTCAAAAAGTTTTTTCTAATATCTAATCTGTGTCTCCTCCCATTCAGTTTCATCCCATTGCTTCTAGTCTTTCCTTGTGCAAATGAGAATAAAGTTGATCCTTCTACAATGTGACAGCCCTTTAGATATTTGTAGACAGCTATTAAGTCTCCTCTCAGTCTTCTCTTTTGCAAACTAAACATTCCCAAATCCTGCAACCTTTCCTCATAAGACAGGGTTTGCAGACCGGTCACCATTCTGGTCGCTCTTTTCTGAACTTGCTCCAGTTTGTTGATGTCTTTTTTAAAATGTGGTGCCCAAAACTGGACACAATATTCCAGATGAGGTCTGACCAAAGAGGAGTAGAGGGAAATAATGACTTCACGTGATCTAGACTGTATGCTTCTGTTAATACATCCTAGAATTGCATTTGCCTTTTTTGCTGCTGCATCACACTGTTGACTCATATTCAGTCTGTGATCTATTAGTATACCCAAGTCTTTTTCACATGTGCTGTCACTTAGCCCTATTCCTCCCATTCTATATATGCTTTTTCATTTTTATTGCCCAGATGTAGTACTTTGCATTTCTCCCTGTTAAAAACCATTCTGTTAGTTGCTGCCCACTTCTCCAGTTTATTTAAATCTTTTTGAATCCTCTCTCTCTCTTCTCTAGTATTAGCTATCCCTCCTAGCTTTGTGTCATCAGCAAATTTAATCAGTTTACCCTCAATTCCTTCATCTAAATCGTTGATAAAGATGTTGAACAATACAGGGCCCAGGACAGAGCCCTGTGGTACCCCACTTGAGACATTCTTCCAACTGGATGTGCAGCCATTTACGACCACTCTTTGGGTCCGATCACTAAGCCAGTTATGAATCCACCTAACAGTTGCCTTGTCCATTCCATACTTAGTCATTTTTTCAATAAGGATTGTATGAGAGACTTTGTCAAATGCTTTGCTGAAGTCAAGATATACTATATCTACAGCATTTCCTTGATCCACCCAATCAGTGATACCGTCATAGAAGGAAATTAAGTTAGTCTGACATGACTTATTAGTTACAAACCCATGCTGACTCTGTTTGATCACTTCATTCTTATCCAGGTATTGACATACATGTTGTTTAATAATTTGTTCAAAGATCTTTCCTGGTATAGAAGTCAGACTCACCGGCCTATAGTTGCCTGGGTCCACCTTCTTCCCCTTTTTGAAGATAGGAACAACATTTGCTCTTCTCCAGTCTTCTGGCACTTCTCCTGTTCTCCAAGAATTTTCAAAGATTATGGAGAGGGGTTCAAAAATTTCTTCTGCTATCTCCTTCAGTACTCTGGGGTGTAATTCATCTGGACCTGGAGACTTGAATTCATTTAGGTTAGCTAAGTGTTTCCTCACTATCTTTCTGTTTATAGATATCCTGGATTCTTCTATTCCCTTAATAGGACAGTGAATAACAGTTGGTGTTACATTTCCTTTCTGAGAGAAAACAGATGCAAAATAGGAATTTAAAAGTTCAGCCTTCTCAACATCCTGTCTTACCATTTCATCATTTTCATCCTGTAAAAATCCTATAGCATCTTTGACTTTTCTTTTACTTTTGACATATCCCCAAAATCCTTTATTATTGCTTTTGACATCTCTTGCAAGCCTCAATTCATTTTCAGCTTTAGCTAATCTGATTTGTGCCCTGCAGGTTCTGCAGACAGCATTATATTCTTCTTTAGATATGCCTCCCTCTTTCCATTTTATAAACATTTTTTTCTTCCTTTTTAGCATGTGCTTAAGTTCTGTGTTCACCCATCCTGGTTTCCTTAAATGCTTCCTAATCTTCCCTCTATTCGGAATTGTTAACAACTGTGCTTTGAGAATTTCATTTTTCAAGATTTCCCATCCTTCCTGGACATTTTTGTCTTTAAGGATATCCAGCCATTGGATCCCTCCAATTATCTTTCTGAATCCCTTAAAATCTGCCTTTCTGAAATCTAACCTTGACGTCTGAGTCTTCACAGGTCTTCCGCCTCTAGTTATCCAAAATTCTAAAATAGCATGGTCGCTACCTCCTAGGGTTCCAGCCACTTTTACCTCCTCAACCATTTCCTCCCTGTTTATAAGGATTAGATCCAAGGTAGCAGTTCCCCTTGTTTTCTCCCCTACCTTTTGGAAGATAAAGTTGTCAGCAAGAGAGGATAAGAATTTCCTTGACCTGTTAGTTTTGCCTGAGAGAGATTCCCAACAAATGTCTGGATAGTTGAAATCTCCCATAACAACTATGTCATATTTTTTGGAGAACTTGGCCATTTGATGCATAAAGAGTTCATCCATATCTTCAGCTTGCACAGGCGGCCTGTAGTAAATGCCTACAATGGTGTCCTTTCCATTGTTCTGTCCTTGTATTCTTACCCAAACAGTTTCCACAGAACTCCCAGTCTCTGAAGCTTCAATCTCTGTGCAGATATACGCGTTTCTAACATACAATGCAACACCCCCTCCTCGTTTATCAAGTCTGTTTCTTGCAAATAAGTTGTATCCTTCTAGTCTTGTATTCCAATCATGTGTATTGTCCCACCAAGTTTCAGTGATTCCAATGACATCATATTTCTTTTCCTGTGTTAGTAGTTCCAATTCTCCTTGTTTGTTGCCCATGCTTTGTGCATTAGTATAGAAACATTTTAGTTTGTGATTGGTTTCTCTTTCTCCAATATTTTTATTTATTAGATTCTTTCGTCTTTGTTCTTCCTTTCCACTTCTAATAGCAGAGTTCTCAATAGCATTTGTCAGGTGTATGGCTTTTTCTGGTCTTTTGCTTCCCTTCCCATGTTGTTCTAGTTTAAAGCTCTCCTTACAAGTGTAGCAAGGCGACTTCCAAATACATGCTTTCCAGTCTTCGTAAGGTGCACCCCATCTCTAGCAAGTAGTCCATCGTATAAGTAGTTCACTCCGTGATCCAGAAATCCAAATCGTTGCTGACGGCACCATCGACGTAGCCAGTTGTTCACCTGCAGAATCTTATTCCACCTCCTTGTTCCATGGCCATCCACTGGGAGGATGGAAGAGAAGACCACCTGCGCTCCCAGTTCTTTCACTTCCTTGCCTAAGTCTTCAAAGTCTCTGCAGATGGTTTCCAGGTCGTGTCTTGCGGTGTCATTTGTCCCCACATGTAGTAGCAGGAATGGGTAGTCATCTGTAGGTCTGAATAGTCCTGATATCCTGTCAGACACATCTTTAATTTTTGCACCTGGAAGACAGCACATTTCTCTTGAAGTTATATCCGGTCTGCAGATAGCGGCCTCTGTTCCTCTCAACAGGGAATCCCCCATGACCACCACTCTCCGTTTCTTCTTCACAACATTTTTCTTTCTCCATCCAGGAGGACTCTGAAGGCGTACAAGGTTGCTGTTTGTTGGCAAAGTCTTATCCTGATGTATTTCTTCATCGTTTTCCTGCGTGAGAGCCTGGTACTGGTTTCTGAGCAGTATGGGTGCTGACTGCCTCCTGATCCTCCTGCTTCTCTGGGTCACATGTCTCCATTCCTCTGTTTCTTCAGGTGCACTTCAAATTTCTTCTCTTTCTGTAACATGAAGAGATAATTCTGCTCTGTCCAAGAACTCTTCACCTTCCTTAATGATCTTCAACATAGCTAACCTCTCTTCGAGATTTTGCAACTTTTCCTCCAACAGGGACACAAGCTTGCATTTGTGGCATGTGAAGTTTGGCTTTTCCACTGGTAAATCTGTGAACATGTAGCAAGAAATGCAGCTCACCAAATGGCTCCTGGCCTCTTCCATCTTGAGATTTCTTAGAAACGATGAAAGATGAGCCAAAATTCGGCGCGCGGTTTTTCCGATTTCCTCTTTTCAGCTGCAACAGCCAAAACCCAGTGATCGTTGAGCTCGCGGAGACTCTTCACTTATCCCAGAAGGCACTGGGAATATGCAAATGATCTCCTCAAGACTCTTCCCCTGGTTTTCCGATTTCCTCTTTTCAGCTGCAACAGCCAAGACCCAGTGATCGTTGAGCTCGCGGAGACTCTTCACTTATCCCAGAAGGCACTGGGAATATGCAAATGATCTCCTCAAGACTCTTCCCCTGGTTTTCCGATTTCCTCTTTTCAGCTGCAACAGCCAAAACCCAGTGATCGTTGAGCTCGCGGAGACTCTTCACTTATCCCAGAAGGCACTGGGAATATGCAAATGATCTCCTCAAGACTCTTCCCCTGGTTTTCCGATTTCCTCTTTTCAGCTGCAACAGCCAAAACCCAGTGATCGTTGAGCTCGCGGAGACTCTTCACTTATCCCAGAAGGCACTGGGAATATGCAAATGATCTCCTCAAGACCGTGAGGAAAGCACATAGTGCTGGAACATGTAGTCCCTAGATGGAATGCTATTAATTGATTGGAGTTCCTCATATTTTTTATGACATAACGGATTAATAAAGAAGAAGTTTTTACAAATCTGGTGAACTTTCATCCTTTTGCTGGATCCCAATTTTCTCATATTTCTATATATATATATATATATATATATATATATATACACACACACACACACACACACACACACACACATACACACAGTTAGGTCCATATATATTTGGACAGAGACAACATTTTTCTAATTTTGGTTCTAGACATTACCACAATGAAGTTTAAACAAAACAATTCAGATGCAGTTGAAGTTCAGACTTTCAGCTTTCATTTGAGGGTGTCCACATTAAAATTGGATGAAGGGTTTAGGAGTTTCAGCTCCTTAACATGTGCCACCCTGTTTTTAAAGGGACCAAAAGTAATTGGACAGTTGACTCCAAGGCTATTTCATGGACAGGTGTGGGCAATCCCTTCGTTATGTCATTCTCAATTAAGCAGATAAAAGGCATGGAGTTGATTTGAGGTGTGGTGCTTGCATTTGGAAGGTTTTGCTGTGAAGGAAACATGCGGTCAAAGGAGCTCTCCAAGCAGGTGAAACAAGCCATCCTTAAGCTGCAAAAACAGAAAAAACCCATCCGAGAAATTGCTACAACATTAGGAGTGGCAAAATCTACAGTTTGGTACATCCTGAGAAAGAAAGAAAAAACTGGTGAACTCATCAATGCAAAAAAACCTGGGCGCCCACGGAAGACAACAGTGGTGGATGATCGCAGAATAATCTCCATGGTGAAGAGAAACCCCTTCACAACAGCCAACCAAGTGAACAACACTCTCCAGGAGGTAGGCGTATCAATATCTAAATCTACCATAAAGAGAAGACTGCATGAAAGTAAATACAGAGGGTTCACTGCACGGTGCAAGCCACTCATAAGCATCAAGAATCAAAAGGCTAGACTGGACTTTGCTAAAAAGCATCTAAAAAAGACAGCACAGTTCTGGAAGAACATTCTTTGGACAGATGAAACCAAGATCAACCTCTACCAGAATGATGGAAAGAGAAAAGTATGGTGAAGGCGTGGTACAGCTCATGATCCAAAGCATACCACATCATCTGTAAAACACGGCAGAGGCAGTGTGATGGCTTGGGCATGTATGGCTGCCAGTGGCACTGGGTCACTAGTGTTTATTAATGATGTGACACAGGACAGAAGCAGTCGAATGAATTCTGAGGTATTCAGAGCCATACTGTGCTCAGATCCAGCCAAATGCAGCCAAACTGATTGGTCGTCGTTTCATACTACAGATGGACAATGACCCAACACATAAAGCCAAAGCAACCCAGGAGTTTATTAAAGCAAAGAAGTGGAATATTCTTGAATGGTCAAGTCAGTCACCTGATCTCAACCCAATTGAGCATGCATTTCACTTGTTAAAGACTAAACTTCAGACAGAAAGGCCCACAAACAAACAAACAGCAACTGAAAACCACCGCAGTGAAGGCCTGGCAGAGCATCAAAAAAAAGGAAACACAGTGTCTGGTGATGTCCATGAGTTCAAGACTTCAGGCAGTCATTGCCAACAAAGGGTTTTCAACCAAGTACTAGAAATGAACATTTTATTTACAATTATTTAATCTGTCCAATTACTTTTGGCCCCTTTAAAAACAGGGTGGCACATGTTAAGGAGCTGAAACTCCTAAACCCTTCATCCAATTTTAATGTGGCTACCCTCAAAAGAAAGCTGAAAGTCTGAAGTTCAACTGCATGTGAATTGTTTTGTTTAAAATTCATTGTGGTAATGTTTAGAACCAAAATTAGACAAAATGTTGTCTCTGTCCAAATATATATGGACCTAACTGTATATATATTGTGAAGGAAATAAGTATTTGATCCCTTGCTGATTTTGTACGTTTGCCCACTGACAAAGACATGAACAGTCTATAATTTTAAGGGTAGGTTAATGTTTCAGGAGGAATTTTGGTCCACTCCTCTTTTTAGATCATCAAGACTTTGAGGCTGTTGCTTGGCAACTCGAAGCTTCAACTCCCACCATAATCTTTGTATAGGAGACTGGCTACACCATGCCCTGACTTTAATGTTTCTTTTTGAGCCACTCCTTTGTTGCCATAGCTGTATGTTTTGGTTGATTGTCTTGCTGGAAGACCCAGCCTCGACCCATTTTTAATGTCCTGGCGGAGGGAAGGAGGTTGTCAGGATTTTACGGTACATGGCTCCATCCATTCTCCCACTGATGTGGTGAAGTAGTCCTGTGCCCTTAGCAGAGAAATACCCCAAAGACATAAGATTTATCTCTCAATGTTAAAATTAACCTACCCTTAACCCCTTCATCATCCGAGGTATTTTCGCTTGCATTTTCGTTTTTCTTCCCCTTTTTCCCAGAGCCATTTTTTTCTATTTTTCGGTCAATATGGCCATGTGAGGGCCTGTTTTTTGCGGGACGAGTTGTACTTTTGAACGACACCATTGGTTTTAACATATTATGCACTGGAAAATGGGAAAAAATCCAAGTGCCGTGAAATTGAAAAAATGTGCAATCCCACAGTTGTTTTTTGTTTTGCTTTTTTACTAAGTTGACTAAATGCTAAAACCAACTTGCCATTATAATTATCCAGGTCATTACGAGTTCATAAGAAATATGAATTGCATAACTGCTGTAGAAATATGGAAAATTGGGAAAGCTTAGCCCATAAAACGGCCAATTTATTTGTACCTGGAAGCCACGTTAAGGCGTTTCTCATTTTCCAGGACCCTAACCTAATGCCAATCCTCACTTAGACTAAAGTCTTCATCTGTATGGGAACCTATGTAAATCCTCTCCTTAGACTGAAATCTATATCTCTGTGGAGGGGTGGTAGCTTTGCTGTGATTATAAACGCCTGTGGCTAAAAGATGGAGTGCTCAGTCAGAAGGTTACTGAATACAAATTTCAAAAAATTGACCGTCATATCCAAGCATAAACTAAATGTGAACAGGTGCTTAACCTAGAGTTACCAACTCATATACACTCAAACAAAAAAGGAAGCACTCTGTAGCGCCACAGCATGCAAACATGGAATATGAAAAATGAATTGCATTACTGCATTAGAAATATGAAAAATTGAGAAAGCTTAGAGCATAAAATGGCCAATTTATGTGTACCTGGAAGCCAGGTTAAGGTGTTTATCGTGCACCTGTTCACATTTAGTTTATGATTGGATGTGACGGTCAGTTTTTTAAAATTTGTATTCATTAACCTTCTCACTGAGCACTCTGCCTTTTAGCCACAGACATTTTTAATCACAGCAGGGCCACTATCCCTCCACAGAGATATAGATTTCAGTCTAAGGAGAGGATTTACATAGGTTCCCATACAGTTGAAGACTTTAGTCTAAGTGAGGACTGGCATTAGGTTAGGGTCCTGGAAAACGAGAAACCCCTTAACGTGGCTTCCAGGTACACATAAATTGTGCCATTTTCCAATACCCATAGTATCTCCATTTGTCGTGATCTCAGGTTAGGTGAGGGCTTATTTTTTGCACACCGAGCTGACATTTTTAAAGATACCTGTGATGTCACGGATGACTGGATACACCGCCTCCAGCAGGGCGAATTTCTATGACACCCGTGACCCTAGATACACTGCCTCCAGCGGGCCGAATTTAAACAATGTAACGTGCAGCCGGATACACCACCTCCAGCAGGCGAATTTCAATAATTACACGTGTATCTGGATACACCGCCTCCAGCAGGGTGAATTTTACAGAGTTAAGGGAAACACCAGGGAAACCGATACAATGGAGGGCCCTGCAATAGGGAACGGGGACGTGGAGACCTCCTGCACTCCCTTGAGTCAGTGTCTCTACACTCCTGACGGTCCCTAGGCAGGTTCCGCACCTGGCGACGAGCAGGATACCAAAAAACCCTAGCTCGCCCTGCACCTATCCCTTTCTAATGAACTGGACGGTGCAGAAACTAATCCCACCACTGCACTAAAACACACATAAGGAAAGTTGCAAACAAGGAAAAAACACTTAGCTTTGCTCTGTTGCTATTGCTCCCAGCAACAGAGTCCAGCACCTGAGTGCAGCTTTCCTCCTGAATAGCTGCTACTTCACCAAAGCTTTGTCAGAGCTGCAAGGAACTCCTCACTGTTGCTCCTTCCACACCAGGACTCTGACTGAGCTGCAGGGAACTCTTCTCTAGCTCCTTCCTCCACAAAGGATGGTTGGAAATGACCAATATCACCAACATTGAGTGAGACCACCTGACTCTCCTTTATAGGCGAGAGCCAGAGCAATCACACCTGCTAGTGATTCCAGTGTAATAATACTAGCCACCACCGGGGGCAAAACTAGAACTAAAGTCACCACTGTGTAATGACCCTAATGGCCACCGGCGGCAAAACTAACTTTAAGCAAACAGCTTAAAGGAAAAAAAAGGTTACATGTGCTTTTATCTGTCACAATCCAGCATGGTTATTGCATTTTAGCGCAATGTTGCGGCGACCAAAAAAACGCAATTCTGGCGTTTTGACTTTTTTTCTCGTTACGTCGTTTAGCGATCAGGTTAATTCTTTTTTTATATTGATAGATCGGGCGATTCTGAACGCGGTGATACCATATACAGTATGTGTATGTTTGTTTATTTATAGTTTTATTTTGAATGGGGTGAAAGGGGAGTGATTTGAACTTTTATATGTTTAAAACTTTTTTTTTTTACTTTTGGCATGCTTCAATAGTCTCCATCATCACAAAACAATCACTGACCTCAGTGAGACCAGTCAAAGAAAATACTGCTGCAGCCGGCAAAGGTGCTCAATCAGTGAAATCCTAGGTGCATTGCTCCCTGGGAAATACGAATATGCAAAAGTGCGTGGAGCCTCATTTAAGAGTCTCAAACACGGGACTAGCCAGATCCTCCTCCAGGGAAGGACCCAGCCAAGGAGTGGCTCCTTTCGGAGACCACCATTACCACCATATTAAGTGGCCCTTTAAGTCAATATCCACCTCTTTACGAGTTTACAGATATGACAAGGATGACAAGGGAAATAACAAGGCCAGGTATCCATCCACGGACAGCTGTTTCGGGGTGTTGCCCCTCATCAGTGTGGAGTAGGATTCTGGCTAGGTGGGAGCAATGCCTAGTAGACCAACATCACAAAACAGTCACTGACCTCAGGGAGACCAGTCAAAGAAAACACTGCGGCAGCCGGCAAGGGCGCTCAATCAGTGAAATCCTAGGTAAATACGTAAATCCCTGGGAAATACGAATATGCAAATAAAGTCCATGGAGCCTCATTTAAGAGTCTCAAACACGGGACTAGCCAGATCTTCCTCCAGGGAAGGACCCAGCCAAGGAGTGGCTCCTTTCGGAAACCACCATTACCACCATATTAAGTGGCCCTTTAAGTCAATATCCAGCTCTTTATGAGTTTACAGATATGACAAGGGAAATACCAAGGCCAGGTATCCATCCACAGACAGCTGTTTCGGGGTGTTGCCCCTCATCAGTGAGGAGTAGGATTCTGGCTAGGTGGGAGCAATGCCGATTAGACCAACATCACGAAACAATCACTGACCTCAGGGAGACCAGTCAAAGAAAACACTGCTACAGCCGGCAAAGGCGCTCAATCAGTGAAATCCTAGGTGCATTTCTCCCTGGGAAATACGAATATGCAAATAAAGTCCGTGGAGCCTCATTTAAGAGTCTCAAACACGGGACTACATGGGAGACTACAAGCTTACATAACCCGATTAGCTGTGCTACATACAGGCGATGATCAGTACACCTGTATGTAGCTGAATTACTCAATTGCTATGAGCGCCGACCACTGGGCGGCGCTCACAGCAAGCCGGCAGTGACAGCCATGAAGGTCTCCAGAAGACCTCTGGTTGTCATGCCAACCCACCGCGATCATGTGATGGTGGTCACCAATGGGTGGATTTCCCCGGCACGATTGCCGGAAGCGCATGTTAAATGCAGCTGTCAGCGTTTGACAGCGGCGTTTGACAGCGGCATTTGACGGATTAATAGCCGCAAGTGGATCGCGATTCCACCTGCGGCTATTCCGGGCACATGTCAGCTGTTCAAAACAACTGATATGTGCCGGAAAAGGTGTGTGCTCACCATCGTAGCCCACATCAAAGAGAGGATGTCCGACATCAGAGTACTATTATTCCCGATGTCGGAAAGGGGTTAAAATTATACACTGTTCATGTTTTTGTCAACAGGCAAACTTACAAAATCAGCAAGGGATCAAATAATTATTTCTTTCATTGTATATATATATATATATATATATATATATATATATAATGTGACAGGGTGACTGGCGCCATATATGAGGGGAGACATGTTGGCAAACGTTGCTTTACTGCGTGATGTGAAAGCCATAAGTGTTTTCTCCAGCATGATATGTGCTGAGAGCAATCCAGTCGCTATCTGAGCATGGCTTTCATCATGGGTAGGTCAGAGATGGGCGGAACGCCTAACACCATATCTCCACTTCAAGGGTGTGGCTGGAGGTGAGTTAAATGTCCAGTCAGTATTTTCTCTGTCAGTGTTGTTTGGTGGAGAGGAAACAGGGATTTTTGTGAGTACTCACCGTAAAATACTTTTCTCCGAGACGCTCATTGGGGGACACAGAGACTGTGAGGACACAGAGACCGTGGGTGTGTGCTACTGCCGTCTGGAGGCCGACACTATGTATACAAAAAAACAAGTTAGCTCCTCCTCCGCCGCATACACCCTCGCCCCGATAGCGGGCGGAAACCAGTTTAGAGCCAAAGCCGTCGGAAAAGCTGACAGCAAGTTAGCTCTACCAAAGAAAATTATATGTCTGAAAAAAAAAAAAGGACCACCCTACAAAATAAGGGTTTATACCCATCAAAAAATAAACAAAAGCCAACTGGCTATCAGGGTGGGTGCTGTGTCCCCCAATGAGCGTCTCGGAGAAAAGGATTTTACGGTGAGTACTCACAAAAATCCCTGTTTCTCCTTCGTCTCATTGGGGGACACAGAGACTGTGGGACGTCCCAAAGCAGTCTCTGGGTGGGAGCAACTCATCAATCTACACCGTATGCCTACCTGTTCAAAGGTGTGCCACTGCTGCCTGGAGAATCTTCCTACCCAGGCTCGCATCCGACGAAGCCTGCGAATGTACGTTGCAATGTTTAGAGAACGTGTGCAGGCTTGACCAAGTTGCCGCCTTGCATACCTGCTCTGCCGAAGCCTGATGCCGAAGCGCCCAAGAGGCGCCCACTGCCCAAGTCGAGTGCGCCCTTATTCTAGGTGGAACCGGCGTGCCTCTAATACGGTAAGCCTCTTGAATAGTAAGGCGAATCCATCTGGCTATGGTCGACCGTGAGGCTGCCAGCCCCTTCCTGCGCCCTTCAGGGATCACAAACAACGAATCTGTCTGACGAAAAGGCGCTGTCCTCGACACATACCTCCTGAGGGCCCTCACCAGGTCCAGCGTGTGGAGCGCCTTCTCAAGTCTGTGTACTGGAGCTGGACAAAATGAAGGCAAAACGATGTCCTCATTAATATGGAACGAGGACACCACCTTCGGCAGGAACGGCGGAGGTGGTCTCAAGACTACCTTATCCTTACAAAAGGTCAGAAACGGTGCTCTACAGGATAGGGCTGCCAGCTCCGAGACCCGCCTAATAGAGGTTATCGCTACCAAAAACACGACCTTCCTGGTAAGGTATGGAAATCCGACCTCCTGCAATGGCTCAAAAGGAGCTTCCTGCAGGACCCCCAGCACCAGATTAAGGTCCCAGGCGTCTAAGGGAGCTCTAAAGGGGGGCACTAGATGCGAGACTCCCTGAATGAAAGTTTTGACCTGCATAATGCTAGCGATCTTTCGCTGGAACAGAACAGACAAAGCCGAGATCTGTCTCCTCAGGGAACTCGGAGCCAACCCTGCGTCCAGGCCTGACTGCAGAAAGGCCAGAATGTTGGGAACCGAGAAGGACAAAGGCGCAACCCCGTGCTCTCGACACCAGAGAAAGAAAACCTTCCAAGAACCATGATAGATCCTCGCCGAGGCCGGCTTCCTGGCGTTAATCATCGTGGCTACCACCTCACGTCCAAACCCCGCCTGGGTCAGGACCCAGGACTCAACGGCCATGCCGTCAAACACAGGGCCCCTAAGTTCGTGTGGTAGAACGGCCCCTGGGACAGTAAGTCTGGCCGTTCCGGTAGACGCCATGGCACGTCTGCGAGGAGCTATACCAGATCCGCGTACCAAGCTCGAGGGGGCCAGTCTGGGGCCAGCAGAATTGCCGGAACCTCTCCCTCGTGATCTTCCTGATTACCCTCGGGAGAAGAGGCAGAGGGGGAAACAGGTACGGGAGCCGAAACTGGTTCCAGGGAAGAACCAACGCATCCGCTGCAATCGCTCGCGGGTCCTGAGACTGGGCAACAAACCTGTCTACCTTGGCGTTCTCTCTGGAAGCCATCAGATCCACGTCCAAAGTTCCCCACCGTTGGCAAATCTGCTGGAAAACCTCGGGGTGCAGGGACCATTCTCCGGCCACGACCCCCTGCCGACTCAGGAAATCTGCTGCCCAATTTTCCACGCCTGGTATAAGGACCGCTGAAATTACTGAGTGGTGCCTCTCGGCCCAATGGAGTACGTGTTCTATCTCGCGCATGGCTGCCCTGCTGCGCGTGCCTCCCTGGTGATTCATACGCCACTGCCGTGGCGTTGTCTGACTGGACCCGGACTGGGTGACCCACTAGCCAGTGCTGAAAATGCTGCAACGCCAACCGCACTGCTCGAATCTCCAACAAGTTGATCGGCAGAAGGGCCTCCTGGGGAGACCACTGCCCCTGTGCTGTGTGATGACGAAACACTGCTCCCCAACCGATAAGACTCGCGTCGGTTGTAACCACCAGCCATTGATCTGGAGGAAAGGGTTTCCCCTGAAGGAGAGAGGAGTCGCGCGTCCACCATTGCAGTGCCCGCCGGACCTGAAGGGACAACCTGCACTGATGATCCAGGGAGAAAGGACTCCTGTCCCATGCTGCTAAAAGAGCATGCTGCAGGGGGCGAAGATGAAACTGCGCAAACGGGATTGCTTCTATTGCTGCTACCATCCTCCCTAGCACCCTCATCCCAAATCGGACCGTGTGAGGGCCTGGCTGCTGAAGACTCCGAACCCCCCACCGGAGCGCCTGGGCCTTGTTTTGAGGGAGAATTACCAACCCTTGGGAAGTGTCGAAGATCATCCCTAGGAATGGAATCCTCTGAGCCGGGGTAAGACATGACTTCTTCCCATTGACTAACCATCCCAGGCGGGATAGGGTATCCAGCGTGATGCCGACATTCTCCTCGCATGCCTGAAAAGACGGTCCTTTCACTAACAGGTCATCCAAGTATGGCAGCACTACTATGCCCCGAGAATGAAGAATGGCCATAACGACCGCCATCACCTTCGTGAAAACCCTGGGTGTCGTGGCCAACCCGAACGGCAGAGCCACAAACTGGAAATGCCGGCCATTTATTGCAAAATGAAGGAACTTCTGATGCGGAGGAAAAATAGGGATGTGCAGGTAGGCATCCTGAACATCGATTGAGGCCAAATACTCTCCCTGCTCCATGGCCGATCTCACTGACCGGAGGGATTCCATCCGAAAGTGCCTGACTTTGATGAACCTGTTTAGGAGCTTTAGGTCCAAAACCGGTCTTACTGTTCAGTCCTTCTTGGGGACTGCGAACAGGTTGGAATAAAATCCCTGGGCCTCTTCCAACCGCACTGCTCGAGCGCCCTCTGGTACCGGGATAATGACCCTGTTGTACCGAAGAATCCTGATGGCCCCTAGCAATGCCTCTGCCCGGGATTGCAATTTGGGAAGACAGGATTGAAAAAATCTCCTTGGAGGGTGTCCGATAAACTCTATTTTGTACCCGAATGACACCAATTCCGCCACCCATGCGTCGTGTGCCACCTTGACCCAGACGTGGCGGAACCTGAGCAGACGACCGCCTCCTCTGCTGTCCTTGGGTATCTGATTCCTCAAGTCATTTAGTAGAGGGCCTTTGGGACCTAGCTCCCCTTGACCTGGGTGGACGGCCCCGCATCCTCCCCAGCGGGTTGGCTCTATACGTGACCTGGCGCTCTCTGTCTTGGTCGTGACGAGCCGGGGCAGTAGAACCGGCCGCTGATGCCCATCCTGGGGCGCGAAATGCTCGAAAGCGCGCCTGTGGCTGACGAAAGGGCGGTCTGCTCTTCTGCTGTGGGAGAAAGCTAC
The DNA here is from genome assembly GCF_039654945.1 of Dendrobates tinctorius. NCBI lineage: Eukaryota > Metazoa > Chordata > Amphibia > Anura > Dendrobatidae > Dendrobates > Dendrobates tinctorius. The sequence goes on from NW_027361829.1 coordinate 38,746,245, forward strand.
TCTTTCCCCCTGTGGCATCTGAAATAAGCTTGTCTAGCTTCTCTCCAAAAAGCCGATTACCCTGATAAGGCAGAGATGTTAAGGACTTTTTAGAAATCGAATCGGCCCGCCATAGCCTTAGCCACAAGGCTCTCCTAATGGCGATAGCGTTTGCTGCGGCTAGCGCCGCGCAATTAGCAGCATCCAAGGATGCATTAATTACATAGTCTCCTGCCATCGAGATCTGATTTGCTATCTCAGACACCTCTACCGGCAAGTCTCTGTCCTGCAGGACTTTGTTCAAAGACTCTGACCATGACATCATGGCCTTGGCCACCGATGTTGCTGCGAACGAAGGCAAAAGCGCTGACCCCGATGCCTCATACACCGAGCGGGCTAGACCCTCTATGAGCCGATCCGTGGGGTCCTTAATGGAAGAACCACTAGGCACCGACAACAACGATCTTGAAGCCAGGCGTGACACTGGGGGATCCACAATCGGAGATTCTGTCCACTCTTTACAGAACTCTGGTGCAAACGGGTACATTGTCTCTAGCGTTTTCTGCCCTGAAAAACGCTTGTCTGGGCATTCCCTGTGCCGCTGCACCGTGTCCTCGAATTCTGGATGAGTGCTAAACACCCTATGTGGGCGCCTGGCCTTTTTAAAAGATATTTTATGCCCTGTGGTCAGGGAGACGTCCTCCTCAATACCAAGAGTCTGATTGACGGCCTCAATGAGACTGTCTACTGTCTCCCGACACCCGGGAATATCCAGATCCAAGGCTTCATGCCTGTCTTCATCCGAACTCTGCTCGCTCTCAAACAATGGTGATGGAGAGCGAGACGCCGCACTCACAGATGCCGAAGCACCGGAGGGGCCCGGAGACGCCATATGGGTTCTTTCCCTGTACGTCTCCTTAGAGAGGGTACGGCCCCTGCAGGCCGGCGGCTAATGTGAGGTGGATGAACCTTCCCAAACCGGAGAGCCGTTGTCTCTACCCCTATCCGGGGCCTGAAGGGTCTCGATCACCTTCGCAAGTGAAGCCATAGACCGAGACAGTGATAACGCCCATTCCGGGGGCTCCGACCCCCTGGGCTCCGTTGGTGGGGAGGGCTCCTGGGCGCGTTCGGAACTACAGGTCTCACATATCTTAATAGTCTGCGCTCGCGTGAACACAGCCCCACAGGAAACGCATGCGGTATAAAGGAAGGTGTGTTTCTTCCCTTTTCCAGACATACTGCGGAACAAACGGCCAGAAAAAAGATTTTTTTTCTATATTTTTTTTTTTTCTTATGGCATCCAGGGGTATGAGGAGAAGGAGGACAACCTGCCCTAGTGTGGCCAAGACGGGGTCGCACTTACCCGAGCTCCTGCTGTCTCCCCGTGCTCCTGTGCTGCTGCTGCTACTGGTCTCCCTGGGTAGGCTGCGATGCTTCCTGACCGCGGCCTACCCCATTCTGACGCCGGGGCCTCCATTTTATCCAGCACCCGCCCAGTATCCGGGGGCGGCGCTGGATCTGACGTCGCGTCGAGGGGCGGGCGCCGGATCTGACGTCACACTGGGGGGCGGGCCTTCCCCCCGCGGGCTAAATTTGAGCCCTCTTCCCCGTGGCCTACCTCGCCCCGGAACTGGCGCTCTAAACGGCGCCTACTCAGCCACGCGCGCTCCTTCCCCAGCCCGGCCACTGCAGAGGGCCGTGGCAAGGGAGAAGGGGAACACGCCGCTGCCCCTGCTGCGCCGAGGAAGCCCTCCTGCTCTGCCTGCAGGCAGGAGAGGGGAGCCGCTCCAGCCCCTGGAGAGTACGCCGCAGCCCTGGCCTGGAAAGCTCCCGCTGCCCAGGAGCCCTGCTTACCCTGAGGTAACCCATATCTTCGGACGGTGCAGGCACCCTAGCTCCGTCCACCTTGGCTGGGCGAGGAGAGGGACCGTCCGCCACCACGCAGTACCGCCACCTGGCGTTGGTGTAGCCGTGGGGCCGCACAGACTAGTCTTGTGCCTCTGTGAAAGCCCATGGTTTCGCTACCTAGGGGTGGACAGGGCTAAGTCTGGCCTATTGTCCCACGTCGCGGGAGAGAGAACGTGGAGGGACACTCGCACGTGGTCGCCCGTTGATGGTTTGGGGAAATTGGATCCTTTCAATAGGATGCGTTGCCCCTGTCATATCTTCTTTAAAAGAAAAAATAAAAAATAGATGTCTGGGGAAAAGTCCCAGAGATGTCCCTCGGTGCGGGAAAGGATACGCGGAGGGATACTCACGCGTGCTCGCCCGTTGATGTTTGGGGGAGATCAGACCCTTTCAATAGGGTCCGTCGCCCCTGTCTCCTCTTCATAGTAAGAAAATGTTAAAAAAAAAATAGTCTGGAGAGACCCAGACTGCGTGTACCTCCATCAGACACTAAGCAAAAACTGGTTTCCGCCCGCTATCGGGGCGAGGGTGTATGCGGCGGAGGAGGAGCTAACTTGTTTTATTCGGTCGTCCATGACAGCACCACCTGAGAGAGGGGATCCGCCCTTTAGGAACAGGAAACCTACAGATACAAAAGGGTGGCACCTCTCCCACGCATCAGTTGGTTTCCTGTTCCTAGAGGACAGGACTCTCTACAGATACGTCCGTCATGGAGTCGTCATTGAATACCCAGGCCGGCTGACCGACACAGGTAGCGAGGGGGTCTCCTACCTCGGTCAGTGCGGGGTCCCTGGAAGCGCCACGGTGGGGCCGGGTAGGTCACCACGGCAGTGGACGGAGCAGGTGGAGCAGGGGTCCGGTGGATGCCGTCTCCAAAACGCCAGCACCTGGTATGTATGCCCCGGTCCTGCTGCGCTTCCCCAGGCCCGGTCCTCCCGGTCAGTGCTGGCCCCTGGCGGCGCTCATGGCGGCGTGCGCGGGAGGGCTGGGGCATTCCGAGCAGGGGCGCTGCGCGGCTCCTTCGCGCGCGCTCCCGCAGGGCTCTGGTGAGCGGCGGAAGTGAAGCGGCGGAAGGGGAGGAGCGATAGCGCCGATACCGGAAGTCGGGTGCCAGCCGGCCTCCGGCGCGCGCCGCGGGTGCACGCCTGTCCGGGGGTCGCGTGGCGACCCGGGTAAGCCGAGGGGGGCCGGAGCATGGGGAGGGAGCGCGAAAGGCCGGGGGGGTGGTGCTATGGCAGGATACCTGCGGACCCGGACACCAGGAGGCCATATAAGGCAGATGGTGACGCCGCTGGGGTGCTTCTGAAGGCCCCAGCAATGGATACAACAGAAGCCCCCTTAGACCAGCAGGACGAGGCGCAGGAGCGCCCGCAAAAACAGGCCACGACAAAACCGCATGCGAGTGGCCAGCAGAAGAAACAGAGACGAACTAGCGACCAGAGCCGCGAAAGTTCCTCCAGAAAGGAACCCCCTGCCTCCCTCCGTGATCCGGTACCTGCTTCATCTGCATGGGTAAGAGATCTCCGTGAATGTACCCTGATGCAGTGTTCCCTTATGTTTTTTTGCAGGGGAAGAAGGCTACGGGAAAACAGAAGCACATGGAATGTGCCCTCTGTAGTTCCCCCCTACCAGATGGCCACCCTAAAAAATTATGCCAACCATGCATTCGGCAAACGGTAGGGGTTAATAAAGACAGGGAGTCCAGGGGTAGATTGTCAGGCCCTTATACTCTCCCCCGTTTATGCAGGTAGCGGAAGAGACACCTGACTTCACTTCAAACCTGAGAGAGATGATCAGGGCAGAAATGAAAGTCTTACCTCAAAGAGAACCTTCTAGGAGAAGAGAGGCTAGTGGTTCAGGCTCGGAGACCTCAGTCGCCCCTGGGAAAGGTGACAACTCCTCGGACTCCTCGGCCTCCTCGTCGTCTTCCTCGGATGAAGACTCTAGCCGGTTCTGCTTCCCCTTAGACCAGATGGACAGATTAGTGAAAGCAATACGGTCCACCATTGGGGTAGCGGACAAAAAACGGGAACTGTCAGCACAGGACATAATGTTCGGGGGTCTAGACCCCAAAAAACGCAGAGCTTTTCCGTTAAACGATAAGGTTCAGAGCCTAATTGACAGAGAATGGAAGAGACCGGAAAAAAGGGGCTCCATGCCACCAGCCTTTAAGCGGAGATACCCCTTTGATAACCCGGTAGTAAACAGATGGGATAAAGCCCCGAAACTAGACGCAGCAGTAGCCAAAGCATCTAAAAAATCCGCCATACCATTTGACGATATGGCCTCCTTGAAAGATCCGCTAGATAAAAAAGCGGATTCCTTTCTTAAAGGGACATGGGAGATGTCAGCAGGTGCATTGAGACCAGCGGTAGCTGCCACCTGTACAGCCAGATCCATGATGGTCTGGCTAGATCAGCTAGATTCCGAGCTAAAAGACGGAGCTTCAAGAACATCTATTCAGAAAAGTTTGCCGATCATTCAGAATGCCGCGGCATTTTTAGCCGATGCTTCTGCAGACTCTGCAAGAATGGCGGCTAAAGCCGCTGGTCTATCGAATGCAGCGCGAAGAGCGCTCTGGTTAAAATGTTGGCCAGGAGATATTCAAGCCCGGTCCCATCTCTGTTCCATTCCTTGCGAGGGGGAGTACCTATTCGGCCCCGTCTTGGACGAATTGTTAGAGAAAGCTGGAGATGACAAAAAGAAATTTCCCAGTCTCCCGAACCCCTCTTACAGACGTCCCTTTACCAGGAAAGGTTTTTTCCGGAGAAGGCCGTCCAGAGATCAGGGCAGATGGGATGAGAAAAAAAGGAAAGGTACAGGATTCATGTTTGGAGGGGGGCGCCAGGAAGGTCCAGCTCGGGATACGAAAAAGCCGCCCCAATGACTAGTTGCCCCGGTAGGAGGGAGACTAGCTGCCTTCTACCCATCCTGGTCTCTGATCTCTAATAGCAGCTGGATATTGGGGATAATAGCCGTGGGACTACGACTAGAGTTTTCTAGGGTTCCCCTTGATCAATTTAAAATCACCCCACTCAGGTCGTCTGCTTCAGAACAAGCTGCCCTGGAGGCCGAAGTTCATGATCTGTGCGCCAAGAAAGTCCTGATAGAGGTTCCAGAGGGAGAATGGGGGAAGGGATTCTACTCCCCTCTGTTCCTGGTCCGCAAACCAGACAGCTCCTTTAGGACAATAATAAACCTTAAGGCCCTCAACAAGTTTTTGGTCATACGTCCTTTTAAAATGGAAACAATTAAATCTGCAATAAAATTGCTGTTCCAAAACTGCTTTATGGTGGTGTTAGATTTAAAAGACGCATACTACCATATACCCATGCATGCAGGCCATCAGCGGTTTCTCAGAGTGGCGGTTCAGTTGGATGGGTCAATTCGACATTTCCAATATGCGGCCCTCCCCTTTGGAGTGGCTGTCGCTCCCCGAGTATTTACTAAAGTAATAGCGGAGGTCATGGCCCATCTACGTGAATCGAACATTCTGGTGATCCCCTACCTGGACGATTTTCTTATTGTAGGTAAAACGGCGAATCATTGTTTACAACAGCTACAAAAGGCAATGTCTGCCCTAGAACGGTTAGGATGGTTGCTGAACGTCAAAAAGTCTCGGTTGCAACCAATGAAAGTCCAACAATTCTTGGGCCTAACCCTGGATTCTGAGAAACAGGAATGCCGTCTGCCTCCGGAGAAGCTTGTTCGCCACCATTATCAGATCCTGAACGCCTCCAATAACCCCACCATGTCCCTCAGGAAAGCCATGTCCCTTCTAGGCTCTCTTTTGGCCTGTATCCCGGCAGTCCAGTGAGCCCAGTTTCATGCAAGGAAACTACAGAGCGAGGTCTTATTACATCAAAAAGTCCTTGGGGGTTACTTGGAGGGTCAGCTAACCTTGTCCCGTAACACAAGGGAGTCCCTAGAGTGGTGGTTAGACAAGGATAACTTGTCTAAAGGGGTGCCCTGGGAGTATAACGTAACCCGCATAGTCACCACGGATGCTAGTCCTTACGGTTGGGGAGCTCATATGGGTGAAATATTAGTCCAGGACCAATGGCAACATGATCAGTTAGGAATGTCATCTAACCTAAAAGAATTGACAGCAGTAGAACAGGCGGCTAAAAAGCTCCTTGTGTATCTACAGGGCCATCACGTGCGAGTGTTCTCCGACAATCAGGTCACTGTGGCATATATCAATCATCAAGGCGGGACGCGTTCCAGACCCCTGATGATTGTAGCAGAGCGGTTGTTCCATCTAGCAGAACAATACTTTCTATCTTTAACAGCGTTGCATATAAAAGGAAGAGACAACATCACGGCAGACTTTTTAAGCCGCAATCAGCTAAAGCAAGGGGAATGGTCCCTAAACACCTCCATATTCAATCTGATTGTTCAAAGGTGGGGATATCCAGAGGTAGACCTCTTCGCCACCAGAGACAACAGGCAATTGAAACAATTCTGCTCCCTAAATCCCAGAGAGAATCCTCTGGCGGTAGATGCCTTCCTGATAAAGTGGGACTTCAGACTAGCCTACGCCTTCCCTCCCCTATCTCTTCTACCCCTGGTGATGAGGAAAATCAGGAAAGACAGAGCGAGGGTTATAGTCATCGCTCCATTTTGGCCCAGGAGAGCATGGTTCTCATGCCTCAGGACCATGTCAGTGTCCGATCCTTGGGTTCTGCCGGACATCCCGGATCTCCTGTCCCAGGGCCCAGTCTTCCGCCCGCAGGTGGCTGGCCTACATCTGACGGCGTGGAGTTTGAACGGTCATTATTAGAAGAGAAGGGCTTCTCCGCAGACCTAATTAACACCCTACTTAAGAGTAGAAAAATCATTACCACAAAAATTTATGTCAGAATTTGGAAAAAATTCCTTCAGAACTCAGGAGTAGTCGCTGGGGATTCAGCGCCTATAATGCAGATATTAGAGTTCCTACAAAAAGGTCTGGACATGGGGCTCTCTACCAGTACCCTTAAAGTACAAGTGTCAGCCTTGGGGGCCCTGTTTATCTGTAACATCGCTGGTAATTATTGGGTAAGCAGGTTCATTAAGGCGGCAGGTAGATCCAGGCCAATAATGAAGGATAGATTCATGCCGTGGGACTTGAACCTAGTCCTCACTGCTATGACGGAGACCCCATTCGAACCTATCTCGTCGGCTTCCCTAAAAAATCTGTCCCTCAAGGTAGCCTTCCTGGTAGCTATAACATCAGCCCGCAGAATAAGCGATATCCAGGCTTTATCTAGGTGTCCTCCTTATTTACAGTTCAAAGAGGATAGGGTAATACTTAGACCTGATCCAGCGTACTTGCCGAAGGTAGTTTCTAGTTTTCATAGGACACAGGAAATAGTTCTTCCATCCTTCCTCCCTAATCCAACTAACGAGAAGGAAGAGAAACCACACACCCTGGATGTCAGGAGAGGCCTCATAGAATATCTGACAGTCACCGATCCCTGGAAGAAAGATAATGCCCTATTTATCTCTCATCAAGGCCCCAGAAAAGGTTGTAGGACATCAAAAAATACACTAGCCAGATGGATTAGAGAGGCGATTTCAATAGCATACACCTCAAAGGGCAGGTCGCCACCCGGGAAGCTGAGGACGCATTCCACCAGGGCCATGGCGACCTCATGGGCCGAAAGATCAGAAGTTTCCATTGACCAGATATGTAAGGCGGCTACTTGGTCCTCTCCGAGCACTTTTTATAGTCATTATAGGCTAGACCTGGGTGCTTCCACAGACCTCTCTTTTGGTATAAGGGTGCTGCAGGCTGTAGTCCCTCCCTAAAGCTGATGTTACTCTCTGTAAATCTCTCAGGTGGTGCTGTCATGGACGACCGAATAAAGTCTTAGTTACTCACCGGTTAACGGTATTTTTCGGAGTCCATGACAGCACCCGTATATTCCCTCCCTTTAGTTTAATTGGGGTGTGCACGTCTTTTTCTTGTATATGCTCACTGGTGATAAAAGTTTATAATTGTAAAGAATACTGTACATAAATCATGCATTAACCTTGGAAGTCCTCTTGTGCTCTGTAATCCAACTGATGCGTGGGAGAGGTGCCACCCTTTTGTATCTGTAGGTTTCCTGTTCCTAAAGGGCGGATCCCCTCTCTCAGGTGGTGCTGTCATGGACTCCGAAAAATACCGTTAACCGGTGAGTAACTAAGACTTTTTTGTATACTTAGTGTCGGCCTCCAGACGGCAGTAGCACACACCCACAGTCTCTGTGTCCCCCAATGAGACGAAGGAGAAACCTCCAGTTCTTCAGCTCCTGCGACAGCTACCGCATGTGTTGTCCCAGAGGAACTAGGCAGGACTGTATATGAACTTTTTATTTTCATTTGAGCTGGGCAGGCTCTTTTTCTGTTACCAGTTTGGGTTTTTGGTTTATGATGGAATAAACCACCTAGAGACTTTAATCACATGTGTGCCTATGTCTACCTCGAGGAGCAGCTAAGTGACGACCTTCCACTATATATATTCATGTATAAGCCAAGTTTTTCAGCATATTTTTTATGCTGAAAAAGCCCCCTTCGGCTCAAACTTGAGTGAGGGTCCCACTTGCCTGCTCTTCACTGCAGGTGTTCCCTGGTCTCTCTTGCTCATCTGCGGGTACCTGCAGTCTCTGTGGGTGGTCCGATGACTGCTGACAGGGCCAGTGTTCGGCCCATTCATGTGCAGCAAGACATTTCTTAAGTGCTGTTCCAGCTAAGGCCATTAGATGTCATAGTTGCCCTTCTTTTTCCTATTCTTGTAGTTGGGGGCTCCTTTCCCTTTAATTGTTAATCTGTTCAGATCCGCCTCTTCATCTTCCAGAGCTGAAGCATGTAGCCATTTTCCCAGATCTCTGAGGAGGTCACACTCCCTGCAAAACCACTGCTTATATCAAGCGGATTCCGGTGAGGGGTTAATGCAATTATGTTGCATCTGTGTTAGCAGCCATAATGCAGCCCCCCATGATATTTGCAATGCATTTTCAGCTCCTGTAATGCTCTTGCTCTGCATGAAGTTATATGCATTTTCTGTTTAGTTAGCTCAATGGTAGCATCCTAAGTTTGTTTCACTGCATTGTATGTTGTATTGCTCAGCACTCTATAATGCATACTACCGATATAACAGCACTCTGTATACTGTTATGATAGTACCCTGTATTGCTGCTGTGATATTATCTCCCAGCACTGACATACTGTATTGTCTGTTTCTTATAGTTTTTACCCGAAATCATCCACTTCTATATATCCAAAATCATCCACAACGTTGTACAACAATCTCTGATTCATCCACAATTGTGTTCAACAACCTCTGATATCATCTACTAGTGTGTTTTACTATACCATCTGTTATCATCTCCCATTGTTGTCGACATCATCCCAATAAATATAGACTTAAGCACCCATACAGTCTTGTTTCTGGGAGTGGATGAAAGGTTTAGCCATATGCTGGAATCCACACAGCGTCATACGTGGAAGAAGGCAGAACAGCCAGTGTTAGCACCTGGGCAAGTGCCAGGGCGCTGAGCAAGCGAGGGGGCCCACTCGCCGTCGGGGACACTGGCGCGCTATGGGGGCCCAATGCCTGTCCTTGCTCAGGGGTCTGGTACTTGCGATATTTACCTCTCCCTGTTCCAGTGCTGCGACATCTTCTGTGTCCTCAGACTGTCATGTTTCAGGTCAGAAGTCGCGATGATGTGACTAGTGTGCGCCCTTTGCCTTAATAGTCACAGTGCAGAAAGCCGCTGTGTGGATTCCAGCATACGGCTAAACCTTTCATCAGCCTCAGAAATCGCAGGTTAATAGCAGCTCAGAATAGAAACCAGGTCGATGCCACACAGAGTTCAAGCAGCAGACACATCTCTACAACAACTGTTAAGAGGAGACTTTGTGCAGCAGGCCTTCATGGTAAAATAGCTGCTAGGAAACCACTTGTAAGGACAGGCAACAAGCAGAAGAGACTTGTTTGGGCTAAAGAACACAAGGAATGGACATCAGACCAGTGGAAATCTGTGCTTTGGTCTGATGAGTCCAAATTTGAGATCTTTGGTTCCAACCACCGTGTCTTTGTGCGACGCAGAAAAGGTGGATGGACTCTACATGCCTGGTTCCTGCCGTGAAGCATGGAGGAGGAGGTGTGATGGTGTGGGGGTGCTTTGCTGGTAACACTGTTGGGGATTTATTCAAAATTGAAGGCATACTGAACCAGCATGGCTACCATAGCATCTTGCAGCGGCATGCTATTCCATCTGGTTTGCATTTAGTTGGACCATCATTTATTTTTCAACAGAACAATGACCCAATCACACCTCCAGGCTGTGTAAGGGCTATTTGACCAAGAAGGAGAGTGATGGGGTGCTAAGCCATATGACCTGGCTTCCACAGTCACCAGACCTGAACCCAATCGAGATGGTTTGGGGTGAGCTGGACCGCAGAGTGAAGGTAAAAAGGCCAACAAATGCTAAGAATCTCTGGGAACTCCTTCAAGACTGTTGGAAGACCATTTCCAGTGACTACCTCTTGAAGCTCATCAAGAGAATGCCAAGAGTGTGCAAAGCAGTAATCAAAGCAAAAGGTGGCTACTTTGAAGAACCTAGAATATAAGACATATTTTCAGTTGTTTCACACTTTTTTGTTAATTATATAATTCCACATGTGTTAATTCATAGTTTTGATGCCTTCAGAGTGAATCTACAATTTTCATAGTCATGAAAATAAAGAAAACTCTTTGAATGAGGAGGTGTGTCCAAACTTTTGATCTGGACTGTATAAATACATATATATACATACATACACACACACACATTACACACAAATATATGTATATTTATATTAAAATTTCCTTCTAAAAACAAGACTTTTTGAAGGCTTACCTGTGTTAGAAGCACAAACTGGGCAAATTGCCAAGGAAGCATGAAAAAGAAATTAGCAACACAAAGAGCAAAGAGGCTTCTTCTACCAATAATTGGTGTCCTGAAAACGAAAAATAAATATTGTAAGAAGTCCGCATTTAGAGGGTTTTTAAAAAAAAAAAAAATATGATATCAGGTTAATGATATGCTGTGTACGTAAATGAATAGAAGACTCAGGAAATCTTTAATTAGTAGGCTTACAATTTCCAAGAAATTCATAGAAAGATACAGAATTGCAGCAAACCACTGAACACCCTGAAGTGCTATTAACTTAATTATACTTATCTTGTATTTCGGCAATTACTGACCATAAACGATACATAAAACGGATGATGGAATACTTAAATAATTTACTGATAAACAGCAATTAATCCTTACATCCTTTTATGAGGATAACCAGTAATTTTCATTAATAAAGACATCCAGGAAGAATTATTACTGATGCATTCAATTAATTACTAGGAAATTCTGCTATTAAAAAATGGAACAAGAATGCTCAAGTAGAGCTCAATTTTGATGGTCTTAGAGAGAAATATACCTATTATAGCTAATTACAGGACTATTAACATGGTGTATTCCATCACTATTGATGATAGATAAAAGTTCTCATCTCTGGAACTTGCCCCTATTTGAAGAATGGTGCCCCCAATCAGTCTGGTGAGGTGATCGCATTTATTTAACAGAACTCACTGTATAGAATAAAAGACGTCATCATTTTACAGTCAGATGCAAATTTAGCAATTTTGTATAGGTATTTAAATTTTTTTCAGAATAAAGTATTTTTAGTGGAAATGTGGATTTTTTCAAAGCCCATTTGTGACCAGATTTCAAAATACAAACTGAATACACGAGTCTTGATAAGTGGGCGTAAGGTGAGTATTATTATTATCTTCTGTCTTTTTAGGGGACAAGGGACTCCGTAACGGGAGTATAACTTTGTTTTTTATTTTTAAATAATTTTGTAAAACAGGGTGTGGATTTTTATTTCAAATAAAGGACTTTATTCTGAGTGGTTTTTATTTAAAATATGACTATGGGGTTAGTAACAGGAGCGTCTTATAGATGCCTCTCCATTAACTAACACCTGGGCTTGAGATCAGCTACCAATACAAGGCTGACATCAACTCCAACCCTATTTCCCCACATGCCACAGCGACAGCACAAGTGGGAAGTGCCAGATTTGGCACATCTTATGGATGTCCCATTTCACGGGTGGCTGAAGTCTGATGTTGAAAACCTGGGGGGTTGTAATATCTCTGGCCCCTTCCCAGGTTATTAATATCAACCCACAGATGTTAGCCTTTGCTGGATTGAATTGATAGAGTGACCCTACGTCATATTTTTTTCTGGGGTCATCCATAAATTCACCAGGAAAGCCTAAGCAAACCTGTGTGATCGGTTATGAATAGCCTGGGAATCTTATGGGGTATTGTCCCTTGTCCCACATTATTAACATCATCCCCCAGCTGTGGTTTTCCCTCAGCTGGTTTTTAAAATTGCAAGGGTGCCAAGCTGTTTTTTTTGTATTTAATTATTTATTTTACACAGGAGGGACACAGCTGCTGCTGAATACAACTCCCATCATTGTCTCCTGGTCGCGCTAATTTCAGGGCGAGAAGGAAACAATGATGAGAGCTGCCGACAGCCAGCCGGCACCTGAGAACAGCGCAAACTGTACTGCTTCTTCCCAAGCGACGGTACGTGTCACACCGATGACAACTGCCATCAATGTCTCCTGGTTACGCTTATCTCAGCGCGACCAGGTGACAATGATAAGAGCTGCCTTCAGCAGACGGAGAATGGGATCAGCGTGAACTGTACTGCTTTTCCCAGGCGCCTGCATGTGTCCCACGGGAACACGGATATAACACATGGACACCAAACATGGACGGCACACGGATGTCACATACATGCACAAGGACAACGGATCTCACCAGGACTGTTTTTCCTGTACAGGAATCACCAGGATGTGTGAAGGAGGCCTTACAAAGACATAATTGTTTGCAGGAATATGCAAATGAGAAGTGCTTCCACTGTGTGGCAGCACTTCCCAAGTCTTCCAGATCTATACGTCGCCTATCGCCGCCTCCTCCTGTTTTACTGACGGATCCTTTGCTTGAAGTGACACAGCGTAGAGGCTATAAGTCAATCAGGAGAAATCGGTGGAGACTGGAAAAATCTTAATTTCTCTGTAACAGAGGAACGGATCATCTAGGGGTTTTGCTGGATTTATCTTTGATGGAGTTACATGTGCATTTAACTAATTTAAGGAATAAAAACCCTGCTGACAGATTCCTTTTAGAATGAGCAATTATGAAACTAAACTAAACAAAAATGAAACAACTCCTGAGTCCAAGTATATTCTATACCTGTTCATGCAGTCTGACTAAAAGCTGCAGCTTACCCGAAGCAGTATGAGATCTCAGCAGGAAGAAGGGACATAAGGAGCTATCTATCAGGCTAGGTGAGCGGAGACAGAGTTAAACATTTTTAAAGGATAAAACAACAATTCTGACACAGATTATCAATGTAAATCAACATCTTCATCAGGTTTAAGTGACCTTATTAAAAACGTATGAGCATTTTACTATGAAATCTGGTGACAAATCTGCTTTAACACATACAATATTATTTAACCCCACAAGTGGATTTGTGCAGTGCATATGTCCGAAGGGACTAAAGACATACCATGCCAAACAAAAACGTATTTAACAAAGTGCTCCATGAAGAGTTCTAGACTCAGGAATAGTCATCCACTTCCTCATGTTAAAATACATTATTATAATTATTATTTATTTTAAAGCACTGTGAATTCCCGGGAGCTGTACAAGCAAAATTAGAGCAAAAGTTGCCATTTCTAACATGGAAATTGTCAAAAGAACAACATTGCCCGATAGCTATGTCCATACAAAAAATCTGAAAAAGTTTGAACCATGTAATCTGCTGCATATGCCGCGGTGTCTGTGTTTCCCCAATGACTAATTAAGGATGAAGCACAAAAACTCCAAACGTAAAATTTGTAGCTAAATGCAGATGAAGCTTCAAACAAGTTCTAAAGGCCCAACATATCAGAAAACATTATCATTCCAGTTCAGTTTATGCCCTAGATTCTGCGAAGTGTGAAAATAGATTTTAAAGATTAATATTAGTACAGTAATCGCGTAGTCATGGTGAAAGTAGCGCAGAATATACCTGCTTCTGCAAGCCCGACAATAGTCACACTTCCCACAGATCTTGTGTGACAATCATACACAGTTACTAATGTGATCACATAATGCCACACTACTAAGTAAAGTAAAACTTAGACTAAGTAAGCATATCTTTGGTTGCTGTGGTTGCAAATTTGCAAAGTAAAATTAGTAGGGCATTTACTGCTGAACTTTCCAAATATATAGAAGCTTAACGTTAAGAAAAGGTACTAAGAATGCTCAGATATTCAGGTCTAAATAATGCAGTCAGCAAAAGCAGCTCAATTACAGCATGTGGATGATATCCTAATAAAGGAGATTTTCAGTTTTAGGTTCATAAAGATACAGCATATGTCATCAATATCAGATCAGCTGTTACCAGCTCCGGCAAAGACCGGACGAAAACAGCATATAGAGGAAAACACCACATGGGAATAAGAACTAATCAGCAGTACCCAGGAGCGGCAATGAACAGTGTCCTATGGATAGAATGTGATCTGCAGTACCCAGGAGCGGCCAGAGAACAGCACCCTATGGATAGATTCTGATCTACAGTACCCAGGAGTGGCCAATAAACAGCGTCCTATGGATAGAATCTGATCTACAGTACCCAGGAATGGCCAATGAACAGCGTCCTATGGATAGAATCTGATCTACAGTACCCAGGAGCAGCAATGAACAGTGTCCTATGGATAGAATGTGATCTGCAGTACCCAGGAGCGGCCAGAGAACAGCACCCTATGGATAGAATCTGATCTACAGTACCCAGGAGTGGCCAATGAACAGCATCCTATGGATAGAATCTGATCTACAGTACCCAGGAGTGGCCAATGAACAGCGTCCTATGGATAGAATCTGATCTACAGTACCCAGGAGTGGCCAATGAACAGCGTCCTATGTATAGAATCTGATCTACAGTACCCAGGAGTGGCCAATGAACAGCGTCCTATAGATAGAATCTGACCTACAGTACCCAGGAGTGGCCAATGAACAGCGGCCTATGGATAGAATCTGATCTACAGTACCAGGGAGCGGCCAATGAACAGCGTCCTATGGAAAGAATCTGATCAGCAGTACCCAGGAGCGGCCAGTAAACAGCGTCATATACATATAATCTGATCTACAGTACCCAGTAGCGGCCAATGAACAGCGTCCTATGGATAGAATTTGATCTACAGTACCCAGGAGTGGCAATGAACAGTGTCCTATGGATAGAATGTGATCTGCAGTACCCAGGAGCGGCCAGAGAACAGCACCCTATGGTTAGAATCTGATCAACAGTACCCAGGAGTGGCCAATGAACAGCGTTCCTATGGATAGAATCTGATCTACAGTACCCAGGAGTGGCCAATGAACAGCGTCCTATGGATAGAATCTGACCTACAGTACCCAGGAGTGGCCAATGAACAGCGTCCTATGGATAGAATCTGACCTACAGTACCCAGGAGTGGCCAATGAACAGCGTCCTATGGATAGAATCTGATCTACAGTACCCAGTAGCGGTCAATGAACAGCGTCCTATGGATAGAATATGATCTACAGTACTCAGGAGTGGCCAATGAACAGCGTCCTATGGATAGAATCTGATCTACAGTACCCAGGAGTGGCCAATGAACAGCGTCCTATGGATAGAATCTGATCTACAGTACTCAGGAGTGGCCAATGAACAGCGTCCTATGGATAGAATCTGATCTACAGTACCCAGGAGTGGCCAATGAACAGCGTCCTATGGATAGAATATGATCTACAGTACTCAGGAGTGGCCAATGAACAGCGTCCTATGGATAGAATCTGATCTACAGTACCCAGGAGTGGCCAATGAACAGCGTCCTATGGATAGAATATGATCTACAGTACTCAGGAGTGGCCAATGAACAGCGTCCTATGGATAGAATCTGATCTACAGTACCCAGGAGTGGCCAATGAACAGCGTCCTATGGATAGAATCTGATCTACAGTACTCAGGAGTGGCCAATGAACAGCGTCCTATGGATAGAATCTGATCTACAGTACCCAGGAGTGGCCAATGAACAGCGTCCTATGGATAGAATATGATCTACAGTACTCAGGAGTGGCCAATGAACAGCATCCTATGGATAGAATCTGATCTACAGTACCCAGGAGTGGCCAATGAACAGCGTCCTATGGATAGAATCTGATCTACAGTACTCAGGAGTGGCCAATGAACAGCGTCCTATGGATAGAATCTGATCTACAGTACCCAGGAGTGGCCAATGAACAGCGTCCTATGGATAGAATCTGATCTGCAGTATCCAGGAGCGGCCAATGAACAGCGTCCTATGAATACAATCTGATCTACAGTACCCAGGAGCGGCCAATGAACAGCGTCCTATGGATAGAATCTGATCTGCAGTATCCAGGAGCGGCCAATGAACAGCATCCTGTGAATAGAATCTGATCTGCAGTATCCAGGAGCGGCCAATAAACAGCGTCCTGTGAATAGAATCTGATCTGCAGTATCCAGGAGCGGCCAATAAACAGCGTCCTGTGAATAGAATCTGATCTGCAGTATCCAGGAGCGGCCAATAAACAGCGTCCTATGGATAGCATCTAATCTGCAGTACCCAGGTGTGGTCACAACACACTGTACAGAACTGAGCTGTTCTGCTCCGTACACCGTTTAATTAGTGGAAATCCCTTTATTTGGTGAAAATTAACAACTGTTCACAGTCTAGATGATAGTTTATTGATTGGTTTGGGGTCTGACAGCTTGGACCTGCTTTTGCGCCTGTTAGCATCGGGCGTGTATGCTTGAGTACAGCTTAATTCGCTCCCTTTGGGCTATAGAAAATTAATGGAATGGTGGTCGGAATTACAACCTGCCGCTCCATTTTGTTAAGGGGACAGAAGTTCCCCATTCTGACGATCAGTGCAGGTTCAAACCGTCGAACATCCACTGATCAGCAAGTTGTCACATAGCCTGTGTACTACATAACCCGAAAATATAAACGGTTCAGTCTCATTTTTTAAAACAAAAATGAAAAGGAGAATACCTTAGGATGTATGTCAAAAGGAACATCTGAAGAACAAGGAATGGATACGAAAAACTTTCACGAAGAGGTGGCGTCCACATTACTCTTGTGCTCTAGAAAATAACACAATGTTATTACTTATTATCAATTATTATTATTACTTCATTGAAATGGACATTTGAGAAAAACAATGACATTTTACGATGTGAAGGACGTCTCTCTGGCGTCTAACAAACTGATCTGCTTCAAAAGTTTAGAACGCCGATACACACGCCAAGTTTTCCCAGGAGAAGCGGTTTTTGAAAATGACAGCGGTTGCTTTCCTTAGGTTTCATCAGTGGTTTTTCTGTCTTTCTGGCGGCAGCTACGTCTGCAGCATTTTTTACTTTAAAAAGCAGAAGCCGCCAAAGAATGAGAATGAGTTTGTATACCCTGATGAGATTGAAAGTTGTGATGTCAGACAGAGTGTGAACAAGTGACATTTTTTTTAAGTTAAGTTTCAGCAAATTCATATAATGAAATATGTGATACGTGTGAAAGATGAGAAAACCCTTTATTAAAAGCATAAAGCTCAATACTTTCATTACAAATGAAGCCTTCTGTATAATAACACACAATCATAACATTGTACTTGTTTCTTATAATGTTCAAAACTGGGCTGAATCCGTAGTTTAACAAGAAACATATCAATGCAATCAGCGCCATCTAGTGGGCAAGTAAAGGGGATTGGTCAACAGCATTTTGGGAAGGTAGAAACAACTGTTTGGGGTTAAGTCCAGTGTAACATTCGCTTGGAAGTGAACACGGTTAGATACATGCAGAACATATTGGAAGAATTTTTAAAAACCGAATGTGAAGTGAAAATAGGACTTTGGAAAATAAAAATATCAAGCTGACTGGTTAAAAATGTAACTTGCACTAGTTTATATAAATCTCTCTGTAGAACGTATTTACTTGCTTCAGATTGTTCTTTTTCAGTTGTTCAAAGCAAGTCAATATATTATGGTCTACTGGTTTCTATGTAGCGAGTTTTGGTTATTTTTTTTATCCTACAGTGGTAGAAAAACATGCACTATTTTAAAGGGAAAACATTAGGAAGTAATTTAGCCCAATATAAATTAGCACAGAACTATAAAGTAGCATACTCACTTCACCATGGTTATAAAAGAAGCATAGGACTGTGAGAAATCCACCAAGGCGGCTCCCACTGGAACAGTAAAAGAATAAATCATTATTTTAGAATGAAACACATTCTATCACAATTAAAAGGTGCTGGACAGCCTCAGCTTAATCAGTTCAGGATCCAAATAAAAACAATGCTTACTCACCTCCTGCAGCGCTGCTGTTCCAGCATTGTTGGTGGTTATGTAATATTGTTGTGTCACACGCCTCCTGCTGCTCATTGGTTGCAGCTGGCAACTGACACAATATTACCATCGGCGACAAGAACAGCGGCGCCAACAATGCTGGAACAGCAGCGCTGCAGGATTTGAGAAAACATTTTTTTATTTAAATTTGGGTCATGAACTGCATATAGGGGTTGTCTGCTCTTAAATTACAAGTCTGCAGTCACTATATGACTCATATACAGTGTGTGAGGATTCTCCGGTGTCAGCTACCTGCCTCATTTTGATTAAACTGTTTTCGGACTCGCAAAATAGACTTGCATTGAGTGAGGAGGTGCCCATCTGTTTGGATTGTGGCCAGGAGAACGCATCTCGCATACATGCTGTCCCATGCTTGCCTTTTCTCGGCATGGATACTGGAGAATCCTTACTGTACGCAGTGCACACTGTGAAGATTCCCAAGTCTGCAGTCAAAGAGTGATTACAGACTTGTAGTTCAAGACCAGAGAACCCCTTTAAGCTGGTGGTGTCCATCTTTGCACAACAACTTTAATAATCCATCATATCTAAAGGTATTATGCACCTCCGGAGGAAACATTATCGAGACAATAAATACGGATGCCTGTGTCGCCATATCAACTAATTGAACTTTTCTCACTTTCTTTTGACTTTTTCAATTTCAAATGTAAAAGAGTGGAAACAAAAATGCACACAGTCCAATACAATGAAAAGTAAATTAATAGCATTGATGGTCATTAAGGAGTTTAGACAATACAAGACCTAGCACTTTAACCCTTTGATTTCTGCTCTATTTGGGGCCTTAGAAATTGCACTTTACTTTTTTTTATCATAAATCAAGAGTACAAGACAAGATGAGAAACTGTTATCATGTTGGAGAAAAAAATGACACTCTTTCTACTTATCAGTCACTTTTTGTCGCCTGTTCTGATCATTCAGTCAAAGCTGCTCAAATCTGTCTACAAATCTGTATTCAGTAATGGATAAAATTATACAGAATTCTAATATAGAGACTACAGGCGCAATGACTGGTATTAGAGATTTCTTTGATCCTAGCTGTTAAAGAGGGTACCTTGCAGTCCGTTAATGATGTTCACACACGGCATAGCGCTTTTCATTACGTTCATGTACACCATAATGCATTACAGCAGTAAATTCCAATTTCCCTATTCTATACAGACAAATATCCTCTGACCCTGACATAGCTGGGACTCTGGAGGCTAACTCTATTGTGCTATTGATATAGTTAGCCCAGAAACTTTTATTCTGCTCATTTTAGAGGGAACTTGATAGGTGGGTATCGTCTGTTTATAAAGCTGCTAGAGTTTTCATGAAATCACAGGTCAATAGTTGCAGTGAAAGTCAAGACAGGAGCTTTCTATATTGTGTGCACGTCCCAAGGGGTCCCTGGGTTTCCAAAACTGCTAGCCCCATCCATCAGTGGCTGATTCACCCAGTGATAGCAGAAGACACGATAATCAGTAGTGGGCAGAATGGACCCAAAGGCTCCATGTCTACACAGTATTCGGCTTGTGATGCAACTTTATAACTCTTATTTTATGAAAAAGACATCTTCCTGACAAGCAAATGCCACAGGGCTGGAATCAGAGTCTCCGTCACTTCTATATGCTGCTATACCTGGTGACCGATTCCCAATAATTATACAGAAAGCCTTGGACCAAGCACTGTACCCTGCACTAAATTACACTGAAAAGCTAATCTATATGACAATAATAATAATCTTTATTTTTTATATAGTGCCAGCATATTCCGCAGCACTTTACAGACATTATCATCGCTGTCCCCGGTGGGGCTCGCAATCTAAATTCCCTATTAGTATGTCTTTGGAATGTAGATTTTTTTTGTTGCTATGGATTGATTAAAAATACTATTCAGAGGCATACTGTACTTATCTTCCAGCACCCCAATGGATCCAGCAAACGCCGCTCCAAAAGTCTCTGCCGACTGCAAAAATAGTGTCTGCCCCTTTTTAATAATAATAATAATTTTATTTCTATAGTGCCAACATATTCAGCAGCACTTTACAAGGGGACTTGTACAGACAATAGACATTACAGCATAACAATAAACACATAGATCAAAACAGATACCAAGAGGAATGAGGCCCTGCTCGCAAGCTTACAATCTATAAGGGAAAAGGGGAGACATGAAAGGTGGATGGTAACAATTGCTTTAATTGTTTTTATGGTTTGGACCTTCCCTGGTGTAAAAATTGTAAAAATCGGGTGTTCCTGTTGCTGCATGAACCAGTTAACAGTCTAAACATGTAACAGTACAGACACAGAGGGCTATTAAATGCAAAAAGCATGTGAGAACACGATGCGAGGAACCTGGTTATGGTAAAAAATTTAGAAATGAGCCACACAGGGATATTTATGTTAATGCGTTGAGGCAATAGGCCAGTCTGAACAAATGAGTTTTAAGGCACACTTAAAACTGTGGGGTTTGGGGATTAATTGTACTAGCCTGGGTAGTACATTCAAAAGAATTGGCGCGGCTTGTGAAAAGTCTTGGAGACGGGAGTGGGAGGTTCTGATTAATGAGGATGTTAATGTAGGGAGGAGGACCCCTGTAGAGTGTCTGGGCCGGAACCAAGGGGACCGCCATCTGGGTTCCTAAAGAAACAGTACCCGGGGGGCAAAGGAGGAGAGTGGACTGCTGAGAGTGACAGGATAGCAAGGGGCGGGGCGAGTATAAAAGGGGCAGGGAGCGCGCCGGGGAGTCAGTTGGTAGTACGCCAGACACGGAGCAAGAGACTGTGGGGGTGTGAGAGAGCCAGAGCGACTGACGGTGACCAGAGGGAAGATCAGCAGCAGAGAGGAGATTTACGGTGGCCTTCAGAGAGGAGGTACCGAGCTTACTGACTGTCGCCCCTTCCCAAGTCGGGGCCTCGACCTGCCCACGGTCGTGCTCGGCCGCTGCCGCTGTGCTCCAGCCTGTTGCGGCCTGCCCGTTGCCTCCCGCGGCCGTTGTCGCTCCTCTCCAGACTGCAGTTGCGGCCTGCCCGCTGCCGCCCCGCTTCAGTCCGCAGTTGCGGCCTGTTCATCACCACCCACAGTTGCCAATTTCCCGCTGCAGTCGGCAGTTGGGGCCTGCTCCTCGCCTACAGAGAGACTCTTTGCACAGGCCCAGGCCGTGTGCGTGGCCTACCAACCGCCACTTCTCAAGACTTCGTCACTACCCTGCTTGGGGGGCCTGGAGCCCCCGGGGACTCGCTAACGAACGGGACCTCACTGTTGCTACAGAGGGTTACCTCACCAAAAGACTTCCTTAGGGCCTGTTGTGCCCCAACTCCTCCTGGGCGCCGAGACGCCTGAAGACTATGACAGATCCTCAGCAGCTGGGCCCAGCGGCTGCGACGCCAAAGCAGCCACATCAGCGACGTCGAGGGAGGTCAGGACGGATAAGTGACTATAGGTAATAAGGACCCGTAGTCGGCCATATCGCGGCCCTATAGTAACCGGCTCTCGCCAGGTTAGTCGTGTTCTCTTTAGAAAATGTGTTTTATTGTTGCTGAGTCCCTGCGAAGACAATTGTTGTTACCCCTTTTTGGTTGCTTAGTATAGCCCTAGCGGCTTCAGTTTATAAATGTTACTTATAAATGTTACTTTTCAAAACACAACTGGAAGGTGAATGGAAGAGCACAACAGTCGACATCCAGTGATGCGCTTGTCTTGTCATCTGACCTCTGGTTTTGTGACTTCTAGAGCAGCCTGCTCTGAATCTGCGGGGCGCTGGAAGGAGAGTATGCTTTCTTTTACTTTTAATCAATTAGCTAAAAAAAATATATATTTTACTATTAGAAAACCCTTTTCATGCTAATGAAGCAAAAAGAATTATAAATAATTTTTGCTTTTCATTAAAGTGACAGACCCAATTAAAAGAAAATTGTCATAATTTACGGCATTTCTTCAGTCAATGCAGTATAATCAATCAGTTTCAGCAATATGTTATGGATGAAAAGTTATGAACACAATCCAAACCTCCCGCTATAGAAACACCTTGCTCCTGATTAATTCTAAATTATATTCCCAACTAATTAAAAAGCAACATCCTGAAACATCTATTTGCATTGGGATATATCCAGTATACTAAGCGTTTTACTAATGTAAAGTCCACTTTTCTGTACAGGAAAATACTGCCATCTAGTGGTCAATAAGCAGACAGTCTGCCCTAAACCATGCAGTGAACACTAAAACCAACATTTAGCTATTGCTATAAGAATTTGTTTCAAGAGCGGTTTTTTTAAAGTTCCAAAAACATCATAATGTGCAAAGATAGTAGTGCAGCTTTGATTTCGCCATTACACAACAATTCGACTTGATTACGTTGGACGACAAAGGAGTAGAGACTTAGAAGATGCCTAGAAGACAAGTGGAGCAGACAGCTTGTCTGGGTACTGGGCAATCTACACAGGATGGGCATCAATCTATGGGATGTGCTGCCCTGGTTAATAGATAGGTGCGCCACAAATGCTAAGTGGATAGGGACTGAAGCCATAGCACATTCATAAAACTAGAAATTGGCCGGATTTTGGGGTCTGTGTCATGGACACAACTTCTATTGCGACTACGGGTGTCCAGCCAAAGTAACAATTTCATAATCTGACACATTCCCTGTTAGTAGTAAAGTTTTTCCTTTGTCAGTCTATGACATTTGGACCGCACTCAGACCAAAATCTGACATGTCTCCGATATTTTCCATGGACCACTCAGTCTGAGGGAAAAAGAAATGGACATGAGCACAGCCCCATAGAATATCATATGTACGACTGCAATCTATAAAAAACACAGATAACACTTGTACGCGAAAACTGGACATGTGCACGAGCCCTTACACAGTGATCAGAGGATGCAATGCCGAGACTGAGAGGGTACATGCACAAAATGACTTTATTAGGACGGTGGAGCTGCCAAGGTTTTCCCAGGTGAAACCCCTTTAGGAAAAAGCTGGTGCATGTATTTTCTGAAGCAGCTTTGCTTGTGGTATTGTGGCGGCTCAGACACCGGAGTATTTTTCCTATTGTTTCAACTGTGAGGAACAGGTGGCTTCCAAGTGCCGAAGGAAAAAACATTCACTTCTATGGGAGATACGGAAACCACACAGCCCAGGTAGCTCGGCTGTTTCTAGAGCACTAACTTGCTGTGCATAGAAAAACATATAAAAAGACATAAAAAAAATTTTTTGTGATGGCACAAAGAAAACTAAGAATGGTGAAACTTTGATTGATCGCACTGCTCATAAACATAATTCTGCTGCCTATGCCACACAATCCATCTGCGTTACCGAAACCATAGATTATTCACATCACAGATATCAACTTCATAAGCCAAGAGGGAGAAGTCGTTGGAGAATGTTGGAGGAGTTGTGGCGGGGCATCTTCACGTGCTGCTATATTAAAATCTCTACAAATTATTGGTCTTAATGCCACCATCCTCTAAAGGTAAAAGGGAAGCTGTCAGTGTAGTAGGGCTGCCTGCACCATGGCTAGCGTGCATTATAGTCCAGCTCTGTAATTCTAGACATGTATCATTTATTCAGAATGTTTTCTTTAAGGCTGCAGCGTTTCAGAGAATATTGTGAGAATCATGTGGGAATAGTGGATGAGGGCAGGTATATCTCGCCCAGATTCCTCTCCTATGTGGCCTAGTCTGGTCAGTATCGCACCTGCTTACTAATGGATAATGGGAGGTGGATATATAAGGATGCCAGGTGGTTGTGTGAGGGTCTCAGTCTGGGAACACAGAGAGCCTGTCAATGTGAGAGACACACACGTGAGTGGAAGCAGTGCCCACTGCAACTGTGGTTTGGCTGGACTGGAGAAGCCCGCCAGTTGGTAGTTAGGTTGTCCATTGTTTAGTTAGTGCCGGACAGGCAAGGATTTGTTTTATGTTTTATTTCCTTTTGCATTGCTTTCACCGTTAATAAACCTGACCCAGGGTCAGTTATACACGAATCCCCGCTCTGCGCCTGAGTTTCATGCTGAATGCACGTGACCTTTGACCCCAGCAAAGGCGATCCCGGAGTGTTTTATCACATTGTGGTGGAGAACGCGGGCATCACGTTGCAAGCATGAGCATGGAGGACGTGGTGAAAGCGCTGGTACAGTCCACCGCCGTCCAGCAAGAAGCAAATCGGGTGATGATGGCCCAGCTGAAGGAGTTGGTGGACATGACAGCTACCGATCGTTCGCTTCTCCAGCAGGTGGCGCAGCGCTTGGCAAGCTTACCTGAGCTTAACCTGGAAGCCGAGTCGAGAGTGATTCACGTGAGTCGGTACTGGCAGAAAATGACGCCTGATGATGACGTCGAGGCATACCTGACCACGTTTGAACGGACGGCGGTGCGAGAAAAATGGCCGAAGGCACGATGGGCCGGCCTGATTGCCCCGTTTCTTTCCGGTGAGGCCCAAAAGGCGTATTATGACCTGGAACCTGAAGCTGCGCAGGACTTTGACAAATTGAAAGCCGAGATCTTGGCCCGGCTGGGAGTGACGACCGCTGTCCGGGCACAGAGAGTGCATCAATGGACTTATCAGCCGGATAAACCACCGCGGTCACAGATGTTCGACCTGATCCACGTGACGAAGAAGTGGCTACAACCCGAGGTGTTGACAGCGCCAGAGATAATCCAGAGAGTCGTCCTGGACAAGTACCTGAGAGCTCTACCGCCAGCCCTGAGGAAGTGGGTAAGCCATGGAAATCCTACGACGGCAGATCAACTGGTGGATCTGGTTGAACGTTACTCCGTGGCGGAAGGACTCCGAGACGACGCTACCCCACCTCGTTCTTCATCGTCTCCACGTGGAACCGGTAAGACTGTTCCAGGGAGTAGGGGAGATGGAAAAATCCCTAAGACAGTGGGGGAGGAAAACGGGACTGCCCGCACTGCGAGGCCGAGAGTAACGAACTATGGTCTAAGCAAGGGGCCCGTTAGGTGTTTCCGCTGCCAAGATATGGGACATATTGCTGCGAACTGTCCGGTCACTACTGAACCCATGCAGTGCGACGTCACAGACTCTAAAAACCGCATGTCTATGGTTGCACGGGTAGTGAGTGTGAATGCCGGTCAAAAGGATGTGGAAAAACACTTGTGTGATTTAACTGTTGATGGCAAAAATGTGGTGGCATTGTTAGACTCGGGAAGTGTGGTGACTCTGGTGAAGGCCAGTCTGGTGCCAGCCCCGACTGGGCCATCAGACAAATTCTCTGTAACGTGTGTGCATGGAGACACCTGTTCGTACCTCACCACAGTCATATGCATTACAACTTCCTATGGGTCTGTGCAACATAAAGTGGGACTCGTCCCGGCGTTATTGCATGATGTTATCCTGGGCCGGGATTTTCCCCACTTCTGGCAATTGTGGGAGAATCAGTTGATGCCCTCGGGTAATAGTGTACATGATTCTTCTCCCAGGGAGCGTGTGGGTCCCGAACCCCTGGAAGAGGTCTCCCTGGAAGACTCGGGGGAAGAGTCTGCGGGAAATGACCTGCAGTTCCCGTTTTCAGTCATGGCGGGTGATAATGAGGAGACCGGGGAAGAGGAGGAGGCTGACAGCCGTCCACCTCCCCGTTTGCCGGATTTAGAAGTTCAGAAAGATGACTTCCAAAGTGAGCAAATAAAGGATCCTACCCTTTCTCAGGCTAGGACAAATGTGAAAGTGATAAATGGGGTGCCCGTAGAACCTGGCTCTAGGCTGGCATATCCTTACATGGTTCTGGAGAATGAATTACTCTATCAGATAGAGAAAAAGGGGGAAGATACGGTGCAACTATTAGTCGTGCCAAAACCCTACCGGCGGCAGGTCCTGGACCTGGCCCACGGACATGTGATGGGAGGTCACCTGGGAGTCCAGAAAACCACCGAAAGGATATTACACTGTTTTGTTTGGCCAGGCATGCATCACGATATTCGTGTATATTGCGAGTCTTGTCCTGACTGCCAAGCCTCTGCACCTAAGCCCCGGTTCTGTAGCCCTTTGGTACCCCTACCTATTATTGAAGTCCCGTTTGAGAGGATTGGGATGGATTTAGTTGGGCCCCTTCCACGGTCTGCACGTGGACACCAACATATCCTGGTCATCTTGGATTATGCCACTCGTTACCCGGAGGCCATCCCTTTGCGTAACACGGCCACCAAGACGATTGCCAAGGAGCTGGTGCATGTGTTTAGTCGGGTCGGTATACCAAAACAGATACTCACCGACCAGGGGACCCCCTTTATGTCCAGGATAATGAAGGAGCTCTGCCGATTGTTACAAATCGAACCGTTACGCACATCCGTGTATCACCCTCAAACAGACGGGTTGGTCGAACGGTTCAATAAAACTCTGAAGCAGATGCTGAGAAAGGTGATAGACAAGGATGGGAAGAACTGGGACTATTTACTTCCGTATTTGCTTTTTGCCATCAGGGAAGTACCCCAGTCTTCCACGGGATTCTCGCCTTTCGAGTTATTGTACGCCCGACGTCCTCGCGGACTGTTAGACGTTGCAAAAGAAACCTGGGAGGGTCAGGTCACTCCGTTTAAAACGGTGATAGATCACGTCACACAAATGCAGGACCGTATTGCGGCTGTTATGCCTATCGTCAAAGAACACATGACACAGGCTCAAGGAGCCCAAAAAAGAATCTATGATAGGGGCGCCAAGATCCGTACGTTTGCACCCGGAGATAGGGTGTTGATCCTGGTCCCCACGGTGGACAGTAAGTTCCTGGCAAAGTGGCAGGGCCCCTTTGAGATCAAGGAAAGAGTTGGTGAAGTAAACTACAAAGTATACCAGGCAGGTAAACGGAAACCTGAGCAGATTTATCATGTAAATCTGATAAAGCCCTGGAAGGATCGGTCTGCCTTGTCAGCGGAGCTGGCCCGTCCTGTCTGCTCGCATACCGTACCGGAGGTACGGGTTGCAGAGACTCTCTCGGAGCGGCAAAAGACGGAAGTCAGGCAGTTTCTACTTCACAACCAAAAGTTTTTCTCAGAAAAACCCGGGCAGACTATGCTAATGAAACATGACATCATAACGGAACCTGGTGTCACAGTTCACGTAAAGCCCTACCGAATTCCGGAAGCGCGCCGTGAAGCAGTTTCCCGAGAAGTGAAGGCAATGTTAGAGTTAGGAATCATTGAGGAATCGCACAGTGCGTGGTCCAGCCCGATTGTGCTAATTCCTAAACCGGACGGCACCATCCGGTTCTGCAATGACTTCAGGAAACTGAATGCGGTCTCAAAATTTTATGCCTACCCTATGCCCCGGGTCGATGAGTTAATAGATCGGTTAGGAAAAGCCCGGTATATTACGACCCTAGACCTAACAAAGGGGTATTGGCAGATCCCTCTGGCGGAGGCTGCCAGAGAAAAGACGGCATTTGCTACCCCAGAAGGTCTATTTCAGTATGTGTATATGCCGTTTGGACTGCACGGAGCACCAGCGACCTTCCAGAGACTGATGGATCGAGTCCTGAGGCCACATAGGCGGTACGCTTCGGCCTATTTGGACGACATTGTCATTTACAGCTTGGACTGGGAGACTCATCTTCAGAAAGTACAAGCTGTGATTGACGACCTGTGGGAGGCAGGTCTAACCGCGAACCCCAAGAAATGTCACATCGGGCTAGAAGAAGCCCGGTATTTGGGGTATGTAATTGGGAGGGGTGTTGTTAAACCCCAGGTTGATAAGATTCAGGCGGTTCAGGACTGGCCACAACCTGTCAACAAGAAGCAGGTGCAAGCCTTCCTGGGGATCGCCGGTTATTATCGCCGGTTCATACCCAATTTTGCAGCCATCGCTACCCCCCTGACGGATCTTACAAAAGGGAAAGACTCCGTCATGATTAAATGGAGTTTAGCGGCTGAAGAAGCCTTCCATAGCCTAAAACGGGCACTTTGCTCTCAGCCCGTACTGGTGACTCCAGACTTCCGCAGCGAGTTTGTGGTACAAACGGATGCCTCTGATACCGGTATCGGGGCCGTACTCTCACAAGTGAGGGACGGAGTGGAACACCCAGTCCTCTATCTCAGCAGGAAGCTGAATAAACACGAGCAAAGGTATGCAGTCGTGGAAAAAGAGTGCCTAGCCATTAAGTGGGCTCTAGAGGCCCTCAAATATTACCTGGTGGGCCGAAAGTTCAGGCTGATCACTGACCATGCCCCTCTCAAGTGGATGCACTTGAACAAGGAACGGAATAGCCGGGTGACCCGGTGGTTCCTTGCCCTGCAGGCCTACACTTTTACAGTGGAGCACCGCCCAGGGGTACAGATGGGGAATGCAGATGCCCTGTCCCGAGTGCACTGTTTGGCAGGTGTCATTGCTCGACCAGAGTGGTCTGAGCAGAAGGGGGGGATATGTGAGAATCATGTGGGAATAGTGGATGAGGGCAGGTATATCTCGCCCAGATTCCTCTCCTATGTGGCCTAGTCTGGTCAGTATCGCACCTGCTTACTAATGGATAATGGGAGGTGGATATATAAGGATGCCAGGTGGTTGTGTGAGGGTCTCAGTCTGGGAACACAGAGAGCCTGTCAATGTGAGAGACACACACGTGAGTGGAAGCAGTGCCCACTGCAACTGTGGTTTGGCTGGACGGGAGAAGCCCGCCAGTTGGTAGTTAGGTTGTCCATTGTTTAGTTAGTGCCGGACAGGCAAGGATTTGTTTTATGTTTTATTTCCTTTTGCATTGCTTTCACCGTTAATAAACCTGACCCAGGGTCAGTTATACACGAATCCCCGCTCTGCGCCTGAGTTTCATGCTGAATGCACGTGACCTTTGACCCCAGCAAAGGCGATCCCGGAGTGTTTTATCACAATATATACTTTAAAACGGTGGCCAGAGAAAAGTTGACTTGTCAGGAGGTATGTTACCAGAGGCTTCTCCCTCCCAGCTCAGCGTGAATGACAGGTCTCTCCTTAGGTGTACGTATAAGAAAACTCTGTCTTTCCAACTGCGTGTTGCTAGCCATCCTAGCCTAGTAAGTCTTTTCTCTCAAACATTGCAGCATCTTGGAGTAAAGCAGAAATGTCCACAATAAAGGTTTATGCTTCATGCAGCTTCAATCACCGGACAGGTTCCCTTTAAAAGGCGAGTCTCACCATAGCAAGCTATCACCTATTAATAAGTGATATGTTGGTGATCATAGAAAGCTCACTGAGGGACCTACACCCATCCCAAGAACGTGACTTTGAAGGGCATTGTTTGAATAAGGCTATGATATGGCAGACACCTCTACTTTCATGGTCTACAGCCGAGTACAGCGCTGGAGATACGAGAGCTCAGCACGACTATCTCTGGCAGGACTCCAGGACTACATGTAGAGGACAACATGGCAGCACTCCAGGACTACATGTAGAGGACTACATGGCAGCACTCCAGGACTACATGGAGAGGACTACATGGCAGCACTCCAGGACTACATGGAGAGGACTACATGGCAGCACTCCAGGACTACATGGAGAGGACTACATGGCAGCACTCCAGGACTACATGTAGAGGACTACATGGCAGGACTCCAGGACTACATGTAGAGGATTACATGTAGAGGACTACATGGCAGCACTCCAGGACTACATGTAGAGGACTACATGGCAGCACTCCAGGACTACATGGAGACGACTACATGGCAGGACTCCAGGACTACGTGGAGAGGAATCTTGTATGCATTGTTCCAAATAAACAGAGCATGTCTGAGCCCTGATCTCAGGATTGGTGTGGATTTCAGAGGCCCCCCCAGCTTTCAGCAATTAGGTGTTAATGAGCTAAAATATGAATAGTCCTTTAAGGGCAGAGACAGACAGCTGCATTTCTTGCACGAGGATCGCATCAATTCTCATACAGGCCATCTGGTCGCCTAACCTGAGCATAACAGCTGCATAGAAATCCATCACGCTGCCATGCTCAGGTCAGGAGAGGTGCCAGGCCAGTCCGTACAGTGCAATATAATCATCGTACGAGTTATATCGAAGTCTGTCTCAGCCCTTAAACTACAATTGAAGCAGTCTAATATGTCTAGCAACGGTTTCCTGATTCTCCTGCTTTATAAATTACCATCTGCTCTTTTGAGTGGTTGGGGGGATTCCTTTTCATCAGTGATAACTTCTTTTCCCTCACTTACAACATGCATTGTGCCTGCCATTAACAGCCAACCCTGAAAGACCGCCTCTCCATTATGCATGTATGTATTTGGACAGACTGCGATAGAAAAGACATAAAAACCTGCTCCACCTTCCATAATCCCCTTCAATGGCGGCCATCATTTTGAAGTTTTTGGGGTTATAGTAATTTATTCAATATATATAAAGCTCAAGTGTATGTATGTATGTGTGTATGTCCGGGATTGACATCCGCACCATCGCAGCTACAACCACAAAATTTGGCACAGTCACACATCTGGACCCCGAGAGTGTCCTAGGCTATGTTGTGAGGTGAAATTTTAACCCCGCGCGTTCCAATTCACCAAACAATTTTGCCCCTATCTCCATAATGGGGAAAAAGTGTGTGTATCAAGCCCCGCCCCTCATTATGTCATAATAGTTGCCATAGCGACGCTGATGTCATCATAGGTTGCAAGCCCCGCTGCTCATTATGATGTCATAATGGTTGACTATGGGATGGAGGATGTGTGATGGGTATATGGGCACTGGACTATGGGATGGAGGATATGTATGACGGGTATATGGGCACGGGCCTATGGGACGGAGGTTGTGTGATGAGTATATGGGCACTGGACAATGGGATGGAGGATATGTATGACGGGTATATGGGCACGGGCCTATGGGATGGCGGATATGTATGATGGGTATAGGGGCACGGGACTATGGGATGGAGGATATGTATGATGGGTATATGGGCATGGGACTATGAGATGAAGGATGTGTGATGGGTATATGGGCATTCGACTATGGGATGGCGAATATGTATGATGGGTATATGGGCATGGGACTATGGGATGGAGGATGTGTGATGGGTATATGGGCATGGGACTATGGGATGGAGGATGTGTGATGGGTATATGGGCACTGGACTATGGGATGGAGGATATGTATGATGGGTATATGGGCACGGGCCTATGGGATCGTGGATATGTATGATGGGTATATGGGCATGGGACTATGGGATGGAGGATAATTATAATTTGCTATAACCACAGTTAGTTACTATGCCCGGGCAGCGCCGGGCTCTTCAGCTAGTTATTCAATAAAGTGCTTAGATTTTTCACTCTGAGCACCTGACTATAGAATTAACACAAGTCTAGACTGTAGAATTTAGGAGAATTTTTTTTTTTTTTGTACTAATTAAAACTTCCCTGCTGGTCTAAGGAAATGAAGGGGGCTTCATCACAAGCTGTTGTGGTCTTTGGTACTATTTTTAAAGTGAACCTGACAGCTCTCCCTATACACGCACGCAGAGAGAGACCTGTCATGCCAGGGTAGCAAGCGGGGAAACTGACCAACTAGTCACCATGTGGCTCGATTCCCAGTGGCTCTTTATGCTTTTCTCTGAAATGCCAGAGCATTTCCAAGATAATCAGTCATTGTAAAAAAAACATCCTGAAAAAATAAATAGCAGCACAGGAAAGTATAGGGTAGGTGAACTTATGTGTAAATGCAGCAAAGATTTGGAGAAAATGCTTACCTTAAATAAGTCCCATAAATGTAGAATAAGGACATCATGGCTCCATTCAAAGCAAAGATCAATGTGACATAAAAATAGGCAGGGTCTCCAAGGCCTAAAAAAAAGAAATTATTTTTAGCTGACTTTTACTTTTTTCGATTTTTGGAAAGAAAAAAAGTGTTATTAAAGTTCAAAGAATAGAATAATAATAGATATAATAAAGATAAAAAATATGATAAAGATACCGTATATACTCGTGTATAAGATGAGATTTTCAGCCCATTTTTGGGGGCTGAAAGTCCCCCCCCCCCCCCTCTCGGCTTATGCACGAGTCATATTACTGGGGCTCGGCGGAGGAGGGGGAGCTGGGGTGTCAGAGATCTTACTTACCCGCTCCTGGCACGGTCTCTGCAGCCCCCCTCCCTGCTTCTCCACGGTCTCCCTTCCTGCCTTCAGCGGTCACGTGGTACCGCTCATTAAACTCATGAATATGCGCATATTAATGAGTGTAATAAGCGGTACCACGCGACCACTGAAGGCAGGAAGGGAGACCATGGAGAAGCGGGGCTGCAGCGACCGCGCCAGCAGGGGGTAAGTATAGTGATATTCACCTGTCCTGGGTCCATCGTTGCTCACCGCTGTCTTGCTGCATCCTGTGATAGTGACGTTTAGGCAGCAGAGGGCGCGATGACGTGGTTAGTGCGCGCTGCGCCCTCTGCTGGCTGAGCAGTCACTGACACTGGAAGGGCAGACAGCGGTGAGCAGCCATGGACCCGGGACAGGTGAATATCTCAGGTGCCGGGTCCTGAGCAGGAGAGGGGAGTATTGCATTTTGTTTTACAGCAGCAGCATTTGGGGGCATAATATATGGAGCATCTTATGGGGGCAGCATATGGGGGCATATTCTATGGGGCAGCATATGGGGGCATATTCTATGGGGCAGCGTATGGGGGCAGCATATGGGGGCATATTCTATGGGGCAGCAATATGTGGGCACAGTCTATGGAGCAGCATATGGGGCATATTTTATGGAGCAGCATATGGGGGCATAATCTATGTAGCAGCATATGAGGGCATAATCTATGGAGCATCAGAAGGGGCATAATCTATGGAGCATCTTATTGGGGCATAATCTATGAAGCATCTTATGGGGGCATAATCTATAAAGCATCTTATGGGGGCATAATCTATGGAGCATTTTATGGGGGAATAATATATGGAGCATCTTATGGGGCATAATCTATGGAGCATCTTATGGGGGGCATAATCTATGGAGCATATTATGGGGCCATAACCTTTATGGGGCAGCATATGGGGCATATTATTCTATGGAGCATCTTATGGGGACATTATTATCCTTTGTGCAGCATTATATGGGGTGTATTTTGTATGGAGCATCTTATGGGACCCATCATGAACTGTATGGAGCATTATATGGGGCTCCTGATTCAATATGGATATTCAAAAACATTTAACCTACTGATGTCTCAATTAATTTTACTTTTATTGGTATCTATTTTTATTTTTGCAATTTACCAGTAGCTGCTGCACTTTCCACTCTAGGCTTATACGCGAGTCCATACGTTTTCCCAGTTTTTTGTGGCAAAATTAGGGGGGTCGGCTTATACACAAGTATATACGGTAATTTAAAAAAAATTCTAAAACTGGATACCGTAATAGTTTCACAAAAGGTCATGGTTTTTTTGATCAGATGACCACAACTGATGCAGCTGCTGACACTCACTATTATAGAAACAGGTGAAGAGGACGCCTGTCACATGGCAAATTATATAAAGGTGGCTGAGTATACACAGCCGAAACTCTGCCTGCCCAGGGTGGCCAATGGTCACATGATTTTGTTTCCAATTTCTATAGGTCTGAAAAAATTTGAGGATTTGATATTTGCAAAATTCAAGTGTTTAATTAATGCATATTGTAGTCATAGCTCATCTTATTTATTCAACTAGCACGGTGGCTCAGTGGATAGCACTGCAACCTTGCAGCGCTGGAGTCCTGGGTTCGAATCCCACCAAGGAAAACATCTGCAAGGAGTTTGTATGTTCTCCCCGTGTTTGCGTGGGTTTCCTCCCACACTTCAAAGACATACTGATAGGGAATATAGACTGTGAGCCCCATCGGGGACAGTGATGAAAATGTGTGCAAACTGTAAAGCGCTGCGGAATATGTTAGCGCTATATAAAAATAAAGATTATTATTATTATCAACTACGAAAGAAATTTCATGTACCAAGTAGTGACTTTTGCACAAAAATATGCTAAAAAGGAAAACCTCACTAGCAAGACATCTTTGACAGATCAACTCTCTAAAGAAATTAACCTATATATTATGACAAATCTATCTCTATAATAGTTAATCATATAGCCAATCACAAGCCAAAATAATAAAATTATCTTTACTAAACAGTTACTAGACAATTCATAATGCTACTTTAAAAGGAGAGTATCAGACATAAGCTAGGCCACCACAGGAAAAACCTTCCTTCATGATCAAATAAGTTCATTATTCATTACAACATCATAAGAATTCTTAAAAAGGATCAATTCCCACAAAGTATATAACAAAGAACTAAAAAACACAGCACAGCAGAGTCCTACCATGTGCAACATGTGCTACATCAATTTCAATGTATATTTTTTTCTTTTTAAGGACCTTGTGATAATGTCTAACAAGTAAAAATGGTGAACAAAACAGTTCTGCCTAAATAAGACACATTGGCTTCAAATAGGGAAAAATAAGCCATTTCTATATGCCTAATACTATTAATAATGTGCCAAAGAACGGAGAAACTGCACCCGAAATCAATGTGTGCCCATGCATACATTTGCAAGGTCATATAAGGATCAGCCAAAATAAGCCTTATAGATTTTTCAAAAAGGGGTATATATCCAACATGCCATAATAGGAAGAATAAAATAGAATAAACCTATGTGGCTGCCAAAAGGAACAGCCCTGAAGCGCGTTTTGCGTACAGCTTCCTCCGAGACCGCAGTCTAATGTGTACGGGGGTCTTTCGACTCTCCCTATACAAATGTTGTAGGATGAGATAATGGTCCAGCATATATGATTTCAGACTGCCGGTCCTTTTGTTTTCGGTGAAATAAACCATTGCCAGTTTATCAACGGCTCTTTCATATAAAGCAAATGAACGCTTGATTGAGTTTGCACTCTTGTGTATGGGAGAGTCGGGAGAGATAGATGTTGATGAACAATGGTTCGGCCGATTGTCAGACCAGCAGATATCTATAGTGTATGGAGCTTCTAATTTCAATTCATTTAGACAGGCAGGATGAAATCTTAGTGCATATGGCGATGTTGAATTTAATATTGTTTTACTTAAAGAAGCCCTCCTCCCATCAAAGTTTTTATCCTCTTACTATATTGCAATCATCATATTATACAGCACTGTGTACTTACAATTGCTCATTTTGCCTTTCTACCCAGGTAATTCTTCTCTTTTCTCTGTTCTATGTAGAAACAGCAAGTCTCTTGTCCCTGCATTTATCATCCCCCTCTTCAGCTCCTAAGTCATCTGCTCCCACCTTCTCCTGCCAGGGACTTTTACAGTGATTATGACGACTCATACAGGAAAAATTGACCTCATGCTTCTACATAGAGCTTACATAGATTCAGCTAGTCAGTTTTTAATCATGTGATGTCATAAACCTAATGGAAAAGAGAAAAATTAGCTGGGTAGAAGGACAAAAATAGCAATTGTAAGTAAACAGTGAGGTATAATATCATTACTGTAATATATTAAAAGAATAAAAATTTTGATGGGAGTGCGTCTTTAAATATAATAGGTCACCTCCAATAATCCAAAAATGCCATTAACCCATAAATATAGAGGTACTTTGCAGATAGTGTTTAAATCATGCCTAGCCAGCTTAATGCACAGCTGCAGGGAGAAAATTAACTTATCCTCCCTGAGGCCATTCACTTCCAGTCATTGTAGTGGTGCAGGGGGGCATTTGTTACTGTCCACTACACAGTAGGCACGGCTGTAAATACTCCGGGTGCACTGATTAACAGCTGCTCTTCACATATACACTGCACATACAGTGAAAAGCAGGCTGTCAGCCAAAGTGTGGTGGAGTTATTACAGCCACACTGACTGTATAGTGAGCAGTAACTGTAATACCTCACAGCACCACCGCGATAACTGGAAGCAAGCAGCTGCAGAAGGAATATAAGTTAATTTTCTCCCTGTAGCCGCTGTTTTATCAAGTCAGTCAGGCATGGTTTAAACATTAATTATCTGCAGATTACCACTATATATAAATGTATCGTATTTTATGGACCATAAGATGCATTTTTTTAACAAGTCAAACTCTTGCTAAAAAGTGTGTGCGTCATATTGTTCGAAAGCAGCCTTCTGTGATGGAGGAAAACACTGAAATTGAGCCTACCCAATCACAGGGATCTATGTGATCTGTGCAGTGCAGGGTTTGAATATATGGGGACGTGGATGGAGGCTGCAGGAGCTGAGCACTTGAAGGACGTTCTTCACGAGTAATTCAAGGGCCTTTCAGGTCATGTGACTTATCACTGAAACCTGTGTGTGTGTGTTTGGCCCAATAAGACCTGGACGCACATACATTTGTCATTTTTGGACGAGTCTCTGGAAGGGTAGTACTTTGGTTGCTTCACTGAGTAAAATAAGGAAAGCTTATAGATGCAAATGATAAGCTAATAGAGTATCACTGATACATGGACTAAAAATACTGGCTGTGAAGGGGGATAGTTTGCATTGTACTAAGCGGGCCTCCAGTGAAGCGGTATAGGCAGAATTACTGATAGCTTGGGTTAGGTTAGCTCTGGGAGAATCTCTGGTCACTATTAAAATGTTAAGCCCCCGTTACACACTGCGATATCGCTAGCAATATCGCTGTAAAGTCACCGATTTTGTGACGTTGCAGCGATATTGCTAGCGATATCGCTGCATGTGATACTTACCTCCGACCGGCTCCCCCGCTGGTTATCGCTGATCGCGCGAGAAGCTGCTGGATCATTTCTCGTCGTCAGCTTCCTGCTGGGCTTCCTGTGGTGCCGACGAGCGACGCGTGGAGCCGGGCGGGAGGACGCAGGATCGCCTCGTCTGACAGGTAAGTAGCGACCCCCGTCCCCAGCAATGTCGCTGCTGAGATCTGCCTGTGTGGCAGCTCACTAGCGACCACCTAGCGATGCACCAGCGATCCTGACCGTGTCATATCGCTAGTCGGGATCGCTGGTGCATCGCTAGGTGTAACGGTACCCTTAGTCTGAAAAAAACCAGGGAGGTGTGAATGGTGAGTAGCTTAAATACTGGCAAGGCTATATCTAAGACGGGGTCGGTTGGACTGTGAAATAAGCAAGTTCTGTGGGAACTAAAGAGGAGGGAGCTGTAGTGCCGGCCTGATTGCATTGAAGCCTGAAGTATTGCCTTGGAAATGTATAGTGTGTATGTGTGTGTGAATGTTCCTGTGCCTATAGCAGAGCTGTGTGTATAATACAAACTCTAGTGATAATGACCTGTCCACTTTACATCACCAGGGAAGTTTTAATTAATAGGAAAAAAAAGTTTTTTCTATTTTCTGGTATCTAAACTTGGGTGAGTCTTAAAGTAAGGTGTGTCTTATAGTCCGAAAAATACGGTAAATGGTATTTTTTAAATGAAACAGATTTTAGCTACTCATAAAGTGCATAGAAAATATATAGTATATAAATCCAAATTATATATACCCGTAATGTGTGGCTCAATGTGTCCATGCTCCCTCCAACGTACGTTTCGCCCACCGTGGCTTTTTCAAGGAGTATACATGATTACGGGTATATATGATTTGGATTCATATACTATATATTTTCTATGCACTTTATGAGTAGCTGATTTTTCAGCCCATATACTGTATATTATGCACTTTATTAGTATTATTATTCTTATCATTTTTGTATGATTATCTATTTATAGTGGTCACTATGTCTTTTTTATATGTATTTTGCTGTAATTATATATTATGGTATTTTACTATGTCTTGTTCTGTATACTCATGTAATTATGTAATACATTTATTTGAGTCTTAATGTTTTGGACTCCGTTTGGTGTATTCATTTTTTGAGTAGGTTACTGTCTCAGCTTTATGCCAGACTCACAAGTTCAGTATTTGGTCAGTATTTTACATCAGTATTTGTATATCAAAATCAAGAGTGGGTGATAAATACAGAAGTGGTGATGTGTTTCTATTATACTTTTCTGACTGTTCCACTCCTGATTTTGGCCCACACATACTGATATTAACAAGTTCTATAAACCATTTAGGGAATTACATAAATATAACATGAACCCTAAAAATAACACATTTTATTAAATCTCATTAAAAACAGGACAAATATATATCAACCCAAGTAAGAGCCAATTAATCACTCCGCTATAGATACAGTACATATCAACTGAGACTGCTGAGTCACAGAAATCAAAAACCGGGTCAAGCCCAAAGCTACTCGCCCTATAAACCAACAGGCCTGTAACTGCCTAGCAGCAGAGGTTGGCACCCTATAAATGTACAAAAGTCATGCCCCTATTCGACGGAGGCTGCCACTACTATACCCTAGAAGTCTCTTATCTATCTATATATATAATAGTCTTATCATGTCTGTCTGTAACCGAAATCCTGCTTCGCTGATTGGTCGCAGCAGTTAGGCCGTGACCAATC
Organism: Dendrobates tinctorius; assembly: GCF_039654945.1. Classification (NCBI taxonomy): domain Eukaryota; kingdom Metazoa; phylum Chordata; class Amphibia; order Anura; family Dendrobatidae; genus Dendrobates; species Dendrobates tinctorius. The sequence continues at coordinate 38,784,920 of NW_027361829.1, forward strand.
AGCGACAGTCGCTTAGTTGTCACGGCAACACGGCCGCATCGCTTATTGTACAGGCACATTACAGCCGTTAAAGGCATCACTGCTGCATTGCTCATTACACAGGCACAGTCCTGTACATATACAATACATTAGGAAAGAGCAGACCAGTGACTGCAACTCTGGGTGTAACATTAGTACATTAGGTAACAGCAGAACAGTGACTGCAGATCTGGGTGTAACTGGAGTACAATAAATTAGGTAACAGTAGAACAGTAACTGCAGCTCTCGGTGTAACTTGCGTACAATACATTAGGTAAGAGCAGAAAAGTGACTGCAACTCTGGGTGTAACTGGAGTATAATACATTAGGTAAGATCTGAACAGTGACTGCAGCTCTGGCTGTAACAGGAGTATAATACATTAGGTAAGAGCAGAACGGTGACTGTAGCTCTGGGTGTAACTGGACTACAATACATTAGGTAAAAGCAGAACAGTGACTGCAGCTCTGGGAGTAACTGGAGTACAATACATTAGGTAACAGCAGAACAGTGACTGCAGATCTGGGTGTAACTGGAGTACAATACATTAGGTAACAGCTTAACAGTGACTGCAGCTCTGGGTGTAACTGAAGTACACTACATTAGGTAACAGCAGAACAGAGACAGCAGCTCTGGGTGTAACATGAGTACATTAGGTAACAGCAGAACAGTGACTGCAGATCTGGGTGTAACTGGAGTACAATACATTAGGTATCAGCAGAACAGTGACTGCAGTTCTGGGTGTAACAGCAGTACATTAGGCAACAGGAGAACAGTGACTGCAGATCTGGGTGTAACTGGAGTACAATACATTAGGCAACAGCCGAACAGTGACTGCAGCTCTGGGTGTAACTTGAGTACAATACATTTGGTAAGATCTGAACAGTGACTGCAACTCTGGCTGTAACAGGAGTATAATACATTAAGTAAGAGCAGAATGGTGACTGCAGCTCTAGGTGTAACTGGACTACAATACATTAGGTAAAAGCAGAACAGTGACTGCAGCTCAGGGAGTAACTGGAGTACAATACACTAGGTAACAGCAAAACAGTGACTGCAGCTTTGGCTGTAACTGGAGTACAATACATTAGGTAACAGCAGAACAGTGACAGCAGCTCCGGGTGTAACAGGAGTATAATACACTAGATGGTGGCCCAATTCTATTGCATCGGGTATTTTAGAGTCTCTGTTAAAATAAAAAATAGTTATATACTCACCTTCCGATGGCCCCCGGACTCTGTCCCTCCTCTCACCACGCACCCGGCATCTTCCGGTTCCAGTAATGCTTAGCGAGAAGGGCTGAAGATGACTCGCGAGAGCGCGACGTCATCAGCGGTGTTTCGCGCAAAGCATTACTGGAACCGGAAGATGCCGGGAGCGTGGAGAGGAGAGAAAGAGTCCGGGGGCCGTCGGATGGTGAGTATATAACTATTTTTTATTTTAACAGAGACTCTAGAATACCCGAAGCGATAGAATTGGGCCACCATATAGTTATTGATAAACTGTATCAAGGACAACTGTGCAAACAACAGCTGATACAAACACAACCTCAACAGTTATCCTTAACTAATATTATAACAAACAAGTTCATAAAGTGACAATGTGCTTTAGCTAAAAAAAAAACATTAAGTTCCTTGTACTGGTGGGCCATCGATTCCAGGCTAATAAGCCTTAATAATTCCCTTAGATGCTGATTTCCTGCCTACCAGTGGAGGATGGCACCCTAGTTAAAGGGAATCTGTCACCTCATTTTTGGCCTATAAGCTGCGGCCACCGCCATCATGTGCTTATATACAGCATTATGTAATGCTGTAGATAAGCCCCCGATGTAACCTGAAAGATAAGAAAAACGAGTTAGATTATACTCACCCGGGGGTCCGGTTCGATGGGTGTTGCGGTTCGGTCCGGCGCCTCCCATCTTCTAGCGATGACGTCCTCCTTCATACTTCTGCTGCGGCTCCTGCGCAGGTGTACTTTATCTGTCTTATTGAGGGCAGAGCAGAGTACTGCAGTGCGCAGGCGCCGGGACAGGTCAGAAAGGTTCGGCGCCTGCGGACTGCAGTACTTTACTCTGCCCTCAACAGTGACACCCACCGCACCGGACCACGCCCCCCGGTGAGTATAATCTAACTTGTTTTTCTTATCTTTCAGGTTACATCAGGGGCTTATCTACAGCATTATAGAATGCTGTAGATAAGCCTCTGATGGTTGTGGTCACATCTCATAGCCCAAAAATGAGGTGACAGATTCCCTTTAAAGTTGACGATGTGGCACCTCCACTCAACGTCAGCTCTCCCTATGTAACCCTGGCCAGTCCTAAAGTGAAACCCAAAAACATACATATGATATCAAAATTCCTGGAGAACAGGAGGAATCCCAAAAGATTGGAGAATGGCAAATGTCCCTATCTTCAAAAAAGGAAAGAAAATGGAGCCAGGAAATTACAGGCCAGTGAGCCTTACTTCTATACCAAAAAAATATTTGAACAAATTATAAAACAGCATGTATGTAAGTACTTGGATAAGAATGCAGTAATTAACCAGAGCCAGCATGGGTTTGTAGCAAACAAGTCATGACAGACTAAACTAATTTCCTTCTATGATGGAATCACCGACTGGGTGGATCAGGGAAATGCGGCAGATATAGTATATCTTGACTTCGGCAAAGCATTTGCTAAAGTATCTCGTACTATCCTTATTGAAAAAATGAGCAAGTATGGGATTGACAAGGTTATGGTTAGGTGGATTCATAACTGGCTCAGTGATCGTACTCAAAGAGTGATAATACATGGTTGCACATCCAATTGGATGAGTGCTTCAAGTGGGGCACTGGCCCCAGTGTTGTTCAACATTTTTATAAATGATCTAGATAAAGGAACTGAAGGCAAACTGATCAAATTTGCAGATGATGCAAAGCTAGGAGAGATAACTAACATTAGAGAAGACAGAGAAAAGATTCAGAAGGATCTTAATAAGCTTGAACAATAGGCAGTGACTAATAGAATGGTATTTAACAGGGAGAAATGCAAGATTCTACATTTGGCATCACTTAATTGGCACCCTTAAACCAAATAAGTATCCCACCAAATTATACAAAAATCACTGACTGTGGTGGAAAAATAATAATAAAACTTTTAATAATATTGTGAATAAATAATTAAATCATCACCCGTGCTTCTGTGCGGTCTGTCCAACAGACCTCTATTAAAGGGGGGTCACAGAGGGCTCTGATATAGATAATAAAAATATACATGACACTATATTAACAGATTCATGGACACCCTCCAATATGAACCTCTCCCTGTAATCATCCTTCACCTTATTATGTTTCTGATGATATGGGAGAGTATCACTAGGTATCCTTTCTTAAGGGAAGTGTTTGATAATTATTGCACTATGCCCTTATCCTGAGGATATACCAATGCATTATTCCAAATTACTGAGAGACAATTCAAAAGTAGACTGTCAGTAAACTGAAGTGCTTATATTACTGCACATTGTCCCCATTGGAATAACAAGTCTTCTTAATACAGTGTGACTATAATGATTACAACTAAAGGCTCATTTGCCCAGCTGAGGCAATGACATCCAGTCACTGAATGGTTCACCTCACACTCATTCATTCAGTCCCTAGACGCCACCCCTCATAGGCATGTACTGTCCCTATCATCGTGGCTGGGAGTATGACGCTCCTATGTAAATTCATAAGCACAAAGCTAAAAGGTTAAGCCTCCTGATGTATCCTAATACAAAAGTGTAGGGCGAAAAGCGTTGAGGCGACACTGTCGAGGTGTGACAGCACCCATTATCACGGATCAGCATCTCTGGCAGACTTTGAATATATTAGTCCCATTATAAATACAAGGACAGTACGCAACTATGAGGGGTGGCGTCTAGGGACTGAATGAATGAGTGTGAGGTGATCTATTCAGTGACTGGATGTCATTCTCTTGCCTCATCTGGGCAAAGGAGCCTTTAGTTGTAGTCATTATAGTGACACTGTATTAGGAAGACTTGTTATTCCAAATGGGACAATGTGCAATATGTAGTGCAGCAGTAGCACACTATGCAGTGATGAGGCAGTGGCCCAGCAAAGTTCCAAGCAAAACGTCTCTTTAATGTTCAACTCAGCAAAACACAGCACACGATATCCTCCGGATCGCAGCCGGGAAACATATCCTCTGGATTACGGTCACTAAACACGACAGTTCTCCTCTGACCAGTTACCGTGGGCGACTGCACCACTGTGTTAATGTGCTACTCACAGCTCTACACAGTACATGATATGCTCCGGATCGCAGCCGGAAACCATATCCTCCAGATTACAGTCACTAAACATGCCAGTCCTCCTTCGGGCATAGGACAGTCTACCTCCGGTTCACCGCCGGGCACAAGACAGTCCACCTCCAAGACCAGTTGCCGTGGGTGATTGCACCGCTGTGTACAGTGTGGGTGCCAGGTCCCTGAGCTGTCCTGGCTGCTTTGGCTCCGCTTGTCCGTTTTGCCTCACACAGATGGAGCACTGCAGAGCCGACTGCTCTGCCTTCTACCACACACCAGACTGACACTCAACCCGACACACCCAAACCCTATACTAAAGGGTTTTTAACTAGAAACCTGCGGCCTTCAGCCACATGGAAAACCCGGCCAGGAATGAAACGGACTGCAACACTACCATCTTGCAGTCTGTTTCAAAACACAAACCCATAGCAGGTTTTCCCTAAATCTGCCCTGGACAACCAGAATGTCCAAAACCTGTACTCACTTTAGTCTGCATTGCAACCACAGCTACGCCTATGACTGCAATGCACTTTCATGGCCTCAATACGCCTCCATGCGCATCCTGAGGGAACAAACAGCACCCCCTACATGTAACACCAGTCACTGCCTCACAAATAATATAAGCACTTTAGTTTACTGACAGTCTACTTTTGAATTGGCTGTCAGTAATTAGGAATAACACAGTGGTATACTCTCAGGATAAAGCCATACTGCAATAATTAGCAAACACTTCTCTTAAGAAGGGATACCTAATGATACTCTCCCATATCATCAGAACAATAATAAGGTGAAGGATGATTACAGGGAGAGGTTCATATGGAGTGGTCCATGAATCTGTTAATACACTGTGTTCCAAATTATTATGCAAAAAATATTTCCTCATATTTTCTCTAAATTACCTATATGAATTGCAGTCATTGTTATTTTCCAGTCATCTAATATTCTAGTGTAATTGCAATGTTTTTGAACAAACTGCCTATGAAAACAGTATATTTTTAAAAATAAAAAAACACTCAAAATGCATGTTCCAAATTATTATGCACAGCAGAGTTTTCAACCTTTTTATTTCTATTTTGAACAAAAAAAATGGTCAATTGTGAAATTATAAGCATTATCAGCTTATTACAAAATGAAATCAAACAGTTTTCAAGTCAAAACTTTATTCTAGGTGATGTTACATTTGCACATAGGACCCCTTGTTCGAAAGAAGCTTCTGAACTCTCTCGTCCATTGAATTTGTCAGTTTTTGGATGGTTTGTGCTCCAATTGTTTTGCATGTGGACAGAATACCCTCCCAGAGCTGTTGCTTAGATGTGAACTGCCTCCCGCCATCATAGACACTCCTTTTGATGATGCTCCAGAGGTTCTCAATGGGGTTGAGGTCAGGGGAAGATGGTGGCCACACCATAAGTTTGTCCTCCCATAGCAGCCAGAGATGCAGATGTGTTATTTGCAGCATGAGACGGTGCATTATCATGCATGAAAATGATCTTGCTGCGGAAAGCACTGTTCTTCCTCTTGAACCATGGCAGGAAGTGCTGTTTTAGAAACTCCACATAGATTATGGAGTTCATCTTTACCCCTTCAGGGATCCTAAAGGGGCCGAAATCTCTCTCCCCATGATTCCAGCCCAAAACATTACTCCACCTCCTCCTTGTTGACGCCTTAGCCGGGTTTTCATGGGGTGTCCATCAACCAGCCATCCTCCACTCCATCCATCTGGACCATCGAGCGTTGCACGGCACTCATCGGTGAACAAAAGAGTTTGGAAGTCAGTCTTCATGTATCGTTTGGCCCACTGGAGCCGTTTCTGCTTGTGTGCAGTGGATAGAGGTGGTCGACAGGATGGCTTACGCACAGCTGCAAACCTCTGAAGGACCCTGCATCTTGTTGCTCGGGGGACATTGGAGGCACCAGCAGCTTCAAAAACTCGTCTGCTGCTATGACAAGGCATTTTTGCAGCTGCACTTTTAACCTGATGCAATTGCCTGTTGGAAAGAGTCCTCAATTTTTCCTTATCAGCATGCACACGTGTGTGCTGGGAATCAGCGACATACTTCTTGATTGTGCGATGATCACGATGAAGTGTCTTGGCAATGTTGATTGTAGTCATGCCATGACCTAAATACTCCACAATTTGTTGCTTCTCAGCAGCCGACACATCCTTTTTCTTTCCCATTTTGGCAAAAAATGTAGGTTGCTTAATAATGTGGAACAGCCTTCTTAAGTAGTCTTGCCTTTATTTGGACACACCTGCCAAACTAATTTGCACAGGTATCTGCAATTGCTTTCAGTGATATAAAGAGCCCTGACACACATCACCAGCAATGAGTTTAAATGACAAACAAAAAAATTCTAACCTTATCACTCCTAAACTCTTTTTGCATAATAATTTGGAACACAGTGTATAGTATCATATATTTTTATTATCTATATCAGTGTCCTCTGTGATCCCCCTTTAATAGGGGTCTGTTGGACAGACTGCACAGAAGCACGATGAATGATTTAACCCCTTAGTGACGGAGCCAAATTTTTGAAATCTGACCAGTGTCACTTTATGTGGTAATAACTCTGGAACGCTTCAACAAATCCCAGTAATTTTGAGAATGTTTTTTCGTGACACATTGTACTTTATGATAACGGTAAATTTACGTCAATATGCTTTGTTTTTATTTAGAAAAATATCAGAAATTTGAGAAAAATGTAAAAAAATTAGCATTTTTCAAACTTTGAATGATTATCCCTTTAATCCAGATTGTCATACCACACAAAAACATTCATAAATAATATTTTCCACATCTCTGCTTTACATCAGCACCATTTTGTTAGCATTTTAGGAGGTTTAAAAATGTAGCAGTAATTTTTCATTTTATCAAGGAAATTTGCAAAAAAATTTTTTAGGGACCTATCCAGGTTTGAAATGACTTTGAGGATCCTATATATTGGAAAACCCCCAAAAGTTATACCATTTTAAAAACAGCACCCCCTGACATATTGAAAACTGCTGTCAGGTAGTTTATTAACCCTTCAGGTCATTTTCAGGAATTAATGCAAAGTGATATGACATAAATGAAAAAGTGTATTTTTACCACCTAAATGCCGCTAACTTCTGAACAAGTTACAACAGCTGTCAGGCTCTAAGGCCATTATTTGGTCGTGAATTGTCATGGCAAACATAAGGACCACACAATCATGATCTCAGGGTGGCGATGGGGATAAAGAAGAAGCCCCCACACTCTGTTAACCATTTATATGATGTTGTCACTATTAACAGTAGCATCTGTGGGGTTAAAATGATTTGGACGGTACAAACACTGATCGTGGCTGATGCAGCAATTTGTCAGCTATAGTGTACAGCCGACAACTGCTGGATTGTCACCTGTATGGGGATGCTATTCTCTTATATCTCACGTCAGTTAAAAGATGTATTGGCGGTCATTAAGGGGTTAATTAATAACGATTCTACATTTGGGCAACAAAAATGAAAATTACATCTACGGAATGGGAAGAATAGAACTAAGCAACAGCATGTGTCAAAAATAGTTGGGTACACTAATAGATCACAGACTGCACATGACTCAACAGTGTGATGCAGCAGCAAAAAAGGCAAACAGATCTAGGATGTATTAAGAGAAGCATACAGTCTAGATCATGTGAAGAAATTATCCCCCTCTACTTCTCCTTGGTCAGGCCACATCTGGAATACTGTATCCAGTTCTGGGCACCACATTTTAAAAGACATTGAAAAACTGGAGCAAATTACGAGAAGAGCTACTAGGATGGTAAGCGGACTGCAAAGTATGTCCTACGAGGAACAATTAAAGGATCCGAGAATGTTTAGCTTGCAAAAATGAAGGCTAAGAGGATACTTAATAGTGGTTTACAAATATCTGAAGGGATGCCACAGTGTAGAGCAGGGGTGGGCAATTAATTTTTCAATGGGGCCACATAAGAAACTGGGACTGTTGTGGAGTGCCGAACCAATTCGCTGATCATAATTCTCCTTAAGTCTATGTTCACACGCAGCGTTTTTGCTGCGCTTTGTTTCTGAAGTCAAAATCTGCTCTCTTGGCAGTAAAACTACTGTGTTCAAAACGCCAGTTTTACTGCATTCATTTGCTGCATTTTATTGGTTGTGGATTACACGTGTGCTTTGTCTACATAACTTATTTAATACATTTGGTTTTATTTCTCAAAAATGCTTAAAAAATGCTGCAACAACAGTTATTGCGTATTTTGCACTTTCTCATAACTTTCTATGCGTGAAACCGTGAAAAACGCTGAAAGAACTGACATGCTGCAGACTAAAAAACGCTGCAGTTCTCAAATTTATTAAGGAAAAAAACAAGCGTGTGCGTGAGATTACAAAAACCCCATTGCGTCGGCTCGTACTGTAAAACGCAGCTTTTAATTTGCATTAAAGAATCCCACTGCAAATAAACATAGCTCATCAGTTTATAAGAAGAAGTACGTTATAAGTTTTTAATTTGCTGCTAAGACCCATAGTAACATCTATTAGCCGTTAATTAAAGGGATTTTCCAATTTCAAAAAACTCTTCTCATTAGCTGCAGTTATAAAAAAAAAAAAGTTGTTTTTACTTCACCTCCTGAGACCAGCACTGAATCTCTTTGACAGTTCCTGTGCCTGTTATTGTCTGAAGTGCTCACGTCCTGCCTACAGTGCTACCAGCCAGTCAGTGAGCTCATCAGCTATGGGCAACTCATGGCGTCAGCCCACATGAAGTCGCTGCTGAGCTCAGTTACTGGATCCAGAAGTGTCGACATCACGTCTGTTCTGCAGACAATAACAGGCACCGAAATCAGCGGCTGAACCTGGGAAGGGCAAGAGTAAGAGCCATTCCATTCGGGGAACAGTGGGTTTTCTGAAGCTGGAAAGCCCCTATAAGAAAAAAAAATTGAGGACATTTGAAAAATTCATTGCTCACCGTTCATATGCGGGAGGAGGTGACAGACAAGCGGTAAGATGTCTTCCTTTCAGTCCATGGAGAGGAGAAGAGACACGCGCGCACAAATAGACACGCACGCACGAACACACAGACCAGCCACCAGAGTACATGGGGTACACAGACAGACACGCACGCACACAGACTAGCCACCAGAGTACATGGGGCACGCAGACAGACACGCACGCACACAGACCAGCCACCAGAGTACATGGGGCACACAGACAGACACGCACGCACACAGACCAGCCACCAGAGTACATGGGCCACACAGACAGACACGCACGCACACAGACCAGCCACCAGAGTACATGGGGCATACAGACCGATGCGCACGCAGAGACCAACCACAAGAGTACATGGGGCATACAGACAGATGCACATGCAGTGACCAGTCACCAGAGTACATGGGGGACATAGACAGACACGCACGCACACAGACCAGCCACCAGAGTACATGGGGCATACAGACAGATGTGCACGCAGAGACCAACCACCAGAGTACATGGGGCATACAGACAGAGAGTACATGGGGCACACAGACAGATGCGCACGCAGAGACCAGACACCAGAGTACATGGGGCACACAGACAGACACGCATGCACACAGACCAGCCACCAGAGCACATGGGGCATACAGACAGATGCGCACGCAGAGACCAGCCACCAGAGTACATGGAGCATACAGACAGAGAGTACATGAGGCACAAAGAGAGATGCGCATGCAGAGACCAGACACCAGAGTACATGGGGCACACAGACAGACATGCATGCACACAGACCAGCCACCAGAGTACATGGGGCATACAGACAGATGCGCACGCAGAGACCAGCCACCAGAGTACATGGGGCATACAGACAGATGTGCACGCAGAGACCAGCCACCAGAGTACATGGGGCATACAGACAGATGCGCACGCAGAGACCAGCCACCAGAGTACATGGGGCATACAGACAGATGCGCACGCAGAGACCAGCCACCAGAGTACATGGGGCACACAGGCATGCACACAGATGTACACACACACCAGCCACCAGAGTACATGAAGCACACAAAAAGAAGTGAAGTTTGGAAGCATATTTCAATACTGGAGGATAGGGGGATGGGGGTGCACACACAATGTCGGATTTCTAGGCTGCATGTAGTGTGGCTGAGGGGGCACTTTACTATTGGGAACTGTATACTTGGCCCAAGTGTTTATCTCCTATCAGCCTGATCCTTGAGCTGCTAGAAGTTGCTGGGGAGGGAGGGAAGCTTGCAGCAGATAATTAGCTGCTCTCCCTCCAGTTTGATTTCAAACTGGGATCCAGCAGTTGTGGGATTAAAAGTACACAGCTCTGCCGGTCATCATTTACACAGCAGGTCTGTCTCCTTGATCTTCTCTCAAACATCCCCAGGAAGTGACTAATTACCAGGTATGAGAAGCTGCTGAGAATGGCAGTGAGTTCTCAGGGAGGCTACAACAACAGCCAGAACTGCTCTGCTGTCTGTGAGTCATCTCAGCTTCCTCCAGCAGAAGCCGCTCCACCAATAGTAAGACAGCAGGGCGGGGCTAACACCAAGCTGTGAGCTCACATGTGAGTTCCTGCGGGCTGGACACAGAAACAACCAAAGGGGCGGATATGGCCCGCGGGCTGCCATTTGCCCACGTCTGGTGTAGAGGGATTATTATTCTCATTTGCACATGGAAACACGAGAAGCAATGGAATGAAAGAGAAAGGGAGAAGATACAGATTAGATATCAGAATAAAACTTTTTGAGAGTGAGGGTGATCAATGAGTGGAATAGGCTGCCATAAGAGGTGGAGAGTTCTCCTTCAATGGAAGACTTCAAACAGAGGCTAGACAGACACCTGTATGAGATGGTTTAGTGAATATTGAATTGAATAGAGGGTAGGACACGAAGACCCCTGAGGTCCCTTCCAACTGTAAAATTCTATGATTCTATGATTAAAACACAAAGGTGAAAGAAACTTCTCTTGATGTAAATCAATGCTGATGTCGCAATAGTGATGCCTCAAGAATGCCTCAACGCATTTCCCCATAACTAGGTTTCTCAGGAGACCGATAGATAAATATCCCCCAAATCAAAGGGGGAGATATTGTTCACATAAAAGAGCCCATAGAGATGTTGCTCGGATAAATAATGAGCCCAGCATAGTTCATACTCACAATGTGTAGTACTATTTAAATACTACAGACCCCTCCCAATAGTGCTGTTCCGTACCTCAGTGGAGTCTTGGTGTCCCGCAGCCCCACTGGGATACCTCGTGGAGGGCCCAAACAAACAAGAGCGCTTACTGGGACGCCGATGCGCCCCATGCTGAACTGCATCAAAGAGGAAGTATCCACAAAAATAGCGATGCGCTCCAGTCTGTGGAACATCCCAAAAGCAAAGCCCGCCCCTTTCAGGTACATCACTTCGGGTACATGTGATGCGTAATCTTAATACAGAATGCGTTCCACTACATATCACAGTGCGCATGCGCGCCAACCCTTGCACATTTCTATGGGTGCCCAATAGTTGTTACCTTCAGTAAAAAAGTGCAACTACATTTAATTCTCTGCGCATCAACTCTCATACCAAAACTGGTTTGGTAGTGGAGTTGATGTGTAGATAATTAAATGTAGGGTCACTTTTTCAGGTTACTCTTTTATCAACTAATAAAATCTACACCCAAAACCCAACTTCCTGCTTGTTAGGAGTCAGGTTCCTGCGTCTGCTCTGCAGGAATCCAGACCCTTACATTCTGCGGTCTCTTGCTCTTTATCTACCGCAGAGGACATTGCCTTGCAGCAAATCTCTCCAGGGGCTAAGTCACTCTGTCCCCCTACTGAGCATGCTCATGAGACGGTTTCCCATTGGAGATCAGGAGTCATGTGCTCAGGTCCTGCTCCAGATCTCATTGGTCCATCTCGGACATCTGGAAGCTTCCGGAAGGTCCCGGCTGCTATAAAAAGCGTGCATGGCCGTTCCGCCATGCGCTAGTATAGACTATACTGCTATGTGTGAATGGTGACGCATGTATGATTCTGGTGACTGACTTATTAAGAAACCCCTTCCCTCTGATATTACGCATGTGGTTAGGGAATTAGTTCAGTAGTCTGCGCCAGTCTGTGGCAAGCCTTAGGCCACTGTGCACACCGCACCTCTGTGTTGGCGTCCGACATAGCGCCTGCTTTGTAGCTGTGTCGTCCAGCGGCAGTGTCCTGCGCCGCGCTGCAGTTGCAGCCCTTCTTGGCATTCACAGTAGCGACGCCGCACACACGGTAGGTCTAGACGGACGCAGCCCCTCTGTCTTAGTTCCTGCTCCTATGACCTGATACCGTGTGTGTATTTACATGAGGCCTGTGACTCTAACAGGCTCAGCCTTTTTGTATGTTTTTGTTGCGACGCCTCTGTGTGTGAATAGAGCCCACTCTGCGCACTTCGGGTGAAGTTGAACCCGTGCGCATTATATCACCTTATTGCTCGTCTGCCATTACTCAGCAGCGGTTGTAACACCTACTGCACGGTGGACCCCGAGCGGCGAACGCACTTTATTATTATTTTTATTTAGTGCGTTCCGCCGTTCCTAACATTGCTGCAGTGGTGATGTCCCAAGAAGGCGAATCATGGCAATAATGCCAATTGAAAAAAGTATATGGAGATGTGCACGTTGCTTATTTGTGATTTGTAGATTTGGTGCAGGTTATAAATCTGGAGCAGGTCAATATTTCAGTGTTTTTTCCTGCAGATTTCACTCATACTAATGAGTGGGGAAAACTCTGCACCAAAAAAGCATGTAAAAACGCATCAGAAAGGCGCCTATTTTATGTGCATTTTTCCTTCCAAACGATGCAGAAATTTCAGCACAAAATACTTAATGTGTGCACATTGCTGGTTAGTGTGGAGAAAATGTAATAAAGTGATTAAACTTTTGGTTTGTTATTTAATTACTGATCAGACATTCTGCTATTTCACAACACTTGGAATTTATGAATTTATTTCCTGCTTTCCAGTACATCACATGAAGAAATGGATGTCATTCAAATGTACAACTTGCCTTACAAAAAACAAGCTCTCCTCCTGTTATGTCAACAGAAAAAAAGTAATGTCTATTGGAAGAACATGTGGAAAAAATGAAAGTGGAAAAAAGGAAAATTGCCGGGTCAGGAAGAAGTTAAAAAAAAAAAAAAAAAAAGAAAACTACTGAATACTCTTGGAAACAGTGGGTTTAAAATACAAGCAATAACTTGCCTCTAAAGACTAAATCAGTACTCTTTGCAGGGTATTAGAATAGCAATCAGGAAAGGGAATGTTAAAGTACTATACTTAGGCTGGTTTCACATTAGCGCTTTTTAAGCGCACGCACGGCCGGGGGTAGCTCCGCCCCCGAGTCGGCTCTCTGCCCGGCGTGCCCGCCCCTTGCTTGTAGCGCCGCCTCCTAGCGCACAGCGGCGCCTGCGATCGGCGCACCCTATCTTTAGCATAGGGTGCGCAGATCGTGCGCAGGCCGTGCGCTAGTTGCGCTTTGACCTGCGCTGCGCACTTTTGACGGTGCGCCGTGCGCGCCAAAATCAAACTTTTCGGATTTTGGCGCGCACGGCGCACCGCCAAAAGTGCGCAGCGCAGGTCAAAGCGCAACTAGCGCACGGCCTGCGCACGATCTGCGCACCCTATGCTAAAGATAGGGTGCGCCGATCGCAGGCGCCGCTGTGCGCTAGGAGGCGGCGCTACAAGCAAGGGGCGGGCACGCCGGGCAGAGAGCCGGCTCGGGGGCGGAGCTACCCCCGGCCGTGCGTGCGCTTAAAAAGCGCTAATGTGAAACCAGCCTTAGACAAGATAAAAAAGTTAAAAAAAAAATTAAACAGTAACTCTCTTTAAGAAAAAAAATCACAAAATCAAGACAAAAAAATAATATCAATAAATATATATTTATGTAAAAACAAAAAAAATACATACTTCATACCGCTGCCTCCAGAAAACCCTGAGCTATAAAGCTGACGCATTAGTTAACCCTTACAATGAACAACGTAAAAGAACAAATATAAATAAGTGGCAAAAAACTCAGATTTTTCATCATTCCGCAGGAAAAAACGTGACCAGAAAGTCGAATGTAAATAAAAATGGTATCGCTGAAAACGAAAACGTCATCTATTTCATCACAAGTGAGAATGAACACGAATCGTACTGACATGAAGAATAAAGTTGTCTTATCAATTTTACCACATGCTTAACGGCACATAAGACAAAAAAAAAAAATCAATTCCTGAATTGCTGATTTTTGTTTGTTCTGCCTCTCAAAAATCAGAATAGGAAGCGATTAAAAAATGTCATGTCCCCGAAAATGGTACCAATTAAAACACCAACTCGTCCTGGAAACAAAATAAGCCGTCACATGACTTTATCAGCAGAAATATGGAAAAATTATAGCTGTCAAGATATGGCAATACAAAAAAAAACGTTTGTTATTGTGTTACAGCAGCCAAATATAAAAAAAACTATATAAATCTGGTATCACTGTTATTGCTCCTTACACAGAAGTTTCTGTGTAAATCTCAGAAACATGGATTTTTGTGAGTACTCACCGTAAAATCCTTTTCTCCGAGATGCCCATTGGGGGACACAGGTACTGTGGGTGTATGCTACCGCCATCTGGAGGCTGACACTAGGCAAACAACACAAGGATAGCTCCTCCCCCACCGTGTACACCCTCGCCCTGATTGCGGGCAGAAGCCAGTTTAGTGCAAAAGCAGTAGGAGAACAATAACAATCAGCCTTAATGCAGAAAAAAATATGTCTGACAAGGAAAAAACCTCCCTGACATTCACAAAAGAAATACACGTTAATTAAATAAACAAGAGCCAACTTGGCTAACAGGGTGGGTGCTGTGTCCCCCAATGAGCGTCTTGGAGAAAAGGATTTTACGGTGAGTACTCACAAAAATCCATGTTTCTCCTTCGTCTCATTGGGGGACACAGGTACTGTGGGACATCCTAAAACAGTCCCTGGGTGGGAGATTGACTCACCGATCCAAGCTACATGCACCTCTTGTTTAAAGGTGTGCCACCGCTGCTTGGATAATCCTTCTACCCAGGCTTGCATCCGCCGATGCATGAGTATGGACATTGTAATGTTTAGTAAACATGTGCAGGCTGGACCAGGTTGCTGCTTTGCATACCTGTTCCGTCGAAGCCTGATGCTGAAGCGCCCAAGAGGCGCCCACTGCCCGAGTAGAATGTGCTTTGATCCCTGATGGAACCGACGCACCTCTGATGCGATAAGCCTCCTGACTTGTTAAACGGATCCATCTGGCTATGGTCGATCTTGAGGCAGCGAGTCCCCTCCTGCACCCTGTCTGGCGAAAAGGTGCCATCCGCGACACATACCTCCTGAGTGCTCTCACCAGGGCCAGCGCGTGAAGAGCCTTTTCTACGCGATGCACCGGACAGAACGATGGCAAGACAATATCCTCATTAATGAGGAATGAGGACACGACTTTCGGCACAAAGGGGGGAGCTGGCCTAAGCACCACTTTATCCTTGTGGAAAATGAGAAAAGGAGCTCTGCAAGACAGCGCCGCCAACACTGAAACTCGCCTAACGGAGGTAATGGCTACCAAAAATACCACCTTCCAAAAGAGGAACGATAAGGAAATATCCTGTAGCGGCTCAAAAGGCGCTTCCTGCAGAACACTGAGAACCAGGTTAAGGTCCCAGGTGTTATGAATGGGAAACCGAGGAGGAAAAAAAGACAACAAGCTAAGTCTGAGAAAACCAGAGAAGTTGGTAACTATGCAGATTGCAGATCCCTGATCTTAACCGCACAACTAGAAGCAATCGTGGAGCATTCCTACGTTGGTCGTAGACGCCTCGTCACAACCGGAGAACTACATAAGCCTAAAGCAGGAAAAGAGGAAAACTAACTGCCCCAGAGCAGACCCCAAAGGAAAGACAGCCCCCCACATGTATTGACGGTAAAACAAGATGAAAATACAAACAAAGGCAGGAAAATAGGCTGAGCAAATGATGGGGCCCAGCTAACTAAAAAGGACAGAAAAGGAAAGACACTGTCTGCAATCTGCCAAAAAAAACCTACAAAAATATTGTCCAACACTTCTGATAGCAAAATTAATCCTGAAGTCACTAGACTTCTAAACCTATATCAGCACTCTGAAATATTCTGAGACAGAGCAAAAAAGAGGCCAATCTAATAAGGGACAAAAAGCAGATTGGCAAATACTGATTAATAGGAGTAGAATTTCAGCATAGCCCCAGCAGGGACAGGCTGAATACACAAAAAACTGAATTGACCAACAAGCGCAAGTGTGAACAATAGCAAAAAACAAACTTAACTTGAGAAGACTGGAAGAGAGCTGAAGTCCAGGACCTGAGAAGCTGACTGAATCACCAGCAACCAGATAGGGCGTCGTCTGTCTTATATCCAGTCTGATACTCCAGAGATCCAATCGTTATCTTCCTCATCAGGTGGCAGATCACTACCACTTAAACCAACCGCACTACCTCCTGTCACCACCAGAGGGAGAACGGAAGGGGAACTCTCAACTGGTGGAGCAGAAAATGAGTTCATGACACCCAGGTGTCCATCGGCGCCTTATAGGGAGGTACTAGATGAGAGACTCCCTGGATGAAAGGCTTTACCTGCATATTAGTAGCAATCTTTCGCTGGAAAAGGACGGACAACGCCGATATCTGTCTCCTAAGGGAGCTCGGGGCCAGCCCTGAGCCTAGGCCTGAATGAAGAAAAGCCAAGATGTTGGGAATAGAGAATGTCAGGGGCGAATGACCCGGCTCTCTGCACCAAGTGAAGAAAACTTTCCAGGTGTGGTGGTAGATTTTCGCTGAGGTAGGTTTCCTGGCGCTAACCATTGTAGCGACCACCTCACGCTCAAACCCTGCTTGAGTTAGAATCCAAGATTCAACGGCCATGCCGTCAAACACAGGGCCCCTGAGTTCAGGTGGAAGATCGGGCCCTGGTGCAGTAGATCTGGGCGCTCTGGCAGTCGCCATAGGACATCGGTGAGCAGCCGCACAAGATCTGCGTACCACGCCCGACGGGGCCAGTCTGGTGCTAGCAGAATTGCTGGGATCCCCTCTGCTTTGATCTTCCTGACGACCCTCGGAAGCAATGGCAACGGGGGAAACAGGTATGGAAGGCGAAACTGGTTCCATGGTAGGACCAACGCATCCACCCCGAACGCTCGTGGGTCTCGCGACCGAGCGACGAACAAAGGCACCTTGGCGTTCCTTCTGGACACCATCAGATCCACATCCGGTGTTCCCCACCGTTGGCAAATTTGCTGGAAGACCTCGTGGTGCAGGGCCCATTCCCCAGCCACGACCTCTTGTCAGTTGAGGAAGTCCGCTGCCCAATTTTCTATGCCTGGGATGTAGACTGCCGATATTACCGACTGGTTCTTCTCGGCCCAATGAAGCACACGTGCTATCTCGCGTATGGTTGCCCTGCTGCGCGTGCCCCCCTGATGATTTACATAAGCCACCGCTGTGGCATTGTCTGACTGTATCCGAATGGGCCGTCCTGCTAGGAGGTGCTGAAAATGCTGCAGTGCCAGATCGCTCGTATTTCCAACAAGTTGATCGGGAGACGAGCTTCCTGTTGCGACCACTAGCCCTGGGCCATGTGGTGGCGAAAAACTGCTCCCCAGCCGAGGAGACTGGCGTCGGTCGTGACCACTAGCCAGTGGTCTGGGGGAAACGGTTTCCCCTGAAGAAGGGAGGATCTGGTCATCCACCACTTTAGTGATTGCCTGACCTGAGAGGACAGCCGGCACCGCTGATCGAGGGTGAACGGGTTCTTATCCCATGCTGACAAGAGAGCGTGCTGTAGGGGTCGAAGATGAAATTGGGCAAACGGAATTGCTTCCACTGCTGCCACCATCTTCCCTAGTATCCTCATCCCAAACCGAATGGTGTGAGGGACCGGCTGCTGGAGCTTCTGGACTCCTTGCCGGAGCGCTAGGGCTTTGTTTCGAGGGAGAATTACCAACCCTAGGGAGGTATCGAAGATCATTCTCAGAAAAGCAATCCTCCGAGCTGGGACCAGAGATGATTTCTTCCTGTTGACCAACCAACCTAAGCGGGAGAGTGTATCCAGCACAATAATGACATTCTCCTTGCATGCCCGAAATGAGGGACCCTTGACCAAGAGGTCATCTAAGTATGGCAAGACGACTATGCCCCGCGAGTGTAAGATGGCCATTACGACTGCCATCACCTTTGTGAACACTCTGGGGGCGGTGGCTATCCCGAATGGGAGTGCTGCAAATTGAAAGTGTCAACCATTGATGGCGAACCGAAGAAACTTTTGGTGTGAGGGAAAAATGAGAACGTGCAGGTAGGCATCCTGGATGTCGGTCGAGGCTAAGTACTCTCCCTGCTCCATGGCTGATATAACTGAGCGGAGAGATTCCATCCTGAAATGTTTGACCCTGATGAACCTGTTTAGGAGCTTCAGGTCCAAAACCGGCCTGACTGTCCCGCCCTTTTTGGGGACCGCGAAAAGATTGGAAGAAAAATCCTGAGCTTTCTCGTGCTCTGGTACGGGAACAATGACTCCGTTGTTTTGGAGTGAATTGATGGCCCCAAGCAGCGCCTTTGCCCGGGGCTTCACCTTGGGAAGTCGGGAGAGAAAAAAACCGTGTTGGAGGGTACCTGATGAACTCTATTTTGTACCCTGAAGTCATCAGTTCCGCCACCCATAAGTCGTGTGCAACCTCAGCCCAGATATGACGAAAAAAGAGCAGGTGGCCCCCCACCCTGCTGATGTCGCCTAGCATGGGCTCCGAGTCATTTTGCTGAGGGTCTCTGGGCCCTGGCTCCTCTTGACCTGGGCTGGCGCGCGAGCATCCTTCCCACCGGAATGGGTCTATATGAGACCTTTCACTCCCTATCCTGGTTGGAGCAAGGTGGGCCGGCCGAACTGGCTGCTGCCATCCATCCGATGTGGCGAAAGGCTCGAAAACGTGTCGGGACCTGGCAAAAAGGCTGTTTCACCTTTTGCTGCGGGAGGCAGCTGCTTTTTCCTCCTGTCGCGTCGGACATGAGCTGATCCAACTTCTCCCCGAACAGGCGGCCTCCCTGATAGGGCAAGGAAGTCAAGGACTTCTTGGAAATTGAATTGGCTCGCCAAGTTCTCAACCAGAGGGCTCTCCTAATGGCTACCGCGTTAGCGGCTGCAAATGCCGCACAATTAGCCGCATCCAAAGAAGCATTAATTAAACAGTCTCCGGCCATAGCAATCTGACTTGCGACCTGACACCTCCGCAGGTAGGCCTCTATCCTGCAAGGCCTTATTCAAAGACTCTGACCATGACATCATGGCTTTGGCTACCCACGTCGCCGCGAACGAGGGGGTGAGCGCCGACCCTGATGCCTCAAAAACTGATCGCGCCAAGCTCTCTATAAGCCGATCCGTGGGGTCCTTAATGGACGAGCCGCTAGGCACCGACAACAAAGACTTCGAGGCCAGGAGCGACACTGGCGGGTCCACCACTGGGGATTCCGCCCATTTCTTACAGAGTTCCGGAGCAAATGGGTATCTTGCCTCTATAGTCTTCTGGCCCGAGAAGTGTCTATCTGGGCGTTCTCTGTGGCGCTGCACTATGTCCTCAAATTCTGGGTGAGTGCCAAACACTCTATGCGGTTGCCTGGCCCGCTTAAAGGCTACCTTATGGCCCGCGGCCAAGGTAGCACTATCTTCAATTCCCAGGGTCTGATTGACAGCTTAAATGAGGCTGTCCACTGTCTCCCGGCACCCCGGGGTATCTAGATCAAGTGGCTCATCTGAGTCACTATCCAAACTCTGCCTGCTCCCACTCGCTGGTGAAGGGGAGCGTGATGCTGAACTCCCCGATGCCGCGGCACCGGATATACCGGGAGACCTCGTGCGGGTTCGTTTCCTTCACCCCTGTCTGGCATGGGAGCAGCCCCTGCAGGCCGAAGGTTCCTGTGAGGTGGAGGACCCCTCCCAGATAAGCGAGTCACTATCCTTGCCCCCTTTTGGGGCGTGAAGGGACTCGATCGCCTTTGTAAGCGAAGCCATAGACTGGGACAATGATAGCGCCCATTCCGGAGGATTCAGCTCTCTGGATTAAATCGCCAGGGGAGGCTCCTGGGCGCGTTCGTAGTTGCCACGCACAATTTGGCGCTCTGCGCTTGTGGAAGCGGAGCCCTACAAGAAGTGCATGCAGCGTAGAAAAAAGTGTGCGTCTTCCCTTTCCCGGCCATATTGTGCCTGCCAGGCGTTATATATATATATATATATATATATATAAACTTTTTTTTTTTTACTTCAATGAGAGGGAGGGGTGGGGGAGGAAGGGCCCCTTGGTGTTTACCGGCCTCCACAGCGAAGCTGCACTCACCTGACCTGCGTCCCCCGACTGTGCGCCGCAGCCCCGACCTCCTCTGGGCCTCCGTGGGGCAAGCCGACCTCTTCCCTAGTCGCGGCCTACCCCGCACTGAAGCCGGGGTCTGGATTTATCCGGCGCTCGCCCAGGCTCCAAGGGGCGGGCCGCCGGAAGTGACGCCGCGCGCCGAGGGCGGTACTTCCGCCGCGGCCTAACACTGACCAAGGCCGGGGGCTAAATTTTTCACCACCACCGCAAAAGCGCCGCTACTCCTGGCCCCACTATGGAAACGAGGAGGGCCTCAGGGAAACGCACACCGCTGCTTGCTGCTGCCCAGGAGCCCCCGTACGACCTGTACCTTCAAGTCCACTTCATTCAGACGAGCCCGTTACACCGCTCCGCCATACTCACCTGGCCTCCGTTCCCACGCTGCAGTCAGCTTCCGCTCCCATGCTGCAGCCTCTCTCCACCCGAAGGTCGCGGCGGTCACTTGAGACGGGCTCGCGACCGATGCCTTCCCTGCATGCTGTGCGCATTCGCCATAGGCCGCAGCCGCGCCTCCTTCCTGCTTCTTATGCTCCGGCTGTGCCCTGACCCAGAAGCACCTTTGGAACAATGGCTGACCAGACGGGGCCATATCAGGCCGCCTCCCCCTGAGGGAGGCGCTTGATCGTTGTGTTTCCTAGCATTTTGGCCTCGCTTCATCGTGTGCACTCTGCTCCTGCAGTTGCGTTCTCGGCTGTTCCCCGCAGCAGCTTCTCAGTCCTGCTACCCGTGTTCCTTGTTCTCTTCCGCAGTTCTGTCTTCAGTGTTCCTGCCGTCCTACTCCAGTCCTGTCTCCAGTGTTCCTGACGACCTACTCCAGTCCTGTCTCCTGTGTTCCTGCCGACCTACTCCAGTCCTGTCTCCTGTGTTCCTGCCGACCTACTCCAGTCCTGTCTCCAGTGTTCCTGCCGTCCTACTCCAGTCCTGTCTCCAGTGTTCCTGCTGTTCTACTTCAGTCCTGCCTCCAGTGCTCCTGCCGTCCTGCTCCAGTCCAGCCTCCAGTGTTCCTGCCGTCCTACTCCAATCCTGCCTTCAGTGTTCCGGCCGTCCTACTCCAGTCCTGTCTCCAGTGTTCCTACTCCTGTCATTCTTTACTCCAGTCTCAGTCTGACTCCGGTCCATCCTGAGCCGCCCCTCTCGGTACCAGCTACCGTGGTACTCGAACCCCTGGGCCTGCTCCTAACGGTCCCTGTATAGGGGTCGGCTCCACCTGGCAGCTCGCCCAGGGTCCCTCGGTGCCACGGTCCAGAGGGTCCACTCCCGGACTTTCCTGCTCCAGACCACCCACGCTAACAGTACGATCAGGCCATGGACTCCGCCGGTACTACGGCTGCTACCCAGAAAGAGTTGCTATTCCTGCGGGAGAATCAGGGGCGCATTATGTCAGTCATGAAGTCGATGGACACCCGTTCGTCGGCCTTACAGGTGGCCGATCCTGGAAATGCCACTCAGCTGGCCAGTCTACAACAGGAGCTGGGTCAGCAGCAAGATACTCAAGCCCACATTTTGTCCTACATGGCCTCCTTTGATAGTCGCTTGTCGGCCCTCCGAGCTGCCACTGCAGTGCCGACTCCTCCTCCCGCGTCTACTGCTCTCCCGATGCCCCGCCTCGCCAAGCCGCCTCATTTCACCAGGGATCCCAAGCTCTGTAGGGGGTTCTTAAATCAGTGTACTCTCCACTTTGAATGGCTGCCGCAGCAATATCCCTCGGATCGGGCCAAAGTGGCCTTCATCATGTCCCATCTGGAGGGAGAGGCCCTGTCTTGGGTAAACCCGCTCTGGGAACGTGACGACCCGGTCGTCTCGAGTCTCCCGGTTTTCCTGGATACGTTTCGTAAGGTTTTCGATGAGCCGGGTCGGTTAGCCTCTCTCAGTGAGTCACTCTTTAACTTACACCAGGGCTCTCTCACGG
This sequence comes from Dendrobates tinctorius, assembly GCF_039654945.1. Lineage (NCBI taxonomy): Eukaryota > Metazoa > Chordata > Amphibia > Anura > Dendrobatidae > Dendrobates > Dendrobates tinctorius. Next base: position 38,807,509 of record NW_027361829.1, read on the forward strand.
TTGGACAGTACGCTTTTCGCTTTCGCACTATCTCCTCCGAGCTCGGCTGGAATAACGCGGCTTTGGTGGGGGCATTCTGGCGCGGTCTTTCTAGTAGAATAAAGGATGAACTCGCAGGTCGAGATACCCTGTCCACCTTAGAGGACTTTATCTCGTTGGCTACCCGCATTGACCTGCGCTTCCTGGAGCACGCTCGTGAGTCAGCGAGACAGGCGGCCCTCCAGGTCAGTTTCTCCTTTCACCCGGTCTGCCAGCTCCCGTTCGGTCGGGTCCTCTAGCTTCTCTTCAAGTGAGCCCATGCTGATAGACCATCTCAGGTTGGCCGAGTTGCGTCAGAGAGAGAGACGGGCACAAGGTCTGTGCCTCTATTGCGGTGATTCGTCACACTATGTCCGCACGTGTCCTAAGAGACAGGGAAACAACTCCACCTAGGTCAGGTAAGAGAGGCCTTCCTAGGTGATGATGATCCCTCTCAACCCCTTACGATTTCTGTGCTTTTGGTGTCAGGAGGGAGGCGTGGTTCCGAGGAGGCCTACGAGGATTCGAGCTCAGCGGGTAACTTCATTCGGCCGGAAGAGGTGGACAAATACCAAATTCCTGTAGTCATTCTATCTAACCCAATTCAAATTGCCACCGTGGATGGCAAACTGCTACAGGTGACCATCACCTTGGTCACTGAAGAGGTGGAGTTGCAAGTCGGAGCCTTACATCGAGAGAAGATAGCCTTTTACGTTTTGCCTAAGCTCTCTCACAACATTCTACTCGGTCTTCCATGGTTAAGGACTCATCAACCTGTTCTCGACTGGTCTTCTGAGGAGATACTCCACTGGGGGCACCCGTGCCAAGCTCGCTGTTTGACTCCTGTCCGCCTGGCGGCCGCTCCTCGGTCACCTCCAGACCTCCCGGGTCTTCCTCTAGCTTACAGCTCCTACGCCGATGTTTTTGATAAGAAGGAAGCGGAGGTCCTCCCTCCACACCGCCCATTTGACTGCCCAATTGAACTTGTTCCTGGTTCAACCCCTCCAAGGGGCAGAATTTACCCTCTGTCTCCCGCAGAGACCACCGCCATGTCTGAGTACGTCCGAGAGAACCTCGCCAAAGGCTTTATACGGAAATCCTCTTCGCCCACGGGAGCCGAGTTCTTCTTCGTCAAAAAGAAGGACGGAACTCTACGGCCGTGCATTGACTATAGGGGCTTGAATGAGATTACCATCAAGAACAGGTACCCTCTTCCACTCATTCTGGAGCTGTTTGACCGTCTCAGAGGGGCTCGGGTCTTTTCCAAACTGGACCTCAGAGGAGCCTACAATCTGGTTCGTATCCGTGCTGGTGACGAGTGGAAGACTGCTTTCAACAATCGAGATGGCCATTACAAGTACCTGGTCATGCCCTTCGGTCTTTGCAATGCCCCTGCAGTCTTTCAAGAGTTTGTCAATGAGATCTTCCGGGATCTCTTGTACTCCTGTGTGGTCGTGTACTTAGACGACATCCTCGTGTTCTCGCCGGACCTCTCGTCCCACAGAAAGAGTGTCCGCCTGGTGCTTCAGCGTCTTCGGGAGAACCGCCTGTATGCGAAGATGGAGAAATGTCTTTTCGAACAGACCACTCTGCCGTTTCTGGGATTCATTATCTCCGACGCTGGTCTAAGGATGGATCCCGAAAACTTGTCTGCCATCCTCAAATGGCCTCGCCCCGTCGGATTAAAGGCGATACAACGATTCCTCGGATTCGCCAACTATTACCGACAATTTGTCTCCCACTTCTCCGCGATCACAAGACCCATTTCTGCGCTCACCCGTAAAGGGTCTACTTCCAAGGATTGGCCTCCTGAGGCAGAGGAGGCCTTTCTGACTCTAAAAGGGGCTTTCTCCACGGCTCCGGTCCTGCATCGTCCAGAGAGCGATCGACCTTTTGTACTTGAGATGGACGCTTCCTCGACGGGTGCCGGGGCGGTACTGTCGCAGAGAACCGCCTCCGGTCGCCTGCACCCTTGTGGCTTCTTCTCGAAGGCCTTTTCTCCATCCGAGTGTAACTACTCGATCGGCGACCGGGAACTTTTGGCCATCAAGTTGGCCTTGGAGGAATGGAGCCACCTCCTGGAAGTTGCTGTCCATCCATTCGTCATCTTCTCGGACCACAAGAATCTGGCCTATCTCCAGTCTGCCCAGAGACTTAACCCTCGCCAGGCCAGATGGTCCCTATTTTTCGCCCGATTTGATTTCGAGCTCCGATTCCGTCCTGGCAACAAGAATTCCAAAGCCGACGCCCTGTCCAGGATCTTCCAGCCACACGAATCCACGGAGGGACCTTCGCACATCATTGATCCCACTAAGATCATCACCGTGGCTCCGGTGAACTGGCTTACTTCCCCACCTGGCAAGACGCTTGTGCCAGAGAATCTCAAGTGAAAGGTTCTTCTATGGGCGCACTCCTCCAAACTGGCCGGCCATGCCCGAACTAAGAAGACCCTTGACCTTATCACGCGTCACTACTGGTGGCCCACGCTTCGCCAAGATGTGCTCGACTTTGTGGCTTCTTGTCCATCCTGTGCAAAAAACAAAGTGCCACGGAGACCTCCATCCGGCTTGTTGCTTCCGTTGCCCGTCCCTACGGTTCCTTGGGAAAACATCGCCATGGATTTCATCACCGACCTACCCTGCTCTGCGGGCTGCACAGTCATCCTGGTGGTGGTGGATCATTTTTCCAAGATGGCTCACTTCGTCCCACTGCCTGGTCTTCCCTCAGCGCCGGAGCTGGCCAAAATCTTCATTCGTCAAATCTTCAGACTTCACGGACTACCTCGACGCATTGTGTCTGACCGAGGGGTTCAGTTTACCTCCAAGTTCTGGCGTTCGCTTTGTAAGCTCATGAACGTTACTCTCGACTTCTCCTACCATCCACAGTCCAACGGACAGGTAGAGCGTACCAACCAGACGCTTACGGGGTACTTACGTCACTTCTCCAACGCCCACCAGAACGATTGGGTCAACTTACTCCCCTGGGCTGAGTTCGCTTATAACAACCATGCTGGTGACTCTTCGGCCAAGTCTCCGTTTTTCATTGTTTTTGGCAGACATCCTGGTGTTCCTCTTCCGATAACTCCTGCCTCCGAGATACCCGCGGCCAACGCCTTGTCCTCTGAATTTTCTAAGATTTGGGGTGAGACCAACACATCACTCAAGAGATCCGCTGATCAGATGAAGAACTATGCAGACAAAAAGAGGTTGGATTCTCTCGGTACCGGCTACCATGGTACTCGAACCCCTGGGCCTGCTCCTAACGGTCCCTGTATAGGGGACGGCTCGACCTGGCAGCTCGCCCGGGGTCCCTCGGTGCCATGGTCCAGAGGGTCCACTACCGGAGTTTCCTGCTCCAGACCACCCACTCTAACAGAGTCCAGGTAGGCCCTTCAGGGATCACGACCAACCAAAACAGGGAGCAGGGGGTGGTGTGGGGAACCTGGATGGTGCAGGCACCCTAACTACGTCCAGCATCAGCCGAGGAGAGGGACCGTCCGCCTCCTTGCGGCACCTCCGTCTTGCGTTGGTGGAGCAGTGGGGGCAGCTCGGACCGTCTTGTGCCTCTGAATAGCTCATGGTTTCTCTACCTAGGGGTGGTCAGGGCTAGGTCCGGCATCATGTCCCACGTCGCGGGAAAGGATACGTGGAGGGACACTCGCACGTGCTCGCCCGTTGTTGGTTTAGGGAAATCGGACCCTTTCAATAGGATCTGTTGCCCCTGTCTCATCTTCTTAGAAAAAAAAAAGAAAAGAAAAAAAACAAACTAAAATAACAAATTCTGGGGAAATTGCCCAGATTTGTCTCACGGTGTGGGAAAGGATATGTGGAGACGATACTCGACACGTGCTCGCCCATTGATGGTTTGGGGAAATCGAACCCTTTCAATAGGATCCGTTGCCCCTGTCTAATCTTCATGGAAAAAAGTCTGGAGAAGAAAGACCTGACGTGTGCCTCCATAGACACTAAGCAAAAAACTGGCTTCCGCCCGCAATCAGAGCGGGGGAGGAGCTAACCTTGTGTCGTTTGCCTAGTGTCAGCCTCCAGATGGCGGTAGCATACACCCACAGTACCTGTGTCCCCCAATGAGACGAAGGAGAAATACGTGATTCAGACAGAACCCCCTGCAGGAGATTTTCTATAATGAGGCAGATGGAGGCACTATGCATGCCTCCTGGCCTATGATCTAGTGGTGTCAGTCTTTTTAAGTGTGCATAAAAGCGCAGTCGGCCACATTTAGAGATTTAGTGGCTTAGCGATTTAGAGATTCAATGTACAGCGCAGGATAAATGCGATCCAAAATTTCATGTAAAATGTTACCAATAAAAGCTTCAACTCAATCCATAAAAAAGCAAGTCCCCACTCAAGTCCGTAATCTGTTAACAAAAATATAGAAGGCTTCCACCTTAGCGTGAGTGCACACAGTGCTGATTCACCTGCGGATTTTTCCGCTCAGATTTGCAGGTAAAACCGCAGGTAAAGTGACCTGCGGTTTTCCTGTGGATTTGCCAGTGGTTTTCCCCTGCGGTTTGACACCTGGACAATGGAACAGGTGGCAAACCGCTGCGGAATCCGCAGAAAGATTTTACATGCTGCGGATTTAAAACCGCAGCAAATTCGCGTGGAAAAATCCGCACCGTGGGCACAGCGGTTTTGAAATCCCATTGGCTAACATGGTACTGTACATTGCTTGTGGATCTGCTGCGGATCCGCAGGGACAAATCCGCTGTGGATCCATAGCAGAATCCGCAGCATGTGCACATACCCTTACTGGTAACACAAAGGCTCTAGAAAAGCGCTATGGCTCTCTTCAAAAGAAATACAGCAAATTCTGTGCTTCCAAATCCAAATGCCCCCCTCCCTTCTGAGCCCTTCCGGGTACTTAAATCACATGCCTCCTGAGGAAGTAACCACACGAAACATGCGCACCCTGATCTTACTTTGTCCTCCTATAAGTCCTACAATTACAATTCGCACTGTAATATACTGCTCTGGCAAAAATTAAGAGAACACCACATCAAAACCCTGTCATGGGCAGCGTGTTGTGAGTTCATTTTCCCCTTCACCATTGAGGTCTGATGAACTCCCTCTTCTGGTGAAGGAAGGTAGTGAGGCTGATTACCAAGCACCTGTGCAGGATGATGATGACTGGGTGACTGGAATTGCTGACTGGATATAAGGCAGCCGACGCCCTTCTGCCTTGCTGGTGATCTCTCTGAGGGAATCTAGGAGACCAGTCTGATTCCTGCTCCTCAAAAGCTAAGTTTTCTGCTCTGCTTTTTGCATTTGTGTTTTGGTTTTGTTTTGCCTTGTTTTTCTGGATTTCTGCCATTCCCTGCTGGGGTGAGCTGAATTCCTTTTTGCTCTGTCTTCAGAAAATACCTGAGTACTGATATAGTCTTTTTGAAGCCTAGCGTCTTCAGGGCTTTTTTCCCTATCAGTCTGTTGGCACTTGTTTTGATAGGGTTTTGGCGGATTGCAGACAGCAGCTTTTCTATCCTTTCCGATTTAGTTAGCTTGGGCCCCATCATTTGCTCAGCCTATCTTTCTATCTGTGTGAGTGTTTTTTCACCTTGCTTCACCGTCATTATATGTTGGGGGCTGCCTATTGCTTTGGGGTCTGCTCTGGGGCAGTTTAGATTTCCCTTTCTGTCTTTAGGCTATTTAGTTCTCCGGCTGTGATCGAGGGGTCTAGGGTTTTCTGGACTTAGCTAGTATTTCTGTTTTTGCCTCCTACGGTGACTCATTCATAACAGAATCACCAGCCATACCGCAGATCCTAGGGTACTCAATAGCAGGAAAGAATTGCAAAAAAAGAGTGTATATTCTTTCCTCTATATCTCTGAGACCGTAGGGGGAATTTTTTTTTCTCTCAATGGAGATAAAACAATTGTCTGATCGTGTGGAGCAGCTCGCTGCGTTAGTGCGGGGAATTTCCGCCTACCTTGCTCATTCACATGCTGCTGAACCAAAGATTCCTACTCCTGATGTGTTTTTTGGGGATCGGTCTAAATTTTTGAATTTCAAAAATAATTGTAAATTATTCTTTGCCTTGAAGCCTAACTCGTCAGGGAGCTCCTCACAGCAGGTTAAAATTGTCATCTCTTTGCTGCGTGGCGATCCCCAGGATTGGGCGTTTTCTTTGAAACCAGATGATCCTATTCTGACTAATGTGAACGCATTTTTTCAAGCCTTGGGGTTGTTGTATGACGAACCTAATGCTATTGATCAGGCTGAAAAGACCCTGTTGGCATTGAGCCAGGGTCGAGATTCTGCAGAATTGTACTGTCAAAAATTCCGAAAGTGGGCGGTCCTTACTACCTGGAATGATAATGCCTTGGCAGCTCTCTTTCGAAAGGGTTTGTCAGAAGCCATAAAAGATACTATGGTGGAATTTCCTGTTCCCTCTGGTCTTGACGATTCTATGTCATTAGCCATTCAGGTTGATCGGCGTTTACGTGAACGCAGGACTGCACGAGAGGTGTTGCCACCTGTTGAACAAGTGTCTGAACCTATGCAATGTGACAGAGTTTTGTCCAGGGAGCAACGTCAGGAGTTCAGAAGGCGTAATAAGCTGTGTTTTTTTTGTGGAGATGCTTCGCATATTATTTCTGTCTGTCCTACACGAGAAAAACGTTTTGCACACACGTTTTCTGTGGGTGGTGTTCAACCTAAGTTTCTTCTGGCAATTACTCTGATCTGCTCCCTGTCCACATTTTCCGCCAAGGCTTTTGTGGATTCGGGAGCAGCCCTGAACCTAATGGACTTGGATTTTGCTAAACGTTGTGGATTTCCGATGACACCTCTGCGGGCGCCTATCCCGTTGAGGGGGATTGATGCTACTCCTTTGGCGAAAAATAAACCTCAGTTTTGGACCCAGGTGGTAATGCGGGTCGCCCCAGACCATCAAGAAAATTGTAGATTTTTGGTGTTGCATAATTTGCATGATACCATTGTTCTGGGGTTTCCCTGGTTGCAAATTCATAATCCAGTTTTGGATTGGAAATCTGTGTCTGTGGTGAGTTGGGGTTGTCGGTGTGCCCTTAGTGAGGCTCCGTTTTTTTCCACCTCTCCTCAGTCGCATGATGTTCCTGACTATTTGGCGGACTTTTATGATGTATTTAGTGAGAATGAGTGTGCGTCCTTGCCTCCTCATAGGAGTTATGACTGTGCAATTGAACTGAGCCCGGGGTGTAAATTTCCCAAGGGTCGGCTCTTCAATTTATCTGTACCCGAGCACGAGGCTATGCGATCCTATATTAAGGAGGCATTGGAGAAGGGTCATATTAGACCATCCTCTTCACCCTTAGGTGCCGGGTTTTTTTCGTGGCCAAAAAGGATGGTTCATTAAGGCCTTGCATTGATTATCGTGCACTCAACAAAATTACTATTAAATATCAGTATCCGTTACCCCTGATTTCGGATCTATTCTCCAGAGTTAAAGGTGCTTGCTGGTTTACCAAGCTTGACCTCAGGGGGGCGTATAATCTTATCCGCATTAAGCAGGGGGATGAATGGAAGACGGCGTTTAATACTCTGGAGGGACATTTTGAGTACCTGGTGATGCCTTTTGGGCTCACTAATGCCCCTTCTGTCTTCCAGTGCTTCATGAACGACATTTTCCGAGACTTTGTGGATAAATTTTTGATTATCTATCTGGATGATATTTTGATCTTCTCCAAGGATTGGGATTCTCATGTGGAACATGTTCGGACTGTGTTCCGGATCTTGAGGGAGAATTCCCTGTATGTCAAAGGATCGAAATGCCTTTTTGGGGTACAGAGGATTTCATTTATGGGATTTATTTTGTCTCCGTCAACTATTGAAATGGACGGGGCCAAGGTACAGGCCATTTATGATTGGGTTCAGCCCACTTCTTTGAAGGCCCTCCAGAAGTTTTTGGGTTTTGCTAATTTTTATCGGAAATTTATAGCAAAATCTTCTAGTATTGCCAAGCCATTGACTGATCTGACTAAGAAGGGTGCTGATGTGTTGAATTGGTCTCCGGAGGCTGTTTCTTCCTTTCAGGAGCTGAAGCGAAGATTCACTTCTGCCCCGGTTTTGCGGCAACCTGATGTCTCACTCCCGTTCCAGGTCGAGGTGGACGCTTCTGAGATTGGTGCAGGAGCTGTTTTGTCCCAAAAGGATCCTGTAACATCTAAAATGAATCCCTGTGCTTTCTTTTCCCGAAAGTTCTCTCCATCTGAACGTAACTATGATGTGGGGAATCGGGAACTGTTAGCCATGAAATGGGCATTTGAGGAGTGGAGACATTGGTTGGAGGGAGCTAAACATCAAGTCGTGGTCCTCACTGACAACAAGAATTTGATTTACCTGGAGTCAGCCAAACGTTTGAACCCTAGACAGGCTAGGTGGGCCTTGTTTTTTACACGTTTTGATTTTGTGGTCTCTTTTCTTCCTGGCACTAAGAGTGTCAAGGCTGACTCTCTCTCTAGGAGCTTCTTTGCTGATTCTCCTGTGGTGACCAAGCCTGCTACCATCTTAGGCGAAGGGGTAGTTCTTTCTGCCATCTCGCCCGATTTGAGACGTGCTCTGGAAGAGTTCCAGGAGGACAAACCTGAGCGTTATCCCAGTGGAAAGTTGTATGTTCCTGACCAGTGGAAGAAGAGAGTGATGTCTGAAGTTCATTGCTCTGCATTGGCTGGTCATCCAGGTATTTTTGGTACTAGAGATCTGGTGAGTCGGTCTTTTTGGTGGCCCGCCTTGTCTCGTGATGTCAGGAATTTTGTGCAGTCCTGTGGGACTTGCTCCCGGTCTAAACCTTGTTCTCGCTCTAGTGGGTTGTTGATGCCTTTGCCGGTCCCCAGGAGGCCATGGACCCATATTTCAATGGATTTCATCTCTGATATGCCTGTCTCTCAGAGAATGACTGTTATTTGGGTGATTTGTGATAGGTTCTCTAAGATGGTTCATCTTGTACCACCCCCTAAGTTGCCATCTTCCTCTGAGTTGGTGCCCCTGTTTTTGCAACAGGTGGTTCGCTTGCACGGGATTCCTGAGAACATTGCATCTGACAGAGGAGTTTAGTTTGTGTCTAGATTTTGGAGGACTTTCTGTTCCAAGCTGGGAATTCAGTTGTCCTTCTCTGCTTTTCACCCTCAGACCAATAGGCAGACGGAGAGAACAAATCAGACCTTGGAGTCGTATTTGAGATGTTTTATTTCCGCTGATCAGGATGATTGGGTTTCATTTTTGCCCTTGGCCGAATTTGCTTTACATAATAGAGCTAGTTCTGCCACTTTGATGTAACCTTTTTTTTTGTAACTTTGGGTTTCATCCTCGATTTTCTTCAGGGCAGGTGGAGCCTTCGGCCTGCCCAGGTGTTGACACTGTGGTGGAGAGAAGGCGCCAGATCTGGGACCAAGTGGTGGATAAGTTATCTCTCTCCCAGGAAAAGGCCCAGCGGTTTTCCAACCGACATAGGACCATTGGTCCCCAGTTTAAGGTTGGTGATATGGTTTGGTTATCATCAAAAAATATCGCTATGAAGGTGACTTCTCCTAAGTTTAAGCCTAGATTTATTGGACCTTACAAGATTTTGGAGATTATTAATCCGGTCTCTTTTCGTTTGGCTCTTCCTGTCACATTTATTATCCATAATGTGTTTCATAAGTCCTTGTTGAAGAGGTTTGTTGAACCAGTTGTTCCTGGGGTGGCACCTCCGGACCCTGTATTGGTTGAAGGTAAAATGGAATATGAGGTAGAGAAGATACTGGATTCCCATCTGGCTAGACGGAGACTCCAGTATTTGGTTAAGTGGAAGGGTTATGGTCAGGAGGATAATTCCTGGGTCTCTGCCTCTGATATTCATGCCAAAAGATTGGTGCGTGTCTTTTATCGGGCTCACCCTGATCGCCCTGGTGGCGTGGATGAGGGTTCGGTGACCCCTCCTCAAGGGGGAGGTACTGTTGTGAGTTCATTTTCCCCTTCACCATTGGGGTTGGATGAACTCCCTCTTCTGGTGAAGGAAGGTAGTGAGGCTGATTACCAAGCACCTGTGCAGGATGATGATGACTGGGTGACTGGAATTGCTGACTGGATATAAGGCAGCCGACGCCCTTCTGCCTTGCTGGTGATTTCTCTGAGGGATTCTAGGAAACCAGTCTGATTCCTGCTCCTCAAAAGCTAAGTTTTCTGCTCTGCTTTTTGAATTTGTGTTTTGGTTTTGTTTTGCCTTGTTTTTCTGGATTTCTGCCATTCCCTGCTGGGGTGAGCTGAATTCCTTTTTGCTCTGTCTTCAGAAAATACCTGAGTACTGATATAGTCTTTTTGAAGCCTAGCGTCTTCAGGGCTTCTTTCCCTATGAGTCTGTTGGCTCTTGTTTTGATAGGGTTTTGGTGGATTGCAGACAGAAGCTTTTCCATCCTTTCCTATTTAGTTAGCTTGGGCCCCATCATTTGCTCAGCCTATCTTTCTATCTGTGTGAGTGTTTTTTCATCTTGCTTCACCGTCATTATATGTTGGGGGATGCCTATTGCTTTGGGGTCTGCTCTGGGGCAGTTTAGATTTCCCTTTCTGTCTTTAGGCTATTTAGTTCTCCGGCTGTGATCGAGGGGTCTAGGGCACCGTAGGAACCCCCCACGGCTACTGCTAGTTGTTGTTGATAGGTTCAGGGGTCTGCAATTCGATAGCTTCTAACTTCTCTGGTTTTCTGGACTTAGCTAGTATTTCTGTTTTTGCCTCCTACGGTGACTCATTCATAACAGCAGCCCATTCTCCAGACCTGAACCCCACTGAAAACCTCTGGAATGTACCGTATATACTCGAGTATAAGCCGACCCCCCCTAATTTTGCCACAAAAAACTGGGAAAACTTATTGACTCGAGTATAAGACGAGGGTGCACAGTGAGTGGCCTCAGTTATCTGCAGTGTGTGGCCCCAGTTATCATGCACAGTGAGTGGCCCCAGTTATCATGCACAGTGAGTGGCCCCAGTTATCATGCACAGTGAGTGGCCCCAGTTATCATGCACAGTGAGTGGCCCAAGTTATCATGCACAGTGAGTGGCCCAAGTTATGTGCACAGTGAGTGGCCCCAGTTATGTGCACAGTGAGTGGCCCCAGTTATGCTGCACAGTGAGTGGCCCCAGTTATCATGCACAGTGAGTGGCCCCAGTTATCATGCACAGTGAGTGGCCCCAGTTACCATGCACAGTGAGTGGCCCCAGTTATCATGCACAGTGAGTGGCCCCAGTTATCATGCACAGCGAGTGGCCCCCAGTTATCATGCACAGTGAGTGGCCCCAGTTATGATGCACAGTGAGTGGCCCCAGTTATCATGCACAGTGAGTGGCCCCAGTTATCATGCACAGTGAGTGGCCCCAGTAATCATGCACAGTGAGTGGCCCCAGTTATCATGCACAGTGAGTGGCCCCAGTTATCATGCACAGTGAGTGGCCCCAGTTACCATGCACAGTGAGTGGCCCCAGTTACCATGCACAGTGAGTGGCCCCAGTTATCATGCACAGTGAGTGGCCCCAGTTATCATGCACAGTGAGTGGCCCCAGTTATCATGCACAGTGAGTGGCCCCAGTTATCATGCACAGTGAGTGGCCCCAGTTATCATGCACAGTGAGTGGCCCCAGTTATCATGCACAGTGAGTGGCCCCAGTTATCTGCACAGTGAGTGGCCCCAGTTATCATGCACAGTGAGTGGCTCCAGTTATCCTGCACAGTGAGTGGCCCCAGTTATCTGCACAGTGAGTGGCCCCAGTTATCTGCACAGTGAGTGGCCCCAGTTATGTGCACAGTGAGTGGCCCCAGTTATGCTGCACAGTGAGTGGCCCCAGTTATCATGCACAGTGAGTGGCCCCAGCTTTGCTGCACAGTGAGTGGCCCCAGTTATCTGCACAGTGAGTGGCCCCAGTTATCATGCACAGTGAGTGGCCCCAGTTATCATGCACAGTGAGTGGCCCCAGTTATCTGCACAGTGAGTGGCCCCAGTTATGCTGCACAGTGAGTGGCCCCAGTTATCTGCACAGTGAGTGGCCCCAGTTATCATGCACAGTGAGTGGCCCCAGTTATCATGCACAGTGAGTGGCCCCAGTTATCATGCACAGTGAGTGGCCCTAGTTATCTGCACAGTGAGTGGCCCCAGTTATCATGCACAGTGAGTGGCCCCAGTTATCATGCACAGTGAGTGGCCCCAGCTTTGCTGCACAGTGAGTGGCCCCAGTTATCTGCACAGTGAGTGGCCCCAGTTATCATGCACAGTGAGTGGCCCCAGTTATCATGCACAGTGAGTGGCCCCAGTTATCTGCACAGTGAGTGGCCCCAGTTATGCTGCACAGTGAGTGGCCCCAGTTATGCTGCACAGTGAGTGGCCCCAGTTATCATGCACAGTGAGTGGCCCCAGTTATCATGCACAGTGAGTGGCCCCAGTTATCATGCACAGTGAGTGGCCCTAGTTATCTGCACAGTGAGTGGCCCCAGTTATCATGCACAGTGAGTGGCTCCAGTTATCCTGCACAGTGAGTGGCCCCAGTTATCTGCACAGTGAGTGGCCCCAGTTATCTGCACAGTGAGTGGCCCCAGTTATGTGCACAGTGAGTGGCCCCAGTTATGCTGCACAGTGAGTGGCCCCAGTTATCATGCACAGTGAGTGGCCCCAGCTTTGCTGCACAGTGAGTGGCCCCAGTTATCTGCACAGTGAGTGGCCCCAGTTATCATGCACAGTGAGTGGCCCCAGTTATCATGCACAGTGAGTGGCCCCAGTTATCTGCACAGTGAGTGGCCCCAGTTATGCTGCACAGTGAGTGGCCCCAGTTATCTGCACAGTGAGTGGCCCCAGTTATCATGCACAGTGAGTGGCCCCAGTTATCATGCACAGTGAGTGGCCCCAGTTATCTGCACAGTGAGTGGCCCTAGTTATGTGCACAGTGAGTGGCCCCAGTTATGCTGCACAGTGAATGGCCCCAGTTATCATGCACAGTCAGTGGCCCCAGCTTTGCTGCACAGTGAGTGGCCCCAGTTATCTGCACAGTGAGTGGCCCCAGTTATCTGCACAGTGAGTGGCCCCAGTTATGATGCACAGTGAGTGGCCACAGTTATGATGCACAGTGTGTGGCCCCATCATGTTGCTGCTGCCTCTGCCTCCCTTACAAAAAAAACAAAAACCTGTATAGTCACCTCAGTCGCTGCCCCCTGCTCATCAGCGTTGCGCTCTGCAGTCACTGTGCAGGCAGAGGGCGCGATAGCGCTCTCTGACCTGAATGTCACTGCAGAGGACGCAAGACAGCAGAGCGCAGGGACACGTGAATATGCCTCCCAACCCCCCCTTCATACTCACCGGGTCCTGGCGCTTGTCTCTGCAGCTCCCCTGCTTGTTCCATGTTGTCGGCGCTGCTCTCTTCCTGGTTCAGCAGTCACGTGGCACCCGCTCATTAAATATGCGCATATTTAACATATTTAATGAGCGGGTACCATTTGACAGCTGAAGCAGGAAGAGAGCAGCGCCGACAACATGTAACAAGCAGGGGAGCTGCAGAGAAGGGTGAGTATGATCTGACACCCCCGCTCCCCCTCCCCCGCTGATCCCCCCGGTATATGAATGGGCTGAAAATCTCGGCTTATACACGAGTATATACGGTAATTAAGAGGATGATGGATAGTCAGAAGCCATCAAACAAAGAAGAACTCCATAAATTTTTGAACCAGAAACAGTGTGAAAGACTAGTGGCAAGCATGCCAAGATGCATGAAAGCTGTGATTAAAAATCATGGTTATTCCACAAAATATTGATTTCTGAACTCTTCTTGAGTTAAAACATTAGTATTGTTGTTTCTAAATGATTATGAACTTGTTTTCTTTGCATTATTTGAGGTCTGAAAGCACAGGGTTTTTTTTTAAGTTTGACCATTTCTCCTTTTCAGAAAAAAAATACAAAATTTATTGCTTGGAAATTCGGAGACATGTTGTCAGGAGTTTGAAGACTTAGGGCAAGTGCACACGTAGTTTTTAGGTTGTGCGGATTTTGTTGAAAAATCCGAAGGGAAAACCTTTCCCAGGATTAGCCTGCGGTTTCACACCTCATAATGGATAGGTGTGAAACCGCAGCGAAATCAGTACAAAGAATTGACATGCTGCGGATTGTAACCCGCGGAAAAATCCGCAGCATGTGCACTGCGTTTTTTTTATTTCCATAGGAAATAAAGGTACTGTACAACGCAGCAGAATCTGCTGCGGACCCACAGAGCCAAAACCGCTGCGGATCCGCAGCAGAATCCGCAGCGTGTGCACACACCCTAAAAGAACAATTTACATCGTACTCAAAAATATACCTATAAAGAAAAAATATACCTATAAACTGAACATTTGGAAGTGGTCTCTTAATTTTTGACAGAGCTGTATATGCACGCTATGCAACAGTACGTTATATTTAAAAGCACTTTTTTGTACTCTGACCAAATGGGCATATCAAAGGCTTTTATGCAGGGCAAAATATTTAATGAGGTCTCCTTAGACTGTTACATGGTATTGCAGCTTCTGATTTGGTCTTTATTTTCTATATATGATTTGTTTCTCTTTTAATATTTCTTAAATAAAGATCACTATTAATTTTTATATGGTACTTACAGTATACTCTTTTTTTCAATCATGAGTTTTCTAATATGAAGCTTTAGATTTACGGACATTTCTTTTGTTTTGGGTGTTTATTCTTGTTACTTAAACCACATTTAGCGTCCACATGTTCGTCATTTCTGTAGTGAAGAGAACCCGTTTAATTTACAGGTGCTTGACTCCAGAAGCATGAGATGGGCATAATGCACTGGGCGTAGTTTTCACTCAGCAACATTCACTGCTGCTTGTTTCTGGAAAACAACCATCATTCACTACACCTGTAGATAAATTCGCAGAGGGGTGTAATTCCCAACATGTGGTCACTTAGGGGGGATTCTGCTCTTCTAACATTTAGGAGCTCTGTACATAGAATCCGCAAACTGTTCTAGGAAAATCTGTGCTCCAAGAGTTAAATAGCCCTACTTCCATCCAGAGTCTTACCATATGGCTAAGCAGTAATGGATCATATATGGGGTATTGCCATGCTCAGCAGAAACTGTGTGACAAATTTTGGTGCCATTTTAACCCATTTCACTGTGTGAATATGTAAAATCTGGGGGCATTTTTCCTTTACTGGGCAATTTTATAAAATTAGGAGACACACTTGTGGTGTGAATATGATCACTGCACCATTACAATGGTGTGAAAAAGTGTTTGCCCCCTTCCTGATTTCCTATTCTTTGTACAATTGTCACACTGTTGGTTTGGAATTTTTCCCTTAATAACAAAGAAACTGCATTTTGTGTATACTTGGGTTACCTTTGTCTAATATATATATATATATATATATATATTTGTTTTGTGATTTGAAACTTTAAGTGTGACAAACATGCAAACGAATAGGAAATCAGGAAGGGAGCAAACACTTTCACACAAATGTGTGTGAATTCATTGAGAAGAGTAGTTTGTAAATTGGGGTCACTTATGGGAAGGTTCCGCTGTTCTGACACCTCGGAGCTACCAAAACGGGGTCTCTTGTCTGGTGTTTCCACTTTTTAGGCACATCAGGGGCTCTGGAAACGAGACATGGCATCCGCCATCTATTCCAGTCAATTTTGCTCTCCAAAAGTCTATTGGCGCTCTTTCTCTTCTAAGCCCTACTGTGCGCCCCAACAGTAGTTTTACACCGCATATGGTGTCTCGGTGTACTCGGGAGAAATTGCACAACAAATTGTATGGTCCATTTTCTAAGGTTACCCTTGTGAAAATGAAAATTTGGGTACAAAGCAACATTTTTGTGGGAAAAAATGTATTTTTTTATTTTCATGGCTCAATGGTATAAAAATTTTGTTAAGCACCTGGGGGTACAAGATGCTCACCACTCCTATAGATAAATTACTTGAAAGTGTAGTTTGCAAAATGTAGTCACTTGTGGGGTGGGTTCCAATGTTTAGGCACATCAGGAGCTCTGCAAATGTTTCATGGTATCCGCTATTTATTCCAGCTAATTTTGTGCTCCAAAAGTCTAATGGTGCTTCTACCCTTCTGAGCCCTACCATGCGCACAGGACTGTGGAGTCGGACTCCATTTTGGTCCGAGTCGTTGTAAAAGGGAACGACTCATAAAATATATAATACATTGAGTTCAGAAGTTCAGTACAGAATGTTCTGTAAATGTTTACATAAGAATTTGGGAAAGTTCAGAAATATCGTATAAATGTCTGTTCCTGATCTAAGGATTTAGGCATTTAATGGAGATCAATCCATGCTGAACTTTATGTACATGCTCAGTAGTGAGGTAGTGCTATGGAATCATATTCGTGGAATCGGAGTAAAAAATTAGGGAAATTAAGGAGTCGAAGTCAGAGTTGGTGGTTTGGTTTAAAGGGAATCGGTCATCTATTTTTTTCTATATAAGCTGCAGCCACCTCCATCAGGGGCTTATCTACAGCATTCTGAAATGCTGTAGATAAGCCCCCGATGTAACCTGAAAGATAAGAAAAACGAGTTATATTATACTCACCTGGGGGTCCGGTCCGGCGCCTCCCATCTTCTAGCGATGACGTCCTGTTCCTTGCATCGGTCACGCTCCTGTGCAGACGTACTTAATCCGCCCTTTGTTGAGGGCAGAGCAAAGTACTGCAGTGCGCAGACGTTGGGCCTCTCTGACCTTTCCCGGCACCTGCGCATTGCAGTACTTTAGTCTCATCGCTGGAAGATGGGAGGCGCTGGACCCGGACCATGACACCCATCGGACCGGACCCCCGGGTGAGTATAATATAGCTCATTTTTCTTATCTTTCAGGTTACATCAGGGGCTTATCTACAGCATTACAGAATGCTGTAGATAAGCCCCTGATGGTGGTGGCTGCAGCTTATGTACGAAAAAAATAGGTGACAGATTCCCTTTAACGACTCCACAGCCCTGTGAGTGTCCCAAACAGTTGCTTTCCACCATATATCAATGTACACAGGAGAATTTGCACAATAAATTGTATGGTTCATTTTCTTCTGTTATCCTTGTGAAAATAAAAAATTGGGGGCTAAATGAACATTTTGGTGGGAAAAAATATAATTTTAATTTTTCCTTCAACGTTGCTTTAATTCACGTGAATCATCTAAAAGGGTAAATGTCTTAAATATGGTTTTGAGAACTTTGAGGGGAGTATTTTTTAAAATGGTGTCACTCATGGGCATTTTCTGTCAAATAGGTCCCTAAAAAATGGTTTTGTAAATTTTGCTGTAAAAATTAGAAGTTGCTGATCAACATTTAACCCTTCAAACTTCCTAAAACATATATTTATGTTTTAAAAAAATGCTAAGTAGACATATGGGAAGTGTTATTTATTATTTTGTACCACATGACTAACTGGGGTAAGGATATAAAAACTGAAAGTTTTAAAATAGTGAAATTTTTGCCAAAATTTCACAAATAAACGTAAAAATTATCAACCTAAATTTACCACTAACATAAAGTAAAAAGTGTCATGAAAAAACAAACAAACAATTTCAGAACCACTGGGATATGTAGAAGCATATCAGGGTTATCACCACATAAAGTGACACCAGTCAGAATTGTAAAATTTGGCCTTGTCAGGAAGGTGAAAACAGGCTTCGCCCCGATGCACGAATCCAAAACTTCTCATGATGACTGAACAAAAACCAGGCTGCAGATTTCTACACTGAAGGTATCTATTAAATCAGTATGAACGTGCCATCATGCCTATACCTTTACTTTAACATGGATAATCCTGATGACAGGTTCTCTTTAAAGTGAAAGTCCTGTCTTGACTGTCTTGCTCATTTTGTCTTAGTAGCCAATTTGAACTACAGGTCTAGCAAATATACATACTCAAGGAGGCTAAAAAAGACTCAGGTCTTTGGAACCAAATGACTGATGTAAAAAAAAAACAAAAAAAAAAAACACAAAATAAATAATAATAAAAAAACCTACAGGGAAAAATAGAAGTAGTGAGCCCAGGTAAAATTTATAATGTTTATTAGTAATAAACAAAAAAGACAAGAAAAATTCTTAAAAAATACACAGATATAGTGGAGATGGAAAACAGGAGTAGCCGCTGGTGCGAAACCATACAGGTAAAAGATGAATTCAAATTACATAGAAACAAATAATCAAAACATAATATGTGCCGTGTCCAAACAGTTAAAGGAATGTCAAGTGAAAAACATTATTGGATGGACATATATAGGAATACAGGATTGATAAAGTGCTATGCGAAAAATAATACAAAAGGGATTTCATCATAATGATAAGGGTATACTGTATATACATATATGCCAAATAAAGTATTGTGCACCATGTTGCAAGGTCAGAAAAAGAAGTCCTATGCTAAACTGTCCAGTTAATAAATCCTAAATAAATTGGGTAGACATGAAAACAATAAGGTGTAAGTGCTTATGCTTGGTTAGCTAGCCATTAAATCCTAGACAGGTAAGCAAACATAAAGGCAATATAAGGTGGAAGTGCTGTGCATGAACAATCTAACCGTTAAGCCGTGGGCAAATGAATAGGCATAGTATCTGCATAAGGTGCAGGTGCACACAAACCTGGATGGGTGGTCACAGTGCGGCAGCCAGAGACCCCCAATGCAAGTTTCGCGTATAGCTTCTTCAATAGGGGGGAGTGCTGGCAGCAAAAATTGTTCACTTTTTATCTGGTACAAGGTCCTCTTTATGTATGCCAATTGTTTGACTGCAAATGTATACTACAGGGTTTGGAATAAATTATACATGGATTTTCTGAGCAGCTCCTTATCTATCGTATCCACAACATGTCTGCTTGGGGCATATTAGCTTTTCAATAAAACGTTTACTTCTTGAGGATAATGTCCTGTCTGTAACTTACCTTCACAGCTTTCTACAGGACTGAGATCATTGCCCCGATTTACTGTCCAGCACATCTTGGTCCTGATGCCAACAGCACTCATTGTCGCAGTATAAATGCGGAACAAGCCGGCTAGGATCACCTGCGTGGAGAATGAGATTTGCAGTCATGTGGAGAAAGCCTTTATAGCATTGTCCTTACAGATTTGCCAAAAAGTCTTATTACTGTGTTCGTTGCCAATTTTTAAACAAACAATGGCATTTAGCAATCAAAACCCCTGCAGCAAAATACAGCACCAAAATGAAAATCTGAGTATAAGAACAAAAGATATTCAATCCCATTGTGAAGTCACTAAATTGAACTGATTATTTTTTTTACTATTATTTCCTAGGCTACACAAAATATATCTATGCATTACATCTGCCAACATATATATTTACATACTCATAAAGCATCATTATATTCCACAGCACTTTACAGACATCATCATCACTGGCCTCACAATCTAAATTCCCTATCAGTATGTTCTTGGAGTGTGGGAGGTAACCCAGGCAATCATGGTGAAAACAGAATCTCGTTGCAGATGGTGTCTCAACTTAAAGGGAACCTGTCACCTGTTTTGGCAGCTATAAGATGCGGCCACTGCCTTTGAGGGCTTATCTACAGCATTTTATAACACTGTATATAAGCCCCCGATCCAACCTGCAAGATAAGAAAAATAAGTTTTATTATACTGACCCACGGGGCGGTCCAGTCCACTGCATGTCGCAGGTCAGGTCCAGCGCCTCCCATCTTCTTGCGATGCGGTCCACCTGCTTGCTTCATTGCTTCCCGGCATCGTGCTCCTGCGCAGGGGTACTTCTCTGCCCTGTTTAAGGCAGAGCAAAGTACTGCAGTGTGCAGGCACCGGGAAAGGTCAGAGAGGTCCAGCTTGCACACTGCAGGAATCTGCTCTGCACTCAACAGGGCAGATAAGTACGCCTGTGCAGGAGCACGATGCCAGGGAGCTGTTAGGAGTCAGGTTCCTGCGTCTGCTCTGCAGGAATCCAGACCCTTACATTCTGCGGTCTCTTGCTCTTTATCTACCGCAGAGGACATTGCCTTGCAGTAAATCTCTCCAGGGGCTAAGTCCCTCTGTCCTCCTACTGAGCATGCTCATGAGACAGTTTCCCATTGGAGATCGGGAGTCATGTGCTAAGGTCCTGCTCCAGATCTCATTGGTCCATCTCGGAGATCTGGAAGCTTCCGGAAGGTCCCGCTGCTATAAAAAGCGCGCATGGCCGTTCCGCCATGCGCTAGTATAGACTATACTGCTATGTGTGAATGGTGACGGATGTATGATTCTGGTGACTGACTTATTAAGAAACCCCTTCCCTCTGATATTACGCATGTGGTTAGGGAATTAGTTCAGTAGTCTGCGCCAGTCTGTGGCAAGCCTTAGGCCACTGTGCACACCGCAACTCTGCGCTAGTATCCGACATAGCGCCTGCTTTGTAGCTGTGTCGTCCAGCGGCAGTGTCCTGCGCCGCGCTGCAGTTGCAGCCCTTCTTGACGTTCGCAGTAGCGACGCCGCACACACAGTAGGTCTAGACGGACGCAGCCCCTCTGTCTTAGTTCCTGCTCTTGTGACCTTATACCGTGTGTGCATTTACCTGAGGCCTGTGACTCTAACAGGCTCAGCCTTTTATATGTTTTTGTGGCGACGCCTGTGTGTGAACAGAGCCCGCTCTGCGCACTTCGGGTGAAGTTGAACCCGTGCGCATTATATCGCCATATTGCTCGTCTGCCATTACTTAGCAGCGGTTGTAACACCTACTGCACGGTGGACCCCGAGCGGCGAACGCACTTTATTATTATTTTTATTTAGTGCATTCCGCCGTTCCTAACATTATACTAGCGCCAGGGTCTGGCAAGTGATGGCAGATCAGCAGCAACTCCTTGAGTGCATTCGCCAGCTAGAGGGCCGGTTGGCTACTCTTGAGAGTGTTATCGCAGCGGCGAAGTCTTCGGAGGCTGTTCTACAGGCGATCGCAGAGGCGGTTTCTCGTATGTCCACGTCCTCCCACGGGCAGACAGTTACCCACCTCCCGTTGCCCGATAAATTTTCTGGCGATGGCGCCTCCTGTAGGGGTTTCGTCAGCCAGTGCTCTATCCAGCTGGAGTTACTGGCTGCGCGATTCCCTACGGAGCGGGCCAAGGTGGGGTTTATTGTTTCCTTTCTGTCGGGCAAGGTGTTGTACTGGGCTACGCCACTATGGGAGCGTGGTGACCCAGAGGTTCGGACCGCTGCTCAGTTTTTAACAGCTATTAAGCAGGTCTTCCTGGGACCACGGGTCACGCACGACACCTCTCTACAGCTACTGGCTTTGACTCAGGGATCCCTCTCGGTTAGTCAGTATGCCGTTCGTTTTCGGACACTGGCTTCCGAGCTGGAGTGGTCTGACAAAGCCCTCATCCCTGTGTTTTGGAGAGGTTTAGCTGAGCATGTTAAGGATGCTTTTTCTACCAGAGAGGTTCCTGCAAGTCTGGAGGAGCTGATTGCCATTGCCACAAGTATTGATCTCCATTTTTCGGAGCACGGGCTGGAGCGTGCTCAATCCAGATGGAAGGTTACTCCGGCTCCCAACCTCTTTGAACCTCTGGAATCACCCGAGCCAGAGTGTTCACTCCCAAAGCCCATGGAGGTGTCTCACGCCAGTCTCGAGGTGCGTCCGACACTAAGTTCTACTTGCAGCTGCCACTGTCAGCACTGTTCACCAGGATAACGGGGCCCCGCAATGGCCAAACTCTGTGCCGCCGGGCAAGACCTTTGTCCCCCCTCGCCTTCGGCCGAAGGTCCTCGCGTGGGCACACGAGTCCAGGGCGGGTGGTCACTGTGGCTACATGCAGACCACAAAACTCCTGGCAGGGTCGTATTGGTGGCCGCACAGGGCTCGGGACATTAAGAAATATATTCAGGCATGTACCTCATGTGCACGGGTAAGCTTCCTTAAACAGAGAGTGGAGACGTTCGCCGACACACCGTGGCGTCCCACTTCAACTTATGCTCCTGGCGGTTTTGCTGCTCCCGTTGTCTCCCACATGTCCCTTCTTAAACCTGGCGATCTTGCCGCCTCTGATACCTTCCACGTGTCCCGGTTTTCCGTGTCACCTACCGGGACATCAGACTTGCCTTCGGACGAGTCTGAGGCCTATGCCTCTGATGGGCACAGGGGGGTGGATTGGAAGACTCAGAGAGGAGGGGGCCCTAGGAGGGGGGGTTAATGTTAGGAGTCAGGTTCCTGCGTCTGCTCTGCAGGAATCCAGACCCTTACATTCTGCGGTCTCTTGCTCTTTATCTACCGCAGAGGAGATTGCCTTGCAGCAAATTTCTCCAGGGGCTAAGTCCCTCTGTCCTCCTACTGAGCATGCTCATGAGACAGTTTCCCATTGGAGATCGGGAATAATGTGCTCAGGTCCTGCTCCAGTTCTCATTGGTCCATCTCGGACATCTGGAAGCTTCCGGAAGGTCCCAGCTGCTATAAAAAGAATGCATGGCTGTTCTGCCATGCGCTAGTATAGACTATACTGCTATGTGTGAATGGTGACGGATGTATGATTCTGGTGACTGACTTATCATGAAACCCCTTCCCTCTGATATTACGCATGTGGTTAGGGAATTAGTTCAGGGGTCTGCACCAGTCTGTGGCAAGCATTAGGCCACTGTGCACACCTCTGCACTAGCGTCCGACATAGCGCCTGCTTTGTAGCTGTGTCGTCCAGCGGCAGTGTCCTGCTCTGCAGTTGCAGCCCTTCTTGGCATTCGCAGTAGCGATGCCGCACACACGGTAGGTCTAGACAGACGCAGCCCCTCTGTCTTAGTACCTGCTCCTGTGACTTTAACAGGCTCAGTCTTTTGTATGTTTTTGTTGCGGCGCCTCTGTGTGTGAACAGAGGCCGCTCTGCGCACTTCAGGTGAAGCTGAACCCGTGCGCATTATATCGCTATATTGCTCATCTGCCATTACTCAGCAGCGGTTGTAACACCTACTGCACGGTGGACCCCGAGCGGCGAACGCACTTTATTATTATTTTTATTTAGTGCGTTCCGCCGTTCCTAACAGGAGCAATGAAGCAAGCAGGAGGGCAGCGTCGCAAGAAGATGGGAGGCGCCGGACCTGGACCTGCGACACCCATCGCCCCGGGTGAGTATAATAAGACTTCTTTTTCTTGCAGGTCGGATCGGGGGCTTATCTACAGCATTATAGAATGCTGTAGATAAGCCTTGAAAGGTGGGGGCCGCATCTTATAGTGGCCAAAATAGCTGACAGGTTCCCTTTAAAAACAACAATGCACCTGATTTTGGTACAGATATATCAGTGAATTTACATCTCTGAAAAGCAGTGGATGAAATCTGCAGTCAGACATGATGTGTGCATGTTTTCTAGAAGAAAGAAAAATTAACATCCCGTATTTGGTATTTGCTAACAGGACAAAGGGTTGAGAAAAAATTCTAGCTTAAAGGAATACCGGTAATAGTATTCTTCTTTTGGCAATGATTGATCTCGTACTGATTGCAGTACCCGAGATTCCATAATGAAGTGTTCCCATGGTTTGTAGACAGTGATTCAAACATATTTGGGTCTGGTCTCAGCAAATGGGGTAAATGCATGCAGGACACAAATTCATCTAGATATTCCTATGGAGGCCGATGGTGTCAACAACTATTTATGAAAATTAGTGATGAGCGAACATGCTCGGATAAGGTGTTATCAGACCATGCTCGGATGCTAACCGAGTGTCTTTATCGTGCTCAAATAATATGCTCGAATACCCGAGGCAGAATGTCTCATGACTGTTCAACAGCCGCAACAAATTCAGGGATTGCCTGTTTTGTTAGATGATCCCTGCATGTGTTGCAGCTGTTTAACAGCTGCAAGACATCCAACCATGGGGAAGCGAACATATTTTTCGAGCACGCCAAAGACACTCGGTTAGCATCCGAGCATGGTCTGAAAACACAGCATAAAAATTAGCCTTACCAAAACCTTGTCAAATGAAAAATGTAGTAGCAGGATGCAGCAGGCCCCCACTGATAAAGGCTGGAGCAGCACATGTGCACACTACTGATGAGGAAAACCACCCACTCACCTAGGTAATGGAGGAGTTGGCTGCCTAATAGAAAAAATGCACACAGGGCTTGCATAGGACACTAGTCACACAGGTAAGTGTGACTAGTATAAGTTAGCTTGGTTTTCTGTGTGGTGCATATACAATGGGCGTGATCAATAGGCTGTTATCCAGACACTTTGCATCACACTTACCTGTGTGACTAGTGTCCTATGCAAGCCCTGTGTGCATTTTTTCTATTAGCCAACTCCTCCATTATGTAGGTAAGTGGGTGGTTGTTCTCATCAGTAGCGTGCACCTGTGCTGCTCCAGCCTTTATCAATGGGGGCCTGCTGCATCCAGCTAGTGCATTTGTCATTTTACAAGGTTTTGGTGAGGATAATTTTTATGAAGTGTTTTTTTGAGTTTCTCTATGTTAGCCATGGTCTGATAACACCATATCTGAGCACATTTGCTCATCACTAAGGCTAATGTTAAAAGGTTTTTCCCACATCAGGCTTTCGTGTCCATTATAGGAATTTGGGGGGGCGTGGCCTGAGCTGGCGATGGTGTAACACGCACGGCTCAGGATCTCTGAGGAGGCATCTCCTAAAGTGACAAATAAAGCAAAAGAAAATCGCTCTCTTCGCTAACCCACGGAAGGATTGTTTTCTCGTTACTCAGAGGTACATTCTGATACCCCTTGTCTGAGCTTTGGACATTAAAAAAGACATTTTTGAAATCTGAGGCCTTTTCCCTCCATTTTACTGCAAGGTGACACCAATTTGAACCGTGAGTGAAAAAATCTTTTCCCTGCTCCCTCCATTACCCACCGGCTGTCCTTGTCCTCAGAAAAAGTATCTCCACGCTTGTCTACCACATTTTAAAGATTTTTATTGTCTTTTGGAGATATTTTTTTACAAAAATCCTGTCATATACCAGCTGATTGACGGAAGGATACAAAATAGTCCCGACCCTGTGCCTAATCTGACAGGATTTCTCTCGTTGCATAATTAAAAGACATTGACTTTTTTTGGAATCTCCTCTTGTCTGTTTTAGACCCTTTGGAAGTCCCATGATTTCCTAATTTAGCTATATTCCCCTGCTTTGTGCGAGGCTGCGGGAGCTATAACGGCTGCGGAGGGATCTCTTTCATCTCAACGTCCTATCTCAAGTACGCCATTTTCCTGTCATAACAGATCTGTGAGGCGGAAGGACACAAAATAGTCCGTGATTTGTGCCTATTTCTATGTTACCTCCGCTCCCCACCGCTCTTGTGCGGCTCCACTGGGGTGATCTGCCTTTCTTCACCGGTGCCGTGTATCAGCTGTGGGCTCCCCTGTTGCATTTTTTATGAGAGGGGACTGACGTCACTGAGCCCTGTGTGAAGACTAGCTGCCTGTCACGGCTGCATTTAAAGTCACAGGGAGCGCGTCTATATCGGCGCGCACTTAATAAAGGATTTTACTGTATGCATCATACAATATTAAAAGTGCCATCTGATTCTGTGGTGTATCTCATTCCTCACGGTCCCTTTTATAAAAAGGAAGACACAAGAATTTTCTATATTTTTAACGTTTATTCAGTATAAACATCACCAATAATATCAATTCTCTCTAATATAATCCCTGCAAGGCAGGATTCAAAAAAGGGCACAAGATGAGTCACAAGGCTACTCCAGTGTCCAAATCAACGAAAGTGTCTCATACGACTCCTCAAAAAGCACAAAAATTTCAGGTTTCTTACAATCCTCACTTTAAAGATCAAGTGGATATCGTTAACACATTTAAGGCCAGATCGCCTCATAAAGAGGTCATGGATACATCTCTCTCATCAAAAAGGAAAAATCGTGGTAAAACTTCTGAAAAATTCACATCGCCAGCCGACGCTTTAAGTCCTGAGTCTGGAGATAATTCACCAAACTTTTCGCCGGAAAGGTCAAAATTTAAGATGGATAACACCAATCCTTCTCTTTCCCAAAATCTGTATGTTATATCCATACACTCTTACATGGATACTCTCACCCAGAAAATCACGTCCAGTATGTCTCAATCATTTGAAAACCAAAATAAAATTTTACAGTCCACCTTGGATAAATTTTGCAGCAGGTTAGACAACCACGAAAAATGGCTAACTGTAGTGGAAGAACACACTGATGATTTATCAAAAGACACCCATGACCTCAAATCTGAATTTCACAGACTTAAAACTAAAGTTGCGGATATAGAAGACAGGAACAGACGA
This sequence comes from Dendrobates tinctorius, assembly GCF_039654945.1. Classification (NCBI taxonomy): domain Eukaryota; kingdom Metazoa; phylum Chordata; class Amphibia; order Anura; family Dendrobatidae; genus Dendrobates; species Dendrobates tinctorius. The sequence continues at coordinate 38,833,718 of NW_027361829.1, forward strand.
AAGAACTTGAAAATAAGAGGAATACAAGAATCTATCTCACCGGATAAACTAGAAGACTTTGTCAAGACAATTTTCAAAAAATTACTACCGGCACTTACAGACCAGGATCCCATCATAGATAGGACCCACAGACTTCCCAAACCACAGAATATCGATAAAGATCTACCTAGAGATACCATCTTAAGGGTCCACTTCTTCAAGATCAAGGAAAAAATTCAAAAATCGGTTAAAGATCTTGGAGGTTTTCAAGAACCCTATGCTCACCTTCAGCTATTCACGGATCTTTCAAAGGAAACGATTGAAGGAAGAAAGTCTTTTAAGCCAGTCACCTCCACCTTGAGGGAAAATAATATCCCCTATAACTGGGGCTTTCCACTTAAACTTTTGGTATTCTACAAAGGAAAGACGACCGTCCTAGTCTCGCCTAAGGAAGGAAGAGATTTCCTGTCCTACTGCAGGATACCCGATCGCCATAGAAACTCTAACTCTCAAGACCCCAGGCCCTCTTCAGAGACAGGATGATCCAATGGAAAGACCCTGCCTACATATTTTCTCTCCTGGTTAAAAGGCCTCTCTATTCTTTTTGATTATTTGTTCAGTGTATTACTCTGCTTATTATTCTTCTTTCCACAGGTTTTGTTACTTCTCTACTTCTTTATGGACTCATATATCACATGAGATTATTTTCCTTCTAGGAACAGTGCAGTTATGATTGACAGCTAAAGGATGCCTCTAATGGGATCCTTACACAAACTTTCCCCACTAAGGAATTAGAGCCTACCGGCTAGGCTCTTTCTGAAGAACAATTTTGTTCTTACTGTTTTGTGTTTTTCTGTTTTCGGTTTTAAACAGGTCTTCAGTTTTAGGTTTTTTTTTTTGTTAACTAAGTTCTTCAAAGGTAGGTGCCCTCTGGTTTCCTTATTTCATCTACCCCACTTCATACGGTCCTTGCCACTCTTGTAACATAGAAATAAAAGTTGTGTCTTATAATGTCAGGGGGCTAAATAGCCCTTGGAAGAGATTTTCCATTGGTAAAGAAATTAACGGGTTACATCCTGAGGTTGTATGCCTCCAAGAAACTAAGTTCAAAAAAGACAACCACCCTTCTATAAATCTCAAAAATTTCCCATTTGTATTTGAGTCTTGCGGCCCACGAAAGAAGGCTGGGGTTTTTAACCCTGATTGGTAATTCAATTTCCTTTGAATTTCTCTCTGAAGTCAAGGACGTAAAAGGTCACTATCATATTCTCCTATGCAAATTGAACTGCCACACTTTCACAATAGTTAATACTTATGTTCCCACCATCAGACAACCTAAATAAGCTAATGAAAAAAATCGACACATTACACTCAGGAACTCTACTTTTATTAGGTGACTTTACTATGGTGCCAGATAATACACTAGACTCCACCTCCCCCAGCAGACAAAGATCGCAATCCTTGAACAGCTGGATTTATAATCACGAGCTATTCGACTCATTCCGCTGTTTGAACACCACATCTAGAGAATGTACTCATTTTTCTGATGGCCATCAGTCGGCCTCTAGAATAGACTTGATACTTACAGATGTCTTCTCCTTGCCATGGTTCTCTTCCGTCTCCATACTTAATAAATCTATTTCAGATCATTCTCTGGTAACTGCAGAATTGACAATAGGGCCTCCAACTCACCCCCAATTCATATTGAAATTCAACTCCTCTTTGCTCCATAACCCCTCCACCAAATCTGAAATCAGCTCAGTCTTACAGAATTATTTTAGTGAAAACTACTCCGTCTTCCTAAATCCATTTTCCTGTTGGAACGCTCACAAGGAGGTATTGAGGTGAGTTCTGATCCAAATTTCCTCCAGACAAAAAAAAGTTAACATAGATAAAATCCTTACCCTACAACAGTCAACTAAATCTAAAGAAGAGGAACTTTGTCGATCCTCTGTTTCCTCTAGAAAACAAGCTGTATTATCAGAACTTACCGATCTTAGAGTGCAATTAAAGAAACTCATATTCAATTTTTATGACTCAGCTATTAGATCGGCAAAATGCAAGCATTACTTATCTATAAATCGCCCTTCAAAATACATGTCAAACAGAATTAAGAATATACGGAAACGGAATAGAATTGACACTATAACTTCCTCTAATGGTACATCTCTGGTCCACCCTAAAGATATTGTAAAGGCTTTTGCCGATTATTACAAAAATCTGTATAATATTAATCAGGATAACCCTAATTTGCAGCCAACTACCTCAGAGATTGGATCATTCCTTTCCAGCATGAACCTTCCAAAACTCAACTCTGAAGACTTATCTTTTTTGTCTTCTCCCTTCACTGAACAAGAAATCCTGGAAACGATAAAAAAAACTTAAAACATTTAAATCACCCAGACCAGACTGGTTTAGCAATGATTATTTCAAGTCTTTTAATAATTTATTGGCCCCTCACCAAGTTGTAAAAGCATTTAATTCAGCTTTCTAATCAGGTCAATTTCCCAAAGAGATGCTGGAAGCGACCATTGTCGTAATCCCTAAACCAAATTCTGACACTAGCCAAGTTTTTAATTATAGCCAGAGAATATGGGAAGCAAGATGTGCCACAGTCCGCGCTGCTGAATCCACAAAATCACCTGGGATGCAAGATGTAGTAACAAAGTACTGCTTTATTCCTTCCTACGCGTTTCGGCGCCCTTCCTGGCACCTTCCTCAGGTGAGTAACAAAGTACTGCTTTATTCCTTCCTACGCGTTTCGGCGCCCTTCCTGGCACCTTCCTCAGGTGAGGAAGGTGCCAGGAAGGGCGCCGAAACGCGTAGGAAGGAATAAAGCAGTACTTTGTTACTACATCTTGCATCCCAGGTGATTTTGTGGATTCAGCAGCGCGGACTGTGGCACATCTTGCTTCCCATATTCTCTGGCAGTTTTTCCACTTTGGAGTGGTCGGTGGAGGTCCTGCAGCAGCTGATACTGTGTTATGTCTTCAAGCCAGTTGTGGGTCACACAACCGGAATAGGTGAGTGGAACTGCATTACACCACTCACATCGTAGTGTCACTAGTGATAGGGCACTATTGCACCTCTTGTTCCCCCACCCTTTTTGTATTGATACAGTGAATCATAGTTTTTAATTATAGACCTACATCCCTTATCAACACAGACGTAAAAATTTACGCAAAAATCTTGGCTAATAGACTAAATCAATTTCTCCGGACACTAATTTCCAACGATCAGATAGGGTTCATTAAAGGAAGACAATCCATAGATGGTACAAGAAGGCTCATTAACATAATTAAGCTCATTTCCTCGAAAAACCACAAAGCCACTGTTATCTCTCTTGATGCTGAGAAAGCGTTTGACCGCCTTAATTGTTCTTATCTCGAAGCAATGCTCAAAAAATTTGGAATTAATTCTTGACTCATGGGAGGTATTATGGCTTTGTACTCCGGCCCTGGGGCGAGGGTATATTCCAACAACCATCTTTCCCCTACGTTTAATATAGCTATTGGAACTAGACAGGGCTGCCCCTTGTCACCATTGCTTTTCGCATTGGCCATTGAACCTCTGGCCCAATTAATCAGGAATAGTACAAAGATCTCAGGAATTAAAACCTTGCATAGAGATTTTAAAATAGCGTTATATGCAGATGATATAATTCTTACCCTTACCGATCCAAGCAACTCTATCACTGCCTTACAAAGTCTAATCCAGACTTTTTCCAAGGTCTCTTATTTTAAAATAAACAACTCTAAATCCAAAATACTTGGCTTTAACCTGGGAATAGACCAAGGAAAAATTGAGGGCCTCTCGCCTTGGGGTTGAGCTACTGATGGGCTGACATACCTAGGCCTAAAATTTGTCAAAAATATAAACTCTCCTATAAAATTAAACTTAGAGATTCCTACCAAAAAGCTTTTTAATGAATTTCGTATATCAAGAGATGATGGACTCTCTTGGTGGGGAAGAATCATGATGGTTAAATCATACATCTTCCCAAAAATCCTATATCTACTTCGCTCTCTTCCTTTAAAAGTTCCCACTTCTCTTACAAATCTCCAAGCCTCATTGAATTCCTTTATATGGAATAACAAAAGACCCAGAATAGCAAAAAACATTCTCTACAATCATAAATATTATGATGGAGCTAGTTCCCCAAATATCACGGCTTATAACACTGCAAATTTAGTCAAACAAAGCGCATTCTGGTGGCCACATGATAAGACACCAGCTTGGCATGAACTAGAATTGTCTTAACAATTATAAACGTCTTCATCTACTAATTCTGAACCAACTCCTTCATAAAAAATTAATTGAAAACTCTCATCCAATTTTTCAAGTTATTTCTGAAGCTTGGAAAAAATTTTCTATTCCAAAAAGAGGCTCTAATAAAGAAGTCACATTAAAAAATTTGACCTTATCAGTTATTTTTCAAGCATCCAATCAGACTATTGACCCCGTTTGGTCTGCACTTGGTCTCAAAAGACTCAAAGATTTATACGATGGTGCTCTTTGTACACCTTATAACAAACTCAATAATAGATTTCAATCTACTACTCCTGCTTTCTACAATATGTCATCCTTAAAGACAAACTCCATGAGTTCCTTGCTATTTCACCAAGAATTTCTGAAACAGCAGTTAATCTTATTTGTAATATAGACCATAATATTTTCTGGAGGTTTGAGTATACTTACAAGTGGTGTAATAATAGCCTTGCAGTGGTCAAGACTCAAAATATTATCAAATGGGAAAACGAATTACATACAATTGACCCTCCTGACCTTGAACAGGCTTGCTCCCTCTCGTACGCCTCTACCACTTCCTTATCACTACAAGAGACCCACTTCAAACTTTTAACGAGATGGTATTATACCCCTGTAAGACTCCAAAGAATCAACCCTGACAATTCTCCGCTCTGTTGGAGGGGTTGTGGAAGGCCAGGAAATATTTTGCATATATTTTGGCAATGTCCCAAAATTGTTCCCTTTTGGAGAAAGGTTTCAAATCTTATCGATTTTATCTTAGGAACGCGACTTATTTTGTCTCCTCGTCTGGCCCTTCTTTCTCTAGACGCTGACAAAATTGACCCTACTAACAGGCTGTTGATTATGTACATTTTACTAGTTTCCAAACACAATATCGCTTTCCTTTGGAAAAATCCAAAACCTCCACAAATTAACGATATTATAGACAAAATTAGCCTTCATCATTCCTTTGAACTGAAATTTTCACAAATGCATGATCAATTTGCCAAACATGCTAGGAAATGGTCTAGATGGCTGGAGCTGTTCTCTTAAGGTCTTCAACAAGAGTGCACCTGCCTAGGCCCCTTTGGGGTTAGGTCTTTGGCTTGGAACAAATTTAATATATTATATGCTTAAATACTTACCTTTGTAATAGTTCATTGTATAATATGCTTCTGCATTAACATGTTACATTTTATGTATTATTTACATTTGGACATTGTTGTCCTTCCTCTTTTCCTTTTCATCTTTCCTTCAATCCCTTACACCTTCTTCCCCATTTATTAAAACTCCAATAAAACGTTTGGAAAACAACATAGGAATTTTGCATCTGGTTAAGGAGATGAAAGCGAGGTCACATTTTGTGCAACTACCACAGAAAAGAATGGAAGTTACAGCTGCAAAGCGAGCTTATGAAGGGCTAATAATGGAAGTAACCCTTTAAACCCTTTCCGATGTCATACTCCCTCCCTTTGATGTGGACTCCGGTAGCGAGCCCACATCTTTCCCGGCACATGTCAGCCGTTTTGAACAGCTGACATGTGCCTGGAATAGCTGCGGGTGGAATCGCGATCTACCCACTGCTATTAACCCATTAAATGCCACTGTCAAACTCTAATAGCAGAATTTAACATACGCTTCTGACCATCAGGTCAAAAATCCGCCCACCAGTGACCTACAACCATGACCGTGGGTCACCGGTGGGGTGGCATGACAACCAGAAGTCTACTGGAGACATCTATGGTTGTCACTGCTGGCTTGCTGTGAGTGCCATCCGGAGGTCGGCATTCATAGCAAGTGAGTAATGCTACTACATAGAGGTGATCTGATCATCGCTTGTATGTAGCAGAGCCGATCAAGTTATGGCAGCTTCTAGCCTCCCTTGAGACTATTGAAGCATGCCAAAAGTAAAAAAAAGTTTTTAAAAATATAAAAAAACTATATATAAAAGTTCAAATCGCCCCCCTTTTGCCCCACAAACAATAAAAAAAAATCAAACATAGATATATTTGGTATCGTCGCATCCAGAATCGCCCAGTCTATCAATAAAAAAAGGAGTAATCTAATTGCTAAACAGCATAGCGAGAAAAAAAGTCAAAACGCCAGAATTACATTTCTTGGTCGCCGTGAGTGACATTTCATTAAAATGCAATAACAGGCGATCAAAAGATCGTATCTGCACAAAAATGGTTTCATTAAAACACCAGCATGGAACGCAAAAAATAAGCCCTCACCCAACCTGAGATCACGAAAAATGGAGACCCTACGGTTATCGGAAAATGGCGCAATTTTTTTTGTTTGAATTTTTTTTCACCACTTAGATAAAAAAGAACCTAGACATGTTTGGTGTCTATGAACATGTAATGACCTGAGAATCATAATGGCAGGTCAGTTTTAGAATTTAGTGAACATAGTTAAAAAAGCAAAACAAAAAAACAACTGTGGGGGTTTTTTCCCGTTTTGCCAAAAAACGAAAATCCAAAACCGAAAATACCTCCGGTCATGAAGGGGTTAAGCTGTTGAGTGCTGAGATTCACTTTAAAAGTAATGTAGCATCAGAAAACAACCAATTGTTTCAATTAGGTTTTTGTGTTAAATTATATATTTTTCTAATTTTAGCAATTTTTGTTTATTACAATCTATATTAAAAAAAATATATATAGAAATCTTGCAATTTTCACACAGCTCCATTGAGGATATTTTAGACTCATACTTCCTGCTCTATCAGTCAGCGTTTTCAGAAGTCGCATTATCATCATAGGCAAAATTACATTGACTGGTAACACCTGTATACACAGCTGATGACACAATCTGCTAACAACAATACGGGATGTCACAGCTCCCCTTCTTGATCGCTGCACACGCTCATTAGATGATTCAATACATAACATTTGACTAAATCCCTTCTTGTTATAAGGAGGTTGTGTGACACCCTGACAAGCACGGACCCGTAGAAGCGCAAGTGCGAAACGGCCGTAGTCCATCAGTCTCTCTCATCTGTACAGCTCCCCTGCTACCTGCACTCCGCACTTCAATAAGATTTGATGTCACGTTTCAACATTGAATACAATCACACATCAAGAACAATTTGGGCGAGTGCTCCAATTCTTTCAATTTCTTATGTTTTACCTTGATGACACCTATGTCAGTGCACCACCCTACAGAGATCCTAAGGAGGCATACTGAGGTGTGAATCAGTGAACATTGCTTGATTCTAGCAACTGGTGCCTAATTCTCTTTTTTCAAGTGATTTATACATCCATTGCTGCCAAGGTACATATGGATTTTCTGGAAACCAACAGCAGAAAGAGTCTAGAAAATGTATAATTTCCTTTAATTACATATTGTGATAAGAACAAAAAAACCAACGTAGTTCATTTAAGAAAAATACATTCAACATAAAAACCTGAGGATACTTCATCTTTACATTAATAAATCAACAGGTTTAAAAGGGTTGAGGTTATTACCTAACAAGAAACGAAACTACCAAAGCTTAATTGGAAGCTAGTGTATAAATGGGGATAGCAAAATAAAATAACAGAAATAAACTTAAAAAATAATATAAATATAAATTATATAAATAATATAACAAAAAAATCAATTAAGGAACCAAACATCTTGTACATTTTCTTACCTCGGGGTAGAGATTAAATCTTTTCAATGTGTTTATTACATTAGGATATTCTGTAACATTATCATTCATGATCGACTGAAAACCAGAAAAATATGATGGAGCTTCAATGATGGATTTGAAGTAAGAATAATAAAGACCCTATCAAAAAATATAAAAAAAAACTCAGTTAAAGAATTTTAACACATAAAAACCACTACTTTAACATTATTTATAGAAAAAAAAATGGGGGAAATGTGGTCTGTTGTTTTCAATCTGTCCTTAAAATGAACCTGTGACGAGATTCATGCTGCCCGAACTATGGGTGACATGAATCTAAGCCTGACTGCAGCCGCGTACGTTTATTCTGTTGTTTAGAGAAAACAATTTAAAAAGTTGGTTGGGGATCAGAGGGAGAGACCTGTCTAGTCTGATGACGTCCCAGGTTGGCTTCTCCTCTCCCGGTTCCATTTGAATGACAGGTCGCTCCCTATGTGCTTACATGGAAGAGATCTGTTAATCAATTGGAGTGTGAAGTTGACGACCAGGTGTCGTGCCAGACTAGTCAGTTCTTTCCTTGTAGTCCCCGGCATGCTTTTCAAACTATAGTTTCTCTGAAACACTGTAGAATTTTAGAGTGAAGCATATTTAGCCGACTTTGCGCAGCAAGGTCCTGATTCACGGTGTCCGTAGATTGGGCAGGATGATTATATAGATTTCCCTTAATGTCACATTCATACACCTACTGGTTACAGTCTTTGATTCACTGTCCAGTTGTGAGCATCCAGAACCAAACTTCACAGTCTCATAGCCATATATGAGGATTTCAAGTTCGGCGTCGAAAGAGAGTGGCCAGTTCGCGGTTTGTACTCTGACTGCGACACGCAAAAGTGTGAATCAGGTTATAATTGAGATGTTTCTCAAAACAGTCAATCTTTTGGCCATTTTTCTGACAGATTTAAGCCTACGAAGTGTCAGTGCTCGAGACACCTCGAAAATGGAATTTGAAATTCATATAGAACAATAAGTTACTTCCAACTCTGCCAAGAACTAGTTATGATTAGTAATGTTATGATTACTTTTTTTTTAAACCAGTATCGGATGATAAATTCTGAACCAAATCATCTAAGTCGCTTTTCATAAACTAACATACAAAGAAATCATTTTTGTCAAATATAGATTTCAGATGCTGAAAACGAACCATTTCAGTGCGGAAGGCCATCTCGCGCTCCAAAGTAGAAAGGTGAGAAAAATGACGGTCATTCTCAAAAAGGGTTGATATGTAACCCCTGGGGGAAAAAAACACGAACATGTAAACCTAAATGCACCGTAAATAAAACATAAACCATTCTCAATATTATCTAGCAAAAATAATTATAATAAATGTAAACTATGGCAAATCTGCTGCATAATGTTTAAGCTTTTTTCCGTGTATCTATAATTATGTGCTCCTGTAACAAAACACATTATACGCGCTAATCTATTTCTTAAAACGGATCCTGAAAGCTGTAAGTCTGGGGTCATACAGTGTACAATGCGCCTGAAGTGCATCTGATAAGAAGCGGAAATGTCGCAGTGGCTTTCTGCTGCATCATTCACACTTAATTCCTAATGGTTTGCCTACTGTTAAAGGGTTCGCTGGTTAAAAAGTAAATTGAGCAGTAGGCAGACTGGAAGGTAAAATAATAAAAAGCCGTGTACTCACTCCGGTACGCCGCTCCCTGCGCTAGTGCCGCCTCACTGGCAGCCTCTACCAGGTCATGAGCGATGACAGAAAAACCACAGGTGATTGGCTGCAGATTGACAACTACCGACCCTGTAGCCAATCAGAGGCAGCAGCCAGGTCACTGGTGGGTAGTCTGGAGCATGAGTGCTGGAGCGGGAGCCAAGTGGTGCAGTGAATATGAATCCTTTTATTGCTTTAACTGCTTAGCTATCCACTGCGGCATTTACTTTTGGAGCAGAGAACCTTTTTAACGGCTGGTTGGTTTTACGAGAACAGAGTGCTAATTAATAGTTAACAAGCCATTGGAAATTCATTTCTAATGATGCAGCAGAAAGCTGCTAAAACATTTAGGAAGCGGACTTCTTAGCAGACGCACTTCAGACATGTACATGTTCTCAGCGTGTTACCACCCTAGCCTATGGGCTTCATGTTACCAGGGAGAATGGAAACTTACATAAGGGGCTTGTCCTTTTTTAACATTTATGGAAAATAATTTGATATTTACCACCTGATGAATGTATTTAATAGTGAAACTACCGAAAAAAAGAAATTGAAAAATGTTTTTTAAAAGGGAGCTTTTTAGGCGATTCAAGCTGCCTGAATGATAGGCAGTATCCATAAAGAAGGCTTCTTTATTGAAAAGTTTTGAGGAATGAAGAGACTAGTCCCTGGGGTAGGACCTAATTGGCTTCCCCCAAGCAATTCTTTCCCTTCATCTATAAAGAAGAGCCCGGTAGGGAGAAGACAGCAGGAAATCACCCCAATGATTAGTTTGGTCTTTCCAGCTACTGTATAAACTATGTTTTCTCTGAAATGCTACAGAGTGGAAAATAAACATATGCAGAAAGAAGCTTTTTGTACGGGCACCATGAATCGCCTGACATGTTCCCACAAGGTCCAAAGATCTGCTGACTGGAACTACCTTTTTATCAGGCATTTTACATGCTACTCACATTACTTCCCATCTTTTATATGGACTGTCTTGAACAGGCCCTGTCTACATAAGTCTATGCTCACACAGGTATCCATGCACTGCAGATTGTCCATGTTTATGCTCAACTGTGTTCTAAGTTCTTCTCTTCACTGCTGTCATCCAGTGAGGAGGAATATGAAGCTCGAGACCCCCCAATCTAATGATCAATGAGGGCCTACAGATTAGACATTTATCACTTTTCTTTCGGATAGGTAATAAATGTAATTTGTGGGAAAACAAAACCACCTTACGTATACGCAAGAAGTCACTATCACAAAAATGTTCACGTTGCATGTTGACCGTTAGTAAAATGTTCTATTCACTGCAGAGCTGTACTCATCTATCTGCGGCCTGTCCAAAAGAATTTGGAGCCGATTTATTACACTTTTTTTGCCATAAAAAATTAAGTCATATCTGCAGGTACCATGTCATAGAGCAGGGGGAGCAGAGCGGATTAATATATACCGTATATACTCGCGTAAAAGCCGAGATTTTCAGCCCATTTTTTGGGGCTGAAAGTCCCCCTCTCAGCTTGTACGCGAGTCATATACGCCAGGGGGTCGGTGGGGAGGGGGAGCGGGGGTGTCAGATCATAGTGGCCCCCTCTGGTGCAGTCTCTGCAGCCCCCCGCTTCTCCCAGTCTCCCTTCCTTCCTTCAGCGGTCATGTGGTACCGCTCATTAAAGTCATGAATATGCGCATATTAATGACTTTAATGAGCGGTACCACGTGACCGCTGAAGGAAAGGAGACCGTGGGAGAAGCGGAGGGCTGCAGAGACCACGCCAGGAGGGGGTAAGTATATGCAGTATTCACCTGTCCCCATTCCAACACTGCTCGCTGCTGTCTACCGGGTCCTCTGTCAGTGACACTCAGGCAGCAGAGGGCGTGATAACGTTGTTAGTGCGTGCCGCGCCCTCTGCTGCCTGAACAGTCACTGACAGAGGACCTGGCAGACAGCGGCGAGCAGCGTTGGAACAGGGACAGGTGAATATCTCAGGTGCTGGGGTCCTGAACCCGCAGCAACACCAGCACCTGGTCCCCAGCGACAAGAGGCGAGTATGTCACTTTTTTTTTATTTGCAGCAGCATATGGGGGCATATTCTATGGAGCATCTTATAGGGCATAATCTATGGAGCATCTTATAGGGGCATAATCTATGGAGCATCTTATGGGGCATATTCTATGGAGCATCTTATGGGGGCATACTCTATGGAGCATCTTATGGGGGCACAATCTATGGAGCATCTTATGGGGGCATAATCTATGGAGAATCTTATGGGGCCATAACCTCTATGGAGCAGCATATGGGGCATATATATCTATGGGGCATCTTATGGGGCACAATCTATGGCGCATATTATGGGGGCATAGATTATGATCTATGGAGCATCTTATGGGACATATTCTATGGAGCATCTTATGGGGGCATAATCTATGGAGCATCTTATGGGGGCATAATCTATGGAGAATCTTAAGTACCATTCCTGAGAACCTTTGGTTTTGTTTGAGGTCATTGTCCTGCTAACGAATAAAGCTTGCTCAGTTCAATCAGCACCTCCAATAGTTTTGAAAGTAGAGAGAGCATTGAACATGCACAGTCCCCTCCAAATTCAGTCTGTGGTTGGATGTCTACCAGCTGCCTTGTCTGGGGGACCAGCAGTAGGATGTCCGTAATCACCTAACTTGAGTGGGTTCAAATGCTGAACATCCCAGCTATCAAATATTTATGATATGCCTGGTGTATGTATATATCATAAATAGCCGAGATGAGAAAATATCAAAAAGAGGAATTGTCAACTAGTGAAAAGTACTAATCTTTGTTTTTATATTATTTTGCTGTTCCTCTAATTACTCAGTTTTGTTTTAAAATCTGCCACATGAATCGAGATAAATTGGTATTTGTATGCAGTGCAAATTTGTATGGCCTTTACCAAGGGGGCATAGTCCCCTGGAATCTCAGGGGTGTGTCTTTAGGCCAATCTGAATTTATACCCTGTAAGCACCACCTCCGTTGGAAAAGACCCTAAAAATAAGTACTACATAAAAAGTCCCATCTCTTTGTAACTATGATGAATTAAAAAACCCTCTAAAAACAGAATATTTAGGAGTGGAGCAGGAATATAAAAAAACACAAACTTGCCTCTTTTGCCCTGGTGATGAGTCCTGTATAACAGTATGACAAGATATTATACAGTTTTTGCTTGCATAAAAATACACTTACCAGTGCAAAATACCTACGAAAGTAGCTGAAAGAGAAGCAGAGATGCGTTAAGTATTTAGTATGCAATTTAAATTCAGTAAGAACAGTGTTTTTCTAATGTAACTGATATAACAAGCTATATAAGGCTGAAGATCATTCCTAACACAGCTAGCTGTTGGGAGCACAGACTATAAATGCCCACTTAGCAAGGTGTTCTCCAGAACCAAGAAAGTCGTCATGGAGGAAAGTGGGGACATAAGAATTACTTAGCTGTGACATAGGAGGGGAAGCCATGGAATATCAGGGATTCCCTCACTCCCCAGCCTCTTTTTTTATGGACAACTCATGTACACATGATGGTTTTCAGTCCTGAGCTAAACTTGCAGGATTTTTGCTTAAACCAAAGCATTTTACAAAATGCAGTGATATGTCACAAGAATCTGATCCCACATGATTCTTCATATAACGGGCTCCATATACAAACTGATATACAAATATAAAGGTCACCTTTTTGTTCCTATATTGATTGTATGCCACTTTGGTAGAAAGAAAAACATTTTTTAGATATATTATGAATACATTTTCATTTTATCATTTCATGTATATTACAGTGGGATGCATGTCAAAACACATTATTTTTTTTGTTTCTTTATTCAAGGGGCTACCCTACAAGAAAAAAATCACCGATATCGCCTTTGGCCACCACTTTCCCACAAGTTTGGTAATTTAGAGAAAGTTTTGTGGCGCACCGCATCCACGCATAGATCCAAACTTCCCCTACCTGTGAGTTGGTATGTCTTTTTTTGATATTTCAGCTGGGGATTGCTCTGAGAATGTTGGAAAATCAACCAATCAAGGGTTTGGTAAACAAGTCCCATGTGCAGTTCTTATATCATATTTTGAAAAGACTGAAAAATCGGCCAACGTGAGGACATATGATTAGTGGACTTCACAAAATTAAAAGTACGGTATATTATTAAGTATTTAGATTTTTTTTTCTTTCAAAGATCATTTATCATGTTTTTCTTCAAGTGAATATCCCATTAAAAGGCAATAATGATCTATTGGATTTCAATGAGGTCATATATTGTTTTTTGTCTGTCTGTGTCTCCCTATATACAGTATCTACAGCCTCCCTATATACAGTATGAGGGCTCACACACATCTTGAGAATGCAGGTAATGGTGAAATCAGGTTGCTGGTGGAGGAGGGTAACCACATGGTGCAGTCCGTGGACCACAGTTTGAAACCCTTCGGCTGTCTCGGTCTTTGGGCCAGACAGGAACAGCCAGAGAGCCGGATGTGGGCTGCAGGCCTCACTTTGTGCAGGTCTGCCAAAGACACTAATCCGAGGATGGGTAACTTCAAAGCCTGAGGAATAGTGTCAGTTCTAGTACCGGAACTGAACATTGGACTAAGGTTCGGTCGAACCAGACAAACCTGAATTTCCACGGGTCCGCTCATCCCCAATTATCTCAGTAGAGGAAAATATATTTTTTAACACATCCAGTTGTGGAACTTAGATCTTGGAATTACAATATTTACTTTATTCATGAGAAAATCCCTTTAACCCCTTGGCCTTTTAACTGCGGTATTTAAGTGTATATAAACCACAGCGCCGCTAATTCACGGCGCTGTGGAGAAAGTGAATACCTCCCCTCAGTGTCGGATTTTCTCCGGGGTCTCGGCTGCCGGGGGTAGCCGAGACCCCAGAGAACATGAATCGGTCAGTTTTTACCGACCCCTCTTTTGAGATTGCCGCTATTAACCCTATAACGGCGACCGCAAAAAAAAAAAGCTCCGATTGTGCATTAAATTTCTCTTTCCTCTGATGTGATCGCACATCAGAGGAGAGAGAAATAGGGTCCCCGATCCCCCCCCAGTACCTCTCTGTCGTCCAGGGTCCCCTCCCGGTGGTCCCGCCGGCGTCCTCCGGTGGGCGCCGCCATCTTGGATCTGGAGAAAATGGCGGGCGCATGCGCAGTGCGCCCGCCGGGAATCTGCAGGCTCCGGCTGGCAGATTCCATTCATTCATTTTGATCACGATGATAAACTATCATCGTGATCAAAATAAACAAAATAGTACATAATCCCTCCGTTTATCACCCACTTAGATAGGCCAACATAACAAAATAAAGAAAATATTTTTTTTCAGTTTTCCATTAGGGTTAGGGTTAGGGTTAGGGTTGGGCTAGGGTTAGGGCTAGGTATGGTTGGGCTAGGGTTAGGGTTGGGCTAGGGTTAGGGCTAGGGTTAGGGTTGGACTAAGGTTAGGGCTAGGGTTAGGGCTCAGGTTAGAATTAGGGTTAGGGTGAAATAGGATTAGGGTTAGAATTAGGATTAGGGTTGGGATTAGGGTTAGGGGTGTGTTGGGGTTAGGGTTGGAGCAAGAATTGAGGGGTTTCCACTATTTACCAACTTTAGGGGTCTAAAAATTGGGTCTAAAAAAATCACTTTTGTTGAAATAAAAAAGACTTTTTATTTTCACGGCTCTGCGTTTATACACTTCTGTGAAGCACTTGGGGGGTCAAAGTGCTCACCACACATCTAGATAAGTTCCTTAGGGGGTCTAATTTCCAAAATGGGGTCACTTGTGGGGGGTTTCCACTGTTTAGGCCCATCAGGGGCTCTGCAAACGCAACATGATGCCCGCAGACCATTCCATCAAAGTCTGCATTCCAAAATGGCACTCCTTCCCTTCCAAGCTCTCCCATGCACCCAAACAGTGGTTCCCCCCCCACATAAGGGGTATCAGCGTACTCAGGACAAATCGCACAATAACTGTGGGTGTATGATTTCTCCTGTTACCCTTGTAAAAATAAAAATTTGGGGGTGAAAAGATCATTTTTGTGGAAAAAAATGGATTTCTTATTTTCACGGCTCTACGTTATAAACTTCTGTGAAGCACTTGAAGGTTCAAAGTGCTCACCAAACATCTAGATAAGTTCCTTAATGGGTCTAGTTTCCAAAATGGGGTCACTTGTTGGAGGTTTCCACTGTTTAGGCACATTAAGGGCTCTCCGAACGCAACATGGCATCCGATCTCAATTCCAGCCCATTCTGCGTTGAAAAAGTCAAACGGCGCTCCATCCCTTGCGAGCTCTGCCGTGTGCTGAAAAAGTGGTTTACCCCATTGGTTCTTAAGTAAATTTTTTGCAAAAAAAAAGTTAAATGTTAATTTTTTCCTTCCACATTGCTTTAGTTCCTGTGAAGCACTTAAAGGGTTAATAAACTTCTTGAATGTGGTTTTGAGCACCTTGAGGGGTCTAGTTTTTAGAATGGTGCCACTTTTGGATATTTTCTGTCATGTACACCCCTCAAAATGACTTTAAATATGATGTGGTCCCTAAATTTTGTTGTAAAAATGAGAAATCGCTGGTCAACTTTTAACCCTTATAACTTCCTAACAAAAAAAAATGTTGCTTCCAAAATTGCGGTGATGTAAAGTAGACATATGGGAAATGTTATATATTAAGAAATTTGTGTGACACATCTCTCTGATTTAAGGGCATAAAAATTTAAAGTTTTAAAATTGCAAAATTTTCGCCATATTTCCGTTTTTTTTCATAAATAAACACAAGACTTATCGAAGAAATTTTACCACTAACATGAAGTACAATATGTTACGAAAAAACAGTCTCAGAATCAGCGGGATCCATTAAAGCGTTCCAGAGTTATAACCTCATAAAGTGACAGTGATCAGAATTGTAAAAATTGGCCTGGTCATTAAGCTGCAAACTGGCTCTGTCGCTAAGGGGTTAAGGAATCAGTGATTTACTTAATTTATAATCATTGTATGATATAAACAGGAATGAAGACTACATCCCACCAGCAAACTCACTGTTTTCTCCCTCTGACAAGCTAATCAGCGCGTAGGTAGTGGTATCAGCATGAGGATCAATTACTTTGTCATGTCTTGAATCATACTCCAATTAAAAAGATGGAGCATCCTATGAGTCATGGAATCTTATGGGCCAAATTATAGTGCTATTTATAACGCTTCCATTTCTTCCCGTCCAAATAAGAGAAAATGAGAATGTATTGTTTTATTTATGGAATTCTGTTTCTTCTTGCACACAATGACCTCTCATATCGCCTTCTGCAGAATTTAGCAACTGGTCACCATTCCACAGTTTACTATCACTGTACTGACAGCAGTTTACGAACGCCATTCAGACAATTAGGCTGGAGTCACACACAACGAATAAAAAAAATCGGTCCCATTTTAACGGTCCGAAATCGCACAAAAGTATCTTAACTAGTGATCCGTTTTTGATGCGATTTTTCTTCATTGATGCGATTTTAATCGCATGTAAGGATCTGTTTGACATCCGTCTGGCGAGATTTTCTCGCAGGATAGCAAAATGGACAAATAATGGAGCCCAATGACAGGTTTCCACACACAAAGAATTAATAGATCTAGACACATTAAATACATATATATATATATATATTTATTTATTATATATATATATATATATATATATATATTTATTTATTTATTATATATATATATATTATATTTTATACATGTCATAGAGACACATTTCTATATATATTTCTAATTCATACAGTTCTTCATTGCAGAATAGCCGCTGAAACATTTGCCGGCTTTTGTATAATCATTCTCCTGCCCGACATGAAATGACACATGGTTTACATATAGTTAACCATTTCATTTCATGTTTTTTTTTAGGTCTATCACTATTAATTATATGAGGGTTTGTGGGTAAAATTTTGGAGTTGTAGGGGTTCATTTAAGGGGTTAATTCGTTGCATTAAATTGCTGGGACTCCCGCTGACGTCACTGAGGCTGCAGGGAGTCCCCGCAATTTAATACAACGAATTAACCCCTTAAATGAACCCCTACAACTCCAAAATTTTACCCACAAACCCTTATATAATTAATAGTGATAGACATAAAAAAAAACCATGAAATGAAATGGTTAACTATATGTAAACCATGTGTCATTTCATGTCGGGCAGAAGAATGATTATACAAAAGCCGGCAAATGTTTCAGCGGCTATTCTGCAATGAAGAACTGTATGAATTAGAAATATATATAGAAATGTGTCTCTATGACATGTATAAAATATATATATATATATATATATATATATATATGTATTTAATGTGTCTAGATCTATTAATTCGTTTCTTGATTTAACCGGTCACTGTGATATTACTGTATTTGAAAAAAAAATTTGGGCTTTTGGTGCGATTTTACCACAACTCACACATCGGGTCCGTTTTTAGTCCAATTTTTTCTCGCCCCCATAGACTTGTATTGTCGAATCCGATCCGAAAATCGGTGACAATCGCAGCATGCTGCGATTGTCTCGGTCCGAGGATCGGATCCGATCAAAAAGCGCATGATGTGAGCTGCCCCATAGAATAACATTGGGACGAATGCAATGCGATTTTTTATCGCATTGCATTCGTCCGATTTAATCGCCAGTGTGACCCCGGCCTTGGTATGTGTTCCATTTTACAGAAAACATTCTATCACTGTACAATACTATAAAATCAGCTCATCTGCTGTCAGCGGAAATGTGGAAATGTTTACGTGACTCAATAGATGAAGGACAGAACAGTATTACCTTGACAGCACTCCAATAAATACACAATTTGTGCAGGCAACGGCTTTGGTATAATTTGTCATTGCAGATTAACCCAATAGAAGAAATATTCCATGAAACTATACAGTACATGGTATGTGAAAAGAAACTGCAATTTATACAATGTAATCTTACATTTTACATGTATCTCAAGCCTGGCATCCAGTGCGGAACTGAGAGAAACAATTTGCAACTTATAAAAACCATAACAAATTCCTTAGAAGTTCAGATTTGGTGGAATTTTTTGGGACGACTGCAGAAAAATGGCACCCAGTTATAGTGCATCAACGCATATGCCCTGCCAGTTATCAGATATCCTTCTGGCATAGTGTGCTGGCCAAAAGAAGAGATGGAAGCTGCAGATGTGAAGACACAAAAGCTCCTCACAATGCATGGAGATCTCCACCCTATGTCTAGCACCCAAAGATTGTATACCAACAGAAAAGAGGGTGGTCGAGGCTTGATAAGCATCCAAGCCACCATCAGAGATGAAACAAGGTGTATCCAGGAATGTATCAGAAAAATGGCACCAAAAGTTGAGATGCTGAGAGAAAGTTTAAGGCAGCAAAAACAGATCTGGAAGGTATAAAAGGAACATGAAGCGCCATGGCAAGACAAGCCGCTGCATGGGATGTACCATCAACAGATAATGGAGGTGGATGACATGGAGAAATCCTACCAATCGTTGGAGAAAGCTGGACTCCGAGACAGCACAGAGGCACTAATCATAGCAGCACAAGTGCAAGCAGTAAGTACCAGATCCATAGAAGCAGGAATCACAAGACAAGACCAAAGGTACAGACTATGCAAAGAAACCTCAGAAACCGTCCAACACATAGTGTCAGGATGCAAAATGCAAGCAGGAACAGTGTAAACTGAACGCCACAACCAAGTAGCGGAAATTGTATACAGGAACATCTGCACAGTATATGGGCTAAGTCCTCCTAAGTCCAGGTGGGAGACCCCAGAAAAAGTGGTGGAGAATGAAAGGGCTAAAATCCTGTGGGACTTCAAGATCCAGACGGATAAGCAGGTGTTGGCTAACCAACCAGACATTGTGATAGTAGACAAGGATCAGAAGACAGCAATGATAATAGATGTGGCAGTGCCAAGTGACAGCAACATCAGAAAGAATGAATATGAGAAGCTGGAGAAATACCAGGGCCTCAAAGGAGAACTGGAGAAGATGTGGAAGGTGAAGGCAACAGTGATTCCAGTGGAGATAGGAACACTTGGAGCAGTGACCTCAAGTTGGGAAAATGGCTACAACAGATCCCAGGAGCAACATCTGGACTCTCTGTCCAAAAAAGTGCAATGCTGGGAACAACCAAAATCCTGCGGAGAACCCTCAAAAACTCCCAGGCCTCTAGTAATATATATACACTCACTGGCCACTTTATTAGGTACACCTGTCCAACTGTGTGTTAAGACTTAATTTCTAATCAGCCAATCACATGGCGGCAACTCAGTGCATTTAGGCATGTAGACATGGTCAAGACAATCTCCTGCAGTTCAAACCGAGCATCAGCATGGGGAAGAAAGGTGATTTGAGTGCCTTTGAACGTGGCATGATTGTTGGTGCCAGAAGGGCTGGTCTGAGTATTTCAGAAACTGCTGATCTACTGGGATTTTCACGCACAACCATCTCTAGGGTTTACAGAGAATGGTCCGAAAAAGAAAAAAAATCCAGTGAGCGGCAGTTCTGTGGCCGGAAATGCCTTGTTGATGCCAGAGGTCAGAGGAGAATGGGCAGACTGGTTCGAGCTGATAGAAAGGCAACAGTGACTCAAATTGCCACCCGTTACAACCAAGGTAGGCAGAAGAGCATCTCTGAACGCACATTGCGTCGAACTTTGAGGCAGATGGGCTACAGCAGCAGAAGACCACACCGGGTACCACTCCTCTCAGCTAAGAACAGGAAACTGAGGCTACAATTTGCACAAGCTCATCGAAATTGGACAGTAGAAGATTGGAAAAACGTTGCCTGGTCTGATGAGTCTCGATTTCTGCTGCGACATTCGGATGGTAGGGTCAGAATTTGGCGTAAACAACATGAAAGCATGGATCCATCCTGCCTTGTATCAACGGTTCAGGCTGGTGGTGGTGGTGTCATGGTGTGGGGAATTTTTTCTTGGCACTCTTTGGGCCCCTTGGTACCAATTGAGCATCGTTGCAACGCCACAGCCTACCTGAGTATTGTTGCTGACCATGTCCATCCCTTTATGACCACAATGTACCCAACATCTGATGGCTACTTTCAGCAGGATAATGCGCCATGTCATAAAGCTCGAATCATCTCAGATTGGTTTCTTGAACATGACAATGAGTTCACTGTACTCAAATGGCCTCCTCAGTCACCAGATCTCAATCCAATAGAGCATCTTTGGGATGTGTTGGAACGGGAGATTCGCATCAGGGATGTGCAGCCGACAAATCTGCGCCAACTGTGTGATGCCATCATGTCAATATGGTCCAAAATCTCTGAGGAATGCTTCCAGCACCTTGTTGAATCTCTGCCACGAAGAATTGAGGCAGTTCTGAAGGCAAAAGGGGGTCCAACCCGTTACTAGCATGGTGTACCTAATAAAGTGGCCAGTGAGTGTATATATATATATATATATATATATATATATATATATATATATATATATATATATATATATATATACGGTGGGCCATTTATATGGATACACCTAAATAAAATGGGAATGGTTGGTGATATCAACTTCCTGTTTGTGGCACATTAGTATACCACAAACAGGAAGTTGGTGGCCATTTTGAAGTCAGCCATTTTAGATCCAACTTTATTTTTTTCAATGGGAAGAGGGTCATGTGACACATCAAACTTATTGAGAACTTCACAAGAAAAACAATGGTGTGCTTGGTTTTAACGTAACTTTATTCTTTCATGAGTTATTTACAAGTTTATGACCACTTATAAAATGTGTTCAAAGTGTTGGATTGTCAATGCAACCCTCTTCTCCCACTCCTGACACACTGATAGCAACACGGCAGAAGAAATACTAGCACAGGCTTCCAGTATCCATTGTTTCAGATGCTGCACATCTCGTATCATCACAGCATAGACAATTGGCTTCAGATGACCCCAAAGATAAAAGTCTAAGGGGGTCAGGTCAGGAGACCTTGATGGCCATTCAACTGGCCCACGACAGCCAATCCACTTTCCAGGAAACTGTTCATGTAGGAATGCTTGGACCTGACACACATAATTGATGGTATGATGTGGTATAAGATAGTGGGGCCATTCTTCATCAATGGAAACCTCAATGCCACTGGATATCTGAAATTGCTACATGATGATGTGTTGCCCTCTTTATGCACTGAAGATGGCACGTTCCCTGAGTTTTTCCAGCAAGATGGTGCACCACCACATTATGGTTGTCAGGTCCGAGCATTCCTACAAGGAATCTTACCCCCTTAGACTAGCATTTCTTCTGTGGTGTTGCTATCAGTGTGTCAAGAGTGGGAGAAGAGGGTTGCATTGACAATCCAACACAATGGGCAGCACTTTGACCACATTTTATAAGTGGTCATAATAAATTATGTTAAAACCAAGCACATCGTTTTTCTTGTGAAATATTCAATAAGTTTGATGTGTCACATGACCCTCTTCCCATTGAAAAAAATAAAATTGGATCCAAAATGGCTGACTTCAAAATGACCACCACGGTCACCACCCATCTTGAAAAGTTTCCTCCCTCCCATATACTAATGTGCTACAAACAGGAAGTTGATATCACCAACCATTCCCATTTTATTTAGGTGTATCCATATAAATGGCTCACCCTAGTATATATATATAGTATAAAAAAAACCTGCTGTGGTATTCCCAATCCTCTTGCAATAGGACAAGCTGGATGGCAAAACAAATGCAAGTAATATTCCAAAAGTAATAGGAATGAAAAAATAACTTTTAACCATGCCAAGGGAGTTGAAAAGAGAGGACTTGAGTGAAGAAAAGAAGAGCTCAATTCTGGCTTTACTTGCAGAGGGATACAGTGAGCATCATGTTGCCTCCATCCTTAAAATTTCTGAGACAGCAGTCCATTACAACAAGGTCAAGCAGCAGACATTGGGGACAACAGAGCTACAGACCGGCAAAGGGCAAAAACGACTCTCCACTGACCGGGATGACCGTCATCTTATTCGAATGTCACTCAGCAACCTCAGGATGACATCAATTGACCTACAAAAAGAATGGCAAATGGCAGCTGGGGTGAAGTGTACGGCAAGAACAGTTCGTAACAGGCTCCTAGAGGCAGGGCTGAAGTTATGTAAAGCTAGAAAAAAGCCAAAGGAGAGCCAGGCTTAAGTTTGCCAAAGACCATAAGGATTGGACCATAGAGAATTGGAGTAAGGTAATCTTCTCTGATGAGTCTAATTTTCAGGTTTGCCCAACACCTGGTCGTCTAATGCAGGGTTCCCCAACTCCAGTCCTCAAGGCCCACCCCAACAGGTCATGCTTTCAGGATTTCCTTTGTATTGCACAGGTGAAGCAATTATCACCTGAGCAATACAAAGGAAATCCTGAAAACATGATCTGTTGGTGGGCCTTGAGGACTTCAGTTGGGAAACCCTGGTCTAATGGTTAGACGGAGACCTGGAGAGGCGTACAAGCCACAGTGTCTTGCACCCACTGTTAAATTTGGTGGAGGATTGGTGATGATCTGGGGATGCTTCAGCAAGGCTGGAATTGGGAAGGTTAATCTTTGCTAAGGACGTTTGAATCAAGCTGCATACAAGGTTGTCCTGGAAAAACAGTTGATTCCTTCTGCTCAGGCAATGTTCCCCAACTCTGAGGACTGGTTTTCCAGGAGGACAATGCATCATGCTACACAGTTAGGTCAATCAATGTGTGGATGAAGGACCACCACATCACATCCCTGTCATGGCCAGCCCAATCTCCAGACCTGAACCACATTGAAAACCTCTGGAATGTAATCAAGAGGAAGATGGATAGTCACAAGCCATCAAAAAAAGAAGAACTGCTTACATTTTTGTACCAGGAGTGGCATAAGGTCACCCAAAAGCAGTGTGAAAGACTGTTGGAAAGTATGCCAAGACGCATGAAAGCTGTGATTAAAAATCATGGTTATTCCACAAAATATTTATTTCTGAACTCTTCCTGAGTTAAAATATTAGTATTGTTGTTTCAAAATGATTATGAACTTGTTTTCTTAGCATTATTTGAGGTCTGCAAGCACTGCATTTTTTTTGTTATTTTGACAATTTCTCATTTTCTGAAAATAAATACAAAACTTAGTGCTTGGAAATTCGGAGACATGTTGTCAGTAGTTTATAGAATAAAAGAGCAATTTACATTTTACTCAAAAATATACCTATAAAGAGAAAAATCAAACAAACTGAAAATTTTGCAGTGGTCTCTTAATTTTTTAAAGAGCTGTATATATATACCGCATATATTTAAGTATGAGCCGAGATTTTCAGCCCATTTTTTTAGGTTGAAAGTGCTCCTCTCGGCTTATACTCGAGTCATTGTCCCAGGGGGTCAACGGGGGAGGGGGAGCGAGGCTGTCAGATCATACTCACCCCATCCTGGCACGGTCTCTGCAGTCCCTTCTTCTCCGATGGTCGTCAGCGCCGCAGCTCTTCCTGTGTTCAGCGGTCACGTGGTGCCGCTCATTAAAGTAATGAATATGCGCATACAGTGAACACTAGGAGAAGCAGGGACTGCAGAGACCGCGCCAGGAGGGGGTACGACGGGGAGGACAGGGGAGCCATGCGATATTCACCTGTCCCCGTTCCACCGCTGTGCGCCGCTGTCTTC
This sequence comes from Dendrobates tinctorius, assembly GCF_039654945.1. Taxonomy (NCBI): domain Eukaryota; kingdom Metazoa; phylum Chordata; class Amphibia; order Anura; family Dendrobatidae; genus Dendrobates; species Dendrobates tinctorius. The sequence continues at coordinate 38,857,883 of NW_027361829.1, forward strand.
CACGCTCTCTGCTTGTGACTTTCAGGTCAGAGGGCGCGATGACGCGCTTAGTGCGTGCCCTCTGTCTGAACACTCTCTGCAGAGACCCGGAAGACAGAGCGGCGCACGGCGGTGGAACGGGGACAGGTGAATATCGCAGGTGACGGGGCCCTGATCCAGCGGCGACACTGGCACCTGGCCCCCATAGCGTGCCGGTCTCCTCGCCTACTCAGGACACCAGTAGCTGGCCCCCAGCGATGAGAGGTATGTCATTTTTGTTTCTTTTTAATCGCAACAGCATATAGGGCATATTATTCTATGGAGAATGTTATGGGGCCATCAACCTTTATGGAGCAGCATATGGGGCATATTATTCTATGGCGCATGTAATGGAGCCATCAACTTTTATGGAGCATTATATGGGGCATATTATTCTATGGAGCATCTTATGGGGCCATTATTATCCTTTGTGCAGCATTATATGGGGCATATTTTTTGTATGGAGCATCTTATGGAGCTCATCTGAACTGTATGGAGCATTATATAGGGCTCCTGATTCAATATGGATATTCAAAATTCACTTAACCTGATATCGCAATTAATTGTACTTTTATTGGTAACTATTTTTATTTTTGAAATTTACCAGTAGCTGCTGCATTTCCCACCCTAGGCTTGTGCTCGAGACAATAAGTTTTCCCAGACAAAATTAGGTGCCTCGGCTTATACTCGGGTCACCTTATACTCGAGTATATATGGTATATATTTCTTTTGAGCAAAGACCCTTGATTGTCAATGCTTAAGTTAAAAGTCATTGTTTTAATAAGGGTATTTGTTTGCTACAGGGTGCAACACAATAGCTCCCTTCGGCTTACACACGAGTCATTGTCCCAGAAAGCCGGCGGGGGAGGGGGAGTGGCAGGTCACAGAGGCAGAAGGCAGCGGCTGTGGATAAAGCCTGTGCCGCTGCTGTAATAGTGCACAGTGCCAGCCTCAGCTAATACTTATCAAATCAAATCAAATTTATTATCGCCAAGTACATATTACATATATACAAGGAATTCTTTGTGGCAAAGAGGCAACATAATATATAACAACAGATACAACAAGTAACATCTAACAAGACAGATACAGTATATAGTCTACACATGACGATTTAATTGTTGAACAGAGAGTGGATAGAAGCTGTTCATATGGCGGTTGGTGCTGCATTTGGGGACTCTGAAGAGACGTCCTGAAGGGAGTAGTTGGAATGAGGAGTGTCCCGGGTGAGAGGGATCGGATGAAATTTTCAATGCGTGGGATCGAATACTCTTATCATAAAGATCCTGGATTTTAGGCAGGGGGGAACCTATAATTCTCTCTGCTGTTCTGAAAGTCCTTTGTAAGCGGAGTTTGTCATGCGCAGTGGCTCCCCCATACCAGACTATCAGAGAGGAACAAATCACAGATCTGATGACAGCATTAAAGAATAAGATCAGCAAATTCTTAGACAAACCATATCTTTTCAGCTGACGCAGGAAGAACATCCTCTGTTGTGCTTTTCTTATAACAGCATCCACGTTTTTCCCCCATTTAAGATCATGAGAGATGATAACACCAAGGAATTTGGTCTCTGTGACCCTAAGAACCACTTCGTCATGGATGTAGATTGGAAGTATCTCATGTTGATCTTTCCTAAAATCCACAACCATCTCAGCAGTTCTTTTAGTGTTGAGTACAAGATTATTGGCTTTACACCAGTCACATATTCTTTCCACCTCACTCCGATACAAGTCTTCAGCATTTCCCCTGATGAGACCAATCAGTGTCATATCATCGGCAAATTTCAAGATTTTTACTGAGTCTGCTGAAGAGATGCAATCATTCGTATAGAGAGAAAACAGTAACGGGGACAAGACACACCCCTGAGGTGCCCCGATGTTTGTGACCAAGGTGTCCGAAGTGAATGGTCCAACTTTTACACTCTGTATCCTGGCTGTCAGGAAGTTATAAATCCACAAGCATAAGTTGAGAGGGACTCCAAGAGCTACCATTTTCTTATGAAGTAAATTCGGATCAATGGTATTGAATGCTGAGCTAAAGTCCATGAAAAGAATCCGGACATATGAGTGCAGTTCATCTGTATGATCCAAAATGTACTTCAGTGCCAGATTGACAGTGTCGTTTGCCGAACGATTCTCCTTATAGGCAAACTGAAGCGGGTCCCATAGCTTCTGCGTGAATTTTATCAGGTGGGACATCATAATTCTTTCGAAGACTTTCATAGCTACAGATGTGAGTGCTACTGGTCTATAGTCGTTCAACTCAGAGGATCCCACTTTCTTGGGGACAGGGATAATTGTGGAATTTTTCCAACACTGAGGTACAACGCACTCTTTCAGTGACACATTGTATATATTTGTCAGTATAGGGGCAAGCTGGGTAGCACATACTTTCAGACACATTGGAGATACACCATAAGGGCCAGGTGCCTTTTTGACCTTAAGTCCCTTTAGGATGCGTATCACCTCTGCCTTGGAGATCACTACTTGGGTGTTGCACAATGAATGATCTTTATATGAACAGACTGAGGAGCTTAGAGATGAATAGCCACTGTGTGTAGAGCTTGCCTCAAATTTGCAGTAGAATTCATTTAACTCTGCTGCCAGACTTCTGCTGGGGTTCACTATAGTGGGGTGGCTTTTATAATTGGTGACCTCTCTTAATCCTCTCCATGCAGATCTAGTATCTTTTGATGAGAACCTTTCCTCCAGAAACTTTGCATACTCGTGTTTGGCTAACTTGATCTCTTTAGATAGCGAGTTCCTAAGTTTCTTGAATTCAGTAATATCGCCTGCTTTATAAGCCTCCTCTTTTCTCTTACGGATCAACCTGACTTTATTTGTAAACCACAGCTTGTTGTTTCCCCGAAAGTGGACAGATTTGGATGGAATAAATGTGTCTTCACAAAAACGGATATATGAGGACACTGCATCAACCCATTCATCCAGACCCGAGCATGTTTCCTGGAATACCTCCCAGTCCGTGCATTCAAAGCATGCTTGTAGTTGCAATTTTGCCTCCTCAGACCATGTCTTCTTTGTATAAACTGTAAGTTTGGATGTTTTCAACCTTTGCCTGTAGGCTGGAATTAAATGAATTAGACAATGATCTGAAAAACCCACTGCTGCTCTCCTCACTGCCCTGTAGGCCCCTTTTATGACTGTATAGCAGTGATCAAGCGTATTGTTCTCTCTCGTGAAGCAGTTTATATGTTGAGTAAATTTGGGGAGATCCAGGTTGAGTTTTCCTTTGTTAAAGTCCCCCATTACAATCACAAATGCTTCTGGAGATCCTTTCTCCCATTCTGATATTTTGCAAGCTAATTCACCAATAGCAGCTTTAACAGATGCTTGAGGGGGAATATATACTGCAACCAGAACCATAGATGAAAACTCTCTTGGAGAGTAAAATGGTCTACAATTGAGTGCAAGGTACTCTAGATCTGGAGAGCAACCTTTTCCCAGTATGTTAATATCACAGCACCAGCTAGTGTTGATGTAGAGACATACCCCACCCCCCCTTTGTTTACCTGAAGCTACACAATCACGGTCAGCTCTGTAGATAACAAAACCAGGTAGATCCAGACTACAATCAGGGATGGTCTCATTCAACCAGGTCTCAGTAAAACAAAGAGCAGCTGAATTGGCCATATCAGATCTCATGTTACAAAGTAAGCTCAGATCCTCCATTTTGTTAGATAAGGAACAGACATTAGCCCAGTGGAGTGAAGGAAGAGCTGTTCTGAACCCTCTCCTCCGAAGGCGTGCCAGGACGCCTCCTCTCCTACCTCTCTTGCAGTACACCTCTACAGGTTTCACAGAAGTAATGGATTTTATGTACTCAATTGTTGAATTAGCAATCATGCTCCAAGAAGGGGAGTCCATGAGAAATTGCGGATGATTCCAGAATAATAAATCGTCCCTTGAAATCATAAGAGTAGGTTTACAGAGTGCAGTGGCCATGATTACACTCAGCTTGTAGCTATAAAGACTGAACAGTCACAGCTTAGCAGAGTTAAATGTACAACTTTCCATAAAGGGTGCTCCCAGCACTGCTGGGGGGGAGGGCATGGGTGCAACAAGACAGGGACATCAGGGGACATGCCAACAGTCAGTCCAAACCTGCCCAGCTCACCCCTTCAGCTCCACCTGGACCACAAGATCTCCAGAACATCTCCAGCACCGCACACTCCACCAGCTTTCCTATCCCGGGATCATCTGCATGCTGGAAATGGGTACAAGTTGTAGGAAAGTTGTCAGGCAGCCAGCAGCTTCACTCTCTCCCAGCTGAAACCAGGCACGGAGCTCCACGAGGACAGAAAGACACCAGTCCCAGCTGGTCGCAGTCTCCACACTACTCCCAGCTCTGCCGAATCCTGTAGCCCTACAGCTCCATGTGGACCACAAGATCTCCAGAACAACTCCAGCACCGCACACTCCCCCAGGTTTCCTATCCTGGGATCATCTGCTTGCTGGAAATGGGTAAAAGTTGTAGGAAAGTTGGCAGGCAGCCAGCAGCTTCACTCTCTCCCAGCTGAATCCAGGCACGGAGCTCCACGAGGACAGAAAGACACCGGTCCCAGCTGATCGCAGTCTCCACACTACTCCCAGCTCTGCCGAATCCTGTAGCTATGCAATGGTGAGTGAACCAAAGGGAGAATTAACAATTAAACGGGGTAAAAAACTAAAAAACTCAGGAGCCTCATGCCAGAGCAGCCATCTCCTCGGCGCTCCTCCTACTCCAGGAGGAGGAGGAATTAGATGACTGTCGGTTGATAGATGTTTTGGACAATTGTTCAGCCTGTAACCATCTTAGCCGACTCTCCCGTACAAAGGAGCAAATAAAGTCCGTGGAGCCTCATTTAAGAGTCTCAAACACGGGACTAGCCAGATCTTCCTCCAGGGAAGGACCCAGCCAAGGAGTGGCTCCTTTCGGAAACCACCATTACCACCATATCAAGTGGCCCTTTAAGTCAATATCCAGCTCTTTATGAGTTTACAGATATGACAAGGGAAATACCAAGGCCAGGTGTCCATCCACAGACAGCTGTTTCGGGGTGTTGCCCCTCATCAGTGTGGAGTAGGATTCATAGGAGGATTATGTAACAATTATATGGATACTACGGAATCAGATTGCATGGGATAATATGAAACTGAGACCAAAGTTGATGCAAATACAAATATTTAACAAGTGTAGCAAAACTAACAGGGTACATCCTGCAATAGTAACAAAAACACAGCACAATATGGAATGATGCAAGTAAAGCAAAACTAACAGAGCACTTCCAGCAATTGTAACGAAAACACAGCTCAATATTGAAATGTCCAGAGTAACTGAAGAGCGGGGCGCGACTGCTAATATAACCAGTCGAACAGTAATATAACACAGGTGTGTACAAAGCACTAAACGTAGGAGTCCGGCAGAAAGTATGTGAGTAAGCACACTGCATTTAAAGAGGCAGTCCAGCGATATTAAGAATGAGCACGCACACAGCACTAAAGTGTATAAGTCCAGCAATCATAAAGGTGGGAATGCACTCAGCATTTAAACGTGAAAGTTCAGTTTTATACAGGAGTAGCATTAACAAGAGCAGCCCACACAAATACAGACCTAGAGAAGATGATGTCAGGATTCCTTACAGGCCACAGCAGGTCCAGGGGTGAATAGCTCCAAATAGAAGTCTAGACAATAGTTAAGGACAGACAGAATCAGGGAGATGCCCAGAGGACTGTAGGCAGCAGAACAAGGAGAGGCAGAGCACCAAGTAATGAGCAGCTGCAGCAGAGAGTCCACCAGCAAAACAGCAGGAGCGTAGGAGTCAACAGCAACAAAATACTCAGGCAAAGAGGAGTAAACTACCTGGACTTATCAGGACAGACAGGAAGTTCCATGGCAGGGCGAGATACAAGACTCCATCTTGGATCAGGGCAAACAGGCACAATGGAAAGTCCGGAATCCTTACATCTCACCTACCTGCCCTGGGTGTGCTGGCAATGCATCTCGTTCTGGCCGCCAATGCCTGCAGCTCTTCCTGCTGAGCGGTCACATGCCACAGCTCATTAAGGTAATGAATATGCACTGCTCTCCACTCCCATTGGCGTGGAGCGCATATTCATTACCTTAATGAGTGGGGCCATGTGACTGCTCAACAGGAAGAGCTGCAGGCGCTGGCGGCCAGAACGAGATGCAGTGCCAGCACCCAGGGTGCACAGGTAGGCAATTAGGATGTTTGTTTGTTTTTTCAATAGGAAACATGCAAACATGGATAGGGGATAAGGAGCCATGCATACAGGGACGGAATGGGGGAGCCAGGCATACAGGGACAGGACGGGGAGCCACGCATACAGGGACAGGACGGGGGAGTCATGTGTACAATGAAAGGGAGGGGGGAGCCATGCATACAGGGATGAGACGGAGAGGCATGCATACAATGACAGGGATGGGGGAGGCATGCATACAATGACAGGGACGGGGGAGCCATGCATACAGGGATGAGACAGGGAGCCATGCATACAATGACAGGGACTGGGGAGGCATGCATACAATGACAGCGACGGGGAGCCATGCATACAATGACAGGGACAGGGGAGCCATGCATACCCGACTTATACTCGAGTCAATAAGCTTACCCAGTTTTCTGCGGCTTATACTCGGGTCGGCTTATACTTGAATATATAAGGTATGTAAAACTCATATAATAAATTTTATTAAACTCCCAAATGCTAGAAATTAGTACAGTGCAACTACTGTAGCAAGGGGAGAGACTACCACCCACCTGCAAAACTTATCCATTATATAGTGAAAAGTTACATCATATACTGTCAATTCTTCATGATCTCCATGTGCAAACACTCAATAGGAGATTCCATTGTTTACTTTCAGAATATAAAAAGGTCACCCTTGGTCATGTAACAACAAGCCGTCACCTTATCAACCATTGATCAGTAAAATGGGGGTCCGGATCCTGTTCTTCCTCTCCAAGTGCACTGATACTCCATTCATTGTCTATGTGAATAATTATTTTCACATGTTAGTAAAGTCCAGGGACTGTTTTTTAAACACCTGTGGCAGTGGGACTAAATGAAAAACCCTAATTTAATAATTAGGTGTGTCACAATACCATATAGTCTACAGTGGGGAACAAAAGTATTTAGTCATCTGTGCAAGTTCTCCCACTTAAAAAGACGAGAGAGGCCTGTAATTGAAATCATAGGCAGACCACAACTATGAGAGTCAAAATGAGAAAACAAATCAGGAAAATCACCTTGTCTGATTTGGCAAGATTTATTTTTTCAAATTATGGTGGAAAATAAGTATTTGGTCACCTAAAAACATATAAGATTTCTGGCTCTCACAGACCTGTAACTTCTTCTTTAAGAGGCTCCTCTGTACTCCACTCATTACCTGTAGTAATTGCCCTTTTTTAAACTTGTTAATACTATAAAAGACACCTGTCCACAACCTCAGTCACTCTCCAAACTCCACTATAGTGAAGACCAAAGAGCTGTCACAGGACACCAGAAACAAAATTGTAGCCCTGCACCAGGCTGGGAAGACTGAATCTGCAATAGGAAAGCAGCTTGGTGTGATGAAATCAACCGTGGGAGCAATAATAAGAAAATGGAAGACATACAAGACAACTGATAATCTCCCTCCATCTGGGGCTTCACACAAGACCTCACCCCTATGGGGTCAAAATGCTCACAAGAATGGGGAGCAAAGATCCAAGAACCACACGGGAGAACCTAGTGAACAACCTGCATACTGTAGAGCTGGGAACACCGTAACAAAGGCTACCATTAGTAACACATTATGCCGCCAGGGACTCAGATCCTGCAGTGCCAGATGTGCCCCTGCTCAAGCCAGTACATGTTCGGGCCCGTCTGAGGTTTGCTAGAGAGCATTTGGATTATCCAGAAGAGTATTGGGAGAATGTCATATTGTCTGATTAAACCAAAGTATAACTGTTTGGTAGAAACAAAACTCATCGCGTTTGGAGGAGAAAGAATGCCGAGTTGCATCCAAAGAACACTATACCTACTGTGAAGCATGGGGGTGGCAACATCATGCTTTGGGGCTGTTTCTCTGCAAAGGGACCAGGATGACTGATCCATGAACATGAAAGAATGAATGGGGTCATGCATCGTGAGATTTTGAGTGCAAACCTCCATCCATGAGCAAGGGCATTGGAGATGAAACATGGATGGGTCATTCAGCATGATAATGATCCCAAGCACACCGCCAGGGAAACGAAGGAGTGGCTTCGCAAGAAGCATCTGAAGGTCCTGGAGTGGCCTAGTCAGTCTCCAGATCTCAACCCCATAGAAAACCTTTAGAGGGATTTTAAAATCCGTATTGCCCAGTGACAGGCCCAAAACATCATTGCTCTAGAGGAGATCTGCATGGAGGAATGGGCCAACATACCACCAACAGTGTGTGCCAACCTTGTGAAGACTTACAAAAAACGTTTGACCTGTCATTGCCAACAAAGAATATATAACAAAATATTGAGATGAACTTTTGTTAATGGCCCCTTATGTTGTGAGGTCAAGAAACTTTTCAAAGTGCTTTATGATCCATGTAGTGCTGGACATCTGTTTATTTGACCACAACAGTTTATTGGGTCCTGCTGTCTCAATTTAGTTTGGTTGATTAACGAGAAGAGAGAGAGCGAGCAAAAAAAAAAAAAGTTCTAAGTCTTAGCCTCCTATATATTCAGATATAGCTTGGGGAAGGCATTTATGCAGGGGGCATTTATGCACATGTAATCTAAGTACATGTATCAAAGTACTGGCAGTTATAACATGGCAGTTAGACAGGTAAGACATTTATATACATCTACTCCCTGTACATTTGGAGTGCAACAAATACATACCATATGCACGTGTGTCATTTATATCCTGGCTGCTGCATTCACACACATCTACCGCCCTGGCATTAACTCTATACACTCCATCCATATCGGCCCCTCGCTCCTTTCCTCTCCTATGTATAGCACTCATGCTCTTTTCACATTGTTAAATTGAACAGATCCAGTCAGTCCCACCATTCAACATAAGAGACGCTCTCACAAATCACTTAACCATCTGCTCACTCTTTCTATCCTCCTAGTCACAGGAGACATTGCTCCCAACCCTGGTCCCCCATGTTATAGAAAGTCAAACCCCCCAACTGCTACACTCAGAAACCCCTCTAATCTTATTAATATTCCCTGCATGCCATCTGTCTCTCTTAATTGTGCACTTTGGAATTCTCGCTCAGTGTGTAACAAACTCTCCTTCATTCATGACTTTTTCCTTTCTAATTCTCTTAACCTCCTGGCTCTTACTGAAACCTGGATCCAGCAGTCAGACACTACCGCTGCTGCTGCTCTTTCATACGGGGGACTACATTTCTCGCATACCCCAAGATCAGACAATAGAGCAGGTGGAGGCGATGGTCTGCTTCTATCACCAAAATGTACCTTTCAGGTTATCCCTCAACTACCCTCACTAGTCTTCCCTTCTTTTGAGGTCCATGCCGTCAGACTCTACACCCCCTTCTCCATGCGAGTGGCGGTGGTGTATCGTCCTCCCGGCCCCTCCCATCAGTTCCTGGATCATTTTGCCACTTGGCTTCCACATTTTCTCTCCTGTGACATCCCTACCCTCATCATGGGAGATTTCAACATCCCCATTGCTCTTCCACTCTCCCCATCTGCTACTCACCTTTTATCTCTAACCTCCTCGTTTGGCCTTTCGCAGCTTACTAATTCTTCAACGCATGAAGACGGAAACTCCCTCGACTTGGTCTTCTCTTGGCTTTGTACAGTGGATGATTTTGCAAACTCCCCTCTCCCGCTCTCTGACCACAATCTTCTTTCATTCTCTATCAAGAACTGCCAGGCTGCTCAGGTCACCCCCACTGTCCATATTTATAGAAACATACAGGCCATTAACACCCAGAAACTTATGAAGAACTTGCAGTCTTCATTGGCGCCTATCTCCTCCCTCTCATGTCCTGATTCTGCATTGAAGCATTACAATGAAACACTTCAAAGTGCCCTGGATGAATTTGCACCCCCCTATAAATAGAACACCACAACACAGACGGAGACAACCCTGGCACACCCTGCAAACACGTTTCCTGCAGCGGTGCTCCAGGTGCGCCGAACGTCTGTGGAGAAAATCCAATCTACACGAAGATTTCATCCATTATAAGTTTATGCTTCGAACATACAACACTGCCCTTCACCTCTCCAAACAAACCTATTTCAACACCCTCATCACCTCACTGTCCAATAACCCGAAACGTCTCTGACACTTTTCATTCTCTACTCAACCCAAGAGTACAGGCCCCAACCACGGAGCTCCGAGCTGACGATCTGGCCAATTACGTCAAAGAAAAAATGTACCAGATTCGACAGGAAATTATCTCCCAATCACCTCATACCATGCACTGTCCTCCCTCCCCCACTGCATCTAGCTCACTCTCTGATTTTGAACCAGTCACAGAAGAAGAAGTAAGCAGGCTCTTTGCATCTTCTCGCCCAACCACTTGCACCAGTGACCCATTTCCGTCACATCTCCTCCAGTCCCTTTCCCCTGCTGTCACCCCTCACCTAACTAAAATATTTAACCTCTCTCTCTCTTCGGGTATCTTTCCCTCCTCATTTAAGCATGCCATCATACATCCACTACTTAAAAAAACATCCCTCGAACAAAACTGTGCCACTAACTATAGACCTGTCTATAATCTTCCCTTCATCTCTAAACTCGTGGAACGTCTGGTCCACTCCCGTCTGATCCGCTATCTCTCTGATAACTCTCTTCTCGACCCTCTCTAATCCGGTTTCCGCTCTTTACACACTACTGAAACTGCCCTCACTAAAGTCTCTAATGATCTACTAACAGCTAAAGCAAATGGTCATTACTCCATGCTAATTCTCTTGGATCTCTCTGCAGCATTCGACACTGTGGATCATCAGCTCCTCCTCACTATGCTCCGTTCCATTGGCCTCAAGGACACCGTTCTCTCCTGGTTCTCCTCCTATCTCTCTGACCGCTCCTTTACTGTATCTTTTGCTGGCTCCTCCTCCTCTCACCTTCCCCTTACTATTGGGGTTCCTCAAGGATCGGTTCTAGGCCCCCTCCTCTTCTCCTTGTACACTGCCCCTATTGGTCAAACAATCAGTAGATTTGGTTTCCAGTACCATCTCTATGCTGATGACACCCAATTATACGCTTCTTCTCCTGACATCACGCCAGCCTTTCTAGAAAAGACCGGCGATTGTCTAAATGCTGTGTCTAACATCATGTCCTCACTATATCTGAAACTGAACCTGTCAAAGACTGAACTTCTTGTATTTCCTCCCTCTACTAATGTACCTATACCCGACATTGCCATTTCTGTGTGGTTCCACTATTACTCCCCAGCAACATGCCCGCTGTCTTGGGGTCATACTTGACTCCGAGCTTTCCTTCGCCCCCCACATTCGATCACTGGCTCGCTCTTGTCATCTGCACCTCAAAAACATCTCTAGAATTCGACCTTTTCTTACTTTTGACTCTGCAAAAACTCTTACTGTTTCTCTTATTTATTCTCGTCTCGACTATTGTAACTCTCTTCTAATCGGTCTCCCTCTTACCAAACTCTCCCCTCTCCAATCTGTCTTGAATGCTGCAGCCAGGATCATGTTCCTCACCAATCGTTACACCGATGCCTCTACCTTGTGCCAGTCATTACACTGGCTACCCATCCACTCCAGAATTCAGTATAAACTTATTACCCTCACCCACAAAGCCCTCCATGGCTCAGCACCACCCTACATCTCCTCCCTTGTTTCAGTATACCACCCTACCCGCGCCCTCCGCTCTGCTGATGACCTGAGGTTAGCATCCTCAATAATCAGAACCTCCCATTCCCGTCTCCAAGACTTTACACGTGCTGTGCCAATTCTTTGGAATGCACTTCCCAGGTCAATACGATTAGTCCCCAATCCCCAAAAATTTAAGTGTGCCCTGAAAACGCATTTATTCAGACTGGCCTATCGCCTCAACACATTAACCTAATCTATCCCTGTGTGGCACAGCCAAAAGTTTTACCATATCCAGGTTCCCCGCATCATGTTCCCACATGCTTTATGCATCCATTAGCCCTCTGTGTCTGTACTGTTACACACTTAACATTATGGCTGGTCCATACAATCAGGGCAACTGTTACCACCCACCTTTCGTGTCTACCTCTTTCCTCATAGACCGTAAGCTTGCGAGCAGGGCCCTCATTCCTCTTGGTATTTGTTATAATCTATGTGATTATTGTTATGCTGTAATGTCTATTGTCTGTACAAATCCCCTCTGAAATGTAAAGTGCTGCGGAATATGTCGGCACTATAGAAATAAAATTTATTATTATTATTATTATTTATTTATTATTATTACAATGACCAAATACCACTTATTTTCCACCATAATTTGCAAAATAAATCTTGCCAAATCTGACAAGGTGATTTTCTGGATTTATTTTCTCATTTTGACTCTCATAGTTGTGGTCTACCTATGATGTCAATTACAGGCCTCTCTCAGCTTTTTAAGTTGGAGAACTTGCACAATTGGTGGAAGACTAAATACTTTTATCCCCACTGTATCTCCAAAAGTCTCACAGAAAATGAAATACGGTACTTGCCAAATACTGTATATTTAGAAACTCTTGGACAGCAGTCTCCCCATTTGCCATCCAAAACACGAAATCAAAACCACCTCGTTTTTAAATTTCTCCGACATAGAGGGGGAGATTTATCAATACTGGTATTTAATATGCCTTACTAAATTAAAAGATTATAAGTGCAATTAGTGCCAAATTAATTAAATAAATAAAAAACTGTTTAAAACTGTGCCAAGTTTAAGTAAAAAAATAATAAAATCTCAACTTAGTTTCAGCAAGTGCAGACGTGCCAAAATTTGCAACATTTTCAGCTTTTGGCAAGAATGGTTGAAAACTAGCACAATTTGATGCTTAGTTTCTGCCAAAAACTGATAAACTGCTTGATAAATGTGGGCCAGAATGTTTAATAAAAAAAAAATTACTCCCATAGATGCGGCATCACTTCTACATCTTTTCACTGCTGCAAAATGTTATTGCCTTGCATTGGAAAGTTCTCCACCTCTACCTAATATCAGTCATTCACAATATGGAATACCGGTACATGATAGCCTTTAACGTAATTTTCTAAACCACTTTGTTTGCCTCCTAGGATGATATTTGGTCAAAATACATTTGATCCAAATTCATCATTTGTGTTGCTTGTGACATTTAAACTTTTTCTTTATTGGATCCCAGTTTCACGCTCTTCCTACCCTGACATTTTAAATGGACGATTAACGTTAATAAGCATGCCTATGTTTTGGGCATGTTTCAAAGCATTGGTCCATGACCTTTCAGAATATTTACATTTTATCCTTCGAAATGGACTATGGACTTGTTTTGATAACACTTGCTTTTTCAACTATCTAAAATTTACTCTGGTTAAATATTCAAAAAAGACCAATAAAAAAAAAAAACAGGAAGAACAAGAAAAATACATGACACTTGCAGAAGTATCACAGCCTCTTCAATCAGTTGATCTGTTGGGATGCCACAAGTCAAACAGTCTACCTTATGGCCTGTCCTACAAACAAATCATTAATATCAAAGTTTTAGTAAATCCAATTAGGCAATAAAGAAGCTTCAGTGGATAAGGAAAAAGAAACCAATGGACTCAGATCAAGAACGTGCATCAGAAACAAGTATCCTGTGGGTATAACAGTAGATCTTATTCTGTTAGGAATAATTGTGGGAATTGTAAGTAGACCCCTCCTTCACTATTAAAGAATATTGCCAGGACTTCATTATTGAACACCAGTTTATTATCAGGTTGGAGGGGGCCAACTCCCAGCACGTACCTCCACCAAACAGATGACGAATGCATCGGAGGTGACTGTACTGTAGTTGCCTTGAACAGTACTGGGAATCACTCCCCTATTCACTTGTATGGGAGAAAACTTGCAGTACCATTCACTTTCACTACATAATCTACTGAACTGTGTCATTTATGACACACTGACGCCTTCCCCCAGACCTCCAGTTTAGGATGTCCACGGTAACAGTCTTAAGCCTCTCACCTAGCCAAATCAGATCTCATACTTTGCACTGATGAGGGGCAATACCTGGAAACACAGTGTCTACAAATTAACATTCTTGTTTGGCTGTTATGCTAAGGGTCCTGTCACACACAGCGTTCTCGCTAGCGAGATCGCTGATTTTGTGACACATCGGGGATCTCGCCAGCGAGATCGCTGTGTGTGACGGGGATCAGCGACCGGCCCCCCCTGCCGGTTATCGCTGATCGTTGAACATCCCGGGCCGTTTTTCAATCGCTGGTCTCCCGCTGCCCAGCGTGCATCGCTGCGTGTGGCAGCGAGAGACCAGCGATCAGCGACGCTGGTTTCCAAGATAAACGTCGGGTATACAGGAGTCGCGCGGCTCCTAGATACCCGATGTTTACCTTGGAAACCAGCGTCGCTGGTCCTGATCGCTGGGGCTGTCTATGTGACAGCTCACCAGCGATCAGCCTAACAATGTCCCAGCGATTCCATCATGTCGGATCGTTGGTGGGATCACTAGGACATTGTTTAGTGTAACGGGGGGCTTTAGTCATATGGCAAGGCTTGTTAAAAGGGTCGATACTGTCTTTTAGAATCACTGCTTCCAATAGGTGATCCATTTTGGATAACGTTCGATTGGTGGAGCGGTATATGACAATCATACTGGCTCAAATAACAATGGCCAAGGCTAATAGAACCTTATTGAAAAATTCCTCATGTCTAGGGGTAGACTAATCCAACCAGTGACAAGCTATTCATTTTAGAGCTTTGTCACCAAGTTTCACACTAATGGACTAATGACAGATTATATGTAGATTTGGTTGATAGATTGTTTACCTATTGCAAATAAGTGAATATAGTAGGTACAATCTGAAAATATTGAAATGGGCGTATAAAGACCCTTATCAAATAAATGGTTGAGCATCTATGCACTTAATCAACAGCCTTTAAGATCTGAAAACATGTTGGGATCAAGTGGGCAAGGTTCCCATGCTTCCTTCCCTTTTCTCTAACAAAGAAGAGGGAAACCTTGACTAATGTGTCTGTACAAAGATTTCACATCACTGATAGAATAATGTTCTCCAATATGGTCTATGGCAACAATGAAGATGATCACTGCCTATTTAAAAGAATTGCAAGGCCACACATACATATATGACATTGTCAAAAGCTATCACTATATTCTGATGTACATCCGGTATAGATGACAAGGAGCATCGGAAGAACTCAAGGTTTCCTATCCTTTACAAAGCTAATTTGATTCTATGGTTGGTGACAGATTGGCAGAACTATTTCACAATTTATTATCTAGCAATGACACCACAATTCCAACTGTCACATATAATAATATATCAGTAAAACAAGAAAGAATCCTGTCTAGAACTGCAAGAACAGATGGCACAGATGGAGGAAAGCAGATGGACAATGAACCTATGGTAAATTAAAAAAACACTTAGAAAGCACTGTGTTGCTGTCCAGGCATTAACATTATCAGCCTTTTTCACAATTCTTCTTCTAGAAAGTGAGCATCATATGCCTTAATCCCATTGTGACCACCAAAGCGTGCCTGTCATTTCTAATAACTTTTCAGTACAGGCTGTCATGTATGTACATAAGAAATAACACTAGCCATAGTGAGATGTGTGTCCTGCATTTTTTTGCTAGTATTTCCCTCTACGGGATTTATCTTTAATTTTGTGGTTGAACATAAAGAATACCCTATCTCCTGTTTCCTGGCAGTTCATTTTTATAAATCAGAGTAGTAAGAATTACATTCTACGGATGCAGTACTCAGCAATATAGCTGTGGATCCAGCACTGGGACGAGATAAAACACTAGGAGCACAATATAGTTGTCACTGCATTGTTGTAGGCTATCCCGGGGCTAGGGGCTCCTTCCCTATCCATAAAGCTAGGGGAGCTCTAGCTATTACTACTCCCTGAATTACTTTTAATGGTAAAGATTAGTGATGAGCGAGTATACTCGTTGCTCGGGTGTCCTCCGAGTATTTTGGCATGCTCGGAGATTTAGTTTTCGTTGTCTTATCTGCATGATTTGTGACTTGTAGACAGGCTGAATACATGTGAGAATTCCCTAGCAAACAGGCATTCCACACATGTATTCAAACTGTCTAGCAGTCGCATATCATGCAGATAAGACGACGAAAACTAAAACTCCAAGCACGCCGAAATACACGGAGGACACCCGAGCATGCACGGGAAAACCCGAGCAACGAGTATACTCGCTCATCACTAGTAAAGATGCCAGAGCCACGTGCCTTCCTGATCTCCTAACTCAGCCCTTATCCGTCCCCTCCCCCATCCAGGGACGTGGTGAGTTTTAGTGTATAATATACAACCCAGACTAACAAGGAAAGACGTACTGGGATAAATGAAAAATACCAATCATACAAATATGCATAGACAAATTACAGAGTGGAACACCAAAATGGAAAGGAAGGGAAAAAAAACAAATAGGAGAGGCTGTGAATATGCACACAGACAAATCACCAAGCAACAGTCTTACAACACTCCAAACGGCGCCTAAAACAACCAATATCTCCAACTCCAGAACCAGGTAGTATGAAACTAACACTGGCAATCCCTGATTATATAGCAGATAGGAGTGGTCAACACTGAACAGCTGAGACAATAAAATCAGGAAAGCTCCTGAAGCTCTCAACTGAACACATTAACCCCTGCATGGCTAGCAGAAACCTGCATTGTTCAGTAAGATGGGAAATTGCTTCTAATCAGTTCAGGAGTATGTGAAATCAGACACTGCAGTCTTCTGGCTCCTCTCTCTCCCTGTAAATCCGTGACAATCGCCTCTGCTTATCTGTGCACCTGTCTTTCACTCTGCTCTCTTCTTGTGCCTTTCGCTCCTCTCAGTAAATGACAACAGGCAGATCTAATCTGATAACTCTGTGAGCATGCGGCCTGTCTCGTTTTGACCAAGATGGATTTTAGTTGTACAAAGAGATAAAGGATGAGTTAAGAAGGTTGGGGTGTAGGAAAAATGCAAGTATACCTAAGGGAGACCCGTAAATAATGGGGCACCAATACGATGCTTGTAGATTACAACATTTCAAAAATAACATACAAACCTCCCCAAATAACAGCCAAAAATGATACTTAGGGGGATTATTCACTACCAAGACAACTCCTTCTCTATCCGACTGTTTGCCCCGGTAAAAAGAAAAACGAAAAATAATTAGGCCACGTTCACACGTTCAGTATTTGGTCAGTATTTGGTCAGTATTTGCGTTGGTGCATGTGTTTGTATTACACTTTTCCTCTGATTGTTCCACTCCTGATTTTGGCTTACAAATACTGATGTAAAATACTGACCAAATACTGAATGTGGCCTTATTCTCGCCTCCGATGCTGTCGTCGTTCCAGCAGTGTCAACACTTGAATTCCCGGGGCTCACATACGGTTGTTATGACATGTGAGCCCTGCGCCCAATCAGTGCTGGCGTCACTGTCGCCACCTTCGGCCATACAAGTAATCAACAGGATGTGAGAGCTAAGGGCTGGCCGCTTACGTCCTCTTGATTATGTATACGTCCCAAGAAGGGGACAGTGACGCCAGCACTGATTGGGCGCAGGGCTCACGTCATAACAAGCATATGTGAGCCCCAGGAATGCAAGTGCCGACACCGGAGGAATGTGGAAGGACCTCGGAAAGGCGTTGAGACTAGTCGTGGACATCCCATTAAAAAAACAAGTAACCATGATCCTTAAAAAAAAAATCACACGTCTTACAATAAGCATTTCACATAGTTCCCAAACCTGATAGTAAAATTCATATTCTCATTTTGATTATCACTTGCTTTTATGGCTTGTTGTGTGTTATTTTACACAGCTGCATGCTTTTTCATCTATGTTTTTTGTGGATTTTTTTTATGGGAATCTGTCATCAGGTTTTTGCTATTTAGTCTGAGAGCAGAATGATACAGGGTCAGAGAGCCTTATTCCAGCTATGTATTACTTTGTTTACTGGGTGCAGCAGTTGTGATAGAATCAGTTTTCTCTGCTGCAGAGCGCGGAATGTTAAGCTCTGTGTAACCCTGCGCACACCACTGCTTGGCAGCTCTCTGTGTCCAATGTATATTGACAGAAAGCTGCTAATCAGTGCTGGTAGCGTATATACTGTAGATTGGAAGGCACGAGGACAGCTTGTGCTGCAGTGATTATCTCCTGGTGATAAAAACTGATATTGAAACAGCAAAACAAAGCTGTCTCACAGCCTAGTAAGTGACATCACTGGAATCAGGCTCTCTTCCCCTAAATCATGGTGCTCTGAGATGACATTGTAAAAACCTGCAGATTCCCTTTAACACAACAAAGGAGGTTTACTAAGAAAAGGATGCTAAAATTCTTGCTTAATTTGTGTAAAAAATAAACCCTTAATAAAGATGGCACAAAGCATGTTAGCAAGTTTTTTGAACACTTTTCTCTATGGAGCATGGCTTATAAGGACAGGAGGTTTGGCCTGAGATGAGACACCATGCACCAACATTGGCTCAAATTATAAGAGGAAAGTAAGCCAGCTAATTGGCGTATAGGTTGATTAAGCAGCCTAAAAGTGCGCCAAATTTACCAAACCATTTTACCGAAAATGCAATAAATTTATCTAGTTAGATTTACACTCACTGTACAGACAGACATCGGGTAGAAAATGTTAACAAAACATCGGCATAAAGGTATGTGCCTTTGATTTTTTTCAGGTGGATACGTTCCACAGCATACCCCACTTGATAAAGCTAACTAAAAGTTAAAAAAAAAGAATGAACATATAAGTATACGTAGCAATGTCAAAGCATTGCTGTACATACTTTCAGTCTTCTGAGCTTCAGGTTTCAACAGATGTGAAGTGGTTAAAAGAGAACGTGGACGTTTTCCTGAAGGGTCTTCATGCCTTCTTTTGGCATGTACAAGATGTTGTGTGCCCATACCCTAAGAGGGGTTGTAAGGGATTTTATTAATCTGCCTACCAGTAAAACAAAATGTGATAACAAAACGCCAGTGATTGGCTGGAGTAGTCGCAAAAACTAGGCTGCATGACCCACGCTTTCCTTTTCTCTGTACAGCCATGGCACTGTAATCGGCATGCTCCACTAATCTGACAACCTCTTTTCAATCCCTGTTTCTCCCTTGTAGAATAATAACCCCCTATACTCACCCCCACTGCTGGCATTGTTTAAGTGGTGTCGGCTCTGGCTCTCTCGGGGATTACGTGACATTGTTTGGCTGCAGGGATAGCGTGACATATTGTCCCGCAATCCTCGAGACAGCCAGTGCCGCTGGAATGGTGATAGATGTTAAGTATAGGTATTCATTTACAACGGGGAAACATAGGGATTCAAACGGGGCTGTCCGAGTAGTGGACAACCCCTAAGAAGGGTCACTTTCAGGGTGCCATCGAAACATACATGCAGTTTTTTTCCAATAAATCCACATGTTCTAACATATGCATTTTCACACTCAGTTTTCAGCTGTATTTTTTGCCACAAATAAATGTGTTCTTTTTTTGTCAGAAGTAATATTCTATCCTTCAAATTATTAAACCCGCCCCTCTTCTTTCAAACCCTAATAAATGTGCTACCGTGAAAGCTTTTTATTTCATCATTTTGCTGGCAATGAAAAACAGGTGTTAAATGTTCATAGTAAAACGCTATCTTTTATAATGAGAGCATCAAAGTAGGCACATATCCAATTTCTAGCAAGAAATACATGTGGCCATTAGGGCTGTAAATCAGATTCATATGCTATCACCCAATGCCACAAATCACTAAAGCTTCATCTCCAACTGCAATATAAATTAGAAAATGTGCTCTACGGCTAGGTATCAGTATTAAGTAGGTGTTAATATGCATGCAAACCAAGCCGTGTGTAAACATCATTAGGATATGTCTCGGAGAGTGATCTGTGACTCATGTACCAACCATTACCCAAAGCAATTTAGGGGATAAGCAATTTATGCAAACTATACACAACACACACTGTGTGCCGTTATTTACCTCCCAGAAAGTAGTGTATGCAGAGGTCTTAAAGGGACTCAGTCCGCAAAAATATCATTACAATCCAAAAACAAAATTATAATTCATAAATAAAAGGTTTAAGAGATTAACATATTTCTATATAGTCTATTTGCTGTCAATTGCGGACCCTCAGTTGTTTAAATGTTAAAAGAGTTTTCTGAGGAGCAACTTTTAATACCAATCCACAAGATAATTGATTGAGTATCTGACATAATGTTCTATTCACAGTTTACACGGCTGGGAAAGACAGGCAACTACTTTTAGAGTTGCTTCAATACTGAAAAGGAAAAATAGAACTTGCATTTAAAGGGAACCTGTCACCTATTTTGGCTGCTAGAAGATGCGGCCACTGCCTTTCAGGGCTTATCAACAGCATTCTATAATGCTTTAGATAAGCTCCCGGTCCGATCTGCAAGAGAAGTCCGATGGGTGTCACAGGTCCGATGGGTGTCACAGCATCGGGTGCACCGCCTACCATCTTCTTGCGACGCCATACTGCAGCTTGCTTCATGGCCCCTGACATTGCACTTCTGCACAGATGTACTTCTCTGCCCTGTTGAGGGCAGAGCAAAGTACTGCAGTGCGCAGGCGCTGGGCCTCTCTGATCTTTTTCTCACCATGCTAGAGGGGGATCTTAGAGGTCACCGCAGTTCAGCCCGACTGGGAACGGAGGCTCAGTGACCAGACGTAACCTCTCTGATGTCACCACCGGTCTTTGAGGCTGCGGTCGCAGCATTTCATTTACCAGTGGTTTTCAGCCGGGACGGTCGCATCTTGGCACCATCCAGGTTGAAAACTGTTTATCCCCCAGACATGGATTACGGCGTGGGACAGCACGACGGACAGGTATGGTATATTGTTGTTTTTCTATTTTACTTTTATTACAGGAGATTGAAGGCTTCGCTGGGATTAGGCATTTAAATAAAAATGGAAAACTGTGTTTAGTCTTATTTGAAATAAAGGACTTTATTCTGGCTGTGTCTTTATTTACAATACAACTATATGATTAGTAATGGATGAGTGTCTTATAGACGCCTCTCCATTACTAAGCCATGGGCTTGATGTCACCAGACAATACAAAGGTGACATCAACCCCACAAATATTATCCTACTTGCCACCGCTATAGGGCAAGTGGGAAGAGCCAGGCAAAGCGGCAGAATTGGCGCATCTAATAGATATCTTTTCTGGGCAATTGCGGGATGCTATTTTTAGGCTGGGGGGGGCAAAATTCATGCCTACTTACCAGCCTGAGAATACCAGCCCCCAGCTGTCTGCTTTAGCAAGGTTGGTTGCTAAAAATGTGGAGGACCCCACGCCATTTCTTTTAAATTATTTATGCAAATATATAAAAAAACTGCATAGGGACCCCTCTATTCTTGCTAACAAGCCTTGCTGAAGCTGACAGCTGAGGGTTGCAGCCCCCAGCTGTGAGTTTTGTCTGGCTGGTTAGCAAAAATACAGGGAAACCCACACCAGGTTATTTTTTTAATTATTTATTTACAGCGCAGGAGCAGCTAATGAATATTCCCATGCGCCGCTGTTATGATTGAGTCACCGTAGGAGGCAGACACAAAAATAGAAGCTACGTCCAGAAAACCAGAGAAGTTGGCAACTACCAGATTGCAGACCCCTGAACCTATCAACACAACTAGCAGTAGCCGTGGGGGGTTCCTACGATGCCCTAGACCCCTCGATCACAGCCGGAGAGCTAAATAGCCTAAAGACAGAAAAGGAAATCTAAACTGCCCCAGAGCAGACCCCAAAGTAAAAGGCAGCCCCCAACATATAATGACGGTGAAGCAAGATGAAAAAACACTCACACAGATAGAAAGATAGGCTGAGCAAACGATGGGGCCCAAGCTAACTAAACAGAACAGGAAAGGAAGGTTGCTGTCTGCAATCTGCCAAAACCCTATCAAAGACATAAGCCAACAAGCTGATATGGAAAAAGACCCTGAAGCAGCTAGGCTTCAAAAACTAAATCAGCACTCAGGTATTTTCAAAAGACAGAGCTAAAGGAATTCAGCACACCCCAGCAGGGAATGGCAGAAATCCAGAAAAACAAAGCAAAACAAAGTAAAAGCACAAATGCAAAAAGCCGAGCAGAAAACTTAGCTTTAGAAGAGCAGGAATTCAGACTGGTCTCCAAGGATCCCACAGAGAAATCACCCGCAGGGCAGAAGGGCGTCGGCAGCCTTATATCCAGTCAGTAACTCCACTCAGCCAGTCATCATCATCAGACTCAGGTGTTTGATAATCAGGCTCACTACCTTTCTTTACCAGAAGAGGGAGTTCCTCGGGCCTCAGAAGTGAAGGGGAAAATGAACTCACAACAGTACCTCCCCCTTGAGGAGGGGTCACCGAGCCCTCAACCACGCCACCAGGGCGATCAGGGTGAGCCCGATGAAAGGCACGCACCAATCTTTTGGCATGAATATCAGAGGCAGAGACCCAGGAATTATCCTCCTGACCATAACCCTTCCACTTAACCAAATACTGGAGTCTCCGTCTAGCCAGACGGGAATCCAGTACTTTCTCTACCTCATATTCCATGTTACCTTCAACCAATACAGGGTCTGGAGGTGCCACCCCCGGAACAACAGGTTCAACAAACCTCTTCAACAAAGATTTATGTAACACATTATGGATTTTAAATGTGACAGGAAGAGCCAAACGAAAAGAGACCGGATTAATAATCTCCAAAATCTTGTAAGGTCCAATAAATCTAGGCTTAAACTTAGAGAAGCCACCTTCATAGCAATATTTTTTTATGATAACCACACCATATCACCAACCTTAAACTGGGGACCAATGGTCCTATGTCGGTTGGAAAACCGCTGGGCCTTTTCCTGGGAGAGAGATAACTTATCCACCACTTGGTCCCAGATCTGGTGCATTCTCTCCACCACAGTGTCAACACCTGGGCAGGCAGAGGGCTCCACCTGCCCTGAAGAAAATCGAGGATGAAACCCAAAGTTACAAAAAAAAGGTGACATCAAAGTGGCAGAACTAGCTCTATTATTTAAAGCAAATTCGGCCAAGGGCAAAAATGAAACCCAATCATCCTGATCAGCAGAAATAAAACATCTCAAATATGACTCCAAGGTCTGGTTTGTTCTCTCTGTCTGCCCATTGGTCTGAGGGTGAAAAGCAGAGGAGAAGGACAACTGAATTCCCAGCCTGGAACAGAAAGTTCTCCAAAATCTAGACACAAACTGGACTCCTCTGTCAGATACAATGTTCTCAGGAATCCCGTGCAAGCGAACCACCTGTTGTAAAAACAGGGGCACCAGAGGAAGACGGCAACTTAGGGAGTGGTACAAGATGAACCATCTTAGAGAACCTGTCACAAATCACCCAAATAACAGTCATCCTTTGAGAGACAGGCATATCAGAGATGAAATCCATTGAAATATGGGTCCATGGCCTCTTGGGGACAGGCAAAGGCATCAACAACCCACTAGAGCGAGAACACGATTTAGACCGGGAGCACGTCCCACAGGACTGCACAAAATTCCTGACATCACGAGACAAGGAGGGCCACCAAAAAGACAGACTCACCAGATCTCTAGTACCAAAAATACCTGGATGACCAGCCAAAGCAGAGCAATGAACTTCAGACATCACTCTCTTCTTCCACTGGTCAGGAACATACAACTTTCCACTGGGACAACGCTCAGGTTTGTCCTCCTGGAACTCTTCCAGAGCACGTCTCAAATCGGGCGAGATGGCAGAAAGAACTACCCCTTCGCCTAAGATGGTAGCAGGCTTGGTCACCACAGGAGAATCAGCAAAGAAGCTCCTAGAGAGGGCGTCTGCCTTGACATTCTTAGTTCCAGGAAGAAAAGAAACCACAAAATCAAAACGTGTAAAAAACAAGGTCCACCTAGCCTGTCTAGGGTTCAAGCGCTTAGCCGACTCTAGGTAAATCAAATTCTTGTGGTCAGTGAGGACCACGACTTGATGCTTAGCTCCCTCCAACCAATGTCTCCACTCCTCAAATGCCCATTTCATGGCCAACAGTTCCCGATTCCCCACATCATAGTTACGTTCAGATGGAGAGAACTTTCGGGAAAAGCAAGCACAGGGATTCATTTTAGATGTTACAGGATCCTTTTGGGACAAAACAGCTCCTGCACCAATCTCAGAAGCATCCACCTCTACCTGGAACGGAAGTGAGACATCAGGTTGCCGCAAAACTGGGGCAGAGGTGAATCTTCGGTTCAGCTCCTGAAAGGAAGAAGCAGCCTCCGGAGACCAATTTAACACATCAGCATCCTTCTTAGTCAAATCAGTCAATGGCTTGGCAATACTAGAAAATTTTGCTATAAATTTCCGATAAAAATTGGCAAAACCCAAAAACTTATGGAGGGCCTTCAAAGAAGTGGGCTGAACCCAATCGTAAATGGCCTGTACCTTGGCAGGGTCCATTTCAATAGTTGACGGGGACAAAATAAATCCCAAAAAAGAAATCCTCTGTTCTCCAAAAAGGCATTTAGATCCTTTGACATACAGGGAATTCTCCCTCAAGATCCGGAACACAGTCCGAATATGTTCCACATGAGAATCCCAATCCTTGGAGAAGATCAAAATATCATTCAGATAGATAATCAAAAATTTATCGACAAAATCTCGGAAAATATCGTTCATGAAGCACTGGAAAACAGAAGGGGCATTAGTGAGCCCAAAAGGCATCACCAGGTACTCAAAATGTCCCTCCGGAGTATTAAACGCAGTCTTCCATTCATCCCCATGCTTAATGCGAATAAGATTATACGCCCCCCTGAGGTCAAGCTTGGTAAACCAGCAAGCACCTTTAACTCTGGAGAATAGATCAGAAATCAGGGGTAACGGATACTGATATTTAACAGTAATTTTGTTGAGGGCACGATAATCAATACAAGGTCTTAATGATCCATCCTTTTTGGCTACAAAAAAAAACCCGGCACCTAAGGGTGACGAGGATGGTCTAATATGACCCTTCTCCAACGCCTCCTTAATATAGGATCGCATAGCCTCGTGCTCGGGTACAGATAAATTGAAGAGCCGACCCTTGGGAAATTTACACCCCGGGCTCAGTTCAATTGCACAGTCATAACTCCTATGAGGAGGCAGAGACGCAGACTCATTCTCACTAAATACATCATAAAAGTCCGCCAAATAATCAGGAACATCATGCGACTGAGGAGAGGTGGAAAACACCGGAGCCTCACTGAAGGCACCCCGACAACCCCAACTCACTACAGACACAGATTTCCAATCCAAAACTGGATTATGAATTTGTAACCAGGGAAACCCCAGAACAATAGTATCATGCAGATTATGCAACACCAAAAATCTGCAATTTTCTTGATGGTCTGGGGCGACCCGCATTACCACCTGGGTCAAAAACTGATGTTTATTTTTAGCCAAAGGAGTAGCATCAATCCCCCTCAAAGGGATAGGCGTCCGCAGAGGTGTCATCGGAAATCCACAACGTTTAGCAAAATCCAAGTCCATTAGGTTCAGGGCTGCTCCCGAATCCACAAAAGCCTTGGCGGAAAATGTGGACAGGGAGCAGATCAGAGTAATAGCCAGGAGAAACTTAGGTTGAACACCACCAACAGAAAACGTGTGTGCAAAGCGTTTCTCTCGTTTAGGACAGACAGAAATAACATGCGAGGCATCTCCACAGAAAAAACACAACTTATTACGCCTTCTGAACTCCTGACGCTGCTCTCTGGAAAAAACTCTATCACATTGCATAGGTTCAAACATTTGTTCAACAGGTGGCAACACCTCTCGTGCAGCTTTGCGTTCGCGCAAACGCCGATCAACCTGAATGGCTAATGACATAGAATCATCAAGACCAGAGGGAACAGGAAATCCCACCATAGTATCTTTTACGGCTTCTGACAACCCCTTCCGAAAGAGAGCAGCCAAGGCATTATCATTCCAGGTAGTAAGTACTGCCCACTTTCGGAATTTTTTACAGTACAATTCTGCAGAATCTCGACCCTGGTTCAATGCCAGCAGGGTCTTTTCAGCCTGATCAATGGCATTAAGTTCGTCATACAACAACCCCAAGGCCTGAAAAAATGCGTTCACATTAGTCAGAATAGGATCATCTGGTTTCAAAGAAAACGCCCAATCCTGGGGATCGCCACACAGCAAAGAGATGACAATTTTAACCTGCTGCGCGGAGCTCCCTGACGAGTTAGGCTTCAAGGCAAAAAATAATTTACAATTATTTTTGAAATTCAAAAATTTAGACCGTTCCCCAAAAAATACATCAGGTGTAGGAATCTTTGGTTCAGCAGCATGTGAATGAGCAAGGTAGGCGGAAATTCCCCGCACTTCCGCAGCGAGCTGCTCCACACGATCAGACAATTGCTTTATCTCCATTGAGAGAAAAAAAAAATTCCCCCTACGGCCTCAGAAATATAGAGGAAAGAATATACACACTTTTTTTTTTTTTTTTTTTTTTACAATTCTTTCCTGCTATTGAGTACCCTAGGATCTGCGGTATGGCGGGTGATTCTGTTATGATTGAGTCACCGTAGGAGGCAGACACAAAAATAGAAGCTACGTCCAGAAAACCAGAGAAGTTGGCAACTATCAGATTGCAGACCCCTGAACCTATCAACACAACTAGCAGTAGCCGTGGGGGGTTCCTACGATGCCCTAGACCCCTCGATCACAGCCGGAGAGCTAAATAGCCTAAAGACAGAAAAGGAAATCTAAACTGCCCCAGAGCAGACCCCAAAGTAAAAGGCAGCCCCCAACATATAATGACGGTGAAGCAAGATGAAAAAACACTCACACAGATAGAAAGATAGGCTGAGCAAACGATGGGGCCCAAGCTAACTAAACAGAACAGGAAAGGAAGGTTGCTGTCTGCAATCTGCCAAAACCCTATCAAAGACATAAGCCAACAAGCTGATATGGAAAAAGACCCTGAAGCAGCTAGGCTTCAAAAACTAAATCAGCACTCAGGTATTTTCAAAAGACAGAGCTAAAGGAATTCAGCACACCCCAGCAGGGAATGGCAGAAATCCAGAAAAACAAAGCAAAACAAAGTAAAAGCACAAATGCAAAAAGCCGAGCAGAAAACAGCTTTAGAAGAGCAGGAATTCAGACGGGTCTCCAAGGATCCCAGAGAAATCACCCGCAGGGCAGAAGGGCGTCGGCAGCCTTATATCCAGTCAGTAACTCCACTCAGCCAGTCATCATCATCAGACTCAGGTGTTTGATAATCAGGCTCACTACCTTTCTTTACCAGAAGAGGGAGTTCCTCGGGCCTCAGTAGTGAAGGGGAAAATGAACTCACAACACGCCGCTCCTGCTCTCACTGTAATTAGCGGTAGCAGGTGTCAGATGATAGGAGCTGTAGTCCCATCAGCTGACACCAGTGACCAAAGGTAAAGTTTATACCTCTGATCACAGCTAAGCGCTCCCGCTGTCTTTTGACAGTGTGGAAACCGTGGCTCTCTGACTGGCAGGGAGGATTTCCCCGCTGATCAGAAGAGTTGTTTGCCGCGCTGTCATGCTCATAACAGCGCAGCAAACACTGGATGTTCGGGCCCCCCATTCAAGTGAATGGTCTCCGGGTTCGGGTCTGGATACTGTTCTGGTACCCGAACCCGCCAGACCGAACATCCAGGTGTCCGCCCATTACGCCTGTCTATGCATTATATTCAGAGGCAGGATTTCAATCTGAGTAAATTAGGATTTATCTGATCTTCACAGTTCCCTAATTTCAGAGTGCATGGACTTATATGATCTCCTCCACAACTTCACAACAAGTGTAGGTAAAAAAAACAACTGTCCAGTTCTCTAGTAATCCACCATCTAGTTTCACCTGCCTCCTGTCTCACCTATTGCAAACTAAGATAGAAGTGGGGCACTAGATGGTGGGTGCTGTGTGGATGACTAGATAACTAAATTATAAGGATTGAGAAGATCAGATCAGTCCTAATTTGTGCATAATACACTACTTTCCATTGACCTTTGAAACTAAATGAACCTTTCATATGAAAAATGCTATTAACCTGCATATGTGGGGTTAACCAGCAGGTAAATAGCGTTCAGAAGTTGTACGGCTGCCAGGAGAAAATTAACTTTATTCCTCCCAGCAGCCTCGGGCTTTCAGCCATGGAGAAGCAAATTCAGTCACCACTCAGTATATAGTAAAGAGCAGTGACTGACAGCCAGCTCTGTACTGATGCACTGCTGTGCTGGCTGTCAGTCAGTGCCAGGGGCGTGATTACAACCACCGCTCACTATATACTGAGCAGTGACTGAAGCTGGGCCTCCATGACTGAAAGGCAGAGGCTGCTTGGAGAACTAAGGTTTATTCCCCCTCTGCAGCTGGTCACAAGGCTTCTGAATGTGATTAACCTGCAGATTAACCCCATATCTGCAGGTTAATAGCTTTTTTCATATGACATGTTCCCTTTAACCAACTTACTGATGTTGTTCCAATAGGACTTTTTCCAAGATTTTTTACAGTTGTTGCAAGTGCCAGCTGCTCACTTTCCATTGCAGATTTTACTGTAAGGCTGTGTGCACACGTTGCGGATTTTGATGCATTTCCGCAGCATTTTTGAAAGCGCAGAATTGCATCAAATCCGCAGTGTAGTGCGCCACAAATATTAGTCTAATGTTAGTCTATGGGAAATTGAGAATTGGCGTGCACATGAAGCGGAAAAATCGGCGCGGATTTGCAGCGTTTTATTTTCCGCAGCATGTAAATTCTTTTTGCAGATCTGCAGCGTTTCTGCACCCATTGACTTCCATTGAGTCAGGCAAATCCACATCAAAACCGTAGGTTTAAAAAGTTCTGCGGTTTTGCTCCGGAGTTGCGTGAGAGAAACGCTGCAGATAGGGAGGAGGAAGAGTGTGTGGGCGGAGAATAAGTGTGTGCGGAGAAGATAGGCAGGTCTCTGTGTGTGTGTTCGGGTGTCTGTGGGGGTGGAGGGGTGTGTGCGGGAAGGGCCGGCGGAGTTGTGTGTGTGCGGGTCTGAGTGTAGGCAGGCATTGTCCGATGGGACTACTAGTCCCATCTGGCTATGCCTGCTACAGTAACAGCTATCCGATGATGAGACAGTAGTATTTCCATCATCCGGCTAGTGTGTTCAAGTGTAAAAAAAAAAAAAAAAAACATACACAGTACCACCATACAGCTAATCGCCGACGCCCTCGATCACCTGTAAAAAAATAAAATAAAGCAATAGTATACTCCCTGTTCCGATGTAATCCATGTAATAACGATTGTCCCACAACGATCTCCCATGGTGAGCTGTCACACAATGTGAACGCTCTCCAGGGGCTCTGGGGATACAATGACGGCAGGTATCCTCCCGCAGTGTATCACTCCACTGTCAGAGGTCAATGGAGTTCTGGCTGTCACTTGCGGCACCGCTGTGTGGGAAAATTCTCACGCAGCAGTGCCGTAAAGTGAGAGCATGAACTCCAGTGAACCCTCAGTAATAACACTGCAGGAGCCATTGTCTCCTGTCAGTGTGTCACTGGAGGCCTTGCAGAAACTTCACATCTCCTGATGTGACTGCTCTATAGGGGAGATCGTCGTGGGACACTCATTATTAAATGTATTACGTCGGAACAGGGAGTATACTGTTGGTTTATTTTTTTATTTCTTTTACAGGTGATCGAGGGCATCGCAGGAATTAGGAGTAATAATAAAGATGGGAAACACTGTTTAGTGTTTTATTTCATTAAAATACTTTGCTACAGAACCCCCCAGCACACCAAATAGGAGATGTATGCCCTTAATGCAGCAACCGACCGGCTGCGACCACCTGGGCAGAGGTAAACATGATATCCCACTTCTGACCTCCCCCCACTTTTGTAAATCCCACGGCTATTGTAATGTATGTCTGGCGTCTTAATTGGAGACAGGCATGACACACATTGATTGTCCTGCCCTCTGTATGTACTGTATATATATTCTGAGACCGATGAGTAAAATGTTGTCACACTGGAAATACATGGCGTAGCAGTGATCTTTTATATGTTCCCATGTTACAAAGCCTTTCGAACCAGCGTCCTAAATTCAGAAGTGAGGAAAAGCAGAGTGAACCTCCTGAGAAACGAGGTGGTAATGTAAGAGGTATTACACTAGTGGCAGCAGCGGGATATGATACCCCGTCCATAGGAGTAAAGGACTGAATGAAAAACAACTACCAGAAGTTAAAGAGGAATACATTAAAAGACCTGGTGGAAGCTCGAGGATTAATCGCCAGCAACAAAACAAAAGCGGGTTTGATAGCAGCCATCATGGAACACGACAGTGCAGCGCCCCCCAATGTGAACGTGGAAGAGACTGAATTCCAGAGGGTGGTAAAGAGCAGACTGGCGTTCTATGGCCCAAACCCTGCAGTAGAGATCGTACGAGAGGTGATGGCTGATGTGCGTACTGATCTGAAGGAAAAGATGGCAGAGCAGACCAGGATAGAGCTAGCGAAGATGGAGATGGCAGAGCGGAGAGAGGAGAGTCAGCGAGTAGGGGGAGCTCTGGCCTCCGCCCAGGTACCATCAGCAGTAAGCCACAAAAAATCCAGTATAATGCCTTCTGACAGTTGGGGGAGGCAGAGGAAGACATTGATGGCTTTCTGCAGGACTTTGAGCGGCAGTGTGCCCTTCATCAAGTGAAGCCGGGGGATTGGGTTCAGGTTCTGGCCAGCAAGCTGACAGGCCGGGCAGCGGACGCCTATCGCACGGTACCTGATGAGAACTGTATGGACTATGAGCGGGTCAAAGAAGTGATCTTGGCCCGATATGCGCCGACACCAGAGGTATACCGCCAAAAGTTCCACGGACTTATAAAACAGGTAACAGATACCCACTCTGAATGGGCCTGTAAACTACGGTGGTCACTGCTACAGTGGGTACAAGGGAGCCAAGCAACCACAAAGGAGGACGTCCTCCAGCTCTTCTTGTTAGAGCGATTCTTTACTGGACTAAACCAAGAGACACAAGAATGGCTTCGGGACAGACGGCCATTGACTCTTGAGGAGGCCGCTCATCTGGCCGATGAACATCATGATGCCAGGAGGTCTCAGTTGTCAGGATCAAAGTCTGTCACTAGGGGCCATCCCATGGGTTTGGAGGCCCCTAAACCACAGAAGATTATCAAGGGACCAGCTAAAACCCTGGCTTACCAGAGTCCCCCTGGGGTGCGATGCCACACCTGCCATCAGCTGGGCCACCTGCAAAGACAATGTCCCAACCGGACTCAGCATACCCAGTGGCCAAAGGTGGGAGCGGCTACCATCAACCGGGCAGCTGTACACTACTACCAAGGAGAAGCAGACCCGGCATTGGGGGCTATAACTAACCCGGGGATGAAAGAGATGGAGGAAGTGCTGCATGAAGTAGACCCCGTGCAGGCAGTCCGGGCAGATAATCAACAACAGCATCGACAGGTGGTGTGGGTTAATGGGAAATGTATGCAGGGACTAAGAGATTCCGGAGCAACTTTGACCCTTATAAAAGCCTCATCTTGTCCGGGACCAAGAGAAGGATCAACTTTATTCTCATTTGCACAAGGAAAGACTAGAAGCAATGGGATGAAGCTGAATGGGAGGAGACACAGATTAGATATTAGAAAAAACTTTTTGACAGTTAGAGTGATCAATGAGTGGAACAGGCTGCCACGAGAAGTGGTGAGTTCTCCTTCAATGGAAGTCTTCAAACAGAGGCTGGACAGACATCTAACTGGGATGATTTAGCGAATCCTGCTTTGAGCAGGGGGTTGGACCAGATGGCCCAGGAGGTCCCTTCCAACTCTACGATTCTATGATTCTATGAAGACGGACTGGACAGTGGCCGTCCGTGTAGCAGGGGGAGCCATACATTAACTGACCACTGCCAGGATTCACCTGAAATGGGGAGTCGGGGATGACCTTGTTGAGGTCGGCCTGATGGAGGATTTGCCTGCAGACGTCTTGCTGGGAAATGACTTGGGGCCCATGTTGTCTGCATTCTCGGTCGCCCCTCTGGCTGAGACCTATCCTGTGACCACCCGGAGACAAGCTCGAGCTGTGGAGGCGGAATCACACTCAGAGGAGGCCCAGGTAAGACACCCCAGCCCTACACGTATTCCCATAGCCAGACACATTTCTTGGGCCACCCCAGCTGAGTTTAAAAGGGAGGTACTTGAGGATCCCTCATTACAGGGGTATCGTGGGAAGGCACAGGAGGGGAGAGGAGTACTGGAAGGGGAACAGTTTGTATGACATCAGGGACTCCTCTATCGGGTTACAGAGCAGCGCCACACAGGGACGAGCCCCACTATAAAACGACAGCTGGTAGTTCCCAAGAAGTATAGGCAGGAGCTACTGCGAATCTCTCATGACAAACCCTTGGCCGGGCACCTCGGCGTCAGTCGCACCAGGCATCGTCTGACACAAAACTTCTTTTGGCCGGGGGTAACCTATGATGTTCGTCAGTACTGCCAGACCTGTGACAGTTGCCAGCGCATTGGCAAGAGGGGAGATCACTGCAAGGCCAAACTACACCCCCTCCCCATTGTGGAGGAGCCACTTAGCCGAGTAGCGGTCGATCTGATAGGGCCGTTAGCCAAACCCAGTCTGTCAGGGAAAAAGTTGCATTACCTAACATACTGGTAGAGACAGTGGTGGCTGCCCTGCTCCAGGTTTTCTCACGGGTTGGATTTCCCCGGGAGGTTATCTTTGACCAGGGTACCCAGTTTACAGCAGAGGTGACCAACCAACTGTGGAAGCTATGTGGCGTAAAGTCCATTAGAAGCGCCCCGTACCACCCGCAAACCAATGGGTTGTGTGAATGTTTTAACGGAACATTAAAACTCATTGGGACTTTTACCAGGACCTACAGCGACTGGGAGAAATTCTTGCCACACCTCCTGTTTGCCTATCGGGAGGTGCCCAAAGAATCCACAGGGTTCTCCCCTTTCGAACTGTTATACGGGAGGCGGGTAAGGGGACCCCTAGACTTAGTGCGAGAACACTGGGAAGGGGAGGGAACCATACAAGGGATACCTATTGTGCCCTATGTGCTGGAATTCCGGGAACGCCTACAGGAGCTGACTCAGGCTGTACATGAGAACATGCAGGCGGCCCAATGGCGCCAGCGCGTATGGTACGATCGGAGGGCCAGAGAACGCACCTTTGAGATAGGACAGAAGGTCCTGGTGTAAGAACCAACTAGGCAGAACAAGTTCAAAGCTGCATGGCAGGGGCCCTACCAGGTAGTGGGGAAAATAGCCGGCACCACCTACAATGTCGCTGATTGTGACGACCCCAGGGTTATCCGCATGTTCCACGTAAATATGCTGAAGCCCTACCAGGAGCGCCCTGAAGAGGTAGTGGCCATCTGTGCACCTGAAGCAGAGGATTATAGAATCCAGGATATCTATAAACAGAAAGATAGTGAGTAAACACTTAGCTAACCTAAATGAATTCAAGTCTCCAGGTCCAGATGAATTACACCCAAGAGTACTGAAGGAGAAAGCAGAAGAAATTTTTGAACCCCTCTCCATAATCTTTGAAAATTCTTGGAGAATAGGAGAAGTGCCAGAAGACTGGAGAAGAGCAAATGTTGTTCCTATCTTCAAAAAGGGGAAGAAGGTGGACCCAGGCAACTATAGGCCGGTGAGTCGGACTTCTATACCAGGAAAGATCTTTGAACAAATTATTAAACAACATGTATGTCAATACCTGGATAAGAATGAAGTGATTAAACAGAGTCAGCATGGGTTTGTAACTAATAAGTCATGTCAGACTAACTTAATTTCCTTCTATGATGGTATCACTGATTGGGTGGATCAAGGAAATGCTGTAGATATAGTATATCTTGACTTCAGCAAAGCATTTGACAAAGTCTCTCATACAATCCTTATTGAAAAAATGACTAAGTATGGAATGGACAAGGCAACTGTTAGGTGGATTCATAACTGGCTTAGTGATCGGACCCAAAGAGTGGTCGTAAATGGCTGCACATCCAGTTGGAAGAAAGTCTCAAGTGGGGTACCACAGGGCTCTGTCCTGGGCCCTGTATTGTTCAACATCTTTATCAACGATTTAGATGAAGGAATTGAGGGTAAACTGATTAAATTTGCTGATGACACAAAGCTAGGAGGGATAGCTAATACTAGAGAAGAGAGAGAGAGGATTCAAAAAGATTTAAATAAACTGGAGAAGTGGGCAGCAACTAACAGAATGGTTTTTAACAGGGAGAAATGCAAAGTACTACATCTGGGCAATAAAAATGAAAAAAGCAGATATAGAATGGGAGGAATAGGGCTAAGTGACAGCACATGTGAAAAAGACTTGGGTATACTAATAGATCACAGACTGAATATGAGTCAACAGTGTGATGCAGCAGCAAAAAAGGCAAATGCAATTCTAGGATGTATTAACAGAAGCATACAGTCTAGATCACGTGAAGTCATTATTTCCCTCTACTCCTCTTTGGTTAGACCTCATCTGGAATATTGTGTCCAGTTTTGGGCACCACATTTTAAAAAAGACATCAACAAACTGGAGCAAGTTCAGAAAAGAGCGACCAGAATGGTGACCGGTCTGCAAACCCTGTCTTATGAGGAAAGGTTGCAGGATTTGGGAATGTTTAGTTTGCAAAAGAGAAGACTGAGAGGAGACTTAATAGCTGTCTACAAATATCTAAAGGGCTGTCACATTTTAGAAGGATCAACTTTATTCTCATTTGCACGAGGAAAGACTAGAAGCAATGGGATGAAACTGAATGGGAGGAGGCACAGATTAGATATTAGAAAAAACTTTTTGACAGTTAGAGTGATCAATGAGTGGAACAGGCTGCCACGAGAAGTGGTGAGTTCTCCTTCAATGGAAGTCTTCAAACAGAGGCTGGACAGACATCTGACTGGGATGATTTAGCGAATCCTGCTTTGAGCAGGGGGTTGGACCAGATGGCCCAGGAGGTCCCTTCCAACTCTACGATTCTATGATTCTATGATTTAGCAGGACTCCTTTTGCCTGATGTCTTAGGCGAGAAGACTCAGTCTAAAACATGGGACCAGGTACACTTGGGAGAAAACCTAGGGCCCCGGGAGAGACAGCAGGCGGAGGCGTTGTTGAGGCAGCGACAGAGGATATTTTCAGAGAGACCAGGGTACACCCTCCTGAAACAACACAAAGTTGAGACCCAGGATCAGACCCCCGAGACAACCCTCCTTCCGCGTCCCTGAGTCTGTATGAGAAGGGATGCGACAAGAGATACAAGAGATGTTTAGGGGTCATTGAAGAGTAAGATAGTCCCAGGGCATCCCCGGTAGTGTTAGGGCCAAAGAAGGATGGGACTAAATATTTGACTACCATCAATCTATGCAAAGGCTATTGGCAGATCCCTCTAAGTCCTGACGCTATTCCCAAGTCTGCATTTGTCACCCCGTTTGGCTTATTCCAGTTTCGAGTTATGCCATTCGAGATGAAGAATGCCCCTGCGACCTTCCAGAGGCTGGCTGACAGGCTTCTGGATGGTCTCCAGGACTATGCTTGTGCCTACCTGGATGACATCGCCATCTACAGCAGGACATGGGATGAGCATCTAAATCACCTAGAGACATGATTGGACAGGATCCACAAGGCCGGATTCACCTTGAACCCCAACAAGTGTCACGTGGGCAAAGCAGAGGTTCAGTATTTAGGACATTGGGTGGGAAGTTTTAAACAGCGACCACAACCAGCCAAAATTGAGGAGATAGCCAAATGGCCCACCCCACGCACTAAAACCCAGGTCATGGCGTTTCTAGGGACAGCAGGGTATTATAGGAAATTTGTCACCAATTACAGCAGCGTAGCCAAACCCCCTCACTGATCTCACCCGTAAGAACCTCCCCCGCCAGGTAACCTGGACCCCCGAGTGTGAGGAAGCCTTCCGCCAGCTAAAGGACGCCCTCACAAATACCCCGGTATTGGCTGCACCCGATCCAACTAAACGTTTCCCGGTTCACACAGACGCTTCTATGTTTGGATTGGGGGTAGTGCTGAGCCAAGTCAGGCCGGACGGTCAAGACCACCCGGTAGCTTACCTGAGTCGGAAACTATTGCCCCACGAAGTAAGCTATGTGGCCATCGAGGAGTGCCTGGCAGTAGTATGGGCACTCAAGAAGTTACAACCATATTTGTATGGACGACAGTTTTCCCTCCTAACGGACCATAATCCCCTAGTGTGGCTTAATCGGAGACAATGCCAGATTACTGCGGTGGAGTTTAGCCCTAACCTCTAGACTTCACCATCCACTACAGACCCGGCAAACGAAATGGTAACGTTGATGGACTAAGTCGACAAACGGAACTTGTACCAACCCCATAGTGTCATGCCCTCAGCTGCAAGCCCGGTCTCTGCTGCTCAGGGAGAACGGCGCCTATCTCACAGCTCCACTGGTACTACTCACCCTGTCCGTGGCTCCAGACAATCAGCGGCCCCTTTCTCTGCTAAGAACCTGCATGCTCTTGGCAGGTCTCCTGGTAATGCTCTTAGTAGACACGCCCCACTTCCTGCACATACTTAAAACAGCAGGGCACCTGTTCTCTATTAGGGCTATGATGCTCTGTGCATAAAAGGCATCCTCCCTTTGAGGGAGGTGCCTGAACAACGTGTTCATTCTGTGGGATCTCTGAATTCCACTCAGGCCACACTCTGCTTTGCTCTGCATACTGAAGGCTGTTGCAATATCCTAATCTCTCTGTCTCCTCAGAATCCTCTGCTGGCAGTACCCTCTCCTGGATCCTTCTGGACACTTCGGTTTCTACCCCAGACTGACCAAGGCTCTCATCTTGGAATCAGCCAGTTACCATTGCTGGCTAGAAGTTCTCACAGACAATCCAGGATTCCTGCCACCTCCTCTATTCGGTCTGTATGGGTCGTCCCTCTGGTCCGGGTATCGCAGCATTAAGGTCACCTGGTGTTGCGATGGAGGAGCCCCTGTATAGGGGTACACCTTGCCCGGTGCTCCACTACGTGGTTCTGTGTCGTGGTCCAGAGGGTTCTTCCCTAAAGGAACCTTTTCCGTTTGTTTGCTTCCTTTAATAAACATCCTTGGTTTTTGGAAGCTCATTCTCCTCCATTCTCTTGTGTATCAGTTATACAGCTACCACTGCACCATCAGTGGTCCAGTGAGTCCACTATACACCTTCACGCCCTGTGGGCGTAACACATAGACTTTGGTCATCCCCAAGCCGATCCGTTAAGGATCAGACTGTGTATGCTGATCGCGTCGCTGAAAAGGGGGAGCCGTGTTACAGAACCCCCCAGCACACCAAATAGGAGATATATGTTCTTAATGCAGCAACCGACTGGCTTCGACCACCTGGGCAGAGGTAAACAAGACATCCCACTTCTGACCTCCTCCCACCTTTGTAAATCTCACGGCTATTTTAATCTATGTCTGGCGTCTTAATTGGAGCCTGTTATCTACTGGCACAACACACATTGATTGTCCTGCCCTCTGTATGTATATATTCTGAGACCGATGAGTAAAATGTTGCCACACTGGAAATACATGGAGTAGCAGTGATCTTTTATATGTTCCCATGTTACAAAGCCTTTCGAACCAGCGTCGTTCATTCAGAAGTGAGGAAAAGCAGAGTGAACCTCCTGAGAAACGGGGTGGTAATGTAAGAGGTATTACAGCACAGAAGACCCCGTTACATACTTTATTCTGGCTGTGTGTTTATTTAACCCTTTACCAACTATAGGATTAGTAATGGATAGGTATGTTATTGACACCTCTCCATTACTGAGCCGGGCTTGATGTCACCTTACAATACAAAGGTGACATCAACCCTACAAATATTACCCCATATGCCACCGCTACACGGCATTGGGAAGAGAGAGGCTAAGTGCCGGAATAGGCACATCTTAGAGATATGCCATTTCTGGGGTGGCTGTGAACTGGTGTTTGTAGCCAGGGGAGGCCCATTATCCATGGCCCCTTCCTAGGCTATTAATATCAGCCCATAGCTGTCTGCATAGCCTTTTCTGGCTATTAGTTATAGGGGGACCCCACGTCGTAAGGGCTAAATATACAGCTGCGGGCTGATATTCATAGCCTGGGAAGATCCATGGGTATTAACCCCTTCCTAGGCTATAAACATTGGCCCCCAGTCGCTAGCTTTCACTCTCTGGCACAAAAAAATTACGCAGGAGCCCATGTCATTTTTTTTAAATTAAACAGATATTGCGTTTAAGGCCAGGGTCACACTTGCGAGAAACTCACACGGGTCTCGTACCTCAATACCTGGCACTGCTGCAGGCACTCGGGACCGGAGTGTGTGCAGCTGCATGTATTTCTATGCAGCTGAACGCTCCGAGTGCCGGCGACAGTGCAGGGTACTGAGGTGCGAGACTCATGCGAGTTTCTCACAAGTGTGACCCCGGCCTAACAAAGATTGTGTGTGTGTGTGTGTGTGTGTGTTTATTTAACTCTTTATGTACCATTTTATTATGTTTATTACTAAACATCGGGCTTGGTATTATCTATCCATCTATAGGTCTATCTATCTATAGGTCTATTCATCTATCTATCCATCTATCTACCTATCTGTGTGTGTAAACATTATTCTTCAATGGAGTATGTAAAAGAAGAGGTTGGACAAAGAAATGACATCACAACTTTTTTTTTGTTAAATAACATATCTTTATTTAGCTTAAAAAAACGCAAACAAATCCACATTAAAAAACGCATGGAAATCCACATAAAAAACGCTTGGATTCTTACCTGCGTTTTCTGCCAAGTGATGCAGAATCTGCGCAGAAAATTACACAGGCAAATCCGCAATGTGTGCACATACCCTAGTCCTACCCCTGCTAAAAAAGGAGCCATGCTGAAAGCGCTTCCTCAAAAGAAAGCAAATACGAGTGTAAAAAATGTCAGCGTGAAAATTAAGATTTCAAAGGAGAAAGTTTATGGATTAAACGTGCGCTGCTTGACAGATCATTCCTTCCAGGTAATGTTAAATGTACCTTTATTTCCCAACGCGTTTCAAAGTTTATACTTCTTCCTCAGGGGATGACATGTGAAAATTAAGAAATTTAAGGGAATCTGACGAGCTGTAGTAGCAACACCTATTAGACAATTATATGGCTGAATCAGTCTTTTAGGGTGACTGCAGGCAATCCCACCGGGAGGACAAAGTTAAATAGTAAATAGTCAGACTCACCTTTACAAACTTCTTTTACCGCATATCCAGAGATCCTTGACTAGTTGAAAATGTGAGCACTATGGGTGGGACCAGTCCAAACCACTGAATCATGACTGTGACGCCCGATCTATCCTCGCGCTCTTCTCCGAGAACTATCCCGCAGCTGCTTGTGACTTTGGCAATGCACAGTGGGACATCAAGTCTTTGGCATTTAGGTAAAGGTCCACTTTACATGTTTGATGTTGAGACATTCACAAGTAGCTTCGTGATGTAGATATCTGTGAGGCCGGATCAGAGATCACAGTCACACCTTAGTGGGGGTGCGACTGGCAGAAGCATTTTTGACTAGTGAAGGTCTTTTGGAGAGGTGACAAAAAGTTTAAAAAGGTGCTTATCACCGTATACTGTAAACGTTCCTCACACATTGGTAAGTGGTCGGTAATCAGCCTTAAAATTAATTTACAGGTATGGATCCAGTTGTCAGGCTATCTTTAACAACTTTTCTTTCTTTGATAAAAGATACAGATATAAAAAAACATAAAAAAATGATATCAAGTAATAAAATCTGAATGATTACATAACCGTACTTGTTATATATGAAAATAAGAATCAATCTATAAACACTGCTACTGACAATGAGTTTGCAGAAATAAAGCTTCAGTCACTCTCCTTTCATACTCATTACTTCTACACCATGAGTTTTACTAAGCATTGGTAGATACAATGCCCTTGACATATGATTAAATGTGCAACAAGTGACATGTTACCAAGCAATAAATAGGCATTTCAAATGGCTTAAAGTTTCAAAAGTGCTTCAGCTTACGTTC
Source organism: Dendrobates tinctorius (assembly GCF_039654945.1). NCBI lineage: Eukaryota > Metazoa > Chordata > Amphibia > Anura > Dendrobatidae > Dendrobates > Dendrobates tinctorius. The sequence goes on from NW_027361829.1 coordinate 38,898,063, forward strand.
TCATAGATGGAATTATCTACCCCGGAATTACTGGCACCTACTAGAAAAGAACAGCCGAGCCTACCATAACTAAACTGCTCACCTACATAAAGCATGATCTACAGTTGTGGCCAAAAGTATTGACACCCCTGCATTTTTGTCAGATAATACTCAGTTTCTTCCTGAAAATGATTGCAAACACAAATTCTTTGTTATTATTATCTTCATTTAATTTGTCTTAAATGAAAAAACACAAAAAGAATTGTCCTAAAGCCAAATTGGATATAATTCCACACCAAACATAAAAAAGAGGGTGGACAAAAGTATTGGCACTGTTCGAAAAATCATGTGATGCTTCTCTAATTTGTGTAATTAACAGCACCTGTAACTTACCTGTGGCACCTAACAGGTGTTGGCAATAACTAAATCACACTTGCATCCACTTCACATGGATTAAAGTTGACTCAACCTCTGTCCTGTGTCCTTGTGTGTACCACATTGAGCATGGAGAAAAGAAAGAAGACCAAAGAACTGTCTGAGGACTTGAGAAACCAAATTGTGAGGAAGCATGAGCAATCTCAAGGCAATAAGTCCATCTCCAAAGACCTGAATGTTCCTGTGTCTACCGTGCGCTGTGTCATCAAGAAGTTTAAAACCCATGGCACTGTGGCTAACCTCCCTAGATGTGGACGGAAAAGAAAAACTGACAAGAGATTTCAACGCAAGATAGTGCGGATACTGGATAAAGAACCTTGACTAACATCCAAACAATTTCAAGCTGCCCTGCAGTCCGAGGGTACAACAGTGTCAACCCGTACTATCCGTCGGCGTCTGAATGAAAAGGGACTGTATGGTAGAAGACCCAGGAAGACCCCACTTCTTACCCCGAGACATAAAAAAGCCAGGGTGGAGTTTACCAAAACATACCTGAAAAAGCCTAAAACGTTTTGGAAGAATGTTATCTGGTCAGATGAGACAAAAGTAGAGCTTTTTGGGCAAAGGCATCAACATAGAGTTTACAGGAGAAAAAAAGAGGCATTCAAAGAAAAAAACACGGTCCCTACAGTCAAACATGGCGGAGGTTCCCTGATGTTTTGGGGTTGCTTTGCTGCCTCTGGCACTGGACTGCTTGACCGTGTGCATGGCATTATGAAGTCTGAAGACTACCAACAAATTTTGCAGCATAATGTAGGGCCCAGTGTGAGAAAGCTGGGTCTCACTCAGAGGTCATGGGTCTTCCAGCAGGACAATGACCCAAAACACACTTCAAAAAGCACTAGAAAATGGTTTGAGAGAAAGCACTGGAGACTTCGAAGGTGGCCAGCAATGAGTCCAGACCTGAATCCCATAGAACACCTGTGGAGAGATCTAAAAATGGCAGTTTGGAGAAGGCACCCTTCAAATATCAGGGACCTGGAGCAGTTTGCCAGAGAAGAATGGTCTAAAATTCCAGCAGAGCATTTTAAGAAACTTACTGATGGTTACCGGAAGCGGTTGGTCGCAGTTATTTTGACTAAAGGTTGTGCAACCAAGTATTAGGCTGAGGGTGCCAATACTTTTGTCTGGCCCATTTTTGTAGTTTTGTGTGAAATGATCAATGTTTTGCTTTTTGCTTCATTCTCTTTTGTGTTTTTTCATTTAAGACAAATTAAATGAAGATAATAATACCAAAGAATTTGTGATTGCAATCATTTTCAGGAAGAAACTGACAAAATTGCAGGGGTGTCAATACTTTTGGCCACAACTGTATATTCTTTCACATAATGCCTTAATACAAGCCAGTTTCTCAATGATATCTGTGTTTGAAAGAAAAGAATCAGTAGTGTTTAATTCTATTACACATTTTTATATTCTTTTACATGATGGAAAAAAAAAATCAGCATATTGAGAGCAAAGACGACTTCATGCTGCGCCGTATTTCAGCCCAATGAGACAAGCGGTGTCTAAACATTCACAAGTAATTATTATGTTCCTTTGAAACAAAGAAACACTCAGCTTTGAAGATTTTCCAATATGAGGGACTATATTGTACAAATGATTGAATTCTTCCCTTTTCTTAAAGGGGGTTTGTTCAACATAGATTTTTTTTTACACATAAGTTGCTTGGCAACAGCAAATGGAAGAACACTTGCCTTCCAGCGCTTGCGCAGATCCAGCACAGAGGCCGGCGATGAAAGCAATGTCTGCTTCGTTGGGAATATACAGCGCTCTTCTAGTCAACTTACCAAGTTGACTCGCTGCAGTCAATAACTGGTTTTTGTGATGCTGTGATTTCCAAATAGTGCATATATCATCTTCAGGAGCTGCTCCTCATTGCTCGCCCTCCTGTCTGGGACAATACATCACATACAAGTGTGCACCTCACCCCTGTGAGTAACAGACAGTTCGAGAAGATCAGGCATGGCCACCTCATCAGTTCTCTGGAAAGAGACAGCTAATATCAGGAGACTGGCTTATAGTAACAGCATGCACACTGCTGAAACATCCCAGACAGAGGGGTGAGGCAGTACAGTAAAGAGCAGCTTCTGTCACACCAGTCCCCTGATAATGTCTCCCTGTCTGCAGTCCAAGATGAGGGGGTGTAACATGCTCTGGATTTTTAGTAGCAGCAGACCCCTGATGTCTCCTTCACTGCAGGAGTGCTAGCAGGGATCAGGCCACAGCCCCTTATCTAAGACTGCAGACAGGGAGACATTATCAGGGGGTTGGCATGACACCAGCTGCTTCTCACTGCTCATCCCTCCATCTGGGAGCTACAGCAGTGTGCAGCTCCATGCTGTTACTATCAGCTGTCTCCTAAAAATGGCTGTTTCTCTGCAGAGAACACAGGGTAGCCACACCCCCTCTTATCAGGCTGGCTATTACTCATTGCCAGGAGCTGCACATTGGTGTGTGACATATTGTCAGAGACTGGAGGGGGAGCAGTGAGGAGCAGCCCTGTCACGCTGAATTGCAAGAGTTAAAAAGATAATAGAACTGGACTGGGCATCTCATCTTCATACTTTATGAGAGCAGGGACAGTACATTTTTTATCTCCACGGAGGACCCCTTTAATGACTTGGCAATAACAATTTACATTACCGGTAAAGTTGGTGCAAATTGATTTGCACAACACAATCCACAGCATCCACAGGAAGCTGAGGTGCAGGATAATAACAGTAACAACTGCCTCTTCCCTGCCGGCATTCACAGCTCTTTTTTTGATGTACGTCACACTGCAACAATGACTTTTCACCAGGCTGGCTAATCAAAAGAAGAGCCAAGAATGTCGTCAGGTAAGATACAGTTTACCTCACTTTTGCACATTTTGGGGGAATCTTTTGCATTTTCGTTAAAAGCAGCAAGCTCTTGGTACAGTTCTTTAGAGCGCACCTAAATAAAATGCATTTTAAAAATAAATTTATGAAAAAAAATGCCCCACAAAAATACATATGAGTCATAACTTATTAACATGCAGTTCTGGTGCCAAAGCCAGTGTTATCACAGCTGGGATAGCAAAGCCAAAGCAACAGAATCTTTTAGTCGTAGTATGAATATTGGTAAAACGTACACACATTCAATAATGGCTTTGTGGCTCCATATAATTTAAGAGGTTGCTGAAAGTTCACAGTGTTAGTTTGTAAAAATATACGGTCAAGAAAAAGACAGTGCCAGAGAACTTACTAATGAGGAAGCATTTCTATTCACTGCAACATGGTAGTCGTGCCCTTTCATGCACTTCAACGACTATGTTAGAACCAAAGCAACTGCATATGATGTCAGAGTGGTCTTCACTTGATGTCCCCTTCAAAATAGGATCCAACACAGTCCAATGAGAAAAATAAGTAAGACTAAGGCCATGCATAAATACTGTAATAGTAGAAACCATGCACTGGTGTGTCTTTAGCCATTTATAAAATAGGGAAAACTACACTATTTAGGACTCACATATCCATCTTAGGCCTCATTCAGTCATAAAGTTTTCACGAACATGTTCTATCCATGGTTTTCTGTAACCCATTCATGTGCTATATTAAGAGGAATAAACATGGCATTAATCATGCCCTTTTACCATGCATTACAAAACCCCTGGCATCCAGTTAGCCTTATAGTTATATGACAAATAACTGATATAATTATCAATATTATAAGGTTCTTCTGAGAAGATTGTCTGAAACGCGAGTCAGGGGGTGACACTAACTTATATAATTATCAATACTATAAAGTTCTTCTGAGAAGATTGTCTGAAACGCGCGTCAGGGGGTGACACTGACGTGACTTGTTCCAAAATAAAGAAGAAGAACAGCATCTCTTCCGGGTGAAAAACATATAGACGTTTATTTCGCCATGACAAAAATGCGACGTTTCGACCATCACATGGTCTTTTTCAAGCTACATTATTTTGGATTTTGTGATGTCCAACTGGGTCTTTGGACTTTGAACGTGCCTCTCCAGGATCCAGAAGTTGCTGTCGGCCATTCTTTTCGCTATACTGACGTGACTTGTGTCCTGGGTAACTTTATATTTATTGGTACGTCATAGCTTATGTGGCAGTTTGTGCATCATGGCATGGGTGTAATTTTGGTTGGATATCTGCATGTGGATAATTGATTTCCTTTATGTTTTACCTGGCCCACACAGACTATCTGTATTTAAATATTCTATAGAACATCAGCTTCCTACGCAGGTTATATCCAGGAGGTATTCTAACACCATCCAGCACTTGTATCATGGAATATACATGTTTCTAGAATCTCTTACAATTTTTTATGACTCATACTATATGCGGATTGGATTCTACATTTTGCACTTTGCAACCACTTACCTCATTTTCTTTGGCTACTGTAATCAGCTGATTGCACTTTTCAGACATCTACCTCATTAGACCTAGTTATGCATCATTTATTCTATTTGACCAATTCCTGCATCTTGTATAATTCATTATGGTTGATTATCCTCAGGACATCCTAATACCCTTCTATATTAGCAACCATTTTACTATTCATTAGGTTGCATTGACTACACTATAGTTGTTAAAATAAGCATAAGGTGCAGATGCACTTTATATCCATTGCTAGGATGGTTATATCTATGCATACTATACCAACTTTTACTGATGAAATAGATTTATGTTCTGTAACAATTAATATCTTTTTTGTGTAGATTGATTGTTATATGGTATGGACCACACCACATTACCCCGGATGCATTTCTGTTTAGTTCTTTTTTTTTTTTTTGTTTAATGTGTTGGTATTCCATTTCCCTCGTTTTAATTTTTGCTTCAATAAAATTATTAATTTAGCCTGGATGGTTCATGTAGGACCCTTGTTCTTTTGCAGGCTGTTGTATTGCATACGGGCCTCCACATTATTGCCTAGGGCACCTTAGGTTCATACCTTTAAATTTAATAACACCTATCTCTTAAGACTTTTTTTTGGAGGAACTTCAAAATACTGCCGCACTTCACAGTGACGTTTATTGAGATTCTTGGGGTTTCAACAGCTGGACCCCCCCATCCATCAACCTAAACATCAGTGTGAAGTTCATCAGCATTTTGAAGTCTCACAAAAAAAGGACAGTATTCACCCAAAGCAATGAACCGGCTCACTAGTAAGTTTTTGGGTCTATACATTGCTTGGTTGTGAGAGTGCTGTATGGACCCATAGCTTTACTTTGGAGCCCATACAGCACCCTGAGTGTTCTACTACAGCAGCTGTGCACTTCAGAGCTATGTTTAGAGTGATGAGTGGTGTTTTATGCTTCAGACCCCAACGATCCGCAACAATTTGCAGTTCCTATCACATATAGAAGAAAGTCTGAAATGATCATTTACCTTGAGAACAACAAAAGGAATACATTTTAACTAGTGATGAGCGAGTATACTCGTTGCTCGGGTGGTCTCCGAGTACTTTGGCGTGCTCGGAGATTTAGTTTTCGTTGTCTCATCTGCATGATTTGCGACTGCTGGACAGGCTGAATACATGTGTGGAATGCCTGTTTGTTAGGGAAATTCTCACATGTATTCAGCCTGTCTACAAGTTGCAAATCATGCATATGAGACAACGAAAACTAAATCTCCGAGCACGCCAAAATACTCGGACATCACCCGAGCAACGATGCTACTCGCCCATCACTAATTTTAACCCTTAAGGAAATAACTCTTTTTTGGTCCTAAAGGGTTTTTGGGTAAAACAAGGTATCACCAATAAACAGGGTAGGTGATAACTTCTAGATAGGTGGGATTCCAACTAATGAGATTCCCACGATGACCAGAAAGAGGGACTTGTGGTCCCAGTCTGAATGAAGCAGCAGCTAGGCTTGTGTTCTTCACTCACTGTTTAAAGGATTGTAAAAGAGAGCAAAGCACTGTACCCTACCATCTCAATCACTGCCATAGACAATATATGAAGAAGCAGTATGCCTAATGTTCCATTGAGGTCTCCAATAATCTAGTAGCTATCACCTCTCTTATAGATGTCCTATGAGAACGAGTGTCTCGATTCCCCCTCTCTCCTCACTCTGACTGGGCTTGAATTGAGCAGCATTGTTTTGCATGACAATGCTATGTGACTGACAGCGGTAGCGAGCACAATACTCGGCAGTCCTATACACATTTTTGTGAAAATGCTTACGTGTGACCAGGATGCTCCATACAATCCTGATCACTGTAGACATATGAGGATATAGACATAGGAGGAAGTACATGGAGCTTATTGATTAAGAACCCGGACATTTTTTAGCCTTTGTTTTTCCTCCCTTTCTTTCAAGAGCCATATTTTTTTTTTATTTTTTTTGTCGACATAGCCATATGAGGGCTTGAGTTTTTTGTAGTTCTGAATGAAACATTAATTCTATCACACAAAAATGGCAAGTGTGGTGAAATAGTGAACTGACTTAATTCCAGCATTGTTTTTCGTGTTTTATTTTTTTACGGCATTCAATGTACGAAAAAAAATGATCTGGCAATAGGATTATGGCAATAACAAGCTTAAAATTGTTTTGTTTTCTTTTATTTTAGTGGTTGAAAATTAATTCAAAATCTTGTAAGAAAAAAAAAATGTTGTGTTTGCTTCGCTAACATGAAGCTGTATAGGAGGCTTCCTTCTGCACGCTGAGCTGGACTTTTCGTTCATAACATTTTGATGGACATAAGACATTTTGATAGATTCTCCTGTATTCTCAGAGAAGCACGACAACCAGGAAAAAACGCAATTCTGGTGCTTCGATTTTTTTTATTTGCAATAATTAACATACGGTTTAAATAATTTCATATAGTCCATAAAGTGGACATTTTCAGACAAGACGATACAAAATGCTTATTTTTTCTCTTTTCTTATTGTTTTATTTTTGAATTGGAAAAATGAGGGTGATTTAAACCATTATTGATTTTTTTTTACTACCGTATATTGTTTTAGTCTCCTGAAGGGACTGCGATCGTTTGATCAATTACTTTATGTACCGCAAAACCATAGTCTTGCACAGTAAAGTGTAATAATGGCCCTACTATGAATCAGCCACTGAAAAAGCACAAAGGAAAAAGAGCAAAAATTATCCAATAAAAAGTATGTATATCAGAGTTTATTAAAAAAATATTACAATACAGGAAAAAGGTAATGTCACGGGGCAGTAGGGAAAAACAGGAGACGTGGAACCTAGGCCCCTGAAATGCCCCTCAGGCTAAAAGGGTGCTCTGACTTTCCTTAACTTGGGGGTACACTTGATGGTAGTGAGGCCCAAGTCCCAGACCTGTCCCTATCTCCTGTTAAGCCCTGAGCTAAACCACCAACCCCCCCCCCCCCCCAAGAGGTGAGACAGGGAATAAAGTGAACTGCACCACAAACCAAAGAAAAGATAAAACAGACCCCACGGGGATAAAGCAACTTGAAAACAAAACTAAGGGTACCGTTACACATAGCGATGCACCAGCGATCCCGACAACGATATGGATCGCTGGTGCATCGCTAAGTGGTCGCTAGTGAGCTGCCACACAGGCAGATCTCACTAGCGACATCGCAGGGGTCGGGGATCGCTACTTACCTGTCAGACGCGGCGATCCTGACGTCCTCCCGCCTGCGTCCACGCGTCACTCGTTGTCACAGCAGGAAGCGCCGCAGGAAGCTGACGACGAAAAATGGTCCAGGACCTTCTCGCGCGACCAGCGATAACCAGCGGGGGAGCCGGTCGGAGGTAAGTATCACATGTAGCGATATCGCTAGCAATATCGCTGCTACGTCACAAAATCGGTGACTTTACAGCGATATTGCTAGCGATATCGCAGTGTGTAACGGGGGCTTTAGCTTTATCTGCTTTCAATGCTCCAAGCAGCAGAGTAAGGCTCCTGAACTCAGCTTTCAACAGTAACACCACTGCTCCAGATAAGCTGAACCACCTCTGCACCCGGTAGGTCCAGTCTTCACCACGGTTGGTTTCCAAATGAACTGTATTACCAACAGCTAACTAGTGTATCAGGTGACCTTATATAGGAAGATGGAAGTGGTCACCAGCAGCTGACTAACTAAACATGTAGTAATACCAGCGGCCAGCGGGGGGGAAAAACTGACATTAACCCCCGATGGCCAGAAAGTAAAAAAGGTATATATGAGGATCCAGATCTGACATTGATCCAAAAAATGGATCGTGATAGGTAACACCATAAAATTAAATTAGTGGTATAAACTTCGCTTATTTAGATATTCCACACGTTTCTCAACAATTAGTATTTTTTCTGCATGGGGACATTAACTGCATGGGCACTAGGCACTTTATAAGATTTGCTGCTATTTTTTGGTCTTCCCATCCACTATACTAACTGTGGACCCTTTGCTTTACACCTGTGTAATTCAACTATCCACTTTGTCTTTTATGAGATTTGTGTTACCTTTTTTGTGTATTGTAATACTTTTGAATAAACTCTGATATACTTTTTATGGGATAATATTTGCTCTTTTTCCTTTGTGCGTTTTCATTAATTATGGGAGCATCCTGTGCTAATATAGCCTCCTTCACCACTCGGTATAGGGCTTGACTGACTATTATTATGTGTTGTGTTTGAAGCATTCCGTTTATATGAAGCAGCCACCGGCTGAGCTTTACAGGAGAGCCAAGATGGCAGCCGCAGAGGCTATAGCGGGCCCCAGCAGCCATGGTAACCCAATGCCTCTCAAAGACTACATGGCCATTTAACAAGAAGCAGCAATTAGGCATTACACTAAATCTCGGGGTCACAATGACATTAAATATATATTTTTTATGTTTTACTACTTTCACACATTAAACAAAAATACATTTTATTGTTGTTGCCAATATCAATTATGTGTACTGTTCTTTATATGTTTAGAATAATAAAACATTATTGGAAAAAGCTTTTTTTCTTGAACATTTTTATTTATTTTTTTTAGTTCCACTATAGGACACGACCATGTAACAACACAATTCCTCGTATAATACTCCAGCATTAGAGTGTATTATGCTTGTGAGCATAAGGCTAAAACTGCCATAGCAGCCCATCAATGAACCCCAATCAGACGGATGAAGAGGGAGACTGGATGACAATTTAAAGAACCTGTCACCAGTTCTGACCGCTATAGGTTACATCCACCACCTTTCAGATCTGATATACAGAAAGAAAAATAACTTTTATTATACTCACCTGTGGGGCGGTCCGGTCTGAGGGGTATCGCTGGTCTTGGTCCAGCACCTCCCATCTTCATACGATGCCGCCCTCCTGCTTGCTTCGTGTAGATGACGTGTCCCTGCGTCATCCACAGGCTCTCCGGCATCGCGCTCCTGCGCAGGCGTACCTCTCTGCCCTGTTAAGGGCAGAGCAAAGTACTACAGTGCTCAGGCGCTGGGCCTCTCTGACCTTTCCCAGCCCCTGTGCACTGCAGTACTTTGCTCTGCCCTTAACAGGTCAGAGAAGTGCGCCTGCCCAAGAGTGCGACAAGAAGCAAGCAGGAGGACAACATCGCATGAAGATGGGAGGTGCTGGACCAAGAAGAGTGACACCCCACAGACCAGACGGCCTTGCAGGTGAGTATAATAAGTTATTTTTCTTCTCTTTCTGGTCAGGTTGGGGGCAGATATACAGCATTATAGAATGCAGCGATGATTGCATAACACAGCTCTGGAGTCCTGCGCCTTCACTATGACATATTACTTGGTCAATCTGTACAAACTGCACTGTTCCAATGACAAAATGTAACAATGTGGAGGGATGGCGTTAAAAAGGGGTTATTCGCATGATCTGCAGAAACACACCACCCCCAGCAGCCAGCATGCTGTGGGACAGTGCACTCCAGCTTGATTAACAAGATCAGCAACATCCAAACTGGGCACTCTACGATGTTTAGAGTCAGGAGCTTGTAAGCACTAAGTAAAATCAGCATTTACATTCTGAAAAAGGAAAATTTAAGGTGTTCTCTGCACCACGTCGCCCAGGAACCCAAAATGAAGAACACTTCAGCCTAAATTTCCCCACAAGCTTCAGGCATTTCAGCCCCCTAAGCAGCTTGGCAGGAAAGCTATAACTCTCCTCCGTCATCATTGGGTAAGAGTAAATGCTTCTCCTGCCACATCTTCTCCCACATTCCCTCCTCTCATATTTAATGGTCCACTAAATCACTATAAATGTCAGCCAGTGGTTTAAATGAAAGCAAGCACCGTTCAAGCTTCAGTAATACTGAACCATTCTTAAAGGAGCATCTCATCTTCTGAATTGAGAGCTCGTCGATCACCTGACTCCCAGCTTTTTGGGGCGGTATGCTACTGCACGACTGTGCTGACGGACCAAACTGTGCGCTCTCCGATGCTGCTATATGAGACATCTTTGCCTCTGCAACATTGGTGGAAAAAAGTTTTCACCAGCTACCGGAGTCACAGCCAACAGTGCGCTCCAGCTGAATGCATATTCAACTTTAGAATAGCACTTAAATACTCTATCGGAAAGAGTTTAGTAGAAAATGGAGATTGACGGTTTAAAGTCGACAGCGCTGCTATAGAGAGGATGCAGTTCCAGAATGGAATAGTAATGTTGTAATTTTTATTTATAAGCATTTTGTGCTCACACTGAGCTCTTTAAAAAAAAAAAAAAAACATCATAAAACAGCCAGTATAACAAGGAGAAGGGGTGAAATACTGGGGAAAGAGCATAAACACTAGAAAAAAGGAACCGCTCTCCTGGGCGTGAACAGATTGTTAACATTGTTAATAGACTAATAGTGGTATAAAAAAAGTCAAAGCATATAGTTATTAAGACATAAAACATGACAAAGAAAACAATCGTGTAACGTCAATACTTACAAATTGCAGTGACAACATAAAATAGAACACATTTGTGTATTACTGCAATTTGGAAACATCACATTTAAACATGATACTTTTCCTTCTTGTCACATTTTATGTCTTAACTACACTCACTGGCCACTTTATTAGGTACACCTGTCCAACTGTGTGTTAAGACTTAATTTCTAATCAGCCAATCACATGGCGGCAACTCAGTGCATTTAGGCATGTAGACATGGTCAAGACAATCTCCTGCAGTTCAAACCGAGCATCAGTATGGGGAAGAAAGGTGATTTGAGTGCCTTTGAACGTGGCATGATTGTTGGTGCCAGAAGGGCTGGTCTGAGAATTTCAGAAACTGCTGATCTACTGGGATTTTCACGCACAACCATCTCTAGGGTTTACAGAGAATGGTCCGAAAAAGAAAAAAAATCCAGTGAGCGGCAGTTCTGTGGCCGGAAATGCCATGTTGATGCCAGAGGTCAGAGGAGAATGGGCAGACTGGTTCGAGCTGATAGAAAGGCAACAGTGACTCAAATTGCCACCCGTTACAACCAAGGTAGGCAGAAGAGCATCTCTGAACGCACAGTGCGTCGAACTTTGAGGCAGATGGGCTACAGCAGCAGAAGACCACACCGGGTACCACTCCTCTCAGCTAAGAACAGGAAACTGAGGCTACAATTTGCACAAGCTCATCGAAATTGGACAGTAGAAGATTGGAAAAACGTTGCCTGGTCTGATGAGTCTCGATTTCTGCTGCGACATTCGGATGGTAGGGTCAGAATTTGGCGTAAACAACATGAAAGCATGGATCCATCCTGCCTTGTATCAACGGTTCAGGCTGGTGGTGGTGGTGTCATGGTGTGGGGAATTTTTTCTTGGCACTCTTTGGGCCCCTTGGTACCAATTGAGCATCGTTGCAACGCCACAGCCTACCTGAGTATTGTTGCTGACCATGTCCATCCCTTTATGACCACAATGTACCCAACATCTGATGGCTACTTTCAGCAGGATAATGCGCCATGTCATAAAGCTCGAATCATCTCAGATTGGTTTCTTGAACATGACAATGAGTTCACTGTACTCAAATGGCCTCCTCAGTCACCAGATCTCAATCCAATAGAGCATCTTTGGGATGTGGTGGAACGGGAGATTCGCATCAGGGATGTGCAGCCGACAAATCTGCGCCAACTGTGTGATGCCATCATGTCAATATGGTCCAAAATCTCTGAGGAATGCTTCCAGCACCTTGTTGAATCTCTGCCACGAAGAATTGAGGCAGTTCTGAAGGCAAAAGGGGGTCCAACCCCTTACTAGCATGGTGTACCTAATAAAGTGGCCAGTGAGTGTATATGCTTTGATTTTGCTCTTTCCTCAGTATTTAAAGCCCCGTCTCCCTGTTAAACTGATGGTTCTATGAAGTTTGTTTTTTAAAAAGAGCTCGGTGCGAGCATGAAGAGTATAGAAATGAAACCTATGAGATGACTATTCCATCCTGGAACGGCGTCCTCTCTACAGCAGAACGGTCTACTCTGAAATCTCAATTTTCTAATCTACACCTTCATTTGCCAATGCGACTGGAGCAGCTGTAATATTTATGGGCAATTACTGGAGTTGTGACAAGCAACAACCCTTAAAGGTGAGCAACTCCATAACTCCCTCCTCATCCATACCACCCTAGGTGTGCTTGTCTCCCCCACCCTCTTATTTCTCTATTGGAAAGAGTTTGTAAGCTCTGCATACCTTTGGAGACATCTGTTAGGCTGCAGAGGAGGCCAGTAACCTAGGCAATCAGCAGTAAACAATGAAATTTAGAAGAAAAAAAAACATTTGATTTTTCTGAATACAGATTTTTAGCAGCAAGCAAATTGCAAACCTGTGGTTTTTGCAAGCACTATGAAATTTTACTCATTAAAAAACGTGAGCAACCCCTTTAAAGATTGAACCTGTAATGTGTTATTCAGATTTACATGAGCATGCTATGGTCCCCATGAAGCTGGACAACAGAGTACCCCAGTCACTAGGGCATTAGTAATATACTAGTATTTCAAGGTACAATTACCATATATTGTTGCATTATTATATTGGGTTTGATTAAAACTACTGGTTGCTCCTTTGCTAAATCAATACTCCTATTGCTGGATCCGCTGTCACTGCACCTAATCCATCGCCTTAGCCATTCTCTCAAAAACAGCTTTGCAAATAAAAGTGTCCTGTTTGCATTTTATTGTAATGTGAAGATCAGCTGCTTCATTTCTCCATCTGTTGCCAAGAATTTGCAAAGGAGACCACCCTTGGAAGATAACAAAAGAGAAAAAAAAACCCTGATCTTCACAAGACAGAGGATGACATGTCTGATGCATTCTCCATCTACCTCTTAACGCATTTTAATAGATTTTTTTTTCCCTAGCATGAAAAGTGACATATTCCCATCTCTCCATGAAGAGCCCAAGGGGGCGAAATTGATAGAGGTCTGCATGCAATCCAAAGGCGGAATTGAAACGTCAATGAAACACAGCCCACCGTGATGTAAGAACTTGCCGCGGGTCAACTGAGTCCAAATCAACAGGCTTATTAGAATTATGAGAAAGGCTGTTGAATTTGGTGAGACCACCTGATGACAGTCTGTCCATCACGGTGCGTACAAAGACATCTGCCATTTGGTTTGGGTCATTCATCCAAAAACTAATTTCTGGATTATTTTTTGTATTGAAATGTGTTCTTTTTTTCTCTTTTAGAAAATTATTGAGGGTTGCTGCATTTGTAACACAGAAATCCAGTGGGTTCAGACTTCCTAGATCCTGAGTTTTCCGCCATCTTCGGGGTCGCAGTGGGACCGCATTCACTTCAGTTACGTTGCAATATAGTATCACAACAATGTACTACTTGACTATGAAGCCAAAATCCCCAGTATTTCCAGCCTAATTGGAACCATATCGGATGATGTCTCATCAAAGTGAACTGATTGTCGCAGGCCTCAGCAGTCAAGAGCGGGATGTCACCACCCAATGCGGATAATCACAATACCTTTCACTGGAGAAGAATATACCTTCTTTTGTTACTTTTTAAAAACCCATGCCTTTCAATTTTTATCTGAAAGTGGGACAAACGGAGCCCACAGGGGTGGCTGCTGCTTAACCCCTTAAATGCCATTATCAAAAAGTGGCAGCAGCTTTTACATCTCCTGGCAGTGTATCTGATCAAGCGGTCATCAGCGCCCCATGACACCACTGTGGAGGGCTGATGGGTTGCCATGGCAGCCCGATGAAGCCCCCCCAGTCACTTCCATCCTGGTATAGCTGGGCCCCATAGGAGACATGATTTGTACTATATACGGTACTATAATACTGAAGTTTGCAGCGTATAGGAAAGCGATCACAGGTTGAAGTACCCCATATTAACAAAAAAAAAAAAATATTACCCCTGGCTTTTCCAACTTAACTAAAAATAAAAACTAAGCATATTCAGTATCACATCATCAGCAGAAGTGCGATCTATGACATTATATAACCCATATGGTAAAAAGCGCAAAGAATAATTTGAAATGCCAAAACCGCCAAGGTTTTTATGGCTGCTGCTTCTATAGCAAAAAAAATTGCAATAAAAAAAATCCAAATGTCAAAATTAGCCCAAACGGTAGCAATAAACCCCCCGAGCCCTAATGCCGGTCCATCAGCGACAGAAAACAAGATTCACCACAGATCCCGCTGCCTGGATACGGAGAAGCCAACCAAATCTAGGATCTCTTGTTTATGAGGTGCAGAATATTTAGAACCCACTAAATTACAAAGAGAAATAACCTTACACAAGTTTGGTATCGGCGAAACCGCAAAAATAAAACACAAGTGAGGAATTGCGGATTTCACCATTTCATCTCCCTTCAAATTTATTTTTCTGTTATCCTGTGGGACGTCATTCAGAATTGCCACACGTCCCGCAAAATGGAAACCCAGACACAGCTACGCTGAGGAAAAAGTTAGGGCTCTTCCAAAAATAAGGAAAAAATAAGAGACAAATGGCTGTCATCAAGGGGTTAATCTAGCAGCTCACAGTAAATCCTCTCTCTTGCCTCTAGTAACCAATCACAGAGCAGCTTTCACTTTTCAACAGAATACAAAATGAAAGCTGCTGTGTGATTGGTTGCTATGGGCAACAGCGGCTTTCTTGCGGACAGCTGTAGGAATCTGCCGTTCTCGCCATCAGCGGCAGCGCTGCCAGTAGAAACTTTCCTGCCAGGTCACATGCAGAATAGCAATGCCCTTACCAATAGCCAGGATGGTGCCAACCTTCACATTGGCAGGGCTGAGGTAAGACGGTCCCTGATCCCTGGACTGGGGGGTCTCCGTGCCCGGGCTCCTAATCCTGCCCTTAGTAGCGGCTGCACCCCGCTGCCGGTGCCGGAGGTGCCCGTCCGTTGATCCACTTTGCTCCACTGACCGGGACTTTCCTTCTACGGCCATGCTGCAGATCACCGCCGAGTGAAAGGAGCCTGGCTGCAATACAAATGGAGAGCTCACACATCGATGGGAGCAGCGCAGGCACGAAGGGGTCGTGTCTACAACGGAGCTGCTCCTGTGGGCCGTGACGTCACGGGAAGGGGCGGGGCCTGCACTGCTGCGCTCAGAACAGGAAGCGGCAGCTGCAGCAGCGCACGACACGTGTATACAGAGAGCACGGCTGTGTGGCCGGAGGGAATGTACTGTGTGTGTGCAAGAGGCAGAGCCATGTACTGCAGGAGGGGACTATGGTGTGTGAGGAGAGCTGTGTGCAGGAGGGGACTATGGTGTGTGAGGAGAGCTGTGTGCAGGAGCCATGTACTGCAGGAGGGGACCATGGTGTGTGAGGAGAGCTGTGTGCAGGAGCCATGTACTGCAGGAGGGGACCATGGTGTGTGAGGAGAGCTGTGTGCAGGAGCCATGTACTGCAGGAGGGGACCATGGTGTGTGAGGAGAGCTGTGTGCAGGAGGGGACTATGGTGTGTGAGGAGAGCTGTGTGCAGGAGGGGACTATGGTGTGTGAGGAGAGCTGTGTGCAGGAGGGGACTATGGTGTGTGAGGAGAGCTGTGTGCAGGAGGGGACTATGGTGTGTGAGGAGAGCTGTGTGCAGGAGGGGACTATGGTTTGTGAGGAGAGCTGTGTGCAGGAGCCATGTACTGCAGGAGGGGACCATGGTGTGTGAGGAGAGCTGTGTGCAGGAGGGGACCATGGTGTGTGAGGAGAGCTGTGTGCAGGAGCCATGTACTGCAGGAGGGGACCATGGTGTGTGAGGAGAGCTGTGTGCAGGAGGGGACTATGGTGTGTGAGGAGAGCTGTGTGCAGGAGGGTACTATGGTGTGTGAGGAGAGCTGTGTGCAGGAGGGGACTATGGTTTGTGAGGAGAGCTGTGTGCAGGAGCCATGTACTGCAGGAGGGGACCATGGTGTGTGAGGAGAGCTGTGTGCAGGAGGGGACCATGGTGTGTGAGGAGAGCTGTGTGCAGGAGCCATGTACTGCAGGAGGGGACTATGGTGTGTGAGGAGAGCTGTGTGCAGGAGCCATGTACTGCAGGAGGGGACCATGGTGTGTGAGGAGAGCTGTGTGCAGGAGGGGACCATGGTGTGTGAGGAGAGCTGTGTGCAGGAGGGGACTATGGTGTGTGAGGAGAGCTGTGTGCAGGAGGGGACTATGGTGTGTGAGGAGAGCTGTGTGCAGGAGCCATGTACTGCAGGAGGGGACCATGGTGTGTGAGGAGAGCTGTGTGCAGGAGCCATGTACTGCAGGAGGGGACCATGGTGTGTGAGGAGAGCTGTGTGCAGGAGCCATGTACTGCAGGAGGGGACCATGGTGTGTGAGGAGAGCTGTGTGCAGGAGCCATGTACTGCAGGAGGGGACCATGGTGTGTGAGGAGAGCTGTGTGCAGGAGCCATGTACTGCAGGAGGGGACCATGGTGTGTGAGGAGAGCTGTGTGCAGGAGCCATGTACTGCAGGAGGGGACTATGGTGTGTGAGGAGAGCTGTGTGCAGGAGGGGACTATGGTGTGTGAGGAGAGCTGTGTGCAGGAGCCATGTACTGCAGGAGGGGACCATGGTGTGTGAGGAGAGCTGTGTGCAGGAGCCATGTACTGCAGGAGGGGACCATGGTGTGTGAGGAGAGCTGTGTGCAGGAGGGGACTATGGTGTGTGAGGAGAGCTGTGTGCAGGAGCCATGTACTGCAGGAGGGGATCATGGTGTGTGAGGAGAGCTGTGTGCAGGAGCCATGTACTGCAGGAGGGAACCATGGTGTGTGAGGAGAGCTGTGTGCAGGAGCTATGTACTGCAGGAGGGGACTATAGTGTGTGAGGAGAGCTGTGTGCAGGAGCCATGTACTGCAGGAGGGGACCATGGTGTGTGAGGAGAGCTGTGTGCAGGAGCCATGTACTGCAGGAGGGGACCATGGTGTGTGAGGAGAGCTGTGTGCAGGAGCCATGTACTGCAGGAGGGAACTATGGTGTGTGAGGAGAGCTGTGTGCAGGAGCCATGTACTGCAGGAGGGGACCATGGTGTGTGAGGAGAGCTGTGTGCAGGAGCCATGTACTGCAGGAGGGGACTATGGTGTGTGAGGAGAGCTGTGTGCAGGAGGGGACCATGGTGTGTGAGGAGAGCTGTGTGCAGGAGCCATGTACTGCAGGAGGGGACTATGGTGTGTGAGGAGAGCTGTGTGCAGGAGCCATGTACTGCAGGAGGGGACCATGGTGTGTGAGGAGAGCTGTGTGCAGGAGCCATGTACTGCAGGAGGGGACTATGGTGTGTGAGGAGAGCTGTGTGCAGGAGGGGACCATGGTGTGTGAGGAGAGCTGTGTGCAGGAGCCATGTACTGCAGGAGGGGACTATGGTGTGTGAGGAGAGCTGTGTGCAGGAGGGGACTATGGTGTGTGAGGAGAGCTGTGTGCAGGAGCCATGTACTGCTGGAGGGGACTATGGTGTGTGAGGAGAGCTGTGTGCAGGAGCCATGTACTGCTGGAGGGGACTATGGTGTGTGAGGAGGGGCTGTGTGTGCAGGAGCCATGTACTGCAGGAGGGGACTATAGTGTGTGAGGAGAGCTGTGTGCAGGAGCCATGTACTGCAGGAGGGGACTATAGTGTGTGAGGAGAGCTGTGTGCAGGAGCCATGTACTGCAGGAGGGGACTATGGTGTGTGAGGAGAGCTGTGTGCAGGAGGGGACTATGGTGTGTGAGGAGAGCTGTGTGCAGGAGCCATGTACTGCAGGAGGGGACTATGGTGTGTGAGGAGAGCTGTGTGCAGGAGGGGACTATGGTGTGTGAGGAGAGCTGTGTGCAGGAGCCATGTACTGCAGGAGGGGACTATGGTGTGTGAGGAGAGCTGTGTGCAGGAGGGGACTATGGTGTGTGAGGAGAGCTGTGTGCAGGAGGGGACCATGGTGTGTGAGGAGAGCTGTGTGCAGGAGCCATGTACTGCAGGAGGGGACTATGGTGTGTGAGGAGAGCTGTGTGCAGGAGGGGACTATGTTGTGTGAGGAGAGCTGTGTGCAGGAGCCATGTACTGCTGGAGCCGACTATGGTGTGTGAGGAGAGCTGTGTGCAGGAGGGGACTATGGTGGGTGAGGAGAGCTGTGTGCAGGAGCCATGTACTGCTGGAGGGGACTATGGTGTGTGAGGAGAGCTGTGTGCAGGAGCCATGTACTGCTGGAGGGGACTATGGTGTGTGAGGAGAGCTGTGTGCAGGAGCCATGTACTGCTGGAGGGGACTATGGTGTGTGAGGAGAGCTGTGTGCAGGAGCCATGTACTGCTGGAGGGGACTATGGTGTGTGAGGAGAGCTGTGTGCAGGAGCCATGTACTGCTGGAGGGGACTATGGTGTGTGAGGAGAGCTGTGTGCAGGAGCTATGTACTGCAGGAGGGGACTATAGTGTGTGAGGAGAGCTGTGTGCAGGAGGGGACTATGGTGTGTGAGGAGAGCTGTGTGCAGGAGGGGACTATGGTGTGTGAGGAGAGCTGTGTGCAGGAGCCATGTACTGCTGGAGGGGACTATGGTGTGTGAGGAGAGCTGTGTGCAGGAGCCATGTACTGCTGGAGGGGACTATGGTGTGTGAGGAGAGCTGTGTGCAGGAGCCATGTACTGCTGGAGGGGACTATGGTGTGTGAGGAGAGCTGTGTGCAGGAGCTATGTACTGCAGGAGGGGACTATAGTGTGTGAGGAGAGCTGTGTGCAGGAGGGGACTATGGTGTGTGAGGAGAGCTGTGTGCAGGAGGGGACTATGGTGTGTGAGGAGAGCTGTGTGCAGGAGCCATGTACTGCTGGAGGGGTCTATGGTGTGTGAGGTGGGGCTGTGTGTGCAGGAGCCATGTACTGCTGGAGGGGACTATGGTGTGTGAGGAGAGCTGTGTGCAGGAGCCATGTACTGCTGGAGGGGACTATGGTGTGTGAGGAGAGCTGTGTGCAGGAGCCATGTACTGCTGGAGGGGACTATGGTGTGTGAGGAGAGCTGTGTGCAGGAGCCATGTACTGCTGGAGGGGACTATGGTGTGTGAGGAGGGGCTGTGTGTGTAGGAGCCATGTACTGCTGGAGGGGACCATGGTGTGTGAGGAGAGCTGTGTGCAGGAGCCATGTACTGCTGGAGGGGACTGTGTATGGAGAGGATGATGTGTGTGAGGAGTGCTGTTTATGCTTCAGGTTGTGTAGTCGATAAGCCATAACCTCAGATTCCCTCATACATGGCTCATTTTTAAGTGATACATTTGCTGTAGTAAAATGGTAACATCAGGCTTTTAATCACCATTATGATACAATAATCAAGCTATTTTGATAGAATATAAAATATATTTATTGGAATATTACTTTAGAACACAAACAACTTTAATAAATTGTAAATATGCAATACACTGTGCAGTAAGTGGGGAAAAAACAGTTTTCAACAAAAGCGTACTGAATGTTTGTGCAGTCTATAAATTTGTTTTGAGAAATAGTATCGGCTCCATCGCATGCTCCTTCATAGAGGACCTCAAATCTGACCTCTTTAAAGACTAGAGAATAGAGCTGAGCGAATTTGTTCGGGTTCCCTCTTATTCGGCAAGCTATAGCCCAGAGCACGTTTTCTTAAATCTGTCTTGGACACATAGCTTGCCTTAGACTTACACTTACTTTTATTTTACATTGCAATCACAGTTATGCCTGTGACAGCAGAGCACTCCCATGGCCTCAATACGCCTCCGTGCGCATCCTGGGGGGACACATAGCGACCCTCGCATGTGACACCGGTCACTGCCTCACAGATTATCACGTGAACCCCTGATTCTGTGAACAGTGGGATTTACTGGATTATTTTCTCTCTACCTCAAATGAACTACCATCTTTTTCTGAAGAGGAATCAAAGACAATGAAGAAACATTTTAACCAACTAGACAACTTTGTGAAATAAGAATTGCATTTTCGTTTGGATACCCTGCTTTTCTTTCTATTCATGGAAGAAAATCTGTGCTGCAGAGGTTTGAGAATCCCATATACATCTCCTTTTCCACGTGACCCTGAAATTGAATGCCAGCTATGCTGAAATGCATATAATAAGAGATCAAATTTAGCTACAATAGCAGTAAATAAAATTATTGTTGTTTCCAAAGAATTATTTAATTTTGAATAACACCCAGATTTAAAAAAAAAAATTTACACCACTATCATTTGAACAAGACACTATTATGAGAAAATTGAAATTACTAACGATACTGTCCACTTCCTCCTCGGTTTTCACGACATGAGATAGTATACCCTCTACTACATCCTTAATTTCTTCCAAAGTCCCCTCATTCAGAAACATGAAAACATTTTGAAGTCTTTTTCTCTCTCCGCACTAGTCAACTAAACACTCCCTTCTGTTAATAGTAACATCAACATATATTCACAAGATTCTACATCACCTTCTGATTTTATTAATCTTCTAGACATTTTTGTTCATGTTACCACAGAAAACATTTTGATCCCCTCACAGTATCACCCTCCTGAGTCACTACCCAATGACCACACTATTGTCACTATTGAAAACACTACAAACAATAATACTATGACTGACAATGAAGTAATTAGAATCCTTTCTGATAACACTACTGTGTTGTTACTACCCAAAATTCTCAATGTTATTCCCATTTATAATATAACTGGCTAAGCATCACTCTGTCCGAAGCCTTTATGGACTGCGCAAGCGCGATGCGCCTGCGCAGTCTTGCTCCAGACAGAATGAGGCAGCGCGGTGAGGAGTGCGTATGGCGTCGGAGATGGCGGTATGCATACACACTGCATACCGCTATGTCCGGCGCCATACTTACATACCTGACCGGGAGGAGGGTTGCCGCGGCACTTCTCTTCGACCGGAGACCGCGGCGGGACTGCGGCCGGAATCGCGCATGCACATAGCGCGATCCGACGCCACTTTACTGAAGACACTTGCAGTGTGTCTTCAGCAATATGGCGCCGGACAGCGCTATTGGCATGCGCGTACTCCGGCACCAGATTCCTCCAGCAGAATGTGGTGACAGCGCTGGAGCACAGTAAAGAAGGGTGAGTATAAATGTTTTTTTTGTATGTGTGTAGTTTTAATAGGAGTGAGGGGACCATGCATACCAGGATAGGGGAGGTGAGAGGACCATGCATACCAGGATAGGGGGGTGAGGGTACAATGCATACCAGGATAGGGGAGGTGAGAGGACCATGCATACCAGGATAGTTTAGGTGAGAGGACCATGCTTACCAGGATTGGGGGATGAGGGGTACCATGCATACCAGGATTGGGGGATGACAGGACCATGCATACCAGGATTGGGGGATCAGGGGTACCATGCATACCAGAATAGGGGTGTAACGGGGTCTACCAAGCTGGTGTACCTCTTTCAGTACCACCCCGTGTTTTCGGAGGTCCGCTCTGCGTTGGCTGGAGTCTGAATGAATGACACTGGCTGGAATCCCTGGGTTACATGGGCGCATATAAAAGATCACTGCTTCTCCATGTATTTCCAGTCTGACAAGACTTTACTCACAGGACACAGAATATATCACACAGATAGAGGGCAGGCCAATAGAAAAGCGGCAGGCCAGACATACATTACAATAGCCGCAGGTGGCCGGAGCCTGCCGATGTTTACTGTGGAAATTACAAAGGTGGGGGGAGGGCGGACAAAAGGGGAATGCTGATGCATTAGGGACATGCATCTCACATAGAACCTATTATCCATACATATAACTGCGCAACATATTCTGGGTGCTGAGTGGTTCTGTAACACGGCTCCCCTTTTCAGCGACGCGATCGGCATACACAGTCTGATCCTCAACGGATCGGTTTGGGGATGACCGAAGTTTATGGGGTTGGTACAAGTTCCGTTTGTCGACTTAGTCCATCGGCGTTACCGTTTTGTTTGCCGGGTCTGTGGTGGATGATGAAGTCCAGAGGTTGTAGGGCTAAACTCCACCGCAGCAATCTGGCGTTGTCTCCGGAGACCCGATTAAGCCAGACTAGGGGATTATGGTCCGTTAGAAGGGAAAACTGTCGTCCATACAAATATGGTTGCAACTTCTTGAGTGCCGATACTACCGCCAGGCACTCCTTCTCGATGGCCGCATAGCTTACTTCACGGGGCAGTAGTTTCCGACACAGGTAAGCTACCGGGTGTTCTTGGCCGTCCGGCCTGACTTGGCTCAGTACTGCCCCCAATCCAAACAGAAGCGTCTGTATGAACAAGGAAACGTTTAGTTGGATCGGGTGCGGCCAATACAGGGGTATTGGTGAGGGCGTCCTTTAGTTGGCGGAAGGCTTCCTCACACTCTGAGGTCAGGTTACCTAGCGGGGTTGGTTCTTACGGGTCAAATCAGTGAGGGGCTTGGCTACGCTGCTGTAATTGGGAACGAATTTCCTGTAATACCCCGCTGTCCCTAGAAACGCCATGACCTGGGTTTTAGTGCGTGGGATGGGCCATTTGGCTATGGCCTCAATCTTGGCTGGTTCTGGTCGCTGTTTCCCACTTCCCACCCAATGCCCTAAATACTGAACCTCTGCTTTGCCCACGTGACACTTGTTTGGGTTCAGGGTGATTCCGGCCTGGTGGATCCTGTCCAATACTGTCTCTAGGTGATTTAGATGCTCTTCCCATGTCGCACTGTAGATGGCGATGTCGTCCAGGTAGGCACAAGCATAGTCCTGGAGACCATCCAGAAGCCGGTCAGCCAGCCTTTGGAAGGTCGCGGGGGCATTCTTCATCCCGAATGGCATAACTCGAAACTGGAATAAGCCGAACGGGGTGACAGATGCCGACTTGGGAATAGCGTCAGGACTAAGGGGAATCTGCCAGTAGCCTTTGCATAGATCGATGGTGGTCAAATACTTTGCCCCCGCCAGCCGGTCTAACAACTCATCCACATGCGGCATGGGGTATGCATCCGTCACTGTTTTCTCATTGAGCTTACGATAGTCTACACAAAGCCGTGTAGTCCCATCCTTCTTGGGCACTAACACTACGGGGGATGCCCAGGGACTATCTGACTCTTCAATGACCCCTAAACGCAACATCTCTTGTATCTCTTGTCGCATCTCCTCTTGTACAGACTCAGGGTCGCGGAAGGGGTTTTGTTGCAGGGAGGTCTGATCCTGGATCTCAACCTTGTGTTGTGCCAGGCGAGTGTACCCCGGTTTCTCTGAAAACATCCTCTGTCGCAGCCTCAACAACGCCTCCGCCTGCTGTCTCTCCCGGGGGCCTAGGTCTTCACCCAAGTGTACTTGGTCCCATGTTTTAGACTGAGTCCTTTCCCCTAAGACATCCGGCAAGGGAAGTCTGGCTAAATCCTCTGCTTCAGGTGCACAGATGGCCACTACCTCTTCAGGGCGCTCCCGGTAGGGCTTCAGCATATTCACGTGGAACATGCGGATAACCCTGGGGTCATCACAATCGGCGACATTATAGGTTGTGTCGGCTATTTTCCCCACTACCTGGTAGGGCCCCTGCCATGCAGCTTGAAACTTATTCTGCTTAGTGGGCTCTAACACCAGGACCTTCTGTCCTATTTCCAAAGTGCGCTCTCTGGCCCTCCGATCGTACCATATGCGCTGGCGCTGCTGGGTTGACTGCATGTTCTCACGTACAGCCTGAGTCAGCTCCTGTAGGCGGTCCCGGAATTCCAGCACATAGGGTACAATAGGTACCCCTTCTATGAGGCCCTCCCCTTCCCAGTGTTCCAGCACTAAGTCTAAGGGTCCCCTTACCCGTCTCCCGTATACCAGTTTTAACGGGGAGCACCCTGTGGATTCTTGGGGCACTTCCCGATAGGCAAACAGGAGGTGTGGAAAGAATTTCTCCCAGTCCCTGTAGGTCCTGGTAAAAGTCCCAATGAGCTGTTTTAATGTCCCGCTAAAGCGTTCACACAACCCTTTGGCTTGCGGGTGGTATGGGGCGCTTCTAATGGACTTTACGCTGCACAGCTTCCACAGTTGGTTGGTCACCTCTGCTGTAAACTGGGTACCCTGGTCCGAGATAATCTCCCGGGGAAATCCAACCCGTGAGAAAACTGGAGCAGGGCGGCCGCCACCATCTCTGCCAGTATGATAGGTAACGCAATCGCCTCTGGATACTGTGTGGCATAATCTACCACGGTCAATATATACTTTTTCCCTGACGGACTGGGTTTGGCTAACGGCCCTATCAGATCGACCGCTACTCGGCTAAATGGTTCCTCCACAATGGGGAGGGGGTGTAATTTGACCTTGCATCGATTCCCCCCTCTTGCCAATGCGCTGACAACTGTCACAGGTCTGGCAGTACTGACGAACATCATAAGTTACCCCCGGCCAAAACAAGTTTTGTTTCAGACGATGCCTGGTGCGACTGACGCCGAAGTGACCGGCCAAGGGTATATCATGAGAGATTCGCAGTAGCTCCTGCCTATACTTCTTGGGAACTACCAGCTGTTGTTTTATAGTGGGGCTCGTCCCTGTGTTCTGCTGCTCTGTGATCCGGTAGAGGAGTCCCTGCTTCCATACAAACTGTTCCCCTTCCAGTACTCCTCTCCCCTCCTGTGCCTTCCCACGATATCCCTCTAATGAAGGATCCTCAAGTAACTCCCTCTTAAATTCATCTGGGGTGGCCCAAGAAATGTGTCTGGCTATGGGAATACGTGCAGGGCTGGGATGTCTTACCTGGGCCTCCTCTGAGTGTGATTCCGCCTCCACAGCTCGAGCTTCTCTCCGGGTGGTCACAGGATAGGTCTCAGCCAGAGGGGCCACCGAGAATGCAGACAACATGGGCCCCAAGTCATTTCCCAGCAAGACGTCTGCAGGCAAATCCTCCATCAAGCCGACCTCAACAAGGCCATCCCCGACTCCCCTGTTCAGGTGAATCCTGGCAGTGGGTAGTCGATGTATAGCTCCCCCTGCTACACGGACTGCCACTGTCCGGTCGTCTTCTCTTGGTCCCGGACGAGATGACGCTTCACAAGGGTCAAAGTTGCTCCGGAATCTCTTAATCCCTGCATACGTTTCCCATTAACCCACACGACTTGTCGATGCTGTTGTCGATTATCTGCCCGGGCTGCCTGCATGGGGTCTACTTCATGCAGCACTTCCTCCATCTCTTCCACCCCTTAGTTAGTCGTAGTCCCCAATGCCAGGTCAGCTTCGCCTTGGTAGCAGTGTACAGCAGCCCAGCTGAAGGTAGCTGTTCCCACCTTTGGCCACTGGGTATGCTGAGTCCGGTTGGGGCATTGTCTTTGCAGGTGGCCCAGCTGACGGCAGGTGTGGCATCGCGCCCCAGGGGGACTGTGGTAGGCCGGGTTTCTAGCTGGTCCCCCTACAATCTTCGGTGGTTTGGGGCCCTCCAGGACCATGGGCGGGCCCCTACTGACCACCTTTGATCCGGAGAACTGCGGCCACCTGGCATCATGATGTTCATCGGCCAGATGAGCGGCTTCCTCAAGAGTCGTTGGCTGCCTGTCCCGAAGCCATTCCTGTGTCTCGGGGTTTAGTCCATTAAAGAATCGTTCTAACAGGAAGAGCTGGAGGACGTCCTCCTTAGTGGTTGCTTGGCTCAATTGTACCCACTGTAGCAGTGACCGCCGTAATTTACAGGCCCATTCAGCGTGGGTATCGGTTACACGTTTTGTAAGTCCGCGGAACTTTTGGCGATAGGCCTCTGGTGTCAGCGCATACCGGGCCAAGATCACTTCTTTGATCCGCTCATAGTCCATACAGTCCTCATCAGGTACCGTGTGATAGGCGTCCGCTGCCCGGCCTGTCAGCTTGCTGACCAGAATCTGAACCCATTCTTCCGGCTTCACTTGATGAAGGTCACACTGCCGCTCAAAGTCCTGCAGAAAGCCATCAATGTCTTCCTCTGCCTCCCCCCACTGTCAGAAGGCATTATACTGGATCTTTTTGTGGCTTACTGTTGAAGGTACCTGGTCGAAGGCCAGAGCTCCCCCTGCTCGCTGGCTCTCCTCTCTATGCTCTGCCATCTCCATCTTGGCCAGCTCCACTTTGGTCCGCTTTGCCATCTCCATCTTGGCTAGCTCTCTCCTGGTCCGCTCGGCCATCTTTTCCTTCAGATCAGTACGCACATCAGCCATCACCTCTCGTATGATCTCTACCGCAGGGTTTGGGCCATAGAACGCCAGTCTGTTCTTTACCTCGCTCTGGAATTCGGTCTCCTCCACGTTCACATTGGGGGGCGCTGCACTGTCGTGTTCCATGATAGCTGCTATCAAATCCGCTTTTGTTTTGTTGCTGGCGATCAACCCTCGGGCTTCCACCAGATTTTTAATGTAGTCCTCTTTAACTTCTGGTAGTTATTTTCCATTCATTCTTTTCCTCCTGTAGAAGGGGTATCATATCCCGCTGTCTGCCACCAGTGTAACGGGGTCTACCTAGCTGGGGTACCTCTTTCAGTACCACCCCGTGTTTTCAGAGGTCCACTCTGCATTGGCTGGAGTCTGAATGAATGACGCTCGCTGGAATCCCTGGGTTACATGGGCGCATATAAAAGATCACTGCTTCTCCATGTATTTCCAGTCTGACAAGACTTTACTCACAGGACACAGAATATATCACACAGATACAGAGGGCAGGCCAATAGAAAAGCGGCAGGCCAGACATACATTACAATAGCCGCAGGTGGCCGGAGCCTGCCGATGTTTACTGTGGAAATTACAAAGGTGGGGGGAGGGCGGACAAAAGGGGAATACTGATGCATTAGGGACATGCATCTCACATAGAACCTATTATCCATACATATAACTGCACAACATATTCTGGGTGCTGAGTGGTTCTGTAACAAGGGGTGTGAGGGGTACCATGCATACCAGGTTTGGGGGATGAGGGGTACCATGCATACCAGGTTTGGGGGATGAGGGGTACCATGCATACCAGGATTGGGGGATGAGGGGTACCATGCATACCAGGATTTGGGGATGAGGGGTACCATGCATACCAGGATAGGAGGATGAGGGGTACCATGCATACCAGGATAGGGGCTGAGGGGACCATGCATACCAGGATAGAGGGGGTGAGAGGACCATACATACCAGGATAGGGATGAGGGGTACCATGCATACCAGGATAGGGGTGAGGGGACCATGCATACCAGGATAGGGATGAGGGAGTACCATGCATACCAGGATTGGGGGATGAGAGGACCATGCATACCAGGATTGGGGGATGAGGGGTACCATGCATACCAACATAGGGGGGTGAGGGGTACCATGCATACTAAGATAGGGATGAGGGAGTACCATGCATACCAGGATTGGGGGGGTGAGAGGACGATGCATACTAGGATTGGGGGATGGGGGGTACCATGCATACCAGAATAGGGGGGTGATGGGTACCGTGCATACCAGGATTGGGGGATGAGGGGTGCCATGCATACCAGGATTGGGGGATGCGGGGTACCATGCATACCAGGATAGAGGGTGAGGGGACCATACATACCAGGATTGGGGGATGAGGGGTACCATGCACACCAGGATTGGGGGATGAGGGGGTACCATGCATATCAGGATAGGGGGTCATACATACCAGGATAGGAATGAGGGAGTACCATGCATACCAGGATTGGGGGATGAGGGGTACCATGCATACCAGGATTAGGGGATGAGGGGTACCATGCATACCAGGATTGGGGGATGAGGGGTACCATGCATACCAAGATTGGGGGATGAAGGGTACCATGCATACCAGGATAGGGGCTGAGGGGACCATGCATACCAGGATAGGGAGGTGAGAGGACCATACATACCAGGATAGGGATGAGGGAGTACCATGCATACCAGGATTGAGGGATGAGTGGTACCATGCATACCAGGATAGGGGGTGAGAGGACCATGCATACCAGGATAGGGATGAGGGAGTACCATGCATACCAGGATTGGGGGGTGAGAGGACCATGCATACCAGGATTGGGGGGTGAGGGGAACCATGCATACCAGGATTGGGGGATGAGGGGTAACATGCATTCCAGGATTGGGGGATGACGGGTACCATGCATACCAGGATTAGGGGATGAGAGATACCATGCATACCAGGATTGGGGGATGAGGGGTACCATGCATACCAGGATTGGGGGATGAGGGGTACCATGCATACCAGGATAGGGGCTGAGGGGACCATGCATACCAGGATAGGGGGGTGAGAGGACCATACATACCAGGATAGGGATGAGGGAGTACCATGCATACCAGGATAGAGGGGTGAGGGGACCATGCATACCAGGATGAAGAATGGGGTGCCATGCATACCAGGATTGGCGGGTGAGGGTACCATGCATACCAGGATAGGAATGAGGGGTGCCATGCGTACCAGGATAGGAAGGTGGCAGCACATACCAGGATGGGAGACCATATACCAATTAAAATGCTCACCACCCGGGCGTAGAACGGGTTCATAGCTAGTATATACTGTAATATTTTCATTATTTTGGCTCTTTTTTCCTACTTGCTGAATAATCAAGAGGAAGAAATTCTCACCATAAAAATTCCTACGATTCCTTTTTCTATCACCTACCCAAGAGTCACAAAAGTCTTACCAACCCTCCAGGTGGTCTCATAATTTCTGGTATTGGATCACTGTCTTCAAATCTGGCTTCATATAGTGACAAAATTATGCAAATTCATGTATTTGTTTTCACTAGCTACCTCACTATCTCAACACAACTAATCAAATTTATTAGTTATATTACCTGGCTTGAATCCTACATGTTTTTAACTATGGTTGTATCCTCTAGTCCAACATTCCACATTGTCTAGGTCTTATTTGCTTCAATTATTTTCTTACCATTGACGATAGGATTCCTGTGAAACACAGTTAATTCTAGCAGGATTCTCTTTTATTTCAAATAATAATTTTTTCACTTTTTTAGATAAAACCTGCCATCAGATACGTGGTACAGCAATGGGTTCAAAGGTAGCACCAACTTATACTAACCTTATGGGGATTTTTGAAAGTTTTATTTTTATGATACAATGTTCCATAAAAGCATTATTTTATACAAGCATGACGTAGATAAGCTATTATATAGCACAAATCTGTAATGAATGTTCTAACTTTTATCTCTTGGATCAACTCCAATAATTGGGGTTTGAATCCTCCCCCACTATTATGATACAGGAAAGATGTATATCTTTGTACCGTGCTAGCGAGAAGATGGAATAATATTCAGAATTGAGAGTCCTCAGTGGTTGATACCTTTTAATGGCTAACTGAAAAGATGGTAACAAATTGCAAGCTTTCGAGACTACTCAGGTCTCTTCATCAGGCATTGACTAATACAAAATTTAAAGAAACACAATTGTGCACAGCACAGAGATAATGCAATAGATAAGAGAAGTAACGTGAAGCAGAACTGTCATTATGGGAGAGTGATAAACAGTTGTGGCCATAAATATTGGAATAGATAAGGAGTGTGAATGTTCTACTGTCCTCTGAATGAGGTCTGGTTCTGTGCTGTGATGCCCCCACAAGGTCAGTGGAGTGTGTCAAAGGTCGTCATAAGTTTATACTGAGTAGTCTGGATAGCTTGTAATTTGTTACCACCATTTCAGTTAGCCATTAAAAGGTATCAGCCACTGAGGACTCTCAATTCTGAATATTTTCCCTCACTATTAGCAACTCAAATACTGATTTTCTTGACTATTTTCCACTATGATAATTGCATCATGACAAAAAAGTTCTTCAAAAAGGTTGCTGCCAATAGTTATGTTCATTTTATTAGCACCACTATTTAACCCCTTCACCCCCAAGGGTGGTTTGCACGTTCATGACCGGGCCAATTTTTACAATTCTGACCACTGTACCTTTATGAGGTCATAACTCTGGAACGCTTCCATTGATCCCGGTGATTCTGACATTGTTTTCTCGTGACATATTGTACTTCATGTTAGTGGTAAAATTTCATTCAAATAACTTGCGTTTATTTGTGAAAAAAATTGAAATTTGGCAAAAATTTGAAAATTTCGCAATTTTCCAACTTTGAATTTTTATGCCCTTAAATCACAGAGATACGGCACACAAAAAACTTGATAAGTAACATTTCCCACATGTTTACTTTACATCAGCACAATTTTGGAACCAAAATTTTTTTTTGTTAGGAAGTTATAAGGGTTAAAAGTTGACCAGCGATTTCTCATTTTTACAACACCATTTTATTTTTAGGACCACATCACATTTGAAGCCACTTTGAGGGGTCTATATGATAGAAAATACCCAAAAGTGACACCATTCTAAAAACTGAACCCCTTAAGGTGCTCAAAACCACATTCAAGAAGTTTATTAACCCATTAGGTGCGTCACAGGAATTTTTTTGAATATTTAAAAAGAAATGAACATCTAACTTTTTTTCACAAAAAAAATACTTCAGGTTCAATTTTTTTTATTTTACCAAGGGTAACAGGAGAAATTGGACTGCAAAAGTTATTGTGCAATTTGTCCTGAGTACGCTGATACCTGATTTGTGGGGGGGAACGACTGTTTCGGCGCATGGCAGAGCTCAGAATGGAAGGAGCGCTGTTTGACTTTTTCAATGCAAAATTGGCTGGAATTCAGATCGGACGCCATGTCACGTTTGGAGAGTCCCTGATGTACCTAAACAGTGGAAACTCCCTACAAGTGACCCCATTTTGGAAACTAGACCCCCCAAGGAACTTATCTAGATATGTGGTGAGAACTTTGAACCCACAAGGGCTTTACAGAAGTTTATAACGTACAGCGGTACAATTAAAAAATCATATTTTTTCCACAAAAATGATCTTTTCACCCCAATTTTTATTTTCCCAAGGGTAACAGGACCCTAAAAGTTATTGTGCAATTTGTCCTGAGTACGCTGATACCCCACATGTGGGGGTAAACCACTATTTGGGCGCATGGCAGAGCTCGGAAGGGAAGCAATGCCATTTGACGTTTTTGGCTGGAATTGAGATCGGACACCATGTCACGATTGGAAAACCCCTGATGTACCAAAACAGTGGAAACCCCCCACAAATGACACCATTTTGGAAACTAGACCCGCTAAGGAACTTATCTAGATGTGTGGTGAGAACTTTGAACCCCCATGGGCTTCACAGAAGTTTATAACATACAGCCATACAATTAAAAAATCATATTTTTTCCACAAAAATGATCTTTTCACCCTCAATTCTTATTTTTCCAAGGGTAACAGGACCCTAAAAGTTATTGTGCAATTTGTCCTGAGTACGCTGATACCCCATATGTGGGGGTAAACCACTATTTGGGCGCATGGCAGAGCTCGGAAGGGAAGCAGCGCCATTTGACGTTTTTGGCTGGAATTGAGATCGGACACCATGTCGCGTTTGGAAAACCCCTGATGTACCAAAACAGTGTAAATCCCCCACAAATGACACCATTTTGGAAACTAGACCCCCTAAGGAACTTATCTAGATGTGTGGTGAGAACTTTGAACCCCCATGGGCTTCACAGAAGTTTATAACATAAAGCCATACAATTAAAAAATCATATTTTTTCCACAAAAATGATCTTTTCACCCTCAATTCTTATTTTTCCAAGGGTAACAGGGCCATAAAAGTTATTGTGCAATTTGTTCTGAGTATGCTGATACCCCACATGTGGGGGTAAACCACTATTTGGGCGCATGGCAGAGCTCGGAAGGGAAGCAGCGCCATTTGACGTTTTTGGCTGGAATTGAGATCGGACACCATGTCGCGTTTGGAAAACTCCTGATGTACCAAAACAGTGGAAACCCCCCACAAATGACACCATTTTGGAAACTAGACCCCCTAAGGAACTTATCTAGATGTGTGGTGAGCACTTTGACCCCCCCAGTGCTTCACAGAAGTTTATAATGGCCGGGCGTGAAAATAAATAATTCGTATTTTTTTCCACAAACATGATCTTTTAGTCACCATTTTTTTATTTTCCCAAGGGTACCAGGAGAAATTGGACCCCAAAAGTTGTTGTCCAATTTGTCCTGAGTATGCTGATACCCCATATGTGGGAGAAAAGTACTGTATGGGCACACGTCGGGGCTCGGAAGGGAAGTAGTGACGTTTTGGAATGCAGACTTTGATGGAATGGTCTGCGGGTGTCATGTTGCCTTTGGAGAGCCCCTAATGTACCTAAACAGTGGAAACCCCCCACAAATGACCCCATTTTGAAAACTAGACCCACTAAGGAACTTATCTAGATGTGAGGTGAGCACTTTGAACCCCCAAGGGCTTCACAGAAGTTTATAATGCCAGGGCATGAAAATAAAAAATCGTATTTTTTCCAGAAACATGATCAATTAGTCCCCAATTTTTTCATTTTCCCAAGGGTAACAGGAGAAATTGGACCCCAAAAGTTGTTGTCCAATTTGGCCTGAGTACGCTGACACCCCATATGTGGGAGAAAACTACTGTATGGACACACGTCGGGGCTCGGAAGGGAAGCAGTGACGTTTTGGAATGCAGACTTTGATGGAATGGTCTGCGGGTGTCATGTGCATTTGGAGAGCCCCTGATGTACCTAAACTATTGAAACTCCCCACAAGTGACCCCATTTTGGACACTAGACCCCCCACGTAACTTATCTAGATGTGTGGTGAGCACTTTGAACCCCCAAGTGCTTCACAGAAGTTTATAACACTCGGACGTGAAAATAAAAAAATCATTTTTTTCCACAAAAATGATATTTTTGCCCCCAATTTTTTATTTTCCTAAGGGTAACAGGAGAAATTGGACCCCAAAAATTGTTTTGCAATTTGTCCTGAGTAGGCTGATACCCTACATGTGGGGGTAAAACACTGTTTGGGCGCATGGCAGAGCTTGGAAGGGAAGGAGCACCATTTGACTTTTTCAACTCAGAATTGGCTGGAATTGAGATCAGACGCCATGTTGCATTTGGAGAGCCCCTGATGTGCCCAAACAGTGGAAACCCCCAATTATAACTCCAACCCTAACCCCAACACACCCCTAACCCTAATCTGAGCCCTAACCCTAGCCCTAGCCCTAACCCTAACCCTAGCCCTAAACCTAGCCCTAACCCTAGCCCTAACCCTAGCCCTAACCCTAAGGCTGTGTGCACACGCTGCGGATTTTGCTGCGGTTCCGCAGCGGTTTTGGCTGCTGCGGACCCCAGTACCATGATTCCCTATGGGAATCAAAAACCGCAGTGCAGACGGTGCGGAATTTTCCGCGCGGATTATCTGCGGTTTTCAATCCGCAGAAAGAATTGACATGTCAATTCTTTCTGCGGATTCTCCTGCGGTTTGCCATCTCCTCTAATGAGGAGATGAAAAACCGCAGGACAAAACCGCAGAGCAATCTGCAGGTAAAACCGCAGGTCTTTTGACCTGCGGTTTCACCTGCGGATTTTACAAAATCCGCGCGGATGAATCCGCACCTAATCCGCAGCGTGTGCACACAGCCTTACCCTAACGGGAAAATGGAGATAAATACTTTTTTTTTAGTTTTATTATTTTTCCCTAACTAAGGGGGTGATAACGGGGGGTTTGACTTACTATTTATGGCGGTTTTTATGTTTGGCGGCTGTCACACGCTAAAAGACGCTTTTTATTGTAAAATAGTTTTTGCATCACCACATTTTGAGAGCTATAATTTTTCCGTATTTTGACCCACTGAGTCATGTGAGGTCTTATTTTTTGCGGGATGAGTTGACGTTTTTATTGGTACCATTTTCGGGCACGTGACTTTTTTGATCGCTTTTTATTCCTATTTTTGGGACGCAGAATGAACAAAAACCAGCGTTTCATGAATTTCTTTTTGGGAGGGTACACCGTTCCGCGTGCGGTAAAATTGATAAAGCGGTTTTATTCTTCGGGTCAGTACGGTTACAGCGATACCTCATTTAGGTCGTTTTTTTATGTTTTTGTCGGTTTTATGCAATGAAAACTATTTTATATAAAAAATAATTATTTTTGCATCGCTTTATTCTGTGAGCTATAACTTTTTTATTTTTTCGCTGATGATGCTGTGTGGTGGCTCGTTTTTTGTGGGACAAGATGACATTTTCAGCGGTACCATGGATATTTATATGTGTCTGTTTGATCGCACGTTATTACACTTTTTGTTTGGCGGTATGATAATAAATCATTATTTTTTGCTTCGTTTTTTATTTTTATTTTTTAAGGGGTTCGCTAAAAGGGTTAACTAATGGGACAGTTTTATAGGGCGGGTCATTACGGACGCGGCGATACCTAATATGTGTACTTTTATTGTTTTTTTTTTTAATTATTTTCAAAAAATGAATTTATTGGGGAATATTTTTTTTTTTTTTTACTAATTTATTTGGCGATTTTTTTAAATTTATTTTTACATTTTTTTTAATTTTTTTTTTACTTTATTACATAGTCCCAGGTGGGACATCACTGTCCTGTGACAGATCGCTGATCTGTCACATCACAGATCACTGTGACAGATCAGCAATCTGTCACAGGCATTGAAGCAGACTTGCTCTTGCCTGCGCTTTGCAGGCACTGAGGAAGCCAGCTTCCTCAGGTCCCCGAAGGCCCCCGTCGCCATCTTGGATTCGGGGGCCTGGAGGATAGGAGCCCCCCGCAGCAGCGCTGCACATTGCGCTGCCGTGGCGGGCTCAGGGAAGCACGGAGGGAGCCCCCTCCCTGCCGATGCTTCCCTTTAACTCCTGGTACACCGCGATCATGTTTGATCGCGGTGTGCAAGGGGTTAACGTGTCGGGGGCGGTCCGTGACCGCCCCTGACACATAGTGCCGGGTGTCAGCTGTGATAATCAGCTGACACCCGGCCGCGATCAGCGGCGCTCACCACGTGGGCGCCGCTGATCGCGGTAGACGTACTATCCCGTCCACGGTCATACGGGCCCGGGTACCGTGGACGGGATAGTACGTCGGATGTCAGGAAGGGGATAAAATTGTTAGCCAATATACCTTATAACCAATACAAGAGAATTAGGAAAAACTGCATTTTGGATTCAGATTTCAGAACTCAGGCAGGCATCCTACAATCGAGATTCTCTGAACGAAACTCTTCCAATACACTAATTCATAGAGCATACAATGACTAAGCACTTCAACAATCCTCACTTGTAAAAAAAAACATCCAAACTTAAATAGCGATTATTTTTAATCCAATTTAATTACCACCTTTAGTTAAGAAAAAAATTAATTTGAAATATTCTGTAGCGGTTGCTGCTCGAGAACGGAATATGGCACTGCTATGAATGACTCAGTACACAATATGATATTAAACCAACTTTTCTTTATAATTTGTGCAACAAAATATGGGCCACAACAGCCACAAACCACACAATACAACAAATTATGCAGCCTGAGAGATTCCAAGTGCCAGCTTCACGAACAGGAGAAAGACTACCCCAAGACTATGCTACTCCCTCCCTTATCCGATACCGTTCCAACACGGGGTTCTACCGGGACTGTGACACATGGTTCTCCCAGGTATACAATATTACATGCGCCTTAATTACGATAGATTACGGGTACCCGATTTTCCCCTTATAATATATATATATATATATATATATTTACATGACAAATCACTTAAACCAGCACAACATGTACACAGTGCACTGTCTTATTTGTGAGCGCTCAGAGCGGATGCTCTGACAGAATATACTTAACAGTAAACAACTGAACTTGCTTTCCTGACATCCAGCCACCGAATTCAATCAGCTTTCTAGGTCACCATGTCCTCTAATACCAATACAGATGAACTTTTCAATCAGTCCCAGTAATATTTCACAGCCAGAATCTTGATGTACAGGAATTCACACAGTCTCTATCAGTCCATATGCAATCTTAGTAACAGAAGTGTTCTTGAAAATGCTGTTTCCTATCTAACTCACTAAACAGTTGGTGACCGGTCACATTTCTCAGTTTTCTCACATGAGCCGCTTCCTCTGGATCAGATTAGTTCAATTTGGATCACTCCAGGCTCTGGATTCTTCTGAATCTTTCTGACAGGGCTCCTTCTCTCTATCTCCCCAGGAAAAATCTCTGACTTTCAACTTCCTGCTTCCAGAGTTTTCTCTGTTACTCAAAGCGACCTCTAGCTGCTGAACTAGACTACTGCAGCATCATTGTTTATAACAGAAAACATCAACATACTACAAACTTACAAGATTATTGACACATAATCATCAATGATCCCATTCTAGGGAAACATCTTCCTATGAACCTTTGGATCAGATTTAGGAGAGCCCCCAAAATCAGAAATATATTAACGCTCAGCAAATTGAGATTGCATATCATCACAACAATTAATGGGTCTGTCACATCAGGACATCCCAAAGGGATCCACAAAAGCAACAATTCAATTAATCATAAGAGTTCACACTTTTCTAAATCCGAAGGAGAACCAATTATACTTATTAAGATTTTTGTGAACTGTCAATCCAATTATGTGATTTATCTTACTGTACAGTATGTCCTTGCAAGAAATATTACATCGAGAGAACGACTCAACCCCTCTATAAGAAACTTAACACCCATAGGTCTAGCATCATAAAAGTTTCATTTTTTATGGCCTCTCTAGACATTTTACTATGGTTCATAATAAATGTTTCAATAGTCTACACATTACTCCCATTGAACAAATACCCGCTAATATCCCTAATAGAAATGAACAGCTCAACAGAAAAAAGGTATTTTAGATATCTAAATTAAACACATTCAAACCACAAGGCCTTGGTTAGATAACAGATATTTTTTATTAATATTTTATTAATTGTATTTTTCATTTTTCTTTATACATTTTAATCTATACATTTTACTAAGATATATTATTACAAATTATCATTTATGTTGTGATACAATAATTTTTGTATAGACTTGGAACATAATAATCTTTTTATTCAAACAACCTTTTTCTCCTTTTAATTGAGCTTCATTTTATTTTCTAATATATTATCATTCTTCAGTACTAAGTAGTATTATTTCTTATACCAATATGCAAAGTCCATACAATATCTTGCATTGAAGGTTTTAGTAATTATTTACAGTTTTAATTTGATGACTGATCCTGTCAAAGACTGAACTCCTGGTGTTTCCTCCCTCTACTAATGTACCTATACCCGACATTGCCATTTCTGTGTGTGGTTCCACTATTACTCCCCAGCAACAGGCCCGCTGTCTTGGGGTCATACTTGATTCCGAGCTTTCCTTTGCCCCCCACATTCGATCACAGGCTCGCTCTTGTCATCTGCACCTCAAAAACATTTCTAGAATTCGACCTTTTCTTACTTTTGACTCAGCAAAAACTCTTACTGTTTCTCTTATTCATTCTCGTCTCGACTATTGTAACTCTCTTCTAATTGGTCTCCTTCTTACCAAACTCTCCCCTCTCCAATCTGTCTTGAATGCTGCAGCCAGGATCATATTCCTCACCAATCGTTACACCGATGCCTCTACCTTGTGCCAGTCATTACACTGGCTACCCATCCACTCCAGAATTCAGTATAAACTTATTACCCTCACCCACAAAGCTCTCCATAGCTCAGCACCACCTTACATCTCCTCACTTGTTTCAGTATACCACCCTACCCGCGCCCTCCTTTCTGCTGATGACCTTAGGTTAGCATCCTCAATAGTCAGAACCTCCCACTCCCGTCTCCAAGACTTTACCCGTGCCGCGCCAATTCTTTGGAATGCACTTCCCAGGTCAATACGATTAGTCCCCAATCCCCACAATTTTAAGCGTGCCCTGAAAACACATTTATTCAGACTGGCCTATCGCCTCAACACATTAACCTAATCTATCCCAGTGTGGCACAGCCAAAAATTTTACCATAACCAGATTTCCCGCATCATGTTCCCACATGCTTTATGCATCCATTAGCCCTCTATGTTTGTACTGTTACACACTTAACATTATGGCTGGTCCATACAATCAGGGCAACTGTTACCACCCACCTTTCGTGTCTACCTCTTTCCTCATAGACTGTAAGCTTGCGAGCAGGGCCCTCATTCCTCTTGGTATTTATTATAATCTACTGTATGTGATTATTGTTATGCTGTAATGTCTATTGTCTGTACAAATCCCCTCTGAAATGTAAAGTGCTGCGGAATATGTCGGCGCTATAAAAATAAAATGTATTATTATTATATTTATTATTGGCACTGCTGGTTGCGGCTTCTCTATTGTCACCGCAATTTTCTATTAGTATTTTTATTTCTATTTTACTTTTCTCTAAAACATTGTTCAATCACGTACCTCTTGTTTTCCAGTTTTCCCTCATTATGCCCTGTCCAGATTCATTAATTCTTAAAACAGTCCTGTCATCTCCAGAGAGCGTGGAGGGCCCCTCTGCCTCTGACCTGCATATGGTAAAAAAATTCCCACTGTGAACTCAGTTGATCGGAGGATTTCCTCTCCCGTCATAGACTAAAGTGTTAAGCACAGCTTCTGAGCCTGCGATGTTCCGCCATTTTATTCACTGCAAGTTTTATAATCACACCACACATTTTCTGATAATCATACTTAATCTAGCAACACCATATTAATGTAAAGTTACTAACACTTTATCTAAATAATTAATCTATTAATCTTAGTAACCAATTACGGTAGGTTTTTTCATGTTGTTATAATAATTGCTTCTTCACTTTTATATATAAATGCAAAATAAATAATTTATGACGTCATATTCCACGCCAATTATATGACTCTTTTTTTCTGTTCAGATATATTACGGAATCCGTCGTTTTTTATTTTCTGTTCGGTTTTCTTCCTCCCTCCTATCTCCATCACTTTCACGAGCAGCTCATGATTTACAACTTTGGCGACTATGCTAACAATAAATACTCAGAAACCAGTTAGAATCCATCCATTTTACTTTATTTTAAACTCTTTTTTTGTCGTTTTGTTTTGTTTTTATAATTGCAACATTAATAAAAAGTGTTTTACTTTGTATGACAATTATAATGCATTTTAAAAAATGTCTCATATGATTTTTACCTTTTATCCTGTCTGCATAAGATGTTATTTCTGTTCATGTTACATCCGGAGTTCAATAAATCGACACACCTTCAAATGTCATCTCTATACTGTATACCTGCATTGTATGATTGCGCCTTATACTGTGGTTTTGTCCTGATGACGAAAATTGAAAATTCGAAACACGTTGACTATTAAAACCGCATTTCTAAACATTTTTCTCCTCCTTATCCTTTTATAAAGGCACATGATTACCCTTTATTCCCTTTAGTTTTACTCCAAACCAGTGGTTCCCAAACTCCAGTCCTCGCGGACCCCAACAAGTCATGTTTTGAAGATTTCCATAGTGTTACACATGTGAGAGAATTCCTGATGCCTTGATGATACTTCCATCACCTGTGAAATACTATGGAAGTCCTGAAAACACAAAATGTTGGGGTCCGCGAGGACTGGAGTTTGGGAACCACTGCTCTAAACCGTGGGTCTGCAGCAGCCTGAGTTCTTTAGTGGTTGTGGGTACACAACTACACCAGATGAGTACCATTAATTTGATCCTCCCAGTTCTCAGGTAAAACCCTTTTGCGCTTTTTGTTTTTCCAGTTTCCTTATATCCTAAACCACATTTAGCGTCCACATGTTTGGCATTTCTGTAGCGATGAGAGCCTGCTTAATTTACTGGGTCTGTCTCCAGAAGCATGAGCTGGGCACAATTAATGGACACTTGACTGTACTAGGCACTAGGGATGAGTGAATAGCTTTGGATAAGAGTTTATCCGAATAGCTTATAGTGCTTACCGAATAGCTGCCTCGGTGACCTGGATACCTGGAACGCTTCCTATAATCAGCTGTTTGGTGACGCATCTGCATGTGTCGAGGCTGTGTGACTGTCACAACACATGCATGGAGAGCCCAACAAACAGGCTCTTCATGCATGTGTGTGACTGTTAAACAGCTCTTATCCAAAGCTATTTGATCAACCCTACTAGGTACTACAACGTACTGGGCACTGCAATGGCAGATTTGTAATTTTCCCTCAGCAACATTGTTGCTTTTTTCTGTGAAACACCCATGGTATCAAAATTGTTTCTACACCTGTACATAAATTCCCAGGGGGCTGCAATTTCCAAAATGTGGTCACTTGAGAGGCGATTCAGCTCCTCTGACACTTAGGGGCTGTTAAATGGAGTCCACAAACTAGCCTAAGAAAATTTGTCCTCTAAAAGTCAAATAGCTCTCTTCCCTCCCGAGTCTCAATGTGTGACTTAGCAGTACTGTACAGCCACATATGGGTATTGCCACGTCCAGCAGAAATTTTGTAACAAATTTTAATGCCGTTTTTCTAATTTCCCTGTGTGAAATTGTAAAATATGAGGCTAAAATTAAATTTTTGTTGTAAAAATGTAGTATTTTTTTTCTTTACTGCTATGTGCAATACAAAATAATATTATGGTCCCTTGTTAGCCAGAAAAATAGATGTCCCCAAAAAAAAATTTGAGAAAAGTATTCAAGGTGTGATACCTTTATTGGCTAACCAGAGAAATTATATTTGCAAGCAAGCTTTCAGGGAGGCCCCTTCATCAGGATAGCACCTGGTCCAAAAGTGGCTGCAGCCATTGTCGTCCACTCCGGCCCAGATGGTCGAGCGTGTGGCGATGGACAGATTCATCCACTCCCTTCCCAGGCCAATGCAGACCTTTGTTGCCCAAGGGAAACCCCCGGAATGCAGATGATCTGGTGGTAGCAGGTGGTGGAGAAATCCCTCAGGAGACCAGACATTTCTACTTCCCAGTACTGGTATAC
Organism: Dendrobates tinctorius; assembly: GCF_039654945.1. Taxonomy (NCBI): domain Eukaryota; kingdom Metazoa; phylum Chordata; class Amphibia; order Anura; family Dendrobatidae; genus Dendrobates; species Dendrobates tinctorius. Next base: position 38,939,493 of record NW_027361829.1, read on the forward strand.
CCAAAAGGGGTGGGCTCACCAAAGAGGATGGCTAGGCCCACAACTGGGGGATGTCCCAATCCTGCTGAGGGGACCTCTAAGACTGGGATGAAGGATGTGGTCTGTTGGCGGTGTCACAATCCTGGGCACATAGCTGCCTGATGTAATATAGACTGCAGTCTCGGCAGATGGTGCTCGTATTATGCTTACCCGGCCTGTGGTGTGGACTGTAAACTCAGCCACGGTCCCCAGTTGTGTGCTGTCTCCATCAATGGGGTGAGGGTCCATGGACTGTTGGACCCTGGAAGTCTGGTGACACTAATCAGACTGTGGTGACAAGACCCATGAGGTTGGGGTAGTGAGAGACTTAATCCATCCAGTCATACTGGGTCATGATTTTTCTCTATTCTGGTACTAGTGGCAGAAGGGGGCTGTACAGAGTGTCCCGGCTAAAAGCCAGGCCCCTCTGAAGGTAACTTTTAGGAGCAGAGGTGAAGGAGTTTCCCCTTTATGTCCTCGTTGGAGAGGAGGACGAGACTGTACCAGAGGAGCCCAGTTTCCCTGATTTAGAGGTGCTCGGAGAGAATTTTGGGACTGCTCAGCTTCGAGACCTCATATTGAAATATGCCTTTGAAAATGTCACTGTATGTAATGGGGTTGCTCAAAAACCGGGGGGCTGACACAAGGTCCCCTCATTTTGCAGTGACTAGCGAGCTGCTGTATCGGGTGACCAAATTGAGGGGTGGAGAAATTGTACCGGTGGTGGGTTCTAGATATGGCCCATGCACATAAACTGTGGTCATCTGGGGTAGAGAAAACTCAGGAGAGGGTACTGCAGAGATTTTATTGGCCAGGTTGTTACCATGAGATTCTGAATTATTATAGGTCCTACCCTACATGCCAGATAACTGCCCCTGTCTCTCACTTCAGAAGCCCCTTAGTTCCATTGCCGGTGATAGAAATTCCATTTGAGGCAATTGCTATGGACTTGGTGGGTCCTTTTGTTAAGTCTGCAAGTGGCCATCAATACATCTTGGTTATCATGGATTATGCGACCCAATACCCCGAAGCACTGCCACTGAGGAACTCTTCAGCTAAAAGTATCGCCCGGAAGCTGGCACACATTTTTGCCAGGACTGGTTTGCCCAAGGAAATTTTGACGGACCAGGTAACGCCGTTTATTAACAAAGTGATGCTGGAGCTGTGCAGAGTCCTCCAGATTGCTCAGCTGTAAACCTCTGTGTACTATCCTCAGACCGATGGCTGGGTGGAGCACTTCAACAAGACCTTGGAGGCCATGCTCAAAAGAGTCGTCGTGAAGGACGGTCGAGACTGGGACTATGTGCTCCCATTTTTGCTCTTTTCCATTAGAGAAGTTCCACAGGCATCCACTGGGTTCTCGCCGTTTGAGCTCCTGTACGGCCGACATCCACGAGGGCTCCTGGACATCGCCAAAGAAACCTTGGAAGCCAAAGTCACACCACACCGAAGCATGATAGAGCATGTTACCCAGCTGCAGGAAAGGATGGCTTACATAATGCCTATCATGAAGGAACACCTTCTCCAGGCCCAGGAGGCCCAAGCAAGGGTGTGCAACTGATCAGCGAGGCTATGGCAGTTCCAGGCCAGGGACCACGTGCTAGTACTCATACCAATGGTGGAGAGCAAGTTCATGGCCAAGTCGCAAGGCCCAAATGAGATCATGGAGAAACTCAGGGACGTGAATTAGGTACACCAGCCCCGTCGCAGGAAGCCGGAACAGATGTACCATTTGAACCTGCTCAAACCATGGTGGGACTGTGAACTGCTGGTAGCTCCTTGCCTGTGGGCCTGTCCCGAAGCCAAGATCAAGGAGGTCATGTTTGAAGATATGTGAACGCCGGCCCAGAAGCAACAATGTTGAGAACTGCTGCAGCAGAACCATGATCTGTTCTCGGAATTGCCAGGGCGCACACATGTGGTTGAACATGACATACTATTGGAGCCATATGTGAGGGTGAACCTAAAGCCCTACAGAATCCCCAAAGCACACCGGGCGATAACCTCACAAGAGATGAAGAGGATGCTGGACCTTGGGGTAATAGAGGAATCAAAAAGTAGCTGGTCAAGTCCCATCGTCCTTGTACCGAAGCCCAGTGGCAAGTGGTAGTAGTTTTGTAACGACTACCGCAAGCTCAATGAGGTGTCCAGTGTTGACGCGTTATCGATGCCCCATGTGGATGAACTCATTTAGTGACTGGGGCCTGCAAGCTATATCACCACCCCCGACCTGATGAAGGGATACTGGCAGATCCCCATGTCACAGTGTGCCAAAGAGAAAACCGCCTTCTCGACGCTGGATGACTGCTTCCATTACACCAGGATGCCATTCACTCTTCACGGAGCCCCCGCTACCTTCCAGAGGAATGGACCAGATATTGGTGCCACATAGGAAGTATGCCGCAGCCTACTTGGATGACATCATCATTTTCAGCCATGACTGGAGTTCGCATCTCCAAAAAGTACAGGCGATCCTCGATGCCCTGAGGAAAGCGAGTTTTACAATAAACACGAAGAAGTGTGCCATAGGAAAGGAGGAGGCCAAAAACTTGGGCTACATCATCGGGAGAGGCATAATCAAGCCCCAATTGAATAAAATAGAGACAACTCAAGAGTGGCCGCAACTGCTTTCCAAGAAGCAAGTGAGGGCATTTCTTGGAATTGTGGGGGTATTATCCACGATTGCTACACTGTTAACTGACCTCCTCGGGGCCACCATGCCAACAGTGGTAAAATGGACTCCTGGCACAGAGGGGGCGTTTCAGGAACTCAAGTGGGCTCTGTGTAGGCATCCGGTTCTGGTCGCACCAGACTTTAAGAAAGAATTTGTGTTGCAGACTGATGCTTCAGAGGCTGGATTAGGAGCAGTCCTCTCACAGGAAATTAGCGGAGAAGAGCATCCCATCCTGTATCTGAGCCGAAAACTCTCTTCTTGCGAGAATTAAAACTTGTGGTTTTAACATGCTCACCTTAACTCTAAAATAAATTCCATGATGAGTATAGCTTCCAAAATGGGGTCACTTGTGGGGAGGTTTCCACTCTTTAGGCAAATCAGGGGCTCTGCAAACGCAACATGGTATCCGCTATATACTCCAGCCAATTTTGCACTCCAAAAGTCTATTGGCGCTCCTTCCCTTCTGAGCCCTGCCATGCACCAAGCAGTAGTTCTCCACCAAGGGTATTCATGTACTCAGGAGAAATTGCGCAATAAATTTTATTGTCCACTTTCTCCAATTACAGATGTAAATATGTAAAATTTGGAGCAAAATGAACATTTTTGAGAAAAACTAAATTGTTCACTTAATATTTCCCCATTGGTTTAATTCCTGTGAAGCACTTAAAAGGTTAATAAACTTTTTGAATGTGGTTTTGAGCACATTGAGGGGTGTAGATTTTAGTATGATGTTTGTTTTGGGTGTTTTATGTCACATAGGCTCATCAAAGTCACTTCAAATGGGATGTGACGTCTAAAAAATTGATTTTGTAAATTTTATTGGAAAAATGAAAAATTGCTGATCAACTTTTCACCTTTCTAATTTCTTAACAAGAAATTATATTTCGAAAATCATGCTGATGTAAATATACATGAGGTAAATGTTATTTATTGTCTTTTGTGTGACATAACTATCTGGCTTAAGGGCATACAAATTCAAAGTTTAAAAATTGCCACATTTTCAAATTTTTAGTCAAATTTGTAATATTTTCAGAACTAATTGCAAATCATGTCAACTAAAATATGCCACTGAAGTGAAGTACAACATGTTACGAAAAAACAGTCTCAGGATCACTGGGATACGTTGAAGCGTTCTAGAGTTATTACCTCATAAAGTGACACTGGTCAGATTTGAAAAATTTTGCCTTGTCAGGAAGGTGTCAGGCTTGGCGATAACCTGATTCTAAAACCTATTAAATGCCTCTGAATATTCCTGTGGAGAATTAAAGCTGGATTTACATTTTAGTTCTGTATGGAGTACCTGCTCCATCTATTATTGGTCTTTTCATGTAATACTACTTCAAAGCTAAACGTTGCATAAATTGCTTTATGCCAATAAATTCCTGGAACCTATTAAAATTAGTTGGTGGGGCAAACTTAAGTCCTTTTCATAATAGACTCTTCTTCCTTAGTTAATAAATATGAACTATTATAAATAATTAAAATATAAATATTAAGGTTAAATATTTTTTGTCCTTCTTCCAATGCTATTTTATTGTAATTTTTGTTTTTGATAACTTTCCTCAACACAGCTTATTCGTTTTACCTGAAAAAAAAAACAATCATTGGTTTTCTTCTAATAGGAAAAGTCCCCTTTATTACTAATCCTGGAGCCATTTTGTGTTCTCTTCTGGCACTGAATTCTAGATTGGAATTTTAATGGATTTATACCTAGTTTGTGTACTCAAATTTTGCATCATTCTATGTGGGTTTGTGAACCTCCATCACTTTGATTATTAGCTCTATCGTCTGCCTGTGAAACCATGTCTGTAGATCCAGACTCATACTCTTCTAATATATCAAATCTATTCTGTAGTGTGATATCCCATGGTAAGGGAACATTTTTCCTTACTAATATTTCTGGAGAGATTGGAATGGGGCGTACATTATTAGTTTCATAATGATTGCTAGTCCCTGGGTAGTCATACGTAGAAAAAAACAATTACATTTGTTCCTCATTGCTAGATCTTGTACAATTTATCTAATCTATAATCTCAAATCCCGTTCCCAAAATGTTAATTTCCTCATGGCGTTCTAGCATCCTGATAAGTAGCACTGCATCTTTGCCAAATTTTTGGCTTTTTTCTACAGGGTCTTTTTACATTCAGGTGTATTTTAATATTTTCTGACAGTTTTCCAACTTCTGGATGATTTTTATTAGCTGAAGTATTCTCGGTATTTCTATGCCAATTGCAAGTGAGTTAATTTTTCTTTTCTCAAAGAGAAAATTTCCACATTTTCAGAAACGGACATAGTGGTAGCAGCCACCGGCTGGGGCACTACCTTAGAAGTCTTTTACCTCTTCAGCTCAAAGTATACAGAATATAACAAGCTGTGAACAGTGCTACCCAAATGAACATATGGATATTTGACCATCTGTACAGCAACAGGTACAGCATATAATATCCCTAAATGTGCTGGACGTGGTTTTATACAACTTGATATATGTGGATTTTTATATTGCTTATACTTTGTGGCTTTTGTAAAATTTGTATTAAATGCTGGTTTCTTAACATAGAACTATACACTATTATCACAATGTGCTAATAGACAGTTATTGATTGTTTTGTAAAAAAAAATTGAAGTATAATTGGAAAGATTTCTTAAAATGATTATTAAAGTATGTTTTAAACCAGGGTTTCCCAACTCCAGTCCTCAAGGCACACCAACAGATCATGTTTTCAGGATTTCCTTAGTATTGCTCAGGTGATAATTGCTTCACCTGTGCAATACAAAGGAAATCCTGAAAACATGATCTGTTGGTGTGCCTTGAGGACTGGAGTTGGGAAACCCTGTTTTAAACAACTTGCTCCACATTTTGCTATAGGTCTCATAATTTTTTTTTTGTAGTCCTCAATAGAATTGTCATTATGAAGTAGAATTATAGGATCCAAAAGGACATTTAGATCATCTATTTTGTCACCAAGATTTTGAATCCATTTTTGCAACATCTATTAACATTAGATTTTTAAATTCGCAATATGTAAAGTATAGTTATTTCACAGACATTATTTATACCCCCTAAAATACTTCTTTATTATATATGCTTTAAAAATTAACCCTTGTCAGAAAATAAACAAGTGAACTAAGTCAACCAACAACAAATACACCTTATGTCACAGTATCCCAATTACGGTGGTGATATAAAAAAACAAGTCACGTGTGTGTATATGTATATATATATATATATATATATATATATATATACACTGCTCAAAGAAATTAAGGGAACACTTCAACAACAGAATATAACTCCAAGTAAATTAAACCTCTGTGAAATCAAACTGTCCACTTAGGAAGCAACACTGATTGACAATCAATTTCACATGCTATTGTGCAAACGGAATTGACAACAGATGGAAATTATAGGCAATTATCAAGACACCCTCAATAAAGGAGTGGTTCTGCAGAGGGGGACCACAGACCACATCTCAGTACCAATGCTTTCTGGCTGATGTTTTGGTCACTTTTGAATGTTGGTTGTGCTTTCACACTCGTGGTAGCATGAGACGAACTCTATAACCCACACAAGTGGCTCAGGTAGTGCAGCTCATCCAGGATGGCACATTAATGCGAGCTGTGGCAAGAAGGTTTGCTGTGTTTGTCAGCGTAGTGTCCAGAGGCTGGAGGCGCTACCAGGAGACAGGCCAGTACACCAGGAGACGTGGAGGGGGCCGTAAGAGGGCAACAACTCAGCAGCAGGACCACTACCTCCGCCTTTATGCAAGGAGGAGCACTGCCAGAGTCCTGCAAATTGACCTCCAGCAGCCACAAATGTGCATGTGCACAAATGGATAGAAACCAACTCCATGAGGATGGTTTTATGGCCCAACATCCACAGATGGGGGTTGTGCTCACAGCCCAACACTGTGCAGGACGCTTGGCATTTGCCACAGAACACCAGAATTGGCACATTTGCCACTGGTGCCCTGTGCTCTTCACAAATGAAAACAGGTTCACACTGAGCAAATGTGACAGACGTGACAGAGTCTGGATACGCCGTGGAGAGCCATCTGCTGCCTGCAACATCCATCAGCATGACCAGTTTGGCAGTGGTTCAGTAATGGTGTGGGGTGGCATTTCTTTGGAGGGCCGCACAGCCCTCCATGTGCTCTCCAGAGGTAGCCTGACTGCCATTAGGTACCGAGATGAGATCCTCAGACCCCTTGTGAGACCATATGCTGGTGCGGTTGGCCCTGGGTTCCTCCTAATGCAGGACAATGCCAGACCTCATGTGGCTGGAGTGTGTCAGTAGTTTTTGCATTGAAGCTATGGACTGACCCGCCCGTTCCCCAGACCTGAATCCGATTGAGCACATCTGGGACATCATGTCTCGCTCCATCCACCAACGTCACGTTACACCACAGACTGTCCAGGAGTTGGCGGATGCTTTAGTCCAGGTCTGGGAGGAGATCCCTCAGGAGACCATCCGCCGCCTCAGGAGCATGCCCAGGCGTTGTACAGCAGGGAGGTCATACAGGCACGTGGAGGCCACACACAATACCGAGCATCATTTTGACTTGTTTTAAGGACATTACACACTTTAATTTTGTGTGTGACTCCAAATCCAGGCCTCCATTGGTTAATAAATTTGATTTCCATTGACGATTGTTGTCTGATTTTGTTGTCAGCACATTCAACATTGTACAGAACAAAGTATTCAATTAGAATATTTAATTCATTCATTCAGATCTAGGATGTGTTATTTGAGTGTTTCCTTTATTTTTGAGCAGTGTATATACTGTATGTATACACAGTGTGTATATATATATATATATATAAAGAATAACTATATAAAGGTAATAATCATAGGGCATATGCCCTAATAGGTCCTATCTATAGATCTAGATATAAAAATTGCCACATGTAGGCCAGTATACATCGTGAATCACATAGAGGAGACCTGTCCATAAGACTTAGACATGTGTTGGGAACAATAAGAATTATTGACCCGAGTGATAGGAAATTACAATCTCTAAAAATGTATCCATAGTGTAAATCTCCAGGAATTTATTAAAATGATGTACAATGGGCAAAAAACGCTTACTTACATAATGCAGGTTCACAATTGAGATACAGAAAATTAAACAATAAAAAGCACCCCGATCAATGGTTTGTACTCAATGCATTTCAACTCCCAGATCAGAGGTCCTTCAAGAGTACAGTCAAAAACATGTTTCCACCTCCATGCTTGAAAGTGGTGTTCTTTGGGTCATATGCAACATTTATCTTCCTCCAAACACGGCGAGTTGAGTTAATGCCAAAGACCTACATTTTTGTCTCCTCTGACCACAGCACCTTCTCCCAATCACTCACAGAATCATCCAGGTGTTCATTGGCAAACTTCAGATGGGCCTGCACATGTGCCTTCTTGAGCAGGGTGACCTTGCAGGCACTGCAGGATTTTTAACCTTTACGGCATAATGTGTTACCAATTGTTTTCTTATTGACTGTGGTCCCAGCTGCCTTGAGATTATTAACAATGTAGTTTTAGGCTGATCTCTCACCTTCGTCATGATCAAGGATACCCTACAAGGTGAGATTTTGCATAGTGCCCCAGATTGATGTCGATTGACAGTCATTTTGTATTTCGTCCATTTTCTTACTGTTGTACCAACAGTTGTCTCCTTCTAACCCAGCATCTTACTTATGATTTTGTAGCCCATTCCAGCTTTGTGCAGGTCTATGATCTTGTCGCTGACATCCTTATAAAGCTCTTTGGTCTTGCCCATGTTGTAGAGGTTAGAGTCTGACTGATTAATTGAGTCTGTGGACAGGAGCCTTTTATAAAGGTGACTATGTAAGACAGCTATCTTTAATGCAGGTAACGAGTTGATTAAGAGTGTCTAACTGGTCTGTAGGGGCCAGAACTCTTAATTGTTGGTAGGGGATCAAATACTTATTTTTCACTGCAAAATGCAAATAAATTTATATAATTTATCCAATATGATTTTCTAGATTTTATTTTTGATATTCTTTCTCTCGATGTTAAAATTACCCTCCCCTTAAAATTATAGACTGTTCATGTTTTTGTCAGTGGGCAAACTTACAAAATCAGCAAGGGATCAAATACTTATTTCCCCCACTGTAGTATCTCAACATCAATTGACGCAAGCTGTACCCCATCATCTATACTAATGTCCTCCAGTGTCTGTAATAAGTCTGAGGTGTCCCTTATATAGGACGGAAGGGTAATCACAAATAGAGATGAACGAATATTTCAATGTTCAGTTTGGATTACGTACGGCGAATTTGCAATATTCGCCAATTAATTAGTCGAATATTCACCGAACATTACCGACAAACGCATGGACAACACCATATAATGGCCCCAAATGCTGCCAAAACACATCAAATGAGGGACAGACACCAGGAAACTGGCCTCAATTCCCACACAGTACAGATTTTAGAATGGCCCTGCAGCAATTAGCCAGGCATGAGGTATCGGGGTCTGGGACAGCATTTACAGCTTTTAATTGAACGTTACAGTAAGATGAGGGTGGGTGAGAGATTGGTGTAGGGCTCCTTTGCTGGGAGCCCTGATACCACATGCAACACCTCTACCTGCTTTCATGCTGAGCCACACTCAGGTGGCACAACGGCACAAATGACAGTTTTCTAGACTACCATTGTCAGAACAATTTAAGGATAGTAACACGAGTAGTTGAGTCGAAAGAGGTGGAGGCCTGCTGCTACAGGCAACCCACATGATGGAGACCAAACCAGGAGTCTACACATTTACAAAAATTAATGACAGACACCAACAAAGTGTCATCAATTGCAATAAAGTAGAATTAGTATAGTGGGGACCGACACCTCTTCCATTACAGCCAACCCAGCGGATGGAGACTGTAACGGGCAAGGTGGTGGAATCACTGTTCCGTATTCCTCTCAAAGCCTGGAAGGGGCGTGACTAGGTGGCCTACCAAATCCCTACTCAGACAAGTGGCAGCAGGCGAAAACTGCGACCCAAGGAGATACAAAGAGGGCACCAGGTGCTACTCCATGGCTGACCTACAGAATGTGGCAGCTGACCCCCTACAGCGGGTAAGCTGCTAAAGCCCAAAGGAGGGATGAAAAATGCAGGCAGGCACTGTAGGGACTCTAGAACCACGGGTACACATGGGAGCGGCTGAGAAACAGAAAAGCTCTGACAGGTGCATGCTGGACTGGATGTTAGACAGATGGATGCTGACAGGTGCGATCTGGACCGGCTGATGGACAGAAGAGCACAGACAGGTACGAGCAGATGGGCACAGACAGGTAAGACCATATGGGTACAGGGTAGACATGCAGACAGGCGGACCTGGGAACCTGACAACTAGCAAGCATGCAAGGCAAACTAAAAAAGTATCTCAGGCATCTCCATATTAGAGGAGAAGCCTTAAATAGAAGGTGTCGCCCAGCTATAGGTCGGGAATACCTTAGGTTGATGTGGGTGGTCCCTTTAAGAGGGAGGGAGCACACGAGTGCATCCTCTAACTATAATTCCTGGTCCTACAACTGAACAACTAAACCTTGGTGGACACCAACACATAGGGAGCGAGATGAGGAGGTGGTGTGTGAGTGGGAGACACTGAATTTCCTGTCTGTTAGGTGCAAGAAGATCCTACAAAGGGCCAAGTCTGTAATGTCTGTAATGTCAACAGATCAGAAACTCTGTAGTAAGAAGGAATGGTCCACTGTGTCAAAGATATATGTCAGGTCCAGGAGAAGGAGGAGGACAAACTCGTGTCGCTTTCATTTGGTGGTTAGTAGGTTGTTGGTGACTTTAATCAAGGCAGTTTCAGAGGAATGGTGCAGTCTGAAGTCAGATTCTATGCGGTCAAAGAGGGAGCAATAGGAGAGGTGGGAGGCAGTTCAAAATGGACATGTTGTTCCAGTAGTTTGGTGGCATAGGGGAGAAATGATATGGGGCAATAGGAAGACATAGAGAATGGGTCAAGGGTGGGCTTTTTGAGTATGGATGTGATCGAGGTATTTTTCAATTAGGAGGGAAGACACCAGTTGTTAGTGACCGGTTGAAGAGGTGGATTATGCTTGTGGTGAAGACTGGTAAAGTTTGGAATGAAGTGGGACGTTATTGTGTCAAGTTCACAGGTGGTGAGGCAAAGTATTCAGCTGAGATGAGAGGAGAGGGAGATTGAACTGATGGACGCAGGAAAGAATTGAAAGTACTGAATAGCTGTTTAGGGTTATGAGACATTTATGATATGAGGGATGAGAAGTCAGTTTGTTTTGCTGCTGTCAGAATTTGCACAGCATTTTTTACAACTTCTGTTACTGGACGGGCAACTCTGCTCTCTTTCTTTGGCAGTCATACAACGGTACACTTTGTAGATGAGGTCCAGAAACAACATGTCCTCAAGTATATGGCAAGCGCCGCATCAAGTGGCCTCTTCTCCTCTTCCTCCACCTTAACATCACATACAGTACAGTCCTCAGTGGTGGCACCCCAATTAACCTTTTTTCCCAACTCTCCAAGCTTGCAACGGACTGTTGGGAACCACAGATGTCTGCAGATCTCTTCAAACATTGTATGCCATGGGCATAGGAAATGTACTTTAAAGATTTACAGAGTCAAGAGAAGGAAATCATCTGCACCGATGGCCAAATTTTTTCTCACTTTGATCTATGGCTGGATGAAGTTTTGTCCGAGCATAAACCAAACCCTCGTCAAAAGATGTTAACCCCGTTGGGTGAAGGTGATCCATTAGTGATGAGACTCAGATAGGCGCCCGCTGACTGTACTGTGCTGTCAAGGCAGGAAGAAGAGGAGGGTGACTCTCAGGGTGAGGAGTGGGAGAACAGAGAGGGTGACAATGAGGTAGTAGATCACATTTGGTGTAAACCCAGAGGCATGCAGCTGAGTAGCTCAGCACAGGAGGAGGAGGAAGAAGAGGAAGTTATGTAGACAAAGAGTTATGGAACCATGACAACCAATGCATCTTGAGTCCTAACTGGCAGCGGACAGCAGCGTTCGCGGTTCTGCAGTTGACTATCTTGAGTCTTTTTTTCAGACTGGCAAAAATCGAAAAAATCATGTTAGTTGTCAAATATTTTTTAAAAGACCTAGTAGAGTAAAAAACATGTAAATAATTTCAGTACTACATGCATGAACTGGCACATGCACGATCGACATGCATTAATCTGGGAATGTCATTGTGCTAAAATGCAGACTAGCAGGTCTCGACAACCACTGTCCACCCCATACACCACATCTTCTGATTCTTCCTCTTCCCTTACCATGACAAGTGTTGTCACTCAGGCTGTAGAATCTCCACTTATTTACCCCCTACAGTTGGGGTGATTGAGAGCCTGTCAGCTGATACGGAATTGGACATGCCTGCTGTTTTTGACTTATCTTACCTTACATTACAAGCACACCCCATCTTTCTCAATCCACCGTAACATCCCCGTCTGCACCTCTCCAACAGTCCAGCAACTTGTTATGTTCACCCTACTCCACCCTGTGTTGGCACAGCAGTAAACCTTCCTTTGTGAAGTTGTACTCACGTAAAAGATTCTTTACTCCTACACATGGCAAAGATAATAGCTTGAATTTCACCATCTTCAATCTACTAATAATAATAATCTTTATTCATATATCACAAACACATTACTTATAGCTTGAGTCAGCAGTTCATATAAAACAGTCAAAAGTTACCAAGTTCAAGATAATTAAACAATTCAAGGAAAAATAATGGCAACCCTGCTCTTTAAAGCTTACAATCTATAATGAGGTGGGGGTGACACCAATTACAGGTGCTTATTTACAATGATGGTACAACCATCTTGAGGAAATGGGGGGTAGAAAAAGGCTTGATGAGCCTTATGGGTATGGTTGAGTTTGATGGTGAATTATGTTCAGATAAGTAGAAAATAAGCTATATATATGAAAAGGACTTTGATTAGTGATCGTGATAGGCAGCCTTAAACAGATGTGTTTTTAGGGAGCACCTAAAAATGTCTAAGTTGTGGTTACATTTGCTAATTTCATGGGGGACAAAGGGTAAGAGGTAAGTGATCTAGGTAGGAGATTGAACTGAACCGGACAAAGTCCTGATCAGGGGTGTTGCCGTCTTTGTGTGTCTCAGAGTTTGAAAGTTGTGAGAGGCCACGAGAATTGGTTAGAGATAGAAGCTGGGATGCAGTTGGGGAGGCTGTTGAAATCTCCCAGGATAAGGGTTATCAATCCTGAGGAAATGAAGTGTGGCCGCAACGCATAAAAGTAGTCAAAGAAGTGGGTGGTTGAGCCTGGGCGCCAGTATATGACTGCTACTCTGAGGGAGAAGGGAAAGAACACCCAGATGGTGTGAACCTCAAAAAAAAATGTCATCCAATTGGCCTGCATTTATATATTGGGTTAAAAACAGGATTTTTGTTGGCAGCGAGGAGTGTAGGGTTATCGTGGAGTTAGTAATGATTGTACAGTGGGATATACGCATATTCCATGTATTGTAATCTGGGTGTGGATAAGCCATACGCTCACTAATACTTTTCTGAGAACTAATTATTGTGAACAGCCTGTGGCCTCCTTGGATGTTTCGTCGCCCAATTGTGTCATTGTCTGGACGATAGGGGCCAGCTGAGAGCTATTCGCTACTAAGATCACAGCACTTGTTTCTGTATGACTCATGGCCTGTGATCTCTGTGATTATTGCATGGCCACTGCAATATGTTGGCCACGGAAATGCAGCCTTTCTGCCTTATGGATACAGAAGGTTTCTGAAAGCTGATGGCTGTCGCAGTCCCCTCAATACCACTTGTCCAGTCACCATTACTTCTCTAAGAAGTAATGATGACTGGGCTCTCCTGTGCTGGAAATTGTGTTTAAAGGCATCCCTAGACTGGTGTAAACTGGTTGGGATCCAGTCCTTTTATCTGCCTATTCACACATTGATGTCAACTCTGACACATGGTAAGGTTTTTAATATTAGACAGTGTAGGACTGTCAGGATCAGAGTCAGCTTGTTGATGGAGGAATGGCTTTTACGCTATTTTTGATCAAAAACAGTATTACTAAGAACTCTGTGTTATTAAATGCACTTTTGCTTTTTATTTATTTAGTTACAGCAGTGTTTTTGCTCATTTTGTCACTTGTAGGTGTTAGGAATCTGAGTTCTGCCATATCTATGCAGAAACCCAGGTCCTCACATTTATCTCCAGAGGCTAAGTCCTTTGTGCCAGCTTCTGAGCATGCTCACAGGACGAGCTCCTATTGGAGTTCGGGAGTCTGGTGCTCAGGTCCTGCTCTGAATCCTATTGGCTCCTATTGGAGTTCTGGAGATATCCGGCAGGTCCCATACGCTATAAAAAGCGCGCATGGCTGTTCCGCCGTGCGCTAGTATAGTCATACTTGCTGCTGTATGTTTGTTGATGGATGCATGGACTGGTGAATGACTCATTTGAGAACCCCCATTCCTTGGTTATTACGAATGTGTGAGAGTTTGAGTTAGAACCAGTACTAGCGCCAGTGCGCCATTGCTCCAGCGCTCAGCAGCTAGCGTCAGCTTGCGCCTGCTTGACAGCAGCGTTTCTACAGCGGCTTAGTTAGCGCCGCGCTGCAGTAGCAGCTCTAGGTGCGTTCGCACTTGCAACACCCTATTTCCCAGACGTACACGGTAGGTCTAGACAGAGTTGGTGCCGTCAGCTAGGGCCGCTCCTGTGACCAGATACCGCGTCTGTGTCGCTGAGCTCCTGTGACATTCAAACAGACTCAGCATTGTTGCCCATGTGTTTATGCTTGCAGCTCTGTGTGTGCAACAGAGCTTGTGTATACTTGCAGCTCTGTGTGTGTAACAGAGCTTGTGAATGCTTGCAGCTCTGTGTGTGTAACAGGGTCTGTGTATGCTTGCAGCTCTGTGTGTGTAACAGAGCTTGTGTACGCTTGCAGCTCTGTGAGTGAAACAGAGCTAGCTGCAGCCTTATCTGTTCATGTGCTCTGTGAGTGCAACAGAGCTTGTCCAATGCTCTCGGGTGAAGTCTTAACCCTCTGCACTCTACCGCCAGATACCTCTTCCACCACCTAGCAGCGGTCTTACCATCTACCGCACGGTGGACCCCGAGCGGTGAACGCACTTTATTTATAATTTTATTTATAGCGTTCCACCGCTCCTAACATTATACTAGCGCCAGGGTCTGGCTAGTGATGGCAGAGCAGCAGCAGCTCCTGCAGTGCATTAAGCAGCTTGGCGACCGGGTGGCCGCTCTTGAGAAGTCTCTGCTGCTCAAATCACTGATGCTGCTGTCCAGGCTTTAACCGATGCGGTAGCGCGTCTGTCCGTGTCCACCCTTGCGCCGACAGTTACCCCCCTCCCGTTGCCCGATAAGTTTTCCGGCAATGGCACCTCCTGCAGGGGTTTTATCAGCCAGTGCTCAATCCATCTGGAGCTGCTGGCTGAACAATTCCCTTCGGAACGGGCCAAGGTGGCATTTATTATATCCCTACTGTCGGGCAAGGCTCTGGAATGGGCTACGCCTTTGTGGGAGCGTGGCGATCCCGATATTCGGACCGCGGCTCACATGCTTACGGCTATCAAGCAGGTGTTCCTCGGTCCTCGGGTCACGAACAACACCTCTCTACAACTACTCGCACTCACTCAGGGATCCCTCTCGGTGAGCCGGTATGCCATATGTTTTCGGACACTGGCGTTCGAGTTGGAGTGGTCTGATAGGGCCCTCATCCCTGCTGTATTTTGGAGGGGATTAGCAGAGCATGTCAAGGATGCTCTCTCTACAAGAGAGATCCCTACTAGCCTGGAGGAGTTAATATCGATCTCCTCACGCATTGACCTCCGTTTTTCTGAGCGCGGTTTGGAGCGTGCCCACTCCAAACGGAGAGGTACTCCGGCTCCCGAATTTTTTCTGCCTCTGGAATTGCCTGAACCAGAGGTTCTACCCCCAGAGCCCATGGAGGTGTCTCGTGCCACATTTAATACACCTTCGGCTCAGGAGTCTATTTGCGGTTGTCACCGTTTACACGCTGCTTCCCAGGAAGACAGCGCCCCGCAATGCTCAGATTCCGTGCCGGACGACGAGACCTTTGTCCCTCCTCATCTCCGGCCTAAAATTCTCGCGTGGGCACATGCGTCCAATGCGCACAACCATCGTGGATATATGCAAAGCACAAAGCTGTTGGCTGGTGCGTATTGGTGGCCACACAGGGCTCGGGACGTTAAGAGGTACATTCAGGCATGCACCTCATGTGCTCGGCATAGCCTTACTAGGCAGAGTGTGGTGACGACCGTCAACACACGGCGGCGTCCCACTGTCACTCCCGCTCCTGCCATCTCCCAGGTGTCCCTTCTGAGACCTGGTGATATTGCCTCCACCGATGCCTCCCACGTGTCCTGGGTTATCGTGCCACCTACCAGGACACCAGCCTCGCCTTCGGAAGAGTCTAAGACCTACGCCACTGTGGGGCACAGGCTTGTGGGTCGGAAGGCTCAGGGAGGGGGGGGCCTCAGGAGGGGGGGTAATGTTAGGAATCTGAGTTCTGCCATACCTATGCAGAAACCCAGGTCCTCACATTTATCTCCAGAGGCTAAGTCCTTTGTGCCAGCTTCTGAGCATGCTCACAGGATGAGCTCCTATTGGAGTTCGGGAGTCAGGTGCTCAGGTCCTGCTCTGAATCCTATTGGCTCCTATTGGAGTTCTGGAGATTTCCGGCAGGTCCCGTACGCTATAAAAAGCGCGCATGGCTGTTCCGCCATGCGCTAGTATAGTCATACTTGCTGCTGTATGTTTGTTGATGGATGCAAGGACTGGTGAATGACTCATTTGAAACCCCCATTCCTTGGTTATTACGAATGTGTGAGAGTTTGAGTTAGAGCCAGTACTAGCGCCAGTGCGCCATTGCTCCAGCGCTCAGCAGCTAGCGTCAGCTTGCGCCTGCTTGACAGCAGCGTTTCTACAGCGGCTTAGTTAACGCCGCGCTGCAGTAGCAGCTCTAGGTGCGTTCGCACTTGCAACACCCTATTTCCCAGACGTACACGGTAGGTCTAGACAGAGTTGGTGCCGTCAGCTAGGGCCGCTCCTGTGACCAGATACCGCGTCTGTGTCGCTGAGCTCCTGTGACATTCAAACAGACTCAGCGTTGTTGCCCATGTGTTTATGCTTGCAGCTCTGTGTGTGCAACAGAGCTTGTGTATACTTGCAGCTCTGTGTGTGTAACAGAGCTTGTGAATGCTTGCAGCTCTGTGTGTGTAACAGGGTCTGTGTATGCTTGCAGCTCTGTGTGTGTAACAGAGCTTGCGTACGCTTGCAGCTCTGTGAGTGAAACAGAGCTAGCTGCAGCTTTATCTGTTCATGTGCTCTGTGAGTGCAACAGAGCTTGTCCAGTGCTCTCGGGTGAAGTCTTAACCCTCTGCACTCTACCGCCAGATACCTCTGCCACCACCTAGCAGCGGTCTTACCATCTACCGCACGGTGGACCCCGAGCGGTGAACGCACTTTATTTATAATTTTATTTAGTGCGTTCCACCGCTCCTAACAGTAGGTTTTGTATGTTTTATGGCCAATGTGAACATGCGTTTGTGCAGCATGTATACCAACTCATCCCAAGCTTAATTCTTGTGTTTTTTCTTTGTATTTTTGCATTCTGTGCAAGCCGGAGTGTGGCATCCCTCTCCTGAGCTGCAAATTATATTTAAAGGCTTCCCTAAACTTGTGTAAACTGGCTGGGATCCAGTGCTTTTGTCTGCCCTTATTCACACACTGAGGTCATCTCTGACACATGGTAAGGTTTTTAATATTGGACAGTGTAGGAGTGTCCCGATCAGAGTCAGCTTGTTGACGGTGGGATGGCTTTTATGCTATTTTTGATCAAAAACAGTATTTCTAAGAACTGTGTTATTAAATGCACTTTTGCTTTTTACTTATTTAGTTACAGCAGTGTTTTTGCTCATTGTGTCACTTTTAGGTTTTGTATGTTTTATTGCCAATGTGAACATGCGTTTGTGCTGCATGTATACCAACTCATACCAAGCTTAATTCTTGTGTTTTTTCTTTGTATTTTTGCATTCTGTGCAAGCCAGGGTGTGGCATCCCTCTCCTGAGCTGAAAATTATATTTAAAGACTTCCCTAGACTGATGTAAACTGGTTGGGACCCAGTCCTTTTGTCTGCCCTTATTCACACATTGAGTCAACTCTGACACATGGTAACTTTTTTAATATTAGACAGTGTAGGACCATCCTGATCAGACTCACCTTGTCGATGGTGGGATGGCTTTTATGCTATTTTTGATCAAAAACAGTATTACTAAGAACTGTTATTTAAATGCACTTTTGCTTTTTACTTATTTAGTTACAGCAGTGTTTTTGCTCATTTTGAAACTTGTAGGTTTCGTAAGTTTTATGGCCAATGTGAACATGTGTTTGTGCTGCATGTATACCAACTCATACCAAGCTCAATTCTTGTGTTTTTCTTTTTTCATTTTTGCATTCTGTGCAAGCCAGGGTGTGGCATCCCTCTCATGAGCTGGAAATTATGACACCTGCATCCGCTGTCTTCCAGAAGACATCCTACTCACCCTCCTGCGCTCCCTCGTGGAGTCCCTGCATCTCGTTGGTTCTGGCGCCGACAGCTCTTCCTGTGCCAAGCGATCACATGGCCCAGCTCATTAAGGTAATGAATATGCACGCCTCTCCACTCCCATAGGCATGGAGTGCATATTCATTACCTTAATGAGCAGGGCCACATGATCGCTTGGCAGGAAGAGTTGCTGGCACCGCAGCAAGATGAATTTAGGGTGAGCAGGCAGGTGAGTAGGATATTTGATTTTTTTTTAATATGAAACATGCATACAAAGACAGGGACCAGGGATCCATGCATGCAACGACAGGGACCGAGGAGCCATGTACACAGTGACAGAGACCGAGGAGCCATGCATACAATGACAGGGACCAGGGAGCCATGCATACAACAGCAGGGACCGGGGAGCCCCCATGCATGCTAGGACAGTGATGGTGGATAAGGAGCCATGCATACAGGGATAGGGACGGGGGAGTCATGCATACCAGGACAAGGATGAGGGGACAATGCATACCCGGCTTATATTCGAGTCAATAAGCTTACCCAGTTTATTGTGGCAAAATTAGGTGCCTCAGCTTATACTCGGGTCGGCTTATACTCGAGTATATACAGTACGGTATTAAGAACTCTGTTATTTAAATGCACTTTTGCTTTTTACTTATTTAGTTACAACAGGGTAGTCCTGTGTTACAACCCCACCAAGGGCAGCATCTGCAAAGAGTTTGTATGTTTTGCCCTCCCAGTAATTATTTTTCTACCCACACTACAAAGACATACAGATAGTAAATTTAGATTGTGAGTCCCAATGATGACAGTGCCAGTAATGTCTGTAAAGTGAATGTTGAATTATTGGCGCTATATAAGTGATAAACCCCCCCCAAAATTGAAAGTGATGCTCAGCTACACTCAGGTGGCACGCATATCAGTTTTGCTGATTACTATTGTCAGAAAAAGGTAAGGATAGTAACATGGGTACTTGACTTAAAGACAGTGGAGGACTGCTGGTATCAGAGGCCTACCGCTGCAGGCAACAGGCATGAAGGAGACCCAATGCGGAATCTACACTACTGTTCAAAAGTTTAGGGTCACTTAAAATCTTTTTTTGAACCTTGTCAATGTCTGGACTAGATTTTAAATTTTAAATTCATTTGGCTGCTCATTTGATTAATAAAAGTATGAGTTTTCATTGAAAACACAAAATTGTCTGGGTGACCCCAAACTTCTGAACGGTAGTGTGCACATTTGCAAATGTTAGTGTCAGACACTAATAATGTGCCATCAATTTAACCACAGTAGAAATAGTATAGTAGGGACCGACAGGTGTTCCTCTACACCCAACACAGCAGATGGACACGCAAGCAGGACTGTTCACGTTTCCACAAATAATTGTTAACATCTCCAGCAGCAGCAGCAGCAGCATGCATATAAGCCCCAATAAAGATATCAGAGACTGCAATTACGCAAGAACAATGCAATACACTAAAAACTACAACATCCAGTAACAGAAGTTGTCAGTTCCCTTTGGATAGGACGTCAATTTAGTGGTCACTAGTGCTTTCAGAAACATTGACATATACCCTACATACACCTCATACACCAAGCCTAATCCCCCTTTCTCCACTACCTTGCTTTTCCACAATCATGTTGCTCAGATAGTGTGCTAGGAGCACACTATTAGCAACTAAAAATAGATTTTTTACTGTGTACAACCTCTGCACACAGCTGAATTTCAAAATTAGAAGGTGAAATATGGCGTGATTAATCACGTTACTCACAGCAGAAAGAATTGTTTCAGTGTCGATGGGACCTGTATGACAAAGAAGATCTGCTCCCAAAAATTTCAAAGTGAGATGTCCCCTACTGTATAACATTAGTAACTGATTTTTTTTTTTGGTGTGGATGGGACCTGTATAACATTGACTAGATGCTGCAAAAAATTTCAAAGTGACATGTCCCCTACTGTATTACGTTAGTAACAAAAGTATTCTTTTGGGCATGTCAATATGGCCTGTATAAGATTGAGTAGATACTCCAAACCATTTCAAAGTCACATGTCCCCTACTATATGTTAGTAACAGAACAATTTTTTTGGGCCTGTCGATAAGGCCTGTCTAACATTGACGAGATGCTCCAAACAATTTAAAAGTGACATGTCCCCTACAGTATGACGTTAGTAAGAGAAGAATTTTTGGGGGCCTGTTGATAAGGCCTGTATAAGATTGATTAGATGCTCCAAACAATTTCAAAGTCACATGTCCCCTACTGTATGACGTTAGTAACTGAAGAATTTTTTTGGGCAGGAATGGGAATGTAAAACAGGATCAATAACAGGGCGGCTAGTGGATGTACAAGATCCAGGATCCAGCCTACAACTATTACTCATCTACCCAACACCAATTACCAGATTGTGTTTGATGCTCTTCAGAAGATAGGTGTGGATAAAACTAAAAAGGAAAGAGCGCAATAGGGTCTTATCTGGGTGGAAGATAGAACAAATTCAAATGGAATCTACTCACCTTTCCCAGAACAAATAAAAGCATGTAAATCACTGTCAGCCTGCTGCACGCCCGAGGTTCACAACCGTGACCGCCAGTATAGTTCCTTTTGGATAAATATTTAGGCTTAATGTGCGCTGCTGAGACTAGGATAAAGTCACCACATGAGAATCTTTTTAACTCTTTATTCCCAACGCGTTTCAAAGTGAAAAGCCACTTCTTCTTCAGGGGATGACATATAGTGGATAGATACAACCTTCTCTGGTTAAATACATTCATTATTTGAATTTCGGCGCCAAAAAACCACATGGGATGGGAGGACAGATGTCAGAGTTCAAGGGTTAATGGAACGTGAAAACAGTTTATAAATATTCTTATTATTTAACAGTAATATTTCTTAATTTCTCTTTACAGATAATATGTTGAAAAAGAAAAAAGAAAAAATAATAAAAAAGAAAGAAAAACTACATACTAAAAAAAGGTTTAATATGGGAGATGGATCGAACCCATTGAAAAAATTATGTACATATCGTAGTCCAGAGTCTATACCACTCGAACAGAGCGGATTTCGTTCCAAAAAGGAAGAAAACGGGAAAGAGTATTAAAATATGTTAAAAGATGTAATTAAAATTTCTTTAATTAAAATTGTATTAAAATGTGTATGAAAATTGTATAAACATTGTGTATAATAAAATTGCGTTGGATTGATAATTGTTTGAAAAGGATTTTTTTCTATATGGACTTAGTGATATAATTCTGAGACGGGATGTCAAAATGATCGATTGGTGCATGGTAAAAGAAGCGGACCTACAAAAATGAGTCCAGACATACCCCACAGAAGCAAGTTCTCATCCAAAGTGAGAGAACACCTAAAACATTAAAAAATTGCTTAAAAATGGAAAGGGACATTATTAAAATCTAATCAATAGATTAGTGAGAGCGCTCCAGTGGAAAAAAAGACAAATACATACAGAATTCACTCTAAATGTACTCCAGGAAATTATTAAAAGACAAAAATATTTTAAAAAAGGAAAATTAAAGGAAGACTTCAGTGATTTCGTTTAGACCGTTAGGCTTCAGCGTGTTTTAATCTATAAATCCAAAAAATCTCCTTACGGTTTAATTGTCCCATTCTGTCAGGGTGATCACTGGATATGTGTTCGATAGGGCTAATTTTTAACCCATTATAGTGTTTACCATGTTTCAGAGCAAAATGCCTGGATAAACCGTGTTGCATAAAACCAATTTTAATGTTATGTCTATGGGAATTAACCCTTCGGTGTAAGGGTTGAGTTGTTCTTCCCACGTATTGTTTTTTGCAGTCACATTCTATAACATATATCACGAATCCTGTAGTACAATTTAAAAAACTTTTGATAGGGAAACTTTCTTTAGTGAAAGTGGATTGAAAAGTTTTTTCTTTATGGGAGATGATACCGCAACATAAGCAATTACTTTTACCACATTTATATATCCCTATTACTGAATTTGAGGGATGGGAGGATGGTTTCATTCTGAGACGACTTGGAGCAATTATATTTTTAATAGTGGGTGCTCTACGAAAAGTGATACCGGGATTTCTGGGAACAATATTACATAGAATTGGATCATTTAAAAGAACATGCCAATTGCGTGTTAGAATTTCTCTAATTTTAATGTTCTCAGCGCAAAATTGTGTGATGAAATTACCTGTAAATTTCTTATTATCGGTTGTGATTCTCTTGGTTCCATGAATTAATAAATCCTGAGAGAGGTTTTTACTGGTATTATAGGCATCTTTAACCAATCCCTCAGGATATTTTTTAGCTTTAAACCTTTTTCTCAATATTTCAGCCTGATTTTCGAAGTCCTTCATATCAGTACAATTTTTTCTGATTCTTTTATATTGGTTTGCAGGTATATTTTTTTAGCCATTTGTTAAAATGACCACTGCTGAAGGGTATATAGCTATTTTTATCAACGTGTTTGAAAAAGGTTTTCGTTAGGATATTATTATTCTGAATAAATATCGTGATATCTAAAAAAATTAATGGTGGAAGAATTATATAATGAAGAAAAAGACAAACCCCAGGAATTGTTATTCATATCTCTAATGAATTCATCGATATCATTCCTGGAGTTATCCCACACAAAAAACAAATCGCCTATGAATCTTTTGTAGGTGATAATGTTATTATAAAATTTGAATTTAAAAATATAAAAATCTTCAAATACCCCCATAAAAATATTTGCATATGTATGTGCGACCTGGGACCCCATTGCAGTCCCAAGCCGCTGGTGATACAGGCTCCCTTCAAAAGTAAAATAATTATTTTTTAAAATAAATTCCATCCCTTTCAATAAAAACTTTTTTTGCATAGATGACAATCTCCTATCTTTCACTAAAACCTTATTAAAACATGCCAATCCAAGGTTATGAGAAATATTGGAATATAAGGAAGAGACATCCATAGTTAAAAACACATATTGCGGTTTCCATCTGATAGTTTGAAGTATTTGAATAAGATGTGTGGAATCTCTAATATAACTATTTAATAGGGGTATATGAGTCACCATGATTCTGTCAATGTATTGTGACAAATTACTTGTAATGGAGCCAATACTAGATATAATAGGTCGGCCTGGAGGATTATCCATACTTTTATGGATTTTAGGGAGGTGATAAAAAAAAGGTGTACAATGGTTGGATATAGTTAAAAATTTATATTCATTTTTATCAAAAATATGATGATTATTTCCTTCCAGAATGAGTTTATCATAATTTATCTGTATTTTTGTAAGTGCTTCAAATGTGGTTTTCATATAATATTTTTTATCGGATAAAATTCTCAATGCTTCACCACAATAATCCTCATAGTCCTGGATGACTATACCTCCTCCCTTGTCTGCTGAACGAATAACAATGTCGGTGCGGGATTTTAGCGTATTAAGTGCTAATTTATCATTTTTTGATAAATTATTTTTATAATTGTTTTTCTTGTTACGGAACAAGTCCTTAAATTCCTCCTGTACCATATCATTAAAAACGTTTAAGTGATGTCCTTTACTTTCAATTGGATAGAATTTGGACTTCTTAGGTACTTCCAAATGAAATCCCAAGGTATCTGTATCAATTGGATCCTCTGTACTTTTCTCACAGGTTTTTATTTGGCCAATATCTGCAGTGCAAAATGCCGCTTGAGAGTCAATTTCCTAATAAAAATTTGTAAATCTAAAAACAGATTAAAATCATTTGTTCTAAATGTGGGACAAAAGGCAAGCCCTTTGGACAAGACATGGATTTCATCAGGTGTAAGTTTATATGAGGAGAGATTAAAAATATTGTTGCCATCTTCTATGCCAGAGTTATTTCTGTTTTTTATATAATTTTCCCTTTCTTTTTTTCTCCCCCCTCTGCTTCCTCTATAGACCCTTTTCTTTTTCCATTTTTCGGTGAGAAAAAATGGTTTATATGTGCAGGTTTTAGTGCTCGTGGTAAAAAAGGAACAGTTGTATTATCAGTGTTGGAATTATCAATTAAAATCGTGTTCATTTTGGATGTGTCTAATACAGGAAGGTCTAAAAGTGATTCTTGTGTTCCTTCTGGAAATTCCATCAGTGCTGGGGAAGAGATTTCAATGGGGATGGGTGTGATTAATTGATTAGTGTTGAGGACAGGATTAATTGTGTCCATAAGGTTTTTTTCTTTATCAAAATCATTGATTTTATCATTATTGAGACGTGTCATTTGTTCTTTAATATTCTCTAAGTGTTTCATGGCTTCGATTAGTGGTGCAGTCATCTTGGTGGTTTTTATTATGGGAGGTTTAGAGAAAATATTTTCTTTTTTTTGGGGTAGCTGTATTGTTTTTGTTTTTTCTATTAGTATTGTATCAGATATATTTGGCATAGATTTATTGGTTTGATCTGTTGTCTGTGAGATATCATTATTTCTGAAATTTATTCTACCATTCTCTTTTTCTTGAGGTGGTTGTACTAATTTAGTTTTTTCCATTGGTGTTGTATCAGATATTTTCGATACAGATTTATTGGTTTGATCAATTTTTCTTCTATAATCTTCCCTATCTCTTTGTAATTTTTTTGATTTTTTAAGAACAGTTTCGTGTTCAACTTGCATAACGTGGGTAATTATATTGGAATTGATTTTTTTATATTCCGGATGTTTATGATAAGGGATCAACTCTTTAGACAGTTCTAAAATTTTGGAAACTGCTGTTTCGGCTAGTTTGGATCTCTTTTTGTACAAAATTAAAATCATTTTGTGCATATAGTTATTAAGATTATTGTCCCATTCTTTAGTAAAGTCCAAGTCCTTATCAAAGGGTGAATCAAAGACCAACCTTAGTCCACGTGGACAGATATTCTCCTCCAGATAAATAGATAGGAACCGGGTGTCCAAACTATAGTGCATTTCTTCTTTCAGAGCTTCTTTAAAATTCGTAAAAATCCTCCGGAAAGTCTTAGTTTCTTCTTCGCTGAAATTGCTGGAAGTGTCATCATTGGTTACTTCAAATCTGGTATTCCCGATGGTTTGTAGTATAAGACGTTCTCTTGATGATATTCTGTTTTGGAAGTATTCCATACTGACACAAGGTACCGGACCCTCTGCTGCTAACGGTTTCCTTTATGCAGCGGCTGTATTATCCAGGCACAGCCGAGGAGAAGACAAGATAAAACTAAAAAGGAAAGAGCGCAATAGGGTCTTATCTGTGTGGAAGATAGAACAAATTCAAATGGAATCTACTCACCTTTCCCAGAACGAATAAAAGCATGTAAATCACTGTCAGCCTGCTGCACGTCTGAGGTTCACAACCGTGACCGCCAGTATAGTTCCTTTTGGATAAATATTTAGGCTTAATGTGCGCTGCTGAGACTAGGATAAAGTCACCACATGAGAATCTTTTTAACTCTTTATTCCCAACGCGTTTCAAAGTGAAAAGCCACTTCTTCAGGGGATGACATATAGTGGATAGATACAACCTTCTCTGGTTAAATACATTCATTATTTGAATTTCGGCGCCAAAAAACCACATGGGATGGGAGGACAGATGTCAGAGTTCAAGGGTTAA
The DNA here is from genome assembly GCF_039654945.1 of Dendrobates tinctorius. Classification (NCBI taxonomy): domain Eukaryota; kingdom Metazoa; phylum Chordata; class Amphibia; order Anura; family Dendrobatidae; genus Dendrobates; species Dendrobates tinctorius. The sequence goes on from NW_027361829.1 coordinate 38,965,324, forward strand.
TGGAACGTGAAAACAGTTTATAAATGTTCTTATTATTTAACAGTAACATTTCTTAATTTCTCTTTACAGATAATATGTTGAAAAAGAAAAAAGAAAAAATAATAAAAAAGAAAGAAAAACTACATACTAAAAAAAGGTTTAATATGGGAGATGGATCGAACCCATTGAAAAAATTATGTACATATCGTAGTCCAGAGTCTATACCACTCGAACAGAGCGGATTTCGTTCCGAAAAGGAAGAAAACGGGAAAGAGTATTAAAATATGTTAAAAGATGTAATTAAAATTTCTTTAATTAAAATTGTATTAAAATGTGTATGAAAATTGTATAAAAATTGTGTATAATAAAATTGCTTTGGATTGATAATTGTTTGAAAAGGATTTTTTTCTATATGGACTTAGTGATATAATTCTGAGACGGGATGTCAAAATGATCGATTGGTGCATGGTAAAAGAAGCGGACCTACAAAAATGAGTCCAGACATACCCCACAGAAGCAAGTTCTCATCCAAAGTGAGAGAACACCTAAAACATTAAAAAATTGCTTGGAAAGGGAAATTATTAAAATCTAATCAATAGATTAGTGAGAGCACGCCAATGGAAAAAAAAGACAAATACATACAGAATTCACTCTAAATGTACTCCAGGAAATTATTAAAAGACAGAAATATTTTAAAAAAGGAAAATTAAAGGAAGACTTCAGTGATTTCGTTTAGACCGTTAGGCTTCAGCGTGTTTAATCTGTAAATCCAAAAAATCTCCTTACGGTTTAATTGTCCCATTCTGTCAGGGTGATCACTGGATATGTGTTCGATAGGGCTAATTTTTAACCCATTATAGTTTTTACCATGTTTCAGAGCAAAATGCCTGGATAAACCGTGTTGCATAAAACCAATTTTAATGTTATGTCTATGGGAATTAACCCTTCGGTGTAAGGGCTGAGTTGTTCTTCCCACGTATTGTTTTTTGCAGTCACATTCTATAACATATATCACGAATCCTGTAGTACAATTTAAAAAACTTTTGATGGGAAAACATTCTTTAGTGAAAGTGGATTGAAAAGTTTTTTCTTTATGGGAGATGATACCGCAACATAAGCAATTACTTTTACCACATTTATATATCCCTATTACTGAATTTGAGGGATGGGAGGATGGTTTCACTCTGAGACGACTTGGAGCAATTATATTTTTAATAGTGGGTGCTCTACGAAAAGTGATACCGGGATTTCTGGGAACAATATTACATAGAATTGGATCATTTAAAAGACTTGGGACTGCAATGGGGTCCCAGGTCGCACCTACATATGCAAATATTTTTATGTGGGTATTTGAAGTTTTTTATATTTTTAAATTCAAATTTTATAATAACATTATCACCTACAAAAGATTCATAGACGATTTGTTTTTTGTGTGGGATAACTCCAGGAATGATATCGATGAATTCATTAGAGATATGAATAACAATTCCTGGGGTTTGTCTTTTTCTTCATTATATAATTCTTCCACCATTAATTTTTTTAGATATCACGATATTTATTCAGAATAATAATATCCTAACGAAAACCTTTTTCAAACACGTTGATAAAAATAGCTATATACCCTTCAGCAGTGGTCATTTTAATAAATGGCTAAAAAATATACCTGCAAACCAATATAAAAGAATCAGAAAAAATTGTACTGATATGAAGGACTTCGAAAATCAGGCTGAAATATTAAGAAAAAGGTTTAAAGCTAAAAAATATCCTGAGGGATTGGTTAAAGATGCCTATAATACCAGTAAAAACCTCTCTCAGGATTTATTAATTCATGGAACCAAGAGAATCACAACCGATAATAAGAAATTTACAGGTAATTTCATCACACAATTTTGCGCTGAGAACATTAAAATTAGAGAAATTCTAACACGCAATTGGCATGTTCTTTTAAATGATCCAATTCTATGTAATATTGTTCCCAGAAATCCCGGTATCACTTTTCGTAGAGCACCCACTATTAAAAATATAATTGCTCCAAGTCGTCTCAGAATGAAACCATCCTCCCATCCCTCAAATTCAGTAATAGGGATATATAAATGTGGTAAAAGTAATTGCTTATGTTGCGGTATCATCTCCCATAAAGAAAAAACTTTTCAATCCACTTTCACTAAAGAATGTTTTCCCATCAAAAGTTTTTTAAATTGTACTACAGGATTCGTGATATATGTTATAGAATGTGACTGCAAAAAACAATACGTGGGAAGAACAACTCAGCCCTTACACCGAAGGGTTAATTCCCATAGACATAACATTAAAATTGGTTTTATGCAACACGGTTTATCCAGGCATTTTGCTCTGAAACATGGTAAAAACTATAATGGGTTAAAAATTAGCCCTATCGAACACATATCCAGTGATCACCCTGACAGAATGGGACAATTAAACCGTAAGGAGATTTTTTGGATTTATAGATTAAACACGCTGAAGCCTAACGGTCTAAACGAAATCACTGAAGTCTTCCTTTAATTTTCCTTTTTTAAAATATTTTTGTCTTTTAATAATTTCCTGGAGTACATTTAGAGTGAATTCTGTATGTATTTGTCTTTTTTTCCATTGGAGCGCTCTCACTAATCTATTGATTAGATTTTAATAATTTCCCTTTGTAAGCAATTTTTTAATGTTTTAGGTGTTCTCTCACTTTGGATGAGAACTTGCTTCTGTGGGGTATGTCTGGACTCATTTTTGTAGGTCCGCTTCTTTTACCATGCACCAATCGATCATTTTGACATCCCGTCTCAGAATTATATCACTAAGTCCATATAGAAAAAAATCCTTTTCAAACAATTATCAATCCAACGCAATTTTATTATACACAATTTTTATACAATTTTCATACACATTTTAATACAATTTTAATTAAAGAAATTTTAATTACATCTTTTAACATATTTTAATACTCTTTCCCGTTTTCTTCCTTTTTGGAATGAAATCCGCTCTGTTCGAGTGGTATAGACTCTGGACTACGATATGTACATAATTTTTTCAATGGGTTCGATCCATATTAAACCTTTTTTTAGTATGTAGTTTTTCTTTCTTTTTTATTATTTTTTCTTTTTTCTTTTTCAACATATTATCTGTAAAGAGAAATTAAGAAATGTTACTGTTAAATAATAAGAACATTTATAAACTGTTTTCACGTTCCATTAACCCTTGAACTCTGACATCTGTCCTCCCATCCCATGTGGTTTTTTGGCGCCGAAATTCAAATAATGAATGTATTTAACCAGAGAAGGTTGTATCTATCCACTATATGTCATCCCCTGAAGAAGTGGGTTTCACTTTGAAACGCGTTGGGAATAAAGAGTTAAAAAGATTCTCATGTGGTGACTTTATCCTAGTCTCAGCAGCGCACATTAAGCCTAAATATTTATCCAAAAGGAACTATACAGAAGATAGGTGTAACAGATGTGCGTCGTAAGCTACGTATAAAAGATGCCGGTGAGAAATTGGATGCCAAAGAAGCACATAATCTAGAAGATAGGCTCAAAACAATTTCAAACTCAAATCTCGGCTGCTGTATCATGTTTGTAAAAAAAAAATAAAATAAATTAATTTTAATGTGCAACAGCTCTGCACACAGAACAATTTCAATCCCACTAAATTAAAAGGTTGGATATAGCAGGCTGTATCACGTTTATCAACAGAAAAAAATAAATATTTTAATGTGCTTGAGGTCTCCAGACAGCTTCATACCACCACCACAAAATGACAATGTGGGATACGGCGGGCAGTATCACATTCAGCAACAGAAAAAAATGTGCATTTTTTTAATGCACGTTAGGTCTGCAGACAGGTGCATATCACTGCCACAACATGACAGGGTGGGATATGGCAGGCTGCTTCACATTTATCAACAGAACAAATTATAATTTTTTTGTGCACCTTAGGTCTGCAGACAGTTTCATTTCACCACAGCACTAAATGACAAAGTGCAAAGTGGGATACGGCGAGTTGTTTCACAATTAGCAACAGAAAAAATTAGAATTTTTTTTAATGCGCATTAGGTCTGAAGACAGGTTCATATCACCACCACAACATGACAATGTGGGATACGGCAGGGTGTTTCACATTTAGCAACAGAAAAAAGTATACTTTTTTTAATGTGCTACATACAATTTCATTTTGCCACAGCACTAAATGACAAAGTGGGATACAGCAGGCTTTTTCACATTTAGCTATTGAAAAAATATTATTTAGAATGCTATACTTGTGCATGGAGCATAATAAAAGCAGTGCACAACACACTTGAAGGACATGTGCGCTGCTGGCTTTGTCTGTGGACCTCAGTAATAGCCCCAAAAAAAATTCCGGAAGGTAAATTTTATAACCACAATGGACACAATCTAGAGATAAGGTCCCCACAGAGGTCATACTTGTTGCAAATTTCATTTAAAACATATTCAAGACTCTTTATGATTTGCATTAAGGAGAAATGCTACTGTAAATATTCAATCAATTATTGTTACAATTCTTATAACTAACGGAAACATAAAAGTCTCAAAGTTGTATTATATGATCGCAAATGTGGCAAACTAAGATCTTGGTCAGGTAATAAGTATGCATGCTTCTTTGAATGTCTGGATGGACAAATTATACTTTTACTATACTTTCTGAACAAAAATGATTCCATCTTGCTGCAAAGCTCAAGTAGACAGAAAATTTCATCATTATGGATTTTTCTTTATTAAATTTGTAGTCCAAATTTTGCAGCTGTTTTAGATTAGGTGGTAAGACCAAAGATATATGCTGTTAGAGTGTGACATGTTTGTTAACAAGTGCTATATATTTATTTTGTAAGCCTTTCGTGTATTTTTTAGCACAAGATTGTAAGCTTGCGAGCAGGGTCCTCATTCTTCTTGGTATCTGTTTTGATCTATGTGTTTATTGCTATGCTGTAATGTCTATTGTCTGTAGAAGTCCCCTCTATAATGTAAGGTGCTGCGGAATATATTGGCGCTATAGAAATAAAATTATTATTATTATTGTTATTAGCACAAATAAGCAATGTTTTCACTTAGGAATGAATGGTCACTTTCACTTTTTCTGATTACCATGGACTGAGGCCCTTTGCACATTTTTATCACCTAGATAGCAAAATACATATTATCTGTTGACTCCCTTGAATGTTGATGTTTCTTGAAATCATGTGACTATTATTTAACCCTTTTGCTACTATTGACATATTTTATACGTTTTTGCAAGAATACACTTTTCTAGCCAAAGACATTTGAGATACAGCTTGGCTACTAATGATCAAATCTCAGGCTAGATTACAGCTTTCACTGCTATCTATGTCTTGTTTTAACCCCTTCCTGAAATGCGCCGTACTAGTACGGCTCTGCAGGAATTGCGTTCCTGCAAACAGCAGTAGTAGTACAGCGCACCGTGGCGATTGGGTGCAGATATCAGCTGTATGTGACAACTGACACCCTGCAGCAACGCACGCGATTGGTGCAAGCACCGATCGTAGGCATGCAACCCCTCTGATGCCGCGTTGATGCGATCACGTTGTCCTGATGGTGTCCATTGAGACCCCCGGCCCCAAGATGGCTGTGGGGTCCTTCCGAGTCCTGCAGGGAAGGTGGCTTCCCAGTGCCTGCAGAAAGCAGGACCTGATACTCTACGCCTACTTCCCTGCCTGTCAGATCGCTGATCTGATACTCTGCAATTGTGACGACTCCTGGAGTGGACCCTCTGGGTCATGGCACTAACCCTCCCAGGGCGAGCTGACCTAGTGAAGACCACCCCCTATACAGGCAGTGTCAGGGGCAAGCCCCAGGGGGAGTGGTACCACGACTGCTGGCACCAGGCGGCCGGCTCACAGGAGACACGAGTGGGTGAGTGTGTCTGCAGGAACGTGTAAAGCGTGGACATGGGAACACGTGGTATACAGAGACTTCATACGTCCGGGTGTGAGTGAAGCAGGATGCATGCAAGGAGCACGTCAGAGCACTGAGTCAGGCAGCAGGTGTGCCAGGAGGTGTAACAGAGTACAGGAGCAGGGTGTGTGCCAGAGGGCACAACTGAGCACAAGACAGAGCGCAGGATCAGAGTGTGTGCCAGGAGGCACAACTGAGTACAAGGCAGAGCACAGGATCAGAGTATGTGCCAGGAGGCACAACTGAGTACAAGGCAGAGCACAGGATCAGAGTGTGTGCCAGGAGGCACAACTGAGTATGAGACAGAGTACAGGGTCAGAGCGTGTGCCAGGAGGCACAACTGAGTACAAGGCAGAGTGCAGGTTCAGAGCGTGTGGCAAGAGGCACAACAGAGTGCAAGGCAGAAGACCTGAATACAGCGCACAGCCAGGCAGGGACACGGCAGACCAAGCCAGGAAGCACAACAATAATCAGGCACCTCCCCTAGGAAGAGGTAGCCTGATATAGCACATGATCACGAGAGCTTCCAGGTCAAGTCCTCCAGTACCATAGAGAGGACTGCCCTGGAGACTGAACTGAGAAAAGCGCGCAAGCGCAGACATAACATGGAGGAGACAGGGACCTAGGTACGAGAGGTGCGCGTGCGCACCCAGCGGGACCCCGGAGTGACCGCGGCTCCGGAAGAGATGACGTCGGGACCGAAGTCCCGCCCCCTGGTGAGCGCGATGTGACAGCAATTAAGTGCCAGATCAGTAATCTGTTGTTATAAAGTAATGTCCCATCCTGGGACAATGTAAAAAAAAAAATATTAAAAAGTGTAAAAATATTTTTAAAAAAATCCCTAAATGAGAAAAAGGAAATAAATATTTCTCCAATAAATATATTTATTTATGTAAATAAAAAATAAAAGTACACATATTTGGTATTGCTGCATCTGTAATGACCCGCTCTATAAAACTGTCCAACTAGTTAACCCCTTCAGTGAACACCGTAACTAAATAAATTAAAAATGAGGCAAAAAAGTAATGCTGTATCATAATACTGCCAAGCAAAAAGTGCAATAAAACGCAATCAAAAGACTTATGTAAATAAAAAAGGTACCGCTGAAAACGTCATCTTGTCCCACAAAAAACAAGCTGCCATACAGCTCCATCAGCAGAAAAATAAAAAAGTTTTAGCTCTCAGAATAAAGCGATGCAAAAATAATTATTTTTTCTATAAAATAGTTTTTATTGTGTATGTAAGGCACTTGCAGGAACGCGGAATGCAGTGATGGGACGCAGACAGAGCAAGGGTTAACAGGTTTATTTACAGGGGAATACTCCACGCAGGGAGGCAAAGGGTTAATCAATATGTATGGCAAAGGATTTTGCAAGGTGAAGTACAACGGTACAGTTAACGGCAGTTCAGTAGCAAGCAAACTCAATTTCCCCGGCAGTGGCTAGTGCGATGTCCTTTCTAGTGGGGTCACTCAAAAGACAATACCCCGTCTTCTGGCGACAGTGGTCGTTCTCCGTTACCTTCCACTGCCCCTTGTCCATATACCGTAGTGGCTAAACAACGGTGAGGGCCACAGTCCTGTACGAGCCTAGAGTGGCTCCGCAAGTATACAATGGCCAAGTAAAGTCACAAGTGTCTGGGGCCGAGATTTATTAGCACAGTCAGGGTGTAGATTACGCTCATGCGGCACGCGCATGGTACTCACAATCCTGAAGAGTCTGGCACCTGGCTTTATGTTGGTCACTGGGCACACCCTGCCCATCTCTCTCTTTTGTCCCCGCGGTTGGAGGCAGGCGACAGAGGTCGCTGGTCTGTGTGGTGCCGGTGCTCCCCGGATGGAGCACTCCTCTCTCTTGCTGCGGCAACACCCGGCTTGGCTCTGCTCTGTGTGCACGGCTCTGCATGGCTCTGCGCTGCTGACACGGCTCTGCACGGCTCCGCTCTGCTGGCACAGTTCTGCTTTGCATGGCTCTCTCTGTAGGCGACGAGGACTCCTTCTATGTGGCCCATCGCCACACCGTCACTCTCTGGCGGGAGAAGCAGAGCATGATGCTCACCTCTCTGTGTGCTGCTCTCTGTGCTGCCCTCTGTACTGCTCTGTGCCGGCGCCAGAGTGCCCTACTTCGCTCACTTTTTCTTTTTATCCCACTGCTGCTGCGCACGCTTTTCTGCCTCTCTCCACCTTCCTGGGACTGCAGGAAGGTCCGCTTCACTAGTGCTTCCCCCAGGCAATAGGGGACGGTCCTCCTCTCTCAGGCTTCCCCCCGGGAACAGTGGATGCAGCCTCTTCAGTTCTGGACCCGGCGTGCAGGTACTCACGGTCCGGTCAACCTCCCTGCATGTAAAAGCCCCAAAATATAAAAAAAAAATATAAATGAGGTTGTTGTGAGCTCATCTGTTCATTCATCTTTTGTGTCCGAGGATCTCCCTCTTCTGGTGAAGGAAGGTAGTGAAGCTGATTACCAAACACCTGATCAGGTGGATGGTGACCGGGTAACGGGAACTTCTGACTGGATATAAGGCAGCCGACGCCCTTCTGAGTCGCTGGTGATTTCTCTGTTGGATTCTTGGAGACCAGTCTGATTCCTGCTTCCCAAAGATAAGTTTTTGCTCTGCTATTGAACTTATTAGTTTTGGTTTTGTTTACCTTGTTTTTTGGAGTTCAGCCATCCCCGGCCGGGGGTGTGCTGGATTCTTTTTCCTTGATCAGTGTTCTCTTTTGCTCTGCTTCCAGAATATTCTGAGTGCTGATATAGGGTTTGAAGTCTAGTGACTTCAGGGTCCTTTTAGCTTATCAGTTGGGTTGGTAATATTTTTAGCAGGGTTTTCTCGGATTGCAGACAGCAGCTTTTCTATCCTGTCCTTTTTAGTAAGCTTGGTCCCCATCATTTGCTCAACCTATCTTTCTATCTGTGTTAGTGTTTTCATCTTTCTTCACCGTCATTATATGTTGGGGGCTGCCTATTGCTTTGGGGTCTGCTCTGGGGCAGTCAGTTTTTCCCTTTTCTCTCTTTAGGCTTATGTAGATCTCCGGCTGTGACGAGGTGTCTAGGATCACCGTAGGAACACTCCACGGCTACTGCTAGTTGTGTGATAGGATTAGGGGTCTGAAATCCGCTAGTTTCCAACCTCTCTGTTTTTCTGGGCTGAGCTTGTGTTTTGTTTTTTCCTCCTCGGTGACTCAATCATAACAGAGGCATTGCTGTAATCGTACTGATCCAAAAAATAAAGCAGTCTTACCAATTTTACCACATGCGGAATAAAAAATAGCAAAAAACAAAAAGCAATTCCTGAATTGCTGGTTTTTGTTAATTCTGTCTCCCAAAAATCAGAATAGAAAGCAATCAAAAAAAGGCATGTACCCAAAAAAGGCACCAATAAAAACATCTGCTCATCCTGCAAAAAACAAGCCCTCACATGTCAGATGAAATATGAAAGAATTATAGTTCTCAAAATATTGTGGTGCAAGAACTAGTTTTCGCAATAAAAATCATCTTTTAGTGTGTGACAGCAGCTAAACATAAAAATCCGATATAAATCTGGTATTGCTGTAATTGCACCGACCCGAAGAATAAAGTCGCCTAATCTCTTAAACCACACTAGGAACAGCGTAAAAAAATAAAACCAATTCTTCACATGGTGTTGATTTTTTTATTCTGCCTCCTAAAGGTTGCAGTAAGGCTTGTCGAACAATTATCTTGTGCTCTGCGCTGAGCGCTTACACCAGGGTTTCCGTGTAACTCTCTGAAATACATGATACAGACAGAACCCCTGCCATACAATTCCCTATAATGAGGCAGATGGAGGCACTGTGGACACGATCTGAAGTGTGATTCGGCAGTGTTTTTATTTTTACGATTGCATGAAGGTGCCGTCGGCCACAGTTTTTTGCGCTTCTGAAAAGGATACCGCTGAACAGAGGCCAGATGTAGAGCTCCGGTTAAATGCAACTCAATCCACAAAAAAAGAAAGTCCCCACTGAGATCAGTCATCTGTTAATGGAAATATAGGGAGCTTCCATGTTAGGCCGAGGTCACACTAACCGACGCAAAATATGGTCCGTAGTTTACATGCGTAATACGCATGAATGACCCCTAAATTGTGCTCCATATGTCATCTGTAAGCAACGTGTGGTCGTGTATTTTGCGCATGTCAGCATCCGTATGTAATCCATATGGAATCCGTATGGAATCCGTATTGCGAGATTTTCTCACTGGCTTGCAAAATGGACATTTAACGGTTTTGAGAGGCCTGCTAACTATTTAAATCATTAGCCTGCACCCTATTTATTGCCTCAGGAACAGGTGGCTGCCACCATTCTGTCCATTTGTGACCTTGCCTTCACTAGGTGTGTTGCTGTTGTATGTGCAACATGGCAGACAGTCTGACTTTCAACACAACTGAGCAGGTTCTCTTCAACTGGCTTTTGTCACACCGCTTTGGTCAACCATACCCAGTGATAGTGGATCCGCGGAGGAGGAGACGCATGTGGGTACATCCACTTTTGAGGCAACGACTCACAAGAGGTCATTTTCACCGCCTCTATTCTTCTCTGCGGGAACATCCTGCAAAATTCTACCAATATTGTCGCATGAGCCTTGCAACATTTGATCGGCTCTTGGAGACAGTGCGCCCTGGGATAACCTTTCAGGACACAAGGATGCGCAAAGCTATATCTGTAGAGGAGCGACTTCTACTCACATTACGGTTTGTACTACACAACCACATTCTCTATGTTCATGTGCTGCCCAAAGTATGTATTTATTGCTTCATGGACTAATTTTAATGCCCTCATCTTATTCCAGATATGTTGAAACTTACAGACCAAAATGTTATGTGTAATATGTACTGAATATCACTTAGTCATTGTGCAACCAAATATGTGTGTGTTAGTAGATCTGAAATCCTAACAAGTTTGGTATGTATGTACCTGTTTTTTGTTTAATTTGTGCATTCTAAAATGTCCCTTTTATATTGTTCTTCAGCTTCCTGTCCACTGGCCTGTCTTATGCCACCCTCCACCATGAGTTTCTGATTGGAAGATCTACCATTTCTGGCATTGTCAGGTCGACATGTAGTGAGATATGGTCAAGACTACATCAACTCGTCATGCCCGAGCCCAGGATGGAAGACTGGTTGAGGATATCAAGGGACTTTGAGGAGGAATGCCACTTTCCTAATTGTATTGGGGCCCTTGATGGCAAACATATTCTGGTGTGTAAGCCGCCGAACTCTGGCTCCCAATTCATCAATTATAAACAATACTTTTCTGTTGTATTGTTGGCTCTGGTCGACCCTTAATACAAGTTTATAATTGTTGACATTGGGGCCTATGGAAGGACGGGAGACTCTCGAGTCTTCAATGCTTCCATTATGGCTCGGCGGCTATGCACCAACCAGTTGGATCTACCCCCACCACGCCAGCTACCAGGCTCCACTCAAGAATCTGTCCCTTATGTCCTTGTGGCAGATGAGGCGTTTCAGTTAATGCGCAATGTCATGAGGCCATATCCCCAGCGCAACCTTGACCACCGGCGCAGAATTTTTAACTTGCGCATATCACGTACTCGGCGACTGGTGGAGTTTTCCTTTGGCATTCTTTGTGCCAAATGGCGGGTACTCCAGTCTGCCATTCAGCTGAGTGAACAAAATGTTAATGAAGTAGTTAAAGCCTGTGTGGTTCTTCATAACTTTACCAGGATACATGATTGTTCCTCCTCTGCTGGTTTTGTGCGTGGGTTGGACAATGTGCGTAGGGCAAGACCACCTATCAACCCTCAATGTAGACCGCTCTCTGGGCTCAAAGTGCGTGATATTTTCACAAATTACTTTATGTCACCTGAGGGTGAAACTTCTTGGCAAGAGCATGCTTTGTCTATGTTATAATTTTTTGGTTTATGTGTGTCTAAATATATATTTCTACCCCTTATGAATCTTTGAGTGTTTTTTTTGCATTGGTAAGCGTATGTTAGTATGCTGACACTGTTTTTTATAATTGACACAGAGACGTTAAATGTAGTAGACAAATGTTTACTTTTGCCTATTTTTTTGGTTGTTTTTTTTAAGCCAAACATATTATTGCCATATGAGAACTGTGACAATGGGCCAAATTGGCCTTTTTGCAGATGTCAACATTTGTTCAAAATAACATTTGCACACATAGAGACAAAAATAAAAACAAAACATTATGCAATACCAAAATGGCTACATTATAAATTGTGGAAAGTTGGGGAAGGAGAAGGCGGAAGACCAGCCTGTGGTTGCCGCTGGCTACTTTGCCCAACATCGCCCTGTGTGGGGGCATACTGTTGCCCATGATGTGGGTAATGTACTGCTTCCTGGGATTGCTGTGGGTACTGGCCATAGTGAGACTGAAGAGGGACATCTTGTTGGGTCTGGAAGGCCCGTGTCTCATACCCACCAATATATCCATGTCGTCCCCAACCAGGTTGGGACCAGCCTCCAACACTGGGTGGGAACAAGTGGCCAAATTGGTGAGGTTGGCTAGAGGCAGACATATGTGGCTGCTGTTGGGAAGGTTGGGTAGGGGGAGGAAGGGGGTGAGGTGTAGGCCCACGTATTTGAGGATCCTCAGAGCCTGCTTGAGCAAGCATGTGTGTGGGGTGTCTAAGGCGCATTAGATTTCTGGGTGAAAGCTGCCACCTCTCCAGATATTCAAATAATTCATATGGGGTATTGGGGTGTGTGCAAGCATCAAGCAGGATCTGAAAACATCCTCGAATACGGAGCCTCACCTCACGGGAAAGGGCACGAAGGTAAAGGGCCAGGCTGCGCGAGTATGCCTCCTCGCCATCATCAGTATTGACTTTAGCCAAATAGTTGAGGACCCCAGTGACCACATTTGTACGTGTATCCTGGGCAGGGATCTGGCGCCTTCTTCCTCGCCGGGATGGTCCAGCAGGCTGTGGTGAGGCCCGGATCTGGCCAGTTGGGCTGCTGCTCATGTTGCCCTGCTCCTCCAGTATGGCTGATTGTGCAGCAGCAGACGGTCCTGGTTGTGGCACAGGCACTGGGTTTTCCTGCGAGGATTCTTCACCCATGCTTCTTGTAGGGGGAGAAGATGGGCCAGCCACCTCATCCCCTACAGGATCAATGATGGGCTCTGTATCTGAGCCAGTTCCTTTCTCCGTAAGGTTGGAGTGAGTTCTGTTATGAAATAGAACAGAGCCAAAAAATAATCAATATTTTTGGCCCTGTAAAGTATCTGTGTAATGTGGTGTGAGGTATCTACTTACGGTCTCAGATCCAGAATAGGGGCGAGGAAGGAGAGGCGGTCATAATAAATGTATTTCCGCTTTAGGTGGCCCGCATCACCACTCCTGGACCGCTGCTGACGTTCCCGCCTGTATTGGTCACGGATGCTGCGCCACCGTCTCATCACATCTTCCATTGCAATGTGACAGGAAATATTCTCAATTTCACATATTTGATATGTCACATTTGCTACCAGTAGACTAGGCATGTGGCCTTCTGGGGTGTGCTTTCTACCCAGGATGGCATATATATTTGGGGCATCCAGGCCAGATACACAGGGTCACAGTAGTTCATGTATCAAGTAACTACACTTACTAACTTGGTAGGCTAGGAGGATGAGGCGCTTGTGGCCTGGGACAAATTATGGCAGTGTTAAACCATGGGTCACATCAAAATCTACCCACCTCATGAGTAAAAAAGTAGAAGCACAGGAAGGGGGGGGGGCTGATTCTATATGCATTTTTTGATGTGAGCTAATTTTACACAGATTTTGGGTTGTACTTACTCAGTTGCTGCTGCTCCTCACGTGGCCGATCACCAAAATCGTGGAACATCTGGCGACATATGTGCCTCCATGATGCCTCCTTTCTTGCCCGGTTGGCATAATGGGCATCACGTTGGTCCCAGATTTCTGGCCGCTCCTGCACTAATACAATAAGCATCTCCACATTGAGGAAATATGGCGCCATGACGCTGATGTACTCCGTGGAGGCATACTTCCTGGATGTCTGGAGCGCTTTTTGAGTTCATTTGCATGTCTAAGCTTTCTGATGATGGATTGGCCCATTTCCTGTCACCTGCCAAAAGACCTGCGTATTTCTCGCAAGTCACACGTGTGTTCCGTGTGTACTCCGTATTTTTTGCGCACCCATAGACTTGCATTGGCGTACTACGGGCGTAGTGCGCTGACAATCGCAGCATGCTGCGATTGGCACGGACCGTAGAATACGGACAAGAAATATACGGCTGTTGGGAGCTACCCCATAGAGAATCATTTGTCCATGTGTAATGCGTGCTTTTAACGCCTCTCACTCGTCCGTATTCCTCTCTAGTGAGACCCCGACCTTACTGATAGTTACTGATAGTACAAAGGCTCTGGAAAAGGAAAATAGCTCCTCGCTCTCCAAAAGAAATTCAGCATGTTCTCGGTTCACAAATTCAAATGACCCCCTACCTTCTAAGCCCCAGAGTGCCTAAACAGCATTTAATACCCACATGTTTATCATTTCTGTAGTGATGAGATTCCACCTAATTTACAGGTGTGTGTCTCCAGAAGCATGAGCTGGGCAAAATGTACTGGTGACTGCAACGTAGTGGTCACTACAACGGCAGTTTGCAATTTACACTCTGCAACATCCATTGCTGCCTGATTCTAGAAAACACCCATGGAATCAAAATCATCACTACACCTGTAGATAAATTCCCAAAGGGTTATAATTTCCAAACTGTGGTCACTTGAGGTGGATTCTGTTTTTCTAGCACTTAGCCGCTTTTTATATGCTCTTTATATTGAATCCACAAACTTGTCTAGGAAAATCTGCGCTCTAGGAGGCAAATAGTGCTCCATCTCTACCGATTCACTCCGTATGGCAAAGTAGTTCTGTGCATCCACATATGGGGTATTTCTACATTCAGCAGAAATTTTGGGACAAATTTTGATTCCATTTTTACCTATTTCCAAGTGTGAAAATGTAAAACTTGGAGCTAACACACAATCTTGGTGGTAAAAATGTAATTTTTTTTTCTTTTTTTCTTCACTGCCCAATGGTACAAAAGTCTGTGACACATCTGTGGTGTCAATGTAATCACTGCACCCCTAAATAAGTTCATTGAGAGGTTTAATTGGTAAAATGGGGTCACTTATGGGGGGTTCTGCCGTTTTGACACCTAGGGGGTTTTGGCAATGTAACATGGCACCCTCAAACAAGTGCAGTAAAATCTGCACTGTAATATGGTGCTACTTCCCTTCTGAGCTTTGCACTGTGTTTCAAAAGTAGTTTTCGACCACATATGTGGTATCGGTGAGCTCAGGAAAAATTGCACAAAAAATTTTGCAGTCGATTTTCTCCTTTTGCCCTTGTGAAAATACAAAATTTGTAGCTAAAAAAAGATTTTTGTGTAAAAATGTGATTTTTTTTTAAATTTTCACGGCTTAACGTTATAAACTTCTGTGAAGAACTTGGGGGTTTAAGGTCCTAAATATACATCTATATAAGGTCCCAAAGGGGTCTAGTATCCAAAATGGTGTAATTTGTGGGGCGCTTCCACTGTTTAGGCACATCAGAGGCTCTCCAAATGTGACACAGCACCCGCTAATTATTCCATCAAATTGTGCATTGAAAAAGTCAAATGCACTCCTTCCCTTTCAAGCTCTGCCGTGCAGGCAGTAGTATTCTCCTACATATGGGGTGTCGGCATGCTCAGGAGAAATTGCACAACAAATTGTATGGAGCAATTTCTCCCATCACCCTTATGAAAATGCAAAATATGGAGCTAAAAAAAGATTTATATGGGAAAAATGTGATTTTTTTATTTCCATGGCTCTACGTTATAAACTTCTGTGAAGCACCTATGGGTTCAAGGTGCTCAATGCATATCTTGATAAGCTCCATAAGGGGTTTAGTTTCCAAAATGTGTCACTTTTTGGGGTTTCCATGGTTTAGGCTTATCAGGGGCTCTCCAAATATGACATGGCGTATGCTAATTTTGCCAGCAAATTTTGCATTCAAAAAGTGAAATGGCGCTCCTTCCCTTCCGAGCCCTGCTGTGTGCCCAAATAGTAGATTTCCCCCACATAAGGGGTATTGGCATGCTCAGGAGAAATTGCACAACGAAATGTATGGTCCATTTTCTCCAGTTACCCTTGCAAAAGTAAAAACTAAAGGAAAATTTTTGTGAAAGAAAAGTAAATGTTTATTTTTTCCTTCCACATTCCAAAAATTCCTGTGAAGCAAATGAAGGGTACTTCTTGAATGTGGTTTTGAGTACCTTGAGGGGTGCAGTTTTTAGATGGGTGTCACTTTTGGGTATTTTCTGTCATATAGGCCCCTCAAAGTCACTTCAGATGTGATGTGGTCCCTTAAAAAAATGGTTTTGCAAATTTTGTTGTAAAAATGAGAAATCGATGGTCAACTTTTAACCCTTATAACTTCCTAACAAAAAAAAGTTTCCAAAATTGTGCTGATGTAGAGTAGACATGTGGGAAATGTTATTAACTATTTTCTGCAAAATGAATCTCTGATTTAAAGGGAACCTGTCACCTTGTTTTGCCACTATAAGATGCGGCCACTGCCTTTCGGGGCTTATCTACAGCATTCTATAATGCTGTAGATAAGCCCCCAGTCTGACCTGAAAAAGAAGAAAAAACAAGTTTTATTATACTCACCCGGGTGGCGGTCCGGTCCGATGGGTGCTGCAGGTCCCGAGCCCGGCGCCTCCCATCTTCATGCGATGTCGTCATCCTGTTTGCTTTTTTTGCCACGCTCCTCCGCAGGCGTACCGATCTGCCCTGTTGAGGGCAGAGCCAAGTACTGCAGTGTGCAGGTGCTGGGCCTCTCTGACCTTTCCCAGGGCCTGGGCACTGCAGTACTTTGCTCTGCTCTCAACAGGGCAGATCAGTAAGCCCTGATCACATTCAATGAGGTTGGTAGGGACACCTTGGCATACCGCAGATACAGGAGAGTATCGTCTGCATAGAGATTGAGGTTGTCTTGAATTATTAGGCCCTGGGTAAATCCTTGAATCTTTGGGGTAGAGTTGATAAGGGTTTGTAATTTTTATGACTAAATCCAGTAGACATTTCACCTGCATTACCCAGTACTAACAAACGATATATTAGTTCTCATGTGTCCCGCTTGTGTCCAACTGTGAAAGTAAATAACTGAGCAGAATACTAAGCATCACCTGAAGTATCAATTATTATTCTAGCTAACAATTTCCCTTTCAGTCTGTAATTGTTTCCTTTTCTATAATACAGAAGAAAAAATGGAATGTCACCTTTTAAAGCTTCAACAATCTCTCAACTTCATAAAACGTTCTAAATTCTACTTAACTGCAGTGCTCTAGCAAATGTTTGAATTGGACTTCCACATGGTACATTGTGTTGCCATATGTTACAATATCATCACTGAATTTCCAAAAAGTAAAAACACTGCATGTGATGTATCCCAACTGCTAATAAAATTACAAGTAATACTTTTGATTCAGTTTCTTCATTCACCATTTTGTTGAAGCTTTTTCACTTATGTTTTTGATAATTTGGATTTTTTTTTCAAACTAGAGCAAATTGTTATGTAAAGAATAAATAAATTGTATGAGTAGTGGCACTTGTATAGTATATGTAAATAGAACTAGCTGCAAATAAGACAACAACCAGAGTAGGCTAGTGGATTAGCATATACGATTAAATATATTTGCGCTATAGTTTACAAATTTTGGGGAAAAAGGATCCAGTATGCCAATAAATACAATTGGCATGGAATTCAATTTGTTCAAAGCAATAATGGGCAGTTTGGGCTGCAGAGTTAGTGACTACAATTAGATCCACTTTGAAAGCTGTGAATCTTAATTGGTAATATTGTCATGCACCACTGGATTAATAAATGTTTCTAAGAGTCACACTGATCTTGGTAGAGTCTGTGCAACTTTAATGGTCTGAATTGCACAGACTCTACAAAGTTCAGTGTGACTCTCTGAAACATTTATTTATCCAGAGCCTCTTTATACTATAGGGCTGCAGGGTGGACTCAGAGCAGCATTTGTACCATCTCAAAAGTGCATGATAATATTACCACATATCGTTACACTTAGCGATGCACCAGCGATCCCGACAACGATATGGATCGCTGGTGCATCGCTAAGTGGTCGCTCGTGAGCTGCCACACAGGCAGATCACACCAGCAACATAGCAGCGGTCGGGGGTCGCTACTTACCTGTCAAATGTGGCGATCCTGACGTCCTCCCGCCCACGTCCATGCGTCGCTAGTCGGCGCCACAGGAAGCCCAGCAGGAAGCGCCCGACGAGAAATGGTCCAGGACGTTCTCGCGCGACCAGTGATGAGCAGCGGTAAGTATCAGACATAGCGATATCGCTAGCAATATTGCTGCTACGTCACAAAATCGGTGACGTTACAGCGATATAGCTAGCGATATCGCTATGTGTAATGGGGGCTTAAGATTCACAGCATGTCTGTGATGTGGCGCCTTCTCATTGGTGCTCGGGCGCTGACTGCTCTAGTGATGTGGCAGCTCCGGATTGGCCCACGTGCGATGCCCCATCCATCTGGGCGTGAGTGTTTTGGGTGGAGCCTAGCGCATAAAAGGCTTCCATCGGCGCACGTGGGTATGGATACTCTACCGCTCTATCTGTATGCTTTTGTGTGGTTAGCACTGGTCAGCTTCAGGTAGGTAGTGTACATTTTGCCTTTTCGCTTGACTTAGCACCTGTCTCAGCCACGTGTGTGGTTAGCACAGGTCAGTTGCAGGGCAAGCTCAACCCACATTCTTATTTTCTGTGTGTTTAACAGGGTATTGCACACTTTTTATTTTTCAATGCCGCTTGGTGCTTATATTTTCAGTGCCACTCGGTGGTTAGCTGAGCATGGTACTTATATTTTCTTTGCCTCTCGGTGGTTAACTGAGTTTGGTACTCAGCGTCCCGTTCACTCTGTGTGGTTTTAACGCAGTGTGTTCGCTAGTTTTTTATCCATGATTTGTTCACACTAGCAGCATGTTATCATCTCTACATGGTGGACCCTGGGTTGCAATTGCACTTATTAATATTAATTTTATATAATGCAATCTGCCAACCCTAACACATACTGGATCTTTTTTCCCCAATTTTTGTAAATTGAATTATAGTGCAAATATATTTAATCTTATTTGTTCTGTAAATAAGTTGAAGTATTTTTAAAAACATGTTTTTTTAATTTTTGCATGCTTCAATAGTCTCCATGGGAGATTAGAAGCTGCAGTTGTCTGATCGCCTATGCTACACACAGGCGATGATCAGATCGCCTGTGTGTAGAAGAAATGCTCACTTGCTATAAGCACAAACCACCAGGCAGCACTCATAGCAATCCGGCAATGACAACCATAGAGGTTTTCTGGAGACTCTGGTTGTCATGCCGACCCATTGGTGACCCGCGATCACGTGACGGGGTCAACAATGGGCGGAATTTCCAACAAGTTCCGGTAAGTAAATTAAAAACACAAGTTCCGGTAAGTGCAAGTTAAATGTGCTGTCAGAGATTGACAGCAGCATTTAACAGGTTAAAAGCCGCGGCTGTTAGAGGCACATGTCAGCTGTTCAAAACAGCTGACATGAGTCGAGAAAGATGTGGGCTCAGTGCCAGAGCCAACATCAAAGGGAGGAATTCCGACGTGGGCGTATTAATACGTCCGACGTCGGAAAGGGGTTAAAGTAAATTTTAAATGCTCCACATTTTGCTCTAGGTCTTATATTTTTGGTTGTTGTCCTAAATAGAATTAGTATTTTTAAGTGGTGGAATTATATGATCCCAAAGAACCTTTAGATTATCTATTTTACCACCAAGATTTTGAATTCATTTAGCAACATCTTTTAATATAAGATTAACACCATGTACATTTTTTATTTGAGAAAAAGTTTTTCTGTATCTCGTGGTTTTCTATTAGTGATAAGGTCCCAAATGGAATACTTGGGCAGTATGGCTTGTTGTGAATTTCATTAAAAGTAATATTTAAGATTCTTCATGATTTGCAAAAAGGAAAACTGCAACAGGGAATATTGCATCATCTATTGTTACAATTCTTACACCTTACTTGCGTTCAGGAGGGCTGCGGATGGCAGCCTACTTCCTCCTTTCTTCCTCCGTGAAGCTCCGCCCATGCTCTGCCTACTCCCGCATGCGTCCTGCGTTTCTCTGAGTACCTATCTTTAACATTCGGTACGCAGGGACAAATCGTCCGCATGTAGTGATTTGACGTGTGCGGCGACCACACGGAAATGCAAAATTAATGTTAAAGATAGGTACGCAGGGAAATGCAGGATGCATGCGGCAGTAGGCGGAGCGTGGGCGGAGCTTCACAGAGGAAGTAGGCTGCCATCTGCAGCCCTCCTGAACGCAAGTATGAAACCAGCCTAATGGAGACATAAAAGTCTCAAAGTTGTATTACATGATAGCAGATGTGATAAATTACGATCTTGATTAGCTAATAAGTATGCATGGTTTTTTGAATATGACATATTTGACAAACTATACTTTTGCTATGCTTTTTAAACAAAAATGACTCCAACTTGCAGCAAAACTCAAGTAGTCAGAAAATTTCATTTTTACTGATTTTTCTGTTTTATTAAATTTGTAGCCCAAATTATTGTTGACATATTTTAGCTAGCTCCAGACTAAATAGTAGTAGGCGAGTGTATACACAAACATTTCCTAAAGGGCCACCATGACGATTTTAGCATATGTTGTGGTTGTCATGATCCAGACTGGGGTTTGTTCCTTGTTATTCTCTCTCCGGCTGGTCGTGTGGGAGTTAACCTTCTCTGCCTCGTTTTGGGTTCTGTGGGGCCATTTCAGTCTGCTGTGGCTTGCAGACCAATGTCAGTAATTGTTCATGCTCCCAGGCTAGAGCAGCTGACCCCTTGATACCGTGGTTTGTCCTCTGCCCATGTACTCTGATCCCGTGACTTCCCTTTCCTGCCTCTCCGCTTGCCTTAGTGTTCGCTCCCTGTGTTTGGACCTCTTGGTATGTGACCTGGCTTGTCTTCTTACCTGTTTGACTGTCTCATGTCTCTGTTACCTCTGCTCCAATCTGGTTCTGACTTCTGGCTTGTATTTGACAACGTGTATTGCTGTGACCTCTGGTACTTCGTTCCCTTTTGGTTTCTGACTTGGCTCGTCTGACCTCTCTTTTGCCACCAGGTGAAGCCTGTGCTTCTGCTCAGTGGTGCTGCGCTGTGTGTGCAATCTCTCTTCCCTCACCAGCACCCCCTGGTGGAGGGTGAACTGTACTGCACTGCAACACCATTACAGTGGCCACTTTAGACCCCATCACTCACATTCAAATGATCTATAGCATGAAAATGTATCGTGCCAGACACCTGAAAGGATAGAGGTATCAGGAAAAAAAAATCTGTTGAATCCTTAGCATAGTACCATTTAATAATAGCATTATGTATTTAAAGGGAATCTGTCACCTACTTTTGGTGGGCGATGAAAACGAAGTCGGTCCAGTCCGATGGGTGGTGTTCCCGATGTGTGCCGCCTCCCCACCCTTGGCCGCCGTCCGCAGTTTTTTGAGGAATGGGAGTAGGTCTCCTCCATTTGTTGCGCGTGCGTTAAGCATTCTTGCCTAGCGCACGTGCAGTATGCTTTGCCCAACTGCGGGCAAAGCTGAAAAGCCTGACTGCGCATGCGCCGGTTAACTAAGACCCGGAAGTATTTTGCTGTGTTCTGATGCTTAGTTAACCGGCGCATGAGCAGTCAGGCTTTTCGGCTTTGCCTACAGTTGGGCAAAGCATACTGCGCGTGCGCTAGGCAAGAGTGCTTAGCGCACGCACAACAAATGGCGGAGACCTACTCCTATTCCGCAAAAAACTGCGGAAGGTGGCCAAGGATGGGAAGACGGCACACATCGGGAACACTGCCCATCGGACCCGACCGACCTCGTTTTCATCGCCCGCCAAAACCAGGTGACAGATTCCCTTTATGGGGTTTTCCACCCTTCTTTTTTCAATGTACATATTAGCTGAGTGTGCTAAAAAAATAACTCATACTCACCTACAATTCCCCTACTGGTCTTCCCATGATTTATAAAAACAAACACAAGATTTTATTTTTTCACATTTATCTTACCTTAGGGAATGATTTCCTCAAACATATTTTATCTCAGCACAGCACCTATGAATAAAAACATCTTGGTGTTCTTAATCTGATCTGTTAGGTTTGAAACTGAAATGACTGAAAGTAGGGCAGATATAGATAGCATAGGTCAAAAGCTGTGCAATAATGGTGCCCTATAACGCGAGTGAGTAATGTGATAGATCACATGGTGAAAACATAGGTTCTTAGCTTGTCTACCAATTGCCACCATTGTAATCTAACTGCTTTCATGCAGGCGGCTTCTGCAGCATCAAGCCAAATCCCATGGTGCCTGGCTGGTTCTGAAAAAGACAAGTTAGCCATCTAATTGCAAGCACATCAATCTTTGGCATATGTAGTTGTAATTAAACATTGTGTATTAAACACAGATATACAGAACTGCATTTCTGACGAAATGTATAAGGGATGACACTGTAGACAATAAGAGAGAAGACTGTGTTAATAATAGACATAAATAAGATGTCACTGTATTTAAAAAGTAATAGTGGCATACTTAATAAAGGAGGACACTATATATTACAGTGAATGGCGGTACACATAACAAACAAGACTGTTTCCTCCCTGAAAACTACTCACTGATGGCAATACTAATCAGATGCATTCAATGGCAGACTAAACAATTACATCCAGTGACTTAAAGGTGGTGTCTAGTTTTAGTTTGTTCTTTCTATTCTCCTCTACCTCGTGATGAGCTTTATCACAACTTTGTTCAGTCACAACTCAACTCGTCTCTGCAAAGTGTGCTAATAATGTCTGCAAAGTGCTGTGAAGCATGATGACACGGTGTAAGAAAGCAAAAAAGTAATATAAATATATGTATATGTGTGTATATATATGTATATATATATATAGTGCCTTGCGAAAGTATTCAGCCCCCTGGAACTTTTCAACCTTTTCCCACATATCATGCTTCAAACATAAAGATACCAAATGTAAATTTTTGGTGAAGAATCAACAACAAGTGGGACACTATTGTGAAGTTGAACGAAATTTATTGGTTATTTTAAATTTTTGTGGAAAGTCAAAAACAGAAAAGTGAGGTGTGCAATATTATTCGGCCCCTTTAACTTAATACTTTGTTGCGCCACCTTTTCCTGCAATTACAGCTGCAAGTCACTTGGGGTATGTCTCTATCAGTTTTGTACATTGAGAGACTGAAATTCTTGCCCATTCTTCCTTGGCAAACAGCTCGAGCTCAGAGAGGTTTGATGGAGATCGTTTGTAAACAGCAGTTTTCAGCTCTTTCCACAGATTCTCGATTGGATTCAGGTCTGGACTTTGACTTGCCAATTCTAACACCTGGATACATTTATTTGTGAACCATTCCACTGTAGATTTTTCTTCATGTTTGGGATCATTATCTTGTTGGAAGACAAATCTCCGTCCTAGTCTCAGGTCTTTTGCAGACTCCAACAGGTTTTCTTCAAGAATGGTCCTGTATTTGGCTCCATCCATCTTCCCATCAATTATAACCATCTTCCCTGTCCCTGCTGAAGAAAAGCAGGCCCAAACCATGATGCTGCCACCACCATGTTTGACAGTGGGGATGGTGTGTTCAGGGTGATGAGCTGTGTTGTCTTTACGCCAAACATATAGTTTGGCATTGTTGCCAAAAAGTACGATTTTGGTTTCATGTGACCAGAACACCTTCTTCTACATGTTTGATGTGTCTCCCAGGTGGCTTGTTGCTAACTTTAAACGTCACTATTTATAGATATCTTTGAGAAATGGCTGTCATGGTTTGAACAGGGTTCTTGCCCTGCACTTAACAGGGTTAAGTGTTCGTGGCCTCTTTCTGGATCTGGGAGTGGTATTTATACTCACTCTTTACCAGGGTTCTCTGTCAGCTATACTGTTGTTCTGGTGTGTCTGACCCCTGGTGTGCGTGTATTCTGCATTGCTTGTTTGCTTCCCGTGTATGACCCGGCCTGTTCCCTCACTCTGTACTCCGTCTCTCGCTTTGGTACTATTGTCTTCTCCGGTTCTGACCTCCTGGCTTGGCTATCGTTACTCCGTTACAGTTTGTCCCTATTGTACCGTCTATTGCCCGTTCTGGTTTTCTGACCTATTGCTACGTCCTGCCTATCCTTTCTGTCTAAACCCTGTGGTACTGTATTTCTATCTTGTTCTTTGACCCTGGCTTCATCTGGTTTCTGTCTATGTCCCTTGGTAACATTGTCCCGTAGTTACCTTTCTAGGAGTTTCCCTGCAGCTCCTAGATCTGTGGAGCTTAGGCCACGCCCCCAGCAGTCATGTGCTTCAGGTCCTGATACTCTGAAGCACGCATCGTCACCGCTGCTGCCCTGCTCCACAGGTATCTTTGAGTACTGTCTTTGTACTCAGGACACCCGCACTGGCTCAGTGAGCAAGTGCAGTGCGGTGTTCCTGACATTATAGCTGACCATTTCAGTTTTTTTCCCCCCTCTGAGGAAAAAAAAAAAAAAAAGTGTGTTATCCTCATGGATCCCATACAAGCTCTGGCTGATCAGGTCACGCACCTGACCCAAATGTTCCACAAACTTAATGTGGAACAGTGCACGATGGCCCAGACCCAGCAACAGTTGGTGGATACTGTGCAGGGGGCTGTCGCTGCAGGGGCTCCTAGTGCTGGGGATAGAGATGTGTCATTGGCATTCCCAGAATCTCCAGTCAAATTGCCAGACCTTTTCTCAGGGGATAAAAAGGAGTTCAGGTCTTTTAGAGAAGGATGCAAGCTTTTTTTTTCTCTGAGGCCCCGCTCTTCCGGGGATGAGTTCCAGAGGGTGGGGGTCGTCATTTCCCTACTTCGGGGGGCTCCACAGGCATGGGCTTTCTCTCTCCCTCTGCTCCTGAACGCATGTCTGTGAATTTTTTCTTTGAAGCTCTGGGGCACATTTATGATGTGCCTGATAGAGTGCAACTGGCAGAGGATATGGTGATGAGTGTGACACAGGGAAGGAACTCTGCTGAATGGTTCTGCTCTGAGTTCAGACGCTGGGCAACGGAGGTCTCCTGGGATGATGCTGCCCTCCGGGGTTTGTTCTGTAGAGGCCTGTCCGAACATTTGAAAGATGCCCTAGCCCTTCATCCTCCACCGGATTCTTTGGAGGACGCTATGATCCAGGCTGTCCGCATGGACCGTAGACTGCGGGCAAGAGGGGTCATGCTGCAAGAGACCCCTTTATTCTCCAATCTGAGAGACTCTGCATCTAGTCCTGAGCCCATGGAGGTTGGTGCCACGTCATTGGAGGAAAAAGAGAGGAGACACCGAAGAAACAACCAATTGTGCTTTTACTGTGGATCCGCTGGACATTGGAGAAGGAACTGTCCTTCTTGAGCGTCTTCAGTGAAGCCGTCAGGAAAACGACTGAGTCTGGGTAACAATCAAGGAGGTTGCCCAGACTCCCAGGTACCCTTTTACTCACTTACTAAAATTCTGCTTCCGGTGGAACTGGAACTTACAGGCGGTCCGGTTGGGACTACCGCCTTTGTTGACTGTGGTTCTTCTATTAATCTGATCGATGCCAAAGTTGTGACTTTTCATAAGATAGGGACAGTCAGGTTAAAAAATCCTGTTAAAATCGTGGCCATTGATTCTTCTCCTATCACCCAGGAGGGAATTTGTTTCATGACTGATACCTTTTCTCTGAAAGTGGGTTCCACTCACGTGGAAAAATTAAGATGTTTTGTCATAAATAATCTGCCGGCTGGACTGATACTGGGTATGCCTTGGCTTCAACGTCACAATACTACTATTGACTGGGTCACAGGGGAGATCATTCAGTGGGGTTGTATGGCTAACGGTCTATGTTGTAACTTGACAACCCTTGTCACCCCAGTAAAATCTGTGTCAGTGTCGTCTGTCGATCTGGAAGGTATTTGGGAGTGCCTGAAAGATTTTGAAGACGTATTTTCTGAAAGTGAGGCTGAGGTGCTACCACCACATAGACCCTTTGATTGTGCCATTAATCTAGTCCCTGGTGCCAAGTTACCCAAGGCTCGCCTGTTCAATTTATCCAGGCCCGAACGTCTAGCCATGAAGGAGTACATTACTGAGAGTCTCCGCAAAGGGCATATTAGGCCTTCTGTTTCACCTGTGGCAGCGGGCTTCTTTTTTGTTAAGAAAAAAGATGGTGGTTTGCGGCCGTGCCTCGACTTTCAGGAATTAAACAAAATTACTGTGAAAAATACATACCCTCTCCCCCTAATTCCTGATCTATGTAACCAACTCACCGGGGCCAAGTGGTTCTCTAAACTGGATTTACGTGGGGCATATAACCTTATAAGAGTCCGTGAAGGGGACGAATGGAAAACAGCATTCCTGACGACTGAAGGGCTGTTCGAAAACTTGGTTATGCCCTTTGGTCTCACCAACGCTCCTGCTGTTTTTCAGAATTTTATTAATGTAATTTTCTCTGATTTAATCGGTCGTTTTGTGGTTATCTATTTGGATGACATTCTGGTGTACTCGGTGGACAGTCAATCTCACTTGCACCATTTGCGGATGGTTCTCATGAGACTGAGGGAGAATCATTTGTATGCCAAGCTGGAAAAATGTTCATTTTTCATGCAAGAAGTATCCTTTCTGGGGTTGATTGTGTCAGGGGAGGGGTTCTGCATGGATCCTAAGAAAGTCCAGGCTGTTACGGAGTGGGTGCAACCTCATGACTTGAAAGGGTTGCAACGATTTTTGGGCTTTGCCAACTTTTATAGGAAATTTATTAAGGGCTTCTCGCAGGTGGTAAAGCCGCTAACGGACCTCACTCTCAAGGGAGCTGATGTAAAAAATTGGTCTGTAGCTGCAAAAAACTCTTTCATGACATTAAAAAAGTGCTTTTCTTCAGCCCCTGTATTGGTACAACCCGACCCGTCAAGACCTTTGTCGTGGAGGTTGACGCCTCAGAAGTGGGGGTGGGGGCAGTTTTGTCTCAGGGCCCTCCTACCCTTACTAACCTAAGGCCTTGCGCCTTCTTCTCTAAAAAATTTTCCTCTGCCGAGAGAAATTACGATGTCGGCAATAGAGAGTTGTTGGCGGTAAAGTTGGCTTTTGAAGAATGGAGGCATTTCCTGGAGGGGTCTGTTCATGCCATTACAGTCATCACTGATCACAAAAATTTGGCCTATATCGAGTCTGCCAAGAGATTGACCCCCAGACAGGCTCGGTGGGTGCTTTTTTTTTCTCGATTTCAGTTTACCATCACATTCCGCCCGGGATCTAAAAACATCAAGGCTGATGCCTTATCCCGAAGCTTTGATTCGGTGTCCCCTCCAGAACCTCCCTCCTCCATTATTCAGCCAGGAGTAGTGGTGGCCGAAATCTCATCTGAGTTACAGAGAGGGATTTTGGAGGCCCAGGCTCGGGCTCCTGGTGGTAAACCCCCAGGTAAATTGTTTGTACCGGAACGTTTCCATCTCGGACTTATGCAGGAATTTCACGATTCGGTGTTGAGTGCTCATCCTGGGATTGCAGCTACCCGGGGGGCAATTGCGAGGGATTTCTGGTGGCCCTCTATGGTAACAGATATTAAAAAGTTTGTGACTGCATGTGGGGTGTGCGCTCGTTCTAAAAGTTCTCAGGTCCGGCCGGCCGGGGAATTGGTGCCTTTGCCAATTCCGGATAGACCATGGACACATTTGTCCATGGATTTTATCACAAATCTTCCTCCTTCCAGGGGCAACTCGGTGATATGGGTGGTGGTGGATAGGTTTTCAAAACAAGCTCACTTTGTACCTCTCCCCGCGTTACCATCTGCTGAAACCCTGGCCCGCTTATTTATGCAGCATATAATTAGGTTACATGGAGTGCCTATGAATGTGGTGTCAGACAGAGGGGTACAGTTTGTTGCCAGGTTCTGGAGGGCTTTTTGCAAAAAGCTGGGGATTTCGTTGTCCTTCTCCTCTGCCTACCACCCAGAGTCTAATGGACAGACGGAGCGCACGAACCAATAGTTGGAGCAGAATTCTGAGATACTTGGCCTCTTCCAGGCAGGAGGACTGGTGTGAGGTATTGCCCATGGCAGAGTTTGCATTCAACGGTCGTGTGAGTCAGTCTACTGGGAAGTCTCCTTTTCAGGTCAACTATGGGTTTAACCCACATTTTGGAGAGTTTTCCCATATGGATTCAGGTTGTCCTGGTGCTGAGGATGTGACACAACGTCTTCGAATCCTTTGGAGGGAGGTTCAGAGGAATATTTCCAAGGCCCAGGAAAACTATAAGCGGTTTGCTGACAGGAGGAGGGGGCCAGGTCCTGCATTTGCAGTAGGGGAGAAGGTGTGGCTATCCACCCACAATATCAAGCTTAAGATACCTTCTATAAAGCTGGGCCCCAAGTTTATTGGCCCATACAAAGTTGTGGAGGTTGTTAACCCAGTAGCCTACCGACTGCAGCTGCCCACCTCCTTTAAAATTTCTAATGTCTTCCACAGGTCCCTGTTAAAGCCTGTGGGGACGGTGAGAGAGGATCCCTCATCAAATGCTCCGCCAGTGCTGGTAGAGGGGCAGCTGGAGTATGAAGTAGGGCGCATTGTTGACTCCCGGTGGGTGCGCCGGAGACTCCAGTATCTGATACACTGGAAGGGGTACTCTCTGGAGGATCGGTCATGGGTTCCGGCCAGTTCGGTGCATGCCGATCGTCTGGTGCGGGCTTTCCACGCCAGATACCCAGACAAGCCTGGGGGTCCAGTGGCCCCCCATTAAGAGGGGGGTACTGTCATGGTTTGAACAGGTTTCTTGCCCTGCACTCACAGGGTTAAGTGTTTGTGGCCTCTTTCTGGATCTGGGAGGGGTATTTATACTCACTCTTTACCAGGGTTCTCTGTCAGCTATACTGTTGTTCTGGTGTGTCTGACCCCTGGTGTGCGTGTATTCTGCATTGCTTGTTTGCTTCCCGTGTATGACCCGGCCTGTTCCCTCACTCTGTACTCCGTCTCTCGCTTTGGTACTATTGTCTTCTCCGGTTCTGACCTCCTGGCTTGGCTATCGTTACTCCGTTACAGTTTGTCCCTATTGTACCGTCTATTGCCCGTTCTGGTTTTCTGACCTATTGCTATGTCCTGACTATCCTTTCTGTCTAAACCCTGTGGTACTGTATTTCTATCTTGTTCTTTGACCCTGGCTTCATCTGGTTTCTGTCTATGTCCCTTGGTAACATTGTCCCGTAGTTACCTTTCTAGGAGTTTCCCTGCAGCTCCTAGATCTGTGGAGCTTAGGCCACGCCCCCAGCAGTCATGTGCTTCAGGTCCTGATACTCTGAAGCACGCATCGTCACCGCTGCTGCCCTGCTCCACAGGTATCTTTGAGTACAGTCTTTGTACTCAGGACATCCGCACTGGCTCAGTGAGCAAGTGCAGTGCGGTGTTCCTGACAATGGCTTTCTTCTTGCCTCTCTTCCATAAAGGCCAGATTTGTGCAGTGCATGACAGATTGTTGTCCTATGGACAGACTGTCCCACCTCAGCTGTAGATCTCTGCAGTTCATCCAGAGTGATCATGGGCCTCTTGGCTGCATCTCTGATCAGTCTTCTCCTTGTTTGAGATGAAAGTTTAGAGGGACGGCCGGGTCTTAGTAGATTTGCAGAGGTATGATACTCCTTCCATTTCAATATGATCGCTTACACAGTGCTCCTTGGGATGTTTAAAGTTTTGGAAATCATATTGTATCCAAATCCGGCTTTAACTTCTCCACAACAATATCTGCCTGTTGTGTTCCTTGGTCTTCATGATGCTCTCTGTGCTTCAAACAGAACCTTGAGACTATCACAGAGCAGGTGCATTCATACGGAGACTTCATTACACACAGGTGGATTATATTCATCATCATTAGTCATTTAGAACAACATTGGATCATTCAGAGATCAAAAATGAACTTCTGGAGCGAGTTTGCTGCACCGAAAGTAGAGGGGCCGAATAATATTGCACGCCCCACTTTTCAGTTTTTGACTTTTCATAAAAATTTAAAATAAACAATAAATTTTGTTCAACTTCACAATTGTGTTCCACTTGTTGATTCTTCACCAAAAATTTACATTTGGTATCTTTATTTTTGAAGCATGATATGTGAGAAAAGATTGAAAAGTTCCAGGGGGCCGAATACTTTCGCAAGGCACTGTATATATACATATACTATATATATATATATATATAGTATGTATGTATGCATATGTATGTGTGCATGTGTATGTGTGTATATGTGTGTATATCCCCAAATAAAGAATTACTTTATTATGAATAGCCAATGCCTGCAATGGTAAACACCATCTTGTTATTCTAATAAATTTCTATTGTGGTTTAAAACTGAAATACAATCTCTGATGCATCTCTTTGTGCTACAAATGGGTTTTGCAAGTACATAACTGGTTCAATACACAAATTGTCAGTGGGTTAAGTATGGTAGTCTGGAATACAACATCTACGTTATCCAACAAGGTACAAGTAAAGATCAAACGTCTTTTTCCAGGACGTCCCTCCTGACAGCACCATAGAGGACGTCCTCCTCCTCCTAACAGGGACAGGAAAGCACACAAGAGCGTAAAAGGCCCCTCTCCACCCCTATTCCCTAAGTGTTTTCCTGTCCCTGCAAGGAGGGATGCACAAGAGGAAGCTCTGCTTACCGGATGGGGCCCAGGGGGATCGGGCGGCTGGTCCAAACCATCCCCCTGTCAAGTAACAAGGGGCTGACACTCTCCTGGGTAGGAGTCCCTCAGCCACAGAGACCAGCGAGCGGATGATGTTCCTGGGTAGAGCTGCTTCCTCCCACAGTGGAGGCTCTTGGCTCCGATGCCCGCCGGCATGTCAGCGCTATACCGGAAGTCGCGCAGGGAAGAAGCTGACACGCTTCCTGTGACGTCAGAGGGTGCAACAGAGGTAAGAGACCATTGTGTGTTCCAGAGAGGAACGCAGAGAGCAGCGAGACAGGCAGCGGTGGCTTCCTTGGATCTTGCAGGGCGCAGGACAGCAGCAGCAGCCATGGAAGATCCAGGCAGGACTGAGCAGGATGGGGTAAGTGCGCTGTGCACAACCTGCTGTCCCTGATCACGGTACTGATTGGTCCCTCTCTTGCGCTGCCCAGGAAAAGGGAACCTCAACAACGCTCCTACCTGTACCCAAACGACCTGGTAAAGTATCTGCGAAGTCCAGGAGATGCCCTATTTGTCACATAAAGCTCCCTGACACATATAGCAGGACCCTCTGTGACACGTATATTGCCAAGATCATGAGGGAGGAACAGCCATCCCTCCTATCCGAGATGAGGTCCCTGATCCAGGAAGAGGTCCAAGCTTCTATGTCCTCTCTTTCCCAGCTACAGCCCCCCAGCCCTGGCCTAAGTGCTAAGAGAGCTAGGTGGGAGATGGAGCTAAGCTCAGATGATGATTCCTATTCCCTGGGGTCTGACCAGGAAGAGAGCAAAGTATTATTGGAAGGTCAGGAACGAGGCAGAAGAAATCTGTTTTCGTCCGATAATACGGATGAGCTGGTCCAAGCTGTCAGGGATACAATGCAGGTGAAGGAGGTCCGAAAGCCGCAGTCCAGACAGGACTTAATGTTTGGGTGCAAAAACAATGCGTGTTCCCAGTGAATGATCAAATTCGGGCTATGGTTCTGGAGGAGTGGGAAGATGCGTAGAGGCACATACTGATATCCCAGGACTTTTGGAGATGTCTTCCGTTTGATCCGGAGGACACTAAAATTTGGGAGGAAATTCCCAAGATCGACGTGCCTGTGGCAAAGGTTGCCAAAAAGACGTCCATTCCCTTTGAAGACGCATCCAGCTTAAAGGACCCTATGGACAGAAAGGCGGATAACCTACTTAAAAGAGCTTGGGAGTAATCAGAGTCTTTAATTAAGATGAATATAGCTGCTACCTCAGTGGCCAGATCTATGTTTATGTAGATGGGGCAACTGGAGGAGCATCTGATTAATAACCCCGAGGGAGGAGATCTTAGCTTCCCTTCCTCTAATGAAATCAGCTACAGCCTTTTAAGCTGACACATCAGCCGAATCAGCCTGATATAGCTCACTTTCCAACACGGGTCATAGAGCTATCTGGTTGAAAACCTGGTCGGGGGACGGTGCTTCAAAAATAAGCTCTGCTCCATTCCTTTTTCTGGGTTGAGAGTGTTCGGTCCTGCTTTGGATGACATCCTAGAGAAGGCTGCTGATAAAAAGAGAGGGTTCCTGGAAGAAAGAGTTAAAAGGAACCAGTCCTTTCATAGGCCAGGTACCTCTCCGAGACAGACAGAATACAAGAGCCAGGGAAAGTCCTCTAGGGGTCCCTACAGCAGTACCCACAGTAGAGGCGGGAAAGGTAGAAGTTCCCAGTTTGGATCAGGCTCAAAATCAAGAAGGCAATGACGCCGTCTTGATCGGGGGGGCGCCTTAGGCATTTCTCGGCAAACTGGTCTCAGATCATCCAGAACAAGTAGGTCTTAAAGACCAT
The DNA here is from genome assembly GCF_039654945.1 of Dendrobates tinctorius. NCBI lineage: Eukaryota > Metazoa > Chordata > Amphibia > Anura > Dendrobatidae > Dendrobates > Dendrobates tinctorius. The sequence goes on from NW_027361829.1 coordinate 38,997,795, forward strand.
ATCAGAAGGATACAAGATAGAGTTTGCTTCCCCTCCCCCCAAGAGAGTCATCGCTCCCCTTACAGTAGAGTCAGGCTCCCTCATGTGGGCAGACTTTAATGATCTAATGAGGTCAGCCGTTATAGTCCCAGTACCCCAGGCAGAAACAGGCGAGGGTCACTACTCCTCTCTGTTCTCCATCATAAAGCCATCAGGAGAGTCTCGCACAATAATAAACTTAAAGCCCTTAAACACCTGGGTCAGTTACAAGAGATTTAGGATGGAGTCAGTAAAATTCATGGTCCACCTAACTGACAGAGATGCCTTAATGTGCACCCTCGACCTGAAAAGCGCCTACTGTCAGGTTCCTGTCCATCCGGCATCCCAGAGATACCTGAGCTTCACTATAAGGTTTCAAAAGTGGACCTGCTTCTTTCAGTTTCAATGACTTCCATTTTGCATGGCTCCAGCCCCCCCGAATTTTTACCAAGCTGGTCGCTGAAGTGGTAGTCTTTCTAAGAAACTAGAACATCATCATCGTGCCATATCTGGACGATTTCCTCCTGGTGGCAGGCTCGGCAGAGTAACTCCGGCGGCACAGCGAAAGGATTATAACCACTATGGAATCCCTCGGATGGATCATAAACAGGCAAAAATCAGACTTAGCCCCAGAAAGAAGGAATGTATTTTTGGGGGTGTTGCTGGAATCCAGTCGCAGAACATCCTTTCTGCCTCTGAAAAAACAGAGATCGGTGCAGAACAGAGTGAAGGAACTTATGAAAGGTCGTGTGTTCATCAGGTCCGCAATGCAGGTCTTGGGCTTTATGACGTCCTGTATCCCATGAGTCTGCTGGGAACAGTTTCATTCAAGAGCCTTGCAGACGGACGTCCTGTCAGTCTGGGATTGACGCAAGTCCTCCCTCGACAAGAAAATATCTTTATACCCCGCAGGAAAGAAGTCCCTACTGTGGTGGATTCAGCCTGGAAATCTAAAGGTGGCCATTCCTTGGATCTCCTCCCCATGCATATTAATTACTACAGACGCCAGCAAGTGGGGATGGGGAGCACATCTGGAAAGGAAGATCCTCCAGGGAGAGTTCCCAGCAGACATACAGTCCAGGTCTTCAAACTACAAAGAACTCTACGCTGCGTGAGAAGCCCTAAGATGGAACCAGACTCGTCTAGGAGGCCAGCACGTAAAAATTCTATCAGACAATGTGATGGTTGTATCCTTCCTGTGCCACCATGGAGGACCAAGACATCGAATGCTCCAGGATCTGGCAGATGTGATCTTTTCCTGTTCAGAGAAGACAGTCCTGTCTATAATGGAGGTCCATCTCGAGGGGTCTCAGAATCTCGTGGAAGACTATCTGAGCATCTGGTCAACAGAATGGGAGTTAAACAAAGAGGTGTTTCAGTATTTGTGTCATCTCTGGGGCAGGCCTTGGATAAATCTGTTTGCGACCAGGAAAAACGCGAAGACGGACAGCTTTTACTAGCTCGACCCTTCAGACAACCCAGAGGGCGTCGATGTGCTAAGTCAGAGATGGGGACGATCCCTCTCCTACGCTTTTCCCCCGATAGTGCTCATTCCAGCCGTCCTCAGGAAGATACAGGAGGATCAGGCGAGGGTACTCCTGATCGCCCCATATTGGCCAAAAAGGAGTTGGTTTCCACTGCTAGGGATTATGGCAGTAGAAGATCCAGTGCTGCTTCCACAGAGTGAAGATCTCATCCACCAGGGTCCAGTCTTCCATCAGGATCCGGGAAGACTCCATCTTTCAGCTTGGATCCTGAGCGGGACATCCTGAGAACTCGGGGGGGGGCTGTCAGACCAGGCCATAACCACGATTCAGGCCAGCAGGAAGCCAGTTACTTCTGCGATATATTATAAGATCTGGAAGAAGTTCTGTCTGGAGGATGGCAGGTCCAACTTGACGGCAAGAAAAACAGATATCCCAAGCATCTTAGATTTTCTTCAGGCAGACTTTAATAAGGGCCTTAGACCCAGTACCCTAAAGGACCAAATATCGTCCTTAAGCACCTTTATTGACTACTCTATGGCCTCTCACCCATGGGTAATAAGATTTGTCAGGGCAATACAGCATCTGCGCCCCAAAATCAAGCGGTCAGTTCCCCCCTGGGATCTTAATTTGGTCCTTAGGTCCCTGTGCTCAGACCCTTTTGTCCCTGGTGAAGACATGTTCATTTCTCACTGAACCATGAAAACTGCATTCTTAATTGCCATTACCACGGCAAAACGTGTAGGCGGGATCCAGGCCTTGTTCATTAGGGACTCATATCTACAAATTTGGGATGACCGTATAATCCTGAAATTAGACCCTGCGTTTGTTCCAAAAGTAGCCTCCTGTCAGAATTTAAGCCAGGAAATTGTTCTGACCTCATACTGTGAAAACCCCTCAAATGAGAAGGAGCAGGCCTTGCACGCATTAGATGTCAGGCAGATGGTCATTGATTATATTGAAGCCACTCATAATTGGAGGCAGGACCATAACACTTGTTTTGTTTAGGGGGAAAAGTAGAGGGAAGAAAGCCTCTAAGGCCACCATCGTGAGATGGATTACGTCAGTAATTTTCTAGCCTATCACTCACAGGGCATCAGCCCCCCTGAAGGTTTAAAAGCCCATTCGATTAGAGCGGTTTCAAGCTTATGGGCTGAGAGGGCAGGGGCATCAGTAAACCAGATTTGTAAGGCCACAACCTGGTCCAGGCTAGATACGTTTTGTAGACATTACAAATTACAAGTATTATTTAGCCAACAAACTGCCACCCTGAGGAGTACCTGATCCCACCCTGAGGAGGTACTTTGGTATTCTCCATGGTGCTGTCAGGAGGGATGTCCTGGAAAATAGATATTAGACCTACCGATAATTATGTTTCCAGGAGTCCATCCTGACAGCACGGGTAGTTCCCTCCCTGATTGTTATGTCATATGTAGTAATATGATACTGTTAATAAATGTGTTAAGTTGCATCATCCATGGTGTGGTGCTTGTTAAAACACTGAGGGAATAGGGGTGGGGAGGGGCCTTTTAACCTCTTGTGTGCTTTCCTGTCTCTGTAAGGAGGAGGAGGACGTCCTCCATGGTGCTGTCAGGATGGACTCCTGGAAACATAATTACCGGTAGGTCTAATACCTATTTTTTGTGGTTGGAATGCCAGCAAATTAAATGACTTTTACTTTTGAAATTTATGGCCTTACTTCATTATTACTCATATAATAAATCCAAGGTACTACTTTGATTTCTGAAATCCCAAAGCACAATTATAGAGGATATAAAAAATGTACACACCCCTGTTGAAATGAAAGGTTTTTGTCATGTGAAAAAATAATTCCAAAAAGAATCATTGCACAACTTTTTCTATCTTTACCATCATCCATAATCTGTACAATCCTATTGAGAAATAAACTGAAATCATTTTAAGTGAGAAAATAAAAATAAAACTTAAATAGTGTGGTTTCATAATTGTGAACACCCTTTTAAACTCATGTTAAATAGTAGACTGTACACAGCTGCCATCATTTATAGCGATTCCGATTAACTCTCTATAAAGTTTAGCTGTTCTAGTAGGATTTTCCTTACATTTTTTCAGTTGTATTTTACAGCAAAAGCCATGGTTTGTAAATAGGGATCTCATTGCTGAAAGTTATTAGTCAGAAGAGGGGTACAAGAATATTTACTAGGTGTTAGATTTACCTTGAAACACTGTGGAGATAATCATCAAGAAGTGGCTTAAATTTGGCACAACACTGAAATTACCTAGAATTGGAAATCCCTTAAAAATTGCTGAAAGGACAAGAAGAAAATGGCGAGGCTGCCAAGAATCTTACAACAACATTAAAGAATCTGCAAGAACTTTTTGTAAGCTGTGGTTGAATACAGAATGTTAAAGCAATATCCTGTATGGTTCGTACTGTATCTCTGGCCTGTGGGGTAGGGTGGCAAGGCGGAAGCTTTTTCCTACAAAGAAAATCCAAGGCCAGCTATGTTTTGCCAAATCTTGTCAACTACCGTCAAATCTGACATCTGCCGTCAAATCTGCCAAAAGCATGTGGAAAAATGCGTCATGGTGTGATGAGACCAAGATTGGACTTGGTCTCATCACACCATGACGCAGTTTCTGAGCCACCTCCTCCCCGGATGCCTACACCTCAGCCACATCCCACCCCATCCCAACATCGGCCTACACAGGTACAAATTCTGGAGCATACTGCACCTGCCCAATATGGCCACTTGATCAGACCCACTGTTGGAGGGTGGTCCCAATATGGGTATGGTCGACATGGCCATATTGGGGGTTATGAACCAATTGGGCACGCCTCTACCCAGGAGTACCCATCTCCCTACCCATCTTACCACTACTATAATCCCCAACAAGAGCCTGCCATGGTTCAACATCCTGCCTCTGCATCTGCCATCATTCAGGGTGAAATTGAGGTTGCCCGAAAAGCAAGGCAAACCACACAAGCAGGCCTCCTGCCATCACCACCCCCAACCTACCATAAATTGTAGGGTTTTTTGTGTTTTTCTTTGTTGATTACATTTAGTATATGTCAACTTTGATATGGCCAATATGCCATATGGCAAAAATATGGTATTTTTCAGAAAAAAGATGATATTTTTAGAATTAAAAAAGTTAATTCAATATGAGTCTATGGTGATGTTATGAAGTGCTAGGTGATGTGTTGGCTTACCTATTTCATACATTATTACGCAAACACAACACACACTGCAAACATTAACATTACTTTATTTTTAACAACCAAAAAAAAAAAATCACAACATAGAAACTGCATTGTCTTGCCATGAAGTATATCCCTCTTGTGAAACAAAATAATTTGTAAACACATCCTGCACTTTAAGTCTAGAGGGCTGATGACGTGGATGAATTACATGTGTGTTAGGCCTGACAATATTTACAAACGCAACTTCATCATCATCATATGAGGAACAGTCATGGATTCTGGTGAAATTGTGAAGTATCACACATGCTTTAATCAACTCATTCACATTTCCTTCACTAAGTTGAATGGATGACTGCAGGACCCGCCATTTGGCACAAAGAATGCCAAAGGTACACGCCACCAGTCGTCGTGCGCGGGATAGGCGGAAATTAAATATTCTGTGCCGGTGATCCGGGGCTCGATGTGGATAGGACCTCATGAGGTTGCATGTTAGTTGAAAGGCCTAATCTGCAATCATCACATAAGGCACCGCTTTCATAGTGGACCTTGGTAACTGACGTGGGGGGAGATGTCCAAATCATTATTGCGCAGCTGCAAACCCATAAGGGAAGAATTGAAGACTCTGGAATCTTCAGTTCTTCCATAGGCCCCAATATCTACAATTATAAACCTGTAGACACTGTTGACCAGGGCCAACAGCACTACAGAAAAAAATGTTTACAATTAAAATATAGGGACCCTGAGTTTTGCGGCTTATGCACATGGATGTGCTTTCCATCCAGTGTGCCAATACAGTTAGGAAACTGGCATGTTTCCTCAAACCCACGGGCTATACACAGCCAGTCTTCCATTTTTGGCTCAGACATGACCAATTGATGTAGTCGGGACCATATTTCCAAGCACGTAGAATGGACAGTGCCTGAGATGGTGGATTTGCCAATTAAGAATTCAAGATGCAGTGCCATATAGCAAAGGCCAGTGGAAAGGAATCTATAAGGGAAGATACAACATTAAACAAAATTAAAATCCATGCTGCCATAAACCAGTTTAGTCCTTACTAAAATTTATTGGCAATAGCTAAGAAGTCCTGCCTTGAAAAAATTAAACTACATACAATGCCTTTGCTCGTATTAAAAGCAGCATATAATGTCAAAGGACAAATGTTGGAGTAAAACTAATGAAGCATGGACCAAAAAATGGAAGGGATGAGTGCATTAAATTTAAAAAAAAGGAGAATACGTCATCAACGTAGAGGATGAATACATACCGTAATGTAAGTAAAAGGCGCTCCTCAGTAGAAATAGACTTGCGCATCTTGGTGTCCTTAAAGGTGATCCCATGGTGCACAATCTCCATGAGAATATCAAATGTGGCCATGCTCATCCGACAATACTGGTAGAACATGTCAGGATGGCTATGTAGAGAAGCATTATGACAGTCAGCCGTCAGCCGTTGCCTCAAAAGTGGATGTACCCGTCTCCTTGGATCCACAATCACTGGGTATGGCTCCCCAAAACGTTGGGACAAAACCCAATGGAAAAGAATCCGCTCAGTTGTCTTGAAAGTAAGCCTGTCTGACATGTTTGACACAAAGCCGAAATACCACAATGCAAGCACGAACTCTAATTCAAAGATTGGAGACTGTCACCTGTTGTTGAGGCAATAAATAGGGTTGCTGGTTCTGATTTTAATTAATTTCAGGCCAACAAACCATTATATGTCCATTTTGCAAGGCTGCAATAAAATCACGCCATATGGATGCCATACAGATGTCACACGGATTCTTAGATGCGAGGAAATTGCATCCTCGCATTGAAAATGGATTACATACGGATCACTGTTCAGGGAACATTTGTGCGATTCTCGGCCATCAAAATTGGACCGATTTTTTATACGTTAAATGTGACTCCAGCCTAACTACAGCTGTTCTGTGAAGGCTTCATATGATTGTTTGATGACATTAGGGATCAAACAGTATCATGAAAACCAAGGAACACACCAGACAGCTCAGGGATAAAGTTGTTGAAAAAAGAAAAGCAGACTTAGGCTACAAACAATTATCACAAGCTTTGAACATTGCATGGAGCACTGTTCAATCCATCATCGAAAAATGGAAAGCATATGGCACAATTGCAAACCTACAAAGACATGGCCATCCACCTAAACTAAAATCCCAGGCAAAGAGAGCTCTAATTAGAGAAACAGCCATTAGACTAGAGAAACAGGAGATGCAGATATTCAAAGATCAGGTGAGAAATTCTGTTCACAGGACAATTACAAGTACCCTTTACAAATCTGACCTTTATGGAAGAGTGGCAAAAAGACATTTTTGAAAGCAATCCATAAGATGTTCTGTGTTTGCATTTTGCAAAAAGCTATGTAGGAGCCACAGCTAGCATGTGGAAGAAGATGCTATAGTCGGATGAGATCAAAGTAGAAATTTTGGACTAAATACAAAACACCATGTGTGGTGGAAATCTAACACTGCACCTCATCCTGAAGGTATCATTCCCACCAACAAATATGGTGGTGACAGCATCCTACTGTGTGGATGCTTTTCTTCAGCAGGGACAGGGAAGCTGGTCAGAGTTGATAGGATGGTGGATGGAGGTAAATATAAAGCAAATCTGTTAGAGGCTCCTGTTATGAATGAGTCACCGAAGGAGAAAACAAAAATACAAGCTAAGTCCAGAAAACCGGATAGGTTGGTAGCTATCGGATTGCAGACCCCTGATCCTATACACCACAACTAACAGTAGCTGTGGGAGGTTCCTACGGTGCCCTAGACCCCTCATCACAGCTGGAGAACTACATAAGCCTAAAGAAGGAAAGGGGAAATCTAAACTGCCCCAGAGCAGACCCCAAAGCAAAAGACAGCCCCCAACATGTATTGTCGGTGAAAAACAGATGAAAACACAAACACAGACAGAAAGACAGGCTGAGCAAACGATGGGGCCCAACTAACTAGATAGGACAGGACAGAAAAGATGCTGGCTGCAATCCGCAAAAAACCCTACAAAAATGTCCCAACCGTCTGATAGGAAAAAAGGCCCTGAAGTCACTAGACTTCAAAATCACTATATCAGCACTCAGGTATATTCTGAAAACAGAGCAAAGAGATCAACTGATCAGAGACAAAAATGGAATTCAGCCAGTCCCAACCAGGACTGGCTGAATACAAACACTAAGGGAACCAGACAAAATCTCATGGAATAATAGCAGGGCAAAACTTAGCTTTTAGTAGACAGGAACTAAAACTGGATGCCAGAGCTCAGAGCAGAAAGGATCACCAGCAAACCCTGCAGGGCGTCAGCTGCCTTATATCCACTCAGAAATTCCAGATGTCCAATCACACTCCGCCTGTTCAGATAACAGGTTCTTCCCATCCCAATCAATTTCACTACCTCTCTTCACCAGCAGAGGGAGTTCATCAGACATCAAAGGTGAAGGGGAAAATGAACTCACAACAGGCTCCAAAAGACTTAAGACTGAGGCATATATTCACATTCCAGCAAAACAAAAGCCCTACACATACTGTCAGAGCTACAACAGAATGGTTTAGATTAAATTATATTCATGCATTTCAATATTCCAGTTAAGATCCAGACCTAAATCCCATTGAGATGTTGTGGCAAGACTTGAAAGTTGCTGTTCACAGATGCTGTCCATCCAAACTCACAGAGCTGCAGCTAATTTGCAAAGAAGAATGGACAAAGCCTATAGGGACATAACCAAGAAGACTTATAATAATAATAATAATCATCATTATATTTCTATTGCACCAACATATTCTGCAGCACTTTAAAATTAAGCTGGGACATTTACAGACAATGAAAACAGTACAAAGTAACACAAAGTTCAACAATTCCAGGAGGAATGAGAACCCTGCTTGCAAGCTTACAGTCTATAAGGAAATAGGGGAAACCCAACAGGTAAAACATGCTTGTCATGTATGGTCCAGTGTTTCCTATAATAAAGAAGGCATTTAACATAAGCTGAATGAGCTGGTCATCAGTAAGTATCTGTCTAAGTACAGTTGCAAGTGCTATTGGTGCAGCAGTAATTGCAGCGAAAGTTGGTCCTGCAAAGTATTCACTCAGGGGGGCTGAAAACAAATGCCTGTCTCAATTTTCAAATTTACTGTGTATTTTTAAAATATTTAGAAAACCATACATCATTTTCTTTCCACTTCACAATAGCTTGCTACCTTGTGATTGATATATCACATAAAATCCAAATAAAATAGATTTTAAGTTTCTGGGTGTAACATAAAAAAGGTAGAAAAGTTTACAGGATATGGATACTTTTTCAAGGCATTGTAAAAATGAGTATTGAAAATGGTGAAAGCGAAGTTTGTGTGATGGGGCGCCTAAAGCGAAAGCTGCACACAGACTTGCTAGTGATATCGAGCTACAGCTACTGTCCAGAAGAACATATTGGAGAAGATTATATTTATTATTAAGGTCTTATACTTAGGTATAGCTGCTCCATGCTGGCAAACATTGTCTTGAATAGACCAGGAAGGCAGAAGACTGATCGGCATCGTGGTAGTAGTCCTTATTTTCTAGGAAAAGTGCACTGCATATGCATAATCACAGTCCATCATATTGAATGTAGGACACTAGAATTGCCAATTGCTGGAGAAGGAAAACTATTTACCATACAAGCCATAGTAATTGTATATATCTGTTTACATAATGTTAAGTATATTCTTACAGGCCAGACTTATGCACAAAGCTAGAATTTGTGACTTTCTCTAAAATATACACTAGATGGCACTACTGCATTTCTTTATGTATTTCATAAAGGTCTTCCATGACTGCATTGTGATCTGTACGAACTACAATCTCTGTGAAAAAACTTTATATAGTTTAGACATAGTTTTTGTTCCAGACATAATCCGAGATGTAGTTAAATTGTAACAAAACATTATTTCAGCACACAACATATTGATAAGCACCAATATGCCAGTCATTTATATGTAATTTATTTAATTTGACATATTTTCACATAATCAAAAATAGGTGGTTATCCAAATATTATGAATTCATTGCCTAATTTCAGGCTAGGCCATCAATCTTAGATTGATGAGGGTTTGGCTCTGCTCTCAGCACCCCCGCTGATCAGCTGCTTATAGAGGCTTTAGCCCTCACATAAGCGGAGTATATACAAATTTTAAAAAAGCTTTTAGTGCAATAATTAATTGGGCTTATTGTATTGCCTCATGTTAAGTGCAATCTTCAAGAGTTGTAATCAAAATTATTCATCCCCCATTGCAAATTAGGTTGATTAGCAAAATATACAAACTTTCTTCTGTTTGCAATAAATGAAACAAGTACAATGTAAATAGCTCAGCTCCAATAGTATTGTAGGGTTGGTGGGCCGGGCTGGGGGGTGGTCCCTCTGTATACCGCGCAGTGATGTAAAAAACACAAGATCGAGGCAGGTTTCGGGTGCAACAGGTCCAAGTTTATTTTTCCGCCGTCCGACTGACGGCTCTGACAACACACCCCGCAATTCTCTTCGTGGCCCTCCGTTTCCAGGCCCGCTACACACACTGTATTTTTACCCCAGGGACGTATATACACGTACCGTCCCCTCCTCACTTCGTGATGATCCTGTCAGCTCAGTCACTGTGGCCGCCCTAGGCCCGTGCACCATCAGCACTTTTACTGGTCAGTTTCGTCTCCAATACGGTATGCTTTTCCCAGTGGCCTCGTCTGCACTGCGGTACTCTCTGTCAGGACCACCCCCCAACTTTCTCTCTCCTCAGTCCCCTGGTTGGGTTCTCCTCACAGTGCACCAACTGTCACAGTCTTCCTGTCACTTGAACTCCCCATGGGGACTGGAACTTTCTGGAACCCTCCTGTCAAATTTATAACTTTCCCGGTTCCCTGTAACTCCACCCCCCATGACCAACGGTTTCTAAAGCCCTAAGCTGCTGTCAAGTCCTGAACTTACACTCCTCCCTGCCATCTAGTGGTCAACCCAAGGTACTGCACGTCGTCTACACTTTCCTAGCTGTTTCCCCACTGTCATAACTGTGCAAACTCTCCTTCCTACTTGCTGACAAGTCCGTCCGTCAGGTCACCTTCCCTACAGTATCACAAGTGCATTCTCCAGCCTCAGATTTAGGCTATGTGCCCCCGCTGCGGATTCTGCTGCGTTTCCGCAGCGTTTTTGGCCCTGCGGAAACGCAGCAGTTCCGCACACATGGTACAGTACCATGTTAGCCTATGGCATTACAAATCTGCTATGCTCATGCTGTGTTTTTTTCTGCGTGGTTTTGCTGTGGTTTACAAACCGCAGCATGTCAATTGTTTGTGCGAATTCTGCAGCGGTTTCACACCTTTAACATAGTAGAGGTGTGAAACCGCAGGGCAAAACCGCAGGCTATTCCGCAGGAAAACCGCAGGTCACTTTACCTGCGGTTTTACCTGCGGATCCGCGCGGAAAAACCTGCAGGTGAATCCGCAGCGTGTGCACATAGCCTTATTCAAGTCCTTGGACAGATCCCCCATAAAAGAAAATCAGATGTTGTCTCAAGCATATTTGATGTCACTAATCAAGAGACTACACTGGACATGGACAGGCTGGTGGATTTTTGACTGTGACATCTCATTGCACTACTTCTTTCTAACATGCAAACAATTTAAAGAGATCATTACCTTTCATAAACAAGTAAATGGATACAATAAGATAGTGACAGCTGGATCCGGCTCCCAGATCGTATAATAATTACTGTGCCTTCTTTGCAGGTTTTTTCATTTCATAATGTGCCAAATATTGTATGTGGTCTTGCATTGTCTTGCTGAAATAAGCAATGCTTTCCCCCGAAATAGTCATTATCTGGAAGTGTAAAGTGCCAATGTCAAAGGCACTAATGCAATCACATAGCATCAGTGATGCAGACTTTTCTATTGTGCACTGATAACAAGCTGGATGGTCCTTCTCCTCTTGAGTGAGTATGACATGGCACCAATGGTTTCCTTGAAAAGTTTCACATTTTGATTCATCTGACCACAGAATAGTTTTCCATTTTGCCTTTGCCTATTTTAAATGAGCTTTGACTCAGAGAAGACCGCAACATTTCTAGATTGTGTTGATATATTGCTTATTCTTTGCATGACAGCGATTTAACTTGCATTTATGAATTGCATGGTTAATGGAAACTGATTTCTGGAAGTATTTCTGAGCCCATGCAGTGTACTGAAGGACTGTGCCATGCATCCTTTTAATGCAGTTCTATCTGAAGTTCCGTAGGTCACAAGCATCCAATATTGACCATATTGTTTCTTGCGCATGTGGATTTCTCCAAAATCTCTGAAACTTTTGTTGATATTGTATTCTAAACACAAAAACATTAGAGTAACTTGCTACTGTGTGTCAATTAACAGCATAAAGCCCACAAACATGATACAAAGCCAGATTTCCGAAAAACAATATAGTAATTTATTGAATGCATGATTTTAGTCTTGCAATTTAAAAGTTATTAAAAGAAAAGGAAAAAGGGTAAAATGGTTCTCATAAGCAGGGCTATTGGATATCAAGGTCATCAGGTGCCACTGAAGCACTATGTGTGCATATATTAAATAGATAATACATAGCTCAAAATAAATTGCAAATTAATAACATAGATACAAATAATGATAAAAACAATAATTATTACTGCGCCCAGTGGCCAGGGATAAGCATAAAAGATTTTTCACACTCCAGAGACAATACCATGTGTATAAGCAGCTCCAAGAGTATATGCAACAATGTGAAAATCGGTTGATGGCAGAAAGTGACCAAGATGGAAAGCAAATACAAACAGATGGTAAGTAATTGAGTAAAGTATATTAACCCACTGCTATTGTACCTGCATGCTTTTAATGCAGTTCAATCTGAAGGTTGGTAGATCACAAGCATCCAATATTGACCATATTGTTTTTTGTGCACATGGATTTCTTCAAAATCTCTGAATCTTGTGTTGATATTATATTCTGTAGAAGGTAGAATATTCAGTCTTTGCAATTTTACACTATCACTTTTCTGAATTTATTTCACAATATATTGATGCATTTTGTTTACAAATTTGGGAAAATCTGACTATCTTTGCTTCTGAAAGACTTAGCCTCTCTGATATGATTTTACAAAGCCATGCTACCTTGTTGAATAGTGACTCTTCAGCTGTTATTTATAAGTACCACTTACTTAATGAGCCTTTTGCTAATCCTGTTCCAACTTTTTTGAAATAGATTGCTCCCATCAATTTTTAAATAAGTTAATTTTTCAATTGAAATGGAAAAATGTTGAAGTTCTAATTTTTTTTTTTATTTTCTGTTAGAAATAAAATGTGGTTACAAGAGATTTCCAAATCATTGCACTCTTGTTTTCTTTCATTTTAAACAGTGTCACAACTTTTTGGGGAATTGGGGTTGTAGTTTCATCAGCAATTTGCAGATGGTAAAGGCTGATTTTTAACAACAGCCATGTGAGATCACTTTATTCTGAAATGTTGCAGTTAAGAATAGTGATGGGCGAGCACTAAAAAGCTCGGGTGCTCGTTGCTCTGGTCGAGCAAGTTGGGATGCTCGGGTGCTCGACCCGAGAAACGAGCCCAATGTAAGTCTATGGGAAACTCAAGGATTTTTCCAGCGGTCAGTAGAGAGACTAGAAATTGCGGAAATCGATGGGGACAGTGCTCAACTTACATGGGAACAGCATGGAGAAAACCCCTGGAAGCATTCCTGACTCCCAGGTCACTGCTGTGAACAATGTTGTCAGAGTTTTACGCCACTTTTAGAGACTCACAATAAAACATCCAAAAACAAAACCAAAATGGATTTTCCTGGGAAATATGTTAAGTAACATCCTTTCCAGGGTAATGACTTATATATAAGGCAAAATAAATAGCAAAAAAACAAAAATGCTCCTCCACACCTTGGGCTATGTTCACTTTGTAGCATTTTTGAACTTTAGCATTGCTTTCAACCAAAGCAAATGCATTCACTGGGAATTGTCATTTTAACATTTTACAACGTTATCTGGCCATGTGGTGTGTGACACATCATCAGACACATCCTGTTTCATTTATGAAAAAAGGACTCTGAAAGTCAGAAAGACTATTTTTATAGGGCCATCAGTTGACCTTTACTATTCTTAAAGGGCCAGCAGTCGGCCCTCACTATTCTTAGAGAGCCAACAGCCGGCTATGCTTTGTTCCCATTATTAAACAGTGGGTCTCCTATACTGTTATTGGGTATGCAGTGAGTGGCAGGGCTGCCCAAAATTTGGACGCACCTCAATACCCCTTGGAAGAGACGTGGAGGAGGGCCTCATAAAAAATGTTCTCATTAGAAAGGAGCGTGTCTCCCATAATGTTTTCCTGTGCAGTGAATGCAAGGGCTGCCAAAAATTTGGAGGCACTACAATGCCCTTTGGAAGAGACGTGGAGGAGGGCCTCATTAAAAAATATTCCCATTAGAAAGGAGCTGGTCTCCCATAGTTTTTACTTATGCAGTGAATGCAAGGGCTGCCAAAAAATTGGAGGCACTACAATGCACCTTGGAAGAGACATGGAGGAGGGCCTCATAAAAAAATGTTCCCATTAGAAAGGAGCTGGTCTCGCATAGTGTTTGCCTATGCAATGCACCCTTTAAAAAATTATGTGGGTGTTGCATCACGGACCACGGCCACCATGGTAATATGGTGGTGGAGGATGAGGATGAGGAGCAGGAGGAGGACAACAGCAAATAACCAAAATAAAGAAGTATATACCCATGTGTGGGTGGGAATAAGTGCATGGGAATAGACCTCCCAAAAAAAGACACTGGATTTGAGTTTATGTTTCGCTGCTATCATCAGTGGCGTTGAGAAGTTTTGCCCAATTAGCCCTTGCTCATTTTTATAGGAGTCAGCCTGTCAGCATTTTCAGTTGACAGGCGGATGCACTTGTCAGTTATAATTCCACCAGCAGCACTAAAAATTCACTCTGACAAAATGCTGGCGGCAGGGCAGGCCAGGACCTCAAGGCGTTGAGAGCTAGTTCATGCCATGTGTCCAGCTTGGATATCCAATAATTATAAGGCACAGAATAATCACTGAGGACGTTGGTACGGTCAGCTAGGTACTCTCTCAGCATCTTCCCAAACTTTGCACTCGTGAGAGCACCTCGTGCCCCAGGGCCTGTGCGAAGCAAGGGTCTGAGAAAACTCTCCCAGAACTTTGAAAGTGTTCCCCTGCCTCTGCTGGATTGGAGTTGTGTCTCTCTCACCTGTGCTCCTTGGTTGTCCAACAAACTGTGATCTTTGCCACCACCATTTTCAGATGGGAATTTTTTTAATAATTCTGCAACAAGGGCCTTCTGGTACTGCCCCATTTTAGTAGACGTGTCCGCCTCGGGAATAAGAGATAGAAAGTTCTCCTTGTAGTGTGGGTCTAGAAGTGTCACCAACCAGTAAAGACTGTCACCCAAAATTTTGAGAATGCAAGGGTCATCGGAGAGGCAGTGTAACATAAACTCAGCCATGCGTGCCAGACTGCTAACAGGCAAGACTTCCTGTGTCCTCACCAAGAGGATGACTGACCATACTCTGCTCCTCCTTCTCCTCCTCACTGTCCTCGGCCATCCATGCTGAACAAACAGTATGACAGTTGTGCTTGTAGTACCGTCTATAGTGCATGAAACTAGCTCTTGTTCTTTCTCCTCCTCTTCCTCATTGTCACCCAATCCACATTGAGATGAGATGAGGCTGGGCAGTATGTAATCACCCTGTATGGTTCCTTGCGCCATCTCATCATGCATCCTCTTTCATTATAAGCAGAGAGCATTTTAGAAGACAGAGAAGCGGAATGGTGACAATAATTATGGCATCATCGCCGCTCAGCATCTTGGTGGAGTCCTCAAAGTTTTGGAGGATGGTGCACATGTCTGATATCCATGTCCACTCCGGAGGTCTTCTGCTCACAAATCCTTCATAAAAGCATCTGCTGTGTAGAGTTCCAACTTGTGGGGACGTCACACACCAGTCGGTGAGGCGAAAACTGCCAATGCTGGAGCTGACTTTCTAAAATGAGCACACAGGCGGCGTACTTTGACAAGCAGATCCGGCAGCTCTGGGTAGGTTTTGAAATATCGCTGAACCACGAGGTTAAGCACATAGGCCAGGCATGGTACGTGTGTGAGCTCGTCTCGCCTCAGAGCCACCACCAGGTTCCAGCTATTGTCTCACCCTATCATGGCTGGCTGTAGGTTCAGTAGTGTTAGCCACAGATCTGCCTGCTCTTTCAGAGCTGTCCACAACTCGTCAGCATTGTGTGGCTTGTCACCTAAGCATATTAGCTTCAGCACATCCTGTTGTCGCTTGGCTGAGACAGTGCTGCAGTGCATCCAGCTTGTGACTGATGTGGTTATTTTGGAGATGGAGGCTGAAGAGGAGGATGAGGGGCAGGAGTTGTAGACTGGGGGGAAGCCCTAATTGACCTAGGGCCCACAATCCTCGATGTCGGGAGGATGTGTTCAATCCCAAGGTCCAACTGGGTCCCAGCATGCACTATGTTAACCCAGTGTGCCATCAGCAAGATGTACCATCCCTTCCCACAAGCACTTGTCCAGGTGTCCGTGGCTAGGTGGACTTTCTCAGTAACCGCATTGTTGAGGGCACAACTAATGTTGTGGGACATATGCTTATGTAATGCGGGGACGACACAGCGGGAGAAATAGTAGCAGCTGGGGACCGAGTACCAAGGTACAGCAGCCGCAATCAGGCTGCGGAAAGCTTCCATCTCCACGAGCCTAAAAGGCAACATTTCGACCGCAAGCAGTCGATAAATGTGGGAATTTAGTAGTGTTGCCTGTGGGACGTTGGCTGCGTATTTGCTCTTGCTTTCCAAGGACTGGGGTATGGACAACTGAACGCTGCACTTGGACAAGGATGTGGACGTGCTTACTGATGGTGCTAGTTGAGTGTGTGCAATGACAAGTGCAGGGCAGGAGGCATCTTTGCATGCACCATGGACAGAAGATTGGCTGGCACATACAACAGTGGAAGGAGCAGAGGTGTCACCACAGACACTGTTCCTGGACCCTGGGGTTTGGGCCACAAAGTCGGGTGCTTTGCTGCCATATGCCTGATCATGCTGGTGGTAGTCAGGCTGGTAGTTTTTCTACCCCTGCTGATGCTGGCCAGGCAGGTGATGCAAATGGCCTTTTTGGGTTTATGGGCAGAGTCTCTAAAAAGCAACCAGACTTGGGAAGACCTAACAGTTGTACTTGCAACTTCTGTTGTGTTGGTGTTACAGAGAACGGTTGCCCGCCTTCTGTTTGTTCCATTAGGTGCAAGACATAATCACAAAGACACAGAGGTGATAACGTGCCA
This sequence comes from Dendrobates tinctorius, assembly GCF_039654945.1. Taxonomy (NCBI): domain Eukaryota; kingdom Metazoa; phylum Chordata; class Amphibia; order Anura; family Dendrobatidae; genus Dendrobates; species Dendrobates tinctorius. Next base: position 39,014,843 of record NW_027361829.1, read on the forward strand.
ATGGGCACGCGAAGGTCCATGGTTCAAGGCATGGTACGTGCTCAGGGGAAACACCAAGGTTCAAGATACTAGGTATGGTGCGTGTTTAGGGGACACGCCAAGGTTCAAGGTACTAGGCTTCTTACTGCCTGTTGGGGTGCTATGCCTCCCTTCCCCTGTGTGCGGCTGTCCTCACTCTGCATGTCCTCCTGCCAGATTGGATCAGTTACTATATCATCCACCACCTCATCTTCCACACCCTGGTCCTCCTCCTGACTTTCTGGCAATTGTACCTCAGCTTTGTCCACCTCTTGTGACACTTTCCCACTGTCGTCTTCGTGTGACCATGGCTGCTCAAATATTTGGGCATTGCTACGTGCAACCTCCTCTTGCCCTGTTTCAAGTGGACCGGGCGAGAGGCCTAAATCTATAAATAGAAAAGTGAACAGCTCTCCGAAGTGTCCAAAGGTGGGATCAGTTGTCTCCGGGCACTCGGCATGGTGTGAGGAAAGAGGATCAGGGTGAGGAATATACTGTCCAGACTCACAGTTACTGAGACTTGACCATGTGGAAGACAGGGTGCTGCTGGCAAAGTGACTGGAAGCGTTATCCGCTATCCAACCAACAACCTTTTGACACTGCTCTTGGTTCACTAGTGGTGTGCTGTGGTCCTCTAGCAATTGGGACAGGAAGGTTGGGCGAGAAGATGTGGGTGTTGTAGTGGCACAATTTCAGCTTGGCCTCGGCATCTGCATGCACCATCACATCATGTTCAGTTCCCAGTCCCTTGCAACACGCCTTGACCATTTTAAATGGAGGACAATATTTTCCACATTCACTACAAATGGATGAATTTGGAGTGAATTGATATGTGATCCGTGTGATGGACAAATCACAGTTTTAAGTAGCTGGCCTTTAGATAACTATTTTTAAAAGCAACCTGGTGTCAATAACTTCACTAACACACTTCAACGAAATTTAACAGTAGGCCTCAAATGGCAGAATTTTGACCACATTTTGATGTGGTCCGTGTGACGGGCAAACCACAGTTTAAAATAGCTGGCCTGTAGGTAACTATTTTTACCAGCAAACTGGTGTCAATAACTTCGCTTACTCACTGTAACAAAATTTAAATGGCAGACAGAAATGGCAGAATTTTGTGCGCACTTATATGTGTTCCATGTCACGGACAAACCACAGTTTAAAATATCTGGCCTGTAGGTAACTATTTTTACCAGCAAATTGGTGTAAATAATTTCGCTAACACACTACAAAAAAATTTAAATGGAGGAAATATATGGCGGAATTTTGAATCACAGAACACTGTGGGAGAGAGAAAGCGCCAATAGGGTCTTATCCGGTGATAATATAAAGTTAATACTTTAGTTTGTACTCACCTATTAATCACAAAGTTAGGGCAGATGCATCTCCTGAGGAAGAAGTCGCACTGACTTTGAAATGCGTAGAGATTATAGAAGAATAAATACCATCGCTGCATTACCATAAACATGGATCATTATTTCTACAGCAGCGTGGGTAATATCCATGTTTTTTTTCTCTCCAAACTGATGTCATGGCGGAATTTTGAGCGCACTTACAGTGCCTTGCGAAAGTATTCGGCTCCCTGGAACTTTTCAACCTTTTCCCATATATCATTCTTCAAACATAAAGATACCAAATGTAAATTTTTGGTGAAGAATCAACAACAAGTGGAACACAATTGTGAAGTTGAACGAAATTTATTGGCTATTTTAAATTTTTGTGGAAATTCAAAAACTGAAAAGTGGGGCGCGCAATATTATTCGGCCCCTTTACTTTCAGTGCAGCAAACTCACTCCAGAAGTTCATTGTGGATCTATGAATGATCGAATGTTGTCCTAAATGACTAATGATGATAAATATAATCCACCTGTGTGTAATCAAGTCTCCATATAAATGCACCTGCTCTGTGATTGTCTCAGGGTTCTGTTTGAAGTACAGAGAGCATCATGAAAACAAAGGAACACAACAGGCAGGTCTGTGATACTGTTATGGAGAAGTTTAAAGCCAGATTTGGATACAAAATGATTTCCAAAACTTTAAACATCCCAAGGAGCACTGTGCAAGCGATCATACCACTGCAAATCTACCAAGACCCAGCCGTCCCTCTAAACTTTCATCTCAAGCAAGGAGAAGACTGATCAGAGATGCAGCCAAAAGGCCCATGATTACTCTGGATGAACTGCAGAGATCTACAGCTGAGGTGGGACAGTCTGTTCATAGGACAACAATCAGTCGTACACTGCACAAATCTGGCATTTATGGAAGAGTGGCAAGAATAAAGCCATTTCTCAAAGATATCCATAAAGAGTGTTGTTTAAAGTTGGCAACAAGCCACCTGGGAGACACACCAAACATGTGGAAGAAGGTGCTCTGGTCAGATGAAACCAAAATCGAACTTTTTTGCAACACAGCTCATTACCCTGAACACACCATCCCCACTGTCAAACATGGTGGTGGCAGCATCATGGTTTGCACCTGCTTTTCTTCAGCAGGGACAGGGAAGATGGTTAAAATTGATGGGAAGATTGATGGAGCCAAATACAGGACCATTCTTGAAGAAAACCTGTTGGAGTCTGCAAAAGACCTGAGACTGGGATGGAGATTTGTCTTCCAACAAGACAATGATCCCAAACATAAAGCAAAATCTATGATGGAATGGTTCACAAATAAATGTTTCCAGGTGTTAGAATGGCCAAGTCAAAGTCCAGACCTGAATCCAATCGAGAATCTGTGGGAAGAGCTGAAAACTGCTGTTCGCAAACGATCTCCATCAAACCTCACTGTGCTCGAGCTGTTTGCTAAGGAAGAATGGGCAAGAATTTCAGTCTCTCGATGTACAAAACTGCTAGAGACATACCCCAAGCGACTTGCAGCTGTAATCGCAGCAAAAGGTGGCGCAACAAAGTATTAAGTTAAAGGGGCCGAATAATATTGCATGCCCCACTTTTCAGTTTTTGAATTTCCACAAAAATTTAAAAGAACCAATAAATTTCGTTCAACTTCACAATTGTGTTCCACTTGTTGTTGATTCTTCACCAAAAATTTACATTTGGTATCTTTATGTTTGAAGCATGATATGTGGGAAAAGGTTGAAAAGTTCCAGGAAGCCAAATACTTTCGCAAGGCACTGTATATGTGACCTGTGTGACGGGCAAACCACAGTTTTAAATAGCTGGCCTGCAGGTAAGTATTTTTACCAGCAAACTGGTGTCAATAACTTTGCTAACACGCTGCAACAAAATTTAAATGGGGGACAGAAATGGTAGAATTTTGACCACACTTATATGTGATCCGTGTGACGAGCCAACCACAGTTTTAAATAGCTAACCTGTAGGTAACTTTTTTATCAGCAAACTTGTGTCAATAACTTCATTAACATACTGCAGCAATTTTAAATGGAGGACAGAAATGGCGGAATTTTAACCGCTCTTGTATGTGATCTGTGTGACGGACAAACCACAGTTTTAAATAGATGGATTTTTAGAGCTGTAATTTGGAAAGGACATGGCTGTATTCTGCAGTTATAACAAGCAAATTGAGCATAAAAATGGTGTTCTCTGGATTGCTTTTTAAGCAAATAATCCGGATTAACATAAAAAAAATATTCATGGCCCCTGATACCTGTGGCTATGTCTAGAATTATCTGTAAAAGCAGCAGCAGCAGACTGAACTGGCATGGAAATTTAACACTTTTTTCACAACTAAGATAATAGAAAGCTTGACAAGTTTGGTATTGCCGTAATTGTACTAACATCTATGATGCCAGGTAGAGTTGAGCGACTTTTGGTTTTTTAGGGTCGCGTTTCGTTTCGTGAAACCCGACTTTTCCAAAAGTCGGGTCGAGCAAGATCGTCCGATTATAGGGAAAAGTCGGGGTCGTCCCGAAACACGAAACCCAATGTAAGTCAATGGGGAATAAAAGTCGGCAGTGAGAGGAGGACAGGAAACACACCTACAGTGCCCATTTGAATGCCAAAAGCATCAATTCTTCTTTCTTAAGCTTGTCAACCTTAATTAACTTCATAATACAAGTTACGCACTGAAAAATGGGGGCTATTTGGCTACAAACTGTGGGGGGGGAGGGCTGGCTCCAGGTTTTCATGTGCCCTGGGCGAAAGAGCGCCCCTTTAACACATACCACAACTCATCATGCTCCTATACGGCAGAGAAATAGCGGTATAGTCCAATGAAAAATACCTCACTTTTTACATCTCATGACGAGGCCCATCTATTTCTCCATACAGAATCATTGGTCCCATATAATGTTTGAAACAGTATATGATGAGCTCCACATAATGCTACAGTATATGTTGGTCCCCATGGATGAAGCTCCACTGTCTTATGGGCCCAAATAATGCTCCAAACATAATGGGCCCCATTTCTAATGCTCTAGTGTATAATGGGCCCTGTAAATGCTGCTCCAGTGTCTGATGTCCACCTTTGGAATGTTCCAGTGTATGGTGGGCCCCATCTATCATTCTCCAGAGTATAGTGCTCCCCAAAAATTGCTGTCCCAACATTGAAAACAATCAAATAAGTCTCCTCGCTAGGGAATCCCTGTACTTGTCTGGACAGGTGCTGTAGCTTGCTTAACAGCTCGCCAGCCGTTCTCACGCCCAGTATGGATTACACGTGATTGCACAAAGGTGAGAAAGGGTACCGTATCCCCAGATAACATGTATGGATAGCGTACACATTCAAAATATATGTCTCAGGAGGCAGGCTCAGACGGTGTTAGGCCCAGTATGGATTGCACGTGATTGCACAAAGGTTAGAAAGGGTACCGTATCCCCGGATAACATGTATGGATAGCGTACACATTCAAAATATATGTCTATACAAAATGAGGCAGGCTCAGACGGTGTTAGGCCCAGTATGGATTGCACGTGATTGCACAAAGGTTAGAAAGGGTACCGTATCCCCGGATAACATGTATGGATAGCGTACACATTCAAAATATATGTCTATACAGCATGAGGCAGGCTCAGACGGTGTTAGGCCCAGTATGGATTGCACGTGATTGCACAAAGGTTAGAAAGGGTACCGTATCCCTGGATAACATGTATGGATAGCGTACACATTCAAAATATATGTCTATACAGCATGAGGCAGGCTAAGACGGTGTTAGGCCCAGTATGGATTGCACGTGATTGCACAAAGGTTAGAAAGGGTACCATATCACCGGATAACATGTATGGATAGCGTACACATTCAAAATATATGTCTATACAGCATGAGGCAGGCTCAGACGGTGTTAGGCCCAGTATGGATTGCACGTGATTGCACAAAGGTTAGAAAGGGTACCGTATCTCCGGATAACATGTATGGATAGCGTACACATTCAAAATATATGTCTATACAGCATGAGGCAGGCTTAGACGGTGTTAGGCCCAGTATGGATTGCACGTGATTGCACAAAGGTTAGAAAGGGTACCGTATCCCTGGATAACATGTATGGATAGCGTACACATTCAAAATATATGTCTATACAGCATGAGGCAGGCTCAGACGGTGTTAGGCCCAGTATGGATTGCACGTGATTGCACAAAGGTTAGAAAGGGTACCGTATCCCTGGATAACATGTATGGATAGCGTACACATTCAAAATATATGTCTATACAGCATGAGGCAGGCTCAGACGATGTTAGGCCCAGTATGGATTGCACGTGATTGCACAAAGGTTAGAAAGGGTACCGTATCCCCGGATAACATGTATGGATAGCGTACACATTCAAAATATATGTCTATACAGCATGAGGCAGGCTCAGACGGTGTTAGGCCCAGTATGGATTGCACGTGATTGCACAAAGGTTAGAAAGGGTACCGTATCCCTGGATAACATGTATGGATAGCGTACACATTCAAAATATATGTCTATACAGCATGAGGCAGGCTCAGACGGTGTTAGGCCCAGTATGGATTGCACGTGATTGCACAAAGGTTAGAAAGGGTACCGTATCACCGGATAACATGTATGGATAGCGTACACATTCAAAATATATGTCTATACAGCATGAGGCAGGCTCAGATGGTGTTAGGCCCAGTATGGATTGCACGTGATTGCACAAAGGTTAGAAAGGGTACCGTATCCCTGGATAACATGTATGGATAGCGTACACATTCAAAATATATGTCTATACACCATGAGGCAGGCTCAGACGGTGTTAGGCCCAGTATGGATTGCACGTGATTGCACAAAGGTTAGAAAGGGTACCGTATCACCAGATAACATGTATGGATAGCGTACACATTCAAAATATATGTCTATACAGCATGAGGCAGGCTCAGATGGTGTTAGGCCCAGTATGGATTGCACGTGATTGCACAAAGGTTAGAAAGGGTACCGTATCCCCGGATAACATGTATGGATAGCGTACACATTCAAAATATATGTCTATACAGCATGAGGCAGGCTCAGACGGTGTTAGGCCCAGTATGGATTGCATGTGATTGCACAAAGGTTAGAAAGGGTACCGTATCACCGGATAACATGTATGGATAGCGTACACATTCAAAATATATGTCTATACAGCATGAGGCAGGCTCAGACGGTGTTAGGCCCAGTATGGATTGCACGTGATTGCACAAAGGTTAGAAAGGGTACCGTATCCCCGGATAACATGTATGGATAGCGTACACATTCAAAATATATGTCTATACAGCATGAGGCAGGCTCAGACGGTGTTAGGCCCAGTATGGATTGCACGTGATTGCACAAAGGTTAGAAAGGGTACCGTATCCCTGGATAACATGTATGGATAGCGTACACATTCAAAATATATGTCTATACAGCATGAGGCAGGCTCAGACGGTGTTAGGCCCAGTATGGATTGCACGTGATTGCACAAAGGTTAGAAAGGGTACCGTATCACCGGATAACATGTATGGATAGCGTACACATTCAAAATATATGTCTATACAGCATGAGGCAGGCTCAGACGGTGTTAGGCCCAGTATGGATTGCACGTGATTGCACAAAGGTTAGAAAGGGTACTGTATCACCGGATAACATGTATGGATAGCGTACACATTCAAAATATATGTCTATACAGCATGAGGCAGGCTCAGACGGTGTTAGGCCCAGTATGGATTGCACGTGATTGCACAAAGGTTAGAAAGGGTACCGTATCCCTGGATAACATGTATGGATAGCGTACACATTCAAAATATATGTCTATACAGCATGAGGCAGGCTCAGACGGTGTTAGGCCCAGTATGGATTGCACGTCATTGCACAAAGGTTAGAAAGGGTACCGTATCACCGGATAACATGTATGGATAGCGTACACATTCAAAATATATGTCTATACAGCATGAGGCAGGCTCAGACGGTGTTAGGCCCAGTATGGATTGCACATGATTGCACAAAGGTTAGAAAGGGTACCGTATCGCTGGATAACATGTATGGATAGCGTACACATTCAAAATATATGTCTCAGGAGGCAGGCTCAGACGGTGTCAGGCACAGTATGGATTTGACGGCCCAGATTACACAGCGGAGGAGCAGGGAGAGGTAAAGATTGCAAATGCTGGGGCCCTGCCCAAGCAAGGGGGGCGCACTCGTGGGCGTCGGTACTGGCACTGGGCCCCTCATAGTACAGCGGTGTGTCTGACGGCGGGTGTGCACCACCACCGTCAGAGACACTTGATTGCACTATGAGGGACCCTGTGCCAGTGCCCGCGCCCAAGAGTCGGCCTACCCACCTGTCCAGGGCAACGGCACTCGCACGGTGTTGTGCGGTAGGTGGTGACCCCGGCCATGGGGGGGGAGGCAGCACAGTTAGGGAGTTTTAGAAAGTGGCATATGTTGATGTTGGACGTTCAGCTGATGCAAAAGGCGAAATAGGTGAAGTACCAGGAAGAGGTGGACCAAAGCAAGCCATTTTTCTGTCACCCTATGTGTCATCAGGGGAAGGTGGGACAAAATCCTTGGAAACCCATGCGTGGTTCATTTTAATGAAGGTTAGATCATCCACATTTTGGGTTGACAGACGGGTCCTTTTTTCTGTCAGGTTTGATCCAGCTGCACTGAAGACTTTCCGATAGCACACTTGCAGCTGGGCAAGCGAGCTCCTGTAAGGCATATTGGGCCAATTCAGGCCAGGTGTCCAGTTTAGCGGCCCAATAGTCAAAGGGGAATGACCTGTGTGGGAGAACATCGATATGGGAGGAAAAGTAGTTTGTAACCATAGTTGACAACTGCTGTCTCCTGTCACTTTCCATCGATGCAGTATTACCAGTTGTGTGAGCGGTATTTGAAAAATCAGTCCACAACATTGTCATGAAACCCCTGTCTCCAACGCCACTTCTGCTGTGTGCACCACGAACACCTCTGCCAAGCTGCCCCCGGCCTGTACGGCTCGTGTGAGAACCATCACCGCTGCTGTGTGCTGGGAATGCCTCAAGCAACCGATTTACCAGAGTTGCTTGTTTATTAGCCAATATTAGGTCAAGGTTCTCCTGTGGCATGATGTTTTGTAAATTGCTTTTATAGCGTGGATCCAGGATGCTGGCCAACCAGTAGTCGTCATCGTTCATCATTTTGGCAATGCGGGGGTCCCTTTTTAGGATCCGCAAGGCATAATCTGACATGTGGGCCAATGTTCCCGGTGTCAATGATGCACTGCGAGTGCTGGGTGGAGGAGCACTTTCTGGCAAATCCACATCCCTCCAGTCACGCACAAACCCTGTACCAGACCTTGCCACGCCAACATTTTCACTTGCCCCACGAGATGCATCCTCCTCCCCTAAGTAATCATCCCCATCATCATCCTCCTCCTCCTCTTCTTCCTCCACCTCGTCCAGGAGAGGTCCCTGAGCAGACAATGGCTGAATGTCATCAAGGATTCCCTCCTCCTCTTCCTCCTCATCAACATTGGCTGCAGACGCCTGCTCCTTAAGGTGCGTCAAAGTTTGCATGAGCAGACGCATAAGTGGGATGCTCATGCTTAGGATGGCGTCGTCTGCGCTTACCAGCCGTGTGCATTCCTCAAAACACTGAAGGACTTTACAAAGGTCTTTCAGCTTCGACCACTGCACGCCTGTCAACTCCATGTCTGCTCTCAAAGTGCCTGGCCGTGTATCCTCCCACAAATGCATTATGGCCTGCCTCTGCTCGCACAGCCGCTCCACCATGTGCAGGGTGGAGTTCCACCTTGTTGCAATGTCGATAATGAGGCGGTGGTTGGGAAGGTGGAGCAATCGTTGCAGCTTCTGTATACGAACGGAGTGTACAGGCGACCGGCGGATGTGCGCGCACAGTCTTCGCACCTTCTGGAGCAGGGCTGTTAACTCCGGATAATTTTTGAGGAAGCACTGCACCACCAGGTTCAAGGTGTGAGCCAAGCAAGGTATGTGGCTGAGTTTTGAAAGGGCTATGGCTGCCACAAAATTACGTCCGTTATCACTAACTACCTTGCCTGCCTCAAGATGTACACTGCCCAGCCATGACTCAGTTTGTCGCTTCAAGTACTCGGCCAGCACCTCGGCGGTGTGTCTGTCGCCCAAACACATCATCTGCAACACAGCCTGCTGACGCTTTCCACTAGCTGCTCGATAGGGGGACACATCGTGTGCAACAGTGGCAGCTGCAGATGGAGTGCTCGTACGACTGCGCTCCGTGGACAAGCTTTCGCTTCTGGAGGAGGAGGAGGAGGAGGAGGGTCGAACGCCTACAGCCAACTGTTTCCTATACCGTGGGCTAGGCAGCACTGTCCCACCACCGCTGTCCCCTGTGGACCCTGCATCCACCACATTAACCCAGTGCGCAGTGATGGACACGTAACGGCCCTGGCCATGCCGACTGGACCATGCATCAGTTGTGAGGTGCACCTTTCCGCTCACTGACTGCTTGAGTGCATGGACAATGCGGTCTTTCACATGATGGTGGAGGGCTGGGATGGCTTTGCGAGAGAAGAAGTGGCGACTGGGTAGGTCATAGCGTGGTACTGCATAGGCCATGAGTTCGCGGAAAGCTGTGCTTTCCACCAACCGAAAGGGCATCATCTCAAACGAGATTAGTTTGGCAATGTGGGCGTTCAAACCAAGTGTACGCGGATGAGAGACTGAGTACTTTCTTGACCTACTCATAGTGTCTGGGAGGGTGAGCTGGACTTGAGAGCTGCATATGGTGGAAGTAGCGGTGGACAGGGTGGACTGAGAGAGGGTTGATGATGGTGATGGAGTTGGTGTTCTTTCTGATGGCCTAGAATCAGTATTTCGTTGATATAACAGTGGGATTCCCTGACTGCTGTGGTCTTGCAACGACACCTCAACATTTGCTGCTGTGCTAACCGGTGGGCTTACAGTGGGGGAAACAATGTAGCGTTGCTGACTACCTTCGTTGTGATCAGTTGCACATGTGGCACTTGAGGTTTGGTGTTGTGTCCACGCTTGCAAGTGCATGCTGGTTAAATGTCTAAGCATGCAACTGGTATTCAAATTTTTCAGATTTTTCCCTCAGCTAAAGGTCTTTGCGCACTTCTTACAGATAACCTTGGCCTGATCATGAGGATTTTGTTCAAAAAAGTGCCACACTGCACTCTTCCTACTTTGGCAGACATTTTGCGGCCTAGCACGCTGTGATCTTTTGACCCTCTGGACAAGCTGTCCAGCAACTCTTTTGATGTTTGGAACCTGTCTTTGGAGTGCTCCGGGCCTGCCAGATAACAGCTGTTGCGATGTCGATGTCTGCTGTGGATGCTCCTCATCTGAGCTATTGGAAGCAGCACCCTCTTCCCCCAATGGATGCCAATCTGGGTCAACAACTGGGTCATCCATCACCTCCTCTTCTATGTCATGTGCACCTTCCTCTGTGTCACCGTGTATGGTGGTATAGTGTGCGGGAAGGGGCACCTGAGTCTAATCAGGGTCAGAATCTGGCTCTGTACACTGCGAGGACAATGTAGTGCTCTGAGTGAATGTACCAGCAGAATCATCCATCAGCGGCTGTGCATCAGTGCACTCCATGTCAGATTCATCTTGGCCTGGGTAATTCACCATTTGACTTGATAATCCAGGCATGGTATGTGAAAACAGCTCCATGGAGTAATCAGTAGTATGGCCTGCATCATCCTTCAATCTTGGTTGGGGTGAAGGACACAAGGAAAGGTGTGGTTCATGAACATGAGCCTCCAATGACGACTCAGTGCTTTTACTTTTTACAACTGAAGAAGAGGAGGCGATAGAGCTGGAGGCTGAGTCAGCAATGTAAGACAAAACTTTTTCCTGATGCTCTGGCTTTAAAAGCGGTTTGCTAACTCCTAGAAAACTAAGCGTTCAAGGCCTTATGTAGCCAGACGATGACGCAGGGTCAGCACCTCCTGCATTCGGTCATATTTTGCTCTTGCCACTACCATCATATCCACCACCAACACCATCATTACCAGCTGCCAACCCCAGCCCAATTCCACGGCCTCTTCCACCAGCCTTCCTCATTTTTGGTAGAAATGTAGACAAAATCCAACAAACTATATAGTAATGTAAAACAAGGTACAAGGTGTCTAAAGGACAGGGGAGATTTTGAATTTCTGCACACACTTTTGGACACTGGACACTTTTGGATTGTGTGAGGCCCACTGATATCTGAGCGCTATGTGACAGGCTCGATGGCACAGCTGTGACCAAAGTGACGAGAGGATAAGGGAGATTTTGAATATCTGCACACACTTTTGGACAGTGGACACTTTTGGATTGTGTGAGGCCCACTGATATCTGAGCGCTATGTGACAGGCTCGATGGCACTGCTGTGACAAAAGTGACTAGAGGATAAGGGAGATTTTGAATATCTGCACACACTTTTGGACACTGGACACTTTTGGATTGTGTGAGGCCCACTGATATCTCAGCGCTATGTGACAGGCTTGATGGCACTGCTGTGACAAAAGTGACTAGAGGATAAGGGAGATTTTGAATTTCTGCACACACTTGTGGACAGTGGACACTTTTGGATTGTGTGAGGCCCACTGATATCTGAGCGCTATGTGACAGGCTCGATGGCACTGCTGTGACAAAAGTGACTAGAGGATAAGGGAGATTTTGAATATCTGCACACACTTTTGGACACTGGACACTTTTGGATTGTGTGAGGCCCACTGATATCTCAGCGGTATGTGACAGGCTCGATGGCACAGCTGTGACAAAAGTGACTAGAGGATAAGGGAGATTTTGAATTTCTGCACACACTTGTGGACAGTGGACACTTTTGGATTGTGTGAGGCCCACTAATATCTGAGCGTTATGTGATAGGCTCGATGGCACTGCTGTGACAAAAGTGACTAGAGGATAAGGGAGATTTTGAATTTCTGCACACACTTGTGGACAGTGGACACTTTTGGATTGTGTGAGGCCCACTGATATCTGAGCGCTATGTGACAGGCTCGATGGCACAGCTGTGACAAAAGTGACTAGAGGATAAGGGAGATTTTGAATTTCTGCACACACTTGTGGACAGTGGACACTTTTGGATTGTGTGAGGCCCACTGATATCTGAGCGCTATGTGACAGGCTCGATGGCACTGCTGTGACAAAAGTGACTAGAGGATAAGGGAGATTTTGAATATCTGCACACACTTTTGGACACTGGACACTTTTGGATTGTGTGAGGCCCACTGATATCTCAGCGCTATGTGACAGGCTCGATGGCACTGCTGTGACAAAAGTGACTAGAGGATAAGGGAGATTTTGAATTTCTGCACACACTTGTGGACAGTGGACACTTTTGGATTGTGTGAGGCCCACTGATATCGGAGCGCTATGTGACAGGCTCGATGGCACAGCTGTGACAAAAGTGACTAGAGGATAAGGGAGATTTTGAATTTCTGCACACACTTGTGGACAGTGGACACTTTTGGATTGTGTGAGGCCCACTGATATCTGAGCGCTATGTGACAGGCTCAATGGCACTGCTGTGACAAAAGTGACTAGAAGATAAGGGAGATTTTGAATATCTGCACACACTTTTGGACACTGGACACTTTTGGATTGTGTGAGGCCCACTGATATCTCAGTGCTATGTGACAGGCTCGATGGCACTGCTGTGACAAAAGTGACTAGAGGATAAGGGAGATTTTGAATTTCTGCACACACTTGTGGACAGTGGACACTTTTGGATTGTGTGAGGCCCACTGATATCTAAGCGCTATGTGACAGGCTCGATGGCACAGCTGTGACAAAAGTGACTAGAGGATAAGGGAGATTTTGAATTTCTGCACACACTTGTGGACAGTGGACACTTTTGGATTGTGTGAGGCCCACTGATACCTGAGCGCTATGTGACAGGCTCGATGGCACAGCTGTGACAAAAGTGACTAGAGGATAAGGGAGATTGGATTGCTTTTAAAAAAGCAGTTTGCGGAGCAGTGGGTAAACAGCAATGCCAGCCTGTCAGGAAGCCTTAGAAGGCAGCCCAACAACCAACACCACTGATACACCACTATATAGCCTCCCCTTGCACTGCACACACAGTGACTGGTGTGTTGTGCAGGCCAAATTGCTAGCAGCAGAAGCAGTTTTTTTTTCTTCTCAGCAGGACAAAAAAAAAAAATTGGGATTGCTTTTAAAAAAGCAGTTTACGGAGCAGTGGGTAAACAGCAATGCCAGCCTGTCAGGAAGCCTTAAAAGGCAGCCCAACAACCAACACCACTGATACACCACTATATAGCCTCCCCTTGCACTGCACACACAGTGACTGGTGTGTTGTGCAGGCCAAATCGCTAGCAGCAGAAGCAGTTTTTTTGTCTTCTTCCCTGCCTAACGCTCTCCCTACAGAATCAGCAGCAACCTCTCCCTATACTAAGATCGGCAGAAGTAAGATGGCGGTCGGCGTGCACGCCCTTTTATACCCCCTGTGACGCCCACCAAAGCAAGCCAATCACTTGCATGCCCTTCTGAAAGATGGTGGTGACCCGTGCCTATGTCATCACATTGCCCACAGTGTCCGTGGATCCTGATTGGCTGAAAAAGAGCGCAAAACAAACTTTTGAAACGCGACTTTGGCGCGTAAGTCGCCGACCTCGTGGCCGACCTCATCCTAGGGTCGGGTTTAGTTTCATGAAACCCGACTTTGCCAAAAGTCGGCGACTTTTGAATTTTTTCGACCCGTTTTGCTCAACTCTAATGCCAGGTCAATTTTACCACATAATTTGCCTGTTTTCTACACAATATTTTCTGTGCAATTTCACCACACTTGGAATTTATTTCTCATTCTTCAGTACAATTTATTTTAAAACAAATGATATCATTCAAAAGTAAAACTTGTCCCACAAAAAACAAGCCCTCATACATCTAGGTGGAAGGAAAAATAAAATAATATGGCCCTTAGAAGAAGATGTGAAAAAAAACAAAAATAGACCATGTCAGGAAGTGGTTTCCTGCAATGCCTCAGCATGGTGTTGCTTTTAAAATTCTCACCTATGGACCGCGCCACTTTGAAATGTTATTTTACAACAGAGCAGTCAGCACATGACATGTTTGTCATGTAACATGATTGAGGTAATAAAAACAACATAGCAAATGTTTATCATGCTGCTAAAAACTAGTATGTATTATTATCCTTATTTCATTTCATATGCATGAAAAGTAGAAATTGAAATTAGAACTACAAAGTATAATGACATTGAAAGCACCACTGATAGTCTTCATATGAACCTTTACGGACCTCCACTTCTGAACTAATTCAGCAGGTTTCTTGTTTTTTCAATTTTGACCATTTTTCTTCATCAGAAAAAAATGCAAAATTTATTGCTTGGAAATTCGGAGACATGTTGCCAGAAGTTTATAGAGTAAAAGAATAATTTACATTTTACTAAAAAATATACCTATAAAGAGAAAAATCAGACAAACTGAACATTTGAAAGAGGTCTCTTAATTTTTGCCAGAGCTGTAGTCTTCTTTGAATGTTTTTCTGATGCCTACTACATGTTGCTCAGCGGTTTGCTTTTTAAAAGCCTTGTTTTCCAAATGAACCAATGTAGCAGGTGAAATGCTTTACGCCACTGTAAAATCCAGACTTTGACTTCTCGCTGTTCTCGTTCTCCATCATGCTGAAGATGCAATATTTGGCAGAGAAACCAGTGCTATGAGATTCCCCATAACCAACTAAGCTCATGGCATTACTGCGAAGTGACGTTATTACTTATGATTTGTATTCTTCCACCTGATGCTGTATCATTAGAAATGCTAATGTAGGTTGTTGGAGGTAATGAGTGGATCTCTATAACTCAAATGATAAATATATTTTTATTATTATCATTATGCATTTATATAACGTCATTTATTCCATGGCGCTTTACATGTGAAAAGGGGAAATATAATCAAGTATAATAAACATGTGTAAGACAAGGGACACACAACTACATAAGGAGAGGGGACCCTGCCTGCGAGGGCTCACAGTGTACAGGGATGGGTGAGGATACAGTAGGAGAGGGTAGAGCAGGTCGTGCGGTGGTTCAGTAGACCGAGGATCATTGCAGGCTGTAGGCTTGCTGGAACAGGTGGATACTAGTTGTTTTATTTTATTTCTTTTCCCTCTGGTCAGACCTTCAGATCTACTTCTTCCGACCACAACCTGTCACTGCAGTGTTTGATGCACATATTACTGCGATCCTGATAATAACAAGTTTGCATATATGCCGTAAAGTCATGGCTGAAAGTGTTGCATGCCATAGACAAAGGAACATCAAGATCTCTGAAGATGGACTTGTAACCTTGAGATTGTTGATGTTTTTCAACAATATTGGTTCTTAAGTCCTCTCACAGTTCTCGTCTCTTTCTGTTCTTCATGCATAGTGTGGCACACAATGACACACAATACAAAGATTGAGTCAATGTCTCCCCTTTTTATCTGGTTTCAGGTGTGATTTTCATATTGCTCACAACTGTTACTTGCCACAGGTGATATTGAACATGCATCATATGCTTGAAGCAAAGTTGTTTATTCACATTTTTGGAAAGGTGACATTTCTGTCTGGCCCATTTTTGGGATTTATTGTGAAATTATGTTCACTTTGCCTTTTTTTCTCCATTTTTTTTTGTGTTGCTCCAATACGCACAAAGGAAATAAACATGAGTATAACAAAATATGTGTAATTGCAATAATTTTCTGGGAGAAATACTTCATTTTCTGTAACAATTTCAAGGGTGCCAACACTTTTAGCCATGACTGTATATGCCTTCTGAATGAAAAAATTACCACGCTGCCCTACTGAATGCAAATATGCACCACACCTTTAACCACTTCATGACATATAATGTAACTGTATGTCATAATTGGAAAGGGTTCTAGCAAATTGACATACAGTTACATCATGATTATCATGCAGGCCCTTAAGCTATGCCAGCACAATCACCTTTGGGAGCTCAGCTTAAGTGATAACTGAGCTCCATCTGTCACACCTAGAGGTGATGCCTGCACTGCCTATGGCTGTTTAACCCTCCAAATTCTGCTTTCACTAGCGAACACAGAATATAGATGGCTACGAGAGGCATGGGGCTCCCTTTCCCACCCAAAAAGCACCCCGCAATGTGATCGAAAGCTGCCGATGGCAGTCAAGAAAACTGGAAGTTAAATAGTGACCTCCGCATCTGCCAGATACAGTGGCCTGTTATACCATGCCAAGATAATGATCTTAAAGGTGTTTTGTCAGTGTAAAGCTAGGTTCACATTTGAGTTTGAGTCCACAGAGTATCATCTGCATTCCCAAACGCATGCAAAAATGCATGCAAATGCATGTTTACGCAGCGTTTTTATCCGCATCTGTAAAATAATGCATATCCTGTAAAATACTCAGGACTAGTTACCAGATAAAAATATAGTGGTTTATTTGGTTTCTTCCATCAAAGAAAGGTTATTACAGAAAAACAGGTGAATAAAAATAAGTGAAAGAGATATTGTCCATTGTTCATAGCAAAGCAGCATGTATTCTTCTTTCTCTCCGGGAACCCACATGGCAAATGGCGTCTGTCTCTCAGTTCGGCTTCTTCGTACTAAAGTAACATACCAGCTGTTGAGTTATGTCATCTTGCGTCTGTGTCTCATGATGGTGAGGGAAGAAGACAGCACCCTCTACAGTTAGCCATGAATTATATACGTCTCTTGAAACACGTGATCTCGGTATATATGGAGTTTGACATTTACCTCAAGGCTAAACTTAAATATGTAGTGAGCTGACATTTCTACCATGAGCCAAGCTTAAAAATAGCCTATGTCATGTAAGCTAAAGCATTCTACAGAACTGGGTGTAATAAGAAATATTTAACGAATTATTAATATTTAACAATTCCCCCTTTTGAGGGAGACAGACATTAATTGGAACCCTCAAAATATAACAAGATCTTTTTTTTTCTTCTTTTCTTCTTCTTTGACAAAATAATTTAATATCAATAATAATAATAATAATAATAATAATAATATTAGATTACCGTTATAAGTACTCAATAACATAATTGAATTCATGTTATGGTAAGCCGTGAACAATATTCATATAAAATATGTATAATTATACTTCCCTAAGTCTAAATTGAAGCATCTCAGGTCCAGTCATCATCATCTGATGTCATCTGGTCTTCATTTTGATGTCTTCTGTCTTCTTCTTGGTTCTTTTAAAAATACAGTTTTCTTATAGCATATAGATGTTGTAGGAATTGTGTGGTGTATCAAATCAAAGTCCATAAATTCAAATGTTGATAAGAAACAAAGTCTATAGATGAAATGCAGCTTTAATATCTGTGCAGTGTCATCTTTAAAAACCTGGGCTTACATTGGCTCGCCTTGGATATTCTGGAATCCTCCATCGGCACTGGTCTTTGAACAGGTGTGACGTCTTTGGTCAGCAAAGCAAGGGTTAAAATGACTCTTCCTTGCTAAACATAGCACCATAACCAGTCCTTGTCCTAATGCACAGGACATATGTCAGGGTTAATTACCTTCATTGTTCACCAGCTTTCATAGAAGCTTTTCAGGTGATTGAAAACCTCTGGAACTTGATAAGAACGTGATAACACAGTTCTTCTCAGCATCATAGGATCATCGTCCTCTGGTTGTCAGGTTAGACACTTTAATCGTGACTGTCAGTGGTGGATACTGCACTTGTGACTGTCAGTGGTGGATACTGCACTTGTGACTGTCAGTGGTGGATACTGCACTTGTGACTGTCAGTGGTGGATACTGCATTTGTAATTAACACAGTCTATTACTCAGTAATCATAGCTTTGTTACCTTCTGGGACTTCTGGATCGCGGCATTCTTCTTCTTGCAACTGATCAATGAAGTTTAGAAATGTGAAAAGTCTTTATTAACATCTTGAAGTCTTCATTCCCTATTCTATACCAAATCTGGTAATTTCCCTATATCAAATATCACAGCGTACCATAGCAATCAGTAATATCCATATAATTATTATCAGAATTTGTACCATATATGGATTTCAATATTTGAAATATTAAACCAATAATAAGTGATAATACATTATTATCCATATTTTTTCATGTGATAGAACATTTTTATGTCATAGGTGTAATTACCTTTTTCAACCCATAGGTGTCACTGTGTTTTATGTAACCAGTGTTATCATCTTTATTAATAAGGAATATATTCATTATACTAATAATATGTAGGAATGTATAGCCATGAACCAAAATAAGAATATATGAGTGAGCGAATGAATGAATAAAAGAATTGTTGCATATAACTCAGAAGTGAAACATTTTCCTTAGTAAAAGAACCATATAATTGCTATATTTAATGAAGCAATATTCTCAGTAGATATTACTTTACTAAATATTGGTGAAAGAATTAAAAATAATGAAAAATAAGAATAAAAATAAAAATAAGAATAAGGCCTTTATGTTGATGCAGAGTAGTTATGTCTTCAGTAACATATACCCTTAATATTTCCATGATCTGGATTATTTCATAATTGTCATAAACTTGTGTTACCAAAATATTCAAATTATGCAACTTTGCATGTAATTCCTCTTAGTGTAAAGAAATGAATCCTTATAATACTTGTTATTATACCCAATACTTATACCATTGCACCTTATTAATATTTTTTCCTATTAAAATGTGTGAAGAAGAAGTATTAATCAAATGTGATGATGTAGTCAGGATCAAAAACATATTTTCCCCCTTAATACCAAAAAATATTGTTCTATGAAATAATTCATTTATCAAAACCAAAATTAAAAATAATTAATGTATAAATGTGAATTTATACTTGCTTATACCATTATTTGTCTGAAGATGTGTAACCATTAAAATTAATTTGAATATCATAAAATTATGCTTTGGAAAAATTAATTTAAATGTAGTTTAAGATTAACACACTTGGACAGAGAAGGAAGGTCCACTATTCCCAGATGCAGCTGGTGAATACCAGGCTCTGTGCTGGTGCCTGTTTAAAAGAGCTAAAGCTGATAAGGAAAGAATAGATTTTCTTCCTAAACTATTTTCTATTTTGTTGTGCGATTGCACTTATCCACAATTAACTAAATCAAGAAATAATAATTACTATAGAAATATAGAAATATATGTTGTATAGATAATATTTCATTATATATCCTAATATTCTAATAATTTAACTGATCTGCATATTTCTCCTAAAGATAAAAGCTTTGGGTTTTTTTTTTTTTTTTCTCTCTTATAGAATCCTGAGGCCTCATACAAACGTATCACATTACTCGCTCAGCAGCTGCTCATACACTCAGTCACTGTCACTCAGACTGTGTCACATATTAACTTTAAACCAAATACCTCACATACGAAGGTGTGATGAATACACGTATTTTAACCCAAATTATCCTAATTATCAATGCATTGTAAACTATTTCAATTTAGTCTCTTAATATTTCTTTGAATATTCCCCAAATACACATGACATAAATATATATGTATAGCTATACTTGACATTTAGGCCTGGAAAAAAAATTCCATTGCTTTGCAAAAGTTGAGACCCCCTTTAAAATTCTTTTCCTAAGGAACAGGGACATAGTATACTGGTATACTTGTATTATTAGAACAAGGTTCAAATTCCCCTGCTGTGGTTGTCATTCAAACCATGCAGTAAAGCACACACCCAGAACATTTTAAAAAGCAATTAGTTATTTCCTTTTAAGGGTTAGATATATAAAATCATGCAATATTGCAACTTCCTGTGTAAATAAAGGCATAAATCCTTGGAAGAGAATTTTTCTCGATTAAGTCCTGCTTTGAAATGAAAATTCTAAGGAAACATAAAAAATAAGGTTAATATCATAGTCATATTCTAAATATTATTACTGATGTAGATTTTAATTCATTAAAAAATACAGTTCTACTATTTCTACTTCTACAAACACTCTATATATACTGTATGACTATGTATATATCCACAAACCATAAAACTACAGGATTATACTCTATAAAATAATTACATATAACTCACTAATTGTATAACACTGTTACACAATATATATATTACTTTTTCTAGCCAATTCCTACACCCATACTTATTTCTCTGCAAAAAATATCCTGAAAGGTTCTTGCCATTTTAAAGCTGATAGATTCTTGGAGCAGAGTATTCAGTTTACAGGCCATGATGTCACTCACCACCTGTTTCTGTCTGTTAAATTCGGCCATCTTTGTTACAGAAAGAAAATCAGAACTCATCATTTTTCTTAATTCCATTTGTGTCTTTTCGGTGTTCCTTTGCATCATTCCATATGGCTTATAACAAACATGTGATTTTCTTTTTCTTTCTTCGTAGATTTGATTTTGGGGAAAACTCATTTTAGAAGGTTTTGCTAATACAAGCTTCTGATAAGATTTTACTCTGCCTGTCTTTACAAAATTAGCACAATTTACTTTCCTCTCACGATTCTCGTGTTTTCTGGCAAAATCAAGGGATTGCGCACATTCAAACAAAGAATCTTTTTGTGATGCAATAACACGAGATGCAGGATTTAGAAACCAAAATTTGCTTACAAAACTCCTTATGAGGGACGGTGTTTTGACATTCTCACTCAGCATTTTGTACAAACGTTCATATATGGACATGAACGTAAAAATACATTCCTTCCGACCAATCCTTAATTTTTGAAGAATATCAATATCTGGATGATTTTCATTTGATGAACAAAAAATGAGAATTTTTAATCTGTCCTTATCAGTTAAATTCTCATGTGTTTCACCAGATAACTTTAAAGACAATCTCCTAGCAAAATTTACAGGGATCCACATTTTGAACAACTGATTCTTCTCCTCGTTAGATAAATCAAATTTATCAGAACAACTTTCAAAGATCTCAGAGTTCCTACAAACATCTATTTTGTTGTCATAAGCAGGAATTATTTGGCATATCTTTATCAAATCCTTCCTCACGCTACTTCGGATTTGGGCCTGTGAGTCTTCTATTTTTAGTGGTACGTCTTTCCCTTGTACATCCTCTACGTCAGTTCTGAAGTCTCCTCCTACTTCTCCATCTTGTTCCACGTCTGCAAGGTCACCTTCAATGGCTGCTACAGACACTTGATTACAGTCAATCTCACTAACTTTACAGCCAATCTCGAGAACATCACAACAATCATTTTTGGATTTCTCTGACACAGATCTATGAAATATATCTACCATCTGTAGAATATTTTTTAATCTCTCTCTTTCTCTATTGAAAAACTTAGAATCTAACCTTTGATTCTCGAGTTCACACTCGGCATATAAACTTAACCATAAAACTTCTGAATTAGAATTGTCTACAGACTTAAATTTCAATTTACTCTGCTTAGCAAGACAATTAATGACATCCATTTTATCTTACCTTGAAATGTCTCAGCTTGTTCCTTTGATGGACAACTCTGGGTTCCTGTTGTCTTCACACGTCTGGCTTACGTCTGGTACTTTTGGCACTTGTAGTACTTCTCAATCTATCTGGTAATTCTTACTTCTAGGTTCTATGTGATTCTTGTAAGTAGTGGAATTCCCGATAACTTGCACATATGATTTGACGTTAGCAAAGTCCAATCCCCCGTGTGGGCAAGTTGAGGGAAATCCGCAAAAAAGTACAAAAATTCAGATCTGGCTGGCTCTCCAATGTAAAATAATGCATATCCTGTAAAATACTCAGGACTAGTTACCAGATAAAAATATAGTGGTTTATTTGGTTTCTTCCATCAAAGAAAGGTTATTACAGAAAAACAGGTGAATAAAAATAAGTGAAAGAGATATTGTCCATTGTTCATAGCAAAGCAGCATGTATTCTTCTTTCTCTCCGGGAACCCACATGGCAAATGGCGTCTGTCTCTCAGTTCGGCTTCTTCGTACTAAAGTAACATACCAGCTGTTGAGTTATGTCATCTTGCGTCTGTGTCTCATGATGGTGAGGGAAGAAGACAGCACCCTCTACAGTTAGCCATGAATTATATACGTCTCTTGAAACACGTGATCTCGGTATATATGGAGTTTGACATTTACCTCAAGGCTAAACTTAAATATGTAGTGAGCTGACATTTCTACCATGAGCCAAGCTTAAAAATAGCCTATGTCATGTAAGCTAAAGCATTCTACAGAACTGGGTGTAATAAGAAATATTTAACGAATTATTAATATTTAACAGCATCATCTTATGCATGACACAAAAAAATGCTGCGTTTGCATGCGTGTATGCGATTTTGCATGCGTTTGTGTTGTTTATGCGCATGCACTAGAAATTTCCAATATTTTGCAGTAGCTTTTCCTTGACATCAGACACCCAGTAGGCGTGTCTCATGAGATTTCTATATATATATAGACACACTGCACTGAGAAAATGCTCGTCTTTGGCTGCTGTATCTAGCTGCAAGATGGATCTTGACCTGGACAGCTTCCTAGAAGATCTGGATTTACAAGTGAAGTTGGCTGCTGCCTTTGGTTTTGCTTGTCAAAAACAAAGAAGAGAAAGCCGGAAAAGACGTTGTCATCACTATTAGTAACACCCCGTCCATGAACTCCGAGAGAGCCGTGGAGCCTATCACTCTTTGTACACAGAGCTGCAGCAAAACCTGGAGGAGTTTTTCGACTACATGATGATGTCGCAAGAGAGCTTCCATGACTTGCTGCTACATGTCCAAGGATCCATCGCCAGACAGAACACACAGCTCCATCGAACAATTCCTGCTGAAGAACGTCTCTTGGTCAACCTGAGGTACATAGTATTGAAAAAGAAACTCCTGTCACAAATAACCATACCCTATCCCTAACCCTATCCCTAACCCTAAGCAGTGTACTGATTTTTGTTTCTCATTTGATTTTCCACAGATTCCTGGCTACTGGAGAGACATTATCATCGTTATATTTCCAATTCAGGATTGGAGTATCCACCCTTTCTGGGATTATTGTAGACACTTATCATGCTTTAGTTGACATTCTGTGGCAAGAATTCCTCCCCCAACCCACAACTGTACTCTGGATTGAAAATGCTTCCAAATTCCAGGAAATTTGTAATTTTCCTAACTGTGTGGGGGCTGTTGATGGCAAACACATTAGGATTATGAAACCAGCTGGAAGTGAAACAGGGTACTTCAATTATAAAAAATACTTTTCCATTGTTCTAATGGTTATTGTGGATGCTAAGTGTAGATTTGTTGCTGTGGACATTGGCTCATTTGGATGAGGAAATGACTCACAGTTGCTCAAAAACTCTGACATGGCCAGCGTCTGTATGGGAATGATTTTAATTTTCCACTGCCACGGCCTCTTCCCAACACTGATGGACCGCCAATGCCTTTTGTTGTAGTTGAGGATGAGGCGTTCCAAATGTGTGCCAACCTCATTAAAACATACTTAAAACTTAAGTTTTAACTTAAATCACACAAAAACTTAAATCACACAAAAAAAATTGTCAACTACAGACTGACAAGGGCACGAAGAACCGTGGCGTGTGCGTTTGGATTGCTGGTATCGAAATGGCGCATTTTGTGCACATCCATTAATCTAAAAATTTACACTATTGATGAGGTTGTGAAAGTATGTGTTGTTCTGCACAACTACACCATGGTAAAAGAGCGACCAAGGTTACAACCTGAGGAACCTGTTACATTGCTTGATTACCAATTTCACCCCTTGAGAACCACAGTGGAAGCTGCCCACATGAGGGATGTTTGTTGCTTACTTTGTATCAGATAATGGACTTTTGGCATGGCAAGACAAAATGATTTAAGCCGCTAAGTTAAATGTACCTGTTATGTTTAAAACATTCCTGTAATGTAAAATATTACTTACCTGTTATGTTCAAATGTACCTGTGATGTTATGTGATATTAAAATGTACATGTAATGTAAAAATTTACCCCTCATGTTTGCTGGGTTAAATAATAAACTACCTTCCCTCATAAAAAAAGCGTTTTTTTTGTTGACCATGGTGCATAAACATAAAATAACACAAGATATAGTGCAAACAAAATACAACTTTTATTTTTAAAACTTTTACAAAAAAGAAGGGTTAAGGTTGGGGTGATTGGTTTTTTCTTCAGGGTTTATGTGAGGGTGAGATGGGGTGGACCTTGGAGGTGTGGAGCTGTGAGGATTGGGTGGTAGTTGATGAGGAAGGGGTTACAGGGGAAGTGTCTACAGGGGAAAGGGCAACAAATTGAAGCATTGGATCAGGGATGGCATTGGAGACATTGGGGACTGATGACAAAGTGGAATCATGGGAATCGCGATAGACAAACTGGAAGGAACAGACAGAGACACAAGGGAAGGTAATGACAAACTGGTAGGTGAGGGTGGAGGTGGTGGGTTCAATGTGGGCATAGTTTTTTGGCTCCTGGTTTTTGTCCTGGCTTTTCTTTGCCGAGTGGGAGTGGTGGCCTCTGTAGCAGTCATCTGGCATGGTGCTGGACTGGGTCGCATTGTGGATACTGCTGGCCACAGGGGTGCTTGACTGGACAAGGGTGCTGGACTGGGCAGGGGTGGTGGACTAGGCAGGGGTGGTGGACTAGGCAGGGGTGGTGGACTGGGTAGCATCATTGATACTGCTGGCTCCATGGGCGCTGGACTCTGGCGCACAGTGGATGCTACCAGCTGCAGGGTTGATGAACTTGGCAGCGTGTTCGATGGTGAACTGGTGGCGGATAGTTCGGTGCTGTGGGAGCTGGAAAGTAGATTGGCTGCTGGTAATGTCCTCCGGCCTGTTGATTGTAGGTTTGTGACTGCTGCTGGGACTGCTGCTGCTGCTGCAATGCGTGACTGTAAGCAACCTGGCAGGCCTGCATGACGTTCAGCTAGAGCTAAGGCGTAAGGTTTTCCGACATGCTCCGCTCAATTGCAGAAAAAAAATGTTGCGCCGGTCTCTCAAAGTCGGCTTCCAGGCGGTCAAGGCATTTGTTGACTTCCTTGAACCCACTCTTCACTCTGTCAGCAATCCCATCCTGGAAGACTGAGCTTAATTGCATAAACTCGGGCATGCCTGACCTCTCCCAGGCCCTCTGCCGCTGATGAGAAGACCAAGCAAATGCAGCGGCAGAGAGCTGGGAGAGGGGAAAACCTGAAGGACTGGCTGCCTCTTCCCCAGCCTGTGAAGGCTGCAAGGTTGCTTCATCGCTGATGGATGACTGGGACTGCATCTGTTGAGTGGCTGCTAGATGAGGGGCCGCTACAACAGAGGATGATCCGGGTTGTGTTGTGCTGCACCATTTTCTGTGTGGAAAAGAGAAAAACATTTGTGAAAAAATCAAGGTTGTGTTGTGCTGCTCCAGGTTCTGTGTGGGTAAAAAAATAAACATTATTAAAAAGAAAAAAAAAATAAATAAATAATATATATATATATATATATATATATATATGTATATTTACATTCGCAGATCCAGCGCAGGCTTCAGAAAGGCAAGGTCCCGGTGGTACTTGTATTTCCGGAACCTTGCAGCAGAACCACTCCGAACCCAACCGTCCTTTCTTATGTCCTTGTTTGCTTCACTGTGAAGGGGAAAAAAAATTAGAAGACAATGCACGTCCATTCACATGTTCAGTGCCGTTTCAGACCACATTGCAATATTTACCAAAATCTGTTCTGGCACACGGCGTGGCACGGTGCCAACCAGGCAGCAGCTATGTTGCCACTTCTTCCCAGAGCCGTCGAATCATCACATTGTCAGAGTGCTGACGGTCGCTGGTGTCCCACAACGGTACTCCCTCTTGCACAAGGTGAATAAGTTGCTCGTTGTCAATGTCAAGTGTGGCTTCTTCTTGTTATGAAACCAATAGATAAAATAGAGAAAAAGAATTTAAAGTAAAAATGAAAAAAATTGTATTACAACTCTGATGAAAAGAATACTTACACCCCATCTTTCCTCCTGAGACACATGAGCCCGACGACCCTGGGAAGAATCCTCTCCACTTGACAGCTCCTGCTCTTCATCACTGCCAGGTACCTGTAAAGAAATGAAATGATTTAACACATGTGGAGTATTGCCAGTCAATACACACCAATCAGTATAGCAAATGTGATTACATAATATTTGTCAGGTCCACCCTGGAAAGACATCAGTTCTTCACTTGAGGACATTTTGAAGAGCAGACAGCAGTCAAGTGAAAAACTACAGAAAAGAACAGAGAAGAAAAATTAAACTTGTAAAGATCCAAAAACAATGTAGACAAAAAAATGTACACAAATACTTACATTACAGGCAGTAGTCTAACAGCACAGCAGTCAGCACAGGCCAGGGACAGACGGCAGCAACAAGAGACAACCACAGAACCAGGAGACGACAGGAGGCGACCAGGAGAAAACTGCTGCACTAGAAGACAACCAGGAGACACCCATGGCACCAGAGAGTCGGTCAGTCTCTAAGGAACAGAAAAAGCATTCAGAGTGACAGACGTTTATAAAGCTTCTATACATACATAGACAGTGTTGTCCTCACCACGACAGAAAGCAGCACCAGGAAATGAACAGTAGATAACCACTGTACCAGGAGACAACCAGGAGACATCCACTGCACCAGAGAGTCGGCCAGTCTACAAGGAACAGAAAAAGCATTCAGAGAGACAAACATTTACCAAGCTTCTATACTTACATAAAGTAGACAGTATTGTCCTCACCACGACAGAAAGCAGCACCAGGAGACAAACAGGAGAAAACCGCTCCACCAGGAGCCAACCAGGAGCCAACCAGAATACCAGGCCAGTCGACACGTCTAAAAGTAAAAAGAAAAAAAAATTAAGCAGTGAGAGAGACAGACATTTTCTAAGGTTCTATACTTACACAGCCAGTGTTGTGGTATTGTCCAGAGTCCAGAGAGTTATGGCCTTGCAGTGTCCACACTTCCTTTAATAGAGCTATCAATTAGCAGGTGGTTGAATCACTTCCTGGAACAACTCATTAAAAAAATGCATGCATATAGAACTCATGTGGGTACAAATGTGCTTGCGTACGCATGCGTTCCCATAGACAGTAATGCTTTTTTTACGCAGTCATCCGCATGCTCATGAATGCTCATATTTGATGGATTTTTATCACTTCCAAAAATCCAACATGTTGCGTTCATCGTACCCCGCTGTGCACAGAAAAACAAAGCATGAGTACGCTGACGCAGGCGAACTGATGCAAATACATGCCCCTGCGTACACCATGTTAAAGATAGGTAAACATGATGCATTCAGATTGCTGAGGATGAAACGCTGCACAAACAGACGCAAATGTGAAACCAGCCTAACACTGACAGCTGTAATGCATTATCGTACATGTATATTGCAATACGTTACAACATTTTTCAAAGTAGTAAAAGTTAAAGTCCCATAGAGGGACTAAGTAAAAAATAAGATTATTTTTAAGAAAAATATAAAAAATACAAAACCATCAACAACAAAAAATCATCAAAAAATATTACGCCAACTAAATACACATATTCACAGTTGTGTGAAAAGAAGTTTGTCCTTTCCTGACTTCCTATTCTTTTGCATATTTGTCACTCTTAAATGTTTCAAATCATCAAACAAATTTAAATATTAAGCAAAGATAACACAAGTAAAGATAAAATGCACTTTTGAAATGAAGGTCTTTATTCCAAACGTACAGGACCCTCTATGAAAAAGTGATTGCCCCTCCCCCTTAAAACATAAATTAACTGTGGTTTATCATGTCTTTGGGAAGATGAATTCAAATTCTCTAGCCACACCCAGGCCTGATTACTACCACACTTGTTCTCAATCAAAAAATCACTTAAATAGGACCTGCCTGACAAAGAGAAGTAGACCAAGAGATCCTCAAAAGCTAGACATAATGACGTGATCCAAAGTAATTCTGGATCGAATAAGAAACAAAGTAATTTAGATCTATCAGTCTGGAAAAGGTTATAAAGCCATTTCTAAAACTTTGGGACTCTAGCGAACCACAGTGAGAGCCATTATCCACAAATGGCAAAAACACTTAACAGTAGTGAATCTTCCCAGGAGTGGCCGGCCGACCAAAATTACCCCAAGAGTGCAGCAGCAACTCATCGAAGAGGTCACAAAAGACCCCACAACAACATCTAAATAACTGCAGGTCTCACTTTCTTCATTTGAGGTCAGTGTTCATGACTCCACCATAAGTAAGAGACTGGGAAAGAGTGTCCAGCATGGCAGCTTTCCAAGATGAAAACCACTGCATAGCAATAAGAACATAAAGGCTGGTCTCAATTTTGCCAGAAAACATCTTGATGATCCACAATACTTTTGGGAGAACACTGTGAACTGACGAGACAAAAGTTGAACTTTTTGGAAGGTGTATGTCCCTGTACATCTGGTATAAAAGTAACACAGCATTTCAGAAATGAAACATCATACCAACAGTAAAATATGGTGGTGATAGTGTGATGGTCTGGGGATATTTAGCTGCTTCAGGACCTGGAACACTTGCTGTGGTAAAGCTGCTTCAGGACCTGGAAGACCTGCTATGGTAAATGGAACCGTGAATTCTGCTGTCTACCAAAAAATCCTGAAGGAGAATGTCTGGGCATCTGACCGTGACCTCAAGCTAAATCGCACTTGGGTTATTTAGCAGGACAATGATACAAAACACACCAGCAAGTCCACCTCTGAATGGCTTAAGAAAAACAAAATTAAGACTTTTGGCATAGTCAAAGTCCTGACCTTAATCCAATTGAGATGCTGTGGCATGACCTTAAAAAGGTGGTTCATGCTTGGAAACTCCTCAATGTAGCTGAATTACAACAATTCTGCAAAGATGAGTCTCATTGCCACTTATCGCAAACACAGTTGATTGCAGTTTTTGCTGCTAAGGGTTGCCCAACCAGTTATTAGGTTTAGAGGGCAATCACTTTTTCGCACAGGGCCCTGTATTTTTGGATTTCTTTTTCCTTTAATAATAAAAATTTCATTTAAAAACTGCATTTTGTGTTTACTTGTGTTATCATTGTCTAAAATTTTAATTTTTTTTGTGATCTGAAACATTTCAGTGAGACACACATGCAAAAGAATAGGAAATCAGGAAGGGTGCAACACTTTGTCACACAACTGAATGTAAAAATAAAAATAATTGTAAAAAGAACACATATTTGGTATTGCCGCAGCTGGAGCAACATGATAAATAAAATTGTCACTTTATTTAGCCCCTTCAGTAAAAACTGTAAAAATATAAATAAAAACATAGCAAAAATTATGTTTTTCATCATACAGCAGAACAAAACGTAGAATAAGATGCGATCAAAAACCATATTTAAATAGGAATGCTATAGCTGAAAATATCATCATGTCCTGCAAAAGTCAAGCCCTCATTCAGCTCCATCAGTGGAAAAAGAGAAAAGCTACAACTATCAGAATAATACAAATGGAGATTCAGTGGCGCTTGTGTATGAGTGTAATTCCAGCAGCAAACACTTGCTTTTTTTTGCAGCGCGTTTTTCCCGCAAAAAAACGCATTGAAAAAACGCATACATAAGCATACAACTGCTGCGTTTTTTTCAAGCATTTTTATGAGCATGCATGAAAAAAACGCAGTGTTTTTATGCGTTTGTATGCGTTTTTAGTGCGTTTTTACCGCGTTTGCGTTTTTTTCCAACATTTTTAGGTGGCCCCTCACACTACCCAAACCATGACTTTACTAACCCTAACCCTAACCCTGACCCTAACCCTAACCCTAACCCTGACCCTAACCCTAACCCTAACCCTGACCCTAACCCTTAACCAAATCATACTTAACCCTAACCCAAACCCTAAACCCTAACTAACCCTAACCCTAACCCTAACCCTGACCCTAACCCTAACCCTGACCCTAACCCTTAACAAAACCATACTTAACCCTAATCCTGACCCTAACCCTGACCCTAACCCTTAACAAAACCATACTTAACCCTAACCCTGACCCTAACCCTAACCCTGACCCCAACCCTAACCCCAACCCTGACCCTAACCCTAACCCTAACCCTTAACAAAACCATACTTAACCCTAATCCTGACCCTAACCCTGACCCTAACCCTTAACCAAACCATACTTAACCCTAACCCTGACCCAAACCCCAACCCTAACCCTGACCCTGACCCTGACCCTAACCCTAACCCTAAACCCCCTTAACTAACCCTAACTCTAACCCAAACCCCTAAATTCCATGGTTAAAAAAAAAAAACGCATATGCAAAAAAACGCATACATGAGCATGCCAGTGCGCACATATGCGCATCCATAGGCTATAATGGCCATTTTTAGCGCAAAACGTGCGCATATGTGCGCATGCGCTTTTTTGCAGGGCCAAAAAATGCAACATGCTGCGTCTGGAAAATACAAACGCACACCCCAAAAAAACGCAGCGCATGAAAATCGCATACATGCGCTTACAAGCGCGCAGGTATGCGCACCCATGTTAAATATAGGGGAAAAAACGCATGCGCACATATGCGTTTTTTTCCAGCGCTAAAAAACGCAAATGTGAAACCAGCCTTAGGCTAGTTTCACACTTGCTTTTTTTTGCAGCGCGTTTTTCCCGCAAAAAAACGCATTGAAAAAATGCATACATAAGCATACAACTGCTGCGTTTTTTTCAAGCATTTTTATGAGCATGCATGAAAAAAACGCAGCGTTTTTATGCGTTTTTAGTGCGTTTTTACCGCGTTTGCGTTTTTTTCCAACATTTTAAGGTGGCCCCTCACACTACCCAAACCATGACTTTACTAACCCTAACCCTGACCCTAACCCTAACCCTAACCCTGACCCTAACCCTAACCCTAACCCTGACCCTAACCCTTAACCAAATCATACTTAACCCTAACCCAAACCCTAAACCCTAACTAACCCTAACCCTAACCCTAACCCTGACCCTAACCCTAACCCTAACCCTGACCCTAACCCTAACCCTAACCCTAACCCTAACCCTGACCCTAACCCTAACCCTAACCCTGACCCTAACCCTTAACAAAACCATACTTAACCCTAACCCTGACCCTAACCCTAACCCTGACCCCAACCCTAACCCTAACCCTGACCCTAACCCTAACCCTAACCCTAACCCTGACCCTAACCCTTAACAAAACCATACTTAACCCTAACCCTGACCCTAACCCTGACCCTAACCCTTAACCAAACCATACTTAACCCTAACCCTGACCCAAACCCCAACCCTAACCCTGACCCTGACCCTAACCCTAACCCTAAACCCCCTTAACTAACCCTAACTCTAACCCAAACCCCTAAATTCCATGGTTAAAAAAAAAAAACGCATATGCAAAAAAACGCATACATGAGCATGCCAGTGCGCACATATGCGCATCCATAGGCTATAATGGCCATTTTTAGCGCAAAACGTGCGCATATGTGCGCATGCGCTTTTTTGCAGGGCCAAAAAATGCAACATGCTGCGTCTGGAAAATACAAACGCACACCCCAAAAAAACGCAGCGCATGAAAATCGCATACATGCGCTTACAAGCGCGCAGGTATGCGCACCCATGTTAAATATAGGGGAAAAAACGCATGCGCACATATGCGTTTTTTTCCAGCGCTAAAAAACGCAAATGTGAAACCAGCCTTAGACACCTGTCACAAGGGTGTCAAAGAAATAAGGTAAAATAACTAATAATATTAGTGTGCGCTTGGAACACTCAAAGAAGAGGGAAATCTAAACTGGGTGGTTATAGAAAAAAAAAAAAAAACCTCTTATAAGTGCTCTTTATGTAGCTGGATAATAGCGAGAAAATAGCAATTAGTAATAGTCAATTGTAAGACCTCAGAAGAAGTGCTTAAGGGAAAAAGAATATATATAGATGCTGGTGGCAATCTTAGTTCCAACCTGAACAATCACAGACTAAAAAGGCATGAGTGAGGGTAAAAACCTGAAATCACTGAACAGGTTATATAGTGCAGGGTAATTCTCCCTGATAGTAGCTTTTAAAAAAAAAAAAAAAAAGTCAAAGTCAAATTGCAGCCTGTGAACGGCTGTGCAGAGTAGCCGCAATAGTAAATGCACAAGTCAGAGAGCGGTACCTGTAAAGATAATGCGATGCGAAGTCCTCACTCCAGTAAGCGGTGCAGGTTAAAATAGCGCTTTTTGCTCCAGCGCTTGGAAAAAGAGGGGGGGGTTTGTACACTGGGGTATAGACGAGTTACAGGGCCTGCCCCGGCCTGTGGCAGCCTCCTGTCAGTGTACCTCCAGCTGTGGAGCAGACGTGAGCGGCCTCTCGTGCTCCCGGCGTCTGTGAGCTGCTCCAGGTATACGGGACCTTCGTGATGTGAGTCAACACATGACCACGTCAGTTTCACTTGCTGGTGGTTGCGACGGGGACCAATGGACTTTCCAACATGTGTCAACTGTCCTGAGGAAGAAGACAGTTAGTCTTTGAAACATGTTGGAAAGTCCATTGGTCCCCGTTGCAACCACCAGCAAGTGAAACTGACGTGGTCATGTGTTGACTCACATCACGAAGGTCCCGTATACCTGGAGCAGCTCACAGACGCGGGAGCACGAGAGGCCGCTCACGTCTGCTCCACAGCTGGAGGTACACTGACAGGAGGCTGCCACCGGCCGGGGCAGGCCCTGTAACTCGTCTATACCCCAGTGTACAAACCGCCCCCCTCTTTTTCCAAGCGCAGGAGCAAAAAGCGCTATTTTAACCTGCACCGCTTACTGGAGTGAGGACTTTGCATCGCATTATCTTTACAGGTACCGCTCTCTGACTTGTGCATTTACTATTGCGGCTACTCAGCACAGCCGTTCACAGGCTGCAATTTGACTTTGACTTTTTTTTTTTTTTTTTTTTTTAAGCTACTATCAGGGAAAATTACCCTGCAGTATATAACCTGTTCAGTGATTTCAGGTTTTTACCCTCACTCATGCCTTTTTAGTTTGTGATTGTTCAGGTTGGAACTAAGATTGCCACCAGCATCTATATATATTCTTTTTCCCTTAAGCACTTCTTCTGAGGTCTTACAATTGACTATTACTAATTGCTATTTTCTCGCTATTATCCAGCTACATAAAGAGCACTTATAAGAGGTTTTTTTGTTTTTTTCTATAACCACCCAATTTAGATTTCCCTCTTCTTTGAGTGTTCCAAGCGCACACTAATATTAGTTAGTTATTATCAGAATAAGGCCATGCAAAAAAATTTATGTTTCTATAAGATTGTTCTTTTTGCTTAAAAACAGCAATACAACAAAAAACTATATACAGTGAGAACGGAAAGTATTCAGACCCCTTTAAATTTTTCACTCTTTGTTTCACTGCAGCCATTTGGTAAACTCAAAAAAGTTCATTTTTTTTCTCATTAATGTACACTCTGAACCCCACCTTGACTGAAATAAAACAGAAATGTTGAAATTTTTGCAAATTTATTAAAAAAGAAAAACTGAAATATCTAATGGTCATAAGTATTCAGACCCTTTGCTCACTATTGGGTAGAAGCACCCTTTTAAGCTAGTACAGCCATGAGTCTCCTTGGGAATGATGCATCAAGTTTTTCACACCTGGATTTTGAGGATCCTCTGCCATTCTTCCTTGCAGATCCTCTCCAGTTCCGTCAGGTTGGATGATGAACGTTGGTGGACAGCCATTTTCAGGTCTCTCCAGAGATGCTCAATTGGGTTTAGGTCAGGGCTCTGTCTGGGCCAGTCAAGAAAGGGTCACAGAGTTGTTTGGAAGCCACCTTTGTTATTTTAGCTGTGTGCTTAGGGTCATTGTCTTGTTGGAAGGTGAACCTTCATGAATATATATCCCCTAAAATTGGTACTTTATTAATAATAAAAGACCACTAGTGTGGTTATACACCAAAAGAAAACGTGACAAATACAAAACAAAAGAAAAAGGTGTTCAAACAGAAAAACCACAATTGGGACAGCTAGGAATCCCTGATAATTCTGAGCTTATACCTGCCTGGCTGCGGAGGTTGGCACCCTAGGGGGGAACGTTGTGGCGCCCCCGCTCAACGATGGCTATCCCTAGGGGCTCTGATACACCCTACAGCCACTAATGATACCCTCTACCTGATAGCTGAGGGGACCCCTAATGCTAGACAGAGATATACCTGCTCTAAAGAGGATCCTGTATCCCACAGAGATTAAAAACAATAGTAGAACACACTTGGCATCTGGTGGTACATATGGGAAATATACTGCATAAAGCTACTCCACATGAGATTTCAATCAGATGATATAATGCATCGATGGTATGCATATATAATAATGGTAATGAGATTAATCACCAAATCCATGAAATTCATTCAGTGATGCCCCAGCCTCACACAAAGATAGTAATCTACTGATGCAGATGGAAATCCACCTTCAATATCACCAGCGGCTTGGTTCAATGGCATCTCATTAATTAACATATCTTTGATGCCCCGTTACAATCTGGCATAGCTTATTGAGCATATACTATTCCCATCCATGAGTAATGTACACAAAGTTGCAACAGCGATACTCATCGTGTCACCTGCCACCTGCCATCAAATGGTTAACGCCTCAACGCGTTTCGCCTGCTTAGGCTCATCAGGAGGCCAGATAGTGCGATATTATGTGTCCCATGCAAGGTGCAATATCAAATGATGCTCAGCTCAACTCCTCTTTTTAAAACCGCCGCCATAAGGCGTATATGTTACACCCACTCACGTGACGTGGCGTCCCCGCGGTCTCAGGATGCCTCTATTTGACATTACCCCTGAACCACCAATCAGATATCTCAAGACAAACGGTCTCACCGCGCTCTCCAATGGCTGAGGCCGACTCCAACTTCCGGGTTTGTCGTGCAGCGCACACACCGCGCATGCTCCCCTCTCCCCCATTGGGATCAGCGCGTCTCATATTAACCTTACGGCATCCCCGCGGTCTCAGGATGCATTACCAATCAGATACCTCTAGACAAACAGTCTCACCGCGCTCTCCAATGGCTGAGGCCGACTCTAACTTCCGGGTTTGTCATGCAGCACAGACACCGCACATACTCCCTTCTCCCCCATTGGAATCAGCGCGTCTCACATTAACGCCGTCGGATGTATATGTTAGGTTTGTAACGTTATATCCCCATTCTCATTGTGCCACATATAGTTCGTGACCGTCACATTGAAGTCTCTCATTTAAGTGACCAGAGCGTCCACTCCGGTATTGCTCACACTCCGGACCCCCACAGGAGTATCCAATATTATACCCATAAGCGCACTTCACACCAGGCACGTGATTAAGAATCACAGTATATAATCGCATCAAAAACTGGCAGTGTGAACATGCGGCCAAGGTTGATGAACCCAAAAATAATACTCAATCTAATAAACACTCTCAAGGACTGTAATTAGTGGGGATACCATGGGGTATAATGAAGTTTATTAAATACAGGCATACGGTAAAGAGGAGGATAATACATACAATATTCCATGGCAATACATGGGACTCCCAAATTTTTCAGGGAGCCCAATACAAAACCTAGAAGGCCAATATACTCGACAAGGGTCACTAGAATCAGTTGTGGCTCATAAGAAACAGGCAAATGAAAGTTGTTCATTTAACCCCCTCGGCTCCATAGACTCCATCCTGAATATCCACTCACATTCTCTTCTAAGGATCAATTTGTCCATATTCCCCCCTCTCGTGTTCATCTTGACAACTTCTATGATATTAAATTTAATATCACTGGGATCACCCTTATGACACAACCAGATGTGTCTTGCAAGTGGGGTATCCCTTTTGTTTCTAACATCGCCCAAATGCTCCCCTACTCTCCTCCTAAATTCTCTACTGGTCTTCCCTATGTAGTCCCTGGGGCATGAGCAGGTAGCCACGTAGTCAAGCCCTGTGGTTTTGCAATTCGAAAAGTCTCGTTGATAGAAAACTTTGCCTGTTTTTGAGCTACGAAATGACTTTCCGGGTCTCATAAATTTACAGAAACTGCAATCCCCGCACTTAAAAAAACCACAGGGTTTTCTATCCAGCCATGTACCACTGACCAATGGTCTCCTATACTGGCTGTGGACCAAAATGTCCCTGATGGATTTACCCTTCCTAAATGTGATATTAGGGCGCTCACCAACCACATCCTTGAGATCTGGATCTAGTCTGAGCACATCCCAATGTTTGGACAGGACTCTTCTAACCTCCTGATGTCCCACATCATATGTCCCGATGATCCTTATCTGTTCCGTAGAGTCCTCAGCCTCACGTTTCTGCAACAGTGACTGTCTGTTTGCTTTACTTGCAAAATCATATGCTGTGTCTAGAATGTGTTTAGGGTACCCCTTATCCTTAAAGCGACAGAACATGTCCCCAGCTTGTTTGTGGAATAGATCATTCCTAGAACAGTTCCTCCTAAGACGGTGGAACTGTCCTTTCGGGATGCCTCTCTTGAGGGGAATTGGGTGGTGGCTTTGCCAATGCAGCAGACTATTTGTACTTGTTGGTTTACGATTAGTGTTGAGCATTCCGATACCGCAAGTATCGGGTATCGGCCGATACTTGCTGTATCGGAATTCCGATACCGACATCCGATATTTTTTCAATATCGGGCATCGGAATCGGAAGTTCAAAGTTGATTGACAGCCGAAATGACGTCATCATGATGCGCGGTGTGTGCGCATCATGATGCGCCGTCATTTCGGGCCTTCCGGGGGTCTCTGCCGGCCTGCCGGGGGGCTGTGCCGGCCTGCCGGGGGGCTGTGAGGACTGCCCGGGGTCTGTACCGGCCTGCCGGGGGGCTGTGCCGGCCTGCCGGTGGTCTGTGCACCCTGTGGGGGTCTGTACCGGCCTGCCGGGGGGCTGTGCTGATGTCCGGGGGTCTGTGCAGGCATCGTCCGATGGGACTACAAGTCCCATCTGGCGATGCCTGCTACCATGACAGTGATTGACACATTAGCCAATGATGGGACAGTAGTAGTCCCATCATCCGGCTAATGTGTTAAATGTTTAAAAAAAAAAAAAAAAAAAATACTACATACATACTACATACATGCTACATACATACCACATATATACTACATGCATGCTACATACATACTACATGCTACATACATACTACATATATACTACATGCATGCTACATACATACTACATGCTACATACATACTACATACATACTACATGCATGCTACATGCATGCTACATATATACTACATGCATGCAACATACATACTACATACATACTACATACATGCTACATACATACTACATACATACTACATGCTACATACATACTACATACATACTACATACATACTACATACATACCACATATATACTACATACATACTACATACATACCACATATATACTACATACATGCTACATACATACTACATGCATGCTACATACTACATGCTACATACATACCACATATATACTACATGCTACATACATACTACATACATACTACATGCATGCTACATACATACATACTACATGCATGCTACATACATACTACATGCTACATACATACCACATATATACTACATGCATGCTACATACTACATACATACTACATGCATGCTACATACATACTGCATGCTACATACATGCTACATACATACCACATATATACTGCATACATACTACATACATACTACATGCATGCTACATACAATACATTCATACAATACATACATAGACATACAGTACATATAACATAGAGTAACATACTTACCAATACTTGTCACATTGTTCCCCGAAGCCATTGTCGTCTACGGAATAAATATTAACATAACAAACCACAAAAATACTCACCCATGATCCGAAGCAGTCCACGAGTGTGTCCCACGACGATCTTGGGTAGAGAACTGCAGCATCAGCTGATGCTGCCACTCACTACGGGCTGCAGGAATCCAATGACGGAAGGTAGGTATCCTTCCGCACTGTATTCCTCCGCCACTTAAAAAAAAAAATCCCTAGTCTCACTTTATGGTAAAAGCTGTGTGGAGAGCCTCTGATGTGACTAAACAGTGAAAATCCCTCAACAAGTGTCACCATTTTGGAAACTAGACCCCTCAGGGAACTGATCTAGATGTGTGGTGAGGACATTGACCCCTCAGGTACTTTACAGAAGTTTATAACATTGAGCCGTAGAAATAAAAAAAAATCAAATTTTCCCCACATATATTTTTTTAGCACAAAATATTGCATTTTCATAAGGGTATCAGGAGAAATAGAACCGTACAATTTGTTGTGCAAATTCTCCTGCATACCCCATTTGTGGGGTAATGCAACTTTTGTGCAAAGCTCAGAAGGAAGAGGCGCCATATTGGAGTTCATATTATGGTTTGAAGGTGCCATGTCACATTAGCAGAGCCCCTGAGGTGCCAGTACAACAGAACCCCCTATATGTGATCTCCTTTTCCAAACTACACTCCCCAATGAATTCATTTAGGAGTGCAGTGATCATATTGAGACTACATGTGAGTCACAGAGTTTTATACCACTGAGTGATGAAGAAAGAATAAATTACATTTTTACCACTAAAACTTTGTTTTATCCCCAAGTTTCTAATTGTTCTAAGAGCTAAAAGGATTTTTTTTTTTACAAAAAACTGAGATCCATTTTTTCCTGAGTGCGCCAATACCCTACAAGTAATCGGGAAATATTTTTCAGGCACTGTGCAAAGCTCAGAAGGCAAGGAGTGCCAGATTTTACTGCTATGGTTTGCAGGTGCCATGACACACTGGGAGAGCCCATGAGGTGCCAGAACAGCAGAAACCCCCATAAGTAACCCCATTTTACAGACTACACTTCTCAATGAATTGATTTAGGGGTGCAGTGATTATTCTGACACCATGGGTGTGTCACAGAATTTTATACCATTGGGCAATGAAGACAAAATATCTACATTTTTACCACCAAAATTTTGTTTTAGCCCCAGATTTTAATTTTTCACACAAGAAGTAGGTAAAAATGTCACCAAAATTTGTCCCACAATTTATACTGAACATGGCAATACCCCATATGTGGTTGTACAGTACTACTATGGAGAGACTCGAGAGGAAAAGAGAGCTATTTGCCTCCTGGAGCGCAGATTTTCCTAGAACAGTTTGCGGACTCCATATACAGAGTCCCTAATTGTTAGAAGAGCAGAATCCCCCTTAAGTGGCCCCATTTGGGAAACTATACCCCTTGGAGAATTTATCTAGAGGTGTAGTGACGATTTTGACTCCATGAATATTTTCCAGAAACAAGCAGCAATGAATGTTGCCAAGTGAAAATTGCAAACTGCCGCTGTAGTGACCAGTACGTTGCAGTCACCAGTAGGTTATGCCCAACCCTAGCGTCTGGAGACATGCACCCGTAAGTTAGGTGGGCTTGCATCACTTCAGAAATGCCAAATGTGGAAGATATACAGTTGTGCTCAAAAGTTTACATCCCCCGGCAGAATTTTTGCTTTCTTGGCCTTTTTTCAGAGAATATGAATGATAACACCAAAACTTTTTCTCCACTCCTGGTTAGTGGTTGGGTGAAGCCATTTATTCTCAAACTACTCTGTTTTCTCTTTTTAAATCATAATGGCAACCCAAAACATCCAAATGACCCTGATAAAAAGTTCACATACCCCATTTCTTAATAATGTGTATTGCCCCCTCTAACATCATTGACAGCTTGAAGTCTTTTTTTGTAGTTGTGGATGAGGTTCTTTATTTACTCAGATGGTAAAGCTGCCCACTCTTCTTGGCAAAAAGCCTCCAGTTCCTGTAAATTCCTGGGTTGTCTAACATGAACTGGGCGCTTGAGATCTCCCCAGAGTGGCTCAGTGATATTGAGGTCAGGAGACAGAGATGGCCAAGAAAGCAAAAATTCTGCCGGGGTTTGTGAACTTTTGAGCACAACTGTATGTGGTTTAGGTACACTGTTGGGCTCAGAAAGGAGAGGGCATTAGAATTTGGGAGCGGACAATTTGCTGACTTTCTTTTGGCAGGTGAGGAGCTGTTTCACTTTTCCAACGCCTTTGTGCTACCAGTAACGTGGAAACCACCTATATTTCCATTAACAGATGATGGACTTGAGTGGGGACTTGCTTTTTTGGTGGATTGAATTGAAGCTTTTATTTGGAACATTTTACATAACGTTTGGGATCAAATTTATCCGGAGCTCTACGCTGACCACATACTTTAGGATTTCCATCATAACCTCTGAGAGACATGATTCACATGAAACCCCTGAGAGTCATTCACTATAACGAGGCTGCAGAGTTAAGCCCCTGTCACACACAGGGATCTCGCTTGCAAGATCGCTGCTGAGTCACAAGTTTTGTGACGCAACAGCGATCTCACCAGCGAGAGATCGCTGTGTGTGACACTTATCAGCGACCGCCCCCCCTGCCGGGTATCGCTGATTGTGCTTGAATGGCCTGGACATTTTTTTGATCGTTGGTCTCCCGCTGGCCAGCATGCATCGCTGCATGTGGCAGGCGGGAGACCAGCGATCAGCGAGCTGGAGCTGGTAACCAAGGTAAACATCAGATTTCTAAGCGCTGCGCGGCGCTTAGAAACACGATGTGTACGTTAGATACCAGCGCGCTGGTGCAGGGAGCTGGTAACCAAGGTAAACATCGGGTTTCTAAGCGCCGCGGTGGAAATAAAAATCAACACAAGCTAAGTCTCAGAAAACCAAAGAGGTTGGTAACTATGCAGACTGCAGACCTCTGATCCTAACACGCAACTAGCAGCAGTCGTGGAGCGTTCCTACGGTGGTCCTAGATGCCTCGTCACAACCGGAGAAACTAAATAAGCCTAAAGCAGGAAAAGGGGAAAACTAACTGCCCCAGAGCAGACCCCAAAGGAGAGACAGCCCCCCACATGTATTGATGGTGAAAAAAGATGAAAACACAAACAAAGGCAGGAAAATAGGCTGAGCAAACGATGGGGCCAGACTAACTAGAAAGGACAGGAAAGGAAAGACACTGTCTGCAGTCTGCCAAAAAACCCTACAAAATGTCCAACACAACTGATAGCAAAATTAACCCTGAAGTCACTAG
Organism: Dendrobates tinctorius; assembly: GCF_039654945.1. Taxonomy (NCBI): domain Eukaryota; kingdom Metazoa; phylum Chordata; class Amphibia; order Anura; family Dendrobatidae; genus Dendrobates; species Dendrobates tinctorius. The sequence goes on from NW_027361829.1 coordinate 39,056,225, forward strand.
ACTTCTCCCACTATATCAGCACTCTGAAATATTCTGAGACAGAGCAAAAAGAGGCCAATCTAATAAGGGACAAAAAAAGGCAATTTGGCAAATAAGAGTGGAAATTCAGCACAGCTCAGCCGGGCTGGCTGACCACACAAAAAACTGAAAAGACCAACAAGAGCAAGTGTGAACATTAGCAAAAAACAAACTTATCTTTAGAAGACTGGAACAGAGCTGAGTCCTAGACCTGAGAAACAGACTGAATCACCAGCAACAGGATAGGGCGTCGGCTGTCTTATATCCAGTCTGATACTCCAGAGATCCAATCACTATCTTCCTCACCAGGTGGCAGATCACTACCACTCAAGCCAACCTCACCACCTCCCGTCACCACCAGAGGGAGAACAGAAGGGGGAACTCTCAACTGGTGGAGCTGAAAATGTGCTCATAACGGTGCTGGTATCTAAGGTACACAGCGACGTGCCCGCTCGTCGTCGCTGGTGCTGATCGCTGGTGAAGCTGCCTATTGTTAAGTCAGTGGATTATAAGGTGGAGTATAATTATTATTATTATTTATTGTTATAGCGCCATTTATTCCATGGCGCTTTACATGTAAGGAGGGGTATACATAATAAAAACAAGTACAATAATGTTAAACAATACAAGTCATAACTGGTACAGGAGGAGAGAGGACCCTGCCCATGAAGGCTCACAATCTACAAGGGATGGGTGAGAATACAGTAGGCGAGGGTAGAGCTGGTCATGCAGCGGTTTGGTCAATCGGTGGTTACTGCAGGTTATAGGCTTGTCGGAAGAGGTGGGTCTTCAGGCTCTTTTTGAAGGTTTTGATGGTAGGTGAGAGTCTGATATGTTGTGGTAGAGAGTTCCAGAGTAGGGGTGATGCGCGAGAAAAATCTTGTATGCGATTGTGGGAAGAGGAGATAAGAGGGGAGTAGAGAAGGAGATCTTGTGAGGATCGGAGGTTGCGTGCAGGAAAGTACCGGGAGACGAAGTCACAGATGTATGTAGGAGACAGGTTGTGGATGGCTTTGTATGTCATGGTTAGGGTTTTTTACTGGAGTCTCTGGGCAATGGGGAGCCAGTGAAGGGATTGACAGAGGGGAGAAGCTGGGGAATAGCGGGGGAACAGGTGGATTAGTCGGGCAGCAGAGTTTAGAATAGACTGGAGGGGTGCGAGAGTGTTCGAGGGGAGGCCACTGAGCAGGAGGTTGCAGTAGTCAAGGTGAGAGATGATGAGGGCATGTACTAGGGTTTTTGCAGATTTTTGGCTGAAGAATGAACTTGGATATGTCGTTTGAAGGAGAGATCAGCGTCAAGGATTAACCCGAGGCAGCGAGCTTGTGGAACTGGGGAGAGTGGGCAGCCATTTTCTGTAATGGATAGGTTCGTTGGGGGGGGGGGGTCATGTGAGATGGAGGAAAGATGATGAATTCTGTTTTGTCCATGTTAAGTTTCAGAAATCTAGCAGAGAAGAAGGATGAAATAGTGGACAGACATTCAGGGATTCTGGTTAGTAGGGAGGTGATATCTGGTCCAGAGATGTAGATCTGTGTGTCATCAGCATAGAGATGATACTGAAAGCCATGAGATTCTATGAGCTGTCCCAGGTCAAAGGTGTAAATGGAGAAGAGCAGGGGTCCTAGGACTGAACCTTGTGGGACTCCGACAGATAGGGGGCGAGGTGAGGAGGTGGTGTGTGAGTGGGAGACGTGGAATGTCCGGTCTGTTAGGTATGATGAGATCCAGGATAGGGCCAAGTCTGTGATGCCAAGGGATGAGAGGGTCTGTAATAATAGGGAATGGTCCACTGTGTCAAAGGCAGCCGACAGGTCCAGGAGGAGGAGGACAGAGTAGTGTCGCTTGCTCTTGGTGGTTAAGAGGTCATTGGTGACCTTAGTAAAGGCAGTTTCAGTGGAGTGGTGTGACCGGAAGCCAGATTGTAAGCGGTCGAAGAGGGAGCAAGAAGAGAGATGGGAGGACAGTTCAAGGTAGACGTGTTGTTCCAGTAGCTTGGAGGCATAGGGGAGAAGTGATATAGGGCGATAGCTAGATACAGAGGATGGGTCAAGAGAGGGCTTTTTGAGGATAGGTGTGATGGAGGCATGTTTAAAGCTTGAGGGGAAAACACCAGTTGTTAGTGATAGGTTGAAGAGATGGGTTAGGGTTGGGATGAAGACTATGGTGAGGTTTGGGATGAAGTGGGATGGGATCGGGTCAAGTGCCCAGGTGGTGAGATGTGATCTTGAGAGTAGAGTGGAGAGTTGATCTTCTGTAATGGTGGAGAAGTTGGTTTTGGAGGTGGAGGGCTGGGAAGTCAGGAGGAAGGGCTCTGGGGGTTGTTGACCAAAACTATCTCTGATGTTATCAATCTTCTGCTTGAAAAATGAGGCAAAGTCTTCAGCTGAGACGCTGTGCAGACGCTGCGGATTTTTCCGCGCGGTTTTCCTGCGGTACAAAAATTGGCAGCATGTTACTTCTTTTGTGCGGTTTTCCATCTCCCCTGTCACCAAATCCGCAGGGGGAAAACCGCACAAAAACCGCAAGAAAACCGCATGAAAAATGGAAGAAATCCGCAGGAAAAATGCAGGTCATTTGACCTGCGGATTTCTTCCATTCTGCGAGGAAAAATCCGCAGGGCCAAAAAGTACGTCTGCACTCAGCCTAACAATCGCAGCGGCTTGGCATGAATAGGAGACTGCAGAGGCAGATAAGGCTTGGAATCTATCTCTTGCAGTGGAAGAATCCCGGTGCCTCTGGGAGTCAGAGATGCTTCCAGGGTCTTCCCCATGCTGTTCTCCTTCAATTCAGCACTTTTCCTATCCATTTAAACATTTTCAATGCCCCCCCTGGCCTCTTTGTAGGGTCTGCATGAAAAAAGCTTGACTTTCTCACTGATCCCCATTATTTTCGTTATTCAAAATGAGCATGTGAGTATTAGGAATTGCTTGATTCAAGCAATGAGCACCTGAGCATTTTAGTGCTCATTCATCCCTTGTCACAGGTGTTCATGTTGTTTGATAAATCTGGTGTAAGTTTCCACAATTAGTATTTGGTAAGTTTTGTGTGTTGTAGATTTTCAGCAGGAAAGATATATATCTTTGTACCGGAATAGCCAGTAGTTAGAAAAATAATTAGAATTGAGAGTCCTCAGTGGTTGAAACCTTTTAATGGCTAACTGAAAAGATGGTAACTATTTGCAAGCTTTCGAGACTACTCAGGTCTCTTCATCAGGCATATAGACTAATGCAAAATCTGAAGAATCACATATTTATACACAACATAGCACAGAAATGAATAATGCAATAGATAAGACAAGTGATGTGAAGCTGAACTATCTTTATGGGAGTTTCACCAAAAAAGAAATACAGATGGCACTCACCGGTTAAAATCTTCTTTATTCTACTTCTTTAAAACATCGGCATAGGGAGGATGGGAGCAGGAGTGGAGATGACGGCAGCTGTTTCGCGCTGCACTGGAAACCAGTAGAAACGCCACTGCAGCACGAAACAGCTGTCGTCATCTCCACTCCTGCTCACATCCTCCCTATGCCAATGTTTTAAAGAAATAGAATAAAGAAGATTTTAACCGGTGAGTGCCATCTGTATTTCTTTTTTGGTGAAGTTGTTGTGCCTATTGCTTTGGAGTGGCACCCCGGTCTATGGAGAACTTCTTATACTACACGCACTCTTGGGCGGCAGTTCACACAGGCATGTGCACAATGAATGCATTTTCTTGCTGTGTTGATTAATTCCTGGTTGGAGACATTTTATCATTATGGGAGTGCGATAAACTGTTGTGGCCATAAATATTGGAACAGTTCATAGATAGTGTGAAAGTTTTATTGTACTCTGATTGGGGTCTGGTTCTGTGTAGTGATGCCTCTACAAGCTCTGAGGAGCAAATTCCTTAATTGATATAAAAAGACATAAATTCATGCGACATATTCATTCCTGCACTGATTGTGTCAAAGGTTGTCATAAGTTTATGCTTTATGAAATTAATTTCATGTCCATGGTGCTGTGATCAGGCATACAAAAATGTTTTGCTACAGGTAGATCTATTCATTTTTCTCTTATTGCGTGGCGGTGAGAATTCATCCTTGTTCTAAGCTTTTGCCTTGTCTCCCCAACACACAGACCTCCAGTTGGACATTTAGTAGAAATAATTAAGTACACCACATTAGATGTGATGCAGCTGAAAGTACCCAGGATCTTGTAGTCATGATGTGAATTGGGGATCTTTACCTTGTCCGTGGTCATTATAAATGGACAGGTTTTACATTTTTACTGGTTGCAAGGAAAGGTTCCTGCAGCTGTTGGAGAGAACAGGGAGCTTCTGACAGTGATGCTTGTTAGATTTGGGGGCTGTCTAAAACACAGTAGTGTCCCAAAGTTTTAATATGCCTATGTTCTGTTCCTGAAAAACATGGATCAAACATATACATGAGCAAGCAGTCATCTAAATAATGTCTAAGGCTAAGGGTTTGTTGTGATTAGGCAAATAAGTTTGGTTTGTTCCAGAAACAGTGAATTGGCTTTCCATTGGTTGCGTCTGGTAACTGGTACTGCATCTGGGCTCCAATGAAGTGGAGCAGTGATGCAACACACAAATTGGGCTGCTTCCTAACATGAACCATGCCATATATGCCTACAGGCTATCTAGTCCTGTACTATCCCTTTAAGATAGTTTTTTTTAGTTTGCAGCCATCTGAGAAAGTGTATAAAACTACATCCTATTGCCATGTGATTATACCTGTAGTAGGTGATGTTGGCTCCAAAAATGTATCATTTTATTTATTTTCCTTAAAACGGAAAGATTTTTTTAACATTCTGAGTAAACTGGGGATTTTCTCAAAAAATGTATATATATAGTAGAAGTCATAAAGGTGGCTATAGAGCTTTGACCTGTTGTTTTAAACCATAGTTGTCAATGTTTTTAGCACTTAAGACTTTCTCCTTTCATACTCAGCAAAACTCAGGATCAAAGGGCACACAAAACTGAAAGCTACTACTGTAAAGATAAAAACTAACTGCACAAAATTACAATTTAACGAACAGGATAAAGTGTTCTTGATGATTAGGTCAAAATAAAGGAAAACTAAAAAGTGAAAGAAAAAGCCTTGTAAGCACTAGCATAGAAAACACAAGGGTACTTTTACTCATTGATCACCGCTATTAAGGGTTTTGGTTGATCTTTCTTCCTTCTATGCCAAGTCAACTAAGCTCTTGACTTGATACAACATCAAAAATCCTAAAACTATAAAGAAATAAAAATAAAAGTAAATGAAGTGAAGATAAAACTATTTCCATCTACTGACACTTTGTAAAAAGTGGACACTAGTATCTCATGACATAAACACATTATATTTGTTAGGTGCATCTATAGTCTATTGCAAAATTATTCAGCCCTCTATAAAGGTAAAAAAAACAAAATAAAGACCATATTTATAGGTACACTTCCAAAATAAGTGAATAATCCAAAGAAAAGGGAATTACAGAATCCAAAGTAAAATAGAATAATTTTATTGATAAAAGGTTAAAACAAAAAAGTATAAGTATAAGTATTTAAATAAGGGAACAAGGCAGAGTGAACTACAAGCAACCTACACCATGAACACAATAAAAAAAAATGCATTGACAGCCACATGCAGTATAATAAATATACATCCAATGTGTGGATACAAGCAAGTAAAACCACCTGTGGCATTGAAATAGAAAATACAGTGGGGCAAAAAAGTATTTAGTCAGTCAGCAATAGTGCAAGTTCCACCACTTAAAAAGATGAGAGGCGTCTGTAATTTACATCATAGGTAGACCTCAACTATGGGAGACAAACTGAGAAAAAAAAATCCAGAAAATCACATTGTCTGTTTTTTTTTCATTTTATTTGCATATTATGGTGGAAAATAAGTATTTGGTCAGAAACAAGCAATCAAGATTTCTGGCTCTCACAGACCTGTAACTTCTTCTTTAAGAGTCTCCTCTTTCCTCCACTCATTACCTGTAGTAATGGCACCTGTTTAAACTTGTTATCAGTATAAAAAGACACCTGTGCACACCCTCAAACAGTCTGACTCCAAACTCCACTATGGTGAAGACCAAAGAGCTGTCAAAGGACACCAGAAACAAAATTGTAGCCCTGCACCAGGCTGGGAAGACTGAATCTGCAATAGCCAACCAGCTTGGAGTGAAGAAATCAACTGTGGGAGCAATAATTAGAAAATGGAAGACATACAAGACCACTGATAATCTCCCTCGATCTGGTGCTCCACGCAAAATCCCACCCCGTGGGGTCAGAATGATCACAAGAACGGTGAGCAAAAATCCCAGAACCACGCGGGGGGACCTAGTGAATGAACTGCAGAGAGCTGGGACCAATGTAACAAGGCCTACCATAAGTAACACACTACGCCACCATGGACTCAGATCCTGCAGTGCCAAACGTGTCCCACTGCTTAAGCCTGTACATGTCCGGGCCCGTCTGAAGTTTGCTAGAGAGCATTTGGATGATCCAGAGGAGTTTTGGGAGAATGTCCTATGGTCTGATGAAACCAAACTGGAACTGTTTGGTAGAAACACAACTTGTCGTGTTTGGAGGAAAAAGAATACTGAGTTGCATCCATCAAACACCATACCTACTGTAAAGCATGGTGGTGGAAACATCATGCTTTGGGGCTGTTTCTCTGCAAAGGGGCCAGGACGACTGATCCGGGTACATGAAAGAATGAATGGGGCCATGTATCGTGAGATTTTGAGTGCAAACCTCTTTCCATCAGCAAGGGCATTGCAGATGAAACGTGGCTGGGTCTTTCAACATGACAATGATCCAAAGCACACCGCCAGGGCAACGAAGGAGTGGCTTCGTAAGAAGCATTTCAAGGTCCTGGAGTGGCCTAGCCAGTCTCCAGATCTCAACCCTATAGAAAACCTTTGGAGGGAGTTGAAAGTCCGTGTTGCCAAGCGAAAAGCTAAAAACATCACTGCTCTAGAGGAGATCTGCATGGAGGAATGGGCCAACATACCAACAACAGTGTGTGGCAACCTTGTGAAGACTTACAGAAAACGTTTGACCTCTGTCATTGCCAACAAAGGATATATCACAAAGTATTGAGATGAAATTTTGTTTCTGACCAAATACTTATTTTCCACCATAATATGCAAATAAAATGAAAAAAAAACAGACAATGTGATTTTCTGGATTTTTTTTTCTCAGTTTGTCTCCCATAGTTGAGGTCTACCTATGATGTAAATTACAGACGCCTCTCATCTTTTTAAGTGGTGGAACTTGCACTATTGCTGACTGACTAAATACTTTTTTGCCCCACTGTATATATGTACAGGTGCACCAGAAGGCCCTGGAATGATGAGTTAGATCTATAATATAACGGGCTAAGCGTCACTCTGTCTGAAGCCTCTATAGACTGCGCAAGCACGATGCGCCTGCGCACTGCGCAGTCTTGCTACAGACAGAGTGACGCATCCCCCCCAAGAGATCGCGGTATGCATAAGCACTGAACGCATACCGCGATCTCTGCAACACCTTACCGAGCTGGTGTTGCTGTTGCCGTGGGGTCTTAAGCCTTCATGTGACGTCAGGATAGGGCGGGTTGTGGCGCCGGAGTCGGCGCCTGCGCAGTCTGCACTTACCGCCGCCATTTTGTAGAAGACACACTGCAATGTGTCTTCTACAAAATGGCGGTGGAAAGCGAGGACTGCGCTGGCATCGACTCCGGCGCCACAATCCGCCCTCTCCTGATGTCACATGAATCGGCGCCTGCGCACTCCGCGCTTACCGACGCCATTTTGTAGAAGACACTGCAGAGTATCTTCTACAAAATGGCGGCGGAAAGCGAGGACTGCGCAGGATAGGGGGGTGAGGGGACCATGCATACCAGGAAAGGGGTGAGGGGACCATGCATACCAGGATAGGGGGGGTGAGGGGACCATGCACAAGGATAGGGGGGTGAGAGAGCCATGCATACAAGGAAAGGGGGGTGAGAGGACCATGCTTACCAGGATAGGGTGGGTGAGGGGTCCATGCATACCAGGATAGGGGGTGAGAGGGCCATACATACCAGGATAGGGGGGGGTGAGAGGAGCATGCATACCAGGATTGGGGGGTGAGAGGACCATGCTTACCAGGATTTGGGGGTGAGAGGACCATGCATACAAGGATTGGGGGGTGATAGGACCATGCATACCAGGATTGGGAGGTGAGAGGACAATTCATACCAGGATAGGGGGGTGAGGGGACCATGCTTACCAGGATTGGTGGGTGAGGGCACCATGCATAGCAAGATTGGTGGTGAGAGGACCATGCATACCAGGATAGGGGGGGTGAGGAGACCATTCATACCAGGATAGGGGGGTGAGAGGACCATGCATACCAGGATGGGGGGGTGAGAGGACCATGCATACCAGGATGGGGGGGGTGAGAGGACCATGCATACCAGGATAGGGGGAGTGAGGGGACCATGCATACCAGGATAGGGGGGTGAGGGGACCATGCATACCCGGATATGGGGGGTGAGGGGACCATTCATACCAGGATAGGGGGGTGAGGGGACCAAACATACCAGGATAGGTGGGTGAGAGCACCATGCATAGCAGGATTGGGGGTGAGAGGACCATGCATACCAGGATAGGGTGGTGAGGGGACCATGCATACCAGAATAAGGGGACGAGAACACCATGCATACCAGGATTGGGGGTTGAGAGGACCATGCATACCAGGATTGGGGGGTGAGAGCACCATGCATACCAGGATTGGGGGTTGAGAGGACCATGCATACCAGGATAGGGGGGATGAGGGGACCATGCACACCTGGATAGGGGAGATGAGGGGACCATGCATACCAGGATAGGGGGTGAGAGGACCATGGATACCAGGATTGGGGGGTGAGAAGACCATGCATACCAGGATTGGGGGGTGAGAGGACCATGCATACCAGGATTGGGGGGTGAGAGGACCATGCATACCAGGAGAGGGGGGGTGAGGGGACCATGCATTCCAGGATTGGGTGGTGAGAGGACCATGCATACCAGGATAGAGGGGTGAGAGGACCATGCATACCAGGATAGTAGGGTGAGGGGACCATGCATACCAGGATCGGTGGGTGAAGGCACCATGCATACCAGGATAGGGGGGTGAGGGGACCATGCATACCAGGATCGGTGGGTGAAGGCACCATGCATACCAGGATAGGGGAGTGAGAGGATTATGCATACCAGGATTGTGGGGTGAGAGGACCATGCATACCAGGATTGGGGGGTGAGAGCACCATGCTTACCAGGATTGGGGGGTGAGAGCACCATGCTTACCAGGATTGGGAGGTGAGAGGACCATTCATACCAGGATTGGGGATTGAGAGGACAATGCATGCCAGGATTGGGGGGTGATAGGACCATGCGTACCAGGATAGGGGGTGAGAGGACCATGCATACCAGGAGAGGGGGGGTGAGGGGACCATGCATTCCAGGATTGGGTGGTGAGAGGACCATGCATACCAGGATAGAGGGGTGAGAGGACCATGCATACCAGGATAGAGGGGGTCAGTGGGCCATTCATACCAGGATAGGGGGGTGAGGGGACCATGCATACCAGGATCGGTGGGTGAAGGCACCATGCATACCAGGATAGGGGAGTGAGAGGATTATGCATACCAGGATTGTGGGGTGAGAGGACCATGCATACCAGGATTGGGGGGTGAGAGGACCATGCATACCAGGATTGGGAGGTGAGAGGACCATTCATACCAGGATTGGGGGTTGAGAGGACAATGCATGCCAGGATTGGGGGATGAGAGCACCATGCATACCAGGATGGGGGGGTGAGGGGACCATACATACCAGGATAGGGGGGTGAGGGGACCATGTATACCAGGATAGGGGGGTGAGAGGACCATGGATACCAGGATTGGGGGGTGAGAGGACCATGCATACCAGGATTGGGGGGTGAGAGGACCATGCATACCAGGATTGGGGGGGTGAGAGGACCATGCATACCAGGATTGGGGGGTGAGAGGACCATGCATACCAGGATAGGGGGGTGAGGGAACATGCATACCAGGACTGGGTGGTGAGAGGACCATGCATACCAGGATTGGTGGTGAGAGGACCATGCATACCAGGATGGGGGGGGTGATAGGACCATGCTTACCAGGATAGGGGGTGAGATGACCATGCATACCAGGATAGGGGGGGTGAAGGCACAATGCATTCCAGGATTGGGTGGTGAGAGGACCATGCATACCAGGATAGAGGGGTGAGAGGACCATGCATACCAGGATTGGGGGGGGTGAGTGGACCATACATACCAGGATAGGGGGGTGAGGGGACCATGCATACCAGGATCGGTGGGTGAAGGCACCATGCATACCAGGATAGGGGGGGTGAGGGGACCATGCGTACTAGGAAAGGGGGGTGAGAGGACCATGCATACCAGGATTGGGGGGTGAGAGGGCCATGCATACCAGGATAGGGGAGTGAGAGGATTATGCATACCAGGATTGTGGGGTGAGAGGACCATGCATACCAGGATTGGGGGGTGAGGTCACCATGCATACCACGATAGGGATGAGTGGGGTGCCATGCATACCAGGATTGGAGGGTGAGGGAACCATGAATACCATTATATGGATAAGGGGGAACCATGCATACCAGGATTGGGGGTGAGGGTACCATACATACCAGGATAGGGATGAGGGGGGCAGCATATACCAGGATGGGAGACCATATACCAATAAAAATGCCCGCCACCCGGGCATAGAACGGGTTCATAGCTAGTATATATAAGGATCACAGTGTGGCAAGTAAGGAGTCAAAAGGGAATAATCCCATAGAAAATTAGAAATAAAGTATGCTAAAGTGCAAGTGCATAGCGAGTAGGAGCATTCAAGTATAATATGACCCTAGCAAAAACAGTGTTCGAGTCCATGTAAGGAGAAAAAGTACAATCAGGGTCAGACTGGGGTGTCTGGGGTCCACCAGGGGAATGGACTTTAGGGGCCCACCCTACAGCTATATGCAAATATCTGTAAGTTGTTATCACCATTATAGTGGAGCATCGACTGTAAAACACAGTGGACTCCTGCACATCTATTGTGCGCCCCCATAACTGGGTTGTACAATCCATGGGCTCCACAGGATAGGTGATCGCTTAGGTCCCACCATTAGAAACTGCACCAATCAGAAGAATGGGGAAGTTTTATCTATGACAGATCACTTATCTCCATTTTAAAATGCAGCAGCAGGTGAGATGTCTGACCACAGCTCCATTCATTCTCTTTGGGGCTTCCGGAAAAAAACAAGAGGAGCTCGCAGTCACATAATGAATGAATGGATCAGTGGTCAAGACGAACATACCGCTCCAGTCTAATGGGGATAAAAATTCCACATTCTGCCTACTGAGTGCCAGCAGTATGACCTCCCCACCACCTTCAATAAATATGTTATCACTAATCCTGGAGAGGTAATTACATTTTTCACAGTAGAACCCCTGTAGGATCTCTGATACCGTGATACAAGTATCTAATCTCTAATGGAAATAAATAATTGTCTCCTAATTAATATCAGAGAGAACAGATGACTGCCATACAAAACTCAATCCACTATACCAAGACCAATAATACCTCATACAGGGAAGAAATGCCACAACACCATGAACAGATCACATAGTGACCAAATACTGCATATTACCAGCATATAGGCACCAAATAATACCTCATACAAGGGGAAATACCGCCACACCATAACTAGACTGCACATTCCGCCACATAGTGACTGAATAATACCACATACTGGGGATGAATACCGCCATACTGTGACCAGGCCACATATTACCACCGCAAAGTGGCCGAATAATACCACATATGGGGGATAAATTTCACCACACCATGACCAGACCACATATTACCATCACATAGTGACTGAATACTACAATACTAATCGTGAATACAAACCACAATACTAACATCACTGTTATTACCACCATTATACACAGGAGCTCTGTTTATAGTGTCAGTGTACAGGTAATACAGTGATCATCAGTGACATTATACAGAGGAGCTTTGTATATAGTGTATAGTGTGCAGGTAATACAGTGATCACCAGTGACATTATACAAAGTTGCTCTATATATAGTGTCAGTATACAGGTAATACAGTGGTCACTGGTGACATTATACACAGGAGCTCTGTATATAGTGGCAGTGTACAGGTAATACAGTGACCACCAGTGACATTATACACAGGTGCTCTGTATAAAGTGTCAGTGTACATATAATAGAGTGACCACTAGTGACCTTTTACACAGGAGCTCAGTATATAGTGTACAGGTAATACAGTGATCACCAGTGACATTATACACAGTAGCTTTGTATATAGTGTATAGTGTACAGATAATACAGTAATCACCAGTAACATTATACACATGAACTCTGTATTTAGTGTCAGTGTACAGGTAATACAGTGATCACCAGTAACATTATACACAGGAGCTTTGTATATAGTGTATAGTGTGCAGGTAATACAGTGATCACCAGTGACATTATACACAGGAACTCTGTGCACAGTATATAGTGTATAGTGTGCATTTACATGTAATACACTGACTCACCGGTGATGTTTCTAGTTGAAGTCCTTCTTTGTTTTTCTTCTTCAGCCAGAATAGACCGCCATCACTTCTTTCAGCCAGGACTCATCTCTGCAAAAATTAAACACATAGTCATCAATAGCTGATCGCTTCCAGAGCACTTTCTCCACTTTTTCCCTGACTTCTACACTACGTCAGATGAAGAAAAAGAGACGTAGTTCCGCCCTGCACAGTAACAGGACCCCCTTTAGTTCCCTCCATAGAAAACAGTTTCCTAAAAAGTAAATTATATTACAGTAGTAATAATGTCCCTAATTGGATCCTAAAGAAATTATGCTCCCCATTTGTCACCATAATCTAATATAGCATGTTCCTCATTCTGGTCCCAAACAGTAATTAAGTCCCTCATCCTGGCCCCCTTTATTTAATAATCTCACACAACCTGGCCCCCTTTATTTTATAATATGCTCCAGCCTGGCCCCCTATGTCCCTTGTGCAGTCTGGCCCCCAGATATCCATCCTGCCCCCCAGTTATCCATACAGGCCCCCATATGTCCCTTGTCCTGCCCCTCCCATATATCTCTCTTGAACCTCCATATATCTCTCCTGGACCCCCATATATCCATCCTGATCCATTGTCCTGGCCTCCCCCCATAAATTCATCCTGGCTCCCCCATATATATGTACAGTATATATAATTTATAAATTACGGTGTATATAATATATATATATACACAAATATATCTATATATACATTACATATGTATATTATATGTATATATTATATATATATATATATATATATATATACACACAAACACCGTATATATATTATATGTATATATATTATATATATCTTATTATATGTGTTGTAGGGATTCGCTCTGGTAGGTAATGGCAGGGCTGCAGTAACGAGGCAACACACAGTTTTAAAGTCTAATTTCAGTGGTTTAATGTCACTTTGCAGACAGCAGGTTAACAGAAAATAAGGGAAAAACATATATGTACTCCAGCTTGGAGAATCACTGGTCCTAGACTCACTCTTTGCACGGGACGGGCTTAATTAAGCGGCTGCCAGGTCCTGCGGCATCCGCCAGGTGCCATTCCCAGGGTTGTTGAGAGTCTTGCTGCTATAGTCCTGCAGCACGGGGATCCTGTATACAAGTTCAGGCTAAGTCCAGCCAAGTTCCTGTAACTTCCAGACACTTCCAGACACACACTCACCATGTGCCAAATACCAACCTCCATTACATAGCCCATAGCCCCGCCCACCGGTGAGGTAGACATCACATGGGCAGATCACGTGACCCATGACATCATCGCAGGTCCTGTCTTTAGGGAAAAACCCGGCCAAACATTAATCTGCTGGGAGAAATGTAACTCCCATCCAGTAAAACACCCTTTACTGTACCACATGCCTCCCTCCTATGTTCAACCCTAGAGGGGTGGACACATGACATACAGTGAACTCTGGACAGGGCATCTTCATTCCCCTGTACTCTGCCTGCCCGATGTTCTACTGAAAATTTAAAATTTTGCAGGGACACCACCTGGTGACTCGGGCATTCCTCTCCTTAGCTTGACTCATCCACGTAAGAGGGGGATGATCTGTCACCAACCGAAATGTTCTCCCCAGCAAATAGTAGCGCAATGACTCCAATGCCCACTTGATGGCCAGGCGTTCTCTCTCCACAATACTGTACCTGGTTTCAGCTGGGGTAAGCTTCCAGCTTAGGAAACTAATGGGATGCTCTTCCCCGTTTACCTCCTGAGACAGCATGGCATTGAGCCCTATCTCAGAGGCATCAGTCTGCACAACGAACTCTCTTTTGAAATTTGGAGTGATCAGGACTGGTGTGCCACACAGTACCCCTTTTAACTTTGTAAAGGCCTCCTCTAACTGATCATTCCAGTGGATCATCACAGATTTCCTTCCTTTTAAGCAGTCTGTTAAAGGCATGGACAGGGTTGCAAAGTTGGGAATGAACCACCTGTAATATCCCACCAAACCTAAAAAGGCTTTTACCTGTTTTGCTGTGAGAGATGATGGGGCCAGTTCTGAATTGCCTCCACTTTGTTTACTTGAGGCTTGAGAACTCCTCTCCCAATGATGTAACCCAAGTACCGAGCTTCATCCAACCCAATGGAACACTTCTTTGGATTGGCAGTTAGCCCTGCTTGTCGCAGAGAGTCTATCACTGCCTGTACTTTTGCTAAGTGACTTTCCCAGTCGGTGCTGTACACAATAATATCGTCTAGATAGGCTGAGGCATAGCGGTGATGGGGACAGAGAACAATATCCATTAATCGCTGGAACGTTGCTGGTGCGCCATGCAACTCAAAGGGTAACACCTTATACTTGAACAGTCCCTCGGGTGTTACAAAAGCCGTTTTGTCCTTCGCCGCCTATGTTAGGGGTACCTGCCAATAACCTTTTGTGAGTTGCAGAGTTGTAAAATACCTTGCCTGCCCAAACCGCTCTATCAACTCGTCAACACGGGGCATGGGGTAGGCGTCAAACTTTGAAATGTCATTAAGCTTTCTAAAATCATTACAGAATCTTAGAGACCCATCAGGCTTGGGTATTAGGACTATTGGGCTGGCCCACTCACTTTAGAACTCTTCTATGACCCCTAACTGTAGCATAGTTCTTACCTCTTCTGAGGTGGCTTGTCGCCGGGCCTCAGGCATCCGATATGGCTTTAGTCGGACTTTGGCCTGTGGCTCCGTGACAATGTCATGTTGGATTAGGGAGGTGCGTCCGGGGAGCTCCGAAAAAACATCTGTATTTCGGCTAATGAACTCCCGGACCTCCTGAACCTGTCTAGGAGACAAAATATCTGCAATTTTGACTGCGGGTTGGGCTTCTCCTGCCTCACCCCGAGGTAATGGAGCCTTCTCCATCTGAAACACAGGCAGCGGACTATTCCCATCAAGGTTTTCTCTATCTTTCCATGGTTTAAGCAAATTAACATGGTAAACCTGTCCTGGCTTTCTCTGTCCTAGCTGGTGTACCTTGTAGTCTACTGGCCCCACCTTTTCTATGATCTCGTTGGGTCCCTGCCACCTTGCAAGGAATTTGCTATCTACGGTAGGCACAGTACCAACACCCGATCCCCAGGGCTAAAAGTTCTTACCCGAGCCTCCCGGTTATAGACCCGACTCTGTGGCTGTTGTGCTGCCTCTATATGTTCTCGGACTAAGGGTAGGACTGTCTCCATTCTTTCTTGCATTTTTGCAACATGTTCTATCACACTTTTGTGGGGGGTAGGTTGGTTCTCCCAGGCCTCTTTGGCTATATCGAGTAAGCCCCATGGATGTCTGCCGTACAATAGTTCAAAGGGCGAGAACCCCTTAGATGCCTGAGGCACCTCCCGCACTGCAAACAACAAATATGGCAATAAGAGATCCCAGTCCTTCCCATCTTTGGAAACTGCCTTTTTTAACATGCTTTTCAGCGTCTTATTGAACCTTTCTACCAGACCATCTGTTTGGGGATGACAGACCGATGTGCGCAACTGCTTAACATTTAGCAAACAGCAGAATTCCTTCATAATTTTTTACATAAAGGGGGTTCCCTGGTCTGTTAAAATCTCTTGAGGAATTCCCACCCACAAAAACATACCCATGAGTTCCTTTGCTATAAGCTTAGCTGATGTGTGGCGCAGAGGAATGGCCTCAGGATATCGGGTAGCATAATCTAGAACTACTAAGATGGGTTGGTGTCCCCTTGCTGACTTATTGAGAGGTCCCACCAAATCCATTGCCACACTCTCGAAGGGTACCTCTATAATTGGCAAAGGCACAAAAGGACTCCAAAAGTGAGGCTGGGGACTGGTTACCTGGCACACTGGACAGGAATTACAGTACCGTTTAACTTCTTCATGGACCCCTAGCCAGTAGAACCACTGCAGAATTTGGACTAGGGTTTTCTTTTGGCCCACCAAGTACATGCACATGCGCTAAGTCCATTACCAGCCTATGATATGTCTGAGGTACGAGTAACTGTTCTACCAGTTCCCCACGTATTTTCTCCACTCGGTACAACAAATCTTGGTGTAGCTCAAAGCGTGGCAGCACTGAAGCTGACCCAGGTTGTTGGGGTTCCCCATTGACAAACAATACATTTTCTCTGGCCTGGGCCAAAGTAAGGTCTCGGAGTTGCGCCGTTCCAAAATTGTAACCTGACACATTCAAGTCAGACAACTCGGGTCCCAGTGGCAAGTCTTTCACCTCTCCAGCCAATACTTCTATGGGAGAATTCTCCCCCTAGTCCACTGGAGGGAAGGTTACCCCTACCGCCAGCACTTCTTCCTCCGGGCCACCAGGTTCATGCCCTACTTCTGGATAATGTAGCCTGGTTGCCTCTGGTGCCGGCAGTTGCTCCGTGGGTGAGACAACAGATGGCCACATTATAGAAAATAAAGGAAAGTCTCTTCCAATTATCACCTCATAATGCAAATTAGTCACAACCCCCACCTCGTGGCACCGCCTCCCCGCTGGCATGCTGATCACCACAAGTGCGGTGGGATAGTCTTTTAAGTCCCCATGTATACACAACACCCCAGTTTTTTGACCCGTATACTAGCTGGTTTGTATCCAGCTGGCTCGTACCAGTGTTACAAGACTCCCTGAGTCCAATAGGGCCACAGCCTGGATGCCCTCCACTTCAACCTGACACAAATGTTCCATATTGGGACCTTTCGGGGTGCCCATTGCACACATCGGTTCAGCATAGTGAGACTGGCGGTACCCAAAGTTGGTGTCCATAGGCTCAGCCAGGTGGGGGCAATCAGCTCTCATATGCTCTGGTTCCTGACACTGCCAGCAGATTATGGGGCTCCTTACTTCCCCAGATACATCCTGAGCGGCCTTCCTGGGCTCCGCTTGCTGAACCAGGGGTGGAGACTTAGGGAATCTTCCTGTTACCTTCCAGGGAGTTCCTCCCTGTAGCCCTTTGGTAGCTCCATACCTTTCTATGAGGTCTATCATCTGCATGGCATTAGTAGGGGATGCCTGTCTGACCCACGTCTGGAGGGAGTGGGGCAAAGCCGTCCAAAACTTATCAGTCACTATGCGGTCCAGCATGGCCGTGGGCGACAACACCTCAGGCTGCAACCATTTTCGTAACAGGTGCAACAAGTCATAATACTGGGACCAAGCTGGCTTGGAGGGGTAAACTCCCACTGGTGTACCCGCTGGGCCCGAACTAACAAATTTACCCCAAGACATGCCAGTATCTCACCCTTGACGACCGTGTAGTCCGCCATTTACTCCGTGGGTAGGTCCTGATATGCTTTCAAAGGTCCTGGGGCCAGAAACGGAGCGATGATTTCTGCCCACTGGTCCCAGGGTAGCTTCCCTCTCAGCGACTCCTTCGACCATCTCCAGGTACGCCTCCACATTGTCCGACTTCTCCATTTTGGGAACCGCTATACGAACCGCTTTCCGGACATCATGGATTCCCTTGTTAGTTCCTTTTGTCTGTGCTGTTGTGATATGCTGTATCAACAGCTGATTGGTTTCCTGCTGCTACTGCATAGTCTGCTGCTGCATAGCCTGCTGTCGCATAGCCTCCTGCTGCTGCTGCATGGTCTTTATGAGCGTTTTGACCGTGGCCTCCATTTCTGGAAAGTTCCCCGCCTGGGTCTGTGCCACTTGGTTCACCCAGGACATAGGCTGGGGTACAGATCAAAAATAAGCAAAAACAGCCTGGCCACACTGCGTTTGCCTGCATTCTCCACCAATTGTAGGGATTCGCTCTGGTAGGTAATGGCAGGGCTGCAGTAACAAGGCAACACACAGGCTTAAAGTCTAATTTCAGTGGTTTAATGTCACTTTGCAAACAGCAGGTTAACAGAAAATAAGGGAAAAACATAAATGTACTCCAGCTTGGAGAACCACTGGCCCCAGACTCACCCCTTGCACGTGACGGGCTTAAATAAGCGGTTGCCAGGTCCTGCGGCATCCGCCAGGTGCCATTCCCAGGGTTGTTGAGAGTCTTGCTGCTATAGTCCTGCAGCACGGGGATCTTGTATACAAGTTCAGGCTAAGTCTAGCCAAGTTCCTGTAACTTCCAGACACACACTCACCATGTGCCAAATACCAACCTCCATTAGATAGCCCATAACCCCTCCCACCGGTGAGGTAGACATCACATGGGCTGATCACGTGACCATGACATCATCGCAGGTCCTGTCTTTAGGGAAAAACCCAGCCAAACATTAATCTGCTGGGAGAAATGTATCTCCCATCCAGTAAAACACCCTTTACTGTACCACAGTTTATATATAGTATAAATATATATTACATATATGTCTTTATATATTTATATATGTATTCTATGTGTATATATCTAGTGTTTTGTGAGCTGACAGTGTGATTTTACAGTTGCTGGACATGAATTGCCGGCTTTTTAATGGACACCGGTGCGTAAAAATCGGACAGCACTCGAATGGTGCGAGTGTTGTGTGATTTTTTTCTTGCACTTATAGACTTTCATTGGCCAGACTCGGCCGATATATTGTGCAAATCACAGCATGTTGCGATTTCACTCACATGTATAATACGGCAGAGAAAAAAACGGTGATGGGATCTGGCCCATGGATTAACAACGGTCTGAGTGCTATGTGATTTTTTATTGCAGAGCACTGGTCAGTATTCCTCGCTAGTTTGACTCTAGCCTAAGTCAGAGACTGATATTGCACAAAATGGTTAAACAACATTTCCCACATGTCTACTTTACATCAGCACAATTTTAGAAACATTATTTTTTTGTGTTAGGAAGTTATAAGGGTTAAAAGTTGACCTGCGATTTCTCATTCTTACAGCAAAATTTGCAAAAACTGTTTTTTAGGGACCACCTCACATTTGAAGTGACTTTGAGGGGCCTATATGATAGAAAATACCCAAAAGTGACACCATTCTAAAAATTGCTCCCCGCAAGGTACTAAAAACCACATTCATGAAGTTTATTAACCCTTCAGGTGCTTCACAGGAATTTTTGGAATGTGGAATTAAAAAAAAACAAACATTTACTTTTCTTGCACAAAAATTTTCCTTTAGATCTAATTTTTTTTTCTTTCGTAAGGGTAACAGGAGAAAATAGACCATACAATTTATTGTGCGATTTCTCCTGAGTGCGCACATACCCAATATGTGGAGGAATACTACTGTTTGGGCACACTGCAGGGCTTGGAAGGGAAGAAGCAACATTTCACTTTTTGAATGTAAATTTGCTGGAATAATTAGTGGAAGCCATGTCGCATTTGGAGAGCCCCTGATGTGCCTAAACACTGGAACCCCCACCACAAATGTCAACATTTTGGAAACTAGACCCCTTTGGGAACTTATCTAGATGTGTAATGAACACCTTGAACCCCAAGGTGCTTCACAGAAGTTTATAACGTTAAGCCATGAAAATAAAAAAAATATTTTTTTGCTCCAAATTTTGTATTTTCACCAGGGTAACTTTAGAAAATGGATCCCAAAATTTGTTGTGCAATTTCTTTTGAGTTCACCAATACCCCATGTGTCATCACAAACAACTTTGAGGCACAGTGCAAAGCTCAGAAGGGAAGAAACGCCATATTATTGTCATGATCCAGACAGGGTTTGAAGTTCTGCCTTTCCATGTTCCCGGTCTAGTCATTTCTGGGGTTAACTTTTCTAAACCTCAGTATAGTTTCAGGTTTGCTGTTGTGAGTTCATTTTCCCCTTCGTCACTGAGGTCTGGTGAACTCCCTATTCTGGTGAAGGAAGGTAATGAGCCTGATTATCAGGCACCTGAGCCTGATGAGGATGACTGGCTGAGTGGAGTCACGGACTGGATATAAGGCTGCCGACGCCCTCCTGCCCTGCGGGTGATTTCTCTGTGGACTTCTAGGACACCAGTCTGATTCCTGCTCCTCTAAGCTAAGTTTTTCTGCTTTGCCTGTTTGCATTAGTGTTTAGTTTTTGTTTTCCTTGCTTTTCTTGATTCTGCCATTCCCTGCTGGGGTGAGCTGAATCTCCTTTTGCCTGTAGCTCTGTCTTCAGAATATTCCTGAGTACTGACATAGCTTTTTTGAAGCCTAGCGTCTTCAGGGCCTTTTTCACTGTCAGTCTGTTGGCTCTTATTTTCATAGGGTTTTTCACGGATTGCAGACAGCAGCCTTCCTGTCCTTTCCTATCTAGGTAGTTTGGGCCCCATCTTTGCTCAGTCTATCTTTCTGTCTGTGTTAGTGTTTTCATCTTGCTTCACCGTCATTATATGTTGGGGGCTGCCTATTGCTTTGGGGTCTGCTCTGGGGCAGTTTAGTTTTCCCCTTTCTTTCTTTAGGCCTAGTTATTTCTCCGGCTGTGATCGAGGGGTCTAGGGCATCATAGGAACCCCCCACGGCTACTGCTAGTTGTGTTGATAGGTTCAGGGGTCTGCAATCCGATAGCTGCCAACTTCTCTGGTTTTCAGGACTTAGCTAGCAGTTCTGTTTTTGCCTCCTACGGTGACTCAATCATAACAGTTTGCTATTTAGCTCCACTGCATCCTGCAGGCGGTGTCAGCTATAGTTCTGCCTTCGCCGTGTGTGTGTGTAACTCTGGAATATCCTGATTTGTCCTGCTGTGATCCCTGACTTGCCCCATGTCTGTTTATTCCTTCTGTCTGTCCTGACTCAGTGTTTCCCTGTAAGTTTGTTGACTCCCTGGTTTTGAATTAGCTTGCATTCAGACCTGCTTCTGTCTTTTGTCTTTGTCTTATCTGCTTCCAACCTTTGCTGATCCCCTGGCTTGCTTCTGACCATGTGTACTGCTGTGACCTCCGGTACTTCTGCTCCTGACTGTTTCTGACTCGACTCGTCTGACCACTCTTTCAACACCTGGTGGCACTTGTACTGCTGCTCAGTGTTGCTATGCTGTGTGTGCAACCTCTCTTCCCTCACCAGCACCCCCTGGTGGAGGTTGCGCTATACTGCACTGCAGTAGCATGACATTATAGCTGACCTATACATTTAAAGGGGATTTTGCATTTTTTTTCTCTGATCATGGATCCGCTTTGTAACTTGGCGGATCAGGTGTCCAATCTGACCCAAATGATGCAGAATTTGTCAGTGGAACATAAGGCTCTTGCTTCTTCTCACAACCAACTCCAGCAGGAGCTTACTCAGACTGTTAAATCTTCTCAGGGTTCCATGACTAAATCAGCCGTTAGGCAATCTAACCCCACTGATGTGTCCTTACACTCTCTGTAACCTACGGTAAGGGTCCCTGATACTTTCTCTGGAGAGAAGGAAAGGTTTCTTGAATGCAGAGAAAGTTGTAAGCTTTTTTCCCTTAGACCCAGAACCTCTGGAGATGAGAGTCAATGGGTGGGGATAATTATTTCATTACTCCGGAAGGGGCCTCTAACCTGAGCTTTTTCTTTACCGGCTTCTGCCCCTGAATGTACATCTGTGGACAGGTTCTTTGAGGGTTTAGGACTGATTTATGATGAACCAGACCGGGTCAGGGTAGTAGAGGACATCATTATGGGTCTCTCTCAGAGTAAACTCACTGCTGAACGATATTGTTCTGAGTTTAGAGAGTGGTGTACTGAGGTGTCTTGGGATGACTATGCTTTGAGATGCCAGCTCAGGAGAGGACTTTCTGATCATCTCAAGGACACGCTGGCCCTCCATCCACTATCCAGTTCCTTGGAGGAGGCAATGACCCAGGCCATTCGTATGGACTGGAGGTTATGGGAGAGAGGAATTATCTAGCATGAGATTCCTGTATTGCCTGCCAAGTCTGAAGTGATGCCATTCACGGAAACTATGGAGGTTAGTGCCACCAACTTGAAGGAGAAACAGAGGAAGCAACAACGTGATGGGAAATTATAATAATAATAATAAATTTTATTTCTATAGCGCCGACATATTCCGCAGCACTTTACATTTCAAAGGGGACTTGTACAGACAATAGACGTTACAGCATAACAATAATCACATAGATCATAACAGATACCAAGAGGAATGAGGGCCCTGCTTGCAAGCTTACAATCTTTGAGGAAAAAGGAAGACACGAAAGGTGGGTGGTAACAATTGCCCTGATTGTATGGACCAGCCATAATGTTAAGTGTGTAACAGTACAGACACAGACGGCTAATGGATGCATAAAGCATGTGGGAACATGATGCGGGGAACCTAGGTTATGGTAAAACTTTTGACTGTGCCACACAGGGATAGATTAGGTTAATGCATTGAGGCGATAGGCCAGTCTGAATAAATGCGTTTTCAGGGCACGCTTAAAATTGTGGGGATTGGGAACTAATCATATTGACCTGGGAAGTGCATTCCAAAGAATTGGCACAGCACGTGTATAGTCTTGGAGATGGGAGTGGGAGGTTCTGATTATTGGGGATGCTAACCTCAGGTCATGAGCAGAACGGAGGGCGCGCGTAGGGTGCTATACTGAAACAAGGGAGGATATGTAGAGTGGTGCTGAGCTATGGAGAGCTTTGTGGGTGAGGGCAATAAGTTTGTACTGGATTCTGGAGTGGATGGGTAGCCAGTGTAATGACTTGCACAAGGTAGAGGCGTTGGTGTAATGATTGGCGAGGAATATGATCCTGGCTGCAGCATTCAAGACAGATTGGAGGGGGGAGAGTTTGGTAAGAGGGAGACCGATTAGAAGAGAGTTACAATAGTCTAGACAAGAATGAATTATATTTTTATTGTGGAGATCCGGGACATTGGAAGAAGGACTGCCCCTCTTATCCATCGAGTAACAAGCTGCCGATTCTGGATGATTGTCGAGGAGGTCACCCAAACTTTCAGGTACCATTTTCATCATTTCAAAAAGTTTTGCTAGAGGTGGAACTGTGTTATGGAGGTGGTTTCACATCCAATTCAGCTTTTGTGGACTGTAGATCTTCCATGAACTTCATTTACTCTAGTCTGGTGTCCAAGTTAAAGTTAGGCACAGTTAGGCTAGAGATTCCCATCCATATATTGCCATTGATAAGACACTGTTGGCTCAAAATGTTATTAAATTTGTCTTTGAGGAGTTTCTCCTCAAGGTGGGTTCCTTGCACCAGGAACAAATTTCATATTATGTTATGAATAATTTTCCTGCAGGACTGGTGTTGGGGTTCCCCTGGTTACAGAGGCATAATCCTGTTATAGACTGGGGATCTTGTGATATTGCTAAATGGGCTCCTAATTGTTCCAATGGTTGTTTTTCTGCTGTTTTTGTGTCTGCCATTAGTCCAGAGGGTATTCCGGAGTACCTGAAGGACTTTGGGGATGTGTTCTCCGAAAAAGAGGTTGAGGTCTTGCCACCACATCATCCTTATGATTTTGCTATTAATCTTATGCCAGGTTCTAAATTGCCCAAAGCCCGTTCGTACAATCTTTCTGGCCCTGAATGTACCGCTATGAAAAACAATATCTCTGATAGTCTACGCAAAGGTCACATCCGAGTGGAGAATTTGCTGAATTTCTTTTGGAGGGCAAGGAGCCATTTTGCTTTTCCAGAGCCTTTGTGCTACCAGTAATGTGAAAGCCCCTTCATTTCTGTTAACAGATGATGGACCTGAGTGAGGGCTTGCTTTTTTGTGGATTGAGTCGAAGCTTTTTTTGGGAACATTTTACACAACGTTTGGGATCTACGCTGAGCACTTACATCGGGGTTTCCATCTAAATCTCCGAGTGACGTGACAGATGAAACCCCTGATGGATCTGTTCACTATAATGAGGCAGCGGAATTACTCTCGACTCCATCTGGCCTTTGTTCAGTGTTGTCTTTCTTTTCAAAAGTTCACAAAACGGTTGCCAATGGCACTTTTATGCAATCCTAAAATGATGGACACCGCCAGATCTCAGGTCAAATGGCATCTACAGTGCCTTCATCTGCCTCATTATAGGGAATTTTACAGTGGGGGTTCCATCTGAATCATGTATTTCAGAGATTTACACAAAAACCCCTGTGTAAGTGTTCAGCACAGGATAAATGTGTGCAGAACCTTTCTGCGATCTTTGGGAGGCAGAATGAAAAAAATCAACAGCATGTTAAGAATTGGTTTTATTTCTTTTTTACGCCATTCCTCGTGCAGTATAAGTGATTAGGCAACTTCATTCTTCGGGTCGATGCGATTACAGCGATGCCAGATTTATATCGGGTTTTTATGTTTGGCTGCTGTCACACACTAAAATATGCTTTTTTTGTGAAAACTAGTTTTTGCATTACAATATTTAGACAGCTATATTATTTCCATATTTTGGCTAACAGAGTCATGTGAAGGTTTGATTTTTGCAACACAAGCTGACGTCTTTATTGGAACCATTTTCAGGCACATGACATTTTTTGATCACTTTCTATTGCGACTTATGGGTGACAGAATGAACAAAAACCAGCAATTCAGGAATTGCTTTTTGTTTTTATACAGTTCCGCATGTGGTAGAATTGGTAAGGCAGCTTTAATCTTCGAGTCAGTACAATTACAGCGATACTCAATTTATATTTTTTTTATGTTTTAGCACTTTTACACAATAAACTACTATAGAAAAAATAATTATTTTGCATCACTTCTAAGAGCTATAACTTTTTTATTTTTCTGCTGATCGAGCTGTATGACAGCTTGCTTTTTCAACAAGCTGTCGTCTTCAGCTGTACCATTTTTATTTACATTCGTCTTTTTGATCGCATTTTATTGCACTTTTTGCTCAGCGGCATGATAATAAAACATTGTTTTTTGCCTAATTTCTTATTTATTTTTTTTTACAGTGTTCACTGAAGGGCTTAACTAGTGGGACAGCTTTATAGAGAGGTATGCGGCAATACCAAATATGTGTACTTTTATTGTTTAGGTTTTTATTTACATAAATAAATGTATTTATTGGAAAGATATTTGTTTCTTTTTTTTCTTTATTTGGGGATTATAAAAAAATATTTTTACACTGTTTAATATATTTTTAAAAACATTTTTACTTTGTCCCAGTATGGGACATTACTATATATCATCAGAACACTGATCTGATGTTCTGCATTGCATCTGCACTGCAGGACCCAGTGGCCATCTTGCGACCTGGGGTCTTCATAGAGACCATCAGGACAACCCGATTGCATTGCATTGTCCTGAGGGCAGGGCCCAGGGAACTCAGTACCTGTGCAATTCTCCTCTCTGTTGCTGTCACTACTTGCAGCAGCATTGGAGGGATGAAATGCCCGTGATCAGTGCTAGCACCAGTCATGGGCATTGCTGAGTGGTGTCAGCTCTCACACAGCGTTAACACCTGCACTTGATCGCTGCGGCGCTCAGCATATTTAATGCAGAGATGTATCGGCTATATGCCCGCCCCACTGTATCAATTTGTGTCATTTTGCTTTACATACTGTACGTATGTACATGATATAACTTACTGTTTTTGGTGATATTGAGCGTATTAGGAGTATGTTGTCTTTGTATACTTACATGACCAATGTAATTTTATTTTAGTTTGTATTTATGTTCTTTATGTTTTCTTGACACAACCCAGCCAAAAAAAAAAGTTTGAAACATTTCATGTAACATTTTTTGGATAACAATAATAATTATAAATCATCTTTAGACTATCACCAAAATAAGTGCTGAGTTTCTTTTTATTGTTTTAAATATCATCCAGAAATGATTCCTCTCCTCTCTAGAATAATGTATACAATCTATTTGGTAATTATAACAGAATTATTAATTAAATGTATGTAATAATGGGGGGCGTGGCTATGTAACGGAGGAGAGAGGATGCATCCTGACAGAGCTCCCATAATCCTGCCATCATCCTGCACTCAAGACCCCCTTCAGCGAGTTATACTCACAAATATTGAGACTCCATGGACTCCAGGAAACTTTTGAACCCAGCGGGAGGGTGATATGAGGCTTTTGTGAGCCGGGCACTGAAGAAACCTTGGCAGACAGCGGGACCTGTGTGAGGCGGCAGCCATTTTCTAAGGCGCGCTCTGACAGGAAGAGAACTGACGCCAGACCTCATCCTTGCAGTACTGTTCGGGTGGTGAGATTATACCCTGGGGATATCTAGGGGAGACGCGTAGTGTTTGCTCTGGAAAATGGGGCCCGCACTCCCTCATTAATACTACGTTTGAACCATTGGTGCCACTATTTCAAGGGCCCCTGGACCCTTGGTGCTGTCTTTAAAAAGGCGCTGTGGATCCTCTTTGCTGCGCAGGATCCTGGCAATAATCCAGAGCCTGTCATAATATCTAAAATTCTATATACCCAGTCTATTTTGAGATGATTCAAGACATAAATACCGTACAACAGCTCTGCTGTATTTGTGACTGGGAGTGGGGAATCCCCATAAATATAAACTCAATCATTCTGCTGTGCCACATTGTGGTTAACCATGAATCGCTCCAAGGGATCAGGAGCAGCCGACAAATTAAAAGAGTTTTCCAGAACTGATTCCTCGGTCCCTCAGAAACAACCCCTCGCAGGTTCAGCGCAAATACCGTGCCTCTGATAGTGAGGAGGGGAGTGAACAGAAAGAATTGACTCTTAAACAGGTGTCCGAACAGTTAATGCAGGCCATATCCTTAACTAGAACATCCCTGACTGGGAAAATAGAGGATGTACACACTGACTTGGGGGCGTTTTTGGCATGACATGCAGGCTATGAGGGGGCGTATTACAAGAATTTGAAACAAGAGTGTCCCATATAGAAGATGCCATTACACCTGTGGAGGCTAAGTTGACAAAAGAGGTTGGCTCTATAAATGCCTGGAAGCAAAAAGCGGACTGTCATGGTCACGTGTGTCAGGACGCAGATGATGCCGCAAGGCGAACCCATAACACACGTGACCCTGGATACACCGCCTCCAGTGGGGCGAATTTAAATAATAGTACGTGCAGGTGGATACGCCGCCTCCACCTGGCGAATTTAGGTATTACACGTTAACATATACATTTCTGGAAACACCGCCTCCAGTACGGTAAATTTAAATAATAATGGGGGAACCTGGGAAACTTTAACAATGGTGGGCCCTGCGATAGGGAATGGGAAAATGGAGACCTCCTGCACTCCCCTGAGCCAGTGTCCCTACACTCCTCACATTCCCTAAACAGGCTCCGCACCTGTCGCCGCACGCGTACCTTAACGCCCTTGCTCGCCCTGACCCTAAACCCTCACTAGGGAATGGGTCGGTGCGGAGACTAATCCCACCACTGCACTAATAACACACATGAGGAAAGAGACAATACAGGGGAAACACCACTTATCTTTGCTCTGTTGCGTGCGCTCCTAGCAACAGAGCCCACCACCTGTGTGCATCTTCTCCTCCACCCTGATCCATCACATAACTGGATCCGTCACCATCGTGCAGCCTGGGAGCAGAGTCCATCACCACTTGCAGCAGTCCAGTACACAGAGTCCCAAGATGAGTCCAGCCTCTGCCAAGAATCCAAGCATGCTCGAGTCCAGTTCTCAGCAACCAAGTCGAACATGCTGAGTGCAACTCTCTTCCTAGTCGCCACTCCTCTAAGCCATGCCCGCACTTCCCGCCGACACCATAAACTGCGACTCCACCAAGCCATGCCAGTCCTTCCTGCAGACACCATTAGCTGGCACTCATCCTCTCTGGCTGACTGCGCAGGACTCCTATCCCGCTCCATCCTTCCACCAGGCTCTCCAACAACTCAGAAAGAAATATCACCAGCGGTGAGTGAACCCCCTAAGCACACCTTTATAGGGAGTCACACCTGATCCCTAATTGAGTGAACATTAACCTAAACCTAAGGTGCGATACCGCTAACCACCACCGGGGACAGTCAAAACACCTTTGAACTCAACCAAAGTAAAAAAAGTTCACTTTGTGCTTTTAATACCGCCAGATCCAACACTGGATCATGACAGTACCCCCTCCTTAATGAGGGGCCTCTGGACCCTCAAGACCACCCCTCATTAGGGAAACACCTACAGCGGGGACGCCCAGACCCTGAGTTCACCCACCATTCCCTGACACATCAGGTTTATGACAAACACCGCTGATATTGGCAATATATGTTCCTTTTGGAGGCACCACTCATCTCCACAGCGCCGACCTGGGGAACGAGTTAATGTATGTGTAGGTTTGCTCAGAGCTGATCAGACTCCACAACACATTTCCACAAGATGTTTTTTGGTGGCACACATACACATAGGTCCGGACCTGAACGTTTATTGCACACATACATTTGTCATTTTTTGGTGAACTCACTCTGGACTTGACCGAGGCGTCCCCCTGTGTCACCACACTCACACCCCCACTATTCACCAAGGGACACCACCCTCCAACCCTTTCACCATGAGGACTGCGCCTCTTAGGGTTGGTTAATGGCGAGGGTAGAGATTTGTCCCTACTCCCCCGCAGCACACCTGCTGCACACACCAGGAGGAGAAGGGGACCGGGAAATGGAGGAAATATACTCTCGCTGGTCGCCTCCACATGACCAGGAGGGCGGCTTCTTCGATGGTATGAAGATTTGGCATAAAACCCCGCGGACTCACACCAGTCAGCTCACCACAGGGGCGTACCCCTTCACCTCGGGGAATACCAGGCAGCTCCGTGGGGCACCATTCCTCCCACCTGCCTGGGTGCGCCCGCCTGCATGAACCAGTCCTGCTCCCCAGCAGCGACTCTAGGGGGTTTTAGTACCATAGCCGCAGGAATATGGAGAAAAATATATATATACTCGCTGGTCGCCTCCACACGACCAGGAGGGGCGGCATCGAAGATTTGGCATGAGCCCCGCGGACTATACACCAATCTGCGCCCTACAGGGACATACCCCTTCACCTCGGGGAATGCCAGGCAGCTCCGTGGGGCACCATTCCTCCCACCTGCCTGGGTACCTCCCCGTGCATGAGCAAGTCCCGCTCCCCAGCAGCGACTCTAGGGGCTTTTGCCAGACCGCAGCCGCCATTTTTGTTTCTCTGGTTATCTGAGCAGAGGCCACAGACCCTGATAACTGCTGCTGCAGCGGCTCTAACACACCATGCCGCTCCCCACTCTCCTCAGTGAGGCCCGGCAGCAATTACCACAGGTCTCCACAAGGCCAAAGCTCACCAGGAAAAAAAAAAGTATGGCTGGTGATAATGTCATGGTCACGTGTGTCAGGACGCAGATGATGTCGCAAGGCGAACCCATAACACACGTGACCCTGGATACACCGCCTCCAGTGGGGCGAATTTAAATAATAAAACGTGCAGGTGGATACGCCACCTCCACCTGGCGGATTTAGGTATTACACGCCATGCATACATATACATTTCTGGAAACACCGCCTCCAGTACGGCGAATTTAAATAATAAGGGGGGAACCTGGGAAACTTTAACAATGGTGGGCCCTGCGATAGGGAATGGAGAAATGGAGACCTCCTGCACTCCCCTGAGCCAGTGTCCCTACACTCCTCACATTCCCTAAACAGGCTCCGCACCTGTCGCCGCACGCGTACCTTAACGCCCTTGCTCGCCCTGACCCTAAACCCTCACTAGGGAATGGGTCGGTGCGGAGACTAATCCCACCACTGCACTAATAACACACATGAGGAAAGAGACAATACAGGGGAAACACCACTTATCTTTGCTCTGTTGCGTGCGCTCCCAGCAACAGAGCCCACCACCTATGTGCATCCTCTCCTCCACCCCGATCCATCACACAACTGGATCCGTCACCATCGTGCAGCCTCTGCCAAGAATCCAAGCATGCTCGAGTCCAGTTCTCAGCAACCAAGTCGAACATGCTGAGTGCAACTCTCTTCCTAGTCGCCACTCCTCTAAGCCATGCCCGCACTTCCCGCCGACACCATAAACTGCGACTCCACCAAGCCATGCCAGTCCTTCCTGCAGACACCATTAGCTGGCACTCATCCTCTCTGGCTGACTGCGCAGGACTCCTATCCCGCTCCATCCTTCCACCAGGCTCTCCAACAACTCAGAAAGAAATATCACCAACGGTGAGTGAACCCCCTAAGCACACCTTTATAGGGAGTCACACCTGATCCCTAATTGAGTAAACATTAACCTAAACCTAAGGTGTGATACCGCTAACCACCACCGGGGACAGTCAAAACACCTTTGAACTCAACCAAAGTAAAAAAAGTTCACTTTATGCTTTTAATACCGCCAGATCCAACACTGGATCATGACACGGACGATCTAGAGAATAGACTACGTCAGAATAATATCCGAATCATTGGTCTACCGGAGCGTTCATAAGGTCAACAGCCCAAGCAATTTTTAGAAGGCTGGCTTAAAGCTTCTCTGGGGGTTGAATTCTCTCCAACATTCTCCGTGGAAAGGGCTCATAGGGTCCCTACAAAACCCCTTCCTTCAAGTGCTCCACCTAGACCTTTCCTGGCACGTCTCCTCAATTGCAAGGACAGGGATGCTATTCTATGTTTGGCACGGCAAAAAAGTTCCATTTAGTTCAACAATGCTACAATCTTAATTTTTCTGGATTTCTCTATGGAACTCCAGAAACAGCGGGCACAGTTCATGGAAATTAAGAAGCAACTTAGAGAAAAGGATGTTTTATATTCAATGATTTATCCAGCTCCACTCCGAATTGTCCACAAAGGTTCTTCCATATTCTTTATGGATCCAGCGGAAGCAGCTGAATGGCTATGGTCCCATAAGGAGTCTAGTCAGGGGTGAACCTAGCCTCTCTGGCACCTGAGGCAAACGGCATAATGGCGCCCCCCATAGTAAATTTTTAAAATCGGTAGAAATTAATCTGGTTCATATAGATTTATATCTATCCTGTAAAAATTTGTACAACAGTGGACATTTTAATTTAGAGAAATAGAAAAAAGATGTCTGAACACAAGGATGTCAGCGCCATCACAGCACATACAAGAACCACACAAGAGTCATTAATGGCAATGGCAGGCTTGACACAAGCATACAAACACACAATGATGGCTGCAGAGCGGTGGCCGACACAGTCCTGCATCCTTATAGCACAGGAGGCTGCACTGATTGCCAACCTATTATCTCTGGCACACGCTTACAAAACTCTGGACAACTCCAATGTGGCGGCTGCCTGGCACTGACTATTCAGACATGTCCACCATGCAGCATCGTCCACACACCACATACAACGACCTACAGTCTGAGCATCAACAAGCAGCCACTGCACTAAGCTGGTAAAATGGCACATCTTCCCCAACAGACCACACCTCCTTCTCCTGAAATGGTTAGCCAATCACCGACCAACCGCCAATCAGGAGAAACATGGCTGGATGCCTGTATGTACTGAGGAAAAAAGAGGATGAATGAACTCATGGAGATCAACATCCAACACTGCGGAGACACCATCACATGTTTCTCAACGCAGTGATTCTAGAGCAATGCCCCCATCCCTTATGGGAAATATGTAAAAACATACACAAGCTGCGGAGACACCATCACATGTTTCTCAACGCAAGCAATGACTAGCCAGGTCTTTCCCCGGGAAGGAACAACCATGGGAAGGGCAGTCTCCAATGAAGGAAACCACCTATGCCAAAACATGGTATCCATCCACAGACAGCCATTTCGGGTATTGCCCCTCATCAGTGTGGAGTAGGAAATTGGCCAGTAGGAGCAATGCCTAGTAAAAGACTGTGAAATATAGTCCTCCATATAGTATATTGCACCCCACAGTCCTCTGTATAGTATAATGCACCCCCATTGTCCTCCATGTATTATAATGCACCCCATAGCCTCCCATATAGTATAAAGCACCCCCATAGTCCACAAATAGTATAATGCACTCCATAGTCCCCCATATAGTATAAAGCACCACATAGTCCCCCCATATAGAATATTGCACCCCCTGTAATCCTCCATAAAGTATAATGCACCCGCATAGTCCCCATATAGTATAATGCACCCCCAATAGCCCTCCATATACTATAATGCAACCCCATAGTCCTCCATATAGTATAATGCAACCCCATAGTTCTCCATATAGAATGCACCACCATAGTCTACCATAAAGTATAATGCATCCTGTAGTTTTTAATATAGTCCTCCATATATTATCATGCCCATCCCAACAGTCTTCCATCAGCATACTCACAGATTTTTCCAAAAAAAGTAAATATGGTACGCACCTCTCTCCTTGCTGCTACGGTCTCCTCAGAGATGAGTCTGCCACTCTGCACTGCTCAGTACAGGGGAGCTCAGTGATGACATCATTGCTTCCCATCGTGCTGAGCTGCATAGGTTAGACAGAGGTGTCCAGCACCTGGAAGAATTCATTCAAACTATAGAAGCGGGAGTGGCATCCATGGGGGCCCGTGCTACCAATAGGCCCTCTGTGGTTGCCGCCCTCTGTTTACCATCAAGGTGAAGCCACCTGAGGCAACCAATTCAGGTCGCCTCTTGATAGGTGCACCCCTGTCTCCCAGATGCCTAGAGATTAGCAAATCCCACTGAAACCTGCTGGGGGTCCATGTCTATGTCCAAAGCAGGAGGAATTGTGCATTAAGATGAGTTATTGGGCTCTAAAGACCCCTTATAATGTTCTTGCATAGGGATCACTTCTGTCTGTGTCCGCTCCTGAATAGGGGTGTTTCTATGGGTAACATTTTTGGTGGTGAACTTGAAGATACAATCTCTTACCTCTTAGGATGGTTTCACACTTGCATATTTTTCTATGCGTTTGAATTAGAGTTGAGCGAAACGGGTCGAAAAAATTCAAAAGTCGCCGACTTTTGGCAAAGTCGGGTTTCATGAAATGAAACCCGACCCTAGGATGAGGTCGGCCACGAGGTCGGCGACTTACGCTCCAAAGTCGCGTTTCAAAAGTTTGTTTTGCGCTCTTTTTCAGCCAATCAGGATCCACGGACACTGTGGGCAACGTGATGACATAGGCACGGGTCACCACCATCGTTCAGAAGGGCATGCAAGTGATTGGCTTGCTTTGGTGGGCGTCACAGGGGGTATAAAAGGGCGTGCACGCCGACCGCCATCTTACTTCTGCCGATCTTAATATAGGGAGAGGTTGCTGCTGATTCTGTAGGGAGAGCGTTAGGCAGGGAAGAAGACAAAAAAACTGCTTCCGGTGCTAGCGATTTGGCCTGCACAACACACAAGTCAGGCTGGTTTCACATTAGCGCTTTTTAAGCGCACGCACGGCCGGGGGTAGCTCCGCCCCCGAGCCGGCTCTCTGTCCGGCGTGCCCGCCCCTTGCTTGTAGCGCCGCCTCCTAGCGGACAGCGGCGCCTGCGATCGGCGCACCCTATCTTTAGCATAGGGTGCGCAGATCGTGCGCAGGCCGTGCGCTAGTTGCGCTTTGACCTGCGCTGCGCACTTTTGACGGTGCGCCGTGCGCGCCAAAATCAAACTTTTCAGATTTTGGCGCGCACGGCGCACCGTCAAAAGTGCGCAGCGCAGGTCAAAGCGCAACTAGCGCACGGCCTGCGCACGATCTGCGCACCCTATGCTAAAGATAGGGTGCGCCGATCGCAGGCGCCGCTGTCCGCTAGGAGGCGGCGCTACAAGCAAGGGGCGGGCACGCCGGACAGAGAGCCGGCTCGGGGGCGGAGCTACCCCCGGCCGTGCGTGCGCTTAAAAAGCGCTAATGTGAAACCAGCCTCACTGTGTGTGCAGTGCAAGGGGAGGCTATATTGTGGTGTATCAGTGGTGTTGGTTGTTGGGCTGCCTTTTAAGGCTTCCTGACACGCTGGCATTGCTGTTTACCCACTGCTCCGCAAACTGCTTTTTTAAAAGCAATCCAATCTCCCTTATCCTCTCGTCACTTTGGTCACAGGCAGCTGTGCCATCGAGCGTGTCACATAGCGCTCAGATATCAGTGGGCCGCACACAATCCACAAGTGTCCACTGTCCACAAGTGTACGCAGAGACTCAAAATCTCCATTATCCTCTCGTCACTTTGGTCACAGGCAGTTGTGCCATCGAGCGTGTCACATAGCGCTCAGATATCAGTGGGCCGCACACAATCCACAAGTGTCCAGTGTCCAAAAGTGTACGCAGAGATTCAAAATCTCCATTATCCTCTCGTCACTTTGGTCACAGGCAGCTGTGCCATCGAGCGTGTCACATAGCGCTCAGATATCAGTGGGCCGCACACAATCCACAAGTGTCCAGTGTCCAAAAGTGTACGCAGAGATTCAAAATCTCCATTATCCTCTCGTCACTTTGGTCACAGGCAGCTGTGCCATCGAGCGTGTCACATAGCGCTCAGATATCAGTGGGCCGCACACAATCCACAAGTGTCCACTGTCCACAAGTGTACACAGAGATTCAAAATCTCCATTATCCTCTCGTCACTTTGGTCACAGGCAGCTGTGCCATCGAGCGTGTCACATAGCGCTCAGATATCAGTGGGCCGCACACAATCCACAAGTGTCCAGTGTCCAAAAGTGTACGCAGAGATTCAAAATCTCCATTATCCTCTCGTCACTTTGGTCACAGGCAGCTGTGCCATCGAGCGTGTCACATAGCGCTCAGATATCAGTGGGCCGCACACAATCCACAAGTGTCCAGTGTCCAAAAGTGTACGCAGAGATTCAAAATCTCCATTATCCTCTCGTCACTTTGGTCACAGGCAGCTGTGCCATCGAGCGTGTCACATAGCGCTCAGATATCAGTGGGCCGCACACAATCCACAAGTGTCCAGTGTCCAAAAGTGTACGCAGAGATTCAAAATCTCCATTATCCTCTCGTCACTTTGGTCACAGGCAGCTGTGCCATCGAGAGTGTCACATAGCGCTCAAATATCAGTGGGCCGCACACAATCCACAAGTGTCCAGTGTCCAAAAGTGTACGCAGAGATTCAAAATCTCCATTATCCTCTCGTCACTTTGGTCACAGGCAGCTGTGCCATCGAGCGTGTCACATAGCGCTCAGATATCAGTGGGCCGCACACAATCCACAAGTGTCCACTGTCCACAAGTGTACGCAGAGATTCAAAATCTCCATTATCCTCTCGTCACTTTGGTCACAGGCAGCTGTGCCATCGAGCGTGTCACATAGCGCTCAGATATCAGTGGGCCGCACACAATCCACAAGTGTCCAGTGTCCAAAAGTGTATGCAGAGATTCAAAATCTCCATTATCCTCTCGTCACTTTGGTCACAGGCAACTGTGCCATCGAGCGTGTCACATAGCGCTCAGATATCAGTGGGCCGCACACAATCCACAAGTGTCCACTGTCCACAAGTGTACGCAGAGATTCAAAAATTCCATTATCCTCTCGTCACTTTGGTCACAGGCAGCTGTGCCATCGAGCGTGTCACATAGCGCTCAGATATCAGTGGGCCGCACACAATCCACAAGTGTCCACTGTCCACAAGTGTACACAGAGATTCAAAATCTCCATTATCCTCTCGTCACTTTGGTCACAGGCAGCTGTGCCATCGAGCGTGTCACATAGCGCTCAGATATCAGTGGGCCGCACACAATCCACAAGTGTCCAGTGTCCAAAAGTGTACGCAGAGATTCAAAATCTCCATTATCCTCTCGTCACTTTGGTCACAGGCAGCTGTGCCATCGAGCGTGTCACATAGCGCTCAGATATCAGTGGGCCGCACACAATCCACAAGTGTCCACTGTCCACAAGTGTACGCAGAGATTCAAAATCTCCATTATCCTCTCGTCACTTTGGTCACAGGCAGCTGTGCCATCGAGCGTGTCACATAGCGCTCAGATATCAGTGGGCCGCACACAATCCACAAGTGTCCAGTGTCCAAAAGTGTACGCACAGATTCAAAATCTCCATTATCCTCTCGTCACTTTGGTCACAGGCAGCTGTGCCATCGAGCGTGTCACATAGCGCTCAGATATCAGTGGGCCGCACACAATCCACAAGTGTCCAGTGTCCAAAAGTGTACGCAGAGATTCAAAATCTCCATTATCCTCTCGTCACTTTGGTCACAGGCAGCTGTGCCATCGAGCGTGTCACATAGCGCTCAGATATCAGTGGGCCGCACACAATCCACAAGTGTCCAGTGTCCAAAAGTGTACGCAGAGATTCAAAATCTCCATTATCCTCTCGTCACTTTGGTCACAGGCAGCTGTGCCATCGAGCGTGTCACATAGCGCTCAGATATCAGTGGGCCGCACACAATCCACAAGTGTCCAGTGTCCAAAAGTGTACGCAGAGATTCAAAATCTCCATTATCCTCTCGTCACTTTGGTCACAGGCAGCTGTGCCATCGAGCGTGTCACATAGCGCTCAGATATCAGTGGGCCGCACACAATCCACAAGTGTCCACTGTCCACAAGTGTACGCAGAGATTCAAAATCTCCATTATCCTCTCGTCACTTTGGTCACAGGCAGCTGTGCCATCGAGCGTGTCACATAGCGCTCAGATATCAGTGGGCCGCACACAATCCACAAGTGTCCAGTGTCCAAAAGTGTACGCAGAGATTCAAAATCTCCATTATCCTCTCGTCACTTTGGTCACAGGCAGCTGTGCCATCGAGCGTGTCACATAGCGCTCAGATATCAGTGGGCCGCACACAATCCACAAGTGTCCACTGTCCACAAGTGTACGCAGAGATTCAAAATCTCCATTATCCTCTCGTCACTTTGGTCACAGGCAGCTGTGCCATCGAGCGTGTCACATAGCGCTCAGATATCAGTGGGCCGCACACAATCCACAAGTGTCCAGTGTCCAAAAGTGTACGCAGAGATTCAAAATCTCCATTATCCTCTCGTCACTTTGGTCACAGGCAGCTGTGCCATCGAGCGTGTCACATAGCGCTCAGATATCAGTGGGCCGCACACAATCCACAAGTGTCCAGTGTCCAAAAGTGTACGCAGAGATTCAAAATCTCCATTATCCTCTCGTCACTTTGGTCACAGGCAGCTGTGCCATCGAGCGTGTCACATAGCGCTCAGATATCAGTGGGCCGCACACAATCCACAAGTGTCCAGTGTCCAAAAGTGTACGCAGAGATTCAAAATCTCCATTATCCTCTCGTCACTTTGGTCACAGGCAGCTGTGCCATCGAGCGTGTCACATAGCGCTCAGATATCAGTGGGCCGCACACAATCCACAAGTGTGCAGTGTCCAAAAGTGTACGCAGAGATTCAAAATCTCCATTATCCTCTCGTCACTTTGGTCACAGGCAGCTGTGCCATCGAGCGTGTCACATAGCGCTCAGATATCAGTGGGCCGCACACAATCCACAAGTGTCCAGTGTCCAAAAGTGTATGCAGAGATTCAAAATCTCCATTATCCTCTCGTCACTTTGGTCACAGGCAACTGTGCCATCGAGCGTGTCACATAGCGCTCAGATATCAGTGGGCCGCACACAATCCACAAGTGTCCACTGTCCACAAGTGTACGCAGAGATTCAAAAATTCCATTATCCTCTCGTCACTTTGGTCACAGGCAGCTGTGCCATCGAGCGTGTCACATAGCGCTCAGATATCAGTGGGCCGCACACAATCCACAAGTGTCCACTGTCCACAAGTGTACGCAGAG
Organism: Dendrobates tinctorius; assembly: GCF_039654945.1. Taxonomy (NCBI): domain Eukaryota; kingdom Metazoa; phylum Chordata; class Amphibia; order Anura; family Dendrobatidae; genus Dendrobates; species Dendrobates tinctorius. The sequence goes on from NW_027361829.1 coordinate 39,094,243, forward strand.
ATTCAAAATCTCCATTATCATCTCGTCACTTTGGTCACAGGCAGCTGTGCCATCGAGCGTGTCACATAGCGCTCAGATATTAGTGGGCCGCACACAATCCACAAGTGTCCAGTGTCCAAAAGTGTACGCAGAGATTCAAAATCTCCATTATCCTCTCGTCACTTTGGTCACAGGCAGCTGTGCCATCGAGCGTGTCACATAGCGCTCAGATATCAGTGGGCCGCACACAATCCACAAGTGTCCACTGTCCACAAGTGTACGCAGAGATTCAAAATCTCCATTATCCTCTCGTCACTTTGGTCACAGGCAGCTGTGCCATCGAGCGTGTCACATAGCGCTCAGATATCAGTGGGCCGCACACAATCCACAAGTGTCCAGTGTCCAAAAGTGTACGCAGAGATTCAAAATCTCCATTATCCTCTCGTCACTTTGGTCACAGGCAGCTGTGCCATCGAGCGTGTCACATAGCGCTCAGATATCAGTGGGCCGCACATAATCCACAAGTGTCCAGTGTCCAAAAGTGTACGCAGAGATTCAAAATCTCCATTATCCTCTCGTCACTTTGGTCACAGGCAGCTGTGCCATCGAGCGTGTCACATAGCGCTCAGATATCAGTGGGCCGCACACAATCCACAAGTGTCCAGTGTCCAAAAGTGTACGCAGAGATTCAAAATCTCCATTATCCTCTCGTCACTTTGGTCACAGGCAGCTGTGCCATCGAGCATGTCACATAGCGCTCAGATATCAGTGGGCCGCACACAATCCACAAGTGACCAGTGTCCAAAAGTGTATGCAGATATTCAAAATCTCCATTATCCTCTCGTCACTTTGGTCACAGGCAACTGTGCCATCGAGCGTGTCACATAGCGCTCAGATATCAGTGGGCCGCACACAATCCACAAGTGTCCACTGTCCACAAGTGTACGCAGAGATTCAAAATCTCCATTATCCTCTCGTCACTTTGGTCACAGGCAGCTGTGCCATCGAGCGTGTCACATAGCGCTCAGATATCAGTGGGCCACACACAATCCACAAGTGTCCACTGTCCACAAGTGTACGCAGAGATTCAAAATCTCCATTATCCTCTCGTCACTTTGGTCACAGGCAGCTGTGCCATCGAGCGTGTCACATAGCGCTCAGATATCAGTGGGCCGCACACAATCCACAAGTGTCCAGTGTCCAAAAGTGTACGCAGAGATTCAAAATCTCCATTATCCTCTCGTCACTTTGGTCACAGGCAGCTGTGCCATCGAGCGTGTCACATAGCGCTCAGATATCAGTGGGCCGCACACAATCCACAAGTGTCCAGTGTCCAAAAGTGTACGCAGAGATTCAAAATCTCCATTATCCTCTCGTCACTTTGGTCACAGGCAGCTGTGCCATCGAGCGTGTCACATAGCGCTCAGATATCAGTGGGCCGCACACAATCCACAAGTGTCCAGTGTCCAAAAGTGTACGCAGAGATTCAAAATCTCCATTATCCTCTCATCACTTTGGTCACAGGCAGCTGTGCCATCGAGCGTGTCACATAGCGCTCAGATATCAGTGGGCCGCACACAATCCACAAGTGTCCAGTGTCCAAAAGTGTACGCAGAGATTCAAAATCTCCATTATCCTCTCGTCACTTTGGTCACAGGCAGCTGTGCCATCGAGCGTGTCACATAGCGCTCAGATATCAGTGGGCCGCACACAATCCACAAGTGTCTAGTGTCCAAAAGTGTACGCAGAGATTCAAAATCTCCATTATCCTCTCGTCACTTTGGTCACAGGCAGCTGTGCCATTGAGCGTGTCACATAGCGCTCAGATATCAGTGGGCCGCACACAATCCACAAGTGTCCAGTGTCCAAAAGTGTACGCAGAGATTCAAAATCTCCATTATCCTCTCGTCACTTTGGTCACAGGCAGCTGTGCCATCGAGCGTGTCACATAGCGCTCAGATATCAGTGGGCCGCACACAATCCACAAGTGTCCAGTGTCCAAAAGTGTACGCAGAGATTCAAAATCTCCATTATCCTCTCGTCACTTTGGTCACAGGCAGCTGTGCCATCGAGCGTGTCACATAGCGCTCAGATATCAGTGGGCCGCACACAATCCACAAGTGTCCAGTGTCCAAAAGTGTACGCAGAGATTCAAAATCTCCATTATCCTCTCGTCACTTTGGTCACAGGCAGCTGTGCCATCGAGCGTGTCACATAGCGCTCAGATATCAGTGGGCCGCACACAATCCACAAGTGTCCAGTGTCCAAAAGTGTACGCAGAGATTCAAAATCTCCATTATCCTCTCATCACTTTGGTCACAGGCAGCTGTGCCATCGAGCGTGTCACATAGCGCTCAGATATCAGTGGGCCGCACACAATCCACAAGTGTCCAGTGTCCAAAAGTGTACGCAGAGATTCAAAATCTCCATTATCCTCTCGTCACTTTGGTCACAGGCAGCTGTGCCATCGAGCGTGTCACATAGCGCTCAGATATCAGTGGGCCGCACACAATCCACAAGTGTCCAGTGTCCAAAAGTGTACGCAGAGATTCAAAATCTCCATTATCCTCTCGTCACTTTGGTCACAGGCAGCTGTGCCATCGAGCGAGTCACATAGCGCTCAGATATCAGTGGGCCGCACACAATCCACAAGTGTCCAGTGTCCAAAAGTGTACGCAGAGATTCAAAATCTCCATTATCCTCTCGTCACTTTGGTCACAGGCAGCTGTGCCATCGAGCGTGTCACATAGCGCTCAGATATCAGTGGGCCGCACACAATCCACAAGTGTCCAGTGTCCAAAAGTGTACGCAGAGATTCAAAATCTCCATTATCCTCTCGTCACTTTGGTCACAGGCAGCTGTGCCATCGAGCGTGTCACATAGCGCTCAGATATCAGTGGGCCGCACACAATCCACAAGTGTCCAGTGTCCAAAAGTGTACGCAGAGATTCAAAATCTCCATTATCCTCTCGTCACTTTGGTCACAGGCAGCTGTGCCATCGAGCGTGTCACATAGCGCTCAGATATCAGTGGGCCGCACACAATCCACAAGTGTCCAGTGTCCAAAAGTGTACGCAGAGATTCAAAGTCTCCATTATCCTCTCGTCACTTTGTTCTCAGGCAGCTGTGCCATCGAGCGTGTCACATAGCGCTCAGATATCAGTGGGCCGCACACAATCCACAAGTGTCCAGTGTCCAAAAGTGTATGCAGAGATTCAAAATCTCCATTATCCTCTCGTCACTTTGGTCACAGGCAGCTGTGCCATCGAGCGTGTCACATAGCGCTCAGATATCAGTGGGCCGCACACAATCCACAAGTGTCCACTGTCCACAAGTGTACGCAGAGATTCAAAATCTCCATTATCCTCTCGTCACTTTGGTCAGAGGCAGCTGTGCCATCGAGCGTGTCACATAGCGCTCAGATATCAGTGGGCCGCACACAATCCACAAGTGTCCACTGTCCACAAGTGTACGCAGAGATTCAAAATCTCCATTATCCTCTCGTCACTTTGGTCACAGGCAGCTGTGCCATCGAGCGTGTCACATAGCGCTCAGATATCAGTGGGCCGCACACAATCCACAAGTGTCCACTGTCCACAAGTGTACGCAGAGATTCAAAATCTCCATTATCCTCTCGTCACTTTGGTCACAGGCAGCTGTGCCATCGAGCGTGTCACATAGCGCTCAGATATCAGTGGGCCGCACACAATCCACAAGTGTCCACTGTCCACAAGTGTACGCAGAGATTCAAAATCTCCATTATCCTCTCGTCACTTTGGTCACAGGCAGCTGTGCCATCGAGCGTGTCACATAGCGCTCAGATATCAGTGGGCCGCACACAATCCACAAGTGTCCACTGTCCACAAGTGTACGCAGAGATTCAAAATCTCCATTATCCTCTCGTCACTTTGGTCACAGGCAGCTGTGCCATCGAGCGTGTCACATAGCGCTCAGATATCAGTGGGCCGCACACAATCCACAAGTGTCCACTGTCCAAAAGTGTACGCAGAGATTCAAAATCTCCATTATCCTCTCGTCACTTTGGTCACAGGCAGCTGTGCCATCGAGCGTGTCACATAGCGCTCAGATATCAGTGGGCCGCACACAATCCACAAGTGTCCACTGTCCACAAGTGTACGCAGAGATTCAAAATCTCCATTATCCTTTCGTCACTTTGGTCACAGGCAGCTGTGCCATCGAGCGTGTCACATAGCGCTCAGATATCAGTGGGCCGCACACAATCCACAAGTGTCCAGTGTCCACAAGTGTACGCAGATATTCAAAATCTCCATTATCCTCTCGTCACTTTGGTCACAGGCAGCTGTGCCATCGAGCGTGTCACATAGCGCTCAGATATCAGTGGGCCGCACACAATCCACAAGTGTCCAGTGTCCAAAAGTGTACGCAGAGATTCAAAATCTCCATTATCCTCTCGTCACTTTGGTCACAGACAGCTGTGCCGTCGAGCGTGTCACATAGCGCTCAGATATCAGTGGGCCGCACACAATCCACAAGTGTCCACTGTCCACAAGTGTACGCAGAGATTCAAAATCTCCATTATCCTCTCGTCACTTTGGTCACAGGCAGCTGTGCCATCGAGCGTGTCACATAGCGCTCAGATATCAGTGGGCCGCACACAATCCACAAGTGTCCACTGTCCAAAAGTGTACGCAGAGATTCAAAATCTCCATTATCCTCTCATCACTTTGGTCACAGGCAGCTGTGCCATCGAGCGTGTCACATAGCGCTCAGATATCAGTGGGCCGCACACAATCCACAAGTGTCCACTGTCCAAAAGTGTACGCAGAGATTCAAAATCTCCATTATCCTCTCGTCACTTTGGTCACAGGCAGCTGTGCCATCGAGCGTGTCACATAGCGCTCAGATATCAGTGGGCCGCACACAATCCACAAGTGTCCAGTGTCCAAAAGTGTACGCAGAGATTCAAAATCTCCATTATCCTCTCATCACTTTGGTCACAGGCAGCTGTGCCATCGAGCGTGTCACATAGCGCTCAGATATCAGTGGGCCGCACACAATCCACAAGTGTCCAGTGTCCAAAAGTGTGTGCAGAAATTCTAAAACTCCCCTGTCCTATAGACACCTTGTACCTTGTTTTACATTACTATATAGTTTGTTGGATTTTGTCTACATTTCTACCAAAAATGAGGAAGGCTGGTGGAAGAGGCCGTGGAATTGGGCGGGGGTTGGCAGCTGGTAATGATGGTGTTGGTGGTGGATCTGATAGTAGTGGCTAGAGCAAAATAGGACCGAATGCAGGAGGTGCTGACCCTGCGTCATCGTCTTGCTACATAAGGACTCGAACGCTTAGTTTTCTAGGAGTTGGCAAACCGCTTTTAAAGGCAGAGCATCAGGAAAAAGTTTTGTCTTACATTGCTGACTCAGCCTCCAGCTCTATCGCCTCCTCTTCTTCAGTTGTAAAAAGTAAAAGCACTGAGTCGTCATTGGAGGCTCATGTTCATGAACCACACCTTTCCTTGTGTCCTTCACCCCAACCAAGATTGAAGGATGACGCAGGCCATACTACTGATTACTCCATGGAGCTGTTTTCACATACCATGCCTGGATTATCAAGTCAAATGGTGAATTACCCAGGCCAAGATGAATCTGACATGGAGTGCACTGATGCACAGCCGCTGATGGATGATTCTGCTGGTACATTCACTCAGAGCACTACATTGTCCTCGCAGTGTACAGAGCCAGATTTTGACCCTGATGAGACTCAGGTGCCCCTTCCCGCACACTATACCACCATACACGGTGACACAGAGAAAGGTGCACATGACATAGAAGAGGAGGTGATGGATGACCCAGTTGTTGACCCAGATTGGCATCCATTGGGGGAAGAGGGTGCTGCTTCCAATAGCTCAGATGAGGAGCATCCACAGCAGACATCGGCATCGCAACAGCTGTTATCTGGCAGGCCCGGAGCACTCCAAAGACAGGTTCCAAACATCAAAAGAGTTGCTGGACAGCTTGTCCAGAGGGTCAAAAGATCACAGCGCGCTAGGCCGCAAAATGTCTGCCAAAGTAGGAAGAGTGCAGTGTGGCACTTTTTTGAACAAAATCCTCATGATCAGGCCAAGGTTATCTGTAAGAAGTGCACAAAGACCTTTAGCCGAGGGAAAAATCTGAAAAATTTGAATACCAGTTGCATGCTTAGACATTTAACCAGCATGCACTTGCAAGCGTGGACACAACACCAAACCTCAAGTGCCACATGTGCAACTGATCACAACGAAGGTAGTCAGCAACGCTACATTGTTTCCCCCACTGTAAGCACACCGGTTAGCACAGCAGCAAATGTTGAGGTGTCGTTGCAAGGCCACAGCAGTCAGGGAATCCCACTGTTATATCAACGAAAGACTGATTCTAGGCCATCAGAAAGAACACCAACTCCATCACCATCATCAACCCTCTCTCAGTCCGCCCTGTCCACCGCTACTTCCACCATATGCAGCTCTCAAGTCCAGCTCACCCTCCCAGACACTATGAGTAGGTCAAGAAAGTACTCAGTCTCTCATCCGTGTACACTGGGTTTGAACGCCCACATTGCCAAACTAATCTCGTTTGAGATGATGCCCTTTCGGTTGGTGGAAAGCACAGCTTTCCGCGAACTCATGGCCTATGCAGTACCACGCTATGACCTACCCAGTCGCCACTTCTTCTCTCGCAAAGCCATCCCAGCCCTCCACCATCATGTGAAAGACCGCATTGTCCATGCACTCAAGCAGTCAGTGAGCGGAAAGGTGCACCTCACAACTGATGCATGGTCCAGTCGGCATGGCCAGGGCCGTTACGTGTCCATCACTGCGCACTGGGTTAATGTGGTGGATGCAGGGTCCACAGGGGACAGCGGTGGTGGGACAGTGCTGCCTAGCCCACGGTATAGGAAACAGTTGGCTGTAGGCGTTCGACCCTCCTCCTCCTCCTCCTCCAGAAGCGACAGCTCGTCCACAGAGCGCAGTCGTACGAGCACTCCATCTGCAGCTGCCACTGTTGCACACGATGTGTCCCCCTATCGAGCAGCTAGTGGAAAGCGTCAGCAGGCTGTGTTGCAGATGATGTGTTTGGGCGACAGACACACCGCCGAGGTGCTGGCCGAGTACTTGAAGCGACAAACTGAGTCATGGCTGGGCAGTGTACATCTTGAGGCAGGCAAGGTAGTTAGTGATAACGGCCGTAATTTTGTGGCAGCCATAGCCCTTTCAAAACTCAGCCACATACCTTGCTTGGCTCACACCTTGAACCTGGTGGTGCAGTGCTTCCTCAAAAATTATCCGGAGTTAACAGCCCTGCTCCAGAAGGTGCGAAGACTGTGCGCGCACATCCGCCGGTCGCCTGTACACTCCGTTCGTATGCAGAAGCTGCAGCGATTGCTCCACCTTCCCAACCACCGCCTCATTATCGACATTGCAACAAGGTGGAACTCCACCCTGCACATGGTGGAGCGGCTGTGCGAGCAGAGGCAGGCCATAATGCATTTGTGGGAGGATACACGGCCAGGCACTTTGAGAGCAGACATGGAGTTGACAGGCGTGCAGTGGTCGAAGCTGAAAGACCTTTGTAAAGTCCTTCAGTGTTTTGAGGAATGCACACGGCTGGTAAGCGCAGACGACGCCATCCTAAGCATGAGCATCCCACTTATGCGTCTGCTCATGCAAACTTTGACGCACCTTAAGGAGCAGGCGTCTGCAGCCAATGTTGATGAGGAGGAAGAGGAGGAGGGAATCCTTGATGACATTCAGCCATTGTCTGCTCAGGGACCTCTCCTGGACGAGGTGGAGGAAGAAGAGGAGGAGGAGGATGATGGGGATGATTACTTAGGGGAGGAGGATGCATCTCGTGGGGCAAGTGAAAATGTTGGCGTGGCAAGGTCTGGTACAGGGTTTGTGCGTGACTGGAGGGATGTGGATTTGCCAGAAAGTGCTCCTCCACCCAGCACTCGCAGTGCATCATTGACACCGGGAACATTGGCCCACATGTCAGATTATGCCTTGCGGATCCTAAAAAGGGACCCCCGCATTGCCAAAATGATGAACGATGACGACTACTGGTTGGCCAGCATCCTGGATCCACGCTATAAAGGCAAATTACAAAACATCATGCCACAGGAGAACCTTGACCTAATATTGGCTAATAAACAAGCAACTCTGGTAAATCGGTTGCTTGAGGCATTCCCAGCACACAGCAGCGGTGATGGTTCTCACACGAGCCGTACGGGCCGGGGGCAGCTTGGCAGAGGTGTTCGTGGTGCACACAGCAGAAGTGGCGTTGGAGACAGGGGTTTCATGACAATGTTGTGGACTGATTTTTCAAATACCGCTCACACAACTGGTAATACTGCATCGATGGAAAGTGACAGGAGACAGCAGTTGTCAACTATGGTTACAAACTACTTTTCCTCCCATATCGATGTTCTCCCACACAGGTCATTCCCCTTTGACTATTGGGCCGCTAAACTGGACACCTGGCCTGAATTGGCCCAATATGCCTTACAGGAGCTCGCTTGCCCAGCTGCAAGTGTGCTATCGGAAAGAGTCTTCAGTGCAGCTGGATCAATCCTGACAGAAAAAAGGACCCGTCTGTCAACCCAAAATGTGGATGATCTAACCTTCATTAAAATGAACCACGCATGGGTTTCCAAGGATTTTGTCCCACCTTCCCCTGATGACACATAGGGTGACAGAAAAATGGCTTGCTTTGGTCCACCTCTTCCTGGTACTTCACCTATTTCGCCTTTTGCATCAGTTGAATGTCCAACATCAACATATGCCACTTTCTAAAACTCCCTAACTGTGCTGCCTCCCCCCCCATGGCCGGGGTCACCACCTAGCGCATGACACCGTGCGAGTGCCGTTGCCCTGGACAGGTGGGTAGGCCGACTCTTGGGCACGGGCACTGGCACAGGGTCCCTCATAGTGCAATCAAGTGTCTCTGACGGTGGTGGTGCACACCCGCCGTCAGACACACCGCTGTACTATGAGGGGCCCAGTGCCAGTACCGACGCCCACGAGTGGGCCCCCCTTGCTTGGGCAGGGCCCCAGCATTTGCAATCTTTACCTCTCCCTGCTCCTCCGCTGTGTAATCTGGGCCGTCAAATCCATACTGTGCCTGACACCGTCTGAGCCTGCCTCCTGAGACATATATTTTGAATGTGTACGCTATCCATACATGTTATCCGGGGATACGGTACCCTTTCTAACCTTTGTGCAATGATGTGCAATCCATACTGGGCCTAACACCGTCTGAGCCTGCCTCATGCTGTATAGACATATATTTTGAATGTGTACGCTATCCATACATGTTATCCGGGGATACGGTACCCTTTCTAACCTTTGTGCAAAGACGTGCAATCCATACTGGGCCTAACACCGTCTGAGCCTGCCTCATGCTGTATAGACATATATTTTGAATGTGTACGCTATCCATACATGTTATCCGGGGATACGGTACCCCTTCTAACCTTTGTGCAATGACGTGCAATCCATACTGGGCCTAACACCGTCTGAGCCTGCCTCATGCTGTATAGACATATATTTTGAATGTGTACGCTATCCATACATGTTATCCGGGGATACGGTACCCTTTCTAACCTTTGTGCAATGACGTGCAATCCATACTGGGCCTAACACCGTCTGAGCCTGCCTCATGCTGTATAGACATATATTATGAATGTGTACGCTATCCATACATGTTATCCGGGGATACGGTACCCCTTCTAACCTTTGTGCAATGACGTGCAATCCATACTGGGCCTAACACTGTCTGAGCCTGCCTCATGCTGTATAGACATATATTTTGAATGTGTACGCTATCCATACATGTTATCCGGGGATACGGTACCCCTTCTAACCTTTGTGCAATGACGTGCAATCCATACTGGGCCTAACACCGTCTGAGCCTGCCTCATGCTGTTTAGACATATATTTTGAATGTGTACGCTATCCATACATGTTATCCGGGGATACGGTACCCCTTCTAACCTTTGTGCAATGACGTGCAATCCATACTGGGCCTAACACCGTCTGAGCCTGCCTCATGCTGTATAGACATATATTTTGAATGTGTACGCTATCCATACATGTTATCCAGGGATACGGTACCCCTTCTAACCTTTGTGCAATGACGTGCAATCCATACTGGGCGTGAGAACGGCTGGCGAGCTGTTAAGCAAGCTACAGCACCTGTCCAGACAAGTACAGGGATTCCCTAGCGAGGAGACTTATTTGATTGTTTTCTATGTTGGGACAGCAATTTTTGGGGAGCACTATACTCTGGAGAATGATAGATGGGGCCCACCATACACTGGAACATTCCAAAGGTGGACATCAGACACTGGAGCAGCATTTACAGGGCCCATTATACACTAGAGCAGTAGAAATGGGGCCCATTATGTTTGGAGCATTATTTGGGCCCATAAGACAGTGGAGCTTCATCCATGGGGACCAACATATACTGTAGCATTATGTGGAGCTCATCATATACTGTTTCAAACATTATATGGGACCAATGATTTTGTATGGAGAAATAGATGGGCCTCGTCATGAGATGTAAAAAGTGAGGTATTTTTCATTGTACTATACCGTATCGGAGCATGATGAGTTGTGGTATGTGTTAAAGGGGCGCTCTTTCGCCCAGGGCACATGAAAACCTGCAGCCAGCCCTCCCCCCCCACAAATTTAGCCAAATAACCCCCATTTTTCAGTGCGTAACTTGTATTATGAAGTTAATTAAGGTTGACAAGCTTAAGTAAGAAGAATTGATGCTTTTGGCATTCAAATGGGCACTGTAGGTGTGTTTCCTGTCCTCCTCTCACTGCCGACTTTTATTCCCCATTGACTTACATTGGGTTTCGTGTTTCGGGACGACCCAGACTTTTCCCTATAATCGGACGATCTTGCTCGACCCGACTTTTGGAAAAGTCGGGTTTCACGAAAAGAAACGCGACCCTAAAAAAGCAAAAGTCGCTCAACTCTAGTTTGAATCCATCACAAACTGGATGCACATGGATCAGTTTTTGGCCCCATTGACTTTCAATGGGGATGGAAACACTTGTGTGTGCATCCAGGTGTCACCGTTTTGCCCTGGTCTGTGTGGATCTGTGGCAAAATGTATTTTTGCAGAGACGAAATCTGCATCGAAATGCATTTTTGGTCTTCGTGAAAAATAACATGATGCCATGGATCAACATGGCTCCGTAGCACCATGTGAAAATTTACAATTGGTGTCTATGGGCACGGAAACAGCTGGACAGTATAAACCCCGGTGGATCTGTACTTCCGGGGTATGACGCATGAACTGTGCATGCAAAGGGATGCAGCTCTAAATGACAGGCCACTGGGGGGGTATTATGGATCCTACAGATCCATGAAAGATATGCAAACGGATGCTGCTTGCTGCATCCAGTTTGTTTAGTGTATGGGAATCTGTGAGCATACAGAGTTTTCTTGTATGCCCATGGATTAAAAAATATGCAAGTGTGAAACCAGCCTTAGTTGTTTGATCTAAAAAGTTAAGTATGGGTTGGAAAAGTTACTATAAAAGTACAAGGGTCTAAGAAGTAAGGTTCCTCCTTGCGGAACTTTGCACTGACGAGAGCCAACAGCTCGAAACACCGTGTCTGCAAATTGAGATTCTGATTTGGCTTGTATCCTAAGTCATACTACAAGACTCGTTAAAGGGTTGATTGTGACTTGTAGGATCGCTACTACCAATAGGTGGTGCTGTAGAGTAAAAGTCCTCTTTCTTTCTGAAGTGGCAATTTGCATATTATTTTCCCAGAGGAGCATTGCACGGCGAATAAGTCTCCTTACCTTGACAAGCCACAGCTGGCATGTCACTCTCCGCAAGGAGGAACCTTACTTCTTAGACCCTAGTCCAGAGCCTCTCACCTTGCCAAATCAGATCTCATACTTTGCACTGACGAGAGCCAACAGCTCGAAACACCGTGTCTGCAAATTGAGATTCTGATTTGGCTTGTATCCTAAGTCATACTACAAGACTCGTTAAAGGGTTGATTGTGACTTGTAGGATCGCTACTACCAATAGGTGGCGCTGTAGAGTAAAAGTCCTCTTTCTTTCTGAAGAGGCAATTTACATATAAAAGCACAAATATCCATACCTCCACTAAACCTGCACTTGCAATATCTGTTTATAAAGATGGTTTGCTGGAAACTTCTCACCATTCTTCTCTGATCCATTCAGAGTGGACATTTGGATAACATGACCCCTGGGATTCTACTGCAGGGACTTATGGTAATCACACACAAATCAATGGTATACACTGTATACTACCCACACTGCACTGTATCCTACAGAAAGCAGCCAGTTTGAGCTAAAAAGTTGCCTGAAGTTGCACTGAGGGCAGGAGCTGGGGTTGTGCTTGATCACCATGTCCTGTGAGCAGTCTGTCCCTTCAAGGTAACACAATCATGAGGACTCATCACTACAGAGGAGAGCCCTGTGCCGCCCCTGGAGAATAGAAGAGGGAACATTTAACTTCTGAAGGTCAGTTATGTGATGAACACAGTCACTTGTTTCAGAGCGGTAGGTGGCCGATCACACTTTCAGGGCTGGAGGGGGTGGGGAAGGCAGAACCAACTGCAGTTTATATTAAAAGTGAAAGTAGTCAGGCAGATTCCTCCCCCCGTCCTCCCTCCGGAGTCCTTCAGCTCTTTTCTGTTATCTTCTCACACAGTGACTCACACTGACAAATAGAATTGCAGGATCCATGTTATCTGACTGCAGGGCGGCTGCTGCTCTCTGTGTCCCTGCCGCCTGAGCCAAATACTCAACTGGCCTCATTATAGGTGCGGCCCTGAGTCTAGTGCGAAGAAATCCTAATATGACTCACAGTCAAGCAGAAGTCTTCTAACAATGGTATGATCGGAGCTCTTTCCAACAATACCGGACACTGAATTCAGTGAGGGTATCCTCTTGTCTACTTGATGATAGGAGTACAGGACTTTGCTTCTATACTGTTTGGTTCTTGCTCTGTTCTTTCTTTTACATTGGTTTTATTTGTTGTTTATGTAGAAGTCGCCGCCAACAGCATTTTCTGTGTGATGTTTCTAAATTTTAGTAATAGTGTACACCATATTCAGATGAGAAGGTATGGGATCTGAAATAATATATATGACCTGGAACGTGAGGAATATTAAATCCCCCCGAAAGAAGATCAAGGTATTTTTACAGTTCAGGCGTTATCATCCTCACATTGTGGCTTAGGTGGAGACGCACCTGACCAGGGATACAGCCCGGTGCATGCAGAAACCATGGGTACAATGGTTCATTCAAGCTCTCCATATTATTATTCGAGAGGTATTTCACTATTGATACTTAGGGACATTAGGTTGGAGGCAAGGGAGGCTCGGAGGGATCCAGGGGGTCGCTTTGTTTTTGTATATGCACTGATAAACTCTAGAAAGTACATCATATTGTGAGGTGAAGGAATATACTTGTAACTCATCAACCAGGCGCTCTCTATAACGCATAGATTACATATTCGGATCCAGTGGTCTAGCGATGTGGGTAGAGAACAGAACATGGTAATAGGGGGGTTTCGGATCACAGCCCAGTTGTACTTAAACTTAAATATGGGCAATTGAATAATGGTATAGTCTGGAAGCTGAACCCTTTTTGGTTGAAATTGATTGGCTCTAACGATAGAACGATCGATCAGTTGAATTGCTTCATCTCGTCCCACCTAGAACCTCAGAATGTTAATTTATTTTGGGATAATTAAGGCATATTTAAGAGGTTGCTTATCTTCCACGATTTCTTATATAAAACAAGTAACTTCAAGGTAGGATGATGAGATGAAGCAATGATTGAAAGATTCAGAAAGCTACATACATATCTAATCAGACTAACGGCAATAAAATTGAGTGGCTAGCTTCTCAAAGGTTATATACTCAATACATAGACACTAAGTCTAAACGTAAATTATTTTTTACCCGTCTTGAGACCCTTTCCTTGCTGCCTATTGTATCTAACTTCAAATATCTAGGTATTCACATATCTAAATACAGGAAACTTGACCTACAACTTAATGTCTACCCACTGCTAGAACTAGTCAAATCTAAATATGCAGCGTGGAGTAAACTCCCATTATCTGTAGCCAGTCGTATTAATCTGATCAAAATGATATTGCTTCCTAAACTCAGCTACTCCCTTCAACACAATGCTGTACTGATACCTAAATCCTTCTTTGCAAATTTAAATGCCCAAACTACATCTTTTATATGGGGCAAAACTAGGCTCAAACTCAAGTTATCTACCCTACAAAGACCTAAGCCGGGGGTGGGGCAGGCTAAAGCACTGAATAAATGGATGCCTGATAACTATTTAGCCAATTCTGAAAGTCATTTGCTTCATGCTGCATGGATTGACTGCCCACTGGGTTTCCTGGAGTCGGAAAAAATTAGTGCCCCTCCTCTATTGCCCCTACTTTGATTAGCACAATCAGTTTGGAGGCAAATTAAATAAGTTATCAGATTTGAGGATATCGTAACTGAAATGCCCTTATAGAACAACAATTATTTTCCGGCACTGTTAAACCAACCATCTACTGACTTCTGGATTCTATACAATGTCTCCTAAGTGGGCGATTTTGTATGAACGTGGGACTTTAATGTCTTTTGAGCAAATACAGGCTAAATATGGTATCCCGAGATCCCAATTTTTTCGTTACCTCCAGCTAAGATCAGCCTTTCAGTCACAATACGATGTATAGGTGTGGGCCATGCTATCTTGTCTCTAACTTTGATAGAAATTTTTAGCTCACAGGGTCCTCAGGGCCTTATCTCCTCCTTATATACATACATGCCATCAGTGGGAGCTGAATCTGCTATGAGATCTATTAGGGGGAAGTGGGATGGGCTCATCCCAGATGTGCAAGAGGAGGAGTGAGAAGAGATTCTGGAGTCTTCAATCAGGGTGTCCCCATCTATTAATAATAGGATGACCCAGTACATATAATATACCAATCATACCTAACTCCAACACGACTCTTTAAAATGGTAAATTCCAATCATCAGAATGTTTGCAATGTCACTCATCAGATGCAGATTTTATATATATACTAGCTGAAGAGCCCAGCATTGCCTGGACATAGTAACCAACTGTGGTTAGTTATAACAAATTATAATGATCATATTGCACATAAAAACCGTGCATCTAATCCTATCCTGTGTGATACTGACTGCTGAGCCGTGTATCTAATCCTATTCTGTGTGATACTGTCTGCTGAGCCATTTATCTAATACTATTCTGTGTGATACTGTGTGCTGAGCTGTGTATCTAATCCTATCCTGTGTGATACTGACTGCTGATCTGTGTATCTAATCCTATCCTGTATGATACTGACTGCTGAGCGGTGTATCTAATCCTATCCTGTGTGATACTGCCTGCTGAGCCATGTGTCTAAAGGTACTGTCACACTTAGCGATGTACCAGCGATCCCGACCAGCGATATGACACGGTCAGGATCGCTGGTACATCGCTAAGTGGTCGCTAGTGAGCTGCCACATAGGCAGATCTCACTAGCGACATCGCTGGGGACGGGGGTTGCTACTTACCTGTCACACCAGGCGATCCTGCGTCCTCCCGCCCGGCTCCACGCGTTGCTCGTCGTCACAGCAGGAAGCGCCGCAGGAAGCAGACGACGAGAAACAGTCCAGCCTGTTCTAGCGCGATCAGAGATAACCAGCGGGGGAGCGGGTCGTAGGTAAGTATCACACACAGCGATATCGCTAGCAATATCGCTATAACGTCACTAGTTATAGCGATATTGCTAGCGATATCTCTTAGTGTGACATGCCCTTAATCCTCTCCTGTGTGATACTGACTGCTGAGCCGTGTATCTAATCCTATCCTGTGTGATACTTTTCTCCCCCTGCAGTCTGTGTCAGAGGGTGGTCTGTGTTGGCACGGTAATAAATTGTGTCATTTCCAGCTTTACAGAAGGACGATAACACCATAGAAATGATAAGAATAATAGATCTCAGTTACCACAACTGTCTACAAAGAAAACTGTTGCTGATAGCAACCAATCACAGCTCATTTTTCATCTTTTAAACAGCTCTGGGACAGAGTTTTGAGTGGCGACTTTTGTGTTTTGACTTTTATGTGGCGAGGTTGGTGTATGTGTGTTGAAATGTGTGCTGAGGGTGGTATATGTGTTGAAGCACGTGGTAGTGTGTGGCGCATTTTGTGTGTGTGTTCATACCCCCGTGTTTGGTGAGTATCCCAGGTCAGGGCCCCACCTTAGCAACTGTACGGTATATACTGTTTGGCACCATCGCTCTCATTTTTTAAGTCCCCCTTGTTCACATCTGGCAGCTGTCAATTTGCCTCCAACACTTTTCCTTTCACTTTTTCCCCATTATGAAGATAGGGGCAAAATTGTTTGGTGAAATGCAACATGCGGGATTAAAATTTCGCCTCACAACATAGCCTGTGATGCTCTCGGGGTCCAGACGTGTGACTGTGCAAAATTTTGTGGCTGTAGCTACAACGGTGCAGATGCCAATACATACACTTTTTCCCCATTATGTAGATAGGGGCAAAATTGTTTGGTGAATTGGAACGTGCGGGGTTAAAATTTTGCCTCACAACATAGCCTGTGATGCTCTCGGGGTCCAGACGTATGACTGTGCCAAATTTTGTGGCTGTAGCTGCGACGGTGCAGATGCCAATCCCGGATATACACACACACCCACATTGAGCTTTACACTCACTGGCCACTTTATTAGGTACACCATGCTAGTAAGGGGTTGGACCCCCTTTTGCCTTCAGAACTGCCTCAATTCTTCGTGGCAGAGATTCAACAAGGTGCTGGAAGCATTCCTCAGAGATTTTGGACCATATTGACATGATGGCATCACACAGTTGGCACAGATTTGTCGGCTGCACATCCCTGATGCGAATCTCCCGTTCCACCACATCCCAAAGATGCTCTATTGGATTGAGATCTGGTGACTGAGGAGGCCATTTGAGTACAGTGAACTCATTGTCATGTTCAAGAAACCAATCTGAGATGATTCGAGCTTTATGACATGGCGCATTATCCTGCTGAAAGTAGCCATCAGATGTTGGGTACATTGTGGTCATAAAGGGATGGACATGGTCAGCAACAATACTCAGGTAGGCTGTGGCGTTGCAACGATGCTCAATTGGTACCAAGGGGCCCAAAGAGTGCCAAGAAAAAATTCCCCACACCATGACACCACCACCACCAGCCTGAACCGTTGATACAAGGCTGGATGGATCCATGCTTTCATGTTGTTTACGCCAAATTCTGACCCTACCATCCGAATGTCGCAGCAGAAATCGAGACTCATCAGACCAAGCAACGTTTTTCCAATCTTCTACTGTCCAATTTCGATGAGCTTGTGCAAATTGTAGCCTCAGTTTCCTGTTCTTAGCTGAGAGGAGTGGTACCCGGTGTGGTCTTCTGCTGCTGTAGCCCATCTGCCTCAAAGTTCAACGCACTGTGCGTTCAGAGATGCTCTTCTGCCTACCTTGGTTGTAACGGGTGGCAATTTGAGTCACTGTTGCCTTTCTATCAGCTCGAACCAGTCTGCCCATTCTCCTCTGACCTCTGGCATCAACAAGGCATTTCCGGCCACAGAACTGCCGCTCACTGGATTTTTTTTCTTTTTCGGACCATTCTCTGTAAACCCTAGAGATGGTTGTGCGTGAAAATCCCAGTAGATCAGCAGTTTCTGAAATACTCAGACCAGCCCTTCTGGCACCAACAATCATGCCACGTTCAAAGGCACTCAAATCACCTTTCTTCCCCATACTGATGCTCGGTTTGAACTGCTGGAGATTGTCTTGACCATGTCTACATGCCTAAATGCACTGAGTTGCCGCCATGTGATTGGCTGATTAGAAATTAAGTCTTAACACACAGTTGGACAGGTGTACCTAATAAAGTGGCCAGTGAGTGTATATATTAGATATGATATGGGAATGGCCTATTACCCTTCTCTACTGGAAAGAGGTGACATCATTGTTGACTGACATCCCTGGAACAAACTCCTGTTCCTCTTGAACCGCTGGTCTGTTTCTTTGGGGTGTGGAATGAGGAAACTTGGGGACACTATGTTGGAATCTTTCTAAAGGAAACCCTTTTTATGGTACGGAAGGTATTGGCATTACGATGGATGGGGGGGCTCACGTCCCTCCCTTAGAGCCTGGATTGAATTGGTGAACTCGATTATTCAGTATGAGCGCACACTATATCAGAATAGGGGTTTTCTGGGTAAATTTGATAAAATTTGGGATAGGTGGAACTCTTCCCATTCCCATCTAATGGGGGTTTTACATATAGCGATATCGCTAGCAATATCGCTAAAGCATCACCGATTTTGTAACGCAGCAACGATATCGCTATGTGTGATACTTACCTCTGACCGGCTCCCCCGCTGTCTGTCGCTGATCGCGCGAGATCGCGCAGCTCCATTTCTCGTTGGGCGCTTCCTGTTGGGCTTCCTGCTGGTGCCGCGTGGACGCGAACGGGAGGACGTCAGGATCGCCTCGTCTGAAAGGTAACGACCGCTGTATCGCTGCTGCATTGCTGTGAGATCTGCCTGTGTGGCAGCTCACTAGCGACCAATTAGCGATGTACCAGCGATCCTGACCGGGTCGTATCGTGGTCGGGATCGCTGATGCATCGCTAAATGTAAAGGGGCCTTTACTCTACTAATGCGTAATGACTTGATAAAATTGTAAAAGGTCAAGGTCTTCGATTTGGGGGCATCACATAGAGGATAACACGATGCAGCGTATTAGGCGGCGAAATAGTAGCTGTTGTAGATGTAGTTTAGGGACTGCGTATAAGTCATATATTTTCAAACATGTACATGATCAAATGATACTTAATGTTCCTTGTTTCTTTGTTAATAGCTTTATTACTTATGTAACAATATAAGGACTTGTATAATCTACATGATACAAATGATTTATTGTGCACAACTTATTCTCCTTTTGCAAATGCTCCATAGGTCACATGTGTATTATTTTGGATATATATGAGCATACATTTTATTTTATGTTTAATAATATATATAAGTGTGTGCACTCTGTATTGTGTTTAATAATATATATAAGTATGCATATTTTAATTTGCAGTTAATAAACGAATCTAAAAAAAAATGTATGTAATAGTAATATATTTTGTGTTTTTGAAAAGTTTTCTCAAAAAAATATTAAAAAGAAGTCGGAAGAGAAGGAAACTGTCCTGATGATAACAAACACATTACATTGGCATTAATAATGCAAATGCTTCTATGATGCTCAAACAATCTCTGCTATATCTTCCAATTGTTATTACGGTTTATTCTAAGATTTTGAAAACACTAGAGATCGTGGCTTTGTATAGAGATGCTTTTACCTTGACGGAATGAATTTGAAAATGCTTTACAACAATGGCCTTGAGAATACTTTGAATTCACTATGGGCCTCTCCTTTTCATATCCTACTTTAAAATGGAGCTGTTGTGGATGTTGAACCACACCTACAGCTTGTGCCCAGAGAGCAAAGCAAATGAATAGGTCAGGCACCTGACTTATTTCCATCCAATTTCAAGGGTAAAATGTGTTCATTTTCTGACTAATGGCATGTCATTTTGCTGAAGCCTTTGGTCGCGAATTAATCCTGGAATCAAAACAGATTTTCCGGGGAGCAATCTTCCATCAAGTATTGATTTTTTTACACTCATGGAGCCCGTACTCCCTAATTTAACCTGACAATGATTCTGAACAATGGACTAGAAGCACCTTAGAAACTCACAGAAGAACTTTTCACCATAATTCTTTTTCTCTAAAGTACAACACAAAATGTAACCACTGTGTACAGATTGGTCACTGAGGGACGCAAATATTGCAAAAAAGTGTTCTAATTTGTTTGTGTTCTGCATTTGCAATGAAAATGAACAATGTCATGTAGTCAGAAGAAATTCTGAGATGTAAGGAAAATGCCTTCATATATATTTATTACTTTATCACATTTTTTTTACTTCTGATGCACAGCAACTTGGACATACTTCCTTACTTGTATAATACTTTATCTTTTTCTGCTTTTAATTTTATTCAATCTCATTTAACCTCTTGTCACCTTTCACAAATAAACACACTTAGGCTGGAGTCACACACAAGGTAGAAAAATACGGACCATATTTTCCGTCCGTAATACACATAAATGGTCCCTAAATAGTGCTCCGTATGTCATCCGTTGCCAGGGTGTGGCCGCATATTTTTCTCATGTAATCCGTATGGGATCCGTATACCGTGTTTTTCTCGCAACCTTGCAAAATGGACATCTAACGGTTTTGAGGCCTGCACATAATTTAGCACCAACCCTATTTATTGCCTCAACATCAGGTGGCAGCCTCCAATCTGCCCCTTTTGGTGCTGTGCTTGTGGGGGCGTCTTGCTGGTTGTTAGCAAACATGTCTGACACACTTCAGTTCACCCCAACTGACCGTGTTCTCTTCAACTGGGTTTTGTCCAGGCGCTTTGGCCAGCCATACCCATGTATGTAGATGATTATTTTCTCAACTAATTCTCTTACTCAGTAACCCCTTTTTGGCCAAGAAACATTAGGTATTGGTACCAAATATAAGCTCTGAAACTTAGAACACTTTGATGTGTTATTCCACATTACATAGCCGTGGGACATGTGTATATGTATTGTTCGCCTAGCTTCTTACTTACACACTGTTCTGGTGACCTATATGTAATGTGTGCATCCTTGAGCATGTATTTTAATGTATATTTTTTCTACATTTGTTTAATTGTAGGTTCCTCTCAACTGGCCTTTCTTATACAGCACTCCATCTGAAGTTTTTGATTGGGCGATCGACAATATCCGGCATCGTTCATGCTACATGTTCGGAAATCTGGTCCAGAGTTCATCATCTGGTCATGCCAGAGCCCAAGATGGTAGACTGTTTGAGGATTGCCAGGGGATTTGAGTTGCACTGCCAATTCCCCAATTGTATTGGAGCCCAGGATGGGAAGCACATCCGTGTGCGTAAGCCGCCGAACTCAGGGTCCCAATTCTATAATTATAAACAATATTTTTCTGTAGTTTTGTTGGCTCTGTTTGACAGAAACTACAGGTTTGTAATTGTAGACATTTATGGAAGAACTGGAGACTCTAGAGTCTTCAGTTCTTCCATTATGGGTCGGCAACTGCGCAATAACCTGTTGGACCTACCACCACCACGTCAGCTGCCAGGCTCAAATCAAGAAGCGGTGCCTTATGTCCTAGTGGGGCCACTTCCAATTGACCAGGCATGTCATGAGGCCATACCCGTGCAGAAACCTTGACCACCGGCGCAGGATTTTTAATGTGCGCCTTTCACGTGCCCGAAGACTGGTGGAGAGCGCCTTCGGCATTCTTTGTGCCAAATGGCGTGTCCACCAGTCTGCCATTCTGCTGAGTGAAGCCAACGTCAATGAGGTCATTAAAGCTTGTGTGGCCCTCCATAACTTCACTAGACTGCATGATTGCGCCTCATCTGATGTGACTGAAGGTGTGGTGGACAATGGGGCTAGGCCTACACCACATGTGCTCCCTTTACGGCGTCCTCTCTCAGGACTCAAGTACGTGATGTGTTCACCCAGTATTTTGTTTCACCTCATGGTTCTACTACCTGGCAAGATCAGGCTGTATCTATGTTGTGATGTTCTTATGTGTGTGTATATCATTTTTTTTGTTTGGTCTTCTCTGATTTGTGTTGTCTGTTTATAGGTGATAAAGTTGACTTACTTATTCGAATGCCTAAAATAATTCAAGAAGAAGGCCAAAGATGCATTTTCAAATGTTTTATAAATGCAAAAAATAGCTTACAATACGGTGTACCATATTTTTGTCATATGGCAGATATTGCCCAGGCCATTTAGCCTTTTCTGTATATAACGTTGTCATTTTTTGACACACAAAGAGGTAACAAGAAATTATAAATACCAACAAAAATAATTTACAAAACAATTAGCTATTTTATAACTGCTGGTAGCTTGGCGGAGGTGATGGCGGGAGGCCTTCATCTCTTTGTTGGGGGAGCGGGTGCCGAGCTTGACCATCACCCTGTTGGGGTGGATGATCTTAGCCCTGTGGGAAAATGTGGCCATGTTCCTGTAGCTGCGCACTAAAGAGACCATACGGATACCGTCGATTATAATCCTGTGGCTGATTGTAGCCATCATACCCCCCCAATATGACCATGTCGTCCAAACTCAGGTTGGGGTCAGCCTCCAACACCAGGTCTGTACAAATGGCCATATTGGGCAGGTTGGTTATAGGCTGCCATTTGGCCCTGTTGTGGCCAAGGTTGGTTTGGGGGAGAATGGGTGGAGGTGGAGGCACACATGCAGGCGGACACTCAGATCCTAATTGAGCATGCACAGCTGGTTGTCAGACAAGGCTGAGACGGTTACGGGTTGAGAGTTGCCACCTCTCAAGATACTCAAACAACTCATATGGGTCATTGGGGTGTGTGCATGCATCAATTAGGATCTGAATGGATCCGCGCACTCGTAGCCTCACCTCACGGGGTAGGGGACGGAGGTACCGGGCCAGGCTTCGGGAATATGCCTCTTCACCCTCATCCTGGGCAGCCCTGGACAGGTAATTTAGGACACCTGTGTCTACATGCCTCTGGGTATCAGAGGCAGTGTTGTCCCTTCTCCGTCTCCCACGGCGGCCTATGGTTGCAGGCTGGGGGGACCCCTCAACACGGCCAGTAGGGCTGCTGCTGTTGCCAGGGTCTTCTAAGTTGCTAGCTGCTGGTGGCTCTGTTGGGTCTGGACCAGGTGCAGAACCTGATGCTGGGCCTGATGCTGGTGGAGCTTGGGGGTTGCAAAAGCTCTGGTCAGAAGATGGGCCAGCCACCTCTTCACATCCCCCGTCCGAGTCTATAATGGGCTCAGTATCCGACCCTGTCTCCCTCTCTGTGAGGTTGGACTGAGTTCTGTTAGGAAATGTACAAAAAACAAATGTAGCTCTGACCCTAAAAAGCATATGTGTCATGTGGTGTGATGTCTGTACTTATGGTCTGAGATCCATACTGGTTGCCAAAAAAGCCAAGCAGTCAAAATAGATGTATTTCCGCTTAGTTGGTGCTGCTGCCCCACTCCTGGCCCTCTGCTGTCTTTCCCGCCAGTACTGGTCGTGGATGCTGCGCCAGCGTCTCATCACATCCTCAACTGAATTGTAAAGTGAAAAGGGACTGTAACCTTTGGGAATTGTGCCAAGCAATATTCCTAACATTTCACATAGTCACGTGGCCTAGTAGGGGGTGGTTTTTATGTAAATTTTTCTTTAGCAAACAGGGATACCTACATACACAGTCTAGGATTGTAGGGGCTACATTTGAAAAAGCTCACTTCTGGCCTTTAAGCTGATTGGTAAAAATGACATTTACTTACGAATGTGTTGTTGCTCCTCACGTGGCCGTTGGGCATAGTCTGGGAACATGTGCAAACAGATGCGCCTCCATGCCGCCTCTTTGTGGCCCCGGTCAGAATAATGGGCATCCCGTTGATCTCAAAGTTTGGGCCTTTCCTGTACCAACACAATTAGGAGCTCCACATTAATGTGGCCAGACATGACGCTGCAGGACTCCGTGGAGGCGTACTTCCTGGATGTCTGGAGAGCTATTTGAGCTAATTTGCATGTCTAAGCTTCCTGATGATGGATTGGCCCATTTCCTGTCACCAGGAAAAGTCTGGCGTATTTCTCGCAAGTCACACTGGTGGTCCGTGTTTAATGCGATTTTTTTGCGCACCCATAGACTTGCATTGGCGTACTATGGTCGTAATACGCTGACAATCGCAGTATGCTGCGATTGGCACGGACCGAAGAAAATATGCGAGAAAAATACGACTGATGGGAGCTACCCCATAGAGAATCATTTGTCCGTGGGCAATGCGTTTTTTTATTGCCTCTCACTCGTCCGTATTCCTCTAGTGTGACGCTGGCCTTAGGCCGGTTTCACAAGTCAGTGGCTCCGTGTAGTGACAGTTTTCTCATGTACTGGAGACACTGACACACGTAGACCCATTCATATGAATGGGTCTATGCAGATGTCAGCCTGTTTTCATGGACCGAGTGTCCGTGTGCTAAACACGGAGACATGACCATTTTAACACGGACACACGGCCTGCAACACGTGCTGCACACGTGCACACGGAGAACTGTTCACACAGTCCTCTGTGCGCACAGACGGCCGCCGAGAAGAAGCGGCTACTGTAAGCGCTGTTCCCGGCGGCTGGTGCTGAACGTGGCTGACATTCTGCTCTCCTGCTCTGCCGGCAGGAGAGCAGAATGAATGAAAACCTGACATGGGGTCCCCCTCATTTTCTTTACCAACCAGATGAAACTTACAGCTGGGGCTGCGATCCCCAGCTGTCAGCTTCAGCCAGGTTGGTTGTGAAGAATAGAGGGGTCCAGATGCTGTTTTTTAAATTATTTAAATAAATAATATGAAGAATATGAGCAGACCCCTGTTGCAGAAATTCTGTGATATCATGTTAGATATCACTAGGATTTATTGTGCATAAGAGGCTTTACGTCAAGTCGAGAAGATGTAAATTTTGTCTTTGTATGTTTGTTTATACATATTAGTAGTAAAAATTAAATAATGGGACATTGAGATCACTGGTATCACTGATCTCTATATATTGTGACAATGGGAAATATTAGCTCTTGTGTTCCCAGCTAACTTGAGCCCTAGTTGTGAAAAAAATATGAGAGAACATAAGTGAATATAAAAATTTGTAAATTAATAAATAAAATGAGAACAATAAAAATGCCTCCATCCACCACAAAAAAACACACATAAATACACTAGTAAAAGACATACTGTGTGACTCAAATGTGATTTTCATGCCAAACAGCACAAAACATAACAATTACTCCAATCCACCTGTCACTACTCTGTTGTCGGGTGTCCTGGGACCAGTGACTCCGTCCCTGTCTTTAACGCTAGGGATGCCCTAGCTAACCTTTTTCTCCGGATTACTTCTGATTAGGGATGAGCGAGTAGTGAAGTATTTGGACTCGCTATACTCGTACCGAGTATACCATAATACTCAGGTATTCGGTACGAGTAGCGAGTCCAATGATAGTCAAAGAAAAATGCGAGTAATTGTCTGCTGGACCCTACAAAGTGGTCTAGGGGCTGAGGAAAAGGCTAAAAAATGTGTAAATGTTTAAAAAAATGTATGCTGTAAACAAATGTATATAACATGGGGGCACCTGGTCACGGGCTGCACGAGTGGTTTTACACCACTGCTTCACTAGAATGTACAAACACTATTTGAAGTCCTGTGTTTTTTGCCGGCAGAGCGGGACTCGTACGCCACTTACGCAGTACCAGTGATATATCAGAAGTGCCGTAAGAGCGAGTGATGATGAAGGCAATCTTCTGACAGCTAAGTGTGTAAGTGGTGTAAGGAGAGCAATCTGCCCTAGGGGCTGTGTTATGGTTAACGCAGGAAGAAGCCACCCATCATCATTTTAATCACAAGGGATTCACAATTATAAAGTTTGGACTACTGTCCTTGTTGTGCCACTGGCTAATATGTAGGCATAGACATAGTGTCTCCAAAAATTAGCCCAAGGCGCTGTATCATAGTTGATGAAGGAAGCAAGACAGGTCTGAAGGGCCAAACAATTATGATGAAGCTAGGACAACTAGCATAGAGGTGGCAGTGCCCAGTGTCCAGGCATAGCCATAGTGTCTCCAAAAATTAGCCCAAGGGGCATGATACCATAGTTGATGAAGGAAGAAGGGTCTCACTCTCATCACAACGGCCTCCGATGAGAAATATTAATTAACGTAACATTGTTTTGAGCTTATTGACCATGAGGTACATGTGTCAGAAGCAGGTTTTGAAAACATGTGTAAGAAGAAGAAAAGGGGCTTGTATGGGAAGGGATGGACGTGATCACCAATTTAAAAAAAAAATAAAGTTTTGAGTGACTTTAGGTTGGGATACTGTCATCTGGAGGGCTTAAATACTGTTGCGAAATCCAGTCCTTGTTAAATTTTATCAGAGTCAGCCTGTCTGCATTCTCTGTAGTCAACCGTGTGCCTTTATCTGTGATGATTGTCCCAGTGGCACTGAAAACACACTCTGACATCACACTAGCAACAGGGCAGGCCAGCACCTCCAAGGCATAGAAGGAGAGGTCGGGCCAACTATGCAGCTTGGATACCCAGGAATTAAACGGAACAGAAGCATCAGGAAGGATGTAGGTATGGTCACTTAGATAGTCGTTGACCATCTTGTTCAACTTCTCCAACTTCTCCCTCCTTGACATTGCTACTGTTCCAGCTAGTCCTTGGTGATGAGCAAGTTTACTGAAGATGGCCCAGTTTGTTGGCATTTTACCACCACCTCTTTTGGACCTGCTTGGCGTATCTCTCCCCATTAATGCATGCTGTTGCACAGAGCTGGTACCCCTGACGAAGCCACTTAGGGTGGCGACACGTGTCGGGTCCTAGCTCTGCCTGGTTTTACTCCACATGGGTTCCCTATAGGGATACAGTATTACTAATGTATGCCTTTTTTCCTTGGAGGCTATCTTAGCCCATTTTTTTTCTACTCTCATGTGCTCTTTGTCTGCTCTACCACATTGTTTATTCATAGTGCCTAGTTCTTGATACTGTGGACTCTGCTTAATTATACTTTGCAGGCTGGCCATTTAAGCCTATTTCTAAAACTTTGTGCACTATATATGGGGGTGGTAGCCATCCTTGGTAATATGTTTAAATTCTGATTGCACTCCATGTGTGCTCTGCTGTGCAGTGATTTCTAACCATTACTATGGGTATTATCATATAGGGCCCTTAATCAATTTTCTATGTGCTTATATTTATTCAGAAATCAAACTGCTTTTTGTGTGGGCACTGAATGTACCTTATACACTCAGTATTTAATGGTATGCTGTATATATGATCTTAGGGTTTCTATTTAAGTTACTATATTGTGGAGTAATTGCTTCAGGCAGTTGGCTTTATTATAAGCCTTGTATTGTCTGCATATATGTCACATCTGTGACTATTTTAATGTGTTTTTGTATATGTTTTGTGCTTGTCTATCTGTGTTCAACAAAAATGAATTGATTTTATGCTAGTCCATGCCTCGAGGTGATCCCCTTTTGTGGCCTATCCCTTTCTAAACGGCTCATAATAGGAAAAATTCAAAAAACTCATACCACAAGATATGGCCTTCCCAAAACCTTGTCTGATGAACAAATGCACATGTAGCAGGATGCAGCCGGCCTCCACTAATAAAGGCAATGAGCAGCACAGGTGCAATCCACTGATAAAACAACCACCCCACACCTACCAGACCATGGAGGGGTTAGCTGTCTAGTAGAAATGCACATAAATAAAGGCTTGCTTTGGATGCCAGTCACACAGACAGGTGTGATGCAAAGTGTCTGGCTTGCAACCTATTAATGACGCCCATAGTATTATCAGGCGGGCTGCTACAGCGCTATAGTATGCAAAACACAGTGACAGATGCCCCAGACCAAGCCAACAGAAAGAGGCCCTGCTGCATCCTGCAAAAACTGATATGATAAGTGCAAAAATTAATGCATACAATGAATACATTAAATTGTGTTTTGCAATTCTGTCCGAGCTCGCTTGCCCTGCTGCTAGTGTGTTATCTGAAAGAGTCTTCGGTGCTGCTGGAACAATCCTGGCAGAAAAAAGGACCCGTCTGTCGACTCAAAATGTTGATGATCTAACCTTCATTAAAATGAACCATGCATGGGTTTCAAATGATTTTATCCCACCTTCCCCTGATGACACATAGTTTGCAAGAAAACTGCCTCACTTTTGTCTTCCTCTTCCTCGGACTTGCCCAATTCCGCCATTTGCAGCAGCTGAATGTCCAGCCTACACATCAACATATGCCATTTTTTAAACCTCCCTAACTGGGCTGCCCACCCCCCCAAGGGCTGAGGTCAACACCTGGCGCACCCAGGCAAGTGCCATTGCTCTGAACAGGTGAATGGGTCCACTGATGGCCGACGGCACTGGCACAGGGCCCCTCATAGTACAATACAGTGTCTCTGATGGTGGGGGGCCCACTCGCCGTCAGACACACCAGCGTACTATGAGGGGCCCTGTGCCAGTACCGTTGACCACGAGTGTGCCCCCCCTGCTTGGTCATGGCCACAGCTCTTGCAAGTTGCAATACTTACCTCTCCCTGCTCCACCGCTGTGTAGTCTGGGCAGTTAAATCCTTCACAGGGATGGCCACTAGAAATTTGGTGTATTGATCGATGATGGTTAAGATGTTGCTATGGCCTGTCCTGCTGGCCTCTACCGTCAGATGATCAATGGCTACCATTTGTAATGGACGTCAACTTACAAGCGGATGCAGTGTTGCTTTATGATCACCTTTCACAGTTGTGATAGTCACAGACGTGTGACATTCCTGCCACCATTTTTCAATGTCTCCTGTTGTGAATTCGCTTTCTGGCCTACCTCTGGTTACTAGTGAAGGTAGTGGAGCTGGTTATATTGACAGAGGGGTCGCGAGTTCTCTTTCCGGGCTCCCTCTGGTGGTTACTGGAGGTAATGGAGCTGATCTAATTAACAGAGGCCTGCCACCTGATAATGAGGAGGATGACTGGAGATCTGGAGTTTATGACTGGATTTAAGACAGTCGACTCCCTCTATCCCTGCTGGTGATTTTTTCCTGCCTCCTGAGGTCTTAGTTTCCAGCTCAGTCCCTGCATGCTCAGCTAAGTGTTCTTTTGCTAATGTTCACATTTGATCTGGTTTTGTCTATTTCAGTTTTATGTGTTCATCCAGCTCCGGCTGGGGTTGTGCTGAATTTCCATCCTTATGTTACTGCTTGTGTCAGTTTGTTTTTGTCCCTTTTTAGATTGGCCTCTTTTTGCTACTGCTTTCAGAATATACCAGAGTGCTGATATAGTGGGCGAAGGGTTTTTTGCGTGAGTCTTTCCTTTCCTGTCCTGTCTAGTTAGTGTGGGCCTCATCGTTTGCTCAGTCTATTTTCCTACCTGTGTTTGTGTTTTCATCTTGTCTCACCGACAATATATGTTTGGGGGCTATTTATTCCTTTGGGGTCTGCTCTGGGGCAGTTTAGATTTCCCCTTTCTTGCTTTAGGCTTATTTAGTTCTCCAGCTGTGTTGAGGCATCTAGGATTATCGTAGGTATGCTCCACGGCTACTACTAGTTGTGTGGATAGGATCAGGGGTCTGCAATCCGCTTAGTTACCAACCTCTCTGGTTTTCTGTGGTTTAGCTTGGTCTTGCTTTCCTCCTCGGTGACCCAATCATAACAGTCTCCTCTCATGCCAATCCAATAGAATCGCCTACGGCCTGTGGCTTCAGTCTTTTGCACTCCAAAATGACCAGACACATCATTATAGGCAGTGATGACCATGTCTACATCTCTCCCTGTGATCACAATTTGATGGAGACGAGTATCGGTGATGTGATCCACGCTACTGCGATAAAGCAATCCTTTCTTCACAAAGAACCTTTTTTGCTGTCTCCACAGACACAGTAATTGAGGGTCTGCATCGCCTCTGCAACAACTACCAGGAGGTTTTCCTGCGATGAGTAATTCCCAAATTTCTGCTAACACTCAACTTTCCATCTCTACTTGTATCTATGTAGTTTCCAGTAGCGGAGAGTCTAGACTGGCTTACTGAGATTGAAATATAAACAAAGATTTTAAAGTACCACAACACTGTATACTGTTGTACGCTTCGAATACCTTTCCCATTTTCTACTTTTTAAATTCTGGTGTAATACATAGTGAGCCTGTGAGTGTCTGTGTCTGACTCCGGAAGTTTAGACAGAAATTTATAATTACCCCTAGACTGGATACACCTGATATGTGCTGATACAGTACCTTTGTTAAATATTTGTTATTGCGGTATCATCCATTGGGAGTGAGCGTGTGTGGTTTACGCCTTCTATATATACGGTGAATCGGAGATACCAATTTTTACCCCATACTCGATACAGCTTGTATCTTGTTATACAGTACCTTTGTTCGACATTTAATATTACGGTCAAATCCATACTGAGTAAGGGTCTTAGAGTGACTACGGGACTATGTATACAGAGATTTCAATTGTACCCTATAATATATATACTTGCTATCTTGTTATCCAGTACCTCTTTTACAACATTTTTTATTATGGTCAAACCCAGACTGAGTGAGCGTCTGAGGGTGACTCCGAAATATGTATCAATAATTCAAATTTGGCCAACACTGTATACAGCTGTACACTTCTGATACAGTAACCGTTTTTGCTATTTAGATTCTGGTGTAATCCATAATGAGCCTGTGAACGTCTGTCTGTTACTCCGGAAATATATTTGGAGATTTAAGATTACCCGAACACTGTATACAGCTGTATGCTTGTGTTACATTACCCATTTACAGCTTTTCATATTCTTGTGTAATCCATACTGGGCCTGAGAGCGTTTGTGTCTGCCTCCTGAAATATATACGGAGATTCCTAATGTTTGCACTATACTATATATACCTTGTATCTGGTGATACTGTACCCTTTTTCAACTTTTTATTTTATTGTGTACTCCATATTGAGCCTGTGAGCGTCTGTGTATGACTCATGAAATATATACGGAGATTTACTGTTATTAATAGACTGTATAGAGCGGTACGCTTCTGATACAGTACCATACATCTGCTGGTATTTTGGGTCCATTTTCCAAAACATGAGGAAGTATGGTGGAAGAGGATGCTGATGTGGGCATGGGAGGCCACCTGGTACTGATGGTGGTGTTGGTGCATCTGCTGGTAGTGCCAAAAACACAATAGCAGCTAAGGCAGGAGGTGTTGAGCCTGTGTCATGGTGTATCTCTGGAAGGCCTGTAAGGCTCCCTTTTCTGGGAGTAGGTAAACTGCTTGTAAAGCCGGAGCATCAGGAACTGTTTTTGGCTTACATTGCTGAAACAGCCTCCAGCTCTATCGCCTCCTCTTCTGAAGTTTAAAAAAATGCAAGCACTGAGTCGTCAGTGCAGGCTTCTGGACAGGAGCAACCCCTTTCCTTGTGTCCTTCACCCACACCAAAAGCGAAGGATGCGGCAGCACACACCTCAGATCACTCAGTGGAGCTCTTTTCACATACCATGCCTGGATTAATTAAAAATGGGGCCCATCATACACTGGAGCATTCCAAATGGGGGACATCAGACACTGGAGCAGCATTTACGGGGCTTATTATACACTGGAACATTAGAAATGGAGCCCATTATATATTGAGCATTATTAGGGCCCATCATATACTGGACCATCATCCATGAGGCCCATCATATACTGGAGCATTCCAGATGGGGGCATCAGACAATGGAGTAGCATTTACAGGGCCCATTATACACTGGAGCATTAAAAATGGAGCCCATTATATATGGAGCATTATTTGGGCCCATAAGACACTGGAGCATCATCCATGGGGCCCATCATATACTGGAGCTTTCTAAATGGGGCAGATCAGACACTGGAGCAGCATCTATGGGGCACAGTATACACTGGAGCATTACAAATGGAACCCATTATATAGGGAGCTTTATTTGGGCCCATAAGACACTGGAGCATCATCCATGGGGCCCATCATATACTGGAGAATTCTAAATGGGGCAGATCAGGCACTGGAGCAGCATCTATGGGGCACATTATACACTGGAGCATTACAAATGGGGCCCATTATATATGGAGCATTATTTGGCCCATAAGACACTGGAGCATCATCCATGGGGCCCATCATATACTGGAGCATTCTAAATGGGGCAGATCAGACACTGGAGCAGCATCTATGGGGCACATTATACACTGGAGCAATACAAATGGGGCCCATTATATATGGAGCATTATTTGGGCCCATAACACACTGGAACATCATCCATGGGGACCATCATATACTGTGGCATTATGTGGAGCTCATCATATACTGTATGGAACATTATATGTGACCAATTAGTCTGTTTGGAGAAATATATGAGGCTCATTATTCTGTATGGCGCACAATGTGGTGGCCATAATACTGTATGGAGTAATATACTGTCCTTTTTTTTGAGCTATTGTACAATTTAAAATAGATCAGTCATGTCATGTAAGCAGTGAAGTATTTGTCATTGTACTATACCTATATTTCTGTGCCATATCGGAGCATCATGAGTTGTGGTATGTGTTAAAGGGGCGTACTGACACTCTTTGGCCCAGGGCACACGAAAACCTGGAGCCAGCCCTACCCCCCCACAACTTTAGCCAAATAATCCCCAGTTTTCAATGCCCAACTATTATTGTGAAGTAAATTAAGGTTGACAAGCTTCAGTAATAAGAATTGATGTTTTTGGTATTGAAATGGGCACTGTAGGTGTGTTTACTGTCCTCCACTCCCTGCCGACTTTGCTTCCCCATTTACTTGCATTGGGTCTCGTGTTTCAGTCGGCCTCCGACTTTTCGCTATAGTCGGCCGATTTCGATTGACCCGACTTTTCCGAAAGTCGGGTTTCATGAAACCCGACTCGACCCTAAAAAAGGCAACGGCGCTCATCTCTAATCATGATGTCTGCCAAAAAAAAGCGTAAGGTGCATATGTGCACAGACCTGAATGGGTAATCACCGGAGGACAGCCAGGCAGCCCGACGCACATTTTGCGTGTTGCTTCTTCAATAGGGGAAAGCTGTGTGTCAGGAGTGAAGCCTGGGCCATTTTAACTTGAGAGCACAAATGGTGTCGCTGTCGAAGCGAGAAACCGGAAGTCTGGGCAGCGGCGTCTGATGTCAAGCATCACCGCCCACACC
Organism: Dendrobates tinctorius; assembly: GCF_039654945.1. Classification (NCBI taxonomy): domain Eukaryota; kingdom Metazoa; phylum Chordata; class Amphibia; order Anura; family Dendrobatidae; genus Dendrobates; species Dendrobates tinctorius. Next base: position 39,127,091 of record NW_027361829.1, read on the forward strand.
AGACGTGTCATGGTGCAGGCAGGGATGCGAGAGCCAGGATAGACACGTCACCTAGGAAACCTGGCATCACGTGACTACGGGAGTGCACAGCACACCACTGGGCAATAATATATATAGAAAATCAAGGAAGTAATAAAAGTATAAATGAATGAATGATAGGAAAAATAAGTGAAGTGCAAAAAAGTGAAAAATACATTTATAAAAAAAATTATACATATGTATATAAAATAAATAAAGATATAAAAATATGACAGGAGAATAATTATGAAAATATACATAATATGATCAATTGATGCATAAAAAATATATATAAAGTGACAAGTTCAATACATATATGATTTATTGCTACAATATATTCAATAGAATGCGCAGAATTATTCAAATAGGCTTGTCCACATCAAAAAAGCCATACCGGAGAACAGCGCAGAACCCATCCCATCAATAAATTTGAATCTGAAAAGAATAGAAAAAGAAGTGTTAAAATCATTAAAACAGACAAACGACACACATAAAAGAGAATAAAAAAATACAGTTAAAGAAAGGGGCAAAGCTAATGAACTCATTTAGACCTTTTGGCTTTATAGTATCAAACTTAACCCATTTACCCCCAAGGGTGGTTTGCACATTCATGATCGGGCCAATTTTTACAATTCTGACCACTATCCATTTATGAGGTAATAACTCTGAAACGCTTCCATGGATCCCACTGATTCTGACACTGATTTCTTGTGACATATTGTACTTCATGTTAGTGGTAAAATTTCATTGCTATAACTTGCGTTTATTTGTGAAAAAAATGGAAATTTGGCAAAAATGTTGAAAATTTCGCAATTTTCCAACTTTGAACTTTTATGCCCTTAAATCATATAGATATGGCACACAAAAAACTTAATAAGTAACATTTCACATATTACATCAGCACAATTTTGTAACCAAAATTTTTTTTTTTCCTTAGGAAGTTTTAAGGGTTAAAAGTTGACCAGCGATTTCTCATTTTTGCAACATCATTTTATTTTTATGGACCACATCTCATTTGAAGTCACTTTGAGGGGTCTATATGATAGAAAATACCCAAAAGTGACACCATTCTAAAAACTGCACCCCTCAAGGTGCTCAAAACCACATTCAAGAAGCTTATTAACCCTTCAGGTGCTTCACAGGAATTTTTTGAATGTTTAAAAATATGAACATTTAACTTTTTTTCACAAAAAAAATACTTCAGGTTCAATTTTTTTGATTTTACCAAGGGTTACAGGAGAAATTGGACTGCAAAAGTTATTGTGCAATTTGTCCTGAGTACGCTGATACCTGGTATGTGGGAGGAACCACTGTTTCGGCGCATGGCAGAGCTCAGAAGGGAAGGAGCGCCGTTTGACTTTATCAATGCAAAATTGGCTGGAATTCAGATCGGACGCCATGTCACGTTTGGAGAGCCCCTGATGTGCCTAAACAGTGGAAACTCCCCACAAGTGACACCATTTTGGAAACTAGACCCCCCCAAGGAACTTATCTAGATATGTGGTGAGAATTTTGAACCCACAAGGGCTTCACAGAAGTTTATAACGTACAGCGGTACAATTAAAAAATCATATTTTTTCCACAAAAATGATCTTTTCACCCCCAATTTTTATTTTCCCAAGGGTAACAGGACCCTAAAAGTTATTGTGCAATATGTCCTGAGTACGCTGATACCACATATGTGGGTGTAAACAACTATTTGGGCGCATGGCAGAGCTCGAAAGGGAAGCAGCGCCATTTGACTTTTTTGGCTGGAATTGAGATCGTACACCATGTCGCGTTTGGAAAGCCAATGATGTGCCAAAACAGTGGAAACCCCCACAAATGACACCACTTTGGAAACTAGACCCCCCCAAGGAATTTATCTAGATGTGTGGTGAGAACTTTGAACCTCCCAAGGCTTCACAGAAGTTTATAACGTACAGCCGTAAAATTAAAAAATCACATTTTTTCCCAAAAAATGATCTTTTCACCCCCAATTTTTATTTTCCCAAGGGTAACAGGACCCTAAAAGTTATTGCGCAATTTGTCCTGAGTACGCTGATACCCCACATGTTGAGGTAAACCACTATTTGGGCGCATGGCAGAGCTCGGAAGGGAAGCAGGGCCATTTGACTTTTTTGGCTGGAATTGGGATTGGACGCCATGCCGCATTTGGAAAGCCCCTGATGTGCCTAAACAGTGGAAACCCCCCACAAATGACACCATTTTGGAAACTAGACCCCCCAAGGTACTTATCTAGATGTGTGGTGAGCACTTTGAACCCCCCAGTGCTTCACAGAAGTTTATAACGCCGGACGTGAAAATAAAAAAATCGTATTTTTTCCACAAACATGATCTTTTAGTCCACAATTTTTTTATTTTCCCAAGGGTAACAGGAGAAGTTGGACCCCAAAAGTTGTTGTCCAATTTGTCCTAAGTAAGCTGATACTCCATATCTGGGAGAAAACTACTGTATGGGGACACGTCGGGGCTCGGAAGGGAAGTAGTGACGTTTTGGAATGCAGACTTTGATGGAATGGTCTGCGGGTGTCATGTCGCGTTTGGAGAGCCTCTGATGTGCTTAAACTGTTGAAACTCCCCACAAGTGACCGCATTTTGGAAACTAGACCCCCATCGGAACTTATCTAGATTAGTGGTGAGCACTTTGAACCCCCAAGTGCTTCACAGAAGTTTATAATGCCCGGGCGTGAAAATAAAAAAAATCATATTTTTTTCCACAAAAAAGATATTTTTGCCCCCAATATTTTATTTTCCTAAGGGTAACAGGAGAAATTGGACCCCAAAAGTTGTTTTCCAATTTGTCCTGTGTAGGCTGATACCCCATATGTGGGGTATGTGGGGGTAAAACACTGTTTGGGCGCATGGCAGAGCTTGGAAGGGAAGGAGCACCATTTGACTTTTTCAACGCAGAATTGGCAGGAATTGAGATCAGACGCCATGTTGCACCTGATGTGCCCAAACAGTGGAAACCCCCCAATTCTAACTCCAACTCTAACCCCAACACACCCCTAACCCTAATCTCAGTCCTAGCCCTAACCCTAGACCTATGCCTAGCCCTAGCCCTAACTCTAACCCTAGCCCTCACCCTAATGGGAAAATGGAAATAAATACATTTTTTTAATTTTATTATTTTTCCCTAACTAAGGGGGTGATAAAGGGAGGTTTGATTTACTATTTATGGTGGGTTTTTATGTTTGGCAGCTGTCATATGCTAAAAGACGCTTTTCATTGTAAAAAAAAGTTTTTGCATCACCACATTTTGGGAGCTATAATTTTTGCATATTTTGACCCACCAAGTCATGTGGGGTCTTATTTTTTGTGGGACGAGTTGACGTTTTTATTGGTACCATTTTTGGGCATGTGACATTTTTCGATCGCTTTTTATTCCGATTTTTGGGACGCAGAATAAACAAAAACCAGCATTTCAAGAATTTCTTTTGGGGGGTGCGTTTACACCGTTCCGCGTGCGGTAAAATTGAAAGGGTGGTTTTATTCTTTGGGTCAGTACAATTACAGCGATACCTCATTTATGTATTTTTTTATTTTTTGGCGCTTTTATGCAATGATAACAATTTTATATAAAAAATAATCATTTTTGCATCGCTTTATTCTGAGAGCTATAAGTTTTTTATTTTTTTTTCGCTGATGACACTGTATGGTGGCTCGTTTTTTGCGGGACAAGATGATGTTTTCAGCGGTACCATGGTTATTTATATCCGTCTTTTTGATCGCGCGTTATTGCACTTTTTGTTCGGCGGTATGATAATAAAGCATTATTTTTTGCTTTGTTTTTTTTTTTTATTTTTTAAGGGGTTCACTAAAGGGGTTAACTAATGGAGCAGTCTTATAGGGCGGGACGTTACGGACATGGCGATTCTAAATATGTGTACTTTTATTGTTTGTTTTTTTTATTTCCAAAAAATTAACTTATTCGGGAATATTTTTTTTTTAATTTATTTAGCAATTTTTTTATAAATTATTTTTACCCTTTTTTTAACTTTATTACACTGTCCCAGGGACATCACTGTCATGTGTGAGATCGCTGATCTGACACATCACAGATCGCTGTGACAGATCAGCGATCTGACACAGGCACTGCAACAGGCTTCCTCATGCCTGCGCTCTGCAGGCATTGAGGAAGCCGGCTCCCTGCTGGCCCCTGAAGGTCCCCGCCGCCATATTGGATCCGGGGACCTGCAGGGAAAGAGGCCCCCACAGCAGCGCTGCACATCGCGCTGCTGCGGGGGTCTCAGGGAAGCATGGACGGAGCCCCCTCCCTGCCGATGCTTCCCTGAACCCCCGGTACACTGCGATCGTGTTTGATCGCAGTGTGCCAGGGTTTAACGTGCCAGGGGCGGTCCGTGATTATTACAGCTGACACCTGGCCACGATCAGCAGCGCTCCCCCCGTGAGCACTGCTGATCGCTATGACGTACTATCCTGTCCATGGGCATAGGGGCCCGGGGCCCGGGGCCCATGGACGGGATAGTACGTCAGATGTCAGGAAGGGGTCAAAGATCCATCCTGTTTCAAGTTGTGCTAGATTCTTTTTCCAGTTCCCTCCACGACTGTCAATATGAATCCAATCTATGCCAATAACCTTCAAAAGGTTTGCATCACAGTTATGAAAATTTAAAAAATGTTTAGATATTGGTTTTAATGCAGAAACATCAGTGATAATGGTAGCTTTTCTTATTTCATGGACATGCTCTCACACCAGGATCTTCAATTGCCTAGATGTTAAACCTATATACACAAGTTTGCATGGGAAAATTGCATAATAAATTACACCAACGGTGTTGCATGTTATAGGTTGTGTTATTGCATACTTTTTTTGACCATCACTAGATGTGAAATCAACTGCACGTAACATATAAAGGCAAGCAATGCAAACATTGCATGGGAAGAACCCCCATTTAGAGCCTTTTGATCCAAATGATGTTTTTGGTCCGCTGTAATTACTGTGAACCAGGAGATCTTTTACATTAGTAGATCTCCTAAAGATAACAGAGGGAACGTCCATAGTGGAATTTGCTAGAGTGAGATCAATTCTCAAAATAGGCCAGTGCCTCTGTAATGCATCCTTGAGATGACAACATTTACTGTGGTAGGTGGATATAAATCTCACTTTGGGTTCAGTTAATGGTTGTTTCTTTTTCGATTGAAGGAGGTCAGTTCTGTTGGAATTAGAGGCTCTTTTGAGTCCTCTATTGACACATCTATTAGAAAATCCTCTTTCCTTAAATCTTTGAGTCATCTCCTGGGCCTGTTTATGGAAAGATGCATCATTAGAGCATATTCTATGCATTCTCAGTAACTGTCCAGTTGGTATGTTGTCAATAAGGGGAGGTGGGTGTGAAGAGGACATGTGCAATAAGTAACTTACATCTGTAGTTTTCCTAAACACTTGACTAGATAACAATCCATCTTCTACTTTAGAAATAAGGGTGTCCAAAAAAACTATTGAGCTTTGACTCATTTTATAAGTTATTCTGATGTTTAAGTCATTGTTATTAAGAACTTGTATAAATTCCAACAGGCTTTCCTCAAACCCTTGCCAAACCAATAGTATATCATCGATATACCTAATCCAGCACACAACCATTTCAATCTAGGCAACTGGGTTGGTGAAAAAAAATTATTCTCTCCCATAGCCCCAGGAAGACATTAGCATACGAGGGCGCAAAAGCCGCCCCCATAGCAGTCCCCTGGAGCAGTAGGTAGGGAACATCTTTGAAGAGAAAACAATTGTGTTTGAGAGCAAAGTCCAACAGAGGAAGCAAAAACATAATCAGTTCCGGATCCAAGTTAGTCATAGACAAAAAAAATTTTCACAGCTTCGAAACCATCATGATGTCTAATTGAGGTATATAAGGATTCTATATCTAGTGCATCCAGCCACATATCATGTTCTAGAAAAATGTTATCAATTTTGTATTTTGTACATAAGAAGGCAGAGTTTCAACAATGGGCTTTAAATACTGATCCAAATACTTATCAATATTCTCACATAAACTGCCATTTCCAGATACGATCGGTCGGCCAGATGTTGCTACCATTCTTTTGTGCACTTTTGGTAATAGATATGGACATGCAGTCCTGGGAAATTCAGATAACAAACCATTCTTAACTACATTACCGATAATACCATCTTGATATGCTTTATCAAAGATATTCTTAAGTTGCTCCTGAAAAGCCAAGGTAGGTTTAAAGATAAGTCTTTTATAACATTAGTTATTTCTTAATTGGCAAACGCCTTCTTTTCATACAACTTACTTGGCCAAATGACAACATTTCCACCTTTGTCGACTGGTTTTATAATGACATCCTTCCTCCTTCACAGATCTTGTAGGGCTCTTCTTTGTTCTGATGTAAGATTATCAGTGGAGATATTACCTGAAATTTTGTGAAACTCCTCAGTGACAAGCTTCACAAAGAGCTCAATATCGGAATAGATGCCAAGAGATGGAAATTTCTTGGGTCTATTTAAAAAGGTCATACCTTCATGGGATGGGTTTCTTTACTCTTCTTCCAGTTCTTCCAAGATCTGCATAGCTTGATGTTCCTGTTCTGTACAATAATCCCCATCAGATTGTTTTTCATGCAATTTCTTTAAAACCAATTTCCTAGCAAAAAGATGAAGGTCTTTTACAGCTGTAAAAAAAATCAAAATGGGAAGTGGGAGAAAAATTAAGACCAAGACTTAGAAAATCAATTTGTGTTTGTGAAAGAGCCTGACCTGATAGATTAATAACCTGTAGTTTGGATGAACCTGGATCCAAAATATGCGATCTTTGTTCCTCCCAGTATTTCTATATCTGTGATCGCCCTTCTTTTTGTATGATTTAAGATTATAATTCCATCTGTCATTGGATACATCATGATTTCCTTCTCTGGAGGATAGAGAAGACATTGAAGAGGCTCTTTGCATGGAATGATCCTTGATCTGTACCTGATGTCATCTATAAACTGTATTGTTCTGAAAGTCCTGCAGGTCTCTCTGGAATTTGCGTGCTTTCGTATCCTGAATTTCCTTTTTCCATATAAAAAATTGCTTATCACATTCTGCATTAAAGAGCTCCATATTGTTTACAGAAATTAGATCCTTCAATTTACTTTTTGCCATCTCATTCTCAATTTCTAAGGTTTCTATGCTTTTCTTATTGTTTCCAATAAGTAACTCTATAAAAGATTTAGAGCACGCATTATAAGATTCTTCCCATTTGGTTTTGAAGAAACCATCCTCAACAGGAAATGACGGCATGACTTTTACTCGAAGACCTCTAGCGATTATTCCTTTAGACAAATAACTCTCCAGTGAGGCCTTATTCCACCAGAACCGCATTCTCTTCTTCAAAAGAAATTTGATAGAATTTTTGAGTTCTAAAATTTGCCCACTTTCACTTGATTCACTCCATTTAACATCTCCGCTAAAAACATTCTCAACGCATGATAACCAGATTAAAAGCTTGGCTTTAACATCCATGACTGCCTCTAATCTGTAATTAATACAGAAAAAATCAGAATAAATCCCAAATTAAGAGGAAGACTACAAATATTTTAAGGGCAAACTCCCAAAAACAACCAGAAAAAACCTACAGAAAAACAAAGTACTGAGCCCAATTAAACTTAACACTCAACTACTCCAGCACTGAGATTAACTTTTTGGACACCATCATTAAGCTAAAGAACAATGAAATAGAGACATCCCTGTATCAGAAGCCAACCCCATGGATAGAGATGAACACATTGGTCACCTCAAAAAGACCTTTTTTTATCAGGTGTACCATCCAAGAGCAATTCAAAACCAAATTACAAGAGCCACCAGAATGTCAAGGAATGACCTGCTGCATTACAAAGCTAAAGAAGAAAATAACCAGGTGCCTCTAGTAGTCACCTACAACCCAAATCTGGAAGTGCTAAGGGGAGCTGCACGGAAATTACAACCTTTAATACAAAAAGATGCCTGATTACAATCGATTTTTCCAGACCTCCACTACTGTGTTTTAGGCAGCCCCCAAATCTAAGAAGCATCATTGTCAGAAGCTCCCTGTCCTCTCCAACAGCTGCAGAAACCATTCCTTACAATGAGAAAAAAGGTAAAACCTGTCCATTTATAATGACCACGGACAAGATAAAGATCCCCAATTCACATCAGGACTACAAGATCCCAGGTACTTTCAGCTGTATCACATCTAATGTGGTGTACTTAATTATTTGTACTAAATGTCAAACTGGGCGTCTGTATGTGGGGGAGACAGGGCAAAAGCTTAGAACAATATGAATTCTCATCGCCACACAATAAGAGAAAAAAGAATGGATCTACCTGTGGCAAAACATTTTTGCATGCCGGATCACAGCACCATGGACATGAAATTACTGGTATTGAAATGTGTTGCATGGATTTATGTCTTTTTACATCAATTAAGGAATTTGCTACTAAGACCTTGTGGGGGCATCACACAACACAGAACCAGACCCCAATCAGAGGACAATAAAACTTTCACTCCTTTTCTATGAACTGGTCCAATATTTATGGCCATAACTGTCTATCACTCCCCCATAATAATATATCTGCTTCACATCACTTGTCTTCTCTATTGCATTTTTTCTGTGCTGTGTTGTGCATAAATATGTGATGCTTCAGATTTTGTATTAGTCAATGCCTGATGAAGAGACGTGAGTTGTCTCGAAAGCTTGCAATTTGTTACCATCTCTTCAGTTAACCATTAAAAGGTATCAACCACTGAGGACTCTCAATTCTGAATATTTTTCAATTCAAATTAATAATTTTTATTAATAAAATTTAAAAAATCAATTAATGAAAAAGGAAAAATAGGGAGATGAAAAACAAGAATGGCTGTCAGAGTGATACCCTACAGGTCCAAAAACAAATACACAAATAAGAGAGATCCTATTAATCAAAGATATAATCAAACACATTAATGATAGAAAAAAATAACGTGCTATTTAAAAAAACAAAATTATGGTTGAGTGACACAGAACATGATCAACACGTAAAGTGCATGTGCAGACCATGATTAAATCGGAATTCTATAATGGACGGTACTAGAATTAGACCCATGAGTATACAGACAAAAATTAAATAAAAAATATATATAAAGAATAATGAATTAATTAATGGCCTCAGTGAGCATATAAGGTGCAAGTGCTGTGCAGATAAGCTACTGCCATAGATTTAAGTAAAACAATTAGGCAATTCATCATGATGTCTGCCAAAAAAAAGCGTAAAGTGCATATATGCACAGACCTGAATGGGTAATCACCAGAGGACAGCCAGGCACCCCGACGTGCATTTTGCATGTTGCTTCTTCAATAGGGGAAAGCTGTGTGTCAGGAGTGAAACCCGAGCCATTTAAACTTGAGAGTACCAATAGTGGCTTGGGGCGGCGCTCACCGCTGTCAAAGTGAGAAGCGGGAATCCAGGAAGTGGCGTCTGATGTCAAGCATCACCGCCCTCACCAGACGCGTCATGGTACAGGCAGGGAAGCGAGAGTCCGGATAGACGTGTCACCTAGGAAACCCGGCATAAAGTGACCATGGGAGTGCACCTGCACACCACTGGGCAATAATACATATAATATTGTGCTCTTAAGTTAAAATGACCCGGTCTTAACTCCTGACACACAGCTTTCCCCTATCGAAGAAGCCACACATGAAATGTGCGTTGGGGTGCCTGGCTGTCCTCCGGGGATTACCCATTCAGGTCTTTGCACATATGCACTTAACACTTTTTTTTGGCAGACATCATGATGAATTGACAAATTGTTTTACTTTAATCTATGGCATGCAACCTACATAAAAGGGAAGTATATGCCACTTAATAAAAAATCCATCTTTATTACATAACACCTAATCATAAAAAGTCATTAACAGAGATACAAAGTGCAATATGATCACTACCAGCAACCGGTCATGGACAAAAATCATGGATTGAAAATTCCAAGTACATAAGGTTTAGTAATCAACATGTATAGGTGGTTAAACCTAGCCACAATAATGTGTCCAAAAGGATTACTGAATACACAAAAATATTGTAAAATAGTAAATATAAGGCACTGTGGAGTGAGCGCTATTGTAAACCACCTTTCAAAGCACCTGACAGGACTATAAAAAGACCTCTTACAGTTACCTGGCATCTACATGCATCCCCCATAGAAGAAGCTCACGCGAAACGCGCGTCAGGGAGCCACTACCACCAACAGGTCAGGTACCTTGGTTAAGCTACTATGTTAACTATTTGAGACACTGTTATTCCCATTATTCAGGTAGACCCTAATGCACATGAAGCACTTTGTCAATTTACTTGAAGGCATACCACTTTCTTGAATGACATTTTTACCATATGTATTCAGCTTAATTAATCTTTAATACTATATTTACACGCACTTGATGCCTTAATTCTTTGTATGGTAAATAAGAGATATATTTAGTTTTGAGTATATACTGTATAAAAGGATTCTTTTCTTATGCACTAGCACTTTACTGGCTTATTCAGGACTAGATTAATTTTGGGCACATGCCTTTAACTCTATAATTGGTCTTGTTAGTATGCACATGTGCACTTTGGTTGCAAAATAGGGATTGTCAGTGATTTATGGAATGTAATATACACTGTAGCTGTTTTGTGCCAAGAATTTTTAAAAAATATATCATGTTTAGATTGATCAACATTAGTTTTTGTGTTTTGTATGTAGGTTCTTTAAAAACATATATATTTACTATTTTACAATATTTTTGTGTATTCAGTAATCCTTTTGGACATATTATTGTGGCTAGGTTTAACCACCTATACATATTGATTACTAAACTTTATGTACTAGGAATTTTCAATCCATGATTTTTGTCCTTGACCTGTTGCTGTAAGTGGCATGTACTTCCATTTTTTGTAGGTTGTATGTAGTATTTAGGAATTGCCTTAAATTAGGCCTATTGTCTTTATGTTGTTAAATCTATGGCAGTAGCTTATATGCACAGCACTTGCACCTTATATGCTCACTGAGGCCATTTATTAATTCATTATACTTTATATATTTTTTTATTTAATTTTTGTCTGTATACTCATGGATCTAATTCTAGTTCCCATTTAATCATGGCTTGCACATGCACTTTAAGTATTAATCATGTTCTGTGTCACTTGACCATAATTTAGATTTTTTTAAATAGAAAGCATTTTATTTATTTATTTATTTATTCTATTATTGATGTGTTTGATTATATCTTTGATTAATGAGGTCTCTCTTATTTGTGTATTTGGATTTGTTTTTGGACCTGTAGTGTATCACTCTGACAGCCATTCTTGTTTTTCATCTCCCTATTTTTTCCTGTTTCATTAATTGATTTTTAAAAAATCTTATTATTAATAAATATAATTAACCCTTTTACCCCCAAGGGTGGTTTGCACGTCAATGACTGGGCCAATTTTTACAATTCTGACCACTTTCATTATCTTTCTAGCATCTGATGTGGGGACAATGTTTTTCAGCTTGTGATTTTTTAAAAAAATGAGGACAATCATGTATTTATATTTTTTTCTAGCTAGGAGGGTTTACTTTTACCCCTGTATGTTAGTTATACCATTCATCATGGTCTACTTTACATATTATCATTCTGGCTGCACCTTATATTGGTCTACATGCACTTAAAATCTGTGAGTTTAATTTTTTGATTCTTTAGTGGAATTTTTTTTATTGATTTAATTATTTATATACATATATATTTTTTTTATTTTTTTTGATACTCATATATGCTATCAATTGTGCATCTTATATATTCATGACCATAATCTGTATATATTTATGGTGGTCCCTTTATTTTATTATATTTACAATATTTCTAATTGGTTTTAATGTTAATTGTTGGTGGGGGCACTTTTTTTGCACATCACCAATTTTGCCATATACCTCAATAAAGGCATTTTATAGTATTTATTATTCCCTGCTCTCTTTATTACCTTGTTTGGTGTTCTGTGTCCAGTGTGTTTCTTTTAAGTTTGCTGAAGTGTACATTCCCCAAAGGGAAATTTGTGTGGATAAATCCCTCTTCCACTTCAAAGGGAGGCTTCAATTCCATCAGTACCTGCCCAGCAAGAGGGCGAGGTACGGGATAAAACGCTATAAGCTGTGTGAGAGTACCTTTAGGACAGCAGACAGCCCCCAGAATGTCCACTTGCTCTGGGGGTGAGTGGGAAAATAATGTGAGATTTGGTCCACCCACTGCTTGATAAAGGTTACCATCTGTACGTTGATAACTTTTATACAAGCATCTCACTCTTTCAATCCCTCTCTGCTAGAGCTACCGCAGCTTACGGTACTGTGCGCAGAAACCAGAGGGGTCTACCTTTGTAGCTAATTGAGCAGACTCTCCCAAAGGGTGTGAGCCCAGCCCAATGTAGCGGCAACATGGCTGTGGTCAAGTTCAAAGACAAAAGGGACGTCTTCTTCTTGACAACAATCCATGGTCCCAGCACCACGGCCACCATCGTTAGCGGTACCCCAGCACAGGTCCACAAACCGTACTGTGCCCTGGGGTACAACAAACACATGGAGGGAGTTGATCATTCTGATCAAGTCCTCAAGCCTTATAGTGCCATGCGGAAGGCAAAGGTGTGGTATAAAAAAAAGTCTGTGCACATCGTACAAATGGCACTGTATAACGCATTCGTGCTATCACGATTTGCAGGCCAGACCAACAACACCTTCCTTCAGTTCCAGGAGGTGGTGATAAAGGCCCTGATGTTTGGAGACAATCAAGGAGCAGGCCCCAGCAACCCTGGAACTCAAGTTTCCCCATGTTACCAGGGCAACATTTTCCCCGTGAGGGGAAAGAAAGAAAAAGGTGCCGGGCATGCTATAAAAGGGGGATAAGAAGGGACACTCGTTTCCAATGTGAAACGTGTCCTGACAAACCTGGACTGTGTTTGAATGAATGCTTCAGAATTCATCACACATCCGTGGACTAAACACAACCTGACATTCCCCAACAGAACTCACCCACATCAGCCTGACACACACACACACACACCAACCTGACATACACTAAACCACACACACCAACATGACATACACTACACCACACCAACCTGACATACACTACATCAGGTTGGTGTGTGGTGTGGTATAGGGTACGTCAGGTTGGTGTGTGTGTTGTAGTGTACGTCAGGTTGGTGTGTGTGTGTGGTGTATACTACACGACACACATCAACCTGACATACACTACACCACACACATCAACCTGACGTAGTGTGTCAGGTTGATGTGTGTGGCGTAGTGTACATCAGGTTGGTGTGTGGTGTGGTATAGTGTACGTCAGGTTGGTGTGTGTTGTAGTGTACGTCAGGTTGTTGTGTGTGTGGTGTATACTACACCACACACACCAACCTGACGTACACTACACCACACCACACACCAACCTGACATATGCTACGCCACACACACCAACCTGACGTAGTGTGTCAGGTTGGTGTGTGTTGTAGTGTACGTCAGGTTGGTATGTGTGTGTGGTACCACACACACACCAACCTGACATACATTGCACCATACCACACACCAAGCTGACATACACTACATACTTTCCATACGCGAAATGGTGTCCGCTAACGATTGGAGTTAATTTTCCATTCAAAAAGTCAAATGGCGCTCCTTCCCTTCCGAGCCCTACTGTGTGCTCAAACAGTGGTTTATGACCACATATAAGGTATCGGTGTACTCAGGAGAAATTGCCCAACAAATTTTAGGATTCATTTTATACTGCTGCCCATGTGAAAATATAAAAATTGAGGCTAAAAGAACATTTTTGTGGAAAAAAAGTGCTTTTTCTTTTTACGAATCTATTAGTGAAGCATCTGGGGGTTCAAGGTGCTCACTATACATCTAGATAAGTTCCTTGGGGGGTCTAGTTTCCAAAATGGGATCACTTGTGGGGGAGCTCTAATGTTTAGGCACACAGGGACTCTCCAAACACGACATGGTGTCCGCTAATGATTGGAGCTAATTTTCCATTCAAAAAGTCAAATGGCGCTCCTTCACTTCCGAGCCGTGCGCACAAACAGTGGTTCCCCCCACATATGGGGTTTCAAAGTACTCTGGCCAAATTTGTCAACCACTTTTGGGGTCCACTTTCTCCTTTTACCCTTGGGAAAATTAAAAAATTGTTGATAAAAGATCATTTTTGTGACTAAAAAGTTAAATGTTCATTTTTTTCTTCCATGTTGCTTCTGCTCTGGGGTAAAACACGAGAAGGATTAATAAACTTCTTGAATGTGGTTTTGATCAGCTTGAAGGGTGCAGATTTTAGAATGGTGTCACTTTTGGGTATTTTCAGCCATATAGACCCCTCAAAGTGACTTCAAATGTGAGGTGGTCCCTAAAAAAATGGTTTTGTAAATTTTGTTGTAAAAATGAGAAATCGCTGGTCAACTTTTAACCCTTATAACTTCCTACCAGAAAAAATTTTGTTTCCAAAATTGTGCTGATGTAAAGTAGACATGTGGGAAATGTTATTTAGTAACTAGTTTATGTCACATAACTCTCTGATTTAACAGAATAAAAATTCAAAATTTGAAAATTGCTAAATTTTCAAAATTTTCACCAAATTTCTGATTTTTTCACAAATAAATGCAAAAATTATCGACCTTAACTTACCACTAACATGAAGCCCAATATGCCACAAAAAACAGTCTCAGAATCGCTAGGATCCATTGAAGCGTTCCTGAGTTATTACTTCATAAAGGGACACTGATCAGAATTGCAACAAATGGCCAGGTCATTAAGGTCAGAATAGGCTGGGTCGTGAAGGTGTTAAATTTTGACGATTTCTCCTTTTCAGCAGAAAAAAACAAAATGTATTGCTTGGCTGCAGTGGTCTTATGGCTCTGGGGGTCTCCGTCAGTCTTAACACTTGGCTGCAGGGGTCTTGTGACTTCACCTTATATTATAGCTGCAAAGTGAATAATGACCATTAGGGACCCCAAACCATCAGCCATAGAGCCAGAGTTAAATCGGTGTAACATGTACGTGTTTTATATGGACATGGGGGCCCCACTTTGAATTTTGCCTATGGCCCCAATTTGTATAAAACCGTCCCTGCCTTGCATATACAGCTCTGGCAAAAATTAAGAGACCACCACATCAATACCCTGTCATGACCATGCCATGACTATCTGCAGACCAGAACCCCATTGAAGACCTCTGGAATGTAATGAAGAAGATGATGGATAGTCACAAGCCATCAAACAAAGAACTGCTTTAATTTTTGCGCCAGAAGCAGTGTGAAAGACTGGTGGCAAGCATGCCAAGACACATGAAATATGTTTTAAAAATCATGTTTATTCCACAAAATATTGATTTCAGAACTCTTCCTGAGTTAAAACATTAGTGTTGTTGTTTCTAAATGATTAGGAACTTGTTTTCTTTGCATTATTTGAGGTCTGAAAGCACTGTTTTTCATTTTTCTTTGTCACAAAAAAATACAAAATTTATTGCTTGGAAATTTGGAAATTCGGAGACATGTTGTCAGAAGTTTATAGACTTAACTCCTTAATGTCCAATGACGGACACAGTCCATCATTGGACGTCTCCCCTGCTTTGATGAGGGCTCCGACGCTGAGCCCGCATCAAAGCCAGGACATGTCAGCTGTTTTGAACAGTTGACATGTGCCCACAACAGGCGCAGGTAGAATCGCGATCCACCTGCGTCTATTAACCCGTTAAATGCCACTGTCAAACGCTGACAGCAGCATTTATCCGGTGCTTCCTGCCTCCGGGCCGGAAATGAGCGCATCGCCGACCCCGTCATGTGATCGGGGGTCAGCGATGTGTTGGCATAACAACCAGAGGTCTCCTGGAGACCTCTATGGTTGTTGATGCCGCATTGCTATGAGCGCCACCCGGTGGTCGGAGCTCATAGCAATGCAGTAATTCTGCTGCATATAGGTGATCTGCTCATCGCCTATATGTAGCAGAGCCAATCAAGAATGGCATGCTTCTAGCCTCCCATGGAGGCTATTGAAGCATGCCAAAATGTTAAAGTTTTAATAATAATAATAATAATAATAATAATAATAATAATAATAATAATAATAAATTTTATTTTTATAGCGCCGGCATATTCCGCAGCACTTTACATTTCAGAGGGGATTTGTACAGACAATAGACATTACAGCATAACAATAATCACATACAGTAGATTATAACAAATACCAAGAGGAAAGAGGGCCCTGCTCGCAAGCTTACAGTCTATGACTGTAAGTTTTAAAAAGTATGAAAAAAATAAAAAATTTTTAAAAAAGTATGAAAAAAATAAAAAAATAAAAGCTCAAATGACCCCCTTTTCGCCCCATTCAAAATAAAACAATTAAAAAAAATTGCAAAATTGCACATATACATATTAGGTATTACCGCATTCAGAATCGCCCGATCTATCGATGTAAAAAAGTATTAACCCGATCGCTAAATGTCGTAGCGAGAAAAAAAAATCAAAACCCCAGATTTACGTTTTTTTGGTCGCTGTGACATTGCATTAAAATGTAATAATAGGCGATCAAAAGAACGTATCTGCATAAAAGTGGTATCATTAAAAATATCAGCTCGGCACGCAAAAAATAAGCCGTCACCCAAACCCAGATCATGAAAAATGGAGACGCTACGAGTCTTGGAAAATGGCTTTTTTAAAGCAAACTTTTAAATTTTTTTCACCACTTAGATAAAAAAGAACCTAGACATGTTTGGTGTTTATGAACTCGTAATGACCTGGAGGATAATAATGGTGAGTCAGTTTTAGCATTTAGTGAACCTAGCAAAAAAGCCAAAAAAAAACTAGTGTGGGATTGCACTTTTTTTTGCAATTTTACCGCACTTGAAATTTTTTGCCAATTTTGTAGTACATGACATGGTAAAACCAATGGAGTCTTTCAAAAGTACAACTCGTCCTGCAACAAACAAGTGCTCACATGGCCATATTGATGGAAAGATAAAAAAGTTATGGCTCTGGAAAGAAGGGGAGCGGAAAATGAAAACGCAAAAACGAAAATACCCCCGGTCCTTAAGGGGTTAAAGAACAATTTACATTTTTCTCAAAAATATACCTATAAGGCCGGGGTCACACTGGCGATTAAATCGGACGAATGCAATGCGATAAAAAATTGCATTGCATTCGTCCCATTGTTATTCTATGGGGCAGCTCCCATCATGCGATTTTTGATCGGATCCGATCCTCGGACCGAGACAATCGCAGCATGCTGCGATTGTCACTGATTTTCGGATCAGATTCGACAATACAAGTCTATGGGGTCGAGAAAAAATGTGACTAAAAACGGACTAGATGTGTGACTTGCGATAAAATCGCACCCGGTGTCCTTTAGCAAAAGCCGGCAATTATTCCAATACAGTAAAATCACAGAGACCGGTTAAATAAAGAATGAATAGATCTAGACACATACAGTGGGGCAAAAAAGTATTTAGTCAGTCAGCAATAGTGCAAGTTCCACCACTTAAAAAGATGAGAGGCGTCTGTAATTTACATCATAGGTAGACCTCAACTATGGGAGACAAACTGAGAAAAAAAAATCCAGAAAATCACATTGTCTGTTTTTTTTTCTTTTTATTTGCATATTATGGTGGAAAATAAGTATTTGGTCAGAAACAAGCAATCAAGATTTCTGGCTCTCACAGACCTGTAACTTCTTCTTTAAGAGTCTCCTCTTTCCTCCACTCATTACCTGTAGTAATGGCACCTGTTTAAACTTGTTATCAGTATAAAAAGACACCTGTGCACACCCTCAAACAGTCTGACTCCAAACTCCACTATGGTGAAGACCAAAGAGCTGTCAAAGGACACCAGAAACAAAATTGTAGCCCTGCACCAGGCTGGGAACACTGAATCTGCAATAGCCAACCAGCTTGGAGTGAAGAAATCAACTGTGGGAGCAATAATTAGAAAATGGAAGACATACAAGACCACTGATAATCTCCCTCGATCTGGTGCTCCACGCAAAATCCCACCCCGTGGGGTCAGAATGACCACAAGAACGGTGAGCAAAAATCCCAGAACCATGCGGGGGGACCTAGTGAATGAACTGCAGAGAGCTGGGACCAATGTAACAAGGCCTACCATAAGTAACACACTACGCCACCATGGACTCAGATCCTGCAGTGCCAGACGTGTCCCACTGCTTAAGCCTGTACATGTCTGGGCCCGTCTGAAGTTTGCTAGAGAGCATTTGGATGATCCAGAGGAGTTTTGGGAGAATGTCCTATGGTCTGATGAAACCAAACTGGAACTGTTTGGTAGAAAAACAACTTGTCGTGTTTGGAGGAAAAAGAATACTGAGTTGTCCATCAAACACCATACCTACTGTAAAGCATGGTGGTGGAAACATCATGCTTTGGGGCTGTTTCTCTGCAAAGGGGCCAGGACGACTGATCCGGGTACATGAAAGAATGAATGGGGCCATGTATTGTGAGATTTTGAGTGCAAACCTCCTTCCATCAGCAAGGGCATTGAATATGAAACGTGGCTGGGTCTTTCAACATGACAATGATCCAAAGCACACCACCAGGGCAACGAAGGAGTGGCTTCGTAAGAAGCATTTCTGTCATGATCTCAGTGCGGGTTTGACTCGCACACGTGGGGTTAATGTTTGGAACCAGTGCTGATGACTGGCATTTCTGGGGTTAAAGGTTGTGATCCCGGTGCAGGCTTACCTGCACACCTGGGGCTATGATTGTGGCCTCTCCCTGGTTCTGGGGGAGGCTTCTTATAGCCTCAGGACGCTCCCATCCCTGTCAGTTATACTTTCGCCCTTGGCATTGTGTGGTGACCCCTGAGTGTGTTTGTGCTGTGTTCTGGTTACTTGATTCTCTGTGTATGACTCGGTCTGTTCCCTGGATATCGCTTTGGATTCTGCCTGGTACCTTATATGTCTGTTTGGTTTTGATCTCTGCTTGGCCCTGATTATCCGCTCTGTCTCCTCCCTGGTACTGTACTGTGATCCTGTGTATGACCTTTGGCTTTGTCTGACCTCCCATCTGTTTATCTCTCCTGTACCTCGCTGGTCTGTACTGTGCATAACCTCTGCTTTGCTTGGACTCTGAGTTCTCTTCCTTCTCTGTGTGCAGGACGCTAAGCCCCGCCCCCTTGCAGTCACATGACCATTCACATGACCATAGGTCCTATGCTGGCTTCCTAAACTTCAGCATCCACAGGTCCTCTGCATCGGTACTTTCTGGCTGTACCTGACCCCGGTACTTTGAACTTTGAATTCAGAACTTGTCTGTCACTGAAATCTCCATTAGGGTACAGTCAGACAGCCATATTATTTATCCAAGATCGGACCGCAATTCATGGACTGGTTGGTGACTTTCATGACCGGAGTGTGACAGCTTCATGTATTTTTTCTTGTTGCTGTCACGTTCGGGTTAGGAGAGCCATGGCCAATCCGAACATTGCCGTCTGACTGCACCCTTATCCTGAAACTTAACATACAACTGTTTACCTACCAAAGTAAATGCTAAGTAAGTTGTTTAAAACAATATTTTTAGCCCTCTTTAATACTCTAATAGACTAGTACTAAATGCGTGCGCACACCACCTGAAAACAGCAGCCAGTTGCAGATGCTTGGATTTGGGACCTGATTGAACCTAGATATTCTAGTCCTATGCTATTTGGAAAATGCAAATGTCCATGCTATTTTTTATCTTTAATATAAATGGCTGTTTATTTTCTCTGTTTTGTTTATTTTATATACCACTCACCCCACAACCATAGTGTCTGATGTTGCCACATGATCGCTTCTTGTCGTGAACCCGCGAGTAGCAACTTAGCAACCGAGCATTCTTATTTCTTTAAATTAGGTTTCAGTTTAGTTGAAGGGAGGGTATCCACAATATTTAAAAAAAAAACAATTCTAAAAAAGGAAAAGCCATATAAAAAATGTTGTGTTTTTGCAACTGTGTGACTAGTCAAATTTAACAATCATAGGCGCCACAACAATACTGTTGGCTGTCACTGCAAATTACTTTCCATGTATGTACTTAAATACTATTTTTTTTTTTTTTAGGGTTAAGCATTTTTTGTAAGAGTTTTCAGAATTTTAAACCAAAAATGTCTATTCCCCCTCAATTTTTCTTTCAAGTTTCAAGTTTAGTTAAGTTTCACTTTTTGCCTTCCCGTTTCAACAATCTACTTTGGCAATGGTCAGCCACATACATGTGTTTCTCACAAAATTAGAATATCATCAAAAAGTTAATTTATTCCAGTTCTTCAATACAAAAAGTGAAATTCATATATTACATAGAGTTATTACAAACAGAGTGATGTACTGTATTTCAAGTGTTTTTTTCTGTTAATGTTGATAATTATGGCTTACAGGAAATGAAAACCCAAAAGTCATTATCTCAGTAAATTAGAATATTTTATAACACCAGCATGAAAAATGATTTTAAACCCTTTACCCCCAAGGGTGGTTTGCACGTTAATGACCTGGCCAATTTTTACAATTCTGACCACTGTCCCTTTATGAGTAATAACTCTGGAACGCTTCAATGGATCTTGGCGATTCTGAAATTGCTTTTTTGTGGCATATTGTACTTCATGATAATGGTAAAATTTCTTCGATATAACTTGCGTTTATTTGTGTAAAAAACAGAAATTCTGAGAAATTTGGAAAATTTTGCAATTTTCTAACTATGAAATTTTATGCCCTTAAAACAGAGAAATATGTCACATAAAATAGTCAATAAATAACATTTCCACATGTCTACTTTACATCAGCACAATTTTGGAAACAATCTTTTTTTATTAGGAAGTTCTAAGGGTTAAAAGTTGACCAGCGATTTCTCATTTTTACAACATTTACAAAACCATTTTTTTATGGACCACCTCACATTTGAAATCACTTTGAGGGGTCTATTTGGCCGAAAATACCCAAAAGTGACACCATTCTAAAAACTGCACCCCTTACGCTGATCAAAACCACATTCAAGAAGTTTATTAACCCTTCAGGTGTTTCACAGGAGCAACAGGGTCTGAACTGAAAAAGTAAATTAATGTGTATGCAAAATGTTAATGCATATAAACACATGACCTTTACACAGAGAAAACCAAAAACAAATATCCTGAAATAAACAAGTTAAAAATAAATTGCAAAAATTGCATGAAGATAGTAGTAATAATAAGGATTAGAGTTGAGCGAAACGAGTCGAAAAAATTCAAAAGTCGCCGACTTTTAGCAAAGTCGGGTTTCATGAAACGAAACCCGACCCTAGGATGAGGTCGGCCATGAGGTCGGCAACTTACGCGCCAAAGTCGCGTTTCAAAAGTTTGTTTTGCGCTCTTTTTCAGCCAATCAGGATCCACGGACACTGTGGGCAACGTGATGACATAGGCACGGGTCACCACCATCTTTCAGAAGGGCATGCAAGTGATTGGCTTGCTTTGGTGGGCGTCACAGGGGGTATAAAAGGGCGTGCACACCGACCGCCATCTTACTTCTGCCGATCTTAGTATAGGGAGAGGTTGCTGCTGATTCTGTA
Organism: Dendrobates tinctorius; assembly: GCF_039654945.1. NCBI lineage: Eukaryota > Metazoa > Chordata > Amphibia > Anura > Dendrobatidae > Dendrobates > Dendrobates tinctorius. The sequence goes on from NW_027361829.1 coordinate 39,148,663, forward strand.
GGGAGAGCGTTAGGCAGGGAAGAAGACAAAAAAACTGCTTCTGCTGCTAGCGATTTGGCCTGCACAACACACCAGTCACTGTGTGTGCAGTGCAAGGGGAGGCTATATAGTGGTGTATCAGTGGTGTTGGTTGTTGGGCTGCCTTCTAAGGCTTCCTGACATTCCTGCATTGCTGTTTACCCACTGCTCCGCAAACTGCTTTTTTAAAAGCAATCCCAATTTTTTTTTTTTGTCCTGCTGAGAAGACAAAAAAACTGCTTCTGCTGCTAGCAATTTGGCCTGCACAACACACCAGTCACTGTGTGTGCAGTGCAAGGGGAGGCTATATAGTGGTGTATCAGTGGTGTTGGTTGTTGGGCTGCCTTCTAAGGCTTCCTGACATTCCTGCATTGCTGTTTACCCACTGCTCCGCAAACTGCTTTTTTAAAAGCAATCCAATCTCCCTTATCCTCTAGTCACTTTTGTCACAGCTGTGCCATCGAGCCTGTCACATAGCGCTCAGATATTCATTGGGCCTCACACAATCCAAACGTGTCCAGTGTCCAAAAGTGTGTGCAGAGATTCAAAATCTCCCTTATCCTCTAGTCACTTTGGTCACAGCTGTGCGATCGAGCCTGTCACATAGCGCTCAGATATTCATTGGGCCTCACACAATCCAAAAGTGTCCAGTGTCCAAAAGTGTGTGCAAAGATTCAAAATCTCCCTTATCCTCTAGTCACTTTTGTCACAGCTGTGCCATCGAGCCTGTCACATAGCGCTCAGATATCAGTGGGCCTCACACAATCCAAAAGTGTCCATCCAGTGTCCAAAAGTGTGTGCAGAGATTCAAAATCTCCCTTATCCTCTAGTCACTTTGGTCACAGCTGTGCCATCGAGCCTGTCACATAGCGCTCAGATATTCATTGGGCCTCACACAATCCAAAAGTGTCCAGTGTCCAAAAGTGTGTGCAGAGATTCAAAATCTCCCTTATCCTCTAGTCACTTTTGTCACAGCTGTGCCATCGAGCCTGTCACATAGCGCTCAGATATTCATTGGGCCTCACACAATCCAAAAGTGTCCAGTGTCCAAAAGTGTGTGCAGAGATTCAAAATCTCCCTTATCCTCTAGTCACTTTGGTCACAGCTGTGCCATCGAGCCTGTCACATAGCGCTCAGATATCAGTGGGCCTCACACAATCCAAAAGTGTCCATCCAGTGTCCAAAAGTGTGTGCAGAGATTCAAAATCTCCCTTATCCTCTAGTCACTTTTGTCACAGCTGTGCCATCGAGCCTGTCACATAGCGCTCAGATATTCATTGGGCCTCACACAATCCAAAAGTGTCCAGTGTCCAAAAGTATGTGCAGAGATTCAAAATCTCCCTTATCCTCTAGTCACTTTTGTCACAGCTGTGCCATCGAGCCTGTCACATAGCGCTCAGATATTCATTGGGCCTCACACAATCCAAAAGTGTCCAGTGTCCAAAAGTGTGTGCAGAGATTCAAAATCTCCCTTATCCTCTAGTCACTTTTGTCACAGCTGTGCCATCGAGCCTGTCACATAGCGCTCAGATATTCATTGGGCCTCACACAATCCAAAAGTGTCCATCCAGTGTCCAAAAGTGTGTGCAGAGATTCAAAATCTCCCTTATCCTCTAGTCACTTTGGTCACAGCTGTCCCATCGAGCCTGTCACATAGCGCTCAGATATCAGTGGGCCTCACACAATCCAAAAGTGTCCATCCAGTGTCCAAAAGTGTGTGCAGAGATTCAAAATCTCCCTTATCCTCTAGTCACTTTGGTCACAGCTGTGCCATCGAGCCTGTCACATAGCGCTCAGATATCAGTGGGCCTCACACAATCCAAAAGTGTCCAGTGTCCACAAGTGTCTGCAGAAATTCAAAATCTCCCCTGTCCTATAGACACCTTGTACCTTGTTTTACATTACTATATAGTTTGTTGGATTTTGTCTACATTTCTACCAAAAATGAGGAAGGCTGGTGGAAGAGGCCGTGGAATTGGGCAGGGGTTGGCAACTGGTAATGATGGTGTTGGTGGTGGATCTGATGGTAGTGGCTAGAGCAAAATAGGACCGAATGCAGGAGGTGCTGACCCTGCATCATCGTCTGGCTACATAAGGCCTCGAACGCTTAGTTTTCTAGGAGTTGGCAAACCGCTTTTAAAGCCAGAGCATCAGGAAAAAGTTTTGTCTTACATTGCTGACTTAGCCTCCAGCTCTATCGCCTCCTCTTCTTCAGTTGTAAAAAGTAAAAGCACTGAGTCGTCATTGGAGGCTCATGTTCATGAACCACACCTTTCCTTGTGTCCTTCACCCCAACCAAGATTGAAGGATGACGCAGGCCATACTACTGATTACTCCATGGAGCTGTTTTCACATACCATGCCTGGACTATCAAGTGAAATGGTGAATTACCCAGGCCAAGATGAATCTGACATGGAGTGCACTGATGCACAGCCGCTGATGGATGATTCTGCTGGTACATTCACTCAGAGCACTACATTGTCCTCGCAGTGTACAGAGCCAGATTCTGACCCTGATGAGACTCAGGTGCCCCTTCCCGCACACTATACCACCATACACGGTGACACAGAGGAAGGTGCACATGACATAGAAGAGGAGGTGATGGATGACCCAGTTGTTGACCCAGATTGGCATCCATTGGGGGAAGAGGGTGCTGCTTCCAATAGCTCAGATGAGGAGCATCCACAGCAGACATCGACATCACAACAGCTGTTATCTGGCAGGCCCGGAGCACTCCAAAGACAGGTTCCAAACATCAAAAGAGTTGCTGGACAGCTTATCCAGAGGGTCAAAAGATCACAGCGTGCTAGGCCGCAAAATGTCTGCCAAAGTAGGAAGAGTGCAGTGTGGCACTTTTTTGAACAAAATCCTCATGATCAGGCCAAGGTTATCTGTAAGAAGTGCGCAAAGACCTTTAGCCGAGGGAAAAATCTGAAAAATTTGAATACCAGTTGCATGCTTAGACATTTAACCAGCATGCACTTGCAAGCGTGGACACAACACCAAACCTCAAGTGCCACATGTGCAACTGATCACAACGAAGGTAGTCAGCAACGCTACATTGTTTCCCCCACTGTAAGCCCACCGGTTAGCACAGCAGCAAATGTTGAGGTGTCGTTGCAAGACCACAGCAGTCAGGGAATCCCACTGTTATATCAACGAAAGACTGATTCTAGGCCATCAGAAAGAACACCAACTCCATCACCATCATCAACCCTCTCTCAGTCCGCCCTGTCCACCGCTACTTCCACCATATGCAGCTCTCAAGTCCAGCTCACCCTCCCAGACACTATGAGTAGGTCAAGAAAGTACTCAGTCTCTCATCCGCGTACACTGGGTTTGAACGCCCACATTGCCAAACTAATCTCGTTTGAGATGATGCCCTTTCGGTTGGTGGAAAGCACAGCTTTCCGCGAACTCATGGCCTATGCAGTACCACGCTATGACCTACCCAGTCGCCACTTCTTCTCTCGCAAAGCCATCCCAGCCCTCCACCATCATGTGAAAGACCGCATTGTCCATGCACTCAAGCAGTCAGTGAGCGGAAAGGTGCACCTCACAACTGATGCATGGTCCAGTCTGCATGGCCAGGGCCGTTACGTGTCCATCACTGCGCACTGGGTTAATGTGGTGGATGCAGGGTCCACAGGGGACAGCGGTGGTGGGTCAGTGCTGCCTAGCCCACGGTATAGGAAACAGTTGGCTGTAGGCGTTCGACCCTCCTCCTCCTCCTCCTCCTCCAGAAGCGAAAGCTCGTCCACAGAGCGCAGTCGTACGAGCACTCCATCTGCAGCTGCCACTGTTGCACACGATGTGTCCCCCTATCGAGCAGCTAGTGGAAAGCGTCAGCAGGCTGTGTTGCAGATGATGTGTTTGGGCGACAGACACACCGCCGAGGTGCTGGCCGAGTACTTGAAGCGACAAACTGAGTCATGGCTGGGCAGTGTACATCTTGAGGCAGGCAAGGTAGTTAGTGATAACGGCCGTAATTTTGTGGCAGCCATAGCCCTTTCAAAACTCAGCCACATACCTTGCTTGGCTCACACCTTGAACCTGGTGGTGCAGTGCTTCCTCAAAAATTATCAGGAGTTAACAGCCCTGCTCCAGAAGGTGCGAAGACTGTGCGCGCACATCCGCCGGTCGCCTGTACACTCCGTTCGTATGCAGAAGCTGCAGCGATTGCTCCACCTTCCCAACCACCGCCTCATTATCGACATTGCAACAAGGTGGAACTCCACCCTGCACATGGTGGAGCGGCTGTGCGAGCAGAGGCAGGCCATAATGCATTTGTGGGAGGATACACGGCCAGGCACTTTGAGAGCAGACATGGAGTTGACAGGTGTGCAGTGGTCGAAGCTGAAAGACCTTTGTAAAGTCCTTCAGTGTTTTGAGGAATGCACACGGCTGGTAAGCACAGACGACGCCATCCTAAGCATGAGCATCCCACTTATGCGTCTGCTCATGCAAACTTTGACGCACCTTAAGGAGCAGGCGTCTGCAGCCAATGTGGATGAGGAGGAAGAGGAGGAGGGAATCCTTGATGACATTCAGCCATTGTCTGCTCAGGGACCTCTCCTGGATGAGGTGGAGGAAGAAGAGGAGGAGGAGGAGGATGATGATGGGGATGATTACTTAGGGGAGGAGGATGCATCTCGTGGGGCAAGTGAAAATGTTGGCGTGCCAAGGTCTGGTACAGGGTTTGTGCGTGACTGGAGGGATGTGGATTTGCCAGAAAGTGCTCCTCCACCCAGCACTCGCAGTGCATCATTGACACCGGGAACATTGGCCCACATGTCAGATTATGCCTTGCGGATCCTAAAAAGGGACCCCCGCATTGCCAAAATGATGAACGATGACGACTACTGGTTGGCCAGCATCCTGGATCCACGCTATAAAGGCAAATTACAAAACATCATGCCACAGGAGAACCTTGACCTAATATTGGCTAATAAACAAGCAACTCTGGTAAATCGGTTGCTTGAGGCATTCCCAGCACACAGCAGCGGTGATGGTTCTCACACGAGCCATACGGGCCGGGGGCAGCTTGGCAGAGGTGTTCGTGGTGCACACAGCAGAAGTGGCGTTGGAGACAGGGGTTTCATGACAATGTTGTGGACTGATTTTTCAAATACCGCTCACACAACTGGTAATACTGCATCGATGGAAAGTGACAGGAGACAGCAGTTGTCAACTATGGTTACAAACTACTTTTCCTCCCATATCGATGTTCTCCCACACAGGTCATTCCCCTTTGACTATTGGGCCGCTAAACTGGACACCTGGCCTGAATTGGCCCAATATGCCTTACAGGAGCTCGCTTGCCCAGCTGCAAGTGTGCTATCGGAAAGAGTCTTCAGTGCAGCTGGATCAATCCTGACAGAAAAAAGGACCCGTCTGTCAACCCAAAATGTGGATGATCTAACCTTCATTAAAATGAACCACGCATGGGTTTCCAAGGATTTTGTCCCACCTTCCCCTGATGACACATAGGGTGACAGAAAAATGGCTTGCTTTGGTCCACCTCTTCCTGGTACTTCACCTATTTCGCCTTTTGCATCAGCTGAATGTCCAACATCAACATATGCCACTTTCTAAAACTCCCTAACTGTGCTGCCTCCCCCCCCATGGCCGGGGTCACCACCTAGCGCACGACACCGTGCGAGTGCCATTGCCCTGGACAGGTGGGTAGGCCGACTCTTGGGCGCGGGCACTGGCACAGGGTCCCTCATAGTGCAATCAAGTGTCTCTGACGGTGGTGGTGCACACCCGCCGTCAGACACACCGCTGTACTATGAGGGGCCCAGTGCCAGTACCGACGCCCACGAGTGGGCCCCAGCATTTGCAATCTTTACCTCTCCCTGCTCCTCCGCTGTGTAATCTGGGCCGTCAAATCCATACTGTGCCTGACACCATCTGAGCCTGCCTCCTGATGTATAGACATATATTTTGAATGTGTACGCTATCCATACATGTTAACCGGGGATACGGTACCCTTTCTAACCTTTGTGCAATCACGTGCAATCCATACTGGGCCTAACACCGTCTGAGCCTGCCTCCTGAGACATATATTTTGAATGTGTACGCTATCCATACATGTTATCCGGGGATACGGTACCCTTTCTAACCTTTGTGCAATCACGTGCAATCCATACTGGGCCTAACACCGTCTGAGTCTGCCTCCTGAGACATATATTTTGAATGTGTACGCTATCCATACATGTTATCCGGGGATACGGTACCCTTTCTAACCTTTGTGCAATCACGTGCAATCCATACTGGGCCTAACACCGTCTGAGCCTGCCTCCTGAGACATATATTTTGAATGTGTAAGCTATCCATACATGTTATCTGGGGAAACGGTACCCTTTCTAACCTTTGTGCAATCACGTGCAATCCATACTGGGCCTAACACCGTCTGAGCCTGCCTCCTGAGACATATATTTTGAATGTGTACGCTATCCATACATGTTATCCGGGGATACGGTACCCTTTCTAACCTTTGTGCAATCACGTGCAATCCATACTGGGCCTAACACCGTCTGAGCCTGCCTCCTGAGACATATATTTTGAATGTGTACGCTATCCATACATGTTATCCGGGGAAACGGTACCCTTTCTAACCTTTGTGCAATCACGTGCAATCCATACTGGGCCTAACACCGTCTGAGCCTGCCTCCTGAGACATATATTTTGAATGTGTACGCTATCCATACATGTTATCCGGGGATACGGTACCCTTTCTAACCTTTGTGCAATCACGTGCAATCCATACTGGGCCTAACACCGTCTGAGCCTGCCTCCTGAGACATATATTTTGAATGTGTACGCTATCCATACATGTTATCCGGGGAAACGGTACCCTTTCTAACCTTTGTGCAATCACGTGCAATCCATACTGGGCCTAACACCGTCTGAGCCTGCCTCCTGAGACATATATTTTGAATGTGTACGCTATCCATACATGTTATCCGGGGATACGGTACCCTTTCTAACCTTTGTGCAATCACGTGCAATCCATACTGGGCCTAACACCGTCTGAGCCTGCCTCCTGAGACATATATTTTGAATGTGTACGCTATCCATACATGTTATCCGGGGATACGGTACCCTTTCTAACCTTTGTGCAATCACGTGCAATCCATACTGGGCCTAACACCGTCTGAGCCTGCCTCCTGAGACATATATTTTGAATGTGTACGCTATCCATACATGTTATCCGGGGAAACGGTACCCTTTCTAACCTTTGTGCAATCACGTGCAATCCATACTGGGCCTAACACCGTCTGAGAATGATAGATGGGGCCCACCATACACTGTAGCATTCCAAAGGTGGACATCAGACACTGGAGCAGCATTTACAGGGCCCATTATACACTAGAGCATTAGAAATGGGGCCCATTATGTTTGGAGCATTATTTGGGCCCATAAGACAGTGGAGCTTCATCCATGGGGACCAACATATACTGTAGCATTATGTGGAGCTCATCATATACTGTTTCAAACATTATATGGGACCAATGATTCTGTATGGAGAAATAGATGGGCCTCGTCATGAGATGTAAAAAGTGAGGTATTTTTCATTGTACTATACCGCTATTTCTCTGCCGTATCGGAGCATGATGAGTTGTGGTATGTGTTAAAGGGGCGCTCTTTCGCCCAGGGCACATGAAAACCTGGAGCCAGCCCTCCCCCCCCACAGTCTGTAGCCAAATAACCCCCATTTTTCAGTGCGTAACTTGTATTATGAAGTTAATTAAGGTTGACAAGCTTAAGTAAGAAGAATTGATGCTTTTGGCATTCAAATGGGCACTGTTGGTGTGTTTCCTGTCCTCCTCTCACTGCCGACTTTTATTCCCCATTGACTTACATTGGGTTTCGTGTTTCGGGACGACCCCGACTTTTCCCTATAATCGGACGATCTTGCTCGACCCGACTTTTGGAAAAGTCGGGTTTCACGCAACGAAACGCGACCCTAAAAAACCTAAAGTTGCTCAACTCTAATAAGGATATTTAGTAATCATAATTTTGATTCAAATAATGTACAAGCCATCCCGCCACGTCACAGCAACCCTTGTGGGACAGTCCTAACTCTTGTATTTAAAACCTTTCCACTTGTCAAGTGACATAAATGTGAACAAGGACAGAGGGACTGACCACTAGTAAAAGCATAGGCCAGACAGGATGGATTTTCCAACTCAGAGACAGGGCGGTCACACGCTTATATGCACAGAATGCACATTGAACCAAATGAGAAACTGGGTCTGAGCTGAAAATGTATATTAATGTGTATGCAAAATGTAAATGCATATAAACACATGACCTTTACAGTTGTTTTTTGTTTTTGGTTTTCTAAGTGTAAAGGTCATGTGTTTATATGCATTTAAATTTTTACATTCCGGAAAAACTGGGGCCTGCTCCTTCCTGCCAAATATCAGGGCAGTAGCCATTACCTCCTGGAACTGAAGGTACGACGTATCGGTGTGGCGTGCACATCGTGACAGCAGGAAAGCATTGAGTATTGCCATTTGCACAACGCGCATGGCCAGCTTTTTGTACCACACCCTGGCCTTTCTCAAAGCACTGGAGAGATCAACGCTCCCCATGTTTGTGTTGTACCCCAGTACACAGTCTGGTTTACAACCTGTGTAGAGGTACCTCGTACAGTGCTGAGGGTGCTGCCATCACAGTGTATTCCTTCTTGTCCTTGTACTTGATCACCAGCAGGTGGTTGCTACATTGGGCTCTGCTGTCACTCCTTCTGAGCATCTGCCCAAGTAGTGTCTTCGGGAGGCCTCTCTGTTTTTTGCGGACAGTACCGCAGGCTGCGGCGCAAAGGGGTTTGGAGGGGGGTTTCAAAGAGTGGGACGGGGGATTGGGGTGATTGAAGAGAGATCGGGCAGGGATCAGGGATGAACACTTGCGGTTGTAGTCTTTCTTCTTTCATTTTTCTTCTTTCTTCTGTCTTAGTTCTTCTGTCTTCTTTCTTCAGCAAGGATTGTGGTGTCACAGGCTGCTGAGGCACCACAAATCCCAGCACAGGAGGAGCTCTGCCAGTGTGACCGCTCTGTTGGAATCCTCAGCTAGTGTGAGGACCCCTTAAGAGCAGGTCACATACAGGTGACAGACAGGTCATAGAGCGGTCATACCGCTGCTGTGACCTGTTATTGGTGGGATCGATCATAACATCGATCCCACCAATCAGCGCTTTTCTGGTGACCCTGGCAACTGCCCTAGGATCGCTCCGATCCTAGGGAGGTCACAGCCAGGTCACCAGCAGGGCACAGCGCGGTCACACCGCAGCTGTGCCCTGTGATTGGCATGATCGACGATGACATCGATCGCGCCAATCAGCTCCTGCAGGCCCTACCAGGCCTGTCTTAGGCAACAGCCTAGGATTGGTGCTATTACAGCACCGCTTCGGGCAGGTACCGGCAGGGCACAGCACAATAATACCACTGCTGTGCCCTGCGATTGGTGCGATCGATGTCATCGTCGATCGCGCCAATCTGGGTTTTTTCTCCTAGGATCAAGTACATCAGTACTCGATCCTAGCGTGGGACCTCATTGTTTCAGCCAATCTGATTGGCTGAAACAATGAGAAAGGCTGCGATTGGCTGTTCAGAATTGAATCACAGTCTCAAGAAAAAATTATATAACGAGACAAATTCAAAAGAGGTTCACAGTTTCTCTTGCAACTCTGCTAAAAATTCAAACTTTATTTAAAGATCACAATTACTTAATAACCAAAAATTATTTAAACCAGTGCATCATACCAAAAGGAATGATCACCACTGGGAGGTGTCTGTCCCTGCACTGGCTGATTCTCCCTGACTGACAGCAGAGGTTGGAGCCCTAGGACCTGCGCAATTGGCCCCCCACTCCACGACGGCTCACCCTGCTATCCCTATAGGGCCCTATAGTCGCAGGGGAGTGATAGAGATTTGAAACAGGTAGGTGAGAAAGGGAGAGAATGTGTAATCTTTTTCTTCTTCTTGGCTTGAGTTCTAGATCAGACCTCTTCTTTCTTCATGGAAATATACTAGAATGTCTAATATTTACAAAAGGAGAGCTGTTCAGTGATCTCTAATCACTGTGTTAGTCTAATTATCTCCTTAGTATATAAAGGGTATCTAATTGCTGTGCTAATCTAGTTATCTCCTAATAGAATAGCATATGAAAAATTTTCCCTCTTTGTTAGTGAGACCCAAGAAGAAGTTATAGAGAGAATATATATTACTACTGTACCCAATTGTCAAGGAATCAGTTAACTATTAAGAAAATGTTCAATATATATATATAAAGATTTATCTCTGCCAGAGCAAAAAAGAGGCATCCAATCAAAATGCAACAAACCCATGTATGATTATGAGCATGACAACATGAAAAACACCCCAGTATATATCTAATATATAAAGCTCAAAGTGTGTATGTACTGTATGTGTGTATGTATGTGTGTGTGTGTGTGTCCGGGATAGGCATCCGCACCGTCGCAGCTACAGCCACAAAATTTGGCACAGTCACACGTCTGGACCCCGAGAGCGTCCTAAGCTATGTTGTGAGGTGAAATTTTAACCCCGCGCGCTCCAATTCACCAAACAATGTTGCCCCTATCTACATACTGGGGGAAAAAGTGTGTGCGCGTCAAGCCCCGCCCCTCATTGTGATGTCACAATGCCCCTATTTGCATACTGGGGAAGCAATGTGTGCGCGCCGAGCCCCGCCCCTCATTATGATGTCACAATGGTTGCCATGGCGACGCTGATGTCATCAAAGATTGCAAGCCCTGCTACCGCTCATTATGATGTCATAATGGTTGACTATGAGATGGAGGATGTGTGATGGGTATATGGGCACCGGACTATGGGATGGAGAATATGTATGATGGGTATATGGGCATGGGACTATTGGATGGAGGATGGGTATATGGGCACGGGACTATGGGATGGAGGATATGTATGATGGGTATATGGGCACCGGACTGTGGGATGGAGGATATGTATGACGAGTATATGGGCACGGGACTATGGGATAGCGGATATGTATATGGGCACGGGACTATGGGATGGAGGATGTGTGATGGGTATATGGGCACTGGACTATAGGATGGAGGATATGTATGATGGGTATATGGGCATGGGACTATAAGATGAAGGATGTGTGATGGGTATATGGGCACTCGACTATGGGATGGCGAATATGTATGATGGGTATATGGGCATGGGACTATGGGATGGAGAATATGTATGATGGGTATATGGGCATGGGACTATGGGATGGAGGATGTGTGATGGGTATATGGGCACTCGACTGTGGGATGGAGGATATGTATGATGGGTATATGGGAACGGGCCTATGGGATCGTGGATATGTATGATGGGTATATGGGCACGGGACTATGGGATGGAGGAAAATTATAATTTTCTATAACTAACCACAGTTAGTTACTATGCCCAGGCAGCGCCGGGCTCTTCAGCTAGTCTAATATATAAAGCTCAAAGTGTGTATGTGTGTATGTATGTGTGTGTGTGTGTATGTTTGTTTGTCCGGGATAGGCATCCGCACCGTCGCAGCTACAGCCACAAAATTTGGCACAGTCACACGTCTGGACCCCGAGAGCGTCCTAAGCTATGTTGTGAGGCGAAATTTTAACCCCGCGTGTTCCAATTCACCAAACAATGTTGCCCCTATCTACATACTGGGGGAAAAAGTGTGTGCGCGTCAAGCCCCGCCCCTCATTGTGATGTCAAAATGCCCCTATTTGCATACTGGGGAAGCAGTGTGTGCGCGCCAAGCCCCGCCCCTCATTATGATGTCACAATGGTTGCCATGGCGACGCTGATGTCATCAAAGGTTGCAAGCCCCGCTACCGCTCATTATGATGTCATAATGGTTAACTATGAGATGGAGGATGTGTGATGAGTATATGGGCACCGGACTATGGGATGGAGGATATGTATGATGGGTATATGGGAACGGCACTATGGGATGGAGGATATGTATATGGGCACGGGACTATGGGATGGAGGATACATATGATGGGTATATGGGAACGGGACTATGGGATGGAGGATGTGTGATGGGTATATGGGCACTGGACTATGGGATGGAGGATATGTGTGACAGGTATATGGGCACGGGACTATGGGATGGCGGATATGTATATTTGGGTACGGGACTATGGGATGGAAGATGTGTGATGGGTATATGGGCACTGGACTATGGAATAGAGGATATGTTTGATGGGTATATGGGCACGGGACTATGGGATGGTGGATATGTATATGGGCACGGGATTATGGGATGAAGGATGTGTGATGGGTATACGGGCACTGGACTATAGGATGGAGGATATGTATGATGGGTATATGGGCACGGGACTATGAGATGGCGGATATGTATGATGGGTATATGGGCACTCGACTATGGGATGGAGGATATGTATGATGGGTATATGGGCACGGGACTATGAGATGAAGGATGTGTGATGGGTATATTGGCACTTGACTATGGGATGGCGAATATGTATGATGGGTATATGGGCATGGGACTATGGGATGGAGAATATGTATGATGGGTATATGGGCATGGGACTATGGGATGGAGAATATGTATGATGGGTATATGGGCATGGGACTATAGGATGGAGGATGTGTGATGGGTATATGTGCACTCGACTTTGGGATGGAGGATATGTATGATGGGTATATGGGCATGGGTCTATGGGATCGTGGATATGTATGATGGGTATATGGGCACGGGACTATGGGATGGAGGATAATTATAATTTTCTATAACTAACCACAGTTAGTTACTATGCCCGGGCAGCGCCGGGCTCTTCAGCTAGTATATATATATACACTGGGGTTTTTTCATGTTCATAATCATAATTTTTGTATTGAAGAACTGAAATAAATTAACTTTTTGATGATATTCTAATGTTGTGAGAAGCACCTGTAACTACACACATGGACAAAATTATTGATACTTTTCTGTTAAAGTAAGAAAAACCCAGAATAGTCACTGAACTAACATAAACTGACAAATGTAATTTTCAATATAAATGAACTATTGAAAATCAGACATTGTTTTGGAATTGTGGTTCAACAGAATAATTTAAAAAAAAATAGCTTATGCTGGACAAAAATGATGGTACCCTTAACTTAATATTTTGCTCTACAACCTTTTGAAGCAATCACATGAAACAAACGATTTCTGTAACTGTCTATGAGACTTCTGTACTTGTAAGTAGACTGCTCAAGCTGTCTCAGGTACAGGGCAGGCAGACCAGGTAGCCACCTAGGGCCCTCATTCCTCCAGGGGCCCCCAGCCAGTGGCGTACCACTAATAGTGGCACACCATGTGTGCGCTATGGGGCTCCTAAGTAGTTGGGGCCCTGGGTCATCCCCCCACATTGCGCATTCAAGTTGTCAGTATCACAGATGCCGATACAGTAGAAAGCAGTGATGGAGGAGAGATCGTCTTGTGATGCAACCTCTCTCATCACTCACCTTCTGCCTGTGACTCAGTGTGTGCCAGCAGGGGAGCTGATGAGATGCTGAGATGCTCTGCAGAAGCCAGAGCAGCAGGGGAATGAGGAGGAGAGGTAAGTATTGTGTGTGTGTGTGTGTCTGTCTGTCTGCGCACTATACTGTGTGTGGGGGACTGCACTATATTGTGTTGTGTGTGTGTCTAGTGCAGTATACTCTATGAGGGAGGCTGCAGTATACTCTGAAGGGGGCTGCATTATACTCTGAGGGGGGCTGCATTATACTCTATCAAGTACCATAGGGAGTGCATTTTACTATTTATTCTACAGTGTATGGGACATGCATTATACTGTATCGAGAACTATCTGTACCCATCATTCTTCCTCAGCCGGAGTTAGGGTAGGTGAACACGGTCAGTAAATGATGCGGGTTGGATGCTGCATACTTGTGCAGCGTCCAAATGTTACAGCATAGTGGATGGCATTTCAAGAAATCCCATACCCACTATGAGTGCACAGACGCCCGTGGAGATGGACATGTGACGCGTCACTCCAGACCGCAGCATGTCTATTTATCTTGCGGAGACACGAGCATCCACAAGATAAATTTAACCCATACAGTGTATTGGATGTGGTGAATCCGCATGGTTCAATGAACACATGAGGATTCACCTTCATTCAATAGCCGGTAGCGGACATGTGCTGCGTCCAAACGTTGCCAATTACTGAATCCTAATGAGACCGGGAAATAAGTGTCAAACAAAATGTTTCTGTGTGATGGTGCAATATGTGAGTGTTTGTGGCCCCACTTTAAACTTTTGCCCAGGGCCCCACTTTGTCTAAAATTGGCCCTGCTCACGTGTGACGGGTTTCTCCAGGCTGCATGTTTCAGCTCCTTCCACAAATGTTAAGTAGGATTTATATCAGTACTTGTAGAAGGCCACTTCAGAATATTCCAATGCTTTGCTCTTAGCCATTCTTGGATGATTTAGTTGTGTGTTTTGGGTCATTATCCTGTTGGAGGACCATGACCTGCGACTTAGACCAAGCTTTCTGACACTGGGCACTACATTTCGCTCCAGAATGCCTTGATAGTCTTGACATTTCATTGTACCCTGTGCAGACTCAAGACACCCTATGCAAGATGGAGCAAATCAGCCACAGAACTAGGTTATGTTTCAACAACATCAACATGTAGGAAGTGTTTCTACCTCCTAGAATAAGTTTTTATGTTGTCTTTTTATGGCCAGAGGGAATTTATATGCTCTAACCCAAAATTTGTAGATAAATGATTACAATAAATCATGACATTTAACTATGCAGCTCTGTTTTGCAACACCTTTTTATATGATTAAGTTGGATACACATGCACACCACACTGAAAATCTGTGCATGCTGTTGTTAACTTATCCTTTTTGTCCGTTATGTGAATCCTACAAGTGCTTAGCATTTACCGTTTGTCTGAAGTCATATTTTTCTGGGGTTGGCTAAGTCTGTCAACAAAGTTTAGAAATGAACTTTACCCTTCAATTCAAACTTTAGCCTAAACCCAAACTTTGCAAGGGCAACAGTTGTGCTGCAAAAAAATAACTAAAATCACAAATAAGAATTACATAGCTGCTAGAAGCAGAACTGCCTACTCTGCTAAAAGCATACACCTTTTCAGTAGTAGTACCAAATTCAGGTCACACTTGGCCATCTTTGCCTCTGGTGAAGCGTATTAATGGGGAGGAAGTGCAGACCATAATAGAGCATATGTTCCATCACTCATCTCAATCACAACAGGATGATGTAGCCTATGAAAGCAACATCACCACTTGGAGTCAATGTTCTGCTCAGTCCACCTTCTCCACCATCATAACACTTAATGTTGTAAATAGTAAAATATCCAATCCGTAAATGACACCTGATTCTATCCTGCCTCATAACTAACTGACTTAATAAACTAGAAAAATGTCTTCTAGTTGACTTTATGTACGAGATGAACAATCAGCCTTTATTGTTGGAAGACATGGTGCTGAAGGAGAACACCTTGGTGTGGGGACACTGTCAGTTGTAGTAGCACTAAGAGCCAAGGCAAATCAAGTGTGGGGGAGGAATTCTAGCCATTTCTCACACAGAAGCACCTGCCAGCCAAATTAAGTATGATTCTGTGATGGACAAAACCTGAAAACCAGATGGATAACAAGGAGGTGAGTTCATCAGAGAGAGAGGTTACTGGCATCTGTAATACCCTATGCAGACAACATGAATCAAAAAGATCCTGCCGAATCAGCTTTTTCCACAGTTAGTTTTGGAGCAGGTGATACTGCACATGTTGTTGGTGGAGGAGGGTCTACACCACCTGAATGGTCTGGTTGTGGTGGTGATGAGTAGTGTGGGCTATTTGTGTCGGAGCTTTTTGCACATTGCCCACAGACAATTTTTTTTGCACTCTGCAGGCTCTAAGGGGAGGAAAATGAGCTATGGATATCCAAGATCACATGGAATAGAAACTATGGCTCTCCATCAGCACAAAAAGCGACCTCACCTGATCATTTGGCAACCTCAAGCCAGAGAGTAATCAGAGAAAGCTTCAAATTTTCCTCTTCCCCCATCTCACCACACTTGGTTTTCTGTCAGCCAAGCAGCTTTCTAAAGTACTACCTGGTCGGTGTCATCATCACCACCATCATCATTGTCATCCTCCTCCTTGGTGTGGCTTCTTCCAAGTACTCTTCCTCCTCCTTATTGTCTGTTTCAATGGCAATTATCCATCGCCAGTTGTGTATCTAGGAAGCTAGAGTATGCTCCCAGTCATCCACTGGTTTGACAACTAAATTTTCACCTTGCCAAGTTTCTTGTAGTGCAGTTGCTGCCTTATCAACTTGTGGATTCTGATGCATTTCAAGAAATGAAGGTGTCTGCTCAGCCTCACTGAAAGATACAAAGTCACTATTATTTCCACACAGAATGGGGTGATCGCTTTCTGTTCTTAAATGCAGGAGAACTTGGACCACTCTTTGGAATTGACCCTGAGTTCCAAATTGCACTGAATTATAGATTTTTGAAGTAGCAACTATGGCCAGGGACAATACACAAGTTTCACATCTCAGTGGTAGAATGATTTTTTAGCTACAGCAGTGCAGCTCTGCATCTGAGAGAGGTGTTGTGGCCTATGCAACTAAAAGCTACATCTGTTTCCACCGCCCAGAAGCTCTTATCTGTCTCCTCTTAGACTTCAATCCTGTTCTAATGATATGACCTTATTCCCAAGAGCAACACAAATTGAGGAATTGAGGAACACCAATGTGCATATTTTAAGAACTACTCTGTGTCTGTTAGGAAACCTCAAGGTCCATGTTACATACTCCAAAAATTTGGAGGTGAAGAAGGTGGAAGAAAAGGAGAACAATCACCAGCCGCTAGATGTGGAGGGGGAAGTAGATTTAGCACAAGAATAAGACGGGGCAGACAGTCAGAGTGAAAATGATAATAATGCTGGCCATGACAATCAACCACAGAGTGATAATAATGAAATAACAGGGCCCTCGGTTGTGCAAGAGAGCATGGCACACTCAGGCAGGCATCTTGCTCCCTGTCTGTCATATCATCTATACTATAGTACTGCTGCTGTTAGGACTTTCCCATCATCCACCAGAACAAATGCTATTGGTTACTGTTAGGCATCAGGTTCCTGCACCTGCACAGCAGGAAACCAGAGCCTTGCATCCAGTGGTCTCCCATTCTCCACTGACCGCTCAGGAACCTGCACAGCAATCTCGGCATCCCAGACGCTCTGCTCAGACCAGCTCCATAGAACTGGCTGTTGCTGCCACCTCTGGGTCAGCAATAGCAGCGCAGGCTTTCCTACAGCAAGCCACTCCAGAGGCTAAGTCCTCTCGTCCTGCTACTGGGCATGCTCACGAGACGATCTCCCATTGGAGATCGGGAGTCACGTGCTCAGGTCCTTCTCCTGATCTGATTGGTCCATCTCAGAGATCTGGAAGGTCCCGGCAGCGCACGGCAATAAAAGACCCGCATGGCCGCTCAGCCATGCGCTAGTATAGACTCTTGTTGCTAGATGTGTGAATGGTGATGGATGTATGATTCTGGTGACTGACTTATTAAGATTCCCCTCCCTCTGATATTATGCATGTGGATAGGGAACCATTAAAAGAGTCAGCGCCAGTCAGTGGCTAACCTTACGCCACTGTGCACACCGCACCTCTACACTAGCGTCCGGTGGTGTCACGTCTCTCACGGCACTATCGCATAGCGGCTGTGTCTGCCGCCACGCTGCATTCAGCAGCACTTACCGTCGTCCGCAGTACCGACGCCGCACGCACGGTAGGTCTAGACGGACACCGTCCCCTGTCTTGGACCCTGTCGCTGAGACCTGTGAGTCTAACAGGCTCGGTGTTTATGTTTATGTTACAGTGCCTCTGTGAGTTAACAGAGTCCGCTCTGCGCACATCGGGTGATGTTGAACCCATGCGCATTATACCGCCATATAGCGTGCCTGCCATTGTCTAGTAGCGGTTTTAACACCTACTGCACGGTGGACCCCGGGCGGCGAACGCACTTTCTATTATTTAATATTCAGTGCGTTCCGCCGTCCCTAACATTATACTAGCACTAGGGTCTGGCTAGTAATGGCGGACCAACAGCAGCTGCAGCAGTACATTCGGCAGCTGGAGGGCAGGTTGGCGGCTCTCGAGAGTCCCACCTCAGCTGCGAATGCTACTGCGGCCACTGTTCAGGCAGTCGCAGAGGCTGTCTCACGTATGCCCACGCTCACACCGGCACTGACATTATCCCGCCTCCCGCTGCCTGACAAGTTTTCAGGCGACAGCAACACCTGTAGGGGATTTGTGAGCCAGTGCTCTGTTCAGCTTGAGCTACTGGCCACACAGTTCCCTACAGAGCGGGCTAAGGTGGGGTTTATTGTCTCTCTCCTGTCGGGCAGGGCATTAGAGTGGGCTACGCCATTGTGGGAGCGTGATGACCCCGTGGTTCTGAGCGCCGCTCAGTTTCTCACATCCATTAAGCAGGTCTTTTTGGGACCACGGGTCACTCACGACACCTCTCTCCAACTATTAGCCCTAACACAGGGGTCCCTCGGACAGCCATTACGCCGTCCGATTCCGGACATTGACTTCCGAGCTGGAATGGCCTGATAAGACACTCGTCCCTGTGTTTTGGAGAGGGTTAGCGGAGCATGTAAAGGATGCTCTAGCAACCAGAGAGGTCCCCACAACTCTGGAGGAGTTGATTGCCATTTCCACCCGCATTGATCTCCGGTTTATGGAGCGCGGGCTGGAGCGTGCGCAATCCAGGCGAAGGGTTATGTTGGCTCCCATCTTCTCCGAGCCGCTGAAATTTCCCGCTCAGGAGAGGATACCTTCTGAACCTATAGAGGTGTCTCGCACCGGTTCCAAGCCGCGTCCGGTGCGAAGCTCCTCACGTTGTTACCAGTGATGGCAGTTTTGTCACTCGGCTAACACGTGTTCACTGCGGTTGAAAAAACTATCACGTCCAGTGGTTGTAGGTGGGGGTCTATCCGATTTGAAACCTTTCTCTCCCAAACCGGTATTCCGTGGGACCTTAGATAGTGAAGCTTCCACCTGGGAGGCCGAGGTCACCGTGGATTCTGGGACAGAAGGGAACTTTTATATCCTCGTCCTTCGCCCAAAAGCACACTATTCCACTGGTGTTACTGCCCCAACCCTTGACCATCAGGGTGGTTAATGGTGCATCTTTACCATCTCAGGTTACCCACCAGACAGCACTACTCGGGCTCTCAATCTCACCATCCCACCGTGAGATTTTGTCCCTGTCCATTTTGCCAGATGGCATAGACCAGGTGCTTCTCGGAGTTCCCTGGCTCCGTTGCCATTCCCCTCATATTTATTGGGCTTCGGGGAATATACTGGGTTGGAGCAAGGACTGTGAGGGAAGGTGCCTGAGGGGCAGTATTCAGGTAGCCTCCTGAATACGTGTATCCGCTATCACTCCCTGAGATGGAGGCTATGTTTCAATATATCCGGGAGAACCTGGCAAGAGGTTTTATCAGAAAGTCGGTGTCACCGGCTGGTGCAGGGTTCTTCTTCGTGCAGAAGAAGAGTGGAGAGTTACGTCCCTGCATTGACTACAGAGGTCTCAACGCCATAACAGTTAAAAACAAGTACCCTCTTCCGTTGATCTCTGAGTTATTTGACAGGTTGCGAGGGGCCTGGATCTTTACAAAATTAGATCTACGGGGGGGCATACAACCTGATCCACATTCGCGAAGGAGACGAGTGGAAGACAGCCTTTAATACCAGGGATGGCCACTATGAATATCTGGTCATGCCCTTCAGCTTCTGTAATGTGCCTGCTGTCTTCCAGGATTTTGTTAATGACGTCTTCCGCGATATGCTCTCTACCTCGGTGGTGGTCTATCTGGATGACATCCTCATCTTTTCACCAGATTTGACCTCCCACCGGAGAGACGTCTGCAGGGTCTTCGACCGTCTGCGGGCGAACTCTCTCTTCGTCAAGCTGGAGAAGTGCCAGTTAGAGCAGGAGTCCTTGCCGTTCCTGGGCTACATCATCTTGGCCCAGGGGTTGGCTATGGATCCTGCCAAATTGCAAGCGGTAATGGACTGGCAGGAGCCCCATTCACTCAAAGCGGTGCAGCGCTTTTTGGGGTTCGTCAACTAATACCGCCAGTTCATTCCCCACTTCTCCACACTGGTAGCTCCTCTGGTTGCCCTCACTAAGAAAGCAGCTAATCCCAAGGCTTGGTCAGATCAGGTCTCCAAGGCCTTCTCGTCTCTGAAGACCCATTTTGCCGGCGCTCCCATCTTACACCGTCCTGATGTGGATAAACCTTTTATCCTTAGAGGTGGATGCTTCTTCCGTTGGTGCAGGAGCAGTCCTTTTTCAGAAGGATGCTCAAGGTCGGAAGCATCCCTGCTTTTTCTTCTCAAGGACCTTCTCACCGGTGGAGAAGAACTCCATCAGGGACAAGGAGCTGCTAGCAATGAAGTTGACCTTTTCCGAGTGGAGACATCTCCTGGCGGGAGCCCGGTTTCCCTTCCAGGTGTATACGGACCATAAAAACCTGGTCTATTTATAAACGGCCCAGCGCTTGAACTCTCGTCAAGCTAGGTGGTCGCTCTTCTCCTCCCGCTTCCGCTTCACCTTGCACTATCTGTCTGGAGAAAAGAACGTCCGGGCGGATGCTCTCTCTCGCTCGGTGGTTTCAGTGGAGGAAGAGGAGGCTGAGCCTTGGCTAATTCTCCCTACTGAGAGTTTCAGGACCGTGGCCCCAGTTGCTCTTGAGTCAGTGCCGCCGGCAAGACCATTGTCCCTCCTCAGCTACGGCCGGAGGTTTTCGCGTGGGCACACGCATCCAGGGTGGGTGGTCTCTTCGGCAATAAGCAGACCACAGAACTCCTGGCAAGATCTTATTGGTGGCCGCACGTGGCCCGGGACACGAAGGAATACATACAGGCATGCGTCTCGTGTCCGCGGAACAGGTCCTCTAGACAGAGGTCGGCTGGGTTACTGTATCCTCTGCCGGTGGCAGATAGACCTTGGGAGATGGTTGGCATGGATTTTGTGGTTGGCCTGCCCAAGTCTCGTGGCAATACGGTCATCTGGGTGGTCACCGACCATTTTTCTAAAATGGTGCATCTGGTGCCACTCGCGCGGCTGCCTTCCGCTCGTGGTCTTGCCACACTGTTCATAAAACATGTATTCTGTTTGCATGGCATGCCGGACAAAATTGTTAGTGACCGAGGTCCCAAATTCGAGTCTCGGTTTCGGAGGGAGCTCTGCAGTCTACTCAGTTTGGAGCTTATCATCCCGAGATGAACGGGTTGGTTGAGAGAGCCAACCAAACTCTGGTCACGTATCTGCGACATTTTGTCTCTGCCAGGCAGGATGACTGAATAGTACACTATAGGAACAGGAAAAAGCGCAATAGGGTCTTATCTGGGTTAATGTTAAAATTATAAAAGAAGTCCACTCACCTATTATAGGAGAGATCAGGCATATACAATTGATAGTCAGTTGCTGCACGTCCAATGGCCAAACAAGTGACCGCTAATATATCAATTCTTATGGAACTAATTTTTGGACTTCCATGCGCTGCTTGACAAAATACAGGATTCCAATTATAGTTGAAGATTAATCATTTATTCCCAACGCATTTCGAAGTAAGAACTACTTCTTCCTCAGGGGGTGACAAATATCAATGACAGGATGCTATTCGAGACTCTAAAGAAAGAATGAGGGCATCCGCCGACACACATCGGCGCCCCGCTCCAACCTTTTCCCACAGCGACTTGGTGTAGCTCTCTGCTCGAAATATCAAGCTGCGGGCCGAGTCCACCAAATTCGCGCCGCGATACATCGGACCTTTTAAGGTTCTCGAGCGAATCAGCTCAGTGGTCTACCGCCTGGCTCTTCCACCACATTTAGCCATCTCTGACGTCTTCCACGTGTCCCTTCTCAAACCTGTTCTCATGGCCCGGTTCTCCGAGTGATCTGCTGGGTCATCAGACTTGTCTTTGGATGAGTTTGAGGTTAACGCCATTGTGGGACACAGGATTATGCATGGCAAAAAATTTTATTTGGTGGACTGGAAGGGTCATGTTCCAGAGGCCCGGACCTGGGAGCCAGTGGAGAACATTCACGCTCTGCTCCTGATCGCGGCCTTTGAGCATAGCGAGGCTCAGAGGGGGGGGCCCTAGGAGGAGAGGTAATGTTAGGCATCAGGTTCCTGCAACTGCACAGCGGGAAACCAGAGCCTTGCATCCAGTGGTCTCCCATTCTCCACCGACTGCTCAGGAGCCTGCACAGCAATCTTGGCGTCCCAGACGCTCTGCTCAGACCAGCTCCATAGGACTGGCTGTTGCTGCCACCTCTGGGTCAGCAATAGCAGCGCAGGCTGTCCTACAGCAAGCCACTCCAGAGGCTAAGTCCTCTCGTCCCGCTACTGGGCATGCTCACGAGACGATCTACCATTGGAGATCGGGAGTCACGTGCTCAGGTCCTTCTCCTGATCTGATTGGTCCATCTCAGAGATCTGGAAGGTCCCGGCAGCGCACGGCTATAAAAGGCCCGCATGGCCGCTCGGCCAAGCACTAGTATAGACTCTTCTTGCTAGATGTGTGAATGGTGATGAATGTATGATTCTGGTGACTGACTTATTAAGATTCCCCTCCCTCTGCTATTACGCATATGGATAGGGAACCATTGAAAGAGTCAGCGCCAGTCACTGGCAAACCTTAGGCCACTGTGCACACCGCACCTCTACATTAGCGTCCGGTGGTGTCACGTCTCTCATGGCACTATCGCATAGCGGCTGTGTCTGCCGCCACGCTGCATTCAACAGCACTTACTGGCATCTGCAGTAGTGTAATTTTGCTGAGACCTGTGAGTCTAACAGGCTCGGTGTTTATGTTTATGTTACAGCACCTCTGTGAGTTAACAGAGTCCGCTCTGCACACATCGGGTGACGTTGAACCCGTGCGCATTATACAGCCATATAGCGCGTATGCCATTGTCTAGCAGCGGTTTTAACACCTACTGCACGGTGGACCCCAGGGCGGCAAACACACTTTCTATTATTTAATATTTAGTGCGTTCCGCCGTCCCTAACAGGTTACTATGACGTGTCTCAACATTCATTTTTTTCCTCTACATCAGTACTGTTAATCTACATATCTTTCTCAACCGATATACAGTACCTGTTTTACTATATGTTTATATATGCCATCCACATGTGTTGGATTACATAGCACAGGTGTCTGAGTCCCCTATATGTATTATCTTGCCGTGACCTCTATGATTACTCTCTGTTATCCTCCTAATTTTAAATAGTAACACTGCATAATATACAGTAGAATACAAATTATATTATCCTTATCAGTTATTATGTTGATATTATAATTTTTATTTATTCTATTTTATTCTGTTATTTATCTTATATACATTCACTGGCCACTTTATTAGGTACACCTGTCCAACTGTGTGTTAAGACTTAATTTCTAATCAGCCAATCACATGGCGGCAACTCAGTGCATTTAGGCATGTAGACATGGTCAAGACAATCTCCTGCAGTTCAAACCGAGCATCAGTATGGGGAAGAAAGGTGATTTGAGTGCCTTTGAACGTGGCATGATTGTTGGTGCCAGAAGGGCTGGTCTGAGAATTTCAGAAACTGCTGATCTACTGGGATTTTCACGCACAACCATCTCTAGGGTTTACAGAGAATGGTCCGAAAAATAAAAAAAATCCAGTGAGCGGCAGTTCTGTGGCCGGAAATGCCTTGTTGATGCCAGAGGTCAGAGGAGAATGGGCAGACTGGTTCGAGCTGATAGAAAGGCAACAGTGACTCAAATTGCCACCCGTTACAACCAAGGTAGGCAGAAGAGCATCTCTGAACGCACAGTGCGTCGAACTTTGAGGCAGATGGGCTACAGCAGCAGAAGACCACACTGGGTACCACTCCTCTCAGCTAAGAACAGGAAACTGAGGCTACAATTTGCACAAGCTCATCGAAATTGGACAGTAGAAGATTGGAAAAACGTTGCCTGGTCTGATGAGTCTCGATTTCTGCTGCGACATTCGGATGGTAGGGTCAGAATTTGGCGTAAACAACATGAAAGCATGGATCCATCCTGCCTTGTATCAACGGTTCAGGCTGGTGGTGGTGGTGTCATGGTGTGGGGAATTTTTTCTGGGCACTCTTTGGGCCCCTTGGTACCAATTGAGCATCGTTGCAACGCCACAGCCTACCTGAGTATTGTTGCTGACCATGTCCATCCCTTTATGACCACAATGTACCCAACATCTGATGGCTACTTTCAGCAGGATAATGCGCCATGTCATAAAGCTCGAATCATCTCAGATTGGTTTCTTGAACATGACAATGAGTTTACTGTACTCAAATGGCCTCCTCAGTCACCAGATCTCAATCCAATAGAGCATCTTTGGGATGTGGTGGAACGGGAGATTCGCATCAGGGATGTGCAGCCGACAAATCTGCGCCAACTGTGTGATGCCATCATGTCAATATGGTCCAAAATCTCTGAGGAATGCTTCCAGCACCTTGTTGAATCTCTGCCACGAAGAATTGAGGCAGTTCTGAAGGCAAAAGGGGGTCCAACCCCTTACTAGCATGGTGTACCTAATAAAGTGGCCAGTGAGTGTATGTTTTCTATTGATATAGCATTTTGTTCGCTACAGGGTAAATATCTGTACATATTCACTTCTATATTTTTGTGGATATTAGAGATGAGTGAGCTCTAAAAGGCTTGGATGCTCGTTACTCGAACCGAGCAACTTCTAATGCTCAGGTACACGTTTTGAGTAACGAGTATAATGGGAATCAACAGGAAATCCAAGCATTTCTCTGGCAGACCTTACGAGGAGGTCTGAGGGGCAGTGAAAATGTTGAAATGGATGAAAAAAGTGCTGAATGGAAGTAGAACAGCATGGGGATGACCCCTGGAAACGTCTCTGACTCTCAGATCACTGCTGAGAACAATGGCATCATACTTTTACTCCACTTTAAGGAGGGCCAATAAAACATTCAAAATCAACGAGAAATTGGAGTATACAGGAAAAAAATGTTAAGAAACATTTTTCCTGTATAATGATTTGCATGCAAGGTAAAATTTAAAAAGGATTTAAAACATGTAAAATTTAAGTAAATCAAAACTGATTTTTTTCATTAAAAAATTGGAAATTTCAATAGAATTTCAGGAAGCAAAAAGTGCCAAAAATTATCGACTCAGATACACCTTGTATTAGACATAAAGGCGTGCCTCATACAAATTCTGTTTTAACTGTCATGTAGTGGTACTCCTACACTCATAAAGGCTCTGCACTAAGTGCAAATCCTGCCAAAAATTACAAGTAGGGTCATCCTTACATCCTGGAAGGCACAAACTGTACTGCCTCATTGAAATATTGTGAACAAGGTGCAGGTGTGGTACTTGTACAATCATAAAGGCAAAAATAGAAAAAAATATAAAGAGAGTCATCCAATCATCCATAGACCCTAGAAGACAACTACATATTGAACATTAAACACACTTTATGTGCTGCAGTTATCTGGTGGTGTGGAAAAGTCTGGTCTTATCCAGGCTTTGTTCGTTTTTTATCAGAGTGAGCCTGTCAGCACTTTCTCTTGACAGGTGAGAGTGCCTGTCTGTTATGAACCCCATGGTGGCACTAAACACCTACTCAGATAAGACGCTAGCGGCAGGGCAACGCAACACCTCCAAGGCTTAGAGGGACAGCTCATGCCCGATGTCCAGCTTTGAGACCCAACAGCTGAAAGTTGTAGAAGAATTAGGGAGTATGCTTGTTTTGTCAGCCAGGTATTGCTTTACCATCTTTAAAAACGTTTCTCTCCTTGTTAAAAATACCTGGTCATCAGGCTCTGGATGCTGGGCTGGTATCATGAAACTGGCCCAAGCCTTTCACAGTGTACCCCTGACTCTGCTGTTTGTCTCCCTTGACTCTCCTCCTTGGCTGGAAAAGGAATTTTGCCCCTTACAATTAGCACTGTCTGATGGGAATTTTTTCAACATATTTTCTACATTGACTTTCTGATATAGCACTATTTTACAGGACCTCTCCACCTCTGGAAGAAGAGATGCAAAGTTCTTCTTGTATTGTGGGTCTAACAGGGTGAACAACCAGTACTCAATTTTGCCTGTTCAAGATTTTTTCTGTGTTATGCTGCTCATCTATAGAGTATTATCTGCTCTGGGGTACATTTTGATGGTATAAACCTTCCAAAAAAAGGAAAAAAAAATTTCCGCATTTAATTACTCATCCAGTATTATGTCCTCAGGGGTACATTTTGGTGATATATAACCCACCAAACAAGTGTTTAAAAATATATAAACATTCAATTGCTCATCCATAGATTATTACTTGCTTTGTGTTACATTTCGTTGGTATATAGCCCTCCATAAAAGCGTTCAAAAATGTTTCTGTGCTATGGGGTACATTTCTGTTGTATATAACCCTCCAGAAAAGAGTTGCAAATGTTTCCTGTATTCAATTACTCATCCATTTTTTGTGTATTCTCACTTATTCATCCATAAGTTTTATATCCTCTGGGGTACATTATGGTGCTATGTAAAACTGAAAAAAAAGTTCAAAAACTAATCTGGATTAATTTACTCATTCCTAGAGTATTATATGCTTTCTGTTACATTTTGTTGGTATATAACACTTCAAAAAAGCATTAACAAATTTTAGTATTCAATTACTCTTCTATATACTATTATGTGCTCTGGGGTACATTTTTGTAGTATGTAACTCTCCAAAAAAGCATTAAATTTTTTTGGTATTATATTGCTAATCCATAGAGTATTACATGCTCTGGGGTACATTTTGGTGGTATATAAAACTCCAGAAAAGCATTCAAAAATATGTCTGTATTCAATTAGTCATCCATAGAGCATTAGGTTGCTTCTGTGACATTTTGGTGATATATGACTCCAAAAAAGTGTTTAAAAACATTTCTGGATTCAATTAGTAATCCATAGATAATTAGGCGCTTCCTGTGATATTTTGGTGGTTTACAAGACTCCAAAAAAGTGTTTAAAAATTTGTCTGTATTCAATTAGTCATTCATGTAGTATTTGATGTTTTCTGTGACATTTTGGTGGTATAAAGGACTGCAGAAAAGCATTTAAAAATGTATCTGGATTCAATTATTTATCCATACTGTATTAAGTTCTTTCTGCTAAATTTCAGTAGTATATTAGGCTACAAAAAAGCATTGAAAATGTTTTCTATTTTTAATTATTGTAACAACCCTGCTGGCATCACTGCATGGCCTCCCATCCCCCGCACACCAACTTACTTTCTTCTTCAAGCCATGCTGTGAATTCTGTCTGTTGCCAGCTCTGTGCCTCTGCTCTCCATGTTTCCAGACTGTGTGTATAGGGGGGCGGCGCCTGAACTCTCTGGTGCTTATGCAGTCAGGGTGCACCTGTGTAATCTGTTCCTTACCAATCACCTAGAGCCCTTGACTATTTAGTTTCGCCACACCCACTGACCTTTGCCTGTGCAATGTCTATACTCAGTTAGTATCTTGCTGCTGAGGAAGCCAGGCCCTGTTCTGTGTATCTCCTTCTCTGTAGGAATACTCTTTGTCTCGCTTTGTATCTTGTCCGCCTGCCAGGAGGCAGAATATCCTGGCCCTTGAGTCTTGTTTCCCAGTGCCTTGTCTGTTCTCTGTCCGCCTGCCAGGAGGCAGAATATCCTGGTCCCTGTGTCTTTGTCCCGGTGTCTCTGTCTGAACTCAGTCTTACCTCTGTCTGTCTGTCAGTCTCCTTGTTTGTGGTTCCTACTCTGCCGTGTCTTTCCTTGTGTCCTCGCAGCTTTATCTGTGCATCTGCACCCTCGCAGCTTTATCTGTGCATCTGCACCCTCGCAGCTTTATCTGTGCATCTGCACCCTCGCAGCTTTATCTGTGCATCTGCACCCTGGCAGCTTTATCTGTGCATCTGCACCCTCGCAGCTTTATCTGTGCATCTGCACTCTAGCCGCTCTGTCTGCCTGCTCTGCACTCCTGCGGCTCTGCCTGCTCCGCACTCCTGCGGCTCTGCCTGCTCCGCACTCCAGCAGCTCTGCCTGCCCCGCACTCCTGCGGCTCTGCCTGCCCCGCACTACTGTGGCTCTGCCTGCCCCGCACTCCTGCGGCTCTGCTTGCCCTGCACTCCTGCGGCTCTGCCTACCTGCACCTCCTGTGTGAACAGGTCCAAACCTGTTCCTTCATATTCCACTCCTTCCTGCCTATATCCATACCTGCACCTCTTGTGTGAACAGGTCCAAACCTGTTCTCTCATACACCACTCCTTCCTGCCTACACCTGCTGTGTGAACAGGTCCCTACCTGCCCCTTCTCATACCACGCCAATCTGTCCTGTGTCTCCAAGCCATGCCCGCCTGTCCTGTGTCTCCAAGCCATGCCCGCCTGTCCTGTGTCTCCAAGCCATGCCCGCCTGTCCTGTGTCTCCAAGCCGTGCCCGCCTGTCCTGTGTCTCCAAGCCGTGCCCGCCTGTCCTGTGTCTCCAAGCCGTGCCCGCCTGTCCTGTGTCTCCAAGCCGTGCCCGCCTGTCCTGTGTCTCCAAGCCGTGCCCACCTGTAATGTGTCTCCAAGCCGTGCCCGCCTGTCCTGTGTCTCCAAGCCGTGCCCGCCTGTCCTGTGTCTCCAAGCCGTGCCCGCCTGTCCTGTGTCTCCAAGCCGTGCCCGCCTGTCCTGTGTCTCAGCCTGCTTGTCACTCGCACCTGTCTAGGTGTCCTGTTCCTGAGTGGGATCAGCAGCCACAGCCAGACACCACCCTGGAGAGGCACCCGGCAGCTACCTGCCGCACAAGCCTGACCTCACCATCAGAGGCTCCAGTGAAGACCAAGGTAGCTGCCGTAGTTACGCCCCTTCCAGGGTAGTCTGGTTTGTGGCACAGTGGGGCCACAACCCCCGGCTTGCGCCATTCAGTCAAGGCGCGAGCGTGACAATTATTCATCCATAGAGGACTATGTCCTCTGGGGTACATTTCAGTGGTATACAACACTCCAAAAAGCGTTCAAAAAATTGTTTGTATTTTGTCACCCATCCATAGAGTATTACATGCTTTCTATTATATTTCACTGAAATATTGTGCTAAAAAAAGCATTAAAATTTTTTTCATAGAATATTACGTCCTCTTGGGGAAAAAAATTCAGTGGTATATAACACTCAAAAAAAAACAGGTTTCAAAATCTTTCAGTATTCAATTACTCATCTATACAGTATTCCGTCCTATTTGGTACATGACGGTGGTATGTAAAACTACTAGGGATGAGCGAGTACTGAAGTTTTCGGACTCGCTATACTCGTACCGAGTATACCCTAATACTCGGGTATTCGGTACGAATAGCGAGTCCAATGATAATCATTGGAAAATGTGAGTAATTATCTGCTGGACCCTTCAAAGTGGTCTGGGGGCTGAGGAAAACGCTAAAAAATGTGTAAATGTTAAAAAATGTATGCTGTAAACAAATGTATATAACATGGGGGCACCTGGTCAGGGGCTGCATGAGTGGTTTTACACCACTGCTTCACTTGAATGTACAAACACTATTTTAAGTCCTTTGTTTTTTTGCTGGAAAAGTGGGACTCGTACGCCACTTACGCAGTGCCAGTGATATTTCAGAAGAAGTACCGTAAGGGCGAGTGATGATGGAGGCAATCTATTGACACCTATGTGTGTAAGTGGTGTAAGGAGAGCAATCTGCCTTAGGGGTAGGGGCTGTGTTATGGTTAACGCAGTAAGAAGCCACCCATCATCATCATCAACATCATCATCACAAGGGATTCACAATTATAAAGCTTGGACTACTGTCCTTGTTGTGCCACTGCCCAATGTGTAGGCATAGATTTAGTGTCTTACAAATGTACTGTGTTTTTATGATACCTGATGAAGGATATACACTATATCCGAAACGCGTTGTATCTCTTTTTTAACCTATGAAATAAAAAAATATGGAATATCATCTTTGGATGTGAGTCCTGGGAAGCGCTGCCGTTTATGGGCTGGATGTGTTTTTCTTGATTTAAACATTAGGCTTGGGACTGTATCATGGTTGATGAAGGAAGCAAGGCAAGTCTGAAGGACCTAATAATTCTGATAAAGCCAGGACTACTAGCATAGTGGTGGTCGTGCCCAGTGTCCAGGCATAGCCATAGTGTCTCCAAAAATTAGCCCAAGGGGCTGTATAATGGTTGATGAAGGAAGCGAGGCAGGTCTGAAGGGCCAAACAATTATGATGAAGCTAGGAGTCAGACTACTAGCATAGAAGTGGCCGTACCCAGTGTCCAGGCATAGCAATAGTGTCTCCAAAAATTAGCCCATGGGGCTGTATCATAGTTCATGAAGGAAGCAAGACAAGTCTGAAGGGCCAAACAATTGATGAAACTAGGAGTTGGACTACTAGCATAGAGGTCGCCGTGCCCAGTGTCCAGGCATAGGAATAGTGTCTCCAAAAATTAGCCCAAGGGGCATGATAGCATGGTTGTTGAAGGAAGAAGGGTCTCACTCTCATCACAAGTGCCTCCAATGGAAAATATTAATTAACGTAACATTGTTTTTAGCTTATTGACTATGAGGTACATGTGTCACAAGCAGGTTTTGAAAACATGTGTAAGAAGAAGAAAAGGGGCTTGTATGGGAAGGGAATGGGATGGATGTGATCACCAATTTTTTAAAAAAACGTGTAGGTTAACCTTAGGTTGGGATACTGTCATCTTTTGGGCTTAAATACTGTTGCGAAATCCAGTCCTTGCTAAATTTTATCAGTCAGCCTGTCTGCATTCTCTGTAGTCAACCGTGTGCGTGTATCTGTGATGATTGCCCCAGCAGCACTGAAAACATGCTCTGTCATCACACTAGCAGCAGGGTAGGCCAGCACCTCCAAGGCATAGAAGGAGAGGTCGAGCCAACTATGCAGCATGGATACCCAGTAATTAAACGGTACAGAAGCGTCAGGAAGGATGCAGGTATGGTCACTTAGATAGTTGTTGACCATCTTGTTTAACTTCTCCCTCCTTGACATTGCTACTGTTGAAGCTAGTCCTTGGTGATGAGCCGGTTTATTGAAGATGGCCCAGTTTGTGGACATTTTACCACCACCTCTTTTGGACCTGCTTGGCGTATCTCTCCCCATTAATGAATGCTTTTGCACAGAGGTGGTATCTCTGCTAGCAGTGGTGTCTGAGTGTGCTGTTGCCATCAAATTATCGACAACGGCCTTCTTGAAGGATTTCATTGTGAAACCCCTTGGTGACTGCAACAGTAGTGAAGGAAATTTGTCCATGTACTATGGGTCTAGAAAGGTGGCCAACCAGTATAGGTTGCTATCGAAAATGTGGATTACATGAGGGTCTTGGCACAGACAGTCAGATATGAAGTGTGTCATGTGTGCCAAGCTGCATGGAAGCAAATTTTCTGTGACCCCTGAAGGAGGAACAATACCCATTAGGGTGACCGGATCTCATATGGGGGGGAAAAAATGTCAGAATCTTGTTCGTCTGGACCCCACAAAATGATTCCCCTTTCCAGATATTGAGAGAGCCAAAATTTGAGCTCGATCAAACGACGTTAACCCGTGCCGCTCGTCGCTCAAAGTTTGAAAAAATCCAAATTGAGGTATTTTAAGATTTAGGTATTTTGCATAGTCTGTTAGACTATAAAGAATGTGACAACAACATTGCAGAAATAGCCCTGACCAAATTTTCGAACCATTTGTGGTATTTGAATGCAGAGTTGGTGGGATTATCGTTTTTTGATTCCACCATTACAGACAATGAAAAGTTGTTAATGGCTAATAAATTGCTCAGTAGCACAGATGAACCATCAGAGCAAGCTAACCTACATGAGTTGATAATTTTACATAGTTATCTAATCTATTCTAGAGCTTTTGTTAAAGTAGTTTTTGAAACGTCAGAATATAATGCTCGGCATTTGCTTACAACTTGCAGGACATATTGCTTTTGTTCTTCATCTTTTGTCAGAAGGTCGTTAAAGTCGGTTACTTCCTACCTCTTTTAATTTTTCTTTCCTAACTTTTGGATTTACAACCCTAGCGTGCTCTGATGGTTCATCTGTGCTACTGAGCAATTTATTAGCCATTAACAACTTTTCATTGTCTGTAATGGTGGGATCAAAAAACGATAATCCCACCAACTCTGCATTCAAATACCACAAATGGTTCGAAAATTTGGTCAGGGCTATTTCTGCAATGTTGTTGTCACATTCTTTATAGTCTAACAGACTATGCAAAATACCTAAATCTTAAAATACCTCAATTTGGATTTTTTCAAACTTTGAGCGACGAGCGGCACGGGTTAACGTCGTTTGATCGAGCTCAAATTTTGGCTATCTCAATATCTGGAAAGGGGAATCGTTTTTGTGGGGTCCAGACGGACAAAATTCCGACATCGATTTTTTGCGGTCACCCTAATACCCATCCTCTCCTCACACTGACTCTCCTCCTCCACCTCCTCCTCTTCAGCCCACCCATGCTGGACAGACATGAAGCTGGGGTTTGGATTCCCCTCTGTAGCATGACGTGTCCCCTCGGTACCACTGAAAAAGATGTCCTCTACCTCCTCATTTTCATCATCCTCTTCATCCCGCAAAGTTACCTGATGATATTGGCTGGGCTGGGTAGGATCACCCATTGTGAAATCTTGCTCCATACCCAGCTGCTGGGCATGCAAAGATTCGATTTTTTGATTCTGCAGCGATTTTTTCAGCTGGCATAGCATAGGGATGCTTACGCTGATAATAGCCTGATCACCGCTCACAAGCTTGGTGCAGTACTCAAAGTTATCAAGCATCTCACAAATGTCAGCGATCCACACCCACTCGACAGTTGTTATGTGTCTTGGCTGAGTCTCAGTGTGATGGGCATGTTTAAGCTGGTATTCAGAAAGTGCCCTCTGCTGCTCACTTACCCTTGCCAACGTATGATATGTTGAGTTCCATCGTTTTGGCAGGTCGCAAATCAGTCTGTGGTTTGGCAAATTAAATTGCTTTTGAAGTGCTGCAGGACCGGCAACAGTGCTTGAGGAGTGGCGGAAATGGGCGCAAATACGGCGCACCTTCTCAAGTAGGTACGGCAAGTCAGGGTATGTTTTTATAAATTTCTACACCACCAGATTCAGCACATGAGCCATGCATGGCACGTGTACCAGTTTCCCGAGCTTTAAAGCCGCCACCAGGTTACGCCCATTGTCGCAGACAACCAGACCAGGTTGGAGTTGCAGTGGGGAGAGCCACTGATCGGTCTGTTCTTTTATTCCTTGCCAAAGCTCTGCTGCAGTGTGTCACCAAAGCAGATCAGCTTCAGCAGAGCGTTTTGCTGCTTTGCCGATGCGCTGCTGCACAGCTCCCAACTTGGGAGTAATGTGGAGGGTAATTCAGCATAGGATCACGAGGCGGAGGAGGAGGAAGAGGGGAGACTGGACATATATGATGAGGTGGAAACCCTGATTGAGGTTGGGCCCGCTATTCATGGCGTGGGTAGGATATGTGTTGATGGTCCAGTTTGAGACTTTGTCCTACCTTCCACCAGGTTCAGCCAGTGTGCCATGACAGAGATGTATCGTCCCTGGCCACAAGTACTTGTCCATGTGTCTGTTGTAAGATGGACCTTCCCGGTTACGGCGCTAGTGAGAGCACGCTTTAGATTGTTTAAGACGTGGTAGTGTAAGGCAGGGACAGCACAGTGGGAAAAATAGTGCCGGCTGGGAACCGAGTATCGTGGGGCAGTCACAGCCAAAAAATCACCGAAAGACTGTGTCTCCACAAGCCTAAATGGCAACATCTCCACGGCTAACAACTTGGCAATGTGCGCGTTCAGTATTTGTGCTTGTGGGTGCGTGGCTTGGTATTTACGCCTCCTTTCATACATCTGGGGCACGGACAATTGGACGCTTTCCTGGGACAAACAAGTGGATGAGCTTGTTGTGGCCTGTGTCTGTGCAACTGCAGCTTGTGAGCAAGAGGTATGATGATCACCTACTTCCTGCCCAGCAGATTGGTGAGGCCATATAACAGGCGACATGGCAGTGGTTTGACCCGCAGTCGCAGACACTGATTTGGTACCCTGTTGTTCAGCCCACCGACTAGGGTGTTGGCTGCCATGTGTTTCTGCATACTGGTGGTGCTTTAGTTGCCTTTGCCCTGGCCTCTGCTCAGTTTCCTATGGCAGATGCTACAGATGACAACATTTGGTTCAGAAGGACTATCGGAAAAAAATTTCTAGTCAGCGGCTGAACGCACCCTTGCCTTGACTTGGGGCACAGAAAGATTGCTCTTGACAACAGTTGACACATTTCGCACTCTGCTCAAACCAGTAGCCCTTGGTGCCTTTGTTGGTGCTATGTATCCACCTTCATCCTCTGTGCTGCTGTGCTGCTGTGCTGGCTATGCGTGCCAACAGCCCAGGTTGGATAGGTGGTCTCATCATCGACCACCTCGTCGTCCATGTCATCCTCCTTCCGTGTTGATATTGGCGACTGGACAGATGGCAACTGTGTGTCATCACCATCAGCCTCCACCTCTTCACCCGGTATATCACGTGGATGAAAGTGGCTTTCTTCTGGACGTGGGGTTTCAAATACTTGGCCATCTTCAACAGACAATACCCTCTCATGTTCCTCTTCAATGTCACGCGGTGAGAGGCCAGAGGCCAGAGGCAACAAAAGAGAATGGACCAAACAGATCCTTGGAGTGACCAAGGTTGGGGTCAAATGTTTCCTGTGACTCCTGACCGGGTGATGAACTAGGAACAGGTTGAGAATAGGATGACCCAGCGTTATCTGTATGGACAGTACTGTTTTGTCAAGGACGATTGGGTGCTGCTAGAACATTTCGTGGAGGCCTTGTCAGCCATACAAGACAGTATCTGCTCTTGTTCTTCTGGCTTCCAGGCCCGTTTATGTTCCAGACCGGGAAATTTTGCCAGGAAGCTAGATGCATCAACCTTCTTTAATCTCCCAGACTCTGTGCCTTGTTGGACACCAATGACCCCACGTCCACTTCCCTGTCCCTTCACAACAGCCTTTTTAGGAATTTTGGATCTTTCTGCCATAGTTGCAGATGTTCAGATGCCGATATTGGGGAACAAGGAGCTTTGTGGAAGGTAGCACTAGAGCCTAGTACAGCTTTGTGTTTTACAAACAGCACCGCAGCAGCAAAAAAAAATTGCCTTGATGTTTAAGGTGAGATTACACACCCCAGGAACCACACAAGACAGCGGTACTGCCACTAAAAAATTGCCCTGAGGTTTAAGGCAAGAATACGCAGCCCAGACACCACACAAGACAGCGGTGCTGCCTGCATGTTAGTTGTGCAGTAACGTGCGTACTATTTGCTGTTATTATGTGAACGCAGCACGGCAGCAGCACAAAAAACTGCCCTGAGGTTTAAGGCAAGAATACGCAGCCCAGACACCACACAAGACAGTGGTGCTGCCTGCGTGTTAGTTGTGCAGTACCATGCGTGCGTTCTATTTGCTGTTATTATATGAACGCAGCACGGTAGCAGCACAAAATACTGCCCTGAGGTTTAAGGCCAGAATACGCACCCCAGACACCACACAAGACAGCGGTGCTGGCTGCGTGTCAGTTGTGCAGTACCGTGGGTGCTATTCGCTGAGAATGCAGCACAGCTGCAGCACAAAAAACCTGCCCTGCAGGGGTAAATGTGACCTAAAAAAATGCTGGGAAAATGGTCACTACTTGGTCCCTGACGTTATATTTTCAGCTCTGAAAAGAGCTTTTGGGTTTCACAGAGGATTTCTGGCTGATTTGAACCAAAAAACACATCTCTCCCTAGCAGCCGCTCACACTCTCCCTACACTAGCTGTGTTCTGCATGCAATGTACAGAAAATGGCGGCGGCAGGCAGGGCTTAGTGCCAGGCTATGATTGATGACTCATAGGAAGCTGGGCAGCCAGCCAATCATAGTAATGCCTCCCACAACCAAGAAGGGTGAGGCATTACTGTGATTGGCAACTGCTGGGTGGGAGAACCGAATAGCGAGGCGAGTAGTGAAATACTCGCTTTGGTTCGATTACCACAAATACCGCATTACTCACCGAGTACCAAATACCCACGAATATGCTCGCTTATCCCTAAAAACTACAAAAAAGTTCAAAAATATAGCTGGATTCAATTACTCATGCACAGAGTATTACTTGCTTTCAGTGGTATACAACCCTCCAAAAAGCATTCAAAATTTTTTTTTAGTTTTGAATTACTCATCCTGAGGGTATTAAGAGTTTTTCTCATCATGCTATTGGGGATCTCACCAAAGTCATCGCAGTTCAGCCCAGCTGGGAACGGAACTTCAGTGACCGGACGTAACCTCGATGATGTCACCATCGGTCTCTGAGGCTGCACTCGCAGCAGTTCAGTCACCAGTGGTTATCAGCCTGGACGGTCGCATCTTGGCATCGTCCAGGTTGAAACGGCTTATCCCTCAGACATGGATTAAGGCGTGGGACAGAACAACGGACAGGTATGGTATATTTTTATTTTTTTTATTTTACTTTTATTACAGGAGAATGAGGGCTCCGCTGGAATTTTACATTTAAATAAAAATGGAAAAATGTGTTTAGTCTTATTTCATATAAAGGACTTTATTCTTGCTGTGCTTTTATTTACCATAAAATTATAGATTAGTAATGGATGGGTGCCTTATAGATGCCTCTCCATTACTAAGCCGTGGGCTTGATTTCACCTGACAATACAAAGGTGACATCAATCCCCCAAATATGAACCCTACTTGCCACCACTACAGGAGAAGTGGGAAGAGCCAGGCAAAGCGCCAGAATTGGTGCAACTAATAGATGTGCCTTTTCTGTGCAGGTGCGGGCTGCTATTTTTAGGCTGGGGGGCCAATATCCATGGCCTCCTACCAGCATGGGAATACCAGCCCCCAGCTGTCAGCTTTAGCAAGGCTGGTTTTCAAAAACGGGGTGGAACCCATGCCGTTTTTTTAAATTATTTATTTAAATATTTAAAAAAACAGCATGGGGGCCCATCTATTCTTGATAACTAGCCTTGCTGAAGCTGACAGCTAAGGGTTGCAGTCCCCAGCTGTGAGTTTTGTCTGGTTGGTTAGCAAGAATAAGGGGAACCCATGCCTTTTTTTTTAAATTATTTATTTACAACGCAGAAGCGGTTAATAAATACTCTCATCTGCTGCTCCTGCTGTTGCTGTTGTTAGCGGCAGCAATTGTTGGATGATGGGATCAGTCGTCCCATCCACTGACACCACTGACCGGAGGTAAAGTTTATACCTCTGATCACAGCTGAGCACTCTTACCGTATTTTGACAGTGTGGGAACCGCGGTTCTCTGACCGGCGGTGATGATTTCACCGCCGATCAGAAGCAGTGTTTGCTGCGCTGTCATCCACATGACAGGGTGACAAACACATGGTGTTCGGGCAGCCGAACCAGAACAGTAGCACGGAGTTCCTGGTGATGTCCATGTTTTATGTCCGTGCCCGAACAGTAGGTGTTCGGTACGGACGCCGATCTTTACCCATCTCTAATGACAATCAAATTCAATCCCAAAAAATGTTTCAATGTTTTTTTGCAGTTTTAGAGATCATAGAAATGTTCTCGGACCATGTAACACTGTATTGTTGAGAAATGGAAGCCTACCCAATTTTCAAAGCTTTTGTTCACTTTTAGTGATCACAGAAATGTTTATCACTCTTGTAAAAGCTTTTTAGTAGTTTTACAGATCACAGAAATGTTCACAGAACACAGAACACTATGTCTGAGAAATGGAAGCTTACAAATTTTTTAAAGCTTTTGTTCTCTTTTCAAGATCACAGAAATGTTCACAGACCATGTAGCACTGCATATCTGAGAAATGGAAGTCTACATTTTTAAAAGCTTTTGTTCACTTTTAGAGATCACAGAAATGTACACAGACCACGTCACACTGTATGACTGGAAAATGGAAGCCTACAAACTTTTTAATAGTTTTAAAGATCACATAAATGTATTTCACACTACGGAATAGTTTATGGATGACATATGTAGCTCAGGAAAATGTTTCAATGATTTTGGGGTGTGTTATATAGCACCAAAAGGACCTCAAAGCACATGATGCTTGATGTATCAAAATATATTATTTTTTTCAACCCCCACAAAAACAACTGCAGCAATATATTTGCCAATGGACTGCAGAGGTCTAATCCCTGTCTACAGACTTGATTCTGTCCTTCTTCTTAATCCTGCAACTCTCTCTCCCTCCCTAGGTTAAATGCAGATTGTACATGCTACAAACAATTAGCCCTTAGAAGGGCTGTTAGTATGATGGTTCAGCTTCAGCACCAGTATCAACACTACAGACCTCTGATCCCTTATACTGTGCACACAGGCCTGGACAAGCACTCTCTCACTCAAACACGAAATGTTACAGACCTAAGCAATGGCGTCAGTGTGCTGAGCCAGTCGGCACCTGTCCTTTTATAATCTCTGATGTTGTCAGACGGCTAGCCAATCACAGTAATGCCACAACCAAGATGGGTATAGCATAATAGGACCTCACAGGCAGTCCTGCATGTCTACTGGCTGTTTATCAGGCACCAAAGATGTGGGGCGATGATTCGAGTTTTACATCTAGCACTGCCCAATACTCTCCAAGTAACGAGCACATCCGAGCACCGTGATACTCGAGTGATAAACGAATATCACCGAACATGCTTGCTCATCCCTTCTGCCCTGAGCTGAAAGCCATGTACGCAGAGAGACAAGTACCTATTTCTCAATGCCTGTTTTCCATCTAAGCATTTTGGCACCTAGAGACGGAGTAAACATTATAAGGCAATGGACAGCAGATTAGACAAAAAAGAGGTACCCTGTGTCTGACACTTTTTGGGTAAAATTACATCATTTTAAATAAAGTGACTTGCACAATGCCTATATAGAACAATTATGATCATGTTGTCTGAAAGTACAGAGACAATTTATGGTTTATTAATCTTATAAAAATTACAAGTCAT
Source organism: Dendrobates tinctorius (assembly GCF_039654945.1). NCBI lineage: Eukaryota > Metazoa > Chordata > Amphibia > Anura > Dendrobatidae > Dendrobates > Dendrobates tinctorius. The sequence continues at coordinate 39,187,742 of NW_027361829.1, forward strand.
CTTTTGACCACACAGGGGCACTACCAAATTACAGGGCCACTAAAAATAACCAAATGATATACATCTATATGGCAAAATTTAAATAATTTGATGAGGAATAGCTTGGAAAGTAAAAATATTTGATTGATCTATCACCTTTTCATTCTCGATTCATCACAATGTAAATCTCAGTAAGATTTATGAATAAAAATAAAACATAGATTATCATTCACGGTAAAAATAATTCTAGCAAATTTGAAATTGTTGTAGTCTTTTGACAATATGAACAATCTTTTTTCTTATGTTCGTATGGGAATCTCTGAAGTTTCTGTATTTTATGAGTGCAGTTCTAAACTATAGAAACCACTCTAACAAAGGCAATGTTTACTGGATGCTTACTTGGTTTAGTAATAAATCCTTCAAGTCTCTTGAACTAAGAGCAGTTGGAAAAATATTCTTTTGTTTCAGTTTTTTTCATGTAGGCATAAAGATCTCCAGAGGACATTAACTGCAGACAATGCTGTATGTTACTGTCGCCCAGATCTCAATCTTGATTGGCCAGATGCCTCTCACCATGGTATAATGTAGATTTACAACCTCAATGTGCTGCATTCTAGCAGACTGTGCTGTCTTAAGCATTTTAGATAAATATTTCCCCATACACTCTGAGTTAGGTTAACTATTGGCAACACAGATAACAGCTTTAAGCTTACAGTTACATTTTCTATCCAAAATGCCTAAATGGCCAGTTACAAAGCTAAATTGGCCTCTGGAGAGAAGGAAAACACTGGACTTATTTATCAACCCACATGTCACTTTAAGAGCTTTTGGCACTCTACCAGACTCTATGAATTTGTCTCTCACTTCAGACACAATGAGATATCTAGTAAAGAGAAATGTACTGTGCATTTGTTCCTTATAGATTGTAATATCTATGACTTCAATTTGTGGTTGTACTTGTTTTATTCTAATGCAAATATATACATATATATAAATCAACAGTTTGAGGTTTAATATGTACTATAGATGATTTACTTTTACAGGGTGTCTCAAATGAAAGGAAATGACCATAAATAATTCAAATGGTTCCGCAGATGGTGATCTAATTTTTTACAACAAGCTGTGTGTGAAGATGAAAACTTTTAGGCCATGTCACCAATATTGTGGCCATATTGAATCAATCTTCAATTTTCCAAACGGGATAATAGGTGTGTGACGCATCAAACTAGTTGAGAATTTCACGAGTGAAACAATGGAGTGCGTCATGTTAATGTCACTTTATTCACTTTGATGTTAAAACGTTTTTTCTTCTATATACGTAATGTAATGGATGAAATTATCTCAACCAGAATGTGTTGAAATTGACCTCATTTCTGGTGAATGAATCACATATCATGAAAGAAGATTTCAACCAATGCTATATTTCATTAACCACTATCCACAGAAGAGTTGCCAACCTTTATGAACAGCACCTGATAAGGAAAATGAGAGTTTATCTGATGATGCTGTGTCACTCTCTGTGCACCATCCATTTAATGGTGTGGAGCAGATGCTGCAGCATTTACATTTTATAAGGGTATATGATTTATGTGTAGCCAATATTTGCTGATTTGAGGCATGGCTGACCCCACATTTCCCAGACTCACGACTAGTGCTACACTGCAAGATATTTCTGAAAAAGACCAGAAAATCAAAGCTTTTTTGTATTCTAGGTTTTCGTTTATCTATTACAGAACATGAACCTTAGAAATTGGCAAGAAGTTTTACAATTGCCCTGTGGTTTTTGGAGGGCCAGATTGGGTGATATAGGATGAAATCTACTGCAATGATATTTTATTTACCAGAAAAAAAGGACAATCTCAACATTTTATGTTTTGGCAAAAAATCATCCCTTAAATCAGTCAAATAAGAAAAACCATTGTTTTAGCAGGAGAGCAAATAAAGTTATATTTACTTCCAGCACACTTTTATTTTTCTTGTGAAATTCCCTACTTGTTTGATGTGTTGCACACCTACCTACCTATTTGAAAAGCTAAATTTGGATTCAAGATGGCAGGATTCAAGATGACTGCCATAATAATGAAGTGGTATATGAAGCTTCTCCCTTCCTCCACAACTAGAAAATATTGGATCACTGTTTGCTAAATCGCTCTCATTTTGTATGGGTTTTCTTGCTTTTAAAACATTCTCTGCATTAAATTAATCATTAAAAAAACAGGCAGCTGTGACACTAGTCTCTTCTCACAGCCAAGCCGTGAGTCAGAGTGATCAAGTTGTCCAAGGTCAGAAACCAGGAGGGTACGTCATAAACAGAAGGAAGATACAAAAGCATAGTCAGGTAAAATTCTGAGCTCTGAGTACCGGGCGGATAACGGATCAGAGCTGAAGGGGTTAAGCAGGCGGATGGTCAGAATGAACAAAGTTCAAGGTCAGGCAACAGATCAAGCATACAGAACTCAAGGCACAAGAAAGCACAGCGCAAACCTTACAAGATGAATGTATGTCTGGCAGTGTTCTGGGAAACACAGCTCAGTTAAGAAGCATGGCCATTAACAGGAATAATGAAAACATGAGACAACAACACCTCACAGTCAGTCTCAGATTGGATAGTCAAGCTGTCAATTAACACACTAACAGTTCAGCATGTCCCTGTACCAGATTGGATAGACAAGCTGTCAATCAAAGCACTGACAGCTTCAGCACATCCATATGCCAGATTGGACACCCGAGCTGTAAGTAACTGCATCCTAGTCACACTGAAGGGTGGAACCGTGACAGTACCCCCTCTTCTAGGGGGGCCACCGAATCCCCAGGCTTCCCAGGAACTTTTAGATGGCAGACTCTAACTAACTGATCGGACTTCACATCTCGAGAAGGGACCCAGGATCTCTCCTCTGGTCTCTATCCCCTCCAGTGATTGAGGTACTGGAGGTAATTATGGACCCTCTGAGAATCTAGTACCTTCTAAACCTCATACTCCAGGCTGCCGTCCATTGAAAGCAGAGGAGGAGGGGATGAGGGAGACAATGAGGGAGACAATGCAGAAGGGACCTCCTCCTTTAATAGGGATTTATGGAATATGTTAGGGATGCGACGGGATGGAGGAAGCTTTAATCTAAATGCCACAAGATTGACTACCTCCAAGATCTCATATGGACCAATGAACTTTGGACCCAACTTCGCTGATGGCACTTTAAGTTTAATGTTTCTAGAAGTCAACCAAACCTTAACCCCAATCTTTAAAACAGGACCCACCGAATGTCTTCTATCTGCCTTTTGTTTTTGGCGAATCTGGGCAGTCCCAATATTCTTTTGTACCTCCCTCCAGACATCCCCAGGTCTCCGCATGGTGACATCCACCCCAGGGCATTCAGAACTGATCCAAGAAAATTCACCAAAATGGGGATGAAAACCATAATTACAGAAGAACGGTGAGGTCCCGGTAGATTGATTTACTCAACTGTTAAAAGCAATCTCAGCGAGAGGTATAAATGAAGACCAGTCCTCCTGCCGAGCTGCCACAAAGCACCTTAAAATTTGTTCCAAAGCCTGACTTGTCCTCTCAGTCTGACCATTGGTTTCAGGGTGATAAGCAGATGAAAAATCTCTGGTTTACTGTAAAAAGCTCTCCAAAATTTAGAGACAAATTGTACTCCCTTATCAGATACAGTGTTCAGTGGGATCCCATGTAACCTTACAGTATAAGAAATAAACAACCTGGAGAGTGTCTACGCAATTGGTAATCCTGACAAAGGAACAAAATGAGCTTGTTTGCTAAATCGATCAAATACCACCCAGATAGCAGTCTTCACATCAGACAGAGGTAAATCTGTAATGAAATCTTTGGACAAAAGAGTCCATGGTCTTTCAGGAATAGGGAATGGAGCCAATTCCCCAGCCGGCTGACTATGACTGACTTTGGCGCATGTGCAGACTTCACAAGCAGATAAAAAATCGCTAATATCATTATGCATGAATGGCCACCAAAAAAGTCTAGCAACAGCTTTCCTTGTGCCAGTAACCACAGGATGACCACTTAAAACGTAATCATGAAATACCTGTAACACCCGCAATCTTAGGTACGCAGGCACAAATAATTTAAACCCTTGGGAAGTGGAAGGAGCCAACGACTGGACTTTACGAATCTCCTCTTCTAATTCCGAGGTTAACATAGACACCACAATACCCTGAGGAATAATGGAGAATGGAGGTTCTGGAGGAGAAATGGAATCTAGACTATGAGATAAAGCATTAGCTCTCACATTCTTAGACCCTGGCCTGAAAGTAATAGAAAAATTAAACTGAGAGAAAAACTAGGACCATCTGGCCTGTCTAGGAATTAACCTTTTAGCTGATTCAAATGAAAGCTAAATTCTTGTGATCCGTGATCACTGTAACTGGATGAACTGCCCCCTCCAAAAAATTACTCTATTTCTCAAAGGCCAATTTGACAGCAAGTACATCCCAATTCCCATCATCATAATTTCTCTCCACCTGTGAAAATTTTTTAGAAAGAAAAGCACATGGATGCAGGTTAGTCAGAGTTTTGGGCCTCTGTGATAAGACTGCCCCCATTCCGATCTCTGAAGCATTCAGGTTCTTGGAAATCAGGTTGGATCAGAATGGGTACTGACATAAAACACGCTTTTAACTTTTCAAAAGCCCTGATAGCACCTGGCAACCAAACCTTGAGATTTGCCCCTAATGTCTAAGGTCAGTAAGTTGCTTAGCAATATGTGAAAACCCCTTGATAAATTTTCTAATAGTTGGGGAATCCCAGAAAAGGCTGCAAAGCCTTAAGATCACGAGGTTGTATCCAATCAATTATGGCCTGCACCTTCCCAGGGTCTATCTTAGACCCTTTTGCTGACAAGATAAACCCCAAGAAAGAGAATTCTTGAGCAGAAAAAACACATTTCTCTAATTTAGCAAACAGTGAGTTCTCCCTCAGTCTCGGTAACACAACACGGACAAGTTACTGGTGAGTGTCCAAGTCCAATGCAATCAGAAAAAATATTCATAAAATTTTGAAACACAGCAGGTGCATTAGATAGTCCGAAAGGCATGACAAGGTTTTCAAACAGACCCACAGAAGTTAAAAAACACAGTTTTTCAATCATCACCCTTCTGGATGTGTATCAAATTGTAAGCCCCTCTAAGATCAAGTTTAGAAAACATCCTGGTGTTATGATTGGGTCACCGAGGAGGAGAGCAGGCCCAAGCTAAGCCACAGAAAACCAGAGAGGTTGGTAACTAAGCGGATTGCAGACCCCTGATCCTATCCACACAACTAGCAGTAGCCGTGGAGCGTACCTATGATGATCCTAGACGCCTCGGCACAGCTGGAGAGCTAACTAAGCCTAAAGCAGGAAAGGGGAAATCTAAACTGCAACAGAGCAGACCCCAAAGGAATAGATATCCCCCAAACATATATTGTCGGTGAGACAAGATGAAAACACAAACGCAGTCAGGAAAATAGATTGAGCAAATGATGGGGCCCACTGTTATGATTGAGTCACCATAGGAGGCAAAAATAGAAATGCTAGCTAAGTCCAGAAAACCAGAGAAGTTGGCAGCTATCGGATTGCAGACCCCTGAACCTATCAACACAACTAGCAGTAGCCGTGGGGGGCTCCTACGATGCCCTAGGCCCCTCGATCACAGCTGGAGGACTACATAGCCTAAAGACAGAAAGGGAAATCTAAACTGCCCCAGAGCAGACCCCAAAGTAAAAGGCAGCCCCCCACATATAATGACGGTGAAGCAAGAAGAAAGAACAAAACACAGACAGAAAAAAAGACTGAGCAAAGATGGGGCCCACGCTAGCTTAGATAGGAAAGGACAGGAAGGCTGCTGTCTGCAATCCATGAAAAACCCTATGAAAATAAGAGCCAACCAACTGACAGTAAAAAAGGCCCTGAAAACGCTAGGCTTCAAAAAAGCTATGTGAGTACTCAGGAATATTCTGAAGACAGAGCAACAGGCAAAAGGAGATTCAGCTCACCCCAGCAGGGAATGGCAGAATCCAGAAAAGCAAGGAAAGCAAAACACTAATGCAAAAAGGCAAAGCAGAAATCTTAGCTTTAGATGAGCAGGAATCAGACTGGTTTCCTAGAAGTCCAGAGAGAAATCACCCGCAGGCCAGAAGGGCATCGGCAGCCTTATATCCAGTCATTAACTCCACTCAGCCAGTCATCATCATCAGCCCCAGGTGTTTGACAATCAGGCTCACTACCTTTCTTCACCAGAAGAGGGAGTTCCTCGGGCCTCAGTAGTGAAGGGGAAAATGAACTCACAACAGCCCACACTGACTAGACAGGACAGGAAAGGAAAGACACTGTTTGAAATCATGCAAAAAACCATGCAAAAAGTCCAACACGTTTGATGCACAAAAACACTGAAATCGCACGACTTCGCCCCCCACTATATCACCACTCTGGTATATTCTGACAGCAGAGCAAAAAGAGGCCAATCTATCAGGGGACAAAACCAACTGGCACAAGCAGTAACATATGGGCGGTGATTCAGCACAGCCCCTGCCAGAGCTGGCTGACCCGCACAAAACAGAGATAGACAAAACCAGATCAAATGCAAACAGAATAGCAAATGAACCACTTAGCTGAACATGCAGGGACAGAGCTGGAGACATCAGACTTCAGGAGGCACAGGAAGGAAATCACCAGCAGGGATAGAGGGATTCGGCTGTCTTAAATCCCAATCTGAAACCTCAGATCTCCAATCGTCATCCTCATTATCAGGTGGCAAGCCTCTGTCAATCAGATCCGCTCCATTACCTCCAGTAACCACCAGAGGGAACCCAGAAAGAGAACTCGCAACCCCTCTGTCAATCTGACCAGCTCCACTACTTTCAGTAATAACCAGAGGGAAGCCAGAAAATGAATTCACAACAGTACCCCCCCTTGAGGAGGGGTCACCGAACCCTCATCCACGCCACCAGGCCGATCAGAATGGGCCTGGTGAAAAGCACGAACCAATCTTTCGGCATGAATGTCAGAAGCAGAGACCCAAGAATTATCCTCCTGGACATAACTTTTCCATTTGACCAAGTACTGGAGTCTCCGTCTAGCCAAACGAGAATCCAATATTTTCTCTACCTCATACTCCAAATTGCCTGTAACCAATACAGGGTCAGGAGGCGCCGCCATAGGAACTACTGGCTCCACAAACCTCTTCAACAAAGATTTATGAAACACGTTATGGATCTTAAACGTAACTGGAAGAGCCAATCGGAAAGAAACGAGATTAAGGATCTACAAAATCTTATAAGGTCCAATGAATCTTGGCTTGAATTTTGGAGACGCAACCTTCATAGGAATATTTATTGAAGATAACCAAACCATATCACCCACTTTAAACAGGGGACCAATGGTCCTATGCCGGTTGGAAAACCCTTGAGCTTTTCCAGAGAGTGGGACAACTTATCCACCATTTGGTCCCAAATCTGCTGCATTCTCTCTACCACAGAGTCCACACTTGGGCAGGCCAAAGATTCAACCTGCCCTGAAGAAAATTGAGGATGAAACCCAAAGTTACAGAAAAAGGGCGACATCAAAGTGGCAGAACTAGCTCTATTGCTTAGCGCGAATTCGACCAAGGGCAAAAATGAGACCCAGTCATCCTGATCAGCAGATATGAAACATCTCAAATAGGACTCCAAAGTCTGGTTTGTTCTCTCAGTCTGCCCATTGGTCTGAGGATGAAATGCAGAGGAGAAAGATAACTGAATTCCTAGTTTGGAACAAAAAGCTCTCCAAAATCTGGAAACAAACCGGACTTCTCTGTCCGACACAATGTTCTCAGGAATCCCGTGCAACCAAACCACCTGTTGTAAAAACAAGGGCACCAACTCAGAAGAAGATGGCAACTTTGGGAGTGGTACAAGATGGACCATCTTAGAAAATCTATCACAAATCACCCAGATAACAGTCATTCTCTGAGAGACAGGAAGATCGGAAATAAAATCCATTGAGATATGGGTCCATGGTCTCTTGGGCACTGGCAGGGGCATCAACAACCCACTAGAATGAGAACAGGGCTTGGACCGAGAACAAGTCCAACAGGACTGCACAAAATTCCTGACATCATACGATAAGGCAGGCCACCAAAAAGACCGACTCAACCAAATCTCTGGTACCAAAAATACCTGGATGACCAGCCAACGCGGAGCAAAGAATTTCAGACATTACTCTTTTCCTCCACTGGTCAGGGACATACAATTTTCCCATAGGGCATCGTTCAGGTGGTTTGTCCTCCTGAAATTCCTCCAGGGCACGTCTCAAATCGGGTGAGATGGCGGAAAGAACCACACCCTCATTTATAATGGTAGTAGGCTCGGTCACATCAAGAGAATCAGCAAAGAAACTCCTAGAAAGGGCGTCTGCCTTTACATTCTTAGTGCCCGGAAGAAAAGAGACCACAAAATTAAAACGCATGAAAAACAAGGCCCACCTAGCCTGTCTAGGATTCAAGCGTTTGGCTGATTCAAGATAAATCAAATTCTTGTGGTCGTTGAGGAACACAACTTGTTGTCTAGCTCCCTCCAAACAATGTCTCCACTCTTCAAATGCCCATTTCATGGCCAACAATTCCCGATTCCCCATGTCATAGTTGCGCTCTTATGGGGAGAATTTTCGAGAAAAGAAGGCACAGGGATTCATCTTAGAAATCATCGGATCTTTTTGGGACAAAACTGCTCCTGCACCAATCTCAGAAGCATCTACCTCCACCTGAAATGGGAGTGAGACTTCAGGTTGCCGTAGAACCGGAGCAGAAGTGAATCTCTGCTTAAGCTCCTGGAATGCCGAGACTGCCTCTGGAGACCAATTCACCACATCAGCGCCCTTTTTGGTCAAATCAGTCAGTGGTTTAACAATACCAGAAAAATTACTTATAAATTTACGGTAGAAATTAGCAAAACCCAAAAACTTCTGGATAGCCTTCAAAGAAGTGGGCGGAACCCAATCATAAATGGCCTGTATCTTTGCCGGGTCCATTTCAATAGCAGACGGGGACAAAATGAATCCCAAAAATGAAATCCTCTGTACACCAAAGAGTCACTTCGATCCCTTAACATACTGAGAATTTTCCCTCAAAATCCGGAACACAGTCCGGACATGTTCCACATGAGAATCCCAATCACTGGAAAGATTAAAATATCATCCAGATAAATTATCAAAAACTTATCCACAAAGTCCTGAAAAATATCGCTCATAAAGGACTGGAAGACAGAAGGGGCATTAGTGAGCCCAAAAGGCATCACCAGGTACTCAAAATGTCCCTTCGGAGTAGTCTTCCATTCATCCCCGTGCTTGATGCGAATAAGATTATACACCCCCCTGAGGTCAAGCTTGGTAAACCAACAAGCACTTATAACTCGGAAAAATAAAACAGAAATCAGGGGTAATGGGTACTGATATTTAACAGTGATTTTGTTAAGGGAACGATAGTCAATACATGGCCTTAATGAACCATCTTTCTTGGCCACAAAAAAATCCAGCACCTAAAGGTGAAGAGGATGGTCTAATATGACCCTTCTCCAACGACTCCTTGATATAAGATCACATAGCATCATGTTCGGGTACCGATAAGTTGAAAAGCCGACCCTTGGGAAATTTACACCCGGGCATTAACTCAATTGTACAGTGATAACTCCTATGAGGAGGCAAAGACGCAGACTTACTCTCACTAAATGCATCAGAAAAATCAGCCAAATTGTCAGGAATATCATGAGACTGGGGAGAGGTGGAGAAAACAGGAGTGTCACTAGGAACACATTGACAACCTCAACTCACCACAGACACAGATTTCCAATCCAAAACAGGATTATGAGTTTGCAACCAAGGAAAACCCAGAACAATAGTATCATGCAAATTGTGCAATACCAAAAATGTACAATTTTCTTGGAGGTCCGGGGTGACCCGCATTATCACCTGGGTTCAGAACTGGGGTTTATTCTACACCAAAGGAGTAGCATCAATACCCCTCAAAGTGATAGGAGTCCGCAGGGGTATCATGAGAAAACCACAACGTTTAGCAAAGTCCAAATCCATCAGATTCAAAGCTGCTCCTGAATCTACAAAAGCCTTAGCGGAAAATGTAAACAAGGAGCAGATCAGGGTAATTGCCAAAAAGAACTTAGGCTGGACACTGCCCACCGCATGTCATGATCCAGGTTGGATGATGACAGATTTTGCACAAGTAACCTTTTTTTTTCCTTTAAGCTGTTTGCTTAAAGTTAGTTTTACCCCCGGTGGCCATTAGGGTCATTACACTGTGGTTGTTTCAGTTCTAGCTTTGCCCCCAGTGGCCATTAGGGTCATTGCACCCTGGTTACTTTAGTTTAGTTGCCCCCTGTGGCCGCTAGTGTTATTGCACGTGATTATGAAGCAGGTGTGATTCCCTGGCTCCTACCTATAAAGGAATTGCAGGTGGTCTCACTCACTGTTGGTGATATTGCTCATTTCCAACCAAGTCTGGTGAAGGAAGGAACTACAGAGAGGAGTTCCTGGCAGCTCAGGGGAGCTCTGGTGTAATAGCTTCAGTCGGAAGCTGAATTCAGGTGTCGAGCTTCAGGGGTGAAGCTGAACTTTGGTGTTGTACTCTGTTGCTGGGAGCAATAGCAACAGAGCAAAGCTAAGTGGTGTTTTTTCCTGTTTGTGACTTTCCTTGTGTGTGTATTAGTGCAGTGGAGGGATTAGTTTCTGCACCGTCCAGTTCACTAGAAAGGGATAGGTGCAGGGCAAGCTAGGGATTTGCGGTATCCAGCTCGTCGCCAGGTACGGAACCTGCCTAGGGATCGTCAGGAGTGTAGGGACACTGGCTCAGGGGAGTGCAGGAGGTCTCCACGTCCCCGTTCCCTATTGCAGGGCCCTCCATTGTAACGGTCTCCCCGGTGTTTCCCTTAACTCTGTTTAAATTCGCCCTGCTGGAGGCGGTGTATCCAGATTCATGGGTGTTATAGAAATTCACCCTGCTGGAGGCAGTGCATCTAGTCACACGTGACATTACACCGCAAATGTGTGAGCAAAACGCTTTTCTCGTTTAGGGCAGACAGAAATAGTATGCGAGGCATCCCCACAGAAAAAATACAGCTTATTACGCCTTCTAAACTCCTGATGTTGTGCCCTAAACAAAACCCTATCACATTGCATGGGTTCAGACGTTCGTTCGAAAGGCGGCAACGCCTCTCGTGTAGTTTTACGTTCACGTAAACGCTGATCAATTTGAATGGCCAATGACATAGAGTCGTCTAGACCAGAGGGAACAGGAAATCCCACCATGACATCTTTTACAGTTTCTGCCAAACCGTTCCGAAAGAGAGCTGCTAGGGCATCGTTATTCCATTTAGTAAGGACCGCCCACTTTCGGAATTTTTGACAATATACCTCTGCAGAATCCTGACCCTGGTTCAATGCCAATAAAGTTTTCTCAGCTTGATCTACAGCATTAGGTTCATCATACAACAACCCCAAGGCTTGAAAAAACGTGTCCACATTAGCCAGAATAGGATCTTCGGGTGTCAAAGAAAAGGCCCTATCCTGGGGATCGCCATGCAGCAGGGAAATGACAATTTTAACCTGCTGCACAGAGCTCCTCGATGAATTAGGTTTCAAAGCAAAAAATAGTTTACAATTATTTTTAAAATTCAAAAATTTAGACTGATCCCCAGAAAACACATCAGGAGTAGGGATTTTTGGTTCAATAGCAGATGATTGAGCAAGATAGGCAGAAATTGCCCGCACTTCAGCAGCGAGCTGCTCAACATGATCAGACAATTGCTTAGTCTCATTTAGAGAAAGAAAAAAAAAATAAAAAATCTCCTCTTGCAGCCCCATAATAAAGAGGAAAAAATATATAAAAAAAATTCTGACACTTTTTTTTCCTTTTTTTTAATTCTTTCCTTCTTTAGAGTACCTAGAGTCTTCAGTTAGGCTGGTGATTCTGTTATGATTGGGTCACCGAGGAGGAGAGCAGACCCAGGCTAAGCCACAGAAAACCAGAGAGATTGGTAACTAAGCGGATTGCAGACCCCTGATCCTATCCACACAACTAGCAGTAGCCGTGGAGCATACCTACGATGATCCTAGACGCCTCGGCACAGCCGGAGAACTAACTAAACCTAAAGCAGGAAAGGGGAAATCTAAACTGCCCCAGAGCAGACCCCAAAGGAATAGATATCCCCCAAACATATATTGTCAGTGAGACAAGATGAAAACACAAACGCAGTCAGGAAAATAGATTGAGCAAATGATGGGGCCCACACTGACTAGACAGGACTAGACAGGACAGGAAAGGAAAGACACTGTCTGAAATCTCGCAAACAACTCTGCAAAAAGTCCAACACGTCTGATGCATAAAAACACTGACTGATGCACGACTTCGCCCCCCACTATATCAGCACTGGTATATTCTGACAGCAGAACAAAAAGAGGCCAATCTAACAGGGGGCAAAACAACTGGCTCAAGCAGTAACATATGGGCAGTGATTCAGCACAGCCCCAGCCGGAGCTGACTGACCCACAAAAAACAGAGACAGACAAAACCAGGTCAAAAGCAAACAGAATAGCAAATGAACCACTTAGCTGAACATGCAGGGACAGAGCTGGAGACATCAGACCTCAGGAGGCACAGGAAGGAAATCACCAACAGGGATAGAGGGAGTTGGCTGTCTTAAATCCCAATCTGAAACCCCAGATCTCCAATCGTCATCCACATTATCAGGTGGCAAGCCTCTGTCAATCAGATCCGCTCCATTACCTCCAGTAACCACCAGAGGGAGCCCAGAAAGAGAACTCGCAACCCCTCTGTCAATCTGACCAGCTCCACTACCTTCAGTAATAACTAGAGGGAAGCCAGAAAGCGAATTCACTACACTGTGGCCCCCAGAAGCTGATTATATAGGTCGGGGATGAGTGGAGGTGGGTAGGTATTTTTAACCGTGATCTTGTTTAGTTCTTGGAAATCAAGGCAAGGAAGGACACCCCATCTTTCTTTATAGCAAAAAAAATCCGGCAGCTACAGGGAGGAGGAAGAGACGGATATGACCCTTTCGCAAATTTTCGCTAACATATTCTTTCACGTCGGTCCATTCAGGCCCCGACAAATTCTAAAGGCGAGCTTTTGGCAATTTGGCGGTAGGAATAAGATCAATAGCACAATCATAGGGATTATGGGGAGGCAATATCTGCCTCTTTTTTTGAGAACACATCTCCAAAGTCCTTCAGGTACCCCAGAAGGCCTTCCAGACTAGCAGAGCATATTTGTACATTTCTTAAACATTTCTTGGAACAGTTGGGGCTCCATTTCACAATCTCCTTCAGACACCAATCAGTAACTGAATTGTGAATCTGCAACCTTGGAAACCCAAGTACCAATCCAGCAGGTAAATTATCGAGCACAAAGCAGGAGATGGATTCAGAGTGGAGTGCTCCCATTTATAGAGTGAAATCCACCATTGCTCTCTTGACCAAATTGTGAGCTAATGGTGTCTTCTCAAGGACGATGATTTGAATGGGTCTTTCTAAGCTAACTGTCCCTAGCCCTAACATTAGAACCAGTCCGGAATCAATAAAGTTAGCAGCAGACCCACAGTCAATGAATGCTAATGTTGATTACACTTGGTTCTCAAAGGAAATCCTTGTATTTATTAGTATTTTATTAGAGGAAGAAAAAGGTACCTGGAAATCTTGGTCACTTCCTTGGTTGTCACCCAGACTCAGACGTTCTCCCGATGGTTTAGTGGCTTGAGGACAAGTTGGGCAATTCGTAAGAAAATTTCTAAAGAGACCACAGTGTAGACAGAGTCCGAGATCTTGTCTCCATCTTCTCTCTGCAACACAAAGACTGGCAACTCTAACCTCGGGTAAATGGACCTGCTTCGGGGAAGTATAAAATGAGGCCTGTTGTTCACCATGTCTCTCATGGATTCCGCAGTCCATTCATATGGTCTGAGTCATGGCCTTCATCAGAGAACAAGGGGCACCATGGAGGACCAGAGCATCCTTAAGTGTTTCGGAAAGGCCGCTTTAAAACTGGCACCTGAGAGCAACATCATTACATAGAACTTCAGTGGACCACTGCCGGTTCTCTGTACAGTAGTCCTCAACTGTGCAACCCCCCTGTGCCAGGTTCATGATCTTTAAGGGTGGTGTAGGGACGGTCAAAAGAAGGAGCGCCAGCCATGCCAATTTTTGGGAGAATGCTGCTCCAGCCGGGCACCTCAAGAGAGGAGAATGTGGCAGTTCAGTACAAAACCCGGTCAGAGAGGAGCGCAAAAAATATTTTAGCTTATTTTTTACTGTTTCTTTTAATATTGAGTGTTTATTGTATGTGTTATGTCCAATTTTTTATTTACACTTTGTTTTTATTCCATGTACTTTGTTTATATTGTTGCCATGATGTTTTAATTAATAGCCATTTTTTCATTGGCTATTGTTCCTTTAAATACCTCCCCCCCTTGTGATCTGTACTGCCACCTGTGGACATCTAATAAAGAAGACCTTTTACTACCTCCTCCTATTTTTTGCGCTCCTCTCTGACCGGGTTTTGTACTGAACTGCCAGGTTCATGATCTTAGCCTACGGGATCTGGATTCTGTTGGATTCGCCATATATCAGACCTAAACTGTCAAAAAAGGCATTAACAGAAAACTGTTCAGGGGCTTGTGGGGACAAAGAAAATGCCCAGGTCTGAGGACCCCCTTGCAGTATGGACATGATTATTCCCACCCGCTGGAACTTCTCCCCTGACGACGGGGGCTCAGGTTAAAAAATAGCTTATAGCTCTCCCTGAGTACCCTAAATTGGTCTTTCTCTCCTGAAAATTTATCAAGGAGGCATATGACTGGTTCAGGAGAGACCAACTGTACATAAGAGGGTACTGACGTTACAGCCACTGCCGGCAAGGGGGGCTATGGGAGGTCTTCATCAAGTTATTTATCTGACCCTGCAACTGTTATTGCGATGACTCAAGACTCTGGTAATCCTTTGCCAGATCCTGAGTCATCTGCATCAAAATCACCACCTGGTCACGAAATGTGTGAACAGGATCCATACTGGCGAAAGACAAAAATGTAGTGACCAGATGTAATGTGACGCTAGTCACTTCTCAAGGCCAAGCCGTGAGTCAGAGTAATCAAGGAGTCCAAGGTCAGTAGCCAGGAGGGTACGTCATAAACAGAAGGAAGAGACAAAAGCGTAGTCAAGTAACGTTCCAAAGTCAGAGTACAGGTAGAAAAACGGATCAGAGCTAAAGGGGTTAAACAGGCGGATGGTCAGAACAAAGTCCAAGGTCAGGGAACAGATCAAGCATACTGAACTCAAGGCACAGGAAAGCACAGCACAAACCTCACAAGATGAATGAACGTCTGGCAGTTTTCTGGGAAACACAGCTCAATTAAGAAGCATGACCATTAACTGAAGCATGTTTAAGAAGCATGGCAATGAACACATGAGACAGCCGACGCCTCACAGTCTCAGATTGGATAGTTGAGCTGTCAATCAACACACTAACAGTTCAGCACGCCCCTGTATCAGATTAGATGACCAAGCTGTCAGTCAAAGTACTGACAGCTTCAGCACACCCCTATGCCTGATTGGACAGCCGAACTGTCAGTATCCACATCCCAGACACGCTGAAGAGTGGAACCGTGATAGCAACTTTCAATTTTGCTTTTTTTTTTTTCCTCCTCTTCTTTCAGGAGTCATAGCTCTTTTATTTTTCCGTCGACAAGCAGTGGGAGGGCTTATCTTTTGCAGGACAGGTTGAAGTTTTAAATGCCACAAATTATTTTAACACTGATTGTATTGGAAAACAGACATTGATAGCAAAAACGTTGATAACATATCTTCAGTTTCTCAAAAACAAGAGTTTTCTGTTCCCTGAGAACATTCTCTACCTTTATTTGTCCAGTTTGGGACCCGAACTTGAGCTCGGACCTCGAACCCTATTTAAACCAATGGAGATCCAAACTTTAGTGCTATAAAATTGCAATAAAATGGTCAGAGCAAGGGTTAGGATGGAGGCTGCAAAAATGAAGAAAAATGGGGGTAAGAGCAGGACAATTTCCCCGCAAACAAATGTTGATAGGGAAATGACTTATAGGGATACTTTCACCATAGCAATCTTTGTAAAATAGGAAGGTGTTCAATAACATTACAATTTTAACAGTGCCTTCACAAAGACTGAGACTTGCTACCTATAGTCCAGTTAAAAATTTCACACACAGAACATGTTTTCAAATTTCCTCCACAGAAGCTGATTAAAAATTTCACTGCCAGACAATGTGGCACAGTTCTCCCATTGACGGAGTTGCAGAGTACACATGAGTAATGGAGAATCAGGATTCTATTCCAGATAGGCAGTCTAAAAAACATGTATCACATCCAAGGTAGGCAGCACTCTAGCAAATTAACCACTTCTCAATGTAGTCAGTAGTCAGCAGTTGATGTAGTGAGACAAAATAGTCATCCATGACAATTTAGGAACTCTGTAATTGGAATGAGTAGTTACTTCCTTTAATGAGCATTAGGCCTAGCCACAAAGCTAGAGTAAAGTAATTTTTTAGGCTTTGGGCACAGTCCCCCTACAGAAGCTGCTAAAAATTTCACCCACAGAGAATGTTTCCACATTTCCCTCACAGAAGCTGATAACTAGTAATGAGCAAGCACTGAAATGCTAGGGCACTCATTAGTCGAGTCAAGCAAATCATAATGCTTGGGTGTTCAACTCGAATAACGAGTGTAATGTAAGTCAATGGAAAGCTCAAGCATTTTTCCTGCACCCCCCCACCTCGGAGCTCTGGAGGGGTCTAAAAATTGCTGAAATCAACGGAAACAGCGCTGAAATGGCATGGGAACAGAATGGGGAAGACCCCTGGAAGCATCTCTGAATCTCAGGTCGCTGCTGGGAAAATGTTGTCAGAGTATTATGTCACTTTTAAGAACTGACAATAAAACATGCAAAACTGAAGATAGAATGGATTTTACTGGGAAAAAAAATGTTAAGAAACAGTGTTTCCAGGATAATGACTCACTTTGGGCTATGTTCACACTTGGTGTTTTTGCTGCGGCTTTGCATTTTTGCATTGCTTTCAATGGTGAAAAAAACAATCACCACAAAATGTAATTTTAACATTTTACTACTTTATCTGGCCATGTGGTATGTGAGACATGATCAGAGACATTCTGTTTAATTTATGAATGAGGGGACTCTGAATGCCATCTTTTTTTTGTCACCGCCATCAAGTGGCCCTCACTATTTGTAGACGGCCATCAGGTGGTCAGTACTATTGTTAAAGGGCCAGCAGTCAGTCCTCACTATTGTAAGAGTGTCAACAGGTGGACCTCACTGTTGTCATAGAGCTATCCGGTGCCCCTCACTCTAATTTTAGAAAGCCAGCAGTTGGCCCTCACTCAACAGTATGAGAGGGCCAGCAGCCGGCTATGCTTTGCTACTGCAATATAATTTATTCATCTGAGGTGAGCAATTTTTCTCTTTCATATTAATACTGTAAAGTTTGCAATTTGGAGGACCAGCAGGCGGTCATCACAATTTATAGAGGGCCAGCAGGTAGCCTCCACTATTTTTAGAGGGCCAGCATGCAACTTGTGGACGGATGAGACCAAGCTAGAGCTTTTTGGCAAAGCACATAATTTTACTGTTTATTGTAAATGGAATGAGGCCTATAATCACAGTAGGTACAGTCAAATATGGTGGAGGTTCAAAGATATTTTCGGGTTGTTTTGCTGCCTCTGACACTGGGTGACTTGACTGTGTGCAATGCATCATGAAATGTGAAGATTTCCAAAGGATTTATGGTCACAATCTAGTGTCCAGTGTCAGAAAGCTGGGTTTGCATGCTAGGTCATGAGTTTTCCAGCAGGACAATAACCCCAAACATACTTGAAGAAGTTCCCAGAAATTAATGGAAACAAAATCACTGAAGAGTTCAGAAGTGGTAATTCCAGCTTCAGTAGTGTAAAGTCTCCCACCACTACCTCTTACATACAGCTGCTACAGTGACACTGTGAATGGACACATTAAATCAGTTAATTTTGTTTGCTTAGATGAGTTTCTGAGTTCAGATCACCGTAAAAAGCACAAATCTGTCAATGAGTATATGGAAAAAAGCAGCAGGAAGGATTAATTTTTAAGGCAATAATCCCTGACTAGATGCCTGTAATACGCTATCACTACTAGAGATGAGCGAACTTGTTTGGAAAACGTTCACCACTCTCAAATTCGACACGAACATTGCACATTCGTATTTGGTTTTCTGAGCATATTTCCTAAAAATTAGCAAAATTTAGCTAAAGCTTGGTAAATCATTTAGTTTCCACTAATGCTTTTGTTAGGACTTTGGCTAGGATAGTGGTGCTGTATGATGATCAGAATCGACATGTTTGATGATTGGAGGGGTTAGGGAGATTTTTTACCTGAATGTGTGGAGATTCCAGCAGCCAATTAGGGTGCAGAAACCATTCACAACGTCCAGACACAAGGGCTTCTGTCACTGGCTGCCGAAATTACATGTTCCTCTCCATATAAATAGAGGACATGATGTTTTTGTGCCATTTTGTCAATGTAACAGCGAAGAGAGGCTGCTCCTGCTGCAAGTAGTCAGATAGTTAGCTAGGCAGTTTATTGTCACCTAGTTCAGCTAGATAGGGTCCAGCATCTAAATCGTTTGTGTTAATAGTCTGGTGCAGTTAGTAAAGTCCACATTTCAGAATCTAAATACTTTCTGCTACTAGTGTGGTCCAGCAAAGAGTCCACATTTCAGAATCTAAATAGTTTGGGTTAATAGTGTGGTCCTGCCAGGAATCCAAATTCCATAATCTAAATAGTTTGTGCTAATAATGTGGTCCAGCCAGGAGTCCACATTTCAGAATCTAAATAGTTTGTACTAATAGTGTGGTCCATCCATGAGTCCACATTTCAAAATCTAAATTTTTTTTATGTTAATAGTGTGGTCCAGACATTAGGCCACATTTCAGAATCTAAATCCTTTCTGCTAATAGTGTGGTCCAGACACCAGGCCATATTTCAGAAACTAAAACCTTTCTGCTAATAGTGTGGGTCCAAACACCAGGCCACATTTCTGAATCTAAATCCTTTCTGCTAATAGTGTGGTCGAGCCAGGAGTCCACATTTCAGAATCTAAATAGTTTGTGCTAATAGCCTATTCCAGCCAGGAGTTCACATTTCAGAATCTAAATCCTTTGTGCAAATTGTGTTGTCCAGCCAGCAGTAAACATTTCAGCAACTAAATCCTTTGTGCTAATCGTGTTGTCCATCCAAGAGTCCAGATTTCAGTACCTAAATCTTTTTATGTAATTTTATGTCCCAGCCACACTATCTCAGCAAATAAATATAGATTGTTAATTTACTGACAGATGACTGTCAGGTATGGAGCTAGGGTTGTGAAACAGCTGGTTAAAAGAGGGGAAGGGTACATCTAACCTAAGTGGGAAAAAGGAGGTCATAGTGGAAGGTGGAATAGGCTTGGTGTTCGAGGTGTACATGGGGTAGGTGGTAATGTTACTGAAAATTCTACTGAAAAAAATGGCTTGTCCTGTCCAAAGACAACTGACAACTTCTTTTACTGGACAGGCTACTCAACTCCCTTTCTTTGGCAGCCACACAGTGACCTTGTAGATAAGGGCCAGAAAGAGCATGTGCTCCAGTGGATGGCAAGTGCTGCATCAAGTGGCCTCTCCTCCTCTTCCTCCACCTTAACATTGCATACAGTACAGTCCTCAGAGGTGGCAATTCAATTACCCTCATTTCTTCCTCCTTCACAACTCTCCAACTGTCCAGCTGACCCGGAATACAAATAGTATAATTGCGCAGTATGGATGCATGGAACAGGGTCTGGGACAGAGCTTGGACCAGAATATTTAGCTTAAACATAGATCAGTAACAGGTGGATGAGTGACAAGTGTACACCTGGTACTCTGAGAGCTCTGCCAAATTCAGGCAACACACATGAAGGAGACCCAACTTGGAGTCCAAACAATACCAAAAATTAGGGACAGACACCAGGAAATTTGACATCAATTGAGCCACAGTAGAAATGTTAAAATGGCACAGAAGCGGTCAGGCATGGACCATTTATGAGCCAGCATCTGGGCCAGCATTTACAGCTTTGAATTTTAGTTTGAATAGCGAGGTGGATGAGGGACTGGTGTAGTTCTGTTGTGTTCATATGTTCAGCACACATGAAGGAGAGTCAACTTTGGAGTCCAAAAATTAACAAAAATTAGGGGCGGACACCTCTAAAGTGGCATTAATTTCCCCAGAATAGAAATATTTTAATGGTACTATGACACCCATCCCACTACAGGCAACCCACCAGTTGTAGACACAACTTGGAGTCTCCACATTTCAAAAAATTGTTAGCATCATCAGCAGCAGTAGCAATGCAGGCAAAGAAGCCACGACAAAGTGTCACAGACTGCAATAACGCAAGATCAGTGCAGCACACTAAAAACAACAACATTGCTGGTCTGGCTAATCTGAGACTGGGGTGCAAAAGTCATTTGAGATACAGTATATGACTTGTTCATCCTAATGAAAGTTAGGCGGACTACACTTTCAGGGGAAAGCCGGGTGTTCTTATCTGTCAAGACATCTCTAGCAGCATTGAATATATGCTTTGTGAGAACACTGGCTGCGGGGCATGACAAAACCTCCAAGGTTTGACAGGTAAGCTAAGGCCACTCTTCCATTTTTGAAGACCAAAATGCAAACATGTCCAACCCCCCATGATTGCATTGATATTTAGCTAGAGACACTCCTGAGCCATTGTCTCCAGTTCACAACGTGTCAGACTTGTACTCTGGTCTACTGGTGCACGGCAAACAACCTATATAAGGAAACCCTTGGCACCCCTTGGCACCCCTTCGCACCCCTTCTGAGGAAGAAATTCGAAACGTGCATGAGGGGGTACTTTGTGGCGGCCTCTGGACATCTGGTAAATATTTGCACCTCTACTTTACTTTTTGTATAGCACTTAGCATTATTTATTTGTTCCATTTGCATGGATTTTCCAAGCATATTAGACCATGGTGTGCAAAAAAAAGGACTTATAGGCTGTGTACTATATTTATGAATAACGAATGGTGCAATCTTTATTTTGCAAATCTGCATAGATATTGAACCTTGGTCAGGTGTCCTCTTGGAATGGTTTTGCGCCTTTAGGTATGTTTTGTAATTTTTAGACTTCAAATGTCTGTATTTGCATTATTATATACTTATTGGCAAAAAATTCTTTTGGAACGTGATATCTATCAGCACATATAGGGCAAAAAAACTTTTCCTCTCCACACAAAGTTTTGCATTTATTTTTTCTCTGTATGTCATCATCCCTTTTTTAACTTGTGTAATGACATTGTTCAATAAAAATTTATTTTTAAAGTATAAAACCTCTTGGAGGGCCTGTTTCCTTATATAGGTTGTTTGTTGTCCACGGTCCTCCGTGTTGATTCTTTGGGGCAATTTCTTCTGTCTACTGGTGCACGGGTTGGTATAAAAAATGTGTGAAACGACTCACAGAAATTGCTTATGCCACTACACTGCTGCTGCTAATGTTTTTGCATTGATGACTCAATGTTTCCAGGGTTGGAAGTCTATATTTGCAATGTACACTGTGCATCTTACTGCTGTCTTGGCTCTTGGCAAAAAACACTCTTAAGATTTGTCTGGTACCATGACCCCCCATAATCTCTGTAATCTAGCCTTCCATGGTACCCGCCTGTGCGATGACAGTCCGGAACTTAGAGATATTGTTATTCCTTCTGCATCCACCTCTGCTTCCACCTCTTCCTCTAAGACCACCACCTCCTCCCACAGAGCATTCAAAGTGTGCTCTTGCATGTAGATGACCAGAATAGTGATACTGATGATGGAATTGTCATCTCTAACCATCTTAGCAGCCATTTAGAAACTGTGCAAAAGGGTGCAGAGGTCTTTCATTTGTGCCCATTCTAAAATCGGGAATTGCACCACATCCATGCTGTGCTAGACAAGACTATGCAAAATGACATACTGCATAAGGGCTTGTTGCTGTTGCCACAGTCGCTGCAACATGTGCTAAGTGTAATTCCACCGTGTCGGCACCTTTCTCATCAAATGGTTATCTGGTAGGCCGAGAAACTTCTTTAGTGATGCAAGTCGATGACCTGAGAAGTGCAAACGTCGAAAGCAAGTACACAGCGACTGTGCTTCCTGCAGCAGTGCATCCAGGACAGGATAGTGGTGGAGAAATTGCTATACCACCAGGTTGCGGACATGAAACATGCAAGGCACGTATGTGAGGTTGCCCCATCATAGGGCTGCCATCAGGTTCACATCATTATCACACATGGCTTTCCTTGCCTCTAGGTTCAGTAGATAAAGCCATTGCTCAAACTAGGCCTGGATAACTGTTCACAACGCTTTAGCTGTGTGACTGCGATCTCCAAGGCATATTAATTTAAACACTGCCCAATTGCCGTGAGTCTTGGCTACGCAGTGCGGAGGTGGGGGATTCACTTTACACTGCTGAAATGCATGTCTCATTAAGGGAGAGGTTGATTGTGCAGGTGGAGGCCCTAGAAAGGGTGGAGGAGGCAGAAGCAGTAGAGGAAGTGTTAGATACAGAGGTTTGTCCCTTAAGTCTTGGGAATTCCAAGACTTGGTGTCTAGTGGTTTAATTGATCATCCCCTGGTGTTTAGTGGTTTGTTTCTTCAACCCTAGGTGTTTAATAGTTTAATTCTCCAACGTTTGTTGTCTAGTAGTTTAGTTCTCCATCTTCTGGTGTGTAGTAGTTTGGTTATCCATCCCTTGGTATGTAGCAGTTTAATTATCGAACCCTAAGTGTTTAGAAGTTTAGTTCTCCCAACCCTGCTGTCTAGTAGTTTAGTTCTCCATCCTCTGGTGTGAAGTGGTTTATTCTCCATCCCATAGCACCCTACAAGCCTTGGGGATTCCAAAACTTGTGGAACAGACCCTTCCCTGTCTGCCCCCACAGCCACCAGAGTCACCTAGTGCCTAGCCATGTTTGCTCATCCAGGTGTTAGTGGTGAAATGCACCCTGGCAGACATAGATTTTTCAAGAAATGGGTGAAATTGTCTGCTACATGCTGATGGAAGTAATCGTGACTGGACAACTGGTACTGGGGGACTTCAATCAGCTTTTGGAAAGCATCTGTGTACACCAGGTGGAAAGGCATCATTTCCGTGGCCAACAGATTGGAGAAGGTGAAGTTCAAGCTCTTAGCTTTGGCATGTGTAGGAGGTAACAATCTATTCCGCGACCACAACTGCAGGACAGAGGGTTGGCTGCTGTGCTGAGAAAGAGTGGAATAAAGTCAAGACAACAAACTGCAGGACTGTGAATGAGGTGCAGGCCGAGATGTTATGGTGGAATGAGAAAGATGTGATGTGCTCAGTGTCTCAGATCGGTCAAAAACAGCAGGTATGTCCACTCCCATAACAACTGATGGGCTATCACTCACCCCAACTCTACCAGTTAAAGTGGAGGATCTGTGGTCAGAGACCTGTATAAGAACACTTGCCACAGTGACGGAGGATGAAGAAGCAGGAGATGTGGTTGATGGGGCAGCTGTAGGTTGGCAGAGCTCGCTAGGCAACATTTTAGCTCAGTGAGAATCCCATGTGCTGCATGTGCTGGTTCAGACATGTAGTAGTCAAATTATTGGAATTTTTGCCTCCGCTGAGTCAGATAACGTGAGTTGGGTCATCGTTTTTGATCTCTAAATAGATCCAACCTAGGCAACTGTTGTGAGCTCTCTTGATCCGACTTTTGAGGCAAGGCTCCCTCTGGTGGATATTACTGGTAGTGGTGCTGGTCAACATGATGTTAACCCAAAACGCTGCAGAATATAATTGGAAGAGCGGTGGTAGTGAATGGGACTACATAAACGAGCAGACTTCTCTCAGTGACTGCCGGTGATACTCCTTTCTTTGCTTACTGAGGATTTTTGTCTCCTGCCTGATCCTGCATTTTTTCAGCTAGGTGTCATTTGCTAAACCCTTTGCATTTGTTTTTGCCTTGCTGTCAGGGGTCAGCTTGCTCCCCCTGGGGCTGCTGGCTCCTGCCCTGTATTTTTGTATCTTGTGTTTGTTTGCTCAGTCCCCTGCTGTATTAGCCTGTTGCTAGCCACCAGTTCACACCTGAGTGCTGATATAGTGGGGGCGAGGTTGTTCAAACCTCAGTATTTTTGTACATGAATCGTGTTGGAATTATTAGGGTTTTTGCATGATTGCAGACAGTGCCTTTTCTGTCCTGTCCTATCTAGTCAGTGTGGGCTCCATCATTTGCTCAGTCTATTTTCTGTCTGTGTTTGTGCTTCATCTTGTCTCACCAACAATATATGTTTGGGGGCTGTCTATTCCTTTGACGATCTGCTCCGGGGCAGTTTAGATTTCACCTTTCTGTCTTTAGGCTTAGTTAGTCCTCCGGCTGTGACGAGGCGTCTAGGGCAACGTAGAAACGCTCCACGGCTACTGCTAGTTGTGTTGTTAAGATCAGGGGTCTGCAATCCGCTGAGCGACCAACCTCTCTGGTGTTCTGGTGGCATAGCCTATTGCGCTCTCCTCCTTGGTGACTCATTCAAAACAGGCAACCTTTGACACCCATGTGAACTGCAGACCTGTGACCACTGCTGACCACAGCCAGAGTTTTGGCCAAGGAAGAAGTGTTTGTCATTGTTGCATCAATCGGTATCTGTGTGGGAAACTGCAAAGTAACCTCCTCATCTTCCTTCTACTCCACCTCATCTTCTGAGCTACTCAGCTGCATGCCAATGGGTTCACACCAAGTGGGATCTACAACCTCATCATTATTCTCTCTGTTCTCCCACTCCTCAACATGAAAGCTACCCTCCTCCTCTTCCTTTCGTGACAGCACAGTATAATCCACATGCACCTCTGGTATCTGAGTCTCCTCAGGATCACTTTCCACCCCTGGAGGTTAACATCTGGTGATGAGGGTCTGGATTCTGCTCGGACCCTACTTCATTCAGCTCCAGATCCAACTGAAAAAAAATTTGGACATCGGTGCAGATGCTTTCCTTCTCTTGAGTCTGTGAATCTTTGGAGCAGACCTCTGATGCCCATGGAATAGAATGTGTGACCAGCTCTGCAGACTCACCCATCTTTGGTTTCCCACAGTCAGTCGGACAGTTGGAGAGTTGTGATGCAGGGGAAAACAAGGTAATTGGGGTGCCACCTCTGAGGACTGTACTGTGCATGATATTAAGGTAGAGTTAAAAAGAAGAGGCCACTTGATGCAATACTTACCATCCACTGGAGCACATGCTCTTTGTGGTCCTCATCTACAAGGTGTAGATGAAGGCGTGATGGAAGCTCGGTGCCTCAGTGTAACTTGGGACTCTGATCCCTCCCAGAAAACACATAGCCATGCCCTTTCTACTTCCTGTCAGCTACAACTTAAAATTATTTCCTGGATTTGTACTTTATTTGATCATGAATTTGCAAAAACTCTAGTCCATGCATTCATCATTGTGACTTTTCAAGGCCAGACGTGAGTCAGGATAGTCAAGAAGATCTATGTCAGAAGCCAGGAAGGTACATCGTAAACAGAAAGAAGAGACAAAAGTGTAGTCAGGTAACGTTCTGAGGTCAGAATACCAGTAGATTAGTGGATCAGAGTAGAAGGGGTTAAACAGATGGATGGTCAGAATGAGGTCCAAGGTCAGGCAAGGAAAGATCAACATACAGAACTTGAGGCACAGAGGAAACAAACCAGACTAGCTGAATGTACATCTGGCAGAGGTCTGGAAAAAACAGCTCAGTTAATAGCATGGCAATTACCTGGGATAATGAACACTTGGAGATAGCTAATGCCTCCCAATCTCAGATTGGATAGTCGAGCTGTCAATCAACACACTGACAGCTCAGTACTCCCAGGTACCAGAGTGGATGGCTGAACTGTCAATCAAACTACTGACAGCTTCAGCACGCCCCTGTACCAGATTGGATTCTTGAGCTGTCAATAACTGTATCCTAGACACACTGAAGGGTGGAACTGTGACAGTAGCCCCTCTTCTAGGGGAATCTCTAGACCCCCAGGCTTCCCAGGAAATTTTAGATGGAGGGCCCTAACTAACTGATTGGCCTTCACATCTTGAGCAGGTACCCAGGATCTCTCCTCTGCTCCTTTACCCTCCAGTAGATGAGGTATTGGAGGGAATTACAGACCCTATGAGAATCCACAACCCTCTAAACCTCATACTTCATGCCACTGTCTACTGAAAGCGGAGGAGGCGGGGGTGAGGGAGACAATGCAGAAAGGACAAACTCCTTTAATAGAAATCTTTACACAACTAGGGGTGGTAGAAGTCCCGTAGATTTGGTAGCAAAGTGTCTGGTGGTATGGGCAGAAGTGGAGGGCCGAGCCCTCCGGTGTCTGGTGGACACGGGGTCACAAGTAACCACTATGCCTGCAACGTACTTTCAACAAAACTTCCCGGAGGCAGCAAGACCTCAGTGGGGGCCCATGATCAGACTAATAGCCGCCAACCAACTGCCGGTCCCAGTTGCCGGGGTAGTGTGGGTGCAGGTGACGTTGTGCGGTAAATCCTTTGGTCGGAGAGGGGTGGTGCTAACTCAAGGAGAAGCTGATCAACGGCACCCTGTCACCCTAGTCATGAATATTTTACAAGAGTTCGGCAACTTACTACTAAATGATCCCACACAGAAGATTCTGAAGCAGTGGGGTTCTCGCACAGCTCAGGGACAGGTATTCCAGCAGCTGGTGCGAGGTGGCGGGTGCATCAGGACTGCCAGGAGGGCGAGGCTCTGGGCAAGGTCATCGCGTCAGCAGCTCCCCTGCTTGTGCTACCTCCTGGACAGACTGTGGTGGCCCTGATACCTTTGGAGGGCATGGAGGTGCAGGTGGAACCGTGTCACTCGGAGCGCTTACCTCCTGGCATACTGGTTGCCCGTTCACTGGCTATCGTGCAAAAAGGAACCATCCTGGTATGCTGCGTTAACCTTGAAGACCGAGACACCGTTCTGAAAGCCCGGACTGAACTGGCCAAACTAGTAAGGCCTTTAGAAGTGCTGCCAGCTCCTGCGGTTCAATTGCAAGTACACCCCGAGGATCCTTGGGAAGTAACAATTCGAACCTTACAGGCCAACCAAGTCTCGGCACAGGAAATGGTCAAAATATTTTGGAGCAGATGCGGGCTGAGCTTTCTGGGTTAACTGCAGCCCAACTCTCACAGATAAAAACTTTGCTTGGACAGTACCATGAAGTATTTGCTAGTCATGAGGACGATTTTGGGTGTACCACCGCATCACTCATGAAATCCCCACAGCGGGAGCGGCCCCTATCCGGGAATGATAGCCACAGATTCCGCCACAACTCTATCAAGAGGTGAAAACTTTGCTGGCCCAGATGCTGCGAAAAGGGGTGATACGGGAAAGTCAAAGCCCCTGGGCGGCTCCAATCATGTTGGTCCGGAAGAATAATGGTACACTACGATACTGTGTGGATTATCGTAAACTGAATGCTTCCACTATTAAAGACTCATACCCACTGCCCCGTATAGAAGAATCCCTGAAAGCCTTGGGAAAAGCAATATATTTTTCAACTCTGGACTTGGCCAGTGGGTACTGGCAGGTGTCCATGTCAGAAGAAGATAGAGCGAAGATGGCGTTCATGTTGCCCATGGGACTGTTTGAGTTTAATCGAATGCTGTTTGGGCTGGCCAATGCCCTCGGGACCTTTCAGCGATTGATGGAGCGGTGTCTGGGAGATCTCAATTTTGAGGCCACGTTGATCTACCTGGACGACATCATCGTCTATGCCGCCACCTTCGAGGACCACCTAAAGCGGTTGGGACAGGTACTCAGCCCCACCAGCACAGATCCTTCAGGCCTGTTTTGCCCTACTAGCACAGTTTCTTCAGGGCCTGTTGAGCCCAAATCTTCCCGGGATATTGAGGCGTCAAGGCAGCCGCATCAGTGACCTCTAAGCGGCCGCACCTGCGATCCCGAGCGACGTCTGGAAGGATAAGTGAACTATAGGAAATAAGGACCCATAGTTTGGCCATACGTGGCCTTCGACACCCAGACTAGCCGGGTTAGTCACATTGAATATAAGAAAAGTATTGTTTATTTTGTTGAGTCCCTGCGAGGACAGATTGTTACCCCATTTACTTGTTTAGCATAGCCCCAGCGGTTCCAAGTTATAAAAGTTGATTTCAAAAGTCATACCCTGTCTCGTGTCTCGTCACTGCATCCTGAGAATCTGCTCAACCCTACATTAGCCAAAGATTTTACATTTTCACACAAGAAGTTGGTAAAAATGGCCCCAAAATTTGTTTCACAATTTCTACTGAACATGGCAATACCCCATATGTGGCTGTACAGTACTACTTAACCATACAGAGAGACTCAGGAGGAACGGAGTGTTATTTGCGTATTCAAGTGAATGGGTTTGTGCACATGTCAGTGTGTTTCCACGGACTGTGTGTCCATGGGCAAAACATGCTGACATGTCTGTTTTATAATGTCAACATGGGCCACAAAACATCCCTCATACGTGCCTATTCATAACACACATAGATGTCATCCATGTGACACGCATCGGCACCGGGGAAGAAGCGTTACAGTAAGCACTGTTCCCGGAATTAGTTGACACCCGGCGGTGATCGCCCGTGCACCCCCTGAGTGTGCGGCCGATCGCAATGACGTAATATTCCCTCCGTGGTCAAATAGACCCAGGTCACATGGACAGAATATTACATCCGATGTCAGAAAGGGCTTAAAGAGTCTCAACACTACACTAGATGAATTACTTTATGGGTGTAATTTCCAAAATGGGTCATTTGTGGGGTTTTCTGCTGTTTTGGCATCTCTTGGACTCTGCAAATATGATACGGCATTCTCAATTTATTGCAGACAAATTCACACTCTGAAAGTCAAGTGTCATGCTCCAAAAGTCAAATAAGTTGCTCCTTACCTTCCGAGTACTGACATGTGCCCAAACAGCAGTTTCCAGCTATATCAGGGCATTAGCATGCTTCACAACAGATTTAGTGATGCTTTTTCCTCTTATCCATTGTGAAAATGAAATATTTGGCGATAAAGGAACTTTTTTTTTAGAATAAATGTACTTTTTAAAGCTTTTTTTCATTACCTTAATTCCTGTGAAGAGCTCACAAACTTAATTTATGGCATTTTGAATACCAAGAGGGATGCAGTTTTCAAAGTGGGATATCATTAGAGTTTTTCTGACATATAGATCCTAAAAAGTCACTTAAAACTGGTGTTCTCTAAAAAACAGGTTTTGTATATTTAATGGAAAGAAAAATGAAAACATGTTTTTAAACGTTAAAGCCTTTTAATATTATAACAAAAAATTAGACATTTTTAAAATGACACTGACGTACAGTAGATTCAGGATAGGAAAATGTGGTCAGACAATGCGTGGTGCAAATCACTAAAAACTCGGATTATTAATACAGTGGTCTTTATTCGACACGTTTCAGAGTCTCACAGAACTCCTTCCTCAGGTATTTTTCTTAACATCTATTCACTCCTGACATCTATTCACTCATTCGGCCATATTAAGGAAATGGAATATCCTGCTGTTTAATTTAGGCTTTATCTATGTCCTTAATTTGTGCCTCTTATACCTCTCTTTTTGGATAATCCTCTTGGATAAATAGTGCAGTTATCACTTGTGGTCTCTAAGCAATATATTTTGCTACTACCACTACTATTCTTAGCTGTTTATTTACTTGTGTTGTAAGTTTTATCAGCATAGTACATACCTTAATTTTTGTGTAGGTGACACAATGCTCTGTGCACCTTGTATATGTATATTTACTATAGCTTTACATAATTAAATATTTATGAATTTATTTATTTATTTTTTGCAACTTATGCACTTTACATATATATTTATTGATTACGTATTTATGAACTAGTTGATTATCTATTCCAAATTTTTGCTGGATCTTATCTCCCCCCCTATTTTGGAGGTCCATTCTAGTCCTGTCTTTTTACTCCTTTCACCCCCTATTTTAATATTTTTAAATAAAAATTATATTTTTAATTGCATATCCTTGTTCATTCCACTTTTTTTTATCTCTTATGGTACCTCCCATAATTGATTATATATACGGTATGAATTGAAGTGACTTCAGTCGCTATTAATAAAGGACGATGGGAATACATGACAGGGTTTTGATGTGGTGGGCTCTTAATTTTTGCCAGAGCTGTATTTTGTGTGGCATCTGTTTTAAGGACATAGAAAAAAAGTTTTGAAATTAAGAATTTGTAGACGTTTTTATCAAAAGAACTAAGCATATTAAAGTAAATTTACGACTAACATAAAATACAATGTGTCACAAATAATCATTCTCAAAATCACTGGGATCGCAGAATCATTCCATTGTTACTACCACATAAAGTGATACGTCAAAGATTTAAAACATTTGGCCTGGTTAAACAATATAAATTACAAAACTTAATATCTGCACTTTTGTGATTAAGGCAGCTGATAAACCCCCTGCATGTCGCAATTTTTCTATAGACTTTTTAACTTGTTACTGGGAAAGTTCATTTACCTCCATTGCATACTTTTCTAACACATGGTTTTGTTGCCCTCTTCAACAAATATGATTTTCATGATATACTTGGATCTGAAGTCATTCAATACTAATTACATTTTGCATTGATTTTACTCTTAGAAATATCATAGGGTCAAAAACTTTGTGGTAGGAATCACGTTTCTCAAATTTCATTTAATTTACCAATCACTTGGGCATCATGTAAAGTGCTTTTGTCAGAATGAGGTAATTCTTTTATCCTAGATATACACAATTACACAGCAATTAAGTGAAGTACATTGTCTATCTTTGTGTCTAGGAGCGAGATATTAATTTTAAAAGGATTGACATCAAATTTTATATCTATGGATCTTTTTTCTTTAATGGTAGATTGTTATCATTTTATTACTGTTGTATTGTAAGTCTATAGATATCTAATATTTACGATTGACTATTTTTCCATGTAGAATTTTTACCAGAATTTACTTTGTTTTTGCTTGTACATTATAATTTTGTCTTTAGAGAACATGATTCTTTACAAATTGAATCATGTAAGTAAACTTATATATCACTTGAAGTCCATAATATGACTTATGATAATTTAAACAAGGGTAGCAGAACAATAGACTAGTAGAAGGCATGATTTATACCAATGGTCCGTTTGTGACCCATATGGTAAAGAAACCCATAAATCATATTGATAACAGTAAGATAAAAGGTACTCAAGGTTGGTAGTTGATGAGAAGAACCTCAATGCGTTTCTCCTAACCGGATCATCAGGAGGTGGATCATCCATTGGAAATACCTATATACTCCTTTCCTGGTCAAATGGGTGACTACATGCTGCATGACTACATTATCATAAAATGTTGATACAGAAAATATAGTAGAAACTGTACATTGTGGAAGCTTAGCTCTATTGCAGTAGGCAAAGTTGGTGTAATGCAGTCTGACATAGAAGTTGTGACGCTAGTCACTTTTCACAGCCAAATCATGAGTCAGAGTGGTCAAGGAGTCCAAGGTCAGAAGCCAGGAGAGTATGTCATAAACAGAAGGAAGAGATAACAGATCAGAGCTGAAGGGGTTAAACAGGTGGATTTTCAGAACGAATTCCAAGGTCAGGCAACAAATCAAGCATACAAACCTCAAGGCACAAGAAATCACAAACCTAACAGGCTGAATGTACATCTGGCAGAGTTCTGGGAGACACGACTCAGTTAAGAAGCATGGCAATTAACTGGAATAGTGAACACATGGAGACAGCCGATGCTTCACAGTCTCAGATTGGATAGTTGAGCTGTGAATCAACACATTGACAGCTCAACATGCCCCTGTACCAGATTGGATGGCCAAGCTGACAATCAAAGTACCGACAGCTTCAGCATACACCTACACAAGATTAGACAGTGTAACTGTCAATAACTGCATCCCAAACACACTGAGAGGTGGAACCATGACAGTACCCCCTCTTCTAGGGGGGCCACCGGACCCCCAGGAATTTTAGATGGAAGGCCCTGACTAACTGATCAGCCTTCATATCTCAATAAGGGACCCAGGATTTCTCCTCTGGTCCGATCCCCCTCCAGTGGATGAGGTACTGGAGGGAATTACGGAGCCTCCAAGACTCCACAACCCTCTGGACCTCATACTCCAGGCCACCATCTACTGAAAACGGAGGAGGTGGGGATGAGGGAGATAATGCAGAAGGGACATACTCCTTTAATAGGGATTTATGGAATACGTTTGGGATGCAAAGGGATGGAGAAAGCTTTAATCTAAATGCCACAGGATTGACCACCTCTAGGATCTCATATGGACCAAAAAACTTTGGACCCAGCTCCGCCGATGACACTTTAAGTTTAATGTTCCTGGAAGACAACCAAACCTTATCATCAATCTTAAAAGAAGGACCCACTGAACATCGTCTATCGGCTTTTCATTTCTGGTGAATCTGGTCAGTCCCAATATTGTTTTGAACCTCCCTCCAGAGATTCCCAAGTCTCTGTACAGTGACCTCCACCCCAGGGCATACAGAACTAATTCTAGAAAATTCACCAAAATGGGGATGAAAACCATAATTACAGAAGAACGGTGAGGTTATGGTAGATTGATTTACTCAATTGTTAAAAGCAAATTCAGCGAGAGGTAAAAACAAAGACCAGTCCTCCTGTCACGCTGCCACAAAGCACCTTAAAATTTGTTCAAATGATTGATTTATCCTCTGAGCATTGGTTTTAGGGTGATAAGCAGATGAAAATGGGAAGCCAATCCCTAATTTACAGCAAAAAGCGCTGGGAGTGTCTCTGTATTAAGTAACCTGACAAAAGAACAAAATGATCTTGTTTGCTGAATTGATCAACTAACACCCCAATAGCAGTCTTTCCATCAGACAAAGGCAAATTTGTAATGAAATCTATGGGTGGGTCCAGTCACCTACATACCCCACCCCAGGGGGTGTGTCTGAACATCCAAGATGGAGCCTGTGTGTATGGTGCATGTGCGGCAGTGCTGGCTACTCTGAACCAGAGTGAGGAAGCCTGTGACATACCTCCATAGAGGACGCCCCGGAGGATAAGAGGTATCCGTGAACCTGTGCAGTCGTCATGGACAGTTAATGGACACTAATCCATATTAGGCGTACCGGGGCTCAGCGAGGACCGTGGGTTCTATAAGCCGAATGGTTGCCAGACAGTGCACGGGGTTCTGCATGTTATCAAGTTCCTGAAAAGAGATTTATGCTGTGCACTAATAAACCAAATGGACGTTTTAACCCTGAGCATCCAGGTATATTCCTCAACGACCAGCCAAGTGAGTACTCTCCATCCACATAGAGTGGAGACACGTTACAAGATACAAAATTTTTAATGCATGGAGGGCCACCAAAAAAGATTAGCAATGGCTTTCCTTGTGGCAGTAACCCCAGGATGACCACTTAAAATGGAATCATGAAATTCCTGTAAAACCCGCAATCTTAGGCCTCTTTCACACTTGCTTTTTTTTGCAGCGCGTTTTTCCCGCAAAAAAACGCATTGAAAAACGCATACAACAGCATACAACTGCTGCGTTTTTTTCAAGCATTTTTATGAGCATGCATGAAAAAAACGCAGCGTTTTTAAGCGTTTGTATGCCTTTTTAGTGCGTTTTTACCGTGTTTGCGTTTTTTTCCAACATTAGGTGGCCCCTCACACTAACCCTAACCCTGACCCTAACCCTAACCCTAACCCTTAACCAAACCATACTTAACCCTAACCCTGACCCTAACCCTTAACCAAACCATACTTAACCCTAACCCAAACCCTAACTAACCTTAACCCTAACCCTAACCCTGACCCTAACCCTAACCCTAACCCTAACCCTGACCCTAACCCTTAACCAAACCATACTTAACTCTAACCCTGACCCTAACCCTTAACCAAACCATACTTAACCCTAACCCAAACCCTAACTAACCTTAACCCTAACCCTAACCCTGACCCTAACCCTAACCCTAACCCTAACCCTGACCCTAACCCTAACCCTAACCCTGACCCTAACCCTTAACCAAACCATACTTAACCCTAACCCTGACCCTAACCCTGACCCTAACCCTAACCCTGACCCTAACCCTTAACCAAACCATACTTAACCCTAACCCTGACCCTAACCCTGACCCTGACCCTAACCCTAACCCTAACCCTGACCCTAACCCTTAACCAAACCATACTTAACCCTAACCCTGACCCTAACCCTTAACCAAACCATACTTAACCCTAACCCAAACCCTAACTAACCTTAACCCTAACCCTAACCCTGACCCTAACCCTAACCCTAACCCTAACCCTGACCCTAACCCTTAACCAAACCATACTTAACCCTAACCCTGACCCTAACCCTTAACCAAACCATACTTAACCCTAACCCAAACCCTAACTAACCTTAACCCTAACCCTAACCCTGACCCTAACCCTAACCCTAACCCTAACCCTGACCCTAACCCTAACCCTAACCCTAACCCTGACCCTAACCCTTAACCAAACCATACTTAACCCTAACCCTGACCCTAACCCTGACCCTAACCCTAACCCTAACCCTGACCCTAACCCTTAACCAAACCATACTTAACCCTAACCCTGACCCTAACCCTGACCCTAACCCTAACCCTAACCCTGACCCTAACCCTAACCCTAACCCTAACCCTGACCCTAACCCTTAACCAAACCATACTTAACCCTAACCCTGACCCTAACCCTAACCCTAACCCTGACCCTAACCCTTAACCAAACCATACTTAACCCTAACCCTGACCCTAACCCTAACCCTAACCCTGACCCTAACCCTTAACCAAACCATACTTAACCCTAACCCTGACCCTAACCCTAACCCTAACCCTAACCCTGACCCTAACCCTAACCCTAAACCCCCTTAACTAACCCTAACTTTACCCAAACCCCTAAATTCCATTGTCTAAACTAATGGTAAAAAAAAAAACGCATGTGCAAAAAAACGCATACATAAGCATGCCAATGCGCACATATGCTCACCATAGACTTATAATGGGTGTCTTGCTGTAAAAAAACGCATTGCGCGCGCATGCGTTTTTTTGAGGCAAATCGGACGCACAAAAAATGCAACAAGTTGCATTTTGTGCGCCCGAGCGCATACTGCAAAAAAACGCATGCGCGGTAAAACGCGTACAAACGCATGTGTATGCGCACATAAGCGCATCCCATGCAAAGTATAGGAAAAAAAAACGCATGCGCTATTTAGCGCTAAATTACCGCGAAAAAAAACGCAAATGTGAAACCAGCCTTAGGTACACAGGCACAAATAATTTCATCCCTGGGGAAGTGGAAGGAGCTAACTACTGGGCTTTATGAATCTCCTCTTCCAGCTCCGAGGTTACCATAGACACTACAATACCCTGAGGAATAATGGAGGATGGAGGTTCTGGAGGAGAAATGGAATCTAGACTATGAGATAAAGCGTCAGCTTTCACATTCTTACACCCTGGCCTGAATGTAATAGAAAAATTATACCGAGATAAAAATCTGTCTGGCCTGTCTATGAGTTAACCTTTTAGCCGATTCAATGTAAGCTAAATTCTTGTGATCCATGATTACTGTAACTGGATGAACCACCCCCTCAAAAAAAGCCTCCATTCCTCATAGGCCAATTGGACAGCAAGTAACTCCCAATTTCCAACATCATAATTTCTCTCCACAGGTGAAAATTTTTTAGAAAGAAAAGCAGATGGAGGCAGGTTAGACAGAGTTTTGGGCCCCTGTGATAAGACTACCCTCACTCCGATCTCTGAAGCATCCACTTCCACAACTAATGGTCTTGAAGATCAGGCTGGATTAGAATGGGTGCGGATATAAAACTCTCTTTTAATCTTTCAAAAGCCCTGATAGTACCTGGTGACCAAACCTTGAGATTCTCTCCCTTATGTGTAAGGTCATAAAGTGGTTTAGCAATCTGTGAAATCCCCTTGATAAATTTTCTATAATAGTTGGCGAATCCCAGAAAAGGCTGCAAAGCCTTAAGATCGTGAGGTTGAACCCAATCAATTATGACCTGCACCTTCCCATGGTCCATCTTAAACTATTCTGCTGACAAGATAAACCCCATGAAAGAGATTTCCTGCACAGAAAAAACACATTTCTCTAATTTAACAAACAGAGAGTTCTCACTCAATCTCTGTAACACAACACGGACATGTTCCTGGTGAGTGGTGAGAAAATTAGAACGTAATCAAGGTAAATCACAAGTCTTCCAATGCAATCTGCTAAAATAGCATTCATAAAATTTTGAAACACAGCATGTGCATTAGATAATCTGAAAAGCATTACAATGTTTTAAAACAGACCCTCAGATGTTAAAAATGCTGTTTTCCAATAATCACCCTTCCAGATGCATATCAAATTGTAAGCCTCTCTAAAGGGGGTTTTACACTAAGCGATATCGCTAGCAATATCGCTAAAACGTCACTGGTTTTGTGACGTTATAGCGATATTGCTAGCGATATCGCTATGTGTGATACTTACCAACGACCGGCTCCCCCGCTGTCCATCGCTGATCGCGTGAGAATGTCCGGCTCCATTTCTCGTCGGGCGCTTCCTGCTGAGACTTCCTGCTGTGACGACGAGCGACGCTGGAGGCGGGCGGGAGGACGCAGGATCGCTGTGTGTGAATGGTAAGTATCGTGCGCTGCGTCGCTGCTGAATCGCTGTGAGATCTTTCTGTGTGAAAGCTCACTAGCGATCATTTAGCGATGCACCAGCGATCCTGACCGGGTCGGATCGCTGGTTGGATCGCTGGTGCATCGCTAAATGTAAAAGGGCCTTAAGATCTAGTTTAGAAAACACCCTGGCCCCCAGAAGCTGCTTATATAGGTCGGGGATGAGTGGAAGTGGGTAAGTATTTTTAACAGTGATCTTATTTAGTTCTCAGAAATCAAGGCAAGGACAGAGTCCTCCATCTTTCTTTTTAACAAAGAAACATCCAGCAGCTATAGGGGAGGAGGAAGGACGGATACGACCCTTCCGTAAACTTTTGTTAACATATTCTTTCAAGGCTCAGGCCCCGACAAATTGTAAAGGCGAACTTTTGGCAACTTGGTGCTAGGAATAAAATCAATAGCACAATCATAGGGATGATGGGGAAGTAGTATCTCCGCCTCTTTTTCTGAGAACACATCTCCGAAGTCCTTCAGCTACCCCAGAAGACTCTCCAGACTAGCGGAGCATATTTGTACATTTTTTAGACATTTCTTGTAACAATTGGGGCTTGTAACACAGAGTTAGCTGAGCTGAGCACCAACTAGACATTACAGTCACTTACAAGACAGTGCACATACTATCAAACTATAAGCACTTTCTACCTATTGTTCCCCCTCACCCCCATTTCCTTGTAGAATGTAAGCTTGCTAGTAAATTATCGAGTTTCCACTAATGATTTTGTTAGGACTTTGGCTAGGATAGTGGTGTTGCATGATGAGAAGGGGGAACATGTTTGATGAGGGGAGGTGGTGATGAGAAGTCAGAGAAGCGGCAAACTGTTATTCTTTTTTTTAATTTATTTTTTTATTAACTTAATGTGTGGTGATTTCGGCAGCCAATCAAGTCACAGAAACCATCCCTAACGTCGAGACACAAGGGCTTGTGTTATTGGCTGCTGAAGTCACATGTCCCTCTTCATATAAAAAGTGGACATGTGGCTTCTGCGCCCTCTTGCTAGTGTAACAGCCTAGTGAAGCTGCTGCTGCAAGTAGTCAGATAGGTAGTTAGGTGATTTATTCTCAGCTAGTTCACATAGATAGGATCCTGTGTCAAATCAACCTTCCAGCATAAAAATCTGGAGTGCTAATTCTGTGCTACAGCAACTAGTCGCCACTTCAGCTTATAAATCATTTGTGCTAATTGTGTGGTCCAGCCAACAATCCACATTTCAGCATCCAAATCCTTTGTGCTAATTGTGTGGCCCAGCTAACAGTCCACATTTTAGAATAGAAAACCTTTGTGCTAATTGTGTGGTCCCACCACGAGTACACATTTCAGCATGTAAATCTTTTGTACTTATTCTGTGGTCCAGCCACACCATTTCAGCAAATAAATACTGATTTTTAATTTAGTGACAGGTGACTGACAGATCTGGGCATAGCGTTGTTAAAAAGATGGTTAAAAGAGGGGAAGGGTACATCCAACATAAGTAAGAAAATGCGAGATCGTTGTGGAAGTTGGAATAGGCCTGGTGTTCAAGGTGTTACTGAAAGCTCTATTGATCAAACACTGGCTTGTCCTATCCAAAGACAACTGACACCTTCTGCTACTGGATGAACTACCCGACTCCCTTTCTTTGGCAGCCGCACAGCGGTACATCTTGTGGATATTTTTTTTAATGTGGAAACTCCAAGTTAGATCTCCATCTGGTGGGTTACCTGTAGTGGAAAAGGTCTCTGAGCACACTTTTACTATTTCTACTCTGGGAAAACTGATGCCACTTTAGTGGTGTGTGCCTATAATGTTTTGAAATCTGGAAACTCTATGTTGGATCTCCATCTGGTGGGTTGTCTGCAGTGAAAGGAGCCTCAGAGCACTAGGCCTACACATGTCTCTCATCCACCTCTTACTGAACAATTTGTAAGTCAGAAATGCTGGTCCAGGCCCTGTCCCATCCATCCATGCTGCACCATTATACAAGTTCTACTGTGGGCCAATTGATGCCACTTTTCCTGCTGTCTGCCTTAATTTTTGGAAATGTTTTGACTCCAAGTTGGGTCTCCTTCATGTGTGTTGCCTGAAGCAGTGGTGCTCATAGACCTGCACACCTGCAATTACTTTCAGTCAACTACCTGTTCTACTATCCTTAATATGTATCAATAGCAGTCTACAAAACTGACTGATATTTGTGCCATCTGAGTGTGGCTGAGCAGAAAAGCAGTTTGAGCTGTTGCATGATACATCAGGGCTCCCAGCACACCAGTCTTCCCTCATCAACCTCTTTTTTTAACTTAAAATCAAAGCTGTAAATGCTGTCCAAGACCCTGTCTCATGCATGGCCCATGCCTGACTGCTTCTGTGCCATTTTAGAATTTCTACTGTGGGTCAATTGATGACACTTTTCACATTGGTTTCCTTCATGCGTGTTGCCTGAATTTGGAAAGGCTGTTAGAGCATCAGGCCTACACATGTCACTGGTAAATGTTTAAGCTAGAAATGCTGGTCCAAGCCCTGTCCCATGCATCCATGCTGCACAATTATACTATTTGTACTTTTTGTCAATTACTGCCACTTTTCCTAGTGTCTTTCACTAACTTGAGCTGTTTTGGCAGCTTTTGGGCCCCATGAAGGTGTTGTTTATGAGTTTTGTCTCCCATTGAATTAAATGGGGTTCAGATAAGTTCCACTAACAACAGGAAGTTCGCCGAGCCTGAACTGAACCAATCCTTAAAAGTTTCACTCATCTCTAGTGACAGATTCCCGTTAACTGCTTCCTGACATTTGAAGTACATGTACCAATAAAAACATCAACTTGTCTTGCAAAAAGCAAGCTGTCACATGACTCTGTCAGCAAAAATTATAGCTCTCAAAATATGGTGATACAAAAACTAACTAATTTTTTAAAACAAAAAAAAAGTCTTTTAGTGTGTGACAGCAGCTATACAGAAAAACCCGATATAAAATCTGGTATCGTTGAAATCACACTGACCCAAAGAATAAAGTCGTATAATCACTTATACTGCATGAGAAATGGTGTAAAAAATAAATAAAACCAATTCTTCACCTGCTGTTGATTTGTTCATTCTGCCTCCCAAGAATCGCAGTGATGGTAGTCTCACGTTTATCCTGCGCTCTACAACGTTCTTACACCGTGGTTTCTGTGTACATCTCTGAAATACGTGATTCAGACGGAATCCCCGGTGGAAGATTTCCGATAATGAGGCAGCTGAAGGCACTGTGAATGCTGTCTGTCCTGTGATCCGGTGGTGTCTGTCTTTTCATTAGGAGTGCATAAAAGTGCAGTCAGCAACAGTTTTCTGCACCTCTGAAACAAGGACACTCCTGAACAAAGGGCAGACAGAGTCCAGAGTAATTCTGCTGCCTCATTATAGTGAGTGGCTCCCTCGGGGATTTCATCTGTATTGCATCACTCGAAGATTTAAAGTGAAACCTCGATGTAAGTGCTCAGCACAGAGCGGCGGATAAATATGATCCAAATTGTTATGTAGAAAGTTCACAATAAAAGCTTCAACTCAATCCACAAAACAGCAAGTCCCCACTCAGATCCATCTGTTAGTGGAAATATAGGGAGTTTCCATGTTACTGGTAGCACAAAGGCTCCGTAATAGTGAAAACGCCCCCAAAAACTAATCCAGCAAATTCTGTGCTTCCAAGTCCCCATGCCTCCTCCCTTCTAAGACCCACAGTGTGCTTAATCCACATTTAGCATGTTTGTAATTTCTGTAGCGATGAGAGCCCGCCAAATTTACAGGTGCATGAGCTGGGCACAATGTACAGTCACTACAATGTACTGGTCATTACATCGGCAGCTTGCAATTTTCACTCAGCACTAGAGTTGAGCGACTTTTGGTTTTTTATGGTCGAGTTTCGTTTCGTGAAACCCGACTTTTCCAAAAGTCGGGTCGAGCAAGATCGGCCGACTATAGGGAAAAGTCGGGGTCGTCCCGAAACACGAAACCCAATGTAAGTCAATGGGGAATAAAAGTCGGCAGTGAGAGGAGGACAGGAAACACACCTACAGTGCTCATTTGAATGCCAAAAGCATCAATTCTTCTTACTTAAGCTGGTCAACCTTAATTAACTTCATAATACAAGTTACGCACTGAAAAATGGGGGTTATTTGGCTAAAGTTGTGGGGGGGTAGGGCTGGCTCCAGGTTTTCATGTGCCCTGGGCGAAAGGGCGCCCCTTTAACACATAATACCACAACTCATCATGCTCCTATACGGCAGAGAAATAGCGGTATAGTACAATGAAAAATACTTCACTTTTTACATCTCATGACGAGGCCCATCTATTTCTCCATACAGAATCATTGGTCCCATATAATGTTTGAAACAGTATATGATGAGCTCCACATAATGCTACAGTATATGTTGGTCCCCATGGATGAAGCTCCACTGTCTTATGGGCCCAAATAATGCTCCAAACATAATGGGCCCCATTTCTAATGCTCTAGTGTATAATGGGCCCTGTAAATGCTGCTCCAGTGTCTGATGTCCACCTTTGGAATGTTCCAGTGTATGGTGGGCCCCATCTATCATTCTCCAGAGTATAGTGCTCCCCAAAAATTGCTGTCCCAACATTGAAAACAATGAAATAATTCTCCTCGCTAGGGAATCCCTGTACTAGTCTGGACTCCTCGTCGTCCCCATCTTCCATCTCACTGCACAGTATTTCAACCTTGCAAGTGCTGTGATCCTGAGCAAGCAGGGGGGGCCCACTCGTTGGCGACGGCACTGGCACAGGGCCCCTGATAGTACGGTGGTGTGTCTGATGGCGGGTGGGCCGAACCTGCACTTTCATCTGCAGCTTCCTCTTTGTCACCGTGTAAGATGGAACTGTATATGGGAAGGGTAACCTGAGTTTCATCAGGGTCAGATTCAGGCCGGGTAGCGTGCGAGGGGAATGTAGTGGTCTGGGTCAATGTACCAGCAGATTCATCGAGCAGTGGCTGGGCATCAGTGCACTTGTGTCGCCCCCAGGAGTACGGTCGCCACAGTGGCATTACCTTCCTCCTAGGGAGTGTGATGTCATGTTTGGGAGCAACGAAGGATCTCTCTAGCAGGTTAACTGATTGGGCGGCGTTATTCCCACAAGTCATGACCCTCCAAACAGCGTTCATGAAGGCAAAGTGTTTGTTTTACGTGGGCAGTATAGTTGCAAAGCTGAACCTTAAAGGAATGTCCAGAAGGGCACCACCAGGAGTGGAGCCTACGGCGTAATTTGACTCAACACGGGCAACCTCAACCATGCCAGCTACAGAACAGATGCACACATTGCAAGCTTAATTCCGTTAACGAACAAGACTCCGTCATGCCCCACGGTCCGAGTCCGGCTTACTAGAGGGACACGTGAGGCTCTGGCACATGAGATTGGCCAATAACTGGTGTGTCATGCCCTTACATGTCCGTGGCTGCATGTGCGCTACACTGAAAAGGCCAGCGTTTGTCGCTTACAGGTGCAGATAACCCGCTGAACAACGTTAGTGATGGGGATCACTGATTACAATTATTACTCGCGAACGATGATTTCCCAGTAAGTGCAGGTCAACCGCAGTTCCGGAATTAGGCCTAACCGTCATTCCTGAAAAAAATGAAAAACTTACGTGTGCAAACCACAGGTGCTGTAGCTTGCTTAACAGCTTGCCAGCCGTTCTCACGCCCAGTATGGGTTACACGTGATTGCACAAAGGTGAGAAAGGGTACCGTATCCCCGGATAACATGTATGGATAGCGTACACATTCAAAAGATATGTCTATACATCAGGAGGCAGGCTCAGATGGTGTAAGGCCCAGTATGGCTTGCAAGTGATTGCACAAAGGTGAGAAAGGCATAATCTGACATGTGGGCCAATGTTCCCGGTGTCAATGATGCACTGCGAGTGCTGTTTGGAGGAGCACTTTCTGGCAAATCCACATCCCTCCAGTCACGCACAAACCCTGTACCAGACCTTGCCACGCCAACATTTTCACTTGCCCCACGAGATGCATCCTCCTCCCCTAAGTAATCATCCCTATCATCATCCTCCTCCTCCTCTTCTTCCTCCAACTCGTCCAGGAGAGGTCCCTGAGCAGACAATGGCTGAATGTCATCAAGGATTCCCTCCACCTCTTCCTCCTCGTCAACATTGGCTGCAGATGCCTGCTCCTTAAGGTGCGTCAAAGTTTGCATGAGCAGACGCATAAGTGGGATGCTCATGCTTAGGATGGCGTCGTCTGCGCTTACCAGCCGTGTGCATTCCTCAAAACACTGAAGGACTTTACAGAGGTCTTTCAGCTTCGACCACTGCACACCTGTCAACTCCATGTCTGCTCTCAAAGTGCCTGGCCGTGTATCCTCCCACAAATGCATTATGGCCTGCTTCTGCTCGCACAGCCGCTCCACCATGTGCAGGGTGGAGTTCCACCTTGTTGCAATGTCGATAATGAGGCGGTGGTTGGGAAGGTGGAGCAATCGCTGCAGCTTCTGCATACGAACGGAGTGTACAGGCGACCGGCGGATGTGCGTGCACAGTCTTCGCACCTTATGGAGCAGGGCTGTTAACTCCGGATAATTTTTGAGGAAGCACTGCACCACCAGGTTCAAGGTGTGAACCAAGCAAGGTATGTGGCTGAGTTTTGAAAGGGCTATGGCTGCCACAAAATTACGGCCGTTATCACTAACTACCTTGCCTGCCTCAAGATGTACACTGCCCAGCCATGACTCAGTTTGTCGCTTCAAGTACTCGGCCAGCACCTCGGCGGTGTGTCTGTCGCCCAAACACATCATCTGCAACACAGCCTGCTGACGCTTTCCACTAGCTGCTCGATAGGGGAAACCTCGTGTGCAACAGTGGCAGCTGCAGATGGAGTGCTCGTACGACTGCGCTCTGTGGACGAGCTTTCGCTTCTAGAGGAGGAGGAGGAGGGTGGAACGCCTACAGCCAACTGTTTCCTATACCGTGGGCTAGGCAG
This sequence comes from Dendrobates tinctorius, assembly GCF_039654945.1. Classification (NCBI taxonomy): domain Eukaryota; kingdom Metazoa; phylum Chordata; class Amphibia; order Anura; family Dendrobatidae; genus Dendrobates; species Dendrobates tinctorius. The sequence continues at coordinate 39,231,506 of NW_027361829.1, forward strand.
CACTGTCCCACCACCGCTGTCCCCTGTGGACCCTGCATCCACCACATTAACCCAGTGCGCAGAGATGGACACGTAACGGCCCTGGCCATGCCGACTAGACCATGCATCAGTTGTGAGGTGCACCTTTCCACTCACTGACTGCTTGAGTGCATGGACAATGCGGTCTTTCACATGATGGTGGAGGGCTGGGATGGCTTTGCGAGAGAAGAAGTGGCGACTGGGTAGGTCATAGCGTGGTACTGCATTGGCCATGAGTTCGCGGAAAGCTGCGCTTTCCACCAACCGATAGGGCATCATCTCAAACGAGATTAGTTTGGCAATGTGGGCGTTCAAACCCAGTGTACGCGGATGAGAGACTGAGTACTTTCTTGACCTACTCATAGTGTCTGGGAGGGTGAGCTGGACTTGAGAGCTGCATATGGTGGAAGTAGCGGTGGACAGGGCGGATTGAGAGAGGGTTGATGATGGTGATGGAGTTGGTGTTCTTTCTGATGGCCTAGATTCAGTATTTCGTTGATATAACAGTGGGATTCCCTGACTGCTGTGGCCTTGCAATGACACCTCAACATTTGCTGCTGTGCTAACCGGTGGGCTTACAGTGGGGGAAACAATGTAGCGTTGCTGACTACCTTCTTTGTGATCAGTTGCACATGTGGCACTTGCGGTTTGGTGTTGTGTCCACGCTTGCAAGTGCATGCTGGTTAAATGTCTAAGCATGCAACTGGTGTTCAAATTTTTCAGATTTTTCCCTCTGCTAAAGGTCTTTGCGCACTTCTTACAGATAACCTTGGCCTAATCATGAGGATTTTGTTCAAAAAAGTGCCACACTGCACTCTTCCTACTTTGGCAGACATTTTGCGGCCTAGCACGCTGTGATGTTTTGACCCTCTGGACAAGCTGTCCAGCAACTCTTTTGATATTTGGAACCTGTCTTTGGAGTGCTCCGGGCCTGCCAGATAACAGCTGTTGCGATGTTGATGTCTGCTGTGGATGCTCCTCATCTGAGCTATTGGAAGCAGCACCCTCTTCCCCCAATGGATGCCAATCTGGGTCAACAACTGGGTCATCCATCACCTCCTCTTCAATGTCATGTGCACCTTCCTCTGTGTCACCGTGTATGGTGGTATAGTATGCGGGAAAGGGCACCTGAGTCTCATCAGGGTCAGAATCTGGCTCTGTACACTGCGAGGACAATGTAGTGCTCTGAGTGAATGTACCAGCAGAATCATCTATCAGCGGCTGTGCATCAGTGCACTCCATGTCAGATTCATCTTGGCCTGGGTAATTCACCATTTCACTTGATAATCCAGGCATGGTATGTGAAAACAGCTCCATGGAGTAATCAGTACTATGGCCTGCGTCATCCTTCAATCTTGGTTGTGGTGAAGGACACAAGGAAAGGTGTGGTTCATGAACATGAGCCTCCAATGACGACTCAGTGCTTTTACTTTTTACAACTTCAGAAGAGGAGGCGATAGAGCTGGAGGCTGAGTCAGCAATGTAAGACAAATCTTTTTCCTGATGCTCTGGCGTTAAAAGCGGTTTGCCAACTCCTAGAAAACTAAGCCTTCGAAGCCTTATGGAGCCAGACGATGACGCAGGCTCAACACCTCCTGCATTCGGTCCTATTTTGCTTTTGCCACTACCATCAGATCCACCACCAACACCATCATTACCAGCTGCCAACCCCCGCCCAATTCCACGGCCTCTTCCACCAGCCTTCCTCATTTTTGGTAGAAATGTAGACAAAATCCTACAAACTATATAGTAATGTAAAACAAGGTACAAGGTGTCTATAGGACAGGGGAGATTTAGATTTTCTGCAGACACTTGTGGACACTGGACACTTGGATTGTGTGAGGCCCACTGAATATCACAGCGCTATGTCACAGGCTCGATGGCACAGGTGTGAAAAAAGTGACTACAGGATAAGGGAGATTTTAAATTTCTGCAGACACTTGTGGACACTGGACACTTGGATTGTGTGAGACCCACTGAATATCACAGCGCTATGTCACAGGCTCGATGGCACAGGTGTGAAAAAAGTGACTACAGGATAAGGGAGATTTAGATTTTCTGCAGACACTTGTGGACACTGGACACTTGGATTGTGTGAGGCCCACTGAATATCACAGCGCTATGTCACAGGCTCGATGCAGCAGGTGTGAAAAAAGTGACTACAGGATAAGGGAGATTTTGAATTTCTGCAGACACTTGTGGACACTGGACACTTGGATTGTGTGAGGTCCACTGAATATCACAGTGCTATGTCACAGGCTCGATGGCACAGGTGTGAAAAAAGTGACTACAGGATAAGGGAGATTTTGAATTTCTGCAGACACTTGTGGACACTGGACACTTGGATTGTGTGAGGCCCACTGAATATCACAGCGCTATGTCACAGGCTCGATGGCACAGGTGTGAAAAAAGTGACTACAGGATAAGGGAGATTTTGAATTTCTGCAGACACTTGTGGACACTGGACACTTGGATTGTGTGAGGTCCACTGAATATCACAGTGCTATGTCACAGGCTCGATGGCACAGGTGTGAAAAAAGTGACTACAGGATAAGGGAGATTTTGAATTTCTGCAGACACTTGTGGACACTGGACACTTGGATTGTGTGAGGCCCACTGAATATCACAGCGCTATGTCACAGGCTCGATGGCACAGGTGTGAAAAAAGTGACTACAGGATAAGGGAGATTTTGAATTTCTGCAGACACTTGTGGACACTGGACACTTGGATTGTGTGAGGCCCACTGAATATCACAGTGCTATGTCACAGGCTCGATGGCACAGGTGTGAAAAAAGTGACTACAGGATAAGGGAGATTTTGAATTTCTGGGAGATTTTGAATTTCTGCAGACACTTGTGGACACTGGACACTTGGATTGTGTGAGGCCCACTGAATATCACAGCGCTATGTCACAGGCTCGATGGCACAGGTGTGAAAAAAGTGACTACAGGATAAGGGAGATTTTGAATTTCTGGGAGATTTTGAATTTCTACAGACACTTGTGGACACTGGACACTTGGATTGTGTGAGGCCCACTGAATATCACAGCGCTATGTCACAGGCTCGATGGCACAGGTGTGAAAAAAGTGACTACTGGATAAGGGAGATTTTGAATTTCTGCAGACACTTGTGGACACTGGACACTTGGATTGTGTGAGGCCCACTGAATATCACAGCGCTATGTCACAGGCTCGATGGCACAGGTGTGAAAAAAGTGACTACAGGATAAGGGAGATTTTGAATTTCTGCAGACACTTGTGGACACTGGACACTTGGATTGTGTGAGGCCCACTGAATATCACAGTGCTATGTCACAGGCTCGATGGCACAGGTGTGAAAAAAGTGACTACAGGATAAGGGAGATTTTGAATTTCTGGGAGATTTTGAATTTCTGCAGACACTTGTGGACACTGGACACTTGGATTGTGTGAGGCCCACTGAATATCAGAGCGCTATGTCACAGGCTCGATGGCACAGGTGTGAAAAAAGTGACTACAGGATAAGGGAGATTTTGAATTTCTGCAGACACTTGTGGACACTGGACACTTTTGGATTGTGTGAGGCCCAATGAATATCAGAGCGCTATGTCACAGGCTCGATGCAGCAGGTGTGAAAAAAGTGACTACAGGATAAGGGAGATTTTGAATTTCTGCAGACACTGGACACTTTTGGATTGTGTGAGGCCCAATGAATATCAGAGCGCTATGTCACAGGCTCGATGCAGCAGGTGTGAAAAAAGTGACTACAGGATAAGGGAGATTTTGAATTTCTGCAGACACTTGTGGACACTGGACACTTTTGGATTGTGTGAGGCCCACTGAATATCAGAGCGCTATGTCACAGGCTCGATGGCATAGGTGTGAAAAAAGTGAATTGTAGAATTGGGCAGAATAGGAATCTCCCTAGAGTGTAGGTCTGTAAGAACGGAACAAGTCCTCCACTTATCCTTCCACAGTGACACACAGATAGCTTCACTGTGGCTGTGATAACAGCCGTCACACGGTACTGTGTGAGGAGCGTACACCGCTGTATGGTGTGAATAAATGCACGCTCAGTACCTTGGCAGGACAAAAAAAAAATTGGGATTGCTTTTAAAAAAGCAGTTTGCAGAGCAGTGGGGAAACAGCAATGCAGCTGTCAGGAAGACTTAGAAGGCAGCCTAACAACCAACACCGCTGATTCACCACAATATAGCCTCCCCTTGCACTGCACACACAGTGACTGGTGTGTTGCACAGGCAAAATCGCTAGCAGCAGAAGCAGTTTTTTTGTCTTCTTCCCTGCCTAACGCTCTCCCTACAGAATCAGCAACCTCTCCCTATACTGAGATCGGCAGAAGTAAGATGGCGGTCGGCGTGCACACCCTTTTATAACCCCTGTGACGCCCACCAAAGCAAGCCAATCACTTGCATGCCCTTCTGAAAGATGGTGGCGACCCCTGCCTATGTCATCACTTTGCCCACAGTGTCCGTGGATCCTGATTGGCTGAAAAAGAGCGCTAAACAAACTTTTGAAACGCGACTTTGGCGCGTAAGTCGCCGACCTCGTGGCCGACCTCATCCTAGGGTCGGGTTTCGTTTCATGAAACCCGACTTTGCCAAAAGTCGGCGACTTTTGAAATTGTTCGACCCGTTTCGCTCAACTCTACTCAGCACCAATCACTGCTGCTTGTATTTGAAAAACTCTCATGGAGTCAAATTCGTCATGACACCTGTAGATAAATTCCCAAAGGGGTATAATTTCCAAAATGGGGTCACTTGAGGGATTTTTCTGCTCTTCTAGCTCTGTACATGAAGTTCGCAAACTTTATGGATAATTCTGCTTTCCAGTATGCCTCCTGCATAATAGTACTGCTTAGCCATATGGCGAGACTCGGGAGGGAGTGCTATTTGCCAATAGTCCTTCCTGAGTCTCGCTGTATGGCTAAGTAGTACTATACAGGCAGAATCGGACAGGGGTGCCAAGGGCCCTCCAGTAACATTGACTTTGGGGGACCCACTTTTCACCTGCATACAAATATTACACTACCCTATTTCACAAATTTACCTATATCTCTATATAATAATACACTGGGTAGTTTGGTTAATGAATAATGAGATGCTGATTATTTCTGTACAGAGTGAATCAAGTGAATTATGCCAAGTACTGCCCATACAGTGGGGTTGAGGGCTCAGATCTGCACAGGGGCCCGACAAAGGATTCGCCTGTATCCCTATGGACCAATCAGATTTGGGGTATTTCAACATTCATCATAAATTGTGAGAAAATTTTTTAGTGCCAATTGTACCCATTTCTTCAAGTGAAAATGTAAAATCTTGGGCTAAAACAAAATTTTGTTGGTAAAAATATAATTATTTTTTTCCTCATTGCCTAATGGTATAATATACTGTGACCCACCTGTGGCATCATTATGATCACTGCACCCCTAGATGAATTCAATGAGAGATGTAGTAAGTAAAATGGGGTCTCTTATGGGGGGGTTCTGCTTTTCTGGCACCTCAGGGGCTCTGCTAATGTGACATGGAGCCCTCAAATCAAAGCAAAATGTGAACTCCAATATGTTGCTTCTTCCCTTCTGAACTTTGCCTCAAAAGAAGTTATCGATCACATATTGGGAATCGGTGTACTCAGGAGAAATTGCACAACAAATTTTGGTGCCCATTTTCTCCTGATATCCTTGTGCTATAATAACATTTTTGTGGGAAAAATGTGATTTTTTTTAACCCCTTCCTGACCCATGACGCCTACTTAGGCGTCATGAAAAGTCATGCCCAAACGACCCATGACGCCCCCGTAGGAGTCATGCTATAAATAGCGCTCCTGCGGGTCGGGTGACCGGGGTCAATGAAAGGTCACCCGACCCACACACAAAGGACCCTTTATGCTTCACCACGGGGGTGGCTTAGCCCCCACGTGGCTACGATCACTCTGATTGGCTGTTGAAAGTGAAACAGCCAATCAGAACGATAGTAATATTTCATCAATGAAATTTGATCAAATATTACAATCCAGCCATGGCCGATGCTGCAGTAGCATCGGACATGGCTGGAGACACTAATTTAACCCCCACAACGGCTGGCGGGGGCGATCGGCCCCCGCCACGGACTGACAGCAGCAATGGGCCGCTGCTGTCATGATCTGCCCCCCCTCCTCTTCCTTCCGATCCCCCCGCAGTCCGATCCCCCCTCACCCCCGGTACCTGTCATGTCCTGCTCTGGCTCCCAGTGTCCCACCATCCCTCCTGCATGGGCGCTGCCATCTTTGAAAATGGCGGGCGCATGCGCAGTACGATTGTAATATTTCACCAACTAAATTTGGTGAAATATTACAATCGGTCCATGGCCGATGCTGCAATAGCATCGGCCATGGCTGGAGACGGCAATCAGACCCCTCACCCACCGACTGATGGCGCCCAATCGGCTGCTGCCACCGACTGATGGCAGCGATCGGATGCCGCAGTCATCATCAGGTCCCCTCCCCCTTCCCTCCGCTCCCCCCAGCCTTCCTATCCCCCCCACCGGCCCCAGTATCTCCTGTCCCTCTGGCCGTCCCGGTGTCCTGCGTCATGGGCGCCGCCATCTTGGAAAATGGCGGGCGCATGCGCAGTGCGCCGGCTGCAGATTCATTCATTTATTTTGATCACTGTGAGAAACTCTCACAGTGATCAAAATAAAAAAGTAAATAACCCCCCCTTTATCACCCCCATAGGTAGGGACATAAAACAAAATATAGAAAATATTTTTATTTTTTTCCATTAGGGTTAGGGTTGGAATTAGGGTTAGGGTTGGAATTCGGGTTAGGGCTGGAATTAGGGTTAGGGTTGGAATTAGGGTTAGGGCTGGAATTAGGGTTAGGATTGGCATTAGGGTTGGGATTAGGGTTAGGGTTGGGATTAGGGTTAGGGTTGGAATAGGGTTAAGATTAGGGTTAGGGGTGGGTTGGGGGTTTGGATTAGGGTTAGGCTTGTAGTTAGGGTTAGAGTAGGGATTAGGCTAGGGGTGTGTTGGGGTTAGGGTTGTGGTTAGGGTTATTATTAGGGTTCTGATTAGGGTTAGGGGTGTGTTGGGGTTAGGGTTGGAGTTAGAATTGAGGGGTTTCCACTGTTTAGGCACATCAGGGGGTCTCCAAATGCAACATGGCGCCACCATTTATTCCAGCCAATTTTGCGATTAAAAAGTCAAACAGTGCTCCCTCCATTCCGAGCCCCGACGTGTGCCCAAACAGTGGTTTATCCCCACATATGGGGTATCAGCATACTCAGGAAAAATTGCACAACAACTTTTGGGGTCTAATTTCTCCTGTTACACTTGGAAAAATAAAAAATTGGGGGGTAAAATAATTATTTTTGTGGAAAAAAAATGATTTTTTATTTTCATGGCTCTGGGTTATAAACTTCTGTGAAGCACTTGGGGGTTCGAAGTGCTCACCAGACATCTAGATAAGTTCATTGGGGGGTTTAGTTTCCAAAATGGGGTCACTTGTGGGAGGTTTCTACTGTTTAGGCACATCAGGGGCTCTGCAAGCGTAACATGACGCCTGCAGACCATTCCATGAAATCGGCATTTTAAAACGTCACTACTTCCCTTCCGAGCCCCGACGTGTGCCCAAACAGTGGTTCCCCCCACATATGGGGTACCAGCGTACTCAGGACAAACTGGACAACAACTTTTGGGGTCCAATCTCTCCTGTTACCCTTGTGAAAAAAAAATTGTGGGCTAAAAAATCATTTTTTGAGGAAAAAAAATATTTTTTATTTTCATGCCTTTGCGTTATAAACTTCTGTGAAGAACTTGGGGGTTCAAATTGCTCACCACACATCTAGATTAGTTCCTTGGGTGGTCTAGTTTCCAAAATGGGGTCACTTGTGTAGTGTTTCCACTGTTTAGGTGCATCAGGGGCTCTGCAAACGTAACATGACGCCCACAGACCATTCCATCAAGTCGACATTTCAAAACGTCACTACTTCCCTTCCGAGCCCCGACGTGTGCCCAAACAGTGGTCCCCCCCACATATGGGGTACCAGCGTACTCAGGAGAAACTGGACAACAACTTTTGGAGTCCAATTTCTCCTGTTACCGTTGTGAAAATAAAAATTAGTGGGCTAAAAAAATCATTTTTTGAGGAAAAAAAATATTTTTATTTTCATGGCTCTGCGTTATAAACTTCTGTGAAGCACCTGAGGGTTCAAAGTGCTCACTATGCATCTAGATAAGTTCCTTGGGGGGTCTAGTTTCCAAAATGGGGGCATTTGTGGGGGAGCTCCAAAGTTTAGGCACACAGGGGCTCTCCAAACACGACATGGTGTCAGCTAACGATTGGAGCGAATTTTTCATTCAAAAAGTCAAATGGTGTTCCTTCCCTTCCGAGCCCTGCCGTGTGCCCAAACAGTGGTTTACCCCCATATATGGGGTACCAGCATACTCAAGACAAACTGGACAACAAATTTTGGGGTCCAATTTGTCCTATTAGCCTTGTGAAAATAAAAAATAGTGGGCTAAAAAATCATTTTTGAGGAAAAAAAATATTTTTTTATTTTCTCTGCTCTGCGTTATAATCTTCTGTGAAGCGTTTTGGGGTTCAAAGTGCTCACCACTAGAGTTGAGCGACTTTTGCTTTTTTAGGGTCGCGTTTCGTTTCGTGAAACCCGACTTTTCCAAAAGTCAGGTTGAGCAAGATCGTCCGATTATAGGGAAAAGTCGGGGTCGTCCCGAAACACGAAACCCAATGTAAGTCAATGGGGAATAAAAGTCGGCAGTGAGAGGAGGACAGGAAACACACCTACAGTGCCCATTTGAATGCCAAAAGCATCAATTCTTCTTACTTAAGCTTGTCAACCTTAATTAACTTCATAATACAAGTTACGCACTGAAAAATGGGGGTTATTTGGCTAAATTTGTGGGGGGGGAGGGCTGGCTGCAGGTTTTCATGTGCCCTGGGCGAAAGAGCGCCCCATTAACACATACCACAACTCATCATGCTCCGATACGGCAGAGAAATAGCGGTATAGTACAATGAAAAATACCTCACTTTTTACATCTCATGACGAGGCCCATCTATTTCTCCATACAAAATCATTGGTCCCATATAATGTTTGAAACAGTATATGATGAGCTCCACATAATGCTACAGTATATGTTGGTCCCCATGGATGAAGCTCCACTGTCTTATGGGCCCAAATAATGCTCCAAACATAATGGGCCCCATTTCTACTGCTCTAGTGTATAATGGGCCCTGTAAATGCTGCTCCAGTGTCTGATGTCCACCTTTGGAATGTTCCAGTGTATGGTGGGCCCCATCTATCATTCTCCAGAGTATAGTGCTCCCCAAAAATTGCTGTCCCAACATAGAAAACAATCAAATAAGTCTCCTCGCTAGGGAATCCCTGTACTTGTCTGGACAGGTGCTGTAGCTTGCTTAACAGCTCGCCAGCCGTTCTCACGCCCAGTATGGATTGCACGTGATTGCACAAAGGTTAGAAAGGGTACCGTATCCCTGGATAACATGTATGGATAGCGTACACATTCAAAATATATGTCTATACAGCATGAGGCAGGCTCAGACGGTGTTAGGCCCAGTATGGATTGCACGTCATTGCACAAAGGTTAGAAGGGGTACCGTATCCCTGGATAACATGTATGGATAGCGTACACATTCAAAATATATGTCTATACAGCATGAGGCAGGCTCAGACGGTGTTAGGCCCAGTATGGATTGCACGTCATTGCACAAAGGTTAGAAAGGGTACCGTATCCCTGGATAACATGTATGGATAGCGTACACATTCAAAATATATGTCTATACAGCATGAGGCAGGCTCAGACGGTGTTAGGCCCAGTATGGATTGCACGTCATTGCACAAAGGTTAGAAGGGGTACCGTATCCCCGGATAACATGTATGGATAGCGTACACATTCAAAATATATGTCTATACAGCATGAGGCAGGCTCAGACGGTGTTAGGCCCAGTATGGATTGCACGTCATTGCACAAAGGTTAGAAGGGGTACCGTATCCCCGGATAACATGTATGGATAGTGTACACATTCAAAATATATGTCTATACAGCATGAGGCAGGCTCAGACGGTGTTAGGCCCAGTATGGATTGCACGTCATTGCACAAAGGTTAGAAGGGGTACCGTATCTGCGGATAACATGTATGGATAGCGTACACATTCAAAATATATGTCTATACAGCATGAGGCAGGCTCAGACGGTGTTAGGCCCAGTATGGATTGCACATCATTGCACAAAGGTTAGAAAGGGTACCGTATCCCCGGATAACATGTATGGATAGCGTACACATTCAAAATATATGTCTATACAGCATGAGGCAGGCTCAGACGGTGTTAGGCCCAGTATGGATTGCACGTCATTGCACAAAGGTTAGAAGGGGTACCGTATCCCCGGATAACATGTATGGATAGCGTACACATTCAAAATATATGTCTATACAGCATGAGGCAGGCTCAGACGGTGTTAGGCCCAGTATGGATTGCACGTCATTGCACAAAGGTTAGAAGGGGTACCGTATCCCCGGATAACATGTATGGATAGCGTACACATTCAAAATATATGTCTATACAGCATGAGGCAGGCTCAGACGGTGTTAGGCCCAGTATGGATTGCACGTCATTGCACAAAGGTTAGAAAGGGTACCGTATCCCCGGATAACATGTATGGATAGCGTACACATTCAAAATATATGTCTATACAGCATGAGGCAGGCTCAGACGGTGTTAGGCCCAGTATGGATTGCACGTCATTGCACAAAGGTTAGAAGGGGTACCGTATCCCCGGATAACATGTATGGATAGCGTACACATTCAAAATATATGTCTATACAGCATGAGGCAGGCTCAGATGGTGTTAGGCACAGTATGGATTGCACGTCATTGCACAAAGGTTAGAAGGGGTACCGTATCCCCGGATAACATGTATGGATAGCGTACACATTCAAAATATATGTCTATACAGCATGAGGCAGGCTCAGACGGTGTTAGGCCCAGTATGGATTGCACGTCATTGCACAAAGGTTAGAAAGGGTACCGTATCCCCGGATAACATGTATGGATAGCGTACACATTCAAAATATATGTCTATACAGCATGAGGCAGGCTCAGACGGTGTTAGGCCCAGTATGGATTGCACGTCATTGCACAAAGGTTAGAAGGGGTACCGTATCCCCGGATAACATGTATGGATAGCGTACACATTCAAAATATATGTCTATACAGCATGAGGCAGGCTCAGATGGTGTTAGGCACAGTATGGATTGCACGTCATTGCACAAAGGTTAGAAGGGGTACCGTATCCCCGGATAACATGTATGGATAGCGTACACATTCAAAATATATGTCTATACAGCATGAGGCAGGCTCAGACGGTGTTAGGCCCAGTATGGATTGCACGTCATTGCACAAAGGTTAGAAAGGGTACCGTATCCCTGGATAACATGTATGGATAGCGTACACATTCAAAATATATGTCTATACAGCATGAGGCAGGCTCAGACGGTGTTAGGCCCAGTATGGATTGCACGTCATTGCACAAAGGTTAGAAGGGGTACCGTATCCCCGGATAACATGTATGGATAGCGTACACATTCAAAATATATGTCTATACAGCATGAGGCAGGCTCAGACGGTGTTAGGCACAGTATGGATTGCACGTCATTGCACAAAGGTTAGAAGGGGTACCGTATCCCCGGATAACATGTATGGATAGCGTACACATTCAAAATATATGTCTATACAGCATGAGGCAGGCTCAGACGGTGTTAGGCACAGTATGGATTGCACGTCATTGCACAAAGGTTAGAAAGGGTACCGTATCCCAGGATAACATGTATGGATAGCGTACACATTCAAAATATATGTCTATACAGCATGAGGCAGGCTCAGACGGTGTTAGGCCCAGTATGGATTGCACGTCATTGCACAAAGGTTAGAAGGGGTACCGTATCCCCGGATAACATGTATGGATAGCGTACACATACAAAATATATGTCTATACAGCATGAGGCAGGCTCAGACGGTGTTAGGCCCAGTATGGATTGCACGTCATTGCACAAAGGTTAGAAGGGGTACCGTATCCCCGGATAACATGTATGGATAGCGTACACATTCAAAATATATGTCTATACAGCATGAGGCAGGCTCAGACGGTGTTAGGCCCAGTATGGATTGCACGTCATTGCACAAAGGTTAGAAGGGGTACCGTATCCCCGGATAACATGTATGGATAGCGTACACATTTAAAATATATGTCTATACAGCATGAGGCAGGCTCAGACGATGTTAGGCCCAGTATGGATTGCACGTCATTGCACAAAGGTTAGAAGGGGTACCGTATCCCCGGATAACATGTATGGATAGCGTACACATTCAAAATATATGTCTATACAGCATGAGGCAGGCTCAGACGGTGCTAGGCACAGTATGGATTGCACGTCATTGCACAAAGGTTAGAAAGGGTACCGTATCCCTGGATAACATGTATGGATAGCGTACACATTCAAAATATATGTCTATACAGCATGAGGCAGGCTCAGACGGTGTTAGGCCCAGTATGGATTGCACGTCATTGCACAAAGGTTAGAAAGGGTACCGTATCCCTGGATAACATGTATGGATAGCGTACACATTCAAAATATATGTCTATACAGCATGAGGCAGGCTCAGACGGTGTTAGGCCCATTATGGATTGCACGTCATTGCACAAAGGTTAGAAGGGGTACCGTATCCCCGGATAACATGTATGGATAGCGTACACATTCAAAATATATGTCTCAGGAGGCAGGCTCAGACGGTGTCAGGCACAGTATGGATTTGACGGCCCAGATTACACAGCGGAGGAGCAGGGAGAGGTAAAGATTGCAAATGCTGGGGCCCTGCCCAAGCAAGGGGGGCCCACTCGTGGGCGTCGGTACTGGCACTGGGCCCCTCATAGTACAGCGGTGTGTCTGACGGCGGGTGTGCACCACCGCCGTCAGAGACACTTGATTGCACTATGAGGGACCCTGTGCCAGTGCCCGCGCCCAAGAGTCGGCCTACCCACCTGTCCAGGGCAACGGCACTCGCACGGTGTCGTGCGCTAGGTGGTGACCCTGGCCATGGGGGGGGAGGCAGCACAGTTAGGGAGTTTTAGAAAGTGGCATATGTTGATGTTGGACATTCAACTGATGCAAAAGGCGAAATAGGTGAAGTACCAGGAAGAGGTGGACCAAAGCAAGCCATTTTTCTGTCACCCTATGTGTCATCAGGGGAAGGTGGGACAAAATCCTTGGAAACCCATGCGTGGTTCATTTTAATGAAGGTTAGATCATCCACATTTTGGGTTGACAGACGGGTCCTTTTTTCTGTCAGGATTGATCCAGCTGCACTGAAGACTCTTTCCGATAGCACACTTGCAGCTGGGCAAGCGAGCTCCTGTAAGGCATATTGGGCCAATTCAGGCCAGGTGTCCAGTTTAGCGGCCCAATAGTCAAAGGGGAATGACCTGTGTGGGAGAACATCGATATGGGAGGAAAAGTAGTTTGTAACCATAGTTGACAACTGCTGTCTCCTGTCACTTTCCATCGATGCAGTATTACCAGTTGTGTGAGCGGTATTTGAAAAATCAGTCCACAACATTGTCATGAAACCCCTGTCTCCAACGCCACTTCTGCTGTGTGCACCACGAACACCTCTGCCAAGCTGCCCCCGGCCCGTACGGCTCGTGTGAGAACCATCACCGCTGCTGTGTGCTGGGAATGCCTCAAGCAACCGATTTACCAGAGTTGCTTGTTTATTAGCCAATATTAGGTCAAGGTTCTCCTGTGGCATGATGTTTTGTAATTTGCCTTTATAGCGTGGATCCAGGATGCTGGCCAACCAGTAGTCGTCATCGTTCATCATTTTGGCAATGCGGGGGTCCCTTTTTAGGATCCACAAGGCATAATCTGACATGTGGGCCAATGTTCCCGGTGTCAATGATGCACTGCGAGTGCTGGGTGGAGGAGCACTTTCTGGCAAATCCACATCCCTCCAGTCACGCACAAACCCTGTACCAGACCTTGCCACGCCAACATTTTCACTTGCCCCACGAGATGCATCCTCCTCCCCTAAGTAATCATCCCCATCATCCTCCTCCTCCTCCTCCTCTTCTTCCTCCACCTCGTCCAGGAGAGGTCCCTGAGCAGACAATGGCTGAATGTCATCAAGGATTCCCTCCTCCTCTTCCTCCTCATCAACATTGGCTGCAGACGCCTGCTCCTTAAGGTGCGTCAAAGTTTGCATGAGCAGACGCATAAGTGGGATGCTCATGCTTAGGATGGCGTCGTCTGCGCTTACCAGCCATGTGCATTCCTCAAAACACTGAAGGACTTTACAAAGGTCTTTCAGCTTCGACCACTGCACGCCTGTCAACTCCATGTCTGCTCTCAAAGTGCCTGGCCGTGTATCCTCCCACAAATGCATTATGGCCTGCCTCTGCTCGCACAGCCGCTCCACCATGTGCAGGGTGGAGTTCCACCTTGTTGCAATGTCGATAATGAGGCGGTGGTTGGGAAGGTGGAGCAATCGCTGCAGCTTCTGCATATGAACGGAGTGTACAGGCGACCGGCGGATGTGCGCGCACAGTCTTCACACCTTCTGGAGCAGGGCTGTTAACTCCGGATAATTTTTGAGGAAGCACTGCACCACCAGGTTCAAGGTGTGAGCCAAGCAAGGTATGTGGCTGAGTTTTGAAAGGGCTATGGCTGCCACAAAATTACGGCCGTTATCACTAACTACCTTGCCTGCCTCAAGATGTACACTGCCCAGCCATGACTCAGTTTGTCGCTTCAAGTACTCGGCCAGCACCTCGGCGGTGTGTCTGTCGCCCAAACACATCATCTGCAACACAGCCTGCTGACGCTTTCCACTAGCTGCTCGATAGGGGAAACCTCGTGTGCAACAGTGGCAGCTGCAGATGGAGTGCTCGTACGACTGCGCTCTGTGGACGAGCTGTCGCTTCTGGAGGAGGAGGAGGAGGGTCGAACGCCTACAGCCAACTGTTTCCTATACCGTGGGCTAGGCAGCACTGTCCCACCACCGCTGTCCCCTGTGGACCCTGCATCCACCACATTAACCCAGTGCGCAGTGATGGACACGTAACGGCCCTGGCCATGCCGACTGGACCATGCATCAGTTGTGAGGTGCACCTTTCCGCTCACTGACTGCTTGAGTGCATGGACAATGCGGTCTTTCACATGATGGTGGAGGGCTGGGATGGCTTTGCGAGAGAAGAAGTGGCGACTGGGTAGGTCATAGCGTGGTACTGCATAGGCCATGAGTTCGCGGAAAGCTGTGCTTTCCACCAACCGAAAGGGCATCATCTCAAACGAGATTAGTTTGGCAATGTGGGCGTTCAAACCCAGTGTACGCGGATGAGAGACTGAGTACTTTCTTGACCTACTCATAGTGTCTGGGAGGGTGAGCTGGACTTGAGAGCTGCATATGGTGGAAGTAGCGGTGGACAGGGCGGACTGAGAGAGGGTTGATGATGGTGATGGAGTTGGTGTTCTTTCTGATGGCCTAGAATCAGTCTTTCGTTGATATAACAGTGGGATTCCCTGACTGCTGTGGCCTTGCAACGACACCTCAACATTTGCTGCTGTGCTAACCGGTGGGCTTACAGTGGGGGAAACAATGTAGCGTTGCTGACTACCTTCGTTGTGATCAGTTGCACATGTGGCACTTGAGGTTTGGTGTTGTGTCCACGCTTGCAAGTGCATGCTGGTTAAATGTCTAAGCATGCAACTGGTATTCAAATTTTTCAGATTTTTGCCTCGGCTAAAGGTCTTTGCGCACTTCTTACAGATAACCTTGGCCTGATCATGAGGATTTTGTTCAAAAAAGTGCCACACTGCACTCTTCCTACTTTGGCAGACATTTTGCGGCCTAGCACGCTGTGATATTTTGACCCTCTGGACAAGCTGTCCAGCAACTCTTTTGATGTTTGGAACCTGTCTTTGGAGTGCTCCGGGCCTGCCAGATAACAGCTGTTGCGATGTCGATGTCTGCTGTGGATGCTCCTCATCTGAGCTATTGGAAGCAGCACCCTCTTCCCCCAATGGATGCCAATCTGGGTCAACAACTGGGTCATCCATCACCTCCTCTTCTATGTCATGTGCACCTTTCTCTGTGTCACCGTGTATGGTGGTATAGTGTGCGGGAAGGGGCACCTGAGTCTCATCAGGGTCAAAATCTGGCTCTGTACACTGCGAGGACAATGTAGTGCTCTGAGTGAATGTACCAGCAGAATCATCCATCAGCGGCTGTGCATCAGTGCACTCCATGTCAGATTCATCTTGGCCTGGGTAATTCACCATTTGACTTGATAATCCAGGCATGGTATGTGAAAACAGCTCCATGGAGTAATCAGCAGTATGGCCTGCGTCATCCTTCAATCTTGGTTGGGGTGAAGGACACAAGGAAAGGTGTGGTTCATGAACATGAGCCTCCAATGACGACTCAGTGCTTTTACTTTTTACAACTGAAGAAGAGGAGGCGATAGAGCTGGAGGCTGAGTCAGCAATGTAAGACAAAACTTTTTCCTGATGCTCTGCCTTTAAAAGCGGTTTGCCAACTCCTAGAAAACTAAGCGTTCGAGGCCTTATGTAGCCAGACGATGACGCAGGGTCAGCACCTCCTGCATTCGGTCCTATTTTGCTCTTGCCACTACCATCAGATCCACCACCAACAGCATCATTACCAGCTGCCAACCCCCGCCCAATTCCACGGCCTCTTCCACCAGCCTTCCTCATTTTTGGTAGAAATGTAGACAAAATCCAACAAACTATATAGTAATGTAAAACAAGGTACAAGGTGTCTATAGGACAGGGGAGTTTTAGAATTTCTGCACACACTTGTGGACAGTGGACACTTGTGGATTGTGTGCGGCCCACTGATATCTGAGCGCTATGTGACACGCTCGATGGCACAGCTGCCTGTGACCAAAGTGACGAGAGGATAATGGAGATTTTGAATCTCTGCGTACACTTGTGGACAGTGGACACTTGTGGATTGTGTGCGGCCCACTGATATCTGAGCGCTATGTGACACGCTCGATGGCACAGCTGCCTGTGACCAAAGTGACGAGAGGATAATGGAGATTTTGAATCTCTGCGTACACTTGTGGACAGTGGACACTTGTGGATTGTGTGCGGCCCACTGATATCTGAGCGCTATGTGACATGCTCGATGGCACAGCTGCCTGTGACCAAAGTGACGAGAGGATAATGGAGATTTTGAATCTCTGCGTACACTTTTGGACAGTGGACACTTGTGGATTGTGTGCGGCCCACTGATATCTGAGCGCTATGTGACACGCTCGATGGCACAGCTGCCTGTGACCAAAGTGACGAGAGGATAATGGAGATTTTGAATCTCTGCGTACACTTTTGGACACTGGACACTTGTGGATTGTGTGCGGCCCACTGATATCTGAGCGCTATGTGACACGCTCGATGGCACAGCTGCCTGTGACCAAAGTGACGAGAGGATAATGGAGATTTTGAATCTCTGCGTACACTTTTGGACACTGGACACTTGTGGATTGTGTGCGGCCCACTGATATCTGAGCGCTATGTGACACGCTCGATGGCACAGCTGCCTGTGACCAAAGTGACGAGAGGATAATGGAGATTTTGAATCTCTGCGTACACTTGTGGACAGTGGACACTTGTGGATTGTGTGCGGCCCACTGATATCTGAGCGCTATGTGACACGCTCGTTGGCACAGCTGCCTGTGACCAAAGTGACGAGAGGATAATGGAGATTTTGAATCTCTGCGTACACTTTTGGACACTGGACACTTGTGGATTGTGTGCGGCCCACTGATATCTGAGCGCTATGTGACACGCTCGATGGCACAGTTGCCTGTGACCAAAGTGACGAGAGGATAATGGAGATTTTGAATCTCTGCGTACACTTGTGGACAGTGGACACTTGTGGATTGTGTGCGGCCCACTGATATCTGAGCGCTATGTGACACGCTCGATGGCACAGCTGCCTGTGACCAAAGTGACGAGAGGATAATGGAGATTTTGAATCTCTGCGTACACTTTTGGACACTGGACACTTGTGGATTGTGTGCGGCCCACTGATATCTGAGCGCTATGTGACACGCTCGATGGCACAGCTGCCTGTGACCAAAGTGACGAGAGGATAATGGAGATTTTGAATCTCTGCGTACACTTTTGGACACTGGACACTTGTGGATTGTGTGCGGCCCACTGATATCTGAGCGCTATGTGACACGCTCGATGGCACAGCTGCCTGTGACCAAAGTGACGAGAGGATAATGGAGATTTTGAATCTCTGCGTACACTTGTGGACAGTGGACACTTGTGGATTGTGTGCGGCCCACTGATATCTGAGCGCTATGTGACACGCTCGATGGCACAGCTGCCTGTGACCCAAGTGACGAGAGGATAATGGAGATTTTGAATCTCTGAGTACACTTTTGGACACTGGACACTTGTGGATTGTGTGCGGCCCACTGATATCTGAGCGCTATGTGACACGCTCGATGGCACAGCTGCCTGTGACCAAAGTGACGAGAGGATAATGGAGATTTTGAATCTCTGCGTACACTTGTGGACAGTGGACACTTGTGGATTGTGTGCGGCCCACTGATATCTGAGCGCTATGTGACACGCTCGATGGCACAGCTGCCTGTGACCAAAGTGACGAGAGGATAAGGGAGATTGGATTGCTTTTAAAAAAGCAGTTTGCGGAGCAGTGGGTAAACAGCAATGCCAGCGTGTCAGGAAGCCTTAAAAGGCAGCCCAACAACCAACACCACTGATACACCACAATATAGCCTCCCCTTGCACTGCACACACAGTGACTTGTGTGTTGTGCAGGCCAAATCGCTAGCAGCAGAAGCAGTTTTTTTGTCTTCTTCCCTGCCTAACGCTCTCCCTACAGAATCAGCAGCAACCTCTCCCTATACTAAGATCGGCAGAAGTAAGATGGCGGTCGGCGTGCACGCCCTTTTATACCCCCTGTGACGCCCACCAAAGCAAGCCAATCACTAGCATGCCCTTCTGAAAGATGGTGGTGACCCGTGCCTATGTCATCACGTTGCCCACAGTGTCCGTGGATCCTGATTGGCTGAAAAAGAGCGCAAAACAAACTTTTGAAACGCGACTTTGGCGCGTAAGTCGCCGACCTCGTGGCCGACCTCATCCTAGGGTCGGGTTTCGTTTCATGAAACCCGACTTTGCCAAAAGTCGGTGACTTTTGAATTTTTTCGACCCGTTTCGCTCAACTCTACTCACCACACATCTAGATAAGTTCCTTCAGGGGTCTAGTTTCCAAAATGGGGTCACTTGTGGGGGAGCTCCAATGTTTAGGCACACAGGGGCTCTCCAAACGTGACATGGTGTCCGCTAATGATTGGAGCTAATTTTCCATTCAAAAAGTCAAATGGCGCTCCTTCCCTTCCGGGCCCTGCCGTGCGTCCAAACAGTGGTTTATGACCACATATAAGGTATCGGTGTACTCAGGAGAAATTGCCCAACAAATTTTAGGATCCATTTTACCCTGTTGCCCATGTGAAAATGAAAAACCTGAGGCTAAAAAAAATTTTGTGAAAAAAAAGTACTTTTTTTTTCTACGGATCAATTTGTGAAGCACCTGGGGTTTCAAAGTGCTCATTATGCATCTACATAAGTTCCTTGGAGGGTCTAGTTTCCAAAATGGGGTCACTTATGGGGGAGCTCCAATGTTTAGGCACACAGGGACTTTCCAAACGCGACATGGCAACCGATAAATATTCCAGCATATTTTCCATTCAAAAAGTCAAATGGCACTCATTCCCTTCTGAGCCCTGCCGTGTGCCCAAACAGTGGTTTATGACCACATATAAGGTATCGATGTACTCAGAAGAAATTGCCCAACAAATTTTAGGATCCATTTTATCCTATTACCCATGTGAAAATGAAAAAAATGATGCTAAAAAAATTTTTGTTGGAAAAATTATAATGTCCATTTTTTCCTTCCATGTTGCTTTAGTCCCTGTGAAGTACCTGAAGGGTTAATAATCTTCTTGAATGTAGTTTTGAGTAGCTTGAGGGGTGCAGTTTTTAGAATGGTGTCACTTTAGGGTATTTTCTGCCATATAGACCTCTCAAAGTGACTTCAAATGTGAGGTGGTCCCTAAAAAAAATGGTTTTGTAAATTTTGTTGTAAAAATGAGAAATCGCTGGTCAACTTCAGGGGTTAAGGGCATAAATATTAAAAGTTTGAAAATTGCAAAAATTTCAATTTTTCTCCCAAATGTTTGGTATTTTTAAAAATTAATGCAAATGTTATAGACCAAAATTTACCACTATCAAGAAGAACAACATGTCACAACAGAAAAAAGCAATCTCAGAATCACTGGGATATGTTGAAGCTTTAGGGTATGTGCACTCGTTGCGGATTGGGGTGCGGATTTGGCCGCACGGATTTTGTAAAATCCGCAGGTAAATCTGCAGGTCAAAAGACCTGTGGTTTTACCTGTGGATTGGCCTGCGGTCCTGCCCTGCAGTTTTTCATCTAAACAATGGAGGAGATGGCAAACCGCAGCGAAATCCGTAGAAAGAATTGACATGTCAATTATTTCTGCGGTAAAACCGCGTGGAAAAATCCGCACTGTCTACACTGCGGTTTTTTATTCCCATAGGGAATAATGGTACTGTAAACCGCAGCAAAAACTGCTGCGGACCCGCAGCGGCCAAATCCGCTGCGGAACCGCAGCAGAATCCGCAGTGTGTACACACACCCTAACAAAGTTATTACATCATGAAATGACTCTGGTCACAATTGTATAATTTAGCCTGGTCAGGAGGGGTTAAGCATGGTGATCTGCATACCAAAAGAAATAGTGTTATGTGTCAAGTAGGGATGAGCTTTCCGATATTGAAATATCGGGAATCGGCCCGATATTTGCGATATCGGAATTCCGATTTCCGATTCCGATAATTTTTTCATATCGGAAATCGGAAATCCCATAATCCTTCAGCCTCTAAGCGCTCCGTGGAGCCAATCAGGAGCTGAAGAATTGCTGACAACATTGTGTAACTCCCCTAAGCTTGGTAGGAGGTGTCCAAACATGCTAGCTAGGGGCTGCGCTGCGATTGGCTGGCTGGATGGTGTGATCAGGCAGTATAAAAGGCTGTGCCTGCCATTTTAGCCTCACTCTACTGTGATAGCAGATAGGGATAGGTTGCTGTTGGAGATAGGGAGAGATCTCGGATCTTATAGCGATACAAATTGTTTTTCAGCGACTGTAGCAGCCCCTGTGTGTTACAGAAGCAGTCTTTTTCCTCACTGACCCCGCTCAGTTTCATTTTTTGTACTGTGCAGGCTCTCAGTGAGGTGCTTAGTGAGACAGTGCAGAGCACATTCACTGCAGCTGCTGCAGCTCCTCTTGCTGCAGCACTGTGTGAGGTGTGTCTCACTGCCTTTTCTTTTCATCCCTTAAAACCCCTTCCCCTATTTTTTCCTAAAAGTTAAGCACTATATAGGGATTGTGCTGTGAGGGACCCAAACAACCTCTGTGGCTAGTGCCACACAGCACCTGGCCCAGTCCCGGAGAATCCTTTTTTTGGTATCACAGCAGTGTCATTTACTGCGCTGTGACATCCGACTGTAACGTGTACACCAATACCACAAACACACGTTACTCTTTGTGTAGGCCAAATAAAGTGTAGCAGACACGCCATCATAATACAGTGCCATTAGTGTTTCTTATACCTGTTTGTAGTCCTACAGGAATAAGCACACTAATTCCTAATAATTACTTTCTTGCCATTCTGAATCCATCGATAGAGATGAAGAAGGCAGGGAGTATGGGATGTCCCCGCGGCGGCCGTGGAAGAGGTGCATCAGCAGCGAGACATGGTGCACATCCAGAGCAAGCAGCAGGCCCAAGTCACTCAGCACCTACTTTCACCCGCAGCAGTCATTTATTCGCAGCTTGTTAGGAGCGCAGGGCCATAGGCTGATAAGAGAGGATCAAGTAGAAACCATTGTTGGTTGGATGGCAGCTGAGGAATCCACCTCAATGAGCACAGCATCCTCTCAGGACCTCTCCACCACATCGGGCCAGGCCACTGAAGAGCAGCACCCATCTGCTTCTTCACCGCCCACTAAATTGCCCAGACATTCAGAGGGCCAGGAGCCAATCTTAATCCTCTTCTCAGAATCTGTTGGCTTGGAATCTGTGTGCCATCCAGACAGCACTCCTGCAGCTGAAGAAGAGGTAGTGTGCACAGATGCGCAACCACTGTGTCCGTCTGAGGAAGAAGTGGAGGGTGGGCCAGTGCCCACAGTGACCAGACCCCAGTCAGCAGATGATGATGAAACTCAGCTGCCAGTTTCTGCTGACGAAAGTGTACTGGATGACGAGGTCCTTGACCCATCATGGCATGCTGAGGGGCAGCAAGCAAGTGGGGATAGCTCAGAGGAAGAGCTTGCAGGTGTGGCGCAGCGTGGCCGTCCACGTGGAAGAGGAAGAGGGAAAAATTGGTTGTCGGCTCCCTCAACTTCAGCACCCGTTAGGAGCAGGGCTCTTTTAAAGAACACATGGGGTGCACCCAAGAGTTGTGGTGCATGGGCCTTTTTCGACCAAGTTGCAGATGACGTTACAAACTGCAAGCTTTGTCGACAAACTGTGCGGAGAGGGAAGAACGTCAGCAACCTTAATACCACCAATATGTTGACGCATGTCAGGAAGAGGTACCCTGTGGAGTGGCAGCATCACACCCAAGATGATTCGCCACCTGCAGCTGGTTCCCCACCTTCCACCTCTTCAGCCACAGTGGCCACCTCTTACTCCAGCTCGCAAACAGCTGCTCCCGCTTCCTCGCCAGAATGCCAGGGTGCATCTGCAGCAGTGTTGTGCGGCAGCACTCTGTCTGTACTTCGTCAGCATCAGCATCCCAATCGCTGGCATCCTCACACTCCCAATCCAGTGTGCAGTCATCTGTCACACAGGTGTGGGAGAAAAGGCGACCGTACTCGGCAAACCACCCACGAGCACAGGGCATGAATTCTCGCATTGCCAAACTGCTTGCAGTGGAAATGCTACCATTCTGGCTGGTGAGCAAGCCAGCCTTTGTCGATATGTTAGGGTTTGCAATCCCACAATATAGCGATCCCAGCCGCTTCTACTTCAGCAGTCAAGCCGTCCCCGCCCTGCAACAGCATGTGGAGCGTAAAATTAAGCATGCGCTGCAAAATGCAGTAAGTAGCAAGGTCCACCTGACCACCGACGCATGGACCAGTCAGCATGGCCAGGGACACTACATTTCCATTACTGCCCACTGGGTAATTGTAGTTGTTGAGCCTGGAACTGAAGTAGACAGTGCAAGTGCGCAGGTCCTGCCAACTCCACGGATTGCAGGCCTCTCCTCTGTACAAATCGACTCCTCCTCATACTCCTCGTCAGACTCGCCTGCACCCAGACGTACCACAACAACCGATTTCAGCACTGCATCAGCCAAACATAAACAGGCCGTGTTGAAATTGGTTTATCTGGGTGATGTTATCCACACCGCAACCAAGCTGCTGCACAAAGTCAGATACGAGTGCTCTCATTTGCGGCGTTCAAGCATGACTGCATCGCGCCTTTCAGCCATGCAGCGCAGATTGGGCCTGCCCGAGCACCGCATCATTGTTGACCTCCCCACCAGGTGGAATTCGACTTTGCATATGCTGCGGAGGTTGTGTGAGCAGCAACCTGCAATTATTATGGAGTTGCAGCTGCAGCAGGCGCAAAGTAGGCGACACACATCTCAGCCCTCCCACTTTACAACCACAGAGTGGGCATCCATGAAGGACATATGCACCATTTTGAAGTGCTTCGAGGACTCCACTCTGATGGTGAGCGCGGATGCTGCCCTACTCAGCCTGACTATTCCCCTTATATGCCTTATAGAATCATCACTTAAAGGACTAAGGGATGAGGTTTCTCTGGAGGAGGAGGAGTATGATGAGACACTTGGACCAACCAAGCAATCTTCATCGGCCCGGTTGGTACAAAGCTCTGTGGGTGCCTCACAAAGGTCCAGGCAGGACACAGCAAGCGAGGAGGATGAGGAGGACTATGAGGATGAGCCAGAGGAGGAAAGTACACAGCGCTCTACTAGAAGTCACCAGATAGAGCATGGATGGGGTGATGCAGAGCAGCCAGAGCACATTCCTCCAGCTGATGACAGCGATGCATGGCCAGTTGGCAGTCTTCAGCACATGAGTGACTTCATGCTGCAGTGTCTGAGAAACGACCCACGCGTGGCTCACATTCTCCACACAAATGACTACTGGGTGGCCACCCTCTTAGATCCACGTTACCGGGTACAGCCTTCAAAGCCTAATTACACCGTTGAACCGGGCGCGTAAAATGCAGGAGTACCAAGATGCACTGGTTAATTCACTCATGTACTCTTTTGCACCGCATAGCAGTGATGCGCGTGCACTAGCAGGCACCTCAGTGCGTCCTGGGCCAAGCGGAATCCGTTCAGAAGCCGGTAGCAGAAGCAGTATATCTGCAACTGACAGGTTCAGTATACCCAACCTGTTCCAATGGTTTCTGAACCCGCAAACAGTTCGGGCACCATCAGCACAGACAGTGCAATGCACTAGGAGGCAACGTTACCGAGACATGGTGGCACAATACCTCTCCACCCCTGTCAGTGTGCTTCAGGATGGATCTGCCCCCTTCAAGTTTTGGGTCTCCAAGTTGGATACATGGCCCGAGCTTAGCCAGTATGCCTTGGAGGTCCTGGCTTGTCCTGGTGCCAGTGTGATTTCTGAATGTGTCTTTAGTGCAGCTGGCAATGTACTAACAGACCAACGTACCAGACTATCTGCTGCAAATGTGGACCGGCTTACATTCCTAAAAATGAACCAGGCCTGGATTTCTGGTGACTTTTGCTGCCCTTGGCCAGAGTAGACAGGTTACATGCATGGTTGGAAGCAGTATGCATGCTCTGTCATGTGCCTATGTTGCACACAGTGTCATCTGTTATGCCAGTGCTCTGGCCTCTACTACCAACCTCTAGCTCCTGGCTCTGTGACTGACTCTTTCACCTCATACTGTTTTCCATGGGCTCTAGCACCGCCAACTAGTGCCCATTTCCGTGACTGCTGATTTCACAGCATGCCGTGTTTCTGGGCTCTAGTACCGCCAGCTAGTGCCCATTTCCGTGACTGCCACTTTCACAGCATGCTGTGTTTCTGGGCAACAGTAACGCCAGCTGTACCTCATTAGACCAAAGTGGAAAAAAGGATGACAGATGCCAAACACCTATAGGCAGAAGCACAAGAGGCGGGATCCAGCCACGCCGGCTGTTTCCTGGCAGTGAAGTGCGGACACAGGTGTCTCCCCAGAGGGGTAAATCGAGTTCCAGCATCGCCAGCTGGTTCTCGGGAGTGTCCAAGGGCACGGGTACCTCCTGCTCCAAACCGTGTTTCGACAACGCTCGCCGTTACACGGTTGTGTTCGCCGCACTGTTCCACACCCCCGCCGTACATCATTCCGGCTCAGTTTGCTGTTATCCGTGGTGTCGGCAGTGTAGGAGCCCCCTACGTGGACTCCGGGACCTGGCGCTCAAGACTGGTCTCGACAGTGCCAGTAGGCCCTCCTCCTCCCCTGCTGCGACTGCGGAGTAAAGAAGACTGTGTCCGAGTTGCGGGGGAAAATGTGGCTCTTGCACCTTCTGCCGAGAAGATATTACTCCGGTACAAGACCCAAGACAGGAAGACAGCACATGGAGACATTGTGGCACCACAGGTCCCAGCACAAAGCTCTGAGATATTGAATCTAGGAAATGACCTATAATAAAAGAATGCAATATCTCTGAACCTAGCTGAGCGCATAATTGGAATCTGCATTCCTTTCACCACAAGCCCATACCATGCAGCCTCCTCTAGAACTCTGAGTTATTGAGTTATAAAGCCTAACTACCTGGAATTAAATATGGTAGCTGTATTTGGTCTCCTTGCACAGATAAAATCCAGCAGAACCCACTGGCGCCGATACCGTCTTATTTAGACCTTCAGGCGGAAAGTTATGGGCATCCACGGTTCTGGCTGGAAAATCATGTTCTCAGATATGGGAGGAGGGAGGCAGCAGCCTAGGAGATAATAAGCAGCTCCTCATTTTGGACTGACAGTAGGCCCATTAGCTGATGCGGCCAGAGAATCACGTAACAAAGATTTGGACCTGTGATCCATCAGCGCATCCCTGTGGTTACATGCTACATAACATGGTAATTGTAATCTATCTGTACCCTACCCTTGTACTACACTCCTGACTATATACTTTTATATTGCTCTTGTATATATATACCTGTATCTTTCTAGTGCACCTTTCAGCAATTAAATGCAAATTAATCTTGGGCTGCTCTTTTATCTCGATCCACGAATCCCCACGTCCGCATGCTCGATTGGTTATTGTACGCTAGCCTGCGTTGTTTTATGACCCAATATAAGCCTGTTGTCGGACAGGGCTTATATCGAACGAGGAACTGGTGGCAGCTAGTGTTGAGCGATACTATCCGATATCGTGAAATATCGGATTGGATCGGACTGATACCCAAAAAGTATCGGATATCGCCGATTCCGATACCGGAAACCAATGCAAGTCAATGGGACAGAAATATCGGAATTAAAAAAAACCCTTTCTTTCCTTGTAGGTTAATTCTACATGAAGAAAAACAACTAAGAATAATGTAGAATGTATTGGGGGAGGTGGAGGAGACATTAAAGGCATAGAGGTTTAGCCCAAACAAATGGAATAGCAGGAATTAATTTTTTTTTAAGACGTTCGGAGTTACAAAGATAATGACTATGTTTAACTTTTTTATATTTTGTCAGATATGTATGTTTCACTACTTCCATGCTCTTCACCTTCTTTTTTACTTCTCCCACACTTTCTCCTTCATGATCCTCAGCAGCAGCAGCAGCAGCAGCAGCAACTTTTTCATCAACTTCTTCTTCACCTTATTCATCTTCTTCTTCACCTTCTTCCTATTATTCTTTTTTTTCACATTCTTCATATTCTTCTTATTCAACTATTATTCTTCTTCATATTCTACTTCTTCATCTTCTTCCTATTCTTCTTCATCATATTCTTATTTGTGACAGTCATTCCTGTAGTTGCTATCTATAAAAGTTTGAATATTACACCTTCCGTTCTGCCTGTCACAAAAGATTTACAACAGGAATTGTCCGCTTTCAGTTTGGCCTGCAGCAGCAGGCATTTTCCAGGGGCACCACGAGGAGGAACGGACTCACCCCCATACACTGCTTAGTTTTCTTCTGCTTATAATTTAGATAATATCTTTTGCTCTGATTTTTAGTCTTATGCTTAATGTTCTTCTGCTTTTTGTTCTTCTGCTACTGGGTCTTCTGTCTCTTGTTGTTCTGTATCTTGGTGGTTGTCTTCATGTTCTTTGTCCTCTTGGTCATCTTCTTCAGGGTCATCTTTTTGGTCTTCTTCGGGGTGGTCTTCCGGGTCATCGTTTTCGTGGTCGTCGTCTTCTTCGGGGTGGTTTTCAGGATCGTCGTCTTCAGGGTCGTTGTCAGGGAGATCCAGAGTGATAACCAAAAACCATTTCCAAAAGTTTGAACTTGGAAATGTAGCAGAAGGTACAAGAAGACTGAGGAACTGCCGAGAACCAGCTGACAGTACTGAAACCCGGATGGGTAGCAGAAGCTGCAAAAGCCAATGGAACTAGCGAGGACCAGCTGATGGTGCTGGAACCCGGAGGGGCAGCAGAAGGAACAAGAGCCAATGGCACTACCGAGGACCAGCTGACGGTGCTGGAACCCGGTTACTAAGCAGGAGGTATCTGTGCTAGAAAGCACTACCAAGGACCAGCAGACGTTGCTGGAACTCGGATACAGAGAAGGAGGCACATAAGCCAAAGGCACTGCCGAGAACCAGCTGACGGTGCTGGAACCCGGAGGGGCAGCAGAAGGAACAAGAGCCAATGGCACTATCGAGGTCCAGCTGATAGTGCAGGAACCCGGTTACTAAGCAGGAAGTACCTGTGCTAGAAAGCACTACCAAGGACCAGCAGATGTTGCTGGAACTCGGATACCAAAAAGGAGGCACCTCAGCCAAAACCACTGCCGAGAAGCAGCTGACGGTGCTGGAAACCGGATGGTTAGCAGAAGGTACCCATGAAAAACAAAGTTGCAAGGCCGCAAGCCAACCGCAGTTACCGAAGCCCACAGTCCTACAGGGGGTGCTTGTCCTATTGGCACTATGAAACGAGCCTTTGTTGCCAGATCCCGCAGCCCACATAGGAAGCCCATAAACTGCAGGCACCATAGACTTGGCTAACCCGACCACGAGACGACAGGACAACGTATTGGTGGCAAAGTGACATTGATACTACCCGGAAACAGCAGGCGTGCTGGAACAAGGCTGGGCAGGAGGGAGTACCTGTGCCAAAGACAATGCCAGGAAACAGCTGGCGGTGCTGGAACCCAGGGAAAATACTACAAACAGAGTGGAGACAGAGGCCTAATTGGAGCAAGTTTAAAATCTGTAGTTGTGTGAGTGTGGACAGAGCAGGAGAAATTGCCGGACACACAGCTGGGGATCAGATGACATTTCTGAACCCCAATAACACTGGAGCATATGTTGACTGTGCAGACGGCACTTCTGAGCAGCAACTGGCGATGTTGGAGCCCAGGGTCAATCAGGGTGTAGGCTGAGGCCTAATTTCATCAAGTTTAATATCTGTTGTAGACTACTACTGATTTTAAACGTGCTCCAATTAGGCCTCTGGCTCCACTCTGTCTCTAGTATTTACCCTGGCCTCCAACACCACCAGTTGCTGCTCAGAAGTGCCGTCTGCACAATCAACACTTGTTTGCTGTGTTACTGGGGTTCAGTAACGTCAGCTGATCCCCTGATGTGTGTCCGGCAATGTCTCCTGCTCTGTCCACATTCCCACTGTTGTGGGAATGTGGACAGAGCAGGAGACATTGCCGGACACACATCAGGGGATCAGCTGACGTTACTGAAACCCAGTAACACAGGAACAAGTGTTCATTGTGCAGACGGCACTTCTGAGCAGCAACTGGCGGTGTTGGAGGCCAGGGTAAATACTAGAGACAGAGTGGAGCCAGAGGCTTAATTGGAGCAAGTTTGAAATCAGTAGTAGTGTGAATGTGGAGGCAGCAGTATACATTGCCGGACACACAACAGGGGAGCAGCTGGCGTTACTGAACCCCACTAACACAGGAGCTAGTGTTTTTCTCTGTGCAGACGGCACTTATGAGCAACAACTGGCGGTGTTGGAGCCCAGGGTCAATCATGGAGTAGGCTGAGGCCTACTTGGAGCAAGTGTAAAATCTGATGTAGTTTGAATGTGGAGGGAGCAGGAAATATTGCCGGACACACAGCAGGGGAGCAGCTGGCGTTACTGAACCCCACTTACACAGAAGCTAGTGTTTTTCTCTGTGCAGACGGCACTTCTGAGCAGCAACTGGCAGTGTTGGAGCCCATGGTCAATCATGGAGTAGGCTGAGGCCTACTTGGAACAAGTTTTATATCTGATGTAGTTTGAATGTGGAGGCAGCAGGAGACTTTGCCGGACACACAGCAGGGGAGCAACTGGCGTTACTGAACCCCAATAACACTGGAGCATGTGTTTTTCTCTGTGCAGATGGCACTACTGAGCAACAACTGGCCGTGTTGGAGCCCAGGGATTACAGTTCAGGTGGTAGAAACATGAACACAACAGGAGACCTGGATACTGTTGCCAACCAATTATTTATTCTGGAAGAGGACTGGCAAATTCTGGCAAGATCCAGGCCTTGTTCATTTTCAGAAAAGTAAGCCGGTCAAAGTTATCAGAGGATAGTCGCGTGCGACGGACTGTTAGTACACCACCTGCGGCACTAAAGATTCGTTCCGATAATACACTAGCAGCAGGGCAAGCCAGCACCTCCAATGCATACTGGCTAAGCTCTGGCCATGTATCCAGCTTAGAGACCCAAAACTTGAAGGGGGAAGAGCCATCTGGGAGTACACTGACAGGGCAAGACATGTAGTCTGTCACCATCTGACGGAAACGTTGCCTCCTGCTGACTGGAGCCGTCTGTGATGGAGTAGACATTTGTGGCGGGCACACAAAACTTTGCCACATTTGGGCCATACTGGTCTTGCTTTGTGCTGAGGTGCTGCTTCTGCTCCCTCTTTTTGCAGAGCTTCCTCCACTGCCTCGACGCACAGAGCTGATTTGTAAAGCACTAGCAGCACTGCTCTCGGGTGGAATGGAGAACATGATGGAATGCACCAGTGTGTCTTGGTACTCCCGCATTTTACGCTCCTGGTTCAACGGTGTTATGAGGCTTTGTAAGTTGTCCCGGTAGCGAGGATCTAGAAGGGTGTACACCCAATAATCAGCCATGTTGAGAATGTGGGCGATGCGGCGGCCGTTTCTCAGGCACTGCAGCATGAAATCAACTATGTGCTGCAGACTCCCATCTGCCCAAGAAACGCTGTCCCCTGTTTGAGGCGTCATCTCTGCCTGCTCTGCATCACCCCACCCTCGCTGTACATACTGACTACTAGAGCATTGTGTACCTCCCTCCTCTGGAGAGATGTCTTCCTCCTCCATTGACTCCTCCTCATCCTCCTCACAAAGTGTCCCCTGCCTAGGCCTTTGTGAGGAACCACGTTGCGCAGACTGTCCAGAAGCAGATGGCATTTCTGACTCCTCATCCTCCACCTCTTCCAAAACCTACTCCCTTAGTGCTTGCAGTGTTTTTTGAAGCAGGCATATAAGGGGGACAGTCATGCTGACTAGTGCATCATCTGCACTCGCCATCCGCGTGGAATCATCGAAGGCACGCAAAACGTGGCAGATGTCCTTTATAGAGGCCCACTCAGTGGTGATGAAGTGTGACCGGCGCACAGTGCGACTTGTTTGCGCCTGATGCAGCTGGTACTCCATTACTGCTGTCTGCTGCTCACACAACCTCTCCAACATATGTAACATTGAATTCCACCTGGTGGGTAGGTCACATATGATGCGATGTTCTGGAAGGCGGAATCGGCGCTGCAGAGCTGCAATGTGCAACCTTGCCATGCTGGAACGTCGCAAGTGAGCGCACTCTATGCGGACCTTGTGCAGCAGTGCATCAAGATCCGGATAGTCCCTCATAAAGCTCTGCAAGACCAAGTTGAGCACATGTGCCAGACATGGGATGTGAGTGAGGTTGCCTAGGCCCAGAGCTGCCACCAGATTTCGGCCATTGTCACACACTACCAAGCCTGGCTGGAGATTCGCTGGCACAAACCACACGTCGCTCTCCTGCTTGATGGCATTCCAGAGCTCCTGCGCTGTGTGGCTTCGATTCCCCAAAGAAATTAATTTCAGTACGGCCTGTTGACGTTTGGCCACGGCTGTGTTCATATTGGTTGTAACAGGCTCCTGCAGCGCTGATTCTGAGGAACTGGAGTATGAGGAGGAGTCAATGTGTACAGACTGGATTCCTGCAATCCTTGGAGTTGGCAGAACACGTACAGCGCCACTCTCAAGATCTGTACCCGGCTCCACAACATTGACCCAATGGGCAGTGAGAGAAAGGTATCGTCCCTGTCCATGGTTACTGGTCCACGCATCGGTTGTCAGGTGGACCTTGCTACTGATGGCGTTTAGTAGCGCATGTTTAATTTTTCCCTCCACATGCTTTTGCAGGGCAGGGACGGCTTGCCTGCTGAACTAAAAGTGGCTGGGCACGTTGTATTGTGGGACAGCCAATGCCATGAAGTTACGGAAAGTGTCAGTCTCCACCAGCCTGAATGAGAGCATTTCAAGGGCCAGTAGTTTGGCAATGCCAGCATTCAGAGCCTGTGCTCGGGGATGGTTTGCCGAGTATGGCCGCCTTTTCTCCCATGCTACCGATGGCTGTAGAGTGGCCTGGAAGTGTGAGGATGACAGGGAACGTGGTGCTGTGGGTGGAATGTCACTGGGTCTCTGGACAACAGTGCCAGAGGTTCTTCCATGGCGATCCTGTGAGGAAGCCGAACCAGCTGTGTGTGAGCTGGAGGAAGAGGCTACAACACGAGCTGAAGAGGTGGTAGGTGGTGCTGTAGGTTGGCCTATGTCTTCAGTGTGTCTTTGTAACTCCACCACGTGCTTGGTCCGCACATGTTTCCACATATTTGTGGCATTCAGGTTGCTGACACTTTTCCCTCTTTTGACTTTATGATTACAGAGGTTGAATTTGACAAAGCAAATGTCATCTGCAACTGTGTCAAAAAAGGACCACGCACTGCAAATCCTGGGAGCGCCCGTTTTGGGTTTTGGAAGAGGAATGCTCCTAATGGGTGCCGAAGTGGAGGCTACAGGCAACCAAGTCTCCCCCCTCCCTCTCCCTCCTGTTTTGGCTGTTCGGGGAATCTCTTCCTCAGAGCTGCTCCCACCACCTTCCTGTTCCGCACGCCATGATGGGTCAAAGACCTCATCATCTACACTCCCCTCTTCAAACACCTGCTTCTCCTGGGTAGTCTTGCCAGCAGAGTACGCACCAGAAAGTGGCACCAGAGTCTCATCATCTGATGCGTACTGAGGTGTGCTGACCATAGGCACTGGCCCACCCGCCTCTTCAGATTCAGAGGGACAAAGCAGTTGTGCATCACTGCATACTCCCTCTTCTTCACATTCTAGAATGCTGCTTGGCTGGCCCCCTGTTTCCAAACCAAGAGATTCAGAGAACAGAAGTAGAGATGGCTCCTGTCCAGGGCTCTCTGACTGCCTGGGCAATTTGGCAGGTGGTGAAGAGACAGATGGTTGCTCTTCAGTGCTCTGGCCCTGAGAGGATGTGGAAGTCATTGAAGTTGATGCCTTAGCTGCCATCCATCCGACAACGGCTTCAATTTGTTCGTGCCGCAGCAGTGGGGTACAGCGAGGTCCTACAAAGCTGCACATGAAGGACTGTTGACTGGTAAAACTGGGGAATGCTGAGTCACTGGTGCCCGCAGCAGGCACAGAATCCCCACGTCCTCTCCCTGCTGAAACTCCACGCCCACGACCACGTGTCTTACTCCCTGCCTTCTTCATCTTGGTAGACTGATAAAGATAGGCAGAAAAGTACAAAGGGGGGGCTTAGTGTGCTTATTCCTGAACAGCTGCTAACAGGTATAAAAAACACTAATTTTATAAAGTGTGTGAACTACACTTTAATATGAGCTAATGTGGCCTACACAACTGACAAGTGGAGTGTTTGGTGAACATTATTTACATTTTTTTTTCAAAAAAACAAATTGGATGTGACCAAAGATGTGAAAGCGATAGTATCACAAACTTTTTGGAGCTATTGCAATGCAGGAAGGTAACCTACAATGCAATAGATGAGGCTCCAAAAAATAGGCTAATACTAATCTGGCTGCGGCAGCAGGGCACAAGCCAGCAAGAAGGCTCCTCTTTCTACTCCTATATAGTGTTTGCAACCAACCAATGTAGATGGATACGGATGGAAGCACACTAATAGGAGAAAAAAATCAGGAAAAATGAGCTGCAACAAAACAAAAAAAGGACTATGTATGAGGCAGTGACACACGCTGAGCGGACTACAACAAGAGGTGGCTGCAGAACACACTACAACGTGAGCTGCACTCACACACAGAGACCTCACAGACAGCCATGAATAGTGCAGAGAACTGGGCACTAGCACTGAAAGGCTGCAGAAAGGATCTGCTGTCTACTCCTATAGTGTTTGCAACCAATGTATATGGATACGGATGGATGCACACTAATAGGAGAATTAATGAAAAATGAGCAGCAATAAAACAAAAATATGTATGAGGCAGTGACGCACGCTGAGCGGCCTACAACCAGAGGTGGCTTCAGGACGCACTACAGCATGAGCTGCACTCACACAGACCTTGCAGTCAGCTGTGAACAGCGCTGCAAGGCAAAAGAAAGCTACAGTGATTGATAATGTAGCCTGGGTAAAGCACAATATTATTTAGCAAATCGCTATCTCTAGCTGTCCCTCAGAGTCTTGAACAGCAGCCTATCCCTAACTGAATTCACAGCAGAGTGAACCCTAAATGGCGGCGACAACGTCTTTTATATTGCATCATGACATAATTTCAGCAGCCAATCGCAGCCATGCCATTAGTTAACATGCCTACATGCCTAACAGGATGTGCCCACACTTCTGAGGATTCCTCATTGGCTGAATCAAATCAAACTGGCTCATAGCATTATGGGAACTTCCGATTCCGGTATTCAATATGCTAAAAGTATCGGAACTCAGTATCGGAATTCCGATACCGCGAATATCGGCCGATACCCGATATTTGCGGTATTGGAATGCTCAACACTAGTGGCAGCATACCGTATTGTGTTAGTGGGGAACGCTGACAGTGACAGCCAGGAGGTTTACATATATATCCCTAGCCTGGACTGGTGATATATACCACCCCTCACTGGGGACTCCTCAATAATTCATACCTATAAGGGAAGCCTCTCTGGTGACTATTTGCCCTCGGTGCAGCTCCCTGACTGACCAAGGTTAAGTGGTGGCATCAGAAAACCGATCACTGCTGGGTCATTTCCTTCCCCCCCAAAGTTGAGTGAAGTCGACACACCCCTTCCCCTGTGCGATCCGTCACACTTTGGTAAGTACATCTTCTAATATGTCAATTTATTGACAAATGTTTTATTGTATAAAATAGCAACTGGGTTGATGCTGGAGAGAAGATACTCCTTTGATTAGAAAACCTGGATAACATCACCAATGCAGACACTTACCAATGTCAGCAATGGGAAATTCTGAAGGAAACTTTAAAATTAACAGCAGAATGCTTTTAGCATAGCATATCCGCAAGAAAAGAGCAGTTAGGGAGGTGCTCTCTCTTGAACAACCGTGAGGTGAGTGGTGCAAAAAAGCATAGCACAATCTGTATTTGCTGTCTGTCTCTTTTTCAGGTCTCTTAAGTCGGGGTATTGTGGGTACAGCAGAGGAATTCCGATAGTTAATAATAAGTTTCAACCAGGTGCTGTCTTCTTGTATTAACAGAATGTGCAGAGCTTGATTCTTTTCTCATGTTAGCAGTTACAAAAGGTAGAACAAAAATGTGATACTCTGTATAAAATATGTTATTCTGTATGATCATTGGAGTTACTATTCCTGGAAAATAGGGGGGGAAGCCAGCACTGCTTAAGGTTAGAACGCATAAATTGAAGTGCATATGCACATAATATCCAGCTGTATTCAAAAATGAGATATTTAGCAAAAAAATTGATCAATTCAATTGAGCCACCCCGCCGCGCCAAGGCAATCTCATGTGGGGGGTCCTACTCTACATTTATAATAAATACTGTGCCATTACGGCCTCCTAAGAGCATGACCACATCAAGTGCAATCTGTACCTGAACATTGCTGGATCGCTCCCATGAAGCCAGATGAAGCAAGTGCGGATGAAGGCCAACCAGGTCTGAACACAGACATATCAGGATTGACCTCCACACATTGCCCAACCAGCAAACATAGATGAAGGGCGATGTTGGCCCAGACACAGGTGCACAATTAAATAAAGCTTGGGGCAGGGCGGGGCTGCCGTGTGTGTGCACAGCAGCCTAGATCCATCATAATGAACACAGAAAAATTTATAGCGGACATAGCCAAGCGTGCACGGCAGCAGTGGTGGTGAGCCACAAACCAACAACAAGAAAATAGGGGGGGAAGCCAGCACTGCTTAAGGTTAGAACGCATAAATTGAAGTGCATATGCACATAATATCCAGCTGTATTCAAAAATGAGATATTTAGCAAAAAAATTGATCAATTCAATTGAGCCACCCCGCCGCGCCAAGGCAATCTCATGTGGGGGGTCCTACTCTACATTTATAATAAATACTGTGCCATTACGGCCTCCTAAGAGCATGACCACATCAAGTGCAATCTGTACCTGAACATTGCTGGATCGCTCCCATGAAGCCAGATGAAGCAAGTGCGGATGAAGGCCAACCAGGTCTGAACACAGACATATCAGGATTGACCTCCACTCATTGCCCAACCAGCAAACATACATGAAGGGCGATGTTGGCCCAGACACAGGTGCACAATTAAATAAAGCTTGGGGCAGGGCGGGGCTGCCGTGTGTGTGCACAGCAGCCTAGATCCATCATAATGAACACAGAAAAATTTATAGCGGACATAGCCAAGCGTGCACGGCAGCAGTGGTGGTGAGCCACAAACCAACAACAAGAAAATAGGGGGGGAAGCCAGCACTGCTTAAGGTTAGAACACATAAATTGAAGTGCATATGCACATAATATCCACCTGTATTCAAAAATGAGATATTTAGCAAAAAAATTGATCAATTCAATTGAGCCACCCCGCCGCGCCAAGGCAATCTCATGTGGGGGGTCCTACTCTACATTTATAATAAATACTGTGCCATTACGGCCTCCTAAGAGCATGACCACATCAAGTGCAATCTGTACCTGAACATTGCTGGATCGCTCCCATGAAGCCAGATGAAGCAAGTGCGGATGAAGGCCAACCAGGTCTGAACACAGACATATCAGGATTGACCTCCACACATTGCCCAACCAGCAAACATAGATGAAGGGCGATGTTGGCCCAGACACAGGTGCACAATTAAATAAAGCTTGGGGCAGGGCGGGGATGCCGTGTGTGTGCACAGCAGCCTAGATCCATCATAATGAACACAGAAAAATTTATAGCGGACATAGCCAAGCGTGCACGGCAGCAGTGGTGGTGAGCCACAAACCAACAACAAGAAAATAGGGGGGGAAGCCAGCACTGCTTAGCCCTCCGTCAGGCGCAATATAGATTCTCCTCAGTTCATGCGCAATGTGCCTGACAAGCACAGGTCAGAAAACCACCTATAGTAGCTACATATTTCAATTTCAGGACTATAGAAGTAGTCAGTGACCTTCATAGGAATGTATTAAAAGAGATTACTCCAAATCAGATGCAAAAAAAACATTTATTAACCATAAACTTATTAAAACTAAAAGTTCCACTTTTCGGTATTACCGCCAAATAGGCTCCAGTTATCTTTACTTAACTATTGCTTAAATATAAAATTATGGAAAAAACTTAAAGGATATTGCACTTAGATGTTACTTAATTATTTTCTACTCATCTTCAGTGGTTTCAATTGCAGCAGAAGCAGCACAGGTACACTTAGAAAAGCAAGGCTGGCAGACGAAAGTTGCATGGGAAAGGCAGATTGATTCTTTACATATTTTGCAGTCATATTTAGAAAGCCTTCTGAAACCAGATACAAATGAGCAGGTAGTACAACTGCGTCTTTTAGAAGGTGGTAGAGTCGGTGTTTGTTCTGGAATGTCCTTGGGACGATATCTCTTCAACCGGTGTTGCAGGGCAAGGGGCATTCCAACCGTCTTTGTACTTCTTAGGCTTAGCTCTCCACTCACCAGTTCATTAGCCAATTGTTTTAGGTACATTCTTCTGCGCATTTGTTTAAGTTCATTACCGAGGTAAATTACTTGTGAGTTGATGCCACCCACATTCAGCATTGTAAAGAAGATTACCATCGGCCAGCGTTTGGTATTTCGACTTACATTGAAATTGCCACACATTTGGTCAGCAGTGTCAACGCCGCTTTTGGTCAAATTATAAAAAGTTATGATTTCTGGTTTCCTTAGCTCCCCAGACTCTGGATCAATGGTGTAATCATTATGTAATGAAGAGACCAAAATCACATTTTTCCTCTCGCGTGGGATGTAAGAAACTAAAATCTTTCCATTACTGAACCCAAACATAGTGCTATACTGTTGTTTGCCTTTTGTATATAGAAAATCTGGCGGCAACTGCCTTTTGGTTTTTCTAACAGTTCCCACATATGACAGCTTTTTCGTTTTTAAAAAATCAATCAGATCAAAGTCAGTAAACCAGTTGTCAGCAGTGATATTTCGACCAGATCCAAACATTGGCTCAGCAATTCTCTTTACCACATCACTAGGCTTGTTGCTCACATTGAAAGGACCTGGTGGCTGTCTTCCACAATAAACTTCCATGTTCATAGTGTACATCATCCTTGCATCAACCATGGCAAAAATTTTAATTCCATATTTGTTTGGCTTTGATGGTATATATTGCCGAAAACCACATCTTCCACGGAAACCTGGAAGCATCTCATCAATAGTGAGGTTTTGCCCCGGGCAATAGCTTTTTTGACAATTCATAATAAATTGTTGAAATATGTCCCGAATTGGTGCAAGACGGTCATAACCTTTTCGTTCTGTCCGGGTACTTCGATCATCGAAACGGAGGCAACGGATCAGGACTTTGAATCGTTTCAGATTCATCACAAGGCTGAATTTTTCGATGCCATCACCGTCTGTCCCCCACAGCTCCTCCAAACTTTGCCTATTTGCTCTGAAAGCACCAGCTAGGTATAACAAGCCAATAAATGCCTTGAGTTCAATCACATCAGTGTTTTTGATGTCCCTCTCTCTGGAGAATTGCTCTTTGATTGTGTCAATATACTGGTTAGTGAACCGAACAATAGTTTCCAACATGCTATCTGTAATTAGATTACTCCAACATTCCACTGCAGTTTTAGCTTTTCTAGCACTTCCAATAACTCCAGGAAGGTGTGCAATAATATTGTCGGATTCTCTGTGCTGTTTGTTCTTGGGTGCCTTTTTGTTCCACTTTGTATTTTTATCTTTGCCCAAATAATAAGCTAGATCTGTGTCTGTTTCCTCTGTATCAGTGTCATCACCATCCTGCTCTGTTCCAGAATCAGTGTTACATTCTGCTACCTCATCTTCAGATGAAATGTCACTAGATTCCTCTAAATCCTCAGTTACTGCTTGTTCTTCCTCATCATCTTCTAACAAAAAAATCTTCATTTCTTCTAAATGAAGGGGTTTAGATGAATCATACTGTTTTCTGGCCATTGCAGCAGAAAATCTGAAGCAAGAGAGAAAGAGTATGTGTTAGGGCGCAATGTGCCTTAGAAGCCACCCTCCTTTTGTCTAAGAAAACAGTACTTATGTACACTAACTTAGCATTAATCCTTCATAAAACAAGCTAAATACACAATCGTGATGAATAAAAAAAGAAAATACTAACCTTTCAATTTGTGTTGAAATCAGGCGCAATGTGCCTGAGAAGCCAAAGTGTTGATATCTGCTCACTAGAAGGTCTGCTGAGTCACTGTGATATCAGGTTTCACAGAGCCTGTAGAGTGAGGAGATAACTAGGAGGGGTGGGGTTTTCTGATAAGTGGGCAAGGAGAGAGAAGTGAAACTAATTACTGTGTGCCTGTCAGATCTATTGCGCCTGACGGAGGGTTAAGGTTAGAACGCATAAATTGAAGTGCATATGCACATAATATCCAGCTGTATTCAAAAATGAGATATTTAGCAAAAAAATTGATCAATTCAATTGAGCCACCCCGCCGCGCAAAGGCAATCTCATGTGGGGGGTCCTACTCTACATTTATAATAAATACTGTGCCATTACGGCCTCCTAAGAGCATGACCACATCAAGTGCAATCTGTACCTGAACATTGCTGGATCGCTCCCATGAAGCCAGATGAAGCAAGTGCGGATGAAGGCCAACCAGGTCTGAACACAGACATATCAGGATTGACCTCCACACATTGCCCAACCAGCAAACATAGATGAAGGGCGATGTTGGCCCAGACACAGGTGAACAATTAAATAAAGCTTGGGGCAGGGCGGGGCTGCCGTGTGTGTGCACAGCAGCCTAGATCCATCATAATGAACACAGAAAAATTTATAGCGGACATAGCCAAGCGTGCACGGCAGCAGTGGTGGTGAGCCACAAACCAACAACAAGAAAATAGGGGGGGAAGCCAGCACTGCTTAAGGTTAGAATGCATGAATTGAAGTGCATATGCACATAATATCCAGCTGTATTCAAAAATGAGATATTTAGCAAAAAAATTGATCAATTCAATTGAGCCACCCCGCCGCGCCAAGGCAATCTCATGTGGGGGGTCCTACTCTACATTTATAATAAATACTGTGCCATTACGGCCTCCTAAGAGCATGACCACATCAAGTGCAATCTGTGCCTGGACATTGCTGGATCGCTCCCATGAAGCCAGATGAAGCAAGTGCGGATGAAGGCCAACCAGGTCTGAACACAGACATATCAGGATTGACCTCCACACATTGCCCAACCAGCAAACATAGATGAAGGGCGATGTTGGCCCAGACACAGGTGCACAATTAAATAAAGCTTGGGGCAGGGCGGGGCTGCCGTGTGTGTGCACAGCAGCCTAGATCCATCATAATGAACACAGAAAAATTTATAGCGGACATAGCCAAGCGTGCACGGCAGCAGTGGTGGTGAGCCACAAACCAACAACAAGAAAATAGGGGGGAAGCCAGCACTGCTTAAGGTTAGAACGCATACATTGAAGTGCATATGCACATAATATCCAGCTGTATTCAAAAATGAGATATTTAGCAAAAAAATTGATCAATTCAATTGAGCCACCCCACCGCGCCAAGGCAATCTCATGTGGGGGGTCCTACTCTACATTTATAATAAATACTGTGCCATTACGGCCTCCTAAGAGCATGACCACATCAAGTGCAATCTGTACCTGAACATTGCTGGATCGCTCCCATGAAGCCAGATGAAGCAAGTGCGGATGAAGGCCAACCAGGTCTGAACACAGACATATCAGGATTGACCTCCACACATTGCCCAACCAGCAAACATAGATGAAGGGCGATGTTGGCCCAGACACAGGTGCACAATTAAATAAAGCTTGGGGCAGGGCGGGGCTGCCGTGTGTGTGCACAGCAGCCTAGATCCATCATAATGAACACAGAAAAATTTATAGCGGACATAGCCAAGCGTGCACGGCAGCAGTGGTGGTGAGCCACAAACCAACAACAAGAAAATAGGGGGGGAAGCCAGCACTGCTTAGCCCTCCGTCAGGCGCAATATAGATTCTCCTCAGTTCATGCGCAATGTGCCTGACAAGCACAGGTCAGAAAACCACCTATAGTAGCTACATATTTCAATTTCAGGACTATAGAAGTAGTCAGTGACCTTCATAGGAATGTATTAAAAGAGATTACTCCAAATCAGATGCAAAAAAAAACATTTATTAACCATAAACTTATTAAAACTAAAAGTACCACTTTTCGGTATTACCGCCAAATAGGCTCCAGTTATCTTTACTTAACTATTGCTTAAATATAAAATTATGGAAAAAACTTAAAGGATATTGCACTTAGATGTTACTTAATTATTTTCTACTCATCTTCAGTGGTTTCAATTGCAGCAGAAGCAGCACAGGTACACTTAGAAAAGCAAGGCTGGCAGACGAAAGTTGCATGGGAAAGGCAGATTGATTCTTTACATATTTTGCAGTCATATTTAGAAAGCCTTCTGAAACCAGATACAAATGAGCAGGTAGTACAACTGCGTCTTTTAGAAGGTGGTAGAGTCGGTGTTTGTTCTGGAACGTCCTTGGGACGATATCTCTTCAACCGGTGTTGCAGGGCAAGGGGCATTCCAACCGTCTTTGTACTTCTTAGGCTTAGCTCTCCACTCACCAGTTCATTAGCCAATTGTTTTAGGTACATTCTTCTGCGCATTTGTTTAAGTTCATTACCGAGGTAAATTACTTGTGAGTTGATGCCACCCACATTCAGCATTGTAAAGAAGATTACCATCGGCCAGCGTTTGGTATTTCGACTTACATTGAAATTGCCACACATTTGGTCAGCACTGTTAACGCCGCTTTTGGTCAAATTATAAAAAGTTATGATTTCTGGTTTCCTTAGCTCCCCAGACTCTGGATCAATGGTGTAATCATTATGTAATGAAGAGACCAAAATCACATTTTTCCTCTCGCGTGGGATGTAAGAAACTAAAATCTTTCCATTACTGAACCCAAACATAGTGCTATACTGTTGTTTGCCTTTTGTATATAGAAAATCTGGCGGCAACTGCCTTTTGGTTTTTCTAACAGTTCCCACATATGACAGCTTTTTCGTTTTTAAAAAATCAATCAGATCAAAGTCAGTAAACCAGTTGTCAGCAGTGATATTTCAACCAGATCCAAACATTGGCTCAGCAATTCTCTTTACCACATCACTAGGCTTGTTGCTCACATTGAAAGGACCTGGTGGCTGTCTTCCACAATAAACTTCCATGTTCATAGTGTACATCATCCTTGCATCAACCATGGCAAAAATTTTAATTCCATATTTGTTTGGCTTTGATGGTATATATTGCCGAAAACCACATCTTCCACGGAAACCTGGAAGCATCTCATCAATAGTGAGGTTTTGCCCCGGGCAATAGCTTTTTTGACAATTCATAATAAATTGTTGAAATATGTCCCGAATTGGTGCAAGGCGGTCATAACCTTTTCGTTCTGTCCGGGTACTTCGATCATCGAAACGGAGGCAACGGATCAGGACTTTGAATCGTTTCAGATTCATCACAAGGCTGAATTTTTCGATGCCATCACCGTCTGTCCCCCACAGCTCCTCCAAACTTTGCCTATTTGCTCTGAAAGCACCAGCTAGGTATAACAAGCCAATAAATGCCTTGAGTTCAATCACATCAGTGTTTTTGATGTCCCTCTCTCTGGAGAATTGCTCTTTGATTGTGTCAATATACTGGTTAGTGAACCGAACAATAGTTTCCAACATGCTATCTGTAATTAGATTACTCCAACATTCCACTGCAGTTTTAGCTTTTCTAGCACTTCCAATAACTCCAGGAAGGTGTGCAATAATATTGTGGGATTCTCTGTGCTGTTTGTTCTTGGGTGCCTTTTTGTTCCACTTTGTATTTTTATCTTTGCCCAAATAATAAGCTAGATCTGTGTCTGTTTCCTCTGTATCAGTGTCATCACCATCCTGCTCTGTTCCAGAATCAGTGTTACATTCTGCTACCTCATCTTCAGATGAAATGTCACTAGATTCCTCTAAATCCTCATTTACTGCTTGTTCTTCCTCATCATCTTCTAACAAAAAAATCTTCATTTCTTCTAAATGATGGGGTTTAGATGAATCATACTGTTTTCTGGCCATTGCAGCAGAAAATCTGAAGCAAGAGAGAAAGAGTATGTGTTAGGGCGCAATGTGCCTTAGAAGCCACCCTCCTTTTGTCTAAGAAAACAGTACTTATGTACACTAACTTAGCATTAATCCTTCATAAAACAAGCTAAATACACAATCGTGATGAATAAAAAAAGAAAATACTAACCTTTCAATTTGTGTTGAAATCAGGCGCAATGTGCCTGAGAAGCCAAAGTGTTGATATCTGCTCACTAGAAGGTCTGCTGAGTCACTGTGATATCAGGTTTCACAGAGCCTGTAGAGTCAGGAGATAACTAGGAGGGGTGGGGTTTTCTGATAAGTGGGCAAGGAGAGAGAAGTGAAACTAATTATTGTGTGCCTGTCAGATCTATTGCGCCTGACGGAGGGTTAAGGTTAGAACGCATAAATTGAAGTGCATATGCACATAATATCCAGCTGTATTCAAAAATGAGATATTTAGCAAAAAAAATTGATCAATTCAATTGAGTTACCCCGCCGCGCCAAGGCAATCTCATGTGGGGGGTCCTACTCTACATTTATAATAAATACTGTGCCATTACGGCCTCCTAAGAGCATGACCACATCAAGTGCAATCTGTACCTGAACATTGCTGGATCGCTCCCATGAAGCCAGATGAAGCAAGTGCGGATGAAGGCCAACCAGGTCTGAACACAGACATATCAGGATTGACCTCCACACATTGCCCAACCAGCAAACATAGATGAAGGGCGATGTTGGCCCAGACACAGGTGCACAATTAAATAAAGCTTGGGGCAGGGCGGGGCTGCCGTGTGTGTGCACAGCAGCCTAGATCCATCATAATGAACACAGAAAAATTTATAGCGGACATAGCCAAGCGTGCACGGCAGCAGTGGTGGTGAGCCACAAACCAACAACAAGAAAATAGGGGGGGAAACCAGCACTGCTTAAGGTTAGAACGCATAAATTGA
This sequence comes from Dendrobates tinctorius, assembly GCF_039654945.1. Classification (NCBI taxonomy): domain Eukaryota; kingdom Metazoa; phylum Chordata; class Amphibia; order Anura; family Dendrobatidae; genus Dendrobates; species Dendrobates tinctorius. The sequence goes on from NW_027361829.1 coordinate 39,275,572, forward strand.
AGTGCATATGCACATAATATCCAGCTGTATTCAAAAATGAGATATTTAGCAAAAAAATTGATCAATTCAATTGAGCCACCCCGCCGCGCCAAGGCAATCTCATGTGGGGGGTCCTACTCTACATTTATAATAAATACTGTGCCATTACGGCCTCCTAAGAGCATGACCACATCAAGTGCAATCTGTACCTGAACATTGCTGGATCGCTCCCATGAAGCCAGATGAAGCAAGTGCGGATGAAGGCCAACCAGGTCTGAACACAGACATATCAGGATTGACCTCCACACATTGCCCAACCAGCAAACATAGATGAAGGGCGATGTTGGCCCAGACACAGGTGCACAATTAAATAAAGCTTGGGGCAGGGCGGGGCTGCCGTGTGTGTGCACAGCAGCCTAGATCCATCATAATGAACACAGAAAAATTTATAGTGGACATAGCCAAGCGTGCACGGCAGCAGTGGTGGTGAGCCACAAACCAACAACAAGAAAATAGGGGGGGAAGCCAGCACTGCTTAAGGTTAGAACGCATAAATTGAAGTGCATATGCACATAATATCCAGCTGTATTCAAAAATGAGATATTTAGCAAAAAAATTGATCAATTTAATTGAGCCACCCCGCCGCGCCAAGGCAATCTCATGTGGGGGGTCCTACTCTACATTTATAATAAATACTGTGCCATTATGGCCTCCTAAGAGCATGACCACATCAAGTGCAATCTGTACCTGAACATTGCTGGATCGCTCCCATGAAGCCAGATGAAGCAAGTGCGGATGAAGGCCAACCAGGTCTGAACACAGACATATCAGGATTGACCTCCACACATTGCCCGACCAGCAAACATAGATGAAGGGCGATGTTGGCCCAGACACAGGTGCACAATTAAATAAAGCGTGGGGCAGGGCGGGGCTGCCGTGTGTGTGCACAGCAGCCTAGATCCATCATAATGAACACAGAAAAATTTATAGCGGACATAGCCAAGCGTGCACGGCAGCAGTGGTGGTGAGCCACAAACCAACAACAAGAAAATAGGGGGGGAAGCCAGCACTGCTTGTTGTTGGTTTGTGGCTCACCACCACTGTTGCCGTGCACGCTTGGTTATGTCCGCCATAATTTTTCTGTGTTCATTGTGATGGATTAAGCTGCTGTGCACACACACGGCAGCCCCACCCTGCCCCAAGCTTTATTTAATTGTGCACCTGTGTCTGGACCAACATCGCCCTTCATCTATGTTTGCTGGTCAGGCAATGTGTGGAGGCCATTCCTGATATGTCTGTGTTCAGACCTGGTTGGCCTTCATCTGCACTTGCTTCATCTGGCTTCATGGGAGCGATCCAGAAATGTTCAGGTACAGATTGCACTTGATGTGGTCATGCTCTAAATGTATTTAGGAGGCCGTAATGGCACAGCATTTATTAAAAATATATAGAGTAGGACCCCCCATATGAGATTGCCTTGGCGCGGCGGGGTGGCTCAATTGAATTGATCAATTTTTTTGCTAAATATCTCATTTTTGAATACAGCTAGACATTATGTGCATATGCACTCCAATTTATGCGTTCTAACCTTAAGCAGTGCTGGCTTCCCCCCCTATTTTCTTGTTGTTGGTTTGTGGCTCACCACCACTGTTGCCGTGCACGCTTGGTTATATCCGCCATAATTTTTCTGTGTTCATTGTGATGGATTAGGCTGCTGTGCACACACACGGCAGCCCCACCCTGCCCCAAGCTTTATTTAATTGTGCACCTGTGTCTGGACCAACATCGCCCTTCATCTATGTTTGCTGGTCAGGCAATGTGTGGAGGCCATTCCTGATATGTCTGTGTTCAGACCTGGTTGGCCTTCATCTGCACTTGCTTCATCTGGCTTCATGGGAGCGATCCAGAAATGTTCAGGTACAGATTGCACTTGATGTGGTCATGCTCTAAATGTATTTAGGAGGCCGTAATGGCACAGCATTTATTAAAAATATATAGAGTAGGACCCCCCATATGAGATTGCCTTGGCGCGGCGGGGTGGCTTAATTTAATTGATCAATTTTTTTGCTAAATATCTCATTTTTGAATACAGCTAGACATTATGTGCATATGCACTCCAATTTATGCGTTCTAACCTTAAGCAGTGCTGGCTTCCCCCCCTATTTTCTTGTTGTTGGTTTGTGGCTCACCACCACTGTTGCCGTGCACGCTTGGTTATGTCCGCCATAATTTTTCTGTGTTCATTGTGATGGATTAGGCTGCTGTGCACACACACGGCAGCCCCACCCTGCCCCAAGCTTTATTTAATTGTGCACCTGTGTCTGGACCAACATCGCCCTTCATCTATGTTTGCTGGTCAGGCAATGTGTGGAGGCCATTCCTGATATGTCTGTGTTCAGACCTGGTTGGCCTTCATCTGCACTTGCTTCATCTGGCTTCATGGGAGCGATCCAGAAATGTTCAGGTACAGATTGCACTTGATGTGGTCATGCTCTAAATGTATTTAGGAGGCCGTAATGGCACAGCATTTATTAAAAATATATGGAGTAGGACCCCCCATATGAGATTGCCTTGGCGCGGCTGGGTGGCTCAATTGAATTGATCAATTTTTTTGCTAAATATCTCATTTTTGAATACAGCTAGACATTATGTGCATATGCACTCCAATTTATGCGTTCTAACCTTAAGCAGTGCTGGCTTCCCCCCCTATTTTCTAGTTACTATTCCTGCATTGTCATCAGTCGGCAAAGTAAAGGGGCAGCAGGGATTATTTAATGTTACGCCACCTTCAGTAAGAGGGATACAGAAGTAAAACTGTCTTTCCTTTCTGAGGAATAATGGACCTGAACTGAACATAAAATGAGGATATTTTCTATGTTTATAGACCATTTATATACCATTACTATATAATATTATCATACTGCTCAAAAAACATATATATAATCTAGATCAGTGGTCCCCAACCTTTTTTGTACCAGGGACCAGCTTCAAGCAAGACTATTCTTCCATGGCCTGGCAGGGCGGGGATGGAGGTGTGACAGGGGCAGGGCTTTGGTCATAAGGGGGCGGGGCTATGGACACGGTTGTAGTTTAGCAGTGCATACTTATCATTTAATTATAACATTTATAATGTGACTCAACTCACCATAGGTTTTGAATGAGTGGGAGCACCTGGTTTGTTTCTCTGTTTCAGTGGGAGCACTGGGCTACTTCTACTGATGACTGTCACTGCTAATGATGATTGGAACCTACAAGGAAATGGAGCATTGAGCACTTAAGAAAAATTGTACTGGAGTACTGTACATGCTGATTATTTTCTAATCATCAGAAAATGTATGTGTGGTTGCCCCTGTCCTGTCCAGCTCTGTGTGGCTCCCCCTGTTGTATGCATGGCTCCTCTGTCCCATCCTTGTATACATGGCTCTGCTCCCATCCTCCCATCTTTGTATACATGGCTCCGCTCCCACCCTCCCATCCTGTATACATGGCTCTGCTCCCACTCTCCCATCCTGCATGCATGGCACTGCTTCCACTCTCCCATCCTGTATACATGGCTCTGCTTCCACTCTCCCATCCTGTATATATGGCTCTGCTCCCACTCTCCCATCCTGTATATATGGCTCTGCTCCCACTCTCCCATCCTGTATATATGGCTGTGCTCCCACTCTCCCATCCTGCATAAATGGCTCTGCTCCCACTCTCCCATCCTGTATACATGGCTCCCCTGTCCCATCCTGTATACATGGCTCTGCTCCCATTCTCCCATGCTGTATACATGGCTCTGCTTCCACTCTCCCATCCTGTATGCATGGCTCTGCTCCCACTCTCCCATCCTGCATACATGGCTCTGCTCCCACTCTCCCATCCTGTATGCATGGCTCTGCTCCCACTCTCCCATCATGTATACATGGCTCCCCTGTCCCATCCTGTATACATGGCTCCACTCCCACTCTCCCATCCTGTATACATGACTCTGCTCCTCCTCTCCCATCCTGTATACATGGCTCTGCTTCCACTCTCCCATCCTGTATGCATGGCTCTGCTCCCACTCTCCCATCCTGCATACATGGCTCTGCTCCCACTCTCCCATCCTGTATGCATGGCTCTGCTCCCACTCTCCCATCATGTATACATGGCTCCCCTGTCCCATCCTGTATACATGGCTCCACTCCCACTCTCCCATCCTGTATACATGGCTCCCCTGTCCCATCCTGTATACATGGCTCTGCTCCCACTCTCCCATCCTGTATACATGACTCTGCTCCTCCTCTCCCATCCTGTATACATGGCTCTGCTCCCACCCTCCCATCCTGTATACATGGCTCCGCACCCACCCTCCCATCCTGTATACATGGCTCTGCTCCCACCCTCCCATCCTGTATACATGGCTCCCCTGTCCCATCCTGTATGCATGGCTCCCCTGTCACATCCTGTATGCATGGCTCCGCTCCCACCCTCCCTCCCTTGTATATATGGCTCTGCTTCCACTCTCCCTCCCTTGTATATATGGCTCCGCTCCCACTCTCCCTCCCTTGTATATATGGCTCCGCTCCCACTCTCCCTCCCATGTATTTATGGCTCCGCTCCCACTCTCCCTCCCTTGTATATATGGCTCCGCTCCCACTCTCCCTCCCATGTATTTATGGCTCAGCTCCCACCCTCCCTCCCATGTATTTATGGCTCCGCTCCCACCCTCCCTCCCATGTATTTATGGCTCCGCTCCCACTCTCCCTCCCTTGTATATATGGCTCCACTCCCACTCTCTCTCCCATGTATTTATGGCTACGCTTCCACTCTCCATCCCTTGCATTTATGGCTCCGCTCCCACTCTCCCTCACTTGTATTTTTGTCTCCACTCCCACTCTCCCTCCCTTTTATATATGGCTCCGCTCCCACCCATGTATGTATGGCTGCGCTCCCCCATCCTCCCCCATCCTCCCCCATCATACTTACCCTCACGTTGCTGAACTTCCTTCCCGTCGCTGAACTTCCCTCCCTGCATCTCACGGCGCTTCAGCTTCTTCCTGTGCAGAGCGGTCACGTGCTACCGCTCATTAAGGTCCATGAATATGGACGCCATGCCTATGTGAGAGGAGTGGTGTCCATATTCATGACCTTAAATGAGCGGTACACTTGACCGCACAGCGCTGGATGAAGCCACCGCGCCGACAGGGATGCAGGGTGAGTATCAGCTGCTGCACCGCCGCCGGCTCCCCTTGTGTCCGCGGACCTGCAAGAGCACTGCAACGGCCCAGTGCTGGGCCGCGGACCGGTGGTTGGGGACCCCTGATCTAGATGGTGGCACGATTCTAACGCATCGGGTATTCTAGAATCTCTCTCTTTCTCTCTCTCTTTCTCTCCCCCCTCTCCGCGCCGCAAATCTCCCGTCGGAAGCGTGCGTCGTTCGAATGCGCTGACTGGTCGCGGCAGGCCGGGCGCGACCAATCAGTGCCGCGGGATTTCCGTTACAGACAGACAGAATTAGACGATTATATAGTAGATATTTACTTGTGTGAAAAGGAAAATAAAACTGATCAAATCTTCAATGCTTACCAGCAATGAACATGCACATATAATGCCTTGAAAAAGCATTCACAACCCATGAACTTTTCCACATTTTTTCACAATAAACCCACAAATTTAAATGTGTTTTAATGGGATGTTATGTGGTATACTGATACAAAGTAGAAAGTATTTGTGAATTGTAAAGGAAAAGCATAATTTACCTATAATTACTGTAAAGAGAATCTGACACCAAGTTTTTACTTCCTTTTCTGAAAGCAGTATAATGTAGAAATAGAGACCCTGATTTCAGCAATGTGTCACTTACTGGTCTGCTTAGTGTAGTTATAATAAAATCATTGTTTTTTTTAGCAGAAGATGATCACTAGAGGTCTACTTGGTCTGCTGCCAGCTATTCCAACCATGCCCCCTTCCACTGATTTGCAGCTTTCTGCCTATGCACAGCGTACACATAAAAGCTGTCAACCAGTGATTTGGTCAGGGTGACACAGAGCTCAGCATTCAGAGAACTGCTAGATCTGTAGATAAAAGATAAAATTGTGATTTTTTTAAAACTTCAGAAATCAGTAAAGGATGTGATACAAGGCTGGAAACCGCCTCTCTGTGGCTACAGCATGCTGCTTTCCGATAAAGCAAAAACCTGGTGACAGATTCCCTTTAATGCTTTAATTTTAACTCCTTCATGACCAAGCCTATTTTGACCTTAATGACCAGGCCATTTTTTGCAATGCGGACCAGTGTCCCTTTATGAGGTAATAACTCTGGAACGCTCCAACAGATCCTAGCGATTCTGAGATTATTTTTTGTGACCTATTGGGCTTCATTTTAGTGGTAAATTTAGGTCAATGATTTTTGCGTTTATTTGTGAAAATATCAGAAATTTTACGAAAATTTTGAAAATTTCGCAATTTTCAAATTTTGAATTTTTATTCTGTTAAACCAGAGAGTTATGTGACACCAAATAGTTAATAACTAACATTTCCCACATGTCTACTTTATATCAGCACAATTTTGGAAACACATTTTTTGTTAGGAAGTTTTAAGGGTTAAAAGTTTTAAAAGTTGACCAGCAATTTCTTATTTTTGCAACAAAATTTACAAAACCTTTTTTTTGGGGACCACCTTACATTTGAAGTCAGTTTGAGGGGTCTATATGGCTGAAAATACCCAATAGTGACACCATTCTAAAAACAGCACCCCACAAGCTGATCAAAACCACATTCAAGAAGTTTATTAACCCTTCAGGTGTTTTTAGTCAGAAAACTGATGTTTTAGCAACAATTTCTTTATTTTCCCAAGGGTAAAAGGAGAAAGTGGACCCCAAAAGTTATTGTCCAATTTGTCCTGAGTATGCTGAAACTCCATATGTGAGGGGAACCACTGTTTGAGTGCACTGCAGGACTCGGAAGGGAACGAGCGCCATTTGACTTTTTGAATGGAAAATTAGCTCCAATTGTTAAACACCATGTCGTGTTTGGAGAGCCCCTATGTGCCTAAACTTTGGCGCTCCCCCACAAATGACCCCATTTTGGAAACTAGACCCCCTAAGGAACTTATCTATATGCATAGTGAGCACTTTGAACCCCCAGATAATTCACAAATTGATCTGTAAAAATGAAAAAGTACTTTATTTCACAAAAATTTACTGTTAGCCTCAATTTTTTTATTTTCACATGGGCAACAGGATAAAATGGAACCTAAAATTTGTTTGGCAATTTCTCCTGAGTACACTGATACCTCATATGTAGTCATAAACCACTGTTTGGGTGCACGGCAGGGCTCGGAAGTGAAGGAGCGCCATTTGACATTTTGAACGGAAAATTAGCTCCAATCGTTAGCGGACACCATGTTGCGTATGGAGAGCCCCTGTGTACCTAAACATTGGAGCATCCCCACAAGTGACCCATTTTGGAAACTAGACCCCCCCAAAGGAACTTATCTAGATGTGAGGTGAGCACTTTGAAATTAATTTTTAGCCCGCTATTTTTTATTTTCACAAGGGTAAGAAGAGAAATCGGACCCCAAAAGTTGTTGTCCAGTTTGTCCTGAGTACGCTGGTACTTTGAACCCCCCAAGTGCTTCACAGATGTTTATAATGCAGAGCCGTGAAAATAAAAAATTATTTTTTCCTCAAAAAATTATTTTTTAGCCCACAATTTTTTATTTTCACAAGGGTAACAGGGAACTTAAACCCCAAAAGTTGTTGTCGAGCTTGTTCTGAGTATGCTGGTACCCCATATGTGGGGAAGAAACCACTGTTTGGGCATACATCAGGGCTCAGAAGGGAAGTAGTGACGTTTTGAAATGCCGACTTGATGGAATGGTCTGCGGGCGTCATCTTACGTTTGCAGAGCCCCTGATGTGCCTAAACAGTAGAAACCCCGCACAAGTGACCCCATTTTGGAAACTAGACCCCCAAAGAAACTTATCTAGATGTGTGGTGAGCACTTTGAACCCCCAAGTGCTTCACAGAAGTTTATAACGCAGAGCCATGAAAATAAAAAATCATTTTTTCCTCAAAAAATTATTTTTAGCCCGCAATTTTTTATTTTTTACAAGGGTAACAGGAGATCTTAGACCCCTAAAGTTGTTGTCCAGTTTATTCTGAGTACGCTGGTACCCCATATGTGGGGGAACCACTGTTTGGGCACACGTCGGGGCTCAGAACGGAAGTAGTGACATTTTGAAATGCCGACTTGATGGAAAGGTCCTCGAGAGTCGTGTTACGTTTGCAGTGCCCCTGATGTGCCTAAACAGCAGAAACCCCCCACAAGTGACCCCATTTTGGAAACTAGACCCCCCAACGAACTTATCTAGATGTGTGGTGAGCACTTTGAACCCCCAAGTGCTTCACAGAAGTTTATAGCGCAGAGCCGTGAAAATAAAAAATCATTTTTTTCCACAAAAATAATTTTTTAACCCCCAATTTTTTTACTTTCCCAAGGGTAACAGGAGAAATTAGACCCCAAAAGTTGTTGTGCAATTTTTCCTGAGTATGCTGATACCTCATATGTGGGGTTAAACCACTGTTTGGGCACACGTCAGGGCTCGGAAGAGAGGGAGCACCATTTGACTTTTTGAACGCAAAATTGGCTCGAATCAATGGTGGCGCCATGTCACGTTTGGAGACCCCCTGATGTGCCTAATAGTGGAAACCCCTCAATTCTAACTCAACCCTAACCCCAACACACCCCTAACCCTAACCACAACCATAACCCCAACACATCTTAGTCCCAACCTTAACCCTAACCACAAGCCTAACCCTTATCCCAACCCCAACCCACCCCTAACCCTAATCTTAACCCTAATCCCAACCCTAACCCCTATTCCAACCCCAACCCCAACCCTAATTCCAACCCTAACTCTAATTCAGGCTTTAACCCAACTCTAACCCTAATTCTAACCCTAACCCTAATTCCAACCCTAACCCTAATTCTAACCCTAACCCTAATGGAAAAATGAAAATAAATATATTTTCTTTATTTTAATAGATCTCCATACCTATAGGGGGTGATAAATGGGGGGTTTATTTACTTTTTTAATTTTGATCACTGTGATGGTGTTTATCACAGTGATCAAGATGTACCTGAAAGGAGTGAATTAATTTGACGGCCGGCAGATTCGGCGGGCGCACTGAGCATGCGCCCGCCATTTTGGAAGATGGCGGCACCCATGAAGGATCCGGGAGGGACACAGAGTGAGACACCGGGACTCAGGAGGTACCGGTGGGGGTGAGGGGGTGAGGGGGGATCAGAAGGTGGGGAGCAGAGGGCAGGCGAGGGGGAGCAAATACTGATGGCAGCGGCAAATCAGTGTGGGGGGTCAGACCTCGATGTCCAGCCATGGCCGATGATATTGCAGCATCAACCATGGCTGGATTGTAATATTTCACCAAATTTCATTGGTGAAATATTACAATTGCTCTAATTGGCTGTTTCAACTTTAATGACGCATTCGCTGTGTGTAAGGGCGGTAAGGGTATACTGTCTGTCCCCTCACTGTAGGATTATATTAGGACACTTATACTGAAGCACTTGATTTATGTACAGAAACTGTTGCAATTTATAGGTATATTCATACAGAAATCATATACTGAAAACAACTAAAAAGTCAAAAAAGTCAACTTAATATCACATTTCATGTCAAACAATTCTTTATTCTTATGGTACAAATTAAAAGTGACAGATCTGAATCTTTTAAGAAATACACAAAGTGCAGCTTTACAGACCATACAGATATTGCTCTAGATTAATTACAGTTTTGTTCCAGTCTATAAAATGTAAAGCAACCTGTGCAGTTAAATCAGCTTTGGTTTCAGTGTCAGAGCAGTAAGGAGCTTCCAGAATAGTTTTTTATCCTCCAAGTCACAAGTCCACCACATTAAAATGCCATTTCCCGACGAAACATAATTTATCTCTCAGTGCTGTCTTTTCATTAAGTTCAATGCTAGGAATGAGAAACTAATGCAGTGTGTTTTCCAATCAGTTCGACCATTTGGTAAGCACGTAGAATGAGAAAAACCTTTGGTGTGTCACAGTGGCATTACAAATGAAATACACAAGGTAAAATATATCGAGAGTAGAAGTGAATAATAAAACCTCTCCAGAGGTGGAAAAACTGACGTGAATTTAATACCGCAGGATTTAAGCCATTTGTGCTGTAAATGCACCAACGTCTACAATATTGGAGTCTTGAAGAGCAGCGTCGTGAAGCCACGAGGAACATGTATGTTCTGTTTTCTTTGTCACACCTTAATATTGTAAGATTGTCAGCAACATTAAGCCATGGTTATACAATGTGTATATACCTTCATACATTGAGCTTTGGTCCAGCATTAAGACAAGCAAAGGCATTTTACCTTTGTCTTTTTGGTTATAGCTTGTTTTTTTTATACGCCTCTACTTTTTCGAAAATTTTCCATCTCTTATATCTGTCAAGGATTTATTAGGAAACCAAAACCTGAATCAATATTCGGTAAAAAAAAGATAACAGTGAAAGGCTGAGTTTTTGTAAAGTAGCAGATCCACATTTTTGTGTAAAAGAGAAATATGCCATGGATACAGACAAATCCATATTTAATATTCTGTTTTATATATAAAAGGACACTAGAATCTGATTCATGCTGCCCAAACTGTGGCCGGACACTGGCTGTGTAATTGCAGTTGTGTATGCTTTAGTTAGAATATCTGCAGCTTCAGAGAGAACACACTTTAAAAAGCTGACCGGGGACTGCATCTCGGAAGACTAGTCCAAGGCAGGTCCTTGACGGCTTTTCCTCTTCTCGATCCTCTTGACAGATAGGTTTCTCTCTATGCACAAAGGATTCCCTTTGAGTCTGATGCATACTTTGTCCCTTAATTTCTAATTGGATACAAATAATTATTTTTTACCTGTTTTGGGAAATTAGATTTGTGAAAAATTTCATTGTAATGTAGTATAATGGTTGCATTGTCTTCTAGAAGTAATTCTCCTTCAGAACAATATTATTCCTTGTAGATCTCATGCACACAACCGATTGTATTGTATGAGTGCTTTCTGTGATTGTCATGGAGAGCACTTGTACTTATGACATTCTACGGAGCTGTGCACATGTTCAATTTTTGCTCAGACCGAATATTCCGAGGAAAAAATTGATGACAAATCAGATTTCGATCTGCGTGAGGCCCAATTTTCATGGATTAACATAATGGGGAGGGTGAAGAAACTTTTCTTTTCTTTTCCTCTCTATCTCCAAGAAAAACTGATCCCTCTCTGATTAGACACTGATCAGACTCTCATGACCATAATCAGACTATTTTTCTCCAACATAGAGATAACAGTCAAGTGCACCTACCCATAGGAAAAAATATGGTGGTACACAGAGTATCTGCAGTTCATAATACAGAACTCCAGGGACTCCACGTGCTACCTCTTCTATATTTCACGTGTGTGTCATGCATTTGATATATTTAGATACTTCCAATTCTAGATAATTTCTATTTGTTCAGACTGTTAAAGTATGATCTTATGCAAAAAAAAAAGCAGACATTTGCTTCAAGGCTTAAAATTAAAGGTGTTCACAGCCAACCACAGTATGAGTAATACTGAGCAGTGCTGGTCAATTAAGTTGTCAGTCTAAGAATTATGTTCACGGATCTGTGTTATCTTTACATTTACAACAGTGAATTTGACATTATTCAACTTAATAACTTAATGCAAACTAATACATTTGAAAAAAGTTATGACATTATGAAGATAATTTTTTTTATTAATTTAATGGCTATAAACGACTTTATAATTGATCATTTTTAAAACTTTTTAAGTTTTTTTTCAAGATACAGTTTTTACAGATATTTAATTTGCACTTAGAGAGTTCCGTAAAGTTTAGTTTGTCAAGTGTAACTCTCAGATCTAAATTTGAAAGCAAGAATATTTGTTTTCTTTATTCTTCTATATACATGATCTAATAAATTCTAGACTTTAAAGTTTGTTTTGAAATGATTAAGCGGAGAACATTTAATTGATTACTAACTGAATAGGTTTACAGTGTTTTATATTCCTTGTGGAAGTAGTATAAGAATTTGCTCCAAAACTTGAATAAGGGTTTTACATGATATTGATGTAGTTTTGGCCATAGGTTTCACTCACCTCGTTCTCTACACCCCATTTAGTTATGGATCTTGATCTAGCCCTGGGATAGATACTGTTTAAGCATTACATTTACACATTTTCTTTCTACCACAGGTTATTTGGGAGCACGGTGGCGCAGTAGTTAGCATTGCAGCACTGAAGTCCTGGGTTCGAATCCCACCAAGGACAACATCTGCAAGGAGTTTGTATGTTCTCCCCGTGTTTGCATGGGTTTCCTCTGGGTACTCCGGTTTCCTCCCACATTCCAAAGACATACTGATAGGGAATTTAGATTGTGAGCCCCATTGGAGACAGTGATGATGATGTGTGCAAACTGTAAAGCGCTCCGGAATATGTTAGCGCTATATAAAAATAAAAAATAAAGATTATTATTTGGGAGACAACTTGGAAGTGAACAAGTACCTATGATTAGGATATATGATATCAGAAAAATTCTTACCCAATACTTGATTTCACTACAACACACAATTGTGGTAGCCATCTTCATAAAGCCTACTCAGAACACCTGTTACTGTTCTTTTTCTGTTCAAGCTCTGTTCAGTGGAGCTGCTACTTTGGATCTCAGCACAATAATGGGCATAAAAAAGATTATTTTTTTCAATGGACAAATCCAATAGATGAAAGTTTAACTTTACAATAAGAATTCTTCTGTATCCATTCAGTATAGTGTCCAATACACAGAGAATTAAACATAAATGTACAAAAGAAAAGTGCATTTTTGCCCCATTTTTTCTCTTTTTTTTTACAAAAGTGGTCTTTATATGCAGTAAGTTAAAAGGGATAAGTGGCTACAAACAATTATGGTTTACATATTTACAGTACGTCTTTCCCATCGAGTTATTAATTCTTGTCGGGCCTGCAAAAATTACTAAAATGAATATCGGAAGCATTACATCACATTTCAAGAATACAAAAACATAATATAAAATTATAAAACAGTAAAAAAATGTTACAGTGTGTCAAGAGCTGATTCAGTGGCTCAATGCAGAAGGGACTGACTGTTTTTGGAGTTTTGCACTTGGCACAGGTTTCGTGAATATTTACACGCGCTTTATAAGCTGTGTTAGAAGAAGAGACGTGCAAGTTTCTCCAATGGTGGAGACAGATCAGTAAATACACATCCCATATCATTTTGGTTTTCTGCTGCTTTAACAGTCTTACTCCAGACTGCAGAATAATAAAGGATTACATCATTCTCAGAGTTTTATGACTGATATTTGGATATAAAAAAACATAGGTGTTCTACTTCTAAAATATTTTTCCTTTGGTGTGTACATTTGTTAGGTAAACATATTTGTGCATTGTTACCTATCAAAAACATTTGTGTCCAATTTTCTGAAAATCACATAGATTTAAACACGAGGCTTTACTTTTTTATTTTGTTTATATGCCGAAACTATTTTGTCTAGAACACATGTTGGTCCCGACTAGCACTGAAATACAGATACATACTTACTTACCTTTCCTTTTAGCATAGTGTTCTCAAGATAAGTGGTGTGAAATGACCAGTTTTGGAAAATAAATGATTTTGCTATACTCTGTCGGGAGATTTTTATGCTGTATGGATGTGATAATATGCAACTACCTAGTGGTTGTAATGTGAATCACAGCCTGTTGATATTTTGCATTGGTATTGTGAAAAATTGGAGTCATTAACAAAATTTGCAGAAAAGTAAGGGTGCATATATCTGCAGATGAACACTAGTATTACTCAGAGTTTGTAAGTTGTGTATTTGCAGTAAGAATTTGGACATGCAACACAATAGAGACAATAGCTGTATAGATTGTTGACACACACTTGTCCATACATCCTATATTATGAAAAATGTGAGTTTCCCCCCTCAGCATGATTTGCTTAATTGGCAAACCAGCATTCATTCCCATTTCTTGTCCTTCACATTTGTAGATTGTAATATAGTGCAAAGCTGCATTCACAAGTTTCTGTGTTTAAGTGCTGAAATCTCCCAGCATTCCTTGTTTCAAAGAATGAACACACAGCTCTGTATGGGAATTTGTATTCTGGGAAGTATCATCACTGTACCTGTCATTGTGCAATAACAAGCATTAGGAAAAACTCATTCTCCCACTAAATCAGAGGAGCTCAGCTAAGCAGTTAGGGATGTATCTCACAAGAATCTGATTGCTTCCAATGATGACCAGCAGGATTCTGAATGCAGCTCTGAAATGTAACACCGGTTGCAACCTAGAATTAGTAATGTATTTATTGTTTTTACAAAGCTACCAAATTATTTGTAAATGAATCCTGTATAAAAATTTGAGATGAAGGAATAAGGAATTTCACGAAATTCATTTTGGGCAGCTTCGCTCTAATCGATTGACATTTTCAATTAGATTCAAACACAATTTGGGTGAATCAAAAGAGCCCTCTCCAGACCTCAGAGCATGATAAACAGAGGGGAGGGAAGGGGTTAAAGTCAAACCAATCATATTCACATGTCCAGGACTAGGGACGCTATGGTGGTGAAAGGAGTCACTTAAAGGTCTACAGCAGATGTATGTATTTTTTAACCCCTTTCAAGCTCTCTCTAGCTGCCATTTTCCTAGATTCATAGAAATCAATTTTTTCAGAATAATAATGAGAAATGATGTTCAAATGAGAATGTACAATCAAAAGTCTGAATTCTTTAATATTGAAGGGTAACTGTACTTTCAAGTAACTTTTCATAAAAACCTGTTGTCTTTGTGTGCATGAAGAATATATCTGGCAAATAAACATGCATTGTATTCTGCATGTTCACCAGTTTCCCCACTGCAGGCTCTACCTCTTAATTTGCAATTTAGTCTTCATTTCTTAATTAGCCGACAGAAAAAAGCAAAAGCAGCAGAAGTGGGGAGGAGATTGAGCAGCAGTACTCAGCTGTGTGGATGTGAATCAGCTATGGGGCAAGGTAAAGACTTGTTAGAAAGCTCAGAACTATTTTTTTTCGTCTCGTTTTGCATGTTTGCTCACTTTATTCCTCACACCTCCTCTTCCCCACTGTTCTAGCATGAAAAGTATGAAATGTTGTTTAGTCTCTGTGTATCTTTAAAACTTTTGTTTTTAACAGGCTGTGGAATAAGAGAGTAGACAGCTGAGTACATCACAGTGCAAATAAAGTTAAAGTGTAATTAGACTTTCTGGGAACTTTTCAGAATGAATTATCATATGTTTGTACATAAAGAGTACAACTAATTTTGACTATTTTGTGACTTGTAGTCTGCATTTTCACCAGTTTTACCCCCTGTAAGGCTCTGTTTTTTAGTTTGTAAGTTACTCTGAGCTGTTAGGAGGTTATCTGCTATCATATCATCTATACATATCAGAGCACATTTTTAATTCACACACTTCATTTTTTAGTTTGCACACAAAAAGTAGCAGTAGCGTAATGAAGGAAATTATAGTGTGATTTGCATAGGTGTGAATTTAATGCTGGGGTAAGGTAAAAGATTGGTTAGAAAGCTCTGCACGATCTTTCTATGTCTCCCTCTGCCTGTTTTCTCATGGCGCTCCTCACGCCTTCTCCTCTTTCATCTTCTTGGAGTATAATCAGAGGTGTAACCTATCTTCTGTTAAGCAAGAAAAGATGAGCTATTTTTCAGAGTGGATGATAAGTTCTGAAGGTGGTGGGAGAGTACCACAGATTTCTCTGTTAAGATTTGTTACAAAGTTTCTAAAAGCCCCAATACATGGTGGTCCAGCAAGCAACCATTCGTTAGTTGGGTTTGCCTGCAGTGAAAAAAGCATCTCATACTGCAATAGTCTTTTTTTATGGTTTGATAATTCAGCTGGTGTTTATAACTGTCTGAATATATCTAACATGTTAGGTCAATTTTGTGAACGTTAACAAACGGCCATCAGTCGACCATAGAAGGAAAAGAACAATCATTCCCTTTGCCGAGTTAGCAGATGATCTTTCATTTTGAGCAAAACCAGTCATCTCTGGACAGATTTCAACAGATGTGTATGGGGACTTATAGATTCATTTATCCTTTTAATTTATGCAAAGTTTGTTGAAAATACAGTTCCCATATAAGCATGTCTTATCAAAATATTATAGCTATATCTTAAATTTAAAGAAAGCTGCAGGATGATATTACATTCAGAACTTATTGTTTGGGTATTTTCTTACAATTTTCAATGCTTGATTATTGTACTATGGGGAACCAATCTTTGCTTTCTCCCAATGTTACTTTTAAAACTCTTCGCAAGCTAAATCTTCCACCGAGATTTGTGACTTTTCCACTGAATACATAAATGTGGCAATTTTGTATACTATGTATTCAATTTGTGTAGTGCAGCACTCACTCACAATATCTCTAATCTGAGTGGCCACACTCCACAAATAGCATAGCATGTACATTTGATGCAAATAACATTCACTTAGCAAATGCAACAACTGTATTTTACTTTGGTTGAAATATATAGAGCCCAAATATAAGAACACATGGCTATTGATTTATGAGGACCTGTCAGTGGGATATTTGACACCTAACTAAAGGAATGAGTGTAAAGCCCCTTTAATGCTAATATATTACATTCAAACCTTGCTTGTAGTAATCTGTTGGTCCATTTTTGATAAATCTATCCTTGAAGTTTTAATCGTAAGTGCAGCTGGGCAGGTGCTGCACTTCCTGCTCTCCTGTGCTCTTTCCCTTTTCCTTGCCAACCGCCGGCTTTCCTATTTTGATTTGATAGGCATTCACTAATCTTGTAGCATCATTATGAACTTGCTGCGCATATGCTACGACTTTTGATAAATCAAACCCGCGCAATGACCGTGCTTTCACAGGATATTGAAAGAAAAGTGACATGTCTATCAAAGTCTGGAGGCCATTGGGGGGCAGGCAAAAGGCAGAGCGCACAAAACAGGCTGGAAGTGCAGTGTCTGATCTGTTGAACTTGCAACTAAAACGTCAAATATGGATTTCTCAAAAATTCCTCAACAAAATATTAAATGTATGGTATGAATATAATAAACATTAAAGCGGCTTTACCCTTATAACTTTAGTTAGAGGTCAAGTACCCTGCTGACAGGCCCTCTTTAAAGAAACACAGTGACAGCAGTAGCATGGCAAGTGAAATCCCATGCTAGTGACCCATAGATAATTATTACGTTGTATTAACATATATGACACAATGTATGTGTTATACATGCAACGTCAAGGAGACAGTCACCAAAAGTTGCAGGTGACAGCATGTTTTGCTAAGCGTGAAAAGATTCAGCAACAGACGATACTAGGGTTCATTCTACTGTGACATTGTGCGTCACCTTACCTGACATGTAGCATGTGCACACCTATATGGCACACGCTACTTTATACATTGTTCTTCGTGTGACTTTATGATACCTCTGTCGGACTTTGATTGTCTATGTGTGGCCCCAGCTTTAGACACCACCTGCAGCTACGAGCACCACCACCACCACCACGACACCACCTGCAGCTCGTATAAACTTCAATGTTAGAAGAACTACACTTTTAATGTTAGAGATGAGTGATATGGAGCAAAACTGCGTATGTAGAGCTGTCTGCAAATATCTCATCATGCACTGATTTCAGTCTAAAACATGGAAATCTCTTATTTTTTTCTGGTCAGATTCACATTATAAAGGCATTAAACACCCGGTCACATAAACCAATAAAAAGCTATTTATGCACATGTGAAAAACACCCTTCAGTTTCCTATTTGGTTTGTTTTGTCGAGCTGCTTTTTAAGATTGTGAATATTTTTCTTTGGTAAGAGACTTTGGAGAGAAATCAGAAAATGGCTGCAGAACGCAATCGCGGAAACCCTATTTCTTCTCCTATCATTTTGGAATGGAAAAAAATGTCCTTGCTGGACAAGGAAACTGCACGCACCAAGAAAATAATAATTCATTGGCACTGTATGATACAAACCAAATAGAATTCATTCTTCTCATGTATAAACATGAAAAAGGCTGTTCGCAAAACTGCATTGCCTTCATGTAACACAGCTGAAAATCTAGTGAGAAAATAGTACATGACAAAATATACATAAAGTAACAGTTTTAAATAAAACGTAAATTGTTCTTATTTTTGTTTTTCACGCAATAGACAGTGAGGTGTGAAAACACAACCTTAAGCTCATTATAGAGAAGTCCAACAATCTAGGTTTGCGATACCATTTTTCTGCCTTTGGTTATCAGTGAAGATTTTGTAGTGAATGAGCACTTTAGAACCTGAAAGTCTACAATCGATCCTCCAGGTGGCAGGCTTGTTTTCTTTTTACATAGATAAAACATTATCCTGTTTTTCAAACACTGCTCGCATTGTCATATTATACACACAAAGTATTCAGTTATTTGGTATTTTTGTGACGTCCATAGAAAAAAAAATCTTTTTTTTTTCTGAACTACTATCACACACACTAAGTGTTGTGCAGTGTTTTTGGAAAACTCATGAATACAGGTCATTAATAAATTGTTCTGTCCACCTGTGTTTTGTTCAGTTTTTTACTTACAAGAATGATGAACAGGCAATTCACAGAGTTCAATCTCAAAGTTTTAGGAATTTTCTTCCATTGAGTCTGTTAAAGACTCCATAGGGACTCCTGTGCCTGGCTCATGCTGTTTTAAGCGTTTTATTGTGTTCTTGAGTGCCTGTCGCTTGTTGCAGAACCACACCCGGACAACTTCCCGGTCATAGTTCAGCTTCTCTGCGATTTCCGTCATTTCCTGACCGGATGGGTGTGTGTTCTTCTCAAAATGGGCGTTCAAGATCTCTAGCGCCTGTGGAGTGAATGATGTGCGCCTCTTGCGTTTTTTTGAAGGCTCGCTGCCGATAAATTCTGTCAGGTTCTGCATACCTGCTCGGTGGCGGGCCTCAGCCTCGGCCATCCACCTCTCAAGGACTGGCTTTATCTTCTGGGCACTTTTAGGGGTGATGTCCAGCTTTTCAAACCTGGCAGGATACAAAAGGCCAGGGTTCAGTTTGGCTGTCAGACTGCTAGCTATAGTGTTCTCTTGGGCTTCCTGTGGTAGGAAAAAGTGGCTTCTCAGGATGGTGTGTCTGAGGGGAAAATTGAAAAAGAAGAGTCTTACACTGATGCTCTGCCAGGGTGGGACTTCCTGCCTGCCTAACCAATGGACTGGCAGAGGTAATTAATAAGGACATTATGTTCTATGATAAAACAATTCTAATCACAGACATGCAACATGTAAAATAATATCCATTATTAAAGAAAGAAAAATGTATAACTTATTGTAAATGAAAAAAACAAAAATAAAGTGTACAGGATCAGCAAGAAGCGCAGTTTCACGATTGGGAATCAACTTCAGTTTTGTTTGTGCCACTTTTTTAAAAATATTTTTGTGCAATATAGGTTATAAAAATGATGATTGACTGATTTTAGTAATGATTTTATATATTGGAAAGCAACTACATTTCCTATATAGTCCATCTCTGGCATGTACATGTGAGGTGGATGACTGTAAATTCTAGGTTGGTAAGTGTTGGTAACTCCCTAACATTGGTTGATTTTGCTGTTTGCACAGAATCTGAAGCCCCAGAGTCATCATACTTTTCTCTTGGATGAAATACTGCTGGAGATGTTAAAACAGTTGTTCACTTTTGGGGACATATTTTTTATTTAAATGCATGAATATGTGGCTAAAAATATTTGTACTATTGGGTTTCAATAAAAAATGTTGAACCATTTGGGCAACTGCAGGAGAAAAAAACTGAGGAACAAACAGTTTGTGATCCGATAATATAGGAATAATTAATAAGAAAACTGCTCACCTGATAAGATTGTGATCACACACTTTCTGAGCAATAAAACCAGCTGCTCCAAGCCACAGGTTAAAAAAATAGAAAACATATTTTGAAGAATACGAGGATGGTTTTCTTCCTTGCTGGTGGAGTTACACGGATGAATGAGGACATCTAAGATGGATCAATGCACGGTTTTAATTTCTACGTGTTTTGAAGTTATTGTGACATTCAGTAGCAGACAACGTCCAAGAGTGGACCCTCTGGGTCGCGGATCTGGAGCCCCTGGGCCGAGCGCGCCAGGTGATGACCGACCCCTATACAGGGATCGTTAGCGGCAGGACTGCAGAGGTCAGAACTGCGACAGCCGGTACCAAGAGGGGCGGCTCACAGGAGAAACGGGTGAGTATGACTAAGGGACGCTACTGGATACTAGGAACACCAGGTGTTTACACGGAAGTGCGCTAACTACAGGATAGTGCGAGACAGGTATACGTGAGCACGTATGGCGTGTGACGAGTAATACGTCCGGAGGTAACCAAGCAAGATGCGTGCAAGGAGCACGACAGAGTACAGAATGGAGCAGCAGTTGTGCCAGGAGGAGTATTAGAGTACAGGGACAGAGAGAGTGCCCGGGGACACAGCGGAGCAAGAGACAGAGCACAAGATCGGAGAGGATGCCAGAGGGCAGGACTGAGCAAAGACAGAGCGGAAGACCTGAGAGCAGCGCACAGCCAGGCAGGGACACAGCAGACCCAGCCAGGAAGCACAACAATAATCAGGCACCTCCCATAGGGGAAGGTAGCCTGATTTAGCACATGACCATGACAGGTTCCGGGTCAGATACTGGCCAGAAAGCACATGACCACTACAGCTTCCGGGTCAGGTCCTCCGTTACCATAGAGAGGACTGACCCGGAGGCAGCACTGACAGGAGCGCGCAAGCGCAAATGTGACATGGAGGAGGAGCCCTGGGGACGAGAGCTGTGCATGTGCACCCGACGGGAGCCCCTGAGGGACCGCCGTACCGGGGGGAGTGACGTCAGGACCGGAGCCCTGCCTCCAGGTGAGCGTGGCATGACAGTTATCCGACTTCTTCCTCAGGAAATAACCACAGTAAAAAACTGACTACTTCCTGAAGAAAAAGTTGGATAACTTTGAAATACGTAGAAAATGAAACCGCGCCTTAATTCATCTTAGGTGACCTGATTCATCCATGTAACTCCACCAGCAGCGCAGAAAACCATCTTCGTATTCTTCAAAATACATATTTGGCTATAGCAGGCTCTTTGTTTCCATGCACATTCAACTTTTTTTGTGGTCTTTGGTCATAAATCAGTTGAGAGGAGCAAAAAAAGGCAGATAAAAGAAGTGGGGTGAATGAAGGATTCTCAGTTAACTCATTCTGCAACCAGCAATAGATAAACTGTGCAACACAGAGACGAGAGAAAGCAAATGTTGTAAAATGTTTAATGAAACCCAAATGCAAAAATCATATTTAGCCTCAATTACATACATTGAAATAAAAAATCAAAAATGTCCCGAATGTTGGGTAATGCCTTGAGCCACACCGAGTATTAGACAGATCAGGAAAACACTTATTAGACATATAACATAGTGAAATTGCTCTTTACCTTGTGTTAACCCTCCTGATATATCTGCTGCCACCAGTGACCATTAACATCTGACTTATTTTATATTGTGTTCCGGGCACAAATGAAAGGTAAATTCAGCCATTGGGGACTGAGCCTCGTAGAAGACTAGTCAGACAAGTGGGTCCCTAGTGGCTCCTCCCTGCCTGTTTCCCTAGATTGACAGGTCTCTGCCTATGTCCATGAAGACCACTTTTAGCCAGAGTTCCCTGAACTGTAGAAGAGTGTAACTTATTCTTACTGATGCTTACCATTTCTGTGTTGATGGCACTGCTGGACATCTTCCATTTTTCAGTGGAAGTAAACATGTTTTTCATCTGCTGCACTAAGTTTCTTTGGTAGATCACTACATCTACACTAACAAACATTGCCCATTTTATTATTTGTTGCTTCTACAAAAAAACTAGCACATGAAAATCTGTCTGCTTTGAAATCTTTGCCTGGGAGGGTGAGACTTTGCTGATACCTGTGAGGTCTTATATAGACAGGTGTGTGCCTTTACAAATCAAGTCCTATCAGTTTATTTAAACACAGCTGGACTCCAATGAAGGAGTAGAGCCATCTGAAGGAGGATCACAAGGAAATGGACAGCATGTGACTTAAATATGAGTGTCTGAGGAAAGGGTCTGAATACTTATGACCATGTGATATTTCAGTTTTTCTTTTTTAATAAATTTGCAAAAATGTCTACATTTCTGTCTTTTTCTGTCAAGATGGGGTGCAGAATGTACATTAATGAGAAAAAAAATTAACTTTTTTGAAAAATTTAAAAGGGGTCGAAATACTTTCCGTACCCACTGTGTGTTTTGTTGCTGTGCTCAGTCTTACCATTGGGTATGACCTGTGACATGAAAATGTTTTCCACAACTTTTAACTTTGTCTGCTCGGCCATGTCATGGGTGCATCAAGTGTCTGTCTGGATTGAACAGTCTTTTTTGCTAAAATACACCCTTTAAACAGGTTATAATAGTCTCTGGTTACTAGTGCTGGAGAATGGATTCTCAGCCATTTTTATTATAGGAAAGATGTGCCTCGCTATAGTGATATTTTTCTTTGATGTAGATGGCTATAGCCACACTGTAATTCTGCAGATGTACCTTTTGTACTACACAAATACAAAGTAGGATGCCACGCTACCCTCATAGTATACTACATAGTTGGTGTTTGCTAAACCTATAAGACTATTTTGTAGTTAGTAAAGTACAATGATTGTGGAAATACAATGCGTAGAGAGAAAACTGTATGTTACATTAACTGGAAGTATTTATACATATTTATATTCTATTTTTATATAATGATACACTGCTGGTTTATGGATTTAAGTGCACCTGCCAGTCCAATATAAATAATATTAACAGTAAATTAACACATTCTTATGTTTTATTCAAAGCTTTATTCTGTGAAATGGAGAAAATCCTAAATTGTTACTCAACAGTAAAGGGGGTGGCATTTAGATCATTGGTGTTTCTTATCTGTGTTGATTCTTCACTACATGAGATTTGGTATAACAATATACAAGTCATGAAACAAATTTCCCAGCAGTGATATCCTTGTATAGACTGAATAAAGGTTATTTTCTACAGGGAGGTATCTTATAAGAAAAAACAGTAGGGGATGCCATAGAAGTGAGAGGATCCTATGGAGCTTTTTGTATTTAACAACAATCAATGGGTTTTATGGAAAATCATTGAGCAAAATGTGAGCTGCAAGCTCACTACCCCATACTGATGTTATTTATAACCTTAGTCTTAAACTGCGGGAAAAGTACACTTCTGTTCTACAGGGAATACATTAAAAATATAAAGAGCGGATAAAGAGACAGAGCATTTCATGGATCACCAAGAACAAAATCCACTTAAATGAGCTCAGATTTGGTTGGCTTTTTTGTGACAAACTCCAAGGTCTCAGAAAACAATAGAAACCTCTTCGCTAAATATTTGCTGCTTTATTCATAAAGTTCATATTAAAGGAAGCCTGTCCGTCAAAACTCACAGTATAAACTAAGTACATCACTTTGTAGGAGACATAGCCCCTAGAATAAAATTGTTCTTTTAGTGTTCTAATACCTGCCTCCATTCTACAGACATTGAAATTTAATCAAATATGCTATTTAGGCTGCTAAGTGCACCCTTGGTGTGGCCAAGAGGCTAAGTGCACCATTTTATCCAGTGGATTAATATGCTCTGGCTTTCCTTAATCGTAACTCACAGAACTGGCTTGTCTGGAGAAAGCATTGGTTGCAGAGAAAGCTCAAGCGAGCCAGTAGTGGCAATCACAAGTGAGGGAGGCAGGGCAATGCCAGTTGGTTGGAACGGTGTAATGAGCCTCTTGGCCACACCAAGGGTGCACTTACCCCAATTAGCATATTAGAATAAACTTTGGTTTCTGCAGTTCAGAGGCAGTAATGAGAACACTAAAGGTGCATTTTTATACATGCTGCATGCTTAGTTTATTCTATCAGCTAATGATGCAAATAGTTGTGCAATCTGTGTATTTTGCACTAGCATTTGTATGTATGCGAATACGCTGAAATGATCCCCCACTTTCATTTTAGTGATTTGTGGAGGTCTCTGCACCTGGACCCCTATTTTAAAGTCATCTTCAGACATATGAAAGAACCTAGAAATGTTCACTATAGCACACATGAGAACCATGATTTATGTCACATGACACCATATTATAACTCTTTATCCCTATATACAGTGGAGAAAATAAGTATTTGTTACATTGCCAATTTTTCAAGTTTTCCCACCTACAAAGAATGGAGAGGACTGTAATTTTTATTGTAGGTACACTTCAACTGTGAGAAGCAGAATCTAAAAATGAAACTAGAAAATCACATTGTATGATTTTTAAATAATTAGATTGCATGAAAAAGTATTTGATCACCTACTAACAGGGTTTCATCTGAGAACCCGATTTCACTAAAAGAGGACAAATAGTCAATATGTCCTCGCACGCTCTAACGGGTGATGAGTATAAAGTCTTATTAAAAGGTCTCAATTTTGTACCGACCAACAAGTATAATTGCTTTGAGTGGGTAAAGGACCTCAATTTGTTCTGCAGAAAACTCAAGTGGAAAAAGTTCTTTACACATAACAGTCGTGAAGAGTGTCATTGACAAGGCCTGAGTGATGAGGATTTGTTAGGGTATCAGGCACTTGTGGGTCTTCTCCGTGAAAATGATGCAACCCCTATAGAAGGAAAAGGTCCATTCACAGATCCAAGAAATAAGAGTGAAAAAATGCCACCACAGGGGGACACCAGCAATATTGATGTATTCTCCCTATTGGTGGAAAGAGATCTGAAAAGGATTAAAACTTTTGAATGGGACTCGGATGATAATCTGACGGAGGGGGAACGGAGCGCCCTTGATGAACTCTGCAAAAATGACCAATTGGTCATAAAATCCTCCGACAAAGGAGGCAATTTGGTGATCATGAATCACATTGACTACTGTAATATGTGTAAAACCATTCTTGATGATGGTGGTGTATATGAGGTCCTGAACACAAATCCATCAGTGACCTACAAATCTGAATTGAAAGAGTTGTTGGATGAGGCTTTATCTAACAAATTGATTTCCAAAAGTGAGTTTGAGTTCCTCTTGCCAAAGTTTCCTCTTTTGGCTACATTTTACACATTACCCAAAGTGCATAAAGGATTACATCCCCTTAAGGGAAGACCGATCGTCTCAGGGTCAGACTCTTTGACACAGAATTGTGGCATATATGTAGATCAAATTTTGCCCCCATTTGTGGTGTCTATTCAATCGTACCTGAGAGACACAGCAGATCTATTGTCAAAATTGGAGGGGATTCAATTGGAGAAGGGTACCTGGTTAGCGTCAATTGATGTAGAGGCCCTGTACAGTACGAGGGGCGCCTGAAAACTTCGAGGCCCACCCATGAAATCTTTTTTTGCATGGTCTTGTTTTGCAATGCAATATGTTATTTAGTTAGTTGAATGGTCTCATGAGCAATCTGGATTTATTTTGATTGTTTTTGTTTCCGTTACAGCATATTAAAGTTGGGTCGCAAGGCTGAAATATGGAAATGGAGAAGTTGGCAAAGTTCACACATCGGCTGTTGCAATGGCTGCAATGGCTGCAATTCCACCTTCCACCAAGGTGCTTTTTCATCTGTGGGAATAGGTGATAGTCCGAGGGAGCCAAATCAGGGGAATAGGGTGGGTGCTGAAGCAGTTGGAAACCACAGGAGTGAATTGCAGCAGCCGATGTGTGAACTTTGCCAACTTCTCCATTTTGCTAAATGGTCGCTAGTGAGCTGCCAAACAGGCAGATCTCACCAGCAACGTAGCAGCGGTCGGCAGTCGTTACTTACCTGTCAGATGCGGCGATGAAGACGTCCTCCACCCGCGTCCACGAGTCGCTCGTCGGCGCCAACAGAAAGCCCAGCAGGAAGCGGCCAATGAGAAACGGCCCAAAACCTTCTCGCGCCATCATCGATAACTAGCAGGAGAGCCGGTCGGAGGGCGGAGGTAAGTATCACACATAGCGATATCGCTAGCAATATCGCTGCTGTGTCACAAAATCGGTGACGCTTTAGAGATATCGCTAGCGATCTCGCTTAGTGTGATGGGCCCTTTAGAACTGGGCTTCTCTTATCTGTTAGAGTATCAGCTTCCATCATAGGAGGCAAGCTCAACATGTGAGCTATTCCCCTTTCAGTATAGTGAAAGTTGATCACTTGCGATCCACTTTAGGCTGAAGCGAGTCTCCTGGGCGTCCCTGCACTCATCCAGGATCATGTCACAAGGTACTTTCCTCACATACCATAGTACGGCTAGCACCACTACTCTATGTGCCACATTGTGGCATATATAGCTACTGTCAGAATCTATTGCATAGACCTTCTGCTACTTCTATTCCAAGCCCGACATAGGGGCACATATTATTATGAGATATAGATAACCATTTAGTCTATGCTCCGGCCTTAAACTATAGGCACCTGCTCTAATATTTACAACATGTTATAATAACACTGCTTACTTTCTACCATTTACTTTTTTAGCAGCCCCTATATTCTGCTTAATTGTGTCATATTCTACATCAGCCCTATCTTACTCAGATGTAGAACCACCATTATCATCACTTAGGATCATAATATATTCAGATATAACTATAAGCTCCAACTTTGAGCATGCCTAGATAACACTGTTTATTGAAACTAACTGTTTATATACAATTTGGCTTTTGTATTGTGTCCTACATATTGGGAAGTACATTTTTGCCTGCTTTATGTAGGCCTATGGTTGTTGTTACTAGAGTATTTAGAACCTGAACTACTGCTACCGGTACTCTGATCTCGTGCAGATTTCAGCCCTGAGACTTTTTTTCTGTCTGGCACTATATTTGTCAACTATTTATTATGCCATTATTTTTTAGTTGCTATATTTCTATCTACCTCATCATAAGCACTGTACATGTCTTTAGAATATATGTGTAATAAAGTTTGATACTATTGCATTAAATCCTCTCTTTTTTGTGGTGACTTCTTTCATCCGCTAGTTACTCTATTTTTATTAATGTTAACGATAACCTCATGACCCCTTTTGGTCTGGGACTGGGGGTCTTTCTCTGCTTTGGTTATTGTGGCAGCAATATGCAGCATTCTTTATCATATCTGTTATGTGTGGCTGTTTTTCTTTCCTGATTATCAGTTGTGGAGTTACACACCATGTCAGGATATGTTGGTATCTGTGCCACTACAATACAGAGTATAGACTGGATTATAATCTGCAGTAGACCTGCTAATTGAATCTATATGTGTGCAAACCACTATTTTTTTCTCTGCCATTAATGTGTTGCATCTCAGGTCCTTCATTGACTTGATTGCAGTTTTAAGTTGGTTTAGCATTGTTACTCATCTGTGTTATTAACAATTGGCATAAAAAAGCAGTATCTATTGCAGCATTTTCTTGAACACAGTCTGCATGCTTAGAAACCACTTCCATTTTATACACATGGTTAATGATGGGGTTATAACTTCTTTTGGGCAATATCATGCAGCATTTTTTGTCACATTTGAAATGTGGCATTGTTGGTCTTTTTGTTGCTATTGCAAAGAGTGTGAACATACACTGCATGCTTAGAAAACACTGATTTAACCAACATTAGTTTTTTCCTAGTGACCACATCTGAGTTGGTTCTAATAGTTTTCTGAGCACTATTTTTTCATCCATGCCAACTATTAGTTGGCAGTGTAAGCAGTAATTATTTTCTGTAGCAACTTTTGAAATTTAGTCTGCATGTTAAGAGACTATAGTCTTTTTTGGCAAAGCAAGGGCCCAAACCCCTGGAGTATTGTTATCCTTTGACCATGCTGTGAAATTATGTCAATCATCACCAATTGCTTATTGTGTTCTTTTTAGATTTTAATTGGGGTCTAGGGTCCTCTTAGATATAGGATCGTCTATGTCTATTGATAGGGGTTCCTTTAGGACATCGGGTAGGAGGGTTCCCCAAGTGGCTGCAGGGAATATAGGGCTCCCAGGGTCAGTCATCGTGGAGCAGGGGTGCCACAACGTTCCCCCCTAGGGTGCCAACCTCCCCAGCCAGGCCTAGTTGACGGAAGAGGGACTTCTAGCTTACCCATTTTTAATTGTTAATTTTGGAACACGGTTGTTTTTGTTTGTGCACATTTTTTTGGTGTGAACCATTGCATATGGGTTTTTAATCAATAAAGATAATTTGTAGGGATATATATATGATTTCACCTACTAACCAGCAAGAATTTTGACTCTCACAGACCTGTTACTTTTTCTTTAAGAGGCCCTCCTATTAGGTGCTCATTGCCTGTATTAATTGCAACTGTTTGAGCTCATTATCAGTAGAAAAGAAACCTGATCACACACTTAATCAATCACAGTCCAACATCACCACCATGGCCAAGACCAAAGAGCTGTCTAAGGACATCAGGAGCAAAATTGTAGACCTGCACAAGGCTGGGATGGACTACAGGACAGCAGGCAAGCAGCTTGGTGAGAAGGCAACAACTGTTGGCACAATTATTAGATAATGGAAGAAACACAAAATGACTGTCAATCTTCCTTGGTCTGGGGCTCCATGCAAGATCTCACATCATTTGGTGAGGATGATTCTGAGAAATAACAAAACTCAGCCTAGAACTACATGGGAGACCTGGTCAATGAGCTGAAGAGATCTGGGGCCACAGTCTCAAACATTACCGTTAATAATACAAAGTCCAGAACTAGAAGGCGAGCACCATCACAATAGTCCACACATCCGAACCATCATACGTGTATAAAAGAGACGCAGCCGGCAATGCAACTGTTTTACCCTTAGGTGCACATTCATGGAAAATAAATAAAGCCTTGACTACACTACCCGGTGAGTGCCATTCTTTTCTACTATTTTTTGCTATGTGGATTACCGTTAGTAACACACTACTTAAAATCCTGCAGGGCATGCAAGGATCCCCTGCTCAAGCTAGTACATGTCCAGGACCATTTGAATTTCACCAATACCCATCTAGATGATCCAGTGGAAGCATAGGAGAAGGTCATGGGGTCAGATGAGACAAAAATAGAACTTTTTGGTATCAACTCCACTCACCATGTTTGGAAGAAAAAGAAGGATGAGCACAACCCCAAGAACACCATCCCAATCAAGAAGCATGGTGCGGGAAACATAATATTTTGGGGGTGCTTTTCTGCAAAGGTGACAGGACAACTGCACTGTATTGAAGAGAGGTTGAATAGGGTCCTGTATCATGAGACTTTGGCCAATAACCTCTTTCCCTCAGTAAGAGCATTTCAGATGGGTCGTGGCTGCATCTTCCAGCATGACAATTACGCAAATCACACAGCCCGGGCAACTAAGGAGTTTATCCGTAAGAAACATTTCAAGGTCCCGAAGTGGCCTAGCCAGTATCCAGACCTGAATCCAATACAAAATCTTTGGAGGGAGCTGAAACTCAGTGTTGCCCAGCAACAGCCCCGAAACCTGAAAGATCTGGAGAAGATCTGTAAGGACGAGTGGGCCAAAATCCCTTCTGCAGTGTATGCAAACTTGGTCAAGAACTGCAGGAAATATCTGACCTTTGCAATTGCAAACAAAGGTTTCTATATCAAATACTAAGTACTGTTTTAATATTGTATCAAATACTTATTTCATACAATAAAATGCAAATTAATTATGGAAAAATCATACAATGTGATTTTCTGGATTTTTTTTAAGATTCTGTCTCTCATAGTTGAAGTATACCTAGGATAAAAATTACAGAGTTCTCCATTCTTTGTAGGTGGGAAAACTTGCAAAATCTGCAATGTATCAAAGACTTATTTTCCCCGTAGGTTCTTATTAAAAAATTTTTTAGGTGTTGAACAATGCTGAAAATTCTTTTTTAGGCATGGATATTTATAAATTAAGAAACAGGGGCACACATACATCTTATCATCCCCAATGGATCCAAATCAGGAAGCTTTGGCAGTTTATTCCTGCCCTGAAAATGATGTGTGAGAAATTCAGATGTCAATAAGACCACTGAAACTTGTGATTGACTGCAACAGTCAGGTGTCTAAAAGAATATATAATCAGAGGAACACCTTATCGTGAACGCTAGTAGTCACCTCGCTGTTGCAGTCAATAACAGGCTTCAGTGGTCCTGATGAAGGACAGTGCAGATATTACACCTGGAGTCCTCCAGTGCGGCCTGCCTCAGAATCACAGGGGTAATGGATGGTGAATATTCCTCCATTTATTAATTGGAAAATATTTATGGGAAAAAATTACAGCTTTGGCCACTCCCTTAAAATTTCTAAAATATTTTAAAGCTTCTACTAAGATCTACTCTTTTTTTTACTATCTATTATTTTCTATATCTATGCTTGCTGTTCATTTTCAATATTGCGTTAGGTTTTTATTGGTCTTTTGTGACAATCAGTTAATCGTTAAAAGTTAAAATTACCTTAGTTCTTCGAGGTAACTGCATTAAAAGTACTTGCTTAATTATGATTGATGAGGTTTTACACTTTTATGTAAATGATAAATATGTATTTAATTAAAAATAAGTATGAAACTTTTTAAGTCATTCCCATTTAAAAGAGTTTGGGGAACTACTTCTTGAAACAGTGCGACTCTTGGCCATTGACTTTGTCTGATGTTGCATCTCAGCTCCACTTGAGTAAATAAGTGACACTGCCTATGGACAGGAGTGGCACCATTACACCAACTGCTGGAAGATAACCAACCACATGTGCATATCTGTGTACTTCAATGACATCACAGTAATATTCTGAATGATTTGTCAAAAAAAACAGTGATCAGAAATTGAAACAATTGAAAACTCTGGTCCTAAATATAATAATAATACTTTTGATATTTTGGGGGAGTTGTGTAGTAGCCATTCCTCATTTACTGAAAATATTTAAAAAAACTTCATAGTATAAAAGATTTTTTTATGAATTTATGTTTGCATAAAAAATGTGTGTTATCAACTGTCCAAATAAAAAAAGTAGCAAAGGATATTTTGTGCAAATGCAGGAAGGTAATCATGCAACAATAGCTGATATTCTTTACATATGCCCATGCACAATGTGTCCTTACCTGCAGATAGCTGACTGGCTATAGGCTGGACCTTCTGTGGCGCTTAAAGCTTGGCCCACCTGCGTTTGAGTCAAACCAAGTGACAGGCGTCTAATTTTAAAAGCTTTAGCAAACTCTCTGATTTCTTCCAGATTTACCCCATCAACCTCTCCACTGGCAGTTTGCGGATCTGTTAAAGAAAGGGTGACAAGACGAAAACATTTATTTTGTTTGCTTATAGCACCAACAATTTCACTTTACATGCATTGTCTCCCTTGGGCCTCTCAGTCTGTCAGTATATCTTTTATATCATGGGAGGAAAATCATAAAATCTTCAAGTTGATGTTTCTATTCATCAGATTTGAACCCATGACCCCAGTTCATGCCAGGTAATACACAGCATGCATCACAATTCCTGCTCCAGGCCAGAGGGGGGAGCTCTAGACCTGACTTCAGGGGAGCTGTTCTCTGGTCAGGAGGAGGAGTCAGTTAGGTCTGTTGGGAAGTTGGTCGGTGGAGAGAGAAGGGACTGGAGCAGAGTCAAGGGCTCTGAGGAATTGAAGCTGCGTGGAGATGACCCCGGAGTGGAGCGCTGACAAAAAGGACGCCAGAGTCCTTGGCTGGGTGGGTGCTGTACACCCTGACAGCTGAATCTGGACGGCAGGGGACTTCAAGCTCTCTGGCCACATCGGAGCCACCACAGCTGACCAAGAGCCCAGGGCTGACAGTGAAAAGGAAGGACACGTGATAGGCTCACACTGTCTGCCATACAGGTTAAAACCAACACGCAGGAGTGGGCCGCAGCTTAGCTACAGGCAGCTGGGACCCAAAAAGAGAGTGCAGCAGGAAGGTCCCTAACACCACCTGGCAGGGTGGACCCCCTGAATGCCTCCAGGCTAGCCAGACTCCTTCTGTCATCTGTAACTGGTACCCTGGATTGCATTTTCATCTACCAAAAAGTAAAAGATAAAGAAAACTGCACTTCTCTGTGTCCTTTACTTATTCTGTGCACCCCAACATTCACCACCACCTGAACAGCCAAAAATATTTGCCCTGGGGCCCCACTCTACCCGTGGGGAGCTATATCATCTTTGCTGCATCACCATCAGCTCCAGTGGACCTGAACCTCAGCGTCGTCCACCCATTGCCGAACACCACGGGTTGGGTCAGGACACAATACCATATAACTATCCCCCATTTTATGTCATGGCCAGGGCCACGGAAACAGATCACGACCCCGTGACGTCCCCCAAAGAACTGTCTGGTCCGATTCCGAGTACTCCCCGGCCCTGGGGGGCATGTCACTAATCTGTAGGAAAATACTAGAATTGCAGCTACAGGAAGAAAATAAATTTACCTTTAAAATCAAAAAATAATAAAAAATGTTTAAGAGTAGAAATCAATTATCTTTAGTTCTGTAATCATGTTATTAGAAATGTAATTCAGTCTTTTTTGCTATAAATGGTATAAAAGGAATCAGAAGATGAGAGATCAGAAATGTATATCATGTTCAAACTCTATGGAAGTACAGTACATCTGATCATCTGCTTTTTCTGGAAACATTATAGCTATAATTGTAGTCAACGATACAAAAAAAATACCAACATAAATTGCTATATTCACATAAAAAATAACTGGCTAAACTCAGAAGGATAAAATAACAAAGCAGTATACAGTATGTATTAAAGCTGTGGGCAAAGATACACGGTACATTCCTGCTATGCGGGGTACAGTAGCTATCCCCTTTAAGTATTATTTTGGTTGTCCTTTAGCGCTTTATGAGGTCACAAGAAAAATGCCATAAAGTATTTTTCAAATTTATATTTTTTTCTGAAAAGCTTGTAGCGAAAGCAGCTTTTGCTTCTAAAAAGGGCACCTAATTGTAGACACATACTAGGTGAGGAGGATTCCTTTGGAGACAGATAATGCAGTCAATTTAGGACTTATCAAGGGAAATGACTTAGCTGCTGGAGACCAGAACTTTTTACTGAACCTTGAGTAAAGAAGGTTTTTGGAGAAATAAAATCACCCTAAATCATATAGGTAGAGACACAGATTGTGAAACGCAGCTGTATTCTCAATGTAATTTTTATGTTCATTGGTATAGAGTGTCACAGTATCTTAGCTTTACTGAAGTTAATAAAAACCTAGAATATTTAGCTCTTGTGTTTAGAGCCATGGCCGGGCATTGACTGCAAATAACCACTGTGCAAGAAAAGTTTCAGGGCCCACAAGCCTTCATAGGCAACAATCTAGAGAAAGATGCAATATATACACTTACATGCTACACACAAACTACACACCTTTGGACCAAGGACAATGGCTGCTCACCCATTACACACATGACACACCAACCACACATGACCCACACACCAATCGCACATAACCAACACACCAAGCACAAATGACGCACACGCCAAGCACACATGACACACACCAAGCACACATAACCCACACACCAATCGCACATAACCAACACACCAAGCACAAATGACGCACACGCCAAGCACACATGACACACACCAAGCACACATAACCCACACACCAATCGCACATAACCAACACACCAAGCACAAATGACGCACACACCAAGCACACATGACACACACCAAGCACACATGACCCACACACCAATCGCACATAACCAACACACCAAGCACAAATGACGCACACGCCAAGCACACATGACACACACCAAGCACACATAACCCACACACCAATCGCACATAACCAACACATCAAGCACAAATGACACACACACCAAGCACACATGACACACACCAAGCACACATAACCCACACACCAATCGCACATAACCAACACACCAAGCACAAATGACGCACACACCAAGCACACATGACACACACCAAGCACACATGACCCACACACCAATCGCACATAACCAACACACCAAGCACAAATGACGCACACGCCAAGCACACATGACACACACCAAGCACACATAACCCACACACCAATCGCACATAACCAACACACCAAGCACAAATGACGCACACGCCAAGCACACATGACACACACCAAGCACACATAACCCACACACCAATCGCACATAACCAACACACCAAGCACAAATGACGCACACACCAAGCACACATGACACACACCAAGCACACATGACCCACACACCAATCGCACATAACCAACACACCAAGCACAAATGACGCACACGCCAAGCACACATGACACACACCAAGCACACATAACCCACACACCAATCGCACATAACCAACACATCAAGCACAAATGACACACACACCAAGCACACATGACACACACCAAGCACACATAACCCACACACCAATCGCACATAACCAACACACCAAGCACAAATGACGCACACACCAAGCACACATGACACACACCAAGCACACATGACCCACACACCAATCGCACATAACCAACACACCAAGCACAAATGACGCACACACCAAGCACACATGACACACACCAAGCACACATAACCCACACACCAATCGCACATAACCAACACATCAAGCACAAATGACGCACACACCAAGCACACATGACACATATATCAGGCACACATGATGCACACACCAACCACACATAACCCACACACCAAGCACAAATGATGCACACACCAAGCACAAATGACGCACACACCAAGCACATATGACACACACCAATCGCACATGACGCACACACCAAGCACAAATGACGCACACACCAAGCACACATGACACACACACCAACCACACATGACACACACACCAACCACACATGACACACACACCAAGCACACATGACCCACACAGCAATCGCATATGACCCACACACCAATCGCATATGACCCACACACCAATCGCATATGACCCACACACCAAGCACACATGATGCACACACTAAACACACATGACACACACCAAGCACACATGACACACACACCAAGCACACATGACCCACACACCAATCGCATATGACCCACACACCAAGCACACATGATGCACACATGATGCACACACCAAGCACACATGATGCACACACCAAGCACTCATGACACACACACCAAGCACACATGACCCACACACCAATCGCATATGACCCACACACCAAGCACACATGATGCACTCACCAAGCACACATGATGCACACACCAAGCACTCATGACACACACACCAAGCACACATGACCCACACACCAATCGCATATGACCCACACACCAATCGCATATGACCCACACACCAATCGCATATGACCCACACACCAAGCACACATGATGCACACACCAAGCACTCATGACACACACACCAAGCACACATGATACACACACCAATCGCATATGACCCACACACCAAGCACACATGATGCACACACCAAGCACACATGATGCACACACCAAACACTCATGACACACACACCAAGCACACATGACCCACACACCAATCGTATATGACCCACACACCAAGCACACATGATGCACACACCAAGCACACATGACACATATATCAGACACACATGATGCACACACCAACCACACATGACACACACACCAAGCACACATGACCCACACACCAATCGCATATGACACACACACCAAGCACACATGACACACACACCAAGCACACATGACACACACACCAAGCACACATGATGCACACACCAAGCACTCATGACACACACACCAAGCACACATGACACACACACCAACCACACATGACACACACAACAAGCACACATGAAACACACACCAAGCACACATGACACACACACCAAGCACACATGATGCACACACCAATCGCATATGACACACACACCAAGCACACATGACACACACACCAAGCACACATGACACACACACCAAGCACACATGATGCACACACCAAGCACACATGACACACACACCAAGCACACATGACACACACCAAGCACACATGACACACACATCAAGCACACATGACCCACACACCAATCGCATATGACACATACACCAAGCACACATGACACACACACCAAGCACTCATGACACACACACCAGGCACACATGAACCACACACCAAGCACACATGCAGCATATAAGCCAATCACAGGCCTCACACATAGGATGGAGGCTGTACAAGATGTGAACTACACATGCCAATTGCTCATCACATGCACACACCATTTAAAATTTGCTCAGAGATCAAATGATGCTCGCAAACCACTTTTACATAGGACACAGGCAGAAAATGCCACACCCAAACCAGTTACTGACACTATCACATGTTGTAGCAAGATATTATGGTGCAGAAAAGTGTAATTCTACACTAAAAGTAATTTCTTCAATGGCTTTTATTGTGGTTTTTTATCCAGAGACAGTTTTCTGCTGCACCCAGTAAACTAAGTGATAAATCACAGGCATCGGGGTTACTAACTCATGCTACTATCAAATTACATAGCAAAAATCTGCTGACAGATTCCCTTCAATCCTCCACCATTTGCTGGCAGTTGAAATTATTAATTCTATACCAGCTTCTCTGGTGTTTCCAACGAGACGACATCTCTTCCTTTGGGCCCCTTTGCAGGAATAACGACTGAGCATATGGTATGTCAACTCCTGTCTACAGCCTTTTGTATGGCCACAACAATTATTGTGCTATTTGATCTTATATGTTTTTTTCAGAGTCCACATTGGCTCACTAGTTAGATGCCACAGTGGTTTTAGTATGTTAAGAATTTGTGGTAATACTTTTACCTACTGTTGTGTCAATCTGATTGGGAAAATAAGAGCAATAGTAGAAAGAAAAATACGGTAGTAAGGTATAAGGAAAAATAGGAATAAAAGGAATATGTATGTGCAAGCAAAAAAGGCCACCATTTCCAGAGAAAATACTGCAAGTCTCAGCAATTCACCCTGACAATGTTGTGTCTAATGGAGGATGTCAGGTCTATTTTAGGGATTGAACTGCTCTGGGAAATGAACGCTGTGTTGTGTTTGCATGTTACGGGCAACAAGGCTATTTTCTTTTACAAATTTCTAAAATGTGCTTAGTGATTAAACACTATTAAGGGAATAAAGACAACTGTGACAGGCTATAGCTATAATACCTTCTAAGAAACCAAGGCAAGAAGTAACGAATAGAAAAAAGAATGACATTGGAAGTAAATACTTACTGCTGACTAACTGACCAACACTCAAAGCTGAAGAAGAGGAAGAAGAAGAGGAAGAAGATGAAGATTGACGAACTGGACTTTGGGCCATTGATGCTTGATTATGAGCCAAGTGCAAAAGATTTGCCTGTGATGTTGCTGGACCCAATGGCGCTTGTGCTGGTTGATGGAGCTATATATCAAAATATAAAAATATGTGCATTGATCATATGTGCTAGAAATAACACAGATATATGTATGTACAAAAAATGTTATTCACATTTTACATTTCTAACTGTATTTTAACTAGTATTCGGAAATAGTAGTTATTACTCAACTCAAGTGTGATTTAGTTATTGCCAACACCTGTTAGGTGCCACAGGTAAGTTACAGGTGCTGTTAATTACACAAATTAGAGAAGCATCACATGATTTTTCGAACAGTGCCAATACTTTTGTCCACCCTCTTTTTTATGTTTGGTGTGGAATTATATCCAATTTGGCTTTAGGACAATTCTTGTTGTGTTTTTTCATTTAAGACAAATTAAATGAAGATAATAATAACAAAGAATTTGTGTTTGCAATCATTTTCAGGAAGAAACTGAGTATTATCTGACAAAATTGCAGGGGTGTCATTACTTTTGGCCACAACTGTATACAGTATAAATGTATAATAATAATAATCTCCTCTTCAGTAGATTGCTTCAGAGTGGAATAACTTGGGAAATGCTAGTGACTTCCCTGGCTGTTCCTATCTACCCCATTCACTATTATTAAAGTCGGTGTATTCTTACTGCCACTGCATGAAGTGGTAATCTAAAGGTCACTATGACATTCATTGGAGACATGGAGGTAGCAACTAATATCGGCTACTAACTTAAAGGGTAGTTCTGACCTTCTTTATTCATGAGCGCCCCTCTCTCCAGCCTCCCAGCTTACTGCTTGCCAGGGGCAGGTGCGCTCCTGAAGATTCACAGTTCAAACTAGCGGCATGATTGAGCCAATGCTCTTAATGGTGCTCTTTCAGTTTCTGCTAGCAAAGGCAGCTTTGCCACTAAAGAGTCAGAGAAGGGCAAGATTACTGAAGCTGGCCGAATAAAGAGATATGGCTAATTTCAGAGCGACAGTTTCAAAATGTGCACTTTCCTTCAAATCTGCCCCTTCATAGTTTGCAACGGTGGTCAGAATTTTTTAGAAGAATTTTGCAATGTTACCATTTGAGAAGTTGAGACAACACTTTTAAATGAACTATAAATATAAAATTTGCAAATAAAAAAACACTGGATTTTGGAAAATGTTTGCTATGTCATTGTGATATTTCACAAGCTTTTCTGAGACCCCTACAGATCATTAAAGATGAAAATCAGGCTTAGCTGGTACTCTGCCCCTAAGTTTCTGATTGGCTTCTGCCACTTCAATTGTGAAATGATGCTACAATTTAAACTGCTAAAAAAATTGAGAAGTCTCTTTTTGTCTAATACTGATGGCCATTTTTCACTTCCTTCCTCCTCTCAGTCATGTAACCGTCTGCAGCAGAAGTTTTCTCCCTCCACCCTATCTGCACTAGTACGCCAAAAAATGCTAATCTCTGCCCCTTTGCTGAGCCCTGCCCTTCATCCGCTGTCAGCAGAAACAGTTCTCATTATTGTTCCAGAACTTGTATCAAATAAGACTGGCAAATGGTGGGGCAAGTTTATCTCACGCTTACTTTCATCATTTATTTCTAGGTTCAATGTTTAAATGGGTTCATACAATAAAATGCACCCCCGGGAGTCCTGCTCCCTCTTTTGTGGTCACATGAAAGCAAGGTATATATAGAACCCTTGATCGCAAATTGTCGTTTCTAAATTCAATTTCGTAGTATGGAGAAGGGATCAAAGTGATTAGAGATCTGAGAATAAAGGTTACAGTTACTCCAGTAAGGCCAGCTACACATTATAGTCTTATCCTAAAAGAGAAGAGAGGTATAAGAGAAAGTTTTATTTTTTTTTCCTATTAGTTTTGGAATTTGAATGCATCATGTACCATAAAATTACTCATAGTGTAGAATGTCTGGCAATATATCACTGGCAAATCAATCCTGCCACCTTAAGAGAAAGAAACTTTCCAACTTTTAGCTTGAACATAGTAAATGAAAGGGGTTGTCCCACAACTGTAAATAGTTAGCTATGGTAGAACTGTTTGGAGGAGTCCAATATTTTTGTTCCAGACATTACTCTTGCCACCCTAGTAAGCACAATGGCCCCTTCAGACATTTTTTTTTCCTTCGGATAGCACGACTCTTTACTTTGTACTGTCAGGTCCCATAGTGCCCTCATTCTAGGAAATAGTGGGGGGCCTGACCTTTCAGCAACATATTATAACTTGTTTTTGTGTTATGAAGTCTACTGGAGCACATGCAAATGTCCTGTACCTCTAAGGGATTTGTCATTAGTTAGAAGTATGGTACAGGAACTCTGATAATTCACAAAATATCATTTTGCTGCTAATACTTTTTCATAACTTAAAAAGAACTGCTGACACACCTCTTTATTTAGACCTTTTGGAGGTTAGTTAAAAAGGTAACACATGCTCCAAAGTGACAAGCGTAGGGCTGCCTACTGAAAACACTCAAAAAGAAATTATTCTAAAAAAGAATTATTCTAAAAAGGAATGCGTGCCAATTACAGATTTAATAAATTTTATGAAAAAGTAAAATATTCCCAGTGACTTTTTATTTTCCCAATTAATTCCACAAAACTCTGTGCCTAACATCCTAACATATAAATGTTTACGAAGCAAAACATTTGGCTTTGACTAAGAATAATCTTGGAGATGGTGGTGCCGCATGCATGAAGAGTCAAGCTCGCCTGCTCAACATTCTCTGACTAAGTTGATTGATGTCCAATGGACTGGGACATGCTATTTCATGTCAGCTCTAGTAGCAACCAGAGCGTGTGTAGTAAAGCAGGGAGCTTTGGTCTCAGCTTCATCTGTGCACTGAGCATGTGCTGAGTGTCGGTAAAAGTGAGAAATACATTCAAACTTCCCCTTCAAAGCACCATTTATAATAACCGTGTCTTCTTATGAGGGACCTTGGGTCATCTGTAGACACTAGGAACCTAGATGCCACTGCTTCTTATGGCTGCAAAGATATTGAATATGGGGTTGATAAAAGGACATAGAGTAATAATGTTCCCCACCTGCTTTTTATTTTAAGCACATAGACAACACATTGGCTTTTTATAAAATGAGGTGCATTAGGTAGAATCTCAATCCACATCCATTATCAAATTCAGCATTCCATCCCCTCAATGGCCCCAATTCAGCAGTTTTTTTTGTCAGATGAGAAAAAAAACAGTTTAAAAGTTCACAATACTTTTTGCAGCTCATAGCTGCGCAAACATTTTATGACTTCTGGCATTTTTTTTTACAACAGTGCAAACCAGTTCCCACAGCCATTTATAACGAAGGGATAGCTGAATCGGGAGAGGGTATTGCTGAGCGTTGTTGATATTTTAATCACAATTTTTGCTGCAATAATAATGTAAATTACAAAAGAAAAGTGTTCCAGTTTTGGACAGGAGTACATTTCCTACCGTAGGGCAGGCCGGTTAAAAGATGCACTAAATTCAATAAAATTGCATGCCTCTTAATAAACTTGGCGCATCTAACTCCAGTGCACTCTTGCAAAAAACTAGTCAATGTGGTTAGTGAATGTTCTTTATTTAGAGAATGCACATATTTTGTTTTCAGTCTTGTGACTTTAATCAGACAATGTACATAATAAGTATATAGCAGATCCATACATGTATATATAAAGGAATAGAAAGAAGATTATAATGAGATATTATGTTATTTAATCAGTCTAAACAATTATCCTGGTCTGGACTACAGTGTTACTTAACAAATCTACAGTGAAGACAAATACCTTATGATTGTCAGGATTCATAAATGTTGGATTACATCTTGCATAGTTACATACATAAATCCAGTTAATGGAACGGATTACAAATTTGTTCACTAACAACAGTAATACTGATAAATACAGCAGTAAGCCCACCATACACATTGGATTGCTAATGGACGAACAATGCTTTGGCTGATCATTCACCCAACAGTCATCTTAACCGTCACTCCCACAGATACATGTGTTCATCTGTCCGAGCGGTCCTTTAGTTCCCTATGAAAAAGTCTCTGACAGAAATCTCTGTCAGTGACTTATCTTAGGAAGAAAAAAGTGATTGGTAATCTGAAATCAGATTTACCCAATTAGCATCTCCCCAACAATCAGTTGGAGAGTGCCTCCATATACATTAAAGTATTGGACGAACCTCTTGATATTGGTGGATGACATTAGATTTATGCGTACGGAAGGATTAAGACACATCGTACCCATTGGTGCAGCATGTAATAGTCAGAACCTCCATAAAAAGCACTGCAGACATAGCAGTGCTGAACAGGAAAGCATCTCTGATTTTACACTCCTTATCTGTTAAAAAAAAATGTTCACATGTTCCCATGACATGTTATCATATGGTATTATCCCTTACTAAGGACCTATATTATGGACCTGCAGTGCGTTCCACTTTAAACTGTGTGGATCCAAACACAAGAAAATACAATATGGATGAGGTCAATGGGGTTAATAGAAACCACAACATCTTCTTTATCGGTAAAATGTAGCTGATTTTAATATTCATATATACTAATAATCCTCCAAATGTACACTGCTCACAAAGAAAAAGGGAACACTAAAATACTGCATCCTAGATATTACTAAATTAAATATTCCAGTTGCAAATCTTTATTCATTACATAATGGGATGTGTTGAGAACAATAAAACATAAAAATGATCACCGTAAATCAATATTAATATCCCATGGAGATATCAGTTTGGAATGATACTCAAAATCAAAGTGGAAAATCAAATTACAGGCTCATCCAACTTCAGTGGAAATGCTTCAAGACAAGCAAATGATTATCAGTAGCGGGTATGGCCTCCACGTGCCTGTATGACCTCCTTACAACGCCTGTGCATGGTACTGATGAAGTGGTGGATGTTCTCCTGAGGGATCTCCTCCCACACCTGGACTAAAGCAACTGCTGGACAGTTTGTGGTGCAACAAGACATTGGTGGCTGAAGTGAGACATGATATCCCAGATGTGCTCAATCGGATTCAGTTCTGGGGAACAGGCAGGCCAGTCCATAGCTTCAATGCCTTCATCTTGCAGGAACTGCTGACACACTCCAGCAACATGAGGTCTGGCATTGTCCTGCATTAGGTGGAACCCAGGGCCAACCGCACCAGCATATGGTCTCACAAGGGCTCTGAGGATCTCATCTCGGTACCTAATGGCAGTTAGGCTACCTCTGGCGAGCACATGGAGGGCTGTGCGGCCCTTCAAAGAAATGCCACCTCACATCATTACTGACCCACTGCCAAACCAATCATGCTGAAGGATGTTGCAGGCAGCAGATCGCTCTCCACGGCGTCTCCAGACTCTGTCACGTCTGTCACATGTGCTCAGTGTGGGGAAGAACAATTTAGAGAAAAAACGTGTGCACAGCTAGGGAATGGTGCCAAGGTAGGTTCCCAAACCGTGACAATATCCAAAAAAGAACCTGGCACTCAACTTTGTAATAATATATAGGTGATTTAGTCAATCCCAGACAGTGGTACAGTATAGCACAACAAAACGTTTCAGTCAATTTATAAGACCTTCATCAGTTGCTGTAGAAAGCATTGGTACTGAGATGTGGTCTGTGGTCCCCACCTGCAGAACCACTCCTTTATTGAGTGTGTCTTGATAATTGCCAATAATTTCCATCTGTTGACGATTCCATTTGCACAACAGCATGTGAAATTGATTGTCAATCAGTGTTGTTTCCAAAGTGGACAGTTTGATTTCACAGACGTTTGATTTACTTGGAGTTATATTCTGTTGTTTAACCCCTTCCTGACATCCGACGTACTATCCCGTCCATGGGACCCGGGCCCCTATGCCCATGGACGGGATAGTACGTCTACCGCGATCAGCGGCACCCACGTGGTGAGCGCCGCTGATTGCGGCCGGGTGTCAGCTGATTATCACAGCTGACACCCGGCACAATGTGTCAGGGGCGGTCACGGACCGCCCCTGACACGTTAACCCCTTGCACACCGCGATCAAACATGATCGCGGTGTACCGGGGGGTTAAAGGGAAGCATCGTCAGGGAGGGGGCTCCCTCCGTGCTTCCCTGAGCCCCCCACGGCAGCGCAATGTGCAGCGCTGCTGCGAGTGGCTCCTTTCCTGCAGGCCCCCGAATCCAAGATGGTGACGGGGGCCTTCGGGGGCCTGCAGGAAGCTGGCTTCCTCAGTGCCTGCAAAGTGCAGGCATGAGGAAGCATTCAGCACTGCCTGTGACAGATCGCTGATCTGTCACAGTGATCTGTGATGTGACAAATCAGCGATCTGTCACAGGACAGTGATGTCCCTCCTGGGACTATGTAATAAAGCTAAAAAAAAATAAAAAAAGTGTTAAAATAATTTTAAAAAAATCGCCAAATAAATTAGAAAAAAAAAATATATTCCCCCAATAAATCCATTTTTTGGAAATAAAAAAAAAAAACAATAAAAGTACACATATTAGGTACCGCCGCGTCCATAACGACCCGCCCTATAAAACTGTCCCATTAGTTAACCCCTTTAGCGAATCCCTTAAAAAATAAAAATAAAAAAGAAGCAAAAAATAATGATTTATTATCATACCACCAAACAAAAAGTGCAATAACGCGCGATCAAAAAGACGCATATAAATATCCATGGTACCACTGAAAACATCATCTTGTCCCGCAAAAAACGAGCCACCACACAGCATAATCAGCAAAAAAATAAAAAAGTTATAGCTTGCATAATAAAGTGATGCAAAAATAATTATTTTTTATATAAAATAGTTTTCAATGCATAAAACCGACAAAACATAAAAAAACGACCTAAATGAGGTA
Organism: Dendrobates tinctorius; assembly: GCF_039654945.1. Lineage (NCBI taxonomy): Eukaryota > Metazoa > Chordata > Amphibia > Anura > Dendrobatidae > Dendrobates > Dendrobates tinctorius. The sequence goes on from NW_027361829.1 coordinate 39,319,731, forward strand.
TCGCTGTAACCGTACTGACCCGAAGAATAAAACCGCTTTATCAATTTTACCGCACGCGGAACGGTGTGAATGCACCCCCCAAAAGAAATTCATGAAACGCTGGATTTTGTTCATTCTGCGTCCCAAAAATTGGAATAAAAAGCGATCAAAAAAAGTCACGTGCCCGAAAATGGTACCAATAAAAACGTCAACTCGTCCCGCAAAAAATAAGACCTCACATGACTCGGTGGGTCAAAATACGGAAAAATTATAGCTCTCAATATGGGGTGATGCAAAAACTATTTTTACAATAAAAAGCGTCCTTTAGCGTGCGACAGCTGCCAAACATAAAAACCGCCATAAATAGTAAATCAAACCCCCCGATATCACCCACTTAGTTAGGGAAAAATAATAAAATAAAAAAAAATGTATTTATTTCCATTTTTGCATTAGGGTTAGGGTTAGGGCTAGGGTTAGGTCCAGGGCTAGGGTTAGGGCTAGGGCTAGGGCTAGGGTTAGGGCTAGGGTCAGGGCTAGGGTTAGGGCTAGGGTTAGGGCTAGGGTTAGGGTTAGGGCTGAGATTAGGGTTAGGGGTGTGTTGGGGTTCGGGTTGGAGTTAGAATTGGGGGTTTCCACTGTTTGGGCACATCAGGGGCTCTCCAGATGCAACATGGCGTCTGATCTCAATTCCAGCCAATTCTGAGTTGAAAAAGTCAAATGGTGCTCCTTCCCTTCCAAGCTCTGCCATGCGCACAAACAGTGTTTTACCCCCACATGTAGGGTATCAGCCTACTCAGGACAAATTGCAAAACAATTTTTGGGGTCAAATTTCTCCTGTTATCCTTAGGAAAATAAAAAATTGGGGGCAAAAATATCATTTTTGTGGAAAAAAATGATTTTTTTATTTTCACGTCCGAGTGTTATAAACTTCTGTGAAGCACTTGGGGGTTCAAAGTGCTCACCACACATCTAGATAAGTTCCGTGGGGGGTCTAGTGTCCAAAATGGGGTCACTTGTGGGGAGTTTCAATAGTTTAGGTACATCAGGGGCTCTCCAAATGCACATGACACCCGCAGACCAATCCATCAAAGTCTGCATTCCAAAATGTCACTACTTCCCTTCCGAGCCCCGACTTGTGTCCATACAGTAGTTTTCTCCCACATATGAGGTGTCAGCGTACTCATGACAAATTGGACCACAACTTTTGGGGTCCAATTTCTCCTGTTACCCTTGGGAAACTGAAAAAATTGGGGAATAATTGATCATGTTTGTTGAAAAAAATACGATTTTTTTATTTTCATGCCCGGGCATTATAAACTTCTGTGAAGCCTTTGGGGGTTCAAAGTGCTCACCACACATCTAGATAAGTTCCTTAGGGGGTCTCGTTTCCAAAATGGGGTCATTTGTGGGGGGTTTCCACTGTTTAGGTACATTAGGGGCTCTCCAAAGGCAACATGACAATCGCAGACCATTCCATCAAAGTCTGCATTCCAAAACGTCACTACTTCCCTTCTGAGCCCCAACGTGTGCCCATACAGTAGTTTTCTCCCACATATGGGGTATCAGCATACTCAGGACAAATTGGACAACAACTTTTGGGGTCCAATTTCTCCTGGTACCCTTGGGAAAATAAAAAAATGGTGACTAAAAGATCATGTTTGTGGAAAAAATACGAATTTTTTATTTTCACGCCCGGGCGTTATAAACTTCTGTGAAGCACTGGGAGGTTCAAAGTGCTCACCACACATCTAGATAAGTTCCTTGGGGGGGTCTAGTTTACAAAATGGTGTCATTTGTGGGGGGTTTCCACTGTTTAGGTACATCAGGGGTTTTCCAATCGCGACATGGTGTCCGATCTCAATTCCAGCCAAAAACGTCAAATGGCCCTGCTTCCCTTCCGAGCTCTGCCATGCGCCCAAATAGTGGTTTACCCCCACATGTGGGGTATCAGCGTACTCAGGACATATTGCACAATAACTTTTAGGGTCCTGTTACCCTTGTGAAAACAAAAAATGGGGGGGAAAAGATCATTTTTGTGGAAAAAATATGATTTTTTAATTGTACTGCTGTACGTTATAAACTTCTGTAAAGCCCTTGTGGGTTCAAAGTTCTCACCACATATCTAGATAAGTTCCTTGGGGGGTCTAGTTTCCAAAATGGGGTCACTTGTAGGGGGTTTCCACTGTTTAGGTACATCAGGGACTCTCCAAACGCGACATGGCGTCCGATCTGAATTCCAGCCAATTTTGCATTGAAAAAGTCAAACGGAGCTCCTTCCATTCTGAGCTCTGCCATGCGCCGAAACAGTCGTTCCCCCCCCACATATCAGGTATTAGCGTACTCAGGACAAATTGCACAATAACTTTTGCAGTCCAATTTCTCCTGTTACCCTTGGTAAAATAAAAAAAATTGAATCTGAAGTATTTTTTTTGTGAAAAAAAGTTAGATGTTCATTGTTTTTTAAATATTAAAAAAAATTCCTGTGACGCACCTAAAGGGTTAATAAACTTCTTGAATGTGGTTTTGAGCACCTTAAAGGGTGCAGTTTTTAGAATAGTGTCACTTTTGGGTATTTTCTATCATATAGACCCCTCAAAGTGGCTTCAAATGTGATGTGGTCCGTAAAAATAAAATGGTGTTGTAAAAATGAGAAATTGCTGGTCAACTTTTAACCCTTATAACTTCCTAACAAAAAAAAATTTTGGTTCCAAAATTGTGCTGATGTAAAGTAAACATGTGGGAAATGTTAGTTATCAAGTTTTTTGTGTGCCGTATCTCTGTGATTTAAGGGCATAAAAATTCAAAGTTGGAAAATTGCGAAATTTTCAAAATTTTCGCCTAATTTCCATTTTTCTCACAAATAAACGCAAGTTATTTGAATTAAATTTTACCAGTATCATGAAGTACAATATGTCACGAGAAAACAAAGTCAGAATCACCGGGATCCATGGAAGCGTTCCAGAGTTATGACCTCATAAAGGTACAGTGGTCAGAATTGTAAAAATTGGCCCGGTCATGAACGTGCAAACCACCCTTGGGGGTGAAGGGGTTCAGTGTTCCCTTTATTTTTTTGAGCAGTGTATATTTAATTAGAGACATCAATGGTAATGGCAGCAATGTATGTACGTACAGTAACATCCATGTTTAATAGCTTAGAATTTTAGCATTAGGAAATACTGATTTTATTGAAGAGAGTTGCAAAGTTATACAGTGTGACTACTTTTAGACTTTGATGTATGAGACCCAAGGTATTTTCAGCAGTACTCAGCATGAAAAAAATTAATTTCTTTTATTATAAAATGCCAAGCCAATAATCTGTAAACAGCTATCTCCACGGCCGCCTAAGGGCTAACTAGATTTTCCCATATGAACTCACTTACTAGACACTATTGGTTGACACTACAATGGATGTCACAGAAATCACCCCCTACTTAATGAGCCTTGGAGACTTTTTTCTCACATGGAAATCATGCACCAAACAAACACATGATGACTAAAATGAACACTTAGAATGTGGAATGTGCCGATTGTTATTTCAATATTTGTACAAACTTCACATTCTAATGTCAGGACCTGTTTTTTATAGAGACAATGGATTCTATTTATTATTATTGTTATTACTATTATTTTTAATAAAATATTATTACTTTTCCTGGCAAAGAGGTCGGTCACAGATCACTTTTGGGTTAGTGTCATTTCATGCTCTCTATTTTTTTAAAAAAGGACATTCTTCCATAGATGGAGAGTTTATTATAAATCACTTTGTCAACCACAATAATATGAATGCAGTGGAATGCTGCAGCCCTTCAATAAATGCGTACAGATTGTGGTCTTGAACTTTCTTAATACTTCTGATATTTTTAAACAGAACCTTTCACTACTTTTTCCATGCTAAACTCGGTACCTTATGATAAAGTTACTGAAGAGATTAATAAAATGTACTTCTATCTGCTGTGAACATATTTTATTTCAAAGTTTTAGGGTGCCTAACATGCTAATTTTTCCCTCAACTAAAGGGGCATTAACAGAGATTCTTCTCTAGGGATGTTTATTTTTATCCCATAAGAAGGCAGCATTATTAATTGGGAAAAAAAACAAATGTCTCAATATGAGGTCAGAATCTGCATTTTCAGGAATATGTGATATTACTAATGTCTATACCCCCCTCACACTGAGATCTCCGTGATCAGAGATCAGTCATTACAAGTGCCAGGAGAGGAGGAGAGCCACATTGTAATGTCATTTACACACTATCCCATGTATGGAGGAATAACTCCTTAGACCTGGAATAGATCCAAAGTGTTGTACATGACAAATGCTGCTTGCATGATCATCTTCATCACTGATCATCTCTGCAGTTCTCCTCTACCAGAACTGTCATATCTCAATGTGATAAGATTAGAAACATCAGTCTTCTCAACACAAACTAAAAAAGGCAAATCTAACCTTCCTTGGGGACGTTTGCTTTTTTCCTCCCTGTATAACACTGCCTGCTTATGATTGGGTAATATTATACAGGAGAAAAAGTAAACGCCCCAGAGAAGAATCTTTGCTAACGCTGCTTTAGTTGAGGGGTGAATTAGCATATTAGGTGCTCTAAACTTTAGAGGACATTTCAGCAAAATAATGATCCCAAACACACAGCCACGGAAACTCTCATTGGGTTTCGGAGAAAGAAAATAAAGCTGCTAGAATGGCTCAGGCAATCACCTGACCCGAATCCAATACAAAATGTATGGAAGGAACTAAAGCTCACAGTTCATAGTAGGAGCCCACAGGACTTTCAGGATTTGAAGAGTGTTTGTGTGGAAGAAATTGTCAGAATCTACCGTGAGTAATGTATGTAGTTTCTCCATACAGGTGCTGTCTTGAAGCTGTCATCTCCAACAAAGACTTTTGTATGAGTTTTAAATAAATTTCAAAAGTTGTGTTCAATACATTTTTACCTGTGTCATTTTTCACATGACTTAATTTATGGGCATATAGGGCTTCATTTCATTGCCTGTGTGGATTGGATGGGTTGTAAACAACATCTGAAGAAAAAAAATTTTTCAACAGCACGTTTGGAAATTTATTTACTTACAAAATTGGTGACATATTCAACTTATTTCACCCACAGTATTTCTATAATGTGCTACATTAAGGTAAATGGAGTATGAATCAGACAAATGGCATAACAAACTCATAACTTTTCCAAAGTCATCATGCATGAACCCCAGTAATGCACACTGCAGAGGTAGTTCACTTTTACAAAAATATTTCAGCTTATTTTGCTTGTAATTCAATAATTCATAAATACCTTAAAAAAAAACACCTGGTTATATTTAATGATCAAATTACCTGTTGGCCAGGTTTGAGTGGCGAAAGCGTAATCCCCTGGGTATTGATCACTGGTAAAATTTGGTTCCCTATTACAGTGGCAATGATCTGTCCCTGGGCATTGGTCAGCAGTTGTGGGGTGATGGGTTGCACTTGAAGTCCCTGAGCTCCGCCTCCCGCTTGGTTTGATGACACTGGGCTTGGCATGAGTGGAATTGTTCCAATAATCTGTAAAGAATGATAGTTGTCTGCATATTATTAACATTTAATGATAAAGCGCCTTCTCCAAATATATAACATGATATATAACATGGACAACAATTATCTATGATAATTTCAATTATACAACATAGGCCAAGTGACTCGCAAGAAAGTGGAGATAAGCAAAAAAAAGTCTTACAAATATCTTCCAAAAAGTTCACAAATTTCCACCTGAATTTTAGATTTGGAGAGCACTGCAGGAAACTGTGAGAAATCTTTAGTTGCCATTAGTGATGAGCGAGTGTGCTCGTTACTAGAGTTTTCCGAGCATGCTTGGGTGTCCTGCGAGTAATATGGGCGTGTTCGGAGATTATGTTTGAGTCCTCGCAGCTGCATGATTTGTGACTTGTAGACAGGCTGAATACATGTGAGAATTCCCTAACAAACAGGCAATCCCTACATGTATTCAAGCTGCCTAGTAGCCGCAAATCATGCAGCTGTGGGGACTCAAGCATAATCTCCGAGCACACCCAAAATACTTGGAGGACACCAGAGCATGCTCGGAAAACTCCAGTAACGAGCACACTCGCTCATCAATAGGTGTCATATTACTCTTCTACATTGTTGTAATGAGTGCGAGAGCAAAAACTGTTTCAGTTCGGCAAAAATGCAGATGATAATTTTCTCTTAGCTGAATGTACTTTAGTAAAGTTCCTGCGTATTAAATTTAATGAAACATTTATATGGGAATGCCATAAGAAAATGAAGCTAGCCAAACAGTAGTCATCCACGCTGTGGTGGATGTGGATGTCCTGTATGGTCAATTAGGATGCCGAGCAAGACCATGTGGTCACATACTATATACTTAGCTCCACTTGGACACTGGCTTGAAGTCTGTCCTGGTATTAGATACCATTTAGTAATAAAAAAAAATGCTCTTTCATAAGATGACAGAGGATGTACAACTTATTGCATCAAATACATTTCCAGGTAAAAAACTGAGAAAATATTGAAAAGTGCATAGATCTATAATGCTGCTGTGTAATGACCCTTTTAATGTCTATGTCATCTAATATATAAAGCTCAATGTGGGTGTGTGTGTGTGTATGTGTGTATGTCCGGGATTGGCATCCGCACCGTCGCAGCTACAACCACAAAATTTGGCACAGTCACATGTCTGGACCCCGAGAGCATCATAGGCTATGTTGTGAGGTGAAATTTTAACCCCGCGCCTTCCAATTCACCAAACAATTTTGCCCCTATCTACATAATGGGGAAAAAGTGTATGTATGTATTGACATCTGCACCGTTGTAGCTCCAGCCACAAAATTTTGCACAGTCACACGTCTGGACCCCAAGAGCGTCATAGGCTATTTTGTGAGGTGAAATTTTTACCCCGCGTGTTCCAATTCAACAAACAATTGCGCCCCTATCTACATACTGGGGGAAATAGTGAAAGGAAAACTGTTGGAGGCAAATTGACAGCTGCCAGATGTGAACAAGGGGGACTTAAAGAATGAGAGCGATGGCGCCAAAGAGTATATACCCTACAGTTGCTAAGGTGGGGCCCTGACATGGGAACATGGGATACTCACCACACACGGGGATATGAACACATACACACAAAATGCGCCACACACTACCACGTGCTTCAACACATATACCACCCTCAGCACACACTTCACCACACATACATCAACCTCGCCAAATAAAAGTCAAAACACAAAAGTCGCCACTCAAAACTCACCACGCTGTCCCAGAGCTGTTTAAAAGATGAAAAATGAGCTGTGATTGGTTGCTATCAGCAACAGTTTTCTTTGTAGACAGTTGTGGTAACTGAGGCCTATTATTCTTATCATTTCTATGGTTTTATCGTCTATTAGATACGCAGCTCAGCAGTTAGTATCACACAGGATAGGATTAGATACACAGCTCAGCAGTCAGTATCACACAGGATAGGATTAGATACACAGCTCAGCAGTCAGTATCACACAGGATAGGATTAGATACACAGCTCAGCAGTTAGTATCACACAGGATAGGATTAGATACACACCTCAGCAGTCAGTATCACACAGGATAGGATTAGATACACGGCTGAGCAGTCAGTAACACATGATAGGATTAGATACACAGCTCAGCAGAAAGTATCACACAGGAGAGGATACTTGGGTAATCGTTTAGTTAATTTGTGTTGCAAATCTGTAGTGTTGAATATATGATGTGAAATGTTTTTATGTGCAATATAATGATTATAATTTGTTATAACTAACCACAGTTGGTTACTATGCCCAGGCAACGCCGGGCTCTTCAGCTAGTAATAAAGTATATAATAATCTGGGTTTCTTTATGCAGACTGTATTGTGTGTCAAAGGACTGAGACCATATTGTTTCTGTGTTACTTATGTTGGTAAAATAAGAAAGTATCAAATTCGCTCTAACTCTCAACTCTGCACCCTTGTGCACTAAGAGTACTGAATAGAACCAAATGTAACCTATATAAGACCTATTAATATCAATTTGTCAGCTATTTTCTTTCCCTTATAGCAACTAAAGATTTATTCTACAGAGTGAAAATGAACTTTGTAATTACTGTCGAGATGTAAGTTTTCCATTTCATGAAGTAGTCATAAAATCAAATTTCTTAGAGCTACTAAATTGCCCAAACTTTACAAGAGGTTGAGTGGATTTTTAGATCTGGTCTTGAGAATACCAATTGTATTTACATTTTCTAGTAAGTGACCCAGCATTTTTCATAGCAGTAAAAGGTAGAAAATCCATATTCACAAACTTTTAGGCTATGTGCACATGTTGCGGAATTGCCACAGAAAAATAGCTTCTTGCAAGCGTAATTAGCTTGCAGAATGCTAGTGTTTTCCAAGCGATCTGTAGCATCGCTTGGAAAACTGATTGACAGGTTGGTCACACTCGTCAAACATAGTGTTTCACAAGTGTGACCAACTTTTTACTGTTGAGGCTGCCTATGTGGCATCAATAGTAAAAGATATAATGTTAAAAATAATAATAATAAAAAAAATCGTGATATTCTCACTATCCGGCGTCCCCCGCAGCGTTCCCAGGCCTCAGTGATGTTCCCGGCAACTCCCATTCCCAGTGATGCCTTGCGACAATCACATAGCAGTCTCACGAGACCGCTACATCATCACAGGTCATTGTCGTAAGGCATCACTGGGAAAGGGACTTGCGCTGAGGCCTGGGAACGCTGCGGGGGACGCCGGAAAGTGAGAATATCACTATATTTTATTTTAATTCTTTTTTTTAACAGGGATATGGTACCCAGGGCCTGGAGGAGAGTCTCCTCTCCTCCAGACCCTGGGTACCATCCGCACATGATCCGATTAGCCACATGCAGAAAGTAAGTGGAAAAATGCATTCCTATGTATGCGGAATCCCCGCGATTCCGCAAAAAGAATGTCAATGCTGCATATTTTTCTGCGATGCGATTCTACCGCGGAAAAATGCGCAGTATTAGCACAGCATGTGCGGAATGCCATTGACTTCAATGGATTGCGGATTTTTAGCGTTTTCATGGCAAAAAAAATGCGTCAAAAACGCGAAAAATCCACACGTGTGCACACAGCCTTAAAGGAAAAAATATATATAAATTTCCTTTATTAGTGAATAATCGTAATCTAGTGAAAAAAAAATTAAAATTCTAAATTCATAGCATGGCTATAGGATCCATGGAGAAGGCATAGTATAGATCTATGTGTTTCAGGTGTATAACACTCTTAGTCATGATAATAACTGACCATTGCTGATGCATATATATAGTGGTAAGATCCGGTCTGCACAATGGCAGCCTCATTAATATGTTCAGGGGAAAATATATGTAATTTTAACTATTTTTTTTCACAGGATTACTATTATTCACTAATAAAGAAAATGCATATTTTTTTTCAAAGAAGTTTGTGAAACTGGATTTTCTACCTTTTCCGAACTACCTAGGAATTTTCTCATTGTTTTTTTTTTCATAAAACCCTTGTTCTAGTTCCCCTCTTGACTAGGACTCTGACACCTTTCAAACCTTTGTGAAATGGAGTTGGAATGGTTCCTCATTTTAAGCCAGTGGGATACAGGTTACATTTCTGATGGCAAAACGTACCTTTGAAATTACAAACTATTCAATTTTCCATTCTTGCTGGACCTGCAACTCTGATATGAATTTCGCTAAAGAGATCTTTTGGATTGACCAATATACCATTTCTAGTTTGAAGATAAGCAGATCACTACATTTGAAGGACTTTGGTTGCATTTTTCACTTGGAGCTCTTCTTTTATAATCACAGTATTCTTATTCTAAAACATTCTAAAAATTTTCTGGTTAATGTATCTGGAACTTCTATAGCTATTCTATGGAAGTTTAGATTCCCAACTATAGTAAGACAACTGCTTTAGGCTGGGTTCACACTTGCGTACCGGGGCTCCGCGGACGGCTGCTTACTTCTTCCCTGAAGCTCCGCCCATTTCCGCACTTCTTTAAATTAGGTCCGCCTTCTTCTGCATGCATCCTGCGTACCTATCTTTAACATTGGGTACGGGGGACATGCGGATGTATGCGGATAAGTCATTTTGACGTGCCCTCTGACCGCGCAGGAACGCAACTTGTTGCACTCCCGTGCAGTCGGCGAGTGCATCAAAACAAAGCATCCGCATACATCCGCAAGTCCTGCATACCAAATGTTAAAGATAGGTACGCAGGACACATGCAGAAGTAGGCGGACCTAAACAAAAGAAGTGTGGAAATGGGCGGAGCTTCAGGGAGGAAGTACGCAGCTGTCCGGGGAGCAAGTGTGAACCCAGTCTTACTGCATATATGAAATTATATGTATAGACCAGGGTTCCCCAACTCCAGTCCTCAAGGCCCACCAACAGATCATGTTTTCAGGATTTCCTTTGTATTGCTTAGGTGATAATTGCTTCACTTGTGCAATACAAAGGAAATCCTGAATCATGATCTGTTGGTGGTTCTTGAGGACTGGAGTTGGGGAACCCTGGTATAGATGATCTCACCATTTCTTTGATTAGATGTTTCATCACTTTTACCTCCATAGGTTTTCTTAGCAGTCGTAAGTGAAATATAACGATACTTGTGGCCCTTTAATTGATCATCTAATGACTGATTACTGACGATTCACTGCTTTCAGATCTGTAAACTCGTAAAGAGCTGGATATTGACTTAAAGGGCCACTTAATATGGTGGTAATGGTGGTTTCTGAAAGGAGCCACCCCTTGGCTGGGTCCTTCCCTGGAGGAAGATCTGGCTAGTCCCGTGTTTGAGACTCTTAAATGAGGCTCCACAGACTTTATTTGCATATTTGTATTTCCCAGGGAGCATTGCACCTAGGATTTCACTGATTGAGCGCCTTTGCCGGCTGCCGCAGTGTTTTCTTTGACTGGTCTCCCTGAGGTCAGTGATTGTTTCGTGATGTTGGTCTACTAGGCATTGCTCCCACCTAGCCAGAATCCTACTCCACACTGATGAGGGGCAACACCCTGAAACAGCTGTCTGTGGATGGATACCTGGCCTTGGTATTTCCCTTGTCATATCTGTAAACTCGTAAAGAGCTGGATATTGACTTAAAGGGCCACTTAATATGGTGGTAATGGTGGTTTCCGAAAGGAGCCACCCCTTGGCTGGGTCCTTCCCTGGAGGAAGATCTGGCTAGTCCCGTGTTTGAGACTCTTAAATGAGGCTCCATGGACTTTATTTGCATATTTGATTTCAGATGTCTACATTCCACCATAATTTTATGTTTTTTCTTTACTACTTAATTTTTTATTCTAAATTAATTTTAACTTTGTTCACCTCTGTTGAGTTAATTTCTTTAAATGCGATTTGTTTACTGCTCCCATTGTTTGGCCTTTATTATGTGGATGGAGCTTTTTCCCCCAATAGTCTTGCCCTTTCTGTACTCTCTGATATTTACATTGACAATGTTTTTTTTCTGGCGCCTCTGAATGTTGATATTTTGTATATCTATGGTTAATAAATGCTGCTGTGGTTTTTTATGTTTACTCTGATTGGCTGGCCCATGTGGTTTGTTTTCCAAGAAGAAAAAAATAATTCCAAGAAGCTAAATATAAACACTTGCATAGTTTTCATAAAAATTGACTCAATGGGGATCCCTGGTCTACTCTGTGGTGGTACATTATTTGCATTTAGCTTTAAGGTGGTAAGAAATGTGAAATAGCTAACGTACTCTCGCCACATTGATTATATTTTAGTTGGTATGGTATGCTGACATTTACAGGCACTTAAGAACTATCAGCATTATTGAAAGTCGTTATTTCAAACCTAACAAGAATTACAAGTTTCAAACCAATGTATGACTTCAGGATCTGAATATTGAATGATATGATTTTTAGCAAAAGTTGTTAGTGGGCTGCAAAAAATTGTATTCACTTAATTGAAGGTATTAAACTTTTAAAGAAACCTGACTGCTGGTATTACAGGGAATTCAGACTGACCCTTTTCCTTTTGCACCTACAGTCTTGCCTTTTTTAATCTACAGTACATAAGTCTTGAAATCTGTTCAGAATAATTTTATATTACATTTTTAAGGTTGGGGCTCTGTTTTTGTAAAACAGAAATCTGAACCACCCTACGATATAGTTCAATGCTAAAATTCTGGCTGCCTGTAGTCATCACCTTGGGGAGAACTTAGAAGTTCCCTGAAGGTGAATTTATTATGTTTAAGGGGAGCTATACAGTATACATCTGTTTGAACAGGGGCATAACAATCGTGGTCACAGAGATTGTGACAAAGACTGGCCTGTGAAGGACAGAGAACCTTTGACGCCTATTTCAGCTAGATGTGAATTTGAGGATGCATATTCATCTAAAGTGCATTGCATCCCATGGGTCCCTCCACTGCAATATAATCCACCTGCCAATCAAAGGCCAGCAGCTGACAATGGCAGGCCAGTCAATGAGCAGCTCATGGCAGTGACATCATGTGCTGCCTGTGCCGTTACACTGAAATCAGCTATAGAAGAGGGTGCCGTATGTCATGGAAGTGTAAGAAGGTAAGAAGAATTGTTTTTTTCATTTAATATGTGGGAAAAGAGTGGCAAAACATTATACAAGGAAGGGGCCCAAGATGGGGGTCATTATACCAGGAAGGGGCCCAGGATGGGGGATATAGAATCATGGAATGTTAGAGTTGGAATGTCTGTCCAGCCTCTGTTTGAAGACTTCCATTGAAGGAGACCTCACCACCTCCCTTGGCAGCCTGTTCCACTCATTGATCACACTCATTGTCAAAATCTTTTTTGTAATATCTAATCTATATCTTCTCCCTTTCAGCGTCATTCCATTGCTTCTCATTTTCCCATGTGTAAACAAGACCAAGGAGGAGTAGAGGGGAATAATTACTTCACATGATCAAGACTCTATGTTTCTTAATACATCCCAGAACTGTATTTGCTTTTTTTGCTGCTGCATCACACTTTTGACTCATGTGCAGTTTGTGATCTATTAGTATACCAATATATCTTTTTTACACATTCTGTTGCTTAGTTCTATTTCCCCTATTCTGTAGATGTAATTTTTATTTCTCTTGCTCAGATGTAGAATCTTGCATTCTCCCTGTTAAATATAATTCTATTAGTCTCTGCCCATTGTTCAAGCTTATTTAGATCCTTTGAATCCTTTCTCTGTCTTCTTCAGTATTAGCTATCACTAGATGAACAACACTGGTGCCAGGACAGAGCTCTGTAGTACCCCACTTGAAACACTCCTACAATTGGATGTGCAACCATGTATTACGACTCTTTGAGTACAATCACTGAGCCAGTTATGAATCCACCTCACCGTAGCCTTTTCAATCCAATGCTTGGTCATTTCTCAATAAGGATAGTATAAGATACTTTATCAAATGGTTTGCTGAAGTCAAGATATACTATATCTACAGCATTTCCTGATCCACCAAGTCAGTGATTCCATCATAAAAGAAAATTAGATTAGTCTGGTGTGACTTGTTTGCTACAAACTCATGCTGGCTCTGGTTAATTACAATATTAATATCCAAGTACTTGCATACATGCTGTTTAATAATTTGTTCAAAGATCTTTCCTGGTATAGAAGTAAGACTCACTGACCTGTAATTTCCTGGCTCCATCCTCTCCTTTTTTGAAGATAGGGACAATATTTGCCCTTCTCCAATCTTCTGAGACTTCTCCTGTTCTTCAGGATTTTCAAAGATGTTGGCTAGTGGTCCTGTAATTTCCTCTGCAATCTCAGTATGCTAGGATATAATTCATCTGGGCCAGGAAATTAAAATTAATTTAAATTAGCTTTGCGTTCACACACCATCTCTCTATTTATAGATAGTGTGGATTCTTTTATTCCTTCGATAGCAGAGTGAAAATCAATTGATGTTACATTAGCTTTCTTTTAGAATATAGATGCAATTAGAGTTGAGTGAAACGGGTCGAAAAAATTCAAAAGTAGCCGACTTTCGCCAAAGTAGGGTTTCATGGAACGAAACCCAACCTTAGCGTGAGGTCGGCCACGAGGTCGGTGACTTTAGCGCCAAAGTCGCGTTTCAAAAGATGCTTTAACGCCCTTTTTCAGCCAATCAGGAAGAACAGACACTGTAGGCAACGTGATGACATAGGCAGCGGTCACCACCATCTTGGAGAAGGGCATGCAAGTGATTGGCTTGCTTTGTGTGGCATCACAGGGGGTATAAAAGGGCGGGGACACCGACAAAAAAAAGCTGCTTCTGCTGCTAGCACTTTTCACTGTAGTTACTGTGCAGTGAAAGGTGAAGATTTTTGCTTTTATGCAGCAGTGCTGGTGGTGATTATCCTGCCTTTTAAGGCTAGCTGCATTGCTGTGTGCACACTGGTGTTCAAACTGCTTTTTTTAAAAGCAATCCAAATTGTATTGTTTTGTCCTGGTGAGGTAGTGAGCGTTCATTTTTTCACACACCGTACAGCGGTGTACGCTAGTCACAAAGTACCGTGTAACGGCTGTTATCACGGCCAAATTGAAGCTATCTAAGTGTGTGACTGTAAGGAAAAGCTGAGGAGTTTGTCGGTTCTTACAGACCTACACCTTATAGTTTTGTCCATTTTCCAAACAGTTTAGTATATTTGCTGTTTGATTACATTCAAAACTAGAGAGAGACAGCGTGTGTCAGTCCGCATACAAAAGCACGGAGCTTGACAATTTTACATACACCGTACAGCGATGTACGTGCACGCTCCTCTCTCAGTACCGTGTAACGGCTGTTATCACGGCCAAATTGAAGCTAACTACGTGTGTGACTCTGTAAGGAAATGTTGAGGAGTTTGTCCATTCTTACAGACCTACACCTTATAGTTTTGTCCGTTTTTCAAACAGTTTAGTATATTTGCTGTTTGATTACATTCAAAACTAGAGAGAGACAGCGTGTGTTAGTCCGTATACAAAAACACGGAGCTTGACAATTTTACATACACCGTACAGCGATGTACATGCATGCTCCACTCTCAGTACCATGTAACGGCTGTTATCATGGCCAAATTGAAGCTATCTACGTGTGTGACTCTGTAAGGAAAAGTCGAGGAGTTTGTCCATTCTTACAGACCTACACCTTATAGTTTTGTCTGTTTTTCAAACAGTTTAGTATATTTGCTGTTTGATTACATTCAAAACTAGAGAGAGACAGCGTGTCTCAGTTCGTATACAAATAACACGGAGCTTGACAATTTTACATACACCGTACAGCGGTGTATGTGCACGCTCCTCTCTCAGTACCGTGTAACGGCTGCTATTACGGCCAAATTGAAGCTATCTATGTGTGTGACTATGTAAGGAAAAGTCGAGGAGTTTGTCCGTTCTTACAGACCTACACCTTATAGTTTTGTCCGTTTTTCAAACAGTTTAGTATATTTGCTGCTTGATTACATTCAAAACTAGAGAGAGACAGCGTCTGTCAGTCCGTATACAAAAACATGGAACTTGACAATTTTACATACACCGTACAGCAGTGTACGTGCACGCTCCTCTCTCAGTACTGTGTAAAGGCTGTTATCACGGCCAATTTGAAGCTATCTAAGTGTTTGACTCTGTAAGGAAAAGCTGAGGAGTTTGTCCGTTCTTACAGACCTACACTCTAGGGAGTTTCCAATTCTGCCCAATTCTATATACACCTTGCAGTTTGTCATACACTAGGCAATTTCTGCCGGTCACATTGCGGTGTTATAGACACAGGGCCTGACAGAATCCAACTGTGTCCTGAAGTGTAGAGAGATTCCAATTCTCCACAGTCCTCTATCCACCTTTCTTACAACATCCAGAATCTGCCTGTCACATTGCGGTGTAAAATAAACAGGGCCTGACAGAATCCAACTGTGTCCTGAAGTCTACAGAGATTCCAATTCTCCCCACTACTATATACACCTTGTACCTTGTTTTACAGTACCATATAGTTGGTGGTTTTTTGGGTACATTTTCCCCAAAAATGAGGAAGTGTGGTGGAAGAGTCCGTGGAAGTGGGCGGGGGTTGGCAGTTGGTAATGATGGTGTTGGTGTTGGTGGTGGATCTGCTGGTAGTGGCAAAAGCAAAATAGCCCCAAATGCAGGAGGTGTTGAGCCTGCATCATCATCTGGCTCCACAAGGCCTCAAAGGCTCCCTTTTCTGGGAGTAGATAAACCGCTTTTAAAGCCGGAGCTTCAAGAACAAGTTTTGGCTTACATTGAGGACTCAGCCTCCAGCTCTATCGCCTCCTCTTCTAAAGTTTTAAAAAATAAAAGCACTGAGTCATCATTGGAGGCTCATGTTCATGAACCACACCTTTCCTTGTGTCCTTCACCCCAACCAAAATTGATGGATGCGGCAGGCCACACTACAGATTACTCCATGGAGCTGTTTTCACATACCATGCCTGGGTTATCAAGTCAAATCGTAAATTACCCAGGCAAAGATGAATCTGACATGGAGTGTACTGATGCTCAGCCACTGATAGATGATTCTGCTGGTACATTCACTCAGAGCATTACATTGTCCTCGCAGTGTACTGAGCCAGAATCTGACCCAGATGAAACTCAGGTGCCTCTTCCCGCATACTATACCACCATACACGGTGACACAGAGGAAGGTGCACATGACATTGAAGAGGAGGTGATGGATGACCCAGTTGTTGACCCAGATTGGCATCCACTGGGGGAAGAGGGTGCCGCTGCCAATAGCTCAGAAGAGGAGGAGGAGCATACGCAGCAGGCATCGACATCGCAACATCTATTATCTGGCAGGCCTGGAGCAGTCCAAAAACGGGTTACAAAAGCCAAAAGAGTTGCAGGACAGCTTGGCCAGACGGTCAAAATAGCACAGCGTACAAGGCCTCAAAATGTCTTCCATAGTAGGAAGAGTGTAGTGTGGCACTTTTTTGAACAAAATCCTAATGATCAGGCAAAGGTTATCTGTAAGAAGAGCGCAAAGACCTTTAGCGAAGGGAAAAATCTGAGAAATTTGAATACCAGTTGCATGCTAAGACATTTAACCACCATGCACTTGCAAGCGTGGACGGACTACCAAAACTCATGTACCACATGTGCTACTGCTCCCAAATAAGGTAGTCAGCAACGCTACATTGTTTCCCCCACTGTAAGTCCACCGGTTAGCACACCACCAGCAGCAAATGTTGAGGTGTCGTCGCAAGGGAAAATCAGTCAGGGAATCACACTGTTAATGCAACGAAAGACTGAATCTAGGCCATCAGAAAGAACACCAACTCCATCACCATCATCAACCCTCTCTCAGTCCGCCATGTCCACCGCTAGTTCCACCATATGCAGCTCGCATGTCCAGCTCACCCTACCAGAGACTATGAGTAGGACAAGAAAGTACTCATGCTCTCATCCGCGTACACTGGGTTTGAACGCCCACATTGCCAAACTAATCTCGTTAGAGATGATGCCCTATCAGTTGGTTGAAAGCGCAGCTTTCCGCGAACTCATGGCCTACGCAGTACCACGCTATGACCTACCCAGTCGCCACTTCTTTTCTCGCAAAGCCATCCCAGCCCTCCACCTTCATGTGAAAGACCGCATTGTCCATGCACTCAAGCAATCAGTGAGTGGAAAGGTGCACCTCACAACTGATGCATGGTCCAGTAGGCATGGCCAGGGTCGTTACGTGTCCATCAGTGCGCACTGGGTTAATGTGGTGGATGCAGGGTCCACAGGGGACAGCTGTGATGGCACAGTGCTGCCTAACCCATGGTATAGGAAACAGTTGGCTGTAGGCATTCGACCCTCCTCCTCCTCCAGAAGCGAAAGCTCATCCACAGAGCGCAGTCGCACGAGCACTGCATCTGCAGCTGACAGTGGTGCACACGATGTGTCTCACTATCGATCAGCTAGTGGAAAGCGTCAGCAGGCTGTGTTGCAGATGATGTGTTTGGGCGACAGACACACGGCGGAGGTACTGGCCGACTACTTTCAGCGACAAACTGAGTCATGGCTGGGCAGGCTACATCTTGAGGCAGGCAAGGTAGTTAGTGATAACGGCCGGAATTTTGTGGCAGCCATAGCCCTTTCAAAACTCAGACACATACCTTGCTTGGCTCACACCTTGAACCTGGTGGTGCAGTGCTTCCTCACTAATTATCCGGCGTTAACAGGCCTGCTCCATAAAGTTCGAAGACTGTGCTCGCACATCCGCCGGTCGTCGGTACACTCCAGTTGTATGCAGAAGCTGCAGCGATTGCTCCACCTTCCCAAGCACCGCCTAATTATTGACGTTGCAACAAGGTGGAACTCCACTCTGCACATGGTTGAGCAGCTGTGCGAACAGAGGCAGGCCGTAATGCATTTGAGGGAGGATACACGGGCAGGCACTTTGAGGGCAGACATGGAGTTGACAAGTGTGCAGTGGTCGAAGCTGAAAGACCTCTGTAAAGTCCTTCAATGTTTTGAGGAATGCACACGGCTGGTAAGCGCAGACGACGCCATCCTAAGCATGAGCATCCCACTTATGCGTCTGCTCATGCAAAATTTGACGCACATCACGGAGCAGGTGTCTGCAGCCGAGGATGATGAGGAAGAAGAGGAGGGAAGCCTTGATGACAGTCAGCCATTGTCTGTTCAGGGAACTGTCATGGACGAGGTGGAGGAAGAAGAGGAGGAGGAGGAGGATGATGATGGGGATGATTATTTAGGGGAGGAGGATGCTTCTCATGGGGCAAATTCCAAAACATCATGCCACTGGACAACCTTGACCTAATATTGGCTAACAAACAAGCTACTCTGGTAAACCGGTTGGTTGAGGCATTCCCAGCACACAGCAGCGGTGATGGTTGTCACACGAGCCGTAGGGGCCGGGGGCAACTTGGAAGAGGTGTTGGTGGTGCACACATCCGAAGTGGCGTTGGAGACAGGGGTTTCATGACCATGATGTGGACTGATTTTTCAAGTCCCGCTCACACAACTGGTAATACTGCATCAATTGAAAGTGACAGGACACAGCACTTGTCAACTATGATTACAAACTTCTTTTCCTCCCATATCGATGTTCTCCCTCACAGGTCATTCCCATTTGACTATTGGGCAGCTAAACTGGACACCTGGCCTGAATTGGCACAATATGCCTTATAGGAGCTCGCTTGCCCAGAATCCTGACAGAAAAAAGGACCCGTCTGTTGACCCAAAAGGTGGATGATCTAACCTTCATTAAAATGAACGATGCATGGGTTTCCAAGGATTTTGTCACACCTTACCCTGATGACACATAGGTTGACAGAAAAATGGCTTTCTTTGATCCGCCTCTTCCTGGGACTTGACCAATTTCACCTTTAGCAGCAGGTGAATGTCCCACATCAACATATGCCATTTTGTAAACCTCACTAACTGGGCTGCCTCCTCCCCCCATGGCCGGGGTCACCACCTAGCGCACGCAACCGTGCGAGTGCCGTTGCCCTGGACAGGTGGGTGGGCAGACTCTTGGGCGCGGGCGCTGGCACAGGGTCCCTCATAGTGCAATCAAGTGTCTCTGACGGTGGGGGTGCACACCCACCGTCAGACACACCGCCGTACTATGAGAGGCCCAGTGCCAGTACCGACGCCCACGAGTGGGCCCCCCTTGCTTGGGCAGGGCCCCAGCATTTGCAATGTTTGCCTCTCCCTGCTCCTCCGCTGTGTAGTGTGGGCTGTCAAATCCTTCACTGGGACTGCCACTACAAATTTGGTGAACTGATAGATGATGGTTAAGACGTAGCTATGCCCTGTCACGCTGGCCGGGATCTAGCTTCAGATGATCAATGGCTTCCATTTCTTATGGACGTCGACTCACAATGAGATGCAGTGGTGGTTTCTCATCAGCTTTCACAGTTTTCCTACCCACAGACGTGTGACATTCCAGCGCACATTTTTAAATGTGCCCTCTCATGCCAATCCAAATGAATCACCTACGGCCTGTGGCTTCTGTCTTTTGCACTCCAAAGTTACGTGACAGACCATGATAGGCAGTGAGCACCATGTTTACATCTCTCCCTGTGATCAAAATTATATGGATATGAGTAATGGTGATGAGATCAACGGTACTGCGATACAGCGACACTTTCTTCACAAAGAAAGGTTTTCGCTGTCTCCACACACTAATTAATTGAGGGTCTGCATCGCCTCTTAGAATTGTGACGGAAGTTTATCCCGTGAATAGGAATTCCTAGATTTCTGCAATCACTAGAATTTATGTCTGTAATTGTATGCATTTCATTTCCTATTGCGGAGAGTCTGGACTGTCTTAATGAGACAGAAATATATATGAAGATTTAAAAATACCACCAAAAGTGTATACTGGTGTACGCTTCAAATACATTTCCTTTTTTCTACTTTTTAGATTGTTGTTTAATCCATACTGAGAACATGGAGATTTTAAATATTTAAACTATGCTATATATACCTGCTATCCAGTGATAATGTACCCTTTCTCAACTTTGTACAAGCTGGTCAAATCCATACTGGGCCTGAGACCGTCTGAGCCTGCCTCCTGATCTATAGAAATAGGTTTTTAATGTGTAAACTATGCTATACATACCTGTAATCCTGTGATACGGTACCCTTTCTCACCTTTGTCCAATCACGTCTAATCCATACAGGGCCTGAGACTGTCTGAACCTGCCTTCTGTTATATAGACATAAGTTTTTAATGTGTAAACTATGCTATACATACCTGTAATCCTGTGATACGGTACCCTTTCTCACCTTTGTCCAATCACGTCTAATCCATGCTGGGCCTGAGACCGTCTGAGCCTGCCTCCTGTTATATAGACCTACGTTTTTAATGTGTAATGTGTAAACTATGCTATACATACCTGTTATCCAGTGATACGGTACCCTCTCTCACCTTGGTCCAATCACGTCTAATCCATACTGGGCCTGAGACCGTCTGAGCCTGCTTCCTGATATATAGACATAGGTTTTTAATGTGTAAACTATGCTACATATATACGTGTTACCCGGTGAAACTGTACCCTCTATCAACTTTGTTAAGCAAACTACAGCAACTGTGGTTTGGACACGTAATTTTTTGCATTTTTTCAGGAATGCCGGTTAGGCCTAATTCAGGAATTGTGGTTGACCTGCACTTACTGGGAAATCATCGTTCGCGGGGAATAATTGGAATCACAGATCCCCATCACTAATGGTGTTCTGCTGGTTATCTGCACCTGTAAGCGACAAAAGCAGGTCCTTTCAGTGTAGCGCGCATGCAGCCCCGGACATGTAATGCCATGATAGACCATGATAGTGCCAGAGCCTTGCGTATTCCTCTAGTAAGCTTGACGCGTACAGCGGGGGCATGCCGGAGTCTCGTTCGTTAACGGAATAACGCTGACAAATTGCTAGCACAACTACAAACGGACATACCACACCACACACACAATCGATAAAGCTTTCAATATGTGCATCTTTTCTTGAGGTGGCATGGTTGTGGTTTCCCGGGTGGAGTCCAATTAAGCCGCAGGCTCTACTCCTGGTGGTGCCCTTTTGGACATTCCTTTAAGGTTCAGCTTTGCAATCATACTGCCCCCGGAAAGCAAACACTTTGCCTTCATGGACGCTGTTTGGAGGTTCGTGGGAATAACGCCGCCCGATCACCAGTTGGCATAATTTATTGGTGGGAAGTCCGACGGTATATGATCGTGTTCGATTTCAGAATTTTTTTTTTTGGTTGGTATTTTACATTTTTATTCCAGCCTTTCTTGACTTCATAAGGGAATGACAACCCTATATATGTGTCTCCTCCACCTCCTCCTTTTACTCCTCCACCTCTTTTCTAAATGTAGTTGTCCTTTTCCATATGTAATTTTTGTCTTCTGAGCATTTTCTCTGCTTTGATACACCTTTTAAGGTGTTTTGTAATTGTTTTCTATGTGTTTGTATGTGTTTGTGTTTGCCTGCCATTGTTTTCAATGGGGTTCAACGAACATTCGAAGAACTTGCCTCCTGTATGACGAACCAAAACACTAGCGTGGTGGCTCAACACTACTCCTGATATATAGACATACATTGTTAATGTTTAAACTATGCTATATATACCTGCTATCTGATGATACTGTACACTTTGTCTACTTTTTATATTCTTGTCTAATCCATACTGAGCCTGTGAGAGTCTCTGTGTGACTGATGGAATATATATGGAGACTGACAATTATCCTTTGACTGAATAGAGCTGTACATTTCTGATACAATGCCATATATCTGATTTTATTTTGTGTCTATTTTGTGCAAAATTTTGAAGTTTGGTGGAAGAGGCCGCGGACATGGGCGTGGGGGGGCCAGCTGGTGATGATGGTGGTGGTGCATCTGCTGGTAGTGGCAAAAGCACAATAGCAGCTAAGGCAGGAAGTGTTGAACCTGCATCATTGTCTGGCTCCGGAACGCCTGGAATGATACCTTTTCTGGGAGTAGGTTACCCGCTTTTAAAGGCGGAGCATGAGGAACTGGTTTTGGCTTACATTGCCGAAACAGACTCCATCAAATATGCCCCCCTCTTCTGAAGTTTCAAAAAATGCAAGCACTGAGTGGTCAAGTGCTAGCTCCTGGTTAGGAAGAACCCCTTTCCTTGTGTCCTGCACCCCCACCCAAACTGAATGAGGCAGCAGGCCACACTTCACATTAGTCCATGTAGCTCTTTCTATCATACCATGTCTGGGTTATCAAGTCAAATCGTGAATTCGCCAGTCCAAGATGAATCTGACATGGAGTGTGGGTGGCCAGCCAGGGCAGTGGGGTTAATTGGTACCGGGCCGGTGTCTCACAGGGATGTGTCACTGTGGAGGTGACCCGTTCCGTGGCCCTGGGCGTCCATGCAAAGGGGTGAATTACATTTATAGATGAATGATACATGACGCCACCTGTGGTTTCTGATTAGATTGACCAGCGCGGCAGTGTCACTTCTCTGGGACAGATGTTGTGGTGCAGCTAAGATGTAGAAGCCCTGCACAGGTAGGGCCATAGTCGCAGGGCAGATGAAAGAGTTGGTAGATGGTGTGCAGTGCAGGATGTAGCAGAGCCGTGTGCCAGGCGCAGGAGAAAGATGACAGACACAGCCATGCAGTTCATTTTCCTGTACTTGGTAAGTGCCGTCCAGGACCCAGAGTACAGATGGAGAAGGAGTTGGTCTGCCTGGAAGCCAATTTGGAATTCTCTCTCGGCAGATAGGTAGTGTGGCCTCCGTTCTAGCGCTTATCTGAGGTACTCGCAGTGCTGAGTTCAATGAAGTTCCCCCTGTTGACTCTCTTTTGGAACTTTCTCGTATGGCTGGCAGCTGTAGCCTTTTCCTTCTGGCTCACACACGTCAATGCTGGGGCCTCCGATCCTCAGTTGGGTACAGAGCATTTACAGCTGCTACTTCCTCCGGATTCTGCTGCAGGAACGTCAGTATCCCTACAAACTAAGAGATCGAAATCCGGACCATGCGCTCCAGCTAGGAGTGAGCCTTAACTCTGCTCATCCTCCAGCTCCCCTTCTCACGTACACACTTCCCCTTCCCTGCACAGAATGGCCTAACTTACCTCCTCCTGACCACAGAGAGCAGCTCCTCAGCAGTCATGTTCAGAGGTCTCCCTGCTGGCGTGAAGTGGGAAATGTGTTGTGTGTTGGTTTAACTGCTAGAGAGATCCTTCGTTGCTCCCAAGCATGACATCACACTCCCTAGGAGGAAGGTAATGCCACTGTGGCGACCGTACTCCTGGGGACGCCACAAGTTCACTGATGCCCAGCCACTGCTAGATGATTCTGCTGGTACATTGACCCAGACCACTACATTCCCCTCACACTCTACACAGCCAGAATCTGACCCAGAGGAAACTCAGGTTCCCCTTCCCGCATACTATACCATCTTACACGGTGACAAAGAGGAAGGTACAGTTGAAAGTGCAGGTTCCTTGAGCTGGTGAGGGGGCATACTCATGGGCGACGGCACTGGCACAGGGCCCCTCATAGTACGCAAAAGTGTCTC
This sequence comes from Dendrobates tinctorius, assembly GCF_039654945.1. Classification (NCBI taxonomy): domain Eukaryota; kingdom Metazoa; phylum Chordata; class Amphibia; order Anura; family Dendrobatidae; genus Dendrobates; species Dendrobates tinctorius. The sequence goes on from NW_027361829.1 coordinate 39,343,701, forward strand.
TGCCGGTGGGAGGGCCCACCCTGCCGTCACCCATGTGTATGCCCCCCCACCAGCTCAAGGAACCTGCACTTTCAAATGCACCTTCCTCTTTGTCACCATGTAAGGTGGTATAGTATGCGGGAAGGGGAACCTGAGTTTCCTCTGGGTCAGATTCTGGCTGTGTAGAGTGTGAGGGGAATGTAGTGGTCTGGGTCAATGTACCAGCAGAATCATCTAGCAGTGGCTGGGCATCAGTGCACTTGTGCCGTCGCCCATGAGTATGCCCCCCCACCAGCTCAAGGAACCTGCACTTTCAACTGCACCTTCCTCTTTGTCACTGTGTAAGGTGGTATAGTATGTGGGAAGGGGAACCTGAGTTTCCTCTGGGTCAGATTCTGGCTGTGTAGAATGTGAGGGGAATGTAGTGGTCTGGGTCAATATACCAGCAGAATCATCTATCATTGGCTGTGCATCAGTACACTCCATGTCAGATTCATCTTTGCCTGGGTAATTCACGATTTGACTTGATAACCCAGACATGGTATGTGAAAACAGCTCCATGGAGTAATCTGTTGTGTGGCCTGCCGCATCCTTCAATTTTGGTTGGGGTGAAGGACACAAGGAAAGGTGTGGTTCATGAACATGAGCACCAATGATGACTCAGTGCTTTTATTTTTTAAAACTTCAGAAGAGGAGACGATAGAGCTGGAGGCTGAGTCAACAATGTATGCCAAAACTTGTTCTTGAAGCTCCGGGTTTAAAAGCAGTTTACCTACTCCCAGAAAAGGGAGCCTTCGAGGCCTTGTGGAGCCAGACGATGATGCAGGCTCAACACCTCCTGCATTAGGTGCTATTTTGCTTTTGCCACTACCAGCAGATCCACTAACAATACCAGCACCATCATTACCAGCTGCCAACCCCCGCCCACTTCCACGAACTCTTCTCCCACACTTCCTCATTTTTGGGGAAAATGTACCCAAAAAAACACCAACTATATGGTACTGTAAAACAAGGTACAAGGTGTATATAGTAGTGGGGAGAATTGGAATCTCTGTAGACTTCAGGAAACAGATGGATTCTGTCAGGCCCTGTTTATTTTACACTGCAATGTGACTGGCAGATTCTGGATGGTGTAATAAAGGTGGATAGAGGACTGTGGAGAATTGGAATCTCTGTAGACTTCAGGACACAGTTGGATTCTGTCAGGCCCTGTTTATTTTACACCGCAATGTGACAGGCAGATTCTGGATGTTGTAAGAAAGGTGGATAGAGGACTGTGGAGAATTGGAATCTCTCTACACTTCAGGACACAGTTGGATTCTGTCAGGCCCTGTGTCTATAACACCGCAATGAGACCGGCAGAAATTGCCTAGTGTATGACAAACTACAAGGTGTACATAGAATTGGGCAGAATTGGAATCTCCCTAGAGTGTAGGTCTGTAAGAACGGACACACTCCTCGGCTTTTCCTTACAGAGTCACACACTTAGATAGCTTCAATTTGGCCGTGATAACAGCCGTTACACAGTGCTGAGAGAGGAGCGTGCACATACACCGCTGTACGGTGTATGTAAAATTGTCAAGCTCCGTGTTTTTGTATATGGACTGACATACGCTGTCTCTCTCTAGTTTTGAATGAAATCAAACAGCAAATATACTAAACTGTTTGAAAAACGGACAAAACTATAAGGTGTATGTCTGTAGGAACGGAAAAACTCCTCGACTTTTCCTTACAGAGTCACACACGTAGATAGCTTCAATTTGGCCGTGATAACAGCCGGTACACGGTACTGTGTGAGGAGCGTACACCGCTGTACGGTGTGTGAAAAAATGAATGCTCACTACATCACCAGGACAAAACAATATAATTTGGATTGCTTTTAAAAAAGCAGTTTGAACACCATTGTGCACACAGCAATGCAGCTAGCCTTAAAAGGCAGGCTAATCACCACCAGCGCTGCTGCACAAAAGCAAAAATCTTCACCTTTCACTGCACAGTAACTGCAGTGAAAAGCGCTAGCAGCAGAAGCAGTTTTTTTTTTCTTTTTGCCTTCCTAACGCTCTCCCTACAGAATCAGCAGCTGCAGCAGCTCTCCCTATTCTGAGATAAGCATGAGTAACATGGTGGTTGGCGTCCCTGCCCTTTTATACCCTCTGTGATGCCACACAAAGCAAGTCAATCACTTGCATGCCCTTCTCCAAGATGGTGGTGACGGCTGCCTATGTCATCACGTTGCCCACAGTGTCCGTTCTTCCTGATTGGCTGAAAAAGGGCACTAAAGCATCTTTTGAAACGCGACTTTGGCGCTAAAGTCACCGACCTCATGGCCGACCTCACGCTAAGGTCGGGTTTCGTTTCATGAAACCCGACTTTGGCGAAAGTCGGCGACTTTTGAATTTTTTCGACCCGTTTCACTCAACTCTAGTTTTCAGCATACCCCTGTCTGTCGTGACAACCCATCGGTGCCCCATGATCATGTAAACGGGCATGCTGATGTGAGCGTGGAATGATGCGCCCCTATGACAGCGCATGTTAAATGCCACTGTCAGAGATTGACAGTGGGATTTAACAGGTTAACAGCTACAGGTGGACCTCAACTCCACCCATAGCTGTTAGAGGCACCTGATGGCTGATTAAATCATCTGTCATGTTCAAGGAAAGATGCGGACTTGGCTTGAGAGCTTGCACCAAAGGCAAGGACATGACATATGGCTTAAGTTTGCGTCATAAGTCGTGAAGGGGATAGAGCCACATTGTGCACAAGTGATCCAGGTGGCTCCCCAGTGACTTCTCTCTGCCCACTGACAGTGACTGACAAGCCACTACCTACGTACACGTATAGGCAGAGTGTTGTCAGCCACTGTGAGAGGGTGGAGAGCAGTCCCCGCAGAGCCACCTGCAGAACAAGTCACCAATGCAGCTTGGTCCCTGATGGTCTCTAAAAGTGTTAACATGCCAGTGTTTCAGAGACAAACATGGTTTCGATCATACAACAGTGGCTGATACATGATGCCCATGGTTTGGGCTGCATGAATCACATAATAGGTTCCCTTTAATCGAAAATATTAATTGACTCCAATTAATGGCAATTCAGCAAATTATACAATAATGTATACATTTATTTAGACTGTATAATAAGACAATTTTAAAAACATAATTTCCTTCACTTGAAAAAATAAATCTAATATAGAAGACTAGTCTATTTGCCCCTAAACATTTTCATGATATAAGTCCTGTTCCCCAATGACCTATAAACTACATCAGGTATAAAGAGTTTCATGTCTCCAATGTAATTTATGAGAAAACTTCTTATGAGAGAATTGAGATGCAACTGTGCATGGCTGTCTGACATTTTTCTATTTGTTTCATCAGAAAATAGTTATCATTCTCTGGAATACAGATACTATTTTCAATTTCCTGTTTTCAGCCTTAAAATGTTCCATGGCTTGACAGCTTAAGATCTGTCATCACATTTCTAAACACAAGAATTATGCTGATTCTTCAGTCAGGGGATGACTTGTGGCATAGCAATGCATTCTTAATTTTAGAAGATTGGTTGGATTTCAACTTATAATATCTACATAAACAAGGAAACCTAAGTGGATTATTCCGATTCATTACTTTTCAAAACTTTTTATTATATTGTTTGCTTTCAACTGAACTCTTTTCATGAGTATTTAAATGACACTATTTTTGGGGATACTATGTAGTAGAAATGAGCAAATATGTTCGGAAAACGATCGCCAAACATAAATTTGACACTAATATGGTGCATTCGGATTTGTGATCGGTAAGGCTGGTTGCACACTAGCGTTTTATCGCGCAGCGCTTCGTGCGCTATCAGTCGCATGCGCAATGGTCCCCTATCTTTAAAAAGGCGGGCGCAGTGTCTAGTGATTGCACGCATGCCTCAGCATTTTCGTGCACTGTGCATTTTCCAGGTGTGCGACCAGACGCGCCGGACGCTACATGTTGCATTTTTTGTTCCGCCCAACATCGTTAAAAAATTGCATGCGCGCGTGTGCACACATAATGCGCAAAAAAATAGCATTATAGTCTATGGGGTCGCTGACATGTGCTGTGAAGTGCGCACGTCAGCGCTTTGTGAGCGCATGCGATTTCAGAGTAAACAATGTCTAGACACTTGTTTAATCCACCCCCTAAGCAAGCAACATTGTTTTGTAGGAGTGAACATAAAAGAAGGTGTCTGTAGTGCCAGACCACTTACTCTACAGACAGTCTGCAAGAGATAAGAAGCCCTGGAAGAGAAAATACACCCACCCAGCAAGTGACAAGACACAACTTTGGATAACAGCTTCAGCAGCTAAAATGTGAGTATTCTAAAATCTATATATGTGTGCTTGTCCATTAAAATTTATTATGTACTAATGTTTTTTTTTTTATTATTCCAGCATGTATTCTGGATCCGAATATTCGCCATCCCAAGAAGAACTGGCCCAAGCAGAGCGTGAGGTGAGGATCTTGTTGCCTTTGGGTAAGTATTGCTGCCTCTACAAATGGGTAATAATTTGTGTTCTTTTACAGACCTCAGCATCGGACCCGGCAAGTGAGGCAGAACAGCGGGAGCAGCCTAGCCAAGTCCCGGCGAGGAGACGCAATGTAAATATCCAGTCTTTGAATGTCCCTTTTTTTTATTTTTTTTTCTCTTCCTTTTTTCTGTCCTGTTTTTCATCTTCTATATCTTTCTTCTTTTCTGCTTTCTTTTTTTTTCATTTCATTCTCCACAATTTCCAAGCTTATAATATTTTTTTTTCTAGGTTCTACAATGGAATGAAGACATCTATCTCGACAACGAGCACCTAATCCGCCTTGTCCAGGACTGTGTCCCATTGTGGGACAGCCTAGACCAGCAGTACAAGGACACTGTGGTGACCCAGCAGCTCTGGAATGAGGTTGCTGCAGCGTTTATGGATGGCTGGGACAGCGCCTTTGCAGCTTCGAAAAAGGCATTTAGTATTTCCCTGCTGTGTGATGCTGCATTGACTCTTGTTCCTGAGGATACTGTTGTGTTTCCTGATAGATATATTCTAGCAGGGAACATATCAGTGTCCTCAGGATCAACAGTGACTGCTTTGTGTTTTTTACTACTGTATTGATCATGGCAAGAATCTTGTTCATGAGGATACTGTTGTGTTTCTTGATAGATATATTCTATCAGGAAACATATCAGTGTTCTCAGGATCAACAGTGACTGCTTTGTGTTTTTTACTACTGTATTGATCATGGCTTGAATCTTGTTCATGAGGATACTGTTGTGTTTCTTGATAGATATATTCCATCAGGAAACATATCAGTGTCCGCACGAACAACAGTGACTGCATTGTTTTTTTTTTTACTGCTGTATTGAAAATGGCAAGAATCTTGTTTATGAGGATACTGTTGTGTTTCTTGATAGATATATTCTATCAGGAAACATATCAGTGTCCTCAGGAACAACAGTGACTGCATTGTGTATTGTAATGCTATATTGATCATGCTTTAACTCTTGCTGCTGATGATACTGGTGTGTTTCTTGATAGATATATTCTTGCTGGAAACACACCAGTGTCCTCAGGATCAACAATGACTGCATTGTGTATTGTAAAGCTGTATTTATCATGCTTTCATGCTTTTACTCTTGCTGCTGATGATACTGGTGTGTTTCTTGCAAAATATATTCTTGCAGTAAGCACACCTGTGTCCTCAGGATCAACAGTGACTGCATTGTGTATTGTAATGCTGCATTGATCATGCTTTTACTCTTGCTGCTGATGATACTGGTGTGTTTCTTGCAAGATATATTCTTGCAGTAAACACCAGTGTCCTCAGGATCAACAGTGACTGCATTGTGTATTGTAATGCTGTATTGATCATGCTTTAACTCTTGCTGCTGATGATACTGGTGTGCTTCTTGCAAGATATATTCTTGCAGTAAACACACCATGTTCTCAGGATCAACAGTGACTGCATTGTGTATTGCAATGCTGTATTGATCATGCTTTAACTCTTGCTGCTGATGATACTGGTGTGTTTCTTGCAAGATACATACTTGCAGTAAACACACCTTTGTCCTCAGGATCAACAGTGACTGCATTGTGTATTGTAATGCTGCATTGATCATGCTTAACTCTTGCTGATGATGATACTGGTGTGTTTCTTGCAAGATGTATTCTTGTAGGAAACACACCAGTGTCCTCAGGATCAACAGTGACTGCATTGTGTATTGTAATGCTGCATTGATCCTGCTTTAACTCTTGCTGCTGATGATACTGGTGTGTTCCTTGCAAGATATATTATTGTAGGAAACACACCAGTGTCGTCAGGATCAACAGTGACTGCATTGTGTATTGAATTCTTTTGTGATGCCACATTGAATGTTTGCCAAGTTCACTCAGGTGTATGTGACGATACAGATGTTGCCATCAGTGCATTGTATAACATTTTTTCTTTGTTATTTCAACAGTGAACAAAGTCCGCACACGGCGCTCGATGAACGACCGCTTCAACACTGATGTTCGTGCTGAGGGACAGGTTCGCAGTGGTTCAGCGGCAAGGACCAGAACAAAGTACCGCTATCATCGCAAGTTGGCATTCCTAAGACCGGTCCTTGCCACCAGAGTGTAAGTATTATATATATATTTTTTTTAATAACCTGTGCTTTTCTATTCCACAGCTGATGCCTCTTGTAAATGCATGATAGTAATATTTTTCTTTTCTTAACACAGCACCTGGAGCAGCACCCTGCAACCTATCCCTGGAGCGGTCCTTCATCGATCGACCTCGGACCCGTCCCAGCTATCCGACATCCAGGAAGCAACTTGCAGGTCAGCAACACGGACAGCTGGTGACCAGGAAGCTGGTCAATCAGGTGTTGCCCTGTCCCAGATCTCTGCCACTGGTTATGCGGGCACTACCCGCCAGCGGCAGAGGGCCTCGGACAGGCCTGTCTTGCCCGAGTTCATGCACTTGAGCGAGGCCTTTGATGCCAGCCTCAAGTCGTTGTCAGACAGAGTGGAAAGCAGTTTTTCACTCATGGAACGCGGTTTTACCCACATGGAACACCGCTTCCACTCTGTTGACCAGCTCCTTGACCGGCTTGAGGCTGACCTCAACAGACCAGCGCACTATTTCTTTAGTAAAATTGAACGGGGCATGGTGGAACACCTTAGTCCTGAGCAACAGCTGAATGTGTTACAGGCCTGCAACACTGCTTACTTACAGGATATGCAGCAGAATCAGTACGTGCAGCAGTCAGTGGTGTCATTTCCACCTGTGCCACCACTGACTCGCTTCACCACAGTACCACCTTCTGCTGCATACCACTGCACGGCCACCTGCATTCCTAGCCAAGCTAGACACCACTACACCACACCAATGCTGAGTGCTGCTGGACACTCCACCCCCGCCACCACCATGGCAAGCGCTGCTCCTGTCTGGAGCACCACTACTGCCACCGTTCTACCATCTTGGTGCACTGCCACCGCACAACCTGCTTGGGCCACCACCACCTATTCTCCTGTTCGGAGCACCGACCCAACATCTCCGTCAAGGAGCACTGCCACCACTCAGCATCATTATGGGAGCACCGCCACCACTCCTCATCATAGGAGCACCGCCACCACTTCTCATCCTAGGAGCACCGCCACCACTCACTCCTCATCATAGGAGCACCGCCAACACTTATCCTAGGAGCACTGCCACCACTCCTCATCATAGGAGCACCGCCACTACTTCTCCTCCTAGGAGCACCGCCACCACTCCTCATCTTTGGAGCACCGCCACCACTTCACATCCTAGGAGCACCGCCACCACTCCTCATCATAGGAGCACCGCCCCCACTTCACCTCCTAGGAGCACCGCCACCACTCCTCATCATAGGAGCATCGCCACCACTTCTCCTCCTAGGAGCACCACCACCACTTCACCTCCTAGGAGCACCGTCACCACTCCTCATCATAGGAGCATCGCCACCACTTCTCCTCCTAGGAGCACCGCCACCACTTCTCCTCCTAGGAGCACCGCCACCACTTCTCCTCCTAGGAGCACCGCCACCACTCCTCATCATAGGAGCACCGCCACCACTTCTCCTCCTAGGAGCACCGCCACCACTTCTACTACTAGGAGCACCGTCACCACTTCTCCTACTAGGAGCACTGCCACCACTTCTCCCACAAGAAGCACCGACACCACTTCTCCTTCTAGGAGCACTGACACCACATATTCTCCTTCAAGGAGCACCACCACCGACACCACCGAGCAGCAGAGGGGTGACCCACATTTCCTCTTTTTTCATCATGGACATGGTCCACCAGCTCCAGGCGGTCGAGCAATGTAAGACGGTCACACGGTGATAGTCGGTCCAGGCAGGAGACTCCTGCCCCAAAGAAGCACAAGAAACAAAAGACTTTATTTGTCACTCCCCCCTCTCCTTCTAATGTTTCTCAACCTGCCTCCATTTCCATCCCTGAGCTCCCTTCCCCCACTACTTTAGTCGCCCCTTCACCTAGAACCCCTTCCTCAACTTCCAGCCGTTCCTCATCTCTCCACACCCCCAAAGTATCCCACTCTTTCCCCCAAACGTCCTTCAAAATAAAATTTTATTTATTTATTTTTTTTAAAAATAAATGTGCAATTCTGTTTCACAAAATATGGTTTGATTAATGTGTCTTTCGCCGCCTACACACACTGCGCCATACACTTTGCGTTTTTGCCACCACATAGCTCCATTACTGACACATGTTTCTTGTGTCAGTCTTGAAGATATGTGTAGTCAAAAGCACAAATTTATATGACTTGTATTTTCCCCACCAGTCTCTTCAGTCAGCTAATACTATACAGACTGAATAGAGGATGGTGTTGAGTGCAAGGCATATCTATTGTTACCTTGCCAGGTATCATAAAAAGTTAATTGACTATGGTGAGTTTTTACCAGCAGCATTTAACTTTTTGTGATACAAGGCAAGGTGATTCTAGATATACCTTGTAATTAACCACATCCTCTATTCAGTGTGTGTTGATAAACTGAGGAGATGATGGGGAAAATACACACCATATGTACAATACCCTGCCCTTGTATCATAATTATCACATCAGGGCAGGTGAATACACATGAGTTTTAACCTGCAGCATCGCTTCAGTCTGCATATGTTTCTATCAGACTGTAGCGATGCTGCAGTTTACCTTTTATGTGTATTCTCCTGCCCATGTGTGATAACCTTCTGAAGTCAGGATGCGTTACTTTTGGCATCCTCACTTCAGCATGACACCAGGCCTGGGTATTGTAGAAGTTGTATAAACTTTATTATGTCTACAGTTTGCATTCAAACTGAAGCCACAGTGATGATACTACAAATAATATTTATAGTCACAGCGTTAGGTGTCATAAATAGTGAGGGATGCTACTGCATTCCCAAATCACTATTTTTAAGATCAGGCCAGGTGACACAAAAATTAGTTGTATTATCTCCACCGTCGCTGCAAATTGAACTCAAAGTGCAGAGATGATAAAGATCATGCAACTTGTGTGTATGTAGAGTCACCTGGTCAGGAGTACTAGTAAATTCATGATGCACAAAACACAGCATCATGAATTCACTGTACACCTGGCCAGTTGATTATTGTATTGAAGTGTATAAAGACAGGGTGCACTCGGTACAGGTATCAACACAGGTTTTTTTATTAACAAACACACAAAAGAAAACTTTTTTACCGCATTTGATCTTGACATTCCACCCGTCCTACATCTGAGCTGAAGTAGGCCACAAATTGGTCCCTCATTTGGCCAACTTCAACGGATGACCTGAGAAAGTGCTGAGTAAATTCAGGCAATGGGTTAGGAGCTGCATCATCGAGTTCAAAGTTCGGGTGCTCTCTAACCATCACAAAATTATGTAGAACCACACAGGTCTTCACCACCTCATCCACTGTTTCCAGTTTCAGATTAATGGCTGTGTCGAGAATGCGCCATCTGGAGACAAGTATACCAAAGGCACACTCAACAGTTCTTCTGACCCTGGTCAGCCTGTAATTAAAAAATCTTTTGGTGTGGTCCAAGTCCCGGCTGGAGTAGGGTTTGAGCAGGTTTTGGCACATCTGGAATGCCTCATCCCCAACCATTACAAAGAGCTGTGGTGGCTCTTCGGTGTTGGGAAGAGGCCGTGGAATGGGGAAATTGAACTGGTTGCCATACAACCTCCGGCCCATGTCAGAGTTGTTAAAAGCCTGGGAGTCATTCCCACGGCTAAATGCCTCAATGTCAACTGCAACAAACATACAGTCTGCATCCAAAATGGCCATGAGTACTGTAGAAAAGTACTTTTTTATAGTTATAGTTCTTAGAGCCTGTTCTTTTTGGTTTTATAATATCGATGTGTTTCCCATCAACCGCTCCCAAACAGTTTGGGAATTTGCAGACTGTCCAGAATCTTTCAGCAATTTCCATCCACTTTTCCGCGGTGGGCAGGGGCATAAATTTAGGACAGAGAACGTCGCACAAAGCCCGGCAGGTGTCCGCAACAATTCCAGACAAGGTTGATATTTCAGTCCAGTACTGGAAGTGCAGTGAAGAGAGGCTCTCTCCAGTAGCCAGGAATCTGGGAAACCAATAAACAACAAAAATTAATATTTGTGTATATGGATTTTTACAACACCAAAAAGTAAAATTTAAAAAAAGAAAAAAAAATGGCATACAAATAAATCTGCAGCCTTTTGTTTACTACATGGCATAAAAATAATATTGCAGCCTTTGGTTAACTACATGGCAGAACAATAATTCTGCCAGCTTTGGAATAGTACATGTCAGAACAAAGAAAATTTTGCAGGCATTGGTTTTGCAATACTACGTACCGTAATGTGACCAGGAGCCGTTCCTCAGTAGGAATTGCACGACGGAGCTGTGTGTCCTGTCTCCGGATGGCATCTTGGACACGACCAAGCAAATACCTGAAGCTTTGTTGGGACATCCGTGTGTAATCAGTAAATTTATCCGGGTTTGCCTTGAGCTCACTGTAGAGAGTGTGGTACACTCCACGGTTCTCCCGGAGTTCAATAATCGGATGTATCCACACACGCCGCCGCTGCCATCTTCTCTGTCTCTCTCCCTTTGTTGATGGCAAGCAACTGCATAAGCCTGAGCCACCCTGATGTCCAGATCAAAGTTGAAGTGAAAACTCTTCCAGCGCAGATCCATATTGTCAAGAGAAAATGAAAGCAAATGTAAAGAATTCAGCTGTAAACAGGGTCTATATTAAGAATTCCCATAACACAAGCCCACTGCTGTCCCATTGGTGGAGTCTGTTGCAAGAATTTTTCAAGGATTTTCCTCCTGTGATTGTGACACCATGCGCATAAAAAATGCAAACGCATGGAAAAACGCGTGAAAACGCATACAAACGCGTTTTTTGTCGTAATGCGCACGATGATGTGACAAAAAATCTCAGCGTTTAGAAGAGTTTGTAAGCGTTTTTTGCATGCTTATCATGTGCGCTCGAAACGCTGCGCAAAACGGCGCAAGTGTGAAACTAGCCTAACACAAAAAATGTTCTTAAAATCGGAAAAAGTAAGTAACATTTGGAAAAAGTGCAGAAAAATAATTGCCTTGCCACTAAAGTAATTTAAAGTAGAAGATAGATAGATAGACAGATAGATAGATAGGTAGATAGATAGATAGAAGCTGGCAACTCATGTGCCGCGTACAGTATAATCATAGCGTGACAGGTTAGAATAGAATAGATAGATATAGATATATACACATAGATAAATAGATGTCAGTGACACACACATATACTGCATATATATATATATATGTGTGTATATATATATGTATATATATATATATAACTTCCTGTTTGTGGCACATTAGTATATGAGAGGGGGAAAACTTTTCAAGATGGGTGGTGACTAGTGTCGAGCATTCCGATACTGCAATATCAGGTATCGGCCGATATTCGCGGTATCGGAATTCCGATACTGCGTTCCGATACTTTTAGTATATCGAATACTGGAATCGGAAGTTCCCATAATGCAATGAGCCAGTTTGATTTGATTCAGCCAATGTGGATCCTAAGAAGTGTGGGCACATCCTGTTAGAGCATGTTAGGCATGTAACTACTGGCATGGCTGTGATTGGCTGCTGAAACTATATCATGATGCACTATAAAAGCCGCCGCCGCCATTTTGGGTTCACTCTGCTGTGAATTCAGTTAGGGATAGGACGCTGCTGTTCTGAGGGACAGTGTGACCTAGTGATTTGCTATATTGTGCTTTACCCAGGCTACTTTATCAACCGCTGTAGCTTTCTTTTGCCTTGCAGCGCTGTTCACGGCTGTCTGTGAGGTCTCTGTGTGTGAGTGCAGCTCACGCTGTAGTGTGTTCTGCAGGCATCTCCGGTTGTAGTCCGCTCAGCGTGTGTCACTGCCTCATACATTGTCCTTTTTTGCATTAGTGCTGCTCATTTTTCCAGATTTCTCCTATTAGTGTGCTTCCATCCGTATCCAGCTAGAATATTTGCAAACACTATATAGGAGTAGATAGAGGAGCCATTCTGCTGGCTTGTGCCCTGCAGCCCCAGCCAGATTAGTATTAGCCTATTTTTTGGAGCCTCATCTATTGCATTGTAGGTTACCTTCCTGCATTATAATAGCTACAAAAAGTTTGTGATAATATCGGTTTTACATCTTTGGGCACATCCAGTGTCTTTTTGTGAAAAAAAAGTTCATAAAATTCACCAAACACTCCACTTTACAGTTGTGTAGGCCACATTAGCTCATATTAAAGTCTAGTCCACACTTTATAAAATTAGTGTTTCTTATACCTGTTAGCAGCTGTTCAGGAATAAGCACACTAAGCCCTTACTACATTCCTGCCTATCTTTATCAGTCTGCCAAGATGAAGAAGGCAGGGAGTAAGGCACGTGGTCGTGGGTGTGGAGTTTCTGCAGGGAGAGGACGTGGGGATTCTGTGCCTGCTGTGGGCACCAGTGTCTCAGCATCCCCCAGTTTTCCCAGGGAACAGTCCATTATGCGCAGCTTTGAAGGAGCTCGCCGTACCCTACTGCTGCGGGACGAACAAATTGAAGCCGTTGTCGGATGGATGGCAGCTAACACAATGACTTCAATTAGTTCCAGATCCTCTCAGGTCCAGAGCACTGAAGAGCACCCATCTGTCTCTTCACCACCTGCCAAATTGCCCAGGCAGTCAGAGAGCCCTGGACAGGAGCCATCTCTACTTCTGTTCTCTGAATCTGTTGGCTTGGAAAGAGGAGGCCAGCCAAGCAGCATTCTAGAATGTGAAGAAGAGGGAGTATGCAGTGATGCGCAACAGCTTTGTCTCTCTGAATCTGAAGAGGCATGTGGGCTAGTGCCTATGGTCAGCACACCTCAGTACGCATCTGATAATGAGAATCAGGTGCCACTTTCTGGTGACTACCCAGGAGAAGCAGTCGCTTGAAGAGGGTAGTGTAGATGATGAGGTCCTTGACCCATCATGGCGTGAGGTACAGGATGGTGGTGGGAGCAGCTCTGAGGAAGAGATTCCCCGAAAGGCCAAAAAAGGAGGGAGAGGGAGGGGGCAGACTCGGTTGCCTGTAGCCTCCACTTCGGCACCCATTAGGAGCATGCCTCTTCCAAAATCCAAAACGGGCGCTCCCAAGACTTGCAGTGCCTGGTCCTTTTTTGACACAGTTGCAGATGACATTTGCTTTGTCAAATGCAAGCTGTGTAATCAGAAAGTGAAAAGAGGGAAAAGTGTCAGCAACCTCAATACCACAAATATGTGGAAACATGTGCGGACAAAGCATGTGGTGGAGTTACAAAGACACACTGAAGACCTAGGCCAACCTACAGCGCCACCTACCACCTCTTCAGCTCGTGTTGCAGCATCTTCCTCCAGCTCACACACAGCTGGTTTGGCTTCCTCACAGGATCGCCATGGAAGAACCTCTGGCACTGTTGTCCAGAGACCCAGTGACATTCCACCCACAGCACCAAGTTTCCTGTCATCCTCACACTCCCAGGCCATTCTACAGCCATCGGTAGCACAAGCATGGGAGAAAAGGTGCCCATACTCGGTAAACCACCCCCGAGCACAGGCTCTGAATGCTGGCATTGCAAAACTACTGTCCCTTGAAATGCTCTCATTCAGGCTGGTGGAGACAGACACCTTCCGTAACTTCATGGCATTGGCAGTCCCACAATACAACATGCCCAGCCACTTTTATTTCAGCAGGCAAGTCGTCCCTGCCCTGCAAAAGCATGTGGAGGGAAAAATTAAACATGCGGTACTAAACGTCGTCAGTAGCAAGGTCCACCTGATCACCGATGCGTGGACCAGTAACCATGGACAGGGACGATATTTTTCCCTCATTGCCCATTGGGTAAATGTTGTGGAGCCAGGTACAGATCTTGAGAGTGGCGCTGTACGTGTTCTGCCAACTCCAAGGATTGCAGGAATCCAGTCTGTACATATTGACTCCTCCTCATACTCCAGTTCCTCTGAATCAGCGCTGCAGGAGCCGTCACAGTCTACCTCCACATGGACCCGTGAACGCTTACCTGTTACGACCAATATGAGCACAGCTGTGGCCAAACGTCAACAGGCCGTATTGAAATTAATTTCTTTGGGGAATCGAAGCCACACAGCACAGAAGCTCTGGAATGCCATCAAGCAGGAGAGCGACGTGTGGTTTGTGCCAGCAAATCTCCAGCCAGGCATGGTAGTGTGTGACAATGGCTGAAATCTGGTGGCAGCTCTGGGCCTAGGCAAGCTCACTCACATCCCATGTCTGGCACATGTGCTCAACTTGGTCATGCAGAGTTTTTTGAGGGACTATCCGGATCTTGATGCGCTGCTGCACAAGGTCCGCATAGAGTGCGCTCACTTGCGGCGTTCCAGCATGGCAAGATCACGCATTGCAGCTCTGCAGCGCCGGTTCCACCTTCAGGAATATCACAGAGATGATGCCTCAAGCAGGGGACAGCGTTTCTTGGCCAGTTGGCAGTCTGCAACGCATGGATGATTTCATGCTGCAGTGCCTGAGAAACGACCGCCGCTTCGCCCACATTCTCAACACGGCTGATTATTGGGTGTACACCCTCCTAGATCCTCGCTACCGGGACAACTTACAAAGCCTCATAACACTGTTGAATTGGGAGCGTAAAATGCGGGAGTACCAAGACACACTGGTGCATTCCATCATGTTCTCCATTCCACCCGAGAGCTGTGCTGCTAGTGCTTTACAAAGCAGCTCAGTGCATCGAGGCAGTGGAGGAAGCTCTGCACAAAGAGGGAGCAGAAGCAGCGCCTCAGCACAAGGCAAGACCAGTATGGCCCAAATGTGGCAAAGTTTTGTGTCCCCGCCACAAATGTCTACACCATCACAGACGGCTCCAGTCAGCAGGAGGCAACGTTTCCGTCAGACGGTGACAGACTACATGTCTTGCCCTCTCAGTGTTCTCCCACACGGCTCTTCACCCTTCAAGTTTTGGGTCTCTAAGCTGGATACATGGCCAGAGCTTAGCCAGTATGCATTGGAGGTGCTGGCTTGCCCAGCTGCTACTGTATTATCGGAACACATCTTTAGTGCCGCAGGTGGTGTACTAACAGACCGTCGCATGCGACTATCCTCCGATAACGTTGACCAGCTTACTTTTCCGAAAATGAACAAGGCCTGGATCTCGCAGGAATTTGCCAGTCCTCTTCAAGATTAAATAATTGGTTGGCAACAGTATCCAGGTCTCCTGTTGTGTTCATGTTTCTACCACCTGAACTGTAGTCCCTGGGCTTCAACACCACCAGTTGCTGCTCATAAGTGCCGTCTGCACAGTCAACACATGCTCCAGTGTTATTGGGGTTCAGTAATGTCAGCTGATCCCCTGCTGTGAGTCCGGCAATTTCTCCTGCTCTGTCCACATTCACACTACTACAGATATTAAACTTGCTCCAATTAGGCCTCTGGCTACACTCTGTTTCTACTGTAATCCCTGAGCTCCAACACCGCTAGTTGCTGCTCAGAAGTGTCTTTGGCATGGGTATTCCCTCCTGCCTAGCCTGGTTCCAGCACGCCAGCTGTTTCCGGGTAGTGTCAATGTCACTTTGCCTCCAATACGTTGTACTGTCGTGTTGCGGTCGGGTTAGCCGACTCTATGGTGCCTGCAATTTAGGTGCTTCTTATGTGGGCTGTGGGATCTGGCAATGAAGGCTGGTTCCGTAGTGCCAATAGGACAAGCTCCCCCTGTAGGACTGTGGGTTTCGGTAACTCCGGCCGGCTCGTGGCCATGCAACTTATTTTTCATGTGTACCTTCTGCTGCCTATTTGACTTCCAGTACCATTAGCTGGTTCTTTGGAAGTCAATCTTGAATATGTCCCCCTGGGTTCCAGTAACGTCAGCTGGTTCCAGGCAGAGCCTTTGGCTTAGGTGCCTCCTTCTCGGTATCCGAGTTCCACCAACGTCTGCTGGTCCTTGGTAGTGCTTTCTGGCACAGGTACCTCCTGCTTAGTAACTGGGTTCCAGTACCATCAGCTGGTCCTCGGTAGTTCCATTGGCTCTTGTACCTTCGGCTACCCATCCAGGTTCCAGTACAGTCTGCTGGTTCTCAGCAGTTCCTCAGCCTTCTTGTACCTTCTGCTACATTTCCAAGTTCAAGCTTTTTGAAATGGTTTTTGGTAATCACTCTGGATCTCCCTGACGATGACCCTAAAGACGACGATCCTTAAGACCACCCCGAAGAAGACGACGACCCCAAAAACGACGACCCAGGAGAGGACGACCCTGAAGACCACCCCGAAGAAGACCAAGAAGATGACCCTGAAGAGAATGATGAAGGAGAAAGTGTGGGAAAAGTAAAAAAGAAGGTGAAGAGCATGGAAGTAGTGAAACATAAATATCTGATCTGACAAAATATAAAAAAGCTTAACATACTCAATATCTTTGTAACTCCGAACGTCCTGCTATTCCATTTGATTGGGCTAAACCTCTATGCCTTTAATGTCTCCTCCACCTCCCCCAATACATTCTACATTATTCTTAGTTGTTTTCCTTCATGTAGAATTAACCTACAAGGAAAGTAAGGGTTTATTTTCAATCCGATATTTGTGTCCCATTGACTTGCATTGGTTTCCGTTATCGGAATCGGCGATATCTGATATTTTTGGGGTATCGGTCCGATCCGATCCGAGATTTCCCGATATTGGAAGGTATCACTCAACATTAGTGGTGACCATGGTGGCCATTTTGAAGTTGGCCATTTTGGATCCAACATTATTTTTCCAATGGGAAGAGGGTCATGTGACACATCAAACTTATTGAGAATTTCACAAGAACGTTAACGGAACTTTATTCTTTCACAAGTTATTTACAAGTTTCTCTTTGTTTACAGCCATTGATATGTTGTAGAGGTTAACAAATGAGGAGCGGATAGAACTTGTGTTGATGTCTGGCATTTGATCTATCTATTCAATATATATACATATATATGTGTGTGCCACTGACATCTACAGTATATATATATTATGCATTCAATGTGTATATATATCTATTTTATCTATTCTAACCTATCAGTGTGATTTTATTGTACGCGACCCATAAATCACCGACTTTTCAAAGGTTATCGGTGCAGAAAAATCAGACAGCACTCGCATGGTCCGAGTGCTGTGCGATTTTTTTTTCCCGCACCCATCGGCTTGCATTGTCGAGTCTCATCCGAGTCTTGGTGTCAATATCAGCATGCAGAGATTTTACACGCATGAGGAATAAAGCTGAAAAAATAAACACTGATGTGTGCTGCCCCATGTTTTCTCGCATAGTACTCGTCTGTATTCTACGGTAATGTGACACTGGCCTTCATCAGTCGCTCCTGCACTGTAAATAAAAAATTTTTTAAAAACCTGCATTGATTCCCCTCTATTTTTTATAACAAGCCAGACAAAACTCACAGCTGGAGGCCGCAAACCTCAGCTGTCAGCTTCAGCAAGGCTGGTTATCAAGAATAGAGGGGTCCAATTCCCCATGCTGTATTTTATAATTATTTAAATAATTTTTAAAAATGGCATGAGGTCCCCGCCATTTTTGACAACCAACCTTGCTAAAGCAGACAGCTGGGGGCTGGTATTCTCAGGCTGGTAAGGGGCTATGGATATTACCCCCCAGCCTAAAAATAGCAGCCCACAGCCACCCAGAAAAGGCACATCTATTAGATGCTCCAATTCTGGCGCTTTGCCAGGCTCTTCCAACTTACCACGTAGCGGTGGCAAGTGGGGTTTATATTTGTGGGGTTGATGTCACCTTTGTATTGTCCGGGGACATCAAGCCTACGGATTAGTAATGGAGAAGTGTCTATAAAACACAGCATCAGTGACCGGAGGTAACCTCGATGACGTCACCGCTAGTCATTGAGGCTGCGCTTGCAGCAGTGGTTCTCAGCCTGGACGGTCACATCTTGGCACCGTCCACGTTGAAAACTATTAATCCCCCAGACATTGGTTATGGCGTGGGACAGAACAACTGACAGGTGAGGATATAGTTTTTTTATTTTAGTTTTGTTACAGGAGAATGAGGCGTTAGGTGTGTATAGCTGAGTTTGTTATTTTTAAATAAAAAAGGAAAACTGTGTTTAGTCTTATTTCTAATAAATAGGACCCATTATGCATGGAACAATATATGGGGCTCATTATACAGTTTTGCTCAAAAGTTTACAGACCCCGGCAGAATTTTTGGTTTCTCAGCCTTTCTTCAGAGAAAATGAAGGATAACACTAAAACTTTTTCTCCATTCATGGTTAGCGGTTGGGTGAAGCCATTTATTGTCAAACTACTGTGTTTTCTCTTTTTTTTAGACTGAAATCTATATCTCTGTGGAGGGGTGGTGGCTCTGCTTTGATTAAAAACGCCTGCGGCTAACAGATGGATTGCTCAGTCAGAAGGTTAGTGAATACAAATTTAAAAAAACTGACCGTCACATCCAAGCATAAACATAGTGTGAACAGATGCTTAACCTAGAGTCACCAACTCATATACATTCAAAGAAAAAAGGAAGCACACTGTAGCGCCATAACATGCAAACATGAAATATGAAAAATGAATTGCATTACAGATTATATAGATTTCAGTCTAAGGAGAGGATTTACATAGGTTAGGGTCCTGGAAAACGAGAAATGCCTTGCCGTGGGTTCCAGGTACACATAAATTGGCCATTTTATGCGCTAAACTTTCTCAATTTTTCATACTTCTAATGCAGTAATGCAATTCATTTTTCAGATTTCATTTTTGCATGTTATGGCGCTACAGTGTGCTTCCTTTTTTCTTTGAATTTCTCCTCAGTGCAAGACCTGTGAAACCCTGCATAGAGTTTGCTAAAAACACATGAAAGACTTCCAGACTTTGAGAAATAAGATTCTCTGGTCTGATGAGATGAAGATAAAACTTTTTGGTGATAATACTAAGCAGTATGTGTGAAGAAAACCAGGCACTGCTCATCACCTGCCCAATTCAATCCCAACAGTGAAACATGGAGGTGGCAGCATCATGCTATGGGGGTGTTTTTCAGCTTCAGGGACAGTGCAACTGGTTGCAATTGAAGGAAACATGAATGCTGCCAAGTACCTCTTCCAGAGTGCTTTGGACCTCAGACTTGGCCAAAGGTTCACCTTCCAACAAGATAAAGACCCTAAGCACACAGCTAAAATAACAAAGGAGTGGCTTCAGAACAACTCTCTGTCCATTCATGACTGGCCCAGCCGGAGTCTTGACCTAAGCCCAACTGAGCATTTCTGGAGAGACCTGAAAATGGCTGACCACCAATGTTCACCATCCAACCTGACGGAACTGGAGAAGATCTGCAAGAAAGAATGGCAAAGGATCCCCAAATCCAGGTGTGAAAAACTTGTTGCATCATTCCCAAGAAGACTCATGGCTGTACTAGCTCAAAAGGGTGCTTCTACTCAGTACTGAGCAAAGGGTCTGAATACGTATGACCATGTGATATTTCAGTTTTTCTTTTTTAATAAATTTGCAAAATTTCTACATTTCTGTTTTTTTTTAGTTAAGATGTGGTTCAGAGTGTACATTAATGAGAAAAAAATGAACTTTTTTAAATTTACCAAATGGCTGCAATAAAACAAAGAGTGAAAAATTAATAGGGGCCTGAATACTTTCCGTACCCACTGTATATTTCTCTGCTGTATCTGTGCATCGTGAATTTTGCTATGTGTTAAATGGGCCCGCTGAGACTCTTTCACCCGGTGCACACGAAAACCGAGAGCTGACCCTGGCCCCGTCTATGTTGCAGACATATAACAGGATGCTTTATAATGAACTATTGGACTGCAAAGTTCCCATAGATTGCTCTTGCATAGGTGCTTCTGTATGTCTCCACTCTAGAATAGCAGCATAATCTATACTACATTGCCCAGTACAGGAGCCATTTGGCATCCATGTACTGATGTACAGGCTCTGTACACATGGCCATACCAATAAGTTTCTCGGATCTTTTAAATAATGTGATTAATAGTGGCAGGTAGAAGGCAAACCAGTATCAGCCCTGTTTGTCCAGCTATAAAGCTTTTGGAGAAAAGAGGCAGTGGTAACTAGATTTTGCCATTTCCAGTATGTTAGAATCTTTATAAAATGGCATTAATAACATTTGTGCTAAAACTTCTTTGAAATTTTTTTTTTATGAAATAGATTGATATTTTCCATAGTCCAGATTCTTATTTTACAAAATATCATTGCAAACCGTGCATAAAAATTACGTGAAGAATATGTGCATTATATGTAACAAGTGGTACAACCTGTCTATATAATGATACATGAAAAGTTTGCACATGAATGGATGTTAATGTAACACAATAGCTCCTTATATCCTAGATGACAAGATACCAAGGCATTAGACTGACATCTTCAAGTGAATTTGCTCAGTGAACGTAAACATTAACCTTACATTACTAGCTGTTATGCTTTCCTATATGTATAGTATTTTGTTGGCCACATTAGTCTCATTGTAACCCTCCAATGGTTCTGAATAGACCGCTTTTTTCTCCTTGCTAATTAAAGCTCCATTAAAAAGCAAACTTTGTGTTTCATTAACCCATGCGCATCAGAGTAGATGGCTCAGAAATCCATACAAACAGCCCATAGCAATTTTTAGGGACTTACAAATACATAATGTAAGTTAATGAGGAAGAGAAGAGATGGGTTTCTTTGATGGCTCTGACCGTCTTTGTGACCTGATTATGTCACAGAGTGTCAGCCACAGAGACACTACAAAGGGCATAGCATCCCATCAAATCTATTTCCTATCTGTTGTGTGAGCCTTGTTAGAAGCACAAAATCTATCAGGCCTCATTAGCACCATTTACCATCAAGGAGCACAGAGAGCCCCTTCATCACAAAGAACAACTGCACTCATTCTCTCATCTAATTGGATTAACTCACCCTTCCCTTCTACTTATCCATTAGCAGCTAATTGTGTATTAAAATTCTCTGAAGGTTGCTTAACGACCTAGGTCCTGACCACAAGTTCAATTTCCTGAAGCAAAAATATGTTGATCTTCTCTTTCAAGGAGTGTGTCCCTGAGAAGAAAATGTACTGTCTTCTAGTGGGGCTTACTATATTTATTATATAATTCATACAAAATACAATGTTTTAGTAATTTTAACCCCATTAAGGTGAAGCCTATTTTGGCCTTTGGGATGCAGTGATTTTTTTCATTCTTTTATCTCCTCCTTCTGAGAGCCATAGTTGTTTGCAGAATTACCATGTAGGTTAATTTTAGGCTTCGTAAGTTGTGTAAGTTGTTGGTTACTTTTTAATCAGTTTTTGGGAAACAGAATAAATAAACATAAATTTTGATTTTTTTTTAAAAAATTCACTAGGCCGGTAAGATAGAGTGATGATTTAATAATTTAGGTTGTTAGGATTGTGGTAATACTGGTTAAGACAATTTGTTTTTACTTTTTGTTTTTTTACTTAATAGAGAATTTTAAACAGTGAAGTTAAAAAATCATTTATTAGCAGTTAACAGAACCAAAGACACCAGTAAAAGTATTGCAAGGGCAACAATACAGCCTATATTCACACTACATAATCAGGACTGGTATTAGAGGCTTATAAGGTGTTAGTCGGAACATGCCCAGATTCTCCTTATTACTTCTTAATTTTTCTTGAACTTAGGCCTCTTTCACACATCAGGTTTTCGCCTTCAGGCGCGATCCGGCGCTTTTGACAGAAACCGGATCCGGCGAAATGCAATGCCGGATCCGGTTTCCCCCCCATTGACTTGCATTTGCGCCGGATCGCGCCGGATGGCCATGCGTTTTATCCGGTTTGCGCCGGATCCGGCAATGTGTCGCAATGTGTCGCGATCCGGCGTCTGGAAAAAACGTCTACTGTAACGTTTTTTGTTTCCGGCGAAAAAGCCGGACACGCCGGATCCGGCGCGTCCGGCTTTTTCACACAATGAAAGCCTATGAGCGCCGCAATGCGCCGGATCCGGCGAAAGCCTGATCCGGCGGCCGGATCCGGTTTTTTGGTCTGAGCATGCTCAGTAGCTCTGCCCACAAGACATATATAAAAGCAAGACAGTGGGACCCACAGCCACACCCAACATGCCACCCAAGACAGCAACCAGGCGCAGGAGAAGGCAGGAGACATCTGCAGCAGCACCATCAGCACCACCCCAATTGGAGCAGCATGCTGAACAACAGGAGGGGAGTCCAGCAGCAGATGAGAGACGGTAATTATCAAATCACCCATTCCTCCAAACTAGGGCTATTCAATATCAAGATATTCATTGGCCCTTTGTTTCTCTTTATTCAACAGCCGCCCAATAGATGCAGCAGCAGCAGCAGAAGCAATGGCAGCAGCTGGAACACCACCCACAGGCATGGAGTGTGGCCACCAGGAAGACAGCACATCATCTTCTGGGAGCCCTCCCTCGCATCGTCAGCGTTTGACGGTAAGTTTTTATTTCCAAAATCCATCTTCTCTGTAATATATGTCTATTCATGGCCTTTTATTTCAAAACAGGAATCACAAGATGAAGAGGAGCTCCCAGAAGAAGAAGGAAGGGGTGGACAGACACCTGGAGTGGGCTCACAATTGGTAAGTTTTTTGCATCAAACGCAGAAACACAACATCACACTACACACAACACATAGAAAACAATGTTCTGCAGACCACACACAGCAAACAAATGCCTACATCCAAAGACATAACTTTTTTTGTTTTCTTCTCTAGTCTTCCCAATCTGGTGCTTGGCCAAGAGGTCCTCGCAGTGCCTCCCAGGGTCGTCGGCGACAGCAACGCGGCGGTCACCAGCGTGTAAGTATAAATATTTTTGCTTTTTTTTTTTTTGCACTTTTTATTTCATTTCTTTTGTGGAGGCTAATTATGTTATTTTTGTCTTTTTCTTTAACAGCCTTCACAGCGTGCTCCCGACTCTGACGTTGAGGATGGAGGGATTGATGTGGACCGCCTCATCGATCTCGTCAGAGAAAGGGAGCCGCTCTGGAATATGGCTGACCGCCGCCACGCTGACCTGATCGTTACCCGACGACTCTGGGAGGAAACCTGTTCGCTCCTTGTGGGACGCTGGGAGGACCTCGATGTTCGGGCCCAGATTACAGAGCGTAAGTATATACAGTACCGGTTGCTTGATTTAAACCAGTGTTTCCCGAACTCCAGTCCTCGTGGTCCCCACGGATCATGTGTTCAGGATTTCTATTTACTATGGAAATCCTGAAAACATGACCCCTGGGGACCATGAGGACTGGAGTTTGGGAAACACTGATGTTGTATACTAACCACTCCTTTCTCGTTTCAGGGAACAGAATTGTTAATCGGTGGCGGTCTGTGAGAGATCGTTTCAAGAAGGAGTTCAATAAAGAGATGCGGGCCCCAAGTGGATCTGGAGGACGCAGGAGCAAGTACAAGTACGCAGAAGCCCTGTCGTTCCTCCGGGAAACAATGGTCACCAGAAGGTAAATATTACACACCACATGTGAAAAAAAATGTTAGATGTAAATTTTTTTTTCAGCCAGGGCCATACCATGTCAGTATTTTAATTGTTTTTTTTTCTCTTTATTCCACAGCACGGTGAGCAGCACTCGGGAGCCGGCACGATTGGACCCTTCTGAGGCGATCCCTGAGGAGACCGGCACCGAGGGACACTTCGACCGCCCCGGTACATCTGCACCTTCCCAGCCTTCCAACACATTCGACCCATCTGTCCCATCCACCAGCACAGGAGCATCGTGGCCGCCTACATTACATGAAGCTGCTGGTGAGGAGATCGCTTTCCCTTTACCCCACCCTTCTGCCCCTGCCACCTCTAGTACACTTGCGGGTACTGGGCGGCAGCGGCAGAGGGGTCAGGAAAAGACTTATGCGCCAGAGTTCTTGCATCTGAATGCATCTTTCCAGAACTGTCTAAAAGTCTTGTCAGAGCAGGCTATCAGCAGATCAACTCCAGCATTCTGGAGGTGAAGACACTTCTGCAAACCATGCATTCAGAAGCAAGATCTTCGCCAAACCACACCTTTTTCAGGTCTGTTGTGGAGCGCATGGAAACGCTCTCTCCTGCCCAGCAGATGCATGTAATGCATTCATGCCACGCTGCTCTCCAGCAAGTTACCTCCCAACCTCCTCCTCCCACCACAGTAGTTCCTCCACCTGCACCCCCTCCAGCCACTTTCCATCCTCCCCCTCCTATTACATCTACACCCCCTCCAGCCACTTTCCATCCTCCCCCTCCTATTACATCTACACCCCCTCCAGCCACTTTCCATCCTCCCCCTCCTATTACATCTACACCCCCTCCAGCCACTTTCCATCCTCCCCCTCCTATTACATACCATCCACCTCCAGCCACTTTCCATCCTCCCCCTCCTATTACATACCATCCACCTCCCCAGCACCATCCACCTCCCCAGCACCATCCACCTCCCCAGCACCAGCAACCTCCCCAGCACCAGCAACCTCCCCAGCACCAGCAACCTCCACAGTACCTGCAAACTCCCCAGTACCAGCAACCTCCCCAGTACCAGACATCTCCCCACTTCCAGCAACCTGCCCCGTACCAGACATCTCCCCACTTACAGCAACCTGCCCCGTACCAGACATCTCCCCACTTCCAGCAACCTGCCCCGTACCAGACATCTCCCCACTTCCAGCAACCTGCCCCGTACCAAACTCCTTCCCCATACAACTTGCCATCAACATCATCTGCTCCTACAGTCCCTGCCCAACCCTCCACTCCACCACCCACCACCTCTTCTGCTTCCCACATGTCCACCCATTCTGTAGTTTTTTCCACACCTTCACCTCTAACTGTTCCTTCCCCACCACGATCCCAGTCCTCTCTCCACACTCCCAGTGTCGAAGTGTCCCGCAGCCCCTACAGCAGTATTTCCACCACACACTACACAGAATTATAATGTGTGTATTTAAATAAAAATGACCAGTTTTATGGCTTCAGTTTTATAGTTTCAAATTTTTATTAAACATGTTTATTAACATTTTAAAAAAGTTTACTAAAAAAAACATTTTTCAATAAAAGTTAAATTATTTTACACTGGTTGTCTGTCATTTCTTTCTGCGGCGAAAAAGGTTAAATACAGGTTATTTAAAAGGTGAAATGGTATTCAAAACTAGGTATATAACTGTGGGTAAATTTTAGCTTTTTGCCACAGTTGTGTTCCTGGTTGTGTTTGAAGCAAAGTATTTCACCTAAAAAGTTGTGTTTATTGTTGGTGATTTCCTAACAATGTACACAACTTTTGTTAAAAGGTGAAATACTTTGCATAAAACACAACCAGGTACACACCTGTGGCCTAAAGCTAAAAATAGAGACCATGACAAGATAGCCAACTTTGGTTGGCAAAGGTATATACTGTTGGTACAGAAGGTACACAAGTTTGGTTAGGGCACAAATCTTTCACACTCTGTCATCCTGCCAGTGTACTCTGCCTTGAGGTGACATAAAGTATAGTGCAAAATTGTCCCTCATTACTGAAACCGTCACAGAACTTCTAGTGGTAATGTCATGGTAATCTTGCAAGGTGGTTTCTTCAGAGGTGTCCTCAATGGAAATGGGTTCCTTGCAGATAACAAAATTGTGGAGTACCACGCACGCTTTGATCACCTCGTCCACAGTTTCTGTCTTGAGGTTGATCGCAGTCAATAGGACCCGCCATTTGGCTGTCAGAATACCAAAGGTACATTCAACCATTCTTCTTGCTCTTGTGAGGCGGTAATTAAAAATGCGTTTTGGTCTTGTCAATCCTCTGCTAGAGTACGGTTTCAAAAGGTGTTCTGACAGCTGGAAGGCTTCATCCCCTACACAGACAAATGGCATAGGTGGACCAGATGTTTGCGGCAGCGGTCTAGGTGGTGGGAACTGGAAGGTGTTTCCATACAGTTTACGCCCCATGGCAGACAGTTTGAAAACTTGAGAGTCATTGGAGCGGCCATAGGCCCCAATATCAACCACAATAAATTTGTATTCCGCGTCAGCGATGGCCATGAAGACAATTGAAAAATATTTCTTGTAATTGAAATATTCCGATCCCGATCCAGCTGGCTTTACAATGCGGATATGTTTCCCGTCCACAGCGCCCAAGCAGTTTGGAAACTGACATATCTGTTGAAACTTGTCAGCAATTTCAATCCACCTCTCTGTTGTGGGCTCTGGTAAAAACTCTTCAGCTAAGGAGTCCCACAGTGCACGGCATGTGTACTTCACAATTCCAGATATGGTGGAAATCCCGAGTCTGTACTGGAAATGCAGTGACGAAAGGGATTCTCCAGTTGCAAGAAATCTGTGGGGAATTAACAAACAATAAATTAGTTTTAAATCACAGCATTACATACCAAAACTGACCTATAACACTTGGAGATACAAATTACCACCAACAAGATTGCAGTGAAAGTATGCTCTGATGCGATCACATCCAATAAATGTGGCTTACCTTAAAGTCACCATCAGACGCTCTGCGGGTGAAACAGAGAAGCGGCAATAGGTGTCCGCTTTTCTTATGCGGTGTGCAATGCGCTCCACCAAGTAATCAAAATTCTCCATTTTCATCCTAACATATCCAAAAAATTTATCCGGGTTTCGTCGAAGGTCCATGCAGAGTGTAGAATAGACCCCACGCGTCATTCTCTTGGCTGTGATGGGGTGGATCCACAAACGTCGTCTACGATGCCTGATGCGCTGCTGTCTCGCTCTCTCCTTCTCCAGAACAATCACCCTCAAACGATTTGCCTCCGCTATAAAATCCGCCAAATTCTTCAAAATATTTCCAATGACAACATCCATCTTCGCCAGTAACTTGCTCTTCTCTCCAACCTGCACTTTCTCCTCTACAACCTGTCAAAGAAGGGCTGTAGGAACATGCTATATATAGTTTTCCAGTAGCCAATCCCGTTCGGAAGGCCACAAGGGTCAATTTTAAAAACCGGATCCGGCGTAATCTGTCGAAAAACGGATAGAAAAACGGATGAACCGGATGAGACGGATCCGGTTTTGTCTGTCAAGAAAAAGACGGATCCGGCAGAAAACCGGATCCGGCACATCAGGTTTTACTAAACATTTGCCGGATCCGGCGTTCCGGCACGACGCCGGATCGCGCCTGACGCCGAAAACCTGATGTGTGAAAGTAGCCTAAGCAGTTAAAAAGTTTGTCCACTACTTTTTAATTGATGACTGATCCTTAGGATTGGTCATCAATGTCTGATTGGTCGGGATCTGACACCCTGCATCCCTGTCGATCAGATGTTATCAGTGCCAGCATCAGCAGATGCCATCCAGAACAGCACAATTGCGGAGCTGATTAGTCTTCTGGTAGTGAACGAAGCAGAATTGTTACACATCCGCCTCCTAATGACTTGCATAGAAGGCGGATGTGTATTACCCTGCAGTGGTCACTACAAGAAGATGGAGAAGCTCCGCAATCAAGCATTTCCATCCAGCGGACCCCACCGCTGACACCAATAACAGCTGATTGGTGGGCTGCCGGGTGTCGGACCCCATCCGATCAGACATTGATGACCTAGGATAGGTCATCAGTGAAAAAGTAGTGGACAACCTCTTTAACTTTTTAAAAGATGCCCTGCATCCCTGGAACGCCACTTTCAAGTGTGTCTGCATTGTGTCAGTAGTGAGACCTATGGAAGATCAGGGCACATATGGCTATCTGCCTTGCAAGTTCCTCTTTCTCTTGTGACACAGGCCTGTTTTGCCAACTTTAGTATTATTTAACATTTTTGGTGAAGAAAGGGTTATTACAATTTTCAGGGCGACACAAAGAAATAGTGGCACTTACCGGTTCTATAAATTCCAATGACCAGGACCAGTAGAAGCACAGAACAATAATCATCCTGCACATGTGCTCCTTCCCTCTCTGCAGCTAGTTTTAAATATTTTTTTCTGAATAAAGAAATTGGACTTTACAGGATCGGTGTCAGGCGCCGGGATTCTCCCGCTGCACAGGGTAGATCCCCAGTCTTGCCTGCCTCTGCAGTCTCCCATTCAGCTCCAGCTGCAGCGGAGCCTGCTCATCAAAGATATCAGTCTCAGCGTCTTGCTCAGACCCATGCAATTCACTTGGTTACTGCTGGCCTTCCAGCCAAAGCTATGGTAACCAGCAATAAGCAGCAGCTAACAGATGCTCCGGAGGCTAAGTCCAGAAATCACCCTACTGAGCATGCTTGTGAGGTGGCGACCTCTCATTGGTGGTCAGTTGTCAGCTGCTCTGGTGATGTGGCGGTTCCGTATTGGTCCACGAGCAAGGTTTTGTCTGAGTGGACTTAAGAGGAGCATATAAAAGGGTCCTTGGGATGCATGTTGGCGCGCTAAAATCTTTTATGCTATTTGTGTGTCAGTGGATACATTACCACTCTGTGGGCACATGTGCCGCTTCTACCACAGCGATTGTGTGTCTAGGCAGGCAGTGTAGGGTGGGAACTCCCGCTTGGCTTAGCATCTGACTCCGGGAGTCTTAAATCGCATGTGCCGTTAGCACAGTCGAGTGTCAAAGCGAGCACAAACACCAGCCTAGACTTCCCTGGGGGGTACCTATAGGGACCCCAACTAGCGTCATTACTTGCTAACTCCTATGTGCTCTGTTATTGTACCGCTCTGTGGAACAACCGAGCAGGTACTTGCACTCTTTCCACATGGAGTGTGTTTACGGTGCTTGCATGCAGCATCGCTCTGCCATTGTTTTCTAGCTGTGGTTCCTCCATCACCACACGATGGACCCCAGGTTGCGATCGCACCTTCTCATAATTTATATTTGGTGCGATCCGCAAACACTTATAACTGGTAAGTGGCACTATTTTTTCTTCTCATATGCATGAACACTATTTTTGTCTGAGGTACAAATGGTGGCCACTATTTGGGTGGAGTAAAGAGAGCAATTTTACTGGGTGGTGCACTATTACCATCTAGTAAAACCCTGGTGCACAAAATGGGGCTCAGCTTATGGCACCTTTATTTTTAGGACATTCTCTATAGAATCTAGCACTAATATTTTCATGTGCACAGTGTGGCACTTTTTTTAGAGGACTGGTCAGAGGTACATGGCCGCTAGACGAGAGACTCGCGAGCCTCTTACCTTCTGACGTCCGTGAGATGGCATTTGATTTGCCAGGGCTGTTGCAATGTCTTCAGTGCAACATGACACACAAATGTGTCAGCCCTGCCTAATCAAACATCACACCGAAGATGCCAGAAGGTAAGAGATTCGAAGGACTCACGTCGATCTGAACATCTCCAGTGCCAATGCATTCTGATGATTGTAGTACACTCTTATAACACGTCTGGCCATTGAAAACTACACTACCACACCACATGACACTTCTATTATTTTTTGGCATTTTGTACATTTATTGACATTTTGTGTTATTCCTGGTTTTTAGAATGTTTCTTTAGAGAAACATGGAGAAAATGCCAGCAAAAGTCAAACACTGTGTATGTAGACTTTTTAATGTTTTACTATAAACTTAAAATGCCATTTGTTGTTAAAATCATGTTAAAACAAGTAAATCCAGTTTAAAGAATACAAACTAGAACATGATCTTAGTGGTTAACATTTCAAGGGATTGTTCAATTACATGATCAGTTGGCGACTGAAACCTGACACCCCCATAATCAGTTGCTGCAGTTCTGGAGGAAGCTGGATGTAAGCATTTAACAGAGATGCACTGTGCATTCATTCTATGTGTAGTGACTGCTGCAGAGTACTGCAGAACTCCTATTCTATAGAATGGTACGGTGCAGTACAGCTGCGTTCAGTGCTTACATCTGGCCTCCACTGGAGATGCTGGTAGCTGATCGATGGTGGAGCTGAGAAGTGGTCCCCAAACAGTCTGGTACTGCTGACTTATCCTAAAGACAACCCCTCAAATAAAGAAATAATCTAGTGTTACAAATAAGCCATGATATGGCCAGACTTTTGGAGCATAAACTAAACAAGTTAAATAGAAATTCTAATGTAAATTCTTCACCAAACAATATCTAAAAATGCAAAACAAAAAAAAATGTTAAAATACTGAAATCTTCGCAGATTGCAGTACGGTTTCCTTGTAGGTAAGGTATGCAGGTAGTGGCAAACTGTTCATTTTTCAGTATTCGCTGTTACTTTTCCAGAATCCTTAACAGTGGGAATTCTCTTTAATAGTAACCTATCCAAGACATGAATCAAGGACACTGGAAATGAAAGAAGCAAACAAAGGTTGGAATGTGCACCTCAAGTTTAACATTGCTGATTTCAAATGTTGTCAAGTCCGGACTTTATTCCGTCCCATTGATCTAACTTCACACTACCAACTTTAACAGAAAGCTCAGCATGAGGCAGGAAGTACAGTGACTCTACTCAAAGGACCTTTCAAGTATTGCAAAGCAAAAACTCTTAATATACCCTAAATCTCATAACTCAACTTGTCAAGGACAGTGCCAGGGACAATATAAACTATTTATTAAAATGTAGAAGGGAACTATAACAGAAATATCTGCTTGTGTGCAGACCTATCAGAGTCTTATGTTTTCTTTACTATATTGAAGATTATCGTCATTACATTGACAATTTTATATGGTTCACTAAAGGACACTTGTTCTCCTCTCCTGCTTTGCATTTCCTTTCCTGACACTTTTTCTTACATTTTTAAAGCAATTTTTAAGTTTATATTTTTTCTTCAAAATTTCCTTGAAAAATAATTACACAATTTTTTTTAATGTATTACTAAGGTATCTAATATATAAAGCTCAAGTGTGTGTATGTGTGTATGTGTGTGTGTATGTGTGTGTGTATGCGGATTGGCATCCGCACCGTCACAGCTACAGCTATAAAATTTGGCACAGTCACACGTCTGGACCCCGAGAGTGTCCTAAGCTATGTTGTGAGGTGAAATTTTAACCCCGCGCATTCCAATTCACCAAACAATTTTGCCCCTATTTAAATAATGGGGAAAAAGTGTGTGTGTGTGTGTCAAGCCCCGCCCCTCATTATGATGTCACAATGGTTGCCATGGTGACGCTGATGTCATCATAGGTTGCAAGCCCCGCCGCTCATTATGATGTCATGATGTCATAATGGTTGACTATGGGATGGAGGATGTGTGATAGGTATATGGGCACTGGACTATGGGATGGAGGATATGTATGACAGGTATATGGGCACTAGACTATGGGATGGAGGATATGTAGGACGGGTATATGGCATGGGACTATGGGATGGCGGATATGTATGATGGGTATATGGGCACGGGACTATGGGTTCGAGGATATGTATGATGGGTATATGGGCATGGGACTTTGAGATGAAGGATGTGTGATGGGTATATAGGCACTCGACTATGGGATGGCGAATCTGTATGATGGGTATATGGGCATGGGACTATGGGATGGAGAATATGTATGATGGATATATGGGCATGGGACTATGGGATGGTGGATGTGTGATGGGTATATGGGCACTCGACTATGGGATGGAGGATATGTATAATGGGTATATGGGCACGGGCCTATGGGATGGTGGATATGTATGATGGGTATATGGGCACGGGACTATGGGATGGAGGATAATTATAATTTGTTATAACTAACCACAGTTAGCTACTATGCCCGGGCAGCGCCGGGCTCTTCAGCTAGAAATACTATAAGATACTATAGCATTTGATACCCAGAATTTAAATGTGGAGTACTCTCTCACCCTAGTGATGCCCTGAGAATCGTCCCTTCCTGGCTAAGGAGGTTGGCACCCTAGCTTGGAGGCAATCTGCCATCCCCACTCACCAGCGGCTAGCCCTAATGTTTTCTGTTGTACCCTGATCTAATGTTACTTATCACCTTCAAAACAGGCAACAAACCTTATTATTCAACAAAAGGAGAAAGAAATCCACTATTAGGATGGTCAAAAAACAAGAGGCTATATATTACAAAGAGGTAAACCATACGTAACCCAAAAAATAAAGAGATTTTCACACAACGAACTGTACCATAAGTGATTATACATCTCTAAAGAAATTACACATACCAAGTATAATATCCCAAATACTTGAACAGGCCACATAATTTGCACATACCTTACTCAAGTGAATATAACCTTTCCATATAATGCCACAACAATAAATACTCATAGATTGCCCTTTGGAAGTGCATTGAGCAGCAGGGTGGTGTGCTGGTAAAATGGAAAAAAATCTCTTTTAAATCTTCTGCCTGAGCGAGTGTGAACGAGCTGAGTGTGACTTGAGCGTAAGTGCGAACTGTGGTAAGTGTGTGACTTGTGATTCAGTGAAGAGGTGTTTGGAAAACTTTTAACAAATACATGTGTGAGTTGCTGAATTGTGGGTTGCTGAGTGCTTTCTACCTGTTCAATTTTTGGGGGGCTTGGGGGCTTGTTTAACCTATTTTTTCTCTCTACAGGGTTAATCTCTTATTTTACTATCTGTGTTTTTAAGGGTTAACTATATTGCATTTAAATATTGAGGTGTAACTATATTCACAAGGGGTTAATTAAGGGTGGGAGTTCATAATTAAGGGTTTATAAGGGGCAGCTGGTTGGGGCTCAAGTACTTTTGGAAGTGCATTGAGCAGCAAGGTGGTGTGCTGGTAAAAGGGAAAAAAAAATCTCTTTTAAATCTTCTGCCTGAGTGAGTGTGAATGAGCTGAGTGTGACCTGAGTGTAAGTGCGAACTGTGGTAAGTGTGTGACTTATGATTCAGTGACTTTGGATTCAGGGAGTTTCCAAGGGAGGTATTATTGAATTACTGTTATATTTTATTAATACTTTCTATTTATTTTTGCTTATCTTTTCTGTCTGGTGCAATCTCCATTAGGATATGCTCTACTATTGCCAATGCCATCCAGTGCACGTCTTGCCGCATGTATGAAATCCTTGAACAGCCGGTCGAGGGTGCATACTGCTGTGAAAGATGTGAGCATGTTGTGCATTTGGAAGCCCAGATACTGGATCTAAATGTGCATCTGGCAACACTGAGATCAATAGACAATATGGAAAGGAGTCTTCTGATCACTGAGCAGATGCTCAATGGGATAGATGAGGGGAGGGATGCTAGGTTGGAGCTGCAGGACAATGAAGCAGCTAGCTGGGTGACAGTTAGAAGGTGGGGTAGAGGGAAGAGCACCAGGGAGGCTAGTCCTGATCTGGCACACCCCAATAAGTTTGCTAAGTTGGCAGATGAGGGGAGTGTTAGTGC
Source organism: Dendrobates tinctorius (assembly GCF_039654945.1). Classification (NCBI taxonomy): domain Eukaryota; kingdom Metazoa; phylum Chordata; class Amphibia; order Anura; family Dendrobatidae; genus Dendrobates; species Dendrobates tinctorius. Next base: position 39,377,390 of record NW_027361829.1, read on the forward strand.
AGGAGTAGCACTGCTGCAGCAAGGCATGTCCTCTGAAAGCCGGAGGAGTGTCGGCTCCAGTAAGGGGAAAATAGGAGAGCAGGGCAGGCCAGACAGGTTCTGGTAGTGGGAGACTCAATTACTAGGGGAACAGATGGGCAATCTGTCACAAAGACAGGGATCATCGAATGGTGTGCTGCCTACCTGGAGCTTGAGTCCGACACATCGCTGATCGGGTTGACAGATTACTGGGAGGGGCTGGTGAGGATCCAGCAGTCAGGGATCCAGCAGTCAGGGATAAAATTCTCCATTAAATGTCACCTGCTTAACCCAGCAGGAAGTACGGCTATACTCTCCTCATACACGTTAGCAGGGTGTGCAATGAAACATGCAGCTAAACCCCCTGTCTCCTTTAAGAAAAGAGGCTGTAAAATTGTAACCTTCTTTTATTGATTGCAGATGTGACAGGAAAGGGTGAAACTATAGAATGCAATAACAGGAGCATTTCAGAATATATAACTGCACAGAGCATGAAACACAAATAGTCTGCAATACACAGGTAACATGGGGTAATATACAAACTGATGATTACCTACTTAGTACAACAAACGTATTCATAAACATAGGATTATAACACCTAGATAGTGCTTACCAACTATGCTTAGAGCAGGCTGTTTAAGGAGCATGAAGAACACGAATGGTGTAGTTTCTCCTAAGACACATGGAGGAATAATGGCTGCTGTTCCCTTCACAGTGTCATAGTAAGACCATGATGCAACAGGAACAATCCCACAATGCCCTAGGAACTTCCCACAAGGCATTGCAAATTAAACTAGAATCTATGCATTAAACGGCCAGCAGGTGGTGCTGTTACCTTACAATATGAAATATATGAAGGATTAATACACACAAAAAAACAATGTCTGTAATAATTGGAGACATAAAAAAATGACTAGACTTTCTAGACAGCAATTATATGGCTGGACAGAACAACAGCGGCGTCTAAAAATCACTAAAATTGACAAATCTCCGGGCCCGGATGGGATACACCCCCGAGTACTGAAGGAATTAAGCACAGTCATAGATAGACCATTATTTTTAATCTTTAACCCCTTACCTACAAATGACGTAATATTCCGTCCATGTGACCATGGACCTAATTACCATGGACGGAATATTACGTCATCGCGATCAGCGGCGCCCACGTGGTGACCGCCGCTGATCGCGGCCGAGTGTCAGCTAATTATCATAGCTGACACCCGGCACAATGTGTCAGGGGCGGTCATGGACCGCCCCCGACACGTTAACCCCTTGCAGACCGCGATCAAACACGATCGTGGTGTACTGGGGGTTAAAGGGAAGCATCGGCAGGGAGGGGGCTCCCTCCTTGCTTCCCTGAGCCCCCCACGGCAGCGCAATGTGCAGTGCTTCTGCGGGGGACTCCTTTCCTGCAGGTCCCAAGATCCAATATGGCGACGGGGACCTCCAGGGGCCTGCAGGAAGCTGGCTTCCTCAGTGCCTGCAAAGCGCAGGCATGAGGAAGCCTGTGCAGTGCCTGCGACAGATCGCTGATCTGTCACAGTGATCTGTGATGTGACAGATCAGCGATCTGTCACAGGACAGTGATGTCCCCCCTGGGACATTGTAATAAAGTAAAAAAAAAAAAAAAAAAGCGTAAAAATAATTTTAAAAAAATCGCCAAATAAATTAAAAAAAAAAAAAAATATTCCCCAATAAATACATTTTTTGGAAATAAAAAAAAACAAAACAATAAAAGTACACATATTTGGTATCGCCGCGTCCGTAACGACCCGCCCTATAAAACGGTCCCAATAGTTAACCCCTTAAGCGAACCCCTTAAAAAATAAAAATAAAAAACGAAGCAAAAAATAATGAGCTATTATCATACCGCCGAACAAAAAGTGCAATAACGGGCTATCAAAAAGACGCATATAAATATCCATGGTACCGCTGAAAACATCATCTTGTCCCGCAAAAAACGAGCTACAATATAGCATCATCAGCGAAAAAATAAAAAAGTTATAGCTCGCAGAATAAAGTGATGCAAAAATAATTATTTTTTATATAAAATTGTTTTCATTGCATAAAAGCGCCAAAACATAAAAAAAGACCTAAATGAGGTATCGCTGTAACCGTACTGACCCGAAGAATAAAACCGCCTTATAAATTTTACCGCACCCGGAACGGCGTAAACGCACCACCCAAAAGAAATTCATGAAACGCTGGTTTTTGTAAATTCTGTGTCCCAAAAAACGAAATAAAAAGCGATCAAAAAAGTCACATGCCCGAACATGATACCAATAAAAGCGTTAACTCGTCCCGCAAAAAATAAGACCTCACATGACTCGGTTGGTCAAAATATGGAAAAATTATAGCTCTCAATATGTGGTGATGCAAAAACTATTTTTACAATAAAAAGCGTCTTTTAGAGTGCGACAGCTGTCAAACATAAAAACCGCCATAAATAGTAACCCCCCATTATCACCCCCTTAGTTAGGGAAAAATAATAAAATTAAAAAAATGTATTTATTTCCATTTTCCCATTAAGGTTAGGGCTAGGGTTAGGGCTAGGGTTAGGGTTAGGGCTAGGGCTAGGGTTAGGGTTAGAATTGGGGGTTTCCACTATTTGCGCACATCAGGTGCTCTCCAAACGCAACATGGCATCTGATCTCAATTTCAGCCAATTCTGCGCTGAAAAAGTCAAATGGTGCTCCTTCCCTTCCAAGCTCTGCCATGCACCCAAACAGTGTTTTACCCCCTCATATGGGGTATCAGCCTACTCAGGACAATTTGCAAAACAACTTTTGGGGTCCTATTTCTCCTGTTGCCCTTAGAAAATAAAAATTTTGGGGCAAAAATATCATTTTTGTGGAAAAAATGTTTTTTGTTATTTTCACGCCTGGGCGTTATAAACTTCTGTGAAGCACTTGGGGGTTCAAAGTTCTCACCACACATCTAGATAAGTTCCTTGGGGGGTCTAGTTTCCAAAATGGGGTCATTTGTGGGGGGTTTCCACTGTTTTGGTACATCAGGGGCTTTCCAAACGCGACATGGTGTCTGATCTCAATTCCAGCCAAAAAAGTCAAATGGCGCTGCTTGCCTTCCGAGCTCTGCCATGTGCCCAAATAGTCATTTACACCCACATATGGGGTATCAGCGTACTCAGGACAAATTGCACAATAACTTTTAGGGTCCTGTTACCCTTGGGAAAATAAAAATTGGGGGTGAAAAGATCATTTTGTGGAAAAAATATGATTTTTTAATTGTACCGCTGTACATTATAAACTTCTGTGATGCCCTTGTGGGTTCAAATTTCTCACCACATATCTAGATAAGTTCCTTAGGGGGTCTAGTTTCAAAAATGGGGTCACTTGTGGGGGGTTTCCACTGTTTAGGTACATCAGGGGCTCTCCAAATGCGACATGGCGTCCGATCAGAATTCCAGCCAATTTTGCATTGAAAAAGTCAAACGGCGCTCCTTCCCTTCTGAGCTCTGCCATGCGCCGAAACAGTAGTTCCCCCCCACATATCAGGTATCAGCGTGCTCAGGACAAATTGCACAATAATTTTTGCAGTCCAATTTCTCCTGTTACCCTTGGTAAAATAAAAAAAATTGAACCTGAAGTAATTTTTTTTGTGAAAAAAAGTTAAATGTTAATTTTTTTTAAATATTCAAAAAATTCCTGTGACGCACCTGAAGGGTTAATAAACTCCTTGAATGTGGTTTTAAGCACCTTAAGGGGTGCAGTTTTTAGAATGGTGTCACTTTTGGGTATTTTCTATCATATAGACCCCTCAAAGTGGCTTCAAATGTGATGTGGTCCGTAAAAATAAAATGGTGTTGCAAAAATGAGAGATCGCTGGTCAACTTTTAACCCTTATATCTTACTAACAAATAAAAATTTTGGTTCCAAAATTGTGCTGATGTAAAGTAAACATGTGGCAAATGTTACTTATTAACTTTTTTGTGTGCCATATCTCTGTGATTAAAGGGCATAAAAATTCAAAGTTGGAAAATTGCGGAATTTTCAAAATTTTCGCCAAATTTCCGTTTTTCTCATAAATAAACACAAGTTATATGAATAAAATTTTACCACTAACATAAAGTACAATATGTCACGAGAAAACATTGTCAGAATCACCGGGATCCACAGAAGCGTTTCAGAGTTATGACCTCATAAAGGGACAGTGGTCAGAATTGTAAAAATTGGCCCGGTAGTTAACGTGCAAACCACCCTTGGTAGTGAAGGGGTTAAAGATTTCATAATAACAGGGTCTGTACCACAGGACAGGCGTTTAGCAAATGTGGTGCCAATATTCAAAAAGGGGACAAAAGCTGAACTTGGAAATTATAGGCCAGTAAGTTTAACCTCAACTGTGGGTAAAATCCTGGAGGGTTTTCTAAGAGATACTATACTGGAGTATCTGAAGAAAAATAACCTCATGACCCAATATCAACATGGGTTTACAAGGGACCGTTCCTGTCAGATAAGCTTTTATGAAGAGATAAGTTCTGGTCTGGACCAAGGTAATGCAGTGGATGTGATGTACATGGACTTTTCAAAAGCTTTTGATACGGTGCCACACAAAAGGTTGATACATAAAATGAGAACAATGGGGATAGGGGAAAATATGTGTAGGTGGGTTAAGAGCTGGCTCAGGGTTTGGAAACAAAGGGTGGTTATTAATGGAGCACGCTCGGTCTGGGTCACGGTTAGCAGTGGGGTACCACAGGGGTCAGTTTTGGGCTCCCTTCTTTTTAACATATTTATTAATGACCTTGTAGGGGGCATAGAGAGTAGAATTTCAATATTTGCAGATGACACTAAACTCTGCAGGGTAATCAATACAGAGGAGGACAATTTTATATTACAGGAGGATTTATGTAAACTAGAAGCTTGAGCTGGTAAATGGCAAATGAGCTTTAATGGGGATAAATGTAAGGTCATGCACTTGGGTAGAACAAACAAGATGTATAATTATGTGCTTAATTGTAAAACACTGGGCAAAACTGTCACTGAAAAAGACCTGGGTGTATGGGTGGACAACAAACTCACATTGAGTTTCCAGTGTCAGGCAGCTGCTGCAAAGGCAAATAAAATAATGGGATGCATTAAAAGAGGCATAGATGCTCATGAAAAGAACATAATTTTACCTCTATATAAGTCATTAGTGCGACCACACTTAGAATACCGTGTACAGTTCTGGTCTCCGGTGTATAAGAAAGACATAGATGAACTGGAGCGGGTGCAGAGAAGAGTGACCAAGGTTATTAGGGAACTAAGGGGTCTGCAATACCAAGACAGGTTATTACACTTGGGGTTATTTAGTTTGGAAAATCGACGGCTTTGGGGTGATCTTATTACAATGTATAAATATATGCAGGGACAGTACAAAGACCTTTCTAATGAGCTTTTTACTCTTAGACCTGTGATGGGGACAAGGGGGCATCCTCTACGTCTGGAGGAAAGGTTTAAGCATACTCACAGACGCGGATTCTTTACTGTAAGAGCAGTGAGACTATGGAACTCTCTGCCATATGATGTTGTAATGAGTGATTCCCTGCTAATATTTAAGAAGGGACTGGATGCCTTTCTTGAAAAGTATAATATTACAGGGTATATACACAAGTTTCCTTAATATTGTGTTTATCCAGGGAGCTAGTCTGATTGCTGTAAGTGGAGTCGGGAAGGATTTTTTTTCCCCAATGTGAAACTTACTGTTTGCCACATGGGTTTTTTTTGCCTTCCTCTGGATCAACATGTTAGGGCAAGTTAGGATAGAATATGGGTTGAACTGGATGGACTTAAAGTCTTTCTTCAACCTTAATAGCTATGTTACTATGTTAGATAAACAAGTTAATTGCCCAAGCATATAAATCAGATGGAAATCCTTGCTTTCCCTAATAAGTCCTAGTAGATGTCCCTCCCTGCTGCGGAGGTTGGCACCCTAGCCTGATCGCAATATGGTGCCTCCGCTCACGGTCGGCTACCCCTACTTCAACCTGGTATATGTCCTATACTATAATATGCCCAATATTGACAGCATCCATTATATCACTCAGAAGCAAGTAATAAATAGATGTAATAAGGACCATAACCAGATCATTGTGTAGGCTAGGTCAGATTTTGTCAGGAGAAATTGAAAAATTCCAATACAATACAGATATATGACCTAAATCAGGAACGTGTAGCTTTTTGGAAAGAGTGTGTGGCACCAACATTTGCAAATTTCTGGCATGAAGTAAGTCAATTAATAGGTGGTGTAATTACATACTTATTATTTTTATTCTCTATGCAGTGGGGATGATGAATATGAAGCAGAATGAAGATCCAGGGAGTGAGAGACACAAATAGATCATGCAGAGCTTTGTAACAAGTCTTTTACCTCACCCATAGCTGAATTCATAGCCACATAGCTCAGTATTGCAGTGTAATATATACTAATATCTGCAGTGTAATATCTTTAATGCTGCGACTGTTTTTTATGTGTTTAAAAAGGAATTAAGAGCAGGAATTCATTTCTATTATGGAAGACATCATAGCAGCTAGTTTCCTTCCATCAGCTCAGAGTCAATTGCAAATTAAAAGATGGAGCTTGCAAAGGAAAGAGCTGGTGAAAATACAGGATACCAGTCATGTAATGGTCAGAAATAGTGTTATTCCTCATGTACACACAGGGCCCGCTAAAAATGAAAAGTTATTTGAAAGCATGATTACCCTTTAAGTTCAGAAAAACGTCTCCTTTCAAAATGTTGAGATGTCTTCCTTTCACTTCCCACCTAAAACATTTTTTTACCTATCAAAATGGGTGTTAGTTACAAGTCATTCCGTAGTATTTACACAAAAATGATGCAACCTGTATTTTGTTTTATTGCTTTTCATATGCTATTGAGTAAAATAGCTAGTAATGTCCTAATACTCTGTGAGCTGCTCAGATGACAATGAGTTACAATTTTAACAGTGTTTTTCCCTTTATGCTCAAACTGACCAATAATCATAGAAGTCTTTGAAGAAACTCTGTTTAAGATCTGCTGTTCGAGATGATCGTCTGATGAAAGGGATTGAAAGACGGGTTAAAGTAGACATTGAAAGGTTATTGTAGAGGGCACATTGTTCATACAATCCTCTTTTAATATGTGCGGTGTGCACCTGCGATAAGATGATTCATTAGATATGGTCTTATTTTGACAACCTCCATCGTTCAACACCCAGGATGGTGATGGAACAATTCTGCTCAAATCCTATAAATATGACAAGGTCAGCAAATTTTCTGGATCTTGAATTGGAGTTAAAAAGGCTTCAGATGTATCTTTGTTTACTATGTAAGAAAAAAAATGGTACTAAGGAAAAGATGTTCAATTTACCAAACCCTTGCAGAAATAATCAACTAATGAATAAACTGAAAAAAATGCAATGAATGCTTTTTACCATGTCTAATAAGTGATTATTAACTGTTGCTTATTTACAATTTACATTATTTTTGTAAGATGTGCAACAGGTTACCAAATTATGTTTAAAGTGGTTTCCAAGCTTGAGGTTAAAGTCTGCAGCCATTCTATGTGAAATCAGGCTGGATTCTTCCGTGCTGGCTTTGGGAGCGGGCGGTAAGTCACTCGACGTGACTGCAGACTTTTGAAGCCTCACAAGATGTACAGTGCAAGCTATAAGGACTCTCTAGTGCCAGCAAAGCGGGTGGTCACATAACCACAAGCATTTGATTTACATACTTATGGACACATTCTGACTAGACATGCCACGCACATCTAGTTGGCACGTAACCAAAATATATGCAGATTGCTTACTTGTGGTCACATGACTGCCCGCTCTGACAGAACCAAAGAATCCTTAAAACATGTGGTGTACACATTGTAAGGATTCAAAAGTCTGCAATCATGTAGAGTGACAACATACTTTGGCCTCAAGCCTAGAAACCCCTTTAATAACTAAACAGAGTAAATAGTCAACATAATAAACTTAAAGGGAATATGTCAAATGATCAATTGTTTACAGTAAATGAGATTTTTATGAATTTTTTCAATTTTGATAATTTCTTTTCATATTACATAAAAAAAAAATCTAAAACCTTGCAATTTTCACACTGGACATTAAACCTATTTAAAGATTCTCACTTTCTTTTCTGCACAGACATTAGAAGTAAGAAACATTTTTCCTGTATAATGACTTGTACATAAGACAAATTTTCAAAAGGATTGAAAAAATATAATAATTTAAGGAAACCAAAATTGAAATTTTTATTAAAGTGGAAATTCCAGCGTAATTTCTGAAGGAAGCAAGAACTGCCAAAAATTTGATGGAAGATACATGCTGTATTAGACAAAAAGGTGGGCCCCATACACATTATGTTCAAGTTATCATGTAGTGATACTCCTAGACTCGTAAAGGCTATGCACTAAGTGTAAAGCCTGCCAAAAATTATAAGTTGGGTCATCCATATGTAGGGTTCTAGCAGGTTCTCAGGATGCAGTGACAAGACACGAGACAGGGTATGACTTGTATAATGAACTTTTATAAATTGAAGCCACTAGGGCTATACTGAACAGACAACACGGGGGAACAAGCAATCTGTCCTCGCAGGGACTCAATGAACTAAACGGTAATTTTTGTGTAACTGCGAGTAACCCGGCTTGTCCGGGTGACGGAAGCCAGACTATGGCCAAACTATAACACTTATTTTCTAGAGTCCACTTATCCTTCCATGCATCGCTCAGGATTGCAGATGCGGCCGCTTAGAGGTCGTTGATGCGGCTACCTTGAAGCCTTGATCTTCCGGGAAGGTTTGGGCTCGTCGGGCCCTGAAGAAACTATATTGATGGGGCGTAACAGGTCCTGAAGAAACAATGCCGGTGGGGCACAACAGGCCATGAGGAAACGGTGCCGACGGGGTGCAACAGGCCCTGAAGAAACAATGCCGGTGGGGCACAACAAGCCCTGAAGAAACTGTGCCGATGGGGCGTAACAGGCCCTGAAGAAACGGTGCCGGAGGGGCGCAACAGGCCCTGAAGAAACGGTGCTGGTGGGGCGCAACAGGCCCTGAAGAAACGGTGTCGGTGGCGTGCAACAGGCCCTGAAGAAGCGATGCCGGTGGGGCGCAACAGGCCCTGAAGAAACGGTGCTGATGGGGCGTGGTAATGACGCAGTCTCTAAATATAACCGTTCACCAACCTCTGCTCAGGGTCCCTTAGCAAACCGGATGGGGGCCTCTACTACCGCCTGTAGCGAGGTGGCGCCCCCTGGGGCCGGTGATGACAGGGCCGCAGCTGTGGAAGAAGGCAGGGGGGCAGTGTCCTGACCGCTGTAAAGGAATGGTCTGTTGTCGCAGCGGTCGCCTGAGGTAGCCACCTTTGTCACAACGGGGTGGGAAGCAGCGGGAGTGGCTGTATGGGACCGTATGCGGGGAGCGGCCGCCGGTGCAAGTCTCTCACGTGTCACTAGTCGGTGAGTCCGCAGCTTTCCTTTCACAGGCCCCTGTCGGTCTCTCCACAACACACCGTCTGCTCCCTCGGTCCTCTCTGTCTCACACAGCTTCCTGTCTGTTGACTTGCTCTCTGTCAACTGCCACTTCAGCGCGCCCCCTGCTCCTTTTCAGCTTGCCCCGCCCCCTGTTTCCCTGACAACTTCAGTCAAGTCTATCCTTTTACTGTCCTCTCAGTATCGTTCCCTCAGGAACCCTGATGGCGGTCCCCTGGGTACCTGTCCTTTCACTGTCTGGGAGTCCTCCTCCCCACACATACACCCTTGAAGACACCAACTTTTGTGTCTCATTCAAATATGGTGAACAAAGTGTAGTTGTGGTACTTCTACACTCATAAAGGCTCTGCACAGAGTTCAAAGCCAGAATAAGAATTCTAATCATGGTCAGCCATACACCCTTGAAGGCACCACCTGGAGTGCCTCATAAAATAATTAACAAAGTGTAGTTGTGGTTCTTCTACACTCAAAAAGGCTCTGCACGCAGTGCAAAGCTAGAACAAAAATCCATACACAAGTGGAGGGCCTCATTCAAACATTGAAGGTTAAAAACACTATATGTGCTGCTGTCATCTAGTGGTGTGAAAAATTAAGGGGTAATCTTTTTTAATTTTTATCAGAGTGAGCCTGTCAGTATTTTTTGTTGACAGACAAAAGTGCATGTCTGTTTTGACCCCCCCAGCGGCGCTAAAAACCCGCTCAGACAAGACTCTAGCAGCAGGGCAGCACAACACCTCCAAGGCATAGAGGTACATCTTATGCCAGGTGTCAAGCTTTTAGATCCAATAGTTGAAGGTCGCAGATGAATTAGGGAGTACACTGGTTTTGTCTTTTCCCGCTTTGTCAAAAATACCCAGTCATCAAGCCATGGACGCTAGGAGGGTGGAATTAAATTGTTCCAGTCCTATGACAGTGTACCCCTGCAACCAACTCCTATTTCTCCTACTCCTTCTCAGCCTCCACCTCCTCATTGTTACCTAATTTGTGTTGAGCAGGAGAGAAGAGGCTGGGCTGGGTAGTGTCTCCCAGACTCATGTATTCTTCCATCTTCACCTGATCCGCATGCAAAGCTTCAGGTTTATTTGGCAGCAGCGACTGTTTAAGTAGGCACAGAAGCAGAATCATTGTGCTGATTAGGGCATCATCACCACTCACCCTCTTTGTGGAGTCTGCAAAGCCGTAGAGAATGACACAAATGGCAGACATCCATGCCCACTCTTCTGTTATATGCAGAGGCTGACCAAACTACTGATGGGTGTGTTGAAGCTGGTATTCCACAACTGGCCTCTGCTGCTCACAAAGCCTTGTCAGCATGTGTAGTGTGGAGTTCCAGCATGTGGTGACTTCGCACATCAGTCGGTGATCTGGCACTTGGATGCACTACTGCAGCACTGCCAGAGTGGCAGCAGCTTTAGCTAACTTACGGAAATGGGCGCTGATGTGGCATACCTTGACCAGAATCTCTGGAAAATCTGGGTAGGTTTTCAGAAACTGCTGTACTACCAAGCTGAACATGTGGGCCAAGCATGGTAATTGTGTGATCTTGCAAAGCTTCAAAGTCGCCACCAGGTTATGGCCATTATCACACACAACTATGCCTGGTTGTACGTTCAGCGGCAAGAGCCACAGATCTGTCTGACTCCTTTCAATAACTCTGCCATGGTGTTCAGTTTGTCTCCTACACAAATTAGCTTCAGCAGAGCCTGTTGCCGCATCGATGAAGCAGTGCTGCAGAACTTCCAGCTTCTGGCTGATGTGGACATGTTCTGAGATAACACATTGAGATGGAGGATGAGAAGGGGGTGCAGGATCTGGTGTAGGAGATGGAGGAAACCCTGATAGAAGTAGGACCCACCATCCTCGGCGTCTGTAGCACATGTGCCGTGCCGGGGGGGGGACTCAGCTCCAGCTTCCACAATGTACACCCAGTGTGCTAATCAGGGAAATGTAGCTGTAGTAGAACTACCAATCAAAAATTAGATTGGATCATTGGATCAGCAAGGTAGAAGGTAATAAATTAAAGTATAACCTTTAATGATAACATTTAAAAGAGACTCTCAGGATCAAGGAATAAATTATAAAAATATAAACACACAATGACATACAAAGTACACCAGAAATATTGTGATTTGGTGTGTGGAGCAGTGAAAACTGTGCCCTCATACAAAATAAAATCTAGCTTATAAACTATGAGTTAGCAGATATATAAGGCTAAGTGCACACGCTGCGGAATGGTCTGCGGATTCTTCAGCACGGATTTGGCAAAATCTGCATGTAAATCCGCAGGTCAAAAGACCTGCGGTTTACCTTCGGATTAGCCTGCGGTTTAGCCCTGCGGTTTCACACCTCACAATGGTGAAGGTGTGAAACCGCAGCGGAATCCACACAAAGAATTGACAGACTGCGGATTGTAATCCGCAGCAAATCCGCGCAGAAAAATCCGCAGCATGTGAACAGCGTTTTTGGTTTTACCATTGCAAACAATGGTACTGTACAATGCAGCAGAAACTGCTGAGGACCCGCAGGGCCAGAAACGCTGCGGATCCGCAGCAGAATCCGCTGCGTGTGCACACAGCATTAGTGGAAACAATCTCATCAAATTTCTGCGATGATGTTCACAAATTATAACCAGATCAAGTCACCCTGCTGTTCAAATGAAGTGGAGGATCCTATTTAGAAGTAAGGGGGGGATAATTTTACATCCACATATTACCCCACCATCAAAAGAACCTCATAGGATCACTGCTGTCAAAGCCTCATGGGCATGGGGCATGCTACCATGGGCATGAGATCGTTCCCATTTACGTATTTATCTGCAAATAGTCTCTTCAGAGAGGAAGAGGACTAGCGAATCCTGCTTTAAGCAGGGGGTTGGACCAGATGGCCCAGGAAGTCCCTTCCAACTCTGCGATTCTATGATTCTATGATTCTAGTGCCACCTATTGGAAGGACAGATCCTAAAAGTCAATGTCGACCCTTTAACGAGCCTTGTTACATGACTTAGGATAAAAGCCAAACCAGAATCTCAATTTGCAGAGACTGTGTTTCAGGGTACTGCCCCTCGTCAGTGCAAAGTGTGAGATCTGGTTTGGCTGTGTGAGAGGCATCTGACCGATATCCAAGAAGTATAATTTCTCCTTGTAAAGACTGACATGCAGGCTCGGACTGGCTCATAGGTAACAGGGGAATCCCCCGAAGGGCCCCAGTGCAGATCTGGGCCCCCAACCCCACTGTATGGGCAGTACTTGGCATTATTCACTCGATTCACTCTGTACAGAAAAAAGCAGCATCTCATCATTCATTAACCAAAATATCCAGTTTATTATTATATAGAGATATAGGTAAGTTTGTGAATGAGGGTATTGTAATATATGCATGCATATGAAAAGTGGGCCCACCCAAAGTCAATGTTATTGGTGGGCCCTTGGCACCACGGTCAGACACTGCTGACATGCTAAGAATGCCGAGATGAGGAGACTTAAAGCTGCATTGCTCCTCTGGGAAATATGCAAATTGACATTGACTTTTAGGATTGCTACTTCCAATAGGCAGCACTAGAGTTCTAGTCCGCTTCCTCTCTGAAGAGACAATTTGCATATTTCCCAGAGAAGCATTGCGGCCTTAAGTCTCCTCGTATCAGCATACTTAGCATGTCAATCTCCGCAAGGAGAAATGATACTTCTAGGATACTTATTTATCTGTTAAGTCATAGTTTATAAGCTATATTTTATTGTGTTTTCACTGTTCCACCCACCAAATCACAATATTGCAGGTGTGTTTTGTATGTCATTGTGTGTATATATGTTTATTATTTAGTCCTTGAGCCTGAGTGTCTCTTTTAAATAATATCATTAAAGGTTATATCTTCATTTATTACCTTCTACCTTGCTGATTCATCCCTGGCCGTAAACGCTTGTCCACGTGTCGGTCGTTAAGCAGACAATCCCAGTAAGTGCTTTGGTAAGGGCATGGATGATGTTCCTAGATGTGAGTTGTTACAAGGTGGGACCGAGGAACTGCTGCCACCATGAGTCGGCGGAAATCCTTTGGCTCTACACGCGTAAATGACAACATTTCCACTGCAAGCAGCCTGAAAATGTGTCAATTTAGTATTTAGACCCATGGGTGGTTGGTTGGGAACTTCTTTTTCATTTCAAGGCCTAGGGTACGGACAGCTGAATGCTGTGCTGGGTCAAAAATTTGGTAAGTCAGAATGTGCAAGGATAGGTGCAGGGCAAGAGGCATCTACGCCAGTGTTTTGGACAGGGGATTGGAAAGCACCTAGGACAGGGGAAGAGGCAGTGGTGTCACCCGCTAGCACCAATTGTGGACGAAGGCATTTGGCCCACCAAGTTGTGTCCTGAGATGACCTGTGCCTGATCATGCAATTGGTGGTTAGTCTCTTAGTAGTCATGCCCCTGCTGATCTTGGCATTCAACAGGTTCCAAATTACCATTATTTTTTTGTCTTACAACTATCTTTAAAAGAGTCCCAGACTTGGGAACACCTAACTCTTAGATGGAGAAATTCATGAGTGTCAGTGCTCTGCGAAACAGTTGCCCGCCTTCTTCTTCTAGTCACCTCAACTGCCTCTTTCTGCTTGGCCTGGGGCTACCGATCCCTCCCCCTCAGCGCTGCTGGCCTCACTTTACAAGCCAGCCTCCCAGGTTGGGTCATTGACTTCATCATTCACCACCTCATCTTCAACTGCCGTACACTGGTTTTCCTGACTTGGTGACTTAACAATAGCCTGACTTATCCGTAACTGTGTCCCATCATTATCTACCTCCTTGACAAAATTTGCAGCTCCCCATCATCATCTTTTTGTGAGTGTGGCTGCTCTAATTTTGTGCATCACTAGAAAACATGTCCTCCTGCCCCCTCTCAATCAAGAAATGATGATGTAAAGAGCTCTTTGGAGTGTCCTAGTGTGGGATCACTGGTCTCCTGGGACTCGACACGGTGGGAGGATGGAGGATCAGGTTGAAGATTAAGTGATCTAAACTCTTGTGTGGTAAGACTGGACTATGTTGAAGACTTGGTGGTGTTGGCAAGTATGCTGGAAGCATTATCAGCTAGTCAACAGACCACTACCTGTTTGCACTAGTGTGGCTTCAGAAGTGGTGTCCTGTGCCTCCTTACAAAGTGGGACAGGAAGCTATGAGTCATGGATGGACGTGTTGCTTGTGCTTCAGCAACAGTCGCCCCTGTCCCATGGCCTCGCAGTCTGCATAAACCATCATCAGCACTCCAATTCACCATCTCTTACCGCACGCCTTATGCATTTTCTAAATGCTAGGTCTCTGGAAACCAAGTTTCTTTGATTACTTGAAACTAATGGAAAGATTTAAATTATATAAAGTACATTAAACTGTATGAATTACAATACAGTCAATTTTTTCACCCCCTCAAAAATTGTGGTCACCTGAATCATCTATATATTTAGCAACAGACGGCAAAGCCCAAGGCCCTGTCTAGAGACTGTATTAGTTGTCCCTAGGATAAATGCAGAATGACAGAATGAATCGCATAAAAACAGAAAAACAAGATTCACCCATAGGGCTCATACTCATTTGCAAGAAAAACGAACGAGTGCAATCCAAAAAAAATCAGATTGCACTCTGACCAATGTTATTCAATGTTTTACATCTTATCTGCGATATTGTTCTCAGCTGAAATCTGACTGAGAAAAAATCGCAGCATGCTGCGATTTGCTGCATATCTCAGATGAGACTCACCAATGCAAGTCAAAGGAAGAGAGAAAAAAATCGGACAGCATTCGCACCTTGCCAGTGCTGTCCGATTTTTATGCACTGGTGTCCTTAGAAAAGTCGGCAATTCATGTGCAATGTACAGTAAAATCACGTTGATATATATATTATAGATGTCAGTGACACACACACATATAGAAATATCTATTTATATTGCATAGAGAGATAGAAAACAAGCTGGTAATACATCTGCCAGGTTCTGTAAAATCACTGCAGGAGCCGACAGGATAGAAGAGATGGTTTACATACAGTAAAGAAAAATGGAATAGGTAGATACAGATGTCAGTGACAAATGCAATTAGTATAGTGTGTGTGCAAATAAGACATATTTTGAATGAATAAATGATTATTTTCCTGAAAAAAATGGAGTGGGTTCCTGCACAATTTTCGTAATTAGCAGAGGGTAAGCCGACAGCTGGGGGCCAATGTTTACAGCCTGGGAAGGGGGTAATACCTATGGAGCTTCCCAGGCTATTAATTTCAGCTCACAGCTGTATGTTTAGCCTTTACTGGCTATTAAAATGGGGTATCCAAAAAAAATGATGTGGGGTCCCCCTATAATTAATAGCCAGCAAAGGCTATGCAAACAGCTGCAGGCTGATATTAATAGCCTAGGAAGGGGCCATGGATATTGGCCCCCCTGGCTAAAAACATCAGCTCTCAGCTGCCCCAGAAAAGGCACATCTCTAAGATGTACCAATTCTGGCACTTAGCCTTGCTCTTCCCACTTGCCCTGTAGCGGTGGCAAGTGGGGTAATAGTTATGAGAGTTGATGTCACCTTTGTGACATCAAGCCCCAAGGCTAGTAATGGAGAGGCATCAATAAGATGCCACTATTACTAACCCCATAGTCAAATTGTAAAGAAAACTCAGACACCCAGTAAAAAATCCTTTAATTAAAATGACACAGAAGACTCCTTTAATATTCTTAATTAAACCATACTTACAACCTCACCTAATTCCTGCGAAGCCCTTGATCTCCTGTAATAAAAGTAAAATAATAAACCAACAATATACCATACCTGTCCATCGTTGTGTCCCACGCCGTAATCTATAACTGGGGGTGAAATAGTTTTCAGCCTGGACGGTGCCAAGATGCGACCACCCAGGCTAAAAACCACAGGTAAATGATGAGATGCTGGGAGCAGAGCTTCAGTGACTAGCGGTGACGTCACTGAAGCTGCGCTCCCTCCCAGCCTGAACTGGAGTGACCTCTGGACCTTGGGAAAATGTCAGTGGTGAGGTAACCGTAGTTCAAGCTCACTATATTCACAGCAGATCACCATGAGAATTTTCTCACAGTGATCTGCTGTGAGTACACTGAGCAGAACTGCGTTGCCCTCCTCACTGGCATTTTCCCATGGTGAGGAAAACCTCAGTGACCTGCGGTAACTTCGATGATGTCACTGCTAGTCAATGATGCTGCTGATTATTCTCCCAAAAGTTTTCAGCGTAGATGGTCACATCTTGACACCATCCAGGTTGAAAACCACTTATCACAGACATGGATTATGGTGTGGGACAGTATGTTAGTCAGGTGAGGGATATATTTGTTTTTTATCTTGTTTTTTTAACAGGACACCAAGGTTTCAATGTGGAATGGGCATCAGGTGAGTAGTACTGTTGTTTATTATTTTCAGTTTTTTACAGGGGGGGCTTCAATGGAATGGGCATAAGTTGAGTATAACTTTGTTTTTTATTTTTAAATAAAAAATTAAAAGGGTGTTTATTTTTATTTCAAATAAAAGACTTTCTTCTGATTGTGTGTTTATTTACAATATGACTATGGAGTTAGTAATGGAAAGACATCTTATAGATACCTCTTCATTACTAATCTGTGAGCTTGATGCTACCTGACAATACAAAGGTGACATCAACCTCACAAATATTAACTCCACTTTCCACTGCCACAGGTCAAGAGGGAATCGCTGGGCAAAGCGCCAGAATTATCGCATCTAATAGATGTGCCTTTTCTGGGACGGCTGCAAGCTGCTATTTTTAGGATGGGGGTGCAATTACCATGACCCCTTACCAGCCTGAGATTACCAGCCCCCAACTTTCTGCATTAGCTTGACTGGTTGTCAAAATGGGGGGGTCAACTCCAATTTTTTTAAATTATTTATTTAAATAATTTTAAAAAATGGCATAGAGACTCCTCAATTCTCGATAACCAGCCATGATAAAGATGACAGCTGAGGGTTGCAGCCAGCAGCTGTCAGTTTTGCCATGCTTGTTATAAAAAAATAGAGGGTAAACCACGTCATTTTTTAATTTATTTATAGTGCAGGCACTGGCTGTTGAACACTCCCCTGCTCTCGCTATTATTAGTAGCAGTAGGTGTAGGCTGTTGGGAGTAGCACTCTCATCAGTATTCGCTTATGTGACTGGAAGTAAACTTTTTACCGCCAATCAGAGCCACCAGTGACAGCGTGGAAAACACTCGATGTTCAGGGTGACGAACCCGAACAGTACTAGTAAAGTTTGGACCCCGAACTTTATTGTTAGGGTTCACCCTTCTTTAAAGATCAGTCTTTTATAGACACGCTGATACCTGATATGTTTATATTCTTAATTGTTTAATTTCCTTATTCTTGAGCAAGGAAAAGGGTCGAGATTTAAACTTTTGTTCTATTATATTTTTGCAACATCTTTTTTAATCAATTTTTTTATTCCTTTTAGAGGACTTGGCCTTATAATCATTTGATTTCTCAGATTATATACTGCAAAGCTACAGAATTCCAGGATACAGTGTTACTTATGTTCTCCTATGAAGATCAGCTCAATGTAAGATTAAGGTGGGAATCATGGAGGCCTTCAGCAGTACATAAACTCCCATGGTAACCCAACTGCTCCCCTCGATTGTATTGTGCAGGTGGGGTAGCGCTGGTGAGCACGCATTAAAAAACAAGACATTTTAATTTTAGTGACTGACAGCAGCATTTAAAAGGTTGAAGAGCAACATTCAAAACTAGCTCCAACTTTCTACTCTTAGGCTAGGGTCAGCCTTTCGAGAAACTCACGAGTCTTGCATGTCAATACCCAGCACTGCCGCCGGCACTCGAGACCGGAGCATTCAGCTTCAAAGAAATGCATGCAGTTGAACGCTCCGAAGACTACAGGAAGATTCTGGCTGTGTAAAACATCCTGCATCTGCCTGGTAGGGACCATAATTAGTCTCTAAACCCACTTTATACAACCTACACTTGACTTGTATGAAAATTGCATTAAGGGGCTAAGGTGGTGCTTCTGCTTATGAGTATGGAAGTCTTAGGTTATGTACACACAACATTTTTTTACAAGCAAGTCTGCTCCAAAGCCTACTTGTAAAGAATGCCCAGAGAATGCTCAAAAAATGAATATATGCATTTCCATGTAAAAATGGCTTTCTATTTATTCGTTCAATGTTTTAAGCGTCTTATAACCACTTCAGATTTCCAAAGACATCAAACAGTTAACAGAAGCAAGCTGACCATTCTTCAGGCAGCTTCCTCTCTAGAGATGCTATGTACAAGACAATCGAAAGGCTCAAATGCCACCTGGAAGATGTGCTGGTGTCTTTTTGAGGATTTTAGCAGCACGCATGGTTGGAAAAAAAATGCTAGTAGTTTTTTCATTGATCATGAATGAAGTAAAAAAATTCAGAAAATGCAGATAAAAAAATGTGCAAAAAGTATGATGGTGTTCATAACGTAAAAAAAATAGAATCAAACAAAAAAATGCTAAAAAAAGATGGGCTCACCCACAAGAAAAAGATGTTTTGTCACATATTCTAATATATCCCATTGACATTAATGGGATCCTACTACTGTGACAAAAAAATGCTTCCATGTCCATGAAAAACAATTACATCCTGGGGAAAAATATCTCACTGGCGCCTACTGGTCACAGAAAATAAACTGGAATATTGCCAGAAACTTTCTCTACTTCTTATAAATTTACAGAACAATAAAAAAACACACTACTAAAGCAAACATATTTTCAGACTTTACATCTGTGGAAATTATTTCAGTGGTGCAAAATAATAAAGTAGTGGCAGTTTCTACAGAAATCAGTTTGACTTCATGATCTGTGACAATGTCATCCATGACTGAACCACTGAACAGTGAGAAAGGCATCAATGGATTGTGCACCTATATCTCCTCTCCTACATCATTTTTTCAAGAATTTTCACATGCTTCATATTTATTTTCCTTATATATGACATTTATATTAATGAAAAAACATTGACTAAAAAACTCATACATACCTGTCCTTGTGCATTTGTGACTAGCTGACCAGTAACCCCTTGCAGACTGGAGAGTGCATTCCCAAAGGCTTGTGAACTTGCTATGGAGCCCATGGCAGCTGCTGCGGCTGCTGCGGCTGCTGCCTGGTTTGCTAAGGGATTATTCACCATCTAATAAAATAAAACGGGGAAACATAACTAAATGTAGTTCACACATATATGTTTCTTAATTTTATTTATTATGCTTTGCTTATATAGCACCATCATATTCCAGAGTGCTTTTATAGACATCATTATCACTGTTCCTATTGGGGCTCACGATTTAAATTCCCTATCAGTATGTCTTTGGAGCATAGTAGGAAACCAGAGAACCCAGAGGAACCCCACGCAAACAAAGGGTGAACATACAAACTCCTTGCAGATGTTGTCCTAGGTGGAAATTGAACCCCAGACCCCGGGGCTACAGTGCTAACTACTGAGCCACCCTGCTTAATCTTACTACATAACATTATTAATATACTATATAGTGATATTTTCACAAAATCACATTATCAATAATTTGGAACTTCAAGCAATTTTTTCTGGCAAAATTCATATTAGGCATCTACAGCACTGTATTGCTAACATTTTTTCCCAAACAAGCAGTGCTTAGCAAGAGATTTTTCAGCAAAAGTTAGAAAACCAAGACATTGCATGCCTCTAGAATAAAATACATACACAGGCATATTATGGATTTGTAGACTCTGGCATAATATACCCTCACCGGCACTTTACTTGAGAAGTTTCTCACTGTGCTCACAGTGAACACATTTAGGTAATTGCAGTTCATCGCCACAGCTCACAGTGAAGTGAGCCTGGGAATGCACCTTCAGTGACTGGCAGTTACCTCTATGACGTCACCTCTCGTCACTGAGATTGTGCTCACAGCACCTCATTTGTCCTGATTTTTAGCCTGGATAGTCACATCATGGCACCATTCAGGCTGTAAACCAGCTATTGCAGAGAGGGATTACAGCGTGGGACAGTAATGCTAATCTTCACTTTGGACAGGTGAGGGATATGGTTATTTTTTTTTTTTACAGAGGACGTTGGCTTCAATGGATTAGGTGTAAGGTGAGTATAATGGTTGTTTATTATTTTCTGTCTTTTACAGGGGACAATGGCTTCAATGGAGAAGGCATAACTGTTCTTTTTTACATTTATTTCAAATAAAGAAGTCTGTGTCCTTTTTACAAACAACTATGGGGTTAGTGATGGGGGTGTCTTATAGATGCTTCTCCATTACTAACTTGTGGGCTTGATGTCTGCAGCCATAAAACATCAACTGCACAACTATTGCCCCACTTGTCACCGCACCAAGTTAAGTAAAATAGAAATAGATGCACGATTTCTAGGGTGGCTGCAGGCTACTATTTTTAGGCTAGAGTGGCCAATATCCATGCCCCCTTACAAGCTTGAGAATACCAGCCTACAGCTGTTTGATTTAGCTTGGCTGGTTGTCAAAAATGGGGAGGGTCCCCACGCCATTTTTTCTAAATTATTTATTTAAATAATTAAAAAAACAGTGTGAAGACCCCTATATTCTTGACAACCAACTATAATGAATCTGATAGCTGAGGGTTGCAGCCCGCAGCTATCAGTTTTGCCTGTACTAGTTATCAAAAATAGAAGAGACTCCATATAATTTTTTTTTTAATTTATTTTTAGCACAGGCATCTACAACATGATGGGCAAAGCTGGTGTGGGTTAGTGGTGCGGCAATCGCCGTTTATCAAATTCATCACGAGCGGTAGCGTTCACTACTCCATTCACAGGATTTGTGGTGGGGAGCAAACAGAGGTGCACGCCACTTGTCCAGCACTCCTGATTCATGAAGAGGCACATGCCTCTTCATGAATCAAGAGCGTCTGACCACAGCCCATCTCCTCATCATGACTGGTGTGAACAATGCTTGTCTTGATGTATTGGGCCCTTATTCCCTAATAATGGGATTTGAAAAGTTTTGCAACTTTTCATGTTGCATAAAATTATTAAAGAAAATAATGAAAGTTTAGCTATTCATTAACCGCCACATATTTGTCCCTAAGAATTGATGATGCTAGATAATATAAGCCTTATTATAATGCACCAATGACACTTTAATAACACAATTGAATAGTTTATAGATCTCATAAACACATCATTGCACGTGTTCTTAATGTTAAAGAAGATTTGAAAATGTATTGAATATGCTGAAGAATTTCAAGATAACCCCCTTCATTTATTCAAGGCTTATTTCTGGAAAAAAAAAAAAAAAACGAAAAACAGAATTATTGGTTGTGCCTTTCAGGAAGAACTGTCATAGATAGCTTGATGTCCAACTAATAGGTCTCTATTCTACACAGTGGGATTTGGTTTTTTTTTCCTTTCCCTTAGGAGATAACTATCGTCTTTGAACACTTTTTCTTCTTTCGCGAGACCTATTGAATTTTCTTTTTAATGTGAACCACATAACTTTTTCTCCTGCGCAGGTCATGAATCCTGGGTAAGAGGGAAGGAGTATGATTCTTTGTAGACTGAAGAATCCTGCTTTTGTTAGGGCCAATGTGAAACTGCACGACTTTCTGTTTTGAAAGCAAGAAATTTCGTAGGTCTGTCTATAATGAAAATAGAGAAACTATATTTCGCCTCAATTACATTGCCATTCTTGCTTGCAACAGAGATATATTTTACTTTAGAGTATGTGGCTGGTACAGTGTATACTGAATATGCAGTATGTGCCGAATCTAAGGGTAAAATACTGTATGTCGAGTGACCACCACAAGCAGTGCTACATTCACACATATGTTTCCATTTTTATGTCTGTGTAAAACACCAATTTTACTGCTTGTGTCTTCCATTTTGTCTTCATTTCACATGTTTTTTCTCATCCATTGTTAAAAACTGAAGCAGCCTGTCTCCTCCACCCAACTTCCATTGGATTGAAAATTACAGATAGAACATGTAGAGTGGAAAACGGGCAATAATGCAGGATAGAAGTCACATAATGGCCATAAAATGTGTTATTGCTCATGTGCGCATAGGACAGTCTATTCTGAAATGTTACTTGAAAGCATAGTTACCGTTTAACAGCAGTTAAGTGTTGCTACTGTGAAAATAAAAACTTTTTTGTGTTATTAGATTCTCTATTGAACAGTCCTTTTGTGTAGTCTTTTACAGGCATACTACAAGGGTCAGATACTTTGGCTACTGCCATCTTCTTCCTCCCAAATTTCTAAAAGGTTTTTAGTGTTTCCCAGAAAAAGTGTATCTGCTATTCAATGATCATAGTTTTAGAAGGCTCCGTTGCCATGATGAGCTTTTGGTGCCACAAAATTTCTGCACCGTTTTTGGACCAATTATTTAACTTAAAATACTTGTGGTTTTTCTTTGCGTTTTTCAGTGCATTTTTATTGTGTTTTTGGCTGGGTTTTTTTTGCCTCTGTTTAGTATGTCATGCTTTAAAGAAAGCTGCTTTGTTTTTGAAACTTTCCTGTCTTTTCTTTTGACAAAAGTTTATTGATATAGTTAAGTGCAGATTACAAGCGATTTTGATGCTCTGCCGAAATGCACTAAAATTGCATGTGCATTTTTTTCCTGCCAATTTTCAGCATCTAATGCAAGTCTAAGGCCGGAGTCACACTACCGTAGAATACGGACGAGTGCTATGCGATAAAATTGTGTAGCACTCGGACCAATGTTAATCTAAGGGGCAGCTCCCGTCATCCTTTTTTTCTCACCCGTATTATACTGTACGTGAGAGAGAAATCGCAGCATGCTGCGATTTGCACCGTATTACATCCGAGACTCGCCAATGCAAGTCTAGAGTGCAAGAAAAAAACGGATTACACACGGACCATGCGTGTGACTTGCGAGAAATTCGCACCGGTGTCCTTACGCTGTACTGTAAAATCACACTGACAGGTTAATTTAGAACAGATAGAATAAATGTAAACACATAGTATAGGTATATATACAGTATATACAGTATATATATATATATATACATATGAAATTGACACATATATATGTATATATATTTCATAGAGATATAGATAGCAGAATAGGTGATAATTCAATTGTCGGCTTCTGTAAAATCATTGCAGAACCCAACAGGATATGAGACATGGTTTACATACAGTAAACCATTGCATATCTGTTAGATTTATATATGTCCCTAACTAATAATGTTATTAGTGTGTGTGTGTGTGTGTAAAATCTTGGAGCTTTAGATGTTAAATTAAAGAATTCACTGAAAAAATTTGCGTGGGCTCCCGTGCAATTTTCTCTGCCAGAGAGGGAAAGCCAGTGACATAGGGCAGATATTAATAGGCTAGAAAGGGACCATTGTTATTGGCCCCTCCGGCTAAAAATATCTGCCCCCAGCCACCCCAGAAAAGGCGCATCTGTAAGATGCGCCAATTCTGGCACTTAGCCTCTCTCTTCCCATTGCCGTGTAGCGGCGGCATATGGGGTAATAAGGGGTTATTGTCACCTTGCTATTGTAAGGTGGCATGAAGCCCAGTTAATAATGAAGAGGTGTCAATAAGACACCTATCCATTATTAATCTTACAGTATGAAAGGGTTAATAAAACACACACATTAAGAATAAAGTATTTGAATGAAATATTTAAACACACATTTTTGCCATCTTTATTAAACTCCCAATCCAATCGAAGCCCTTGTTCTCCTGTAAAAAAAAATCAAACATAAAAAAGCAGCAATATTCCATACCTATCCGCCATACAGTCATGTCCCACATTGCAATCCATCTGTCACTGACGCTGCGCAGACTCCCCGCCTGACCCGCGGTGAACTCGGCAAAAACATTCCCACGCTACTGTGTTCATCTCCGGTCAGGCGGGGAGGCTGTGCAGGCAGGCTCCTGGTTGTAAACTATTTAACCCCTTGAGATGAATTGCAGCGTGGGACTGTACGGCAGACAGGTATGGTATATTGTTGCATCTTTATTTTTAATTTTTTACAGGAGAACGAGGGCTTCACTTGGATTGGGAATTTAATAAAGATGGCAAACCTGTGTATTTAATTATTTAATTAAAAGACTGTATTCTTAATGTGTGTGTTTTTTTAACCCTTTCATACTATTGGACTAATAATGGATTGGTGTCTTATTGACACCTCTCTATTCTTAACCAGGCTTCATGTCACCTTACAATTGCAAGGTGACATTAACCTCTTATTATCCCATATGCCACTCCCTACAGGGCAATGGGAAGAGAGAGGCTAAGTGTCGGATTGGCACATCTTACAGATGCGCCTTTTCTGGGGTGGCTGGGGCAGATGTTGTTAGCCGGGTGGGCAATAACCATGGTCACACTCTCTAGGCTATTAATATCTGCCTTCAGTCACTGGCTTTTCCTCTCTGGCACATAAAATTGCGCTGGAGCCCATGCCATTTTTTCCTGTGAACACACTGTTTTAGTAAATACCTACAGGTCCCAAATTTTAACCACACATACTACTAACACTATTAGTCACTGACATATATAAATCTAATTGTTCCGCAATGGTTTACTGTGTGTAAACCATGCCTCCTTTTCTGTCGGGTTCTGCAATGATTTTACTGAAGCCGACAAATGAATTAATGGCTATTCTGTGATCTAGCTTTATATGAAATATAAATACATATATATATATATATGTCTCACTGACATATATATATACTTTATATATGTTTTCACAAATATTTGAGGCCATGGACCCATTATATGTCCATTTTGCAAGCTGGCGAGAAAATCTCACCATACGGATGCCATACGGATGTCACAAGGATGCTTAGATGCGATAAAATTGCATCCTCGCATTGCACAAGGATGACATACGGATCACTGTTCAGGGAACATTCCTGTGATTCTCGTCTGTGTAAAACGGACCATTTTTTTATACGTTGTGTGTGACACCGGCCTTAGGGAAAAATCTGTGCAAAGGACTCTGTGGATATGAAATACGCAGCTCAGGTCATTTTATGCTGTGCTAAGAAGAAACACAGCACTAGTTGGCCTGTGCGAAATTTTCGCACATTGGTCGTCGGGGGCACAGGCAATTTCAGAAAAAGCAAGCTGGTCAAATGTAAATGTATTTAATGAGATGATGTACACAGACAGATATCTATATATGTAGATTGGTAATACAATAAATTTGTTTGATAAGTAGAGGCCAAAAAATTTCTTCCGGTTGAGGTGCCACCTGCAGGTCATTGTGTCTTTCTGCAGGTTCATGAAAATTAATGTTTAAACTGTATTTAGTGATAAAATAGTGAATGTGTGGTTTGTTTGGCTCTTTTCTTGCTGAAGGGAGCAAGTTTACCTTTCAAATGGTGTATCATTTGTGTGTGTTGGGCGAAGTAATCACCGAAAAAGCAGTGCATGTATACAAATGTGTTTGCATATGTGACTCACCTGCAGTGAAGTGTGCAATCCTCCAATGTGCCTGAAATAGGATGGGAAAGCACTTGAGCATGCTGGAAAGACACCAAGGCAAATGTTTGGATTTGTTTGTGATGTCTGTAAGCAGCTTTGTAGTAGTTTGCTTTGGGATAGTATGGTGCCACCTGCAGGTAATTTGACCTTTCAAATGGTGTATCATTTGTTTGTGTGGGTGGAGTATGAACGGAACAAGTGTGCAATTCAATAGGCAGTGCATGTTTACAAATGTGTTTGCATATGTGACTCACCTGCAGTGAAGTGTGCAGTCCTCCAATTTGGCTAAAATAGGCTGGGCAAGAAGATCGGCAAGCTGGAAAGCCCCCAAGGCAAATGTTTGAATTTGTTTGTGATGTTTGTAAGCAGCTTTGTGGTAGTGTGCTTTGGGGTATTGTGGTGCCACCTGCAGGTCATTTTTCCTTACTGCGGGTTTATGAAAATGAATGTTTAAACTGTATTTTGTGAACAAATCATGGATGTGTGGTTTGTTTGGCTATTTTCTTGCTGAAGGGGGCAAGTTTACCTTTCAAATGGTGTAGCATTTGTGTGTGTGGGTGGAGTATGAACGGAGATACAAAGTTATCACCGAAAAAGAGTGCTTAGAAATAATAGAATAGATAAAGTTAAGTTCCCAAAGAGCATTTTGTGCTTTTTTGATGCTGCAGCATTTTGTAAATAATTTAGGTTACTTGCGTATTTTCATTGCAGTTTTGAGTGTGCTTATTTTTTACATGCTTTTTATTATCTTTATAGTATTTTCTCAGCTGCCGTTTTTGTCTCCTTTTGGTATGTCATGTTTAAATGAAAACTACTTTGGTACTCTATGTTACTAAGCTTTGATAAAACTTTACTGATAAAGTCACTTGTGATTACATGATTATTTTTTAAAGTGTTTCCATTGTGAAAATGCAGTAAAAATTATATGTGTTTTTTTACCTACATATTTTCCTCATCTCATTCAAGTTAATGGGGAATATCTACAAATAATAGTCCACATTTATCGCAAAAGAAATTGAAATGTTGCAAATTTCAAAAAGGCACCCCAGGTCAGTTTACTCTGCATAGAAAAACATAGTCATCATGAGATTTCTATAAGTCCCATTCATTTTGCAGAAACTGTAATATCCCTTATTTTTTTGTGCAGCGAAAATATGCAGCTTAAAAATCGCACAGAATACTCATCGTGGGAATTTAGCCTTAGCAATCTTTGTGGTTTGGTCCTCATGAAGAGGTTTGAAAACCTTGAAAAGCGTTGACAGTAAATCACATTCATGCTTCACCTTCGTGTGTGGTCGCATCTTTGAACCTTGGACAGCGCAGACTCTGAGCCACCATATTCTTCATTCATTGCAACGTAAGGCCACGTTCACACATTTAGTATTTGGTCAATATTTTACATCAGTATTTGTAAACCAAAACCAGGAGAGGAACCAGGAGAGGAACAATCAGGGGAAAAGTATAATAGAAACACCTCACCACTTCTGTATTTATCACCCACTCCTGGTTTTGACTTACAAACACTGATGTAAAATACTAACCAAAAACTGAACGTGGGAACGTCTGCGGCATCTGATTTAATCAATGCAGAGACTGCTATAATCACAGGACTTTATTTTACAAGTTCTCTAAATGAATGGAGCTCACAAATTGAACTAGACACATCTACAGTGCCTTGCGAAAGTATTCGGCCCCTTGGAACTTTTCAACCTTTTCCCACATATCATGCTTCAAACAAAAAAATACCAAATGTAAATTTTTGTTGAAGAATCAATAAGTGGAGCACAATTGTGAAGTGGAACGAAATTTATTGGTTATTCTTAATTTTTGTGGAAAGTCAAAAACTGAAAAGTGGGGCGTGCAATATTATTCGGCCCCTTTACTTTCAGTGCAGCAAACTCACTCCAGAAGTTCATTGTGGATCCCTGAAAGATCCAATGTTGTCCTAAATGACTAATGATGATAAATATAATCCACCTGTGTGTAATCAAGTCTCCGTATAAATGCACCTGCTCTGTGATAGTCTCAGGGTTCTGTTTGAAGCACAGAGAGCATCATGAAGACCAAGGAACACAACAGGCGGGTCCGTGATACTGTTGAGGAAAAGTTTAAAGCCAGATTTGGATAGAAAATGATTTCCAAAACTTTAAACATCGCAAGGAGCATTGTGCAGGCGATCGTATTGAAATGGAAGGAGTATCATACCACTGCAAATCTACCAAGACCCGGCCGTCCCTCTAAACTTTCATCTCAAACAAGGAGAAGACTGATCAGATATGCAGCCAAGAGGCCCATGATCACTGTGGATGAACTGCAGAGATCTACAGCTGAGGTGGGACAGTCTGTCCATAAGACAACAATCAGTCGTACACTGCACAAATCTGGCCTTCATGGAAGAGTGGCAAGAAGAAAGCCATTTCTCAAAGATATCCATAAAAAGTGTAGTTTAAAGTTTGCAACTAGCATCCTGGGAGACACATCAAACACGTGGAATAAGGTGCTCTGGTTAGATGAAACAAAAAACAAGCTTTTTGGCAACAATGCCAAATGATATGTTTGGCATAACGGTAACACAGCTCATCACCCTGAACACACCATCCCCACTGTCAAACATGGTGGTGGCAGCATCATGGTTTGGGCCTGCTTTTCTTCAGCAGGGACAAGGAATATGGTTAAAATTGATGGAAAGATGGAGTCTGCAAAAGACCTGAGACTGGGATGGAGATTTGTCTTCCTACAAGACAATGATCCCAAGCATAAGCAAAATCTACAATAGAATGGTTCACAAATAAACATATCCAAGTGTTAGAATAGCCAAGTCAAAGTCCAGACATGAATCCAATCGAGAATTTGTGGAAAGAGCTGAAAACTGATGTTCACAAACGATCTCCATCAAACCTCACTGAGCTCGAGCTGTTTGCCAAGGAAGAATGGGCAAGAATTTCAGTCTCTCGATGTACAAAACTGATAGAGACATACCCGAAGCGACTTGCAGCTGTAATCACAGCAAAAGGTTACGTAACAAAATATTAAGTTAAAGGGGCCAAATAATATTGCACGCCCCACTTTTCAGTTTTTGAATTTCCACAAAAATTTAAAATAACCAATAAATTTTGTTCAACTTTACAATTGTGTTCCACTTGTTGTTGATTCTTCACTATAAATTTACATTTGGTATCTTTAAGTTTGAAGCATGATATGTGGGAAAAGGTTGAAAAGTTTCAGGGGGCCGAATGCTTTCGCATGGCACTGTATGTATCAAACGCCACTTTCACTTCCTCTCTCACAACACAAGTAAAGGACTGAATTAGTCTCCTTTCTCTGCTACATATTAAAATAGTATATGAAGCTTTCCAGTCTTATTAAACTACAATATTCTAAGTGACCAAATAAATATTAAGAGCAATGCAAAAATAAGGGGTTGGTCCCTATATTAACTTTTATTTAGGAATATATTGTTGAGAATAATCGATATAAATTGGAAAAACAACCTACCGAATTTGTCACTATTAAAGCCACTAGGAAAGACTAAAGAATAGCATGGGCAAGGGGAAAACCAAAAAACATAAAAGAGAACTATATGAGGGAAAAATGAGCCAGACTTAGTAAGAGGTGAGCAAATAAATTAGTGTGGAATTGAATTCCACTTGAATTTTACAAAACTCTTCATTCGTCAACATGTGGATTTTCTTGTAATTCGCTTCTGCACTGATTTATCGCAATAGTAGCCCACCATTTTTCTGATGCATACTATGGTGCCAATCCAACATGATGACATTATGTCATCATGATATATGACATTGACTTCTAGCATGCCTGCGCAGAACCCTCACGAGCTCCATGACAGCAGGAAGTCTGACGCAGCGTGAGAGGACCAAAGATTCCAACTTGAGCGGCGGGGGATCATAAAATGCATCGAGGACCGGACAGGTGGCAGTGAGTAGTTGAGGGGCCAGAGAGGAGAGCTGAGGGTGAGAATAACAATTGTTATAATTTTTTACAAATTATGTCTATTATGCTCCACTGATCTAATTTCACAAGAAAAAACGCATGAAAAGGCAAACTTAAATTTTGCCTGGTCCGCTCATGTCTACATATTATATCCAACAGCACATTTCACTTGGCTGGCCCTGCAGTATTTGTACTGTGCAAACTGCAAACTGTAATCATAACCCTTATCTGTAATATATCAAGTCAGATTTTTCTCTTTTTGTACTTGGTTCCACTAATTTCATTAATTCTTGCAAACTTTAATGCAGCAAAGCCTTGAGTGCTATTTACAATTACATAAAGGACCTGACTCATTAAAACGTGTGTTCTGTACACCAGTTATAATAACGGCACTGCTAGCGTAAGATTTGTCTAATGATCTTACCGCCGATCAGAGGCAGTGTTTGCAGCGCTGTCATGCAGATGACATTGTGGCAAACACTGGATGTTCGGGCCCTCCATGGATGCAAATGGGGCCCTGGTTCAGGTTCAGGTACTGTTCTGATACCGGAACCAAACATTTTTTTTACTTTTCGGCTGAACCCACTGGATCCTAACATCCAGGGGTTTGCACATCACTATACTTTAGCCTTCAATTGCATAAAAATAAAATTAGACAGATTTTGTACTGCATTAGACTATGGGAAAGCAATTGCACAAAAATTATGTGGCATTTTAAAAAGTTGCTAATGATGAATTAGTCCAAAACATCTGGATAAGGAAAAATATACCCATTTTGATGAACAAAAATAAAAAGACGAAATTAATTAGTTAATTTACAAAAGTTCAAATACACACGTGGTCAAAATTGTTGGTACCCCTCGTTTAATGACAGAAAAACCCACAATGGTCACAGAAATAACTTGAATTTGACAAAAGTAATAATAAGTCAAAAATCTATGAAAATTAACATATGAAAGTCAGACATTGCTTTTCAACCATTATTCCACAGAATTTATAAAAAAATAAAACTCATGAAATAGGGCAGCACGGTGGCTCAGTGGTTAGCCCACCAAGGACAACATCTGCAAGGAGTTTGTTTGTTCTCCCCGTGTTTGCGTAGGTTTCCTCCGGGTACTCCAGTTTCTTCCCACATTCCAAAGACATACTGATAGGGAATTTAGATTGTGAGCCCCATCGGGGACAGTGATGAAAATGTGTGCAAAACTGTAAAGCGCTGCGGAATATGTTAGCGCTATATAAAAATAAAGATTATTATTATTATTATTAAATAGGCTTAGACAAAAATGATGGTACCCTTAACTTAATATTTTGCTGCACAACCTTTTGAGGCAATCACTGCAAACAAATGATTCCTGTAACAGTCAATGAGATTTCTGCACCTCTTGACAGGTATTTTGGCCCACTCCTCAAGAGCAAACTGCTCCAGTTGTCTCGTGTTTGAAGGTTGCCTTTTCCAGACGGCATGTTTCAGCTATTTCCAAAGATGCTCAATAGGATTTAGGTCAGGGCTCATAGAAGGCCACTTCAGAATAGTCCAATATTTTCCTCTTAACCATTCTTGGGTGTTTTTAGCTGTGCTTTGGGTCATTATACTGTTGCAAGACTCAAGACCTGCGACTGAGACCAAGGTTTCTGATACTGAGCAAATCATTTTTCTCTATAATCTCTTGATTGAGATTTCATTGTACCCTGCACAGTTTCTAGACACCCTGTTCTAGATACAGCAAAGCAGCCCCAGAACATAACAGAGCCTCCTTCATGTTTCACAGTAGGGACAGTGTTCTTTTCTTGATATGCTTCATTTTTCCGTCCGTGAACATAGAGCTGATGTGCCTTGCCAAAAAGTTCCATTTTTGTCTCATCTGTCCATAGGACATTCTCCCAGAAGCTTTGTGTCTTGTCAACATGTAATTTGTCAAATTCCAGTCTGGTTTTTATAGTATTTTTTTTCAACAATGGTGTCCTCCTTGGTCATCTCCCATGAAATCTGCTTTGGCTCATACAATGGTGGATGGTGCGATCTGACACTGATGTTACTTGAGCTTGAAGTTCACCTTTAATCTGTTTAGAAGTTTTTCTGGGCTCTTTTGTTACCATTCGTATTATCTGTCTCTTAAATTTGTCATCAATTTTCCTCCTGCGGCCACGTCCAGGGAAGTTGGCTATAGTCCCATGGAGCTTAAATTTTTGAATAAT
The DNA here is from genome assembly GCF_039654945.1 of Dendrobates tinctorius. NCBI lineage: Eukaryota > Metazoa > Chordata > Amphibia > Anura > Dendrobatidae > Dendrobates > Dendrobates tinctorius. Next base: position 39,409,486 of record NW_027361829.1, read on the forward strand.
ATGTGCAACTGTAGTCACAGGAGCATCAAGCTGCTTGGAGATGGGCTTATAACTTTTACTTTTAACACGTTTGTCTATAATCTTCTTTCTAATCTCCTGAGACAACTCTTTCCTTCTCTTCCTCTGATCCATGATGAGTGTGATACACACCATGTCACCAAACAGCACAGTGAGTATCTGTAGCCCTCTATACAGGCCCAGTCGCTGATTCCAAGATTGTTGACACACCTTGATTTAACATGTCCTTTTTGACACATTATTTTCAAGGGTACCATCAAATTCTGTGGAAGCATGGTTGAAAAACAATGTCTGACTTTCATTTGTTCATTTTCATAGATTTTTTATTCATTATTACTTTTGTCAGAGTCAAGTTATTTCTATGACCATTGTGGGTTTTTCCCGCATTAAACGAGGGGTACCAACAATTTTGACCACGTATGTAAATAATAAATAAGGTGCAAACATAAAAATCACTATTAGAACCATATTTACTCCAGAAAAATTGGTGCATTTTCAAGAATTTAGGGCAAAAAGGACAATGAATACCACAAGACAAGATGTTTTATCAAGAACCAACACCAATCATGGGAACATGCGCTTCATACCATATCTGATCAGTAAATTTGAATTTAAAAAATGTACTTGGAGGGTAAATGCATCAGTGTTTAGATTATTTTTCTACTAGGGAGATAAAAATTACATTTTATTTGTTTATTAGGAAAATGAAAGTACATGCTACTATTTTTAAGCCTATTATCATATAGCAGGGCTCACTACAAAGACTTTCTGAGGTCTGTGCCTCCTCCATCACAAAGACAGTGTTAACCCAGTAATAATATTGCCAGTTCTGTGTAGTCTACTGCTGAGGCAGATGCTGTATTGTCATCATTAGCACTTTTGCACCATACAGAGACCACACTTCCCCCTTATTTTGAAGTTGTAAACATATAGTCAGTCACAATGGGAGTAGCACATACTCAACAATTACAAGCATGATGCAAGCGCCGGTTTATGTCTAAGCTTTCGATACCATTACAATGTATGACCACTTACAACTTGTTACATTTATTTTTGGAGATGGCTCTTTTTTTTATCTTACTTTTAGTTTGCTTTTTAGTTGTTTTTGTATATTTTGTTACTGCTCAATGAAGCTGAGGAGAATATGGAGAATATGTGAAATCCACTATTTGTGAATCACAGATGATTGCCGTCTCGTCGCTAATATATACACAAATATATATGAACCATATATTAAGAAAAATACAGTGCTCAGCAGAATTGAGTGCACCCCATTTGAAAAGTAAGTGAAAAGTAAGTTTTTAATTAATATATCACTGACTACAAGAACAATTTCCGAAATTTTAACAAGACTGAGCTTCATAGAACATTTTTTAACCCATAACATTAAAGTAAGGTAAATAACACAAATTTCAGCACAACATGTTCAGTTCTGCTCAAATTAATTAATGCCAAAATCAATACACCCACATAAAAAACTACTACATATAGTATTATGTATAACATCCTTAATTTAAGTAAGGTACAGAGAAGTACAGCACTCCAGAATCCGGTGGGTGCTCAGATAGGGTCCAATCCAATAATGTATGCAGAAACTGGCACTCTAAATTTGGAGTGCCAGATTCTTTTCTCCATAATTTAAGGACACACCAAGTCTTCTAGGCATGGAGAGAACAAGTTGGTAATATATTTTAACATCTATCTTTTTCTATTTTTCAAGAATGACCTCTTTTAGAGCCTGAATGCTGGATGGAGAGTAATGATCAACTTGTCTCTTCAGTAGTCTACATAGGTGTTTCAAATTAGGAGACAATCTTGGCCACTGAATCACTTTCACCTGTTCTTCATAAATGCTAGAGATATCTGTTTTGCCTCATAGTTATGATGGAAACGTGCAGGTCTACCGAGAGCACAGAGTGATGGTAGGATCTTCTCCTTTAATAAAGAGTAGTACATTTGTGAATTGTAGCTCCCCAACACCAGCAGCACTTATACAGACCAACATAAGGACACTGCCATCACCATGCATTTTTCTATACTCATTTTTCTAAATGCATAGTGACTACAGCAAAACATGGTGGTGGCAGTGTCCTTTTATGGGGCTGCATGAGCTGATGGTGTCCGGGAGCTACATTTCATCGATGCGATCATGAATTCATAGATGTACATTTCTATATTGAAAGAGAAGATTCTAGTTTGATTAGATTTGTTTTTTTTGCACACGTGAAAGGATTATTCCTGATTGGTCCATAACTTAATCATAGCTACAAGACATCATAATTTTATTTGTCTATAATTAAGAGAGATAATGCATAAGATTAACATGTATTTTAACTTGTCCTAATAATTAAGCTGATTTTATAAAGTTTAAAGATTGCATACATATATTTGCATATAGATTATGCAGATTCAAGCTGCTGGGCCCAAATGAAGAAACCCTGAAAAAACCTCACACTAACAATTGCTCTGGCCTTTTCATGAAGATTATATAGGCTATTTAGGCCCACTCAGAAAACACTGCACCCCTTTGTATTTATACCCATTTCATATTTATTAAAATGCTTCTTCTTTTGCCCCCTTTGCTTCTGATGGATCAAGGACAGAAAAAAAAGCCCACCATTATAAATGTATATTATACCAGGAGTGGAGAAGATGAGCATTTTTAAAAAAGTGATTGAGTACTTCTGTATATTTGGTATGGTTATGCTCACGATTTAAATTTTTTGACATTACAATGGTCAGAGTAGCTTCACAGATCTGTCACAAAGATCTCTGCAGCTGAGAAACCACTTTAAATGAATGAGTTGTAGGCATATGGAAATCCTCAAATTGAGAGTATAGCATCAAGGCCAAATAGTCATGTGTAACTTATTGGGGTGCTTGCTGTAGATTTGATAAAATCATTGTTTTATCAAAAGGAGATGATCAATAAAGAATTATTAAACCTGTTGCCATGTAGTTGTCAATATTCATGAGCTTTTCTGTCTATGCACAGTATACATAGAAAGCTACCAATCAGTGGTGTGGGTGGAGTTAAACAGCGCTCAGGATTCAGAGAACTGGTAGATCTGCAGCAGATAAAATAGTCATTTTATCAAAACTGCAGCAAGCAAACCAGTAAGTGATACTTTGCTGGAATCGGGGTCTCTGCCCCTGCCTACTGTAATGGTGCTCTCAGATGGGGCAGCAAAAACCTGGTGACAGATTCCCTTTAACCCCTTAACGACCGCCGATATGCCTTTTAATGGCAGCAGTTAAGGGGCATATTCCTGAGCGCCTGTCACGTGATAGCCGTTATTCACTGAATAATGGCAATCAGAAAATTCTCTGATTTTTGATTCATTTCTCTCTCATCTGATATGATCTAGCATACCATTGGAGAGAGAAATGGGGTCCCTCGAACCCCCCAGTACCTCCACCATCCGCATATCATCCTCCATCCCCTGGCCCTCTACATAATCTTCCTGGAAGAAAATGGCGGGCACATGTACAGTGCGCCCTTCGAGATCTGCCAGCCGGTAGCCAGCTACAATTGGAGATTTTTGCTATTGGTTCATTTTGATCACTGTGATAGACCCTATCACAGTGATAAAAAAGTAAATCAAACACCCTTTTGTCACTCCCTAAGTTAAATAAAAATAATAAAATACAAAAATTATATTTTTTCCATGCTTTGCGGTTAGGGTTGGGGTTTTGGTTAGAGCTGGGGTTAGGGTTAGAGTTGGGGTTAGAGCTGGAGTTAGGGTTGTATTAGGTTTAGGGTTGTGGTTAGGGTTGTGTTGGGGTTAGGGTTGGGGTTAGAGCTGGGGTAAGGATTGTGTTAGGGTTAGGGTTGGGGTTTGAACTGGGGATAGGGTTGTGTTATGGTTGGGGTTGTGGTTAAGGTTGGGGTTGTGTTGAGGTTGTGTTGGGGTTATGTTGGGGTTAGGGTTGTGTTGGGGTTAGGGTTGTGCTTAGGGTTAGGGGTGTGTTAGAATTGGGAGGTTTCCACTGTTTTTATTTTTTAAATTCGTTTATTGAACAAAAAGGACATACATATTGTCTTATGATAATAAAATACATGCATAGCCCTTACAAATATACAGAAAACAGCCGGTTATACATTGTGAAGCATGTATATCAGTTGACTTTCACAGGCTTTTATCATATTGTTCATGCTGATAATAAAGAACATTAGCCTTTCAAGTATACAGAAACAGCCAACCGGTTATACATTGTGAAGCATGCATATCAATTGATTTTCACCAGCTGCTATCATATTATTCATTCAGAAAAAAAAGAACATTCCTAAACTACAACTATATCAAATGGTGCCTACTACTGCGCAGCCTAATATCATATATCATGTTATCTCACATATGTTGTCTCAGTTTTGCAAAGTAAGGTGAGAGGAATTCCACCTCTCCCAGATCTTCTCAAATTTGCCCGGGCATCCCCTATTTTGATAAAGCGTACGTTCGTATGGAACAATCGAGTTCACCAGGTCAATCCACATTCTAAGGGAGGGACATGAACCCCCCATCCATCGTAGTGCCAACACCTTCCGTGCCATAAATAGTGTTTCACGCAGAAAAATCCCGTCATAATGACCCCAATTCTCCTCATCCCATTCCCCAAACAAGCAGACCAGTGGTACAAGAGAAACCGGAGCCTGCATCAAGGATGACAAAAGCAGGGTCACCTCTTTCCAGTACTGTAAAATAATGGGACATTGCCAGATCATATGAACAAAATCCGCATCTGGTGAATGACATCGCAGACATTCTGATGATTGAAGTCGACCCATCCTGAAAAGTCGTGTCGGAGTTAAGTATGATTGATTAATTATATACTGCTGTATCATTCTATTATTAATAGATGGTGATACTCCGATCGGAGATTCCAAGATCTCCTCCCACTCCTCTCCCTGAGCATCAGGGATGAGTCTGTCCCATTTCCTTGTAATAGAGCTTATAGCAGATTCCGTTCCAACCGACAGCATGTACGTGTATAAGGAGGAGATGAGACCCTGGGGACACTGCGAATTAAGGATTCCTATCAGAGGCAGAGATTAAATAGTACGGTCCACACCCCCACATGTCATGTGTGATTGAAGAGCCGATCTCAGCTGTAAATAATGGAAAAACTGGGATCTCGGAATATCACATGCAACCTGTAATTGCTCAAAAGACACCAAGGTCCCCTGGTCATACAAGTCTCCCAACGAGGAAACATTATGTTGCATCCAAAAAACAGTGGATGGGTGGTTCAGTAGTTCTGGGAAATAGTCATTATTCCATAGGGGCATTTCAGCTATAAAATCTTTAAACCCAATCGCTTTCTTAATCTGTCTCCATACTAATTGTGCCAGTTGGAGCAAGGGTAGCAGATGAGGGACATTAGTCCTCTCCAACTCAAGGAAACCTAGTGGGCAGTCAGTTCGCGCAGCATGGAGTAGGTGGCTTTCCGAATTGGGGAGGCAACCACCCGGCATCCATTTACTTAAAGCTTTAGCTTGCCCAGCCAAATAGTTTAAGAAAAAATCTGGTAATGCTGCCCCACCTCCCTTTCTTGGTCTCTGCAGGGTGGTCAATTTAAGTTTGGGCCTAGTTTTCCCCCAGATGAAAAATATGATCTGGGAATTGAGATTTACAAAGAAGGATTTGGGTACTATTACAGCACTATGCTGAAGGGAGTAGCTAATCTTGGGGAGTAATATTTTAATTAGGTTTATACGTCCGGCCACAGACAGCGGGAGTTTGCTCCAAGTTGTGAATTTCATTTTAACTAGTTCCAGTAATAGGTGACTATTGAGTTGTGAGTCAAGCGTACTATTTTGGGATATATATACCCAAATATTTAAAACTAGATACAATAGGCAGCGAGGAGAGAGATTCCAACTGGGGCATTGGGGCGTGAGAAAGGGGTAGCATAGCGGACTTCTCCCAATTTATATATAGACCTAAGTATTTACTGAATCTATCTATAATGGCAATTACTTGTGGTAGAGTCTCCTCCGCTTCTTCCATGAATATCACCATATCGTCAGCATATAGACCAATGGTATCTACCCGACCCGCTATATTTATACCGTTAATACCAGGGGAAGATCTAATACATATTGCCAATGCCTGAAATGCAAGGGTAAATAGGGCCGGGGAGAGGGGGCACCCTTGACAAGTCCCCCTATGCAATGGAAAAGACTCCGACACGTAGATGTTCACTATAATACGGGCTTTGGGCTTCATATATAGTATTTTGATCCATTTTAGAAATTTATCCCCAAAGCCATATCTTTGGAAGCACGCGGAGAGGAAAGGCCACTCAAGAGAGTCAAAAGCTTTGACAGCATCTAGCGATGCCAGTGCCCACTTGCTGTCTGGCATTAGAGAGCTATATTGGGCTATTGACTGGACCCATCTGATGTTAATGGAAGTGCTCTTACCCGGCATAAAACCTGTTTGATCAGAATTAACATAAAAAGAATACTCCAAAAGAACATCCTTATTCCGTTATTTGTAAAGTACAAAGGTAATGCCTCATAAAGTCTCATTGTATGGAGACGATACTCATGTAAATTAGGTAAAAAAAGGAGAACATAGAATCCAAATCCATTTCAAGCATATTCGTATTTATTTATCAATAGAAAGACACATATCAGGGATACAGGATAGTGAAAAATAAAATGGGAAATCACATAATGGCCCGGAACTAGAAAAAACAAATTGACAGCCTGTGATAGGTGTGAATGCCCAAACAAATCCTCCAGGGATTTATCTTTTTGTGATGGGGGCTGCATAATTTATCACAGCATTGGTTATTTACATTTAGCTGATCATTAATTGGCACTTTTTCACACTGTTTACCCTGGTTTAGTGCAATATGTAATACCACGCAGCATAGGCTCTTTTGAGCAATATTATATATTTCTCTGCAACTTTTCCCTACAGGATTTGTTTGGGCATTCACACCTATCACAGGCTGTCAATTTGTTTCTTCTAGTTCCGGGCCATTATGTGATTTCCCATTTTATTTTTCACTATCCTGTATCCCTGATATGTGTCTTTCTATTGATAAATAAATATGAATATGACTCAAAATATGACTGGTGAGTAAAGAATAATTTACGCTTGGACTTAGTGTCCTTATGCTGAGCATATAACCTCTGAGCAGCCAACCACTCAGTCCTGTTACCGCTAGTTTGGTTAGATATATATGTAGCCTCTGAATCTTTCAATTGCCACTCCATCTCATCATCCTCCCTTGAGGTTACCCTTTTAATATAAGAAATCATGGAAGATAAGCAACCCCTCAAATATGCCTTAAGGGCATCCCAAAATAAATTGATATCTTGAGGCTCTGGGTGGGACGAGATGAAGCAATGCAACTGATCGATCATTCTATCTGGAGTCGCCATTAACTTTAACCAAAAAGGATTCAGCTTCCAGAACATCCTATTAATTGGTTGCCCATATTTAAGCTTAAGAATGACCGGACTATGGTCTGAAATCCCCCTACTGCCATGTTCTATGTTGTCTACCCACACTGCCAGACCGCTGGATCCGAATATACACTCACTGGCCACTTTATTAGGTACACCTGTCCAACTGTGTGTTAAGACTTAATTTCTAATCAGCCAATCACATGGCGGCAACTCAGTGCATTTAGGCATGTAGACATGGTCAAGACAATCTCCTGCAGTTCAAACCGAGCATCAGTATGGGGAAGAAAGGTGATTTGAGTGCCTTTGAACGTGGCATGATTGTTGATGCCAGAAGGGCTGGTCTGAGTATTTCAGAAACTGCTGATCTACTGGGATTTTCACGCACAACCATCTCTAGGGTTTACAGAGAATGGTCCGAAAAAGAAAAAAAATCCAGTGAGCGGCAGTTCTGTGGCCGGAAATGCCTTGTTGATGCCAGAGGTCAGAGGAGAATGGGCATACTGGTTCGAGCTGATAGAAAGGCAACAGTGACTCAAATTGCCACCCGTTACAACCAAGGTAGGCAGAAGAGCATCTCTGAACGCACAGTGCGTCGAACTTTGAGGCAGATGGGCTACAGCAGCAGAAGACCACACTGGGTACCACTCCTCTCAGCTAAGAACAGGCATCTGATGGCTACTTTCAGCAGGATAATGCGCCATGTCATAAAGCTCGAATCATCTCAGATTGGTTTCTTGAACATGACAATGAGTTCACTGTACTCAAATGGCCTCCTCAGTCACCAGATCTCAATCCAATAGAGCATCTTTGGGATGTGGTGGAACGGGAGATTCGCATCAGGGATGTGCAGCCGACAAATCTGCGCCAACTGTGTGATGCCATCATGTCAATATGGTCCAAAATCTCTGAGGAATGCTTCCAGCACCTTGTTGAATCTCTGCCACGAAGAATTGAGGCAGTTCTGAAGGCAAAAGGGGGTCCAACCCGTTACTAGCATGGTGTACCTAATAAAGTGGCCAGTGAGTGTATAATCAATGTGCGATAGAGATCGCTTAGTGGATGAGTGGCAGGTATACTCCCTTGATTCAGGGTGACGCATTCTCCATAAATCTAGCCACCAGCTACCTTCCATAAATAATGACAGTTGGGTCACATTCAACAAAGAGACTCCCCCAGACATGCCTCCCTCTAATCTCAATTTGTCAAGGTGGGTATTCATGACCATGTTGAAGTCTCCCATGCAGATAACATCCGCGTCTGGATGATTTAAGGCAAAGATCATTGCTTTTTGAAGAATGGATGTATTGGCCGGTGGGGGGTTATAAACACATAGGATTACATATTCCCTGGTATTTATCAATGCATGTACAAATACAAAGCGACCTTCAGGATCCCTCCGGGTCTCCCTGGCTTCCCATCTATCGTCTCTATGTACCAGCAATGAGACCCCTCTCGAATAACTAGTGTGAAATGCATTGACAGACCATTGAACCAAAGGTTTCTGCACGCACGGAGCAGTATCTCTGGTCAGATGCGTCTCCACCAAGGCCACAATGTGAGAATGATAATGTCTGATCTGCGAGAAAACCTTGATCTTTTTCCGGGGGGCCTTTATACCTCTTACGTTCCATGTCATACATATCATCTCAGACCCCATACCCACTCCGTTGAATATGGCATGCCGTACTACCCGAGCAGAATTTGGAGGCACCACATAGAGATTGAGATTGCCATTGGCTGCGACTTTTACCTAAGTAACAATCAAAACTATTGTAAAAAAGAAAACAAAAAAGGAACCAAACATCAGTGGAGCAAAGTCTCACGCTTCTAGCAAAACACAAGCAGGGGGATACGATCACTGGTCACAGTGTATAGTTGGTAAACTGGGTACCTGCAAGGAGAGCCCCCATTAGACCATTAATAAAAGAGTTTAGGTTAGTAGTAAGTATATTAGGATTCCTTTGCAGGGGATCCCATATGAGACCGCAGCCACTCCGTTGCCTCCGTTGGATCCGTAAAAAACACAGAGGAGCCCCCATGTACGACCCGGAGCCGAGCCGAAAAGATCATTGAGTATATAACATTTCTCTCTTTGAGCCACTTCTTTACATCCATGAATTGTGCCCTCTGTTTCTGAAGTTCCATGGAAAAGTCTGGGAAAATCGAGATCACGACATTGTTGAACTTGATGGGGCCTTTTTGCCGTGCAAGGCGCAGAATAGTGTCTCTGTCTTTACAGTTGAGGATATGTGCCTGGAAAGGTCTAGGTGGGGCTCCCGAAGGAAGGGGTTTTGTAGGGACCCTGTGAGCCCTTTCGATGGCAAACATAGAAGAGAATTCATCTCCCAAAGAAGCCTTAAGCCAACCTTCCAGAAATTGCTTAGTATATTGACCTTCTGAGCGTTCCGGCAGACCAATGACGCGAATATTGTTCCGATGCATTCTATTCTCCAGGTCATCCGCTTTCTGCCTCCAGGTGTTCACAGAACCTGCCGCTTTCGTTAACTTGGCCTCCATAGGCGCGATGGTGTCCTCCACTTGGGACACTCCACCTCTGTAATGCGTCCTCTCATGGTTTGCATATCCTGTCAAAGTCGTCCCACCTCAGTATATACGTCCTCTATTTTCTCAGTCATGGATGTCCTAGTCAATGAGATGGCCTGTATCAACTGTTCGGAGGCCTGTTTGAGGGTCAGTTCTTCCTGCTCAGATTCTTCTTCTCCCCCAGATGGACGATTTTTATGCTGAGTTTGAGAGGGATTGGCTCTTAAGAGATTGTGCACTTTCAGAGGGATCGGGTCTTGCATATTCTTTAAAATTTTCTGCTGCTCCTGACCCCTTAGATCGATTCATGATCAGTGGCAGTATGGTACAGCAAGATAACTGAAGGTATATGCTCCAGTGGTTTCCCACGTCAGATGGTAAACACAGCAGGGCTATTATTAAATGATTGCAGCCCAGGAATAATTCCCACACAGAGGAGCCACGTGAGCTTATGAGGACAGCGTCCGGTGTCGAGTCAACAGGATTTCTTGCGGCGGGGAGGGGGATCGGCAGCACCCACAGAGACAGCAGCAGTGAAGGGAGTCCACAAACTCCCACAGTAATGACGCCAACGGGTATAGCGAGTATAACAGTAGGGGTGGAGAAAACGCAGGGCCCAGTCTTTCAGGGCACTCACCGCGCGTCCCCTCTAGTCCTCAGAATGAATGTTCACTGCTGGGTGGCACTGCAGCTGTGAAGGCCGACGCCGCAGCTCTCACTGCCAGAGCGCGCGTCTAAGATTGCCGCCGCCTTGTGCAGGCCCCGCCGTCTGCCCCGGCCTCCCCAGCAGTTAGCTCACCAGAGCCGCTCCATGTCCTCCCACGGGAGTCCAGGGGGGTCCCGATATCCAGGGGTCCAAGTACCGCCAGGTATATTGCAGTAATATGGTCTTAGTTGCAGGATAAGGGCAGGATTCTTGGGAGTTCTCCCAACATGCATCCTCTCTCTTCAGCTACATAGCCACGCCAAGGCACACAAGCGGGTCTCCAAATATGACATGGTGCCCGCCATCGATTACAGACAATTTTGCTTTCAAAAAGTCAAACGGTTCTCCCTCTCTTCTGAGCCCTGTCATGCCCCCAAACAGTGGATTTCTCACACATATGGGGTATCAGTGTACTCAGCAGAAATTGCACAACAAATTTATGGTCAATTTTTTTTGTTGAAAAAAGTTAAATGTTAATTTTATTTCTCTCACTTTGCTTTAGTTCTTGTGAAGCACCTGAAGGGTTAATAAACTTCTTGAATGTGGCTTTGAGCACTTTGAGGGGTGTGGTTTTTACAATGGAGTCACTTTTGGGTATTTTCTGTCATATTGACCACTCAAAGTCACTTTAAATATGATGTGGTTCCTAAAAATATGGCTTTGTAAATTTTGTTGTACAAATGAGAAATCGCTGGTCAACTTTTAACCCTTATAACTACCTTAAAAAAATATGCTTGCAAAATTGTGCTGATGTAAAATAGACATGTTGGAAATGTTATTTATTAACTAATTTGAGAGACATAACTCTCCTATTTAAGGGCACAAAAATTAAAAGTTTGAAAATTGCAACATTTTAAAAATTTTTGCCAAATTTTCATTTTTTACATAAATAAACACAAGTATTGAAGAAATTATCGAATAAATTTTACCACTAGCATCAAGTACTATATGTCACGAAAAACAGTCTCAGAAACAATGAGATCCATTGAAGCGTCACAGAACTATAACCTCATGAAGTGACAGTGGTCAGAATTGTAAAAATTGGCTTGGTCATTAAGGTCAAAATTGTCTCTGTCACTAAGGGGTTAAAAACATCTCAAATGGAGCACAGTCAACCAACCTGTTATTATTTTAAATACTTAAACTACACATTTTATTGCTATATGACAACTATACAATATTTGGGAACTGTAATATAGTACAATATTCTTGTATGTACTCCTGTAAGCATAACAGTTACAAATGGTGAGACGCTTGGTCACAATTTAAGTGATTGTTAGTTACAGTTCATTTATGAAATGCTTCTTATCATCATATCACTCGGGGTTCTTGACCTTTAAACTATCCTCTATCCCATCTCAGAATCTGATGTAATGTGTGCAAAAGCAGAAAAACTCTTAGGGTACTGTTACACCTAGCGATGCACCAGCGATCCCGACTAGCGATATGACACGGTCAGGATTGCTGGTGCATCGCTAGGTGGTCGCTAGTGAGCTGCCACACAGGCAGATCTCACCAGCGACATAGCAGGGGACGGGGATCGCTACTTACCTGTCAGACGCGGCGATCCTGCGTCCTCCCGCCTGGCTCCACGCGTCGCTCGTCAGCGCCACAGGAAGCGCCGCAGGAAGTGACCGACAAGGAATGGTCCAGGAGCTTCTCACGCGATCAGCGATAACCAGTGGGGGAACCAGTCGAAGGTAAGTATCACATGCAGCGATATCGCTAGCAATATCGCTGCAACGTCACAAAATCGGTGACTTTACAGCGATATTGCTAGCGATATCGCAGTGTGTAACGGGGGCTTTACTGACAGTAATTTCTCTTAGCAGTGAACAGGTAGAATGCTAATGCATTTAAAGACATCATTATTCACAGAGATGTGTTTTTATTCATGGAAGTCTGCCAACGAGATTGTGATCTTAATGCCCTTACATGTTCGGCAAAGGCACAGGTGTGCACAGAAGGACGGCAATGTTTAACTCCATTGCTGTGGGCTGCTGTCCAGGAGAATTACTGGTGAAACTAAGTGCAGTGCCTCCATACACTGATGATTTCATTCATAAAATACAGTAGGTTGTAGAGCAGTGTTCTTGAGATATTCTGCATGTTACAATATTTCAAACAATTGATTTACATGTAAAATAGTGCTCCTTATCTTGTCGATCTGATGTGGAAACTATTTTGGATTTGCATGTTGGTAATGATTTTACTAATATCCAATGAAAAAATAATCATATCTTCAATAATTGTGTATGTTTCTATATGTATGTGTATAATGTCTCTTTAGTCGGTACATCAGAATACAAAAATTAGCAGAACTTCAAAAGTGTTGCTAATTTTTCCTCCCATGATATTGGATCTTAAGGAGAAATCTTAATATGTGCAATGGCCAGAGCAACAAACAATAGCAAGCATAAATGTGCTATTAAATTGCTGTTTTCCTTAGACAGCTACTACAGTGATAAAGGGATCAAGGCGTGAAATGTGATACAGGTCCCATAGCATTTCAGTTGGACAGATTGCTTGTCTTCACTAAGATAGAGTATCCTATGCCCTCGACAGAAACATAACTTTTCACTTTAATGCTACAAATTAAAAAAAAAGGAAAGAAAGAGGAAACAAATGTTACAGTTTACAGAAATTCAACTTTCTGGTAACTGTAAGTTATGAAGCAAAGAATTGGGTTAGTAAAGTTCAGTAGAAGTATTATTCCTTTATTTTAGAAAATGTACTTACTGTTCTGAAGCTGATAAACACAAGTACGGTATCTATACTTGTTTACATACTTATACAAATATATAAAGTAGGTATTCTACGCTCCTCAACATTAAAATAGCAGCAGCAAAAATAAACACTCCTGGAATTGTAGAACTGTCAGGATGGCTTGACATAATAATGATATGCAAAATATGAATATCAAATTTGCAAACATCTCAATTCTCAATACTCATTCAGATAAGTGTATAAACGCCACTCATAGAAATACACTTAAGGCCCCTTTACATTTAGCGATGCACCAGCGATCCCGACCACGATACGACCCGGTCAGGATCGCTGGTGCATTGCTAAATGGTCGCTAGTGAGCTGCCACACAGGCAGATCTCACAGCGACATAGCGACACAGCAGCGGTCGTTACTTACCTTTCAGATGCGGCGATCCTGACGTCCTCCCGCCCACGTCCATGCGTCGCTTGTCGGCGCCAGCAGGAAGCGTCCGACAAGAAATGGAGCTGCACGATCTCACGCGATCAGCAACAGACAGCGGGGGAGCCGGTCGGAGGTAAGTATCACACATAGCGATATCGCTAGCAATATCGCTGCTGCGTCACAAAATCGGTGATGCTTTAGTGATATTGCTAGCGATATCGCTATGTGTAAAGCCCCCTTTACACGCCTTGGTTGCTATAATTGAGGTTATTAATGATTGTCTGAAGAATGTATTGCCATGCTGAATGCACTTGGGCATGCAAATGATCAAGATCTGTTACTCACAAGTCCCTTAGCATTTGCAGAACAATGACGTTCCAAATTTGCTTGATGGCAAACAAGTCTAGGACAGTGTAGTACAAGCAACAAACAACATTCGGCCTGGTGTTGTCATGTTGAAAAATGGTTCCTGGGATACTTAGATGATCTGTCCATACCTCTTTTTCCACAGTTATATCAATACAATATCAAGTGGTTAGTTTATCTCTAATGAAGACTAAAGAGATCTGGCTGCCATATACTATACTGTATATCACCACATCATGATCCCTGGAGTGGGACTGGTATGACATTCCTCCACGAAGGCCTCTTCATTGGCCTCACACCACCAGTTTCCAAGGCAATTATGGTGCAGAGCAAGACTACAATGGAGGCTGGAATGAAGGTTTCTAATCTACAATGATGTTGAGCCACAATGATATCTGGAAAATGATATGGAGACTACATGAGAAATGCCATGAAAACGCTTTTATAGAGGATTGTCATGCCCCTCCTACTTCTGTGATTATGGGGTGGTTAATTGATTTGGCTATGGAACTAATGGTCTGGCCATTTCTCCAAAATGTCCCATGAGCCACACGTTGCTCATGCTATTATGAGGATCCTGCAAGGTCAAAACATTCTACCATGGCTTGCAGCATCACTGGACTTGTCTCCCTTTGAACGCATCTAGTACATCATTGTTGAGCACATATAAAGGGAGCTGTCAGCAGTGGATCTCGATGTTTTGCAAGCCAATGGGGCAGAAAATTCCTAAGACTACCATTAATAACCTCACTGATAGCATGCTAAGGCGTGTAAATGCATGTGGCTCTCATACACAATACTGAATAAATCAAGATGTTTTTAAAATATCATCTCTATGTTTTCAGCATTTGCATATCATTAAAACGTCTATAGATCCTGTGATTTTTATAAGTCAATGAATTTTCATTCTTGGTGCTGCAATTTCAATGTTGAAAAGTGTACAGGATGGGCCATTTATATGGATACACCTAAATAAAATGTGAATGGTTGGTGACCCAGATCGGCATGCTGAATTTGCAGAATGGTCAAAGCAAAAATTGGAACAGGACCTTCAGTTTACACAGAACATTTTGTTCAGTGATGAGGCAAACTTTTTTGGGTGTGCCATTTATATGGATACACCTAAATAAAATGGGAATGGTGACAGTTTTCTTGCGTAGGGTGTCTTGCATTGAAATTTGCTGCAATGACCTGGGTACTGCGTTCACCAGACATCAGCACAATTTCTATCCGCTCCTCATGTGTTAACCTCTGTGACATGTCAATGGTTCTAAACAAATATAAACTTGTAAATAACTCATGAAAGAATAAAGTTATGTTAAAACCAAGCACACCATGGTTTTTCTTGTGAAATTCTCAAAAAGTTTGCTGTGTCACATGACCTTCTTCCCACTGAAAAAAATAAAGTTGGATCCAAAAATGGCCGACTTCAAAATGGCCACCATGGTCACCACCCATCTTGAAAAGATTTCCCCTTCCCATATACTAATGTGCCACAAACAGGAAGTTGATATCATCAACCATTCCCATTTTATTTAGGTGTATCCATATAAATGGTCCACCTTGTAATTAGAGTGTGTAATTACTACATACAGCCCGGCAAAGTGTATGTATAGAGAAGAGGCTGGGGCTAAGCAATGTCTTATATCATGTAAAACTTGGTGATACTCAGATGGGATGGTGTTCTCCTAGGCTATAGGTTGAATTAGATGAATTATGTTTACCTTAAATGAGCATTAATCAACACATGCATACCAGGATTTCTTTCTCTTTGTTGTAATTTCCCCACTGGCACCACAGTTGAATGAAGTGCCGACTAGAGATGAAACTTGTTTGGAAAACGTTTGCCAATCTCAAATTCGGCACAAACGTTGCACATTCGGATTCGTGTTTGGATTCACGAGTTTTTTCCTAAAAATATCCAAAAATCGTCCAAAGTTCAGTAAATGACCAGGTTCACTAAGGGCTCTTTCAGGCATCAGCATTTTCAGTAGCAACACAGGCTCCAAACTGTTCCACACTTGTGCACACTGATGACACATGGATGACATCCCTGCGTCATCAGTGTGAAACGTACCAGCACCTGGGAATCAGCGGTACTGTACATGCTGTTCCCTGGCGCCAGATGCTGAAGTAAAGACAGCTTACATCACTGTCCCCTGCTTGTGCTACGATCAGCGCTAGCAGGAGACAATGTTGGGAGTTGTATTCAACTGCAGACAGAGCAGGCAGCGGCTAATGGGAGCATTCATAAGTCACCACCTGTGCTATAAATAAGTAAATAAATAAATTTAAAAAATGACTTGGGATCCCCTGTATTTTTGATAACCAGCCAGCCAAAACTGACAGCTGCGGGCTGCAGCAGTCAGCTGTCAGCTTCAGCAAAGCAGGTTATCAAGAATAGAGGAGTCCCCACACCATAATTTTTAATTATTTAAATTAATAATTTAAAAAAAAAGACATGGGGACCTCCCTTTTTTGACAACTAGACAATTACTAACCCATGGGCTTGATGTCAGCGAACATAAAATAGCTGACATCAACCCCAAATTTATTTTACCTCTTGCCTCCACACCAGGGCAAGTGGGAAGAGTTGGGCAATGCGCCAGAATTGGCACATCTAATAAATGCGCCTTTTCTGGGTCAACTATGGCCTGCTATTTTTAGGCTGGGGAGGGCCATTATCCATGGCCCCATCCCAGTCTGAGAATACCAGCCACCAGCTGTCTGCTTTAGCTTGGCTAATTATTTATTTAAATAATTAAAAAAACAAGTGTGGATTCCTCTATTTTTTATAACCAGCCAAGATAAAGCGGACAGCTGGGGGCTGGGAGAATCTTATTTCTCATAGTCTGGGAGTTCTTCATGTGTTTTTTAGGAAACTCTATGCGGGCTTTCATATGTCTTGCACTGAGGAGAAGCTTCCGCCCGGCCACTCTGCTGGAGGGTTACAGTGATAGTTGACTTTGTGGAACTTTCTCCCATCTCCCTACTGCATCTGTGGAGCTCAGCCACAGTGATCTTGGGGTTCTTCTTTACCTCTCTCATCTAGGCTCTTCTCCCACAATTGCTCAGTTTGGCTGGACAGCCAGGTCTAGGAAGACTTCTGGTGGTCCCAAACTTCTTCCATTTAAGGATTATGGAGGCCACTGTGCTCTTAGGAACCTTGAGTACTGCCAAAATTCTTTTGTAACCTTGGCCAGGTCTATGCCTTGCCACAATTCTGTCTCTGAGCTCCTTGGCCAGTTCCTTTGACCTCATGATTCTCATTTGGTCAGACATGCACTGTGAGCTGTGAGGTCTTATAGACAGGTGTGTGCCTTTACAAATCAAGTCCTATCAGTGTAATTAAACACAGCTGAATTCCAATGAAGGAGTAGCACCATCTCAAGGAAGATCACAAGGAAATGGACAGCATGTGACTTAAATATGAGTAGCTGAGCAAAGGGTCTGAATGCTTATGAACATGTGATATTTTGTTTTTTATTATTTAATAAATATGGAAAAATGTCTACATTTCTGTTTTCTCCATCAAGATGGGGTGCAGAGTGTACATTAATGAGAAAAAAACATGAACTTTAATTTACCTAATGGCTGTAATGAAACAAAGAGTGAAAAATTTAAAGGGGTCTGAATACTTTCCATACCCACTGTTAATCTTTCCTCTCTGTCTTCCTGTAAAATTGCTTTGTGGAGATCCCTTTACTCAGAGACAATATAAAGCTATACAACAAATTCATTATGTTTGCAAAATCCTATGAAATATTCTAAGAAATGTCATAATAGAATACTGAACAAGACACACATGAGAATTTGCAATTAAAGTAAAAAAAAAGAAAAATAAACTATAAAACAAACAGAAAAAGGAAATTGCCTCATAGCAATCAGTTATTATTGAATGGCATCTTTCATTGTTAAAACATCTTTAAAAATGAGAGCTGGCATGTGATTGGGTACTATAGACAGCTGAGCTGTTCTGCTTTTTCTTTGTATTTATTTTGAAGAAAATTTTCCCTTGTATTTTTTAAAGCATGATGCATATATTTATTTTAAAGAGTTTGTCTACTACTTTATTTTAAAAAAAATGGTTCCAGAATGCTAAAAAAAAAAACTAAACAAAAAGTGCCCCCTCAAAAAACTACACAAAAAATAAAACATTATCACCTGATTAGTTTCTTCCACTCATACATAAACAATTTGCATTGATTTTTCTGGCTAGTACGGTACCACAATATAATTTGTTATTCCACTCAGACAGAATGTAAAGGCTGCAGCTGATCATCAACCACTGATGACCTGTAGCCATCATGGGATCCCTCAAGTAGAAGCCAGAAGTATGATGGGGGCTTCTTATCACTATTATTTACTACTTTTCTATTTCAATGATTTACTATGCCACATTCTTACTACCCCATATTACTGATATCATTGGGTCAAAATGTGAATTTACAAACTGCTACAAAAGCAAAAAAGGAAATTCAGTAGAGAATATATTGTACATCAGGATGTCTGGGGATTTGATGAAGGATAAAATATTTATAAAATTCACACAAATGAATATGAAGATATATAAAGCTCATTGATATTTAACCCCTTCACTACCAAGGGTGGTTTGCACGTTAACTACCGGGCCAATTTTTACAATTCTGACCACTGTACCTTTATGAGGTCATAACTCTGGAACGCTTTCATGGATCCTGGTGATTCTGACATTGTTTTCTCGTGACATATTGTACTTCATGTTAGTGGTAAAATTGCATTCAAATAACTTGCGTTTATTTGTGAAAAAAACGGAAATTTGGCGAAAATTTTGAAAATTTCGCAATTTTCCAACTTTGAATTTTTATGCCCTTAAATCACAGCGATACGGCACACAAAAAACTTAATACATAACATTTCCCACATGTTTACTTTACATCAGCACAATTTTGCAACCAAGATTTTTTTTTGCTAGGAAGTTATAAGGGTTAAAAATTGACCAGCGATTTCTCATTTTTGCAACACCATTTTATTTTTAGGGACCACTTCACATTTGAAGCCACTTTGAGGGGTCTATATGATAGAAAATACCCAAAAGTGACACCATTCTAAAAACTGCACCCCTCAATGTGCTTAAAACCACATTCAAGAAGTTTATTAACCCTTTAGGTGCGTCACAGGAATTTTTTGAATATTAAAAAAAAAATGAACATTTAACTTTTTTTCACAAAAAAAATACTTCAGGTTCAATTTTCTTTATTTTACCAAGGGTAACAGGAGAAATTGGACTGCAAAAGTTATTGTGCAATTTGTCCTGACTACGCTGATACCTGATATGTGGGGGGGAACCACTGTTTCGGCGCATGGCAGAGCTCAGAATGGAAGGAGCGCCGTTTGACTTTTTCAATGCAAAATTGGCTGGAATTCAGATCGGACGCCATGTCACGTTTGGCGAGCCCCTGATGTACCTAAACAGTGGAAACCCCCCCAAGTGACCCCATTTTGGAAACTAGACCCCCCAAGGAACTTATCTAGATATGTGGTGAGAACTTTGAACCCACAAGGGCTTCACAGAAGTTTATAACGTACAGCGGTACAATTAAAAAATCATATTTTTTCCACAAAAATGATCTTTTCACCCACAATTTTTATTTTTCCAAGGGTAACAGGACCCTAAAAGTTATTGTGCAATTTGTCCTGAGTACGCTGATACCCCATATGTGGGTGTAAATGACTATTTGGGCGCATAGCAGAGCTCGGAAGGGAAGCAGCGCCATTTGACGTTTTTGGCTAGAATTGAGATCGGACACCATGTCGCGATTGGAAAACCCCTGATGTACCAAAACAGTGGAAACCCCCCACAAATGACACCATTTTGGAATCTAGACCCCCCAAGGAACTTATCTAGATGTGTGGTGAGAACTTTGAACCCCCAAGGGCTTCACAGAAGTTTATAACGTACAGCAGTACAATTAAAAAATCATATTTTTTCCACAAAAATGATCTTTTCACCCTCAACTCTTATTTTTCCAAAAGTAACAGGACCCTAAAAGATATTGTGCAATTTATCCTGAGTACGCTGATACCCCACATGTGGGTGTAAACCACTATTTGGGCGTATGGCAGAGCTCGGAAGGGAAGCAGCGCCATTTGACGTTTTTGGCTGGAATTGAGATCGGACACCATGTCGCATTAGGAAAGCCCCTGATGTACCAAAACAGTAGAAACCCCCCACAAATGACACCATTTTGGAAACTAGACCCCCCAAGGAACTTATCTAGATGTGTGGTGAGCACTTTGAACCCCCCAGTGCTTCACTGAAGTTTATAACGTCCGGGCGTGAAAATAAAAAAATCGTATTTTTTCCACAAACATGATCTTTTAGTCCCCATTTTTTTATTTTCCCAAGGGTAACAGGAGAAATTGGACCCCAAAAGTTGTTGTCCAATTTGTCCTGAGTACGCTGATACCTCATATGTGGGAGAAAACTACTGTATGGGCACACGTCGGGGCTCGGAAGGGAAGTAGTGACGTTTTGGAATGCAGACTTTGATGGAATGGTCTGCGGGTGTCATGTTGCGTTTGGAGAGCCCCTGATGTACCTAAACAGTGGAAACCCCCCACAAGTGACCCCATTTTGGAAACTAGACCCCCTAATGAACTTATCTAGATGTGTGGTGAGCACTTTGAACCCCCCAGTGCTTCACAGAAGTTTATAACGACCGGGCGTGAAAATAAAAATATCGTATTTTTTCAACAAACATCATCTTTTAGTCCCCATTTTTTTTATTTTCCCAAGGGTAACAGGAGAAATTGGACCCCAAAAGTTGTTGTCCAATTTGTCCTGAGTACGCTGATATCTCATATGTGGGAGAAAACTACTGTATGGGCACACGTCGGGGCTCGGAAGGGAAGTAGTGACGTTTTGGAATGCAGACTTTGATTGATTGGTATGCGGGTGTCATGTGCGTTTGGAGAGCCCCTGATGTACCTAAACTATTGAAACTCCCCACAAGTGACCCCATTTTGGAAACTAGACCCCCCACGGAGCTTATCTAGATGTGTGGAGAGCACTTTGAACCCCAAAGTGCTTCACAGAAGTTTATAACGCCTGGGCGTGAAAATAAAAAAAACATTTTTTTCCGCAAAATTATATTTTTGCCCCCAATTTTTTATTTTCCTAAGGGTAACAGGAGAAATTGGACCCCAAAAGTTGTTTTGTAATTTGTCCTGAGTAGGCTGATACCCTACATGTGGGGGTAAAACACTGTTTGGGCACATGGCAGAGCTTGGAAGGGAAGGAGCACCATTTGACTTTTTCAACGCAGAATTGGCTGGAATTGAGATCAGACGCCATGTTGCCTTTGGAGAGCACCTGATGTGCCCAAACAGTGGAAACCCCCAATTATAACTCCAACCCTAACCTCAACACACCCCTAACCCTAATCTGAGCCCTAGCCCTAACCCTATCCCTAACCCTAACCCTAGCCCTAACCCTAGCCCTAACCCTAACCCTAGCCTTAACCCTAGCCCTAACCCTAGCCCTAACCCTAACCCTAGCCCTAACCCTACCCTAACCCTAACCCTAGCGGGAAAATGGAAATAAATACATTTTCTTTTAGTTTTATTATTTTTCTCTAACTAAGGGGGTGATAACGGGGGGTTTGATTTACGATTTATGGCGGTTTTTATGTTTGGCGGCTGTCGCACGCTAAAAGACGCTTTTTATTGTAAAAATAGTTTTTGCATCACCACATATTGTGAGCTATAATTTTTCCATATTTTGACCCACCGAGTCATGTGAGGTCTTATTTTTTGCGGGACGAGTTGACGTTTTTATTGGTACCATTTTCGGGCACGTGACATTTTTTGATCACTTTTTATTCCGATTTTTGGGATGCAGAATGAACAAAAACCAGCTTTTCATGAATTTCTTTTGGGGGGTGCGTTTACACCGTTCCGCGTGCGGTAAAATTGATAACGCGTTTTTATTCTTCGGGTCAGTACGGTTACAGCGATACCTCATTTAGGTCGTTTTTTTATGTTTTGTCAGTTTTTTGCAATGAAAACAATTTTATATAAAAAATAATTATTTTTGTATCGCTTTATTCTGCGAGCTATAACTTTTTTATTTTTTTGCGGATGATGCTGTGTGGCAGCTCGTTTTTTGCGGGACAAGATGACGTTTTCAGCGGTACCATGCATATTTATATGCGTCTTTTTGATCGCGCGTTATTGCACTTTTTGTTCGGTGGTATGATAATAAATCATTATTTTTTGCTTCGTTTTTTATTTTTATTTTTTAAGGGGTTCGCTAAAGGGGTTAACTAATGGGACAGTTTTATAGGGCAGGTCATTACGGACGCGGCGATACCAAATATGTGTACTTTTATTGTTTTGTTTTTTTTTTATTTTCAAAAAATGGATTTATTGGGGAATATTTTTTTTTTTTTTAACTAATTTATTTAGCGATTTTTTTTAAATTATTTTTAACACTTTTTTTTTTTTTTTTTTACTTTATTACCTTGTCCCAGGTGGGACATCACTGTCCTGTGACAGATCACTGTGACAGATCAGCGATCTGTCACAGGCACTGCTGCAGACTTCCTCATGCCTGCGCTTTGCAGGCACTGAGGAAGCCAGCTTCCTCAGGCCCCCGAAGGCCCCCGTCACCATCTTGGATTCGGGGGCCTGGAGGAAGGGAGTCCCCCGCAGCAGCGCTGCACATTGCGCTGCCGTGGGGGGCTCAGGGAAGCACGGAGGAAGCCCCCTCCCTGCCGATGCTTCCCTTTAACCCCCGGTACACCGCGATCGCGTTTGATCGCGGTGTGCAAGGGGTTAACGTGTCGGGGGAGGTCCGTGACCGCCCCTGACACATTGTGCCGGGTGTCAGCTATGATAATTAGCTGACACTCGGCCGCGATCAGCGGCGCTCACCACGTGGGCGCCGCTGATCGCGATGACGTAATATTCCGTCCATGGTAATTAGGTCCATGGTCACATGGACGGAATATTACGTCAATTGTAGGTAAGGGGTTAAAGGAAATTGTACATATGGGCATGCAAGTCATAGAAAGCTGAATAAAATTATACCTTAACCCCTTTTCCATCCAAACCTGTTTGCACCTTCCTGACCAGTCCAAATTTTACAATTCTGATCAGTGACACTTTGTGAGGTAATAACTCTGGAACATTTCAATGGATTCCACTGACTCTGAAATTATTTTTTCCTGACATATTGTATTTCATGATAGTGGTAAAATTTATTTGATATGACTTGCATTTATTTGTGAAAAAAATGGAAATTTGGTGGACAGGAAAAAATTGACCCCAAAATTTGTTGTGAAATTTCTCTTGAGCATACTGATAGTCAATAAGTGGGGGAAAACCACTGTTTGTGTGCATAGCAGGGCTAGAAAGGGAAGGAGTACCATTTGACTTTTTGAATACAAAATTTGCTGCAATAAGTAGCAGATGCCTGGTCACATTTGGAAAGTTTCTGATGTGCCTAAACAGTGGAAACCCCCACAAGTGACACCATTTTGGAAACTAGACCCCTCAGGGAACGTATCTAGATGTGTAGTGAGCACCTTAAACTCCTAGGTGCTTCTCAGAAGTTTATAAAATTGACCTGTGAAAATAAAAAAATAACATTTTTCCCACAAAATTGTTTTTTAGCCCACAATTTTGCATTTTCATAAGGATAACAGGAGTAATTGCACCATATAATTTATTGTGAAATTTGTCCTGTGTACACCGACACCCCATATGTGGGGAAAAACTACTGTTTGGGCACACGGCAGGGCTCAGAAACGAAGGAGTGACATTTTGGAACTCAGATTTTGATGGAATTATGGCGGGTGTCATGTTGTTCTTGGAGAGCTCCTGGGGTCCTAAACAGTAAATAATCCCCCACAAGTGACCCCATTTTGGAAACTAGACCCCTTCAGGAATTTATATAGACATGTGGTGAACACCTTGAACTCCCAGATACTTCACAAAAGTTAATGTTTGAAAATGAGAAAAAACATTCTCACAAAACTGTTGTTTTAGCCCCAAATTGTTTTAATTTTCACAAGGATAGCAGGAGAAAATGGACCCCAAAATTTGTTTTGCAAGCTACCTCCTGAGTACAAACGATATGCCGTTTGTGGTCAAAAGCTACTTTTGAGGCACAGTGCAAATCTCAGAGGTGAATGATTTGAGGGTCACATTGGCAGAGCGCCTGAGGTGTCAGAACATAAGAAACCTCCCACATATTATCTCATTTTACAAACTACACTCCCCAATGAATTCATCTAGGGGGGCAGTGATCATATTGACACTACATGTGTCTAAAAGATTTTTATACTATTAGGCTGTGAAGAGAGAATAATTACATTTTACACTAAAATGGTGTTTCAGCCCCAAGTTTTTAATTATTCTAAGGACTAATAGGACAAAATTGAAATTGTTTGTTGTAAAAATGTCTCCTGAGTGTGCCAATACCGTATATGTAAATGGGAAATTATTTTCAGGCACAGTGCAAAGGTCAGAAGGGAAGGAGGACCGTATTATAGCACAGGTTTTACTGTTAAGATTTGCGGGTGCCGTGACCCACTGGGAGAGTCCTTGATGTGCCAAAATAGCAGAACTCCTCATAAGTGACCCAATTTTACAAAATACATCTCTTTGTGAATTTATCTATGGTTGCAGTGATCATTTTGAGACCACAGGTGTGTCACAGAATTACATTTTTACCACAAAAAAATTTGTTTTCGCCCTAGAGTTCACATTTTCACAAGGAGAAATGGGTAAAAATGGCACCAAAATTTGTCCCACAATTTCTGTTGAATGTAAAAATACCCAATATGTAGCTGTACAGTAATGCTTGAGGTGTGAGGAGCCATAACACTTTTTCAAAGCCTTTGTACTACCAGTAACGTGAAAGCCCTCTATATTTTTATTGACAAGCGATGGACCAGAGTGGGGACTTTATTCAGATGAAACCCCTGAGGGATCCACTCACTATAATGTCGAGGCAAAGTTACTCTGGACTCCATCTGGGCTCTGGCCTCTATTCAGCCATTTCCTTCTTTTCAGAAGTGTACAAAACTGTGGCAGACCATGTTTTTATACAAGCTTAAAAAGATGTACACTGCTGGATCATAGGCCAGATGACATTCACAGTGCCTTCATCTGCTTCATTATAGGGAATCTTCCATCGGCGGTTCCATGTGAATTACGGAAACCCCATTGTAAGCGCTCAATGCAAAGCGCAGGATAAACGTGACACAAGCCCTACTGTGATTTTTAGGAGGTCGAATGAAAAAATCTACAGCAGGTGAAGAATAGTTTTTATTTATTTTTTACATGGTTTCTCATGCATTATAAGTGATTAGAAGACTTTATTCTTTGGGTCAGTGCGATTACAGAGATAAAAGATTTATATATTTTTATGTTTGGTTGCTGTCGCACACTAAAAGACACTTTTTATTGCAAAATCTATTTTTGCATCCCCATATTTTGAGATCTATAATTTTTCTTTATTTTGTCCAACAGATTCATGTAATGGCTTGTTTTTTGTGGCACGAGTTGATGTTTTTATTGGTATCATTTTCGGTCACGTAACATTTTTTAATCGCTTGCTTTGCTATTCTGATTTTTGAGAGACAGAATGAAAAAAAACAGCAATTCAGGATTTGTTTTTAGGATTTTTCTTTATGCCCTTCTGCGTGTGGTAAAATTTGTAAGGCAGCCTTATTCTTTGGGTCTGTGCAATTAGAGCGATACCACATTTATTTTGTTTTTTATGTTTTGGCATTTTTACACAGTAAAAACTATTATAGAGAAAAAATAACTATTCTTGCATTGCTGTAGTCTGAGAGTTATAACTTTTTATTTTTCCATTGATGGAGCTGTATTGTGGCTCTTTTTTGACGTTTTCAGAGATACCATTTGTATTTAGGGTAGGTGCACACTTTGTAACTGCTCCTAGATATGTCTTAACAACCCAAATCCTTTTATAGGTGTGTAGGTATGTGTGCCAACTGGGGGGTGGTCCCTTTCGGCCACGGAATAACAGACTGGAGGCAGACGCAAGAATCCGTTCAATTAGGTCCAAAACTTTATTGGGTGCCCTCTTGACATCCACTGCAACCACAACAGCTCCTGATCCTAGGCCTGGGTACCTGTCACCTCCTCCTGCTCCTGTTTGGTGAAGACCCTGGGTTCTTCCACTATGGCTGCCGTTAGGCCCACGGCCACAACGTTTCCCCCGACCAAGTCTGCCCGCTGCGACACTTACTGCTCCTTCAGTGCCCAGCCGTCTGGTACCCCAGGCCCTCCCTGGTCAGCGCCTCCCTGACCTGCAGCTGTCTTTTCAGGGCCACCCCCCTGCGAGTCTCCGTCTCTCACCTCTGTTTCTCCTGAGCTCTTCCTTTTCTCGTTCTCTCCTGAGCTCTTCTCTCTCTTCTGTCTCCTCCTGGGAGTCTGCCCTGCCCCTGAGACTCTCTCTCCTTTTATCTCCCCTCCTGGGAAATCTCCTCTCAGTCCTCGTAACTCCGCCCACCATGACTATGCAGTTTCTTAAGCATTAGCTGCTGTTAAGTCCTTTCCCTGCTTTCTTTTGTCTCCCTCTAGTGGCCAAACCTCAGTACTGCACCGTCTCCTTTTCCTGCTGTTCTTTGTCTCCCCCTAGTGGCCAAGACCCGGTCCTTCATCATCTCTTCCTAATTCTGGCTGTTTCCCCATATGTATATACAAATTCACACCAAGAATATTTACTGCCCATCTTACATTCACTGTTCCTCATCAGACAGGTCCATAGGTCAGTCCACTTCCCCACAGGTGCTGAAGATTCTTATCTAGGAGGTTGTAGGTTGTACACTCTTTTGGGACCTCCTAAATGTGTGGATTTTGGGATAAAAATGTGTTTGGCTTTGTTTGTTGTTTGTTTTTATCTTGGAGGTTATACTTGCACAGCATCCAGATGTTACAGCCTAGTGGATGGAATTTCAAGAAATCCCATGTCCACTATGTGTCCAGAGTTGCCCGCGCTTACCTGCGGAGACAGACATGCAGCACGGCTTTCTAGACCGCAGCATGTCTATTCATCTTGTGGAGATGTGAGTCTATCTAGATCTATATATAGAGACCAGAACTACTACAGTGACCACTTGATTGCCACAGATCCAACACCCAAATAGTTTATTATGCTGAAAAAAACTGTTGCTAGCCAGACAATCATGTTCTTTAAAGAGGTCAATAAAGCTTTATTTAATATGTTACTTAGTCACTTTCTCATATACTGTGTCATCTATGAATAACCTGAACAGTATGAGTCTCCAAGAGGAAGA
This sequence comes from Dendrobates tinctorius, assembly GCF_039654945.1. NCBI lineage: Eukaryota > Metazoa > Chordata > Amphibia > Anura > Dendrobatidae > Dendrobates > Dendrobates tinctorius. The sequence continues at coordinate 39,437,009 of NW_027361829.1, forward strand.
GTTACTCCCTGTACTGAATTTCAAAAGTCAGGAAACCCTTTATGATGTAATGTGGGTGGGTGTGACTCTTGAATCGCTCTTACCCTGAACGGGTTTAACTAAGAAACTATTATTCAATAGAGCCTTTGATGGTGAGGATAGGCTTGGCTGTAGGAAGTTAACAGGTACCACTCCAGGGCAGTGCCGGGTTTCAGCAGCTTATGGGAGGGTCAGAGGCATGGGTACAGGTTAATGAAGGCAAAGATGTGGTCAGACAATCCGAGGTCAGGAAAGGCAGCTCAGGATCAATATACATAGCCAAGGTCCTGAGCAGAGAGATCAGGAGAGCTTTAAACTAGAACAATGTGGGAAGGGAAGCAAAAGGCCAGAAAAAGCCACACAACTGACAAATACTGTTGAGAATTCTGCTATTAGAAGTGGAAAGGAAGAGCAAAGACAAAAAAATCTAAATAATAAAAATATTGAAGAGAAACCAATCACAAACTAAAATGTTTCTATACAAATGCACAAAGCATGAGCAACAAACAAGGATAATTGGAACTACTAATGCAGGAAAAGAAATATGATGTCATTGGAATCACTGAAACTTGGTGGAACAATACACATGATTGGAATACAAGACTAGAAGGATACAACTTATTTGCAAGAAACAGACTTGATAAACGAGGATGAGGTGTCGCACTGTATGTTAGAAAAGCGTTTATCTGCATTACAATTGTAGGCATTTAGTTGTCATGGGAGATTTCAATTATCCAGGCATTTGTTGGGAATCTCTCTCCGGCAAACCTAAAGGCCCCGTCACACTTAGCGATCTTGCTAGCGAGATCGCTGCTGAGTCACAAGTTTTGTGACGCAACAGCGATCTCACCAGCGAGATCGCTGTGTGTGACAGCGATCAGCGACCGGCCCCCCTGCCGGTATCGCTGATCGCTGTAGGAAAGCCCTGGACTTTTCTTTGGTCGCTGGTGTCCCGCTGGCCAGCACGCATCGCTGCGTGTGAAAGGCGGGAGACCAGCGATCAGCTGGTAACTAACGTACACATCGGGTATCCAAGGGACGTGCGTCCCTTAGAAACCCGATGTGTGCGTTAGTTACCAGCGCGCTGATGCAGGGAGCTGGTAACTAGCGTACACATCGGGTATCCAAGGGACGGGCTTCCCTTGGATACCCGATGTGTACGTTAGTTACCAGCTCCCTGCATCAGCGCGCTGGTAACTAATGAACACAGCGACGCCGCGCGCTGGGCGTCGCTGTGATCGCTGGTGAAGCTGTCTGTTTGACAGCTCACCAGCGATCACATAGCGACTTACCAGCGATCCTGACATGTTGATATCGTTGTCGGTAATTCTTATCTTCTCTTGCTGACAACTTTATCTTCCAAAAGGTAGGGGAGAAAACAAGGGGATCTGCTACCTTGGATCCAATCCTTATAAACAGGGAGGAAATGGTTGAGGAGGTAAAAGTGTCTGGGACCCTAGGAGGTAGCGACCATGCTATTTTAGAATTTTGGATAATTAGAGGAGGAAGACCTTTGAACTCAGATGTCAAGGTTAGATTTCAGAAATGCAGATTTTAAGGGACTCAAAGAGAATTGGAGGGCTCCAATGGCTGGATATCCTTAAGGACAAAAATGTCCAGGAAGGATGTGAAATCTTGAAAAATGAGATTCCCAAAGCACAATCGTTAACAATTCCAAAAAGAGGGAAGATTAGGAAGCATTTAAGGAAATCAGGATGGATGAACACAGAACTTAAACACATGCTAAAAAGGAAGAAAAAAATGTTTATCAAATGGAAAGAAGGAGGCATATCTAAAGAAGAATAAAATGCTGTCTGCAGAACCTGCAGGGCATGAATCAGATTATCTAAAGCTGACAATGAATTAAGGCTTGCAAGAGACATCAAAATCAATAAAAAATGATTTTGAGGATATTTCAAAAGTAAAAGAAAAGTCATAGATGCTATAGGATTTTTACAAGATGAAATGATGAAATGGTAAGACAGGATGTTGAGAAGGCCAAACTTTTAAATTCCTATTCTGCATCTGTTTTCTCTCAGAAATTAAATGTAACATCAACTGATCTTCACTGTCCTTTTAAGGGAATGGAAGAATCCAGGATATCTTTAAACAAAAAGATAGTGAGGAAACACTTAGCTAGCCTAAATGAATTCAAGTCTCCAGGTGCAGATGAATTATACCCCAGAGTACTGAAGGAGATAGCAGAAGAAATTTTTGAACCACTCTCCATAACCTTTGAAAATTCTTGGAGAACAGGAGAAGTCCCAGAAGACTGGAGAAGAGCAAATGTTGTTCCTACTTTCAAAAAAGGGAAGAAGGTGGATCCAGGGAACTATAGGCCGGTGAGTCTGACATCTATGCCAAGAAAGATCTTAGAACAAATAAACAATGTGTATGTAAGTACCTGGATAAGAATTAAGTGATTAAACAGAGTCAGCGTGGGTTTGTAACTAATAAGTCATGTCAGACTAACATAATTTCCTTCTATGACAGAATCACTGACTAGGTTGATCAGGGAAATGCTGTATATATAGTATATCTTGACTTCAGCAAAGCATTTCACAAAGTATCTCACACAATCCTTAAAACGCCGATCGAAACCCGACTATAGCGTAGGTCGGCCATGAGGTCACCGATCCGAGTGCCAAAGTCGCATTTCAAAAAATGATTCCAGCGCCTTTTCTCAGCCAATGATGGAGGACACACACTGTGGGCAATACGATGACATGCGCAGCGGCCACCACCATCTCAGAGAAGGGCATTGAAGTGATTGACTGGCTTTGTGTGGCGTCACAATGGGTATAAAAGGCCATGTCCGCCGACCGCCATCTTACTTCTGCCAAACTTAGAATAGGGAGAGGTGCTGCTGCTGCTGATTCTGAATAGGGAGAGCGTTAGGCAGGGAAGAGGAAAAAAAACTTGCTTCTGCTGATAGCGCTTTTTACTGTACAGTTAGTGTGCAGTGAAAGGGGAGGATTTTTGTTGTGTGCAGCAGCGCTGGTAGTGATTAGGCTGCCTTTTAAGTCTACCTGATAGCTGCATTGGTGTGTGCATACTGCTGTTCAAACTGCTTTTTTCAAAGCACTCTAACTTATGTTATTTTGTTCTGGTGAGTTACTGAGCATTCATTTTTTCACACACCGTATAGCGGTGTACACTCCTCAAACACTACCGTGTACCGGCTGGTATCACGGACAAATAGAAGCTATCTGTGTGTGACTATGGAAAAAAAAGCCAAGGAGTTTTTCCATTTTTCCAGACCTACACCTTATAGAGCTGTCCGCTTTTCAAACAGTGAAGCTAACTGTGTGTGACTCTGGAAAAAAAAGCCGAGGAGTTTTCCCATTTTTCCAGACCTACACCATAGACAACTGTCCGCTTTTCAAACAGTTTTGAATATCCGCTGTTTGATTACGGTCAAAACTAGACAGAGACAGCATGTGTCAGTCCACATACAAATAGACGGAGATTGACAATTTTCCATACACACACCGTATAGCGGTGTACGCTCCTCACACACTACTGTGTACCGGCTGGTATCAGGGACAAATAGAAGCTATCTGGGTGTGACTCTAGAAAAACAAGTTGAGGAGTTTCTCCAATTTTCCAGACCTACACCTTAGACAACTGTCCACTTTTCAAACAGTTTCGTATATCTGCTGTTTGATCATGGTCAAAACTAGACAGAGACAGCATGTGTCAGTCCGTATACAAATAGACGGAGATTGACAATTTTCCATGCACACATCATATAGAGCTGTCCAATTCTCAAACAGTATTGTATATCTGCTGTTCGTATTACAGTCACAACTATACAGAGTCAGCGTGTGTGACACTCCGCAAATACATATATGGAGATTGCTAGTTACACAAAAAACGTATACAGCTCTACACTTCTGATACAGTTCTGTGTATCTGCTTGTTGGATTACAGCCAAAAAAATACTGTGAGAGTGTCTGTGACTAACAAAATATATCCGTAGATTTAATTCTTTGAATACACCTTACACAGGTGGACGCTCCTCATACAGTACCATCTCTCTGCTTGTATTTTTGGTACATTTTCCCAAACATGAGGAAGTATGGTGGAAGAGGCCATGGACGTGGGCAGGGGGGCGGAGCTGGTACTGATGGTGGTGGTGCATCTGCTGATTCTGGCAAAAGCACAATAGCAGCTAAGGCAGGAGGTGTTGAGCCTGCGTCATCATCTGGCCCAAGAAGGCCTGTAAGGTTACCTTTTCTTGGAGTAGGAAAACTGCTTTTAAAGCTGGAGCATCAGGAACAGGTTTTGGTGTACATTGCCGAAACAGCCACCAGCTCTATTGCCTCCACTTCTGAACGTTCCAAACCTGCAAGCACGGAGTCGTCAGTGCAGGGTTCTGGTCAGGAAGAACACCTTTCCTTGTGTCCTTCACCCCCACCAAAAGTGAAGGATGCGGCAGCCCACACTTCAGATTACTCTATGGAGCCCTTTTCACATACCATGCCTGGGTTATCCAGTCAAATCCTGAATTCCCCAGTCCAAGAAGAATCTGACATGGAGTGCACTGATGCAGAGCCACTGCTAGATGATTATGCTGGTACATTGACCCAGAGCACTAAATTGCCCTCACAGTCTATTGAGCCAGAATCTGACCCTCTGACCCTGATGAAACTCAGGTGCCCCTTCCCACATACTATACCACCTTACACGGTGATAAAGAGGTAGGTAAAGAGGAAGGTGCAGATGACTTTGAAGAGGAGTTGATGGATGACCCAGTCCTTGACCCGGATTGGCATCCATTGGGGGAGGAGGGTGGTGATGGCAATAGTTCAGATAAGGAGAAGGATCCGCAGCAGTCATTGACATCATAGCAGCAGTAATCTGGCAGACCCGTAGCTGTCCAAAAACGTGGAGCAAAAACTAAAAGAGTTGCAGGACAGCTTGGCCAGACGGTCAACTTAGCACAGCGTGCAAGGCTAGAAAATGTATACCATAGTAGGAAGAGTGCAGTGTGGCACTTCTTTGTCCCAGATCCTACTGATGAGGCAAAGGTTACCTGTAAGAAGTGCGGAAGGACCTTTAGCCGAGGTAAACAACTCAGAAATTTGAATACCAGTTGCATGCTTAGACATTTAATCAACATGCACTTGCAAGCGTGGACGGACTACAAAACCTCAGGTAGCACATGTGCACCTGCTCTGACTGCAGGTAGCCAACAACGCTCCATCGCTTCCCCCACTGTAAGACCACCGCCACTGTTAAGCACACCACCAGCACTAAATGTGGAGATGTCGTCGCAAGGCCAAAGCACTCAGGGAATCACATTGGTTTTGCAACATAACACTGAATCTTGGCCTTCACCACCAATACCATCACCAACCCCCTCTCACTCCGTCCGGTCCACCGCTACTTTCCCCATATGCAGCTCTCCAGTCCAGCTCACCCTACCAGACACTCTGAGTAGGACAAGAAAGTACTCATCCTCTCATCCGCGTACACTGTGTTTGAATGTCTACACTGCCAAACTAATCTCATTAGAGATGATTGCCTACCGTTTGGTTGAAAGCGAAGCTTTCTGCGAGCTCATGGCCTACGCTGTTCCACGCTATGACCTACCCAATCGGCACTTCTTTTCTCGAAAAGCCATCCCTGCCCTCCACCGGCATGTGAAAGACCGCATTGTCCATGCACTAAAACAGTCAGTGAGTGGAAAGGTGCACCTCACAACAGATGCATGGACCAGTAGGCATGGCCAGGGCTGTTACATGTCCATCACTGCGCACTGGGTTAATGTGGTGGATGCAGGCTCCACAGGGGACAGTGGCGGTGGAACAGTGCTGCCTAGCCCATGTTATAGGAAACAGTTGGCTGTAGGCTTTTGACCCTCCTCCTCCTCCATCAGCGAAAGCTCATCCACAGACCGCAGTTGCACGAGCACTCCATCCGCAGCTGACAGTGTTGCACACGAGGTGTCCCACTATCAAACAGCTAGTGGTAAGCGTCACCGTGGAGATACTGGCCGACTACTTTCAGCGACAAACTGAGTCATGGCTGGGCAGTCTACATCTTGATGCAGGCAAGGTAGTCAATGATAACGGACGTTATTTTGTGGCAGCCATAGCCCGTGCAAAACTCACACACATACCTTGCCTGGCTCACACTTTGAACCTGGTGGTGCAGTGCTTCCTTAATAATTATCTGGAGTTAACATCCCTGCTACATAACGTGCGAAGACTGTGCTCGCACATCCATTGCTCAAACGTCCACTCCAGTCGTATGCAGAAGCTGCAGCGATTGCTCCACCTCCCCAAGCACTGCCTAATCATAGACGTTGCAACAAGGTGGAACTCCACCCTGCACATGGTTGAGAGGCTGTTCGAACAGAGACAGACTGTAATGCATTTGTGGGAGGATACACGGGCAGGCAGTTTGAGGGAAGACATGGAATTGTCGGGTGTGCAGTGGTCAAAGCTGAAAGACCTCTGTAAAGTCCTTCAGTGTTTTGAGGAATGCACACAGCTGGTAAGCGCAAATGACGCCATCATAAGCATGAGCATCCCACTTAAGCGTCTTCTCATGCAAAGTTTGACGCACATTAAGGATCAGGCGTCTGCAGCGGAGGAGGAGGGAAGCCTTGATGACAGTCAGCCATTGTCTGGTCAGGGAACTGTCCTGGACGAGGTGGAGGAAGAAGAGGAAGAGGAGGATGAGGGGGATGATTATTTTGGGCAAGAGGATGCTTCTCAGGGGGCAAGAGAAAATGTTGGCGTTCCAAGGTCAGGTACAGTGTTTGTGCATGACTGTAGGGATGTTTTTTTGCCAGAAAGTGCTCCTCCATCCAGCAGTGGCAGTGCAGCATTGACACCTGGAACATTGGCCCACATATGCGATTATGCCTTGCGGATCCTAAAAAGGGACCCCACATTGCCAAAAAGATGAGGGATGACGACTACTGGCTGGCCAGCATCCTCGATCCACGCTACAAAGGCAAATTACACAACATCATGCCACATGAAAACCTAGAGATAATATTGGCTAACAAACAAGCAACTCTGGTAAACCGTTTGCGTGAGGCTTTCCCAGCACACAGTGGGCACAATGGAAGAGGTGTTCGTGGTGCACACAGCCGAAGTGGCGTTGGAGACAGGGGTTTAATGACCATGTTGTGGAATGATTTCTCAAGTACCGCTCACACGACTGCTAATAATGCATCAATTAAAAATGACAGGAGACAGCAGTTGTCAACTATGGTTACAAACTACTTCTCCTCCCATATCGATGTTCTCCCTCACAGGTCATTCCCCTTTGACTATTGGGCCTCTGAACTGGATGCCTGACCTAAATTGGCACAATATGCCTTACAGGAGCTCGCTTGCCCTGCTGCTAGTGTGCTATCTGAAAGAGTCTTCAGTGCTGCTGGATCAATCCTGACCGAAAGAAGGAACCGTCTGTCAACCCAAAATGTTGATGATCTAACCTTCCTTAAAATGATACTGTACCCTTTTTCAACATTTTATTTTATTGGATAATCCATACTGAGCCTGTGAGCGTCTGTGTATGACTCATGAAATATATACGGAGATTTACTGTTATCCCTAGACTGTATAGAGCTGTACGCTTCAGATACAGAACCATATATCTGCTGGTATTTTGGGTCCATTTTCCAAAACATGAGGAAGTATGGTGGAAGAGGACGCAGACGTGGGCATGGAAGGCCACCTGGTACTGATGGTGGTAGTGGTGCATCTGCTGGCAGTGCCAAAAACAATAGCAGCTAAGGCAGGAGGTGTTGAGCCTGCATCATGGTGTAGCTCTGGAAGGCCTGTAAGGCTCCATTTTCTGGGAGTAGGTAGAATGCTTTTAAAGCCAGAGCATCAGGAACTGTTTTTGGGTTACATCGCTGAAACAGCCTCCAGCTCTATCGCCTCCTCTTCTGAAGTTTAAAAAAATGCAAGCACTGAGTCATTAAGTGCAGGCTTATGGTCAGGAGCAACCCCTTTCCTTGTGTCCTTCACCCACACCAAAAGTGAAGGATGCAGCAGCCCACACTTCAGATTACTCCATGGAGCTCTTTTCACATACCATGCCTGGGTTAATTAAAAATGGGACCCATCATATACTGGAGCATTACAAATGGGGGACATCAGACACTGTAGCAGCATTTACAGTGCCCATTATACACTGGAGCATTAGAAAAAGGGCCCATTATATATGGAGCATTATTAGGGCCCATCATACACTGAAGCATCATCCATGAGGCCCATCATATACTTGAGCATTATAAATGGGGCAGATCAGACACTGGAGCAGCATCTATGGGGCACATGATACACTGGAGCATTAGAAATGGGGCCCATTATATATGGAGCATTATTAGGGCCCATCATACACTGGAGCATCATCCATGAGACCCATCATATACTTGAGCATTATAAATGTGGCAGATCAGACACTGGAGCAGCATCTATGGGGCACATGATACACTGGAGCATTAGAAATGGGCCCCATTATATATGGAGCATTATTTGGGCCCATAACACACTGGAGCATCGTCCATGGGGACAATCATATACTGTAGCATTATGTGTATACTGTATGGAACATTATATGTGACCAATTATTCTGTATGGAGAAATATATGGGGTTCATTATTCTGTATGGCGCACAATGTGGTGGCCATAATACTTTATGGAGTAATATACTGTCCTTTTTTTGAGTTATTGTACAATTTAAAATAGATCAGTCATGTGACGTCATGTAAGCAGTCAAGTATTTGTCATTGTACTATACCTATATTTCTGTGCCGTATCGGAGCATCATGAGTTGTGGTATGTGTTAAAGGGGCACACTTACATTCTTTGGCTCAGGGCACCTGAAAACCTGGAGCCAGCCCTACCCCCCCCCACAACTTTAGCCAAATAAGCCCCAGTTTTCAATGCATAACTATTATTATGAAGTAAATTAAGGTTGACAAGCTTCAGTAATAAGAATTGATGTTTTTGGCATTGAAATGGGCACTGTGGGTGTGTTTACTGTCCTCCACTCCCTGCCGACTTTGCTTCCCCATTGACTTGCATTGGGTTTCATGTTTCAGTCGGCCTCCGACTTTTCCCTATAGTCGGCCGATTTCGTTCGACCCGACTTTTACGAAAGTCGGGTTTCATGAAACCTGACTCGACCCTAAAAAGGCAATGTCACTCATCTCTAGTGATAGCTAATACTAGAGAAGAGAGAGGATTCAAAAAATTATAAATAAACTGGAGCAGTGGGCAGCAACTAATAGAATGGTTTTTAACAAGGAAAATGCAAAGTACTACATCTGGGCAATAAAAATGAAAAAAGCATATACAAAATGGGAGTAATAGGGCTAAGCAACAGCACATGTGAAAAAGACTTGGGTATACTAATAGATCACAGACTGAACATGAGCCAACAGTGTGATACAGCAGCAAAAAAGTCAAATACAATTCTAGGATGTAGTAACAGAAGCATACAGTCTAGATCACGTGAAGTCATTATTGCCCTCTACTCCTCTTTGGTCAGACCTAATCTGGAATACTGTGACCAGTTTTGAGCACTACATTTTAAAAAAAGACATCAATAAACTGGAGCAAGTTCAGAGAAGAGCGACCAGAATGGTGACTGGTCTGCAAACCATGTCATATGAGGAACGGTTGCAGGATTTGGGAATGTTTAGCTTGCAAAAGAGAAGACTGAGAGAAGACTTAATAGCTGTCTACAAATATCTCAAGGGCTGTCACATTGTAAAAGGGTCATATTTTGCACAAGTAAAGACTAGAAGCAATGGGATGAAACTGAATGGGAGGAGACACAGATTCGATATTAGAAAAAACTTCTTGAAAGTTAGGGTGATCAATGAGTGGAACAGGCTGAGAGGTGATGAGTTCTCCTTCAATAGAAGTCTTCAAACAGATTCTGGACAGACATCTGTCTGGAATGATTTAGTGAATCCTGCTTTGAGCAGAGGGTTGGACCAGATGGCCCAGGAGATCCCTTCCAACTCTACCAATCTATGATTCTATGATTTTATCAGGATAAAAGGTAAACTAGCTAGGTCGAGAGCAGGTAGACAGAATAAAGCTGTCCAAGGAGACAAGCAACTGGAAACCAATGATCGATCAAGGAGTGGTGGGAAGAGCTGCCTAATAAACCCCCTGCTGCAAGGGATAGGCTGGGGAAGGCAAACTCTGCAGGACAAAGTAAGGTTAAATTCCTGCAGGATCTGGCCCTGTCTCCCTAATGCCAAATGGAGACTGTCAAGTAGCAGAGCTGGCTGTTTACAGAAATGGTCTAACACTGTGGAAGCAGAGCTGTGAATACAGTGAGTAGGGCAGCGCTGTGAAGGTGTGCTAGATGCCAGCATGATATCTGTAATGAGACAACTTCTTTAATCAAGATTAGTGATGAGCGAGTATACTCGTTGCTCGGGTTTTCCCAAGCATGCTCGGGTGTTCTCTGAGTATTTTGGCATGCTTGGAGATTTAGTTTCTGTCGACGCAGCTGCATGATTTGCAGCTGCTAGACAGCCTGAATACATGTGCGGACTCCCTAACAAACAGGCATTCCTCATATGTATTCAGCATGTCCAACAGCCACAAATCATGCAGCTGCGTAGACAGAAACTAATTCTCCGAGCACAGCAAAATACTCGGAGGACACCCGAGCATGCTTGGGAAACCCCGAGCAGCGAATATACTCGCTTATCACTAATCAAGATACAATGAAAAGTTCTGCTTCTTTTCAAAATACTTTGTGGAACTTTTACCTAAAGAACTTGTCATCAGGATTTTATACTCCTTGCTAAGGGCTTGTAGAGAATATGCTTAAATACTAGGTAAATCCTTTTTGTTCTTGTAGAAAATCATTTTGTTGTTTTAGAGAAATCCATAGCTGAAATTGTATGCTAGTTAGTTGCAAGTGTAGTGGGTGGACACTGCACTTACAGATCTGCATCCTTTCTCCATATTCCCCACCCATTCCCTGCCTCCTGTCTCTGACAGATTACTCAGTGACCTGTCAGTCAGAGACATGAGACAGACAGCATGTGGGAGTAGGGAGGGAGGCAGGAGAGCTGTCAGTGCAATGTCCATCCACTGCACTTGCAACTCATTATCTTACAGTGTCAACTGTGGATTTCTTTTAAAGCGCAAAATTGATTTCTACAGGAAAGTGTTGTGAGTTCATTTTCCCCTTCATTACTGAGGCCCGAGGAACTCCCTCTTCTGGTAAAGATATGTAGTGAGCCTGATTATCAAACACCTGAGGCTGATGATGATGACTGGCTGAGTGGAGTTACTGACTGGATATAAGGCTGCCGACGCCCTTCTGCCCTGCGGGTGATTTCTCTTTGGGATCCTTGGAGATCAGTCTGAATTCCTGCTCCTCTAAAGCTAAGTTTGCTGCTCGGCCTTTTGCTTTGGTGCTTTGACTTTGTTTTGCTTTGTTTTTCTGGATTTCTGCCATTCCCTGCTGGGGTGTGCTGAATTCCTTTAGCTCTGTCTTCTAAAATTACCTAAGTGCTGATTTAGTTTTTGAAGCCTAGCTGCTTCAGGGCCTTTTTCATATCAGCTTGTTGGCTTATGTCTTTGATAGGGTTTTGGCAGATTGCAGACAGCAGCCTTCCTGTCCTTTCCTATCTAGGTAGTTTTGGGCCCCGTCTTTGCTCAGTCTATCTTTCTGTCTGTGTTAGTGTTTTCATCTTGCTTCACCATCATTATATGTTGGGGGCTGCCTATTGCTTTGGGGTCTGCTCTGGGGCAGTTTAGATTTCCCCTTTCTTTCTTTAGGCCTATTTAATTCTCCGGCTGTGATCGAGGGGTCTAGGGCATCGTAGGAACCCCCCACTGCTACTGCTAGTTGTGTTGATAGGTTCAGGGGTCTGCAATCTGATAGTTGCCAACTTCTCTGGTTTTCTGGACTTAGCTTGTATTTCTGCTTTTGCCTCCTACGGTGACTCATGCATAACAGGAAAGGTAAGGATTAGGAATGAGTGAGCACTAAAATGCTCAGATGCTAGTTACTCGAACACAGCATCTTCTAATGCTCGGATGTTCATTTTGAGTGATAAGTATAACGGGAGTCAATGGGAAATTCAAGCACTTTTCTGGGAGACCCTACAAGTAGGACTGGGGGGCAATGAAAATGTTGAAATGGATGGAAAAAGTGCTAAATGGAAGGAGAACAGCATGGGGAAGACCCATGGAAGCAACTCTGGCTCCCAGGTTGCTGCTGAAAACAGTGGTGCCATACTTTTGCTCCACTTTAAGGACTGAGAATAAACCATTCAAAATAGACAAGAAATTGGAGTTTACAGGAAACAAAATGTTAAGAAACATTCTTGTCTGCAAAATGACTTGTATATAAAGCAACATTTAAAAGGAATTTACAAAAAAGTAATTTAAGTAAACCAAAATTGAATTTTTATTAATTTTTAGAACATTTTTATTACATTTTTATAAAAAAAATTGGATCTTTCAGTGTAATCTGTGAAGGAAACAAGAACTGCCAAAAATTAGGTGGAAGAGGGACTCAGATACATCCTGTATTAGGCATAAAGGATGACTTCATATATATTCTGTTCAAATTGTTATGTAGTGGTACTTTTAATAATAATTATAATAATCTTTAGTTATATAGCGCCAACATATTCTGCAGCGCTTTACAATTCAACAGTTCATTTACAACAGTCATAAGTAACAAAGTTAAAGATAATACAATAATTAAAGCATGGATAAGCACGATTCTGCTGGTAAGAGCTTACAATCTACAATGAGGTGGAGGAGGCACAAAGTACAGGTGTTTAATTGCATTGATGGTCAAACCATCTTGAGAAAATAGGGAATAGATAAAGGATGCATGTGCTAGTCACTAGCCAATATTTGTAGTGCTTTTGGGTGTGATGGAGTTTAATGGAGAATTATGTTCAGACAAGTAGAGAATGGACTATGTATATGAAAGAACATTGATTAGAGAACGTGATAGGTTGCCCTAACAGATGTGTTTTTAGGAAGTGCCTAAAACTGTGTAAGTTGTGGTTAGTCCTAATTTTTTGGGTAGAGCATTCCAGAGGATTGGTGCAACTCGGGAGAAGTCTTGGAGCCAGGAGTGGGAGTTACGGAATAGTGCAGATGTTAGTCATCAAAATTCGCTTCCAGAGCATAATGAGCGGGAAAGCTGATAAACAGAAATGAGGGAGATGTAGTGGGGTGTGGAGAGCTTATGTGGGTGAGAACAAGAAGTTTAAATTGGATCCTATAATGTATGGACAGCCAGTGTAATGACTGGCACAGAACAGACGGAGACGAGTAACGATTAGGCAGATAGATGACCATGGCTGCTGCATTAAGGATAGATTGGAGAGAGGAAAGTTGAGTAAGAGGGAGGCCAATTAATAGAAAATTAGAGTAGATGGGAGTGGTTCAGGGCAATAGTGAGGGTTTTTGATGTTTCCATGATGAGAAAGGGTCAGAATCTAGAGATGTTCTGTCGGTGCAGGCGGAAAGAGCGGGCAAGAGATTGTATATAGGAGGTGAAGAAAAGACTGGTGGTAAACATAACACACAGACAACAAGCCTGCTGAGTAGGCGTTATTGTGGTGTCACATACTGAGATGGAGATGTCAGATTTAGGGAGATGAGTAGACAGTGAGAGTAGAAGTTCAGTTTTGGAAAGGTTGAGAGTTTCAGATATAGAGTGGACATGATGATGGAATCTGTGGTTTGCTCTATATCACAGACAGTCACTGGTGTTCTGTAGTACAGCGGGGATAAGGTCAGGGGATGAAGTGTATAGTTGTGTGTCATCAGCATAAAGATGGTGCTTAAATCCAAATTTGCTAACAGTCTGCCGAATTGAGGCTCTGTAGAGATAGAAAAGAATAGGACCAAGGACTGAACCCTGAGGTACACAAACAGTGAAAGCAATGAACACAGTGCAAAGCCTGCCAAAAATTACAAGCAGGGTCATCCATACACCCTTGAAAGGCACCAACTGTAGTGTCTTATAAAAATTAAGAAAATATATGTGTGGCAGCTTTACACTCATAAAGGCTTTGCACTCAACCATAGACCCCTGAAAGGCAACAACTGGCATGCCTCATTCAAATATTTTGAAAGTGTAGCTGATGTACTCCTATGTACTCATCACTGACCGCAGCTTCTGCCCCGTCCATAAAGTGAAGCATCATCAAAACCTCAGTTTCAGGCGTTGGGCTAGCCCTTGCATGCTGTGCACTTTGCAATATGTACAGTGACAGCTTGCTCTCTGTTGTCAGCTCAGATCAGCATTAACGAGCCAGCAACAGTGTGGAATCAGAATACCCAGCATGTAGAGTCCAGTGATGTCACTTGCTGGGGTGACGCTGCTCAATGCCTGCCAGATATTCTGACACTGCTCTATTGCTGGATCCTTACCACTGATCTTAGCCAACAACAGTGCATGTGCTGTTACTGTGCACATTGTGCAGGGACCAGCCCCACCCCTGAAATGAGTGTCACTGATGACACTTTGTTGCAGGGAGGGAGAAAGGGCTGTAGCATTGACCTCAGTCTCTGACCCCTGATGCCGCTTTGTTTTAGTGGCGCAGTATGCACTGGGATTCTCAAAGAAAGCGTCATCTGAAACGAAGTCGGGTAAGTATTGTCACCCGTGCTGCTGGAAAAAAAGGACATGCCTATATGTGGGTCACACGGACACACGGTCCATGTGAAAACACAGACATGTGCACAGCCCCTAGATTATAATGGATGTGAGTGTACGTGTCTCTCGTATGTGTGACAATGGGTGCCACATGTTCCGGAAACACGGAAGTGTGAAGAGAGCCTATAGATGCATCAGGAGACGCTGGCATTTTTTTTGCCAGAGGGATCTTTTTAGTACTTTTTTCTAGTTTCTTTACTTCTTTACACATTTTTTTGAATGATGGTAGTTTATTTTCACACGTTTTTTTCCAGATTTTTATGTGGTATTCTTTTTAATGATGTTTTCTTGTCCTTTTTTTAACTACATTCAACAATTGAATAACCTATAGCAGTTTTTCAAGTAGAGATACTGGCATAATACAAATCTTTGAGTTTTACCTAATTCCTAAGTAGAATCTAACAAATGTATTAAAAAAATATATATTTTTTTTTTGTAGGAAAACTCAAGAATTAAAAAGTGGTGTGTGAAAAGAAACAATTTTTTATATGTTCAATCTTTTATTTGAAAAACATGACAATTAAAAACAGCCTAAAAATCTATATCAAATAATGACATATAAACGTATAGCTAGCATACACGTTAGAGACTGGTGATTTTTACTAAGCTCTAAGTAGGCTTATGTACTGAACATTAGTATTTTCTGCTACTGACACGGTCTTTTTCACCATCATATTTTTCTATCTTGTATAATGTTAGATTTGAAAATCGCGTGCAAGTGCAATTTACCATGGCAAACAACACACAGCGGGGTCTAATGAAGGGACATCTATAGACATATGCAGTAGCTCGATTAACTCCTACTGTGTGCTGTTATATGAAGAATCAGCAGAATGGAAAAAAAAAACTGCTTTATTACTTTAAAAAGGTTTTCTCTCTGTTTTTATTTTTTTTTAGTAAAAACATGTTACAAACTGGTACACATAAAATGTGCGGTCTCGATAATGTGACCAATTACCCTATTACCTTAATGTATAATCAAACAGATGCCATTTCAATTTATGCCAATTTTCACCAATCCCAGCTAGTATTGATTTGTATTAGACAAATCAATGAGCATTCAGGGCATACTAATGATTTACTGATTGGTCAGTGGCCAACTGCTTGGATACCAACCAGAGTTCTACCTGGGCCCTGATGCCTGTGGGAGCCCAATGGTTCCTCTGGCAGTGGCACTTTAATTTTTTTTCTCTGAATTTTACTGCTTCTGATCTGTGCTTATGCTTTTGGCGCTTGTCTTTAGTCATTTTACAGCTCTATATTGAATGGAACATTAATATTTTTTCCACAGAACAAGTGTGGAACAATATAACACTTAGTTAGACAGGTCATATGTATGCACATAAGTAGCTGTTAGCCCCTTACCCACCTTCCTACAGGATGAATTGCTTGGTCAATAGTCTTGAAAACTATAAAAAGTACCCAAATAGATAAATCTGAAATTTCAAATATATCCATATTATTCTGATATTTCATCTATATTTATCAGGTATATTTTGATACCACTATAATTTTAACGTTTTTTTTAAAACCAATACTAAGCATTAATGTAACTCCTATCACAACAGTAAAATCTTCCCATATAGCAGACTAGCGTTCAAGTGCCGATAATATTATACAAGTCTTTTCAAACCTGCAAAAGTCATTTTACCAAATGGTAGAATACATCTCAACTACAGTTATAATAAAAGATCTATAATATATTACTGTCATTTGTCCATAAATTTGCTCTCAGGCCAACAGACGCACCAGCCCATGTAATTTTGTGAAAAGGGAAAGAATTAGACTGTAAACTCTAAAATAGATACCTCAGTGATAATAGTGGGGAAAACAAGCATAATATCCCATTCGCAAAATCTCACCTAAAAATTTTAGAGAAACATAGAGAAATTCCAGTCATTTCTCATTACTCTGAAGGTCAACCTTGCTGGGAAAATTGTTTCTGCTTTACAATTCCCCAAACTGTAGAAAGCGGTTAGAGTCCTGGACAAAAACTAATGTTGCATTCAAAGGGAAAAGAGGCTGATACGGCAGGCTGCAATAATAAGAGAATTTTTACTCTTTCCACTTCCCTGTGAACCTAATCAACTGTGACATGAGAAAATATACTAGGTTCACCCAGCCAGAATGCGACTGCCACCTGAAAGTGTCCTCAATATTCCACTGTTTGGGACTCTACAATGCTCCTTCCGACATCAATTTTGTACATGTACATCAAAATGCCATTAGAAATGCTTACAAACACCTCCTGCTCACAGTTCTGCTTTCAGACTCCAATCGAAACCCTACTGTAAAGACTCCCCAGTGGTTGGCTAAAGGTTTCTTTCGTTTACTAATTTGAAAGCATTTGCTAATGGAGTGTTGTCTTGAGAGATCTAAAACCCGGCATGCCAGAATGTCATTAGAGGCAATATCTTTATACTCAATGTTCTGTTAATCCTTTCAAAACAATTCAATAGTATTCATTGACCGACCAAATTGTATTCTTTACTGAAATTAATGGTATGTGCTAATTGCAGTACGTGGTAAGGACCAGAGTGTTTCAGCATATATTACATTAATGCAGTCGAAGGGATGTGAAGTGAGCTGTTTGTTCACTAGTATAACTCAACATGCATCCGAGTGGGTCTGAGCCTGTAGATTAGTATATTAAAAGGGAATAATAATCTCTATACAGCGTCACGCAGAGACACAGCTGCATATCGGGACGTGTGTGGTCATGATGCTAAACTTGCCGCATATCTATTACACCCCAAGTCATTGTTTGCTGCTTTTATTAAAATGTGAAAAGAAAGTTTTGACGTGAGTACAAACTGTAAAGTAACAGAGCTATCAGACAAGCATAAAGGAAAAACTCAACAGCGAAGTTAAATATTATTCCTCCATTCCCCCAGCCAGTGAAGCCCAACTGGTAGACCTGCGATCTTATGTATATTTCCCAGGGAAGACAAATTCATATGGAGTATTTGTTCTACTTAGGTTATTGTTCAGCCATGAACACTACAGTGTGGGCTTCTCAACAACGTAAAATAGGCATACAATGTTTTTTTTACATATTCTTAACGGGACAGGCTCTCTATTACAATATACCCAGAGGAGCATCTTAAGAGACGGAAACATGTCAGCTGTCATCACTGCCCTGATCTGTATCTGTCTTACTTTTGCATATGCCATGTTCTCAATATATGGCCAAGCTTTTTTCTATTCTGGACCCACCTTTTTGAAATTACCATGTGCAAGCAATCAGTGGGTGCACAAAGCAGATACTTTGGGGATATAATGTTAGGGTTCCTTGTGCAAAGCTCATACCCCTTGAAGGACGCTTAGGGTAAAAATCACAAAATACTTTAAAATCTGTCATGCTCTTTAACAAATGCCATGCCATGACAATTTTTGAGTGTTGTTAGATTGCTTGGTTTTGCAAATGGTGTTAAGAGTTAACTGAATATGACGTACAAACCTACAGTATTTGTCAAATTTTTTTTGATGTAGCTCAATTGCTTTACATACTACATTAGGGCTATATGGTGAGTTTGTAACTTTTGGTTGTTCAAGAGGTTGGAGTAAAATGATGCATTACCCCAATCATAATGCAAACGCTTATCATTGGATCAATCCTGCAGTCAGGCTACACTTAGTGGTCTTTAACTGCATATGGTGCAATAATCAGCAGAATAATAATTTGTTTGAATGTTCAGTTGTAATCATTTTCCAGTTTTTCAACAAACAAAAAAGTTTCCCCTTCAATTATATAAAATGTATTAGAGGAACAGTAACTAATGATTACACATATGACCATTCATACCAACACCCCTCCCTATCATAGCTAAGTGAAAATCAAAAATCAGTACAGAAGCGCTGATCAACTAGCTGCCAATTTATTGTCATTTGGCACTTTTTAATGGCAAGTTCACAGGCGGATTATAATGAGGGCAATCTGGGCTACTGCCTGGGACCCGGAGCCCAGTCTCCGTGGGTCCATGGCTAGATTGCCCTCATTATATTGTATACCGGCATGGAGCTTTCCTGGAGCTTTGCTGCTGACAATGCAGAATAGTAGTGCAGCTCCAGGAGAATGGCCCTTGCTTCTGCTAGTATGTGGAGCCATGGGAACCGTAGCAGAGCACCAGAGAAGCAAGGTGAGTATGTGCTTTTTTATTAATATGTGTAAGGCATGTGTGCTTGTATATGTAGGCTATGTGAGAGCTAGTACTGTATATAGGTTGCTATGTGAGAGCTCATACTGTATATAGGGAGCTACAATATGTGCGGGCTTATACTATATATGAGCCTATGTGCAGGCTCATGTTGTGTATAGGAGGCAATATGCAGGCTCTTATTGTATATAGGAGGCTATATGGGGTCTCATCCTGTACATAGGAGGCTATGTGGGGGTCATACTGTATATAGGAGGGTATATGGGAGCTCATACAGTATATAGGCAACTATGTGCAGGCTCATACTGTACATAGGATGCTATGTGGGAGCTCATATTATATATAGGGAGCAATGTGCAGGTTCATACGGTATATAGGAGGCTATGTGCGGGCTTGCGGGCTCATATTGTATATAGGAGGATATGTTCAGGCTCATATTGTATAGAGGAGGCTATATGAAGGCTCATACTGTATATAGCGGGCAATGTGTGGGCTCATACTGTATATAGAAGGCTATATGGGAGCATATACTGTTTCTAGGTAGCTATTTGCAGCCTCAAATAGTATATAGGAAGCTATGTGTGGGTTCAACTGTATATAGGAGGCCATATGGTGGCTTATACTGTATATTAGGGGTCATGTGAGGGTTCTTACTGTATGTAGGCGGCTGTGTGTGGACTCATACTATGTGTAAGGGTGTGTGCGGGCTCATGCTCTACAGTAGAGATGAGCGACTTTGCCTTTTTTCTGGTCGAGTCGGGTTTCAAGAAACCCGACTTTTGCAAAAGTGGGGTCGAACGAAATCGGCCAATTATCGTGAAAAGTCGAAGGCTGACTGAAACATGAAACCCAATGCAAGTCAATGGGGAAGCAAAGTCGGCAGGGAGTGGAGGACAGGAAACACACCAACAGTGCCCTTTTGAATGCCAAAAACATCAATTCTGATTACAGAAGCTTTTCAATCTTAATTTACTTCATAATACTAGTTACGCACTGAAAAATGTGGGTTATTTGGATAAATTTGTGGGGGGTGGGGCTGGCTCCAGGTTTTCATGTGCTCTGGGCCAAAGAGCACCCCTTTAACACATACCAAAACTCATGATGCTCCGATACCGCAGAGAAATAGCGGCATAGTACAATGAAAAATACTTCACTTTTTACATCTAATGACTGATATCCATTTTTAATAACTCCAAAAACAGACAGTATATTACTCCATACAGTATTATGGCCACCGCATAGTGCGCTATACAGAATAATGAGGCCCATATATTTCTCCATACAGAATCATTGGTCCCATATAATGTTTGAAACTGTATATGATGAGCTCCACATAATGCTACAGTATATGTTGGTGCCCATGGATGAAGCTCCAATGTTTTATGGGCCCAAATAATGCTCCATACATAATGGGCCCCATTTCTAATGCTCTAGTGTATAATGTGCCCTGTAAATGCTGCTCCAGAGTCTGATGTCCACCTTTGGAATGCTCCAGTGTATGGTGGGCCCCATACTGTATATCATTCTCCAGAGTATAGTGCTCCCCAAAAATTGCTGTCCCAACATTGAAAACAATTAAATAAGTCTCCTCGCTATGGAATCCCTGTACTAGTCTGGACTACTCGTCGTCTCCATCGTCCATCTCACTGCACTTGGCTGTTTAGGCAGAGGGCGTACAGACGTGATGTCATTGCGCTCTCTGATCAGACTATCACTGTCAGGAAACGTGGAAGATGTCATGGCAGTGGAGCAGGGAGAGGTAAGTATTTCAACTTTGCAAGTGCTGTGATCCTGAGCAAGCAGGGGGGCCCATTCAGTACAGCGGTGTGTGGCGGTGTGTCTGACGGTGGGTGGGGGTGTGTCTGACGGTGGGTGGGGGTGTGTCTGACGGTGGGTGGCCCTGGGCCCTCCCACCGGCAGAGACACTTTTGCATACTATGAGGGGCCCTGTGCCAGTGCCGTCGCCCATGAGTATGCCCCCCCACCACCTCAAGGAACCTGCACTTTCATCTGCACCTTCCTCTTTGTCACCGTGTAAGGTGGTATAATATGCGGGAAGGGGAACCTGAGTTTCCTCTGGGTCAGATTCTGGCTGTGTAGAGTGTGAGGGGAATGTAGTGGTCTGGGTCAATGTACCAGCAGAATCATCTAGCAGTGGCTGGGCATCAGTGCACTTGTGGCATCCCCAGGAGTACGGTCGCCACAGTGGCATTACCTTCCTCCTAGGGAGTGTGATGTCATGCTTGGGAGCAACGAAGGATTTCTCTAGCAGTTAGACCAAAACACAACACATTTCCCACTCCACGCCAGCAGGGAGACCTCTGAACATGACTGCTGAGGAGCTGCTCTCTGTGGTCGGAAGGAGGTAAGTTAGGCCATTCTGTGCAGGGAAGGGGAAGTGTGTGGACGTGAGAAGGGGAGCTGGAGGATGAGCAGAGTTAAGGCTCACTCCTAGCTGGAGCGCATGGTCCAGATTCCGGTCTCCGAAATTGTAGGGACACTGACGTTCCTGCAGCAGAATCCAGAGGAAGTAGCAGCTGTAAATGCTCTGTACCCAACTGAGGCTCGGAGGCCCCCGCATCGACGTGTGTGAGCCAGAAGGAAAAGGCTATGGCTGCCAGCCATATGAGAAAGTTCCAAAAGAGAGTCAACAGGGGGAACTTCATTGAACTCAGCACTGCAAGTACCTCAGATAAGCGCTAGAACGGGGGCCACACTACCTATCTGCAGAGAGAGAAATCCAAATTGGCTTGCAGGCTGACCAACTCCTTCTCCATCTGTACTCTGGGTCCTGGACAGCACCTACCAAGTACAGGTAAAGGAACTGCATGACTGTGTCTGTCATCTTTCTCCTGCGCCTGGCGCACGGCTCAGCTACATCCTGCACTGCACACCATCTCCCAACTCTTTCATCTGCCCTGCGACTACGGCCCTACCTGTGCAAGTCTTCTACATCTTAGCTGCATCACAACATCTGTCACACAGAAGCGACACTGCAGCACTGGTCAATCTAATCAGAAACCAGAGGTGGCGTCACGTATCATTCACCTATAAACATAATTCACCCCTTTGCATGGATGCCCAGGGCCACTGAACGGGTCACCACCACCGTGACACATCCCTGTGAGACACCGGCCCGGTACCGATTAACCCCACTGCCCTGGCTGGCCACCCACATTCCATGTCAGATTCATCTTGGACTGGGGAATTCACAATTTGACTTGACAACCCAGGCATGGTATGATAGAAAGAGCTACATGGACTAATGTGAAGTGTGGCCTGCTGCCTCATTCAGTTTGGGTGGGGGTGCAGGACACAAGGAAACAGGTTCTTCCTGACCAGGAGCCAGCACTTGACCACTCAGTGCTTGCATTTTTTGAAACTTCAGAAGAGGCGGGCATATTTGATTGAGTCTGTTTCGACAATGTAAGCCAAAACCAGTTCCTCATGCTCCGCCTTTAAAATCGGTTAACCTACTCCCAGAAAAGGTATCATTCCAGGCGTTCCGGAGCCAGACCATGACGCAGGCTCAACACCTCCTGCCTTAGCTGCTATTGTGCTTTTGCCACTACCAGCAGATGCACCACCACCATCATCACCAGCTGGCCCCCCCGCGCCCACGTCCGTGGCCTCTTCCACCAAACTTCAAAATTTTGCACAAAATAGACACAAAATAGCATCAGATATATGGCACTGTATCAGAAATGTACAGCTCTACTTAGTCAAAGGATAATTGTCAATCTCCATATATATTCCATCAGTCACACAGAGACGCTCACAGGCTCAGTATTGATTAGACAAGAATATAAAAAGTAGACAAAGTGTACAGTATCGTCAGATAGCAGGTATATATAGCATAGTTTAAACATTAACAATGTACGTCTATATATCAGGAGTAGTGTTGAGCCACCACGCTAGTGTTTTGGTTTGTCACACAGGAGGCAAGTCCGTCGAATGTTCGTCGAACCCCATTGAAAACAATGGCAGGCAAACACAAACACATACAAACACATAGCAAACAATTACAAAACACCTTAAAAGGTGTCCCAAAGCAGAGAAAATGCTCAGAAGACAAAAATTACATATGGAAAAGGGCAACTATATTTAGAAAAGAGGTGGAGGAGTAAAAGGAGGAGGTGGAAGAGACACAGATATAGGCTTGTCATTCCCTTATGAAGTCAAGAAAGGCTGGAATAAAAATGTAAAATACCAACCAAAAAAAAAAATTCTGAAATTGAACACGATCATATACCGTCGGACTTCCCAAAAATAAATTATGCCAACTGGCGTTCGGGCGGCGTTATTCCCACGAATCTCCAAACAGCTTCCATGAAGGCAAAGTGTTTGCTTTCCGGGGACAGTATGATTGCAAAGCTGAACCTTAAAGGAATGTCCAAAAGGGCACCACCAGGAGTGGAGCCTGCGGCTTAATTGGACTCCACCCGGGAAACCACAGCCATGCCACCTCAAGAAAAGATGCACATATTGA
This sequence comes from Dendrobates tinctorius, assembly GCF_039654945.1. Lineage (NCBI taxonomy): Eukaryota > Metazoa > Chordata > Amphibia > Anura > Dendrobatidae > Dendrobates > Dendrobates tinctorius. Next base: position 39,460,373 of record NW_027361829.1, read on the forward strand.
AAGCTTTGTCGATTGTGTGTGTGGTGTGGTATGTCCGTTTGTAGTTGTGCTAGCAATTTGTCAGCTTTATTCCGTTAACAAACGAGAATCCGGCATGCCCCCGCGGTACGCGTCAAGCTTACTAGAGGGATACGCGAGGCTCTGGCACTATTATGGTCTATCATGGCGTTACATGTCCGGGGCTGCATGCGCGCTACACTGAAAGGACCAGCTTTTGCCGCTTACAGGTGCAGATAACCAGCAGAACACCGTTAGTGATGGGGATCTGTGATTCCAATTATTCCCCGCGAACGATGATTTCCCAGTAAGTGCAGGTCAACCGCAATTCCTGAATTAGGCCTAACCGGCATTCCTGAAAAAATGCAAAAAATTACGTGTCCAAACCACAGTTGCTGTAGCTTGTTTAACAGCTCGGCAGCCGTTCTCAGGCCCAGTATGGATTCGACAAGATTCTAGAAAGTTGATAAAGGGTACAGTTTCACCGGGTAACACATATATATGTAGCATAGTTTACACATTAAAAACCTATATCTATATATCAGGAGGCAGGCTCAGACGGTCTCAGGCCCAGTATGGATTAGACGTGATTAGACAAAGGTGAGAAAGGGTACCGTATCACTGGATAACAGGTATGTATAGCATAGTTTACACATTAAAAACCTATGTCTATATAACAGGAGGCAGGCTCAGACGGTCTCAGGCCCTGTATGGATTAGACATGATTGGACAAAGGTGAGAAAGGGTACCATATCACAGGATAACAGGTATGTATAGCATAGTTTACACATTAAAAACGTAGGTCTATATATCAGGAGGCAGGCTCAGACGGTCTCAGGCCCAGTATGGATTAGATGTGATAGGAGAAAGGTGAGAAAGGGTAACGTATCACCGGATTACAGGTATGTATAGCATAGTTTACACATTATAAACCTATGTCTATAGATCAGGAGGCAGGCTCAGAGGGTCTCAGGCCCAGTATGGATTTCACCAGCTTGTACAAAGTTGAGAAAGGGTACATTATCACTGGATAGCAGGTATATATAGCATAGTTTAAATATTTAAAATCTCCATGTTCTCAGTATAGATTAGACAACAATCTAAAAAGTAGAAAAAAGGAAATGTATTTGAAGCGTACACCAGTATACACTTTTGGTGGTATTTTTAAATCTTCATATATATTTCTGTCTCAGTAAGACAGTCCAGACTCTCCGCAATAGGAAATGAGATGCATACAATTACTGACATAAATTCTAGTGACTGCAGAAATCTAGGAATTCCTATTCACAGGATAACCTTCCATCACAATTGTCAGAGGCGATGAAGACCCTCAATTAATTAGTGTGTGGAGACAGCGAAAACCTTTCTTTGTGAAGAAAGTGTTGCTGTATCACAGTACCGTTGATCCTATCGCCATTACTCATATCCATATAATTTTGATCACAGGGAGAGATGTAAACATGGTGCTCACTGCCTATCATGCTCTGTCACATAACTTTGGAGTGCAAAAGACAGAAGCTACAGGCCGTAGGCGATTCATTTGGATTGGTATGAGAGGACACATTTAAAAATGTGCGCTGGAATGTCTCACGTCTGTGGGTAGGAAAACTGTGAAAGCTGATGAGAAACCACCACTGCATCTCATTCATTGTGAGTCAACGTCCATAAGAAATGGAAGCCATTGATCATCTGAAGCTAGATCCCGGCCAGCGGGACAGGGCATAGCTACGTCTTAACTATCATCTTCTATCAGTTCACCAAATTTGTAGTGGCAGTCCCAGTGAAGGATTTGACAGCCCACACTACACAGGGGAGGAGCAGGGAGAGGTAAACATTGCAAATGCTGGGGCCCTGCCCAAGCAAGGGGGCCCACTCGTGGGTGTCGGTACTGGCACAGGGCCCCTCATAGTACGGCGGTGTGTCTGACGGCAGGTGTGCACCCACACCGTCAGAGACACTTGATTGCACTATGAGGGACCCTGTGCCAGTGCCCGCGCCCAAGAGTCGGCCCACCCACCTGTCCAGGGAAACGGCACTCGCACGGTTGCGTGTGCTAGGTGGTGACCCCGGCCATGGGGAGAGGAAGCAGCCCAGTTAGGGAGGTTTACAAAATGGCATATGTTGATGTGGGATATTCACCTGCTGCTAAAGGCGAAATTGGTCAAGTCCCAGGAAGAGGCGGATCAAAGAAAGCCATTTTTCTGTCAACCTATGTGTCATCAGGGTAAGGTGTGACAAAATTCTTGGAAACCCATGCATGGTTCATTTTAATGAAGGTTAGATCATCCACATTTTGGGTCGACAGACGGGTCCTTTTTTCTGTCAGGATTGATCCAGCAGCACTGAAGACTCTTTCCGATAGCACACTTGCAGTTGGGCAAGCGAGCTCCTGTAAGGCATATTGTGCCAATTCAGGCCAGGTGTCCAGTTTAGCTGCCCAATAGGCAAATGGGAATTACCTGTGAGGGGGAACATCGATATGGGAGGAAAAGTAGTTTGTAACCATAGTTGACAAGTGCTGTCTCCTGTCACTTTCAATTGATGCAGTATTACCAGTCGTGTGAGCGGGACTTGAAAGATCAGTCCACAACATGGTCATGAAACCCCTGTCTCCAACGCCACTTCTGATGTGTGCACCACCAACACCTCTTCCAAGTTGCCCCCGGCCCATACGGCTCGTGTGACAACCATCACCGCTGCTGTGTGCTGGGAATGCCTCAAACCAACCGGTTTACCAGAGTTGCTTGTTTGTTAGCCAATATTAGGTCAAGGTTCTCCTGTGGCATGATGTTTTGGAATTTGCCTTTATAGCTTGGATCCAGGATGCTGGGCAACCAGTAGTCATCATCGTTCATCATTTTGGCAATGCGGGGGTCCCTTTTTAGGATCTGCAAGGCATAATCTGACATGTGGGCCAATGTTCCCAGTGTCAATGATGCACTGTGAGTGCTGGGTGGAGGAGCACTTTCAGATAAATCCACATCCCTCCCCTCCAGTCATGCACAAACCCAGTACCAGACCTTGCCACTCCAACATTTCTCTTGCCCCACGAGAAGCATCCTCCTCCCCTAAATATTCAACCCAATCATCATCCTCCTCCTCTTCTTCCTCCACCTCGTCCACGACAGTTCCCTGAACAGACAATGGCTGACTGTCATCAAGGTTTCCCTCCTCCTCTTCCTCATCATCCTTGGCTGCAGACGCCTGCTCCTTGATGTGCGTCAACGTTTGCATGAGCAGACGCATAAGTGGGATGATCATGCTTATGATGACGTCGTCTGCGCTTACCAGCCGTGTGCATTCCTCAAAATATTGAAGGACTTTACAGAGGTCTTTCAGCGTCGACCACTGTACACTTGTCAACTCCATGTCTGCCTGCAAACTGCCTGCCCGTGTATCCTCCCACAAATGCATTACGGCCTGCCTCTGTTCGCACAGCCGCTCAACCATGTGCAGGGTGGAGTTCCACCATGTTGCAACGTCGATAATTAGGCGGTGCTTGGGAAGGTGGAGCAATCGCTGCAGCTTCTGCATACGACTGGAGTGTACCGGCGACCGGCAGATGTGCGAGCACAGTCTTCGAACCTTATGGAGCAGGCCTGTTAACTCCGGAAAATTAGTGTGGAAGCACTGCACCACCAGGTTCAAGGTGTGAGCCAAGCAAGGTATGTGTCTGAGTTTTGAAAGGGCTATGGCTGCCACAAAATTCCGGCCATTATCACTAACTACCTTGCCTGCCTCAAGATGTAGACTGCCCAGCTATGACTCAGTTTGTCGCTGAAAGTAGTCGGCCAGTACCTCCACTGTGTGTCTGTCGCTCAAACACATCATCTGCAACACAGCCTGCTGACCCTTTCCACTAGCTGATCGATAGTGGGACACCTCATGTGCACCACTGTCAGCTGTGGATGCAGTGCTCGTGCGACTGCGCTCTATGGACGAGCTTTCTCTTCTGGAGGAGGAGGAGGGTCGAACGCCTACAGCCAACTGTTTCCTATACCATGGGCTAGGCAGCACTGTGCCATCACAGCTGTCCCCTGTGGACCCTGCATCTACCACAGTAACCCAGTGCGCAGTGATGGACACGTAACGGCCCTGGCCATGCCTACTGGACCATGCATCAGTTGTGAGGTGCACCTTTCCACTCACTGATTGCTTGAGTACATGGACAATGCGGTCTTTCACATGAAGGTGGAGGGCTGGGATGGCTTTGCGAGAAAAGAAGTGGCGACTGGGTAGGTCATAGCATGGTACTGCGTAGGCCATGAGTTTGCGGAAAGCTGCGCTTTCAAATAACCGATAGGGCATCATCTCTAATGAGATTAGTTTGGCAATGTGGGCGTTCAAACCCAGTGTACATGGATGAGAGGATGAGTACTTTCTTGTCCTACTCATAGTCTCTGGTAGGGTGAGCTGGACTTGAGAGCTGCATATAGTGGAACTAGCGCTGGACATGGCGGACTGAGAGAGGGTTGATGATGGTGATGGAGTTGGTGTTCTTTCAGATGGCCTAGATTCAGTCTTTCGTTGCAATAACAGTGTGATTCCCTGACTGATTTGCCCTTGCGACGACAACTAAACATTTGCTGCTGGTGGTGTGCTAACCGGTGGACTTACAGTGGGGGAAACAATGTAGCATTGCTGACTACCTTCTTTGGGAGCAGTAGCACATGTGGTACGTGAGTTTTGGTAGTCCGTCCACGCTTGCAAGTGCATGGTGGTTAAATGTCTTAGCATGCAACTGGTATTCAAATTTCTCAGATTTTTCCCTAAAGGTCTTTGCGCACTTCTTACAGATAACCTTTGCCTGATCATTAGGATTTTGTTCAAAAAAGTGCCACACTGCACTCTTCCTACTATGGAAGACATTTTGAGGCCTTGCACGCTGTGCTATTTTGACCATCTGGCCAAGCTGTCCTGCAATTCTTTTGGTTTTGTAACCTGTTTTTGGACTGCTCCGGGCATGCCAGATAACAGCTGTTGCGATGTCGATGCCCGCTGCGGATGCTCCTCCTCCTCTTCTGAGCTATTGGCAGCGGCACCCTCTTCCCCCAATGGATGCCAATCTGGGTCAACAACTGGGTCATCCATCAACTCCTCTTCAATGTCATGCGCTCCTTCCTCTGTGTCACCGTGTATGGTGGTATAGTATGCGGGAAGGGGCACCTGAGTTTCATTTGGATCAGATTCTGGCTCAGAACACTGCGAGGACAATGTAGTGCTCTGAGTGAATGTACCAGCAGAATCATATATCAGTGGCTGTGCATCAGTACACTCCATGTCAGATTCATCTTTGCCTGGGTAATTAACGATTTGACTTGATAACCCATGCATGGTATGTGAAAACAGCTCCATGGAGTAATCTGTAGTGTGGCCTGCAGCATCCTTCAATTTTGGTTGGGGTGAAGGACACAAGGAAAGGTGTGGTTCATGAACATGAGCCTCCAATGATGACTCAGTGCTTTTATTTTTTAAAACTTCAGAAGAGGAGGCGATAGAGCTGGAGGCTGAGTCAGCAATGTAAGCCAAATCTTGTTCTTGAAGCTCCGGCTTTAAAAGCGGTTTACCTACTCCCAGAAAAGGGAGCCTTCAAGGCCTTGTGGAGCCAGACGATGATGCACGCTCAAAACCTCCTGCATTAAGTGCTATTTTGCTTTTGCCACTACCAGCAGATCCACCACCAACACCAACACCATCATTACCAGCTGCCAACCCCTGCCCACTTCCACGGACTCTTCCACCACACTTCCTCATTTTTGGGGAAAATGTACCCAAAAAAACACCAAATATATGGTACTGTAAAACAAGGTACAAAGTGTATATAATAGTAGGGAGAATTGGAATCTCTGTAGACTTCAGGACACAGATGGATTCTGTCAGGCCCTGTTTATTTTACACCGCAATGTGACAGGCAGATTCTGGATGGTGTAATAAAGGTGGATAGAGGACTGTGGAGAATTGGAATCTCTGTTAATTTCAGGACACAGTTGGATTCTGTCAGGCCCTGTGTCTATAACACCGCAATGTGACCGGCAGAAATTGCCTAGTGTATGACAAACTACAAGATGTATATAGAATTGGGCAGAATTGGAATCTCCCTAGAGTGTAGGTCTGTAAGATCGGACAAACTCCTCGACTTTTCCTTACAGAGTCACACACATAGATAGCTTCAATTTTGCCATGATAACAGCCGTTACACAGTACTGAGAGAGGAGCGTGCACGTACACCGCTGTATGGTGTATGTAAAATTGTCAAGCTCCGTGTTTTTGTATACGGACTGACACACGTTGTCTCTCTCTAGTTTTGAATGTAATCAAACAGCAAATATACTAAACTGTTTGAAAAACGGACAAAACTATAAGGTGTAGGTCTGTAAGAATGGACAAACTTCTCAACTGTTCCTTACAAAGTCACACACATAGATAGCTTCAATTAGGCCATGATAACAGCCGTTACACGGTACTGAGAGAGGAGCGTGCACATACACCGCTGTATGGTGTATGTAAAATTGTCAAGCTCTGTGTTTTTGTATTCGGACTGACACACGCTGTCTCTCTCTAGTTTTGAATGTAATCAAACAGCAAATATACTAAACTGTTTGAAAAACGGACAAAACTATAAGGTGTAGGTCTGTAAGAATGGACAAACTCCTCAACTGTTCCTTACAAAGTCACACACGTAGATAGCTTCAATTTGGCCGTGATAACAGCCATTACACGGTACTAAGAGAGGAGCGTGCACGTACACCGCTGTACGGTGTATGTAAAATTGTCAAGCTCCGTGTTTTTGTATACGGACTGACACACGCTGTCTCTCTCTAGTTTCGAATGTAATCAAACAGCAAATATACTAAACGGTTTGAAAAATGGACAAAACTATAAGGTGTAGGTCTGTAAGAACGGACAAACTCCTCGACTTTTCCTTACAGAGTCACACACTTAGATAGCTTTAATTTGGCCGTGATAACAGCCGTTACACGGTACTGTGTGAGGAGCGTACACCGCTGTACGGTGTGTGAAAAAATGAACGCTCACTACCTCACCAGGACAAAATAATACAATTTGGATTGCTTTTAAAAAAGCAGTTTGAACACCAGTGTGCACACAGCAATGCAGCTAGCCTTAAAAGGCAGGCTAATCACCACCAGCGCTGCTGCACAAAAGCAAAAATCTTCACCTTTCACTGCACAGTAACTACAGTGAAAAGCGCTAGCAGCAGAAGCAGTTTTTTTTTCTTTTTGCCTTCCTAACGCTCTGCCTATAGAATCAGCAGCTGCAGCAGCTCTCTCTATTCTGAGATCAGCATGAGTAACATGGCGGTCGGTGTCCCCGCCCTTTTATACCCCCTGTGACGCCACACAAAGCAAGCCAATCACTTGCATGCTCTTCTCCAAGATGGTGGTGACCGCTGCCTATGTCATCACGCTGCCCACAGTGTCCGTTCTTCCTGATTGGCTGAAAAAGGGCGCTAAAGCATCATTTGAAACTCGACTTTGGCAATAAAGTCGCCGACCACGTGACCGACCTCACGCTAAGGTCGGGTTTCATTTCAGGAAACCCAATTTTGGCGAAAGTCGGAGACTTTTGAATTTTTTTGACCCGTTTCGCTCAACTCTACTCTACAGCTCTGGAAAAAATTAAGAGACCACCATGTTAAAACCCTGTCATGGGCAGCCCATTCTCCAGACCTGAACCCCATTGAAGACCTCTGGAATGTAATCAAGAGGATGATGGATAGTCACAAGCCATCAAACATGAAGAACTGCTTAAGTTTTTGAGCCAGAAGCAGTGTGAAAGACTGCTGGGAAGCATGCCAAGACACATGAAAGCTGTTTTTAAAAATCATGGTTATTCCACAAAATATTGATTTCTGAACTCTTCCGGAGTTAAAACATTCGCATTGTTGTTTCTATACGATTATGAACTTGTTTTTTTTTGGCATTATTTGATGTCTGAAAGCAGAGGCATTTTTTTAATTTTTACCATTTTCTTTGTCAGAAAAAAAATACAAAATTTATTGCGTGGAAATTCAGAGTCGTTGTCAGAAATTTATAGACTAAAATAACAATATACATTTTACTCAACAATATGCCTATAAAGAGAAAATGAACATTTGGAAGTGGTCTCTTAATTTTTGCCAGAGCTGTATATTGGGGGCTATATGAGGGTTCATATCGCCTGGGCCAGTGAGCTGTTATCCTCATTGCAGTACAGCTTATGGTCTCCTTTTCTTCTCTTCATTGAAGAAATTCCTTGATGATCCCCTAAATAACCAAATGAGGGGGGAAACGAGTTGGAAGAAGATGTTATTAAGCAAAGTACACAACTGTTCAGGCCTTATAGGGTTTATAAATATATAAGATAGTCCATGTCCATGGAAATGTGACTATGAGGTACAGTGGGGGAAAAATGTATTTAGCCAGCCACCAATTGTGCAAGTTCTCTCACTTAAAAAGATGAGAGAGGCCTGTAATTGACATCATAAGTAGACCACAACTATGAGAGTTAAAATGAGAAAACAAATCCAGAAAATCACCTTGTCTCATTTGGCAAGATTTATTTTGCAAATTATGGTGGAAAATAAGTATTTGGTCATTAACAAAAGTTCATCTCAATATTTTGTTATATATCCTTTGTTGGCAATGACAGAGGTCAATCGTTTTCTGTAAGTCTTCACAAGGTTGTCACACACTGTTGATGGTATGTTGGCCTATTCCTCCATGCAGATCTCCTCTAGAGCAGTGATGTTTTGGGCCTGTCGCTGGGCAACACGGACTTTCAAATCCTTCCGAAGGTTTCCTATGGGGCTGAGATCTGGAGACTGGCTAGGCCACTCCAGGACCTTCATATGCTTCTTACGAAGCCACTCCTTCATTGCCCTGGTGGTGTGCTTGGGATCATTATCATGCTGAAAGACCCATTCACGTTTCATCTTCAATGCCCTTGCTGATGGAAAGAGGTTTGCACTCAGAAACTCACGATACGTGACCCCATTCATTCTTTCATGTGCATGGATCAGTTGTCCTGGTCCCTTTGCAGAGAAACAGTCTCAAAGCATGATGTTGACACCCCCATGCTTCACAGTAGGCATGGTCTTCTTCGGATGCAACTCAGCATTCTGTCTCCTCCAAACACGACAAGTTTTGTATCTACCAAACAGTTCTACTTTGGTTTCATCACACCATATGACATTTTCCCAATACTTTTCTATATAATCCAAATGCACTCTAGTAAACTTCAGAGGGGCCAGGACATGTACTGGCTTAAGAAGGGGACATGTCTGGCACTGCAGGATTTGAGTCCCTGGTGGCATAGTGTGTTACTGATGGTAGTCGTTGTTGCTGTGGTCCCAGCTCTATGCAGGTCATTCACTAGGTTCCCCTGTGTGGTTCTGGGATTTTTGCTCACCGTTCTTGTGATCTTTTTGACCCCACAGGGTGAGATCTTGCGTGGAGCCCCATATCGAGGGAGATTATCAATGGTCTTGTATGTCTTCCATTTTCTTATTATTGCTCCCACAGTTGATTTCATCACACCAAGGTGCTTGCCTTTTGCAGATTCAGTCTTCCCAACCTGGTGCAGGCCACAATTTTGTTTCTGGTGTCCTTCGACAGCTCATTGGTCTTCACGATAGTGGAGTTTGGAGTGTAACTGTTTGAGGTTGTGGACAGGTGTCTTTCATAGTGATAACAAGTTCAAACAGGTACTATTACTACAGGTAATGAGTGAAGGACAGAGAAGCCCCATTCTGACATCAGACGTACTATCCTGTCCATGGGACCCGGGCCCCTATGCCCATGGATGGGATAGTACGTCTACCGCGATCAGCGGCGCCCACGTGGTGAGCGCCGCTGATCGCGGCCGGGTGTCAGCTGATTATCACAGCTGACACCCTGCACGGACCGCCCCCGACACGTTAACCTCTTGCACACCGCGATCAAACACGATCGCGGTGTACCAGGGGTTAAAGGGAAGCATCGGCAGGGAGGGGGCTCCCTCCTTGCTTCCCTGAGCCCCCCACGGCAGCGCAATGTGCAGCGCTGCTGCGGGGGGGCTCCTTTCCTGCAGGCCCCCGAATCCAAGATGGCGACGGGGGCCTTCGGGGGCCTGCAGGAAGCTGGCTTCCTCAGTGCCTGCAAAGCGCAGGCAAGAGGAAGTCTTCTTCAATGCCTGTGACAGATTGCTGATCTGTCACAGTGATCTGTGATGTGACAGATCAGCGATCTGTCACAGGACAGTGATGTCCCACCTGGGACTATTTAATAAAGTTAAAATAAAATAAAAAAAAAGTGTTAAAATAATTTTAAAAAAATCGCCAAATAAATTAGAAAAAAAAAAAAATATTCCCCCAAATAAATCCATTTTTTATAAATTAAAAAAAACAAAACAATAAAAGTACACATATTAGGTATCGCCGCGTCCATAACGACCTGCCCTATAAATCTGTCCCATTAGTTAACCCCTTTAGCGAACCCCTTAAAAAATAAAAATAAAAAACGAAGCAAAAAATAATGATTTATTATCATACCGCCAAACAAAAAGTGTAATAACGCGCGATCAAAAAGACGCATATAAATATCCATGGTACCGCTAAAAACGTCATCTTGTCCTGCAAAAAACGAGCCACCACACAGCATCATCAGCGAAAAAATAAAAAAGTTATAGCTCGCAGAATAAAGCGATGCAAAAATAATTATTTTTTATATAAAATAGTTTTCATTGCATAAAACCGACAAAACATAAAAAACGACCTAAATGAGGTATCGCTGTAACCGTACTGACCCGAAGAATAAAACTGCTTTATCAATTTTACCGCACGCGGAACGGTGTAAGCGCACTCCCCCAAAGGAAATTCATGAAACGCTGGTTTTTGTTCATTCTGCGTCCCAAAAATCGGAATAAAAAGCGATAAAAAAATGTCACGTGCCCGAAAATGGTACCAATAAAAACGTCAACTCGTCCCGCAAAAAATAAGACCTCACATGACTCGGTGGGTCAAAATACGGAAAAATTATAGCTCTCAATATGTGGTGATGCAAAAACTATTTTTACAATAAAAAGCGTCTTTTAGCGTGCGACAGCTGCCAAACATAAAAACCGCCATAAATAGTAAATCAAACCCCCCGTTATCACCCCCTTAGTTAGGGAAAAATAATAAAATAAAAAAAATGTATTTATTTCCATTTTTCCATTAGGGTTAGGGGTAGGGTTAGGGCTAGGGTTAGGGCTAGGGTTAGGGTTAGGGTAGGGTTAGGGTTAGGGTTAGGGCTGAGATTAGGGTTAGGGGTGTGTTGGGATTCAGGTTGGAGTTAGAATTGGGGGTTTCCACTGTTTGGGCACATCAGGGGCTCTCCAAATGCAACATTGCATCTGATCTCAATTCCAGCCAATTCTGAGTTGAAAAAGTCAAATGGTGCTCCTTCCCTTCCAAGCTCTGCCATGCGCCCAAACAGTGTTTTACCCCCACATGTAGGGTATCAGCCTACTCAGGACAAATTGCAAAACAATTTTTGGGGTCCAATTTCTCCTGTTACCCTTAGGAAAATAAAAATTGGGGGCAAAAATATCATTTTTGTGGAAAAAAATGATTTTTTTATTTTCACGTCCGAGCGTTATAAACTTCTGTGAAGCATTTGGGGGTTCAAAGTGCTCACCACACATCTAGATAAGTTCCGTGGGGGGTCTAGTGTCCAAAATGGGGTCACTTGTGGGGAATTTCGATAGTTTAGGTACATCAGGGGCTCTCCAAACGCACATGACACCCGCAGACCATTCCATCAAAGTCTGCATTCCAAAACGTCACTGCTTCCCTTCCGAGCCCCGACGTGTGTCCATACAGTAGTTTTCTCCCACATATGGGGTGTCAGCGTACTCATGACAAATTGGACAACAACTTTTGGGGTCTAATTTCTCCTGTTACCCTTGGGAAAATGAAAAAATTGGGGACCAATTGATCATGTTTGTGGAAAAAATACGATTTTTTTTATTTTCATGCCCTGGCATTATAAACTTCTGTGAAACCCTTGGGGGTTCAAAGTGCTCACCTCACATCTAGATAAGTTCCTTAGGGGGTCTAGTTTTCAAAATGGGGTCATTTGTGGGGGGTTTCCACTGTTTAGGTACATTAGGGGCTCTCCAAAGGCAACATGACACCCGCAGACCATTCCATCAATGTCTGCATTCCAAAACGTCACTACTTCCCTTCAGAGCCCTGACGTGTGTCCATACAGTAGTTTTCTCCCACATATCAGGTGTCAGCGTACTCAGGACAAATTGGACAACACCTTTTGGGGTTCATTTTCTCCTGTTACCCTTGTGAAAATAAAAAAATTGGGGACTAATTGATCATGCTTGCAGAAAAAATACGATTTTTTTATTTTCATGCCCTGGCATTATAAACTTCTGTGAAGCGCTTGGGGGTTCAAAGTGCTCACCTCACATCTAGATAAATTCCTTAGGGGGTCTAGTTTTCAAAATGGGGTCATTTGTGGGGGGTTTCCACTGTTTAGGTACATTAGGGGCTCTCCAAAGGCAACATGACACCCGCAGACCATTCCATCAATGTCTGCATTCCAAAACGTCACTACTTCCCTTCCGAGCCCCGACGTGTGTCCATACAGTAGTTTTCTCCCCCATATGGGGTATCAGCATACTCAGGACAAATTGGACAACAACTTTTGGGGTCCAATTTCTCCTGTTACCCTTGGGAAAATAAAAAAATGGTGACTAAAAGATCATGTTTGTGGAAAAAATACCAATTTTTTATTTTCACGCCCGGGCGTTATAAACTTCTGTGAAGCACTGGGGGGTTCAAAGTGCTAACCACACATCTAGATAAGTTCCTTGGGGGGTCTAGTTTACAAAATGGTGTCATTTGTGGGGGGTTTCCACTGTTTAGGTACATCAGGGGTTTTTCAATCGCGACATGGTGTCCGATCTCAATTCCAGCCAAAAACGTCAAATGGCGCTGCTTCCCTTCCGAGCTCTGCCATGCGCCCAAATAGTGGTTTACCCCCACATGTGGGGTGTCAGCGTACTCAGGACAAATTGCACAATAACTTTTAGGGTGCTGTTACCCTTGGAAAAATAAGAATTGAGGGTGAAAAGATCATTTTTGTGGAAAAAATATGATTTTTTAATTGTACGGCTTTATGTTATAAACTTCTGTGAAGCCCTTGGGGGTTCAAAGTTCTCACCACACATCTAGATAAGTTCCTTAGGGGGTCTAGTTTCCAAAATGGAATCAATTGTGGGGGGTTTCCACTGTTTAGGTACATCAGGGGTTTTCCAATCGCGACATGGTGTCTGATCTCAATTCCAGCCAAAAACGTCAAATGGCGCTGCTTCCCTTCCAAGCTCTGCCATGCGCCCAAATAGTGGTTTACCTCCACATGTGGGGTATCAGCGTACTCAGGACAAATTGTGTAATAACTTTTAGGGTCCTGTTACCCTTGGGAAAATAAAAATTGGGGTGAAAAGATCATTTTTGTGGAAAAAATATGATTTTTTAATTGTACCGCTGTACGTTATGAACTTCTGTAAAGCCCTTGTGGGTTCAAAGTTCTCACCACAAATCTAGATATGTTCCTTGGGGGGTCTAGTTTCCAAAATGGGGTCATTTGTAGGGGTTTCCACTGTTTAGGTACATCAGGGACTCTCCAAACGTGACATGGCGTCCGATCTGAATTCCAGCCAATTTTGCATTGAAAAAGTCAAACGGCGCTCCTTCCATTCTGAGCTCTGCCATGCGCCGAAACAGTCGTTCCCCCCCACAAATCAGGTATCAGTGTACTCAGGACAAATTGCACAATAACTTTTGCAGTCCAATTTCTCCTGTTACCCTTGGTAAAATAAAAAAATTGAACCTGAATTATTTTTTTTGTGAAAAAAAGTTAGATGTTCATTTTTTTTAAATATTCAAAAAAATTCCTGTGACGCACCTAATGGGTTAATAAACTTCTTGAATGTGGTTTTGAGCACCTTAAGGGGTGCAGTTTTTAGAATGGTTCACTTTTGGGTATTTTCTATCATATAGACCCCTCAAAGTGGCTTCAAATGTGATGTGGTCCTAAAAATAAAATGGTGTTGTAAAAATGAGAAATCGCTGGTCAACTTTTAACCCTTATAACTTCCTAACAAAAAAAGATTTTGGCTCCAAAATTGTGCTGATGTAAAGTAAACATGTGGGAAATGTTAGTTATCAAGTTTTTTGTGTGCCGTATCTCTGTGATTTAAGGGCATAAAAATTCAAAGTTGGAAAATTGCGAAATTTTCAAAATTTTTGCCAAATTTCCATTTTTTTCACAAATAAATGCAAGTTATTTGAATGAAATTTTACCACTAACAAGAAGTACAATATGTCACGAGAAAACATTGTCAGAATCACCGGGATCCATGGAAGCGTTCCAGAGTTATGACCTCATAAAGGTACAGTGGTCAGAATTGTAAAAATTGGCCCGGTCATGAACGTGCAAACCACCCTTGGGGGTGAAGGGGTTAAAGAAGAAGTTGCAAGTCTGTGAGAGACAGAAATCTTGCATGTTTTTAGGTGACCAAATACTTATTTTCCACCATAATTTGCAAAATAAATCTTGACAAATGAGACAAGGTGATTTTCTGGATTTTTTTCTCATTTTGACTCTCATAGTTGTGGTCTACCTATAATGTCAATGACAGGCCTCTCTCTTCTTTTTCAGTGGGAGAACTTGCACAATTGGTGGCTGACAAAATACTTTTTTTCCCACTGTATATAGGTATTTAAGCAAACTAATTAAAGAAATAATTTTGTAATTTTTTTTGTTCTGGTTTACATGTATAAGGGCCCCATAGATTGATTGTTTTGGTTGTTGTTTGGGGGTGCTATGTAGGTGCTCATATTGTATGTAGGGGCTAGGTGGGGGCTCATATTGTATATAGGGGATGTCAGTATATTTAAAGGGAATCTGTCACCACTTTTTTGGCATATCATGCAAAAATATCATTCAATTTAGAGTTAGCTCTGCATTATATACGGTATGTTCTTTTTATACCCCTTGACTTCCCAACAATGATACATAAATACCGTTTTTATTCCTCCCGCGGTGTATGTAAATATGCTCGTCTGGTCTGATGGACAGGGCTTATTGCCGTCTCCATCCCCCTCCTCATCTTGCTATACTTATTCCTTTCTGTGAATATAACAGATAGCTTATAGTTACCGCGCGTGCGCATTCATATGGTCCCTCGCGTGTACGCAGTATGCTTTGCCCAACTGTGGGCCACGCAGAAAAACAGTATTGTGCATGCACCGGCCTTTCGCCATTGCTTTCTATGGACCAGACAAGTATACTTCCGGGCCATAGAACGCAATCACGTAGCCAGCGCATGCACAATATTGATTTTATGGGGCAGCACGGTGGCTCAGTGGTGGTCGAATCCCACCAAGGACAACATCTGCAAGGAGTTTGTACTGTCATGGCCAAAAGTTTTGAGAATGACACAAATATTATATTTTCACATGATCTGCTGGCCTCTGGTTTTTATGTGTGTTTGTCAGATGTTTTATCACATACAGAAATATAATTGCAATCATATTATGAGTAGCAAAAGGTTATATTGACAGTTAGAATGAGTTAATGCAGCAAGTCAATATATGCAGTGTTGACCCTTCTTCTTCAGGACCTCAGCAATTCTCCCTGGCATGCTCTCAATCAACTTCTGGATCAAATCCAGACTGATAGCAGTCCATTCTTGCAAAATCAATGCTTTTATTTTGTCTGAATTTGAAGGTTTTTGTTTGTCCACCCGTCTCTTGATGATTGACCACAAGTTCTCAATGGGATTAAGATCCGGGGAGTTTCCAGGCCATGGTCCCAAAATCTCTATGTTTTGTTCCCTGAGCCATTTAGTTATCACCTTTGCTTTATGGCAAGGTGCTCCATCATGTTGAAAAAGGCATTGTTGATCGCCAAACTGCTCTTGGACGGTTGGGAGAAGTTGCTCTTGGAGGACATTCTGGTACCATTCTTTATTCATGGCTGTGTTTTTAGGCAAGACTGAGAGAGAGCCTATTCCCTTGGCTGAGAAGCAACCCCACACATGAATGGTTTCAGGATGCTTGACAGTTGGCATGAGACAAGACTGGTGGTAGCGCTCACCTGGTCTTCTCCGAATAAGCCGTTTTCCAGATGTCCCAAACAATCGAAAAGGGGATTCATCAGAGAAAATGACTTTACCCCAGTCCTCAGCAGTCCACTCCCTGTACCTCTTGCAGAATATCAGTCTGTCCATGATGTTTTTCCTGGAGAGAAGTGGCTTCTTTGCTGCCCTCCTTGAGACCAGTCCTTGCTCCAAGAGTCTCCGCCTCACAGTGCGTGCAGATGCACTCACACCTGCCTGCTGCCATTCCTGAGCAAGCTCTGCACTGCTGGCAGCCCGATTCCACAGCTGAAACACTTTTAAGAGACGGTCCTGGCGCTTGCTGGTCTTTCTTGGACGCCCTGGAGCCTTTTTGGCAACAAGGGAACATCTCTCCTTGAAGTTCTTGATGATGCGATAGATTGTTGACTGAGGTGCAATCTTTCTAGCTGCGATACTCTTCCCTGCTAGGCCATTTTTGTGCAGTGCAATGATGACTGCACGTGTTTCTTTAGAGATAACCATGGTTAACAGAAGAGAAACAATGATGCCAAGCACCAGCCTCCTTTTAAAGTGTCCAGTGGTGTCATTCTTACTTAATCATGACAGATTGATCTCCAGCCCTGTCCTCATCAACACACACACCTGTGTTAATGGAGCAATCACTGAAACGATGTTAGCTGGTCCTTTTAAGGCAGGGCTGCAATGATGTTGAAATGTGTTTTGGGGGATAAAGTTCATTTTCTAGGCAAATATTGACTTTGCAAGTAATTGCTGTTAAGCTGATCACTCTTTATAACATTCTGGAGTGTATGCAAATTGCCATTAGAAAAAATGAAGCAGTAGACTTTGTAAAAATTAATATTTGTGTCATTCTCAAAACTTTTGGCCATGACTGTATGTTCTCCCCGTGTTTGCGTGGGTTTCCTCCGGGCACTCCGGTTTCCTCCCACACTCCAAAGACATACTGATAGGGAATTTTAGATTGTGAGCCCCATCGGGGACAGAAATGAAAATGTGTGCAAACTGTAAAGCACTGCGGAATATGTTAGCGCTATATAAAAATAAAGATAATTATTATTATTCTTTGCCCGCAGTTAGGCAAATCATACTGCGCACGCGCAAGAGACCATTTGAAAGCGCACGCGCGGTAACTCTTCGCAAACGCAGGAACGGCCTCAAAGGAATGCATAGAACAAGCTAGGAGAGGGAGAGATGGACAATAAGCCACGCCCATTGGACTGGACTGAGCATATTTACATACACCGTGGGAGGAATAAAAACAGTATTTATGGAACATACGTGAAGAGTCAAGGGGTATAAAAGGTATCCATCTACAGATGTGCGCCAGAGCACCTGTGGGTTACTCACATAACCTATCACATAATCTATCAAGGGGATCGTGGAACATGTAACTTGATACTTCGGGTACTTGGGGCGGCAACTCCATTTAAATTGCCTGGGGCCTTGGCTATGTTTGATCCTACCCTGGGTAGATTATCTTTCATTTTAATGCATCTGAATTCTATTTTTTTTAGTGCCAAAAAAGACATAGGGACACAGTAGACCCAAATAGACATTTTAAATATTAATTTAAATTCAGCCATAAAAAAGCCCAAAATTTATGAAAATTGTCCCACATATCACGAGGCATCAAACAATCACATGAGTGAACAATTTAAAAAGGTAATGGCTGCTGAAAAACAGAGGGATAAAATGAAAAAAATGGCCGATCATTAAGGCCTCTCAAGGCCTGGTGATAAAGGGGTTGATAAATGTCAGCAGTTCACATCAACTCGCAGCTGGTGATTGGAAATATAGCTCTGCATTACATGTCATGGTGGGACAGTTAAGTCATGTAGTATCCACTCATGCCTGTTGAGTGCAGGAGGCTACGTGGGGGTGAAGGCCGTTGGGCACTTGTCCCTTCTGCCTCCCCCTATAATCTGGCCTGCCTGTTGCGCATTTACATTAGCTTGCTTACCTCTTGTAAGCAAACATTACAGTTAGTGTTGAGCATTCCGATACCGCAAGTATCGGGTATCGGCCGATATTCACTGTATCGGATTTCCGATACTGAGTTCCGATACTTTTAGCATATCGAATACCGGAATCGGAAGTTCCCATAATGCTATGAGCCAGTTTGATTTGATTCAGCCAATGACAATTCTCAGAAGTGTGGGCACATCCTGTTAGGCATGTAGGCATGTTAACTAATGGCATGGCTGTGATTGGCTGCTGAAATGATGTCATGATGCACTATAAAAGCCGCTGCCGCCACCATTTCGGGTTCACTCTGCTGTGAATTCAGTTAGGGACAGGCTGCTGTTCAAGACTCTGAGGGACAGTTAGAGATAGCGATTTTCAAAATCATATTGTGCTTTACCCAGGCTACATAATCAACCACTGTAGCTTTCTTTTGCCTTGCAGCAGTGTTCACAGCTGTCTGCAAGGTCTGTGTGAGTGCAGCTCACGCTGTAGTGTGTCCTACAGCTACGTCTGGTTGTAGGCCGCTCAGTGTGTGTCACTGCCTCATACATATTTTTCTTTTTTTGCTGCTCATTTTTCATTCTCCTATTAGTGTGCATCCATCCGTATCCATCTACATTGGTTGGTTGCAAACACTATAGGAGTAGACAGCGGAGCCTCTCTGCAGCCTTTCAGTGCTAGTGCCCAGTTTTCTGCACTGTTCACGGCTGTCTGAGAGGTCTCTGTGTGAGAGTGCAGCTCACGCTGTTGTGTGTCCTGCAGCTACGTCTTGTTGTAGGCCGCTCAGCGTGCGTCACTGCCTCACACATATTTTTCTTTTATTGCAGCTCATTTTTCATTCTCCTATTAGTGTGCATCCATCCGTGTCCATATACGTTGGTTGCAAACACTATAGGAGTAGACAGCGGAGCCTTTCTGCAGCCTTTCAGTGCTAGTGCCCACTTATGTGCACTGTTCACAGCTGTCTGGGAGGTCTCTGTGTGTGAGTGCAGCTCACGCTGTAGTGTGTCCTACAGCTACGTCTGGTTGTAGGCCGCTCAGCGTGCGTCACTGCCTCATACATATTTTTGTTTTATTGCAGCTCTTTTTTCATTCTCCTGTTAGTGTGCATCCATCCATATCCATCTACATTGGTTGGTTGCAAACACTATATAGGAGTAGATAGAGGAGCCTTTTTTCTGGCTTGTGACCTTCAGCCGCAGCCAGATTAGTATTACCCTATTTTTGGAGCCTCATCTTTTGTATTGTAGGTTACCTTCCTGCATTGTAATAGCTCCAAAAAGTTTGTGATACTATCGCTTTCAAATCTTTGGTCATATCCTTTTTGTTTTTTTGAAAAAACAAAAACAAAATAAAGTTCACCAAACACTTCATTTGACAGTTGTGTAGGCCACATTAGCTCATATTAAAGTGTAATCCACACACACACTTTATAAAATTAGTGTTTCTTATACCTGTTAGCAGCTGTTCAGGAATAAGCACACTAAGCCTCCCCTTTGTACTTTTCTGCCTATCTTTATCAGTCTACCAAGATGAAGAAGGCAGGGAGTAAGGCACCTGGGCATGGACGTGGAGTTTCAGCAGGGAGAGGACGTGGGGATTCTGCAGGGAGTGGACGTGGGGATTCTGTGCCTGCTGCGGGCACCAGTGAGTCAGCATCCCCCAGTTTTAGCAGGCAACAGTCATTTATGCGCAGCTTTGTAGGACCTCGCCGTACCCCACTGCTGCGGGAGTAACAAATTGAAGCCGTTGTCGGATGGATGGCAGCTAACGCATCGACTTCAATGACTTCCACGTCCTCCCTCTCAGGGCCAGAGCACTGAAGTTCAATCATCTGTCTCTTCACCACCTGCCAAAGTGCCCAGGCAGTCAAAGAGCCCTGGACAGGAGCCATCACAGTTTTTACTTCTGTTCTCTGAATCTGTTGGCTTGGAAAGAGGGGGCCAGCAAAGCAGCATTCAAGAATGTGAAGAAGAGGTAGTATGCAGTGATGCGCAACTGCTTTGTCCTTCTGAATCTGAAGAGGCGGGTGGGCCAGTGCCTATGGTCAGCACACCTCAGTACCCATCAGATGATGACGAGACTCAGGTGCCACTTTCTGGTGCGTATGGTGCTGGCGAGACTACCCAGGAGAAGCAGGTGTTTGAAGAGGGGAGTGTAGATGGTGAGGTCCTTGACCCATCATGGCATGAGGAACAGGAAGGTGGTGGGAGCAGCTCTGAGGAAGAGAGATTCCCGAACGGCCAAAACAGGAGGGAGAGGGAGGGGGCAGACTTGGTTGCCTCTAGCCTCCAAAACGGGCGCTCCCAAGACTTGCAGTGCGTGGTCCTTTTTTTGACACAGTTGCAGATGACATTTGCTTTGTCAAATGCAAGCTGTGTCATCAGAAAGTCAAAAGAGGGAAAAATGGCAGCAAACTCAATACCACAAATATGTGGAAACATGTGCTGACCAAGCACGAGCTGTAGTTACACAGACACACTGAAGACGTAGGCCAACGTACAGCACCACCTACCACCTCTTCAGCTCGTGTTGGGGCCTCTTCCTTCAGCTCACACGCAGCTGGTTCGGCTTCCTCACAGGATCGCCAAGGAAGAACCTCTGGCACTGTTGTCCAGAGACCCAGTGACATTCCACCCACAGCACCACGTTCCCAGTCATCCTCACACTCCCAGGCCACTCTACAGCCATCGGTAGCACAGGCATGGCAGAAAAGGCGGCCATACTCGGCAAACCATCCCCGAGCACAGGCTCTGAATGCTGGCATTGCCAAACTACTGGCCCTTGAAATGCTCTCATTCAGGCTGGTGGAGACTGAAACCTTCCGGAACTTCATGGCATTGGCAGTCCCACAATACACCATGCCCAGCCGCTTTTATTTCAGCAGGCAAACCGTCCCTGCCCTGCAAAAGCATGTGGAGGGAAAAATAAAACATGCGCTACTAAACGCCATCAGTAGCAAGGTCCACCTGACCACCGATGCATGAACCAGTAACCATGGACAGGGACGATACCTTTCCCTCACTGCCCATTGGATCAATGTTGTGGAGCCGGGTACAGATCTGGAGAGTGGCGCTGTACGTGTTCTGCCAACTCCACGGATTGCAGGGATCCAGTCTGTACACATTGACTCCTCCTCCTACTCAAGTTCCTCAGAATCAGCGCTGCAGGAGCCTGTTACGACCGATATGAGCACAGCCATGGCCAAACGTCAACAGGCCATACTGAAGTTAATTTCCTTGGGGAATCGAAGCCACACAGCGCAGGAGCTCTGGAATGCTATCAAGCAAGAGAGCGACGTGTGGTTTCTGCCAGCGAATCTCCAGCCAGGCTTGGTAGTGTGTGACAATGGCCGAAATCTGGTGGCAGCTCTGTCTGGCACATGTGCTGAACTTGGTCGTGCAGAGCTTTCTGAGGGACTATCCGGATCTTGATGCACTGCTGCACAAGGTCCGCATAGAGTGCGCTCACTTGCGGCGTTCCAGCACGGCAAGATCGCGCCTTGCAGCTCTGCAGCGCCGACTGCGCCTTCCGGAACATCGCATCATATGTGACATACCCACCAGGTGGAATTCAACGTTACATATGTTGGAGCGGTTGTGTGAGCAGCAGGCAGCAGTAATAGAGTACCAGCTGCATCAGGCGCAAACAAGTCGCACTGTGCGCCGGTCACACTTCAGCACCACTTAGTGGGCCTCTATGAAGGACATCTGCCTCGCTTTGCGAGCCTTCGATGATTCCACGCGGATGGCGAGTGCAGATGATGCACTACTCAGCATGACTGTCCCCCTTATCTGCCAGCTTCAAAAAACACTGCAAGCACTAAGGGAGGAGGTTTTGGAAGAGGTGGAGGATGAGGAGTCACAAATGCCATCTGCTTCTGGACAGTCTGTGCTACGTGGTTCCTCACAAAGGCCTAGGCAGGGGACACTTTGTGAGGAGGATGAGGAGGAGTCAATGGAGGAGGAAGACATCTCTCCAGAGGAGGGAGGTACACAATGCTCTAGTCAGCATGTACAGCGAGGGTGGGGTGATGCAGAGCAGGCAGAGATGACGCCTCAAGCAGGGGACAGCGTTTATTGGGCAGTTGGGAGTCTGCAGCACATGGTTGATTTCATGCTGTAGTGCCTGAAAAACGACCGCCGCATCGCCCACATTCTCAGCACGGCTGATTATTGGGTGTACACCCTCCCAGATCCTAGCTATGGGACAACTTACAAAGCCTCATAACACCGTTGAACCAGGAGCATAAAATGCGGGAGTACCAAGACACACTGGTGCAGTCCATCATGTTCTCCATTCCACCCGAGAGCAGTGCTGCTAGTGCTTTACAAAGCAGCTCTGTGCTTCGAGGCAGTGGAGGAAGCTCTGCACAAAGAGGGAGCAGAGGCAGTGCCTCAGCACAAGGCAAGGCCAGTATGGCCCAAATGTGGCAAAGTTTTGTGTGTCCGCCACAAATGTCTACACCATCGAAGACGGCTCCAGTCAGCAGGAGGCAACGTTTCCGTCAGATGGTGACAGACTACATGTCTTGCCCTGTCAGTGTACTCCTAGACGGCTCTTCTCCCTTCAAGTTTTGGGTCTCTAAGCTGAATACATGGCCAGAGCTTAGCCAGTATGCATTGGAGGTGCTGGCTTGCCCTGCTGCCAGTGTATTATCGGAACGCGTCTTTAGTGCCGCAGGTGGTGTACTAACAGACCGTCGCACGCATCCTCCGATAACGTTGACCGGCTTACATTTCTGAAAATGAACAAGGCCTGGATCTCGCCAGAATTTGCCAGTCCTCTTCCAGAATAAATAATTGGCTGGCAACAGTATCCAGGTCTCCTGTTGTGTTCATGTTTCTACCACCTGAACTGTAATCCCTGGGCTTCAACACAGCCAGTTGTTGTTCAGAAGTGCCATCTGCACAGAGAAAAACACTAGCTCCTGTGTTAGTGGGGTTCAGTAAAGTCAGCTGCTCCCCTGCTGTGTGGACGGCAAAGTCTCCTGCTGCCTCCACATTCAAACTACTACTGATTTTTAACTGTGCTCCACTTAGGCCTCTGGCTCCACTCTCTCTAGTATTTCCCCTGGCCTCCAACCCCGCCAGTTGCTGCTCAGAAGTTGCGTCTGCACAATCCACACTTGTTACTGTGTTACTGGGGCTCAGTCACGTCAGTTGATCCCCTGATGTGTGTCCGGCAATGTCTCCTGCTCTGTCCACATTCCGATTACTAGTAGTGGGAATGTGGACAGAGCAGGAGACATTGCCGGACACACATCAGGGGATCAACTGATGTGACTGAGCCCCAGTAACACAGGAACAAGTGTGGATTGTGCAGATGCCACTTCAGAGCAGCAACTGGCGGGGTTGGAGGCCAGGGGAAATACTAGAGAGAGTGGAGCCAGAGGCCTAAGTGGAGCACGGTTACAATCAGTAGTAGTCTACAACCTACATAAATCTTGCTGCAATTAGGCCTCAGCCTGCTCCATGACTGATACTGGGCTTCAACACAGCCAGTTGTTGCTTGGAAGTGCCGTCTGCACAGAGAGAAACACATGCTCCAGTGTTAGTGGGGTTCAGTAATGCCAGCTGCTCCCCTGCTGTGTGGACGGCAATATCTCCTGCTGCCTCCACATTCAAACTACATCACCTATAAAACTTGCTGCAATTAGGCCTCAGCCTGCTCCATGACTGATCTTAGGCTTCAACACAGCCAGTTGTTGCTTGGAAGTGCTGTCTGCACAGAGAGAAACACATGCTCCAGTGTTAGTGGGGTTCAGTAATGCCAGCTGCTCCCCTGCTGTGTGGACGGCAATATCTCCTGCTTCCTCCACATTCAAACTACATCACCTATAAAACTTGCTGCAATTAGGTCTCAGCCTACTCCATGACTGATCCTGGGCTTCAAAACAGCCAATTGTTGCTTAGAAGTGCCGTCTGCACAGAGAGAAACACATGCTCCAGTGTTAGTGGGGTTCAGTAATGCTAGCTGCTCCCCTGCTGTGTGGACGGCAATATCTCCTTCTGCCTCCACATTCAAACTACATCACCTATAAAACTTGCTGCAATTAGGCCTCAGCCTGCTCCATGACTGATCCTGGGCTTCAACACAGCCAGTTGTTGCTTGGAAGTGCCATCTGCACAGAGAGAAACACATGCTCCAGTGTTAGTGGGGTTCAGTAACGCCAGCTGCTCCCCTGCTGTGTGGACGGCAATATCTCCCGCTGTCTCCACATTCACACTACTGATTTCAAACTTTCTCCAATTAGGCCTCTGGCTCCACTCTGTCTCTATTATTTCCCCTGGCCTCCAAACCCGCCAGTTGCTGCTCAGAAGTTGTGTCTGCACAATCAACACTTGTTCCTGTGTTACTGGGGTTCAGTAAAATCAGCTGAACCCCTGATGTGTGTCTGGGAATGTCTCCTGCTCTGTCCACATTCCCACTACTATTAGAGCTGACGTTACTGAACCCCAGTAACACAGGAACAAGTGTTGATTGTGCAGATGCCACTTCTGAGCAGCAACTGGCAGGGTTGGAGGCCAGGGGAAATACTATAGACAAAGTGGAGTCAGAAGCCTAGTTGGAGCACGTTTGAAATCAGTAGTAGTCTACAACAGAAATTAAACTTGATGAAATTAGGCCTCAGCCTACACCCTGATTGACCCTGGGCTCCAACATCGCCAGTTGCTGCTCAGAAGTGTCTTTGGCACGGGTACTCCCTCCTGCCCATCCTGGTTCCAGCACGCCTGCTGTTACCGGGTAGTGTCAACGTCACTTTGCCACCAACTTGTTGTCCTGTCGTGCTGCGGTCGGGTTAGCTGAGTCTATGGTGCCTGCAGTTTAGGTGCTTCCTATGTGGGCTGCGGGTTCTGGTAATAAAGGCTGTTTTCGCAGTGCCAATCGGACAAGCACCACCTGTAGGATTGTGGGTTTCGGTAACTGCGGCCGGCTCGCGGCCTTGCAACTTTGTCTTTTTCATGGGTACCTTCTGCTACCCATCCATGTTCCAGTACTGTCAGCTGGTTCTCGGCAATGCCTTTGGCCTAGGTGCCTCCTTCTCGGTATCCGAGTTCCAGCAACGTCAGCTGGTCCACGGTTGTGCCATTGGCTCTTGTTCCTTCAGCTGCCACTCTGGGTTCCAGCACCGTCAGCTTGTTCTCGGTAGTTCCATTGACTCTTGTTCCTTCTGCTGCCCCTCCGGGTTCCAGTACCGTCAGCTGGTTCTCGGCAGTGCCTTTGGCCTAGGTGCATCCTTCTCGGTATCTGAGTTCCAGCAACGTCTGCTGGTCCTTGGTAGTGTTTTGTAGCACAGGTACCTCCTGCATAGTAACCGTTTTCCAGCACCGTCAGATGGTCCATGATTGTGCCATTGGCTCTTGTTCCTTCTGCTGCCCCTCCGGGTTCCAGCACCGTCAGCTGGTCCTCGCTAGTTCCATTTGCTCTTGCAGCTTCTGCTACCCATCCGGGTTCCAGCACCGTCAGCTGGTTCTCAGCAGTGTCTTTGGCACGGGTACTCCCTCCTGCCCAGCCTGGTTCCACCACGCCTGCTCTTTCCGGGTAGTGTCAACGTCACTTTGCGACCGACTCGTTGTCCTGTCATGCTGCGGTCGGGTTAGTCGAGTCTATGGTGCCTGCAGTTTAGGTGCTTCCTATGTGGGCTGCGGGTTCTGGTAATAAAGGCTGGTTCCGTAGTGCCAATCGGACAAGCACCCCCTGTAGGACTGTGGGTTTCGGTAACTGCGGCCTGCTCGCGGCCTTGCAACTTTGTTTTTCATGGGTACCTTCTGCTACCCATCCGGGTTCCAGCACCGTCAGCTGGTTCTCGGCAGTGCCTTTGGCCTAGGTGCCTCCTTCTCGGTATCCGAGTTCCAGCAACGTCTGCTGTTCCTTGGTAGTGCTTTGTAGCACAGGTACGTCCTGCTTAGTAACCGTGTTCCAGCACCGTCAGCTGGTTCACGGTTGTGCCATTGGCTCTTGTTCCTTCTGCTGCCCCTCCGGGTTCCAGCACCGTCTGCTGGTCCTCACTAGTTCTATTTGCTCTTGCAGCTTCTGCTAACCATCTGGGTTCCAGCACCGTCAGCTGGTTCTCGGCAGTGCCTTTGGCATAGGTGCCTCCTTCTCGGTATCCGAGTTCCAGCAACATCTGCTGGTCCTTGGTAGTGCTTTCTAGCACAGGTACCTCCTGCTTAGTTACCGTGTTCCAGCACCGTCAGATGGTCCACGTTTGTGCCATTGGCTCTTGTTCCTTATGCTGCCCCTCCGGGTTCCAGCACCGTCAGTTGGTCCTCGCTCGTTCCATTTACTCTTGTTCCTTCTGCTAACCATCCGGGTTCCAATACTGTCAGCTGGTTCTCAGCAGTTCCTCAGCCTTCTTGTACCTTCTGCTACTTTTCCATGTTCGAGCTTGTGGAAATGGTTTTTGGTTCTCACTCTGGATCTCCCTGATGACGACCCTGAAGACCACACTGAAGAAGACCAAAAAGATGACCCTGAAGAAGATGACCAAGAGGACAAAGAACATGAAGACAACCACCAAGATGCAGAACAACAAGAGACAGAAGACCAAGAAGCAGAAAAACCAAAAGCAGAAGAACATTAAGCATAAGACTAAAAATCAGAGCAAATGATATTATATAAATTATAAGCAGAAGAAGACTAAGCAGTGTATGGGGGTGAGTCCGTTCCTCCTCGTGGTGCCCCTGGAAAATGCCTGCTGCTGCAGGCCAAACTGAACGCCGACAAATCCTGTTGTAAATCTTTTGTGACAGGCAGAACGGAAGGTGTAATCTTCAAACTTTTATAGATAACAACTACAGGAATGCCTGTCACAACTAAGAATATGATGAAGAAGAAGAATAGGAAGAAGATGAAGAAGTAGAATATGAAGAAGAATAATAGTTGCATAAGAAGAATATGAAGAATGTAAAAAAAAGAATAATAGGAAGAAGGTGAAGAAGAAGAAGATGAATAAGGTGAAGAAGAAGTTGATGAAAAAGATGCTGCTGCTGCTGTTGCTGAGGATCATGAAGGAGAAAGTGTGGGAGAAGTAAAAAAGAAGGTGAAGAGCATGGAAGTAGTGAAACATACATATCTGACAAAGTATAAAAGAGGTTAACTTAGTCAATATCTTTGTAACTCCGAACGTCTTTAAAAAAAAAAAAATATTCCTGCTATTCCATTTGATTGGCCTAAACCTCTATGGCTTTAATGTCTCCTCCACCTCCCCCAATACATTCTACTTTATTATTAGTTGTTTTTCTTCATGTAGAATTAACCTACAAGGAAAGAAAGGGTTTTTTTTTATTCGGATATTTCGGTCCCATTGACTTGAATGGGATTTCCGGGATCGGAGTCGGCGATACCCGATACTTTTTGGATATCGGCCGATCCAATCCGATCCGATATTTTTCATTATCGGATGGTATCGCTCAACACTAATTACAGCACATTCTGGTTTGTAGCGGAAGGATTTAATGGCATAATGTTGATATTTACTTGCACTCTTTGTACAATGTATGTGATTGATACAATGCATATATTTTATACCACAAAATTTCATTAGGACCTTATATTTCTCTTGTGTTGTTTACAGGAAATATTGCAAACATTTGACATATAAATTCAGCATTTGACTGACATTCATGAACATTGAATCAATAGCACTGTGTATTTTTATAGTGTAAATGCAATAAGTAAAGGGTCAGGAAATGCAATAACTTATTAAAGCAATAAGGTACAGTCACTCAGTTTTCATGTCTGATTATTTTGTTGGAGAATTCTTTGTTTAGCGGTGAAGAGTCTCATTCAAAAGTTTGTGCGTCTGGCAGGTGATGTTCAGCATTTATGTTTTCCAGAAAGTGCTGTATGGTATTGATTTCTGCCACAGACAGGATTTTATTAGGATTAATGTGAGGTTTGGTTGTGCACTGTAATTTCAGACTTTAGGTAGGGTCATTTAATGTGCTGTTATCTGTTTTTGTATGTTTGTTTGTTCCTATAAATAATAATTTAGTGATTTGTAAGATGATTTAATTTTTGGGAGTTTTTTCTAGTCCTGGTGGGCCCAGAAAATGAAAGAAGAAAGACTCGGGTATTAACTGTCGATGGGGTCAGAAGAAGGATGGGAAGACCACTGCTTCATCATTAACTTCTCCTGTGCTTGTCTATAGTGAGCAAGCAACACAATACAGAATGGAATGTATAGTACAATGCAAGGATGGACATACCATTTTTGAAACCTGTACAGCTGATCATGGTTCCAAGAAATAAGGGATGAACATTGCCACCTCTCAAGCTATACATAAAGAGATGCATTATGAGTAACTATGTGATTGAAGGACCCACATACTCTTCTGGCACAGGGGACCTCCTTTATCTGTGTCCACTTTTGGTGCAAAGTGATGTATGCATTTAAAACTGCAGGGCTACTGTTAAAGTTTAGCAGTCCAGACTATACCGATAGTATACTGCCGTAAGGGGATTCATTGGACTACTTATCCAGACTGCTGTAAGCAGGGAAAGTCCAGAAACCTCAGCCAGACTGCTGGGGATAATCCAGATCACTGCTGCTATTTGGAGCACTCAGGACTATACATACAGACTATTATTATAAGGAATGATCCAAACTGCTGCTATTGAGGGACAGTCCAGATTACTCAGGCAGACTGCTGCAGTTCAAACTATATATACAGGTTATTTTGATAGGGGATGATTCAAGCTATTCTGCCAGATTGTTGCTATTGGGTGCAGCGCAGCCTACTGAAAGGGATTGAAAAACCCCTTCTCATGCCTCATGTTTGACTACTTTAAAATAAAAATACCTATACTCCCCACTGGTGCCAGCACCATTTCAGCGGTGTGAGCATTCATGTTCTCGCGACTCACGTGAGGTTGTTATGTCACTTGAGCCCTGCACCCACTCAGCGCTGGCGTCACTGTCCCCATCGTCGGAGAAATCAAACATAAAGAGGAATTAAAAGAGGAGCCGCAACCCTGACTTCCTGTTGATGTTCAACATGTATGAAGGCGCTGATTGGGCGCAGGGATCATGTCACGTAACAAACTTACATTAGCCCTGGGAGCACAAGTGCCAAAAATGCTGGAATGTCACCAGCACCTAGGGTGATTTAATGGGGTCAAATATGAGCAATAAAAAGGGGTTGTCAACCCCTTTACACAAAAACTGCTGTAATCAGGGGCGATCCAGTATACTCAACCAGATTTATTCTACTGGGGGTAGTAAAAACTATTTACAGTTGTTGCTATTTGTTATTGGTGACAGTATAACCAGGCAAAACTTAGCAAACTGAAGTGACATGAAGAGAAGTCATGTGTGATGACCATAGTGAGTAGGGTGGCGCTCAGGAGGCATGTGAAATACTAACATGACACAGAGATTCAGAAGCTGTTGTTCAAGTAGTAGACAACCACTTTAATTAACTTGTGCAAATATAAATCATTTATGAAAGTGCCCTATTTTACACATATTTTACACATATCACCACACAAATGATGCCCCTAGAGGTTCTATTTACTTTTTAGCTGAGATTGGACATGTCCTCGTATAATTCCACTGCTCATAGTGGATCATGTGCAGGTCATTCTCTTACAGCTGACTTCTTGCCAGTATAGCTGTGCTCTGAGCAGTGTCTAGAATGGAGCTGCTCCTGTGAGGGATGATGTCACGGGAGGGGGAGGAGCCTCCCTCAGTACAGCGCAGAGATCACACCAGAAACATACAAAGTATGCCTGTGTGCTGATAACTAAGAGGAGAGTTGTACTGCAGGATTGGGCTATATATAGAGAGGCTGACATAAGTGATGTACTGCAGAATGAGGATGTATATAAAGGGGCAATGAGGAGTGATATACTGCAGGATGGGGATGTGGGACTGTGTATGGAGGATTAAAGGAGAGATGTACTGCAGGATTGAGCTGTGAATTGAGGAGCTTGGAGGAGTAATACACTACAGGATGTAGCTCTGTATAGAGGGGGATGAAAGGTGTGACATACTGTAGGTTAGGGCTGTGTTTACATGGGGTTGAAGCAAGTTGAAATAAGAGATCAAAATGTTTTTAAACTCCAAATGCTGATCCATTGATACATATGACAGAAGATAGTCCTATGCCATATGTATCAACAGCGCATCAATTGCAGTTTCACATCACTGATCTCTCAGCAACAGCACAACTCCGCACTGTCTACTTATTACAAGCTACATTGTGGAGAATTGCAGGAGAGTAGAGTTCTTTTAGAAACCAGCTGACAGATGACAATGACACACATGCTGCTATATTTTTGTTGATGGCAGAAGATAAAATAGGTGAAGCAGACTACGATACAGGAGTAGAGAATGCACAGAACTATAAGATGAATTCAACACTTAGATTTTCTTGATGATAACTTAGAGGGACAGTGCTTGTCACCAGCACACAAGAAAGAAAGGCGAGGTCTGCAGTACTGCAGAGAAGCAAGGTGCTGCTGGGAAATTTAATTTTAGCAGAAAGGAATGTAACCACCCATTTGGAAAGCTGGGAGCTGGATGCACAGAGGAGCTGATAGAGATGAGACAGGAAGGTACAAGAAAGAATTGCTATGTTGGGTTTAATTTGTAAATTAACATTAATTTGCATTTATTGTGATTTGTGAAAATAATGTGATTGTGGGAATAACCCTTTAAACGCAGTCCTGGTGGCAGTGCTGCACTGCTTTCATTGGAGGAAGCCCAGGTTACATGACAAAACTGCTATCATAGGGGCAAGTCCAATCTGCACAACATGGCTGCTGTTATAGTAC
Organism: Dendrobates tinctorius; assembly: GCF_039654945.1. Classification (NCBI taxonomy): domain Eukaryota; kingdom Metazoa; phylum Chordata; class Amphibia; order Anura; family Dendrobatidae; genus Dendrobates; species Dendrobates tinctorius. The sequence goes on from NW_027361829.1 coordinate 39,491,258, forward strand.
AGCTTAAAACAAATTAAAATTTGTACTTAGAAAAAATGTGAGTGTAAAGGTTTTTTGTATTAAATGGGTTTGATAGCTTCAATAGCATCTTTATCTGTGGCATTGATGGCTTAAAAATGACAAACTGAGGTGTGCTCACCTGCTATTATCCTTGTGGAACAAGTATAGTTCAATACCATGGTCTGTGCTGATACAAGAAGCTAGTGGCATAAGTAGAGTTCAACAAGCCCCCCAACTCCATGTTGGAAACATATATGGGCCCATGTAGCATTCTATATCCTATACATACAGAGGGGGAAATAAGCATTTGATCCCTTGGTGATTTTGAAAGTTTGCCCACTGACAAAGAAATGAACAATCTATAATTTTAAGGGTAGGTTAATTTTAACATTGAAAGATAGGATATCGAAAATAAAATCCAGAAAATCACATTGTGTAAATTATATAAATTTATTTGCAAGAAATCAAATACTTATTTCCCCCACTGTACGTATGTGCCCCCATGTAATATTGTCCTATAATAATGACCCCTACCTGACCCAATCCTGTAATAATGTCCTTCATACTGAAAAAATATCTCTGATCTTGGGCCACTTCCTATAATAATGTCTCCCACTCTGAGTCCCTTCCAGTAATAATGTCCTTCATCTTGGACCCCTTCCCTGTATAATATCCACCATCCTGTAAAAATGTCACCTTTCTTGAGCCCTTTTCAGCAATAATGTCCCCCATCCTGGGCACACACATTCCAGTAATAATCCCACTACCTGGGTCCCTTCTTGATATAAAGTCCTCCATCCTATGCCCCTTCCTTGTATATTGTATCCCATCTTGGGCTTATTCCTAGTATAATGTTTCCGATCCTGAGCTCCTTCCTGGTATAATGTCCCCCATCCTCGGCCCCTCTCTGTAATTTTGCTCCCCGTTCTTCAACAACTCTTTTTTTTTTTAACAATATATGATTCTTCCCTTCCCATGCTTCCATGATGTCCGGCACCTTCTTTACCGTGACAGCCAAAGGTTATGCAAAATGTCACTGCCATGCTTCACTCATGGCAGGCATGCTGGCATCAGTGGCTTGCCTCTGATTTGTGACACTAAGTCACTAATCACGGGCAAGACATGAGACCGCCTAGTCAGAAGATCCTAGGTCAGATGCCAGGAGGGCACATACTACAGAGCGGTAAGTCAGAGGCATGATCAGGAAACAGTCCGGGGTCAAATGCCTGAAGAGTATGTCAAAACCAGGGAGTACAACAAACAAATAGTCAGAGGCCAAGTTCAGAGTCAGATACCTGAAGTCAGAGTGTTAAAAGCAGAAGGGATAATCCACAAGAATTGACACAACAGATCCTAGGCCATAAAAAGGATCAGAAGTCAGAAACAGAGCAAGCACACACACCTAACTAAAGCAAAACTACAACTCATATTCCACTGCTCACCGCAAGCCAGCTAAATACCTAGCAAATTATTAGAGGACGGGAGGCACTTGGGGAAATGCCTGCAGAGCAGACAGGATTCAATAGCCGGGCTGTCAATGAAAATGCTGACAACCCAGCATGCCCCAGGATCAGATTGGATGACTGGACTTGTCACTCACAAAACCGACAGTTCAGCACACTGCAGATTCCATAGGGCAGCTGAGCTGTCACTCACAGTTTCCATGGGTCAAAGTCAATTATGAAACCATGACATGATTGTGTGGCAGCATATATTGCACTGCATGGAGCTGGGAGGTCTCTGTGCTGCAATACATTTCAGCTTAGTGTATGTCATCTGATGCATAACCAGCTGAAAAAGGCGCTGGCGTTGGTGTTCCTCCATTTGCACTGTAGTTACGCTATATTATCAATATTCTTTTGTCATAGTTGAGTTGAGGCCTATTATTGGCTGAAGCAGTGAGGTGACTAGAATAGGGTGTCAGAGAAACATTTAATGACACACAGGAGATCACTTGACTGTCCTGGTCACAATGCACAGGGGTGAAAGCTGATGATTATTTCTCAGTTTAATTTTTTAAGGTTTCAATGCCAAGGGTATTTTTTTTTATTAAGGCTGAACTATACCGTGAATAAACCCCAGTGACTGAAGGAGAAGAAATCATAGTAAGTTTTGCATTCCTTGCCCATACACTAAGCATTATGCAAACATAGGATATACGAAACTGCTTTCTTTTGCTTTTATATTATACAGTCATAGCTCACACCTGTTCCTACTTCATTCTGTTCAGAGATTCTGATCATTTTTTTCCTTGTAGTATACTATAGAGCAGTGGTCCCCAACCTTTCTGACCTTGAGAGCCACATTCAGCTTAGAGAGAGGGTCGCGAGCCACATCCAGCTCCCACCCCCTTCAAAGTAGTGTCAACCAAAGCTCCCATTACAGGTATAATGATAACCAAAGCTTTGAGCACCTCCTCTATAACAGGTACTACCATCCTCCAGCGTACCATACCTAAAACATCTCTAAACCCCTAAGACCAGTATATGTGCATCCAAATCTGCACTTCTGTGCAGGGCTACTCACAAAATTGACCATTTTCAGATGTGCTCTTCATACCTGTTTGCCAGACCTGGAGCTAATGCACCAAACTGGCAGACAGCCACGAGACGCACCCACACCCTACATTTTTCTGATAACCCTTTACAGAAAAAAACTAATCTTATGCAAAATAGAAAAAGTTTGGAACCACACTTTGCTTCTATTGCGCAAACAACCTGATGCATATTTATTATCTGTAACATATTCTTTTTAATCCCTTCAGGAGTCTTTCATGGATGCTAATAATTAAACAGGATATTATTTACATCACAATATGGATTCCTGGCCATCTAATTTTATGGTTTAGGCGCTAGCATTCACGGCTGATTAGTCTTTAATTTCATAAATACCTACACATTAGGTATGAAACAAATTTTTCTCTCACACTATTAGCATGTCATTATTTTTCATAGCATGAAATAACATTTCATTTTCGGATTAAAGAACTGATTGAAGTTTCCTTAGGTGAAAATTTTCAAGCACTTAACAAAACATGGGTGTTTATTAGTTACCCACCACATATTTAAATAGCTTTTATAATAAGCATCATTCTCTGTAGAATATAGGTAAGACCCTGAGATGAAATAATGTTACTAGATCGAACACCTAATAGTATCCACTTGACCATACGAAATATAGTGCTGTGTATAAAAATTTGGAGAAAACAGAAGCAGTGAAGAGTAGACCGCTTCAGGCTTCTTTCCTTAAAGGGATTGCCGGTCTAAATTGATATGTCTGCAGTCACTCTGTGTGACTGCAGGCTTATGAAACTCCCCAGGAAACACTGTGTGCTGTGAATATTCACCTGTGTCTGAGCTAGGAACAGCTGCAATGTCTGCGTTATGCAGAGTCCTGGCCAGAGCCCTTTTAGTGGGCATGGCCTCACTCCATACACCACACACTTGTATAGAGCAAAGCCGCGCCACATCTAAGGACGTGGCCATTCAGTGGGTGCATTTGTCTAGTAGGTGTGGCCTTGTTCCATACAGGTGTATGGAGCGAGGCCGCATCCCAGTAGACGAGCTCTGCCAGGGAGTACGCATAACGCTCCTGGCTCAGAAACCGGTGATTCCTCGCAGCACAGAGTGCATGCACTTGGGGGATTCAGATGTCTATCATCATACAGAGTGACTGGAGATTTATAAATTTAGACAAGACGACCCCTTTAACGTGCAGTCTCCTAAACTTTTGCTGTACATATGGAATTCTGCAGGTTTAAGGACCATCATGCTGCATGATCCACAGGCAGCATAAATCAGACACTGGTTGCATGTTCTCAGCCAGATATATTTCTTCCCGCCAATGCTATTGACTGACTGGTCTGTTCCTATATGCACAAATAGAAAAAAATGGGCTAAAAAAACAATATTATAAAAAAGAAGGACATGAATAAGGAAACATTTGTAAGCTTGGAATATAGCTTGCAATTTAATAAAATCAAGAGCATTTTTTTTTAAATGCTTACCAATTTTATATGAGGACGAAACATTGGCAAAAATATTACATTCTGGTACCAACGTCATTGCCAGACGGGCTCCTACTATTGGAGATATTGTATCTTCTAGATTTTTTTAGTCTGCATCATCCTCTGAAAATTGGTTGAAAACTACTGGTTTTTATAAATGTGGCTCCAATAAATGCAAAATGTGCAGATATGCGCAAAAAACAAAAACATTTAATGATTCAGGCAATATTCAGGAGTGCAGTATTAAACAGTTTATTAATTGTAACAGAAAATGTAGTCTACAGAATACACTGTAAAATATGTAATTTATTTTATATAGGCTGCACAACAAGAAAACTAAAAACTCGCATCTTGGAGCAAATAAGAGCTGTAGAAAATAATAGCATTAATATTTGCAACATTTCCATGGTTTCTAATCATTTTTTAACGCAGCATAATGGCAACTTAGAGGCCATGTCAATTGTAGGAATTGAATGTGTTAAAAATTAAAAAACGTGGTGGTGATGGAAAAAGACGCCTTCTCACAAGGGAGGCTTTTTGGATTTTTTGTCTGGGGTCTAGATATCCAAACGGACTAAACAAAAGAACAGAAATTATGTATCACTATTAATTGCTATTTCTATACTTTTTATTCATTTATATATATGTTTGTTAAATTTGCTTTAAATCTGTTATTATTATGCAAACCTAAATAATATGAAGAATTGCATATAGGACCTTTCTATTAGAACATGCGATAGAATGCGATGTCGACATTGGTCCTTATAGAGCATGAGTATTGAAATAATGCTCACAGGACCTTTTGTTAAAGCATGTGATATGAGTCGCAGTTCCCATTGGTCAGCATTAGGGATAAGGTTTGTGTCATGTCATTAACTTGCAGATGTGATAAAGATCCATGTAGGATTAAAATGTGTAGCTGGTGACTCAGTGGCTCACTGCACATCCATTCACTTATGAGGAGAAAGCCAATGTAATATACTTTAATTCTTCCATAAAGCAAGCAATTTTTATTAGCTGGAACGCTCCTTCTCTTCTGTCTACTCTTTCTATATGTGCATTTAGGGCGAGACCTGTCTATTCCATGGGAGCGGGTGGGGAGAAGCCACCTGTCTGAATAGTCTCCAATATATCTTGGTCCCGGCAGCTTTAAGGGTGAGTGCACGCGCTGTGGATTCACCCACGTTTTTTCCGTGTGGATCCGCAGGTAAAATCGCAGGTAAAGTGACCTGCGGTTTTCCTGCGGATTGGCCAGCAGTTTTCCCCTGCGGTTTGACACCTGGACAATGGAATTGACATGCTGCGGATTTGAAACCGCAGCTTTTCCGCAGGAAAAATCCACAGCATGTGCACTGCGGATTGTAAATCCCATAGACTTACATTGTACTGTACTATGTCAGCGGAACTGCTGCGGATCCGCAGAGGCCAATCCGCAGAGGATCCACAGCAAAATCTGTAGCGTGTGCACATACCCTTAGGCTGTGTGCCCACGATGCGTTTTGTTAAGCGCTTCCGCAACGTTTGTGCCAGATCATACGCTGCAGAAATGCTTAAAAGATGCATCAAATTAATTAGCATGCGTTTTTGGCTTTTTGTGCCAATGCATGCGTTTTTAACCACTCAGGAATCGCTTAGCGGCTAAAAACGCAGCATGCTCATTAATTCCCGCATTGCTCAGCGTTTTTAGCCATCCCCAATGTTCCCAGAAACCACGTGTCAAAAAACGCGTCAAAAACGCGTCAAAAAACGCACAAGAAACGCGTGGAAAAAGACGCGCGTTTTCTGGGAAAGGGGATCCTTTTCCTGAGCGTTTAAAAACGTTGCGTGGGCACATAGCCTTAAAGTATTTTCTTCTCTCAAACACTGCAGCATTTTAAAGTCAAACATACCTGAGAGTATGCAATCAGTACCTGATACATGCTGCCCATGGATGTATATTTATGCCCTTAGGTTCTCTTTAGTAGTAGACATATTAAAATTGAAATGATAGCTGGGTCAGAGTCCAGGAAAGTTGGGCAGCATAGACATGGCAAGCAAATGAAGGACAAATGAAGTGAAAGGTCAAAACAGAGTGAGCATCAGTGGATTAATCCAGAAGGGTCATCAAGAAACTAGTTGGACTGAAACACTAGGTTGCAGTCCAGAATATCCTACCAGGAAGTATAAACATCATACAATAACTGACAAAAGATACCACAAACATAAAGGTGCATTTACACTTGCCAAACACGACTGTTAAAAAGGAGCTGTCACTTGCTAAAAAAAATTTAAGTGGATAACTTGTATAAATCCCTGAACTCACTTAATTATGATGTTTTTTTTTACCTTTGTGCTCAATCACTTAAGTGCAGAGATATTCACATTTGTTGCTTTTGGAGCGCAGTATGTGAAACCTCTGCTTACAAACCCACTGGGATTTTCCCTGAGAAGTGTGTTTGGACTCTTCCTTCCTAGATGCTGACAATCCAATCACATCTTGGTGGGTGATCTAGCCTTTTTGTAGTCTTAAACAATGCCAAGCTGCGACTGGCAGTGTCTGGGTAGGGTGACAGCGCGTCTCCAGAGGAGACTCTGAAGAAACCTCAGTTAGTCTGCAAGCTATAACTTCACATACTGCACTCCAGAATCAACATTTATAAATATCTCTACAATGTAGTGACACAACACAAAACAGAAAAGGGCGGCAGAAGAATAGGTAGTCAGAGAGTCAGGCTGACCTGAAGTTTATGTGTACAGAATGTTTAGTAAATAGTAATACAATCGCTCGTTATTTGCAGTACTTCAACTGCTTACACATGCTCATTTATGTCAGTGAACATTATTTTAATGCCAGCTTGAATGATCCAATTGCTTGACAAATGAGCACTTTGCTAGTTCATTGGCTGACTGCTGTCATGATAGCACAAGTCGATAATCCAGTAACGAGCATTCTAATGAATGCACATTCCTGATTATCGGCTCGTCTAAATGAGTCTCAAAACGTAACACTTAAAACGTGGGGTAAAGATCACTAATTGGAGACTTAACATATAATGTGTTTTAGATCACGTGGTATGGCTTCACTGGAAAAAGGCATTTGCATAGCAGAAGGGGGGGTGTAGCCTAAATGTGACACCATGTGCCAAAAAAATGCACTTGTTTTTCCACAAGTGATAGGTGATGCAAAGTTAGAATAGACAGTCTAAAGATGTGCCAGGTTTCTCAAACGCCATAAAAGAGATTGATATATTATAAACCTGTCTAGTCTAAGTTTACACAGTCTAGCCATTAATGGGGAACCTCTGGCCCAAAGGCTGTTTACGACCCGTGATGACCTTTTCTCTGGTCTTCAAACATATTAACCTGGACCAAAGTGCTCAAGCTGGCAGCTGTATTTTGACAGCTGACAGCCCTTTAATTTTTTATCACTTTGTGAGCATGCACATATAGTGTTCATTACAGGATGATTCAGCGTTTGCAATGGAAGATTATGTCGGTCTGGTCGGAGTTAGCGCGGTGCCTCCTGTTTGATGTATAAACAGCAGCCTAAGTATTTCCTGTGTGATGTATGTAAAGCAGCCTTGGTGTCTTCTGTGTGAAGTATATACAGCAGTCTCGGTGTCGCCTGTGTGATGTATACTGCAGAGTGTCCACTGCTTGAGGTCTATAAATACTGTATACTGTGATCAGTCATAGATTTCCCATTGTAACTAGACATGCAGTGTAACATATATATGTGTTTGGTATGGCTTACTGCTGTGGGTATCATTGCAAAGAGTCGCTTGTGCTCCAGACTCATATAAACCTGGAAAAGCAGTTACGAGTAGAAAGTTTATCTATACCACCTAACATCACACGCAGCACCAAAGAGAAGTAGCTTCAGCCATCACGTTTGGGGTGAGTTAATGAAATGTTTGACCATATAAAGCAAGGTAATCTTCAAGTTGAAAATATGGACCGGCCCCTGAAGATGGTATAAATATTCAAATGGCCCTTGTTGGAAAAAAGGTTTCGACCCCCCTGGTCTAGATGTTAGGCTTGATAAATATGTCTAATTTAGAGGAAAATCTAGCACACCTCTGTCATTCACATCATAAGCTACAAATATAACACTATATCAAATCCTGGCTCTGGGAATGAAATAACGAAGTTACACAAGATTTGATAAGCCTTGCTGCAGTGCTACATTTGTCCATAAGTTGTGTCTACTATTGCATCTCATCTTTTTGGATGTAAATAGGGTGATCTTTTACATCCCCTTTAAAGCAACACTAAACCTAGAAATGAAACACTGTTAGTCTTCAGCTTTTTTGCAAGATCCTGAGCCGTTAGCCTCCAATTCATCATTTAAGTTTTTTTTAATGTCATTTTCCTTTTTTGTTTTGTAGTATTTAGTGGCATTTTTTTGCATCAAATTTATCAAAATGGTGTGTTCAATTCATGAATTTGTGGCAAAGTCAAAAATGGGCTTTCTTCCTGTCTTGAGCTGTTTTTGCAACTCTTGGCATCAAAGTCACACATTGACGCCAAAAGTCACAAATGATGAACCAAAATTTCCTACTCAAAGGCTATGTGCACACGCTGCGTGTTTTGCTGCGGATCCGCTGCGGTTTTGGCCGCTGCGGATCTACAGCAGTTCTGCAGACAGTGTACAGTAGCATGTAAGTCTATGTGATTTACAATCTGCTGTGCACATGCTGCGGATTTTTAACTGCGGAAAAGCTGCAGTTTTGAATCCGCAGAAAGAAATGACATGTCACTTCTTTTCTGCGGATTCTGCTGCAGTTTACCATCTCCTCCATTGTAGAGGTGATAAACCGCAGGGGAAAACCGCAGGCCAATCCACAGGTAAAACCGCAGGTCATTTTACCTGCGGTTCCGCAGATACAAATCCGCAGACTAATCCGCAGCATGTGCACATAGCCAAAAATGCACATGGAGGAAACTGGAGTGAAGTTGCATCAAACTTCGTGATTTTTAAAAATGCTGCATTGATGAATTAGATTAAGTCATTAGGAATTGCTAGACTTCGCTCACAAAGTGAAAAACAAAACAAAAAACAGGCGAGCACATATAAAATAGACTTAAAAAAACAGGCACAGATACAATAATGAATCGGTGCAAACAAAAAAAGGCTCAAAACACACAAGACTATACAAAAACAAGTCCCAAAGTCAATGATGAATCAGGACACAGTCTTCTAAGGGTCCCGTCTCACTTATCAATGCACCAGCGATCCTGACAATGATACGACCTGGTCAGGATCATTAGTGTGTCACTACGTGGTCGCTAGTAAGCAGCCAACCAGGCATACTCACCAGCGACCAGGACCAGTGAGCATGCTGGTATCCAGGGTGTTCTGCCCTCTTAATAGGGCAAAGAATGTTTTATTATGTGCTTGGTTAATTATAACACCATCTAGTGGTGGCTGAATTTATAACAGTGTCTTCAATAGCATTATAAAGCCTGTGACTTTAACAGAAGCAATGCACTATGGGATTAAAGCAGTGCTTTGTGGGAAGGAAGCAATGTATCCTGGGATGAAAAAGGGCCATTTTGCTTCTGTGGATCTCATAGGATGCACATGTTATTTTGTCCTCCTGTGTAACCTTTGTTTTTCCTGCAACTTCTCTACTTGAGTCACTACCCGGATAAAGCATAACTGGTAAGCTTAATCTTTCTTGCAATGCAGTGATTCAGAGAGGTGTTATTTACTGTCTAGCAGCCAAGAGATGTCATTAACTCTTTAGTTGCCAGCTCTCAGTAAATGTAATCATAAAGTAATGTATTCCTATGTAATGTTTGCATCTCAATGTACACTTCTGTGATTGTGTTAGCTGTGATCATCTGCCCAATGCTTATGCATGTTATTTGTATTCCTTGTAGTTTTAACGCGCATGTTCTATACTCTTCACAAATAAACAAGTTAGACTACAGAGAACAGTCTGCTTATTTTGGAAGACAGAGCTGTGGTTTATGCTGGATTGCACATTGTGTCAGCATGCCTGAAGGCAGAATACAGGGTAAACAGCAGGTAACTAAGCGCGCGCGGCACTTAGTTACCCTCTGTTTACCCAGGATACCAGCTCCCAGCATCTGCTTACAGCGCTGGTAGCTCGCTGATCGTTGGTCTCTTGCTGCCACACACAGTGATGCATGCTGGCCAGCTGGAGACCAACGATCAAAAAATGGCCCAGGACATTCCTGCACGATCAGCCATATCCGGCAGGGGGTCGCTGATGCGTGCCACACACAGCGAGATCGCTGGCGAGATCGCTGTTGCGTCACAAAATCGGTGACGCTTCAGCGATCTCGCTATGTGAGAAGGGGGCTTAAGAATATAGCAGAAAGCAAGGTTGTAAATCTCCTGCTGACTGGAGCCATGATGAATCCCCACTCTCTTACCAAGTGGGTGGGGCCTAGCAATCATTTGCCTTGATGCAGACTGAGTAAAGCTAAGTAGCCTAGGCTGCAAACAGTTGTCTTACATCCAGAGACAGAACAGTAAGGAGGAAGAGGAGGAGAAATGGCAGAGCTACCAAGACACTTTTTATATAGTGTATATTTCAGTTTAATTGTAATATGAAATAAAAGATGATTAAAAAAGGAAGTTTTCTATATATTTTATATTTAGCACTTTTCACAATATGCATCAATGTACAGTATATGAATGCACTAATTATTATGTAGTTCATCATTACTACTTTTTCCTCTATATTTTTGAAGATGACCTTTTTACAAGTTTACAACTTTTAGTGTTATTGTTTTTTGTGTGTATACTCCAGGTTTTTTTTTTAATTATTATTATTATTATTATTATTATTATTATTATTATTATTATTTTCTTCAGGTGTCAAAACCTATGAATGCCCTTTTGTGATGACCTAGGAAGTTTCCATAGTACCTAAAAGTTGACGGATTGGTCCAATTATGCTTGATAACTCATAATTCAGATAAAAAAGAACTGAGGAAGAAGATTGCGCTTTTCCTGAATGGGCAATTTGTTTTATAAAGTCAAGAAATTACAGCTAAGGACGAGAGAAAATAAATCATGAAAAAACTGCTTTACTATTGATCTTCTGCTAGATGTATCTGCCAGGATCCTTTCTCTTAGTTTTATGTACTTGAACTCATATTTTTCTCAACCCTTTCATTGCCAGAAGGGCCTACAGAGAAACATAAAGCTATAAATGTATACTAAGCTTCCAGTGTTCTGATCAGTCTGCTGAACTCTTTGCTTGGATTCTTGAATTATTTTGACAAATATCAGTTTATCTTAAACCACTACAGTTCTCTTAGACATGTTAAATCAGAATTCAATTTACTCAGAACGCAAATTTCATAGCCAACTTCGGGAAAATATAAATTATTATATCACCAGTCAACTTTGTAATCTACACAATGACCTATAGACATTGTCGTGAAGCCAAGCAAAACTTTACGATCTTTATTTTTAACTTTGTGTTGTAAAAATAATTTTAGTTAATGCAGAATGCTTACGAATAGTTTTCGCAAACCTAATAACGTCATCTTGGAGATAACTTCATTCCAATCCTTGCTGAATATATCAGTGCCAAAACCAGTTTCCATCATCTACTCAATATGACCATGACGAAAGCATTCTTCTAAAGATATTACAACGTTAAATATTAAAGCATTCATTGTCCTCTGAAAAATGAAAAGTATAGTAATTTAATAAATATTTAGGAAGAAATACTATAAAAACATTTTGTTAAACCAGGAAATATTTGAACCTAAAAGAGTAAGTGTCATAGAGGAAGCTTATGGGGCTTCTATTCTATTTTAACCCCTACGCGACCTTGGGTTTTTCCAGATTTGAGTTTCTATATTTTGCTCCCCTTCTTCTCAGAGCCATAACTTTTTTATTTTTTCGTCAATATGGCCATGTGAGGGCTTGTTTCTTGCGGGACTTGTACTTTTGAACGACACCATTTTTTTTATGCAATGTGCTGGGAAACGGGAAAAATTCAAAATGCGGTAAAATTGCAAAAAAGTGCAATACCACAATTTTTTTTGTTTTGCTTGTCAACCATGTTCACTAAATGCTAAAGTTGACTTGCCATTATGATTCTCCAGGTCATTAAAAGTTCACAGACCATCAAACATGTCTAGGTTCTTTTTTATTTAAGTGGTGAAAAGAAAAATCCAAAGTTTCTAAAAAAAAGTTGCCATTTTCCGAGATCTGTAGCGTCTCCATTTTTCATGATCTGAGAATTGGTGAGAGTTTACTTTTTGTGCACCAAGCTGACGTTTTTATTGATACCATTTTGGTGTGTATACAATCCTTTCATCGCCCATTATTGCATTTTATTGCAATGTTGCGGCGACCAAAAAAACATAATTCTTACATTTTGATTTTTTTTTCTCTTTACGCCGTTTACCGATCAGATTCATTCTTTTTATAGATCGGGTGTTTCTGATTGCAGCAGTACCAAATATGTGTATTTTTTAAATTATTATTTTATTTTGAATGGGGTGAATGGGGGGTGATTTGAACGTTTATATATTTTTAAATTTTTTTTATATTTTTAAAACTTTTTTTCCTTACTTTGCTTCAGTAGTCTCCATGGGAGACTAGAAGCTACTGTACAATCATCCGATCATTTTAGCTACATAGAGCAGGTCTTCAGCCCTTCTCTGAGTAGCAGAAATGCTCACTTGCTATGAGCCCCGACTGCTGGGCGGCGCTCATATCTATCCGCCAATGATGACCACAACGGGTTTCTGCAAACCCTGGCTTGTGATGCCAAACCATCAGCGACCCACAGTCATGATATATGGGTGCTGATGAGTGGGATTAGTGAAGTGTTTCCGACGCGATCGTGGTAAATGCCGCTGTCAGAGATGGAAAGCGGTATTTAACATGTTAACAGTCTTGGGTGGATTGCGATTCCACCTGCTGATGTTAGGGGCACATGTCAGCTGTTCAAATCTGCTGACATGTGCCAGAAAAGTTGCGGGCTCATCGCTGGATCCTGCAGCAAATGGGGAGGCCACCTTAGATGCAGAGTGTTGACTGCAAACTCTTACCTTAGCACCAGACAACCCCTTTAATGTATTACTTAATAGTGGAGTTTAATGAGACCTGTAAAAGCTGTGCAAGAAATATAATAAATCATATGGATATTAAAGTGTATACATTCACATGAATTAGATTTTTCTTAATAAATTGAAAATCATACACTTAAAAAAATCTCCAACTGTTTTCTGTCTGTAAGAATGTGTAGACCTATGGTTAAAGACTACAAACCCTGTGTCTAGTCAGATCTCCCATTCATGTGTAATTCCATTCCCTGTCTGCTGCATACTGCTGTCTGAAGGTTAGACAGAAAAATAAGAAATCAGTGGTGTAGTACATCACTATAAATCAAATCCCTGTATCAGCATAATGAAAAGTTCTGAAATACACAAATGTATTATCAAATACCTATAATAGGGTTACATTCCCTGACAGCTCTTGATAACGATGAACCCAGCTCGGGGGTTATAATCAAGTCATCTCTTTATTACCCATTGTCATAATACTGTACAGTATATTGATAAATTGCAAGGAAATACCATACGGATTCTACTCTAAGGCTGGAGTCACACACAACGAATAAAAAATCGGTCCAATATTAACGGTCCGAAATCGCACAAAGGTATCTTAATCAGTGATGCGTTTTTGATGTGATTTATCTTCATTGATGCGATTTTAATTGCATGTAAGCATCCTTTTGACATCCGTCTGGCGAGATTTTCTCGCAGGAAAGCAAAATGGACATATAATGGAGTCCAATGACAGGTTTCCGCACACAAACTAATTAATAGATATAGACACATTAAATAAATAGATATATATTTTTATATATATATATTTTATACATGTTATAGAGACACATTAATATATATATTTCTAGTTCATACAGTTCTTAATTGCAGAATAGCCGCTGACACATTTGCCGGCTTTTGTATAACATTCTCCTGCCCGACATGAAATGACACATGGTTTACATATAGTTAACCATTTCATTTCATGTTTTTTTTTTTATGTCTATCACTATTAATTAAATGAGGGCTTGTGGGTTAAATTTTGGGCTTGTAGGGGTTCATTTAAGGGGTTAATTTGTTGTATTAAATTGCGGAGACTCCCGCTGACGTCACTGAGGCTGCAGGGAGCCCCCGTAATTTAATACAACGAATTAACCCCTTAAATGAACCCCTACAAGCCCAAAATTTAACCCACAAGCCCTCATATAATTAATAGTGATAGACATAAAAAAAACCCCATGAAATAAAATGGTTAACTATATGTAAACCATGTGTCATTTCATGTCGGGCAGGAGAATGTTATACAAAAGCCGGCAAATGTGTCAGCGGCTATTCTGCAATTAAGAACTGTATGAACTTGAAATATATATATTAATGTGTCTCTATAACATGTTTAAAATATATATATATATTTATTTAATGTGTCTATATCTATTAATTTGTTGCTTTATTTAACTGGACACTGTGATTTTACTGTATTTAGGAAAAAAAATTGCCGGCTTTTGGTGCGATTTTTATCGCAACTCACACATCGGGTCCGTTTTTAGTCCCATTTTTTCTCGCCCCCATAGACATGCATTGTCGAATCCGATCCGAAAATCGGTGACAATCGCAGCATGCTGCGATTGTCTCGGTCAGAGGATCGGATGCGATAAAAAATCGCATGATGGGAGCTGCCCCATAGAATAACATGGGTTCGAATGCAATGCGATTTTTTATCGCATTGCATTCGTCCGTTTTATTCACCAGTGTGACTCCAGCCTAAGTATTCTATTTTGATAATAGTTATAATTTGTAAAAAGTCTCCATTAAAGGGGATGTCTCACATTCTTAGACCACATGCACATGTTCAGTATTTGAGTATTTGGTCAGTATTTTCCATCAGTATTTGTAAGCCAAACCCAGGAATGGGTGAGAAATACAGAAGTGGTGACGTGTTTCTATTATACTTTTCCTCTGATTGTTCCACTCCTGATTTTGGCTTATAAATACTGATGTAAAATACTGACCAAATACTGAACGTGTGGATATGGCCTTAAATGGAATCTGTCACCAGGTTTTTCCTATTTTCCTGATAGCTGCATGATGTAGATGAAAAGACACTGAGGAATCCATCACCAGGTTTTTCCTATTCAATCTGATAGCTGCATGATGTAGATGAAAAGACACTGAGGAATCTATCACCAGGTTTTTCCTATTCAATCTGATAGCTGCATGATGTAGATGAAAAGACACTGATACCAGTGATATGTCACTTACTGGTCTGCATATGGTGTTTTTGATAAAATCACTGTTTTATCTGCTGAACATCTAACAGTTATCTGAACTCTGTATATCACCACTATCCCAATGATTGGATGATTTCTGCTTATAGACATGGTACACAGACATCTGCCAATCAGTAATGGAGATAGAGTTATACAGAGCTCATGAACATGCTAGCAGCAGGATTCCTAGTCCTCTAATGATAATCTCCTACTGATAAAACAGTGATTTTTATCAAAATGCAGTATGCAGCCCAGTAAGTGATACATCAGTGGAATGAGGGCCTCTGTCTCTACATTATGGTGTTTTCAAATTAGGTGGCAAAAAGCTGGTGACAAATTCCCTTTAAGGGTATGTTAACTTTTGCTGCACATACACATTTGCTGCAATAAAATGCAGCATTTTACTGTCCCAGCAAACTCGGTGAGATTCCTGAAATCATCTTGCTTATTTTTCCATGTCAATTCTTTCAGGTTTCTTGCAACGCTTTTCATCCATTCTCATGAATGGGAAAAATGGATCATAAAAATGCATCAAAAACATATGCAAAAACACACTTATTTTTGCGCAACATTGTTCCTGCTAAGCAATATACTTTTTTGATGAAGAAGTGAATGCAGCAAATAGTTAAGGTTGCACATACCCTTAAAGGCTCGCTCAAATGAGCGTATAAATCGGACAAGTGCTATCTGACTAAATATCACATAGCACCCGGCCCAGTGGTATACTATGGAGCAGAGCAGATCTGTGATTATTTTCTCATGCCGATTTGGCAAGAGAGAACAATCGCAGCATGCTGCTTGTGGCAGTGAGATTCGGCTCTAATGTACCCATACAAGTCTTTGGGTGCAAGTGAAACATCGGACTGCACTCGGATGTCATCCCAGTGCAGTCTGATATACGCCGAGACAGACAATGGAGGAGATGGAGAAATTACTTTCTGTCTCCTCCGCACCTGTGTTACAATTCTCTCACGCGAGAGGATCGGAGCACAGAGCACTGACACTCGGGTCCTGTTCGCAGCAGAGTGTCACTAACATCTCATGCATCAGATGTAATACTCTCGTGTGATTCCAGCCTAATGGGTAAAATTGCAATGTGTTTGTAAAAACAAGCATCTTTGCGATTTACCTTCTTATTAAAAATCCTATTTGGCCTCAAAAAATAGAGGATTTAAAATTTTATTTTATACTTCCCATTACCTAGCCACATCTACAGTCTATCAGAAGTGTCTGATCTCCTAAGCAAGGAGCAAAACACTTGCAAGCAGTTCGCTAAAGAGCTTGGGAGCGCTGCTCTGAAGCTGGCATGGTGACTGTATCTGGACAGCTTCACGGCCCCTGCACTTCCCCATTGTACAGAGTACACAGAATAGGGCCAATGACCAATCATACCTCTGGTCCAAGCTGTTAATCATTAGTGATGAGCGAGTATACTCGTTGCTCGGGTGTCTGAATATTTTGGCGTGCTCGGAGATTTAGTTTTCGTCTTCTCAGCTGCATGATTTGTGACTTGTAGACAGGATGAATACATGTGGGAATTCCCTAACAAACAGGCATTCCACACATATATTCAAGCTGTCTAGCAGTCCCAAATCATGCAGATGAGATGACGAAAACTAAATCTCCGAGCACGCCAAAATACTCGGGAGAACACCCGAGCAACGAGTATACTCGCTCATCACTATTAATCATCAGAAGTCTACCACCCCCAGCCAGCCGTAAGCGGGAGGCTGAGAATGCGGGGGCTCCTAAAGATAAATTCATTAGACAACCCTTTAATTTTATTGCTGCTAGATGTATTAGTTCTAACTTACCAGAAGCAGTCATCACTAAAGCCCCCGTTACGCACTGCGATATCGCTAGCAATATCGCTGTAAAGTCACCGATTTTGTGACGTTACAGCGATATTGCTAGCGATATCGCTGCATGTGATTCTTACCTCCGACCGGCTCCCCCCGCTGATTATCGCTGATCGCGCGAGAAGCTGCTGGACCATTTCTCGTCGGTCACTTCCTGCGGCGCTTCCTGCTGTGACGACGAGCGACGCGTGGAGCCGGACGGGAGGACGCAGGATCGTCGCGTCTGACAGGTAAGTAGCGATCCCCGTCCCCAGCGATGTCGCTGGTGAGATCTGCCTGTGTGGCAGCTCACTAGCGACCACTTAGCGATGCACCAGCGATCCTGACCGCATCATATCGCTGGTCGGGATCGCTGGTGAGTCGCTAGGTGTAACGGTACCCTACCTCCAGTAAATGCAATAACGATTATAATTTGCTCCATGACATATCAGATAGATATGTCATATCTGATCTATATATCTATTCATAGAAGTTTATTATTGGACTCCAGCTGCAGGGAAGACATGGCACCTGCTGCTTAGCGCTGAATGTCTAGTACCAGTAGTTCCCGGCCACTGGAAAGAAGCCAAAAGCAAGGCTGGAATAAGCCTGCTGATGAGCTGCCCAAAGCTGGCTTGTGTTACGGATCAACCAGAATCCAGCTCCCTCTCCTCCGCCTGCGCTGATGTAACTCACTGGAGTGGCAAATTACATCAGACCTACAGCTGTAACCCGACATTATGATTAATTTGATCAGTAATTTCTCCTGTTTTTCATTTTAATCGGTGCGACTGTTCTGCTGTGACAGGTCTTTCAGATCTAATTAAGATAAATTTCAGAGTAAAAGACTTGGCAGAATTTTCAAGTCAAATCCAAGCTTCAAGTGTGAAGACTAGAGGCACTAATCAATCAAGTTCTGCAGAAAATATGCAGGGCTCTAACTCAGCAATCAACCCATTAATACCTAAGCAAATTTCACATTCTTCAGGACTGTTTAGTCATTCTCTCAAAACAGTCTGGCAAAAGAGTGAGCCTCTCATTATATGTATATGATCATGGCCCTGTCACTGAGCACTAAGAACAAATAGCCCAAAGCAGTCATGGCAATTCTTGCAGACCTTAGCTCTCCAAATATTAAATGCAACCTTTTCCTATTGATTTGTTCTCTAACCGAACAAACATTATGAGTATTTTGTCCTTACCTGCTGGTGCCTATAATAGGACCTGTCTGGTCTATGGGCATTCTAGGATTAGGAAGTCAACAGGAAAAAGCAAGCGCAATGCTTAGTCCATATGCTTTCAAATACATTTTAAAAGTCTTGTAATAATAAAACAACAGTGATCTAGAAATGTAAAAATGCAATTTAGAGAACAGAACCTTTACTTTATCAAGCTATCTATCATATATCTATATGTCTATCTGATCTACAAAAGCATGAAAAATAGTGAATTTTACATTTCCAATAGCGGCCAGAATAATGGGGTGGTGAAAACACCAAAAGTTGCAAAATTTGCCAGATTTTTGGCATGAAATCTTGGTCGCTTGGTCGCTAAAGATGCACATTAATATGAAGCATTCTAAGGGTTATCCAGAACTTATATCAGCTACAAACAGTGTCTGGATGTAAGGAATGTACAGAGCAGACCAGCACATAATCATATATTGTTTAGTGGCTGTTGCCAATGTATTACAGTTTATCTGTTTTTTTTAACTTGAGGTGTTTGTTCTGTATATTGCATAAATCTGGTCGCTGGCAGCGCTACTTATTGTTGAGGATGGTTGTGGGACCCTCATAAATATTATATTGATGACCTATCACACAGATAGGTCCTTATTATGTAGGTCCCAGACAACTCATATACCGTACATACTCGAGTATAAGCCAAGGTACCAAATTTTACTATAAAAAAACTGGGAAAACTTACTAACTCGAGTATAATCCAAGGGTGGGAAATGCAGCAGCTACTGGTAAGTTTCAAAAATAAAAATAGATACCAATAAAATTACATTATTTGAGTCATGGGCTCCATGAGATGCTCCATACAAAAATACGCCCGATATAATGCTCCATAAAGTTGATGATGGCCCCATAAGAAGCTCCATACAAAAATATGCCTCATATAGTGCTCCATAAAGTTGATGATGGCACCATAAGATGCTCCATACAAAGTATGCTCCATATAATGCTGCAAAAAGTTGATGAAGGCCTCATAAGATGCTCCATACAAAAATATGCCCCATATAATGCTCCATAAAGTTAATGATGGCCCCATAAGATGCTCCATACAAAAATATGCCCCATATAATGCTGCATAAAGTTGATGATAGCCTCATAAGATCCTCCATACAAAAATATGCCCCATATAATGCTGCATAAAGTTGACGATGGCCCCATAAGATGCTCATATAATGCTCAATAATGCACTTTATGCTGATCATATACCCTATATTGCTGCTGCAATAAAAAATATGACACTCACCTCTCGTCGCTGACCGCTGCACCTCAGTGTTGCCAGCTCTCTGCAGTGACTGTTCAGTCAGAGGGCATACACTAATCACGTCATTGCACCCTATGACCTGAACATCACAGCCAGAGAATGCGGATGACACAGCAGGGGATGGAATGGGGACAGGTGAATATCGCAAGTGCCGGGGGCCTGTGCAAGCAGTGACACAGACACCTGGCCCCCATAGTGTGCCGATGTCCCCACCTGCTCAGGACCCCGGCACTTGTCCCGGTGCTAACGCCAACCGCCGGCACTGTCAAAAGCCACTGGAATACTTACCGAGGCTGCAGGGGAGCATGCAGATGATCCAGAGACACCGGGGACCTCCGCATTGCATCGGAGAACAGGTAAGTGGGACCATGACTCGTGTATAAGCCTAAAGGGGTCTTTTTCAGCAGTATATACAGTAATTTGAATAGCAGTATGAAATACAATCATTAACTCTCAGAAATAAACAATTAATACAATTTTTCTCCTAAACAGATTGATGCGTCAGTGTGAGACTGAACCTACTGTCATTCCCAATCTCCTATTTTGTCTCTGTAAGGCATTAGGGTTGATTAAGAGTAATATCAGTAATTTACGTGCTCTCATCTAATAATATCAAGGTTTAATCCCATCTTTTGGCCCTTTTGGCCCTATTTCCTAAGCAGATTGCTACCAGACTAGCAGCATTAACCTTATGGTACCCCAGCAAGGCTTACTAGGAAGTGGAGATATGAAAAATGATATTTTCTTGTTCATACATTTTCTGAATCAACAGTTGTGACCTGTGTGAAAAAAAACCTCTCTCTGGAACTTTGCCTTCTTAAAGGGAACCTATCAAAAACTTCTACTCCCCCTAAAACCATTTATAAGACTGTGCAGAGTGAACATGCTCTGATAACGTCTTATCCAAGCATACCAAGGTGTTAAAAGAGTATCTTGGGCGTGCTTAAATATTATGTTCGAGTCTATGCAGCTGCATGATTTGCAGCTGTTAGCCTCAACACATGTGGAGATTGCGTAACAAACAGGCAATCCCTCCATGTGCTGAGGCGGTCTAACAGCTGC
Organism: Dendrobates tinctorius; assembly: GCF_039654945.1. Classification (NCBI taxonomy): domain Eukaryota; kingdom Metazoa; phylum Chordata; class Amphibia; order Anura; family Dendrobatidae; genus Dendrobates; species Dendrobates tinctorius. The sequence continues at coordinate 39,511,960 of NW_027361829.1, forward strand.
AAATCATGCAGCCTCAGAGACTCGAACAAAATATACGAGCACGCCCAGATACTCAGATGACACACAAGCGTGCTCGGATATCCGAGCACGTTTGTTCGTCATCACTACTGTGCAGCCCTTTCAGAGATAAGCCAGTTGATCCCTTTACGACCCCAAAGGTCAAACTCACATTTGGAAGTTGGGGTGTGGCGATGCACAACCAGCTTCTCAGGCTGTTACTGCACTCTCTCTCCAGCACCACCCTCTTCTGGTTTGTTGACATTTCAATGACCATGTATCAGAGAATACAACTGATTAATCAACCAAATGAAGGTGGCACTATGAAAGAGAATACAGTGTGAGGCTGATGATCTGAAAGTACATGTCCTTGACCCATTTTACTAAACTTCAAAATGTGATTTCTCACCACTTGATCATTGCTTTGGGGTCATAAAGGGTGTTCTTTCTGTCTCCGACATTTAATTCATAATCTTTGATTGTCTATCTGATAATATTACTAGTGAATATCCAGAACGTTCAGTTTCTTCCATAATGTTTTCATTGTTTCTGGCTCCATCTAGTGACCAGAGTCATAACCGCAGTGTTATTGTTTGTTGTACTTCCTGAATCTTTTCCCTCCATTCACAATGTATTCTGGGAAGGTTGCAAGGCACCCTGGTAAGTTTTGCAAAGGATTATGGCTAGTCCAGGCCACATTTTCCCTCCAGTTCTCCATTTTTTCTCAGCCTGCATCCTGGAAGCATCTCATTTCTCTTCTCCCTTTGCGACAGCATTGCTGGTATGTAATCACGCTTCCTGTAACTAATTTCCATCCCATATTAGGCTGCCTAGATAGTTTTCCCCTCCTCAGCAAGTAGTGGAGATGTTGATTCATAATGTATTATGTATGATATGTATCCCTGATATACCCTATATTGACTCAGTGTATATATATGTTTTTGTTTGTAGTCTCACCACATCAATATACCACCACGTTCAATAAAATACAGATTCAACCTACAGTCTCCTAATTGGACCCCGGTATAGCGGTTAGCTGCCTGTATAAGCTACATGAAGTCTGCTTCAATTAGTGAGGACAGAACAAAGGGACTAACCATCTCATACTTAAAAGGACTAAATAATTATGCAAAAGGTTTGGGTGAGAAATGTAGGTGGGGGCCTAGGAGTTTCTGACAGATTCCCTTTAAATTCTCATTTGTTTCCTGTACAAGCTTCTATAGGCACAATGGTGGGCAAATTCCAGCTTCTGAGGACTCACAGGCTTGGGTTATAACACTGCATTCAACCATATAACGCATCCACCCCAGCCCAGATTCTCATCAAACTAATCTGTAGGGTTGATCAGTTGATATAAATTGACTGGGCAATGAAATAGCCGTACCTAGCTAATGATTTGAATCAGAATGAAAGAGACATTTCTATAGCCTTGTGTCATTCTCTTGTCCCATCAATATACTTGATCACATATCCACATGACAGGTGTATGATCACCATGTCCAAATTCTGGGACCCCCATTAGTAGTGGTGTGAATGTGTGACCACTGCTTCAGCTCCCATGAATAGTAAATGGACATGTACACCACTGCACCATCACTAGGCACACGACGCCCATTCTTGGGATCAAACGCCACCTAGCTATCGATTCTCAACTTATGGATAGGTGATAAATTATACTGATAGTATGTCTATTTAAGAAATATCCCTCAAACATCTCACAATTCTTACCCTAATTGAGAGCACAAAGCATAAAAAATTGATTACTCAGATTAAAATTAAAAAACCTGTTCTGAAAAAAAACAACCCAATCCATTTATTATACAGTAATATGAAATTTCACATTAATAGAGAAGTGGTATGGAACAATTTTAGAATGTCAATGTTCTGCCAGATGATGATGTAGTGTTAATATTTGTTCATTTTGTGAAACTTTTAGTCACTTCACCTAGGCTAGTGCCTTTCATTTAATTTCCTCTCTGAAGAAACAGCAGTGTTGGTATCTGTATAGAAATAATTGTTGTTATCCTTCAGAGTTTTTGAAACAAACAACATCATCATTTTGAATTACTGTCTTCTCTTGACAATCTTTGCATTGCACTAAACTAATATCCTTCAGATGGATTCTGAATAATGTAGAAGGATGAAACTGGCAGAAAAGAAGACGGAATCAAAGAATCTTAAATGAAATTTAAGCTGTCAAGTATTAAGCTTGGTTTAATATTACACAATACTATTACAATACAAGCCGTTTTATGTTCTGAATTTACACATTTGTAATTTCATTGCCATGATGTGCTGCACTAGATCACACCAGATACACAGATGAATATAGATACCAGGTGTGTGAACAAAGGATAAGCTACGCATGGGGTCCAAGCTTAGAGACCCCATAAATGCTGCTATACCAGGCAAAGTCACATGGTGTGTGGACATCTTTGTGCCTAAACAAGGAAGGGGCTACGGGGGCATCATTTTGCTGATGAGCAGGTATACATTTATCAATTTTGAAAGGGATTGTCCTATAAAGAGAATCCATTACTATTAATTATCAATATAGGGATATCATCATAGTACACTATTAATAAGTGTATGGAGATACATGTCACTGTGCATACTGAGGTCAGTGATGTAGAACCAGAATATGTTTTGCCTCCAGCAAGCTATGTGCTGAGAGGGTTAATTTAAATTTAGACATGGGGCTGGTTTTACTGAGAACCCATAGAGTAGCAGGGATGGTGCTTACCCTATCTCCTCCTGCAGAGACACCAGTATGTGAACCAGCAGGACCTGCTGTGATGTCATGATCATGTGATCATCACATGGTTAAATACCTGAACAAGAGAGACAGTCTGTGTGGTGTCTCGGGAGAGGTAGAAATCCTACGTGGCTTCAGGTGGAGCTAAGGATGCTGTGTGTGTTGCCTGGATTGAAGCCTGCAGGATAAGAATTCTGATGGACTTAATCTTTGTTTTGTTTTACCGTTCTGCCAGAAAGGTTCTGTTTATTTTGCTGAACCCTGCTAAGGTTTATGCTGTCCATAATAAACCAGCAAGTTAACTACTACCAGAACCGTTCCTGTGTCTACTTTGTGAAGCAGCTGATTGAGTCAATCCCTCACAGGATGTACAAGTACAATACACCTATTAACCCCTTTCTGACATTTGGCGTACATTTACACTGATGTCAGACTCCCTCCATTTGATGTGGGCTCTGGTGGTGAGCCCACATCTTTACCTACACATGACAGCTGTTTTGAATGGCTGACATGTGCCCGGAACAGCTGTGGGTGGAATAATAATCCACCCGTGGCCATTAACCCGTTAAATGCCACTGTCAAACTCTGACAGCGGCATTTCACGCACATTCTTCCGGCCATTGGGCCAGAAATCTGCCCACCGGTGAAACCCGTCTCATGATCTCATGTCACCGGTGGGTTGGCATGACAACCTGAGGTTTCCTGAAGACCTCTATGGTTGTCACTGCCGGATTGCTATGAGAGCAACCCGATGGTCGGTGCTCATAGCAGGTCAGTAAATCTACTACATACAGGAGATATGATCATCACCTGTATGTAGCAGAGCCGATCAGGCTATGGCAGCTTCTAGTTTGCCATGGAGGCTATTGAAGCATGCCAAAAGTAAAAAAAAGGTTTTAAAAAAATTAAAAAAATATATAAAAATTTAAATCACCCCCCTTTTGCTCCATTCAAAATAAAACAATAAAAAAAATCAAACATACACGTTTGGTATTGCCGCATTCAGAATCGCCTGATCTATCAATAAAAAAAGGATTAACCTGATTGCTAAACGGCGTAGTGAGAAAAAAAGTAAAAATGCCAGAATTATGTTTTTTTGGTCGCTACGACATTGCATTAAAATGCAATAAGGGGCAATCAAAAGATCGTATCTGCACAAAAATCGTATCACTAAAAACATCAGCTCGGCACACAAAAAATAAGCCCTCACCCGACCCAAGATCACGAAAAATGGAGACGCTACGGGTAACGGAAAATGGTGCAATTTTTTTTTTAACAAAGTTTGCATTTTTTTTTCACCACTTAGATAAAAGAGAACCTAGACATGTTTGGTGTCTATAATCTCATAATGACCTGGAGAAACATAATGGCAGGTCAGTTTTAGCATTTAGTGAGCCTAGTTAAAAAGCCTAACAAAAAACAAGGGATAGCACTTTTTTGAAATTTCACTGCACTTGGAATTTTTTTCCAATTTTCGAGTACAAAACATGGTAAAACCAATGGTGTCGTTCAAAAGTACAACTCGTCCTGCAAAAAATAAGCCCTCACATTGCCACATTGATCAAAAAATATAAAAGTTATGGCTCTGGGAAGAAGGGGAGCAAAAAATGAAAATGCAAAACCAAAAATACCTCTGGTCGTTAAGGGGTTAAACAGACCTCAGACAGGTTGAACTGAAAAGACTCCTATTTCTGAGAGGTTATGGAGTGTTTCATGATACTTTTCAAGCACTGCTATTTGCAGAGATTGATCATGGGATTATGTAATATATTCCGTGGCTCAAAGTAATTTATTTTGTCTGATTTTGTTGTATTCTCCCTTTGAATTGTAAAATGCTGCAATATATACTTCTCAACATTGAAAATGGAACACGAAGAAGAAAAAGTCATGGAGTTGTGAAATCACAGGATCGATAAACTTGTTAATGATATTCAAATGATGAAAAAATGGAAAGAAAATTTTCAAAAGATCTTGCTTTATTCAGCCTCGAGCATAAGTGTCACACACTGACGTACACCTACACACACTGGCATGCTATCAATTCTACCAGTTAGAGGAAATGACCATACCACTGATTCCATTACCAAATCAATGTAACACCAAGCTGTTAATATATCTGTAATGACGACAAAAGCAATCTGGCTACCATACATTACACAACCCCACTTTAATCCCGAGAGTGGGAACAGTGAGACCAATCTCCAGCTATCGTTGCGTGCAAGATAAAAGCAGGACTCAGTGCTGAAAAGGATAGACCTCTATTCTAGCCTGCATTGCTCCATTACATGCATTTTGAGACCACATTGGCAAGACAGAGAAGAGGTCTTCTCTTCATAAAGGAATATCACACTGGTCCATGATAATGGCATGGGTGTGGCTTAATCTACAGTAACTGGATCACTATAGTGTTCATTATATGTACACTAACAGTGGTGCTACATTGATTTGGAGATGGAAGCAGGGATACGGCCATTTCCCTAAAGCATCCCAAGCCATTTTTCAACATGACAAAACCAGAGACCACAAGTTGCTTCCATGGCCTGTAGCATCTTCAGACTTGGCACTCATCCAGAACATGTGGGGAGTCATTGGTTAGCAACTAAAAAGGGAGCTGCCAGCAGTGGATATTGATGATTTGCTTGCCTAATTGCATTCAGTATGGCAGAACATTCTTCAGACAAGCATTAATAACCTCACTGATAGCAGCCAAGGTGTGTAGGTGAATGTATTTCTGCGCTCGATGCTCATACTCAATACTAAATGAATCATTATGTTTTGAAAATTCAGTTTACATTTTTTAATAATTTCCATCTCATTAACATTTCTGTAGATCCTGTGATTTGTGTGACTTTTCCTTCTTGGTGTGGCAATTTCAGTGTTGAGGAGTGGAAATCAGTGCTGTATTAATGAATATATTATTACAATTATGAACTGCCCAGTTTGTCACTTTTGTGGCTGTTTAGTGAACATAGATTACTCTCAGCTGTATACCTACATTACTTTGATATCAGACACAGGCACACATTTAAAGAGCTCAGTGACAGGTTCTCTGTAAACGTACACATACTGTATTCCATCGCTCCTTAAACAAGACATATCACTACATAATGTTACTAGTAATAGGGTTATTACTGTGACAACATTATAGATTTTTTATGGGTAAATGAGTTATTGTTGCCATTGACACATGATATATGATATGTGCAGAGAGAATCTAATGAAGCCTACACTGCCTTGCATACATAGGCTGAGAAAAACACCGCAGCAATCAGCATATTTTTGTATTGAGTATTTAGTAAACCAAAACCATTTTCTTCCGTTCTCAATATTCTTCTCTTCTGTTAGAATCATCATTAAATTGTGCCAGAAATCCATCATTGTAGGAGGTTCCATAAAACTCGAACATTGGACAAATGTGACCACATGTCAGTGTTTTTAGGTAAGCTGTATTTTATATGTGCTGGTTATTGGCCAGTATTATCTTAGTTGGCTGTAAGGCTACTTTCACATGTCCGTCGGTGGCATTCCGGCGCCGTGCGGCAAAAAGATGGAGTGCCGGATCCAGCCGTGAACGGAGGAACCGGAAGTATATGTGGCGCATCTTACGGCGCCTGACACGGCTATGTTGCAAAGGAATTGCCAGGGAAGAAAAGGATCCATGAGCCGGTGAACGGGGTATGAGAGAGAGAGAACGGGGTATGAAAGAGAGAGAGAATGGGGTATGAAAGAGAGAGAGAGAGACCGGGGTATGAAAGAGAGAGAGAGAACGGGGTATGAAAGAGAGAGATAGAGAACGAGGTTTGAAAGAGAGAGAGAACGGGGTATGAAAGAGAGAGAGAGAGATATCCGGGCATGCGCACAGGGTAAAACCGTGCATGCGGTGGCCAGATCAGGTAGAAGCCTAATCCGGCGGCCGGAATGTGCCATTGAGAAACATTGTCCCGCAGACCCGGAAGGGCCGCATACGTCCATATTCGGCTTTTTTCGCCGGACAAAAAAACACTGCAGCACCCGTACTGTCCGGCCGCCGGACAGAGGAATTCAGCCAGATCCAGTAAAAACCGGAACAAACGGAAGCACCTGCGGCGCGATCCGGCGCATGTGCTTCTCAATGACAAAAAAAGCGCATCAGGCGGTAAAAAAAAATGGATCCGTTTTTTTTACACACATGCCGGATTGTGCCTGACGGCACAAACCGGATGTGTGAAAGAGGTCTAAGGTGCCCAGATGGCTATTCCACCTGACTCCCCAATACATATGCATACTCAGTTTGACTGAGAGCTAATGTGTTTTCAATGGGGAGAGAGAAGTCTCTGCCAGATAATACTGATGGCAGTGTATTTCCCCAGGAATGAAAGGAGTAAGTATTGAAAGTCATCAGGTCTAATTCAACTTTTTCTCAAAGGATGCTAGGAGTCGGGAGGCCCATAAACTCATAATAGTTTGGTGGTTCCTGCCAAAGTCGACAGATTTTACCAACTTTGGTCTTATGTGTATTAGTACCACTACAGTTTATGCTTAGCCATAAACCTTTGTGCAGTTTTTACTCTATCAATGATCATGTTGATAAAAATGGATATACGAACAGCTTTATGGCCGTTTACTGCAGCTACAGAATGGTATACGGTACAACGGTGCACCGCGAGGCCACATATATAACACTAAACACAAACTTAAAGTAGAAAAGTAACTTGCTTACCTGCATTGGGTTTGGCGGGGTCATTGGGGATGGAAGGCCATGTCCTGGTGAGTGATTGGGCTTTTGGGGAGAGCTGCAGGGCTGCTGGCTTGTAGAGAGTTGGTTCTGGCTTTTGCTCGGTGTTTGGTTTTGCTGCTGTTGCTGATTTTGTTGCTGCTGGGATGGCTGTGAGGGATGAGGCTGCGATGATTGCTGGGGTGATTGCCGATGCTGAGCTGTAGCTTGCTGTTGCTGTTGCTGTTGCTGCTGCTGCTGCTGCTGCTGCTGTGATCCTTGATGATGATGGTGGTGATGATGCTGATGAAGCTGCTGTAGATGCTGAAGTTGTTGAAGTTGTGAGTTCAGGGATGAGGTAGCTGTAATCCACCAAAACAATTTATCATATAATCATGCTTTATGATTAGATATTACTTATCTTTCAGACATAGTAAAGATGTAGCATTGCTACCAGTCACATACAACAACTTCATCTCTTTACTAAGGAAAAGGTTAGATAACATTCAGAAGACTCTTGAAATAATGGAAATGCTTTTAGTGCAAGTTGTCTATAACGGTAAGAACTTATTTTAGAAATACATATATGTAACACTGTCATTTTGGCACTTGATGACTATATGTTCAATATGTTATCCCTTAGGCCCAATTATTACATGTTATTGTGTACGCTTGCAACCACCACAAAGGTACCTAAAGAGATTACAGTAAACTTAACATTAATGGGAAAATATCACCAGGTTTTCACCATTTAATCTGAAAACAGCATAATATTGAGACAGAATGTCTGATTCCAGTGATGTATCACTTACTGGACTGCTTTCTGAAGTTTTGATAAAGTCACTGTTTTATCAGCTGGAGATTATCACTAGAGGACTAGTAAACTTTCTGCCATGTAGTCCTCCATACTCATGACCTCTGTATAACCCCACCCCACCACTGATTTGCAGCTTTCTGCCTTTGCACAGAGCACACAGAAAACTGCCAATCATTGGTGTGGGCATGGTTATATATGGATCAGAAACTTAGTTTATCTGCAGCAGATAAAACTGATTTAATTGAAACTGCTACAAGCAGTCACTTGCCACCTGATGAAGACAGAGGTTATCCGTTGAAACGCGTAGTGGAACTTAATAAGGAAGAAAACCTTTCAAGCTTCTCCCTTTCCTTTGTGCTCCCCTGCGATCGGGTTACCCTGCTTCTCTTGTTAAGAACTAAGACTGTTTAAACACATTGAAAAGCTGTCAGCTGACAGCTTTTTCCTGCCACCTCTTTATACACAGGTATAGGTTGAGCACCCGTTCTCAGTAGGAGGTGGGAGAGTTGCTGCTACCAGACACCTTAGTAAGCAGCTTAACTCACTGAGAATGGAAGGATTCAGAAGTTGAAATTCAATTGTCTATTCCCCAACACTCTGATATGTGTTCTGGGAGGAGAGTTGGAAGGCTCAAGTAACCAATTAGAATATTGAAGGGTTTTGTTATTATATATTTAAAGAGAATCTATCAGCAGGTATTTTCTATGTAATCTGAGGGCATCATGAGGTAGGGGTTAAAACACAGATTTCAGTGATGTGTCATTTATCAGGTGGTGTGCTGTTGTTTACTTACAGTGAAAGTTTTATCACCTGGATAATATAATTGCTTGAACATTAGCAATTGTCTGACTCCGCCCCCTCCTCTGATAAGCAGCTCACTGTCTACAGACTATGAACATAGAGAGCCTGATGAGGACAGAGTTAGTTTTCTCATCTCTGCTTCATAATGCATCTAAGAACTCTGATTGTGTCAGACCTGCTGCATCCAGTAAACTAAGTGATACATCACTGGAATTAAGGTCTTTTTTTCCACATCAAGAACATATATCAAATACTGGGCACACTCATAAGATGCTGATGTGAGAAAATAATTTTAATACATACAGTAGCCACTAGTTACAAACGTTTCGGTCGTGATAGACCTTCATCAGTGTACTAGGGTGAGTGTAAGGCCTTCACACTTCAGTTTTTTGTGTCAGTTAAAATCCACCAAAAAGGCGGAAAAGCGGATCCGTTCGTAACTGATGTGAACGGATGCCACCGGATCCGTTTTTTGACGGATCCGCCGAATGAAGAATTTTAAAGGAAAAAAATTGACGGATCCGCAAAAAAACGGATCCAACGGATGGCCATCTGTCAAGATCCACCAGTAATGCAAGTCAATGGGGAAAAATGGATCCGCCAAAAAAATTGGCCGATCCGTTTTTTTGCAAAAACGGCGGATTTTGACTGATGGTCAAAAACGGAAGTGTGAAACAGGCCTAAGCGATCATGTGAGAATCTCACATACAATGTCGCAAAGATCATGATCTTATTGTATAGACTGTTAGATGTATTGGTGGGCAGTGGCCGCCGATGAACTCCCTGACAGGTGGCTGAAACCGCGTCAGGACACACAGCAGAGCTGCTGCATTGTATGGCCATTATTGCGGCCACTGACCACCAATAATTCTAACAGTCTATACAATAAGATCATGATCTTTGCGACATTGTATGTGAGATTCTCACATGATCGCTTACACTCACCCTAGTACACTGATGAAGGTCTATCACGACCGAAACGTTTGTAACTAGTGGCTACTGTATGTATTAAAATTATTTTCTCACATCAGCATCTCATGAGTGTGCCCAGTATTTGATACATATATACTAAAGGTTTGGGAACCTACTGACTGGCACCTCCTTTACCCGCTGTGCTAACATCCTCTTACATATTTTTCCACATCATGCTGCTCTCAGATGAGGTAGCAAAAACCTGCTGACAGATTCCCTTTAAGGGCTCATTCAGACTTCAGTGCAAAGCAGTCCGAGATCAGTAGCGATACGAGCATAACAGCTTCATATATTTCTGTGAAGCTATCACGCTTGGGTTGGGAGACCCGAGACCAGCGGTCTGAGATCAGACCGAGATCCACGGATGTCTGAATGAGTGGTAATGCGTATTGCAGGCCATAATCAGTTTGAACCCATTTATCAAAAAATAAAGTAAAATGTAAAATAGTGTTGAAGAGTGAACATTTATTCCCTATGCTCATTTGCACCCTCTGGGGCTACACCATTGGGCAACTAATGAATAAATGCAGCCTTTGAGACTCAACCTGATTGCTTCACAAATTGGCTTTTGAGAAATGATTGCATGATTAGTTTACACAACTCCAATAAGTTTTTGTTTTCCAGTTAGGAGAATGTTGTTATTTTCTTAGTACAGATTTATCCCCCATTACATATATCTGTAGAAGCACAGATTTTACATAAAGTGTGGTCTTATTACATAGTAAAGACAATAGATGGGTCCACAAAATCCAGAAATAGCCATCGTAATGTACTTTAGCCTCTATACTTGGCAAGCTTTAACAGTTTTCACCTTTAAAATGACATAGTAACTCCTAAGGCTTGATAGTGTTCTCAATTCAATATTGCTTTATAACACTAAATTTGGCCAGGGAAATATCATCCAGTTCACAGCGTCAAAAACAGAAAAAAAAGGAAAGAAATGACACGTGTTGAAAGTTATTATTGTGCTGTTCTCAGGGTCAGTGCAGTTCAATTATACTTTTAGGTCTCATTTTATCGTGAACATTGGTAAGGTATCTACGTTAAGCCCATTGCAGTTCAGATAAATTAAGCACACCCCTGCCATGTAAGAACTGTATTTTTGTGATGGCTTCCAGTCGCCAGCGTTCAGCCCTGTTGTAAAACCTCCCTACAAATTATATGTCATTTTGTCACTTATTTTTGAGTACAACATGACAAAAACTGTCTTTAGACCCTAGCAAAATGAAATAAAGGGGAACAAGTGCTTAAATTAGATACTTTAATGGCTAATGTGATCACTGTTTGAGAATAACTACAATAAGAGAAAAGTTTAAAACCGCACAGAATTCTCTGGGTTGTCCGGACCAAAAAAAAAACAAACAGCAAAAACTTGGAAATGAGTTAAAACAATAAAAAAGGAGTTACTTACCTATTTAACCCCCTGTGCTGTAACACTACTGTTCTGGTGGTCCTCACTGGACCTGCAGCAATGATGTCACACCATGTGGTCACATGACAGTGGCTGATGCTAGTGATTGGCTGTGAAATGTGCACTTGACATCATCAATGTAGGACTGATGGGGACCACCGGAGTGGTGGCGCTGAAAGGCCATGCGATTAAATGGCGTAATGATGCTTATTTTCTTGTTTTGCCTCAATTCTAGGTATAAATCTAGGACCCCCCTTTTAATCAGATGTGGGCTATTTAAAGAGAACCTGTAACTTGCCATTAATCTGCATTTTTCTGGTGTAAATGCAGCAGCTGTTTTCTCAATCTTGAGTTGTTTTACTATTGTTTCTTTACCTTTCCGTGCCTGAGATATGCTCTTTTCCTTCCTATATGTAAGTCTAGTCTTTTTAACCAAGTGGCGTGGTCCTCAAGTCTTTTTATGGAAGTATTCTTGAGGACCATACCCAGTTGGCTAAAAAAGGCTAGATTTACATATAAGGAAGAGAGTGCCATATCTCAGAAATGGAAGGGCCCATCAACAAAAAATAGAAGGGAAGAGATATTTACACCAGGTAAAAAAAAATTATGGCAAGTGACAGGTCTTTTTTTAAAAAAACAATCTGTAAGTTCTTATAACTTTTTTTTCCTGAAGTCCAAATTTAGATTTTTTTCTTCTTGCAATCATTTATAGGCACCATAGCAGTCACTTTAGACATGATATAGTCATTTACATCCTCATGCCACCAGAATCCCAGTAGTATCTGTTAGTTGGAACTCCAATCCCACCGCCATGACTCTCAAACTACCGCATGCTGTGGAAAGGGGTAACTTAAGACTGTGTTAGTGCTTGTCATAGATGTCAACACATCTTACGAGAATAAAACCCAATCTATCTTGAAGGTGGGAGCCCAAAATCAAGCCATGATAGTGTTTAGGACAAGTGAATGCTTTTTTTTTTATGACCCACCTCCGGTGGTAAATTGATTAAAATAATTTTAGAGGGGTAATCCCATTTTATAAAGTGCTGGAAAATAATTAAAATGTTATATTAATTTATGATTGGTAGGGGTCTGACCTCAGGGACCTTTGGAGCTCCCACAGATCTTGAGAATGAAGGTGTGTTGCACTGATTTGTTCACAGTCTTTCCTGTGGCCACTTGTGATGAGCGAGTATACTCGTTACTCGAGATTTCCCAGGCATGCTCGGGTGATCTCCGAGTATTTTGATGTGGTTGGAGATTTAGTTACTGTCGCCGTATGATATATGGCTGCTAGAAAGCCCGAATACATATGGGAATTTCCTAACAAACAAGCAACCCCCTCATGTATTCAGGCTGTCTAGCAGCTGCAAATCATGCAGCTATAGCGACAGGAACTAAATCTCTAAGCACATCCAAATACTCAGAGATCACCCGAGCATGCTCGGGAAACCCGAGTAACGAGTATACTCACTCCTCACTAGTGGTCATCTGTTGTGCATGGGAACTGCAGAACAGTGTCATTCAAGGGCCCACAGCAACACATTGCAGCAGTGGCCACTTCATTCTCATGATCAGTGAGGGTCCCTGAGATCGGATTCCTACTGATCATACAGTGATCACAGCTCTAGGAAAGTAGCCCTCTTTTATTACATGTATTTTTTTTTCATTGCTGACAATGTTTTTTTATTTCACAATCTGCATGAAGCTAAAATAAATAGTTAATGCAATTTCCACATTGTCTACTCCGTCTAGGCTAAAATTCCTGTTGTTTTAGGAAATTCACATGTACATTAGGCACAAATAAAGAGTCTGACATTATATCTATTGCATTCAAGCAACTAATGAATGGCTACAAAGATAATTGTGAATTCAGGAGAAGCAGGGTCAGCTGTGACATCGCCTATTGCGCTTGGTGGATCCTATTACCAGCTGTGTTATCAGTCACTGTAATTCTGCCTCTGATGATATGGAGTCTGCTGAAAACTGTCTCTCAAATTGACAAGTTGTGAGTCTGAAAAAGCTCCAGTAGCCACTATAAAAATTGTAAGTTTTTTTTATCTTTTTATTAATCGTGATATGAAAAAAATAGAATTTTATGAAATACATGTAACACCAAAACCTGATTTAGACAATTAGTCATTTTCTGATGATAGCTGATAAAGTCCATATGACATTTATATCGTTGCTTCACTGGCCACTTGCCAAATCAATGTGGGTTTTTTTTTATAAATAATGGCTATTGAATTCAATTGAAATGATTAGATTGCATAAGTTTGGAAAAAAAGTGATTTTTATTTATGTTCCAAAAACATGAGCTATTACTTCATGTACGGTAAGTGAATTGGGTTGAGTCTCAGCAGAATACAAGGCCAAGAAGAAGAGCAACCATTCTTTAGTCCAGAATGAGAACAAATGTTATCAGAAGGTGCAGGAGCAAATCTTGGAGTCCCGGTTCATGATGAGCAGTGTGGGAATGACCCACCAGTGTACCAGAGCACCAGTCATTAGGCCTTCGCTCTGCCACAATGATGGGCACCAAAACACTGTCAGAAGACAACTTAATCGGAATCTGACTTTAGTGAAAGCTTTGACCTTATTGATTATATGTCTGCATGTGAAATGGTAACACCACAGTTGATCTGTATAGAGGAATCATTTTCCATGGTGGGTTCAATCTAGCAATGATGCTCAGGTATAAAGACATTTTTATAAATAACACCAAGAATAATGAAATAACACCAAGAATAATGATATAATAATAGTGATCAATATAGAACTGAGAAACCCTTTTAATGCTGGAAAATATATCTGCACCCTATTATCTGCATATTTGATAACACATAAACTAAAGAGCAAACAAAATTACCTTTCAGGTGTATCCCCAAAACTGCACACATTAAATGTAGGTACATGTTAAAAGCTGTTCCTCTTGTTATCCAGTTATTAAACCACGCACACAGTGGTATGGTGCGCTCGTGACTTGAACTTACTAAACGAAAACATTTATTGACTAAAATTCCTGTAAAATCTATATCTTTCCCAGTTGTCATGACAGAAGATGGGAAGACTCACACAGAGATACAGCAAGAGTCATTGCATAGTCCAGCAGGTGTGATAACATGTTACTAGCACTTCTTCCTTGCACACAGCAGATAGATTACACGCAATATTTTAGTGCATCAAAGCAGCAATAGGTCAGGACTTGAGAAAATCGAGGACTCAACCTGTGTCGATAACTGTAGCTAGCTGCTGGATACTGTAACCTACATTGCTTCTTACTTTACTGGGCATGACCAGATACCTTATAAACTCCAACCCGAAAATCTACAAAATATCCACTGCCTAATAGCTTCAATAGTTCTCTGCCATGCTGTCTACAATCAGTCATCTGCTTTAGGCTGCAACATTATACCTTAACAATGGTTAAAGGAGAGTTCCAACTGCTTTCATTTTTTAACAGCTTTTCTCCAGCATGCCGGCAGAAGCGAGCAAAATTGAAGCTTGGACTGCCGGGTCAGGACAACGTCAACAGTGTGATCAGGTCATATAATCATACAGCTGATGTCACTTGCTGAAGCTGCTGAGGCGCGCATTGGTGGTAAGTGAAGACAACGAAGATTAAGTGTAATCAGGGAAGATTTAGTGTGTGGTTGGGGGGAGATCTAGTGTGTGGTTGTTGGGAGAGGGGTGGGGTAGATTTAGTGTAACCGGGTGCAGAGGATTAAGTGTAAAATAGGTGTATTAAAGAGGTTTTTCAAGTTTGTGATGAGTCTGCAGTCATTCTATGTGACTGCAGACTTCTGAATTCTCAGAGTGCGCACAGCACAAGGTCACTTAGTTACCCGCTGTGTACCTTGGATACCTGCGTGCTGGCACTGGGAGCTGGTATCCAAGGTAAATATTGGGTAACTAAGCGCGTGCATCACTTAGTTACCCGCTGTGTACCTTGGACACCAGCTCCCAGCACGAGCACACAGATATCCAAGGTACACAGCGGGTAACTAAGCGACGCGCACGCTTAGTTACCCAATATTTACCTTGGATACCAGCTCCCAGCATCTGTTTGCAGCACTGGGAGCTCACTGATCGTGGCTCTCCCGCTACCTCACGCAGCAATGCGTGCTGGCCAGCGGGAGACCGGTCGCTGATGCTTGTCACACACAGCGAGATCGCTGGCGAGATCTCTGTTGCATCACAAAATCAGCGATTTCGCTAGCGATCTCGCTGTGTGTGAAGGGGCCTTAAGTCTTGATTGGATTCCTAGGATGGATATTGTCAAACCTACGTACTATAGAACTTCAATAGTTTTAAACATGATTTTAAACCAGTTTACATCATATGTAAATTACCATATCACAGGTTGACTTTCACTCTTTTTACTTTTAGGTGAAAATTTACTCTTACTCCTTTATCTTATTTTATTCTTCCATCAACTTACTAGTTTTCCCACATCATGTACTAGAAAATGAGGGAAAAAAATCTAGGTGCAGCGAAGTTGTGAAAAGAAATTAAAACATTTGTTAAAAAAATGTTTGTGTTGCCATTTTCTGACACCTCTATCATTTTTATTTTTCAGTTGATATGGGAGTGTTTGTGAGATTTTTTGCATGGTGACTTGATATTCCCCACCATCCTGTAGAATGTAATCCTGCAAGGGCAGGGTCCTCTTCTCTCTGTATCAGTCTGTCATTGTTAGTTTGATAACTGTAAGTGATATTTGTATTTTGATGTGACCCCTTCTCATGTACAGCACCTTGGAATTAATGGTGCTATATAAATAAATATTAATAATAATAATAATAATAATAATATTAATAGTCTTAATAATACTGTTATTTTTGTAATATCATTAGTTATAAACAGGGAAAAGTTTAGTTTAATGTTTAATCTTTGTTTACTTTGTTTTTAATCCTCCCAGAGGACTTGAGCCTGCAATTGTCTGGGCTTTACAGAGGTACTGACACACAACAATTGTCCACAGCCTCTGGCTCCAGGACTGTCGGCCTTCAATGCCATCGTCAGAGATTGTCAGTGACTAACCTCATTCAACATCATTGCTGTTAAATGCAGATGCTGGCTGTACAGCTGTAGAACACAGCCTACATCTGCCAAGTATGGTGCAGGCTCAGCTCCTAAGCCCACTCCATTCACCGGCACCCTCTGCATGACGTCAAGGTAGATTGTGTAGTGGGAAGTGGGAAGTTTCTATATTTTTAAGCTTCCATCATAAATAGCATTTTTTTTGTTTTGTTCTAGATTTTTTTTCGCTTAGGCTTTATTCACACGTCATTATTTTTGATCAGTATTTCATCAGTGTTTGTATGCTGAAACCAGTGGTGTCTCCAAAACACAGAACATGTGTCGTTCTTTAGTGAGGCCGGGGTCACACTGGCGATTAAAATGGATGAATGCAATGCGATAAAAAATCGCATTCGTCCCAATGTTATTCTATGGGGCAGCTCACATCATGCGATTTTTGATCGGATCCGATCGTCGGACCGAGACAATCGCAGCATGCTGCGATTGTCACCGATTTTTGGATCGGATTCGCCAATGCAAGTCTATGGGGGCGTGAAAAAATTGGATTGCAAACGGACCCGATGTGTGAGTTGCAATAAAATCGCACCAAAAGCCAACATTTTTTTTTCCAAAATACAGTAAAATCACAGTGTCCGGTTAAATAAAGAAACGAATTAATAGATCTTGACACATTAAATAAATATATATATATTTATATATATATATATATATATTATACATGTCATAGAGACACATTAATATATATATTTCTAATTCATACAGTTCTTAATTTCAGAATAGCCGCAGAAACATTTGCCGGCTTTTGTATAACATTCTCCTGCCCGACATGAAATGACACATGGTTTACATATAGTTAACCATTTCATTTCATGTTTTTTTTTTATGTCTATCACTATTAATTATATGAGGGCTTGTGGGTTAAATTTTTGGAGTTGTAGGGGTTCATTTAAGGGGTTAATTCGTTGTATTAAATTGCAGGGACTCCCGCTGATGTCACTGAGGCTGCATATGTAACCAAATGTAAACCATGTGTCATTTCATGTCGGGCAGGAGAATGTTATACAAAAGCCGGCAAATGTTTCAGCGGCTATTCTGCAATTAAGAACTGTATGAATTAGAAATATATATATAAATGTGTCTCTATGACATGTATAATATATATATATATATATATATATATATATAAATATATATATATATTTATTTAATGTGTCTAGATCTATTAATTCGTTTGTGTGCGGAAACCTGTCATTGGGCTCCATTATTTGTCCATTTAGCTATCCTGCGAGAAAATCTCGCAAGAAGGATGTCAAAAGGATCCTTACATGCGATTAAAATCGCATCAATGAAGAAAAATCGCATAAAAAACGGATCAATGGTTAAGATACTTTTGTGCGATTTTGGATCGTTAAAATGGGACCGATTTTTTATTCGTTGTGTGTGACTGCAACCTTATAGTTTTTCTCTGTAAGGTTCCACTCCTGGTTTTGATATACAAACAATGTTGAAAAATACTAACCAAATACTGGCATGGGGATGATGTCTTATATTAATACATTCATGCTTTTTATGTTTATTTTCCTATGGAGAATTCAATCTGAAAATGCATGACAATAATCTGCATCTCAAGAGAACAAAAAAGTAGTAAAAAAAATGGAAGTTTGTAGAGCATTTCATATTTTTATTTTGACTTTCAACCAACATCTGGATCAATCACATTTTATGCAATAAAAGTGGGAAAATATGAAAAAAAAAATCTGGAAAATACATGGTTAAAAAAGACAGAATTTTTTTTTGTTTTTACATTGATGAGCTGAATTAAGAAAAAAATTCGAGGTATATACTTTGGCAAAACAGTTTGATAAAAACTGGTAAAAATCCAATTGTAAGGATAAAAGTAATCACCAATACTATATTATTTACAGGACACAAACATAAAATCACATATAAATAGCATGACAAGTGTATTTCACGTTATCATCACATTTGTGTTTTTTGAGCAAGTTTGTTTGTAAGATTTATTAAAAACGAGACATAATAATTTACATTTACTTACAAAATATTTTTTATTGCTTTGTAGTTTATGTTTTTACCAACTAAAAACAGAAATATTTCCCTGCACTACACTTCAAGAAAGGGAAAAGTGCAAGCCATTTCCAAATTCCATATTTGAGAAAACATCTTTCCAGCAATATGTTTCTATCTAATTTCTTTTCTTACTGCAACACGCTGGCTGTTACCAGGCCGCAGACACAGTCACTAAAAATATTTTCTCTATAAAGGTTAGGAAAATTCCCTGTGGTCAGCTCAGGAGCTTGTGAACTGTAGCACAATAAAGCCAGCTTTAGGGTATAAAGCCAACCTTCCAACACAATAAAAAGAAAAGAAAACGAAAGCTGCATCCCTCAAAGAGCAATAACACCAACATTCCTCATTCCAAGTTACACGGCACATCACTGCAAAGTGAGGTTATCAATATTAGCCACAGACTGTATCTGGTGATTGCAGCCACTGGTAGCAGTCTCCATTTCTTGCATAGCACAGTATAATATAAGCCTGGCAAAGAGTTTTCTGCCTCCCTGATGTTCACCAGAAATAACTGTACATGGCTAAAATTAAGAAATATGCACATATTCTTTTTTTTAAAAAATCCTGTCCCACGCATGTTTTATCAGTCCTATAGCTCCTGACTAGTCTTTATTCACTTTGTCCTAGAGTTAGCAAGCTGTGCAAAACTAGTAACTCCCACTAAATAACAGTATCGGTCATATTGAGTTATTAGCTGCAGTCTGGTCCCCGACTTTGTGATTGATTTGAACTATTTAGCTACAGCTGAAGTCCAAAGCAATGCATTGAGTTGTATACAATTAGGTGAATTATCGTGGTTACTTAATAGTTAAAGCACCACTCCAGCATTGCTTTTGAATTACAGCGCTGGAGTGGTGTCACTAATCTAAGTTTCCTGCTTCTAGTCTTATACTAAAGGGCATGTCACACTAAGAGATATCGCTAGCAATATCGCTATAACTTGTGACGTTATAGCAATATTGCTAGCGATATCTCTATGTCTGATACTTACCTACAACCCGCTCCACCGCTGGTTATCGCTGATTGCGCGAGAACAGGCTGGACTGTTTCTCGTCGTCAGCTTCCTGCGTTTCTTCCCGTGGAGAGACGAGTGACGAGCGTGGAGCCGGGCGGGAGGAAGCAGGATCGCCTAGTGTGACAGGTAAGTAGCGACCCCCGTCCCCAGCGATGTCGCTAGTGAGATCTGCCTGTGTGGCAGCTCACTAGCGACCACTTAGCGATGTACCAGCGATCCTGACCGCGTCATATCGCTGGTCAGGATCGCTGGTGCATCGCTAAGTGTGACAGTACCATTACCAGCCGCCATTTTCAACTGCTTTCACCGCCGCTTTGGTTGGTTTCCAGCAATTTGCGACCTGCAGATCGCTCTAGGTCACAACTCAATATAAGTCTCTGATAGCCAGTCACTAGTTTTGTGACGCAACAGCGATCTCACCAGCGAGATCGCTGTGTGTGACAGCTATCAGCGACCGGCCCCCCTGCCGGGTATCGCTGATTGCTGTTGAAATGTCTGGACATTTTTGGGGTCGCTGGTCTCCCGCTGGCCAGCATGCATCGCTGCGTGTGACAGGCGGGAGACCAGCGACCAGCGAGCAGGAGCTGGTAACTAAGGTACACATCGAGTTTCTAAGGGGGCGCGCTGAGCCTAAAAACCTGATGTGTACCTTAGTTACCAGCGCGCTGATGCAGGGAGCTGGCAACCAAGGAACACATCGGGTTTCTAAGTGCTGTGCACCCCTTAGAAACCCTGATGTGTACCTTGGTTACCAGCTCCCTGCATCAGCACACTGGTAACTAAGATACACTGCGGGTAACTAAGCGACGTGCGTCGCTTGTTACCCACGTGTCGCTGGTCCTGATCACTGGTGAAGCTGCCTGTTTGACAGCTCACCAGCGATCAAATAGTGACTCACTAGCGATCTTGACAAGGTGATATCGTTGTCGAGATCGCTGGTGAGTCGCTATGTGTGACAGGGCCCTTACATTGACAGATTGTGACTGTTATTTCTGACTTCAGGTCAGTCAGAAATTGCAGTTGCAAGATGGCAACGAGTGGCTGGAGAAGGGCCGGGAAGACTGTGGCTGGTAAGTATAATACCTGGGGCAGGTATAGTAATGCAATAAAAAAAATGCTGGAGTGGTGCTTGAAATCAAATCAGTAGGACTACAAAAAGTTACAATATAGTCCAGGTTTTAGGGTTGTTTGTGCACTAGGCACCACGTAAATAAAAGACCATCAGGGAATATTTTAACCATCTTCTTGACATGTGATTTAGCAAGTAAATACAGGTGCTTCTCACAAAATTAGAATATCATCAAAAAGTTAATTTATTTCAGTTCTTCAATACAAAAAGTGAAACTTATATATTATATAGAGTCATTACAAACAGAATAATCTTTTTCAAGGAGGGTAAGCCACAAAAGTTCATTGCTAAAGAAGCTGGCTGTTCACACAGAGTGCTGTATCCAAGCATATTAATGGAAAGTTGAGTGGATGGAAAAAGTGTGGTAGAAAAAGGTGCACAAGCAACCGAGACACCGCAGCCTTGAAAGGATTGTTAAGAAAAGGCCTTTCAAAAATTTGAGGGAGATTCACAAGGAGTGGACTGCTGCTGCAGTCATTGCTTCAAGAGCCACCACACACAGACGTATCCAGGACATGGGCTACAAGTGTCACATTCCTTGTGTCAAGCCACTCATGACCAATAAACAACGCCAGACGCGTCATACCTGGGCCAAGGAGAAAGAGAACTGGACTGCTGCTTTGTGGTCCAAGGTGTTCTTTTCAGATTAAAGTAAATTTTGCATTTCATTTGGAAATAAAGGTCCCAGTGTCTGGAGGAAGAATGGAGAGGCACACAATCCAAGCTGCTTGAGGTCTAGTGTGAAGTTTCCACTTTCTAGTGTGATGGTTTCGGGAGCCATGCCATCTGCTGGTGTAGGTCCACTGTGTTTTATCAAGACCAAAGTCAGCGCAGCCATCTACCAGGAAATTTTAGAGCACTTCATGCATCCCTCTGCCGACAAGCTTTTTGGAGATGGAAATTTCATTTTCCAGCAGGACTTGGCACCTGTCCACACTTCCAAAAGTACATGACCGCGTATGGCCAATATGGGTTTTTCTTACCTGAAACCTTGCTTACGCCTCACCCGTACTGGTAGACCACGCAGCCCCTTCTTTAAAATAGCAACACCAAATGTTATATTCTTTGGATAATTATGGCCACAGCGGCCAGTTTATTAACAAACAAAAACATAAACATTGTTTTAACAATAAATATTAAATATGCCATATTTAATGACACGAGGGGAGGGTTCTTGGAGCCCATAAAAGATCTGGCTTAATATTTGGTAAAATGTCCAACGAGAACTTCAACCGCCACGTTACCCTCAGCCGTACACCACCAGCTCGAGGGCACCATAAATCCCGTTCCGGGAAGGCCAACCACCAAACAGCTCTGGGGTAAAAACTCCGTCCAGAGCCCGTAACCAAATGCCAAATCGCCACACAATTTAACTGTCCGGAATTTTACCTACAATTCCTTTTTACGCTGAATCAGCATCAACTCCAAGAACCCCACCCCCGCCAACCTTGCCACTGTGACGAAGCAACCTCCATTCTAAAAATTTACCCAGACTACGTTGTCCAGGCACCCCACTGTAATCCAACTCAACTCCCCGCCCAACCAACCAAAAAAAGGGGGGGTTTGAGAAAGGGAGTGGTGGGTGGGGCTTCTCACGGTGTCCTCCTGAGCAAGAGTGCGGGTTTTCCCGCACTTTTTTCCCCTTCAGCATTATCCGCCCCTCCCAATACTCCTACCCTTTCCTGCCTCCACCCATCCCACCAAAGTCCACCCTGTCCAAAAAACCCTAACATGTCCCAGCGCAGTCATCGGGGGTGTCCACTAAGATGCCCTCATTTCCATCCCCCGCCTTGACCGTATACGGCCAATATGGGTTTTTCTTACCTGAAACCTGCCTTACGCCCCACCCGTACTGGTAGACCACGCAACCCCTTCTTTAAAATAACAACACCACACGTTATATTCTTTGGATAATTATGGCCACAGCGGCCAGTTTATTAACAAACAAAAACATAAACATGGTTTTAACAATAAATATTAAATATGCCATATTTAATGACATGAGGGGATGGTTTTTGGAGCCCATAAAAGATCTGGCTTAATATTTGGCAAAATGTCCAATGAGAACTTCAACCGCCACGTTACCCTCAGCCATACACCACCAGCTCGAGGGCACCATAAATCCCGTTCCGGGAAGGCCAACCACCAAACAGCTCCTGGGGTAAAAACCCCATCCAGAGCCTGCAACCAAATGCCAGATCACCCACACAATTTAACTGTCCGGAATTTTACATACAATTCCTTTTTACGCTGAATCAGTGTAAACTCCAAGAACCCCACCCCCCGCCACACACGAACAGCCCTGACTACCTCAGGCTCGTGAGTGCCCCAACACTGCAACCGCTCTCTCAACTCCTTCTTGTATCGCAAGTGCCCACAAATCAATTCCTATCTCATTCAAATGAACCCCATTGTCCCTCCAAAAATTACCAACCTCAGCTTCCAATTCAAAATGCCGCACAATATCCCCATTCCTAGAAACAAAACTCGACACGGCCCTATTTAACTTCACCCTAGCCCTATTAATTCCTTTCACAGATCGGGCCACTCTCCATTTTAGCCTTTGAACGATATCCGACCATATAGTCACGACCCCGGGAAAAGACGTCCACGACCTAAGGAAGTCGAATCGAATATCCCTGATCAACTCCCTGACAGGTTTAATGCCCAAATCGTTCCCTCCCAAATGCACCACCAAAATGTCAGGCGCTTTATCCAGACAGGCAAATTTGGAAAACTCAGATAACGCCCTGCTCCATACCATCCCTCGAAAACCCAACCATCGAACAACGACCAGGTCCTTGCTAAAACCCAGTAGTTGCCTACCATCCGGCCTCACGTCCACCCAAAGCGCCCCCCAATAGACAAACGAGTGTCCGAAAATCCAAGTCAAGTAGGGATGACGACCTGAAATACATAACCACAGCAAGAATTGTTAATTCCTCCCCATCTGAGCCATGCCACTTCAATCAATGATGCACATATGTTCGATAGCAGCCCGAATTCCAGCGGCCAAGATGCTTGATCGCGTCTGCCCCCATGCCAAGACTATCAGCTTCCGATGCTGCCCCAATTCTAAAAGAATGCGACCCACACATGTCTGGTGGAAGGCTCAACTCTCCCAAACCCCTTTTTAGCAATGCAATGAACTGGAAACGGGACAAGAATGCCCCGCCCTCATGGCACAACAATGAGCCCACCCGACCAGGCCACAAACGCCAATACGACTCCAAACACCTTTTTGGGCACATCAAAGCCGCTTCCACACTCCCCAATACCACCCATTTACCTCTTCCGAGCTGATCGGTTTTTGAACACCGAATCCAAAACACAACGCCTCCCGCCCTAAATTCCACATCCTCAGCCAGCAAACCACCTGCCCTGCCCCTACTGTGAGACACTAGTTCGCCTATTCGCATAGCCTCAAAGAACGCTAAAGAAAAAGATAACTTGAACAATGCCGCCTCAAAATTAGAACAACAAATCGACTCTCCCTAACCATTCCAATACACTAAAAGAGATCGGTCTGCATCTGTCAAAACTCTGGTTACCCTTCCGAAAAACTTTCAGAAGCTGCTTTACCAGGAAATCCTTCGTCACATCAACTGAACCCTCCATCTTAAAACCGAACGCCAGACCAGCAATAAATTTGCTAACCTTCGAAATAGACCAACCTATTTCCGCTGCCCTGCCGACCAAAAACAAAACCCCCGACGTCATATCCTCCACAAACCCCAACCCTCCCAAATGGGACACCCAACTCTGCCATATTCGCCATGATGCCTCGTATGACGCCCAAGTCTGGCTTGTAACCGACTCACGAATCAACCTTCCTGCTCCTCCATAACAATCTGCCACAAGTGAGAAGGACATTCCGCTCCGGAGGTCTCTGTGCCTGATGCCAGCACCTGGATACGCCCCCACTGTAAACGAGACAAAGCATCCGCTATAGAGTTTTGCACACCTGGCACATGCATCGCCGAAATCCAAGCATTCAATTCCAGGCACCGTAAAACAAGTTCTTGCACTAGCTTAATCACTGGGAGAGATGACGCGGACAAAGTGTTGATCACTGACACCACACTCATATTGTTGCAGTGAAACCTAACTCTGCGGTTCTCGAACATTTCACCCCAAATCAGTACCGCCACAACAATGGGGAACAATTCCAACAAAGCCAGATTTTTTGTGAGACCTCTCTGATGCCACCAATCCAGCCAGCTCCCAATGCTCCAATGCCCCCTACAATAAGCCCCGTAAACAACACCGCCCGCTGCATCCGTATAGATTTCGCAATCAAAATCATTCAATATCTCCTGTTGTATCAGAGATTTACCATTGTAAGTCTCCAAAAAACTCTGCCACACCGCCAGATCTTCCCGATGTTCCCTAGTCAAACGAATAAAGTGGTGCGCCAACCATGCTCCCGCCGTCGTGCCAGATAACCTACGGCAGAAAATTAGGCCCATGGGCATGATCCTGCAGGCAAAATTCAAGCTGCCTAGCAGCGACTGCAATTCTTTCAACGTCACCTTTCGCAGTCTCCTAACTTGCTGTACTTCCAGCCTCAGCAACGACAATTTGTCCTCCGGTAACCAACACTCCATTTTCTCTGAGTCAATCAGTATACCCAAAAAACTTAAGACCGTGCAAGGGCCTTCGGTCTTATCCCTCACCAACGGTACTCCAAAAAGCTCTGCCACCCATTACATCGCGGCCAGCGTATTCCGACATAAAACTGAATCTGGTGGACCTATAAAAAAAAAATCATCCAAATAATGAATCACGGACGGAAAACCAGCAACATCTCTAACCACCCATTCTAAAAAAGTACTGAACGTCTCAAGCAGTGAACACGAAATTGCACAAACCATCGGCAAACATCTATCCAAATAGTAACCTCTGTTCCAAAAACATCCCAACAAGGGAATGCTACCTGGGTGTACCGGTAGTAATCTGAAGGCCGACTCAATGTCAGTTTTTGCCAACGAGGCCCCTGCGCCATACCTGCGAACCCATTGCACGGCCGTATCAAATGAGGTATACACTACCGAACACAACTCTTGATCAATGCCGTCATTGACCGACAACCCCTTCGGGTAAGATAGATGTTGAATCAACCTGAATTTATTCGGTTCCTTTTTAGGAACCACCCCCAATGGGGAAACAATCATCCCTTCTACTAGGACCAACTTAAAAGTACCTGCCATTCTACCCAATTCAACTTCTTTCATTATTTTGGCACTCACCACCTCTGAATGCAGGTCAGACGACCTCAAATTCTTAACCAAAAAGGGGACCGTGTGGCTGGGAGGGGGAAATCTAAAACCATCCGCAAAAAAATTCCATATCACCCCAGCCTTCTCTTGATCAGGGTACCTACGTAGAAAGGGGGCCATTTTTTGAAGACTCACCGGCGTCTCCCCCTTGACCGGCCACCACTGCTGGCTTACCCCTTGCTTACTTAAAACATTTTGATGCCCCATGTGAGCTACCACTGCAATGGGAGCAAACTTGCTTGAACTTGCAGGTACTGCCATACTTGCACTGACCTTCGTTGAACTGCCAGCATGTTGCTGACTTCTCTCTCGCTCCTGACCCCCCTGACTGCCACTTCCGTGTCCTCCCTGTTGGTTGCCACTACCTCCATCACCAAGAAAGGACTGCCCGTACCTAACTGGCGCCATCACTTTTTACCAAAGCCCGATATCTTTCTGGTCCCACCGAATCTCCGGCCGCACCGCCTTCCTCTGCCTGAATTGCTCGTCATGCGTATGGTGCGCCTCTCCAATCGCATCCAGATAACAAAACAGGCCGGAAGAATTGCCAGGAGCCTTTTCTCCAATCACACTCGCCAATATCGCTAACGCTTGCAGCCAATTAACGAATGTCTGCGGAATCAGCCGCCACCTCCGCTTTTCTTCTTCCTCCTTCTTACTATCATCTTTCTTCCCCTTATCCAAATTAAACGCTTCCAAGGGAGAAAATCTCCACGTACTCATCCTGCCAAATCTTCTCTTTCACCTCTTTTTTAAGTGAGGTCCCAACGGACCCTCGAAGCACACATATAGCTCCCTTTTGCTCGGTCATCCAATTTCACTGAATCCGCTTTCTCTTTCTCCATCTGAACCGACACAGAGACTCCTGCCGCTGGTATTTGATCCCCTCCAACCGGCCTCAATGCCTCTCCCGCCATGTGTGGGCCAGACCCCAACCCTGATATCCATGCCCCCACCGGTGACACCCCGGACACGGATACTCCTGCCACTGGTACTTGCTCCCCCTGACCGGCCTCAATGCCTCGCCGGCCATGACTGGCTCAGACCCCATCCCCGAGGTCCATGCCCCCACTGGTGACACACCGGACCCGTTTGCCGCCCTTCTTTCCATCCTCCTTAAAATTTGCGACATGCTAAGCAAAATATCATGCAGGCACGGTGCCTCTGTCCCAATAGAGTTCCCCCATCCCCTTTTGACCAATCCTGACCCCGACTCACTTCCGCTTCATTAGTTACAGCCCCTTTGGGCGACAGACAATACATGGACTCATGCTCACCAAGCTGCATGGGTGCTGCGTCCCCGCCAGTCGGACATCCCGAATCCTGCTGCTCTCCATCCTGCTGCTGCTCACTGTTGAAGTCGGAATCTTCTGCGCCGCTCAGCTGCCCCAGGCCCGTGCCCCTGGCCTCCTCGTCACCAGAGGGGACAGGAGTGCCCGCAGCACACCAAACCACCGACCTCATCCTAGATCGCGACCTCATCTGCCCGCGAGACCCCGACTGATTAGACTGGTCCGACCCCCAACCCCTGCCAGGCAGCTCGTCCTCGCTGCCCGCCACTCCCCTGGACAGCCGCTGACTGCCAGGGCCCGGCAGCAGAGCGTCCCAATGCAGCTGCCTGCCTGCCGGAGTCCTCTGCCATGTGCTCTTCCTTGCTGGCCCCCACTTGGGCCACCAGGGGTGCCAGCGGTGCTGCTGCTCCCGGCGTCCCCGATGTCGTCTTGGCCGGCCGCCGCCGCCACCGCTGACCTCCTTGCGCGTCCCACTGCTGCCTCATCCCCCGGGAAGCCTCACCCTTCCCGGCTGTGCCGCTGCGCTGGAGCAGGCCGCACTTCCGGTGCGGCCCTCACTTCCTGTGCGGCCCACACTGGGGTTACACGCCGCCTTCCTGCGCCCGTCGGCGGGCTGTTCGGATTCCTGCCGGAGGTGGTGCAGTGGGAGGGAGCCGCGCCACTACACCCGGCCTCCGCAGGGTCCACGGAGGGGCTCCGGAGCCTGCGCCTGCTGCGCGTGGTTACCTCCGGTGACAGTCTCTCTGGGGGCTGCATTCTCCTACTCCTGTTCGTGTTCTCCCGTGTCCTGACGTCTCCCAGCAGAGAGGACAGCTGCTTCTCCAGCCATCCTCCTCTCCTGGACCTCTCGACGTCCCGCAGCCTCCCGATCAGCGCATCCACCGACGCCATAAGTAATCCTGGTCAGGTATGTCTTCTCACGGTGTCCTCCTGAGCAAAAGTGCGGTTTTCCCACACTTTTTCCCCTTCAGCATTATCCGCCCCTCCCAATACTCCTCCCCTATCCTGCCTCCATCAATCCCACCAAAGTTCACCCTGTCCAAAAAACCCTAACATGTTCCAGCGCAGTCATGGGGAGGTCTCCACTAAGCTGCGCTCATTTCCAGCCCCCGTCTATACCTGGTTTAAAAACAACAGTATCACTGTGCTTGTTTGGCCAGCAAACTCACCTGACATTAACCCCATAGAGAATCTTTGGGTATTGTCAAGAGGAAGACGAGAGACAACAGACCTAACAATGCAGATGAGCTGAAGGCTGCTATAAAAGCAACCTGGGTTTCCATAACACCTCAGCAGTGCCACAGGCTGATTTCCTCCATGCCACACCCCATTGATGCAGTAATTGATGCAAAAGCTCCGACCAAATATTGAGTGCATTTACTAAACATACATTTCAGTAGGCCAACATTTTGGATTTGAAAGTCATTTTTCAAGCTGGTGTTATAAAGTATTCTAATTTACTGAGATAATGACTTTTGGGTTTTCATTGGCTGTAAACCTTAATCATCAACATTAACAGAAATAAACATTTGAAAAAGATCACATGGTATATAATATATGAATTTCACTCTTTGTGTTGAAGAACTGAAATAAATTAACTTTTTCATAATATTCTAATTTTGTGAAAAGCACCTGTATGTACAATCAGCTTATTTTAACCATAATCCTCCCCATTTGGTCACAGGACTTAAAGCAGCCATAGGTTTAGTTCCACCACTGACAAAACACTGAAATTAGTTAGAGGTCACCTCTTAAGGTACTGTCTCACTTAGCAATGCACCAGCGATCCCGACCAGTGATATAACGCAGTCAGGATCGCTGGTGCATCGCTAAGTGGTCGCTAGTGAGCTGCCACATAGGCAGATCTCACCAGAGACATAGCAGGGGTCGGGGGTAGCTACTTACCTGTCAGACGAGGCGCCATAGGAAGCCCAGCAGGAAGCTGACGACGAGAAACGGTCCAGGACGCTCTCGCGCGATCAGCGATAACCAGCGGGGGAGCGGTCGGAGGTAAGCATCAGACATAGCGATATCGCTAGCAATATCGCTATAACGTCACAAAAACCAGTGACGTTATAGCGATATTGCTAGCTATATCGCTTAGTGTGACAGGCCCTTTAGTTAAATGATCCGCTTAGACCTTTAATGGTTTAATCATAACATATTGTATCTGTGGCAGAGATTTCTATGGCTGAAAATCTGTACTACATCTCTGAATTTGTTTTATTTTTTCTACGGCAAGTTTTTTTTTAATTACGAGTCCTTTAGGTGGTTAGTGTAATTCAATTACAGGTACACTTTTCTCAGAGGCAATTAAACACAAATTACCACACTACATTACATATTGAATATTGCACCAAATTGTTAAATAATAAAACATCACTTTTATTAATCTATCTGCCTATAAAATAAATTAAAAGGTTCAGACACACAGGTACTATAGTGTTTAAATTACTCCTCGATTGTGCAACGGCACTTTTTATATACTTATCTCTATACACACTGGGCTCAGATACACTGAGTATGCAATGTCTGCAGTATACATCTATTATATTGTCAGAAGTCTTTTCTGTCTGTTTTTTAAGACACGTAATAATAGAACACCTCCCCCAAAATGTTTCACTGAGGACGCAGCTTCTTCTGGGGAGAATGGGCTACTGCAAGGATGCAGTTTCTTCATGGGAGGAAAGGGCATTTGAGCAAGTTTGTACAGCAAGCACATAGACATATCTAAGCCCCATTTACATGAATGGGACTGTCACAGAAATGTATGCAATATATTTGAAATGTTTGCACCCTACCAGAGGAGGCAAGATTTCTATGGTTCCCATGTTTTTAGGGATATTAAAGAACAGTGTTAAGATGAGGTCAGATGGCCATATGTTCTCAGAAGAGAGAAATGAGCAGAATATCATCTTAGTGTGTTCTCATTCTCTTACATGAGAGAATTGCAGCACAGGTGTGGAGAAAACGAAGAACTTTCTGCATCTTTTCCACTGATGACACCCGAGTGCAGACCGATGTTCGAAGCATGCTGCTGTCAAATCAGCATAAAAAAAAACCATTGCAGATCTGCACAGCCCAGGGATCACAGACCTGCATTGCACATTGATCTGAGTGCTATCTAATAAAACATTGGGTAACATTCGGCGCGAGCTCTTACAAATAGTATTTATCCATTTTCATCCACATATGACTTGAGTACTGCCCAATGCTACTGGTTTAGGCTAGGTTCACATTTGCGTACAGTATATGTGTGCAGTATATCATCTGCATGCGCAAACGCATGTCAAAACGCATGCTAACGCAGCATTTTTTATCCGCATCATCTTACAGATGACGTAAAAAACCGCTGTGTTTGCATTATTTATGCACATGTGTTCAATAGGACAATACTTTTCCAGGAGAATTTCCTTGACACAAGCCATGTCCAATGGGTGTTTCTCATGGAAATTCTCTATATAGACCCTTGTACAGATGAAATCCTCATCTTTTGCCGCTGTATCCTGCTGCAAGATGGATCTTCGCATGCAGAGCTTATATCGTAATCTGGATTTGGATTTGAACTTGGCTTATGCCTTTGGTGTTGCTTGTTATGAAGAAAGAAAAAGAGCAAGATGGAGAAGACGTCGTCGCTACAGGCAACACCCCATCGTTGAAGTCCGAGAGAGCCGTGGAGCCTACCACTCATTGTACACAGAGCTGCGTGCAAACCCTGAGAAGTTTTTTGACTACACGAGGATGTCGGAACAGAGCTTTGATGAGTTGCTACAACGTGTGCGAGGATCCATCACCAGGCACGACACACAGCTGCGGCGAGCAATTCCTGCTGAGGAACGTCTGTTGGTGACCCTAAGGTACGTAATTTGAAAAATGAAAAACCTGTCATTAATGTGATTGTTCTAAAAGCTATGTACTGACTTTTTTTTCCATGTTTTTGTAAAAGCCATGTACTCATTTTTTTCCATTTTTTTCTAAAAGCAATGCACTGATTTTTCTTTTCCATTTTCTGTTCCACAGATTTCTGGCTACTGGAGAGACATTATCATCTCTCTATTTCCAATTCCAATTTATGGGATTGTTGCAGACACCTGCTGTGTGTTATGTGACATTCTGTATGCTGAATTCCTCCCACAACCCACAACTGAACTGTGGCTGAAAAATTATGCAAAATTCCTAACTGTTTGGGAGCTGTGAACGGCCAACAAGTTTACATTGTGAAACCAGATGGAAGTGGATCTGAGTTTTTTAATTATAAAAAATACTTTTCTATTGTTCTTCTGGCAATTGCAGATGCTGACTGTAGATTTGTCGCCATTTGCATTGTCTCATTTGGACGGGGAAATGACTCACAGACTTTTAAAAACTCTGACATTGGCCAACATTTGTATAGAAAGGATTTTAGTTTTCCAAAGCCACGAGCCTCTTCCCAACACTGAAGGACCACCATTGCCACTTGTTATTGTTGGGGATGAAGCATTCCAAATGTGTGCCAACCTCCTAAAACTATGCTCAAGTCGGGACTTAAATCACACAAAAAAGATTTTCAACTACCGACTGACAAGGGCACAAAGAACTGTGGAGTGTGCCTTTGGATTGCTGGTCTCTAAATAGTGTATTTTGGGAACAGCCATTAATCTAAAAATTGATACTATTGATGAGGTTGTAAAAGCGTGTGTTGTACTGCACAACTACATGGCTAAAGAGCGACTAAACTGAGGAATCTGTTACTACCACATTGCGTGATTACCAAGATCACCTTCTGAGAACTTCAGTGGAAGTTGCCCAAATGAGAGATACATTTGCTGCGTACTTTGTTTCTGATAATGGACGTCTGATATGGCAAGACGAAAGAGGACTTAAGCCGCTAAAATGTACCAGTAATGTTAAAATTTAACTGTAATGGTAAAATTTACCTGTAATGTTAAAATGTACTTGTAATGTTAAAATTTTCCTGTAATGTTTGCTAACTTTAATAATAAAAAACCTCTAGTGAAACATCTGTTCCAAGTTCCCTCTAAAATACAATACACATAAGTGTGTGTTTGCGGCGACGATACATAAGTGTGGCGATGGCGCATACAGAGATAAAGAACACTGTGAATGTGCAAACAAAAACAAATTTTGATTAAACAATAAAAAATTAGCTTTGGAGAATAAAAAATTATCTTTCGGGCATGTGGGAGGGTGAAATATTATGAACATGGGGGTGTGGAGCTGGGATGATTGACTAACATGTGTGGATGATGAAGGGGTTCCAGAGTAAGGGCCTACAAAATGCTTGGGGTCTGGGAGATCAAGGATAGAAGTAGACAGATTAGAAGTGGAAGTGTGGGAAGGGAGAGACAAATTAGAAAATAGAGACACATTGGAAGGTGAGGGTGGAGGTGGTAGGAGAGTTTTGGGGTACCTTTGCTGGTCCTAGTCTTCTTCTTGGTTTGCTGTGCAGAACTGGTACTGGCCTTCTGTTTGCTTCTTTTTTTCTATTGGAGGGTGGGAATGGTGGCTTGAGGCTGGTGTGCAGCTGGACTCGGCATAATGGTGGAGGTAGACTGGTAGGCAGCAGGACTCAGCATCGTGGTGGAGGTAGACTTGTGTGCAGCAGGACTCAGCATGGAGGTGGCTAGAGGCAGGTGTGCAGCAGGACTCAGCATGATGGTGAACCTGGATAGTGGTGGAACAGCTGGAAATGCCATGTGTGGTTGCTGGAAGTACCGAGTCTGGATAGCCTGGCTTTAAGCAGCATGGCAGGCCTGGATCACATTCAGCTGAAGATCAGCCGTAAAGTTTTCCGACATGCCCCGCTTTATAACATTAAAAAAATGTTGTGCCAGTCTCTGAAGGTTGGCTTCCAGGAGGTCAATGCGTAGGTTGACTCCCTTGAAAAGTGAGTTCACATGCGTGAACCCACTTTCCAGTCTGTCTCCAACGTCCTTTAGGCTATTCTGGAAGACTGAGCCTATGTGAACAAACTCGGGCATGAGTGGCCTGTTCCAGGCCTTATGCCGCTGGCGAGAAGAGCCAAAAAAACAGTGGCAGAAGACTGGGATGGGGGAAAACCTGAAGGACCTACTTCCTGTTCTCCAGCCTGTGAAGCATGCCCACTTGCTGCATCGCTGGTGGATGACTGGGACTGTTCGGTGACTGTTTGATGAGTGGCCACTCCAACAGAGGACAATCCAGGTTCAGCGGTGCTGCTCCAGGCTCTGTTTGAAAAAGAAATGAAAAACATTAGATTTTTAAAGCACAAACATATCCTGTGGAAAAGAAAAATTCAGATGTTATACCATGGAAGGCAACGCAAAAATACTTATGTTCGATGACCAACCACAGGCCTCAGGAAGGAGAGACTATGACGGTACTTGTATTTTTAAATAGTTTGAGCAGCACCACATTGAACCCAACTCTCCTCTCTCATGTCCTTATTGAAGCGATCCTTCATCGAACGCCACCGGACTTTGACTCTCTTCACTGTGAAGGGGGAAAAAAGAAATTATAAAACAATGCACCACAGGTTCACTGCCGCGTCAGACCACATTGCAATACTTACAAAAATCCTTCCTGACTTGTGACGTGGCATTGTCCCAATCATCCAACAGCGATCTGGCCACTTCATCCCACAGCTGCCGAATGAATACAGTGTGCAAGTGCAGCTGATCCAGAGTGTCCCACAACGCAACTTGATCATGCACCAATGTGATGAGGAGGTCATTGTCAATGGTGGCTTCAAGATGTGGAACCTAGAAATCAAAGAAACACATTAATATAGTTGTAAATATAAAACAAAACAAAAACAGGCAAGAATACTTACCTGCTGTCTTTCCACCTGAACTTGGACCTGAGTCTGCTCCTGCTCTGCCACACTGGAACTGTTCTGTAAAAAAAATACATGATTTTACCACGTGTCATATTGACAGTCAATACTTACCAATCAGTAGCAAATGTACTCATTTCATCAGTCTCCTGTCCGCTCTTCACTGGAGGACATCTTTAATGAGGAATGCTGCAAGAGAGACAGAAGGGAGTAAAGACTGCAGTGACAGAAATAGATATTTTCATAGCTTCTATACTCACATCCTGAGTGAAATCCAGAGTCTTCAGATCAGCAAAGTAGTCTTCAGAGCAGCAAAGCAGTAACAATTGCTTCCAGGGGCTTGAGAGTACTGTACTTCCAGTGCCCACACCCTCTTTTTATACAGCTTTGTTTTGGGGGTGGAATAAACCATTTCCCAGACCTGCTCATTCTGAATAATGCATGCATATCAAACACAAGCGTACGCATGTCCTTGCGTACCAATGCGTTCCCATAGACAGTAATGCGTTTTTTGACGCACTCATCGGCATGCGCATGCCTGCGCATATTTGATGGATTTTGACGCCTCAAAAAATGCAACATGTTGAGTTCGTTGGACCCCGCTGCAGACCGCGAAACGATGCATGGGTACACATCCACAAGCAAACGCATGCAAACGCAAACCATGTTAAATATACAGTGGGGCAAAAAAGTATTTAGTCAGTCAGCAATAGTGCAAGTTCCACCACTTAAAAAGATGAGAGGCGTCTGTAATTTACATCATAGGTAGACCTCAACTATGGGAGACAAACTGAGAAAAAAAAATCCAGAAAATCACATTGTCTGTTTTTTTTTTCATTTTATTTGCATATTATGGTAGAAAATAAGTATTTGGTCAGAAACAAGCAATCAAGATTTCTGGCTCTCACAGACCTGTAACTTCTTTAAGAGTCTCCTCTTTCCTCCACTCATTACCTGTAGTAATGGCACCTGTTTAAACTTGTTATCAGTATAAAAAGACACCTGTGCACACCCTCAAACAGTCTGACTCCAAACTCCACTATGGTGAAAACCAAAGAGCTGTCAAAGGACACCAGAAACAAAATTGTAGCCCTGCACCAGGCTGGGAAGACTGAATCTGCAATAGCCAACCAGCTTGGAGTGAAGAAATCAACTGTGGGAGCAATAATTAGAAAATGGAAGACATACAAGACCACTGATAATCTCCCTCGATCTGGTGCTCCACGCAAAATCCCACCCCGTGGGGTCAGAATGATCACAAGAACGGTGAGCAAAAATCCCAGAACCACACGGGGGGACCTAGTGAATGAACTGCAGAGAGCTGGGACCAATGTAACAAGGCCTACCATAAGTAACACACTACGCCACCATGGACTCAGATCCTGCAGTGCCAGACGTGTCCCACTGCTTAAGCCTGTACATGTCCAGGCCCGTCTGAAGTTTGCTAGAGAGCATTTGGATGATCCAGAGGAGTTTTGGGAGAATGTTCTATGGTCTGATGAAACCAAACTGGAACTGTTTGGTAGAAACACAACTTGTCGTGTTTGGAGGAAAAAGAATACTGAGTTGCATCCATCAAACACCATACCTACTGTAAAGCATGGTGGTGGAAACATCATGCTTTGGGGCTGTTTCTCTGCAAAGGGGCCAGGACGACTGATCCGGGTACATGAAAGAATGAATGGGGCCATGTATCGTGAGATTTTGAGTGCAAACCTCCTTCCATCAGCAAGGGCATTGAAGATGAAAAGTGGCTGGGTCTTTCAATATGACAATGATCCAAAGCACACCGCCAGGGCAACGAAGGAGTGGCTTCGTAAGTAGCATTTCAAGGTCCTGGAGTGGCCTAGCCAGTCTCCAGATCTCAACCCTATAGAAAACCTTTGGAGGGAGTTGAAAGTCCGTGTTGCCAAGCGAAAAGCCAAAAACATCACTGCTCTAGAGGAGATCTGCATGGAGGAATGGGCCAACATACCAACAACAGTGTGTGGCAACCTTGTGAAGACTTACAGAAAACGTTTGCCCTCTGTCATTGCCAACAAAGGATATATCACAAAGTATTGAGATGAAATTTTGTTTCTGACCAAATACTTATTTTCCACCATAATATGCAAATAAAATGAAAAAAAAAACAGACAATGTGATTTTCTGGATTTTTTTTTTCTCAGTTTGTCTCCCATAGTTGAGGTCTACCTATGATGTAAATTACAGACGCCTCTCATCTTTTTAAGTGGTGGAACTTGCACTATTGCTGACTGACTAAATACTTTTTTGCCCCACTGTATATACGCATGATGCATGAGGATCTTTGCGGATCAAACACTGTGCGCACAGACGCAAATCTGAAACCAGCCTTACAATGCAAGGTACAATAGAATTTTTGGGATAATCAAAAAGAGGAAAAAATCAAAAGTGTTATAAAACCTTTCTGATGAGTTATTTTACCTTATCTATGAAGATATTTATTTACTACTTACAGGTTTCCAGTATAATGCATTAGCCTATTCAGCTACCATCACAAGTAAGATTTGCTATTAAAAGACGAGGGCTTTATATCACTACCGCATTTACTATTGTTGAAATATTTGGTCCTTTTATAATGAAATTTTCAAATTCTTCACGTATCAGGTCGATATGGAGTGAGGGGCTGGAATGTTTCAATTTATTGTGTGTGTCGCAGATGATTCTTCTCAGTAAGTGGCATGCAATAGAATATAGTGAACAAAAGATTAAAAAAGAGCTTACACCAGCCATCTCTTCCCTATCTGCTCATCAGACAGACTAAAATATTATGGACAATACAATATTGAGTGTACATATTCCACCCTTGTTCTTTTACTTTCATGTGAAGCTTGTGTTCTGTGCAATCTGCAGCTCACAGACATTTATCTTCTTAGGCCATGTTTTAAATAGGATAAAAAAGCACAAAACGGGAATTGCAAAATTCTAGAGTCAAATGTGAGTGGCATAGCTATAATTCTTTATGAAGTAGCAGGTAAGATTGATTGTCAGGGGTCGTAAGGCTAGGTCAAACTTGGCTTATTCGTCAGCTGAATGTCATTTTTGTTTTCCCTGTCACTAGATAGCTTTTAAAAAAAATGCAACTCCTTCCTCATTATCTGGGACTTGGCTGCTTTCCTGCCATCCAGTATTAATGAAACTGTGCTTCAAACCTGGCCTTCATCTTTGAGGTTCTCCTTTATGTGCTTCACTTTTTTGTAATACTAGGTAGTATGGCATATCTTTTAAACATATTCTCCCTGAGAGGGTATTTGTAAAAAAAAAATGTAATAACAGACCGATGTGATATGATAACATTTCATTGTATAGCACAGGTTTGGCTAGTTACTATGTGTATGCATATTGATTCTGTATGTACCACTAGTATGCAACAGTATAAACTAAACTATAGGAGGTTAGATGCAAATTTAACATGGGAAGTGCCACAACTAAACTCCATCACAGAAGACGGTCATGCACTTTTACTTAGGCGATAGTATCAGATTACTAATATTATGCCCATCAAATCCAACCATGATTTTCAATTATATCTTTTATATAATACAAGGAAAGACTATAAATTCAGAATATGGTGAACTCTTGCTTACAAAGATTTATTTAAAGGGTGGTCGTCTTTAGAAAACTGTGTCATGTGGTGCAATATTCATAAAAGAAAATAAACTGTGCGACTAATCTTTCCCAGGTCAAGCAGCGGCTCTACCCATCTAGGAGACATGAGCCACGGAACTAAAAACTTTGTTTTACTGAAATGGGGCTAATTCAAGGGTAGAAGGCATACTACAGGGACCATCTCCTCTGCCTTTGAAAGTTCAGATACAGCTATTACCAGTTGGACTTTGCCCTATGGTAAATCCAAGAAGTTGATCCTAAAAATGTAGGTGCTGATTCCTTAAGCCTCTTAATGAATTTGCCTCATAGTTCAGCTGTCATGTGCCACCATAAGGAATTTACTTCACTCAGGGACTAGTGTATATTTCTTCCATAATTTACACCACTTTCAAAAAGTTGGCAGAACTGGCTAGTAGTGATGTAAAAAAAAAGTCAAAAGAATCCTGTAGAAAAATCTTTGATGAATCTGATGCTTTAACCTGGTTCTAAACAAGTCAATAAAACATATCCAAAGTCAATGTGTTCAGTTTTACATTTTTAAAGCATATAGCTAATACCCACTGTACATTTTTTGTGCATTCATAATAACTTAGATCTATTTATAAGGAACAACCTTCATACCAATCATTTTTGTCATGGTTTGAACAGGGTTATTGCCCTGCACTCACAGGGTTAAGTGTTTGGGGCCTCTTTCTGGATCTGGGAGGGGTATTTATACTCACTCTTTACCAGGGTTCTCTGTCAGCTATACTGTTGTTATGGTGTGTCTGACCCCTGGTGTGCGTGTATTCTGCATTGCTTGTTTGCTTCCCGTGTATGACCCAGTCCGTTCCCTCACTCTGTACTCCGTTTCTCATTTTGGCACTATTGTCTTTTCTGGTTCTGACCTCCTGGCTTGGTTATCGTTACTCCGTTACAGTTTGTCCCTATTGTACCGTCTATTGCCCGTTCAGGTTTTCTGATCTATAGCTACGTCCTG
Source organism: Dendrobates tinctorius (assembly GCF_039654945.1). Taxonomy (NCBI): domain Eukaryota; kingdom Metazoa; phylum Chordata; class Amphibia; order Anura; family Dendrobatidae; genus Dendrobates; species Dendrobates tinctorius. The sequence continues at coordinate 39,550,674 of NW_027361829.1, forward strand.
ACTATCCATTCTGTCTAACCCTTTGGTACTGTATTGCTATCTCGTGCTTTGACCCCGACTTCATCTGGTTTCTGTCTCTGTCTATGCCCCTTGGTAACATTGCCCTGTAGTTACCTTTCTAGGACTGTCCCTGCAGCTCCTAACTCTATGGCGCTGAGGCCACGCCCCCAGCAGTCACATGCTTCAGGTCCTGTGAGCTTGGAGCATGCATCATCACCACTGAGACCCCGCTCCGCAGGTATCTTTGTGCACAGTCTTTGTACTCAGGACACGCGCACTGGCTCAGTGTTCCTGACAATTTTTTTTTCAATGTAACTATCCACATGAGAGCATCACAATTCTTTTATTTCAAATTCATCAGATTTGAGTATCTTTTCAAAAAGAAAATTTTTTTTACGGTAAATAAATATGCCAGGAATGGTAATTTTGCAAAAATTTCAATCTATTATATAAAGCTCAAGTGTGTGTACATATGTATGTATGTATGTATGTATGTATGTTATGTATGTCCGAGATTGGCATCCGCACCGTCGCAGCTACAGCCACAAAATTTGGCACAGTCACACGTCTGGACCCCGAGAGTATCCTAGGCTATGTTGTGAGGCGAAATTTTAACCCCGCACATTCCAATTCACCAAACAATTTTGCCCCTATCTACATAATGGGGAAAAAGTGTGTGTATCAAGCCCCGCCCCTCATTATGATGTCATAATGGTTGCCATGGTGATGCTGATGTCATCATAGGTTGCAAGCCCCACCACTCATTATCATGTCATAATGGTTGACTATGGGATGGAGGATGTGTGATGGGTATATGGGCACTGGACTATGGGATGGAGGATATGTATAACGGGTATATGGGCACGGGACTATGGGATGGAGGATGTGTGATGGGTATATGGGCACTGGACTATGGGATGGAGGATGTGTGATGGGTATATGGGCACTCGACTATGGGATGGCAAATATGTATGATGGGTATACAGGCATGGGACTATGGGATGGAGAATATGTTTGATGGGTATATGGGCATGGGACTATGGGATGGAGGATAATTATAATTTGCTATAACTAACCACAGTTAGTTACTATGCCCGGGCAGCGCCGGGCTCTTCAGCTAGTTATCATTAAAACATGTGTGCAACACTCAGAGGTCTCCTCCTACAACTGCAACTGTATTCAATACCTTTTAAGCACAAAAACTTTAAGGATATGTGCACACATTGCAGATTAAGCCTGCAGAATTTTCTGCAGCGAATCCACATGTTTTGGCAGAAAACGCAGGCCAAAACGCTTGTCGTTTTCATGCGGAATTGATTTCTTGCGGATTATTATGCATTTCTGCTTTGCGGATTTGGTACTGGGAATGGATTAGGTCTGTGAATTTTCTCCCTTGTGCTTCTGGAAGAAAGAGACAGAGAGATAGAGAGAGAGAGAATATATGCCAGACTTGAAAACGCTGCTGCGGATACGCAGAAAGAACTGAAATGATGCGGAAAAAAAAACCGCTGCAAATCTGGGCGGATTTTTCCACAGCTTGAGCAAAGCAATTCTTAATTTACCATTCACTAACATTGGCTGTGCACTACACTGCGGATTTGATGCAATTCGGTGCATCCAAAAGCCCTGCAGATCCACATCCAAATCCGCAACGTGTGCACATACTCTAACACTAAGGCAGGCTTAGCATAGTTGTGGTGTGTAGAATTCTCAAATTTAACTAGTAAAAAAGTGTGCAAAAATAAATATGATCATGTGAATGACTATGTTGTTTTCAATTTCTTTAGCAGAATTTAACCTTCTTTCAAAAAATGTAACAATAAGGAATTTTAGGGAGGTACACATCCAAAAAGCCAGCAGCTACTGGGAGCTGTATTGGTGTGGTATGTATTGTGAAATAGACAGTTGCACATGTGTCTAGATTTTGGGGAATTATCTTTATTTATATAACATAATTAATCCTTCACAAAAAAGGATTGCCAACAAAATGCAATCAAGCACACCATCTTTGACTGACAATGATTTTGTATTTACTTTTCTGCAAAAAAGTATTGTGCTGCCTTACTGCTGCTTTGTGGTGCATTTTGATGTGTAATCGCAAAAATGAAAGCAAAAATGTGCAGTTGTAATTGAAACACACCAGATCACTAACCAATCACAGTGGCACTGCTGCTACTACTGACACATGTTCTATCACTCAACTCCTCAAGCTTTAAGCCCTTTACTTTGACTGATTGCAGTGGGTAACAAGAAGAGGGACTCCTTCAATATTGTCCAAAATTCCTAATACAGTAGATAGAAAGGGCTTGTCGCTATGAATAACCTACATAAAGTACTAAACATTTGTAAAATGTGTGGATCTAATCTAACTACTTAGGAAAGGGGCAACAGCTTTACTACTGGTGAAGGCACTGCCAGGGCTACTGGGTGGGTGATACTGCCAAGGGTAATAGGGGAACTTCTATTGTTAATTCAAAGGGGAAACAGTGTGGCTACTGTAACCCAAGAGTTTGGGGTTTAAAGGTGGCCATAAACATGAGACATTAGATAGAAGTAAGTAGATGATTGAACAGCTGTTTACCAAGTAATTTTCTTTTGGGCAATCATTACTCAGATGTAGCCATCTATATTTTTGCTCATACTGGCAATTACAGTTTGGACTAGTCAAATATTTTGATGACATTGGACAAAGGACAAAAGATCTTTCTGCGAATGTTCTTTCAAAGAAAGATTATACGAGAATGAAAGATAGATTGGTAATAATGAAAGATCTATTGGGCTAAAAATCTTAAAATGCGACTGAATTCTATCTAGACAAATATCTCTGCATTTACTAGCTGAAAGGATCGTTTATTGTTGAATTTCACCAGAAAAAATTACTGTAGTTTCCTCAACTTCAATTTAATGTGTACAGGCACTATTACTTTGGTGAAGACCACAAAATACGCTATCCTATCCCTTTATAAACAATTAAAGGGAATCTGTCACCACATTTGACCTAACCAGACTATTAATATGGGCATACTCCAATCATCTGCTCCTGCTCTCACTGTTATTTGCAGCAGCAGGCATTGGCTGTAGTCCCATCATATCATTTATACCTCCGATCATAGCTGTGGTCTCATGCTGTCATTTGACAGCATGGGAACCCCGGAAGTCTGTCCAGCGGTGATGATTTTACCGCTGATCAGAAGCAGTGTTTGCCGCACTGTCATGCACATGAGAGGGGGACAAACACCTGGTGTTCTGGAGGCAAAACCCGAACAATAATGAGGACTTATTGGTGAACAGTAGGTGTTCTGTACGGACGCCAAATTTTACTGTTCGGTTTTGCCCAACTCTATTACTAATGTAATAAATACAGTTATCGATAATATGAGGATTTTCTTTTTCATGAACATATGGCAAATCGTAATAATTTCACAATGTAAGAGTGGTTGGATTTCTCCTGGATTCCATGCATAAATTAGGAAACAGAAAAGAACAGTAAAAGGCATACATATTTCAAGTCAAATGTTGAATAGGCACCGATACTCCCATGGGCTATTTTTCAAAAAAGATGAGAAAGCGATCTTTATCATCAAGTTGCTATGTATATGGATGCGATGACTATCCTTTGGGACCTTCAAAACCGCTTTTCATCCTTTTCTACGTTAGGTTATAACAAATCAATTTAATACATTATTCATGTAATGTTAAAGTTCTCATTGCTAGTTATTTTAGGTTTTCACAACATCATTATGGCACAAAGACTGAGGAGTAATTGAAGATGAAATTTAAACATTCTCAATCTTAAGGAAGAAACACCATTCAAGATAGCACAGCCTTTCTCTGGGTAACAAGTGGATTGTATTCGATAGCATTCTAGTATGTAAAACATGTTAGCAAATGTTAAGTTAATAATAGAAGGGTTCAAGTTAGTTAGAAATGTTATAAATTTGAGCAAAAACATTTACAAGAAAATGTTAAAAATATTATTTTTTACAGGATGGTAGCTTTGCTGCTCCATATGTTCAATAATTACATGAGGGCAAATTAGATACTTTTCATCCCCATTGGCAAATTGCAGCAGAGGGAAAGTCAAAGACTGAATTTAAGCCTTTAATACATATAAGGACACTGTGAATGGAGGGGTAGACACAACTGGTGATGCCATTTATCAGCCCCTCTTGAAAGTCGAACCCATGGGGGGATGGGGGCTCAATTATTTTTCTTAATACTACTACTATAGTTGTGAAATAACCCTATGGCAGCCCCTTTATGACAGTCCATTCAGGGGACTGGACAGTTACATTTTAGAGGACATGTCACCAGGGCAACATTGGCCAGTTTTTGTTCTTATTTTATTTTTGCTGTTCTGAGTATTTTACTTTTTACTCTTTTTCTTTTTAAAATCCATCATACGGTTCCAAAGATTTGGGCCTTTACATTTATAGTGCTAATTTTTGGGGAGATATTACAAAGGAGTAGAGTTGAGCGACTTTTGGTTTTTTAGGGTCGAGTTTCGTTTCGTGAAACCCGACTTTTCCAAAAGTCGGGTCGAGCAAGATCGGCCGATTATAGGGAAAAGTCGGGGTCGTCCCGAAACACGAAACCCAATGTAAGTCAATGGGGAATAAAAGTCGGCAGTGAGAGGAGGACAGGAAACACACCTACAGTGCTCATTTGAATGCCAAAAGCATCAATTCTTCTTACTTTAGCTTGTCAACCTTAATTAACTTCATAATACAAGTTACGCACTGAAAAATGGGGGTTATTTGGCTAAAGTTGTGGGGGGGTAGGGCTGGCTCCAGGTTTTCATGTGCCCTGGGCGAAAGAGCGCCCCTTTAACACATACCACAACTCATCATGCTCCGATACGGCAGAGAAATAGCGGTATAGTACAATGAAAAATACTTCACTTTTTACATCTCATGACGAGGCCCATCTATTTCTCCATACAGAATCATTGGTCCCATATAATGTTTGAAACAGTATATGATGAGCTCCACATAATGCTACAGTATATGTTGGTCCCCATGGATGAAGCTCCACTGTCTTATGGGCCCAAATAATGCTCCAAACATAATGGGCCCCATTTCTAATTCTCTAGTGTATAATGGGCCCTGTAAATGCTGCTCCAGTGTCTGATGTCCACCTTTGGAATGTTCCAGTGTATGGTGGGCCCCATCTATCATTCTCCAGAGTATAGTGCTCCCCAAAAATTGCTGTCCCAACATTGAAAACAATCAAATAAGTCTCCTCGGTAGGGAATCCCTGTACTAGTCTGGACTCCTCGTCGTCCCCATCTTCCATCTCACTGCACAGTATTTCAACCTTGCAAGTGCTGTGATCCTGAGCAAGCAGGGGGGGCCCACTCGTTGGCGACGGCACTGGCACAGGGCCCCTGATAGAACGGTGGTGTGTCTGATGGCGGGTGGGCCGAACCTGCACTTTCATCTGCAGCTTCCTCTTTGTCACCGTGTAAGATGGAACTGTATATGGGAAGGGTAACCTGAGTTTCATCAGGGTCAGATTCAGGCCGGGTAGCGTGCGAGGGGAATGTAGTGGTCTGGGTCAATGTACCAGCAGATTCATCGAGCAGTGGCTGGGCATCAGTGCACTTGTGTCGCCCCAGGAGTACGGTCGCCACAGTGGCATTACTTTCCTCCTAGGGAGTGTGATGTCATGCTTGGGAGCAACGAAGGATCTCTCTAGCAGGTTAACTGATTGGGCGGCGTTATTCCCACGAGTCATGACCCTCCAAACAGCGTTCATGAAGGCAAAGTGTTTGCTTTACGTGGGCAGTATGGTTGCAAAGCTGAACCTTAAAGGAATGTCCAGAAGGGCACCACCAGGAGTGGAGCCTACGGTTAAATTCGACTCCACCTGGGAAACCTCAACCATGCCAGCTACAGAACACATGCACACATTGCAAGCTTAATTCCGTTAACGAACGAGACTCCGTCATGCCCCGCGGTCCGAGTCCAGCTTACTAGAGGGACACGTGAGGCTCTGGCACATGAGATTGGCCAATAACTGGTGTGTCATGCCCTTAAATGTCCGTGGCTGCATGTGCGCTACACTGAAAAGGCCAGCGTTTGTCGCTTACAGGTGCAGATAACCCGCTGAACAACGTTAGTGATGGGGATCACTGATTACAATTATTACCCGCGAACGATGATTTCCCAGTAAGTGCAGGTCAACTGCAGTTCCAGAATTAGGCCTAACCGTCATTCCTGAAAAAATGAAAAACTTACATGTGCAAACCACAGGTGCTGTAGCTTGCTTAACAGCTCGCCAGCCGTTCTCACGCCCAGTATGGATTACACGTGATTGCACAAAGGTGAGAAAGGGTACCGTATCCCCGGATAACATGTATGGATAGCGTACACATTCAAAAGATATGTCTATACATCAGGAGGCAAGCTCAGACGGTGTTAGGCCCAGTATGGATTGCACGTGATTGCACAAAGGTGAGAAAGGGTACCGTATCCCCGGATAACATGTATGGATAGCGTACACATTCAAAATATATGTCTATACATCAGGAGGCAGGCTCAGACGGTGTCAGGCACAGTATGGATTTGACGGCCCAGACTACACAGCGGAGGAGCAGGGAGAGGTAAAGATTGCAAATGCTGGGGCCCTGCCCAAGCAAGGGGGGCCCACTCGTGGGCGTCGGTACTGGCACTGGGCCCCTCATAGTACGGCGGTTTGTCTGACGGCGGGTGTGCACCTCCACCGTCAGAGACACTTGATTGCACTATGAGGGACCCTGTGCCAGTGCCCGCGCCCAAGAGTCGGCCTACCCACCTGTCCAGGGCAACGGCACTCGCACGGTGTCGTGGGCTAGGTGGTGACCCCGGCCATGGGGGGGGGAGGCAGCACAGTTAGGGAGTTTTAGAAAGTGGCATATGTTGATGTTGGACATTCAGCTGATGCAAAAGGCGAAATAGGTCAAGTCCCAGGAAGAGGTGGACCAAAGCAAGCCATTTTTCTGTCACCCTATGTGTCATCAGGGGAAGGTGGGACAAAATCCTTGGAAACCCATGCATGGTTCATTTTAATGAAGGTTAGATCATCCACATTTTGGGTTGACAAACGGGTCCTTTTTTCTGTCAGGTTTGATCCAGCTGCACTGAAGACTCTTTCCGATAGCACACTTGCAGCTGGGCAAGCGAGCTCCTGTAAGGCATATTGTGCCAATTCAGGCCAGGTGTCCAGTTTAGCGGCCCAATAGTCAAAGGGGAATGACCTATGTGGGAGAACATCGATATGGGAGGAAAAGTAGTTTGTAACCATAGTTGACAACCGCTGTCTCCTGTCACTTTCCATCGATGCTGTATTACCAGTTGTGTGAGCGGTACTTGAAAAATCAGTCCACAACATTGTCATGAAACCCCTGTCTCTAACGCCACTTCTGCTGTGTGCACCATGAACACCTCTGCCAAGCTGCCCCCGGCCCGTACGGCTCGTGTGAGAACCATCACCGCTGCTGTGTGCTGGGAATGCCTCAAGCAACCGATTTACCAGAGTTGTTTGTTTATTAGCCAATATTAGGTCAAGGTTCTCCTGTGGCATGATGTTTTGTAATTTGCCTTTATAGCGTGGATCCAGGATGCTGGCCAACCAGTAGTCGTCATCGTTCATCATTTTGGCAATGCGGGGGTCCCTTTTTAGGATCCGCAAGGCATAATCTGACATGTGGGCCAATGTTCCCGGTGTCAATGATGCACTGCGAGTACTGGTTGGAGGAGCACTTTCTGGCAAATCCACATCCCTCCAGTCACGCACAAACCCTGTACCAGACTTTGCCACGCCAACATTTTCACTTGCCCCACGAGATGTATCCTCCTCCCCTAAGTAATCATCCCCATCATCATCCTCCTCCTCCTCTTCTTCCTCCAACTCGTCCAGGAGAGGTCCCTGAGCAGACAATGGCTGAATGTCATCAAGGATTCCCTCCACCTCTTCCTCCTCGTCAACATTGGCTGCAGACGCCTGCTCCTTAAGGTGCGTCAAAGTTTGCATGAGCAGACGCATAAGTGGGATGCTCATGCTTAGGATGGCGTCGTCTGCGCTTACCAGCCGTGTGCATTCCTCAAAACACTGAAGGACTTTACAGAGGTCTTTCAGCTTCGACCACTGCACACCTGTCAACTCCATGTCTGCTCTCAAAGTGCCTGGCCGTGTATCCTCCCACAAATGCATTATGGCCTGCCTCTGCTCGCACAGCCGCTCCACCATGTGCAGGGTGGAGTTCCACCTTGTTGCAATGTCGATAATGAGGCGGTGGTTGGGAAGGTGGAGCAATCGCTGCAGCTTCTGCATACGAACGGAGTGTACAGGCGACCGGCGGATGTGCGCGCACAGTCTTCGCACCTTATGGAGCAGGGCTGTTAACTCCGGATAATTTTTGAGGAAGCACTGCACCACCAGGTGCAAGGTGTGAGCCAAGCAAGGTATGTGGCAGAGTTTTGAAAGGGCTATGGCTGCCACAAAATTACGACCGTTATCACTAACTACCTTGCCTGCCTCAAGATGTACACTGCCCAGCCATGACTCAGTTTGTCGCTTCAAGTACTTGGCCAGCACCTCGGCGGTGTGTCTGTCGCCCAAACACATCATCTGCAACACAGCCTGCTGACACTTTCCACTACCTGCTCGATAGGGGGACACCTCATGTGCAGCAGTTGCAGCTGCAGATGGAGTGCTCGTACGACTGCGCTCTGTGGACGAGCTTTTGCTTCTGGAGGAGGAGGAGGAGGATCGAACGCCTACAGCCAACTGTTTCCTATACCATGGGCTAGGCAGCACTGTCCCACCACCGCTGTCCCCTGTGGACCCTGCATCCACCACATTAACCCAGTGCGCAGTGATAGACACGTAACGGCCCTGGCCATGCCGACTGGACCATGCATCAGTTGTGAGATGCACCTTTTCACTCACTGACTGCTTGAGTGCATGGACAATGCGGTCTTTTACATGATGGTGGAGGGCTGGGATGGCTTTGCGAGAGAAGAAGTGGCGACTGGGTAGGTCATAGCATGGTACTGCATAGGCCATGAGTTCGCGGAAAGCTGCGCTTTCCACCAACCGATAGGGCATCATCTCAAACGAGATTTGTTTGGCAATGTGGGCGTTCAAACCCAGTGTACGCGGATGAGAGACTAAGTACTTTCTTGACCTACTCATAGTGTCTGGGAGGGTGAGCTGGACTTGAGAGCTGCATATGGTGGAAGTAGCGGTGGACAGGGCGGACTGAGAGAGGGTTGATGATGGTGATGGAGTTGGTGTTCTTTCTTATGGCCTAGATTCAGTATTTCGTTGATATAACAGTGGGATTCCCTGACTGCTGTGGCCTTGCAACGACACCTCAACATTTGCTGCTGTGCTAACCGGTGGGCTTACAGTGGGGGAAACAATGTAGCATTGCTGACTACCTTCTTTGTGATCAGTTGCACATGTGGCACTTGAGGTTTGGTGTTGTGTCCACGCTTGCAAGTGCATGCTGGTTAAATGTCTAAGCATGCAACTGGTATTCACATTTTTCAGATTTTTCCCTCGGCTAAAGGTCTTTGCGCACTTCTTACAGATAACCTTGGCCTGATCATGAGGATTTTGTTCAAAAAAGTGCCACACTGCACTCTTCCTACTTTGGCAGACATTTGGCGGCCTACCACGCTGTGATGTTTTGACCCTCTGGACAAGTTGTCCAGCAACTCTTTTGATTTTTGGAACCTGTCTTTGGAGTGCTCCGGGCTTGCCAGATAACAGCTGTTGCGATGTCGATGTCTGCTGTGGATGCTCCTCATCTGAGCTATTGGAAGCAGCACCCTCTTCCCCCAATGGATGCCAATCTTGGTCAACAACTGGGTCATCCATCACCTCCTCTTCAATGTCATGTGCACCTTCCTCTGTGTCACCATGTATGGTGGTATAGTGTGCGGGAAGGGGCACCTGAGTCTCATCAGGGTCAGAATCTGGCTCTGTACACTGCGAGGACAATGTAGTGCTCTGAGTGAATGTACCAGCAGAATCATCTATCAGCGGCTGTGCATCAGTGCACTCCATGTCAGATTCATCTTGGCCTGGGTAATTCACCATTTCACTTGATTATCCAGGCATGGTATGTGAAAACAGCTCCATGGAGTAATCAGTAGTATGGCCTGCGTCATCCTTCAATCTTGGTTGGGGTGAAGGACACAAGGAAAGGTGTGGTTCATGAACATGAGCCTCCAATGACAACTCAGTGCTTTTACTTTTTACAACTTCAGAAGAGGAGGCGATAGAGCTGGAGGCTGAGTCAGCAATGTAAGACAAAACTTTTTCCTGATCCTCTGGCTTTAAAAGCGGTTTGCCAACTCCTAGAAAACTAAGCCTTCGAAGCCTTATTGAGCCAGACGATGACGCAGGCTCAACACCTCCTGCATTTGGTCCTATTTTGCTTTTGCCACTACCATCAGATCATCCACCAACACCATCATTACCAGCTGCCAACCCCCGCCCAATTCCACGGCCTCTTCCACCAGCCTTCCTCATTTTTGGTAGAAATGTAGACAAAATCCAACAAACTATATAGTAATGTAAAACAAGGTACAAGGTGTCTATAGGACAGGGGAGATTTAGATTTTCTGCACACACTAGTGGACACTGGACACTTGGATTGTGTGAGGCCCACTGAATATAACAGCGCTATGTCACAGGCTCGATGGCACAGGTGTGAAAAAAGTGACTACAGGATAAGGGAGATTTTGAATTTCTGCAGACACTTGTGGACACTGGACACTTGGATTGTGTGAGGCCCACTGAATATCAGAGCGCTATGTCACAGGCTCGATGCAGCAGGTGTGAAAAAAGTGACTACAGGATAAGGGAGATTTTGAATTTCTGCAGACACTTGTGGACACTGGACACTTGGATTGTTTGAGGCCCACTGAATATCAGAGCGCTATGTCACAGGCTCGATGCAGCAGGTGTGAAAAAAGTGACTACAGGATAAGGGAGATTTTGAATTTCTGCAGACACTTGTGGACACTGGACACTTGGATTGTGTGAGGCCCACTGAATATCAGAGCGCTATGTCACAGGCTCGATGCAGCAGGTGTGAAAAAAGTGACTACAGGATAAGGGAGATTTTGAATTTCTGCAGACACTTGTGGACACTTGGATTGTGTGAGGCCCACTGAATATCAGAGCGCTATGTCACAGGCTCGATGCAGCAGGTGTGAAAAAAGTGACTACAGGATAAGGGAGATTTTGAATTTCTGCAGACACTTGTGGACACTGGACACTTGGATTGTGTGAGGCCCACTGAATATCAGAGCGCTATGTCACAGGCTCGATGCAGCAGGTGTGAAAAAAGTGACTACAGGATAAGGGAGATTTTGAATTTCTGCAGACACTTGTGGACACTGGACACTTGGATTGTGTGAGGCCCACTGAATATCAGAGCGCTATGTCACAGGCTCGATGCAGCAGGTGTGAAAAAAGTGACTACAGGATAAGGGAGATTTTGAATTTCTGCAGACACTTGTGGACACTGGACACTTGGATTGTGTGAGGCCCACTGAATATCAGAGCGCTATGTCACAGGCTCGATGCAGCAGGTGTGAAAAAAGTGACTACAGGATAAGGGAGATTTTGAATTTCTGCAGACACTTGTGGACACTGGACACTTGGATTGTGTGAGGCCCACTGAATATCAGAGCGCTATGTCACAGGCTCGATGCAGCAGGTGTGAAAAAAGTGACTACAGGATAAGGGAGATTTTGAATTTCTGCAGACACTTGTGGACACTGGACACTTGGATTGTGTGAGGCCCACTGAATATCAGAGCGCTATGTCACAGGCTCGATGCAGCAGTTGTGAAAAAAGTGACTACAGGATAAGGGAGATTTTGAATTTCTGCAGACACTTGTGGACACTGGACACTTTTGGATTGTGTGAGGCCCACTGAATATCAGAGCGCTATGTCACAGGCTCGATGGCACAGGTGTGAAAAAAGTGACTACAGGATAAGGGAGATTTTGAATTTCTGCAGACACTTGTGGACACTGGACACTTTTGGATTGTGTGAGGCCCACTGAATATCAGAGCGCTATGTCACAGGCTCGATGGCACAGGTGTGAAAAAAGTGACTACAGGATAAGGGAGATTTTGAATTTCTGCAGACACTTGTGGACACTGGACACTTTTGGATTGTGTGAGGCCCACTGAATATCAGAGCGCTATGTCACAGGCTCGATGGCACAGGTGTGAAAAAAGTGACTACAGGATAAGGGAGATTTTGAATTTCTGCAGACACTTGTGGACACTGGACACTTTTGGATTGTGTGAGGTCCACTGAATATCAGAGCGATATGTCACAGGCTCGATGGCACAGGTGTGAAAAAAGTGACTACAGGATAAGGGAGATTTTGAATTTCTGCAGACACTTGTGGACACTGGACACTTTTGGATTGTGTGAGGCCCACTGAATATCAGAGCGCTATGTCACTGGCTCGATGGCACAGGTGTGAAAAAAGTGACTACAGGATAAGGGAGATTTTGAATTTCTGCAGACACTTGTGGACACTGGACACTTTTGGATTGTGTGAGGCCCACTGAATATCAGAGCGCTATGTCACAGGCTCGATGGCACAGGTGTGAAAAAAGTGACTACAGGATAAGGGAGATTTTGAATTTCTGCAGACACTTGTGGACACTGGACACTTTTGGATTGTGTGAGGTCCACTGAATATCAGAGCGCTATGTCACAGGCTCGATGCAGCAGGTGTGAAAAAAGTGACTACAGGATAAGGGAGATTTTGCATTTCTGCAGACACTTGTGGACACTGGACACTTGGATTGTGTGAGGCCCACTGAATATCAGAGCACTATGTCACAGGCTCGATGCAGCAGGTGTGAAAAAAGTGACTACAGGATAAGGGAGATTTTGAATTTCTGCAGACACTTGTGGACACTGGACACTTGGATTGTGTGAGGCCCACTGAATATCAGAGCGCTATGTCACAGGCTCGATGCAGCAGGTGTGAAAAAAGTGACTACAGGATAAGGGATATTTTGAATTTCTGCAGACACTTGTGGACACTGGACACTTTTGGATTGTGTGAGGCCCACTGAATATCAGAGCGCTATGTCACAGGCTCGATGGCACAGGTGTGAAAAAAGTGACTACAGGATAAGGGAGATTTTGAATTTCTGCAGACACTTGTGGACACTGGACACTTTTGGATTGTGTGAGGTCCACTGAATATCAGAGCGCTATGTCACAGGCTCGATGCAGCAGGTGTGAAAAAAGTGACTACAGGATAAGGGAGATTTTGAATTTCTGCAGACACTTGTGGACACTGGACACTTGGATTGTGTGAGGCCCACTGAATATCAGAGCGCTATGTCACAGGCTCGATGCAGCAGGTGTGAAAAAAGTGACTACAGGATAAGGGAGAATTTGAATTTCTGCAGACACTTGTGGACACTGGACACTTGGATTGTGTGAGGCCCACTGAATATCAGAGCGCTATGTCACAGGCTCGATGCAGCAGGTGTGAAAAAAGTGACTACAGGATAAGGGAGATTTTGAATTTCTGCAGACACTTGTGGACACTGGACACTTTTGGATTGTGTGAGGCCCACTGAATATCAGAGCGCTATGTCACAGGCTCGATGGCACAGGTGTGAAAAAAGTGACTACAGGATAAGGGAGATTTTGAATTTCTGCAGACACTTGTGGACACTGGACACTTTTGGATTGTGTGAGGCCCACTGAATATCAGAGCGCTATGTCACAGGCTCGATGTCACAGGTGTGAAAAAAGTGACTACAGGATAAGGGAGATTTTGAATTTCTGCAGACACTTGTGGACACTGGACACTTTTGGATTGTGTGAGGCCCACTGAATATCAGAGCGCTATGTCACAGGCTCGATGGCACAGGTGTGAAAAAAGTGACTACAGGATAAGGGAGATTTTGAATTTCTGCAGACACTTGTGGACACTGGACACTTTTGGATTGTGTGAGGTCCACTGAATATCAGAGCGCTATGTCACAGGCTCGATGGCACAGGTGTGAAAAAAGTGACTACAGGATAAGGGAGATTTTGAATTTCTGCAGACACTTGTGGACACTGGACACTTTTGGATTGTGTGAGGCCCACTGAATATCAGAGCGCTATGTCACTGGCTCGATGGCACAGGTGTGAAAAAAGTGACTACAGGATAAGGGAGATTTTGAATTTCTGCAGACACTTGTGGACACTGGACACTTTTGGATTGTGTGAAGCCCACTGAATATCAGAGCACTATGTCACAGACTCGATGGCACAGGTGTAAAAAATGTGACTACAGGATAAGGGAGATTTTGAATTTCTGCAGACACTTGTGGACACTGGACACTTTTGGATTGTGTGAGGCCCACTGAATATCAGAGCGCTATGTCACAGGCTCGATGGCACAGGTGTGAAAAATGTGACTACAGGATAAGGGAGATTTTGAATTTCTGCAGACACTTGTGGACACTGGACACTTTTGGATTGTGTGAGGCCCACTGAATATCACAGCGCTATGTCACAGGCTCAATGGCACAGGTGTGAAAAAAGTGACTACAGGATAAGGGAGATTTTGAATTTCTGCAGACACTTGTGGACACTGGACACTTTTGGATTGTGTGAGGCCCACTGAATATCAGAGCGCTATGTCACAGGCTCGATGGCACAGGTGTGAAAAAAGTGACTACAGGATAAGGGAGATTTTGAATTTCTGCAGACACTTGTGGACACTGGACACTTTTGGATTGTGTGAGGCCCACTGAATATCAGAGCGCTATGTCACAGGCTCGATGGCACAGGTGTGAAAAAAGTGACTACAGGATAAGGGATATTTTGAATTTCTGCAGACACTTGTGGACACTGGACACTTTTGGATTGTGTGAGGCCCACTGAATATCAGAGCGCTATGTCACAGGCTCGATGGCACAGGTGTGAAAAAAGTGACTACAGGATAAGGGAGATTTTGAATTTCTGCAGACACTTGTGGACACTGGACACTTTTGGATTGTGTGAGGTCCACTGAATATCAGAGCGCTATGTCACAGGCTCGATGGCACAGGTGTGAAAAAAGTGACTACAGGATAAGGGAGATTTTGAATTTCTGCAGACACTTGTGGACACTGGACACTTTTGGATTGTGTGAGGCCCACTGAATATCAGAGCGCTATGTCACTGGCTCGATGGCACAGGTGTGAAAAAAGTGACTACAGGATAAGGGAGATTTTGAATTTCTGCAGACACTTGTGGACACTGGACACTTTTGGATTGTGTGAAGCCCACTGAATATCAGAGCACTATGTCACAGACTCGATGGCACAGGTGTAAAAAATGTGACTACAGGATAAGGGAGATTTTGAATTTCTGCAGACACTTGTGGACACTGGACACTTTTGGATTGTGTGAGGCCCACTGAATATCAGAGCGCTATGTCACAGGCTCGATGGCACAGGTGTGAAAAAAGTGACTACAGGATAAGGGAGATTTTGAATTTCTGCAGACATTGTGGACACTGGACACTTTTGGATTGTGTGAGGCCCACTGAATATCAGAGCGCTATGTCACAGGCTCGATGGCACAGGTGTGAAAAATGTGACTACAGGATAAGGGAGATTTTAAATTTCTGCAGACACTTGTGGACACTTGACACTTTTGGATTGTGTGAGGCCCACTGAATATCACAGCGCTATGTCACAGGCTCAATGGCACAGGTGTGAAAAAAGTGACTACAGGATAAGGGAGATTTTGAATTTCTGCAGACACTTGTGGACACTGGACACTTTTGGATTGTGTGAGGCCCACTGAATATCAGAGCGCTATGTCACAGGCTCGATGGCACAGGTGTGAAAAAAGTGACTACAGGATAAGGGAGATTTTGAATTTCTGCACACACTTGTGGACACTGGACATTTTTGGATTGTGTGAGGCCCACTGAATATCAGAGCGCTATGTCACAAGCTCGATGGCACAGGTGTGAAAAAAGTGACTACAGGATAAGGGAGATTTTGAATTTCTGCAGACACTTGTGGACGCTGGACACTTTTGGATTGTGTGAGGCCCACTGAATATCAGAGCGCTATGTCACAGGCAGAAATTGGCTACTGTATTACAAACTACAAGATGTATGTAGAATTGGGCAGAATAGGAATCTCCCTAGAGTGTAGGTCTGTAAGAACGGAACAAGTCCTCCACTTATCCTTCCACAGTGACACACAGATAGCTTCACTGTGGCTGTGATAACAGCCGTTACACGGTACTGTGTGAGGAGCGTACACCGCTGTATGGTGTGAATAAATGCACGCTCAGTACCTCAGCAGGACAAAAAAAAAATTGGGATTGCCTTTAAAAAAGCAGTTTGCAGAGCAGTGGGGAAACAGCAATGCAGCTGTCAGGAAGCCTTAGAAGGCAGCCTAACAACCAACACCGCTGATCCACCACAATATAGCCTCCCCTTGCACTGCACACACAGTGACTGGTGTGTTGTACAGGCAAAATCGCTAGCAGCAGAAGCAGTTTTTTTTTCTTCTTCCCTGCCTAACGCTCTCCCTACAGAATCAGCAACCTCTCCCTATGCTAAGATTCGCAGAAGTAAGATGGCGGTCGGCGTGCACGCCCTTTTATAACCCCTGTGACGCCCACCAAAGCAAGCCAATCACTTGCATGCCCTTCTGAAAGATGGTGGTGACCCCTGCTTATGTCATCACGTTGCCCACAGTGTCCGTGGATCCTGATTGGCTGAAAAAGAGCGCAAAACAAACTTATGAAACGCGACTTTGGCGCGTAAGTCGCCGACCTCGTGGCCGACCTCATCCTAGGGTCGGGTTTCGTTTCATGAAACCCGACTTTGCCAAAAGTCGGCGACTTTTGAAATTTTTCGACCCGTTTCGCTCAACTCTACAAAGGAGGCAATGCTCATAGGAGATTCTCTGGGGGGCATATTTTTAGTATGCTCTGCATAATTACCCAGTGCGCCATGCCCACTTAGGAAAGACAGTAATTAAAAAGACACAGAATACTCAGGTGAATAGTCAGAGTAAAATCAGAGTAAAAACTGGCCACTTTTCAATTGATAATTGGTCCTCTTTACAATATGCATAAAAATAATCACCAAAAAATACATTAAATTACAACAAATGCTTAAGCAGTCATTTTCTGGCAAGAAATTCCATTCAAGTATGGTTCCATACTTCACAGGGAAATATTAGAGAGCATTGGAGGTGTTATAGGAAATATTTAAAAATCTCCTACAGAATGAAGGAATCAGCTGCTGGTGGAGCACAAAATGGCCTAAAGCATTAAAAAAAATAAAGCGTGAAATAGCAAAACTTAATTCAGTGTTATTAATATGCACTAAATCAGTGGTTATCAAAATTACTTCTCGTGGACCGCTGGCATCTGTGATGGAAGAATGAGATAATATGTTTGCTCACAGTTGACATATTTTATTTGCATATGGATCGGCTACTGACATGTTGCATTAAAGAGTTAGATCTGGCGAAGTGCCAGTATATTTGCTCGGAGAGCCATAAAGCGGCCACAGCACTGGAGTTTTCACTTCAACTCTAGCTTGATGATAGACAATACATTTGTGGAAGTTTTACTGTTATTACCTTGGATAATGATATAATTAAAGTAAAATAAAACACTCATTGGGCTGAGAAATGTCACCAGTGCATTTTTTTATAGCATGGTTACATAGATTGAAAAAAGACCTAGGTCCATCAAGTTCAGCCTTTCTCGATCAATCATACTTTCTCTATTGCTAGATTATTTATAACCCACAATTCCATTTGTTGTAAGAAAAACATCCAGCCCTTTTTTAATTGCTGATTTAGTGTCTGCCATTACTACCTCTTGTAGGGCATTCCACAGTCTGACTGTTCTAAGGTTACGTGCACACTGAGTTATTTTGGTGAGTTTTTCACCTCAGTATTTTTCAACCAAAACCAGGAGTGGGTAGAAAGTGCAGAAGTGGTGACTTGTTTCTGTTATATTTTTCCTCTGACTGTTTCACTCCTGATTTTGGCTTGCAAATACTGATGAAAAATACTGACTAAGTACTGAACGTGTGAACGTGGCCTAACTGTAAAGAATCCTTTCCTATTTAGCTGCCGGATTTGCCTTTCCTCCACATGTACTGAATTCCCCCTGGTCCTTTGTAAGGTCTTTGGAAGGAATAAGTCATGTTCCAGTCCTACTTGTACATATAAATGAGATCTCCTCTGAAGTTAAACAAGTCCAACTTTCATAACGTTCACTATAGGAGAGACTGTCCATCCCAAGTAATAATCTACACTAGTTGTCTTTGAACTGACTCTAGTCCAGTATTACAGGTGTGAAACTAAATTAAAAAGAAAAGAGTGTTTCACTTCCTCACATAAAAATCACATGATGAAAAGGCAGGGTCCACATTAAGAATGAATTATTTTGGCACAGATCCTGTGTCTTCAGTAGCTGACACGGTTGTCTTATATTAGCAAGTTTTTATTTATGGAGCAAACAATTAGGCTGTGTGCCCACAATGAGTTTTCACCATAGCATCTTTTACTGCCTCAAAAACGCTGTGTCTTTCAGTTACAGCAGAGTGGATGGGATTTATTGCGATCTCATGCCCACTGTGCATGTTTTTTACACTGCATAAACTGACCTGCGGTGCGGGTTTCAAATCCGCAACGTCAATTTCTCCTTTGAGTACACTGAGTTTTATGTGGAGAATTTCCCCATAGACTTGCATTAGATGCGGAAAATCCGCTTGTAATAAATACAAATGCGTTGTTATTGCATTTCTGAGGCGGAAATGTGGCGCCCCCAGGAGTATGGTCGCCACAATGGCATTGCCTTCCTCCAGGGAGGGTGATGTCATGCTTGGAAGCAAGGAAGGGTCTCTCTAACAGTTAATCATTTACATGCAACACGGTTGCCATTCCAGGCCAGCAGAGGGAGCTCTGAACCAGAATTGGGGGAGGAGTGCTCTCTGAGGGCCAGGAAGGGAAATGAGGAGTTAGTGTGAGGAGTGCAACGTGGTAGACGTGTGGAGAGAAGCTGGAGGTTGAGCTGAGGATAGAGAGCTCCCTCCCAATGATAGCGCATGATCTGGAGCCTGGTCTCCACGGTTGTATGGATACTGAACGTCCTGCAACTGAATAGAAAGCTGTAAATGCTCTATTCACACCTAAGACTCGGAGGCACAACAGCGACGGGTGAGCCAAGAGAGATAGAGGGCTACAGCTTTCTGCCATATGAGGTAGTTCTAAGAGAAGATAAGAAGGAGGAGCTTCAGTGTAACACGTACTGCATGTACCTCAAGCCAGTGCTAGGAAGGAGACTACACAACCCATCTGATAGAGAGATCCCTGAGTTGCTTCCAGGCTAGCTTGCTCCTGTGCCATCTGTAGCCAGGACCCTGGACTGCGTTTGCCAAGTAAAGGTAACGAAACTGCACCCTGTTGTGTCCTTTCCTCCTTCCTGCAACATCCTCAGCACTGCTACATCTCTGTGCCAAACACAGCACCCTCTTCCTAAACATTCACCTACTCTGCCCTGGGGCCAACAGTCCTACCTGTGGAGGGCTACAACATCATTGCTGCACTACACCATCTGTCCCAGAGGATCTGCTTGCAGCGTCGGCTTAACACCTCCCTTGCCGAACACCACAGGTGGCATCACGAATCACTTATAAACTTTATTCCTAACTCAACCCCTTTTACATGAGCGCCCAGGGCCATGGACCAGGTCACCGCTGCTGTGACAATCCCCTCTGAGAGACCGGCCCGGTACCGAGTACCCCACAGCCCTGGGAGGGCGACCCATTTTGGTGTCACGAACAGGATTACGGAGCCCGGTGTCCCCGGGTCCTCTGTGCCAGAGACTGTTTGGTGCTATAGACTGTGTGCGAAATTGGCGCCATTGCCGCCATTGTCCCGCTGATTGGCGTGCGCAGGAAGAAAAGGGGGCAGGCCTTCAAGGGCGGTGCCAGCTGAGAAGCGCGAAAGGAGAAGAGCGCACGGGAAGTGAAAAGCTGAGGCCTGCAGTTCTGGCGTCCCCTGATCCAGACGAGGAGCGGCATCCGGTAAGCCAGCACAACCCCGCGGCCTGGCCCACGTTAACTAGGGGGGATAGAAAATGTCTGAGGACAATGCCAATGCAGCGGCGGATGCCCCTGCAGTCCCCACAGCACCGCTGAATCCAGCAGCCAGCGTTGCTTCCAGGGCACCGCGAGAAACAGCGCCCACCGCAGCGGTCCCCATAATGCCGCTGTCTATGCCTTACAAACCGGGAGCAGCCTGGCTACCACAGTATTCAGGGGAGCCACATAGCCTGAGTGAATTTAAAGAGAGACTGTGCAGTTTGTTTGAGGTGTATCCTCTATCTGAAAGCCAGAAGGTGAACATCCTGATTGGGCAGCTTGAACAGGTGCAGCACAGAGAGAAGTAAAAGCCTGGGAGGACACTGATAAAGAGACTGTTAAAAAGATCCTGGCTAAGCTAAGGAGCACCTTTGACACCCGCACTGCCGCTGAAATCAAGATGAGATTCTTTGGATGTAAACAGAAAGCGCAGGACAGTATACGGGACTATGCTCTTAACCTGCAGGAGGCGCTGCGAGCCGTCAAGCAGATTGACTCTGACAGTGTGAAAGATGGAGACGGACTGCTAAAGGAGCAATTAATTGAAGGACTCTTATCCAGCACCCACAGATCACAGCTGCACATCATAGCCCTACAGAACCCTGATCTAGACTTTGCTGATTTCAAGGACAGGGCTATCCGGGTGCTGCAGGAACTGTTAGCCGTCCAGCGCCCCCTAGGCGCCCAGCAATCACCTACCTCCAGGAAGCAACATCTTTCCCTTCCATCCCTGTGGAGGCTGATGTACAGACTCTGGATAAAGATCCCACAGAAGAGCTGCGTCTTCAGATCCAGGAGTTGACCAAAGGGATGGCTGCACTTACTAAAACCGTGCAGTCCCTGCAGGTGTCCTCCAAGGAGAAGATCCAGCTTGCTTCCAGTCCAGAGGATGTCCCGTGGCTCCGGAAGAGGAGAACCCCGCCACTCCGAGGGAGGAACAACGATCGCTATGACCAGGACGGACGTCCCATTTGTCGTCAATCACCTTGCAAGATTCTGTTATTTAAATGAGCAACCCCTGGGGCAGAGGGCCAACCCCCAGGAGTAGGACCACAAGGCCCAAGGAACTGGCGAGCCTAGTATGTTGGAGGGAGACCGATCCTTCCAGTGGTGATTGACGGCATCCCCATGAACGCTTTGCTGGACACTGGCTCCCAGGTGACCACTATGCCCTATATCCTCTACAAGCGGTATTGGGCTGACTCTGAACTCACCCATGGCCCAAGTGATGAACTAACAGTAGTTGCCAGTAATGGTCAGTCTTTACCACACGTGGGATGTAAATAAATTACTGTTAAAGTGGGGAGGGTGGAGTTAAAATCTCAAGGTCTGATAGTTGTGGATATTGATCGACGAGAATGTAATCCCATGATGACTCTTGGTAGAAATGTAATTGAAAATTGTCTTTCCGAGGTTATTGTCTTGTTGCAACAGGTGGCTGAGACTGCTGGTTCCAGTGAACAACGAGTCCTGCAGAAGGAGATCAAGGCCCTGATGCAAAGACAGCAGGTAGAACTCTCTGGCAGAGAAATTGGCAGCGTCAGAGTGAGTGATGCTTTCCCCATTGCAATACCCCCAGGTGTGAAATGTTGATTTAGTGTTGGGCAGCCATAGGCCTCAGAGCAAAAGATTACCAGGCAATGGTAGAACCAGTGTACTCTGATAGCAGGCCCACTGTCCTGACAGCCAGAGGGGTAGTTGATGTACGTAAAGGGAGAGTACCTGTACGCCTTTTGAATTGTGGGGAGGAGTAGGCCACAATACCTCGGTATGCCACAGTTGCTAAGCTGCTCACTGTCAGTAACAATGCAATGCAGGCAGCAGAGCCCTTGGTCTCATTCAACCAGGTGGAGGACAATGGCTCTGGCAAGCAGCTGGAGGAGTCGTGCCAGCAACTGCAGGTGGGGACTGACTCTACACCTTCATAAAAGAAAAATGGGGTTTACAGGGTGACCCAGGAATATGACCGGGTATTCAGTAAACACCCCGTAGATTTTGGGAAGGCAAAAGGGGTACAACACCATTTCCCCACTGGAGATCATCCACCCACAAAAGAAAGGTACCGGCCTATACCCCCAACACAATACCAATGTGCCAAAGGTATGTTGAGAGAGATGATGGAAGCAGGGGTTATCAGAGACAGTTGTAGCCCCTGGGCAGCTCCAATAGATTTTGGAAAGAAAAAGGATGGTACCATGAGAATGTGTGTTGATTACAGAAAAATTAACAGCATTTCACATAAAGATGCCTACCCATTACCCAGAATTGAAGAGTCATTAGCTGCACTTAAAACTGCTAACTACTTTTCCACCTGAGATCTCACTAGTGGGTATTGGCAGAGGCAGACAAACAGCATTTACCACCCCAATGGGTGTCTGTGAGTTCAATTATATGCCATTTGGGCTCTGCACCACCCCAGGAACATTTCAACGGCTGATGGAGTGCTGTCTGGGACATATTAACTTTGAGACAGTCCTGTTGTACCTTGATGATGTCATTGTTTTCTCCAAGACTTATGAAGACCATCTGGAGCACCTGGCTGAGGTGTTTGAAGCCTTGTCCAACTTTGGCCTGAAGGTGAAGCCTTCCAAATGCCACCTCCTGAAGCCTAAGGTACAGTACCTCGGTCATGTAGTGAGTGCAGAAGGTGTGGCACCAGATCCTGACAAAGTCACAGTCATCCGGGACTGGCCGACGCCCAGCAACCTTCAAGAAGTACGCCAATTTCTTGGGTTGGTAGACTACTACCGAAGGTTCATCAAGGGCTTCACTGAAATAGCCACTCCTATGCAAAATCTTCTGGTGGGGCAGTCCAAGAAGGCCAAACAGAAAAGTTCCACATTTGAATGGACTGACGAGTTGGAGAGGACCTTCACCTGACTGAAGATGGCTCTCACAGGAGATGAAGTTCTGGCCTACCCAGATTATGACCAACCCTTTGTGTTGTATACTGATGCCAGCAACGTGGGACTTGGAGCAGTACTGTCACAGGTACAGAATGGCAAAGAAAGAGTGATCTCCTATGCCAGCAGGAAGCTTCGTCCCACTGAAAGGAAAGCTGACAACTACAGTTCCTTCAAGCTGGAGTTCCTCGCCATAGTCTGGGCTGTGACTGAAAGATTCAAGCATTACCTAGCTTCAGCCAAGTTTACCATCTTCACGGACAACAACCCGTTGACTCACTTGGAAACTGCAAAACTAGGTGCACTGGAGCAGCGATGGATGGCTCGGCTGTCTAACTATGAGTTTACCATCAAGTACTGGGCAGGGCATAAGAATGCCAATGCTGATGCGCTGTCCAGAATGCCTAATCTGCCAGATGCAGGAGAAGACCCTGAGGCTCTTGAAGAATTAGAGTTACCTCCCTTCCACTGGCCAATTGCGGCCCAACGTGCTCAAGGAGTGAGAAACAGGCGGTCTGGCTTGAAAGAGGTCACCCTAAATCCATTGCCCCATCACGATTGGGCAGAAATGTAGGATAGTGACCCATGCAGTCCGCCTGGTGAAGGAGCTACGGTCACAAGCTGACTCACGCCCAGAGTTGGATGCTCCTGATGAAACCCAGCAGTTGTGGAAGGAAAGAGGTCGGCTGTTCATATATGAAGGAAAGCTGTGTCGGAGGAGTATCAATGCCCGCACTCATGAGCTGGTCTGGCAGGTAATAGTCCCAAAGAGAGAGGCATCAATGGTCTTGGAAGCATACCACAATGGAGCTGGACACTTCGGATGGAAGAAGTTGGAAGCATTGCTCCGGGAGAGATTCTACTGGGCTGGTATGAAAAGTGCT
Organism: Dendrobates tinctorius; assembly: GCF_039654945.1. Classification (NCBI taxonomy): domain Eukaryota; kingdom Metazoa; phylum Chordata; class Amphibia; order Anura; family Dendrobatidae; genus Dendrobates; species Dendrobates tinctorius. Next base: position 39,574,614 of record NW_027361829.1, read on the forward strand.
GCTGAGAGTGTGGACAATGTAACCTGCGCAGAAAGGATCGAAACAGCCAGAGAGCTCCTCTGCAGCCAATAGTGACCAAGCAGCCACTCGAGTTGGTTGCCCTGGACCATGTGAAGATGGTCCCAAGCCGGTCGGGCTACATCTATGCTCTTACCATCGTGGACCACTACTCAAGATTCCTGGTAGTTGTGCCTGTCAAAGATCAAACAGCCAGGACAGCAGCCAGAGCATTCCAACAGCACTTCTGTAGACCACATGGATATCCTGAGCGAGTGCTTACAGATCAAGGTCCCGCCTTTGAGGCAGAAGTGTTCCAGGAATTCTGTAACTTGTATGGTTGTAAGAAGATCCGGACAACACCGTACCACCCACAGACCAATGGCATGTGTGAGAAAATGAACCAGGTGGTGTCATGGGAAGCCTAGGTAACTTTAGGCTGAAACCCCGGGGCCCCTGTGGTGTCCCACAGACTAGGGGAAACCCTGTCTGTCCCTCAACCCAGGGTTTACACTGAAGGTGTGCCTGCCTGGGCCTCCACCCTGTCCTTGTCTCCTGTCCAGCCCTATGCTGAACCCACCACCCTCTACCCAGTGAGGAGACCAAACACCAGACCCCACAAATAAGTATGGACAGGGATAACGGAAATGCACCACACCGCGTACACACAGGGGAATACAGTAATGTGCTAGGGCAACCAAATTATACAACACAGGGAGGCAAAATGGCAACAATGGAATATACTACACCAGCAACCGTATGCTCCTTAGACCACCACTCCAGACCGGTATCGCTTAGCACAAGGCAAGACCTATAGTCGGCGACGCCCATAGTCACACAGGGCAATTTAAAGACAGAGGGCGTGGCTAAACCCTCAGCCAGAATGACAACCTGGTTAACCCAATCCAAGCCGGATCAGAAGACCAACCAGCGCCGCTGAGAACCATGTGGTAGGATGGGGTATTACCGCTGTCTGCCGGACACCCTGGTGCGAACAGTGTCCGACATGACAGGTGGTGATCGACCTGCTAAAGACCTTGCCTTTGGAGGAGAGGAATCTGTGACCAGAAAAGTTGCCAGATCTGGTAGACCTCTACAACCACATTCCTGTGAATTCCATCAACTGCACTCCAGCCTACCTAATGAGAGCAAGGCCTGGTAAACTGCCTATTGATTTGGATATGGGAGTCCTGACACCTGAAGTAACATCACCAGATACTGACTGGGATACAGAGAGGCAGCAACAGTACAGAAGAGTACAAGAATGTGTGGAAAGGAGTCTAGCTCAGGCAACACAAAAACAAGAGAGGAACTACAATCAGCATGCCCCTGCAGTTCCCTTGTCACCAGGAGAACAAGTCCTCAAGAGGAAAAGGAGGATGCATAAATTGGATGACCAATGGGAAGCTGAACCCTACACCATTCTACCCTCAAACTTTGACAATACCAAGGTGTACCTTATTAGTAAAGATGGAGGAGAAACCTCAGCAGCAATATCAATGGATCATTTGAAATTATGCCCTGACCAGCAAAAAGAAAGAATGGAAGAACAAAGTGACATCCAACCCGTGGAAGAAGAAAAGGTCAGCACCATACTTGGAGAATTCCCTGCAAATTGGACTAAAGTAAATGATGCTATAGTGGTGCCAGTGTTGACATTTCCCCAACTGGTAGTACAAGAAAAAGTTTTTCATGAGAACTCTGAAAATCGGGAAGTTCAGGTAGCAGATGCCATACCAGTAGTGGAGCCAGAGAACCCTCGCCCTGGCAATGGTGAATCTGTCATGCCCATGGTGAGACTAAGAGTCAGTAGGAGAATACTACCTAGTTTAACTACACCAGTAGTGAGCACTAGACAACCAGTAAGATCCCCAGTCACACCAGTGTTATGCAGGTCTACCTGTACTACACAAGGTATACCACCCATCAGATATCGTATATTGCTAAGTTTATGTGAATGTTGAAATTGTGTATATATGTAACTGTTCTCAAGTTTTGTGCCTACAGATAACCTGTAAGAAACCTTTTTGAAGTTCTTGTTTCATGTTGATGGACATTGTACCATAGGACTTGTGTGGTCACCAATTTGTATATAGTTCACCATTTGCCCAGGAATGGACCATGGACCTTGATGCTTGGACTTATCATCATAGGACTATTTTTGGAGCTTGTGGTTTTTGTACATTTTTCATTTTTCAAAATCTTGTAACCTTCATACTGTTTACATGTTATTCACATTTTACTTTATCAGCCCAGGAGTGCTGACTTGCACTAGGGGGGAATGTGGCGCTCCCCAGGAGTATGGTCGCCACAATGGCATTGCCTTCCTCCAGGGAGGGTGATGTCATGCTTGGAAGCAAGGAAGGATCTCTCTAACAGTTAATCATTTACATGCAACACGGTTCCCATTCCAGGCCAGCAGAGGGAGCTCTGAACCAGAATTGAGGGAGGAGTGCTCTCTGAGGACCAGGAAGGGAAATGAGGAGTTAGTGTGAGGAGTGCAACGTGGTAGACGTGTGGAGAGAAGCTGGAGGTTGAGCTGAGGATAGAGAGCTCCCTCCCAGTGATAGCGCATGATCTGGAGCCTGGTCTCCACGGTTGTATGGATACTGAACGTCCTGCAACAGAAACCAGAGGAATAGGAAGCTGTAAATGCTCTATTCCCACCTAAGACTCAGAGGCACAACAGCGACGGGTGAGCCAAGAGAGATAGAGGGCTACAGCTGTCTGCCATATGAGGTAGTTCTAAGAGAAGATAAGAAGGAGGAACTTCAGTGTAACACGTACTGCATGTACATCAAGCCAGCGCTAGGAAGGAGACTACACAACCCAACTGATAGAGATCCCTGAGTTGCTTCCAGGCTAGCCTGCTCCTGTGCCATCTGTAACCAGGACCCTGGACTGTGTTTGCCAAGTAAAGGTAATAAAACTGCACCCTGTTGTGTCCTTGCCTCCTTCCTGCAACATCCTCAGCACTGCTACATCTCTGTGCCAAACACTGCACCCTCTTCCTAAACATTCACCTACTCTGCCCTGGGACCAACAGCCCTACCTGTGGAGGGCTACAACATTATTGCTGCACTACACCATCTGTCCCAGAGGATCTGCTTGCAGCGTCGGCTTAACACCTCCCTTGCCGAACACCACAGGTGGCGTCACGAATCACTTATAAACTTTATTCCCAACTCAACCCCTTTTACATGGGCGCCCAGGGCCACAGACCGGGTCACCGCTGCTGTGACAATCCCCTCTGAGAGACCGGCCCGGTACCGAGTACCCCACAGCCCTGGGAGGGCGACCCAGAAATGCATCTAAACCTCATGTGCAATCCGCACATGACTATACCAATAAAGTTTTGTCAAAGCCAAATACCAGAAAGTATCAAAAATTAAGCAACTATATTTTAAGCATGACATACCAAAATAGACTAAAAAAAAGGCAGCATCAAAAATGAGATAAAATGGCACGTATAAAAACACACTCACACACGCAATGAAAGAATGCAAGTAACAAGATTTATATAATAGTTGCAGAAATGTGGCAGAACATCTGCAACATCAAAAGCTCATCATGGGAACGTAGCCTCATAAATGTGCATGAACATCAGGTGCATACATTGCATTCATCTGAGCAAGTTTGTAGAGGAGGCGAGTTTTCCAGTTTCTGCAATACACTTTATTATGAATGGAACTATAGCAGAAAATCTGATTTCTGCCTCATTTTAGGCTGCACTCACTTATCGTTTGTTTTCTCAAACAATTTTCAACCATTTTTTTCATCTGTAAAAAAAAAGATAGAATTTTTCCAGATTTCAGTGGAAAACAGACAGCACGCGGATACTACTGTATATTTCAGTTTTGGGTTTTTTATTGTGCAGACCCGTTCATTTGGATGACCGAATTTGATCTAAGTTGGATCTCAATCAGATGTGTCTCCATTTTTATTTGTTAAACAGATGGGTGTGTGAAAAAAATGCAGATTTTTTTTTATTTTCTTAACTCTATTAAGTCTTCATTATCACTTTAGTAATCTGGAGAATTCAGTAATCCCATAAATCTACTGTTCCCATGAGTATCAGAATATAACATTTTTACCTTAATCAATTTACAAAGAGGAAAAAATAAAATATTGCTAAATATACTGCAGATAATTGTGCCTAATAATAATAATCTTTATATAGTGCTAACACATTCCGCAGCACTTTACAGTTTGCACACATTTTCATCACTGTCCCCGATGGGGCTCACAATCTAAAATTCCCTCTCAGTATGTCTTTGGAATGTGGGAGGAAACACACGCAAACACGGGGAGAACATACAAACTCCTTGCAGATGTTGTCCTTGGTGGGATTCGAACCCAGGAATAACCACTGAGCCACCGTGCTGCCCTAATCCCAAGCCGTCACACCGGCATTTATTTAACGGTTCTTACATGCACCGTTATACAAAGTACTGCATGAAGGGATGACATGGATCTGCATCCCCATAAACTCTCTATGGACACTTGTAATTAATTTGATCTTCTTCAGTCGTTAAGTTAGATTCATAGTGAGTTCTCCTTACTCTGCTCTGTTAATTCACTGGAGATCATTTCTCAAGAATCATTTAGTTAAGCAGCATTGCTGGATTACATTTAAATCCCTAAAATGGCTTGTAATTGATGCATTTTTATGAACATTTGCTTCTGCCGAGACCATTCTTAAATGCCCAAGCTCACGGGAGCAGACTGTGGTAATATATGGAGCACCTGTCCCTGGAGATACACAGTTAAATTAAAAATAGTTGGAAACAGCATATTAGTCACCGCTCATCAATCACTGATCATCCAGAATTTCATCTGCAGTTTCTTGTTCTTTTTTGTTGTAATTTTTCTCAAAACATATTATTTCTGTTTCTTAGATATAAGAAACTAAATATATCTCCAGATAATTTTGTGACATGATGATACATTTCTTATAACAGATGGCATGGGGGAAATAAAAGAATTTAAAATTACATTTTTATAGCCAGTCCCATACATATTGCTGATATCTGTAAAAACTATTTAAGCCTGGTCTTGAACTGGGCCTCTTTTATCCGAATAATGTCCCCTTCTCTAATCTGTCCTCCAATATCGTCCTATTCGTAACTATCAATTAAGTGACTCCACTTCCTCTCTCTGTGACCATTGAGTCTGTCTCAGGACGGGTCAGAGAACAAGATAGGGAGGGTCAACACATAAAGACAAAATCAGAGTGTTTTTCACAAATGGAATTCATACATATTGTAGTCCATGGGTCTGTTTACATGTCCATGTTTTTTTTTGAAGACTACATGGTCCACATAAATTCACATAGACTTGTAAGATTTTGATCCTAGTCTTGGATCCAATTCGCCAATGCAAGTCTACAGGTTTGGAGAAAAAATTGGATAGCACACGGATGCTATCTGTGTGCTATGTGAAAAATGTCCAGTATCTTATCTTTCATATGAGAAAAAACTGATGAAACTCTGATGATAAAAATGAAAGCACTGACCAAATACTAATGAAAAGCTGATCAAAGACACTAGGACCATTTTTTGCATACGAGAAAAATCACTGACATTTGAATGAGCCCTTAACTCTATGAAAATGATATCTGGATGTTTTTTGCCCGGAAACCCTTAGAAGTGGTTGTGTTGCAGCTCTCATCTCCACATTGGGTATGGACAAATGTTGTCTGACAAGTGAGACATTTGCTCTCGAAAACGTCTTATAACTGTCTGCTATTGTGTCTTGTCACTTACACTAGAAAACATGCATGATATCCACCAACAATCCAACATCCATACAAAAAGTGGGGAAAAAAAAATGACAGTATGAAATACTACAACTGCATCTATCTGAGTTGTATGTGGCTATTATGTGCATATTACTCAGAACTATGCGCCAACTTCAAAGGAAGTGTGACAAGAAATAGAGAAGAAACATCAAGTCAAAAATATATGACCCCCTTACAATTGTTACCGTGCAACTCTTGAAGTTGTTTTCATGCTACAAAGCAGTCACTATTAATAGGAAGCACAGTCTTTGTGTGAGTGTTTGATTTCATGGCACTATTTCAGTTCTTCACCTTTCAGCTCAACTGTTTTGAGATGAGACACATGGTGATATATATAAATGTTGAGCCTTTATGTTTACAAAATAATTGGAATAGCCAATTTCACCATTCGCAATATCTCTGCAAAAGTTAAAAAAAAAAATCCTTTATTCCAACCTTACATACTTCAGATGTACTTACAGGATGAGCTTTCATGACAAGATGAGACAAATTGCTGCTATCTTCTTTAATTTGATCTGTAGCAGATGAGTTGAACAATGTACCTTTCTTAGTCGTTTATGGACTAGACTAGTTTTCAGCCAAATAAAGAAAAAGGTGGAAACGCAGGTCACTTATTATCTAGAATATCACTCCGGCTCTCAGAAATTCTTTAAAATTGAGCTCACTCCACATTGAGATGAGAGGAGAATGAAAAGTAATTTTGTTAAGTGTTTGTTATTCAACACATCTAATAACATTAGCAATAATATGCACGTTTAACCAATTCTGGAAGTATGAGTAACCTTTGTAAAGTGCCACTTAGAAAAAAAATCTTATTTCATCAATAAAAAATACAGGAAAAGCCATACAGGTGGTTTTGTTAAAGTGTTTTTCCAAGAAAAGTGCTTTTCACTTATCCACAGGATACATAATTCATATCTGATTGTTGAGGGTCCCCAACACACTGAACAACAGTAATCAAAAGAATAAGTCACATGTTCTTCCTCTGTATCATCAGTGTTAAATATATTCAATGGACTCACAAGCGCATTGCCACTCCACATATTACCTATTCTCTGTAGTGCAAAATGCTCAAGTTACTATATAAAAATTAGATACATTGGTGCTTTTCAAATGATTACTAGAGTATTGATTCTTTTGTAGGTTCTGCTGAAACTCTGGTACCAATGCAGCAGTGCATTGTTGGCATGGCCAAGCAGTTCAGTTCTCTTTCCAACATATTGGTTTCCATTTACTGCCACCTGGATTTATAGAAGCCATTATAGAAATTCTGATAAATGTGCATTGAGTACAGGAAACTATTGCAAAAAAACCCAATTCAACATGTAATATGAAGGTAATATGAAAGAAGATTGAACTATTTACAGTATAATACTGTAATTCATTCCTTGAGAAGACAGGCATGATCTTACATACTTTCCATAATACTGAATAAAATACAAAAGCAAATGTGATTGACTTGTGATTTTGTAAATCCCTCCCCCTTTTTTCTTGGTGCCTTTTTGATTTTTTCACATATTTAGCCATGTACGTGTATTGCTACTGCTGCCATGTATGTTCGTCCTGAAGAAGGAGTCGGTGTGACTCTGAAATGCGTTGACAATAAGCTAGCATTAACTCAATCAGGGATGTCATCTTTCCAGTAAGCAGAGATTGCTTCCATTGCCCTGATAACCTTTATACTTTCCATAATATTATTATTTTCATTTATATTAAATGACATACAATAGATCATTCTGTGCGTATATGCTGCCATTGTTTTCGGGAACACAAGTCCTGTTTACACATGATGATGCATGGGCAAGAATGATGATCTTTTGTACAGCACAAGGCATTTCACCCAGCGAGCAAGTGTTTTGCTCATTCATCAGGTGATCAGCAGCCTTTTAAACAAGATTATCATGGTAAAAAAAAAGGCCGAATTGCATTTTTTTGATTGCCATAATGTAGAAAAATGTAATCACAGATTATGAAAATATTGTACCTACCTGAAAACGGTATGAATATATACATCAGCTTTGGCAAGTAAAAAGCCCTCACACAGCTTCAATAATGTAAAAATGAAGATTTTAGGCTGGTTTCACATTTGCGTTTTTTAGCGCTGGAAAAAACGCACACCTGCGCATGCGTTTTTTCCCCTATATTTAACATGGGTGCGCATACCTGCGCGCTGGTAAGCGCATGTATGCGATTTTCATGCGCTGCGTTTTTTTGGGGTGTGCGTTGGGATTTTCCAGACGCAGCATGTTGCATTTTTTGGCCCTGCAAAAAAGCGCATGCGCACATATGCGCACGTTTTGCGCTAAAAATGGCCATTATAGCCTATGGATGCGCATATGTGCGCACTGGCATGCTCATGTATGCGTTTTTTTGCATATGCGTTTTTTTTTTTAAACCATGGAATTTAGGGGTTTGGGTTAGAGATAGGGTTAGTTAAGGGGGTTTAGGGTTAGGGTTATGGTCAGGGTCAGGGTTAGGGTTGGGGTTTGGGTCAGGGTTAGGGTTAAGTATGGTTTTGTTAAGGATTAGGGTCATGGTTAGGGTCAGGATTAGGGTTAAGTATGGTTTTGTTAAGGGTTAGGGTCAGGGTTAGGGTTAGGGTTAGGGTCAGGGTTAGGGTTAGGGTTAGGGTTAGGGTCAGGGTTAGGGTCAGGATTAGGGTTAAGTATGGTTTTGTTAAGGATTAGGGTCATGGTTAGGGTCAGGATTAGGGTTAAGTATGGTTTTGTTAAGGGTTAGGGTCAGGGTTAGGGTTAGGGTTAGGGTCAGGGTTAGGGTTAGGGTCAGGGTTAGGGTCAGGATTAGGGTTAAGTATGGTTTTGTTAAGGATTAGGGTCAGGGTTAGGGTCAGGATTAGGGTTAGTATGGTTTTGTTAAGGGTTAGGGTCAGGGTTAGGGTTAGGGTTAGGGTTAGGGTCAGGGTTAGGGTCAGGATTAGGGTTAAGTATGGTTTGGTTAAGGGTTAGGGTCAGGGTCAGGGTTAGGGTTAGGGTTAGGGTTAGGGTCAGGGTTAGGGTTAAGTATGGTTTTGTTAAGGGTTAGGGTCAGGGTTAGGGTTAGGGTTAGGGTCAGGGTTAGGGTTAGGGTTAGGGTTAGGGTCAGGGTTAGGGTTAGGGTTAGGGTTAGTTAGGGTTTAGGGTTTGGGTTAGGGTTAAGTATGATTTGGTTAAGGGTTAGGGTCAGGGTTAGGGTTAGGGTTAGGGTCAGGGTTAGGGTTAGGGTTAGGGTCAGGGTTAGGGTTAGGGTTAGGGTTAGTTAGGGTTTAGGGTTTGGGTTAGGGTTAAGTATGATTTGGTTAAGGGTTAGGGTCAGGGTTAGGGTTAGGGTCAGGGTTAGGGTTAGGGTTAGGGTCAGGGTTAGGGTTAGTAAAGTCATGGTTTGGGTAGTGTGAGGGGCCACCTAAAAATGTTGGAAAAAAACGCAAACGCGGTAAAAACGCGCTAAAAACGCATACAAACGCATAAAAACGCTGCGTTTTTTTCATGCATGCTCATAAAAATGCTTGAAAAAAACGCAGCAGTTGTATGCTTATGTATGCGTTTTTTCAATGCGTTTTTTTGCGGGAAAAACGCGCTGCAAAAAAAAGCAAGTGTGAAACTAGCCTAACAGGTCTTGGAAAATGGCAACAATATCAAAATTCTAAAAACCTAACTTTTTTCACCGCTAAAATAAGAACAAAAAGATTATACAAGTTTGGTATCAGCATAACTGTACTTTTTTGGAAAATCATATTGCTAGGTCATTTTTGTAGCACAGTGAATGTAAAAGGAAAGCCCAAAAAGCTATTGCAAAATTGCATTTTTTTTTTATATTTCACCATAGTTGGATTTTTTTTCTATTTTCTCATACAGTATTTGTTAAAATGGTCTCATTCAAAACTATTGTACATCTTGTTCCACAAAAAAACAAGTCCTGGCAAAAGTAAAAAAGTTACTGCTCTCGGAGGAAGAGGAAGACAAAAGCACAAAAATAAAAATTGGCCTCTCCTTGTAGAGGTAAAAGTTGCAGTTTATTTACTTTCTAAACATAGTATTTCTATGGGAAAATAATCTATATGTTTATGTTAGACAGGACGGCATGTAATCTGTATTCTACAGTCTGCGGTTTGATGACGAGCTTCACACTCACACAATTTCATTTTCCTATAGCTGATCTGCTCTCTTTAATTTCATAGTGGTATGTACTGGGGAGCTCCAGATAATGGCACAATCTTAAATATCACATAGTGCACCCTTCAATGATTAGTACGCTATGAAAATATAAACAATGCAATGGGATCTGTAACAGGTCTGTGCCTGCAAGCCTCCTTACATGGCAAATAGTGCGCTTCTAGAAGAGTTTCTAAATATGACTTTCAGCTGCAGTAAAGGTCATTCTGGCATTAGGTCTGCAAGGAAGAAATTGTACAGTAATGCACATGAGAGTACAATAAGGGAAATATACAAAATGTCCTGATGGATTTTACATTTTCTAACCTCTAGATGTGAAACTAAATTAAGTATTAACAAGCATGAGATCTACCTGTCTGTATGTCTAGATACAGAATATCTGTAGCTATCTATACAAATCACGGGACTTGAGGAATAGTGAATAATAGAGTTGAGCGAAACGGGTCGGTCAAATTCATAAGTCGCCGACTTTCGCTAAAGTCTGGTTTCATGAAACGAAACCCGACCATAGCGTGAGGTCTGCCATGAGGTCGGCGACCAGAGCGCCAAAGTCGCGTTTCAAATGATGCTTCCAGCGCCCTTTTTCAGCCAATGATGGAGGACGCACACTGTGGGCAACGTGATGACATAGGCAGCAGTCACCTGTAGGGAGAGCGTTAGGCAGGGAAGAAGAACAAAAAAACTGCTTCTGCTGGTAGCTATTCTCACTGTACAACACAACAGTTTGTGTGCAGTGACAGGGGAGGCTATATTTTTGTGCATCAGCTCTGTTGGTTATTAGGCTGCCTTATAAGGCTCCCTGATAGCTGCATTGCTGTTTGCACACTGCTGTGCAAACTGCTTTTTTAAAAGCAAAAATACTTTTCTTCCTCTTTTCTGCACAGTTACCAAGCGTTCATTTTCCCACACTTTTGTGTGCAGCAGTCCTGCTTATTAGGCTGCCTGCTGCCATACTTGGACTGAGAGCATCATTGTCAGCCTCCTAAAATCTCTAGGGAGATTCAAATTCTCCCCAATACTATAAACACCTTGTATTTTGACATACACCAGCCAATTTTAGCCTGTTAAATTGAGGTGTAATCTATAGTGGGCCTGAGATAATAGTTCAGCCTCCTAAAATCTCTAGGGAGATTCAAATTCTCCCCAATACTATATACACCTTGAACGTTGTCATACACCAGCCAATTTCAGCCTATTAAATTGAGGTGTAATCTATTGTGGGCCTGAGATAATAGTTCAGCCTCCTAAAATCTCTAGGGAGATTCAAATTCTCCCCAATACTATATACACCTTGTACCTTGTTTTACAGTACCATATAGCTGGTGGTATTTTGGCTACATTTTCCCAAAAATGAGGAAGTATGGTGGAAGAGGCCGTGAACGTGGGCGGGGGTTGCCAGCTGGTACTGATGGTGGTGGTGGTGGTGGTGAATCTGCTGGTAGTGGCAAAAGCACAATGGCACCTAAGGCAGGAGGTGTTGAGCCTGCGTCATCGTCTGGCTCCACAAGGCCTCGAAGGCTCCCTTTTCTGGGAGTAGGTAAACCGCTTTTAAAGCCAGAGCTTCAGGAACAAGTTTTGGCTAAAATTGCTGACACAGCCTCCAGCTCTATCGCCTCCTCTTCTGAAGTTTCGAAAAATAAAAGCACTGAGTCATCAGTGGAGGCTCCTGGTCAGGAACAACACCTTACCTTGTGTCCTTCACCCCTACCAAAAGTGAAGGTTGCGGACAGCTTGGCCAGATGGTCAAATTAGCACAGCGTGCAAGGCCTCAAAGTGCAGTGTGGCACTTTTTTTAACAAAATCCTAATGATCAGGCAAAGGTTATCTGTAAGAAGTGCGCAAAAACCTTTAGCCGAGGGAAAAAACTGAGAAATTTGAATACCAGTTGCATGCTTAGACTTTTAACCACCATGCACTTGCAAGCGTGGACAGACTACCAAACCTCACGTACAACATGTGCACCTTCTCTGAATGAAAGTAGTCAGCAACGCTACATCGCTTCCCCCACTGTAAGCCCACTGGTTAGCACACCACTAGCAGCAAATGTTGAGGTGTCGCCGCAAGGCCAAAACAGTCAGGGAATCACAATGTTATTGCTACAAAAGACTGAATGTGGGCCATCAGCAAGACCACCAACACCATCACCAACCCTCTCTCAGTCCACCATGTCCACCGCTAGTTCCACCATATGCAGCTTTCAAGTCCAGCTCACCCTACCAGAGACTCTGAGTAGGACAAGAAACTACTCATCCTCTTATCTGCGTACACGGTGTTTGACGCCCACATTGCCAAACAAATCTCGTTAGAGATGATGCCCTACCGGTTGGTTGAAAGCGAAGCTTTCCGCGAGCTCATGATCTACGCAGTACCACGCTATGACCTACCCAGTCGGCACTTCTTTTCTCGAAAAACCATCCCAGCCCTCCACCTGCATGTGAAAGACCGCATTGTCCATGCACTCAAGCAATCAGTGAGTGGAAAGGTGCACCTCACAACAGATGCATGGTCCAGTAGGCATGGCCAAGGCCGTTACGTGTCCATCACTGCGCACTGGGTTAATGTGGTGGATGCAGGGTCCACAGGAGACAGCGGCGGTGGGACAGTGCTGTCTAGCCCACGGTATAGGAAACAGTTGGCTGTAGACATTCAACCCTCCTCCTCCTTCTACAGAAGTGAAAGCTCGTCCACAGAGCGCAGTCGCACGAGCATTCCATCCGCAGCTGTCAGTGTTGCACACGAGGTGTCCCACTATCGAACAGCTAGTGGTAAGCGTCAGCAGGCTGTGTTGAAGATGATGTGTTTGGGCGACAACAGACACACCGCGGAGGTACTGGCCGACTTCTTGCAGCGACAAACTGAGTCATGACTGGGCAGTCTACATCTTGAGGCAGGCAAGGTAGTTAGTGATAACAACCGGTATTTTGTGGCAGCCATAGCCCTTTCAAAACTCAGACACATACCTTGATTGGCTCACACCTTGAACCTGGTAGTGCAGTGCTTCCTCAATAATTATCTGGAGTTAACAGCCCTGCTCCATAAGGTGCAAAGACTGCTCTCACATCTGCCGGTCGCCCGTACACTCCAGTCATATGCAGAAGCTGCAGCGATTGCTCCACCATCCCAAGCACCGCCTAATTATCGACGTTGCAACAAGGTGGAACTCCACCCTGCACATGGTTGAGAGGCTGTGCGAACAGAGGCAAGCTGTAATGCATTTGTGGGAGGATACACGGCCAGGCAGTTTGAGGGCAGACATGGAGTTGTCTGGTGTGCAGTGGTCGAAGCTGAAAGACCTCTGTAAAGTCCTTCAGTGTTTTGAGGGATGCACACGGCTGGTAAGCGCAGATGACGCCATCATAAGCATGAGCATCCCACTTATGCATCTGCTCATGCAAACTTTGACGCACATTAAAGAGCAGGAGTCTGCAGCCGAGAAGGAAGAGGAGTAGGGAAGCCTTGATGACAGTCAGCCATTGTCTGCTCAGGGAACTCTCCTGGACAAGATGGAGAAGAAGAGGAAGAGGAGGAGGATGGGGATGATTATTTAGGGGAGGAGGATGCTTCTCAGTGGGCAAGAAAAAATGTTGGCGTGCAAGGTCAGGTACAGGGTTTGTGTGTGACTGGAGGGATGTGGATTTGCCAGAAAGTGCTCCTCCACCCAGCACTCGCAGTGCATCATTGACACCTGGAACATTTGCCTACATGTGTGATTATGCCTTGCAGATCCTAAAAAGGGACCCCCGCATTGCCAAAATGATGAACGATGATGACTACTGGTTAGCCAGCATCCTGGATCCACGCTATAAAGGCAAATTCCAAAACATCATGCCACAGGAGAACCTAGAGCTAATATTGGCTAACAAACAAGCAACTGTGGTAAACCGTTTGTTTGAGGCATTCCCAGCACACACAGATGGTTCTCACACAAGCCGTAAGGGGCAACATGGAAGAGATGTTCTGGTGCACACATCAGAAGTGGCGTTGGAGACAGGGGTTTCATGACCATGTTGTGGACTGATTGTTCAAGTCTGGCTCACACGACTGGTAATACTGCATCAATTGAAAGTGACAGGAGACAGCAGTTGTCAACTATGGTTACAAACTACTTCTCCCATATCGATGTTCTCCCTCACAGGTCATTCCCCTTTGACTATTGGGCTGCTAAACTGGACACCTGGCCTGACTTGGCACAATATGCCTTACAGGAGCTCGCTTGCCCTGCTGCTTGTGTTCTATCCGAAAGAGTCTTCAGTGCTGCTGGATCAATCCTGACAGAAAAAAGGACCCGTCTGTGGACACAAAATGTTGATCTAACCTTCATTAAAATGAACCATGCATGGGTTTCAAAGGATTTTGTCCCACCTTCCCCTGCTGACATGTAGGTTGCCAGAAAAATGGCTCGCTTTTGTCCTCCTCTTCCTCGGACTTCTCCAATTCCTCCATTTGCCGCTGTTGAATGTCCAACATCAGCATATGCCATTTTTTCAATCTCCCTAACTGGGCTGCCTCCCCCCCAGGGTCGGCACTGGCACAGGGTGCCTCATAGTACAATCAAGTGTCTCTGATGGTGGGGGTGCACACCCGCTGTCAGACACACCGGCATACTATGAGGGGCCCTGTGCCAGTACCACCGCCCAGGAGTGGGCCCCCCCTGCTTGCTCAGGGCCCCAGCACTTGCAATACTTACCTCTCCCTGCTCCACCACTGTGTAGTCTGGGCTGTTAAATCCTTCACTGGGACTGCCACTACAAATTTGGTGAACTGATAGATGATGGTTAATATGTAGCTATGCCCTGTACTGCTGGGATCTATCTTCAGATGATCAATGGCTTCCATTTGTTATGGACGTCGACTCACAATGAGATGCAGTGGTGGTTTATCATCAGCTTTCACAGTTTTACTACTCACAGACGTGTGACATTCCTGCCCACATTTTTAAATATGTCCTCTCATGCCAATCCAATAGAATCACCTACGGCATGTGGCTTCTGTCTTTTGCACTCCAAAGTTATCTGACAGATCATGATAGGCAGTGAGGACCATGTCTTCATCTCTCCCTGTGATCACAATTTGATGGAGATGAGTAACGGTGATGGGATCCACGGTACTGCGATACAGCAACCCTTTCTTCACAAAGAACTGTTTTCGCTGTCTCCACAAACAAAGTAATTGAGGGTCAGCATCGCCTCTGAGAATTCTCCCGGGAGTTTTCCCATGATTAGTAATTTCAAAATTTCTGCATTCACTCGACTTTCCGTCTGTACTTGTATCCATCTCGTTTCCTCTTGTGGAGAGTCTGGACTGTCTTACTGAGACTGAAATATATACTGTATGAAGATTTAAAAATACCCCAACAGTGTACACTGGTGTACTTTTCAAATACATTACCCTTTTTCTACTTTTTAGATACTTGTCTAATCCATACGAAGGTTGTGACTGTCTTTGTCGGACTCCGTAAATATACACAGAGATTTTTAATGTTTAAACTATGCTATATATACCTGTTATACGGTGATACTGTACCCTTTCTCAACTTTCTACAATCTTGTCGAATCCATACAGGGCCTGAGACCGTCTGAGTCTGCCTCCTGATTAGAGATGAGCGGTGTTCGAGTCGAACTGTTCGCCAAGTTCAAATTCAAGCTGTTTTGGGCGGTGTTCGAACTGTTCATCGAACTCGAACACTTTGCTTAAAATTCGGCTGTTCGAGGTTCTGTTCGAGAACGGTTCGTTCACCAAAAGTGGGACGCCCTCACACCCAGGGCTGTGGGGTACTCAGTACCGGGCCCGGTGGATCTCAATGGGAGTTGTCACGGTAGCTGTGACCCGGCCCGTGGTCCTGGGCGCCCATTGCAAATGTTCAGTGTGAATGAATAAGTCGTGACGCCACCTGTGGTGTTCAGCAATGTAGATGTTAGTCCGACGCTGCAGACAGAGCCTCTGGGACAGATGGTGTGGTGCAGCAGTGATGGCATAGCCCTCCACAGGCAGGGCTGTTGTCCCAGGACAGAGTAGATATGGTGACACTTAGGTGGTGTAGTGTCAGGTGCAGGGGATGTAGCAGTGCCGGGCAGGTTGACGCTGGAATAAGTGGAGGACACCAGGGCATGTAGTTCCAAAGCTTTATTCACAGTCTGTTGTATAAACAGGTGCCCGCTTCCGTGCCCTGTCCTCCGGCTCTGGGACACAGTCAACCCCCAGGCCAGATGGAATACTCCTTTCCAACACTCCGCCAACTTGTGTCTTTCTGAACGTCTCCTCTTATAGCGCCTTTAGATGAAGTACTCCTAGTACTGAGTTACACTGGAGTTCTTCCTGTCCGATGTTCCTAAGAACTCTACTTGTACGGCTGACAGCTGTAGCCTGCTTCGGGACTCCTTGCTGCTAAGTCCCGGCTCACTATCCAGATGCTGTTGTGCCCCCAAGTCTTGTGTGGGAATAAAGTGGTCACTACTTCTATTCCTCCAGTGTCTGCTGCAGGACCATTAGTATCCTTACAACCTCGGGGACCGGGCCCCGGCCTTGCGCTTAGAACTTCTAGGAAGGGTTCTCTTCTCACCCACATCCTCTGTTCTCTTTTACTCCTCACGTTCCGTACTAATCCTTTCTTTCTATGGAGAGTCAGGCTTTCAGTCTATGTTGCTCTCTTTCTCCCTTTCCCATGCCAGCAGACCCAGATTACTGGGATCTTCTGCAGAATTTCCATCCATCTATCCCTCTCTCTAGGGATCTTCTTCTCACTCCTTCCAACTACTGACTGACTAACATAAACTATTCCCGCTCCTTGAAAAGTAATCAAACTCCACCCACCTCCCAGCACGTTTTGTGTTCCAAGCAGGGAGCGACCAATGGGTGCTTTGCTACACTCCAAGCAGGGAGCCGCCGGAGGTGCTTTGCTACACTACTTTGTGGTGTGGGGTGCAGGTGTTGGAGCGTGGTCAGGAGTTTCCACCTTACCTGGATGGTGGGGCATCACACCTCAGGAGGAGGTGCAGTACCTCTGTGGTGACTGAGCCTCAGGGGCGCCACATAAGCGTAACTTTATTTTCACATTAATAATGGTTTTCAATGTTAATAGACAGTTTCATGGCATAGTAGCGGTGTCTGGTAGCCAGCGGTGTAGTACACCTGTCAAGGTGCTACACCGTGTGTGTTTCTAATAATTTTTTATCGCATCTTGTCCAGAAAATCCTTTTGGGCCTTGTAGCACTGTCTGCTACTCAGCAGAGGAGCCCACCCGTGAACCTAGCTATGCCGCCTGTTTATGACAGAACCAGTTTTTGACTGCATTTAGCCCACTTAATTCTTTGGGCCTAGTAACTGTGTCTGCTACTCAGCAGAGGAGCCCACCCGTGAACCAAGCTGTGCCGCCTGTTTATGTAAGAACCATTTTTTACTCCATTTAGCCCAGTGAATACTTTGGGCCTAGTACCTGTGTCTACTGCTCAGCAGTGGAGCCCACCCATGAACCTAGCTATGCCACCTGTTTATGTATGCACTGTCTGCTACTCAGCAGAGTTGCCCACCCGTGAACCAATCTATGCCTCCTGTTTATGTAAGAACTGTGTGCTACTCAGCAGAGGAGCCCAGCTGTTAAGCAAGCTACAGCACCTGTGGTTTGGAGACTTAATTTTTGCACATTCTTTCTGGAATGCCAGTTAGGCCTAATTCCGGAATTCCGGTTGACCTGCACTTACTGGGAAATCCTCGTTCGTGGGGAAGAATTGGAATCCCAGATCCCCATCACTAACGAGGTTCAGCGGGTTATCCGCACCTGTAAGCGACACACGCTGGTCCTTTCAGTGTAGCTCGCGTGCAGCCCTGGACATGTAAGGGCATGACAGACCTGTTATTGCTCGATCTCGTGTGCCAGAGCCTCGCGTGTTCCTCTAGTAAGCTGGACGCAGACCACGGGGGCATGCCGGAGTCTCGCTCGTTAACGGAATTAAGCTGACAAAATCACTAGCACAACTAAAAACGGCCATGCACCACCACCCACAGAATCGAGAAAGCTTGCAATCGGTCCATCCTTTCCGTAGCTGGCATGGTTGAGGTTGCCCGTGTGGAGTCCAATTAAGCCGCAGGCTCCACTCCTTGTGGTCGTGCCCTTCTGGACATTCCTTTAAGGTTCAGCTTTGCAACCATACTGCCCCCGTAAACCAAACACTTTGCCTTCATGGACGCTGTTTGGATGGTCGTGGGAATAACGCCACCCGATTGGCAGTTGGCATAATTTATGGTGGGAAGTCCAACGGTATATGATCGTCTTCGATTTTAGAATTTTAGAAATTTTTTTGTATTTTAGATTTTTATTCCAGCCTTTCTTGACTTTATAAGGGCATGACATGCCTATATCTGTGTCTCCTCCTCCTCCTTTTACTCCTCCACCTCTTTTCTATATGTAGTTGCCCTTTTCCATGTTATTTGTGTCTTCTGAGCATTTTGTCTGCTTTGGGACACCTTTTAAGGTGTTTTGTATGTGTTTTCTATGTGTTTGTATGTGTTTGTGTTTGCCTGCCATTGTTTTCAATGGGGTTCGACGGTGTTCGTCGAACGTTCGACAAACATTCGATGAACTTGCCTCCTGTTCGACGAACCGAACTTGAACACTAGCCGGGTGGCTCAACACTACTCCTCATATATAGACGTACATTTATAATGTTTAAACTATGCTATATATACCTGGTATCTGGTGGTACGGTACCCTTTCTGCCAGAAAGTCCTCCTCCAACCACCACTCTAAGTGCATCATTGACACCTGGAACATTGGCCCACATGTGTGATTATTTCTTGCGGATCTTTTTATATTGTGGTGTGATCCATCCTGAGCGTGTGAGAGTCTGTGGGTTACTCCTGCAATTTATATGTAGATTTAAAAATTACTCCAACACTGTATACAGCTCTACGCTTGTGATACATTACCCATTTACTGTTTTTTGTATTCTGGTCTAATCCAAACTGACCAAGTGAGAGTCTGTATCTGACTCTGCAAATAAATACTGAGATTGACAATGAACCCAACACTGTATACAGCTGTACGCTTCAGATCCATTACCGTATTACAGCTTTTTATATTGTGTTGTAATCCATACTGAGCCTGAGAGCGTCTGTGTCTGCCTCCTGAAATATATACGTAGATTTAGAATGTTTAAACTATACTATATATACCTGCTATCTGATGATACTGCACCCTTTTTCTACTTTTTATATTCTTGTCTAATCCATATTGAGCCTGTGAGCATCTCTGTGTGACTCATGAAATATATACGGAGATTTACAATTATCCTTTGACTGTATACAGCTGTATGCTTCTGATACAGTACCATATATCTGATGTTATTTTGGGTACATTTTCTCCAAAATTTGGAAGTATGATGGAAGAGACCGTGGACATGGGCGTGGGGGGCCAGCTGGTACTGATGGTGGTGCATCTGCTGGTAGTGGCAAAAGCACAATAGCAGCTAAGGCAGGAGGTGTTGAGCCTGTGTCATGGTCTGGCTCCGGAAGGCCTGGAAAGCTACCTTTTCTGGGAGTAGGTTAACCGCTTTTAAAGCCGGAGCATCAGGAACTGGTTTTGGCTTACATTGCCGAATGCCCTACTCTTCTGAAGTTTCAAAAAATGCAAGCACTGAGTCATCAAGTGCTGGCTCCTGGTCAGGAAGAACCCCTTTCCTTGTGTCCTTCACCCCCACCAAAAGTGAATGATGCAGCAGGCCACACTTCACATTAGTCCATGTAGCTCTTTCTCACATACCATGCCTGGGTTATCAAGTCAAATCGTGAATTCCCCAGTACAAGATGAATCTGACATGGAGTGTGGGTCACCAGCCAGGGCAGTGGGGTTAATGGGTACCGGCCGGTGTCTTAGAGGGATGTGTCACGGTGTTGGTGACCCGGTCCGTGGCCCTGGGCGTCCATGCAAAGGGGTGAATAACGTTTATAGGTGAATGATATGTGACGCCACCTGTGGTTTCTGATCAGATTGACCAGCGCTGCAGTGTCGCTTCTCTGGGACAGATGTTGTGGTGCAGCTAAGATGTAGAAGCCCTACACAGGTAGGGCCGTAGTCGCAGGGCAGATGAAAGAGTTGGTAGAAGGTGTGCAGTGCAGGATGTAGCAGAGCCATGCGCCAGGCGCAGGAGAAAGATGACAGACTCAGTCGTGCAGTTCCTTTACCTGTACTTGGTAAGTGCCGTCCAGGACCCAGAGTACAGATGGAGGAGTTGGTCGGCCTGGAAGCAAAATAGGAATTCTCTCTCTGCAGATAGGTAGTGTGGCCTCCGTTCTAGTGCTTATCTGAGGTACTCGCAGTACTGAGTTCACTGAAGTTCCCCCTGTTGACTCTCTTTTGGAACTTTCTCATATGGCAGGCAGCCGTAGCCTTTTCCTTCTGGCTCACACACGTCGCTGCTGGGGCTTCTGAGCCTTAGCTGGGAACAGAGCATTTACAGCTGCTGCTTCCTCCGGTTTCTGCTGCAGGACCGTCAGTATCCCTACAAACTCGGAGACCGGAATCCGGACCATGCGTTCCAGCTAGGAATGAGCCTTAACTCTGCTCATCCTCCAGCTCCCCTTCTCACGTCCACACACTTCCCCTTCCCTTCACAGACTGCCCTAACTTCCCTCCTCCCGACCACAGAGAGCAGCTCCTCATCAGTCAGGTTCAGAGCTCTCCCTGCTGGCCTGGAGTGGGAACTGTGTTGTGTGCTGGTTTAACTGCTACAGAGATCCTTTGCTGCTCCCAAGCATGACATCACACTCCCTAGGAGGAAGGTAATGCCACTGTGGCGATCGAACTCCTGGGGGCGCCACAAGTTCACCTCTGCCCAGCCACTGCTAGATGATTCTGCTGGTACATTGACCCAGACCACTACATTCCCCTCGCACTCTACACAGCCAGAATCTGACCCTGATGAAACTCAGGTTCCCCTTTCCGCATACTATACCACCTTACATTGTGACAAAGAGGAAGGTGCAGATGAAAGTGCAGGTTCCTTGAGCAGGTGGGGGGCATACTCATGGGCGACGGCACTGGCACAGGGCCCCTCATAGTACGCAAAAGTGTCTCTGCCGGGGGGAGCCCACCCACCCGCTGTCAGACACACCTCCATACTATGAGGGGCCCTGTGCCAGTGCCATCGCCAGCGAGAGGGCCCCCCTGCTTGCTCAGGATCACAGCACTTGCAAAGTTGAAATACCTCTCCCTGCTCCACCGCCGTCATGTCTTCTGCATTTCCTGACAGTAACATTCTGGTCAGAGAGCGCAATGACATCACGTCTGTACGCCCTCTGCCTAAACAGTCCAAGTGCAGAGAGATGGAAGATGGGGACAACGAGGAGTCCAGAGTACAGGGATTCCCTAGCGAGGAGACTTATTTAATTGTTTTAAAGGTTGGGAGCAATTTTTGGGGAGCACTATACTTTGGAGAATGATATAAGGGGCCCACCATACACTGGAGCATTCCAAAGGTGGACATCAGACAGCGGAGCAGCATTTACAGGGCCCATTGTACACTGGAGCATTTGAAATGGGGCCCATTATATATGGAGCATTATTTGGGCCCATAAGACACTGGAGCATCATCCATGGGGCCCATCATATACTGGAGCATTGTAAATAGGGCAGATTATATATGGAGCATTATTTGGACCAATCGTACACTAGAGCATCATCCGTGAGGCCCATCATATGCTGGAGGTTTCCAAATGGGGGACATCAGACACTGGAGTAGCATTTACAGGGCTCATTATACACTGGAGCATTAGAAATGGGGCCCATTATATATGTAGCATTATTTGGGCCCATAAAACAGTGGAGCTTCATCCATGGGGACCAACATATACTGTAGCATTATGTGGAGCTCATCATATACTGTATCGAACATTATATGGGACCAATAATTCTGTATGGAGAAATATATGGGCCTCATTACTCTGTATGGCGCACTATGCGGTGGCCATAATACTGTATGGAAAAAAATACTGTCCGTTTTTTGAGCTATTGGAGAATTTAAAATGGATATCAGTCATGTGTAGTGTTGAGCATTCCGATACCGCAAATATCGGGTATCGGCCAATATTCGCGGTATCGGAATTCCGATACTGAGTTCCAATACTTTTTGCATATCGAATACCGGAATCGGAAGTTCCCATAATGCTATGAGCTAGTTTGATTTGATTCAGCCAATGAGGAATCCTCAGAAGTGTGGGCACATCCTGTTAGGCATGTAGGCATGTTAACTAATGGCATGGCTGTGATTGGCTGCTGAAATGATGTGAAGATGCACTATAAAAGCCGCCGCCATTTAGGGTTCACTCTGCTGTGAATTCATTTAGGGACAGGCTGCTGTTCAAGACTCTGAGGGACCGTTAGAGATAGCGATTTGCTATATAATATTGTGCTTTACCCAGGCTACATTATCAATCACTGTAGCTTTCTTTTGCCTTGCAGCGCTGTTCACAGCTGTCTGCAAGGTCTGTGTGAGTGCAGCTCACGCTGTAGTGTGTCCTGCACCACCTCTGGTTGTAGGCCGCTCAGCGTGCGTCACTGCCTCATACATATTTATTTTTGCTTTATTGCTGCTCATTTTTCATTAATTCTCCTATTAGTCTGCATCCATCCGTATCCATCTAAATTGGTTGCAAACACTATAGGAGTAGACAGCGGAGCCTTTCTGCAGCCTTTCAGTGCTAGTGCCCAGTTCTCTGCACTGTTCACGGCTGTCTGAGAGGTCTCTGTGTGTGAGTGCAGCTCACGTTGTAGTGTGTTCTGCAGTCACCTCTGGTTGTAGTCCACTCAGCGTGCGTCACTGCCTCATACATAGTCCTTTTTTTGTTTTATTGCAGCTCATTTTTCCTAATTTTTTTCTCCCACTAGTGTGCTTCCATCCATATCCATCTACATTGGTTGGTTGCAAACACTATATAGGAGTAGATACAGGAGCCTTTTTTCTGGCTTGTGCCCTGCTGCCGCAGCCAGATTAGTATTAGCCTATTTTTTGGAGCCTCATCTATTGCATTGTAGGTTACCTTCCTGCATTGCAATAGCTCCAAAAAGTTTGTGATACTATCGTTTTCACATCTTTGGTCACATCCTTTTAGTTTTTTTGAAAAAAAACATGTAAATAAAGTTCACCAAACACTCCACTTGACAGTTGTGTAGGCCAAATTAGCTCATATTAAAGTGTAGTCCACACACTTTATAAAATTAGTGTTTCTTATACCTGTTAGCAGCTGTTCAGGAATAAGCACACTAAGCCCCCCCTTTGTACTTTTCTGCCTATCTTTATCAGTCTACCAAGATGAAGAAGGCAGGGAGTAAGGCACGTGGTCGTGGGCATGGAGTTTCACCAGGGAGAGGACGTGAGGATTCTGTGCCTGCTGCGGGCACCAGTGACTTAGCATCCCCCAGTTTTACTAGGCAACAGTCCTTTATGCGCAGCTTTGTAGGACCTCGCCATACCCCACTGCTGCGGGACGAACAAATTGAAGCCGTTGTCAGATGGATGGCAGCTAACGCATCGACTTCAATGACTTCCACATCCTCTCAGGGCCAGCGCACTGAAGAGCAACCATCTCTCTCTTCACCACCTGCCAAATTGCCCAGGCAGTCAGAGAGCCCTGGACAGGAGCCATCTCTACTTCTGTTCTCTGAATCTCTTGGCTTGGAAACAGGGGGCCAGCCAAGCAGCATTCTAGAATGTGAAGAAGAGGGAGTATGCAGTGATGCGCAACTGCTTTGTCCCTCTGAATCTGAAGAGGTGGGTGGGCCAGTGCCTATGGTCAGCACACCTCAGTACGCATCAGATGATGAGACTCAGGTGCCACTTTCTGGTGTGCACTGTGCTGGCGAGACTACCCAGGAGAAGCAGGTGTTTGAAGAGGGGAGTGTAGATGATGAGGTCTTTGACCCATCATGGCGTGAGGAACAGGAAGGTGGTGGGAGCAGCTCTGAGGAAGAGATTCCCCGAATGGCCAAAACAGGAGGGAGAGGGAGGGGGCAGACTTGGTTGCCTGTAGCCTCCACTTCGGCACCCGTTAGGAGCGTGCCTCTTCCAAAACCCAAAATGGGAGCTCCCAGGACTTGCAGTGCGTGGTCCTTTTTTGACACAGTTGCAGATGACATTTGCTTTGTCAAATGCAAGCTGTGTAATCATAAAGTCAAAAGAGGGAAAAGTGTCAGCAACCTCAATACCACAAATATGTGGAAACATGTGCGGACCAAGCACTTGGTGGAGTTACAAAGACACATTGAAGACGTAGGCCAACCTACAGCACCACCTACGACCTCTTCAGCTCGTGTTGTAGCCTCTTCCACCAGCTCACACACAGCTGGTTCTGCTTCCTCACAGGATCGCCATGGAAGAACCTCTGGCACTGTTGTCCAGAGACCCAGTGACATTCCACCCACAGCACCAAGTTCCCTGTCATCCTCACACTCCCAGGCCACTATACAGCCATCGGTAGCACAGACATGGGAGAAAAGGCGGCCATACTCGGCAAACCATCCCCGAGCACAGGCCCTGAATGCTGGCTGCTGGCATTGCAAAACTACTGGCCCTTGAAATGCTCTCATTCAGGCTGGTGGAGACTAACACCTTCCGTAACTTCATGGCATTGGCAGTCCCACAATACACCATGCCCAGCCGCTTTTATTTCAGCAGGCAAGCCGTCCCTGCCCTGCAAAAGCATGTGGAGGGAAAAATTAAACATGCGCTACAAAACGCCGTCAGTAGCAAGGTCCACCTGACCACCGATGCGTGGACCAGTAACCATGGACAGGGACGATACCTTTCCCTCATTGCCCATTGGGTCAATGTTGTGGAGCCGGGTAAGGATCTTGAGAGTGGTGCTGTATGTGTTCTGCCAACTCCAAGGATTGCAGGAATCCAGTCTGTACACATTGACTCCTCCTCATACTCCAGTTCCTCTGAATCAGTGCTGCAGGAGCCTGTTACGACCGATATGAGCACAGCCATGACCAAATGTCAACAGGCCGTACTGAAATTAATTTCTTTGGGGAATTGAAGCCACACAGTGCAGGAGCTCTGGAATGCCATCAAGCAGGAGAGCGACATGTGGTTTGTGCCAGCGAATCTCCAGCCAGGCTTGGTAGTGTGTGACAATGGCCGAAATCTGGTGGCAGCTCTGGGCCTAGGCAACCTCACTCACATCCCATGTTTGGCACATGTGCTGAACTTGGTTGTGCAGAGCTTTCTGAGGGACTATCCGGATCTTGATGCACTGCTGCACAAGGTCCGCATAGAGTGCGCTTACTTGCGGCGTTCCAGCATGGCAAGATCGCACATTGCAGCTCTGCAGCGCCGATTCCGCCTTCCGTAACATCGCATCATATGTGACCTACCCACCAGGTGGAATTCAACGTTACATATGTTGGAGCGGTTGTGTGAGCAGCAGGCAGCAGTAATGGAGTACCAGCTGCATCAGGCGCAAACAAGTCGCACTGTGCGCCGGTCACACTTCAGCACCACTGAGTGGGCCTCTATGAAGGACAACTGCCACGTTTTGCATACCTTCGATGATTCCACGCGGATGGCGAGTGCAGATGATGCACTAGTCAGCATGACTGTCCCCCTTATCTGCCTGCTTCAAAAAACACTGCAAACACTAAGGGAGGAGGTTTTGGAAGAGGTGGAGGATGAGGAGTCACAAATGACATCTGCTTCTGGACAGTCTGCGCAACGTGGTTCCTCACAAAGGCCTAGGCAGGGGACACTTTGTGAGGAGGATGAGGAGTCAATGGAGGAGGAAGACATCTCTCCAGAGGAAGGAGGTACACAATGCTCTAGTAGTCAGTATGTAGAGCAAGGGTGGGGTGATGCAGAGCAGGCAGAGATGACGCCTCAAGCAGGGGACAGCGTTTCTTGGGCAGTTGGGAGTCTGCAGCACATGGTTGATTTCATGCTGCAGTGCCTGAGAAATGACCGCCACATCACCCACATTCTCAACATGGCTGATTATTGGGTGTACACCCTCCTAGATCCTCGCTAACAGGACAACTTACAAAGCCTCATAACACCGTTGAACCGGGAGCGTAAAATGCGGGAGTACCAAGAGACACTGGTGCATTCCATCATGTTCTCCATTCTACCCGAGAGCAGTGCTGCTAGTGGTTTACAAAGCAGCTCTGTGCGTCGAGGCAGTGGAGGAAGCTCTGCACAAAGAGGGAGCAGAGGCAGCGCCTCAGCACAAGGCAAGACCAGTATGGCCCAAATGTGGCAAAGTTTTGTGTGCCCGCCACAAATGTCTACACCATCACAGACGGCTCCAGTCAGCAAGAGGCAACGTTTCTGTCAGATGGTGACAGACTACATGTCTTGCCCTCTCAGTGTACTCCAAGACGGCTCTTCCCCCTTCAAGTTTTGGGTCTCTAAGCTGAGCACATGGCCAGAGCTTAGCCAGTATGCATTGGAGATGCTGGCTTGCCCTGCTGCTAGTGTATTATCGGAATGTGTCTTTAGTGCCGCAGGTGGTGTACTAACAGACCGTCGCACGTGACTATCCTCCGATAACGTTGACCGGCTTACTTTTCTGAAAATGAACAAGGCCTGGATCTCGCCGGAATTTGCTAGTCCTCTTCCAGAATAAATAATTGGTTGGCAACAGTATCCAGGTCTCCTGTTGTGTTCATCTTTCTACCACCTGAACTGTAATCCCTGGTCTTCAACACCGCCAGTTGTTGCTCAGAAGTGCCGTCTGCACAGAGAAAAACACATGCTCCAGTGTTAGTGGGGTTCAGTAACGCCAGCTGCTCCCCTGCTGTGTGTCCGGCAATATCTCCTGCTCCCTCCACATTCATCCCAACATCAGATGTTAAACTTGCTCCAATTCTGCCTTAGCCTACTCCATGAATGACCCTGGGCTCAAACACCGCTAGTTGTTGCTCAGAAGTGCCGTCTGCACAGAGAAAAACACATTCCCCAGTGTTAATGGGGTTCAGTAATGCCAGCTGCTCCCCTGCTGTGTGTCCGGCAATATCTCCTGCTCCCTCCACATTCATCCCAACATCAAATATTAAACTTGCTCCAATTCGGCCTTAGCCTACTCCATGAAAGACCCTGGGCTCCAACACCGCCAGTTGTTGCTCAGAAGTGCCGCCTGCACAGAGAAAAACACATGCTCCAGTGTTAGTGGGGTTCAGTAGCACCAGCTGCTCCCCTGCTGTGTGTCCGGCAATATCTCCTGCTCCCTCCACATTCATCCCAACATCAGATATTAAACTTGCTCCAATTCGGCCTTAGCCTACTCCATGAATGACCCTGGGCTCCAACACCGCCAGTTGTTGCTCAGAAGTGCTGTCTGCACAGAGAAAAACACATGCTCCAGTGTTAGTGGGGTTCAGTAGCACCAGCTGCTCCCCTGCTGTGTGTCCGGCAATATCTCCTGCTCCCTCCACATTCATCCCAACATCAGATATTAAACTTGCTCCAATTCGGCCTTAGCCTACTCCATGAATGACCCTGAGCTCCAACACCGCCAGTTGTTGCTCAGAAGTGCCGTCTGCACAGAGAAAAACACTAGCTCCTGTGTTAGTGGGGTTCAGTAATGCCAGCTGCTCCCCTGCTGTGTGTCCGGCAATATCTCCTGCTCCCTCCACATTCAAACGACATCAGATATAAAACTTGCTCCAATTAGGCCTCAGCCTAAACCCTGATTGAACCTGGGCTCCAACACTGCCAGTTGTTGCTCAGAAGTGCCGTCTGCACAGAGAAAAACACTAGTTCCTGTGTTAGTGGGGTTCAGTAACGCCAACTGCTCCCCTGCTGTGTGTCCGGCAAAGTCTCCTGCTGCCTCCACATTCAAACTACATCAGATATAAAACTTGCTCCAATTAGGCCTCAGCCTAAACCCTGATTGAACCTGGGCTCCAACACTGCCAGTTGTTGCTCAGAAGTGCCGTCTGTACAGAGAAAAACATATGCTCCAGTGTTAGTGGGGTTCAGTAATGCCAGCTGCTCCCCTGCTGTGTGTCCGGCAATGTCTACTGCTGCCTCCACATTCACACTACTACTGATTTCAAACTTGCTCCAATTAGGCCTCTGGCTCCCCTCTGTCTCTAGTATTTACCCTGGCCTCCAACACTGCCAGTTGCTGCTCAGAAGAGCCGTCTGCACAATCAACGTTTGTTCCTGTGTTTAAAATCAGTAGTGGTCTGCAACAGATACAGTTGTGGCCAAAAATATTGACACCCCTGCAATTCTGATAGATAATACTCAGTTTCTTCCTGAAAATGATTGCAAATATAAATTCTTTGGTATTATTATCTTCATTTAATTTGTCTTAAATGAAAAAACACAAAAGAGAATGAAGCAAAAAACTTCATTAGTGTTTTGAGAAAGAACAAGCTATTGTTCGAAGCGCGTAATCTACTAATTGTTACTCATAACCACATTAAGGATAAGCAACCCATAAACACTAATGTATATAGTAAAGTAAAGGGTTTGAGGAACATGTGGACAATCGCAAAGACATAACCATAAACACAGAAAAGAAAAGCGATCAAGATTGAAGATATAGCACCCATCCCCGAAATACACATATTATAAATACCATCCAACAGGATATATTAATATAGAGACACTAAGTCAATGTATACACATCTTTACCTGTTTGAATGGAAGATAGAAGTCCAACCAAGTATGACCCCCCCCACCCCCATACTTGGTTGGACTTCTATCTTCCATTCAAACAGGTAAAGATGTGTATACATTGACTTAGTGTCTCTATATTAATATATCCTGTTGGATGGTATTTATAATATGTGTATTTCGGGGATGGGTGCTATATCTTCAATGCTACCATCATAACAATGCCTAAACAACTTGTTTTCCCTTACACTGTCCATAAGTCCAATGTATGCCCCACTTTGTCGCCCTTGTGCTACCATGGTCATGTTTGACTTGTTTTCACTTCCCCTGTACCTTGGTCATATTTCAATAAAGATTCAATGTTTTATCTTTTGAATTATTTAGTCTTTTGGACTTTTTTTGATCGCTTTTCTTTTCTGTGTTTATGGTAATTGTTACTCATGTGAGCACAATATTTTTTGCTCTGTTTTGGACTTGTTTTTAACAATAAATTGGACTTGAATTTGCAAAGCTGGACCTTTTTTATTTTTCCTTGGTTACTGCGTGAAGACTGCACGTGGTCCGGGCTATCCTCTACACATGCCTTCAGGTGAGCTGGCTTCTTTTTCTCTTTTTGAAAATTTCACATCAGTATCTGTAAGCCAAAACCAGGAGTGGGTGATAAATGCAGAAATAGTGATGTGAGGGGAGCCAGGGCTGTAGTCGTGACAAAGATTGCTCAATCACGCCATGCTCTCCTGCCACATGCACACAATATCTCCTTTTGTGGCATACACTTAATGTTTTTGGATCCTTACAGGTCCTCTCTAATATGTTGAGGTTTGCTTCCTGATGAAATCACACAAAGAGAGATGGAGTCCAGTTCCAACTTAACATAAACTACTTTACTTAGTTCCATTCTCATTACGTCCGGATCGGTCACAGTTACATCACAGGGATCAACACAGAGTACATTCTTTGCCATCCCTGTGCTTTCCCTCACTTCTTCCAGAATTCCAGTGTTGTACCGACTCGTCCAGTACCGCAGCGTTCCTTTGGGTCAGCCTAAATATCTTCAGGAGTTCCCCTGTCCGTTTTACCCCAGAGAAAAGGGCATCAGCCCACGTAGGTAGCTGCCACATATTGGAGCTGCCCTGCATTCTCTCACTATTGTGACCTTCTGTTTCCAGGCCCTGGACATCTGGGCTCCTTTAATGTTACAGGTCCACCTGACCTGTCCGGGCTCCCAGGCCCTACTGACTAGAATGTAGGAAATCCTACAACTTATCCACAGGTGGCCTCTCCTAATTTAACTAGTTGCTATATTTAATCCTAATGAGCCCCCTCTAGTGTTCTAACTTAAGCACTGCACTCTCCCTTTATACAATGGACACATAGCAGCATTAAAATACATAACCATAGTGGAACATTTACATAGCAGCATTAAGATACATAACCAAAGTAAAACATTTACATTTACCAACGTTTAACCGGGACATGTGTGAGGCTTAAAACAGTCTTTGTAACCCCTTACATTTCTCCATCCTTTCATAATGGTCGTCCCCGACCAAGTTGTACTCAACACTTTAATATTTACACTACAATACTCCTCACAGGGAGGTGAACAAGGTAGAACAGTTTTTAGCTCAATGTGAGCGAAATCCTTTTAGTGCCGCTTTAGAGTCCATTTTCTCTCAACAGGTGCCTGGTACCCAGTTCTGCAGGTAACACCTTAAGTCCATGGAGTCCCAGTTCCTTCCGTCCCCAGGACCGAGCATATAAACAGTCCATCATCAACTCTCACGCTGTCCATTGTATATCAACTGGCCTGTCCATCCGGTCATCAGTGTGGGGTACGGCCCTTTAAATATATGGGTGCTGCCCGTTCAATTGTTCAGTCATTGGGCCCATAACACATAGGGTTAAAGTACTGTCTTCCAGCAGAAGGGGCACAACAGGTGCGACAAAACTGGGATGGGAAAAGCATTGTTCCACTACGGCCCATACCGGTTTCACTGCACCCGACTTTGAGGGTGGTCCAGGGCTCCATTGCCCACAGGGATGCGGAAGAGTCCCGTTTTACCAGTGATTTGGTGCAACAAGCACAGCATTTACAAAGGGTTAAACAACATTCTCTCAGCGACATCTGTACCGTGTTGCTGATGATTCTGCATCTGCAGAGGTCGTGAGTTCCTGCCGCAGTGACAGGGGAGGGGCAGGCCTTGGCTGTTCTATGGCCAGGGAACAGGGGGCCGGCTGTGCCTGTTCTGGGCCCACATAAAGCTCCACATCATCCTCCTCACAGAGGTTAATGGCCACAGCGTAATACTCCCTAGGACCGTCCTCCTTAAAGAAGGAGACCCAGTCTCCTTCCTTCAGGGGCTTCCCATACTTCACAGAGCTGGCGTTCACGTATACCTTTGCGTTCTTGTCCACCTCCCGAATAAAGCCATAGCCGTGGTCCACATCTGTGTATACCAGCTGCCCACTGGTACGACGTCCAGCCATAGCACCCCCTCCAGGTCGGCGCACCTCTGCCCACACCTCCTTCTTCCACTGAATTACCTCCTCAATCTAGGCAGCCTGCCCGGGGATCTGAAGGGACCCTCTGTTGTCTGATGAAACTACGACAAGCCGAGGGACAAGGTGCTGCTGAGGGTGCGCCTGCTCTCTGAAGTTTGGGGCGAAGGTATAGTCCAGCCTTCCGGGATCAGGGGACTAGGATCACTCACCACCACCTGCTCGAGCATCCTGGCCGCTTCTGTCCCGCTACCGTTGGATCCTTCCACCAGTGCAGCTGCTCACTCCGACTCCTCCACTTCCGTCGCGAGCTCCTCTGGAGCAGTCACTGTTTCCTGTTCACTGGCCTCCAGCTCCCGATGACGATGTTCTGGCTCAGGCAGCCACCAGCAGCTTCTATGGGGAATCAGTGGGTACCTTGCAATGACACTGCACAGCTGCACACGGGGTTTTCTTCTCGGCCCCACCCTTTCCGAGGTGGAGTCGCTCCCGGCCACTCCATCCATTTCTCTGCAGTCTGTTGTAAGGGGTGAGGCCTTCTTCTCAAACACGCCCACCATAGGTGGGCACCATTCACCAGGGCCTGCATCTTCAGCTTAGACTGCCGATTCTGCCAGACAGATTTTCGCACCATTTCTAGGTCAGGACGCCCACGAGGGGTGGGATTAATGTTGTCGCCCTCCACATTTGCGCCATTTTCCACCATCTTCAGAGTCACCATCTTTGCCACCATTAAAGTGTCAGTCATATCTAGGGTATCAGTTGCATCCAGAGTATCAGTCATATTAATGATATCTTCATCTTACTTTATCGCACCCACGGCATTCCCACCTTGCAAGGTTGCAGTATCCTTTCAACTACATCACAGACCAGGAGTTGGTGGATGCTTTAGTCCAGGTCTGGGAGGAGATCCCTCAGGAGACCATCCACAGCCTCATCAGGAGCATGCCCAGGTATTGTACAGTAGGGAGGTCATACAGGCACGTGGAGGCCACACTCAATACTGAGCATCTTTTCCTTGTTATGAAGCATTTCCACTGAAATTGGATCAGCCTGTAATTTGATTTTCCACTTTGATTTTGAGTATCATTCCAAATCCAGCCCTCCATGGGATATTCATTTTGATTTACATTGATAATTGTTATGTTTTATTGTTCTGAACACATTCCACTATGAAATGAATAAAAATTTGCAACTGGAAAATTTCATTCAGAGATATCTAGGATGTGGTATTTTAGTGTTCCCTTTATTTTTTTCAGCAGTGTATATACTGAAGTAAAATACTGACCAAATACTGAACGTGTGAACATGGCCTTAAAGTGCCGCTCCTTCCATTTGCAGATCTATCTATCTATCTATCTATCTATCTATCTATCTATCTATCTATCCAAAAAAAACCTTACCAGCACCTCCTAAGTGTGAATAGGTGAAAGCTGCAGTGACTGCAAAACATGTATGAAAAAGGGACAGCAGCAAACTGTGGATGCCAAGACATATGATGTCAATGGAAATAACAACTTCCGTCGCTCTGTCCCTCAGCAAGATGTACTTACAAAAAAAGCGAAGGTTCTTAGTGCATGATTTGGCCAATTCATGTGTGCCCATCAGAGAAGTGTCACCTTGCCGCGGTTGACGGGCACACATGAATTGGCCAAATCATGCTATAACCTTCGCTTTTTTTGTAAGTACATCTTGCTGAGGGACAGAGCA
This sequence comes from Dendrobates tinctorius, assembly GCF_039654945.1. Taxonomy (NCBI): domain Eukaryota; kingdom Metazoa; phylum Chordata; class Amphibia; order Anura; family Dendrobatidae; genus Dendrobates; species Dendrobates tinctorius. The sequence continues at coordinate 39,607,397 of NW_027361829.1, forward strand.
TTTGGAAGTTGCTATTTCCATTGACATCACATGTCTTGGAATTCACAGGGTGCTGCTGTGCCTTTTTCATACATATCTATCTATCTATCATCTATCTGTCCGTCATTGGACATTAAGGGGTTAATACTTTCACACTCATTTTTTAATTCAAATTGTGGATGGTGTTCCAAAAGCTCCAGCCACATATTCAGTATTGTACTTTCAATTTGGCCACTTTGAAACCTGCTAATTTTTATATAAGGTTTACAATGAAGCATTGGTCTTCAGGTTTGCAGGTCAGTCTTACTATTGCTAAGGATTGCAATCTGTCTCGTGATCTTCAACAATACCCAGTGAACTAGCATGATGTATTCAGTAATGTACTGAAATGATAACCATGAAGCACATTTACAGATTTTAAATTATATTTTTGTCAGCTCTCAAGTGCTTCAAAATAACTCAGTGTCCCAAGTGTTTTTCATATATATTAAAGTGTGTAAAATGTTGACTCTGCAAGAAAAAAAAACACCTGAAGCATTTTCTAAATGTCAGGCAATTGGAGATGTATATTAGATACTGATTTGTGTCCAACAACAGGGCTAACATCACTCCACAAACTCAGGTTAAACCTGGGTGTTCCAGGGTCCTCTGTGCCCAGTCACTTCCATTAGTGGTATTTATCATACACAGGGGCGTAACGATTTTGATCGCAGAGGATGCGACTGGGCCTGTGCGGAAAGCCTGTCGACGCCTGCGCCTGCTTCAGCTGGATGGGCATCAGGCTGAACTGTATGGCAGTGCAGGGACCCTCTGGATCCCTGCTGTGCAATACATGCCACTGGTCAATCAAAAGCTGGAAGCTGATGTCAACATTCCAGGCATTAGCGTCACGTGACAGTGACATCATACGTCACTTTAGGAGACACACCGACGTCAGCTGCCAGCCTCTGCGTCTGCTACAGAAGAAGACACTGCACTTCTAGGGACCAGAGGAAGGTGAATAGAATGTTTTTTTTAAGGCAGAGGCAGAACGAGAAACATGTATACCTTCTGGTGCCCAAGATGGGGGACATATATACCATGATTGGGGACATACAGTGGGGAAAAAAAGTATTTAGTCAGTCAGCAATAGTGCAAGTTCCACCACTTAAAAAGATGAGAGGCGTCTGTAATTTACATCATAGGTAGACCTCAACTATGGGAGACAAACTGAGAAAAAAAATCCAGAAAATCACATTGTCTGTTTTTTTTCATTTTATTTGCATATTATGGTGGAAAATAAGTATTTGGTCAGAAACAAGCAATCAAGATTTCTGGCTCTCACAGACCTGTAACTTCTTCTTTAAGAGTCTCCTCTTTCCTCCACTCATTACCTGTAGTAATGGCACCTGTTTAAACTTGTTATCAGTATAAAAAGACACCTGTGCACACCCTCAAACAGTCTGACTCCAAACTCCACTATGGTGATGACCAAAGAGCTGTCAAAGGACACCAGAAACAAAATTGTAGCCCTGCACCAGGCTGGGAAGACTGAATCTGCAATAGCCAACCAGCTTGGAGTGAAGAAATCAACTGTGGGAGCAATAATTAGAAAATGGAAGACATACAAGACCACTGATAATCTCCCTCGATCTGGTGCTCCACGCAAAATCCCACCCCGTGGGGTCAGAATGATCACAAGAACGGTGAGCAAAAATCCCAGAACCACGCGGAGGGACCTAGTGAATGAACTGCAGAGAGCTGGGACCAATGTAACAAGGCCTACCATAAGTAACACACTACGCCACCATGGACTCAGATCCTGCAGTGCCAGACGTGTCCCACTGCTTAAGCCTGTACATGTCCGGGCCCGTCTGAAGTTTGCTAGAGAGCATTTGGATGATCCAGAGGAGTTTTGGGAGAATGTCCTATGGTCTGATGAAACCAAACTGGAACTGTTTGGTAGAAACACAACTTGTCGTGTTTGGAGGAAAAAGAATACTGAGTTGCATCCATCAAACACCATACCTACTGTAAAGCATGGTGGTGGAAACATCATGCTTTGGGGCTGTTTCTCTGCAAAGGGGCCAGGATGACTGATCTGGGTACATGAAAGAATGAATGGGGCCATGTATCGTGAGATTTTGAGTGCCAACCTCCTTCCATCAGCAAGGGCATTGAAGATGAAACGTGGCTGGGTCTTTCAACATGACAATGATCCAAAGCACACCGCCAGGGCAACGAAGGAGTGGCTTCGTAAGAAGCATTTCAAGGTCCTGGAGTGGCCTAGCCAGTCTCCAGATCTCAACCCTATAGAAAACCTTTGGAGGGAGTTGAAAGTCCGTGTTGCCAAGCGAAAAGCCAAAAACATCACTGCTCTAGAGGAGATCTGCATGGAGGAATGGGCCAACATACCAACAACAGTGTGTGGCAACCTTGTGAAGACTTACAGAAAATGTTTGACCTCTGTCATTGCCAACAAAGGATATATCACAAAGTATTGAGATGAAATTTTGTTTCTGACCAAATACTTATTTTCCACCATAATATGCAAATAAAATGAAAAAAAAAACAGACAATGTGATTTTCTGGATTTTTTTTTCTCAGTTTGTCTCCCATAGTTGAGGTCTACCTATGATGTAAATTACAGACGCCTCTCATCTTTTTAAGTGGTGGAACTTGCACTATTGCTGACTGACTAAATACTTTTTTTCCCCACTGTATATACTAGGATGGGGGACAGGGGGACATACAGTATATACCAGGAAGTTGAACATATATACCAGAATAAGCCCAGGATGGGGAAAATACATACCAGAATGGGGAGCATATCCTGTATAGCAGGATGGAGGACATATCTATCAGGATGAGCCCAGGATGGGGAACATATATACCAGGATGTGGACATATATGTCAGGATGGGGGACATATGTACCAGGAAGGGGCCCAGGATGGGGGACCTTACTACATAATGAAAAGGGGAAAAATATGTATGTTTTTATAAGATTTAGAACATTACAAGGGCCTATACATCTGACCAACATGCAGGTCCAAATTTTGCACTGGGACCCATTGGACTTTAGTTACACTAGTGATCATACATGTACAGTACATACAGTAGTTATGGAACAAGGTGGGTACAACCCCTGAGTCTATCTGCTGAAACAGTGGCATAACTACAAAGTTATGGGCCTCTGTTATGATTGGGTCACAGAGGAGGAAAGCAAGACCAAGGTAAGCCACAGAGTTAAGCCACAGAAAACCAGAGAGGTTGGTAACTAAGCAGATTGCAGACCCCTGATCCAATCCACACATCTAGCAGTAGCCGTGGAGAGTACCTACGATGATTCTAGATGCTTCGACACAGCCGGAGAACTAAATAAGCCTATAGCAAGAAAGGGGAATTCTAAACTGCCCCAGAGAAGACCCCAAAGGAATAGATAGCCCCCAAATATATCTTGTCAGTGAGACAAGATGAAAACACAAACGCAGGTAGGAAAATAGACTGAGCAAACGATGGGGCCCAAACTAACTAGACAGGACAGGAAAGGAAAGACACTGTCTGCAATCACGCAAAAAACCCTGGAAAAAATGCCCAACACATCTGATAGAAAAAGTACTGAAGTCAGTAGACTTCGCCCACTATATCAGCACTCTGGAATATTCTGAAAACAGAGCAAAGAGAGGCCAATCTAATAAGGGACAAAAACAAACTGGCACAAACAGTAACATAAGGATGGAAATTCAGCACAGCCCCTGTCAGGGCAGGCTGACCACAAAAAACTGAAATAGACAAAACCAAATCAAATGTGAACAATAGCAAAAGAACACTTAGCCTGAGCATGCAGGGACCAAGCTGGAAACCAAGACCTCAGGAGGCAGGAAAAAATCACCAGCAGTGATAGAGGGAGTCGGCTGTCTTAAATCCAGTCAGAAACTCCCAATGTCCAATCGTCCTCATTATCATGTGGCAGGCCTCTGTTAATTAGATCAGCTCCATTACCTCCTGTAACCACCAGAGGGAGCCCAGAAAGAGAACTCTTGACCCCTCTATCAATATAACCATCTCCACTACCTTCACCAGCAACCAGTGGTAGACCGGAGAGTGAATTCACAACAGCACCCCCCCTTGAGGAGGGGTCACCGAACCCTCATCCACGCCACCAGGCCGATCAGGATGTGACCGGTGAAAAGCACGAACCAATCGATCGGCATGAATGTCAGAAGCAGAGACCCAAGAATTATCCTCCTGGCCATAACCCTTCCATTTGACCAAGTACTGGAGTCTCCATCTAGCCAAATGAGAATCCAAAATTTTCTCTACCTCATAATCCACATTGCCTTTAACCAATACAGGGTCAGAAGGTGCCGCCATAAGAACTAATGGCTCCACAAACCTCTTCAACAGAGATTTATGAAACATGTTATGGATCTTAAACATAACTGGAAGAGCCAATTGAAAAGAAACAGGATTAAGAATCTCAAAAATCTTATAAGGTCCAATGAATCTTGGCTTGAACTTTGGAGACGCAACCTTCATGCGAATATTCTTTGACGACAACCAAACCATATCACCCACTTTAAACTGGGGACCAATGGTCCTATGCCGGTTGGAAAACTGTTGGGCTTTTTCCTGAGAGAGGGACAACTTATCCACCACTTGGTCCCAAATCTGCTGCATTCTCTCTACCACAGTGTCCACACTTGGGCAGGTCGAAGATTCCACTTGCCCTGAAGAATATCGAGGATGAAACCCAAAGTTACAGAAAAAGGCCGAAATCAAAGTGGCAGAACTAGCTCTATTGTTTAGCGCGTATTCGGCCAAGGGCAAAAATGAGACCCAGTCATCCTGATAAGCAGATATAAAATATCTCAAATAGGACTCCAAAGTCTGGTTTGTTTTCTCAGTCTGCCCATTGGTCTGAGGATGAAACGCAGAGGAGAAAGATAACTGAATTCCCAGATTGGAACAAAAAGTTCTCCAAAATCTGGAAACAAACTGGACTCCTCTGTCCAACACAATGTTCTCAGGAATCCCATGCAACCGAGCCACCTGTTGTAAAACAAGGGCACCAACTCTGAAGAAGATGGCAAGTTTGGGAGTGGTACAAGATGGATTATCTTAGAAAATCTATCACATATCACCCAGATAACAGTCATTCTCTGAGAGACAGGAAGATCAGAAATAAAATCCATTGAGATATGGGTCCATGGCCTGTTGGGCACCGGCAGGGGCATCAACAACCCACTAGAACGAGAACAGGGTTTAGACCAAGAACAATTCCCACAGGACTGCAAAAAATTCCTGACATCACGAGATAAGGCAGACCACCAAAAAGACCGACTCACCAAATCTCTGGTACCAAAAATACCTGGATGACCAGCCAACACGGAGCAATGAATTTCAGATATTACTCTCTTCCTCCACTGGTCAGGAACATACAATTTTCCCATAGGGCAACGCTCAGGTTTGTCCTCCTGAAATTCCTACAGGGCACATCTCAAATCGGGTGAGATGGCAGAACGAACTACCTCCTCACCTAGAATTGTAGTAGGCTCGGTCACAATAAGAGAATCCGCAAAGAAACTCCTAGAAATGGCGTCCGCCTTAACATTCTTAGTGCCCAGAAGAAAAGAGACCACAAAATTAAAACGAGTGAAAAACAAGGCCCACCTAGCCTGTCTAGGATTCAAGCATTTGGCTGATTCAAGATAAATCAAATTCTTGTGGTCGGTGAGGACCACAACTTGATGTCTAGCTCCCTCCAACCAATGTCTCCACTCTTCAAATGCCGATTTCATGGCCAACAATTCCCGATTCCCATCATAATTACGTTCAGATGGGGAGAATTTTCGAGAAAAGAAGGCACAGGGATTCATTTTAGAAGTCACCGGATCTTTTTGGGACAAAACAGCTCCTGCACCAATCTCAGAAGCATCTACCTCCACCTGAAATGGAAGTGAGACATCAGGTTGCCGTAGAACCGGAGCAGGAGTGAATCTCCGCTTAAGCTCCTGAAATGCCGAGACTGTCTCTGGAGACCAATTCACATCAGCGCCCTTTTTGGTCACATCAGTCAGTGGTTTGACAATACCAGAAAAATTACCTATAAATTTACAACAGAAATTAGCAAAACCCAAAAACTTCTGGAGAGCCGTCAAAGAAGTGGGCTGAACCCAGTCATAAATGGCCTGTACCTTGGCCAGGTCCATTTCAATAGCCGACGGAAACAAAATAAATCCCAAGAATGAAATCCTCTGTACACCAAAAAGGCATTTCGATCCCTTAACATACAGGGAATTTTCCCTCAAAATCCGGAACACAGTCCGGACATGTTCCACATGAGAATCCCAATCACTGGAAAAGATCAAAATATCATACAGATAAATGATCAAAAACTTATCCACAAAGTCCCGGAAAATATCGTTCATAAAAGATTGGAAGACAGAAGGGGCATTAGTGAGCCCAAAAGGCATCAACAGGTACTCAAAATGTCCCTCCGGAGTATTAAACGCCGTCTTCCATTCATCCCAGTGCTTGATGCGAATAAAATTATACGCCCCCCTGAGGTCAAGCTTGGTAAACCAGCAGGCACTTTTAACTCTGGAAAATAAATCAGAAATCACTGGTAATAGATACTGATATTTAACAGTGATTTTGTTAAGGGAACGATAGTCAATACAAGGCATTAATGAACCATCTTTCTTGGTCACAAAAAAAACCCAGCACCTAAGGGTGAAGAGGATGGTCTAATATGACCCTTCTCCAACGACTCCTTGATATAAGATCGCATAGCATCTTGTTCGGGTACCGATAAATTCGAACAGCCAACCCTTGGGAAATTTACACCCGGGCATCAACTCAATTGCACAGTCATAACTCCTATGAGGAGGCAAAGATGCAGACTTACTCTCACTGAATACATCATAAAAATCAGCCAAATAATCAGGAATATCATGAGAATGGGGAGAGGTGGAGAAACCAGGAGTGTCACTAAGAACACACTGACAACCCCAACTCACCACAGACACAGATTTCCAATCCAAAACAGGATTATGAGTTTGCAACCAGGGAAAACCCAGAACAATAGTATCATGCAAATTGTGCAGCACCAAAAATGAACAATTTTCTTGGTGTTCCGGGGCGACCCGCATTATCACCTGGGACCAAAACTGGGGTTTATTCTCCACCAAAGGCGTAGCATCAATACCCCTCAAAGGGATAGGAGTCCGCAGGGGTATCATGGGAAAACCACAACGTTTAGCAAAGTCCAAATCCATCAGATTCAAAGCTGCTCCTGAATCCACAAAAGCCTTAGCGGAAAATGTAGATAAGGAGCAGATCAGAGTAATTGCCAAAAGGAACTTAGGTTGTACACTGCCCACAGCAAATGTGTGCGCAAAATGTTTCTCTGGTTTAGGGCAGACAGAAATAGCATGAGAGGCGTCTCCACAGAAAAAACACAGCTTATTACGCCTTCTAAACTCCTGACATTGCGCCCTAGACAAAACCCTATCATATTGCATGGGTTCAGACATTTGTTCAAAAGGTGGCAATGACTCTTGTGTAGTTTTACGTTCACGTAGACGCCGATCAACTTGAATGGCTAATGACATAGAATCATCAAGACCAGAGGGAACAGGAAATCCCACCATAACATATTTTACGGTTTCTGATAAACCCTTCTGAAAGAGAGCTGCTAAGGCACCGTCATTCCATGTAGTAAGGACCACCCACTTTTGGAATTTTTGACAGTATAACTCTGCAGAATCCTGACCCTGGTTCAATGCCAATAGGGTTTTCTCAGTCTGATCAATAGCATTAGGTTCATCATACAACAACCCCAAGGCTTGAAAAAATGCATCCACATTAGTCAGAATAGAATTTCCAGGTGTCAGAGAAAAAGCCCAATCCTGGGGATCGCCGCGTCGCAAGGAGTTGACAATTTTAACCTGCTGCACAGAGCTCCTCGATAAGTTAGGCTTCATGCAAGAAATAGTTTACAATTATTCTTAAAATTCAAAAATTTAGACCGATCCCCAGAAAACACATCAGGAGTAGGGATTTTTGGTTCAAGAGCAGGTGATTGAGCGAGATAGGCGGAAATTCCCTGCACTTCAGCAGTGAGCTGCTCAGCACGATCAGATAATTGCTTAATCTCCATTAAAGAAAAAATCCTCCTAGGGCCCCAGAGACAAAGAGGAAAAAATATATATTAAAAAAAAAATTCTGACCCTTTTTTAATTTTTTTTTTTTTTTTACAATTCTCTCCTGCTTTTGAGTACCCTAGAATCTGCAGTTTAGGCTGGTGATTCTGTTATGATTGGGTTACTGAGGAGGAAAGCAAGACCAAGCTAAGTCACAGAAAACCAGAGAGGTTGGTAACTAAGCAGATTGCAGACCCCTGATCCTATCCACACAACTAGCAGTAGCCGTGGAGAGTACCTACGATGATTCTATATGCCTCGACACAGCCGGAGAACTAAATAAGCCTAAAGCATGAAAGGGGAATTCTAAACTGCCCCAGAGCAGACCCCAAAGTATAGATAGCCCCCAAACATATATTGTCAGTGAGACAAGATGAAAACACAAACGCAGGTAGCAAAATCGGCTGAGCAAACGATGGGGCCCAAACTAACTAGACAGGACAGGAAAGGAAAGACACTGTCTGCAATCACGCAAAAAACACTGCAAAAAATGCCCAGCACATCTGATAGAAAAAATACTGAAGTCACTAGACTTCGCCCACTATATCAGCACTCTGGTATATTCTGAAAACAGAGCAAAGAGAGGCCAATCTGATAAGGGACAAAAACAAACTGGCACGAACAGTAACATAAGGATGGAAATTCAGCACAACCCCAGCCAGGGCAGGCTGACCACAAAAAACTGAAATAGACAAAACCAAATCAAATGTGAACAATAGCAAAAGAACACTTAGCCTGAGCATGCAGGGACCAAGCTGGAAACCAAAACCTCAGGAGGCAGGAAAAAATCACCAGCAGTGATAGAGGGAGTCGGCTGTCTTAAATCCAGTCAGAAACTCCCAATGTCCAATCGTCCTCCTCATTATCAGGTGGCAGGCCTCTGTTAATTAGATCAGCTCCATTACCTCCTGTAACCACCAGAGGGAGCCCGAAAAGAGAACTTGTGACCCCTCTGTCAATATAACCATCTCCACTATCTTCACCAGCAACCAGAGGTAGGCCAGAAAGTAAATTCACAACAGGCCCCGGTGCGAACTTTCAAATGGGGTCCCCCCATGCCAAAATACACTCACATCTCCACTCCGTACACGCACAGCTCCACTCACCTCGTACACGCGCGGCTCCGCTCTGTCGACTTTGTACATGTGCGGCTTCGCTCCGTCCACCTCGTACACATGCGGCTCCGCTCCGTCCTCCTCGTTCATGCATGGCTCCGCTCCGTCCACCTCTTACACATGCGGCTCCGCTCCTTACACTTCGTAGACACCCGGCTCCGCTCCATCCACCTCGTACACATGCTGCTCCGCTCCGTATACTTCGTACACATGCAGCTCCTCTCCGTCCACCTCATACACACGCGGCTCTGCTCCATACACCTCGTACACACATGGCTCTGCTCACCTCGTACACACACGGCTGCACTTCATACACTTTGTAAGCGCTTGGCTCCACTCTGTACACCTTGTACACACACGGCTCTCCTACATCCACCCTGTAAACCCCTCCTGACCCCAGACATAAAATTACCCTCATCCTGCACCATGACAACCAGCACAGCAGAGTCCTGCATACAGAGGCACCTGATTATGTGACCCCTGACTCCTCCCCTCCTGTGACCTCATCACAGGTCCTGTGCACACAGAGCAGCCATCGCGTCAGGCCAATTGCAGCCTGGCAGCCAATCAAAGCATGGAGCTGCACAGCCAATGAGCGGCTGCAGCTCCGTGATTGGGCTGCGATAGCGGTAGTAACGCCCCTGTGCTGAAATCAAAGCTAGGAGCAATTAGAACAGCAGTTAAACCAGTTAGATATCAATGACATTCAGAACAATGACGTTAATTTGACACCTATCACTCTTTCCCTCTTATGACTCAAATGGGCTTCATAGGGCAGGTGATCATTACAATATTGCAGTATATTACATATGCATTCAAATGATCGCAGGTTCAAGTCACTTAAGGAGCTAAATACAAAATTGAAAATAAAAATGTGTATAAAACTAAAAATACAAAAGTTCAAATCAAACAACACAAATTTAAAAAGTGAAAAAAGCATATTTGAAATTTCTACAAGCATAATTGTCAAAACTAATAATGTATCTTAGCACTTATACACCGAGAAAAAAACATAATGTGAAATAACAGCTTTTTTGTCCCTTTGCCTCGCAAAAAAATGAAATAAAAAAAGATAAGAAAGTTGTATCAACCCAAATGCTGAACCAATAAAATTTACAGGTTGAACCACAAAAATGAAAAAGTCATAATAGATTCTTGTTAACTGAAATTTAAAAAATGTTGGCTCTCAAAAAACAGCGACACAAGGCAATTTTTTGCAATTTTTTTAAAGTAGTAAAACAACTACTACAAATAAATTTGGCAACAACATGACCATACGTGCCCATAGAACAAAGTTAAGATATCATTTTTATGGTAAAGTGAATGTTGGAAAGAAAAACCCTAGAAATAATAGGAATATTGGAGTATTTTTTTCTTCCGTACTTTTTTCCGTTTCTCAGAATATATAGGGCCGTTCAAAACTACAGGTTATGTAAGATAGGAGGAATGAACTGCACACCTAGAGGCACAGAGTGAAGCTTTAAATGGAAATTTGTTATGAGTATCTCCTATACATTGATCACACCACAGCAGATACAGAACAACAATCATCAGGCATGTAAGCAAGGTTCATTGCTCATAAGTTAGAAAAATCCAGGGTACAGAGAGGGCGTCTCCAAAAGTCAAACAACGATACAATTCTACATCCCCCTTGTGGTGTGGGAAGTAGGATACTATACACATTGCAAGCAAAAAGGGTTATATTAAACAGGGAATCCATCATTTTTATTTTTTAAAGTAAAAAAAGAAATGTCCATAATCAAGAAATTTAAAGACATTTGTATCTCTAACAAAGTGTATGTTTTGTGAAAATGAATTTTAGCTTTTTGCATATTTCCCCTAGCCAGATAGGTTGATGTCACTTGGACATTAATACGGCTATGCTTTCATTGAAGAGCTTAAAAAGGAATTAATACAATCCAAAAACCTGCAAGTGTTATACATATATATTCCCATCAATTAGAGGGTTTTCATTATTGTGACTCTTACTTGGCACAAATTGAATTTTTGTGGTACATTCTGCAAAGTTGGCAAATTTGAATTTCAATCAATCCAACCAACTCTAGTCATCAATGTGTTGTCTGTAGTTCTGGAAGTGTTAATGCCACAAGTAATACCCTACGAAAAGGGGCACACAGGGACTCTGTGGCCCAAGAGTCTGCATAAATCTGAAGCCAACCCTGCCTGACCTACATAATTTAAAAAAAATAACATGATAGAGAGAACCAAGAAGCTGCATATCCCCCTCCAAATCTTCCTTAGGCTACTTTCCCTCCTCTCACATTGCGTTCTTCCCCACATTCAGTTGTTCCGTCGGGGCTTGCGTCTAAATCCCCTGCAAAACGTGAATCAGGTGTATGTGCTGATGGGGCCATTAACTATTATGGTACCAACAAATACAACATATGCTCTGCCTGAAATAATTTTCGGGTGTATACACCTACTGAAGGTGGACACTCAGTCTACTACATCTGAGTATCCACCTTAAGTAGGCATATTTGCCCAAAAATGATGTCCGACAGAGCACAGGTTGACTCTGTTGGCATCATTATAGTCAATGGCTCAGTCTGTGCACATGCCCAAATCCCATTTTGCGAGCAGGGTTCAAGCCCCAAAGGGACCACTGAATTTGGGCATGAACGAACTGTGAAAGGGACCTTAGTCTTGTATACATTGATGAATTTCTTGAAGACAACATCAATTTCAAACAATTTTACATAGCCCATAAGCTGAGATATGGAGACGATTCACTAGAATACATGACGCATATATGATTTTATTACAAAGATATGTGTAAGAGGGGTTGGACAATTTAGGAAAATATTAATAGAATGCATTGGAAACATGATTGCAATAAACTTAGTAATGTTTTTAGCATAAGTTCTGTGTCTTTTTGGCATCTTCAAAAGTCACTTTCCTTATACGTTGGTTTAGTTGGCCATACTAAAACTTGAGTTAGTAGTGTCTGTAAATTGCAGATGTGACCGGCTCCATATGTAGTTCAATTTTATCATCCACGTATCAGACAAGTTCAGGAGCTGCCTGTGATTTATATGCCGTAGTCTGGTCCATAAATCAGACCAAAGATGTGCATGCTATGATTTTCTCCAGGCAGATTGTTGGTCCATGTAGAAAATTGTCTATGTGCACTGGCACATAGACCATAGTAGGTGTGCGTGCTCTTTCTGTGTGGCCCATGGAGCATGTGGCATCCATATATTAAGCTCATATGAACATCACAGCCAGAGACAATGTTCCTTTCCATATGACTGCAGATACAGAAGCATGTGACAAGGTCCATCATATGGTATTCTCTATTGCATGTGCCACATAAAACAAGCGCAGGTGCAGTGTCTTTCAGTGGAGGCATACTGACGAGCTCCTCCTTCTGTGGCTATAACATGGACCAGGAATCTTGTGCGGTCAAGAAGATGCCACTGTCATAACATTGATTCCATGATCCAATTAACACCTCTACCAGTCCATAAAACTTTTTTCCTTTCAGCTTGAGTTAATAAGAGGATGATTATCTATACTGTTAATACAAAGTATCAGAACCAAAGATAACACAAATATCTCGTGAGATACATTATAGATGTGATACTGATTTGCAGGCTGTTCAGGAAAACAGTAAATTGCTGAAATTGCATGTCACCCAAAACCTTGCGCTCTGTACGTTTTTGACATCAGTGCCTATGATGAAGATGTGGTAAATTCTATTAAAAGTAGCATTTCCACAATGTGTTTCAGGATAATAAATTGATAGACCGCAGTGCAATAATCAATAGTTTTATCTTCTCCGGCGTGTTTTGTTTCTGTCCAGTATTTCTTCTGGGTAATCAGCCTGTTTTGATGAAGTGATTACTAGGTAATGCTATCAATGAGCTATCAGGATTAAATAGGTCACACAAATCCCTCAGCTTTGGGTGCAATTTCTGTGAAAAATGAATATGTTCTCGTTGGCTCTGCCACAAGCACTGGACATTATCACAAACTGTTTGAAAAAAAGATTGATTTCAGTTGAATATAGCAATTATAACTGGACTTATTTCCACCCTCCAGCTACGGCTGGTACTTGATTGTCCAGATATAGGACTAGGAGAACACACGGCTGTCAGGTTTTACTCATTACGTAAAGAGACTGTCACTCTCACCTTTAATCGTTATCTATACATGTGATGGTCATGTTCCATATAACAAGCTGGTTTCCTCTCTACAGTCATACCACAACATGTTGAATGAAAGAAGAGCAGACATATATCTACAAAGAACATCAATAATGCAATAGGTAGAAAAGTACTCTATGTGGTGGTGTGTGGACACAGCAAAATGTTGACATCTAATATGGGAACTTTCGAAACAGCATTCTCTTACTCAATTAAAAAGTAAGTAACAAAAGTAATATATTCTGGTTATTATATATATTATCTTTGAAATCCTTTAAATAAGGGTTACATCTGGAGAATTTTTTTAGAGTGCGACTGATTAATTTTAATTACAGTGGCAGCTGAAGAACAAAGGAATATCACTTACTAGTTAAAATCACCCAATATTGCTATGTGTGTCCATCCAGCCTAAGAACTCAGGTATACAGCCACCATATTATAGATCCATAGAGATGCATTACAGCTCAAGTACAGTTCTACTCTACCTCCTCATTGCTTATCCCTTTCTTTGGAATGCAAGAAAAAGATGGTACTTGTGCCATCGGACGCCATGATAAAAAGGTATTCTGCTCTAGAAGCATTATTACTAGAGGAGATGTCTGTAGAGGAGACTATTCACATGTCAGGGTGTTTTCAATGACCAATGCTTCGCATTAAAAAAAGAATCATGTCCAACTTTGGTTCAACTTGCAGAAGCTGCAAAAAAAAAAAAAAAAAAAAGATGTCAATGTGCCATCCAAAGTTCATTGTTTGCTAGGAGAAGATTGGGAAACCTTCAAAACCTTCAGCGTTTTTTTTTAATAAGAGAAAAATGGCCATAAATGCATCAAAAACAGATCAAACACCTTACCGAAAATGGATCCATTTTTTTGTGGACGAGAGAAAAAACTGGCGCAAATTCAAGTGAAGGGCTTGTTTAGACAAGTGTAAGCTGTCTCTGTGCCAGAGTGAACCTAGACCAATGCATGGGAACGGGCTAGTTAAAGAGAACATTTTTGCACAAACATCCATTTTTCTGATCAGACTTGCCCATTAAACTCAATGGTTGCATAATAAAATAGAGGCCAAATGGACAAAATCCGTATTACATCCATTTTTAGCCAATTCATCACAATAACTACATATAAATTGGACCTTGAACAATTTTTTTTAATTGTGAATGTGGAAAATGGATGTCATACGAATGTTGAAAACAGATATTTAGGTGAAATTCGGAAAAAAAAAATAAACATACAGAAAACCATACAGATGAATCTGGAGCCATCTGCATGGTTCTTACACATATAAAGCCTTTGTCTTATTAAAGTTAAAAAAAATTAATTTGGTGGGAGGTTTTTTTTAAGACTGGCATTTCATTTACAAGTCTTGAACCTATAGCCTGTAGGAGTTAGGTGTGCCAAATTTATTGAATTGGTACATTTTTGGGGATGTTCTTGTGTGATTTGCCACACCCATTTCATTAGTCCCCCCACAACTTTTTCTTACAACAGTTTCGAGGATGGCAAAAAGTCGAACATTGTATGCATATACCACAAGCGACAAATTTTGCAACTTTTTGATGTCAGGATAGCTAGCATGGAGGGGATGATAAATCCCATCCCGTTTGTTTCTCCAGCTACCATTTCACATGCCACATATTAATTGTCAAGCCACCATGAAATCTGACCAATAGTTCCAAATACTTTAATTTCTAAAGGATACAGCTAATTTAGGTCTTGAGGAAATAGCAATTTTTTTTGCTTATTTTCTGTGCTTTAATAGCTATACCAGTTTAATTTTTTTTTTATTGTTTTTTTAATGTGAAGATTTTCATTTTTTTAGTGGTACAAATTTGGGGTACAAATAAAACAAACTTATTTTGTATAATGTAAAGCTCAAAGAGTGGGTACACACACAGTACTGGCCCGATCTGGATATATCCACCTAGTAACAAGTCTTTATGACAGATATATACCGTATTTTTCAGATTATAAGACGCACTTTTGTTCCCCCAAATTTTGGGGGAAAGTGGGGGGTGCATCTTATAATCTGAATCTGTGTGCTGCTGTGCTATAGAGTAGGGGGGGTGGCTCTGGCATGGTGTCAGGGGGCTGGGGTGGGCTGGCTGCGGGCTGCAGAGACAGCGGGTGGTCACATGCTCCCGCTCATTAGGCTCATGTAATATTCATTGCACCTGCTGTCCATCACCATCACGGGGGGGCCATATGCAGGATGGGATGGGGGAGGCTATGTGCCAGCACAAGGGGGTAATGTGCCAGGATGGGGGTTATATAGATACCAGGATGAGGGACATATATATGATTTGAAAGATGGACACTGGCATTATAAGACACACCTCCATTTAACATAAAAAAAATTTCTCTTTTTCTTCACAAAATTTGGGGGTGCATCTTAAAATCAGGTGCGTCATATAAAGTGAAAAATACAGTCAGTACATCATAGAGCATTGAGCAGTTAGAGGTGAAATCCACACAAAATGACCTTTTGACACGTCATATTGGAGAGAATAACATTGATGAAATCCATTGACCTTGAAACAAGGATTTCCAGAATGAAAATATTCCATAGCCCTATAAAACCCCTTTGGCCCTTACTAAAACATTTCTATTCATCTGAAAATCTGAGAATCTGGGGCAGATTTATTAATTTAGTAACTTTCCAACATGTTAGCCACGTTAGATACATTACACTTCTGTTCCTTATGCTACCTCTTACAGTTGTGTTCACGATTACAAATTCAACACACAACATGCACTAGTCTTCTCTGTACTTTGGATGAAACCCATGTATTCAAGGTTATGGGTGTACAAAAAAGTCAGATTTTATACGGATCAACTATACAGTATTCAATTGTTATGGGTACATTACAACATTTTAAAAGAGGAAACTGTATGTGGTCTTGTGAATTGTAATAACTGCTGATGTATAAAACGGGTGCCATACAGATGAAAAACATTAGTTTACTCTGGATTAATGTTGTATGATTTTTATACACTCATGTGAATTAGCCTTATACTTGTGGTTAATAAGAGCTGAGCTAGAATAAGAGGAATATGCAGAAGAAAAAAACTGAAAAATAGAAAAAAAAATGTAGAATTATAATAATAAAATAATAGGTTCATTTTTTTTAGAAATATCACTCAAAACGGACTAGGCCATAAAAATAATCAGAGAAACATCTCTATGGCCCTGTTCCTTCTATCGATATGTGGACTGCAACCTGTGGATCTTTAGCTGCTGTGAAACTTCATTTCCCAGCATGCTATGACAGCCACAGACTGTAAGGGCATACTGGGTGTAGCAGTTTAGCAGCTGGAAAGCTTCAAAAGATAGAAGTAACCTTATAAGTCAGGAACTAGACTATATATAATATCCTGCTAAGTAGAACTGTAGTGCATTTCTACCCCCATATTACTAAAAATATTTTATATATAGGTAATCTATATATATAAACGCCTTATCGTGTCTGTAACCGAAATCGCGGGCCACTGACTGGTTGCGGCCGCCAGGCCCTCGACAGGCCGCAACCAATCAGCGACAGGAGCAGCTGTTTGCAACGGTAAGCTGCGCCTGCGGCCGCGACCAATCAGCGGCCAGCGCAGTCGGGGACAGTGCTCAATCAGCCGCAGAGATTATTCCATTAAAAAGATTTAAAAAAAAATAGTATCACCGACGGCCTCCAATGTCCTTTCCACTCGCCCGACCTCGCGGTCCCAGTAAGGCTTTGCGACTTAGACCCGCGATGACGTCACTCTCGCGAGAGCGCGACGTTATCAGCGGTATAAGCCACAAAGCAACACTGGGAACGTGAGGCCGGGAGCATGGAAAGAACATCGGAGGCCGTCGGAAGGTGGCCATGGGTAACAAAAACAAAAAAACAAACATGCCCTCAGACTATTTTCCTTCTCTCTCCAACGCGCCTGGCATCACGGTCCCAATAATGCTTTGCAGCTTATACCGCTGATGACGTCCCCTCTCGCGAGAGTCATGTCATCTACGGTCTTTAGCGCTAAACATTACTGACACCGTGATGCCGGCCGCGTGGAGAGGAGAGCGGGGGGGAGAGCGGGGGGGAGTGGAGAGCGGGGGGGTGCACCCGCATTGCTGATTGGTCGCGGACAGAGAGCCGCGACGCTGATTGGTCGCGGCTACACGGAAAGGGGGGTTAGGGGACCATGCCTGCCAGGAAAGGGAGTGAGGGGACCATGCATAACCAGGATTGGGGGATGAGGGGACCATGCATACCAGGATTGGGGGTTGAGGAGACCATGCATACCAGGAAAGGGGGGTGAGGATACCATGCATACCAGGATTGGGGGGTGAGGGGACCATGCATACCAGGAAAGTGGAGTGAGGATACCATGCGTACCAGGATTGGGGGGTGAGGGGACCATGCATACCAGGATTGGGGGGTGAGGGGACCATGCATACCAGGATTGGGGGGTGAGGGGACCATGCATACCAGGATAGGGGGTTGAGGGGACCATGCATACCAGGATAGGGGGGTGAGGGGACCATGCATACCAGGATTGAGAGGTGAGGGGACCATGCATACCAGGATTGGGGGGTGAGGGGACCATGCATACCAGGATAGGGGGTTGAGGGGACCATGCATACCAGGATTGGGAGGTGAGGGTACCATGCATGCCAAGAAAGGGGGTGAGGGGACCATGCATACCAGGATAGGGGGGTGAGGGGACCATGCAAACCATGAAAGGGGGGTGAGGGGACCATGCATACCAAGAAAGGGTGGTGAGGGGACCATGCATACCAAGAAAGGGGGGTGAGGAGACCATGCGTATCAGGATTGGGGGTGAGGGGACCATGCATACCAGGGTTGGGGGGTGAGGGGACCATGCATACCAAGAAAGGGGGGTGAGGATACCATGCATACCAGGATTGGGGGGTGAGGGGACCATGGATACTAGGATAGGGGGGTGAGGGGACCATGCATACCAAGAAAGGGGGGTGAGGGGACCATGCATACCAGGATTGGGGGTGGAGGGGACCATGCATACCCCAAAAGGGTGGTAAGAGGACCATGCATACCAGGAAAGAGGGGTGAGAGGACCATGCATACCAGGATTGGGGGGTGAGGGGACCATGCATACCCCAAAAGGGGAGTAAGAAGACCATGCATACCAGGAAAGAGAGGGGAGAGGACCATGCATGCCAGGATTGGGGGGTGAGAGGACCATGCATATGAGGATAAGGGGGTGGAGGGGTAGCATGCATATCAGGATTGGGGGTGAGAGAACCATACATATCAGGATTGGGGGGTGCATTATTGCATTATTATTAAATCTTCAAAAAGAAACTGCATACATATTCTAGAATACCCGATGCGTTAGAATCGGGCCACCATCTAGTCTAATATATAAAGCTCAAGTGTGTGTATGTATGTGTATATGTATGTATGTCCGGGATTGGCATCCACACCGTCGCAGCTACAGCCACAAAATTAGGCACAGTCACACGTCTGGACCCCGAGAGCATCCTAGGCTATGTTGTGAGGTGAAATTTTAACCACACGCGTGTTCCAATTCACCAAACAATTTTGCCCCTATCTACATAATGGGGAAAAAGTGTGTGTGTATCAAGCCCCGCCCCTTATTATGATGTCATAATGGTTGCCATGGCGACACTAATGTCATCATAGGTTGCAAGCCCCGCCTCTCATTATGATGTCATAATGGTTGACTATGGGATGGAGGATGTGTGATGGGTACATGGGCACTGGACTATGGGATGGAGGATATGTATGACGGGTATATGGGCACGGGACTATGGGATGGAGGATGTGTGATGGGTATATGGGCACTGGACTATGGGATGGAGGATATGTATGACGGGTATATGGGCATGGGACTATGGGATGGCGGATATGTATGATGGGTATATGGGCACAGGACTATGGGATGGAAGATATGTATGATGGGTATATGGGCATGGGACTATGAGATGAAGGATGTGTGATGGGTATATGGGCACTCGACTATGGGATGGAGGATATGTATGATGGGTATATGGGTATGGGACTATGGGATGGAGGGTGTGTGATGTGTATATGGGCATGGGACTATGGGATGGAGGATGTGTGATGGGTATATGGGCACTCGACTATGGGATGGAGGATATGTATGATGGGTATATGGGCACGGGACTATGGGATGGAGGATAATTATAATTTGCTATAACTAACCACAGTTAGTTACTATGCCCGGACAGCGCCGGGCTCTTCAGCTAGTATATATATTGTAGGGATTTGCTCTGGTAGGCAGTGGCAGGGCTGCAGTAATGAGTCGGCACACAGGCTTAGAGTCCAACTTCAGTGGTTTAATGACACTTTAAACAGCAGGATAGCAGAAAATAAAGGAAAGACACAAACATACTCCAGCTTGGAGAACCACTGGTCTTAGACTCACACTTAACTAAGCGTCTGCCAGGTACCATTCCTAGGGTTGTTTTAAGTCTTGCTGCTAAACCTTTGCAGCATGGATAGTCCAACAAGGCAAGTTCAGGCTAACTCCAGTCTAGTTCCTCATACCTTGCACTCACACTCTCCCTGTGCCAAACAACAATCTCCATTACATAGCCCATAACCCCTCCCACAGGTGAGGTACACATCACATGGCTGATCACATTACCGTGACATCATTGCAGGTCTTCCACTTTAGGGAAAATCCAGGCCAAACGTTATCCTGCTGGGAGAAATATTTCTCCCATCCATCACTACACCCTTTGCTGCACCACAATATATATATACACATACAGTGTTCATATTGTGGGGATTGTACTCACGTAGGTGCAATGGCTGGCAATCAGGAGGCACGTTCCTTTTAAAGCTAATGGGGTTTATTGCATCACAAACCAACAAAACAAAAGAGAACAAAAGAAATAGCCTTTAGCTCAAGCAAAACACAGAACAACTGTCCAGTCCTTTAGGCTCAGTCCTGGAGCCAGAACACACATGGGAGGCTTCCCCTCCCCACATACATCCCTGTGTTTTAGTAGTAGTCTATATTATAAAGGTATAGCTACACCCACAAACCCACCAGCTGATTAGTCACGTGACTGTGATATCACCACAGGTCCTTGAACACATATATAAGTATAGTAACATCCTTTAGTGCTTATGTGCACTAAAGAAAACACTCTGGGCTTACATCACAGAGACAAGCCATCTCTGAGATACATACCTCCGATTGACTACAAACCTTAGCCATGCTACATACCTCCCCTCTCTGCCTAAAGCCGTGGGGCTTGGCACTTTCCCCCAATAGACAAGGGATTCTTGAGAGGGCATCAGCATTACCATGTAGCTTCCCTGCTCTATTTTCTACATGAAAGCTGAAGTCTTGCAGGACTAAGAACCAGCGGGTGGCCCTAGCATTCTTACCCTTTGCTTCCCTCGCCCATCTGAGTGGGGCATGGTTGGATATCAGTCTAAACTTACATCCCACCAGATAGTACGGCAATGTATCCACTGCCCACTTTATGGCCAAACACTCTTTCTCT
Source organism: Dendrobates tinctorius (assembly GCF_039654945.1). Classification (NCBI taxonomy): domain Eukaryota; kingdom Metazoa; phylum Chordata; class Amphibia; order Anura; family Dendrobatidae; genus Dendrobates; species Dendrobates tinctorius. The sequence goes on from NW_027361829.1 coordinate 39,628,362, forward strand.
ACGACTGAGTAATTCCTTTTGCATGAAGGTAGCTTCCTACTCAGGTAGAGGACAGGGTGCTCCTCCCCATGTATCTCCTGGGAAAGGACTGCTCCTACCTCGACATCTGAGGCATCTGTCAAAAGGATAAACTCTTTTTTAAAGTCCGGGGCCACCAGAACAGGTTGCTTACATAGAGCCCCTTTCATTTCTTGGAAGGCTGACTCTGCCTCTTCGGACCATCTGAGCATTACTGATTTTGTCCCCTTAAGAAGATCAGTTAGAGACGCAGCCATCATGGCAAAGTTTGGGATGAACCTCCTGTAATATCCCACGATCCCCAGGAAGGCTCTAACTTGCTTTTTGGACAAAAGTCTCAGCCATGTTTGAATTGACTCCACTTTATTGATTTGGGGTTTGATCTCGTCACGCCCCACTACATATCCCAGGTACTTGGCTTCTTCTTTACCCAAGGCACACTTCTTCGGGTTTATTGTAAACCTCACCTCCCTTAGAGCATCAAACACTGCTTGCACCTTTCCAGGTGACTCTCCCAGTCTGGGGTAAAGATGCCGATATCATCCAGGTACGCGGCAGCGTATAGCTTATGAGGCGCAAGGATTCTATCCATAGCCTATGGAAGGTCGCCGGAGCTCCCTGCAGGCCAAACGGCATCCGGACATACTGAAAGCACCTGTCTGGTGTAGAAAATGCAGTCTTCTCCTTGGCTTCCTGTGCCATGGAGATCTGCCAATAACCCTTTGTCAAATCCAAGGTGGTTATGTACCTGGCAGGTCCAAGTCTCTTGATGAGCTCATCAACGCGTGGCATGGGATATGCGTCGAACTTGGAGACCTCATTCAGCTTCTGGTAGTCATTGCAGAACCTCCATTTACCATCAGGTTTTGGAACCAGGACGATCGGGCTCGAACAACCGCTCTTGGATTCCTCAGTGACCCCAAGCTTCAACATACGCTGCATCTCCTTGGAGATTACTTCTCAATGAGCCTCAGGAATTCGTTAAGGCTTCATGTTCACCCACACATGTGGCTCTGTCAGAACTTCATGCTCAACGACCTTCATGCATCCTGGCAACTCTGAAAACTGGTCCCTGCTTTTTTGGAGCAACTCCCGGCACTGCTGTTTCTGGGCCTTCGATAGCGTCTCCGCTATAGTAACCCCTCCAACCTCCCCTTCTGGTTTGCCCAGCGAGCACGGAGTCACCACTGGCTCTCTATCTTGCCATGGCTTGATGAGGTTGACATGGTAAACCTGGTATGGCTTCCATCTTCCTGGTTGGTGAATCTTATAGTTTATCTCCCCAAGCTTCTCCACGACCTCATACGGCCCTTGCCATTTGGCCAAGAACTTGCTCTCAACGATCAGAACCAGCGCGAGAACTCTGTCTCCCGGATTGAACTGCCTCACTCTTGCTGACCGCTTGTAAACTCTGGCCTGAGCTTCTTGTGCCTGGCGGAGGTGTTCTTTCGCGATGGGAATCACCTTCGCAATCCTCTGCTGCATCAGTGCCACATGCTCAATGACGCTTCTGCGGGGCGTGACTTCGGCTTCCTTGTTTCCTTGGCTATATCTAGGAGACCTCATGGATGTCGGCCATACAGAAGCTCGAAGGGCGAGAACCCAGTGGAGGCCTGGGGAACTTCACAGATAGAAAAGAGCAGATACGGTTAGAGACAATCCCAGTTTCTGCCATCTTTCTCTATGGCTTTTCTTAGCATGCTCTTCAGTGTCTTGTTAAATCTCTCAACAAGGCCATCTGACTGCAGATGGTACACTGAAGTCCTCAACTGGGAGATTTGCAGAGCCTTGCACAACTTCCTCATCACCTTGCTCATAAAAGGTGTCCCCTGGTCGGACAGAATCTCCTTCGGCAAACTCGTCTGGGAAAACACATGGACCAACTCGCGGGCTATATTCTTCACCGAGGAATTTCTCAGGAGAATTGCCTCAAGATAGCATAGTCCAGGATGACTAATATATACTGATGGCCGCAGGCTGATTTAACTAAGGGATCGACCAAGTCCATGGCAATTCTCTCAAATGGCACCTTAATAATGAGCAATGGCACAAGGGGGTTCCGGAAATGAGAGGTGGGGGCAGTTAACTGACATGTAGGGCAGGAGCTGCAATAGTTTACTATTTCCCGGTTACACCCAGGCCAATAGAACCTCTGCACTACCCATTCCTGCCTTCTTTCACCCCAGGTGTCCCCCCAAGATGTGTGAATGGGCCATGTCCAACACTTTCCGTCTAACTGCTCTACCAACTCCTCTTATTTTCGTTACCTGGTATAACAACGCCTCACTCATCATAAAATAGGTAAATCTTGTGTCCGCCCCCGGCTGGCTCTTGTACAACCCCATTAATGATGGTGACATTGTTGAAGGCTTTCCTCAGCGTTGGGTCCCTATGTTGGGCAGTCCCAAAATTCTCACCGGCCACCCCTATCTCCGGAATGTCAGATACGGGGGACACTTCCTCCTCATCCCCTACAAGGACCCAAAAAGGAAACCTGTCTGCCTCTGGTGGTGGCAATACCTTATTAGGGTTCATTGGTTCCCTGCTGTTGATAGCGACCTCCGGACCCTTACCCCACAGATCCCAAAACAGACAGAAATCCCGGCCTATAATTATAGGATGCAACAAGTCACGAACAACGCCAACTTCATGGGACTCGGTGCGATGCACCGTTTCAATGTTCACTCTGGCCATCGGGTAGTCCTTTGCATCACCATGTATGCACAGAACGCCGACCTTTTTACCCAGGAGTAGGTTGAGAGGAAAAATGGCCCTTACAAGGGTCACCAAGCTCCCAGAGTCATTACTGCTTGACCGTTCACCTTCACGGGACACGCTTGAGGCCCCTCGTTAGGTGGAGAGTTCACACTGCAGGCTGGATATGTACAGTATGAACTACGGTGTCCCATGCTGCAGTCCATCTGCTCGGTGGTCTGGGGACAATGGGCAGCTATATGTCCCGGTCCTTGGCACTTCCAACAAATAATATCACCCGTTGGGACCTTGGGCGCCGCCTCCCCTGCCCCTTTTGACTTTGGACGCCCCACCTTTTTGGGACTCCGCTCCTTGCTGGAACCACCAGTACGGAATGGGCTGCTTCCCCAATGAGCCTTTCATCCCCTGGTATCTCTTGACCAGTCCAACCAGTTCATCAGCATTCTGGGGATCACCCTGGGCACCCAAGTCTGTAGGCATCTCGGCAGGGAATGCACAAACTGATCCATCACCACTTGCTCTACCATCTGTGCAGGAGTAGAAAACTCTGGCTGCAGCCATTTCTGGACCAGGTGCAACAGGTCGAACATTTGGGTGCGAGGTCGTTTGTCCCTGTGATAAGCCCAACGGTGAACTCGCTGTGCCCAGACAGTTATTGTCACCCCCAAACGTGCAAGAATCTCGGCTTTTAGTTTGAGATACTCCTTGGCGCCTTGCAAAGTCAAGTCATAGTACGCCTTCTCGGGCACCTCCATCAGGTATGGCGCCAGTACCTCTGCCCACTGCTCTGGCTGAAGTTTTTCCCTTTCAGCCACCCTCTCAAATACCATCAGGAAGGCCTCAATATCATCCACAGGGTTAATTTTCTGCAATGCGCATCTTACCGCCTTCCTGATGTGAGTGTCATCAGCCAGACCTGGGGTTGGGGCACTCGTCCTGCCTTGGATGGTGGTTGCCAGAAGCATCTGCTGCCGTTGCTCCTGCTGGCTCTGTTGTATCTGTTGCAACAACAGCCTATTGGTCTCCTGTTGATGTGACTGTGACTGGACCAGGTGTTTCAGCAGGTCCTCCATTTTTCCAGGCAATGCTTGCTGGCTTGCTGCAAACTTGACCCAGGACATGCAGTAACAGTCACACGTCTCTGCTGGGAATGCTGCCTGCACGTCTAGCATCAATTGTTGGGATTGTACTCGCTTAGGTGCAATGGCTGGCAATCAGGAGGCACATTCCTTAGTTCATGGGGTTTATTGCATCACAAACCTGTGGCGCCCCCAGGAGTATGGCCGCCACAGTGGCTTTGCCTTCCTCCAGGGAGGGTAATGCCAGGCTTGGAAGCAGTGAAGGGTCTCTCTCGCAGTTAACCTATACATGCAACACAGTTCCACTCCAGGCCAGCAGGGGGGACTCTGAACCAGATTTGAAGGGAGGAGTACTCTCTGAGGGCCAAGAGGAAAGAGTGGTCAGTTAGTGTGAGGAGGTCCACGTGTGCAGACATGTGGAGAGAAGCTGGAGGTTGAGCTGAGGAAGGAGAGCTCCCTCACAGCGAGAGCGCATGAACTGGAGTCTGGTCTCCACGGTTGTACGGATACTAACAGTCCTGCAACAGACACCAGAGGAGTAGGAGGCTATAAATGCCCTACCCCCACCTAAGACTCGGAGGCACAACAGCACGGAGTGAGCCAACAGAGGAATAGTGGCTACAGCTGTCTGCCATACGAGGAGTGCTAGTGGAAGAGAATTAGGAGGAACTTCAGTGTAACTCAGTACTAGGAGTACTTCATTCAAATAAGCGCTAAGGAGACTGCACAGCCCATCTGCTGAGAGAGAATCCTGAGCTGCTTCCTGGCTAGCCTGCTCCAGTACCATCTGTAATCAGGACCCTGGACTGCATTTATCAAGTAAAGGTACAGAAATTGCACCCCGCTGTGTCTTTGTCTGCTTCCTACCCTTCTGGCACTGCTACATCCCCATGCCAGCCACATCTACACTGCCCTGGGACTACAGCTTCACCTGTGGGGAGCTTTTACATCTTTGCTGCACCCTACTGTCAGTCCCAGTGGATCTGCATGCAGTGTCGGCTTAACATCTCACTTGTCGAACACCACAGGTGGCGTCACAAACTATTCCATTAACTACACTTCACCATTCAATCTCCCCTATTACTTGGGCGCCCAGGGCCACGGACCGGGTCACTGCTACTGTGACACATCCCGCTGACAGCGGCCCGGTACCGAGTACCCCACAGCCCTGGGAGGGCGACCCAACTTGGCGTCACAAACAGGATTACGGAGCCCGATACCCCCCTTGGTCCTGTGTGCCATAGACTGTGTTTGTGTAAAAGACTGTGTGTGAAATTGGCGCCAATTGCCACTATTGCCAGGCTGCTTGGCGCGCGCGGGATGAAAAAGGGGCAGGCCTTTGTGGGCGGAGCCTGCCGCAGAGCACGAAGAAGTGAAGTACCGTGCGGGAAAAGAGGACAGCGAGCGAGAAGGGGAGAAGCTGAGGCCTACAGCCTGGAGCATCGGGCCTGCGAAACGGCCACCGGTAAGCTCTCACAACCCCCGGCCCTGACCAACGTTAACTAGGGGGGGAGAGAATGTCTGTGCCAAGCAGCAATGCAGCGGTGGACGCCGCCGCCAACCCCTCAGCGCCGCAAGGAGTAGCGCCTGCCGCAGCGGTCCCCATAATGCCGCTGTCTATGCCCTACCTTCCGGGAGCGGCCTGGCTACCGCAGTACTCGGGTGAGTCACATACCCTGAGTGAATTTAAAGAGAGACTGTGCAGTTTGTTTAAAGTATACCCTCTATCTGAAAGCCAGAAAGTGAACATCCTTATTGGACAGCTAACGGGTGCAGCACAGAGAGAGGTGAAAGCCTGGCAGGACACTGACAAAGAGACTGTTAAAAAGATTCTAGCCAAGCTGAGGAGTACCTTTGACACCCGACCTGCAGCTGAAATCAAGATGCGATTCTTTGGATGTAAGCAGAGAATGCAGGACAGTATAAGGGACTATGCTCTTAATCTGCAGGAGGCGCTGCGAGCAGTTAAACAAGTTGATCCTGACAGTGTGAAGGAGGAAGATAAACTGTTAAAGGAGCAGTTCATTTAAGGACTCCTATCCAGTACCCACAGAGGACAGTTGCCTGCAAAACCCTGATCTGGACTTTGCTGATTTTAAGGGCAGGGCTATTTGGGTCCTGCAGGAATCAACTGACAGCCGTCCAGCGCCCCCTAGGCGCCCAGCGATCACCTACCACCAGGAAGCAACATCTTTCCCTTCCATCCCTGTGGAGGCTGATGCACAGACTCTGGATAAAGAAGAGAAGAGAAGAGCTCCGTCTTCAGGTTCAGGAGTTGACCAGGGGTATGGCTGCACTTACTAAAACCGTGCAGTCCCTGCAGGTATCCTCCAAAGAGAAGATCCAGCTTGCTTCCAGTCCAGAGGATGTCCCGTGGCTCCGGAGGAGGAGAACCCCGCCACTCTGAGGGAGGAACAACGACCGCTATGACCAGGGCGGACGTCCCATCTGTTGTCGCTGTTACAAGGCAGGTCATCTTGCAAGATTTTGTCCTTTAAACGAGCAACTCCTGGGGCAGAGGGCCAACCCCCAGGAGTAGGACCACAAGGCCCAAGGAACTGGCGAGCCAAGTATGTGGGAGGGAGACCGATCCTTCCTGTGGTGATTGACGGCATCCCCATGAACGCTTTGCTGGACACCGGCTCCCAGGTGACCACTATGCCCTATATCCTCTACAAGCGGTATTGGGCTGATTCTGAACTCACCCGTGGCCCAACTGATGAACTAACAGTAGTTGCCAGTAATGGTCAGTCTTTGCCGCAGATAGGATGTAAAGAAATTACTGTTAAAGTGGGTCGGGTAGAGCTAAAATCTCAAGGTCTGATAGTTGTGGATATTGATCGACGTGAATGTAATCCCATGATGACTCTTGGTACAAATGTAATTGAAAATTGTCTTTCCGAGGTTATTGTCTTGTTGCAACAGGTGGCTGAGATTGCTGGTTCCAGTGAACAATGAGTCCTGCAGAAGGAGATCAAGGCCCTGATGCAAAGACAGCAGGTAGAACTCTCTGGCGGAGAAATTGGCAGTGTCAGAGAGAGTGATGCTTTCCCCATTGCAATACCCCCCCAGATGTGAAATGTTGATTTGGTGTCGGGCAGCCAAAGGCCTCAGCAGAAAAGATTACCAGGCATTGGTAGAGCCAGTATACTCTGATAGCAGGCCCACTGTCCTGACAGCCAGAGGGGTGGTTGATGTACGTAAAGGGAGAGTACCTGCTCGCCTCTTGAATTGTGGGGAGGAGGAGGCCACAATACCTCGGTACACCACAATTGCTAAGCTGCTCACTGTTAATAACAACTCACTGCAGGCAGCAGAGCCCTTGGTCACATCCGACCAGGTGGAGGACAATGGCTCTGGAGAGCAGATGGAAGAGTGGTGCCAGCAACTGCAGGTGGGAACTGACTCTACACCTTCATACCAGAAAAATGGGGTTTACGGGGTGACCCAGGAGTATGAGCGGGTATTCAGTAAACACCCACTAGATTTTGGGCAGGCAAAAGAGGTTCAACATCATATCCCCACTGGAGATCATCCACCCATTCAAGAAAGGTACCGGCCTAAACTCCAACACAATACCAATGTGCTAAAGGTATGTTGAGAGAGTTGAAGGAAGCAGGGGTTATCAGAGACAGTTGCAGCCCCTAGGCAGCTCCAATAGTTTTTGTAAAGAAAAAGGATGGTACCATGAGAATGTGGGTTGATTACAGGAAAATTAACAGCATTACACATAAAGATGCCTACCCATTACCCAGAATTGAAGAGTCATTAGCTGCACTTAAAACTGCTAACTACTTTTCCACCTTGGATCTCACTAGTGGGTATTGGCAGGTTCCCGTGGCAGAGGCAGACAAGGAGAAAACAGCATTTACAACTCCAATGGGTCTCTGTGAGTTCAATTATATGCCATTTGGGCTCTGCACTGCCCCAGGAACATTTCAATGGCTGATGGAGTGCTGCCTGGGACACATGAACTTTGAGACAGTCCTGTTGTACCTTGATGATGTCATTGTTTTCTCCAAGACTTATGAAGACCATCTGGAGCACCTGGCTGAAGTGTTTGAAGCCTTGTCCAGTTTTGGCCTAAAGGTGAAGCCTTCCAAATGCTACCTCCTGAAGCCCAAGGTACAGTACCTCGGTCATGTAGTGAGTGCAGAAGGTGTGGCACCTGATCCTGACAAAGTCACAGTCATACGGGACTGGTCGAAGCCCAGCAACCTCCATGAAGTACGCCAATTCCTCGGGTTGGTAGGCTACTACCCAAGGTTCATCAAAGGCTTCACTGAAATAGCCACTCCTATGCAAAATCTTTTGGTGGGGCAGTCCAAGAAAGCCAAACAGAAGAGTTCCATATTTGAATGGACTGAGGAGTTGGAGAGGTCCTTCACCAGACTAAAGATGGCTCTCACAGGAGATGAAGTTCTGGCCTACCCAGATTAAGACAAACCCTTTGTGTTGTATACTGATGCCAGCATCGTGGGACTTGGAGTAGTACTGTCACAGGTACAGAATGGCAAAGAAAGTGTGATTTCCTACGCTAGCAGGAAGCTTCGCCCCACTGAAAGGAACCCAGACAACTATAGTTCCTTCAAGATGGAGTTCCTCGCCTTAGTCTGGGCTGTGACTGAAAGATTCAAGCATTACCTAGCTTCAGCCAAGTTTACCATCTTCACGGACAACAACCCGTTGACTCACGTGGACACTGCAAAACTAGGTGCACTGGAACAACGATGGATGGCTCGGCTGTCTAACTATGAGTTTACCATCAAGTACCGAGCAGGGCACAAGAATGGCAATGCTGATGAGCTGTCCAGGATGCCTAATCTGCCAGATGCAGGAGAAGACCCTGAGGCTCTTGAAGAAATAGAGTTACCTCCCTTCCACCGACCACTTGCGGCCCAGCGTGCTCAAGGAGTGAGAAACAGACGGTCTGGCTTGAAAGAGGTCACCCTAAATCCATTGCCCCATCATGACTGGGCAGAAACTTAGGATAATGACCCCGCAGTCCGCCTGGTGAAGGAGCTACTGCCACAAGCTGACTCACGCCCAGAGTCGAATGCTCCTGAAGAAACCCAGCAGTTGTGGAAGGAAAGAGGTAGGCTGTTCATTTATGAAGGAAAGTTGTGTCGGAGGAGTATCAATGCCTGTACTCATGAGCTGGTTTGGCAGGTGATAGTCCTGAAGAGAGAGGCATCAATGGTCCTGGAAGCATACTACAATGGAGCTGGACACTTCGGATGGAAGAAGTTGGAAGCGTTGCTCCAGGAGAGGTTCTACTGGGCTGGTATGAGGAAAGCCATTGAGAGGTGGTGCCGGGAGTGTGGACAATGTATCCTGCGCGGAAAGGATCGAAACAGCCAGAGAGCTCCTCTACAGCCAATCATCACCAAACAGCCACTTCAGTTGGTAGCCCTGGACCATGTGAAGCTGGTTCCAAGCCGGTCAGGCTACATCTATGCTCTTACCATTGTGGACCTCTACTCAAGATTCCTGGTAGTTGTGCCTGTCAAAGATTATACACCCAGGACAGCAGCCAGAGCCTTCCAACAGCACTTTTGTAGACCACATGGATATCCTGAGCAAGTGCTTACAGATCAAGGTCCCGCCTTTGAGGCAGAAGTGTTCCAGGAATTCTGTAACTTGTATGGTTGTAAGAAGATCCGGACAACACCGTATCACCCACAGACCAATGGCATGTGTGAGAAGATGAACCAGGTAGTGATTGACCTACTGAAGACCTTGCCTTTGGAGGAGAGGAATCTGTGGCAAGAAAAGTTGCCAGATCTGGTGGACCTCTACAACCACATTCCTGTGAATTCAACCAACTGTACTCCAGCCTACTTAATGAGAGCAAGGCCTGGAAAACTGCCTATTGATTTGGATATGGGAGTCCTTACACCTGAGGTGACATCACTAGATGCTGACTGGGACACAGAGAGGCAGCAACAGTATAGAAGAGTACAAGAATGTGTGGAAAAGAGTCTAGCTTAGGCAAGACAAAAGCAAGAGAGGAACTACAATCAGCATGCACATGCAGTTCCCTTGTCACCAGGAGAGCAAGTTTTCATGAGGAAAAGAAGACTGCATAAATTGGATGACGAATGGGAAGCTGAACCCTACACTATCCTACCCTCAAATTTTGACAATACCAAGGTGTGCCTTATTAGTAAAGATGGAGAAGAAACCTCAGCAACAGTTTCAAGGGATCATTTGAAATTATGCCCTGATCAGTTAAGAGAAAGGATGGAAGAACAAGATAGAAGAAAAGGTCAGCACCATACTTGAAGAATTCCCTGCCAATTGGACTAAAGTAAATGATGCTATAGTGGTGCCAGGGTTGTCCTTTCCCCAACTGGTAGCACAGGAAGACGTGACTCAAGAAAATCCTGAAGATCAGGAAAATCAGGCAGCAGATGCCACACAAGCAGTGGAGCCAGAGAACCCTCACCCTGCCAGTGGTGAACCTGTTATGCCCCTGGTGAGTCTAAGAGTTCCTAGACAATCTAGTATCCCTGTGTTACATAGAACCACCAGTAGTGTATCCAGTACATTACACACTACACCAGTAGTTAGCCCCAGACAACCAGTGTAATGCAGGTCTATCCGTGTTACACAAGTATACTGCCCATCAGATATCGTGTATAGATAAATAAAAGTAAATGTTGAAATGTATATACGTAACTGTTTTTCAAGTTTTGTGCCTACAGGTAATCTGTAAGAGTTTCCTCTGAATTTTCCAGTTTTTACCTTGTTTTATGGACATAGTAGCACAGGACTTGTGTGGTCACCAATCTGTATATAGTTCACCATTTGCCCAGGAATGGACCATGGACATTGATGCTTGGACTTGTCATCATAGGACTGCTTTTGTAGCTTGTGGTTTTTGTACATTTCTCATTTTTCAAAATCTTGTACAATTATATTTGTTATATATTATCCATGTTTTCTTTTATCAGCCCAGGAGTGCTGACTTGCACTAGGGGGGAATGTGGCGCCCCCAGGAGTATGGCCGCCACAGTGGCTTTGCCTTCCTCCAGGGAGGGTAATGCCAGGCTTGGAAGCAGTGAAGGGTCTCTCTTGCAGTTAACCTATACATGCAACGCAGTTCCACTCCAGGCCAGCAGGGGGGACTCTGAACCAGATTTGAAGGGAGGAGTGCTCTCTGAGGGCCAAGGGGAAGGAGTGGTCAGTTAGTGTGAGGAGGTCCACGTGTGCAGATGTGTGGAGAGAAGCTGGAGGTTGAGCTGAGGAAGGAGAGCTCCCTCACAACGAGAGCGCATGAACTGGAGCCTGGTCTCCACGGTTGTATGGATACTAACGGTCCTGCAACAGACACCAGAGGAGTAGGAGGCTATAAATGCCCTACCCCCACCTAAGACTTGGAGGCACAACAGCAATGAGTGAGCCAAGAGAGGACTAGCGGCTACAGCTGTCTGCCATACGAGGAGTGCTAGTAGAAGAGAATTAGGAGGAACTTCAGTGTAACTCAGTACTAGGAGTAATTCATTCAAATAAGCGCTAAGAAGGAGACTGCACAGCCCATCTGCTGAGAGAGAATCCTGAGCTGCTTCCTGGCTAGCCTGCTCCAGTACCATCTGTAATCAGGAGCCTGGACTGCATTTATCAAGTAAAGGTACAGAAATTGCACCCCGCTGTGTCCTTGTCTGCTTCCTACCCTTCTGGCACTGCTACATCCCCGTGCCAGCCACATCTACACTGCCCTGGGACTACAGTTCACCTGTGGGGAGCTTTTATATTTTTGCTGCACCCTACTATCAGTCCCAGTGGATCTGCATGCAGCGTCGGCTTAACATCTCACTTGCCGAACACCACAGGTGGCTTCACAAACTATTCCATTAACTACACTTCACCATTCAATCTCCCCTATTACTTGGGCGCCCAGGGCCACGGACCGGGTCACTGCTACTGTGACACATCCCACTGACAACGGCCCGGTACCGAGTACCCCATAGCCTTGGGAGGGCGACCCAAACCCACAAAACAAAAGAGAAAAAAGAAACAGCCTTTAGCTCAGGCAAAACACAGAACAACTGTCCAGTCCTTTAGGCTCTGTCCTGGAGCCAGAACACACACGGGAGGCTTACCCTCCCCACATACAGCCCTGTTTTTCAGTAGTAGTCTACATTATAAAGGTATAGCCACACCCACGAACCCACCAGCTGACTAGTCACATGGCTGTGACATTAGCACAGGTCCTTGAACACATATATAAGTATAGTAACATCCTTTAGTGCTTATGTGCACTAAAGAAAACAATCTGGGCTTACATCACTGAGACAAGCCATCTCTGAGACACATACCTCCCATCAACTATACAAGCCTTAGCCACGCCACAATATATATATATGTATATATATATATATATAATCAAAAGTAACCAGTTTATACATGTGTTGAAATAAAAAGAGATTTTCCTCCATCCAGAATGTGCAGAGAGCATCCGCTAATGGATGGTGCTAAATCACGGTGCGATAACATGTTGTGCCTATTCAGGACTCATCTTTGTTAAGTTTACCCTTGTGTCTACTATCCAGATCAACCAAATAAATCACATCACAAGAAGATTATGTTTAAAGAGAACCATTTAAGAGATAATAAAATCCCAGGCTAGGTGAATGCTAATGAGCAGCGGGGGAATATACGAGGGGAGCTGAGCTTACCATTAATGAACTGCTCATGCTTACATAATTCATGAGTGAGCAAAATGTAAATGTCTGACGTAACAATACGGTATTATTAGTCTTTAACCTGTATGCCCATATTAACAGATTAAACAGCTCAAATGTGGTGACAGATTCCCTTTAAGTTTTCTGCACAGCTATATTTAATTCAGTTTAACCATTATATTCAGTTAAACCCTTATATGAAAATAATGATCCTTATTATCACCTGTCTGCTATGATTGGTTTCTCATTTAGCAGTAATCCTACAATACTCCTGATTTATGCAAGTGTACCTAGAAGGACTGATGCTGTTTTGAAAACAAGAAATATAGATTAAATTCATATTTCTCTTTTTTTCACTTTGCATTTTGTTAATTAATGAAAATAAATTATTAACACTTTTTTTTAAAAAACACCTTTATTTTGCAGCACTTTTTGCATGCCTGTTTAAAAATTTTGCATTGTATAGAATGCATACAAAGTTTATTTATGGTGGCTATTATAATCCATAATGTGCCAACTTGTTATATAACTTATTTTATGCCAGTTATATATCAACTTTATAACATTATGATTCATATCAGCTAAATGAAACCCAGGCTAAGGCCGGGGTCACACTTGCGAGTGTGATGCAAGAAACTCGCCCGAGTTTCTCGCATCGATACCTGGTGCTGCCGGAGGCAGCATCGGGAATTGATGCGAGAGACTCACGCAAGTTTCTCGCATCACACTCGCAAGTGTGACCCTGGCCTAAGCCTGCACAAATCATTAGAATGTTCTGTAAGACATTTTTCTATAGAAAAGATATCCTCACAGAAAGAAGATGTATGGAGGTCTCCTACACCAGAATTATCCTTGAAAACGTATAATTGTTTATGCATTACTTGAATTATTTTATTTATAAGTATTGGCAGGCGTAGAAACTCCAAGGCTGTGAGACAGAATTTTGATTTAAATATTGCACCCTTTTGCAACAGTTCAGATCCCTGTCTCATATTCATAGGAGTCTCATACACAGTGGGGAAAAAAGTATTGATACACTGTCGATTTTGCAAGTTTTCCCACCTACAAACAATGGAAAGGTCTGTAATTTTTATCGTAAGTACACTTCAACTGTGAGAGAGAAAATCTAAAATTAATAACCAGGAAATCGCATTGTATGATTTTTACATAATTAATTTATATTTTGAAATTTTTTTTTCCATAACATTCATCAAGTACATATATAGAATTAATATGGATTGGGTGCCTTGGAAATTTATTTCAGCAAATTTAGCATCACAAGCTATAATAAATGTTAATGATTAAAAATGTAAATAATTTATGTAAGATAGTAAACCATAATGTAGGTTTTTGTTTAACATCTAATTATAATAACCCTCTCGTGAAAAAGCCAGTTCTGCCCATCAAGCCACATTTTTCAAATTTGACAGATGTGTCATTTTATATGGTAATAACCTTGCAATGCTTTTACACAATCTTAGTGGTTCTGATATTGTTATTTTCATGACAAACTGTTCTTTTGTTAACGGTTTTAACCCCTTCGCACCCGAGCCTGTTTTTGCCTTCGTGACCGGGACAATTTTTTAAATTCTGACCAGTGTCACTTTATGAGGTCATAACTCTAGAACGCTTCAACGGATCCTACTGATTCTGACACTGTTTTCTCATGACATATTGTACTTCATGATGGTGGTAAAATTTTTTAGATATGATCTGCGCTTATTTGTTAAAAAAATCAAAATTTGGCCAAAATTTAGAAAATTTTGCAATTTTCAATCTTTTAATTTTTATGCCCTTAAATCAGAGAGTGATATCGCACAAAATAGTTAATAAATAACATTTGCCACATGTCTACTTTACATCTGCACAATTTTGGAAACATATTTTTTTTTTTAGGAACTTATAAGGGTTAAAAGTTGACCAGCGATTTCTCATTTTTACAACAAAATTTGCAACACCATTTTTTTAGCAAGTTTGGGGGGTCAATATGACAGAAAATACCCAAAAGTGACACCATTCTAAAAACTGCACCTCTCCATGTACTCAAAACCACATTCAAGAAGTATATTAACCCTTCAGGTGCTTCACATGAATGAATGGAATATGGAAGGAAAAAATAAACATTTAACTTTTTTTCACAAACATTTTACTTCAAAACCATTTTTTTTATTTTCACAAGTGTAAAAAGAGAAAATGAACCACAAAATTTTTTGTGCAATTTCTCCCGAATACGCCAATACCCCATATGTGGGGCTAAACCACTGTTTGAGCACATGGCAGAGCTCAGAACGGAAGGAGTGCCGTTTGACTTTTTCAATGCAGAATTGGCTGGAATTGAGATCGGATGCCATGTCGCATTTGGAGAGCCCCTGATGTACCTAAACAGTGTTAACCCCCCACAAGTGACCCCATTTTGGAAATTAGACCCCCCCAAGGGACTTATCTAGATGTGTGGTGAGCACTTTGAACCCCCAAGTGTTTCACAAAAGTTTATAATAGCTACCCAAAATAGTTACAATGTCACATTTATCATATGTAAACTTTATGTATGTCTTATTCTTGTTAAGGTGTTATAAACTTTAATTAAATTTACAAAACATGTTTCTTTTTAGGGATCACTTCACATTTGAAGTGCCTTTAACCCCTTTCTAACATCAGACGTACTATTCCGTCCATGTGCCCTGGGCCAAATTGACCATGAACGGAATAGTACGTCTCAGCAATCGGTCGCACACATGGGTGGTGTGCGGCTGATCTCAGCCAGGTGTCAGTCACTAAATGCCAGGAGCAGTCACAGACCGCTCCCGGCACTTTAACCCCCGAAATGCTGCAATTGAACACAACCACAGCATTCCGGGAGCATGCAGAGAGCTGACAGCCCCTCTACCTTTGGATTGGAGACCCTGCGATGTGACGCAGGGTCCCCATCGCTGCCATGGTAACCCGATGTCGTCATGACATCATACCACCGAGCAAAAAATGGAATAACACGTGAGCAAAAAGACGGATATAAATAAACATGGTACCGCTGAAAACGTCATCTTGTCCCTCAAAAAACAAGCCCCCATATAGCTCCATCAGTGGAAAAATAAAAAAATTTAAAAGTTATATATCAGAATAAAGAAATAGAAAAATAATTATTTTTTATATAAAATAGTTTTTATTGTATAAAAGTGCCAAAGCATAAAAAAGATATAACTGAGGTATCGTTGAAATCATACTAACCCGAAGAATAAAACTGCTTTATCAATTTTACCACATGCGAAATGATAAAAACGGCCCACCAAAAGAAATTCATGAAATGCTGGTTTTTGTCCATTCCGCCTCCCAAAAATCACAATAAAAAGTGATCAAAAAATGTCATGTGCCTGAAAATGGTACCAATAAAAGTGTCAACTCATCCCGCAAAAAACAAGTCCTCACATGACTCTGAGGGCCAAAATATGGAAAAATTATAGCTCTCAAAATATGGTGATGCAAAAACTATTTTTTGCAATAAAAAGTGTCTTTTAGTGCATGACAGCAGCCAAATAGAAAAACCCGCCTCTTTCACACATCCTGATATTTCCGATGCCGGAGATGTCAGTGTCCGTGTGTGTAATACTTGCGGCACACATGTGGCATGCGTGTGCCGCAGCAATACCACAAGGACTGGTGCCAGGGAAGAAGCATTACAGTAAGCGCTGTTCCCCGGGACCGGGTGCTGAACACGGCTCTCATCATTCTCTCCTCCTCTGACAGCGATCAGCACAAGCAGGGGAGAATGAAAGAGTTAATAAACTTCTTGAATGTGGTTTTGAGCACCTTCATGGGTGCAGTTTTTAGAATGGTGTCACTTTTGGGCATTTTCTATCATAAAGACCCCGCAAAGTGACTTCAAATGTGATGTGGTCCCTAAAAAAAATGGTGTTGTAAAAATGAGAAATCGCTGTTTAAATTTTAACCCTTATAACTTCCTAAGAAAAAAAAATTTGGTTCCAAAATTGTGCTGATGTAAAGTAAATATGTGGGAAATGTTACTAATTAAGTATTTTATGTGTCATATTTCTGTGATTAAAGGTTATAAAATTCAAATTTGCAAAAATTGCTACATTTTCGCCAAATTTCTGTTTTTTTTCATAAATAAACTCAATTAATATCAAAGAAATTTTGCCACTATCATGAAGTACAATATGTCACGAGAAAACAGTGTCAGAATCACCGGGATCCATGGAAGATTTCCAGAGTTATTACTTCATAAAGGAACAGTGGTCAGAATTGTGAAAATTGTCCTGGTCATTAACATGCAAACCACCCTCGGGGGTAAAGGGAATAAGGCACCTATATGTCAGAAAACTTCCAAACAAGACCCTATTTTAAAAACAGACTAAAATCTACTTTCCGAAACTATGTTAACCCTTCAGGTATTTCACAAGAATTAATGAAAATTGTATGGAAAAAATGAAATATTATATAATAATAATAATAATAATTGTATTTCTATAGCACCAACATATTCCGCAGCACTTTACATTATAGAGGAGACTTCTACAGGCAATAGACATTGCAGCATACCAATAAACACATACATCAAAACAGATACCAAGAGGAATGAGGACCCTGCTCGCAAGCTTACAATCTATAAGGAAAAAGGGAGACACGAAAGATGGATGGTAACAATTGCTTTTATTGCTCGAACCAGCCATAGTGTAAGAATTGGGTGTTCCTGTGATGCTGTATAACAGTCTAAATATGTAACAGTACAGACACAGAGGGCTATTAAATGCATAATGCATGTGAGAACATGATGCGAGGAACCTGGTTATGGCAAAAAAAATTTGAATTAGCCACACAGGGATATTTAGGTTAATGCGTTTTTTCTCACTAAAATGTTACTTTAGCCCCAAATTTTTCAAGAGAAATTGTAATTGGAAAAACATTGGACAACTCGGTTTGTAGTGAAATTTCTATGAGTACAAGACATCCAGAAACTACTGATTGAGTACACGCCATGGCTAAGAAAGGAATGAGCAGTTTTTGACTTTTGGATTGCATGTTTTGCTGGAATAGATTGCGGACATCATGTCACATTTGCAGAGTCCCTGAGATACCAAAACAGCAGACTACTGTTTTGGATTAGTCCCAACTTTTGAATTTTCTCAAGGGGTAATACGAGAAAAGTGACCACTTAAATTGCTATGCAATTTCTTCTGAATGCAGCAATACTCCATATGTGGTCAGAAACTACTGTTTGGGCACAGGCAGGGCTTAGAAGGGGGTATGCTATATATGTCTTTTGGAGTTAAATTTAAGTTTGAAGAGATTGGGAATGCCATATTGCATATACAGAGCCAATGGGGTGCGAAAAAAATCAAAAACCGCACAAGTGACCCCATTTTTAATTCTAATTGCTCAAAGAAGTCAACTACGAATATAATGAGTATTTTGTACCCATAAATGCTTCACAGAATTTTAAAACATTGGGATGGGAAATGGTAATATTACTTTTTTCCAATAAAATGTTTCTTAACTCCTTTACCCCCGAATGACAATTTTTACAATTCCGACCACTGTCACTTTATGAGGTAAAAACTCTGGAATCCTTCAACGGATCCTGGTAATTCTGAGATAGTTTTTTCATCACATATTGTATTTTATGATAGTGGTAAAATTTCTTTGATATGACTTGCGTTTATTTGTGAAAAAAACAGAAATTTGGTGAAAATTTCGCAATTTTCCAATTTTGAATTTTCATGCCCTTAAATCACAGATATATCACACAAAATACTTAATCAGTAACATTTCCCACATGTCTACTTTACATCAGCTCAATTTTGGAGCCAAATTATTTTTTTGTTAGGAAGTTATAAGGATTAAAATTTGTCCAGTGACTTCTCACTTGGTTTTTTGTGGATTGAGTTGAAACTTTTGAGAACACTGTATATAACATTTGGGATCACATTTATCCTGCGCTTTATGCTAAGTACTTACTTCGGGGTTTCCATCTAAATCTCTGAGTGATATGATTCAGATGAAACCCCTAAGGGATCCATTCCCTACAATGAGGCAGCACAGTTACTCTGGACTCCGTCTGGCCTCTGTTCAGTGATGACCTACTTTTGAAAAGTGCACAAAACTGTGGCCGATGGCACTTTTAAAACACAGGTCAGGCGGCATTCACAGTACCTCCATCTACCTCTTTATAGGGAATATTCCATCAGAGGTTCCATCTGAATCACGCATTTCAGAGATTTACATGGAAACCTTGATGCAAGAGCTCAGCGCAGAGTGCAGGATAAATGTTCGCTGAGCCTTACTGCGATCTTTGGTAGGCAAAATGAAAAAATCAACAGTAGGTGAAGAATTAGTTTTATTTATTTTTTATGCGACTTTATTCTTATTCTATGGATTGGTGCAATTACAGCGATATCAGATTTATATCAGGTTTTTATTGTTGGCTGCTGTCACACACTAAAAGCTCACATTTTGAGAGCTGTAATTTTTCCATATTTTGGCTCACAGAGTCATGTGAAAGCCTGTTTTTTGCGGGATGAGTTGACATTTTTATTGGTACTATTTTCGGACACATTACATTTTTTGATCGCTATCTATTCTGATTTTTGTGAGGCAGAATGAACAAAAACAAGTGGTCAGAAACTGCTGTTCAGGCAATTGCAAAGCTCAGAAGGGAAAATGTTTCATAGAACTTTATACCATTCATCTATGTGAGATTAAAATTACATTATATCACTAAAATAATGTTTTGGGCCCTGAGTTTTAATTTTCACAGGAGAAAATAGATCAAAATTAACTCAACAATTAATCTCTCACTTACAAGGCAATATCCCATACTGTTTGAGAACATACCAGTGCTTGGAAGATAGTATGGCTATTAGACTTTTGTAAAGCAGCTTTTCCTGGAATGCTGTGGTTTACAGGTGCCATTTTAATGCCTCTAGGTGCCAGAACAGCAGAAATCCCCATAATGTATGCTGTATTGGAAATTATACCTCATCTGAGAATTGATCTCAGGTGACTATTTTGACCTCACAGGTGTTTTCCAGAAATAAGTATGAGGTGGTGTGACATTGTGCCCAGCTTGTGCTTCCGGAAACACTCACCCAGTATATTAAGTGGCATTCCTTGCTACAGTAATGCCAAACTTGTGGACACTAACTGTGGGCACCCATTTCACTTGATTTTTTTTAGCTGTGAGCCATGTCGCTTTTTCAAAGCATTTGTTCCTACCAGTAATGGGTAAATACTCTTTATTTCACCTAACAGATTACAAACCTTAGTGGGAGCTTGTGTTTTGTGGATTGAGTTGAAGCTTTTATTGGTGGTATTTCAGGCAGCATAAGAATTTAAAAAGCAAAAAGCACAAGTATCCTGAAATAAAAAGTAAAAAATAAATTGCAAATAATGTTTTAATAGTGGGTCAGTCCCTCGATCCTTGTTCACATTCACATCACTTGGCAAGTGAAAAGGTTTTAAATACTAGAGTAGGACTGTCCCATAAGGGTTGCCGTGACGTGGCGGGATGGCTTGTACATTATTTTGATCAAAATTATGTTTACTAAATACCCTTATTATTATTATTACCTTTATGCATTATTTGCAGTTTATTTTTTACTTTTTATTTCAGGATATTTGAGCTTTTTGCGTTTTGTTTTCTCTGGTTAATGGTCATGTGTTAATATGCACCTACATTGTGCATACACATTAATTTACTTTCTCAGTTCAGACTCCAGTTTTTTAAACATAAGAATTTAGATCTCTTTTAAGGATCACATCACATTTATCCTGTGCTCTTTGCTGAGCACTTATGCAGGAGCTTTGGTCTACCTTTGTGAAATTCTGGATTCAGACAGAACCCCTGACAGAACAGTTCACTATAATGAGGTTGGCGGAGTCTTTTTTTTCCCTGTGACTCCGGATTGAGCGGACGTGTTTGTCTGCTCTCTGCAAGACGGAGGAGATAGAGGAGATAATACCGATGCAGTGCTACTGGCAGCCCATTGCAGCAGCAGCTACAAGGAGATGGTGGTGAGTAATAAAAGGAAAAAGGATGATTACTTACCAATCACTATTGTTGGCCAGGAGGTGGAGATGGTTGAGAGCAACAAATATTTGGGGGTCCACCTTGACAGCAAACTCGATTAGAGGTGTCATATGGAGAAGGCTTACAAGAATTAAATGAGCAGACTGTACTTTCTTCGGACGCTCAGGTCTTTCAATGTGTGCAGTAAAATGCTCAAAATGTTTTACCAGTCGGTTGTGGCAAGCGCCATATTTTTTGCTATCATTTGCTGGCACAGTAGTGTGCGATTAGCTGACGCTAATACGCTCAACAAACTTATCAAGAAGCCAAGTGCAGCTGTTGGCCTCCATCTTGACTCTTGAGGAGTTAGTGGAAGATAGGATTCAGAAGAAGTGTAGGGCTATAATGAACAATAATATACACCCACTATGCGAGCTGTTCTTGAAGCAGAAGAGCACATTCAGCAGCCATCTATTCCTACTTAGGTGCAAGAAGGAGAAATTCAGGAAATCATTTGTGCCTACTGCTATGGGGATATATAACAATTTCATAAGGGTGAAAGATGACAATGACCTAAGGTGCACTAATGGCAATGATCAGAGATTTAAGTACCTGCACTTACACAAGTTTGTTTGTTACATAACGAGGTAAGGCTAGTTTCACACCAGTGTTTTGAGGTGCAGCACATGCTCACCGTGAAGCTCCGCCCTCTGCCATGCCTCCGGTCAGCTCCGCCTATGGGCGTATGACGCTGCATGCGACCTGCATACCCTATCTTTAGAGTTGGTTACACAGGCCGTGCGCAGGTATGCTTTTGCCGGCACATGCGTCCTTTTGACGGTGTGCCTGCCACACCAAAATGCAACACGATGCGCACTGTCAAAAGGACGCATACGCCAGAAAAAGCATACCTGTGCACGGCCTGCATACCCAATGCTAAAGATAGGGTATGCAGGTTGCATGCAGCCTCTTGCGCCCATAGGCAGAACTGACCGGAGGAGGCGTGGCAGGGGGTGGAGTTTCACAGCGAGCATCCGCTGCGCCTCAAAATGCTAGTGTGAAGCTAGTCTTAGTCATGTGGAAGATCTGTGTCTAGGAATTACTTTATGTAGTGCTGTCTGTAATGTTGTAATGTTTGGAATGCTGTTTGTAACGCTGCTGTAATACCATAATTTCCCTCAGGATCAATAAAGTGTATCGTATTGTATCATATCGTATCGTATTAGGACTCCATTTGACCTCTGGCCTGGCAATGCTGTTCTCTTTAGGCCATTTGCACATGTTGAGTATTTTGTGAAGGTTTTTTTTTACCTCATTATTTGTAAACCAAAACCAGGAGTGGAAAAGTATAATAGAAACACGTTACCACTTCTGCATTTTTCACCCACTCCTAGTTTTGGCTTAGAAATACTGAGTAGTGATGGGCGAGTCCTAAATTACTTGGAATCGCTTGACTCTAGCGAGTCCGAGCCCGGGACTCGCTACTCGTTGCGAGTCTAGCGAGTCCAATGTTAATGAATGGGGAAGCGAGTCTTAGCGAGTAATGTGCGATTTACAAATCGCAGATGTGTCTCGGAAAGCGCTTGCATTGGCGATTTGTAAACCCCACTCGCAACAGTTTGTTGCTGCTGTGTCCGAGTCCAAACTCGCATTTGTTTGTCTTATTTAGCGCCGATGAGGCGAGGGAAGCGATTTTCTCTAGCACACACCATGCTTTGAGCAAACAGGAAATAATCCGAGTCGAGTTGACATACGCACACACACACAGAGCAATACAGAGCAATCATGGCCCGTGTCACTGTCAACACGCTGCAGTTGATTGATCTGGTGGAGGCTCGGCCCCTGCTTTGGCTCCCCACTGACCCTGCCTATGGGCATAACATCCAGCGGACTACAGCCTGGAGGGAGATCGCTCAAGTGATGTTCCCTGCACTGCTACGGCCACGACCTCGTCCCTTTGCAACCTCTTTTTTGGGAAATTGTGGTTTTTGTGACATTGTTGACAAATGCACAGTCACCGAGATGGAGTTAGGTGGTGCTGTAGGCGTCACTTGCTGGCGGGGTAAGTGTGTGTGCTGTCACCTAGCAGTGAAGCTGCACACTAGTCCCTGCACTGTGCACTGCACTGTAAGGCTTGATCCTCCCTGCCTGCCTGCCTACAGTCTACACAGTACTCCTCTGTCCTCCTGGTAGCTCTCAGAAGAGCTGTTTGGGTTTAATATAAGGAATCTTGAAGTTTCCCTACACTAACTGACAATCCCTATGATCTGCTCAAGCATCTACCTCACCCTGCTCTATCTCAGATCTCTCAGGAATGTAGAGGAAATGGCGGTGGAAAAGGCTTATATACAGCCTCGCCTCTCATACATGACATAGGCATCACGATGGACAGAAGCCAATCATAGTCCTGCCACAACCAACATTACTGAATATGATTGGCTAACATGCTTGTCCATCTAAAAAAGTTTTCTGACCTAACACGCTAGGCTGTCTCGGAAGCTTTATAGGAACATAACAGATTCTATATTTGCGAGTCCCGAATCCAGTATACAGGACTCGGGATTCGTAGACTCGCTCAGACTCACTCACAATCGCTGTGTGTTGACATAGGCTGTCTTGGAAACTTGTAGGAACATAACAGATTCTGTATAAGCGAGTCCCGAATCCAGTATACAGGACTCGGAATCGTAGACTCGCTCAGACTCGCTCAGACTCGCTGTTGACAGCAATGTGATATAGCGAGTCTAGCGAGTGAGAAAAAAAAACTCTGACAAAACTAGGATTGCCATTGACTTGCATTGGACTCGTTACTGTGCGAGTAATCACTGGGAGACTCGCCGAGTAACGAGTCCAGCGAGTCCCTTACTATTCGCCGAGTAACGAGTCCTAGCGAGTAGACTCGCCCATCCCTAATACTGAGGTAAAATACTCACCAAATACTCTTCGTGTATAAGTAGACTTAGAGGTGGCCAAAAGCACAACTGACTGCACTTTTGTGCATGTCTAACAAGATGAGACACTGCTGGGAACAAGGTCAGATGGAGTCTAAAGTGGCTACATCTGCCTCATTATAAATAAATGTTTTGCTGGGGGTTTCTACTGAATCCTGTTTTTCGGAGATTTAGATGGAAAGCACAATGTAAGGACATGGCACAGAGCACATGACAACTTTGAATCTAGTATTTTGCGATTTGTGGGAGAAAGAATGAACAAGCCCCTTAGTTGTTCAAAAAATTGTATTTGTTTTTATGATGTTCATCATGGGGTATGAGTGATCAGACAACTTTATTCTTCCAGTCAGTATGATTTCAACAATACCAGATTTATGTCATTTTTGTATGGTTTGATACTTTTACACAGCAATAATGCTTTTTTTTTTCTTTTAAAAAAAAGTATGCATTGACATATTTTGAGAGCTATAACTGTTATATTTTTCTGCCATCAGAATCATTTGAGGGCTTGTCTTTTTGTGGGATGGGTGAATGTCTTTAGTTGTACCATTATGAAGTATATAGCATTTTTGATCATTTTCTATTCTGATTTTTGTGGGCAGAATGGCAAAGAATAGCAGTTCAGATTTTTTTAAGTCGTTTACTGTGTGGAATAAGCAACAAGACAGCTTTATTCTTCAGATCAGATTCATATAAGGTTTTTTTTTGTATGTTTTGCTACTTTTGCAAACTAGGAAAGAGTTTGTAGAAAAAAGTAATATATAATATCGCCATATTGTGAAAGCTATAACTTTTTATTTTCCACTGACAGAATAATTGATTTTTACAAAATAAGATGACATTTGATAAGGTACTATTTTTATCATCATGTGTCTTTTTGATCATTTTATTTCACTGTTTTTGCCATGAAATTTTTGTTTTTTTAAGATGTTCACTGTAGGGGTCAAATAATATGACAATTTTATAAATAGGGTTATTCCGGACATGACTATACCAAATATACGCCTATGCCCCTGTGCAGGCGTACTTATCTGTCTTATTGAGGGCAGAGCAAAGTACTGCAGTGCGCAGGTGTCCGGAAAGGTCATAGAAGTACAGCGCCTGCGCACTGCAGTACTTTACTCTGCCCTCAACAGGGTACAGAAGTACACCTGCAAAGGACCACGGGGTGAGGAGTCTGTGTGGATGATGCAGGGACTCGTCATCCACATGAAGCATGCAGGAGGGCGGCACCGCAAGAAGATGAGAGGCGCCAGTCCAGTAGCTGCGACAACCCTTGAACCGGACCACCTCGCAGGTGAGTATAATAAAACTTATTTTTCTTCTCTTACAGGTTGGGTTGGGGCAGAGATACAGCATTATAGAATGCTGTATATCAGCCCTGAAAGGTGATAGCTGTATCTCATATCGGCCAAACCTGGTGACAGGTTCCCTTTAAGTTTTAACTTAAAAAATACAGGTTTAATTGGTGGAAGATTTTTCAGAATTTTTACATTCCTTCTTTTGTGGGGATTTCTTTTGCATTTTTACTGCTTTTTGTAAACTTTTTTTTTCTTTTTACTTAGTCTCTCTATGAGTCTAAAAATTGTTTATACATCTCCAAATTCTGAGAGATATAGCTTTTTTCTCAATTCACAAAGCTAAGTGAAGGTTTGATCTTTGTTAAATGAGATGCTATTTTCAGGGATATTTTCATTTATCTACTACTTCTGATTGTATTTTGTTCCATTTTTTTGGTCCACAGAATTATGAAAAGACTGCATTTGTATGTGATATTTATTTATTTGTAACAGTCTTCACTGTAGGAGTTAAACAGTGTGACAATTTTTTAGATTGGGTTGCTTTGAACAAGTCAATACCAAATTTGCCAATTTTTAACATGAAAAAGCTGTATTTACTGTTAAAACTTTTTTCCAGAATGTTTCCTCTTTATTTTACGTTTTTACAGTTTTTTAAATGAATTTTTTATTTTACTAAGTCTGATACTTTTGCACTGCAAGTAGAGTTGAGCGAAACGGGTCGGTCATATTCAAAAGTCGGGTTGCATGAAACGAAACCCGACCATAGCGTGAGGTCGGCCACGAGGTCGGCGACCAGAGCGCCAAAGTCATGTTTCAAAAGATGCTTCCAGCTCCCTTTTTCAGCCAAAAAGGACGCACACTGTGGGCAACGCGATGGCATAGGCATCGGTCACCACCATCTTTGAGAAGTGCATGCAAGTGATTGGCTGGCTTTGTGTGGCGTCACAAGGGCTATAAAAGGGCATGCACGCCGACCGCCATCTTACTTCTGCCGATATTAGCATTAGGGAGAGGTTGCAGCTGCTGATCCTCAATTAGGGAGAGCGTTAGGCAGGGAAGAAGAACCAAAAAACTGCTTCTGCTGTTAGCGATTTCCACTTACAACACAACACTTTGTGTGCAGTGACAGGGGAGGCTATATTTTTGTGCATCAGCTTTGTTGATTATTAGGCTGCCTTATAAGGCTCCCTGATAGCTGCATTGCTGTTTGCACACTGCTGTGCATACTGCTTTTTTAAAAGCAAAAATACTTTTCTTCCTCTTTTTTGCACAGTTACCAAGGGTTCATTTTTCCACCCTTTTGTGTGTGCACTGTGCAGCAGTCCTGCTCATTAGGCTGCCTGCGTCCATACTTGGACTGAGAGCATCATTGTCAGCATCCTCAAATCTCTAGTGAGATCCAAAATCTCACCAATCCTATAGACACCCTCCAACTTGTCATACACCATCCAATTTCAGCCTGTTACATTGAGGTGTAATCTCTACTGGGCCTGAGACAATAGTTCAGCGTCCTCAAATCTATAGTGAGATTCAAATTCTCACCAATCCTATAGACACCCTCCACCTTGTCTTCACCATCCAATTTCAGCCTGTTACATTGAGGTGTAATCTCTACAGCGCCTGAGTGTTAGGAGTGGCGGAATGCACTAAATAAAAAACATAAATAAAGTGCGTTCACCACTCGGGGTCCACTGTGCAGTAGGTGTTAAAACCGCTGCTAGATGGTGGCAGAGCAATCTGGCGGTAGTGTGCACAGGGTTAGAAGTCACCCAAGTGCACCAGCAATCTCTGTTGAAATCACAGAGCTGAAAACACAAAAGGAAAATACAATAACGCTGAGCCTGTTACAGACACAGGGACTCAGCGACAGACAAGCGGTAACAGGTCACAGGAGTGCCCTAGCTGGCGGCACTACTTCTGACTAGACCTACCATAGTTGTGTCTGTACATAGCGTTGCAACTGCGAACGCACAATACAGCTGCTATAGCAGCGCGGCGTGTAGGGTGCCACAGAGTAACACCGCAATAACCCAGACGCGATGTTAGACGCTAGCAGGTGTGCCTGTGGAGCAATAGCACGCTGGCGCTGGTGCTGGTACTGGTTAAACTCAATCCCTCACACAATCGTAATATCAAAGGAATGGGGTTTCAAATGAGTCATTCACCAGAACATGCATCCATCAACATACACACAGCAGTAAGTATGACTACACTAGCGCATTGCGGATACACCATGCACGCTTTTTATAGCAAACGGGACCTTCCGGAAGTCTCCAGAACTCTGAGCTGGACCAATGGAATTAGGAGCAGGACCTGAGCACCTGACTCCCGAACACCAATGTGAGATCGTCCCACGAGCATGCTCAGAAGACGGAAAGAAGGACTTAGCCTCCGGAGAGAGTTGCTGCAAAGCACTCTCCTCTGCAGTCTCTTCTGTAGTAGAAAATGATCAGGAGACTGCAGAATGTGAGGGTCTAGATTCCTGCATAGTAGCGGCAGAAATCTGACTCCTAACACTGAGACAATAGTTCTGCATCCTCAAATCTATAGTGAGATTCAAATTCTCACCAATCCTATAGACACCCTACCCCTTGTCATACACCAACCAATTTCAGTCTGTTACATTGAGGTGTAATCTCTAATGGGCCAGAGACAATAGTTCAGCGTCCTCAAATCTCTAGTGAGATTCAAATTCTCACCAATAGTAGATACACCTTCTACCTTGTCTTACAGTACCATATAGCTGGTGGTATTTTGGGTACATTTTCACAAAAATGAGAAAGTATGATGGAAGACGCCATGGAAGTGGGTGGGGGTTGCCAGCTGGTCTCGATGGTGGTGGTGGTGGTGTTGCATCTGTTGGTAGTGGCAAAAGCACAATAGCACCTAAGGCAGGAGGTGTTGAGCCTGCGTCATCGTCTGGCTCCACAAGGCCTCGAAGGCTCTCTTTCCTGGGAGTATGTAAACCACTTTTAAAGCCGGAGCATCAGGAACAAGTTTTGGCTTACCGTATTTTTCGCTTTATAAGACGCTCCGGATTATAAGACGCACCCCAAATTTTGAGGAGAAAAATAGGAAAAAAAGTTTTCTAATAAAATGGTGGTGCTTCTTATAATACAGGCGTCTTATTGCTTACCGCTCTGTCCCCGGGGTGCTGTCGCCCGCTCTGTCCCCGGGGTGCTGTTGCCCACTCTGTCCCCGGGGTGCTGTCGCCCGCTCTGTCCCCGGGGTGCTGTCACCCGCTCTGTCCCCAGGGTGTTGTCGCCCGCTCTGTCCCCGGGGTGCTGTCGCCCACTTTGTCCCCGGGGTGCTGTTGCCCACTCTGTCCCCGGGGTGCTGTCACCCACTCTTTACCTGGTGCTGCCGCCGCCACGCTGGGTCCCCGGGTGCTGCCGCCACCGCCGCGCTGGGTCCCCCGGGTGCTTGCCGCCGCCGGGCTCTGTCCCGTGCTGCGTCGGGGGCTCTGACGTTCCTTCCATGCCTGTGCGGTGGATTTCTTCCTGGAAAATGGCCGCCACGCAAGCGCAGATGGAGATCTCGGCATTGAAATCTCGGGAGATGAGATTTCAGCACTGAAATCTCATCTCCCGAGATTTCAATGCCGAGATCTCCATCTGCGCTTGCGCAGCGGCCATTTTCCAGGAAGCAATCCATCGCACAGACATGAAAGGAACGTCAGAGCCCCCGACGCAGCACGGGACAGAGCCCGGCGGCGGCAAGCACCGGGGGACCCGGCACGGCGGCGGCAACACCCGGGGGACCCAGCGCGGCGGCAATTAACGGACACCCGCAGCAGCAGCACCAAAAAAGGTATGTTTGCATTGGAAGACGCACCCCTATTTTCCCCAAAAATTTTTGGGGAAAAAAATACGTCTTACAAAGCGAAAAATAAGGTACATTGCTCACACAGCCTCCAGCTCTATCGCCTTCTCTTCTGAAGTTTCAAAAAAATAAAAGCACTGAGTCGTCATTGGAGGCTCCTGGTCAGGAACAACACCTTTCCTTGTGTCCTTCACCCCTACCAAAAGTGAAGGATGTGGCAGGCCACTCTACCGATTACTCCATGGAGCTCTTTTCACATACCATGCCTGGGTTAGCAAGTCAAATCGTGAATTCCCCAGTCCAAGATGAATCTGACATGGAGTGCACTGATGCACAGCCACTGCTAGATGCTGGTACATTCACTCAGAGCACTACATTGTCCTCGCAGTGTACTGAGGCAGAATCAGACCCTGATGAAACTCAGGTGCCCCTTCCTGCATTCTATACCACCTTACACGGTGACACAGAGGAAGGTGCACATGAAATTGAAGAGGAGGTGATGGATGACAAAGTTGTTGACCCAGATTGGCATCCATTGGGGGAAGAGGGTGCCACTGCCAATAGCTCAGAAGAGGAGGAGGAGGATCCGCAGCAGGCAACGACATCGCAACAGCTGTTATCTAGCAGGACCGTAGCAGTCCAAAAACATGTTACAAAAAACAAAAGAGTTGCAGGACAGCTTGGCCAGACGGTCAAATTAGCACAGCGTGCAAGGTCTCAAAATGTCTTCCATAGTAGGAAGAGTGCAGGGTGGCACTTTTTTTGAACAAAATCCTAATGATCAGGCAAAAGTTATCTGTAAGAAGTGCGCAAAGACCTTTAGCCGAGGGAAAAATCTGAGAAATTTGAATACCAGTTGCATGCTTCGACATTTAACCACCATGCACTTGCAGGCGTGGACGGACTACCAAACCTCACGTACCACATGTGCACCTGCTCCAAATGAAGGTAGTTAGAAACGCTACATCGCTTCCTCCACTGTAAGCCCAGCGGTTAGCACACCACCAGCAGCAAATGTCGAGATGTCGTCACAAGGGCAAAGCAGTCATGGAATCACAATGTTATTGCTACAAAAGACTGAATCTAGGTCATCAGCAACACCACCAACACCATCACCATCACCAACCCTCTCTCAGTATGCCATGTTCACCGCTAGTTCCACCAAATGCAGCTCTCAAGTCCAGCTCACCCTACCAGAGACTCAGAGTAGGACTAGAAAGTACTCATCCTCTCATCCGCGTACACTGGCTTTGAACGCCCACATTGCCAAACTAACCTCGTTAGAGATGATGCCCTACCGGTTGGTTGAAAGCAAAGCTTTCCGCGAGCTCATGGCCTATGCAGTACCACGCTATGACCTACCCAGTCGGCACTTCTTTTCGCAAAAAGCCATCCCAGCCCTCCACGTACATGTGAAAGACCGCATTGTCCATGCACTCAAGCAATCAGTGAGTGGAAAGGTGCACCTCACAACAAATGCATGGTCCAGTAGGCATGGCCAGGGCCGTTACGTGTCCATCACTGCGCACTGGGTTAATGTGGTGGATGCAGGGTCCACAGGGGACAGCGGCGGTGGGACAGTGCTGCCTAGCCCACAGTATAGGAAACAGTTGGCTGTAGGCGTTCGACCCTCCTCCTCCTCCTCCTCCAGAAGCGAAAGCTCATCCACAGAGCGCAGTCGCACGAGCACTCCATCCGCAGCTGCCAGTGTTGCACACGAGGTGTCCCGCTATCGAACAGCTAGTGGTAAGCGTCAGCAGGCTGTGTTGAAGATGATGTGTTTGGGAGACAACAGACACACCGCGGAGGTACTGGCCGACTACTTGCAGCAGCAAACTGAGTCATGGCTGGGCAGTCTACATCTTGAGGCAGGCAAGGTAGTTAGTGATAAAAACCGGAATTTTGTGGCAGCAATAGCCCTTTCAAAACTCAGACACATACCTTGCCTGGTTCACACCTTGAACCTGGTGGTGCAGTGCTTCCTCAATAATTATCCGGACTTAACAGCCCTGCTCCATAAGGTGCGAAGACTGTGCTCGCACATCCGCCGGTCACCCGTACACTCCAGTCGTATGCAGAAGCTGCAGCGATTGCTCCACATTGCCAAGCACCGCCTAATTATCGACGTTGCAGCAAGGTGGAACTCCACCCTGCACATGGTTCAGAGGCTGTGCGAACAGATGCAGGCTGTAATTCATTTGTGGGAGGATACACGGGCAGGCAGTTTGCAGGCAGACATGGAGTTGTCTGGTGTGCAGTGGTCGAAGCTGAAAGACCTCTGTAAAGTCCTTCAGTGTTTTGAGGAATGCACACGGCTGGTAAGCGCAGACGACGCCATCATAAGCAAGAGCATCACACTTATGCATCTGCTCATGCAAACTTTGACGCATATTAAGCAGCAGGCATCTGCAGCCGAGGAAGAAGAGGAGGAGGGAAACCTTGATGACAGTCAGCCATTGTCTGCTCAGGGAAGTCTCGTGGACGAGATGGAGGAAGAAGAGGAAGAGGAGGAGGAGGAGGATGATGGGGATGATTATTTTGGGGAGGAGGATGCTTCTCAGGGGGCAAGAAAAAATGTTGGCGTGGCAAGGTCAGGTACAGGGTTTGTGCGTGACTGGAGGGATGTGGATTTGCCAGAAAGTGCTCCTCCACCCTGGACTCGCAGTGCATTATTGACACCTGGAACATTGGCCCACATGTCTGATTATGCCTTGCAGATCCTAAAAAGGGACCCCGCATTGCCAAAATGATGAACGATGACGACTACTGGTTGGCCAGCATCCTGGATCCATGCTATAATGGCAAATTCCAAAACATCATGCCACAGGAGAACCTAGAGCTAATATTGGCTAACAAACAAGCAACTCTGGTAAACCATTTGTTTGAGGCATTCCCAGCACACAGCGGCGGTGATGTTTTTCCAACAAGCCGTAGGGGGCAACATGAAAGAGGTGTTCGTGGTGCACACAGCCGAAGTGGCGTTGGACACAGGTGTTTCATGACCATGTTGTGGACTGATTTTTCAAGTACCGCTCACACTACTGGTAATACTGCATCGATCGAAAGTGACAGGAGACAGCAGTTGTCAACTATGGTAACAAACTACTTCTCCTCCCATATCGATGTTCTCCCTCACCGGTCATTCCCCTTTGACTATTGGGCCAGTAAACTTGACACCTGGCCTGAATTGGCACAATATGCCTTACAGGAGTTCGCTTACCCTGCTGCTAGTGTGTTATCTGAACGAGTCTTCAGTGCTGCTGGATCAATCCTGACAGAAAAAAGGACCCGTCTGTCGACCCAAAATGTTGATGATCTAACCTTCATTAAAATGAACCATGCATGGGTTTCAAAGGATTTTCTCCCACCCTCCCCTGCTGACACGTAGGTTGCCAGAAAAATGGCTTGCTTTTGTCCTCCTCTTCCGCGGACTTCTCCAATTACTCCATTTGCAGCTGCTGAATGTCCAACATCAACGTATGCCAATTGTTCCACCTCCCTAATGGAGCTGCCTCCCCCCACAGGGCCGGGTCACCACATGGCGCACGCACTCGTGCGAGTGCCGTTGCCCTGGACAGGTGGGTGGACACACTGTTTGGCAACGGCACTGGCACAAGGTCCCTCATAGTACAATCAAGTGTCTCTGATGGTGGGGGTGCACACCCGCCGTCAGACACACTGGCTTACTATGAGGGGCCCTGTGCCAGTGCCGTCTCCAACGAGTGAGCTCCCCCTGCTTGCTCAGGATCACAGCACTTGCAAAGTTGAAATACTTACCTCTCCCTGCTCCACTGCCATGACGTCTTCCGCGCTTCCTGACAGTGACATTCTGGTCAGAGAGCGTGATGACATCACGTCTGTACACCCTCTGCCTAAACAGTCCAAGTGCAGAGAGATGGAAGATGGGGACAACGAGGAGTCCAGACTAGTACAGGGATTCCCTAGCGAGGAGACTTATTTAATTGTTTTCAATGTTGGGACAGCTATTTTGGGGAGCACTATACTCTGGAGAATGATATATGAGGCCCACCATACACTGGAGCATTCCAAAGGTGGACATCAGACACTGGAGCAGCATTTACAGGGCCGATTATACACTGGAGCATTAGAAATGGGGCCCATTATATATGGAGCATTATTTGGGCCCATAACACAATGGAGCTTCATCCATAGGGACCAATATATACTGTAGCATTATGTGGAGCTCATCATATACTGTTTCAAACATTATATGGGACCAACGATTCTGTATGGAGAAATATATGGGCCTCATTACTCTGTATAGCGCACTATGCGGTGGCCATAATACTGTATGGAGTAATATACTGTCTGTTTTTGGAGCTATTGGAGAATTTAAAATGGATATCAGTCAAGAAATGTAAGAAGTGAAGTATTTTTCATTGTACTATACCGCTATTTCTCTGCCGTATCAGAGGATCATGAATTGTGGCATGTGTTAAAGGAGCCCATTGACACTCTTTGGCCCTGGGCCCACGAAAATCTGGAGCCAGCCCTACCCCCCCACAACTTTAGCCAAATAACCCCCAGTTTTCAATGCCTAACTATTATTATAAAGTAAATTAAGGTTGACAAGCTTAAGTAATAAGAATTGATGTTTTTGGGATTAAAATGGGCACTGTAGGTGTGTTTCCTGTCCTCCACTCACTGCCGACTTTTCTTCCCCATTGACTTGAATTGGGTTTCATGTTTCAGTCGACCTTCGACTTTTCACGATAATCGGCCGATTTCGTTCGACTCGACTTTTGAGAAAAACCCGATTCGACCCGAAAAAAGGCAAAGTCGCTCATCTCTAACTGCAAGCTATCAGAGCTATCAGTTATCACTGGCAGGAGGACAGGAGGCCTGTTACACTGTTCTTATGGCAGCACCTAGCAGGTCATTGTACCATGCAGATAATGAAGTCATTCTGTGACCTGAAGTTGACATGACAACTATAGGCACCCTGCAATCATGTCACATAGGAGCCGATGGGGTAAGAGAGGGAAGTCTACTATCTCTCACAATCCTATCTATGCTGCGATTACTATTGATCATGGTACCATGAAGGTTAAACAGAAAATGATGGTGTAGTCACTGGCCTTGTCTGTTGCTGCAGAAGCTCGGATGATAGTTCAGCTGAGCTCCCAAGGATGATGGTGCGGATTCAACTCCTGAGCCTGCATAATCACCACTATTTCATAATGCAGGAAAAAATGTTGGAAAGGGGTTAATAGTAAAAAAAAATATCAATGCAAGTTCCCATTCAGATGGCCATTTCACGTACATGATCTCTCCAGGTTTTTCATGGACTGAACACATCCATTATAGTGTAAGGACATTTTCACAAGTTCTTTTCTTCACTGACACAATATCTGATAAAAAAAAAAATAAAACCTGTCTGTTTAAGATCTGGTTTGCAGGTCATAATAGCTCATTCAAATTAATGGTCAGTAAAAAAAATGGACTGATATAATCCTTACCATCCCATTGCTGTCCATTTTTTACTATTTAATGGGGAGAAGTTTGGATTTTTGTCATATAAGAAAAAAGCAATCAAACCTAATACTGGTTTAAAATTGGATTTAGTATATGGATGAAATTTTTTACTCTTATGCAAAAAAAATAAGATGTCTGAATAAGGCCTTATATTAATATGCGTATTGGTACTGACCTTCACATCTGTTTTGGGTTATTTTGCAATCAATATTACATTACTAATACAACAATAAGTACAGTATTGTTTTCACTTCACATATTGTCATAGTGGCATTGTAAATATTTTGTGTACGTAGATACAAATCACAGTGCACACTCCTTATAATAAAAGCTCATTGTCTATCTGTTGTCCTTCTATGCAAGGGAGACCAGTGTTCAGTGCCTCTCGCTTGACCATGCTCTGTTATTATATAGTCTGCATGCTCACATCGTGTGTCATCTGACCAAACGAGAGTAAAAACCTCATGCAAAATTTATGCTTATATGGCTGTTTCAGTGAGTGGGAAAATCAATACTGCAGGCTTGATGCACAGAAATGACTGAGTGCATTCTGACTGACACTAAAAGCACCGAGAGATTGAGAGGCGGCATTTGCTGCTCAAGGAATTGAGTGTATTAAAGCCTTATAATAGTCTGCTCCCCTTATATTACCCTTTCTCCTGGATTATTTTTTGATAACAATTATGATTGTGGGGTTTAAGGCAATTACACTATTACAAAGGAAAAAAGCTCCTTTTTATATCTTCGTAAAGCTGTCATATATTTCAAACCATAACTGCCTTCCAATTATTCCAGCAACAATGTACTCCTGTAGAAAGACTGTCTTAACGGATATATATTAGCCTTATATGTTTTATAAATAAAAATCACAGCCGTGATGCAATCTTTGGAAAAGGAGCTTCTCAATTTCATAGATTTTATGTTATAAGGAATAAATGTGTAATAGGCCGTAAGTCTACAAGAAGGGGACTTCATGGACAACCGGCTAGATAATAGCATCTGAATTCTTAGTCCTTTTTAATAAACAAGACAAGCAAGCACAAATAACCAAACATTCTTAGATGCTTATGGATTGCCCGCCAGGGCAGTGGGAATACTCGGTACCGGGCCAGTTCTTAAAGGGATGTGTCACAGCGGCAGTGACCCAGTCCGTGGCCCTGGGCGTCCAATAAAACAGGATATTTACAGGGGAAAAATAAAGAGTTTGTAAAGTGTTTGTGACGCCACCTGTGGTTTCTGGTCAGAGGTGACCAGCGCTGCAGTGCAGATCCTCGGGTACTGATGGTGATGCAACAGAGTTGGAATAGCTCTCCACAGGCAGAGCTTTAGTCCCAGGGCAGTTGTGATAGAAAAGATGTTGTATTTGGTAGTGGTAGATGTGGTATCTAGCAAAAGATGTAGCAGTGCTGAGTAGGTGACGCAGGAAGAATTAGAGGACACAGTTGGGTGCAGTTCCAAAGCTTTACTCACAGTTCTGGTGCACACACAAACCCGCTTGGTGCTGCGTCCTCCAGGTGAAGGCTCAGTCAACTCCCAGGTAGATGGAGAACACCTTTCCTTTCCAGTACTCCTTTCTGTTTGTGCTTTTCCTGGCCATCTCACTGTGCTGGCTTTTCCACTCCTCTTCCTTCCCAACACCTTACAGTCAGTGTCCCAGGCCAGCAGCCGTGGACCTTGTCAGGTAACATCCTTGCTGCATTCCCTTGCTCCCTTATGGCTGCCTTTCCAGAGAAGATAACTGTGGCTTGAGGCGGAGGTACCTAAAAGTGCCTCTACCTTCAGCTTGCTAGTTGAGTCTGATGATATCTCCACTATGCTAGGGGGTCGATACTACTCTGCAACCTGATCCCTCCATGTGACATCTGTCAGTGTGGAACAAGCCCCACAGGCAGTATGGTCGCTGCACCATGTCTCTAGGATCCTTTCCCACTACAGGGAGCTGCTCCACACACACATTTGTTCCCTTCTTCCCCTATGGGAAGACTCACTTAACTCCCACTCTATTCTCCCACTCTGAACCCTTTAGCTCCACCCACCTCCCAACACCCTTTACTACCCGGCAGGGTTGAGATCCTCCTCCCTTGGGGTCCATCCAGAGTGCCCGGCTGCTATAGGGTGTGTGTTGGGTGCAGGTGTTAGAGTGCTGTTAGGTGCCTCCACCTTACCTGGGAAGTGGGATACCACACCTCTGGTTGAGGTACAGTACCTCTGTGGTGACTGAACCCTCAGGGGCGCCACACTTAAACATTACCCATTGAGGCTTGAACATAAAGACTATGTTGGCACATGTGGTAATGACAATATAATATATATCACTTAATGCATGTCACTTAAAGGGAATCTGTCAGCAGGTTTTTGCTCTGCAATCTGAGGACAGCAAGAGGTAGGAGTTACAACAAAGAATTGAGTGGTGTTACTTATCAGGCTGTGTGCTGATTTTTACTTATAATGAAGTTTTCATCATCAATTTATTATCATTGCCTGGACTATAGCAGCTAGAGCAGCACATGAGGCCTAGTCTGATGGCTCCCCCTCCTGTGATAAGCAGCTCATTGTCACTAGACAATGTACATTGAAATCCTGGTGGGATCGGGGTTAGCTTTCTCAGCTTTGCTTCACACTACATCTAAGAACTCTGATTGTGGGTCGCCCTCCCAGGGCTGTGGGGTACTCGGTACCGGGCCGGTATCAGCGGGATGTGTCACGGCAGCAGTGACCCGGTCCGTGGCCCTGGGCGCCCAATTAATAGGGGAGATTGAATGGTGGAATGTAGTGGATTAAATGAATAGTTCGTGACGCCACCTGTGGTGTTCGGCAATTGAGATATTAAGCTGACGCTGCATGCAGATCCTCTGGGACTGGTGGTGTGGTGCAGCAAAGATGTTGAAGCTCCCCACAGGTGGAGCTGTAGTCCCAGGGCAGTGTAAAGGAGATGATAGTTGGGAGACGTGAATGGTGCAGCAATGTAGCAGTGTTGGGAGTGTTGGTGCCGGAATGAGTAGAGGACACAAGGGCTTGTAGTTCCAAAGCTTTACTCACAGTCTGTTGTACAAACAGGTGCCTGCCTCCGTGCTGTGTCCTCCGGGTCAGGGGCTCAGTCAGCCTCCAAGCAAGATGGAATGCTCCCTTCCAACACTCCACCAACATGTGCCTTTCTGAACGTCTCCTCTATAGCGCCTTTGAGTGAAGTACTCCCAGTACTGAGTTACACTGGAGTACCTCCTGTCAGATGTTCCCAAGAACTATACTTGTACGGCAGACAGCTGTAGCCTGCTTCGGGGACTCCTCACTCCTAAGTCCTGGCTCACTATCCAAGTTGCTGTTGTGCCCTCAAGTCTTAGATGGGAGTAGTGCATTTACAGCCCACTACTCCACCGGTGTCTGCTGTAGGACCATTAGTATCCATACAACCTCGGGGACCGGGCCCAGCCTTGCGCTTAGAACTTCTAGGCAGGGTTCTCTTCTAACCCACGTCCTCTATTCCCTTTTACTCCTACGTTCCATACTAGTCTTTTCCTTCTTATGGAAAATCAGGGTTCTCTTCAATGTCTGTCTCTTTCTTTCCTTTCCCGTGCCAGCAGACCCAGGTCACTGTGATCTGCTGCAGCACTTCCTTCTTCCATCCCTCTCCCAGGGATCTCCTCTCCTCCACTCCGAACTGAACTCTCAACTGAACTGACTCTCAACTGAACTGAACTCATAAACCTTCCCACTCTTTTATGTATTCTAACTCCACCTGCCTCCCAGCACGTTTCGTGTTCCAAGCAGGGAGCCACCAAAGGTGCTCTGCTACACTCCAAGCAGGGAGCCGCAATGTGGCTTTGATACACTACTTTGTGTTGATGGGTGCAGGTGTTGGAATGTGGTCAGGAGCCTCCAACTTACCTGGATGGCGGGGTACCACACCTCAGGAGGAGGTGCAGTACCTCTGTGGCAACTGAACCCTCAGGGGTGCCACAATTGTTTCACAAATTCTGCACCCAGAAAACTAAGTGACACATTCTTGGATTCAGGGTCTCTTTTCCTACATCATGCTGCTTTCAGAAGAAAAAAAAATTCAGCTACAGATTCCCTTTAAAGATGTAGTCTCTATAAGGCACTACTGCAAAACAAAGCTCCATGGCAAACATCTATTATGGACAGTGATAGTTATGATCATTAACTCATTTTTCAAGTACTATAGTATTAAATGATGCCCACATAAAGGGAACTTGTCATGTCTCCAAACACTATTAACCTCAAAATGTGGTGTTAATCAGCAGGTCAATAAAGTTCGAAAGGTATATAGCCAATGCACTGAAAACCCAGATGCCAGGAGGAAATTAA
Organism: Dendrobates tinctorius; assembly: GCF_039654945.1. Lineage (NCBI taxonomy): Eukaryota > Metazoa > Chordata > Amphibia > Anura > Dendrobatidae > Dendrobates > Dendrobates tinctorius. The sequence continues at coordinate 39,666,777 of NW_027361829.1, forward strand.
CTTTATTCTTCCCGACTGCCTGTGTCTTTCAGTCATAGAATCATGCACAGAATAACTACAGTCATTACTTACTACAAAATGATGGACATCTGTAATCGCACCCCGGCACATTGAGTGACAGCCATCTCTGTAGCATATCAGTGCAGAGCCAGCTGTCAATCAATGTGACAGGTTATACTTAAAGCCATATCTATTTGTATAATGAGCGGTGACAGCACTGGCAAGCCTCAGTGACTGAAAGTCGGAGGCTGCTGGGAGGAATAAAGTTAATTTTCTCCCACTAGTCGTGCTTTCAGTACAGTGGAAGCACATCTTTTTGAACCTCATATTTTGCAGGTTAATAGTGCTTGGGGACATGAGAGGTTCCCTTTAAATAAATTTCCCTCCATGTATTCGTGTCACTTAACTAAAGAAACAGAGTGCAATGACGCTCACCACCACCGGGGCAAAAAACCAAACCTTAAGCACAGCTTAAGGAAAAAAAAAAGGTTTCCTGTGCTTTTTATCAGTCCTGATCCAGCATGGATCATGACAGTACCCTCCCCTTAATGAGGGGTCTCTGGACCCTCAAGACCGCTCCCCATCAGGGAACCACCTACAGCGGGGACGCCCAGACCCAGAGTTCACCCCAGCAACTACCTGCACATCAGGTTGATGAGAAATGAGCTCGCTGGTATTGGCAACATATGCTTTGGAGGCACCACACATCTCCGAAGCGCTGACCTGGGGAACGGGTTGTGTATGTGTATGTTTGGTATGAGCTCCACAACACACGTCCACTGGATGTTTTTTGGTGGCCATCCATACACGCTCGTTCACACACAGGTCCGGACCAGAACGCTTATTGCCATTCGCTCGTTTGTCACCACTTGGAGAACTCTTTCTGGGATTGACAACAGAGGCATCCCCCTGTGTCACCACACTCACACCCCTGCACCTCACAAAGGGGTACACCACCCTCCAACCCCTTCCACTATGAGGTCTGCGCCTCCCAAGGTAGGCCAGTGGCGAGGGTTGAGACTTGCCCCTACTCTCCTGCAGCACATCTGCTGCCCTCACCGGAGAGGAAGGGGTCCGTTGAAGAAAAACTGCAGAGACAGTACTTCCTAGGCAGCAGCCCTCACACGAGTGCCCCCAGCTGACCACTTCCCTCGCCCGCCAATCTATTACCGGGTTGTGTCTTTTCAGCCAAGGGAGGCCTAAAACAATAGGTACTGGCATTCCCTCCAAGACGTAGCATGACAAGGACTCCTCATGATGCCCTCTACGCAGATGGATATTCTCTATGACCTTGGTGAAGCTCCCCTGGCTCAGTGGAACAGAGTTTATGGCCTGGACGCTTAAAGGCTGGGCTAGCGTCCTACACCTCAGACCATGAGTCTGGACCAAGCAAGCATCCACCAGACTGACTCCTGCTCCGCTGTCCACCAACACCGGTATCACCTCCGGTACCCCGCCAGCCAAGACCTCTGCTGACATGGCACCTAGGGAGGGCAAAATGGAGGAAATGTATACTTCCTGGTTGCCTCCCTCCAAGCGACCAGGGGAATGCGGCTTCTCAGATGGCACAGATAATTTGGTGCGCAATGGGCAAGCCTTCAGGACATGACCAGTCTGCCCACAGTGCAAACATGCCGACACCACTCCCCGAACCATAGGCAGCTCCGAATACAAACTAGCTCCTACTTGCATAGGTTTGTCTGGAGACTTGGCATGAACTGGGCAGGCTCTCATAAAATGGCCAGGCTTCCCACAGGAAAAGCATACCCCCCACCACGACGAGCTGTAGACAACCCCTTTTTTGTATCAACAACACCGGGCTGTCTGGGTTCCTCCGTCCGCACTGGTGGGTCCTCCTCCCTAGCGAGGACATCAGGGGGCACTTTTTGTATATGTCTTTCTCTAAGGCGTCTATCCACCCAGATGGCAAGGGACATGGCGGCCTCCAGCGACCTGGGGGCGGCGTACTGCACCAGAGTATCCTGCAACTTTGGAGACAAACCCAGCACAAATTGACTCCTAAGTGCAGGGTCATTCCACTGAGTGTTAGTGGCCCATCTCCTAAACTCTGAGGAGTACTCCTCAGCAACCCGGGCTCCCTGTTTACACCTACGGAGTCGAGATTCCGCCAGGGCGACGCCATCAGGATCCCCATGCACAAGCGCCAAAGCCACAAAAAACTCGTCCATGGACACCAATGATGGAAAATCGTCCGGTAGGGAGAAGGCCCAGGATTGGGGATCCCCTTTAAGAAGGGACATAATGATTCCCTCCTGTTGCTCTTCACTCCCTGAGGAACGAGGGCGCAGCCTGAAATATAATTTGCAGGTTTGTTGAAACACCAAGAATTGATCTCTCCCTCCAGAAAATCTGTCAGGGAGGGATATCTTGGGTTCTGGCTGAGCCTGTCTCTGAACCAAGCCCCCAAAGCCCACCAACTGCTGCAGTTGCTGCACCAACTCACAGCGCAGCCCCCTAATCTCATTAGTAAGGGTCTGCAGCATTTGGGCAAAGGTCTGAACTGGGTTCATGGCTCAGCAGAAAAAAAAGTTATTGGTTAGTGATAATGTCAAGTGGACCCGTCCTGTGTGACGCGACCAGCAGGTCGGTAACTAAAATATCAAGACGCGGCACGTGATACTGTCCTGTGTGACATGGCTCACAGGCCGGTAACTAAAACAACAGGACAAGGGGGAGGGACAACAGTTAAAACGGTGGGCCCTGCAATAGGGAAAGGGGATGTGGAGACCTCCTGCACTCCCCTGAGTCAGTGTCCCTAATGCTCCTAACGTTCCCTAGGTCGGTTCCGCACCGGGCGCTGCTCAGGATACCTGTCGCACTAGCACACCCTACACCTATCCCTTGCTAGGGAGCTGGGTGGCGCAGGCACTGGCCCCACCGCTGTACTAATACACACTAAGGAAAAACACAAACAGGGAAACACCACTTAGCTTTACTCTGTTGCACTTGCTCCTGGCAACAGAGTCCACCACCAGAATGCAGCTCTCCTCCTGAATCGCTGCCACCAAGCTCTGTCAAAGCTACAAGGAAATCCCCTCTGACTCCTTCCACACCAGGGCTAAGACAGTGCTGCAAGGAATGTTCTCCAGCTCCTTCCTCCACCAAGGATGGTTGAAATGAACACTATCACCAACCCTGATTGAAACACCTGTGACTCTTTTATAGGAGCCAGCAATCACACCTGCATTGTAAACATGTGCACTTAACTAAAGAAACAGAGTGCAATGACGCTCACCACCACCGGGGGCAAAAAACAAACCTTAAGCACAGCTTAAGGAAAAAAAAAAGGTTACCTGTGCTTTTTATCAGTCCTGATCCAGCAAGGATCATGACAATTTGATGACGTTGCTGAGTATGATACAGAGTGAGATACTCTTTTGTAATGGTTCCAAGCTGCAACTATATTATAAAAAGGGAATTTTAAACCTCCTCCAACTCTAAGATGCCCATATGCTGTAATAAGGCATGCACGTATTGGATAACAACTCGATTCAGGTCTATTGAACTAAATAATGTAGAAGTGGGTCTCAAGATCGGTGGGCATCAGTAGTCAGATCCCATCACCTACATGACATTATTGTTCGTTGGTTTTGACACCTGGATTTGGGGATCCTCTGCCATTCTTCCTTGCAGATCCTCTCCAGTGCCGTCAGGTTGGATGTGAACGTTGGTGGACAGCCATTTTCAGGTCTCTCCAGAGATGTTCAATTGGGTTTAGGTCAGGGCTCTGGCTGGGCCAGTCAAGAATGGTCACAGAGTTGTTCTGAAGCCACTCCTTTGTTATTTTAGCTGTGTGCTTAGGGTCATTGTCTTGTTGGAAAGTGAACTTTTGGCCAAGGCTGATGTCCAGAGCACTCTGGAAGAGGTTTTCATCCAGAATATCTCTGTACTTGGCCACATTCATGTTTCCTCCAATTGCAACCAGTTGTCCTAGTAACATAGTAACATAGTTTTGAAGTCCTGTCCAGGCAGCTGAACCCCCCCCCATAGCATGATGCTGACACCACCATGTTTCACTGTTGGGATTATTTTGGGCAGGTGATGAGCAGTACCTGGCTTTCTCCACACATACCGCTTAGAATTATCACCAAAAAGTTATTTGTCTCATCAGACCAGAGAATCCTATTTCTCATAGTCTGGGAGTCCGTCATGTGTTTTTAGCAAACTCTATGCGGGCTTTCATATGTCTGGCACTGAGTAGAGGCTTCCGTCAGGCCACTCTGCCATAAAGGCCAGACTGGTGGATGGCTGCAATGATAGTTGACTTTGTGGAACTTTCTCCCATCTCAATTCTGCATCTGTGTAGCTCAGCCACAGTGATCTTGGGGTTCTTCTTTACCTCTGTCACCAAGGCTCTTCTTCCACGATTGCTCAGTTTGGCTGGAGGGCCAGGTCTAGGAAGACTTCTGTTGGTCTCAAACTTCTTCCATTTAAGGATTATGGAGGCCACTGTGCTCTTAGGAACCTTGAGTACAGCAGAAATTCTTTTGTAACCTTGGCCAGATCTGTGCCTTGCCACAATTCTGTGTCTGAGCTGCTTGCCAGTTCCTTTGACCTCATGTTTCTCATTTGGACTGACATGCACTGTGAGTTGTGAGGTCTCATATAGCCAGGTGTGCCTTTACAAGTCAAGTCCTATCAGCTTAATTAAACACAGCTGGACTCCAATGAAGGAGTAGAACCATCTCAAGGAGGATCACAAAGAAATGGACAGCATGTGACTTAAATATGAGTGTCTGAGCAAAGGGTCTGAATACTTATGACCATGTCATATTTCAGGTTTTCTTTTTTAATAAATTTGCAAAAATTTCTACATTTCGTTTTTTCTTCAGTCAATATTGTGTGCAGAGTGTACATTAATGAGAAAAAAATGACTTTTTTGAATTTACCAAATGGCTGCAATGAAAAAAAGAGTGACACATTTAAAGGGGTCTGAATACTTTCCACACACACTCTATCTAATAAGCATTAGAAAAACAAAGAGTGGTCACGTCCCACTCAGTATGTAAAAATTGGTGCTCAAAATTCAAAACAATAGCAAAACAGGGAAAACAAATGGTAGTTATATAAAATGGGTCATGCATACTGAATGTTAGTTAATATATTTTCTTAAGTGAGTCAATACAAATAAGCTACATGACATAGAAAACACCATTAAAAAACATTGAAAATGTGCGTAACAGTACAAAGCTATCTATAAAGCCCACTAAAATACCATGATATGTGTCCGGGTCAAAAATTCCCCTTTTCTCATCGTATAAGACAGCAAACCTCCTAGAAAGTAGCAGCAAATCTCCTAGAAAGTAAAACTTATTTAATTCAATGTAAAGTGCCAAAGGGCAAAAAGAATGTTTGCAATATATAAAGGTCTGTTATAAATGAACCAGATAAGGTATATGAATATATAACAATAGATTAATAAGTATATAAATAAATATTAGCAAAATAAATACTACAAAAAAAACAAGGAGGTATGACAAAGGAGAATAACGGGGTATGAAGTAGCCCCACGTGTCTCATCACAAATTTGACTTTTTCCGGGGAGGCATGAGCCATTCATTGTAGCTACCTTTTCTTTTTTCTCTTTCTACTATCTTTTCACTATTACTACTGCTACTAATAATAATAATGGAATGATATACAGTATTTAATAATAAATATAACTATTACTACAACTAAAACAATAATATACCATATATATTTAATAATGTACACTAATAATAATATGATATATCTAACAATATGTTACTACTACTATTAATAATTAATAATACATACATACAACTATTATTAATAATAATAATAATAATACACATAATAATATACATTATAATAATGTGATATATCTAATATACTACTAATAATAATGTAAAATATGTAATAAAAATGTGATGTAACTAATATATTACTAATAATAATAATAATAGAAATAATGTAATATATCTAATATACTAATAATAATGTGAAATATCTAATATATTACTACTACTACTAATAATACAAATAATAATAAGATACATCTAATGATATTAATAATCACAATGGAAAGTCTGCATCTAGTGATTTCCAGTGAATGGGAGGATTAGCTGTGGCTTCCTTCCTCATTGCGATTCATGCAATTTCCTAATATACGCGTGTAGGTCACCCATGGGTGAAACTGTACATTGAATATAAATATACATTCAGCATTTCTTTTCATAATAGCTAAAAAAAAACTTCTACATTTCTGTGTTTTCTAGAGGACTCGAAAGCTGTTCATACTAATCACAAAGAAATACATTACTACACGGTGATGGCGCCACATGGAACAATCCATCATGTTCTTGTTTCTAAATATCTTGCTCTCAACATTGCCTTGTTAGATGATTGCCTCCGGTTCTGTCTGCCAGGACAGTTTCATTTGGAAACCTGCTGTGTCTCTTTATGGGGAGGGCAATGGGAATGATGTGAAGCTTGAACATTGACAATGGCTGGATCCTTTTGTGATGGACAATAAATTCTGTGGCAAACAGAAGTCAGGTATCTAACAAGGGACATGTGGCATGGCTACAATTCCTTTCCTACAGTTGTTTTTCCTTCTAAACTTTTTCTGCCAAACTAAAAATAGCACAGCCATTATTAAACTGTGTCCTGTATACACAAGTATCTATCGAGTTCATGTCTATCGACCTACCTAGCTCATATCGCTCATCTAGCTTTACCTAATTTTTAGTTATTTAGCATAGAATAAGAAACTTTCTAAATGATCCATCACACCCGAAGACTAGTGAAGGAGTTTCTTTGTGGAGAGATATTGTTTATTACTGTATAAACAATAAAGAACACAATTTGTACTATAACTGTAATATATATATATATATATATATATATATATATATTATATATAGGCAATTTTTCTTTTTAATTTACACGCCTAGAATATTTACCTTGCACTTGAACTATGTAGAATAGATAATCTCCACTTTTCCGAGATGAAGCTTAAATACATGATTTTGTGCCTCATTCAATTAAATGACTCAGAGAACTATATTTAGGGAATTTATGCAGAAGAAATGATGTAGAAACAGAGAGCTCATGAAAGGTAATTATGTCAATAACTGTCATTGTCAGATGAATATGTATGGGACTCACTATATTCAACAAGACTTCCAATGTGAGCTACTGACAGATTTCAGATAGCAATGCTGAATTTCACAAGCCCTCATTAGACCAGGTGTTAATTGAACAAGAAAATACCGGATATTTTATGTCACCTATTAATATACTGTAAGTAACTTGCATGAAGCACTGTATTTTAAGATGCACTGGACCATAAGACGCACTACAAATTTTTGTGGTGGAAAATAGGAAAAAGAAACATTTTTAAATAAAATGGTGGTGTATCTTGTAGTCCGTTTACTGAGTGGAGCCATGTGTGTGCAAGGTTTACAGAGCGGAGCCATCTGTGTATGAGGCATAAAAAGCGGAACCGTGTGTGTATGTGTGCAGAGACATACGTGTACAAGGTGTATGGTGGGGAGCATTCATACCTCCTAGAGGGACAGTCCCGATATTGAGAGAGAGTCTGCCCCAGCCGGGGGCTTACTTTTCCGACAGACGCAGGAGTACACGGCGGAGCCCAGAGGAGCACTTTAAAATTCTCATGTGACGCTCCACCGGAACTGACGTGCTAGAAGCTGACCGGAAATGAGGTAATTTCAGGTGGAGATTGTGACGGACCCATGGAGGCACTTCAGGAAATGCTTCAGATCCATCACCATGTCCTCCTCCAACAGCGCGGACAGCGGGATCACCTTGGACTCGGGGATGCCAGCCATGTGAGCGGATCATGATATGTCCTGCATTGGGAGGCTCAGGTGGGCATTACAATGGGAGCCAGGCTGCTATAGTATCTTTATAGAATCTTTCTCTCTGTTCTTTCTTTCTTTTTCTCTCTAATCTTTCTTTTTTTCTCTCTGTGTTCTTTCTTTCCTCTCTTTCCCTCTCCTTTCTTTCTTTCTTTCTTTCTTTCTTTCTCTCTCTGTACTTTCTTTCTTTTCCTCTCTTCTTTCTTTCCCTTCTTTCTCTCTCTGTTTTCTTTTTCTCTCTCTGTCTCTCTGTTCTTTCTTTTCCTCAGTACCAGTCCTCAGTACCAGTCAGTGTGTCCACAGTATCAGTAGAATAAGAGGGGTAGGAAACTAGGTGGCACTGGTCACATTGAGCCTCTCATACTTTTTACTGGTGTATAATCATATGCCCTGAGCACCCCCATAAAGTGAGCCAGCCCCAGACAACAGGGTACATACAAATCACTATTACTATCAGTCCAAGTGGACAATTATATACGTAAAGTTAATGATGTCCCTGTGCCAAGCAGCGCGGAGGATCAGAATACACTGAGGAAACCAGAGCAGCAGGGTATGGAGAGAAGAATTATATGGGACCCATTATACTGTATGAAGTAATATATGGTGCCCATTATACAGTATGAAGTAATATATGGGGCCCATTACACTGTATGAAGTAATATATTGGGCCCATTATACTGTATGAAGTAATATATGGGGCCCATTATACTGTATGAAGTAATATATGGGGCCCATTATATTGTATAAAGTAATATATGGGGCCCATTATACTGTATGAAGTAATATATGGGGCCCATTATACTGTATGGAGCATTATATGGGCCCATAATACTGTATGCAGTAATATATGGGGCCCATAATACTGTATGGAGCATTATGTGGGGATAGGGGATGACTTTCTGTTTGCTGTGGATCTGACTGCTGGGACCCCCATGATCCTGGGAAACGTAGCTTTGAAGAGCACCATGTAAATGGAGCTGTGGTCAATCATACGCACTGGCGCCATTCACATGTGGCTCTTCAAATAACTCCTTTAAGAATGTGATGAGGGGATAACAAAGTATAGCAAAAATTCACTGATCAGGGTGAGGAGTGTTATAGTTTGTGGACTGGTGGGATTCGTATGGCAGGGCTGCATTTTTGTCCCAGTATGGTCCTGTGCCAGGCCTACCATTGCCATTAATGACCCTTGTTCTGCATACTTCTGTGTTGTTCTTGTATGTGCGTGTGATGGCGCTGACATCCTTGTGTTTGGACACTTTTTTTCTATTTATCTAAATCAAAATATCCACTATTGTGCTCAGTTTTACAGGATAGATGTAAAAATCTACTTTGTGTGTGGGTAGGGGGGTCTTCATTTTGCTGTTCACCTCAGGCAGTAGAGAGTTTAAGTTCACCCGTTATTGCCCATGGACGGAATAGTATGTCATCATCGATCAGCGGCACTCATGGGGGGAGCACGTCTGATCGCAGCCAGGTGTCAGCTGATTATCAGAGCTGACACCAGGCAGTATGTGCCAGGAGCAGTCACGGACTGCTCCCGTCACATTAACTCCCGGCACACTGTGATCAAACATGATCGCAGTGTTCCAGTGGCACAGGGAAGCATCGCACAGGGAGTGGGCTCCCTGCGTGCTTCCCTGGGACCCTTAGAACAATGTGATTTGATTGCGCTGTTCCGAGGGCCTCCTCCCTGCAGGCTCTGGGATCCAAGATGGCCATGGGCTCCTTACAGGTCCTGCAGGGAGGTGGCTTCCCAGTGCCTGCTGAGAGCAGGCGCTGAGAAGCCTCCTGCACTGCCTGTCAGATCGCTGATCTGACACAGTGCTCTGCAAAGTGTCAGATCAGCAATCTGACTTTGCATAGTAATGTCCCACTCTGGGACAATGCAAAAAAAAAATTAAAGTGCAAAAATAATTTTAAAAAATTCCTAAATAAAGAAAAAAAAATTCCAAAATAAATTAATTTCTTTATGTAAATAATAATAAAAAAACAATAAAAGTACACATATTTAGTATTGCCACATCCGTAACGACCCGCCCTATAAAACTGTCCCACTAGTTAACCCCTTTAGCGAACCCCTTAAAAAACGGCAAAAAACAATGCTATATCATCATAACGCCGAACAAAAAGTGCAATGACACGCAATCAAAAAGGTGGATATAAATAAACATGGTACCACTGAAAATGTTATGTTGTCCCGCAAAAAATGAGCTGCCATACAGCATCTTCAGCGAAAAAATTTAAAAGTTATAGCTCCCAGAAAAAAGTGATGCAAAATAATTATTTTTTACATAAAATTGTTTTTATTGTATGAAAGCACTAAAACATAAAAAAAATTATATAAATGAGGTAATGCTGTCATCGTAATAACACGAAGAATAAAACTGCTTTATCAATTTTACTACACGCGGAAAGGTATAAACACCCCCCAAAAAAAAGAAATTCATGAATTGCTGGTTTTTGTTCATTCTGCATCCAAAAAATCACAATAAACTGCAATCAAAACATGTCATGTGCTCAAAAATGGTACCAATAAAAACGTCAACTTACCCCGCAAAAATTAAGACCTCACATGACTCTGTGGGCCAAAATATGGAAAAATTATAGGTTTCAAAATGTGGTGATGCAAAAACTATTTTTTGCAATAAAAAACATCTTTTAGCGTGTGACAGCTGCCAAGCATAAAAACCTGCTATAAATAGTAAATCAAACCCCCCTTTATCACCCCTTTGGTTAGGGAAAAATAATAAAGTAAAAAAAATGTATTTATTTCCCTTTTCCCATTAGGGTTAGGGTTAGGTTTGGGGCTAAAGTTTGGGTTGGGGCTAAAGTTAGGGTTAGGGTTGAGGCTAGGGTTAGGGTAGGGACAAAAGTAAGGGTTAGGGTTGGGGCTAAAGTTAGGGTAAAGGATGGGGCTAGAGTTAGGGAAAGGTCTAAAGTTAGGGTTGGGGTTAAAGTTAGGGTTGGGGCCAAAGTTAGGATTAGGGTTGGGATTAGGGTTAGTATTGTGGCTAGGGTTATGGTTAGGGTTGGAATTAGGGTTAGGGGTGTGTTGGGGTTAGGGTTGGAGTTAGAATTGGGGGTTCCACTGTTTTGACACATCAGGGGCTCTCCAAATGCGACATGGCATCTGATCTCAATTCCAGCCAATTCTGCGTTGAAAAAGTCAAACGGTGCTCCTTCCTTTCCAAGCTCTGCCATGCACCCAAACAGTGGTTTACCCCCACATATAGGGTATCAGCCTGCTCAGGATAAATTGCACAACAACTTTTGGAGTCCAATTTCTACTGTTACCCTTGGGAAAATAAAAAATTGTGTGCTAAAATATCATTTTTGTGGAAAAAAGTATGATTTTTTTTATTTTTATGGCTCTACGTTATAAACTTCTGTGAAGCACTTGGGGGTTCAAAGTTCTCACCACACATCTAGATAAGTTCCTTGGGGGTCTAGTTTCCAAAATGGTATCACTTGCAGGGGTTTCCACTGTTTAGGCACATCAGTGGATCTCCAAACTTGACATGACGCCCGCAGACCATTCCATCGAAGTCTGCAATCCAAAACATCACTACTTCCCTCCTGAGCCCCGACACGTGCCCATACAGTAGTTTTCTCCCACATACAGGGTATAAGCGTACTCAGGACAAATTGGATAACTACTTTTTGGGGTCCAATTTCTCCTGTTACCCTTGAAAAAATAATAAATTGGGGACTAAAACATCATGTTTGTGGAAAAAATACATTTTTTTTATTTTCACGCCAGGGCGTTATAAACTTCTGTGAAGCACTTGGGGGTTCAAAGTGCTCACCACACATCTAGATAAGTTCCTTGGGGGATCTAGTTTCCAAAATGGGGTCACTTGTGGAGGGTTTCCACTGTTTAGGCACATTAGGGGCTCTCCAAACACGACATGGCGCCCGATCTCAATTCCAGCCAATTTTGCATTGAAAAACTCAAACGGCGCTCCTTCCCTTCCGAGCTCTGCCATGCGCCCAAACTGTGGTTTACCCCCACATATGTGGTATCAGCATACTCAGGATAAATTGCACAATAACTATGGGGGTCCCATTTTTCTTGGGAAAATAAAAATTTGGGGTGAAAAGATAATGTTTGTGGAAAAAATATGATTTTTTAATTTTACGGCTGTATGTTATAAACTTCTGTGAAGCACTTGGGGGTTCAAAGTTCTCACCACACATCTAGAAAAGTTCCTTAGGGGGTCTAGTTTCCAAAATGGTGTCGTTTGTGGGGGGTTTCCACTGTTTAGGCACATCAGGAAATCTTCAAAAGCAACATGTCGTCCAATCTCAATTCCAGCCAATTTTGCTTTGAAAAAGTCGAACTGCACTCCTTCCTTACCATGCGTCAAAACACATATGAGGTATCAGCGTACTCAGGACAAATGGGACAACAACTTTTGAGGTCCAATTTCTCCTGTTTCCCTTGTCAAAATAAAACAATGGACCTGAAGTAATTTTTTTGTGAAAAAAGTTAAATGTTCATTTTTTTTTTTTTAAACATTCAAAAAATTTCTGTGAAGCACCTGAAGGGTTAGTAAACTTTTTGCTTGTGGTTTTGAGTATCTTGAGGGGTGCAGTTTTTAGAATGGTGTCACTTTTGGGGATTTTCTATCCTATAGACCCCTCAAAGTGACTTCAAATATGATGTGTCCCTAAAATAAAATGATGTTGTAAAAATGAAAAATCGCTGGTTAACTTTTAACCCTTATAACTTCCAATCAAAAACAATTTTGGTTCCAAAATTGTGCTGATGTAAAGTAAACATGTTGGAAATGTTACTTATTAAGTTTTTTGTGTGCCATATCTCTGTGATTTAAGGGTATGAAAATTCAAAGTTGGAAAATTGCTAAATTTTCAAAATTTTCGCCAAATTTCCATTTTTTCACAAATAAACGCAATTTATATCAAAGAAATTTTACCACTAACATGAAGTAAAATATGTCACAAGAAAACACTGTCAGAATCACCAGGATCCATTGAAGCGTTCCAGAGTTATTACCTCATAAAGGGACAGTGGTTAGAAGTGTAAAAATTGGCCCGCTCATTAACATGCAAACCACCCTTGGGGGTTAAGGGGCTAAAGGTCTTGGAGGGGCAACGGTGCCAAACTTTTCTTTTTCATAAATTCCACATTTTTTTCCCACTACTTAAATAAAACAAAACAATAACTTTATTTATTCTTTCCACAATTTCACCGCACTTGGAATGTTTTTCCAGTACATTGAAAGGTAAAATAAATGGTGTCATTCAAACATACAACTCATCTGGCATTTACAACTCCTCTACAAAAAATATAAATATGTGGTAGATAAAACAAAACGCAAGAATGGAAAATCGCCTGGTCTGGGAGGAATTAATATCCTGTCTGTATACTACATAAAGTGACTTGTGAAAGTATTCACCCCTTAACATTCTACTTTTTTATTTTGCTACATTACAACTTGTGTTTAAATATTTTTGTTTTCAGATTTGTATGTGATGTATGAGCACTAAATAGTGTAAGTTGGTGAGGTGAGAAAAAATATAGTCAAAAATTACACCTATGGTATCAAATAACTAAAACTTGCTATGTTCATATGTATTCATCCCTTTTGCTATGAAACCCCTAAAAATGTCTGGTGCAAGCAATAACCTTCATAAGTTGCATGATTAGTGAAAGGAAGTTCACCTGTTTGCAATCTAAGTGTCACATGGTCTGTCAGTATAAAGGCTGCAACACTAACCAAACCAATAACCAAACAACACCATGAAGACCACAGAAATCTCCTAACAAATCAGGGACAAAGTTGTTGAAAAGTGAAAGGTTGGGCAATAAAAAATATCCTCATCTCTGATGACCCCCCAGAGCAACATCAAATCCATTATCATCAAATAGAAAGAACATGGTACCACAAGAAGCCTGCCAAGAGAAGGCTGCCCACCAAAACTGTCATCCTGCACAAGGAGGGCATTAATCAGAGAGGCAGTACAGAGACCAAAATTAACACTGAATGAGCTGCAGACTTCCCAAGCAGAAACTTGAGTATCTGTTCATATGACCACAATAAGAAATACACCCCATAGAGTTGGCCTTTATGGAAGAATGAGCAGAAAAAAGCTTTTACTTAAATACAAAAATTGTAAGGCTTGATTTGAGTTTGCCAAAAGACATGTTTGATGAGGCTAAAATTTGCCAAATGTATGATGAGGCTAAAATTTAACTTTTTGGCCACCAAGGTAAATGTTCTGTCTGGTGCCAAACCAACACAGCTCATCACCCCAAGAACACCATCCTCACAATGAAACATGGTGGTGGCAGCATCATGCTATGAATTTTTTTTTTCAGCAAGGACTGGGAAAATAGTCGAGTCGGGGGGAAGATGGATAGTGCGAAGTGCAGGGATATTCTTGAGCAAAGCCTGTTTCAGTCTGTCAGTGATTTCAGACTGGGACAGAGGTTCACCTTCCAACAAGACAATGACCCAAAGCATACTGCTAAACTAATACTCGAGTAGTTTAAGAAGAAATGTGTAAATGTTTTAGATTGACTTAATCAAAGTCCAGACCTTAATCCAATTGAGAATGTGTGGTCAGACTTGAAGATTACTGTTAACCAAAGAAACCCATCTAACGCCTTGAGGAATGGGTGAAAATCCCAGTAGCAAGATGTGGAAAGCTCATAGACTTATCCAAAGCGACTAACAGCTGTAATTGCCACAAAAAGAGGCTCTACAAAGTACTGACTTTGGGGTGGTGAACAATTATGCACACTGAAATCTTCAGTTATTTTGGCCTATTTGTTGTTTTCTTCACAATAAAAAAGAAAACTGATTGTTCACAGTTTTAGGCATGCTCTTTAAATGAACTGATGCAAACCCTCAGAAAAGCAGTGAAATTCAAGGTTGTGAGGTAGCAAAACAAAAAATGCCAAAGGTGGTGAATAATTTTGCAAGCCACTGTATTTGACATTTCGGTACCTTTCTTTAATTATGGTGCTTGAACCTCTAGGTTCAAGCAACATATAGTAATCCGATTTCTTATATGTACAGTGCTTTGAAGAAAGCACTATCATGTAATCCGAATGCTGCTAACTTATTATAGTGCTTTGAAGAAAGCACTATCATGTAATCCGAACGCTGCTAACTTATTCTTATTATTGTTATTATTATTATTCAGTTGATTTCCATAAATAATGCGGCCCGAACCGCTACACGAACAGACTCCATTGAGCCAGCATCCACGAGTGGTGTGCTAAGTATTTTTTGTGTCGATCGGATTTGTAGTTTTTGCGCAATTTGAGTTTGACTAAAAATGTTCCTGTCATTGGAATGCATTGTCTCAATGCATTTCAATGGGAAAATTTTGCCATAGGAATACATTGGGCAGTCATGAGGCGAATCAAATGGCAGTTAGGCTCATTGATATGCGCAGGCAGACCCAGTTACTATACCAACGCCTACGAACTTTACATGACCCCACCAGGACACAGTTTCAGTCAGATAACATCAGCTCTTAAAGCGAAACCCAAAGCACAAATGCAAATCTAGCTTCATCACATGACGCATGCCTCTGAGAGAGAATGTGCACCAAAGTGGATTTAGAAGCCCAGTGCGCCAAACTGGCTCTTAAAGGGCCAATGTGCCAAAGTGAATCTTAAAGGGACGGCGCACCAAAATGAGTCTTAAAGGGCCGGCGCGCCAAATCGAAAGCTGAGTGACCCCAGGCTCCAAATCGGAGGCTGATTGACCCCGGCCTCCAAATCGGAGGCTGATCGACCCCGCTCGCCAAATTGGACCCAGACTGGCCTCGTCCACCAAATCAGACCCTATGGGGCCCCATCCACCAATCGGACCCAGAGTGGCCCCGCCCACAAAATCAGACCCAGAGTGGCCCCACCCACCAAATCGGACCCAGAGTGGCCCTGCCCACCAAATTGGACCCAGAGTGGCCCCGCCCACCAAATCGGACTCTGAGGGCCCTGCGCACCAAACCGGGCCCTGCCCACCAAATTGTACCCAGGGGGGCCCCGCCCACCAAATTGTACCAAGAGGGGCTCCGCCCACAAAATCAGACCCTAAGGGGCCCCACCCACAAAATCGGACCCTGAGGGGCCCCGGCCACAAAATCAGACCCTGAGGGATCCCGTCCACCAATTCAAGCCCTGAGGAGCCCAGGCCACCGAATCGGATCCTGAGGGGCCCCATCCACCAAATCAATCCCTGAGGGGCCCCACAGGCCAAAATGGCCCCTGAGAGTCACCCACAGTTAAAACAGATCCTGAGTTGAAAGTCTGGAAGGGGCAGCAGGCAAGTCTCTCTTAAAGGGGCAGCCCGGGCACCATTTCAAAGCACTATCTGTACTTCCTTCAGGAAATACACATCTAGTTATAGTGCTTTGAAAAGAGCTCCGTTGAGGCGTCGTTTCGAAGCCAGCATCCACGAGTGGTGTGATAAGTATTTTTCCTGTCCATCGGATTTGTAGTTTTTGTGCAATTTGCGTTTGAAAAAACATTTTCCCGTCATTGGAATGCATTGTCTCAATGCATTTCAATGGTAAAATTTTGCCATAGGGAAAACATGGGGCAGTCGTGAGGAGGCAGTTAAGCTCATTGATATGCGCAGGCACACCCAGTCACTATGCCAACGCCTATGAACTTGACATGACCCCAGCAGGACAGAGTTTTTGCCAGATAATATCAGCTCTTAAAGTGAAACCAAAAGCACAAATGCAAATCTGATTGACCCTGGCCTACAAATTGGAGGCTGAACCACCCAGGCCTCCAAATCGGACCCAGAGTGGCCCCTTCCGCCAAATCGGACCCAGAGTGGCCTCACCCACCAAATCGAACCCTGAGGGGCCCCGCCCACCAAATAAGACCCAGAGTGGCCCCGCCCACCAAATCGGACCCCGATTGGCCCCACCCACCAAATCAGACCCTGAGGGGCCCCACCCACCAAATCGGACCCTGAGGGGCCCCGCCCACCAAATCAGACCCTGAGGGGCCCCGCCCACAAAATCGGACTCTGAGGGGCCTCGCCCACAAAATCGGACCCTGAGGGGCCACGCCCACAAAATCGGACCCTGAGAGGCCCTGTCCACCAAATCGGACCCTAAGGGGCCCCACCCACAAAATCGGACCTTGAGGGGCCCCACCCACTAAATCAGACCCTGAGGGGCCCCACCCACTAAATCAGACCCTGAGGGGTCCCGGCCACAAAATCGGACCCTGAGGGATCCCGTCCACCAATTCAAGCCCTGAGAAGCCCAGGCCACCGAATCGGATCCTGAGGGGCCCCACCCACCAAATCAATCCCTGAGGGGCCCCACAGGCTAAAGTGGCCCCTGAGAGTCACCCACAGTTAAAACAGATCCTGAGTTGAAAGTCAGGAAGGGGCAGCAGGCAAGTCTCTCTTAAAGGGGCAGCCCGGGCACCATTTCAAAGCACTATCTGTACTTCCTTCAGGAAATACACATCTAGTTATTACTCTACTTCTTCTTCTAATCCCCTGTCCAATGTAAATTTTTGGTGAAGAATCAACAACAAGTGGAACACAATTGTGAAGTTGAATGAAATTTATTGGTTATTTTAAATTTTTGTGGAAAGTCAAAAACTGAAAAGTAGGGAGTGCAATATTATTTGGCCCCTTAACTTTAAGTGCAGCAAACTCACTCCAGAAGTTCATTGTGGATCTCTGAATGATCCAATGTTGTCCTAAATGAGTAATGATGATAAATATAATCCAACTGTGTGTAATCAAGTCTCTGTATAGATGCACCTGCTCTGTGATAGCCTCAGGGTTCTGTTTGAAGCACAGAGAGGATCATGAAGACCAAGGAACACAACAGGCAGGTCCGTGATGCTTTTGTGGAGAAGTTTAAAGCCAGATTTGGATATAAAATGATTTCCAAAACTTTAGCCATCCCAAGGAGCACTGTGTAAGTGATAATATTGAAATGGAAGGAGTATCATACCACTGCAAATCTACCAAGACCCGGCCGTCCCTCTAAACTTTCATCTCAAACAAGGAGAAGACTGATCAGAGATGCAGCCAAGAGGCCCATGATCACTCTGGATGAACTTGCAGAGATCTACAGCTGAGGTGGGACAGTCTGTCCATAGGACAACAATCAGTCATACACTGCACAAATCTGGCCTTCATGGAAGAGTGGCAAGAAGAAAGCCATTTCTCAAAGATATCCATAAAAAGTGTAGATTAAAGTTTGCAACAAGCCACCTGGGAGACACACCAAACACGTGGAAGAAGGTGCTCTGGTCAGATGAAACCAAAATCAAACTTTGTGACAACAATGCCAAACGATATGTTTGGCATAAAAGCAACACAGCTCATCACCCTGAACACACCATCCCCACTGTCAAACATGGTGGTGGCAGCATCATGGTTTTGGGCCAGCTTTTCTTCAGCAGGGACAGGGAAGATGGTTAAAATTGATGGGAAGATGGATGGAGCCAAATACAGGACCATTCATGAAGAAAACCTGTTGGAGTCTGCAAAAGACCTGAGACTGGGGCGGAGATTTGTCTTCCAACAAGACAATGATCCCAAACATAAAGCAAAATGTACAATGGAATGGTTGACAAATAAACGTATCCAGGTGTTAGAATGGCCAAGTCAAAGTCAAGACCTGAATCCAATCGAGAATCTGTGGAAAGAGTTGAAAACTGCTGTTCACAAACAATCTCCATCAAACCTCACTGAGCTCGAGCTGCTTGCCAAGGAAGAATGGGCAAGAATTTCAGTCTTTCGGTGTACAAAACTGATAGAGACATACCCGAAGCGACTTGCAGCTGTAATCGCAGCAAAAGTTGGCGCAACAAAGTATTAAGTTAAAGGGACCGAATAATATTGCACTCCCCACTTTTCAGTTTTTGAATTTCCACAAAAATTTAAAATAACCAATAAATTTCATTCAACTTCACAATTGTGTTCCACTTGTTGTTGATTCCTCACCAAAAATTTACATTTGGCATCTTTATGTTTGAAGCATGATATGTGGGAAAAGGTTGAAAAGTTCCAGGGAGCCGAACACTTTTGCAACGCACTCTATTTAACAAAACGTATCCTTTCAAGGGGGTGTGGGCAGCACATTCACTTCCTTGCATTTACACTGCATGTGCTGAGAGCTATATCATAAAATGTTAATACCCAAATGATTAACAATATATATTCAGAGAAATGAAGCAAACAAAAAGCCATTTTTAGCGCATGTCATGAATAAATATTCTCAATGATATTCTATATGGCACTGAGCAGCAATTTATTTGGATATTTTCCCTGCTAGTTTAGTGAATTCCCCTAGTGCAAAATTCAGAATTGCATATGAGATATTTGAGTGTCTCAAACGATGTATGATAAATGAAGTAGCATGCTACTTATACGCTTATCATGTTCTTTGACTAGCAACAGGTTCAGCAAAGGGCACAGCCAGTAAATGAAATTTTCCACCAGGACAATATATCATCAGAAGAAATGTATGCACTGAAAACTTACAAGCTCATTCAAGATGTGGACAAGGTGTGAAATGGTAAAAAATGAGAAGCAGGAGCAGCAATACAGAACATTTGAAATTCAGCTGCATTTTCATATGCATTGAAGATGCTACCTTACATATATATATCACAATACAGAAGAAACTATAAAAGTTTTTTAACATCACATATGAGAAATAAATTTCCACAATGTTACAACCAGATTGCTGCTTACTCATAAAAATAGTGCAGTTGTAAAGCCCATTTACTAAGTTTAGCTGAGTCATAGAGGCAAATTCATGTACCTTTTGGGTAAGCTTAGAGTCTACAGAAAATTCTACACATTTTTAAATTTGAAGAAAATCTATTCTATTGTTTCTAAACACTGTTTTTCGGTGATTCCTTTGTATCCCCGTTCATACTGCACCCGCACACACAAATGATACACCATTTGAAAGGTAAACTTGCCCCCTTCAGCAAGAAAATAGCCAAACAAACCACACATCCACGATTTGATCACAAGATGCAATTTAAACATTAATTTTCATAAACCTGCAGTAAGGAAAAATTACCTGCAGGTGGCACCACAATACCCCAAAGCACACTTCCAACACATTTGTAAACATGCACTGCTTTTTCGCTAATTATTTCACCCCACACACACACACATGATACAACATTTGAAAGGTAAACTTGTTCCCTTCAGCAAGAAAACAGTCAAACAAACCACACATTCATGATTTTATCACTAAATACAGTTTAATCATTCATTTTCAAAAACTTGCAGAAAGACTCAATGATCTGCAGGTGGCACCTCAACCAGAAAACATTTTTTGGCCTCTACTTATCAAAACAATTTATTGTATTACCAATCTACATATATAAATACCTGTCTGTATTCATCAGCTCATGAAATGCATTTACATTTGACCAGCTTGCTTTTTCTGAAATTGCCTGCGCCCCCGACGACCAATGTGCGAAAATTTCGCACAAGCCAAGCTAATTATCATTAAAAATATTTTCAGATTTTCTACACATTATTTGTTAAAATAATATTAGACAAGCCAAATCAAAATTATGAGTTGTGAGACTGTTACCTTTTTATAGTGTAATAAAAATTAAAGCATAAGTAAGCCTTTTTTTTTAATTATTGATCACTCTTTGCAAAGTTTTAAATGTTTGTAATGTACTCCATTAGTTTATCTTGCTTCCTTTTTGGTCAAACTTCATGCTTAATGGACTGTTTCAACTGCCTTTTTCATGCATTTAGAGTAGATGTTTTGAACTTTAGAGTAGCTGTTTTGAACTACTATGGTATATCCATACTCCTGTGTGAGCTTATTGTCTCTCCTTCCTTCCATCTCTCCTAGTAGAGTGTTGTTAAATAGTGTCTGAGCATGGAGGAATGGAGCAGAGAAGCTCACATTGGAGTGTGGATATTTGCTAGACCTGCAGTTCAAAACAGTTACTGTAAGTGCATGAGCAAGGAAGTTTAAACAGCATGGGTTTTGATAGAGAAGAAATATAAGGTATTTGAGTATATTACAAAGATTATTAACTTTTCAAAAACTGATCAATATTTAAATAAAAAAAGATTAGTTTTGCATTAAAGAAGATCTGTCATCAGACTATGCTGTAATGGAAAGGCAGCATAGTATGGAGACAATCAATTAGCCAAAACTACACTACTGTTCAAAAGTTTGGGGTCACCCAGACAATTTTGTGTTTTCCATGAAAACTCATACTTTTATTAATCAAATTAGTTGCCAAATGAATTTAAAATCTAGTCCAGACATTGACAAGGTTCGAAAAAAAGATTTTTACTTGAAATAATAATTTTCTCCTTTTGCAGCAATTACAGCATTGCAGACCTTTGTCATTCTAGCAGTTAATTTGCTAAGGTAATCGGGAGAAATTTCACCCCATGCTTCCAGAAACCCCTCCCACAAGTTGGTTTGGCTTGATGGGCACTTTTTGCGTACCATACAGTCAAGGTGCTCCCATAGCAGCTCAATGGGGTTGAGAGCTGGTGACTGTGCTGGCCACTCCATTACAGAGAGAATACCAGTTGCCTGCTTCTTCCCTAAATAGTTGCATAATTGCATAGTTGCATAATTTTGAGGTGTGCATTGGGTCATTGTCCTGTTGTAGGCTGAAATTGGCTCCAATCAAGTGCTGTCCACAGGGTATGGCATGGCGTTGCAAAATGGAGTGATAGCCTTCCTTATTCAAAATCCATTTTACCTTGTACAAATCTCCCACTTTACCAGCACCAAAGCAACCCCAGACCATCACATTACCTCCACCATGCTAGACAGATGGCGTCAGGCACTGGCGTTTTGCATGTACTATTTAATGAAGCTGACAGTTGAGGACCTGTGAGGTGTCGATTTCTTAAACTACAGACTCTAATGTACTTGTCTTGTTGCTCAGTTGTGCAGTGGGGCCTCCCACTTATCTTTCTACTCTGGTTAGAGCCTGATTGTGCTCTCCTCTGAAGGGAGTAGTACACACTGTTGTAGGAAATCTTCAGCTTCTTGGCAATTTCTCGCATGGAATAGCCTTCATTTCTAAAAATAAGAAGAGACTGTCGAGTTTCACATGAAAGTTCTTTTTTTCTGGCCATTTTGAGAGTTTAATAGAACCAACAAATATAATGCTCCAGATTCTCAACTAGTTTAATGGAAGGTGAGGTTTATAGCTTCTCTAATCAGCCAAACTGTTTTCAGCTGTGCTAACATACTTGCAGAAGGGTTTTCAAGGGTATTCTAACCATCCATTAGCCTTCTTACACAGTTAGCAAACACAAAGTACCATAAGAACACTGGAGTGATGCTGTCAGGATTCGTACCGGGGTCTAGTCTGGGTTCCACAGCAAGTTTCGCTGCCTTACTGGCTGTGCCACACAGCCAGTCGGAATATTCAGTTTCTGATCAACTAGTTCTTTTTCGTTCATCATTCTTCCCCGTTCTGGTGATTGGCTGCTTCACTGTTTCCTGTTCGTATGTCCCGCCTTCTTCCTATTTAGCACTCCTCAGGGCTTTCACTCCTTGCCGGTGATTCTTTTGTGGTACGGATTCCTGCCTTCTCCACTGCGCTGCCTGGTACAACCTCTGACAGCCTCCCGGTTTCTCTTTCGCCTGAGTACCTCTGGACTCTAGCTTTCCGCTTTGTCTTTGCTGAAGGTTTAGTACTGTTTGGTGTGTTAGTTTTGGGTTTCGTGGATTAACCCTTCAGGTTCGTTCTCTCTTTAGTATCACTCTTGTAGTCCTCCTTGCTGCTGCTTGTCTCCCTTAGTTTGTCCAGTATTAATTCCACCCTCAGTTTACCCTCACCGTAGCTCCCTGCACTTACGCCTAGGAAGGGACCGCCGCCCAGTTGTCGCCCACCGGCTAGGGTGGGGCCGGCAAGTAGGTAGGGTCAGCGGGGGGGTGGAGCTCAGTGGCACCTTCCTTCCCCGCCGTGTGGTGGAATCATAACAGATGCTTTTTGGAAATGGGCCTCTATTCACCTATGAAGATATTGCATTACAAACCAGACGTTTGCAGCTAGAATAGTCATTTACCACATTAACAATGTATAGAGTGTATTTCTGAATCATTTAATGTTAGCTTCATTGGAAAAAACTGTGCTTTTCTTTCAAAAATAAGGGAATTTCTATGTGACCCTAAACTTTTGAACGGTAGTGTATATAAAAAGCATTATGATATTTGGCTAATCCTGGAGTTAATAGAATACTTAGTTCATGGTTTATGAATTCGCTTGAGTTTGTCTATTGTTCAAACAGAAAAAAGGGTGACATTAATTTTATCCTGGCATTGTTTATATTTTGTATCCTTTACTCCTATTTGCTTTACCATTTCCTGTTCTAAGTTTTTATTATGCCTTTTTTGTATCTTGCTCTATAGGAAAAGGTTATAGTACAATTGTATACTGAAGCACATACTGACTCATGCAACTTTTACATTTATATTCATTTTATTAATATGATTAAAAGTTATATTTTAATAGATTAATTTATTTGATAATAATAGTGTTACCTTGCGCTGACTTTTGAGAACAGCATTTTTTCTGTGCACTGCTTTTTATAACACATGGATATCCATATTTTTAGCTAAAATCATCCCACCACAGTTCTCGTCTCCATCCTCCAGTAAAGTCTGATCCCACACTAACCTTTGCATTTCTATATTTTATGAGAAAATTACTAGTGATGAGTAAACATGCTCGAATAAAGTTATGTTTTGCGGGTGTCAAACGGCCATGAGACATGCAGCCGCGGGGACTTGAACATATTTTACAAGCACGCCGAAGACACTCGGCTAGCACACGAACATGCTCGGATAACACCTTATCCGAGCACGTTCGCTCATCACTTAAAATGAACTATTGTTTAATCCTGGTTGATGTTTTACACGTATTTAAAAAAAAATGGCAATGCTTTTTTTTCATATAATGCTCTTTATTAAAAAAAAAAATACAATTAATAATCCTCCAGTTAGGAGATGGCAGTTGCTACTGATAAAATTTCATGGAGAGGAAAGAGAAGGAAAAAAGGAAGAGGAGGAGCTAGAACCAGAGTTTCTCTCTCCTCCTCTACCTCCCTCATACATAAAACCTTATTATCAACTATCATCTCCTATTTCATCAATGTATAAATCAGTCTTTACTGAATACAGGTTTTACCTGAGAATTGAGGATTTTGAAAATGAATGATCAGTCCTGGAGGAGAAAGAAGCAGATTTCTCTGATAAGATATATTACAAAGTTTCTTATTTTGATGTGTACTATTGATTTGTAAATTAAATATTAAAATGATGGTTACTCTTTAACAACTTCACAAGATATAGCGCATATTTACTTCATATTTTGTGTCCCCAACTTTGATGTGGGCTCAGTGTATTTCCCTGCACATGATAGCTAATTTAATCAGCTACCTTGTGAATGTGTATCAGAGCTCCACTTGCAGCTGTTAAACAGTTAAGTTTGACAGCAGGATTTAACATGCGCCAGCCAGATGTGCATTACAAATCCTGACTATCGATGCCCCTGTCACATGGGGGGGCACTAATGGGTTGTCATGACAGCTGGGATCTGCAGATGACACCTACTTGTCATTGTAAATCTTCCGTGAACACTGGCTCATGGCTGGTGTTCATAGGAGATTGTGATTTTTGGTTCACATAGCAGAGCTGAAGCCCTGTTATATGTAGCACAGGTGATCAGATTAAAATATTAGGTAAATTAATCTGATCAGCAAACAGCATAACGATGTCATGGGGCAGTTGCGGGGAAACAGGAGACGTGGAACGAGGGCCCCTGAACTGCCCCTCAGGCTAAAGGGGGTGCCCTGACTTTCCTTAACTTGGGGGTACACTTGATGGTAGAGTTGAGTGAAATGGGTCGGTCAAATTCATAAGTCGCCAACTTTCGCTAAAGTCGGGTTTCATGATACGAAACCCGACCATAGCGTGAGGTCGGCCATGAGGTCGGGACCAGAGCGCCAAAGTCGCGTTTCAAATTATGCTTCCAGCGCCCTTTTTCAGCCAATGATGGAGGAGGCACACTGTGGGCAACGTGATGACATGGGCAGCGGTCACCACCATCTTTGAGAAGGGCATGCAAGTGATTGGCTTGCTTTGTGTGGCATCACAGGGGCTTTAAAAGGGCGTGCACTCCGACCGCCATCTTACTTCTGCCGATCTTAGCATAGGGAGAGGTTGCTGCTGCTTATTCTGAATTAGGGTGAGCGTTAGGCAGGGAAGAAGAACAAAAAAACTACTTCTGCTGGTAGCGATTTTCACTGTACAACACAACAGTTTGTGTGCAGTGACAGAGGAGGATATATTTTTGTGCATCAGCTCTGTTGGTTATTAGGCTGCCTTATAAGGCTCCCTGATAGCTGCATTGCTGTTTGCACACTGCTGTGCAAACTGCTTTTTTAAAAGCAAAATTACTTTTCTTCCTCTTTTCTGCAGTTACCAAGCGTTCATTTTTCCACACTTTTGTGTGCAGCAGTCCTGCTCATTAGGCTGCCTGCTGCCATACTTGGACTGAGAGCATCAATGTCAGCCTCCTAAAATCTCTAGGGAGATTCAAATTCTCCCCAATACTATATACACCTTGTACCTTCTCATACACCAGCCTATTTCAGCCTGTTAAAATGAGGTGTAATCTATAGTGGGCCTGAGATAATAGTTCAGCCTCCTACAATCTCTAGGGAGATTCAAATTCTCCCCAATACTATATACACCTTGTACCTTGTCATACACCAGCCTATTTCAGCCTGTTAAATTGAGGTGTAATCTATAGTGGGCCTGAGATAATAGTTCAGCCTCCTAAAATCACTAGGGAGATTCAAATTCTCCACAATACTATAGACACCTTGTACCTTGTCATACATCAGCCTATTTCAGCCTGTTAAATTGAGGAGTAATCTATAGTGGGCCTGAGATAATTGTTCAGCCTCCTAAAATCTCTAGGGAGATTCAAATTCTCCCCAATACTATATACACCTTGTACCTTGTCATACACCAGCCAATTTCAGCCTGTTAAATCGAGGTGCAATCTATAGTGGACCTGAGATAATAGATCAGCCTCCTAAAATCTCTAGGGAGATTCAAATTCTCCCCAATACTATATACACCTTGTACCTTGTCATACACCAGCCAATTTCAGCCTGTTAAATTGAGGTGTAATTTATAGTGGGCCTGAGATAATAGTTCAGCCTCCTAAAATCTCTAGGGAGATTCAAATTCTCCCCAATACTATATACACCTTGTACCTTGTCATACACCAGCCTATTTCAGCCTGTTAATTTGAGGTGTAATCTATAGTGAGCCTGAGATAATTGTTCAGCCTCCTAAAATCTCTAGGGAGATTCAAATTCACCGCAATACTATATACACCTTGTACTTTGTTTTACAGTACCATATAGCTGGTGGTATTTTTGGTACATTTTCCCAAAAATGAGGAAGTATGGTGGAAGAGGCCGTGGAAGAGGGTGAGGGGTTGCCATCTGGTACTGATGGTGGTGGTGCATCTGCTGGTAGTGGCAAAAGCACAATAGCACCTAAGGCAGGAGGTGTTGAGCCTGCGTCATCGTCTGGCTCCACAAGACCTCGAAGGTCTCATCCACTCAAAGCCGACTTTTATTCCCCATTAACTTGGATTGGGGTCGGGTTTTGGACGAAACTCCGACTTTTTTTGCCCTAGTCGGACCAGTTTCATCTGAAACAAATTTTGTTTCTTGAAACCCGATCCGACCAAAGTCGCTCAACTAGTTGGGAGCAATTTTTGGGGAGCACTATACTCTGGAGAATGATATATGGGGCCCACCATACACTGGAGCATTCCAAAGGTGGACATCAGACACTGGAGCAGCATTTACAGGGCCCATTATACACTGCAGCATTAGAAATGGGGCCCATTATATATGGAGCATTATTTGGGCCAATAAGACACTGGAGCATCATCCATGGGGCCCATCATATACTGGAGCATTGTAGATGGGTCAGATTATATATGGAGCATTATTTGGACCAATCGTACACTAGACCATCATCCGTGAGGCCCATCATATGCTGGAGCTTTCCAAATGGGGGACATCAGATACTGGAGCAGCATTTACAGGGCCCATTATACACTGGAGCATTAGAAATGGGGCCCATTATATATGGAGCATTATTTGAGCCAATAAGACAGTGGAGCTTCATCCATGGGGACCAACATATACTGTAGCATTATGTGGAGCGCATCATATACTGTATCGAACATTATATGGGACCAATGATTCTGTATGGAGAAATATATGGGCCTCATTACTCTGTATGGCGCACTATGCGGTGGCCATAATACTGTATGGAGTAATATACTGTCCGTTTTTGGAGCGATTGGAGAATTTAAAATAGATATCAGTCATCTGATGTAAGAAGTGAAGCAATTTTCATTGTACTATACCGCTATTTCTCTGCCGTATCAGAGGATCATGAATTGTGGCATGTGTTAAAGGAGCCCAGTGACACTCTTTGGCCCTGGGCCTACGAAAATCTGGAGCCAGCCCTACCCCCCACAACTTTAGTCAGATAACCCCCAGTTTTCAATGCCTAACTATTATTATAAAGTAAATTAAGGTTGACAAGCTTAAGTAATAAGAATTGATGTTTTTAGCATTAAAATGGGCACTGTATGTGTGTTTCCTGTCCTCCACTCACTGCTGACTTTTCTTCCCCATTGACTTGCATTGGGTTTCGTGGTTCAGTCGGCCTTCGACTTTACATGATGATCGGCCGATTGCGTTCGACCCGACTTTTGCGAAAGTCGGGTTTCATGAAACCCGACTCGACCTGAAAAAAGGCAAAGTCGCTCATCTTTACTTGATGGTAGTGAGGCCCAAGTCCCCGACCTGTCCCTATCTCCTGTTCAGCCCTGAGCTAAACCCCCAACCCCCTCCCCAGGAGGTGAGACAGGGATTAAAGTGAACTGCACCGATAACACGAAAGGAAAGATAAAACAGACACCACAGGGTTAAAGCAACTAAAAACCAAAACTTAGCTGTATCTGCTGCTAATGCTCCCAACAGCAGAGTAAGGCACCCGATCAGCATTCAGCAGCACCACCACTGCTCCAGAAAAGCTGAACCCCCTCTGCACCAGGTAGGTCCAGTCTTCACCAAAGTTGGTTATCAAATGACCAGTAATACCAATAGCTAGCTGGTGTACCAGGTGACCTTATATAGGAAGCTGGGAGTGGTCCAGCAGACTAATTAAACATGCAGTAACACCAGCAGCCACCAGGGGCAAAAACTGATATTAACCCCCGATGGCCTGAAAGGAAAAAAGGTTCAATATGCGAGCATCCAGGAAAATGAGACAGATCCAAAAATGGATCGTGACAAACGAGAAGCAAAAATTGCAACTCCATATTACGTTTTTTTTGGCCGCAGCAACATTGCAATAAAATGCAATAACAGGCAAACAAAATATCGTATATACCTAAAAATAGTATCAATTAAACGTCAGCTCAATGTGCAAAAAATAAGGCCTCACCCAGCCCCAGATCCTGAAAAAATGAGAACCATGCGGGTCTTGGAAAATGGCAAAAAATGTAAAATGAGACATTTATGATTTGTTTTCATCACTTACCGTAAGTAAAAAATAAACTATACATATTTGGTATCTGCATACTCATTCTGACCTGTGGAATCATATTACCACATCAGTTTAAGTATTTAGTGAACATGGTAAAAGAAAAAACCGCAAAAAAAATTGTGGAATTGCACTTTTTTTTGCAATTTCACCACACTTGGAATTTTTTTCCCGTTTTCCAGTACGATATATAGTTAAAAACAATGATGTCATTCAAAAGTACAACTTGTTCTGTAAAAAAAAACCTCAAACAGCTATATTAATGGAAACATAAAAAAGTTATGGCTCTTTCATGAAAGGAAGGAAAAAAACGAAATATAAAAGGATACAGTGTGGTATTAGTGTAATGTATCCCTTGTCTGGATGGTAGCAGTTTTTTTTATTTTAACTATTGGAGAGCAGCTCTTGCCAATTTATTCCAAGTGTCCATATATTTTTGTATATGTGTAAGCTACGCAAGGGTCTGAGAAAGTATATTTCATTAGTAGAACACCCTGGAATAATATTCCATTAATGTAACAATAAAATGTTGAAGAAATTGTGCTTTATCTGTATTTCTTTTGCATTTCTTTCTATGTATTGAGGTCACGTCACGGGTATCACAGGATGGTGGCATCTGACTCAGGAGATCACAGATTTATAAATGCCACTATAGCTAAGTAGTTAATCTGTGTTTATCTATCTGGCACCAAATTTATAGATGGGGCCTATAAAATGTTATAGATTGAGGTTAAGGATCATTTGAACTTTTCCTCAACATATAGTTTTACAGGATGTGTAAACTATCACATTTAAGTTCAGATTAATCACAACGGAAAAGGACCTCACAGAAAAAATATAAAGTATATTCCTTGTTGACTTATCTAGTTGGAGCCACAGATTCAGCAGTTACAGACGTAGCACAGCTGAGGTTTTTTTATTTACATATTTTAATGCCATTTCTGACTCCTCACATTTATATACCTCTCATTTGTGTTCCAAAATCCTAGCTGAGTATTATCATACGTTGTCTTTTTAGGTAGAAAAGCACAATGCAGCAATCATCAGCTCACCGGGTTGAGAAATGCCCGGAATGAGGGTGCCGTGCACCAAGACTTCAGGCTGGTTTCCTGAGCAAGTGAACAGTGGAAAAAAAAGGTGGAATATCCAACAACAGCAAAATTCATTAAAACATCACATTTATTTGTTGATTAAAACATGAAAAAGAAAAGTTTAAAAAACATGTTAGCACAACGGTCAATGCTTTTCGAGATACTCTAGCTCTTAATCATGAGCAATGGGTCATGATTAGGAGCTAGTGTAGTTCGAAACGTGTTGACTGTTGTGTTAATATGTTTTTTAAACTTTACTTTTTCATGATTTAATCTAAAAAATAAATGTGATGCTATAATGAATTTTGTGGTTGCTGGATTTTCTACTTTTTTTCACAGTTGTCTTTTAATGCTCAGAGTTACAAATCCCTAGATGATCTTCACAGTCAGTTAAATGATATCACTCTGGCGTTCTGGTGCACCCACTATCGATAGCTTGCTGCAAACAAGTTTATACAGCTCAAAATAAGTGTCACCGATAGGTCATCATGAACATTTAATATGGGTATCTAAAAAATAATGGACAGGTAAAAAGTGTTCCTTTCTCATGTCACAATTACAGCTTTTGCCATTTTTTGGGTACATATACAGCAATAGGGGATGCAGATAATGCAGTTGTATCCAAGACTAGGTGCCAATTGGTGGATGTGGCTTTGCTAAACATAATGTAGATTTTGTGCACTAAATTCACCAGAATTCTGGAATAAAACATTTATTTTATGGCACATGACTTGTGTGTTTGTATCAAATGTAGGTGAGCTTCCACTATAGCTGACTTGGGGCGGCTGTGTTAAACAGCTGAAATCTGCCCCCAACAGCAACAGCAATCAGGGCGTCACAGGGTGTTCATAAATTGATTTCCGTGGCACTCAGGCTGTTTGAAATTACTATAACTGTCATCTTTGTACCCCTTAGAAGCTATTACAGAAGATTGTTAATTTCACTATACATTGCAATACCGAAATATTGAATTATATAGCACACGTGATCATATTTTCAAGTCCCCTAGTGAGCTAAAATAATGTAAATAAAAGGTTTACAAATATTACATTAAAAATATGAAAATTTTAATCACCTCTGTTTTCCCAATACAAAAATAAATAAATGAAAAAAGTCCATAACAGTCCGATCTTTCAAAATGTAAAATTATTTATAGCACCACACAAGCATTTTATTTAAATGTTACCACTAGAATGGTGTCACTAATGGAAGCTCTTTGCCCCTAATAATATACTAACTAGCCACCGCCTTCATCTGTTATCAGCGCTGCCCTGGTCTGTCTTCTGCAGTTTGTAACCTGCCGTCTTGCTCCGGGGTTTACTGGACGATCTGGAAGTCACAACTCAATGTAGGTCTATGAGGGCCAGAACAAGGCCAGCACGAGGCTCATAGACTTACACTGTGAGCGTGTGATGTGACTGTTACCTCTGACTTCCAGTCAGTCAGAAGTTTAGGTTACCAGATGGTAATTTGGGACTGGAGAGATGTCAGGAAAAGCTGAAGATGGCTGTTGCACAAGCCCTTAAAAAATGTAATAAAAATGGATCAAAACAGAGATTGTATTCCAAAAAGATACCAATGAAAAGGGCAGCTAGCCACGTAATAAACCAGCCTTCATTTAGATTCACTGACAGAAATAAATAAAATGATGATTAATCAAATTATTTTTTTGCACAGTTTTGTATTTTTTTAACCACTAAAATATGAAAAAGCTAGAGAAATTTCCATAATCAAACTGTGCTGGTCTGAAAAAATATATTGCCAGATGATTTTTACTGCATACTGAAACTCATGAAAACAAAACTAAAAACAAAAAATTGAAAAGTTGTATATTATTCACCATTTTATAACGCTTGGAATTTTTTCCCATCTTTCAGAACTTTTAAAGGTAATCTATCACCACATTTAACATATCTAACCTATTAATATGAACATACAGGTTATAGAAAATAGTCCTCCCTATGCGTCTCATATCAGATGCCTTCTCGTGGAAAAATCATCTTTTATCCTTTTATACTAATAAGTTCTTCCAGGCTAAGGGGCGGATGTTGCCTGAAAGATTAGGCTGCCTCGCTTCATTAGCTATCGCCTCCCATTAGCGTCACAGTGTCCTTGTGGCATCTAGTTCTTTTCCAGAAATACTGCGCCAGTTCACTGCAATTGTCGACTTTTCACTTTAGTGTTCCGACCTTCTATTGGCATTGGCTTCGTGTTGCTTCTGCGCTGCTGCCGGAGAGTCACTACTTCTACTACTGCTATTTCTGCTCCAGCGATTTCCAGTGAGCGCAGAAGCAACACGAATTGTTTAATACTCAAGTCTATTGCTACATGGCAGCCTACTGCTGCAACTAGGGGAGTGGCCAGTCTGTAAACATCTACAGTATATATGGCTCCTCTTCAGATCAGGTAATAGCAGAATGTTTTCTATAGGAGCATGTCCTCAAGCATTAAAGGGAATATATCAGCAAGTTTTAGCTATTGAGTCTAAGAGCAATATGACATAGGGGCAGAAAGCCTGATTACAGTGAGTTACCAGGCATTGTGTTTCTGATTCAATAAAATAAAGATTTTATTAGCAGGAGATTAACCCTACAGGGCTAGATATCTCATGCCTCCTAGTCAACTGCTTTGGGTAACCCTACCCCCAATTAACAACTTCCTGATGCACAGAAAGTTGCCAATTAGGGGTGTGGGCTGAGGATTCTGAGCATTAATTGATCAGAGATCAATAGACCTTCTGACAGCAAAATGTAACGGTGAACACTCTCTGCTCATTCTTCTTGACCTTTCTGCAGCTTTCGACACTGTTGACCAATGTCTCCTACTCCATAGGCTCCAGTCACTAGGCATTAAGGACACTGCTCTCTCCTGGTTCTCTTCCTATCTCTCTGACCGTTCCTTCAGTGTTTTCTTCACTGGCTCCACGTCATCTCCTCTTCCTCTCGCTGTAGGGGTACCTCAGGGCTCAGTCCTTGGCCCCCTTCTCTTCTCTCTCTACACGGCCCCAATTGGACAGACCATCAGCAGATTTGGCTTTCAGTACCATCTTTATGCTAATGATACACAAGTACATGCATCATCCCCTGACCTTACCCCCGCTGTACTACAGAACGCCAGTGACTGTCTGTCCGCAGTCTCCAATGTCATGTCCGCTCTCTATCTGAAACTTAACCTCTCAAAAACTGAACTTCTTCTGCTCCCGCCGTCTACTAACATCCCTAAATCTGACATTTCCCTCTCCATGGGTGGCACCATAATAACACCCCGGCAGCAGGCACGCTGTCTGGTTGTTATGTTTGACACCAACCTCTCCTTCACATCCCATATACAATGTCTTGCCCGCCATTGCCGCTTACACCTAAAGAACATCCCCAGAATTTGCCCTTTTCTCACCATGGAAACAGCAAAAACCCTCACTGTCGCATTGATCCACTCCCGCTTGGACTACTGCAATACTCTATTAATTGGCCTCCCCGCTACTCGACTTTCCCCTCTCCAGTTAATACTTAATGCAGCAGCCAGGGTCATCTATCTGGCTAATCGGTACTCGGACGCGTCCGCTCTTCGCCAGTCCTTACACTGGCTGCCCATTCATTATAGGGTCCAATTCAAAGTACTTGTTCTCACCCACAAAGCTCTCCACAGTGCGGCACCCCCCTACATCTCCTCCCTCATTTCTGTCTATCGGCCTAGCCGACCGCTGCGCTCTACAAAAGACTTTCAACTAACCTCTGCACTAATCTGCACCTCCCTCTCTCGACTCCAAGACTTGTCCCGCGCTGCGCCAATCCTCTGGAATGCTCTACCCCAAGAAATTAGGACTACCCACAATTTGCACAGTTTTAGGCGCTCTCTCAAAACACATCTATTCAGAGCAGCCTATCACGTTCACTAATCAAAGTCATTTTATGCGCAAGTGTGAGTATGTAGCCCATTCAATATCTCTGTCCCCCACGTTCTCAAGATGGCTGGACCATCATTGTAAATACATCATTGTAAATACACACCTGTACTTTGTATCTCCCCCACCTCATTGTAGATTCTAAGCTCTCACAAGCAGGGTCGTCTTAGTTTACTTTAATTACTGTATTGTTAACGTTGTTACTTATGACTTGTGTTTTGAAACTGTTAAACTGTAAAGCGCTGCGGAATATGTTGGCGCTATATAAATAAAGATTATTATTATTATTATTATTATCAGAGTCTCAGCCCCAACATCATGTTGCTCTCAGATTTAGGAAAAACCTGCTTACAGATTCCCTTTCAAGCCATTTATGACAGAAACAATGATCCTCTGACATGGAAAGCTACATTTGCAATCTTTATGTACTTGGCTGTACTGGTGGAGTGTAGAGCATTACTTTAGTCTGATAATTAATATTATATGGCTAAATTCTGACTAATTATAACAGTGTGTGAGATGCACTTGAGGATCCGGAGCTGTAATTGATCTGTCTCATTATCTCACCCGCCACAGCTCTGCTTGTGGTTTGTGTAGATGCTATCTGATCATGCACTGATGTACTTGTGGTTAGTAAATGATGGGACTTCAACTATCTGAGCTCAGTTCATCTCCCTGGAGCCTTTTTACCCTTTTGACATTCTTTTGCAAATCCGCCAGAAAAATTCACTTTCACACTGGGATCATTACACAAAGGTCCTGAGTAAGCAGCTATTAATTAGGGTGATTAGGCCCAGGGCTGCAATTATAAACCACAAGGCACACTTAGCATTTCTTCTCAATTCTTGTCTTTCTGCAGCACTAATGTTCCTGAAAGCTTCATTTACCACCTTTTACTGATTACATAAACCAGCGTATACTGTTACTGAAGGGCAATGCTGAAAACCAATACCAAAAATGACATTACTATAGAAACCACTGGAAAAGTGTGGATTATGTGACTAATAACTTAGTTGTCATATATTTATATATTTTATATGTATTACTTTGATTTTATGTATCCAAAAATCACAGGCATATATACTGTAGATACTGTATTGTACAGAATGTTAGCTTAGAAAATGGCAAGTATAAAGCGTTTATTCAAGTTACATAATTAAAGGAAATATGTCATTTAATTCAAAATGCCTGAACGCAGGCAACATGAATCAAAGACAGGCTCCCTTTACTGCAGACATCTGTTTTACATAGCCTAGAAAGGAGCTGGTAGCAGGCAAAACAGATATCAGATTGGGTCCTTGTCAGCTGTTCCCGATCCAGCTTGACTTCATGGAGAGATCGCTTGTTATACACAAATGAGTTCCAAAAGATGTGGAGAAGCAAGCGGGTACCCTCCCAAATGACCGTTCAACCCGTACCAGCTCCGTTTACAGCTGTACTGTTTCTGAAGCGCCATCTGGGAATGACCAAGCGCTGATGTTAATCTACTAGAGAGCACACAAAGGAGTGTTTCTCTATAAAGTATACCAGTAACCATAATTCAGCCGAGACTTGCAGATTTTAATTTCTCAACAATGAGTCTATTTGAGCCTTGGGCACATATATAGTTTTTTTTGTTTTTTTTTTGGTTTTTATTCATTAAATTTGGGACCCATAACTTGATGAGTTCACTATATACTACAGACACATATTATCCCTATGCCTGTATCCTTCTTTGGCCTTTTAATAAGAAGAGGCAAATTTTAGGCAAATTCACATTTGCGCATTGTCAGATCTAGTTCTCTGTCCCACCATAAGGCCAGAAATCTGAAATTGAGAGGTTGTTGGATACATCACATTATGGACACTGATGGCACCTGAACGATCCATTTGTCTTAAAATAAATGGGAAGAAAAATGTTGCACGCTGCCTTCCATTTTTTTTCATCTTCCTAAAAGACATTCATAATGTGATTCTTAATAGTATTTAATTGCTTTTGTGTTGACTAAACCGTCAGTCAATTACACCATGTGCAACCAGAATAATAAAAATACTGTAGCTGTGCCCATATCCCTCAATAATAGATATGTACCATATCGGAAAATACACACCTCAACAAAAACAGATTGTGCAACAAAATATTAAGTTAAGGGCACCATCATTTTTGTCCAGGCCTATTTCATGAGTTTTATTTTTCTTTAAATTCTGTGGAAGCATGGCTGAAAAGCAATGTCTGACTTTCATTTGTTCATTTTCATAGATTTTTGATTTATTATTACTTTTGTCAGATTCAAGTTATTTCTGTGACCATTGTGGGTTTTTCTGTCATTAAACGAGGGGTAGCAACAATTTTGACCACGTGTGTATGTGCTTTATCTGATACATGTTCTTTCCTACTTGTGGTGCTGAAATCTTATAACCTCTACAACATAACCTATAGAGGACGGCTGATTTATGCTTACTTTTATTTCTCGGTGGCATCCAGCAGTATATCAAGCGCTATTCATCCATCAGTGAGACGCATTTGCAGGTGTTCTTAAATACAGAGAGTATCTTGCCTGGTTTTATGAACTGGATTACAACCTAATCATTTCTAGATTATATTTCTCGTCTTGCCGCTGGCTTTTTTATTGTTGTGTTTGAAGTTTATTTGCTTAATTGCCTGGAGTGGAAGTAGACTCTTCACGCACCATATTCCTTCAATACTAAAACCTTGGCAAACGGCACCAGGATAATTGGCCGTTCTACATGTGGACCTTTTAATTTCGGATTGGAGAAAGAACATGGAAAAAGTTATCCTAGCAATAAAATGTGAAAGTGAGCTCTCTGTGCTGGAAATTCTAGATAATACCTGTTCACTCTATGGACAATGCCCTCATAATGCTAGAGCAAGTGCAAGCGGCGGTTAAATTGTATTGGCGTACACTTGATGTTCTCCTTTAATAGCACCCAGTAAAAGGCTGAATGGATTCAACAACAGTAGCTGAAAAAAGTGCAATGAGTCATATTAAAGGAAAATGGAGTAAAAGATACACGACTTTCCAGTGAACACAATTTCATATTGGAGGCAATCTATGATAACACCATTTTCATTTCAATTCAGTCCCATAAAATTACAACTAACATTACAAGTCATGCAGAACGCAGATAAATGTAAAAATGTCACAGAACTCTTCCAGATGGGACTTTTAGTTCCACTAGATCACCATCCACTTTTTTACTTGTCTAATATTTCATTACAGGCTTCCATAAGTTAATTTTCCTTCCAGTGACCATGTAAATCACAAATCAATTTTCATTTAAAATGCCTGACTACGGATTGTTCTTGAAAGCTCAAACCATATGCTTGAGTGAGCTCCTAGGCATCCTTAATGTATATTATAAAAATGTTTGGTTTCTCCCGTTTGAGTCTATTTTTAAGGGCATTTTCTGCTAAGAATGTATGTACATAGATAGCGAGATACAAACATATATAAGCATAAATATATTTTTTTAGATTTTCTTTATATGTTTATGGGGAATATCACAAATTACTGATCATCAGACCAGAAAATAAATTCTGCGCTCAGAATTTGCACTATGGTTATGTATGGACTGTAAAATCAGTTCATAATGTCAATCTTTAGGACAATACATGGTTCATCTGTTAGGCGATGTATTTCTCCACTTATTTCTGTGTATTGTGGTATGCAATATGTAATTGCCATTTTTTGCCCACACCTCCTCCCTAAAAAGATAGATAAAAAGGTTTCTAAAAGTCATAAATGCATAAAAATGGTACCATTGACAGAAACAATAGATTGTTGTAGTTGTACTGACTTGCAGAATAAAGATACCAGGTCATTTTTTACTACACGGTGAAGACCATAAAAAAGCAACATTGGCAGAAATGCATTTTTCTCACTCATAGAGTTTTTTCTTGTTTTTCGGCATATTAGGTGGTGAATTAAATGGTGAGGTAGAAAAAAATGAAATAAGAATAAGTGCAATAGGATTTTATCTTAGTGATAATGGGGAGACAAAAGGCAACAGTACTCACCTGGTATGGTTGTGTAAGCACAACCACTGAAAAGCTCAAGGCTGCTGCAGACCCACGGCTAAGATAACAGCTGAAATGGAATGATAGGGTTAATTTGGTGCTACCATTGGTCAACGATGGAAGAGAAGAACAGTTTAAGGAAGGTAATTTATTTGTCAACACGTTCCGAAGTCCCAAACTTCTTTATCAGGACAAACCAAAGTGTGAGTGGGGTTGTCCTGATGAAGAAGTTTGTAACTTTGAAACGCGTTGACAAATAAACCTCATTCCTGGTTACCATTCTTCTCTTCCATTTTTGACTACCGGAAGTGCAGAATTAACGCTATCATTCCATTTCAGTTGTGAATTAAATGGTAGAATTCAAAACTGCAATTTGTGTCTTTAAAAAGCGAGCTGTCATTAGAAAAATTAAATAGTTAATGGTCTGATAAGAAGGGGACACAAAAAAAGGACATGACTGTAAGCAGATTAGAAGTCTAAAGCTGGAGTCACACATAACGACTTACCAGCGATACCGACACCGATATCAAGGTGTCAGGATCGCTGGTAAGTCGCTATGTGATCGCTGGTGAGCTGTCACACAGACAGCTTCACCAGCAATCAGCACAGCGATGCCGAGCGCCCGGCATCGCTTGCCATCACTGTAAAAAATAGAATTAAAATAAAAAATATTGTTATTCTCACCTTCCGGCGTCCCACGCAGCCATCCTGCCTCTCTCCACGCTCCGGTCCCAGTGCTCCTTTGCGAGAATGACCGCGAGACGTCTATTTTTTACAGCTGATCGCTGGTCTCCCGCCTGTCACACGCAGCGATGAGTGCTGGCCAGCGGGAGACCAGCGATGAAAAATATGTCCAGAGGTTTCTTGCAGCGATCAGCGATATCGGCAGGGGGGCCGCTCGCTGATCGCTGTCACACACAGCGATCTCGCTGGTGAGATCGCTGTTGTGTCACAAGAGTTGTGACTCAGCAGCGATCTCGCTAGCGAGATCGCTGTGTGTGACTCCCACTTAAGGCTGCATTCACACATTGGTGTCTTACCATCTGTCATCCTAGTTGCATCCATTTTAGTCTTATACATTTTTTTCACTGAAGCACCATAGATGGCCAGTCTGAACTTTTTTGTCCATTGACTCTTAGCAGTGAATCCAAAATGGATGAAACTCGGATGGAACTCTGAAATACAAAGTCTATCATCCATGTTTCATCCATTTTCTACTAATCCCCTTAGACTTTAAAGGGGTTTCCAACTAACAAATTTGGTTTTAATCAATAGATCTTGGAATAATAATAATATCCTCAACTAATGTGATTAAAAAAACTTTCCTGTGTGGAGATAATCTTATAAATGTGTCCCTGCTGTGTATTGTGTAATGATTGCTTCTGTCTGTAGAGGGACATGGTCTGGTCATACCACACACCTGGGCAGGGGAGGAAGCAAAAGAGAGTATACAGACATTACAGCAAGGGATCTCAAATAATTCTTTCTTTGAGGTAAAACATTTTTTATAAACAGGCAGGGAAATGTTTTATCTCACAAAAAGAACCAGCTGGGATCCCGTGCTGTGCTATCTGTATGTGCTCTTTTGCTTCCTCCCCTGCCCAGGAGATGTGGTACTATCAGACCATGTTCCTGTATGGTCAGACACAGCCATTACACAGAACGCAGCAGGGGCACATTTATAAGATTATCTCAGCACAGGAACATTTTTTTTAAAACACATCCAATTGTGGAAATTATTATTATTTCAAGATCTTTTGATTAAAATCAAAACTGATGATTGTATGAATCAACAAAACTTAATTCTGTCTGAGAAAAAAATGGACAGCACATAAATCTGTCACACACATCTGTGAATGTAGCCTCAGATAGGTCCTTCACCCCTTTCCAATGCTGGGTGTAATAGTACGCCTACGTCAGAATCCCTCCCTTTGATGTGGGCGCCGGCACTGAGCACACATCTTTCCCAGCACATGTCAGCTGTTTAGAACAGCTGACATATGCCCTTAACAGCAGGAGATGGAATCACGATCCACCCACAGCTGTTAACTAGTTAAATGTTACTGTCAATGTCTGACAGCAGCATTTAAATCATGCTTCCCAGAAGCCTATCGGTGAACCTGTAATGTGATCGCAGGTCATCGATGGGTTGGCTTGAAAACAAGAGGTCTCCAGCAGGCCTCTATGGTTGTCATAGCCGGATTGCTATGAGCGCTGCCTGGTGGTCGGTGCTCAATAGCAAGTGAGCATTTCTGCTACATGCAGGCAATCTGGTCATCGCCTGTATGTAGCCGAGCTGATTGGACAACTGCAGCTTCTAGTCTGCAATGGAGACTATTGAAGCATGCAAAAAGTTAAGAAAAAGTTTTTATAAGTAGTAAAATAATAAAAAAAAATTAAAAGTTCAAATCACCCCCTTCGCCCCACTCAAAATAAAACTATAAAAAAATCAAATATACATATATTTGGTATCACCGAGTTTAGAATTGTCCAATCTATCAATATAAAAGAATTAACCCAATCGTTAAATGATATGTTAAAATCAATTGTGTTGTTCAAAAGTACATCTTGTCCTGCAAAAAACAAAGCCCTCACATGGCCATTTTTACTGAAAAATAAAAAAGGTATGGCTCTGGGAAAAAGAAGAGCAAAAAACAAAAACGCAAAATCAAAAATACCTCTGGTCGTTAAGGGGTTAAAGTCACCAGCAACCATTTTTGCTTATCTAACATAGTTGGAAAATTATAATATGCAAAATTTCATTTTACCAGTATAGAATAATCAGAGTTTGCATTTTGCTTCAATTTTTATGCGACGTGTATATATCTTTTAGTGTAGAGTAAAGCCAGTCAGATGACATTTTAGGGGCATTTATTTAGTGTTTTGTTCTCTTAGCTTTTGGATTATCTGAATAACCAGAAGGGAAAAAAAAAGCAATGTGATTGTGCATACAAAAATATACTTGATGTGAAAAAAAACTAAAAATATCTATAAACCTTAATGTGACTGAATTAAGTAAATATCTTTCATTCTAGGAAAGTTTTGCCGATTTTTAGACAAGAACGCTTAATACTAAGCCATTATGCCTCAAGTCATTATGGCAGCAAGTCTACAGTGCATGTTATATGACTCATAGATTTCTCAAGTAATGCCATGACATATTATGATATACAGTATACTTGAGAAAACAGAAAACATTTTTTGAACATTTTAACTTTTTTATACCTTAGTATAAAGTCAACAGATGACACAAAATAATGGCAACTAATAGCTTCACATGGATGTGTTACCTATGCTTCTTGTGCACATATTCACATATATGAAGGTTTGTCAGAGTAAAAAAAAATACAAGTCAAAAGACTACTAAAAATGTAACATAGTTTGAGGAGGAATTACATTTTAGAGCATAATCCTTTGTACTTAGTGGCCAATTATGTTACCTCATTGAAATAACGTATGCTTGCCTGTAATTTATGGTTCTCATTTCCCTGCAACCAATGCAGTATCCATTCTTCTAATGTATAGCTCTTACTTATTACCTCTTGTTATCGCCTCCACATCACTTCTGTTCTTCGCCCAAGAATAGATTTCAGGCTCATGACAATAAACAATATGGTAGTGACAAAACATTAGACATGCAATGTGATGGACACATAGATTGTATAATCATAAATCCCAACACCTGCTATCTAGACATATCTCCAAACACTTACAAACAGAATGTAGCTAATACTGGCGGCCATTTTTTAATGTTTCTTAGCCAAGTAATCCCTAATCAAAGAGATTTCAACCAGCAGCTATGACATTACCATTACGCAAAGCTGTAACATTGCGACTTGCAGCTTCTCTTTGTAACTTATGTCATTGTCTTGACTCTTGATTAATAAACAAAGTCAAGCACTAGAGTTAGGTGCAATCTTACTTCACATGGCTTAGCAGCATCACTATGAGATAAGTTGACATGATAGTGAGCGTATATTTTCAACTTGGGTAAGAGTAACATAAATATGTGGATACTGCAATTTCAACCATCAACATGCCTAGCTTAAAATGGATCTGTCATGAGATCTCACAGTACACGCTGGTGTAATACTTTGAAAATCCAACTGAATAGTGAAAGCTTCATTATTCCAAATATATTCAATCTACGCCCCCAACCTGACTAATAGATGCAACTTGTACAGAGAAGAGTGATGCCTCAGCAGCAGGAAGGTCACTGAGGAGCTGTCAAGCAAGCCAGATAGGAGGAGATTGAGGATAAGTGGGTAAAACTTTATAGGATTATATAGCCATAATGTCATGTGGACCCGTCCTGTGTGACACGACCCATAGGTCGGTAACTAAAACAACAACACAGGGGAAGGGGAGACAGTTACAACGGTGGGCCCTGCGATAGGAAACGGGGACGTGGAGACCTCCTGCACTCCCCTGAGTGTTATGATTGAGTCACCATAGGAGGCAAAAACAGAAATGCTAGCTAAGTCCAGAAAACCAGAGAAGTTGGCAACTATCAGATTGCAGACCCCTGAACCTATCAACACAACTAGCAGTAGCCGTGGGGGGTTCCTACGATGACCTAGACCCCTCGATCACAGCCGGAGAGATACATAGGCCTAAAGAAGGAAAGGGGAAATCTAACTGCCCCAGAGCAGACCCCAAAGCAATAGGCAGCCCCCCACATATAATGACGGTGAAGCAAGATGAAAACACTTACACAGACAGAAAGACAGGCTGAGCAAAGACGGGGCCCAAAAACTACCTAGATAGGAACGGATAGGAAGGCTGCTGTCTGCAATCTGCCAAAACCCTATCAGAGACAAAAGCCAACAAGCTGATATAAAAATGGCCCTGAAGCAACTAAGCTTCAAAAACTAAATCAGCACTCAGGTACTTTCAGAAGACAGAGCTCACGGAACACTGCACACTCCAGCAGGGAGTGGCAGAATCCAAAAAGCAAGAAAAACAAAAACAAAACTTAAATGCAAAAAGGCAAAACAGAAAACTTACCTTTAGGAGAGCAGGAATCAGACTGGTGTCCAAGAGTCCACAGAGAAATCACCCGCAGGGCAGAAAGGGCGTAGGCTGCCTTAAATTCAGTCAGAGACTCCACTCAGCCAATCGTCTTCATTAGTCCCAGGTGCCTGATAATCAGGCTCACTACCTTCCTTCACTAGAATAGGGAGTTCACCAGGCCTCAGTGACGGAGGGGAAAATGAACTCACAACACCTGAGTCAGTGTCCCTCACACTCCTAACGTTCCCTATACCGGTTCTGCACCGGGCGCCGATCAGGATACCTGTCACCCTAGCACACCCTACACCTATCCCTTGCTAGGGAGCTGGGTGGTGCAGGCACTGGCCCCACCGCTGTACTAATACACACCACGGAAAAATACAAACAGGGGAAACACCAAAAAGACTTATCTTGCTCTGCTGCAGCACCAGGCAGCAGAGTGCATCACTGGATTAACTTTTCGCAGTGGCTCGACACCTCAGAGCCACCTGCCACCTTCACCATCTCACTCTACTGAGGACACCGGGCAGCCAGAGTTCAACACCAGTTTCAGCAGTGGCTCCAACCTTCAAGCCAGCTGCTAACTTCACCAGGTTTCTGCAGTGGCTTCAAACCTCAGCCAGCTGCTCCCTTCACCGTGGTTGGAATCCCAAAAAGACGCTATCACCAAACCCTGCTCAAAGACCATGTGACCCTATATAGGAAAAGGGAATGGTCAAATGATCAGGGGCTAAAGGCTGCTATAATCCCAGTGACCACTGGGGGGCAAAAGGCGAAGCAAAGAAAACATCAAGTGCAATGACCCTAACGGCCACCGGGGGCAAAACTAGAACTGAAACCACCACAGTACAAGAAAAAAAAAAGGTTACTAGTGCATTTTATCTGTCATGATCCAGCATGGATCATGACAGTACCCTCCCCTTAATGAGGGGCCTCCGGACCCTCAAGACCGCTCCTCATCAGGGAACCACCTACAGCGGGGATGCCCAGGTCCAGAGTTCACCCCAGCAACTACCTGCACTTCAGGTTTATGATAAATGAGCACTGCTGGTATTGGCAATGTATGTTCTGGAGGCACCACCCATCTCCAAAGC
Organism: Dendrobates tinctorius; assembly: GCF_039654945.1. Classification (NCBI taxonomy): domain Eukaryota; kingdom Metazoa; phylum Chordata; class Amphibia; order Anura; family Dendrobatidae; genus Dendrobates; species Dendrobates tinctorius. Next base: position 39,710,396 of record NW_027361829.1, read on the forward strand.
GCCGATCTGGGGAACAAGAGGTGTATGGGCAAGTATGTGGGTAACTCCAGCTGGTAAGTCTCCGGGCCCCGGGTAGCCGACACCAGATACGGCCTGATCACCTGAGAATTCCAGACCCCCGCAACGCACTTCCACTGGATGTTTTTGGTGGCCACCCATACATGCTCGTTCACACACAGGTCCGGACCTGAACATTTATTGACACACATTCGTTTGTCACAACATGGTGAACTCTCTCTGGAACTGACAACAGAGGCGTCCCCCTGTGTCACCACACTCACACCCCCGCAATTCACCAAGGGAAACACCACCCTCCAACCCCTCCTACTACGAGGTCTGTGCCTCTCAGGGTTGGCTAATGGCGAGGGTTGAGCCTTGCCCCTACTCTCCTGCAGCACCTCAGCTGCTACCACTGGAGAGGAAGGGGACGTTTGTAGAGAGACGGCAGAGACAGTAGCTCTTAGGCAGCAGCCCTCACACGACTGCTCCCAGCTGACTACTTCCCTAGACCACCAATCTAGGACCGGGTTGTGTTTTTTAGACCAAGGGGGCCAACAACGATAGGTGCTGGATTTCCCTCCAAGACGTAGTATGGCTGGAACACATCCTGATGTCCGCTATGCAGCTCAATGTCTTCTACGACTTGGTTTAACCCCCCCTGGCTCAGTGGGACAGAGTTAATGGTGTTATGAATGAGTCACCGTAGGAGGCAAAAACAGAAATACTAGCTAAGTCCAGAAAACCAGAGAAGTTGGCAGCTATCGGATTGCAGACTCCTGAACCTAACAACAACAACTAGCAGTAGCCGTGGGGTGTTCCTACGGTGCCCTAGACCCCTCCATCACAGCCGGAGAACTACATAGCCTAAAGACAGAAAGGGAAATCTAAACTGCCCCAGAGCAGACCCCAAAGCAATAGGCAGCCCCCAACATATAATGACGGTGAAGCAAGATGAAAAAACACACAGATAGAAAGATAGGCAGAGCAAATGATGGGGCCCAAGCTAACTAAATAGGACAGAATAGAAAAGCTGCTGTCTGCAATCCGCCAAAACTCTCTCAAAAACAAGAGCCAACAGACTGATAGGAAAAAAAGCCCTGAAGACGCTAGGCTTCAAAAAGACTATATCAGTACTCAGGTATTTTCTGAAGACAGAGCAAAAAGGAATTCAGCTCACCCAGCAGGGGAAGGCAGAAATCCATAAAATCAAGGCAAAACAAAACCAAAACAAAAATGCAAAAAACAGAGCAGAAAACTTAGCTTTTGAGGAGCAGGAATCAGACTGGTCTCCTAGAATCCCTCAGAGAAATCACCCACAAGGCAGAAGGGTGTCGGCTGCCTTATATCCAGTCAGCAATTCCAGTCACCCAGTCATCATCATTCTGCTCAGGTGCTTTGTAATCAGCCTCACTACTTTCCTTCACCAGAAGAGGGAGTTCATCAGACCTCAATTGTGAAGGGGAAAATGAACTCACAACATAATGGCCTGGACACTTATGGGTTTGTCCAGCGTCTTACACCTCACTATGAGTCTGGACAACCTGAGCATCCACCAGATTGACTTATGCTCCACTGTTCACAAGCACCGGTATGCCCTCAGGTACCTCGTCAACCATCACCTCTGCTGTCATAGTACCTTCTGAGTGCAAAGAGGAAATATACACTCCCAGGTCATCTTCCTCCACATGACCAGGGGAACACGGCTTCTCTGACAGTACAGAAGTTTTGGCGTCAGTGCCATGGACTAAATCATTAGTTTGCTCACTACAGGGACGTACCCCTTCACCTTGAGGAACACCAGGCAGCACCATGGGGACACCGACTCGACCCACCTGCCTGGGTACGTCCGCCTGTATAAGCAAGTCCTGCTCCCCAGCAGGGACTCCACGGCACATCCTCGCCAAAGCTGTGTATGGCCCCTCTAGTTGAGGCAGAGGATAAGCCTCAGACCCATAATTCTGCTGCAGGTGCTGCTGAAACACATCATTCAGCTCCTCACTAACCTCAGTGAGGGCCAGCAGCAACTGCTCACTGGTCTGAACTTGGCCCATGGCTCACCAGAGAAAAACGTAGGGTTGGTGATAATGTCACGTGGACCCGTCCTGTGTGACATCACCCGTAGGTCGGTAACTAAAACAACAAGACATGGGGGAAGGGGAGACAGTTACAACGGTGGGCCCTGCAATAGGGAACGGGGACGTGGAGACCTCCTGCACTCACCTGAGTCAGTGTCCCTCACACTCCTAACGTTCCCTATACCGTTCCCACACCAGGCGCCGATCAGGATACCTGTCACCCTAGCACACCCTACACCTATCCCTTGCTAGGGAGCTTGGTGGTGCAGACACTGGCCCCACCACTGTACTAATACACACCAGGGAAAAATACAAACAGGGGAAACACCAAAAAGACTTATCTTGCTCTGCTGCAGCACTAGGCAGCAGAGTGCATCACCAGATTAACTTTTCGCAGTGGCTCGACACCTCAGAGCCAGCTGCCGCCTTCACCATCTCACTCTGCTGCGGACAATGGGCAGCCAGAGTTCAACACCAGTTTCAGCAGTGGCTCCAACCTTCAGGCTGTGTGCACACGCTGCGGATTAGGTGCGGATTCATCCGCGCGGATTTTGTAAAATCCGCAGGTGAAACCGCAGGTCAAAAGACCTGCGGTTTTACCTGCGGATTGCTCTGCAGTTTTGCCCTGTGGTTTTTCATCTTCTCAATGGAGGAGATGGCAAACCGCAGCAGAATCCGCAGAAAGAATTGACATGTCAATTCTTTCTGCGGATTGAAAACCGCAGATAATCCGCGCGGAAAATTGCGCACCATCTGCATTGCGGTTTTTGATTCCCATAGGGAATCATGGTACTGTACACCGCAGCAAAAACTGCTGCGGGTCCGCAGCGGCCAAAACCGCTGCGGAACCGCAGCTAAATCCGCAGCGTGTGCACACAGCCTCAAGCCAGATGCTAACTTCACCAGGTTTCTGCAGTGGCTTCAAACCTCAGCCAGCTGCTCCCTTCACCGTGGTTGGAATCCCAAAAAGACCCTATCACCAAACCCTGCTCATAGACCATGTGACCCTATATAGGAAAAAGGAATGGTCAAATGATCAGGGGCTAAAGGCTGCTATAATCCCAGTGACCACCGGGGGCAAAAGGCAAAGCAAAGAAAACATCAAGTGCAATGACCCTAACGGCCACCGGTGGCAAAACTAGAACTGAAACTACCACACTGCAAGAAAAAAAAAAGGTTACTAGTGCATTTTATCTGTGATGATCCAGCATGGATCATGACACATATGCAGTGTGTCCGTAAAGTCATGGTGCACGTTTGACCAGTCACAGGAAAGCAACAAAAGTCAATAGAAATGTGAAATCTCCACCAATAAAAGGAAAACCCTCCCAGTTTTCAGTTTTTCAGAATCCGTGACCAAAGTGCTACGTGAATATTGGCGCATTTATAACGAAGCGCCACCACATAGGAATAACATTACTCCATGGGATAAGCAGTTGAAGGAAACCGGCAGTTTGGTGGTGAAACCTCATTCTGGTAGGCCATCAATCAGTGACAAGTCTGTAGAGGCTATACGGGATAGCTACCTAAGGAGCCCCTAAAAAATCTGTGTGTGCATGTGCGTGACAATTACACCTAAACAAGACTACAGTTCATAAGGTGTTAAAGAAATGTCTCTGTTTTACGTGGTACAAATTACGGCTGTTGCACGCTATCAAACCGGCGGATAGACCCAGACAATGTGCATTTGCTGCAGATGTGCTTCATGAGATCAACAATGATGCAAGATTTTTGCAGAAGATTGTGTTTAGCGATGAGTCGACCTTCCATATCTGTGGACATGCTCATCGCCATATTGTCCGAATATGGGCTGCTGAACATCCTCATGCCTATGTTGAGTATGAATGTAACATCTCTAAAGTGAACGTGTGGTGTGGCCTGATGCATGATAAAGTGACAGGCCCATTTTTTTTTCGTGGAGCAGTCTGTGACGGCAAACACGTATCTTGACATGCTGGAATTGTATGCAGTGCCACAATTTCCAGAAGGTGTCTTCTTTCAACAGGACGGCGCTCCTCCACACTACCACCATTGTTCGTGAGTTTCTGGATAGAACATTCCCCAGGCGGTGGATAGGCAGGGGTTCTGTCAAGCCATGGCCATCACGGTCCCCGGATTTGATGCCCTTAGACTTTTACTTTTGGTGTTATGTTAAGCAACATGGGTACATTGAACATATCAACGACATTAATCACTTAAAACAGAGACTCACAGACGTTATTCACTCTGTTACATCAGACATCCCTACCCGTGTGTGGCAAGAACTTCACTATCGTTTGGATGTGTGTAGGGCAACAAATGGAGCCCACATCAAACTGCACTGAATAGGTATGAAACTGGGAGAGTTTTTCTTTTATTTGGAGCAGATTTCACATATCTATCATCTTTTGTGGCTTTCCAGTGACTGGTCAAAAGTGCACCATGACTTTACGAACACACTGTATTTTTAAAATAAGCACATCAGCCTTAACAGGTTTAAAACACCTATTTAATAATAATAATAATAATAATAAATTTTATTTTTATAGCGCCGACATATTCCGCAGCACTTTACATTTCAGAGGGGATTTGTACAGACAATAGACATTACAGCATAACAATAATCACATACAGTAGATTATAACACATACCAAGAGGAAAGAGGGCCCTGCTCGCAAGCTTACAGTCTATGAGGAAAGAGGGAGACACGAAAGGTAAGTGGTAACAGTTACCCTGAATTGTATGGACCAGTCATAATGTTAAGTGTGTAACAGTACAGACACAGAGGGCTAATGGAGGCATAAAGCATGTGGGAACATGATGCGGGGAACCTGGTTATGGTAAAACTTTTGGCTCTGCCACACATGGATAGATTAGGTTAATGTGTTGGGGTGGTAGGCCAGTCTGAATAAATGCGTTTTCAGGACACGCTTAAAATTGTGGGGATTGGGGACTAATCGTATTGACCTGGGAAGTGCATTCCAAAGAATTGGTGCGGCACGTGTAAAGTCTTGGAGACGGGAGTGGGAGGTTCTGACTATTGAGGATGCTAATCTCAGGTCATCAGCAGAACGGAGGGCGCGGGTAGGGTGGTATACTGAAACAAGGGAGGAGATGTAGGGTGGTGCTGAGCCATGGAGGGCTTTGTGAGTGAGGGTAATAAGTTTATACTGAATTCTGGAGTGGATGGGTAGCCAGTGTAATGACTGGCACAAGGTAGAGGCATCAGTGTAACGATTGGTGAGGAATATGATCCTGGCTGCAGCATTCAAGACAGATTGGAGGGGGGAGAGTTTGGTAAGAGGGAGACCGATTAGAAGAGAGTTACAATAGTCGAGACGAGAATGAATAAGAGAAACAGTAAGAGTTTTTGCAGAGTCAAAGGTAAGAAAAGGTCGAATTCTAGAAATGTTTTTGAGGTGCAGATGACAAGAGCGAGCCAGTGATCGAATGTGGGGGGCAAAGGAAAGCTCGGAATCAAGTATGACCCCAAGACAGCGGGCCTGTTGCTGGGGAGTAATAGTGGAACCACACACAGAAATGGCAATGTCGGGTATAGGTACATTAATAGAGGGAGGAAACACCAGGAGTTCAGTCTTTGACAGGTTCAGTTTCAGATATAGTGAGGACATGATATTAGACACAGCGTTTAGACAATCGCCGGTGTTTTCTAGAAAGGCTGGCGTGATGTCAGGAGAAGAAGCGTATAATTGGGTGTCATCAGCATAGAGATGGTACTGGAAACCAAAACTACTGATTGTTTGACCAATAGGGGCAGTGTACAAGGAGAAGAGGAGGGGACCTAGAACCGATCCTTGGGGGACCCCAACAGTAAGGGGAAAATGAGAGGAGGAGGAACCGGCAAAAGATACAGTAAAGGAGCGGTCGGAGAGATAGGAGGAGAACCAGGAGAGAACGGTATCCTTGAGGCCAATGGAACGGAGCATAGTGAGGAGGAGCTGATGATCCACAGTGTCGAATGCTACAGAGAGATCCAAGAGAATTAGCATGGAGTAATGACCATTTGATTTAGCTGTTAGCAGATCATTAGAGACTTTAGTGAGGGCAGTTTCAGTGGAGTGTAAAGAGCGGAAACCGGATTGGAGAGGGTCGAGAAGAGAGTTTTCTGAGAGATAGCGGATAAGACGGGAGTGGACCAGGCGTTCCAGGAGTTTAGAGATGAAGGGAAGATTAGAGACAGGTCTATAGTTAGCGGCACAGTTTTGGTCGAGGGATGGTTTTTTAAGTAGTGGATGTATGATGGCATGCTTAAATGAGAAGGGAAAAATACCAGAAGAGAGAGAGAGGTTAAATATTTTAGTTAGGTGAGGGGTGACAGCAGGGGAAAGGGACTGAAGGAGCTGTGACGGAAATGGGTCACTGGTGCAAGTAGTTGGGTGAGAAGATGCAAGGAGCCTGCTTACTTCTTCTTCTGTGACTGGTTCAAAATCAGAGAGTGAGTTAGATGCAGTGGGGGAGGGAGGACGGTGCATGGTATGAGGTGATTGGGAGATAATTTCCTGTCGGATCTGGTCAATTTTTTCTTTGAAGTAATTGGCCAGATCGTCAGCTCGGAGCTCCGTGGTTGGGGCCTGTACTCTTGGATTGAGTAGAGAATGAAAAGTGTCAAAGAGACGTTTCGGGTTATTGGACAGTGAGGTGATGAGGGTGTTGAAATAGGTTTGTTTGGAGAGGTGAAGGGCAGTGTTGTATGTTCTAAGCATAAACTTAAAATGGATGAAATCTTCGGGTAGATTGGATTTTCTCCACAGACGTTCGGCGCACCTGGAGCACCGCTGCAGGAAACGTGTTTGCACCGTGTGCCAGGGTTGTCGCCGTCTGCGTTGTGGTGTTCTATTTATAGGGGGTGCAAATTCATCCAGGGCACTTTGAAGTGTTTCATTGTAATGCTTCAATGCAGAATCAGGACATGAGAGGGAGGAGATAGGGGCCAATGAAGACTGCAAGTTCTTCATAAGTTTCTGGGTGTTAATGGCCTGTATGTTTCTATAAGTATGGACAGTGGGGGTGACCTGAGCAGCCTGGCAGTTCTTGATAGAGAATGAAAGAAGATTGTGGTCAGAGAGCGGGAGAGGGGAGTTTGCAAAATCATCCACTGCACAAAGCTGAGAGAAGACCAAATCGAGGGAGTTTCCGTCTTCATGCGTTGGAGAATTAGTAAGCTGTGAAAGGCCAAATGAGGAGGTTAGAGATAAAAGGTGAGTAGCAGATGGGGAGAGGGGAAGAGCAATGGGGATGTTGAAATCACCCATGATGAGGGTAGGGATGTCACAGGAGAGAAAATGTGGAAGCCAAGTGGCAAAATGATCCAGGAACTGATGGGAGGGGCCGGGAGGACGATACACCACCGCCACTCGCATGGAGAAGGGGGTGTAGAGTCTGACGGCATGGACCTCAAAAGAAGGGAAGACAAGTGAGGGTACTTGAGGGATAACCTGAAAGGTACATTTTGGTGATAGGAGCAGACCAACGCCTATTGTCTGATCTTGGGGTATGAGAGAAGTGAAGCCCCCCGTATGAAAGAGCAGCAGCAGCGGTAGTGTCTGACTGCTGGATCCAGGTTTCAGTAAGAGCCAGGAGGTTAAGAGAATTAGAAAGGAAAAAGTCATGAATGAAGGAGAGTTTGTTACACACTGAGCGAGAATTCCAAAGTGCACAATTAAGAGAGACAGATGGCATGCAGGGAATATTAATAAGATTAGAGGGGTTTCTGAGTGTAGCAGTCGGGAGGTTTGACTTTCTATAACATGGGGGACCAGGGTTGGGAGCAATGTCTCCTGCGACTAGGAGAAGGAGGATAGAAAGAGTGAGCAGATGGTTAAGTGATTTGTGAGAGCGTCTCTGATGTTGAATGGTGGGACTGACTGGATCTGTGCAGTTTAACAACGTGAAAAGAGCATGAGTGCTATACATAGGAGAGGAAAGAAGCGAGGGGCCAATGTGGATGGAGTGTAGAGAGTTAATGCCAGGGCGGTTGATGTTTGTGAATGCAGCGGCCAGGATTAAAATTACACAAATGCATATGGTATATATTTGTTATCCTCCAAATGTACAGGGAGTAGATGTATATAAATGTCCTACCTGTCTCCTGCCCTGTCTAACTGCCATGTTATAACTGCCAGTACTTTGATAAATTGTACTTGGATAAAGTGTGCATAAATGCCCCCTGCATAAATGCTATCCCCAAGCTATGTCTGAATATATAGGAGGATAAGACTTAGAACTTTTTTTTTTTTTTTTGGGCTCTCTCTCTTCTCGTTAATATATTTTATATATATATTATATATTTAATATATATTAATATATTTAGTATTTTATGCAGATCGTATTGTGAAGCTGTTGAACTATCCACTAAATATGGCAACTATTCCATCTGCGGTAATGTCAGTAGATTTATTGTGAAACAATACTAGCATGACAGGATCCAAGTGCAAGTGTTAAAGAGAGAAAAAATGTGTCACATAACCATGTAATTAGAGTTGCATGGAGAGCCTATTTGTTGGGCTCTCCATCCATGTGTTGGGACTGTCACACAGCCATGACACATGTAGCTGCAGCGCTGAACAGCTGATCAGCCGGCGCGATCCAGGAAGGGGGGTTCCCTCTGCAGCTTATTCTGTAAGCGCTATAGATGGCCGAATAAGAGGGAATCCGAACAAATTCGTTCAACTCTACTTATAATATGTGTGGGCAAGAGGAATAGAGTAGGTAGAACTTCTGACCAGATGGCAGAATAATTTAGGTAGTCAGACTAGTTATATGTCTCTCTTTTGCTCGCCTCCTTTCTTTCACATTTCTCTGCCTGTGCCTATCTGGCTGCAGGGAAAGTCTTATTCTATCTCCAATATGATGTAAGACAAATGTTATAAAGGGGACATAACATCACCATCTAATGCTATAAAGTATGAATTGTAAGTTAATGGGAACTTGTCAGCTGATTCGTGTTGCCTAAACTGTAGGCAGCATAAATCACTGCCTGGCTGCATTATATGGAACAGGTATCTTCTTCTCTAAAAGGGCTCAAGTGTTTCAGAGAAAATATCACTAGAATATCCTCCTGGGGACCAAAGCCAAGGATGAGACAAATCCAGCACTGTTCCTGTCCAGATTCATACAGCACTGCTAAAAGTGATTGACAGGTCTCTCATTACGGGTAAGACCTGTCAATCACCTGCATCAGGAGAAACAGGCCAGGGACGGACTAGTCTCAACTTCAGTTATCATCCCTACCCTGTTCTGTAAAATGTTTTTTTCTCTGAAACATTGGAGCATTTCAGAAAAAAAATACACCAGGCTGTGGTCGCGCAGTCAGGCTTTGATTCATGCTGCCCATGATTTGAGGAGCATGAATTAACTGACAGGTTTCCTTTATGCTTGCGAACAAGATAGAAGTCCATAGTTTTAAACAGGAGGGTATTATTGGAAAATTGTAATCAAGGGAGTCTGCCAACACTCTTTTTTAGGAGTATCAGTTTTTATTAAGTTGAAGCTTCTATGCTTTAACAAAAAACAAAGGTTAAGTTTTAAGGCTGGTTTGACGCATTCAACATTCACTGCCCAAGTATGGACCAAAATCCCCAGATCAGCTACTGGTCTGATGAGTCTGACCAAAACTCAACAGTTTCTGATATGCACACCAAACTATCGAGTTCAGGTCAGAATACCTGTGCTTGATCTGGACATTGCGGTCAATACTCAACTGAAAACGGAGCAGAATTAATAAATTGCACATTTAATCCAGAAAGATAGGCAGTGTTTATAAAAAACATACAAAAGATTTTACAAAGGGGACAAAACAATGCATCATATACAATTACATAAAATTAAAGGGAGTAACAAAGAAACTTACTAAATATCGGTCACAGAAATGGCTCAGAGCTTAGTGGACTGAAGCAATCAGATTGCAAAGCGTCCGGTGAAATGTGGAACGTGGATTAAGCCTACACAGGTACGTATTTTCCTTAGCATTGAACATAGATCATAATTTGCCTTGTCTTTGCATTAGCTTCTAAGTTACACCCTCATGCCTCCCCTTGATTACTTCTAACAGGGCTGGTCATGGGATGTGGCTTCAGTTTTAGAAAATTATGAGATTCCCAATTTCCAAGATATCTTAGTCCCTGGGGGTCTCAGGTAAGAGATATTACCGTCATCTTTTCTATTATGATTTTATCTTTACATAGAGACCAAAGATGACCCAGTTTGTACAATCTATCAGATCAATATTCAATTTGAGGAATTGTAGAGGCCCCACAGCGATGTGAGTGAGTGTGTCTTGCCAAAAATCTATATTTCATACATATCAGATTGATACAGAACCCAATATTTTTATCTGACCATACGAGTTTACAAAGCTGGAGAGATTCTTCCATCATAGAAGCTTCTGCCTCTTCAGTCTACAAACTTTAGATTCTATGTCTGTTTCCCATAATAGATATCCTGTTTCAATCACCTGATCACTACGGGCAGGGCTGCCACTAGGAATTTTGAGGCCCCATTCTGGCAAAATTTTCAGGGCCCCCTTAGGACTCCACCCAGGCTCTACCCCAGCCCCACCTCCACCCCTCAAACTGTCCACAGTCTCACCACTCTCTCTTGAAAAAACTCCATTTCTGCACCACATCCTCACCAATCACACATTAACAGTTCCCATCACAGATCACAAATATAACCAGCAGCCTTTGTTTTGGCCAAAAGATTTTTTAATCTGTCATTATGGCAAGGTAGACTCCTCTGGCCGGGCTCTACTCTACTCTATCCTATTAATCATTTGTTAAAATATGCAATACAATTTAGGTATATTTTTATTTATTTTTCAATTTTTAAAATGACCAATATCACATACATGTCACATGGTGCAGGATCATGGGGCAGGATGGAGACAGATGGGGCAGGATGGAGACACATTGTCCATGTGTTATCATATTGCCGTCGAAACATATTGCGGCTTGCTGCTTTCAATAAAAAAAAAAAAAACTTTCTCCTTACCTTGCAGTGGTCCAGTGGCGATGTTCCCTCCAGGCATTTCAACTATGGACTTGATGGTGAATGACAATGATCATATGCCGCGACATGCGCGCTGACATCAGCTGTCAGCCTCCGATTGGCTGGTGGCTTTTAACCAGGGCCGGACTGGGACAAAAAAGCAGCCCTGCCACACAAACCCCACCAACCCACATACTATAACACTCCCCGCCCCTGATCAGTGAATTTTGCTATACTTTTTTGTACCCCTCAACAATCCTCTTACAAAAATATTCAGAATTCAGAGTCCTCTTACAGCCATTATTTAAAGAACCACATGTGAATGGTGCAGCAGTACACATGGTCGACCACAGCTCCAATTACATGGTGCTCTTTAGAACTCCAGTTCTCGGGATCATGGTGGTCCCAGCAGTTGGACCCCAATGATTGGAAAGTTCTCGGGATAGGGGATTACTTGGGATAAACCATTTAAATTGATTTTCCAATTTTTTTTTATTTTCTCATATTAATACAGAAAATAATAAACCAGTATTGACCTTCCCAAAGTCCAATGTCGCTGCTCCAACAACAGGACAGGAGAAATGGCACTGTGCAGTGTATATATACAGGAGAAGTGGTACTCTTACTCTTACGAATACTGACTAAAATACAGACCAAATACTGACCATGTGAACGTGGGCTTGATACAGGTACGCAGAATTTGGGTGTTATCACATTAGCATACAGTATCGGATATGATATGCTAGAGATACTCGACTCTTGTTCTGCTGCGAGGGTGACCTGAGTGTCAGTGTGCTATGCTCCGATGCTCTCGCAACAGAGAATTGTAGCACAGGTTCAGAGGAGATGGAGAGATTAATTTCTCCATCTCCTCAATGATCTGACTCGCCGTGTATCGGACTGCAAAAACTGCTTATAAAAACGACTGCACGCAGATAGCAAGTGAGAAGAAAAGCATACCACTTTTCTGGATGAAAATAGAACTGATTTTTTCATACTCTTTATTAGCCCATGTGGCAACATTTCACTTCCATATCAGATAAATGTTCTGTTATAGATCCAAAACGTTGCCATTAGTGATGGGTGAGTAGCATCGTTGACTGAATACATGTGGGAAATCCCTAACAAACAGGCATTCCACACATGTATTCAAGCTGTCTAGCAGTCACAAATCATGCAGATGAGGCGCCGAAAACTAAATCTTCGAGCACGCCAAAATACTCAGAGACCACTCAAGCATGCTCGGGAAGACCCGAGCAACGAGTATACTCGCTCATCACTAGTTGCCATGTGCACCAATAAAAAGTCCACAACTTTTTTCACAATTAATTGGGGTGATTATATATGTATACAGTATATATACTTTTATATATACATATATATACACACATACATACAAAGCACACACCATTTGTGTATACTGAGGCTATACACAGCAGTATCACCTATATAACATTTATTCAGTCGACTATACATTATACAGGTGATACTGCAAATGCTGTATACACGTTAGGTGGTAATGTTGTGTGTTTATATACATATACACATGTACACATCAGTATCACCTATATATAACATATATACACATCAGTAGCAGTATCGCCTAAATAATGTGTATAGACTGCTATACATACATTATAGATGATACAGTGATTATATACAGCAGTATCACTTATATATTGCATATGCAGCAGTCTATATATATTATATAGGTGATACTGCTACTGATGTGCATATACATTATATAAGTGACAGTGCGGTGTGTGTGTGTGTATATATACTGCTGTATACTTATATAGGCGATACTGCTTTATGTGTGTATATATATAAATATATACATATACAGTATATACAGCAGTATTACCTGTATAACGTAAAATATATAATAAGAATGAGGAAACGCAACCAAGTCGTCAGGAAAAAAATCAATCTATAGTATAATAGAACCTGATGTAGACTGCTTTATATACAATATATAAGTGATACCACTGTATATAATCACTGTATCACCTATAATGTATGTATAGCAGTCTATATACATTATATAGGCGATACTGCTACTGATATGTACAGTATATACGTTATACATAGTATAATAGAACCTGATGCTACAAAAAATTATCTTTCATATGCAAGTTTTTTTCATTATCAGTCACACAGTGCCAAACATTTCGGCCGAAGAAAGAATGCAGTAGAACGGGGCTGCGCCGCTGCCTAATGACACACACCCTCATTAGGCAGCGGCGCAGCCCCGTTCTACCGCATTCTCCTGATACAGAACTCTGAAAACTCAGTATATAGCCACACAGATAACACCCTTTATAAAGGCCTGTTCGGCCGAAACGTTGGGCAGTTTGGCCAGTTTAGGCTGGTTTTCCATTTTTTGGCCTGGGTTTCACTGTACTTATATACAGCAGTAGTTAGCAAAAATTAAAAAAAAATACAGGCCACACATTTTTTGGTGTGGTATCTCCATGCCAGCTGATATCTGTGCATGCTCAAAGTTTGGCCAGTTTAGGCTGGTTTTCCTTTTTTTGGCCTGGGTGTCACTGTACTTATATACAGCAGTAGTTAGCAAAAAATGAAAAAAATACAAGCCACACATTTTTCGATGTGGTATCTCCGTGCAGCTAATATCTGTGCATGCTCAAAGTTTGGCCAGTTTACGGTGGTTTTCTTTTTTGTCCTGGGTGTCATAGTACTTAGATACAGCACTAGTTAGCCCCCCCCCCAAAAAGCAGGGCACACATTTGTCGTAGTGGTATTGCCATGTCAGCTGATATCTGTTCTGTGCATGCTCAAAGTTTGGACAGCTTAGGCCGGTTTTCTTTTTTGGCCTGGGTGTCACTGTACTGATATACAGCAGTAGTTAGCAAAAAAATAAAAAAAAATACAGGCCACACATTTTTTGGTGTGGTATCGCTGTGCCAGCTGATATCTGTGCGTGCTCAAAGTATGGCCAGTTTAGGCGGGTTTTCCTTTTTTTGGTCTGGGTGTCACTGTACTTAAATACAGCAGTAGTTAGTAAGAAAAAAAATACAGGCCACACATTTGTTGTAATGGTATCGCCGTGCCAACTGATATCTGTGTGTGCTCAAAGTTTGCCCAGTTTAGGCCAAAACATTGTATTTTTTGCAGTCTGTTAATGTACTTATTAAATCTGATAAGGCAAAAAACATTTTTACCTAAAGTCCAGATAGGTAAAAGTGTGGATTTCAAGCACACGCATCACATACAAGTTGCCTCCCAAATCACCCTTTTGTAGTGCACGGGTATAATATTCTAGTCCATTTAAAATAGGCAAGGCGCCTGGCAAGGAACGGGGAAGTGGACGTGATGGTGATGATGCAGGCCGAGGCTGTGGGCAAGCTGCAATATTGAAGCCCAAACAGTCTGAAAAGTTTGTTGGTTGGATAGCTGATAATACTTCCAGTCACTTATCCACCACCACCAGCACCCTGTCTTCAACACGGTCAAGTCACAGTAGCCGTGAATCTGGATCGCATAGTCCTTACCCTGATCCTCCTTCCTCCCACCATGCTGATTGCCTTGAGACAATTTATCCCACACTCGGACCCTCCGTAGAGCTGTTCAGTTTTCCATTTGGAGATTTGTGCTTCTCGCCTGGTCCACTTGAATTGGGGCAAGATGATATTCCATGTAGCGATGCACAAATCTTTGAGCAGCCATGGTCACAAGAGGTGGACGATGATGAGACACAATTGCCGAAAAGTCAGGAGGAGGACCAAGATGGGGAAGTGGAAGATGAGGTGGTGGATGATGTAGTAACAGACCCAACCTGGCAGGAGGACATGCAGAGCGAGGACAGCAGCACACAGGTGGAGGTAGGCGTCGCACCACTTCAGGCAAGAAGAAGCAGTTTGGTGGCTGCAGACAGAAGGCATGCAGCCATTCCCCATAACACCAACCTGATTGAAGTTGCCAGTCCAACTGTTAAGTCATCCCAAGTCTGGTTATTTTTTAAAGACTCTGCCGATAACCCCAAACAGGCCATTTGCAACACCTGTCATGCCAGCATCAGCAAGGGTAGCAAAACTACCAGCCTTACCACCACCAGCATGATCAGGCACATGACAGCAAAGCACCCGACTTTGTGGGCCCAACCCCATGCTGCAGGAGCATTGTCTACGGGTGACACCACAGCTTCTTCCACTGTTGTGCGTGCAACAAAATCCCCTGTCCATGGTGCATGCGAAGATGCCTCCTGCCCTGCACCTTCCATTGCCCACAGTCAAATAGCACCATCATCAAGCACATCCATGTCCTTGTCCCAGTGCAGTCTTCAGTTGTCCATACCCTAGTCATTAGAACGTAAGCGGAAATACACAGCCAACGCCTCACAGGCCACAGTACTCAGTTCTCATATTTCTCATCTGCTTGTGGTCAAAATGTTGCCTTTTAGGCTCGTGGAGACAGATACTTTCCACATCCTGATGGCAGTGGCCGTCCCAAGGTAATCTGTCCCCAGCTGCAACTATTTCTCCCGCTGTGCCATCCTGGTATTACACAAGCATGTGTCCCACAACATTACCCGTGCCCTCAACAATGCAGTTACTGGGAAAGTACACCTTACCATGGACATGTGGACAAGTGCTTGTGGCCAGGGATGGTACATCTCGCTGATGGCACACTGGGTTAACATAGTTGAAGCCGAGACCCAGTCAGGTCTTGGGATGGAACACGTCCTCCCGATGCCAAGGATTGCGGGCCCTATGTCAATCAAGGTTGCTCCCACTGTGTACAGCTCCTGCACCTCCTCTTCAGCCTCCATGTCCAAAATGAGCACATCAGTTACAAGCTGGAAGCACTGCAGCACTGTCAAAGCAAAGCGGCAACAGGCTGTGCTGAAGCTAATTTGCTTAGGCAAATTTTTGGGACAGTTTTCTAAGACCCTCCCATCGCCAATGCACTGAGGCGCAGAGTAATCTCACAAGGAATGCAATCTTCTCTAAGATGCTGAGGGAGTACCTTGCTGACCGTACCAATGTCCTCCGTGATTCCTCTGTGCCTTTTAATTATTAAGTATCCAAGCTGGACACGTAGCATGAGCTGGCTCTCTACGCCTTGGAGGTCCTGGCCTGCCCTGCCGCTAGCGTTTTGTCTGAGCTGGTTTTCAGTGCTGCTGTTGGCATTATCACAGATAAGCGCATTTGCCTTTCTACAGAAAATGCAGACAGGCTGACTCTTATAAAAATGAACAAGGGATGGATTGGGCCTGACTTCTCGACACCACCAAATGATGACAGCGAAGCATAAACTCCAATGTAGTGTTTTTTTGGGAGGTGTATTCCCATGCACCTCTTCACAACCAAACATGGATATATGCTTCCTGATTTTGGCTATTTAGTGTCCTCCTCATTCTCCTCATCCTCACCGTCCACCACCACTTGAACCCCAGGGTGAACGTATTTAGTCATGCTCCGGCCACTCTATGTTTTGGCAAGGGTGTTATGATGCCTGTCACCAAAATGCAAAATAATATGTACACCACAAAGGGGAAATGTTTGCCAGCTCATACACTAAGTGTATGGGCATTCCAAGTCTATGAGACCCACTCCTAGAAATTGGGCCTATTTTTAAATCAGGCCTTCCTCCACGTCTGATCATCCACCGCCACAAGATCAAAAGGGTTTACGTGTTCCGTGCAGCTACAGCCTGTGTCGCATTATTAACAAGGGTAGGTGGTTAGGCTGTGCGTAAAATATTTGTTCTGAAAAAGGTTGAGGTGTATCCTACAGGAGAAATGTTTGCCAGCCCATACACTAAGTGTATGGGCATTCCAAGTCTATGAGACCCACTCCATTTTAATGGGATATTTTTGTTAAGAGGCCCTCCTCCCTGTTTCTTCCAAGGGGAATTGGAGATATTGAGGTGCATATGACTTGGTAGCAGGGCAGGCCTTGCAGTCAATACATAGGAAAACAGAATGGGAGTACAAAATTAATAATGTGAAGTGGATTTTCCGTTGGCCATCAAGTACGTGGCTTGAAAAGCTTATTTGGGTGCAGATGACTTGGTAGCAGGGCAGGCCTTGCAGTCAATGCATAGGAAAACAGAATGGGAGTACAAAATGAATAATGTGAAGTGGATTTTCCGTTGGCCATCAAGTACGTGGCTTGAAAAGCTTATTTGGGTGCATGTAACTTTGGGGCAAGCCAGGCCTTGCATTAAATGCAATATTTTTTCTGGACACCCTCCTGTACCTCTCATGAAAGGAGTATTGTAATTCTTGGCAGCCCATCCACTCACTGCACAGGCAATAGCAGTTTAGGAGACCCACTGTTTAATAATGGCCCTTTAAGAAGATTAATGCCGCCTGATGCCCCTCTAAAAATAGCCTCTGTGACTTTGAGTCCCTCATTCATAAATGAAACAAGATGTGTCTGCTTATGTGTCACACAACACATGGCCAGCTAGGGTTGTTAAATGTTACAATGATATTTCCAAGTAAATGCATTTGTATTGGTTGAAAGCAATGTTAAAGTTGAAAAACACTTCAAAAACGCTGCGTCTGAATATAGCCCAAGTGAGGGAGGAACATTTTGGTCTGGGGAAAATTATTTTGCCTTATATACAAGTCATTAACCTGGAAAGGATGTACCTTTACATATTTCCCAGCAATATCCGTCTTGTTTTCGTTTTGGTATGTTTTTTGGTGCACCGGTAAAAATGGCATGACACTCTGACAACATTGTTTAAAGCTGTTAAACAGGAGTCAGAAATGCTTCCTGGGGTGATCCCAATGATGTCCCCAAGTCATTTGAGCAGCGTTTCCATCATTTTCAGATGTTTTTAGACCTTAAAAGGACCCACGGGGGGATTGCGGTAAAAATGCTCTGGTCTCCCATAGACTTACATTGGGCTCGTTGTTCTGTCCGAGTACCCGAGTATTCCAATTTGCTCGACCCGAGCAACGAACACCCGAGCATTTTAGTGCTCGCCAATCACTATTAATAATACAAACAATATACCACTCCAAATGTTTGTTTTTTGACATTGTAGCCTATAGATGTTGGACACCACAATATGGCATCCATCTAATAGATATATACTACATGTTAAGAGCTTCTAATTTTTATATTTCTTAAATAGGTACCATAATAGCTTACTGTCACAGTCCAATTCTTGGATCTGTGTCAGATTCTGGATTCCCTCATTTAAACCTTTTTTTTCCTTTCAGACCATGGGGGGCCTTAATATGGGTTTTTGCCCCCGGTGGCCACAGGTGTTATTACATGTCTGGTAGTTTTCTTTGCTTTACCTTTTGCCCCCGGGGGTCACTGGGGTTATTACATGTCTTTGGTTTCTCTGCTGATGGTGACCACTCCTCTTTTGCTATATAAGGTCACCTGGTATATCAGCTGGTGTTGGCTATAGCAGGTCCTTGGTGGATTCCAACCTCGGTGAAGTTAGCAGCTGGCTCAGAGGAGTTTAGCCACTGCTGAAAGCTGATCTGGTGCTGAACTCTGCTGCCTGGTGACTGCAGCAGAGAAAGTTAAGGAAGGTAGCAGCTGGCTCTTAGGTGTCGAGCCACTGCTGAAAGCAAAGATGGTAAAGGTAGCAGCTGGCTCTTAGGTGTCGAGCCACTGCTGAAAGCTAATCCAGTGATGAAATCTGCTGCCCAGTGACTGCAGCAGAGAAAGATAAGTCTTTTGTTGTTTTCCCCTGTTTGGTGTATTTTCCTTCGTGTGTTTTAGTGCAGCGGTGGGACCAGTGTCCGCACTATCCAGTTCACTAGTAAGGGATAGGTGCAGAGCTAGTGAGGGATTCAGGTATCCTGGTCGGCAACAGGTGAAGAGCCTGTATAGGGAACATTAGGAGTGTTCAGGGACCCTGCCTCAGGGGAGTGCAGGAGGTCTCCACGAACCCGTTCCCTATTGCAGGGCTCACCATTGTAACTGTTTCTCCGGTGTTCCCCTTTTGTGTTGTTGTTTCAGTTACCGACCTGTGGGTCGTGTCACACAGGACAGGTACACGTGACACTTAGGGTGGTTTCACATTAGCGTTTCAGGGGGCAGCGACGGCCTGCGCATGGCCACCGCTAAGCCCCGCCCCCTGCAGCGCCTCCTCCAGTAGCTCCTCCTACGGCGCATGATGCTGCATGCGTCCTGCGTCCCCTATCTTTATCACTGGGGACGCAGGCCGTGCACAGTATGCGTTTGGCGGCGCATGCGTCCTTTTGACGGTGCACCGACCAGCGCCACCTGTTGCAATTTGGTTGCGCTAAAGATAGGGGACGCAGGACGCATGCAGCGTCATGCGCCCATAGGCGGAGCTACCGGAGGAGGCGTGACAGGGGGCGGGGCTTAGCGGCAGCCATGCGCAGGCCGTCGCTGCGCCCTGAAACGCTAATGTGAAACCACCCTTATAAGCCCCTGTCACTCATAGGCTGTGAATGTAATTATAGCCTGTGGGTGTTGGATGCTACTGTTAGGCACCCATCATAGCCTTTATGAAGTCCATTCATTTCAACCATACAATTAAAAAGGAAAAATAACACTATATACTAATAGAAAATTAAAATGACTTTCAGAACTTGTTTGATTAGTTGAATATTGGTTTTTCCACAATTGATGATTAAGAATATCAGTCCAAAATGTTAAGTATGAGTGTCATAACCTGCATATAAGCTTGCAATACACAGTAGTAAAATGGGCATTTTTCTAGAACCTATCTAAAATTTGATTTCTCATTCTTTTCATGGACAACCAGACTCCAAACATCACTGCATCCCTGTGCTTAAATTAGACATTACTGTTGACTTCCATTATGCCGCCAATGAGCTATGAGGTTTTCATGCACTTTTCTACTTCATGTCATCTAGAATCCTTTCTACATTGTATATCAACTACTTCCCAGGTCATAAATTCCCTTCCTCCAATGATTTTCAAGATTTTCTGCTTGAAAAGTTACATAGCTTTTTTGTAATTCAAGTGCTTAGGATGGAACAAATGAAATGTAGCAATCTAACATCAAAAGGAGCACTGCCTTCTACCATTACAACAAAAAGATAGGCATTGATGTAACCTGCATCCAACCCCCATTGATATGTTCAAGATTTGGGACTTTTTATTATTTCTCATGAAGCACATTTGTATTTCTTGGAAACACGTGCCCCATGCATAATTAATTCATGTATCAATTGACTGACAAGTTGTGGAAATGAAAAAAATGCACTATTTTATTTATGGATTTATTTTACTTTTTTTAATGTATTTAATAATGTATATAATAGAATTGCTATGTAAAAAGTATGAAACAAAAGCAGACTTGAAGTTTTGAAGGAATTCTGAAGTTATTTTCTAAGTTACCTTACCAATATACGTGTACCTATGTATGCCTCAAATTTCATGAGGCATACCCTATTGGAAAAACACAAAGTAAATAATTCTCAGTAATATACCGTACTTGCTCAGAAAAATAACTTCAGTGATTTGTAAACATATTAAAGATCCACACACAAGGCAATGCTACTTGTAAGATGCTAGAGATGTAGAGATGAATGAATCAATGTGATGATAATTGATTTCATGTCAAAGTTTTTTGAATTTGTTGAAAACTTCAGATTCTAGCAAATTATAATCTGTTCCCCGCAAAAAAATATTTTATTGTACGCTATCTATATTTAAACTTTTAGTACTTGACTGTCATAACAAACTGACTTTGTTAGGCATATACAGTATATTATTAGAATCACTTCTACTTTGGAATAACCTTCTGTGATGTTATCACCCATTATTTATGTATTATTTTTATCTGTTTTTGTCAATCAAGTTATTTACATTTTATCCATTTCAGTCATTTGTTGTAGGTTTAACTTTTGTTTCATAGCAAATCGATTTGCGCAAAGCTGGCAAGATTGAATATTCGCTCATCTCTATAAAACACCTTAAAAATTCTTATGAATACATACAAGTTTATCACAACACCTCATTGTTCCAGCTATGGAAATGAAGGAACAGTTTGTGTACATGCTATAATGATTTGTTATGATCATATTATTTACTTCCCATCTGTGCCAAGGATATGTATTCTTTGCCTCCTGTGTCTACAGAAGCAAGTGAGCATTGCCAGACATTATGGGGAATAGACATGCGAGTTAAAGGGAATCTGTCAACTATTTTTTGGACTATAAGCTTCCGGCACCACCATCAGGGGCTTCTATACAGCCTTCTGTAAGGCTGTAGATAAGCCCACGGTGTAACCTGAAAGAGAAGAAAAATGAGTTATATTGTACTCACCCAAGGGCGGTCTGGGTCCGGTTTTGGTCCAGAGGGTGTCGTGGTCTGGTCCGGCACCTCCCATCTTGTAGTGATGACATCCTCTTCTTTGCTTCCCATTGTGGCTCCGGTGCAGGGGCACTGCTCTGCCCTGTTGAGTACTGCAGTGCGCAGGCGCCGGACCAGGTCAGAGAGGTTCGGTGCCTGTGCACTGCAGTACTTTACTCTGCCCTCAACAGGGCAGATAAAGTACGCCTGCGCAGGAGCCGCGACAGGAAGCAAGCAAGAGGATGTCATCGCTACAAGATGGGAGGCGTCGGATCGAGCCGCGACACCCTCTGGACACGAACTGGACCCGGGGTGAGTATAATATACCTCGTTTTTCTTATCTTTCAGGTTACATCGGGGGCTTATCTACAGCATTACAGAATACTGTATATAAGCCCCTGATGACGGTGCCACCAACTTATAGTCCAAAAATGGGGTGACAGATTCCCTTTAAGCTTCAAAAGGTTGCCCAGGCATATAATATTCTTGATCTATTCTTAACATAGTTCATCAATATCAGATCACAGGGGATCCCACACCAAAATGTGTTATTAGTTTTGGTAGTGTCCGGATATAAACATTGAACGTTGATGAACAGCACAGCTTTGTTCAATATACAGTGACTACTGCTAAGAATTGATGTCTTCAAAATGTGATGCTGGCGAAGAATGTTATTAATAACATAGATAGCAAGGAGAATAAAAAACAATTTTGGCACAAATAAAATCAGACTTGTCACTCGAAGCTAGGGGTCACCAAGCTACAACTTGCCTACTCTGGCAAAAGTGGACGACCTGTGGTCATGAAGAATGCTCACTTGTATAATGCTGTAGAAAAAGGTAACCGTGGTCTGTACAGGGACAGTCCCCAGAATCGTATTCTGGGGACAGTCCCTTTACAAACCATGGTTACCTTTACTTGACCACAGGTTGGCCACTTTTGCCAGTCATTCACCTCCCCCACAATACCTGGACAGAATGACTTTAGATTGTAACTTCCCCCACCCCATTGGAGACATCAGGCTCATTTTATACTTCATATACATCATTGTGGTATTCTAACCTTTAAAACCAGGGAGATTAATTTATTTAGTACCTTTTTTTCAAATGTCATTCAGTAGCTTGATTGTTTTTATTACTATTTTACATTTTGTGCGAACATGTCACTTAGTTATGGATCTTTCTTTCTTGCAGCGACATAATGAATAAGACCTAGGATGAGTCGAAACGTCTACAATTGAGTATAGTCGCTGTGTAATTTATTCCTACACTGTGCACATTTTTTTCTGTTTCGCTAACTATAACAAATATGATTTTCTTGCATCACCTAAGCAATAGAGTGTGCGGTGAATTCTGACTATATGGTCTAAGGGCCATCGAACCCATTATACCAGCACTTCGCTACATGACGGAGTGCAAGCCAAAACCTTTTCTTCTTTGACGCAATGCTAGATGGAGCTTGGTCTGGTGACCACGTCAGCAAAAGACTTTCACCAGGAAGTATGAAAGCGTCCCAGGAGTCGTTTCTCAACATCAAAATGCCAAGCTGCAGGTTGCTTGAGCTACTATGAGCAACCTGAGTTATGTCACTTATACATATCACCATGCCCTGCAGGATCTGTTATGAATGGGTCACCGAGGAGGATAGCAGGACCAGGCTAAGCCACCAGAAAACCAGAGAGGTTGGGAACTAAGCGGATTGCAGACCCCTGATCCTATCCACACAACTAGCAGTAGCCGTGGAGCATACCTATGATGCCCTAGATGCCTCGGCACAGCCGGAGAGCAAACTCAGCCTAAAGCAAGAAAGGTGAAATCTAAACTGCCCCAGAGCAGACCCCCAAAGGAATAGATAGCCCCAAAACATATATTGTCAGTGAGACAAGATGAAAACACAAACGCAGGCAGAAAAATAGACTGAGCAAATGATGGGGCCCAAACTGACTAGACAGGACAGGAAAGGAAAGGCACTGTCTGCAATCACGCAAAAAACCCTGAAAAATCCAACACGTCTGATGCACAAAAAAACACTGAAGTCACACGACTTCATCCCCACTATACCAGCACTCTGGTATATACTGAAAGCAAAGCAAAAAAAGACCAATATACCATATTTTTCGGACTATAAGATGCACCGGACCATAAGACGCATCCCAAATTTTGGGGTGGAAAATATGGGGAAAAAATAATGTGTCATATGGGAGTCTGTCTTACAGTCCAAATTCTGTGGGGTAGCTGTGCTCTGTGGGGTGGCTGTGTCCGTGGGGTGGCTGTGCTCTGTGGGGTGGCTGTGTTCTGTGGGGTGGCTGTGTCCGTGGGATGGCTGTGCTCTGTGGGGTGGCTGTGCTCTGGTCACAATATACTTACAAATTTTGTTGCGGTGGTCCCATGGCGGTGGTCCCAATGCAGCCTCCCTGTGCTCTGTGGTGCGGTGGTGTCGGGGCTCTGTAGTGTGGCTGCAGCAGGGCTCTGTGCTGTGTGGGGGGCTCCGCCTGCATTTCGTGAAAGCCCCCCGCAGCTCCATTGCTGCAACACGGAGGCCTCCAGACAGATGGCCGCCCGGGGCCTCCGGAAAGATGGCCGCTGCTCAGTTTCAGATCTCCACAACGAGATCTTGTCCCGAGATCTTGTCCCGAGATCTCGAGAGATGAGATCTCGGGACGAGATCTTGTTGCCGTGATTTGAATTTGAGTATGCGCCGCTCCTGGCGGCCATCTTTCTGGAGGTAACCGTGCTGCAGCAACAGAGCTGCGGGGGGCTTTCGGGCTTTAATGAAATGCTGGCTGAGCCCCCCCACACAGCACAGAGCCCCGCTGCAGCCACAGTACAGAGCCCCGACCCCACCACACCACAGAGCAGAGGGAGGCTGCATTGGGACCGCCGCTACGGGACCGTCGCAACAGGATTTGTAAGTATATTGCAACCATAAGACGCACCCCATTTTCCCCAAACATTTTTGGGGAAAAAAGTGCGTCTTACAGTCCGAAAAATACGGTAACAGGGGACAGAACAAACTGACACAAGCAGAAACATATGGGCGGTGATCCAGCACAGCCTTAGCAGATGCAAGCTGACCCGCACAAAGCAGAGATAGACAAAACCAGATCAAATGCAAAAGATTAGCAAATTAACCACTTAGCTGAACCATGCAGGAACAGAGCAGGAGACATCAGACCTCAGAAGGCACAGGAAGAAAATCACCAGCAGGGATTGAAGGAAGTCAGCTGTCTTAAATACACCAGTCAGAAACCCCAGATCTCCAATCGTCATCATCATTATCAGGTGGCAAGCCTCTGTCAATCTGACCAGCTCCACTACCTCCAGTAACCACCAGAGGGAGCCCAGAAAGAGAACTCGCAACACCTCTGTCAATCTGACCAGCTTCACTACCTTCACTAACCACCAAAGGGAGCCCAGAAAGAGAATTCACAACAAATCTCCATACGTGCCTCTCATCAATCACATCTGACATCATTGGTTGGTATTTCTAAAGGGAGCTGCCAGCAGTGGATCTTGATGACTGGCATGTTCAAGTGTGCTCAGAGTGGCCGAACATTCCCCAGACAACCATTAATAACCTCATTGATAGCATGACAGGGTGGGTAGTTCTGCGCGTGCTGTTCATCCTTGATACTGAGTAAGAGAGATCATTTGAATTTGTTGTTCCCATTTTTTTATCATTTGCATATCATTAGCATTGATTTTCATAACTTCATGACTTTCCTTCTTGGTGTTGCAATTGCAATATTAAGATATATATGCTGTACAAAAGACTGGAGACAGAGATTGCTGTGCAGTACACAGATACACTTACATATACATACATGCCTATGTGTATAAATATATATACAGGCCTGGACTGGCCCATACAGGAACAGTGGAATCTCCCGGTGGGCCCCTATGCCGATCTTTGTCCAGAACCCAATTGTATGGGAAGTACTTGGCATAATTCACTTGATTCACTTTGTACAGAAAAAATCAGCATCTCTTCATTCATTAACCAAACTACCCAGTTTATTATTATATATTGATATAGGTAAACTTGTGAGCAAGGGTTTCGTACAATGCTACTGGTGGGCCCTTGGCATCTCAGTCCGACACTGTATGTGTGTGTATATATATATATATATATATATATATATATATATATATATATAGTATACATGAAACTGCAACATCAAGAGAGAAAAGGCATGAGATTATGGAAATATTTATATATACTCATATATATAATTTGTGTGTTTATATGTATAAAACATAATCTGTGTTAGGCACAGCAAGGTCTGTCTCGAGCCTTCTCTGCAGAATGGAAATATGTTGATTTTATTACTACCAATTATTTCAGTTTCAGTTTGCCATTTTCATACCAGTTGTCCTTTGTCTGCCTAGTAATTCTTCTGCTTGTCCAGAACGGATCCATTTGTCAGGATGCATTGTCCTAATTTGCAGCTTACGTGCATTTCATCCTCTCCTCGGCAACGCCTCCCTGATCTGTTAAACTGAATACCTTTCATGGTTTTGTAATAAACTGGAAGTGAGTAACAGTGGGATATCAAAGGAAATAATACTCTTGTTGCCGTTGCTTCTGGGGTAGCCTCCTGAATGTGGCTTATACGATATATCATCTTTCCTGACACCTTTCACTCTCAATTATTTGGCTGCTGTCAAAACAAATCCATCAAATTACAGTGCTGTGTCTTCATGCTACCATTCTATTGTAAGCTGGCTGCATTAGCTTTGAAATAGAAGGAAGTATACATTTTTATCTGTATTATTTATTTAAGACTGCATTCTCCCCAGCGAGTTATCTCACAAGCATGGCAAATTCAAATTATCTTATGTCAAATGCTGAATAAGTTCTGCTACAAAATGTGCTTTTTCAATCATAGCACACCAGGGAATATGCACACATAAAAGGCCCAGTGTATGATGGAAAAATATATATTTTATTACATTATTACAACTATCGTCCAATGTTGTATGCTTTATTATGTACATATGTGGATGATCACAATCAAATTTAATGCAGCCGCCAATGTATGACTGATCAAAGCGGAATGTAAAACTCAGCTTGTCTGCTTTCATACTGCTCTCTTACCCCTCCTAGCGTTAAACACGTTCCATTAATGATCATATATTATTCATTATCTGTACCATTGTTGTGTGACTTCAGGTTTATTAAGTAAATTGCAAATGGCAAATGTAAAACACTGTATACCATATAGTGGGATATATCAATTTCATATAGAACTGTAGGGACTGATAAGGCTGGTGTTAAAGCTTTCATATCAGTTATATCAATGTGTCGTAGAACTGAAGTGGTGAACAATCCGCCAGATCATGGGAGATCATTTGCTTATGTCTATGTTACCTTTGAAAACTCTAAGGCTGGAGTCACACATAGCGACTCACCAGCGATCCTGACAACGATATCAATGTGTCAGGATTGCTGGTGAATCGCTATGTGATCACTGGTGAGCTGTCAAACAGGCAGCTTCACCAGCTATCAGCACAGCGACACCCAGCATCGCTGTGCACGTTAGTAACCAGCGCGCTGATGCAGGAAGCTGGTAACTAACGTACACATCTGGTATCCAAGGGACGTGCGTCCCTAGATACCCGATGTGTACATTAGTTACCGGCTCCCTGCATCAGCGTGCTGGTAACTAACGTACACATCGGGTATCTAAGGGACGCCCATACCTTGGATACCCGATGTGTACATTAGTTACCAGCAGATCGCTGGTCTCCCGCCTGTCACACGCAGCGATGCGTGGTGGCCAGCGGGAGACCAGCGACCAAAAAAAAGTCCTGGCCTTTCCTGCAGCGATCAGCGATACCGGCTTGCTGGTGAGATTGCTGTTGTGTCACAAAAATTGTGACTCAGCAGCGATCTCGCTAGCGAGATCGCTATGTGTGACGGGGCCTTAAAGAAGTTTTTCAGGGAAAAAAAAGAGGGGGAAAAATGTTAAATTTGATTTTGTTGGCTTAAAAAAAAATAGAGAAGTAATATGCTCATCCATCCCATGATGCTCCCGTGAAGGTGTATACCCAGTTCCTGTTTGTATCTAATTCTTGGTCCTGTCTCTTTACAAATGCCCAAAACTGCACACTCAGCTAATCAATTGCTAAGCCAAAAACTTGGTACGCATCAAGTGGCAGCACGGTGGGTCAGTGGTTAGCCCTGCAGCCTTGCAGTGCTGGGGTCCTCGGTTTGAATCCCACCAAAGACAACATCTGCAAGGAGTTTGTATGTTCTCGCCGTGTTTGCGTGGGTTTCCTCCCACATTCTAAAGACATACTAATAGGGAATTTAGATTGTGAGCCCCATTGGGGACAGTGATGATAATGTGTGCAAACTGTAAAGCGCTGCTGAATATGTTAGCACTATATAAAAAAAAAAGATAGAAACTCAAAGATTAGAGGGATTTTTTATGTCTCTTTATTATAATGCATGGAAGGACATAAAAACATCAACTCAAAGTAGCTCAAACAACTCTAATAGCCTGCTGCTACCCTATGCGCACTGGTATTCACTCTTCAACCTAAAGGAACATAGAACTAGAAAATACCATGAAACTGTATATTTTGACACTGTAAAATTAGGTAAAATGTTTCTTATTATGTCATTAAAATAACACAATACCTTCATCAAAATAATTTAGAACCCTAAATCAGAGAAGGAAAAAAGTCTCTCTATATATATTTTATGGTATATATAGTTGAAACCAGAAGTTTGCATAAACTATGTAAAAAGACACAAATGTTTGTTTTTCTCAATATCTGACATGAAATCAGAATACATATTTCCCATTTTAGGTCACTTAGGATTACCATAATTATTAATAATTTATGCCAAATACCAGAATAATGAGAGTGAGAGAATGTTTAAGGCTGGTTTCACAATTGCCTATCTGTGCGCAGCGTTTGATCCACATAGATCCGCATGCATCATGCATACATATCTTTAACATGAGAAACAAACATTTTCGGGCCAATATACCATGACGGCACCAAAAATCATGAAGAGATCCAGTATGAGAATAAAATATCAAATTTTATTGAAAAAACATTAAAAATATTATAAAATTACAAAAATGCCCAGCAGGAGGCACTCAAAACATTCATGCCATTAGTTATTATAGTCACACAAACAAATGTGAATCCTTGCACATAAGTAATTATAAATAATTTCCAACAAGAGTATAATATCTCTATAAATGTAGAGAATATTCACACCACAGTATTAAAAAATATATTCAATATAAATCAGACCCGATATATGTAACTTAATTAAATAACCTCAGTGTCAAAATAACTGAATATATCGTGACTGAAAAAAAAAAATTACTGTGTGGAAATAGTCTGTGACAACACTACAGGCAACTCACTCTGAATGTAATAGAGACCCACATTAAATTGCACCTGAATGAAGGTAACCCAGTCTGATATATGCTGCAGGTAAAAGTGAATGACCTCAATGTCAGCACGATTAAATATTATCACAGCTGAGAAAGTACTAGAGGATTGCTGCATAAATCCACAAAGGTGCAAAATAAAGGTAAAAAGGGTAATACCTATGAAAACGCTGATGCCAGGACTCTGGTGAATGTGAATGACGCGAAGGAGGTCCTCAGTTATTTTGACACTGAGGTTATTTAATTAAGTTACATATATCGGGCCTGATTTATATTCAATATATTTTTTAATACTGTGGTGTGAATATTCTTTACATTTATAGAGATATTATACTCTTGTTGGAAATTATTTACAATTACTTATGTGCAAGGATTCACATTTGTCTGTGTGACTATAATAACTAATGGCATGAATGTTTTGAGCACCACCTGCTCGGCATTTTTGTAATTTTATATTTTTAATGTTTTTTCAATAAAATTTGATATTTTATTCTCATACTGGATCTCTTCATGATTTTTGGCTCTGTCATGGTATATTGGCCCAAAAATGTTTGTTTCTTATATTTTGAAGTGCCAGAATATATGTGGTATTTAGACTAATTTCAAGTATATCTTTAACATGGTGTACGCAGGAGCATGCATTCTCTTGCGGATGCGTACATATGTGTTGTTTCGCGGTGTGCGGTGAACGCAACATGTTGCATTTGATGAGGCATCAAATATGCGCAACCATACACATGCGGATGATTACGGATGAAGTGGGTCAAAAAAATGCATTACTGTCTATGGGAATGCATTTGTACGCAAGGACATGAGTACGCATGCCTTTGATACACATGCATTCTTCAGAACGAGCAGGTCCAGGAAGTGTTAAATTAAATATTATTTTTATTTTTGTTAATAAAAATATTTTTTTTCACAATCCCTGTCTCCCTGTGTTTTCTTTATCTCTTTATTTAAACATGTGTGTATTGTTGAGTGAAATATTAACGGGTATTACAGTCAAGGTGTTTAGTATTAAGGTTACAGTGAAGATGCTAGTATTAAAGTCAGAAAACATTAGAGGTACATTTTACTTACTAGTGGCTTAAACCATTTTGTCTTGACATGCCACATGTCCAATATCAGAAACAAAGTAGGCAGAAAATGTATCCCTCATTTGGGCAACTTCCACTGTTGTCCTCAGTGGGTGATATTGGTATTCTTGCAATGTGGTATCAACAGGTTCATCAAGTTCTAAGTTGGGTCACTCTTTTGACAGGATGTAATTGTGCAGAATAACACATGCTTTCACAACCTCATCAATTGTCTCAGTTTTTAGATTGATGCATGTTCACAAAATGCATCATTTAGATGCCAGCAAACCAAAGGCATACTCCACAGTTCTTCGTGCCCTTGTCAGTCGTAGTTGTAAATCCATTTGGTGTGATTCAAGCCCCGACTTGAGTACGATTTTATGAGGTTGGCACACATTTGAAATGCCTGATCCCCAACCACAACAAATGGCATTGGTGGTCCTTCAGTGTTCAGAAGAGGTTGTGGAAAGTTGAAATTATTCCCATACAAATGTTGGACCATGTCGGTGTTTTTAAGTCTGTGAGTCATTTCATCTTCCAAATGAGCCAACATCTACGGCGAAAAATATTTTTTGTAATTGAAATACTCGGATCCAATTCCAGAAGGTTTCCTAATCCGAATGTGTTTGCTGTCCACAGCCCCCAAACAGGAAAATTACAAATCTCCTGGAATTTTGCAACATTGCATTTTCCAGCCAGAGTTCAAAAACGCATTGAAAACGCAAAGAAACCGCATACAAACGCTGCATTTTTTTCTTCATGCGCACCAAAAATGCTGAAAAAAAACAGCGTTTTTTTAATGCGTTTGTATGCGCAAAAAACGCAGCTCAAAAAAACGCAAGTGTGAAAGTAGCCTAAGGGAGGAATTCCTCATGCAGAACGTCACATAAAGCACGGCAGGTGTCTCCAACAATCCCATTAAGGGTGGACACTCCAATGCGGAATTGAAAATGTAGAGATGATAAAGTCTCTCATGTAGCCAGGAATATGCGGAATAGAAAATTGGAAGAAAAAATCAGTACATGGCTTTTATAACAATAATATTAATGACAGGTGTTTCTTTTTCAAAATTACATACGTTAGGGTCACCAACAGATGTTCCTCAGCAGGAATTGCTCGACGTAGCTGTGAGTCCTGCCTGGTGATGGATCCTCAGACACATTGCAGCAAGTCATTGAAGCTCTGTTCCAACATCCTCGTGTAGTCAAAAAACTTCTTAGGGTTTGCACGCAGCTCAGTGTACAACGAATGGTAGGATCCACTGCTCTCTCGGACTTCAACGATGGGGTGTTGCCAGTAGCAACGACGACATCTTCTCTGTCTTTCTCTTCTTCACAAGCCACAGTAAAGGCAACATCCAATTTCAAGTCCAAATCCAGATTACAATAGAAGCTCTCCATGCCAAGATCCGTCTTGCAGCTGGATACAGCAGCAAAAGTTGAGGATTTCATCTGTACAAGGGTCTATACACAGAATTTCCATGAGACACACCCATTGGACATGGCCTGTGTCAAGGAAATTCTCCTGGAAAAGCATTGTCCTATCGAACCCATGCGCATAAATAATGCAAATACATGTAAAAATGCATGCAAACACCGCATTTTTTTGTGTCATGCATAAGCTGATGCAGATAAAAAACGGTGCATTAGCATGCGTTTTGGCATGTGTTTGCACCTGCAGATGAAACGCTGTGCACATATGCGCAAATGTGAACTTAGTATTTTTATTGCATACTGCAAAGTCAAATGTTTACATACATTTCATTAGTATTTAGTACAATTTCCTTAAACTGAATGACTTTGGTCAAGCAATTGGGATATCCATCCACAAGCTTATCACAATAGTTGGTCGGAATTTGGGCCCGGTGCCGTATTGCCAATGGTCGCCGCTCATTGCAAGTTAGCATTTCTGCTACACGCAGTTGATCGGATCATTGCCTGTGTGTAGCAGAGGCGATCAGATTATCGCAGCTTCTAGTCTCCCATGGAGACTATTGAAGCAAGTGAAAAGTAAAAAAAAGTGTTAAAAATATTAAAAAAATTAATTGTTAAAAGCTCATATCACCCCCCATTAACTCCATTCAAAATAGAACAATAAAAAAATAAAGAATACACATATTTGGTACAGCAGCATTCAGAATCACCTGATCTATCAAGATACAAAAATATTTAATCCGATTGGTAAACTATGTAGCATAAAAAAAGTAAAAACGCTAGAATTACATTTTTTGGTTGCCACACCATTGCATTAAAATACAATAACGGGTAGAGATGGTCAGACATCTGGATGTTCGGGTCCGGCAGGTTCAGCCGAACAGTTACAAAAAATTTGGGTGCAAGTACCAGAATAGTACTCGGACCCTAATCCGAACCCAGACCTCATTGTGGGGGCCCGAACATCCAGTGTTTGCCATGCTGTCATATCCATGATGATACAAATTGAGGGGGCACCACAGAAAAATCTAAAGGGGATCCAACCTTGGCCTATAAGAGCAGTAACTGCAATAAATCCAGAGAAAAGAAGTAGGCCACAAAGTGGGGATCCCCTCTTTATGGCCTATTTCTTTTCTCTGGATTTATTGCTGTCATATCCATGATTTCGCCCCATACACTGCTTTTGATCAGCAGTGAAATCATCCTCACTGGTCAGAGAGCCACAGCTCCCATGCTATCAAAAGACAGCATGAGCCTGCAGCTGTGATCGGAAGTATAAAGTTCACCTCTGGTCACTGGTGTCAGCTGATGGGACTACTGCTCCCATCAGCTGACACCTGCTGCCACTAATAACAGTGAGAGCAGAATGGGATTCATGCTAGCACAGTGAGAAAAACTCTCACGCTGCTAGCGGGGTCTCACCAAGGTCACTGCAGCCTCAGTGATCAGAGGTAACTTCAATGATGTCAATGCTGGTCACTGAGCTTGCGCTTGCAGCAGTTCAGTCAGCAGTGGTTCTCAGCCTAAACAGTCGCATCTTGCCACCCTTCAGGTTGAAAACTGTTTCTCCCCCAGACATGGATTACAGGAGAACGAGAAATTCAGCAGAATTAGGCGTTAGGTGAGTATAACTGCGTTTACTATTTTTAAATAAAAAGAGTAAAAATATGTTTTGTTTTATTTCTAATAAAGGACTTTATTCTGGCTGTGTCTTTATTCACCATTCAACTATAGGATTAGTAATGGAGAGGCGTCTTTATAGACACCTCTCCATTACTAATCCTTGGGCTTGATTTCACTGGACAATACAAAGGTGACATCAACCCCACAAATATGAACCCCACTTTCCACCGCTACAGGGCAAGTGGGAAGAGAAGGGCAAAGTGCCAGAATTGGTGCATCTAATATGTGCACCTTTTCTGGGTGGCTGCAGGCTGCTACTTTTAGGCTGTGGGGGTCATTATCCAAAGCCCCTTACCAGCCTGAGAAAACCAGACCCAGCTGTCTGCTTTAGCAAGGCTGTTTGTCAAAAATAGGACCCCATGCTGTCTTTTTTAATAATTTATTTAAATAATTACAAAATATGGCATGGGGACCCTCTATTCTTGATAACCAGCCATGACATGACAGCACTACAAACACCCAGTGTTCAGGCAGCCAAACCCAAACAGGAACACGGACTTCCTGGTGAAGTCATTGTCCAGTGTCCATGCCTTAACAGTAGGTGTTCAGTACGGACGCCGAACTTTACTGTTCGGGTTCGCTCATCTCTAATAACAGGCGATCAAAAGATTGTATCGACACCAAAATGATATCAATAAAAGTCAGCTCGGAATGCAAAAAAATAAGCCCTCACCCAGCCCCAAATCACGAAAAATAGAGATGCTACAGATCTTGGAAAATGATGCATTTTTTTATTTCTTTAACAAACTTTTGAATTTTTATTCACCACTAAAATAAAAAAAAGAATCTGTACATGCTTGGTATCTGCAAACTCGTAATGACCTGGAGAATCCTAATGGTAGGCAGGTCACTTTCAGCATTTGGTGAGCATGGTAAAAAAAATCCAAAAAACATTTGTGGAATTGCACTTTTTTGCAATTTCACCGTAATTGGATTTTTTTTTCCCAAAAAAAGTTATGGCTCTGGGAAGGAGGGGAGTGAAAAACAAACGCAAAAATGAAAAAGGGCTGTGGCTTGAAGGGGTTAAAAAGTACAAAAATATTTTAGAACCCAAGTGACTTAGAATATGTTTTTGTTTAAAGGATTGTTTTTTTTCCATACAGCCAAAATGAAAACAAGATAACAAATAAGTTCCAGGCATGTGTTATCATGGCCAAGAACAGACTCATGACGACTCCAATAACTACTGTAGTTTTATAGAAAACTGGCAGGGGCATAACGATCACGGTGGCAGAGGGTGTCATCGTGACTGGACCTGTGCGAGAGGAGGGCCCGCAGACACCATTTCATCTGGATGTGCATCCTCGAATGTATGGGGAGATTATACCAGAATGGGGATATTGAACAAGGATAGAGGGCATTATACCAGTAAGGGGAAATTATACCAGAATAGAATATGATAATGGGATAGTATATCAGAATGGGTGCATAATACCAGGATGCGAGCATTATACCAGGATGGGGGACATCATACCAGGATGGTTAGATTATTTCAGAATTGGGACAGTGATACAAAAATCTGATAAAAAAGGGCTCATTCTTGTAAGATATTCTATGTTAAGATTTGGTCCCAGAATATGAACCCTGAAGATAAAGGTAGTACATTTGGAGAGAAAATAAGATGGAAGTTGATTTCTGTTATCATTTTACATTAATAAACTGCTATACGGCTCTGCTGTAAAGTAACTTGTCAACTACATAATGTGAATCTACATGCACCTCAATCTATCCAGGGTAAATGAACAATTACAATTTTAAAATTGCTGTACAAAATATATTCAAAATGCAATGCAATACTTGCTATTAAATATTGCATTGCAGATGATCTATCTACAAATGTGTCAATCCTCACATTTTATCTTGGCTCAATGTACCCTGAGAGATGTGTAGTATAAGTATAGTAGGTTTTCAGAAGATGACCGAGTTTCTGATCCTCTGCCACTAGATGCTTATGCTATATAGTTTTATGTGTATTCACATAATAGTTGTGATGTGAATTGTAACCTGTCAAGAGTTTTGCTAGCATATCGTGAAATTTTATTATATTCATTTGATGAGAAATTGGAGTCCTCAACTATATTTAAGAAAATATAAGGTTGAACACAAGAGATGAGCAAATGAGGTGAATCTCTGAAACCATTTTTTTTATTCGTTTTATGTGTATTCAGCAAAATGATAGCCAGTCATCTGACTTTTCCACATGTGTTCATGTTAAACCCACAAACTTAAATGTGTTTAATTTGGATTTTATATGATACACCAACACAAAGTATTATTTGTGAAATATAAAGGAAATTATACACTGTTTTTTTAATTATTTAAGAAGTATAAATCTAATAAATCAATAGTTTGAAGGACCACCTGTTGCTGCAATTACTGTTGCAAGTTTATTGGGGTATGTATCTACTAGCTTTGTACATCCAGAGGCTGAAGTGATTGCCCATTCTTTTTTGAAAACTAGCTCTAGCTCAGTGAGATTGGATGGAGAGTGTCTGTGAATAATAATTTCAAGTTTTGCCACAGATTGTCAATGGGATTTAGGTCTGGACTTTGACTGGGACTTTCACACACATGAGCATGCTTTGATCTAAACCATTCCATTGAAGCTCTGGCAGTATGTTTAGGGTCATTGCCCTACAGAAAGGTGAACCTATGCCTCAGTATCAAGTTTTTTGCAGTCTCTAAGGTTTTCCAGAATTGCCCTGTAATTAGCTCCTTACATCTTCCCATCAAGTCTGACCAGCTTCCCTGTCTTTGATGAAGAAAATTCTCAACACAGCATGATGCTGTCACCACCATGTTTGATGGTGGAGATGGTGTTTTCAGGGTGATATGCAGTGTTAGTTTTCTACCACAGAAGGTGTTTTGCATTCAGCCCAAAAGTTTCTATTTTGCTTTCATCTGAACAAACCATCTTCTTCCACATTCAAGACTAATTATGGCTTTCTTTAAAAAAATCCTTTTCTTCTTGCTACTGCTCCATAAAGACCAGAATTGTGGAGTCTATGACTAATAGTTGTCCAATAGACAAGGTGGCTATTGCCTCTTAGCTGCTCCTTTACTTAGTACTCTTCTTGCTTGGAATGTCAGTATAGTTCAGTGCTCTGTGAAATGTTCAGAGCTTGAGCTATTTTTTAAAACCTAACCTCCCTTCATTCTTCTCTGCAACTTTATCTCTGACTTGTCTGGTGAGTTCCTAGGTTGAAATGATGCTGTTTCATCCCTAATGTTCTAAAAAAAACTCTGAGGCCTTCACAGAACAGCTCCAGTTATACTGAGAATAAATTACACACAGATGGACACAATGTACTAATTATGTGACCTCAGGAGATAATTGGTCACTCAGTATTTTATTAAGGGGTATCTTCTTTTAGTCCTCCTCTTCTCTGTGCTAGAACTTCCTATGCTGAGTCAGATTTGAATCATGCCCATTTTTACATTGTGACACCACCCTCGGCTTTGTCATCACAGAAACCATTGCTTCAGAGTTGAGGAAAATCAGAAAACACCGGAGCTGGAAGAAGCCAGTAGAGAGCCATACGGAAAGGCATAGCGGGGGACAGGTAAGCGGAGTGGTGAGTATACTATCTTTTTATTTTTCTAAACTCCTGAGCTTATTATGATTTGAGGTCTGGAGAATTCGCTTGCCAAATTAGACCAAATTGATGAATGTGAATTTCGGCAGATTCTTTCATCAATAGTGAACACAACTGGATCAACAGATATACTGATCTTTTATATCTTTTTATACTGTATTTATCTATCTTTATAATTTTCCATTTTTTTAGTTTCACATTTTGTTGTATAGTATTACATAACTGTGACCATAAAGAAAAAATCCACTAAAAATAACACTGAAGTAATATTTTCAAATAACATTAAGCCACATTGGTTACATCACTATGTGAATATTGTAAAATAAGTTATTCAATTTATGGAGCGATAAAATAGGCATAGGAAGTGTGTTACAAAATTACTATCCAATATCCTTATTTACAACTGTTGTTAGTTAACCAACATTATGTATCGGAGTGAAAGCACAACCATTTCTCAAGAATTATAGCCGCAATGCAAGACTTTCCTTCATATCGACCCATCATTTGTCCTCACTCACACAGAAATATAACCATTCAATTACTGGCATCGTCCCTCTATTCTATGATTTTGTCCAGAATTCTTAAGATAGCAGAAAAGTTATTTTTTTTTTCAAATTGCCTTTTTTATGTGTATAGTACCTTAACCACACATTTTATATTCAAGTCACACAGGCATAAAATTATTCTTTATGTCTTCTAAGAAGAGACCAACTAAGACCTGGAAGTGTCTTTTTTAAGTTATTAAATGGAGAAACATACAGCTAGATTTCTATTGTTATTTTCCATAAGTGTTTGGTGCATTTAGATTAGATTTCGGAATACAAAAAAATACAATTGGATATGTTAAATAAAATGTTCCTGCACTGAGATAATCTTATAAATGTGTTCCAGCTATGTCCTGTGTAATGGCTATGTCTGACAGTACAGGGACATTGTCTGATCATACCACAGCTCCTGGGCAGGGGAGGAAGCAAAAGAGTATACACAGTCATTACACGGAACATGGTCTGATCATAGCTCCTGGGCACTATTTTTATCCCAAGATTATTTTTATCCCAAGATCTATTAATTAAAATGTACTTTGATCGTGGGACAACCTCTTTTAACATCTAGTCCTACTCTGCCACGTCAGCTCTTCACAGCACTGCTGCAGGTGATAGGTCTTTATCTTAGTGAAGAACTAGAACAGTGCTGGAAAATGCTGGTCATGAGCAATATTGGACTAGTCTCGTCCTTGGCTAAGGTTCGTGGCCAGATTTTCAAACTATATTTGGTTAGCACAAATCAGGTGACATCTTCCCTTTAATGGTGAGATACACATGCAGCAAAGTTTAACTTGACAAATAGTAGAGAAGAAACTGGGAATCAAAGAAGGTGCAATAGGGTCTTATCTGGTGGCAAGCAATGGTAACTGCAACAAAAAAAAACTTGCTCACCTGGCACAGTTGTGTATGACACAACAATATTAAAACTTGGAAGTAATCAGCTGCTGCAGATCCACCGCTAACGCCACATTCACACATTCAGTATTTGGTCAGTATTTCACCTCAGTATTTGTAAGCCAAAATCAGGAGCGGAAGAATCACAGGAAAAGTATAATAGAAACACATCACCACTTCTGCATTTTTAACTTACTACTGAATTTGGCTTACAAATACTGATGTATAATACTCACAAAATACTGAATGTGTGAAAGTGGACTAAAACCAGAAATTCCAAGGGAAAAATAAAGTGGTTCCTTTGTGCTGCTGGCAAAAATCCAAAGGAATGATCCATGGGATCATAGGACGAATTAATAAAAACAGGCGATAAAAATACATGAGACCAAGGTTGGCATGAATTGACTGAGGGGCTTTTAATAGGGATACTTATATAATTAATCCAATTTATGTAATAAGTTATTTAATAAATAAAATCAAAGATTTTCAAGTCCACTTTAAAAGACCAATAAACTCAAGGATCAACTTTAAAACTACTAACTTCCCGCTCAAGAAAAGACTCTCGACGACAACAACGCTCCTTCCTGTAATAAAGAATACCAAAGGGGCCGGGTGAGTGGGTGACAGTTGCTTCATCTCCTCACAGACAACTGAGGAGAATTCCTGAGGGAGGGGCTATAAATAGAGCACCTTCCCCGCACTTTTTCCAACCAATCCAAACTAACAGCTGACAGACAGCCAGGCCAGCCAATCAGGGCGATCACCTGCTTCTGTTACATGACAACAGGGACTATTAACCCTTTACCAGATCAATTATGAGGATACCTCATGAGACAATTAAGGCAACCTACAGTAAAACAAAATGGATACAGACAGCATATTCCTAACAATATCCCTACACATCATACATTTACTCTAGGTGCCACGACTCATGCAGCCCCCGCTCTCATTGATATGTGAGTTTCCAGGAGATTAAGTAAATGATATGCGGTTTTTAATATCTACTCATTTCAAAGTCCATCATCTTATTCATCAGGATATAACCTCAGTGCAGACATTGTGACAGCCTTAAAAAGAGTATGCATTCAAAAATGGCATCAAACAGGAGCACAAGGTGTGTAGAAGACTCATCCATTGTTTGTTTCAGTTAAGCTCATCATATAAGGGGAGTAAAAAAATGAATGAGAGCAAATGCAAAAAAATGGAAACTATATGTATACCATAGATATATACTGAGCTCACATCATTCCCAGCACATAATGGCTGATTTATTCATCCATCATATGCCTTTAACAAACGCATGTGGAGTGGTGCTTCGTCTGATGCTGTTGACCTGTTAAATCCCGCTGTCAATCTCTGTCAGCAGCATTTAACACAAGACGCAGGGGGCGTGTCATTCCACCAACCCATCAGCGCTTCCGTTATAGTGGGATGCCAATGGGCTGCTATGATAGTCAGTGGTTTGCTGAAGACCCTTGTACCTGTCATTACGATCATCCTGTGAAAGCCAGCCCATGGCTGGTATTCATAGGAGATTCTTTCTAAAAAATCAGAAAGTTCCCCGGAACATGACAATTTCATCCTGAAACTTCTACACTTCAGTCTAGACAAAAACTATTTTGTTTTTGACAGAAAATTCTTCAGGCAATTGGCAGGGACTGCTATGGGTGCACGGTGCACACCGTCCTACGCTAATTTATTTTTAGGATGGTGGGAGGAACTGGTAGTCTATAAACATCAAGCATTTATGTCCAATGATCTGATTTGGCAAAGATACTTTGACGTTGTTTTGTTGCTTTGGACTGGGTCAGTGGAGGATTGTCAAGCCTTTATTGGGGACCTCAACCAGAACCAATTAAATATAAAATTGTCTTCTAACATTTCAGATACATTTTCTGCGACTGCCCCAAGATTTACGTGGGACAAACCACACAGGAGATCAGGAGAAGAATGCAGCAGCATCTTTCTACCATCTCAACCGCTCAAAGGGATTTTGACAAGAATAAGACACTCACGTCTGTCGCAAGCCATTTTCTGGAACACCACCGGGGCAGGACCTCCAGCATTAAGACTGTGGGACTAGGAAGTATACGCTCCAATATTAGAGGGGGCAGCATTGTCAATTGTTTACTCCGTTGTGAAAGCAAATGGATTTATAATCTGCAGAGTCTCTCCCCCAAAGGCCTTAATGAGGAATTGCTGTTCACCGGCTATTACAAACAACTATAGGGGTCATTCTTTGTCGTTGTTTGGCTCCTATGTGATGTCTATTTCATGAAATGAGCCTCATTATGAGGAAAAGTGTGCTTTGAATTTTCTACCCATTAAATCCTTTCCGTGTAGCTCTATGCGGCCTTTCAATTGACTGAATAAATTCTTGGGTTAAGTTTGGACCTGACCCTTCCTTTTGCCACTCTATAGGTTTCTTTCTAGGCACCTTACTTATTTATTGTAACCTCCATAACCTTTCATTTATTGGTTATAAATCGGAAGTGTAGTTTCATGACCTGAATTGGGCATATTGGTAACACAAAGGTGATGCTATACCTATATGTATACCGTTTGACATAATTGCGTCATATTCCCTATTTGGTATGTTATGGCGATCTTCGGAAGGCTTATGAGCTCTCGCTTCTCCTTTATTATTGACATACAGTGTTGGCATTGATCCTTTATACGTGATATCTACATCCTTTTGTCATGACATATTATGCCTCTGTGGTTTGTGACTTGGATGGCAAATAGTGTGGCGACCATGGCTACAACCATGTTATGTTTGCAGAGTTCCAGCTGTATGTCATGCCTTAAATCATCTTGCTAGGTTCCATCTAGCTCTATATGACAGATTGGTTGGCTCCTCACTGTTGTAACGCCTCTACATCATGGGTCTATCTTTTAGACTTCATGAATGGATGTAATTTTTTGTTATTCTAATTTGTATACATATACTTTTTTCTATATATATATATTTTTGTTTATTTTGCTACTTCTTCCATCCCTTTGGCGTTATATATAGACTGTGAATATCTGTCCTCCCTTGGTTGTTGGGGATTACTCTTGCCCACAGACAGTTGCTAAGCAGCTGGAGGTGAGGCTAATAATGGTATGGGAGACCTGACGTACAACATTGCTGTATCAGGGCATGTTACATAGGCATGTTGTATGACCACTTTACATCTTTGGCACATACTCATTTTGCTATAAAGGGACATACATCATGGACCCTTTATACATTGTGCATAATTATTGAGAATAAAAATCACTGAAAAAATTTGCCGCATGTATGACTGAAACGAGCATGTGCACTAATAATTAATGCGGCGTCTAAATTATGTTTACACTCCATGATAAAATGGTGCTGTATCCTCCATAGGGCTAACTGTGGTATGGGTATTTTGTTTATTTGAAAAACGTGCATATATTGTGATGCTGTGCTGTCTTGGATGTGGCAGTCTGTGTCCTTGCTCTGCGCAGTGGCGTCGGCGCAGTCTGGACTCTCTCTGTATATATTTTTTGGTCCATTTGACCATATTAGTTCACATGGGATTATCAGGTACATTGTGTTTCCAGCCGTTCAGTGTTCAGGGGGATTATAACACCAGATGGGGGCTTTGTGTCCTTGTTTTTAATTGTTTTTATTAACTTGTGGTGTGTGTTTTCTGTGATCAACTGAATAAAGAATTTCACAACTTGTACATATTGGTGATCCCTGGTGCATAGCATGTCTATTTTTCTTGTTTTTACTGGTATTCATAGGAGATTGTAATTTTAGCTATATAAAGTGGCATGTAAAAATTTGGGCACCCCTGGTCAAAATTACTATTATTGTGAACAGTTAAGCAAATTAAAGATGAAATGATCTCTAAAAGGCCAAAAGTTGAAGATGACACATTTCCTTTGTATTTTAAACATAAAAATATATAGATATTGTCATTTTTTTTCTTGTTCAAAATTACAAAAAGGGAAATGAGGGAATGCAAAAATTTGGGCATTCTTGGAGATTTGTGTACTCAGAAAAGTTTGACCAAGGTTTCAGACTCTGGAGTTGTGGTACATTGTTCTACTGTTCAGAGACACCTGCACAAATATGGTCTTCATGGAAAAGTAATCAGAAGAAAACCTCTCTTGCATCCTGACCATAAAATTCAGCATCAGAAGTATGCAAAAGAAGATGTAAACAAGCCTGATGCATTTTGGAAGCAACTCCTGTGGACCAATGAGGTTAAAACAGAACTTTTGGCTCACAATGATCAAAGGTATGCGTGAAGAAAAAAGGGCACAGAATTTCAGGAAAAGAACATCTTGCCAACCATTAAGCATGGGGGTGGATCAATAATGCTTTGGGGTTGTGTTGCAGTCAATGGCATGGGAAACATTTCACTGGTGGAAGGAAGAATGGATTCAATGAAATGTCAACATATTCTAGATGCAAACATAACACCATCAGTAAAAAAGCTGAAGTTGAAAAGAGGATGGCTTCTACAAATTGATAATGACCCCAAACACACATTAAAATCCACAATAGACTACCTCAAAAGGCTCAAGCTGAAGGTCTAACAATGGACCTCACAGTCTCCTGATCTGAATATCATTGAAAATCTGTGGCTAGGTCTCAAAGTAGCAGTGCATGCAAGATGTCCCAGGAATCTCACAGAACTGTAAGAATTTTCCAAGGAAGAATAGATGAAAATCCCTTAAACAAGAATTGAAAGACACTTGTCTGTCTATAAAAAGCATTTACAAGCTGTGATACTTTCAAAAGGGGGTGATTCTAGATACTAACCATGTAGGGTGCCAAAACTTTTGCATCATCTTATTTTCCTTTTTGTAAATTTTAAAATGTAAAAGATGAAAATATATTTTTTTTTGCTTAAAGTACAAAGGAAATGTGTCATCTTTAACATTTGGCCTCTTAGAGATCATTTCATCTTCATCTTGCTTAACTGTTCACAATAACAGTAATTTTGACCAGGGGTGCCCAAGCTTTTACATGGCACAGTATAGCAGAAGCGATCAGCTTCAAGCAGCCAAAGAGGACTATTGAATATAGTAAAAAGTAAAAATGAAATGTTTTTAAAAATATGAAAAAAAACACAAAATTTAAAATCACCACCCTTTTGCCCCATTAAAAATAAAACAATTTAAAAAATATACGCATTTGGCACCTGTGTATTTGTAAAATTCCGATCTATCAAAATATAAAATAAATTAATCTCATCGGTAAATGGCATAATGTGTACACTCGTAAAAAAATTAATGTTCCATTATTGAACAGATTATTATTAATTGATCTTACAATTGTCTTGTGTCTAATAGTGTCACTCGCTTGCATGTGGGTTTTTTCAATTATTTGCCTTTTCTGTATTTTACTTACACCTGACGATTACTTTGTTTTTATGTTGATCATGTGATGTGATATGTTTGTTTCTATTGTTGG
This sequence comes from Dendrobates tinctorius, assembly GCF_039654945.1. Lineage (NCBI taxonomy): Eukaryota > Metazoa > Chordata > Amphibia > Anura > Dendrobatidae > Dendrobates > Dendrobates tinctorius. Next base: position 39,753,826 of record NW_027361829.1, read on the forward strand.
ATGGTCATTTAATTGTTTATGCAATCAGTTAAATTGCAGCTCTGACAAATAACGCTATGTGCGTTTGAAACGTGTTGCTGCTATGCTGTCTTTTTATTGGCACTTTTTTCATGTTTTTACGCTTTCTCTAATAAATTTTGCAAAATCGCTGGTAGCTGGATCAATCTTTTTTTGCCTGCAAACTTTTACTAAGCAGTCAAAGTTCATCAGGAGGGATAGGACATAGCAATTCGCACTTTCTTCTTCTTTAGTACAACTCATCTTTTGTTCTGCCACCCGTTTGTTCCGGACTACCCCAAATCCACTGTCTCCATCAGACTCAGGAATTTTTTGTCCTCCCCGGCAGTGCACCTATAACCGGCTACCTTCCCCCCCACATAATTCCACATCCTCCAACCTCGTGATGTCAGAAGACCAGTCTCTTGGTGAATGGCCCGAGCCCTAGGCTCTGAACACTTTTGGAACATCCATCAAGGAACTCTATTTGGCCTCACACTGCCTCAAACGGTTGACCCATGCTGCCCTTAGCAACCCACCCTATCTGAACTTGACCTTCACTATCCACTTCACTTACTGACATTGAACTCCCTCTAACCAGGAAGTGCCCCTCTTTTTATCAGCAGTAGTGCCCACCCACTTGGCTAATCCTATTTTTAACTAATTCTTATCTTTCATGCTAAACCTTAGTGATCCTTATTCTATGTCCTATGCTATCCTAAGATTGTCTTATACTATACTCACATAATGTATTACCATATTATATACTTTACATCATCATAATAGAATATATTACATTATACACACGTTACATTTATATACAAAGCCGCACAACAGAATTCACATAGTGTAGCTGTTGTCTTCAGGGGCAGGACAGGATAAGGCAGTCCACCTCCCTATATCTGCATTTCAGGAGATGAGTTAACTCCTTACATTCCAGTCAACTCTCTACAGCCCATTGATTTCTATATAGCAGAAAGCTTCTTACCCCCTTCGCAACACCTCTCTGCTTTTGACAGACTCTTATCAGTCATGTAGATTCACAATCTCCAGTGTCAGCAGTTTACAGGGCATTTCTCCTAATCACAGGTTTCACTTTCCTGAGCTATGTGATTTTTCAAAGTTCCTATTATTGCTATATGTAAATATAGTGATATAGTGTAGACTCAGAACAATGATAGACATTTAATGTATTGTAGTAGGACAGGAAGCTCATGACCAAAACTGCCACTTAAGGAGGAGTGCTTGCCCCCCAAGCAACCAAAAAGTAACGAGACTGCAGAGCTGTGACCTGCTCAATAGACATCTTAAGAATACTCCTTTAATATTTAAAGGGATCACAACCAGTAGAGGCAAATGCACACTGTGTGACTGCAAAGGTTAAAAGTAATTTTACACCTTTTCTTACTGCTTGTTTTTCAGAATTGCCGCTTCTTTGACAAATTTTTTTTAATTAAATTCTAGTGGAATTTATTCTCAAAGATGCACAAAGATCTAAAATATAAGTGGACATGTGCAAGTGAATAGTCTGCAAATTGATGGCTCTGTATAGCCCAAGCATGAATGACTTTCCACCCCAGGACAACCCTTTTTGTTAAATAAAGACTTTCCGTGAGTCCTTCAGCTTGTTTTGCTGGGAAAAGTCAATAATCTTCTACTTTTTTGGTTTGAAAAGAAAAAAAACTTATTTTTGGTAATCTATGACGTAACTGCATAAAAAAGAAACATTTCCAAAAACAGTGCCGTTCCTGGGCTCTGCATGGAAAAACTGCTTAACACCATTCACTTGAATGAAGCTGATCTAGAAAACTAACCAAAAACCCACAGAAAATATCGGTATGACTTCTCAAAACAAAATTATGTTTCCAATCTCATACAATGCGCTATATTAAGGATTGTGTATGGCAGTAAAGGGGTTGTCTTCTCTGAACAATCATCTCTCTAAAACCAACATTTTTTGATGATCACCAAAACATAAAAAGAAAATTCATTAGGATGCATTCATTTGTGAAAAAATGTCATCAGTGTTTTGGATCAGATATTCAATAGTTTAATCAGTGTCAGGTTTGTCATCAGTGTTTCATCATTGTTTCTCCTATGCAAAATAAACTGATAGAGGCTTCTCAAGCTTCTTCTAGCAGTTAGAGAAAAATGGACAGCACTAAGATGCAGCGAAGATGCAATCAGTGTGTTATTTGAATTTTTCATAGACCCATAGACTTGAATGTGCGATTTTCATCAGTGAAATCTGAGTCAGAATTTGGCTGGGAGTATAGTCACATGACAACCAACTCACGGCCCCCGCAAAGGAGAATCATCACATTGTGCAGGATGCGAGGATTCACAAGTCTGCAGTCACATAGCATAACATGACTGCAGACTTGTAGCTCAAGACCTGAAAACCTCTTTAATCGTTTGTGAGACTTCCTACTGCTATGTAAAAAAAGAAACTTTCCAGTCTCGTTCCATTACTGCAACAAGTCTCACCTTGTGAATATTGGATCAGATGGTAACGTTGGAAGCACTATTATTATAGGCCTAGAATATTTCAGTCCACATTAATCCATATAGGACATGCTCATTAGAAGAATCTCTTTATCAGACTACTGGCTGCTTAAGTTTTCTTGACAGCCAAAAAGCAAACTCTAAGTTCGGATGCTAAATAAATGATTTCAATACACAAGAGCAGAAAGCATTAAAGTAAACAAAATCAGATGAGGTGTGCTTTCTAAAAAGAGAAGCCATTGGAGATGCTTTCTTATTGTTGCCTTGGCAGTGTTTGCTCCTATTAACCATCACACAATGCTTTTAAAATAGCGAGGTGCCCTACATAAGATATAGGATTGGATGCGCCTTTCCTGCATATCCAATAACCTTATTTGGCATTTTGCATTCATTTTATAAATAATAAATGCAATCCCTTCAACCTCCCGTCACTTTAAATAGTTTACTTCATGTAGAAAGGTAGTTTAAACAACTCTTTTGCTCCAAGGGATAGTAATCCAATGGGGAAAATACTTGTTATGGATTATATGTCATATTCTCCTGCACTGTGCAGGGCCATTGGGGTTTTTGCTCACTAAAAATAAGGAGCTTGTGAAGCTTTCATTATTTTGTTTATTTTTTTCTTCATATTTTCTTGGATATAATGATGCAACCATTTGTTAAGAATTCACCACATAACAATGACAAAATTCCCTTGCCTAAAGCTTCATTTTCAATCTTTCTGCCACAAACCGTCAAAGTTGTTGAAGCATACAGATCTCCCTACACTCCGGCATCTGTCTTCAATGCGCTCAGTTCACTTTTCTCTGCTCGGGAACAACACATCCTCCTATCCCGTCTTATGCCAAAACTAACAAATTAGCAGCATAGAGGACATGTATTGTCATGTTGTGTCCTGAATCTACACTACAAAGGTGGCTTTTCTTCTTGAGGCACACTTTTGTATTTCTATGTAAGTCAGTTGTGGCCGAGGGGCACGTGAGGGTATCCATCCAACTTGCCACCCTTCAGAAGCATGACATATAGTATAGGGGTTTTATTCACTTGTCCAGGCTATTAGTTTAGCTGAAAAATACCTTAAATCTTATTCAGACAGAATTGGCACCATGAGTAAAATAATGCTTGCATTGTTTTTCAATTGAAGCCAATTCAACGAAAACCACAAAACTCAAGGGCCAACATTCTCCTTTAAATGGGAATACATTGCCTTCTTCATCAGACTGGTTTTGTATTACAAGTGCCATGTGTTAACCCATGTAAGTGCTTACATGGTGTGTCTACCCCAGATTATATACTACTTATGGGTTTGCTATCATGGGAATATGGCCTATTGATTAAATCAGGTTCTTGCATGTATTTAAGAAATATTTTCTTTTTCATATTACAATTTTTTTTTCTTTTTTTCAGTAACCTGCCTATTTTCTTAGTGGCCACTGATGTCACAGCAGACCCTACTCCTCATCCCTTCATAATGACCCTTGTACAGGCCCATTAGACACTTCAATACAAAGATAGTGTGAGATCTGACAATTGTAGCTATGTACATGTGTTGTTTCCTGTAACAACAGTAAGAGTTTAAAAAAGCCCCAGTGGCCAGTGTGAAAACTACAAGAGTTCTACTTTTATTTTTAACATAGATGTGATGTGTAAAAAAATAGCATTGCCAAAAAAATTACACTTAACACAAAATCCTGGTTTAACATCAGGTCAATTTCTGATGATAGCTTTCCTTTAAAGACGTATGCTGACTGCATTATTTAGTGTTTATGGTTTAGTGAGATAACTCTTTCCTTCGCTTCCTCTGGTCCATGTTGAGTGTGATACACACCATGTCACCAAACAGCACAGGGAGTATCTGTAGCCCTCAATACAGGCCCACTCACTGATTCCAAGATTGTAAACACCTGTGATGCTAACTGGTGGACACACCTTGATTTAACATGTCCCTTTTGTCACATTATTTTCCGGGGTACCGTCATTTCTGTCCAGGCCTATTTCATGAGTTTTATTTTTTTTTTTTTAATTTTGTGGAAGCATGGTTGAAAAGCAATGTCTGGCTTTCATTTGTTCCTTTTCATAGATTTTAGATTTATTATAACTTTTGCCAGATTCAAGTTATTTCTGTCACCATTGTGGGTTTTTCTGTGATTACACGAGGGGTAACAACAAATTTGACTGTATATATATATATACTGTATATATATATATATATATATATATATATATATATATGCTGTGTATATATATATATATATATATATATACAGTATGTATATATATATATATGTATGTATAAATATATATATGACGGCGACAACCCTGGCACACGGTGCAAACACGTTTCCTGCAGCGGTGCTCCAGGTGCGCCGAACGTCTGTGGAGAAAATCCAATCTACCCGAAGATTTCATCCATTTTAAGTTTATGCTTAGAACATACAACACTGCCCTTCACCTCTCCAAACAAACCTATTTCAACACCCTCATCACCTCACTGTCCAATAACCCGAAACGTCTCTTTGACACTTTTCATTCTCTACTCAATCCAAGAGTACAGGCCCCAACCACCGAGCTCCGAGCTGACGATCTGGCCAATTACTTCAAAGAAAAAATTGACCAGATCCGACAGGAAATTATCTCCCAATCACCTCATACCATGCACTGTCCTCCCTCCCCCACTGCATCTAACTCACTCTCTGATTTTGAACCAGTCACAGAAGAAGAAGTAAGCAGGCTCCTTGCGTCTTCTCACCCAACTACTTGCACCAGTGACCCATTTCCGTCACAGCTCCTCCAGTCCCTTTCCCCTGCTGTCACCCCTCACCTAACTAAAATATTTAACCTCTCTCTCTCTTCTGGTATTTTTCCCTCCTCATTTAAGCATGCCATCATACATCCACTACTTAAAAAACCATCCCTCGACCAAAACTGTGCCGCTAACTATAGACCTGTCTCTAATCTTCCCTTCATCTCTAAACTCCTGGAACGCCTGGTCCACTCCCGTCTTATCCGCTATCTCTCAGAAAACTCTCTTCTCGACCCTCTCCAATCCGGTTTCCGCTCTTTACACTCCACTGAAACTGCCCTCACTAAAGTCTCTAATGATCTGCTAACAGCTAAATCAAATGGTCACTACTCCATGCTAATTCTCTTGGATCTCTCTGCAGCATTTGACACTGTGGATCATTAGCTCCTCCTCACTATGCTCCATTCCATTGGCCTCAAGGATACCGTTCTCTCCTGGTTCTCCTCCTATCTCTCCGACCGCTCCTTTACTGTATCTTTTGCCAGTTCCTCCTCCTCTCATCTTCCCCTTACTGTTGGGGTCCCCCAAGGATCGGTTCTAGGCCCCCTCCTCTTCTCCTTGTACACTGCCCCTATTGGTCAAACAATCAGTAGATTTGGTTTCCAGTACCATCTCTATGCTGATGACACCCAATTATACGCTTCTTCTCCTGACATCACGCCAGCCTTTCTAGAAAACTCCGGCGATTGTCTAAACGCTGTGTCTAATATCATGTCCTCACTATATCTGAAACTGAACCTGTCAAAGACTGAACTCCTGGTGTTTCCTCCCTCTATTAATGTACCTATACCCGACATTGCCATTTCTGTGTGTGGTTCCACTATTACTCCCCAGCAACAGGCCCGCTGTCTTGGGGTCATACTTGATTCCGAGCTTTCCTTTGCCCCCCACATTCGATCACTGGCTCGTTCTTGTCATCTGCACCTCAAAAACATTTCTAGAATTCGACCTTTTCTTACCTTTGACTCTGCAAAAACTCTTACTGTTTCTCTTATTCATTCTCGTCTCGACTATTGTAACTCTCTTCTAATCGGTCTCCCTCTTACCAAACTCTCCCCTCTCCAATCTGTCTTGAATGCTGCAGCCAGGATCATATTCCTCACCAATCGTTACACCGATGCCTCTACCTTGTGCCAGTCATTACACTGGCTACCCATCCACTCCAGAATTCAGTATAAACTTATTACCCTCACTCACAAAGCCCTCCATGGCTCAGCACCACCCTACATCTCCTCCCTTGTTTCAGTATACCACCCTACCCGCGCCCTCCGTTCTGCTGATGACCTGAGGTTAGCATCCTCAATAGTCAGAACCTCCCACTCCCGTCTCCAAGACTTTACACGTGCCGCGCCAATTCTTTGGAATGCACTTCCCAGGTCAATACGATTAGTCCCCAATCCCCACAATTTTAAGCGTGTCCTGAAAACGCATTTATTCAGACTGGCCTACCGCCTCAACACATTAACCTAATCTATCCCTGTGTGGCAGAGCCAAAAGTTTTACCATAACCAGGTTCCCCGCATCATTCTCCCACATGCTTTATGCATCCATTAGCCCTCTGTGTCCGTACTGTCACACACCTAACATTATGGCTGGTCCATACAATCAGGGCAACTGTTACCACCCACCTTTCGTGTCTACCTCTTTCCTCATAGACTGTAAGCTTGCGAGCAGGGCCCTCTTTCCTCTTGGTATTTGTTATAATCTACTGTATGTGATTATTGTTATGCTGTAATGTCTATTGTCTGTACAAATCCCCTCTGAAATGTAAAGTGCTGCGGAATATGTCGGCGCTATAAAAATAAAATTTATTATTATTATTATATATATACACACACTGCTCAAAAAAATAAACGGAACACATAAACAACAGAATATAACTCCAGGTAAATCAAACTCCCATGAAATCAAACTGTCCACTTAGGAAGCAACACTGATTGATAATCAATTTCACATGCTGTTGTGCAAATGGAATATACGACAGATGGAAATTATTGGCAATTATCAATACACACTCAATAAAGGTTCTGCAGGTTGGGACCACAGACCACTTCTAAGTACCAATGCTTTCTGGCTGATGTTATGGTGACTTTTGAATGTTGGTTGTGCTTTCACACTCGTGGTAGCATGAGACAGACTCTACAACCCACACAAGTGGCTCAGGTAGTGCAGCTCATCCAGGATGGCACATCAATGCGAGCTGTGTCAAGAAGGTTTGCTGTGTCTGTCAGCCTAATGTCCAGAGGCTGGAGGCGCTTTGCAGGAGCAGGAGCAGGAGACAGGCAACAACCCAGCAGCAGGACCGCTACCCCGCCTATGTGCAAGGAGAAACAACAGGAGCATTGCCAATGCCCTGCAAAATGACCTCCAGCAGGCCACAAATGTGCATGTATCTGCACAAACGGTTAGAAATCGACTCCATGAGAATGGTCTAAGGGCCCGACGCCCACAGATGGGGGTTGTGCTCACAGCCCAACACAGGACGCCTGGCATTTGCCACAGAACACCAGGATTGGCAAATTCGCCACTGGCGCCCTGTGCTCTTCACAGATAAAAGCAGGTTCATAGTGAGCACATGTGACAGATGTGACAGAGTCTGGAGACACCGTTGAGAGCAATCTGCTGCCTGCAACATCCTGACCAGTTGGGCAGTGGGTCAGTAATGGTGTGGCGTGGCATTTCTTTGGAGGGCCGCACAGCCCTCCATGTGCTCACCAGAGGTAGTCTGACTGCCATTAGGTACCAAGATGAGATCCTCAGACCCCTTGTGAGACCATATACTGGTGCGGTTGGCCCTGGTTTCCTCCTAATGCAGACCTCATGTGGCTTGAGTGTGTCAGCAGTTTCTGCAAGATGAAGGCATTGAAGCTATGGACATCTGGGACATCATGTCTCACTCCATCCACCAAGGTCATTGCACCACAGACTGTCCAGGAGTTGGCGGATGCTTTAGTCCAGGTCTGGGAGGAGATCCCTCAGGAGATCATCCACCACCTCATCAGGAGCATGCCCAGGTGTTGTAGGGAGGTCACACTGGCACGTGGAGGCCACACACAATACTGAGCCTCATTTTGACTTGTTTTAAGGACAATACATTCCACTTTAATTTTGTGTGTGACTCCAAATGCAGGCCTCCATTGGTTAATAAATTTGATTTCCATTGTTGATTTTTGTGTCATTTTGTTGTCAGCACATTCAACTTTGTACAGAACAAAGTATTCAATGAGAATATTTCATTCATTCAGCTCTAGTATGAAAAAAATATTTTTGAGTATTATTATCTAAATTGAATGGTTTTAATGTTTTTCTGTGTTTTCACATGGCCTAGATTCATGCACATGTGATGCTGTATTCTTTTTGTCTATATCGTGCAGTTTTTGCAGCTTGCACGTATTCACACTAGGAGGTGCTGGTCTTTTTTTTGTCTATTTAGTTGCTGGATGCTAGCTGCCTCCAGTCTGATCTTGCACCCCTCCCATTGGCCTTGCAGGTGGCCGCAATCAGCTCTACTTGCCCATAAATTGTAGGCTTAGCCCGGTAGTGACATGTTTGTCCAAAATTGTAGGCTGGTGGCCCAGAAGTGGCTTACGTATGGTAGAGCAGGGACCCATCAGGGGGAGGTCACCTTGCCGTGGTTGATGGGCTTACATGAATTGGCCAATTTGTGCACTAAGAACATTCATTTTCATCTTACTGTAAGTGTAAAAAAAAATTTTTAAAAAAAAAATATTTGAGGATTATTATCTAAATTGAATGGTTTTAATGTTTTTCTGTGTTTTCACATGGCCTAGATTCATGCACATGTGCTGCTGTATTCTTTTTGTTTATGTATATGTGTATATATATATATACATATATATGTATATCTCTTCCTAAATGAAAATCATAATGGAATATGTTTTCAATGAGTGTTACACGTAAAGTTCAGTAAATACAAGTAAATATGACTCCGACTAGTGTACTCCGGCAGAGGGAAGGTATGACAAGATCCTCCTTATTACAGTGAGAAGAGTAGGGATTACAGCAGACAAATTGCTGCTGTTTTATTCATGGGACATTAGCATATTACAAGGCACAATCCACGTTAGGCGCCTCGGTACAGTAATTACATTAGCTGCTGTGAGCTGGAGACTGTCTTCATAACTTATAATAGAAAACCTAGAACTGCTCTCGGCTGTCTCAGAAGCTGGTCTGCATGTTGTATAACTTCAGCTAAACTGACACACATGGATATAAAAGCTTCACTCCAAATACACAGCCCTGGCGGTACTTGCAGCATTCATGTGATGACTATTATTGGTCCTTGTCATTCATGTTCTGCTTGTGGTAGCATACAGAAGTACCTGACCTAAGCTATTCCTCTAAGTGAAACATCATTGTTATCATTACTGACATTGGTGCTCATTAAAATACATAAGTTAGACACTGGATTTGTGTAGTCCCTGAAAGCTATTTCATGTTCCTTGCAGGGATATACAAATGAATAACGACGGCATCCATTTACTTAAAGGAAAAGTGAAATTTGGACTCGTGATTCGTAAAGAAGGGTCACAATTACAGTTTTGAAGGCCTTTGTATATTTTTGTTACTGAAATATATGTACAAATATGCATAAGCACTTGTCAATACTTAAGACATATGTGTTTTACTTCACATTATTACTGTCCAAAAATGAAGAATTTTATTTTTCAGTTAAACATTTGTTACAGCATAAAAAAAAGCATTTTATAAACGGAATCAATATTGAAGTGGTTACATACTGATGACTTATTCCAGTGCCCTTACTAGGGTATGGCAGGCAGGGCATTTGCCCCAGGGACAGCAAGAAAGGGGTTCTTGTTGGCTGTTCTTCAAGCCGGTTGTCAAATTGAAAGCAACCTCAGAGAACACATACGACACCAACTTCCTGTGTTCAATTATTCTCACGTCTCCAATTGAAGCTCTAATCACCATCACTTCCAGGTCAGGGAGATGTGAACAACATGATCTGGTCACCTAATCAAGCTGCTTACATCACTCCTGCACCACAGAGAAGGATGGCAATAAGAGAAGTGCTCCAATGAAGCAAAAAAAAGTGTTTTATTGAGGGGAAAGAAATACTTTGAGGAGACAATATGGGTCAAGAAAAGAGTCCAGGAGAATATAGGGGAAAAAGTACGAGCGGACATAATGAGGGGTGAGTGTGAGGAAATGGAATGGGGCAAGGTGAAGAGATAGTATGGGGTAACAGTGTGAGAGGACAGAATGGGTGAGAAGTGTGAGGGGACAGTATGGGGAAAAGAAAGTGTGAGGGGAGAGTATAAGGTTAATAGAGTAAGGGACAGAATGGTGAGGGGACAATATGAGGGGGAAGTGTGAGTAGACAATATGGGGAGAAGTGTGAGGGCACAGTATAGGGGATAGTGTGAGAAGACAATATGGGAGGAAAAGTGTGAGGGGCACAGTATAGAGACTGGGCAGTGTGAAGGGGGCAGGATAGAGAGGGGGCAGCTTGTAAGGAGTATGAGGGCCCAGTAAGGGGGGACAGCATGCAGGAGTGTGTGAATAGGGAGAATAGTATAGAAAATTAGGCAGAATTAGGGAGACACAGTGTGAGGAGACAGTATGAAGAGGGGACCCAGTATGAAAAGACAGAGTATTGTAGGGGACACTTAATATAAGGACAGAGTGGTGGTTATAGCTAACCAGGAAGGACCGTGTGGTTGTTATAGCTAATAAGGGGGGACGGTGTAGCAGTTAAAGTTAATAAGGGTGGACGGTGGTGGTTATGGTTTATAAGGCCGGACAGTGTGGAGGAAATATTTTAGAGCAAAAAACAGTGTGGAGGCTATGCACCATAAGAGGAGAGGGACTCTGTGTGTGGTGGTCATATTTTGAGCATGGAGCACAGTTAGCTGAAATTATTTATTCAGAGGCTCAACATGGGCATTTTTATAGTGGAGCATTATAATGACACAGTTATTTTTAAAGGCACTGTGTTGGGTTGTGCTGCAGAAGTCCAGAGAAGATGGAAATAAAATTGGAAGACAAATTGTGGATGGAAAATGTCACCAAGGTGTCTGGACAAAATTAAACTACAATCAGAGAAGATGTTATCTATAAGGTACCTGGGCGTAAATGCTTATTTGCAATACTATGTCTCATCAGTACTGTTCTTCCTTTTTGAGCCGTAGTTTGATGATGGCTGTTACTCCCAGCATCTCATTAACATTGTTAAACACATACTGAGAGCTGTATGTTCATGAGATGCAATTGTTTATGGGACTGATGAGAAATTGCAGTTGATCACTGGCTAAGATTGGAGATTTATTCATGTACTGATAGTGATTTTGATGATGTATTCCTCTAATGTTGGTGGATCTATGCATCTGGATTTATTTCTGTACTTTTGGTGTTTGTGTTGCTGGTAAAAGAGATCTTTCTGGAAGATCCTGTCAGTTCAAGACGGGCAGCTGATCTGACAAGAGGAAAAGGACACGAGCAGAGGCTAAGAGACTCTAGGAAAGCTAAAATACTAAAATACTGCATATAGCAGACCCCTGAGCGAAGCGCTAATAGGTAGAAAAGGGACGTCAGAGTCCTGGGTGGTCAGGAGCTGTAAGTCCTGATCGCCGAATCTGAAAGTACAGGGAATTGTAGATTCCTGTGCGACATTGCACACCTGAGGGCACAGCAGCGGATAAGGAGCCCGGGGCCGATGATGAAGAGATCGGTACCCGTGGAATAGGCTCACGCTGACAGCCGTATAGGTTACTGAAACCATCACGAATAGAGGGTCGCAGCAAAGTTATATACAGCGGAGACCCACACACAAAGCGCAGAAAGGAAGGTCCTAAATCCCCACCTGGCAAGGTGGATCCCCTGAATGCCTCCAGGCGAGCCGGACTCATTCCATCACCTGTATGTGGTACTCTGGACTGCAACCTATTACCAGTAAAAGGTAAAGAAACTGCACCTCTCTGTGTCTTTCTCTCGTTTATCTGCACCCCAATGTCTACAGCCACTTTTACTATTTATTTAACATCTTTGCCATGGGACTACAGCCCTACCTGTGGAGGGCTACAACATCATAGCTGCGCCCAACATCCATCCCAGAGAAGCAACACCGCAGCGCTGGTCACCTCTGACTATAATACTACAGGTGGCGTCACGTATTTCACCATCTAATACTTTATTTTCATTTTTACCACATAAACACCACACAACTTTCCCCTATTTTGTTGCTGGATGCCTCTGGGCCACGGACCGGGTCGACGCCAGCGTGACACCATCCCCTATGGAAGTCGAAGGGCCCGGTACCGAGTACCCCCAGGCCCCGCGGAGCGCTCCACCAACACCACAGCTCAAGTGGTTGAAATTGATTGTGCAGCAATTACATCACATGTATCACTAACATGACCATTGTGACTAATCTCAGTGAGCTGCTGTAGTCATGTGAATAATGGCAATGGCATCATTGTCCCAACTGGGAACACAAGAGTGATGTCACTAGAACAGCGAAGGTTTAAAGGTGCTTTCTCGTGTTCGGTGTTTAGGAGCACACCACTCCCCTGCCTGCTGGCTCTCTGCTTGGCAGGGAGTTGGTGTGCTCCTGATGATTCACAGTTCAGGTGAGCTCCATAGTTGCTGGCTTGAACTGTTCTTTCTCTGATTCTGCAAGCACAGGCAATTTTGCTTTTGATATACTACAGGAGCGAGGTGGGTCTGAAGATGACCCGGAACAACTATCTGGCCACCTTCAGAGCAGTGATCCTTCCTAGGAAACTGGTCATCTCTGTATTGTAACAGAGTATTAGTAACATAGGCAAGGAACCGTAAATAGGATAAAAAATCTGTCGATTCTTGAGAACGGAGATCATTTTTAAAAAGAGGTAACTTGTAAGGTTGCTTGATTTTACAAGCATGCCACAATTTTGCCACTTTAAGAAGATGAGACAATCTATTTAAAAGGTGAGTTATGATTTTTTTTATGCCATTATATTACTTGCTGTTTGGCAACTTTCATAAAATTCCATACAATCCTTGCATGTTTGTTTTATACTCTTGTTCAGTTTTTTTATGTAATTTTTATATTTGTATTTGATATAGAGGACAACTGATGATAAAGGAGGTCTAGTTTATTTGTGTCCTATAAGTGAATGGCACATGCTGTCACGTATCACCGACTGACGTTTTATATATTCTCTTCAATAATATAAATTATTCATTTGTTCCTGTGGATAGTTTGCAAAAAAAGCCTCTTAGGACATTGGGAAAGGGTAAGAGAAAATATAAAAAGAAAAAAAATTGTATTTGTTCAATATTTGAAATAGGTCTGTGGTTTCCATGAAACATAACGTGACAAAAAGAAGAATTGACATCTTTATTGAGCTATTTATGAATGTGTAATTCATGCTATATCCACAGTGGCTTCATCTTGTTCCGCTGCTGACATGTTATTTGATACTCTGTAAATCATATGTGCTGTGTGAACAGGGCAGAAACGTGCATTCACTTCCTCATAGCTAAGGAAAAGTCAATGCATTTTGTTACCGGTAACAAGGTCTTTTGTAACATGTATCTTTTCAGGATACTCAGGACGATGATGATATTTTAAATTAAAAAAATATGTTTCAGTTATTATTATTATTATTATTATTATTATTATTATTTATATATTTAGCACCATTAATTCCATGGTGCTGCACATGAGATGGGGGGGTTACATACAAATTATAGATATCGTTAACAGTAAGCAAATTTACAATAACAGACTGGTACAGAGGGGAGAGGACCCTGTCCTTGCGGACAATCTAATATCCCAAATGTATAAAATTGTTTGCCATCTAAAAATATGAAATTATAAAACAAAGCATATCTGTATTTATCTCATATCTGTTTATGTATATCATATTTCATAGAATCATAGAATCATAGAGTTAGAGTTGGAAGGTACCTCCTGGGCCATCTGGTCCAACCCCCTGCTCAAAGCAGGATTCGCTAAATCATCCCAGTCAGATGTCTGTCTAGCCTCTGTTTGAAGACTTCCATTGAAGGAGAACTCACCACTTTATATATTTATATATCAATCTCCCCGTATGGCAATCTATCTCATATCTATTTATCTATTTTATATCATAATTTTCGATTTCCCATATATCTCCCTATTTATCTATATGATAGTTGTCTATCTCCTAGCTTTATATCTATTATGTATCGCTCTTATATCTATGTATCTATCTATCTCTCATCTATCTATCTAGCTATCTATCTATCTATTAACTCTCATAAACAGGTATGTGCAAAATAATAGCAGTGTAACATCACTAATTTGTTTAATTCCTGTTTTGGGCAGAAAAGATCATACAACATGGGAAAAAAATCATGACTAGTTGTAGGCGAGTAATAGGCAACCAACAGAATCAACAGTCATGACATGCATGCTGTTAGATGAGTGCAATTGACTCATTTCATGAAGGGGGTCTTCTAATTAATATCAATGTGGAGTTCAATTAGTAAGATCATTCATTCTGTGAATAAACAGGTGTCAAATAAGGCCCCTATTTAAAGAAAACGATATACATGCTGGTTTTAGCCCTTGGCCAATGAGTAAAATGGGTTGTTCTAGACATTGAGCCGAAGGAGAAAGAACTTTGATCAATAAGTTGATTGGATAGAGAAAAACATATAAAGAAGTGCAGGAAATAATTGGCTGCTCAGCTAAAAAGTTTTCCACTGCTTTAAAATGTCAAACAGAACCGAAACACGTGGTAAGAAAAGAAATACTACCGTCCACATAGATCATAGAATCACAAGAATGGCAAATAGGAATCCAAAGATCAGATCCAGGGAGATCAAAGAAGATCTTTAGTTAACGGTGAGTCCTGCAACCATCGGTAGACTCCTACGCAAAGCAAAACTATTTGCAAGAAACCCTCTCAAAGTACCATTGCTAAGAAAAAGATGTGTTGAAAATGCTACAGTTTGCCAAAGAACAAATGATCTGGCTTAAAGAGATATCACACAGCATTCTATGGACAGATGAGAGCAAGATTGTTCTTATTGGGTCTAAAGGCCACAAAGTTTGTGAGGTGACCCATAAACGCTGAATTCAAGCCACAGTACATTGTGAAGACTGTAAATCATGGAGGTGCAAGCATAATGATTTGGCGATGATTCTCATACTATGGAGTTGGGGTCATTTATCGGATACCAGGCACCATGGAACAGTTTTATGTATCAAAACACTGGAAGAGATCATGTTGCCTTATGCTGAAAAAGAGATGTCCTTAAAATGGGTGTTTCAGTAGGATAATGACCCCAAACACGCAAAAAGTGGGCAACATCCTGGTTCCAGACCAACAAGATTGATGTTATGAAATAGCCAGCCCAATTGTTAGATCTCATTTCAATTGAGGATTTGTTGAGTTACATCAAAAATGGTTGTTTTTGATAGAAAACCAATGGAAAAAAACAATGGCATATATGGTCTGGTCAGCTTGGACTGGAATATCTGTTCACAGTTGTCAGTGGACCCCATGCCACATAGATGTAAAACAGTTATGAGGAATAAAGGTTACACAGCTAAACATTAATTCAGTGATTAACAGAAAAGCGAAGTCTGTAAAAAATTTCAGTTTATACTGTAAATATTCAAGTTTGTAGATTACAATGAATCATAGAATCATAGAATCGTAGAGTTGGAAGGGACCTCCTGGGCCATCTGGTCCAACCCCCTGCTCAAAGCAGGATTCGCTAAATCATCCCAGTCAGATGTCTGTCCAGCCTCTGTTTGAAGACTTCCATTGAAGGAGAACTCACCACTTCTCGTGGCAGCCTGTTCCACTCATTGATCACTCTGTCAAAAAGTTTGTTCTAATATCTAATCTGTGTCTCCTCCCATTCAGTTTCATCCCATTGCTTCTAGTCTTTCCTTGTGCAAATGAGAATAAAGTTGATCCTTCTACAATGTGACAGCCCTTTAGATATTTGTAGACAGCTATTAAGTCTCCTCTCAGTCTTCTCTTTTGCAAACTAAACATTCCCAAATCCTGCAACCTTTCCTCATAAGACAGGGTTTGCAGACCGGTCACCATTCTGGTCGCTCTTTTCTGAACTTGCTCCAGTTTGTTGATGTCTTTTTTAAAATGTGGTGCCCAAAACTGGACACAATATTCCAGATGAGGTCTGACCAAAGAGGAGTAGAGGGAAATAATGACTTCACGTGATCTAGACTGTATGCTTCTGTTAATACATCCTAGAATTGCATTTGCCTTTTTTGCTGCTGCATCACACTGTTGACTCATATTCAGTCTGTGATCTATTAGTATACCCAAGTCTTTTTCACATGTGCTGTCACTTAGCCCTATTCCTCCCATTCTGTATATGCTTTTTTCATTTTTATTGCCCAGATGTAGTACTTTGCATTTCTCCCTGTTAAAAACCATTCTGTTAGTTGCTGCCCACTTCTCCAGTTTATTTATATCTTTTTGAATCCTCTCTCTCTTCTCTAGTATTAGCTATCCCTCCTAGCTTTGTGTCATCAGCAAATTTAATCAGTTTACCCTCAATTCCTTCATCTAAATTGTTGATAAAGATGTTGAACAATACAGGGCCCAGGACAGAGCCCTGTGGTACCCCACTTGAGACATTCTTCCAACTGGATGTGCAGCCATTTACGACCACTCTTTGGGTCCAATCACTAAGCCAGTTATGAATCCACCTAACAGTTGCCTTGTCCATTCCATACTTAGTCATTTTTTCAATAAGGATTGTATGAGAGACTTCGTCAAATGCTTTGCTGAAGTCAAGATATACTATATCTACAGCATTTCGTTGATCCACCCAATCAGTGATTCCGTCATAGAAGGAAATTAAGTTAGTCTGACATGACTTATTAGTTACAAACCCATGCTGACTCTGTTTAATCACTTCATTCTTATCCAGGTACTGACATACATGTTGTTTAATAATTTGTTCAAAGATCTTTCCTAGTATAGAAGTCAGACTCACCATCCTATAGTTGCCTGGGTCCACATTCTTCCCCTTTTTGAAGATAGGAACAACATTTGCTCTTCTCCAGTCTTCTGGCACTTCTCCTGTTCTCCAAGAATTTTCAAAGATTATGGAGAGGGGTTCAAAAATTTCTTCTGCTATCTCCTTCAGTACTCTGGGGTGTAATTCATCTGGACCTGGAGACTTGAATTAATTTAGGTTAGCTAAGTGTTTCCTCACTATCTTTCTGTTTATAGATATCCTGGATTCTTCTATTCCCTTAATAGGACAGTGAAGAACAGTTGATGTTACATTTCCTTTCTGAGAGAAAACAGATGCAAAATAGGAATTTAAAAGTTCAGCCTTCTCAACATCCTGTCTTACCATTTCATCATTTTCATCCTGTAAAAATCCTATAGCATCTTTGACTTTTTTTTACTTTTGACATATCCCCAAAATCCTTTATTATTGCTTTTGACATCTCTTGCAAGCCTCAATTCATTTTCAGCTTTAGATAATCTGATTTGTGCCCTGCAGGTTCTGCAGACAGCATTATATTCTTCTTTAGATATGCCTCCCTCTTTCCATTTTCAAAACATTTTTTTCTTCCTTTTTAGCATGTGCTTAAGTTCTGTGTTCATCCATCCTGATTTCCTTAAATGCTTCCTATTCTTCCCTCTTTTCGGAATTGTTAACAACTGTGCTTTGAGAATTTCATTTTTCAAGATTTCTGTCATGGTATGCCTAGGTTACTTTAGGCAAAAACCCCGGGACCCCTGCGATGTCCCTCAGACTAGGGGAACCCTGTCTGACCCTCTACCCAGGGTTTACACTGAAGGTGTGCCTGCCTGAGCCTCCACCCTGTCCCTGTCTCCTGTCCAGCCCTAAGCTGAACCCACCACCCTCCACCCAGTGAGGGGACCAGACACCAGACCCCACAAATACGTATGGACAGGGGTAAAAGAAACACCACACAGTTAATACACAAGGGAATACAATAATGTGCAAGGGCAACCAAAAATATATATAACAGATTGGAGAAAGAACCACTGAGGGATATACTGCACCAGATATCAGACGCTCCAACACCACCACTGCTGACCGGTATTGCTAGCACTAGGCTAAAGCTATAGTCGGCGACGCCCATAGTCAGGACGAACTATTTAAAGACCAAGGGCGTGGCCCAGCCCTCAGTCAGCATGACAACCTGGTTAACCCTATCCCGACTGGAACAGAATACCCAACAGGGTATTACCGCTGTCTGCCGGACACCCTGGTGTGAACAGTGTCCGACATGACAGTACCCCGCCTTCTACGAGGGACCTCCGGAACCTCACCATGTCGAGGACCTGGCTTGTCCGGATGGCGACGATGGAACATAGTAACCAGTCGATCAGCATGAATGTCAGAGGCCGGCACCCATGTCCTCTCCTCAGGGCCATAGCCACGCCAGTGGACCAGGTACTGTAGAGTGCGACGCACAACCCTAGAGTCCACCACTTTGGACACCTCAAATTCCAACGCGCCATCCACCAAGACGGGAGGTGGTGGCCCGGGGGAACCATCCACCAAACCCACGACCTTCTTTAGCAATGCTTTGTGAAATACATTATGAATCTTATACACAGCCGGCAACTCCAAACGAAATGCCACTGGGTTGATCACTGCGGAGATTCTAAATGGGCCAATGAACCTGGGACCCAACTTAAGTGACGGTATCTTGAGCTTAATGTTCCTAGTAGATAACCACACCCAATCACCCACACACAGGTCCGGACCTGGCACACGTCTGCAGTCAGCCACCCGTTTGTACCTGGAACCCACCTTCAACAAGCGCTGCTTGACTCTCCTCCAAACAGACGACAATTGAGCTCCCAACTGGTCCTCTTCAGGGACGCCAACTGAGCACCCCTGACGCAAGGTGCAAAATTGAGGATGTTGACCATACACACAAAAAAAAGGAGATTCCCCAGACGATTCCTGGCAATGGTTGTTTATTGCGAATTCTGCCAGAGGAAGAAACGCTGACCACTCTTCCTGATTGTCGGAAATAAAGCAGCGCAAGTATTGCTCCAGGTTTTGGTTCATCCGCTCAGTCTGTCCATTCGACTGAGGGTGGAAAGCCGATGAATGAGATAATTTGATTCCAAGGCGAGAACAAAAAGCTCTCCAAAACTTTGCCACAAACTGTGTACCTCGATCAGACACAATGTCAGACGGGACACCATGAAGTCTGACCACCTCGCGAATAAATATCTGAGCAAGAGTCTTAGCATTGGGCAAAGACGGTAAAGCAACGAAATGTGACATTTTGGAGAACCTATCAACAATTACCAAAATGACCGAGTTCCCTGCCGAGGCGGGCAAGTCAGTAATAAAATCCATGGAAATCTCAGTCCATGGCTTACTGGGCACCCCGAGAGGCTGCAAGCTACCAGCGGGACGGGAACGAGGAGTCTTGGCCCGTGCGCACGTGGTACAGGCAGCCACATATGAGGCCACATCCTGCCGGATTTTAGGCCACCAAAAACGACGCGATACCAGTTCCAGAGTGCTCTTAACCCCTGGATGACCTGCCAGTACCGTGTCGTGATGTTCGCCCAACACTCTAGAGCGTAGATGTAGCGGCACAAAAGATTTATTAGCAGGTAACCCCGGCGGTACCACCTCCTGAGCCTCGGCAATCTCTGCCTCAATCTCTGTCGTGATGGCAGATACCACCACACCCTTTTGGAGAATAGGCACTGGCTCTTCACATAACTCTCCACCAGGAAAACACCTGGATAAAGCGTCTGCCTTAACATTCTTCGACCCAGGTCGATAGGTAACAATGAAGTTGAACCGGGTGAAGAATAATGCCCAGCGAGCCTGTCTGGAGGACAGGAGCTTAGCAGATTCTAAATAAAGCAAATTCTTATGGTCGGTTATCACAGTAATCTGATGAACAGCCCCCTCCAAGAAGTGTCGCCACTCCTCAAATGCCAATTTGATGGCCAATAGTTCCCTGTTGCCAATATCATAATTACGCTCCGCAGGCGACAGCTTCTTGGAGAAGAAGGCACACGGATGCAACTTGGCCCAAGAAGGGCCCTGAGACAGTACAGCCCCCACTCCAACCTCCGACGCATCCACCTCCACGACAAACGGTAAGGAGACATCGGGCTGCACCAGAATGGGCGCTGAGGCAAAACTATACTTGAGGAATTCAAACGCCTGTACCGCAGGCTCAGACCAGTCAGAAAAGTCGGTACCCTTCTTAGTCATGTCAGTCAGTGGTTTGGCAATCATAGAGAAGTTCTTAATAAATTTCCTATAGTAATTGGAGAAGCCAAGAAATCGCTGAAGCGCCTTAAGATTATCAGGCCGATCCCAATGTAGTACCGCCTGCACCTTTGCGGTGTCCATCTTAAAACCTGAGGCGGAGATTATATAACCCAAGAACGGTAGCTCCTGTACGAAAAACACACATTTTTCAAGCTTAACATAGAGCCTGTTCTCTCTGAGCAACTGCAGAACCTGTCTAACATGCTCTATATGTGTATCATGGTCGCGAGAGAAAATGAGGATGTCGTCAAGATAAATTATAACAAACCTCCCCAACAACTGAGAGAAGACATCATTAATGAAGTGTTGAAAGACCGCCGGTGCCATAGTCAACCCAAACGGCATTACCAAACTCTCAAAGTGACCCTCAGGGGTATTGAACGCTGTCTTCCACTCATCCCCCTGACGGACTCTTATAAGATTGTACGCCCCCCTGAGGTCCAGTTTGGAGAACCACCTGGCACCAACCACTTGGTTGAATAAATCGGGTATAAGTGGCATAGGGTAAGGATCACGGACCGTAATCTGGTTGAGTTCTCTGAAATCCAGACACGGGCGTAAACCGCCATCCTTCTTTTTAACAAAGAAGAAGCCAGCAGCCAGAGGAGAAGAGGAAGGTCTAATATGACCCTTGCTCAGGCTATCCGCAATGTATTCCTTGAGAGCTAGCCTCTCGGGACCTGAGATATTAAACATTCTAGCTTTAGGTAACTTGGCCCCTGGTTTCAACCTAATAGCACAGTCATAGGGGCGATGCGGTGGTAGTTCCGAACAACCCTTCTCAGAAAATACATCCGCATAATCCAGCAACGGCTCCGGGATACTGGGGGTCAAAGCGGAAATACATGTAGCCAGGCACCTCTCCTGACACTCCCTGCTCCACTGAATTATGTCCTAGGTCTTCCAATCAATAACAGGATTATGCATTGACAACCATGGAAAGCCCAGAACCATCTGAGCCGGTAAGTTACTAAGCACCTTACAAGTTACCCGCTCTGAGTGTAATACTCCGATGTGGAGTTGTATATCCAACACACACTCTGTGATCTCCCCTTGAGACAACGGGGAAGCATTGATGGTAACCACCCGGATGGGGTTCGGCAATTTCTCCACCGGAAATCCCGCTGTATGCGCGAACCTCTCATCAATGAGATTGGCAGCTGAGCCACTATCAATAAATACCGTAATAGAGAGCATTTGCCCCCCAAGTACCACCCTAGCAGGGAGCATACACTGGGAAACCATGACGGAGGATACACAAAGGCTCAGACTAGACTCCTCCAAACCCTCTGAGCCTATCAGTTTTCCGCCGGCGCGCCCTTCTTAGGTACCAGGGGGCAAGCGTTAATAAAATGTCCTCCTTTGCCACAAAAA
This sequence comes from Dendrobates tinctorius, assembly GCF_039654945.1. Lineage (NCBI taxonomy): Eukaryota > Metazoa > Chordata > Amphibia > Anura > Dendrobatidae > Dendrobates > Dendrobates tinctorius. Next base: position 39,775,802 of record NW_027361829.1, read on the forward strand.
AAACAGAGCCCCTGCCTTCTGTGCCAAGGACGTTTAGGCTTGTTACTCGGTGACTGTGCTATACCAGCGATCTGCATGGGTTCCACGGATTCACCCGCGGCAACCTCACCGACCACTCCCCCACCTCCCGGAGGCAACGAAACCAGCGCCCCCTGACGGAGACGTCGGTCTATGCGTACTACAAGTGCCATCGCAGCCTCCAGAGAGGCGGGAGTCTCGTACATTAGGAGAGTCTGTTTAACCCTTCCAGAAACCCCATGCAAAAATTGACTTTTAAGCGCAGGGTCATTCCACTGCGTGTCCACCGCCCAGCGCCGGAATTCCGTGCAGTAATCCTCAGCTGGTCGATCACCCTGTAGCAGTGAGCGTATCTTAGACTCTGCTAAGTTTAATCTATCCGGATCGTCATAGATCAAACCCAGAGCAGAGAAAAAAAAATCTACAGATTCAAATGCCTGTGAGTCTGAAGGGAGTGAAAAGGCCCAGGCCTGTGGGTCACCACTCAGCAAAGAAATCACCAAGCCCACGCGTTGAGCCTCATTACCTGAGGAATGTGGACGCATACGGAAATACAATTTGCATGATTCACGAAACACCGTGAACTTACCACGATCACAAGCAAATCGTTCAGGAAGGGGAAACTTGGGCTCAGCTGCCCTGGCTGCAGCCTCAGCAGGTACTGCAGGAGCTGACAGGCCTTGTTGCTGGACCGCCCCCCTGAGTTCAGTGACCTGTATGGATAGAGCCTGCAGCTGCTTGGTTAGGGAAAGTATAGGATCCATAGTAAGTAACCCCTATATTCCCTATCTGTACCTTTTTTTTTTTTCTCACTTTATTATTTGGGCCGACTATAATGTCATGGTATGCCTAGGTTACTTTAGGCAAAAACCCCGGGACCCCTGCGATGTCCCTCAGACTAGGGGAACCCTGTCTGACCCTCTACCCAGGGTTTACACTGAAGGTGTGCCTGCCTGAGCCTCCACCCTGTCCCTGTCTCCTGTCCAGCCCTAAGCTGAACCCACCACCCTCCACCCAGTGAGGGGACCAGACACCAGACCCCACAAATACGTATGGACAGGGGTAAAAGAAACACCACACAGTTAATACACAAGGGAATACAATAATGTGCAAGGGCAACCAAAAATATATATAACAGATTGGAGAAAGAACCACTGAGGGATATACTGCACCAGATATCAGACGCTCCAACACCACCACTGCTGACCGGTATTGCTAGCACTAGGTTAAAGCTATAGTCGGCGACGCCCATAGTCAGGACAAACTATTTAAAGACCAAGGGCGTGGCCCAGCCCTCAGTCAGCATGACAACCTGGTTAACCCTATCCCGACTGGAACAGAATACCCAACAGGGTATTACCGCTGTCTGCCGGACACCCTGGTGTGAACAGTGTCCGACATGACAATTTCCCATCCTTCCTGGACATTTTTGTCTTTAAGGATATCCAGCCATTGGATCCCTCCAATTCTCTTTCTGAATCCCTTAAAATCTGCCTTTCTGAAATCTAACCTTGACGTCTGAGTCTTCACAGGTCTTCCGCCTCTAGTTATCCAAAATTCTAAAATAGCATGGTCGCTACCTACTAGGGTCCCAGTCACTTTTACCTCCTCAACCATTTCCTCCCTGTTTATAAGGATTAGATCCAAGGTAGCAGTTCCCCTTGTTTTCTCCCCTACCTTTTGGAAGATAAAGTTGTCAGCAAGAGAGGATAAGAATTTCCTTGACCTGTTAGTTTTGCCTGAGAGAGATTCCCAACAAATGTCTGGATAGTTGAAATCTCCCATGACAACTATGTCATATTTTTTGGAGAACTTGGCCATTTGATGCATAAAGAGTTCATCCATGTCTTCAGCTTGCACAGGCGGCCTGTAGTAAATGCCTACAATGGTGTCCATTCCATTGTTCTGTCCTTGTATTCTTACCCAAACAGTTTCCACAGAACTCCCAGTGCAGGCACTTATTCTTTTTTTTTTCATTTTCAATGCAATAATAGGCGTTCAAAACATCATATCTACATCAAAATGGTCTCAATAAAAACTACAGCTCGGCATGCAAGAGAAAGCCCTCGCCCAACCCGAGATCACAAAAATGGAGACGCTACTGGTCTTGGAAAATTATGTAATTTTTTTTTCTTTCACCACTTAAATTAAAAAGAAGCTATACGTGTTTGGTATCTACGTACTCATAACGACCTGGTGAATCATAATGGCAGGTCAGTTTTATCATCTGTTGAACATGGTAAAAAACAAACCAAAAACAATTGTGGAATTGCATTTTTTTGCAATTTCAACGCACTTGGAATTTTTTTTCACATTTTCCAGTACATTATATGGTAAAATCAATGATGTTGTTCAAAAGTACAACTCATCCTGCAAAAAACAAGCCCTCATATGGCCATATTGACAGCAAAATAAAAAAGTTATGGCTCTGGGAAGAATGGGAGCAAAAAATGGAAATGCAAAAACAAAAAGATTTCAAAACTTTGCTCATCCAAACATACATTTTTGGTCTTGAAAATGTTCATCATATATTCTGTTAATTGGAATAAACAATACCAATACAATATGATACCAAAGAAGAACCCTGTTCCTTAGAATTTTGCATGTGGTAACTTCCAATAATTTCACCATGCCGTCACTTGTGCCGCTCATGACTTCTCACTTTGGTCTCTGGACATTATTATTATTATTTATTTATATAGCGCCATTAATTCCATGTTGCTGTACATGAGAAGGGGTTACATACAAAGTTATAGAAATCAATAACAGTAAAAAAATTTACAATGACAGACTGGTACAGCGGGTAGAGGACCCTGTCCTTGTGGACTTGCATTCTATGGGATAGTGGGGAAGAGACAGAAGGTAGGGGGTGCAGCAGCTCTGGTGGTGATGAGGCGGCAGCTCGGGTGGTGGTGAGGCGGCAGAATGGTTATTGCAGGCTGTAAGCTTTCCTGAAAAGATGGGTTTTCATGTTCCGTTTGAAGGATCCGAGGGTGGTAGATAATCGGATGTGTTGAGGCATGGAATTCCAGTGGATAGGGGATATTCGGGAGAAATCTTGGAGGCAATTGTGTGAGAAAGGAATAAGTGTGGAGGAGAGTAGGAGGTCTTGGGAGAATCGAAGATTACGTGAGGGAAGATATTGGGAGATTAGTTGACAGATATAGGGAAGGGAAAGGTTGTGGATGGCTTTGTAGGTCAGTGTTAGTAGTCTGAACTGGATTCGTTGGTGAATTGGGAGCCAGTGGAGGGATTTGCAGAGGGGAGAGACAGGGGAGTAGCGAGGAGAGAAGTGGATTAGTCGGGCAGCAGAGTTGAGGACAGACTGGAGTGGTGCAAGAGAGTTAGCAGGGAGGCCACAGAGGAGAGTGTTGCAGCAGTCAACGCGGGAGATGATGAGGGCATGTACAAGAGTTTTAGTAGATTGAGGGCTGAGGAAGGGATGAATTCTGGAAATATTTTTGAGTTGGAGGCGACAGGAGGTGGCAAGAGTTTGGACGTGTGGTTTGAAGGAGAGGGCAGAGTCGAGAGTTACTCTGAGGCAGCGGATTTCAGATGCGGGAGAGAGCGTGATGCCGTTTACCATAATAGATGGATCGGGTAGGGAAGATACGTGAGATGGAGGAAAGATAATGAGTTCAGTTTTGTCTACATTGAGTTTTAGGAAGCAAGAGGTGAAAAATAAGGATATGGCTGATAGACACTCCGGGATTCTGAACAGCAGAGTGGTGACATCTGGGCCAGAGAGGTAGAACTGAGTGTCGTCCGCATACAGGTGGTACTGGAAGCCATGGGACTTTATGAGTTGTCCTAGGCCAAGAGTATAGATGGAAAAAAGTAGGGGCCCCAGGACAGAGCCTTGGGGGGCTCCAACAGAGAGAGGGTGGGAACAGGAGGTAGTGTGGGAGTGGGAAACACTGAATGTGCGGTCAGAAAGGTATGAGCAAATCCAGGGCAGGGCAAGGTCTTTGATGCCAAGGGAAGAAAGAATCTGTAGCAGTAAGCAGTGGCCAACTGTGTCAGAGGAAGAGGACAGGTCAAGAAGGAGGAGGATGGAGAACTGTCTGTTAGCTTTGGCTGTAAGTCATTAGAAATTTTGGTCAGGGCAGTTTCAGTGGAGTGGTTGGAGTGGAAGCCAGATTGGAGGATGTCAAGGAGTGAGTTAGATGAGAGGTAGGAGGAAAGTTGAGCATGGACATGCTGTTCAAGGAGTTTGGAAGCAAACGGGAGCAGTGATATGGGGCGGTAGCTGGGCATAGCATTTGGGTCAAGGTTTGATTTTTTGAGGATGGGTGTTATGGTGGCATGTTTGAAAGCAGAGGGGAAGGTACCAGAAGATAGGGATATGTTGAAGAGATGGGTTAGGGCTGTAATGATCATGTTAGTGAGGTTGGGGAGCAGGTTGGAAGTGTGGGGTCAAGTGCACAGGTGGTGAGGTGTGATTAGGAAAGGAGATGAGTAAGCTCTCCTTCAGTGGTGTTGGAGAGGGAGGTTATTAGGGAAGGGTAGAGGTCTGGTATGTGGAGTGGTTGGGTTGGTGGAATTGTAAAGGTTTGCCTTGTTTGGTCGATCTTGTTTTTGAAGTAGGTGGCTAAGTCCTCAGCAGAGATGAGGGGAGTAGGAGGTGGCAGTGGTGGGCAGAGGAGAGAGTTAAATGTGCTGAACAGTTGCTTTGGGTTGTGGGATAATGAAGATACGAGGTTTGTGAAATAGGTCTGTTTAGCAGAGGTGAGGGCTGATTGAAAGGCAAGTGTAGCTTGTTTGAAAGCAGTGAAGTCGTCTGGCAGGCTTGTTTTCTTCCAACGTCGCTCCGCGACCCTGGATGCTTGTCGAAGTTTTTTGGTGAGGTTGTTCTGCCAGGGTTGCCTATTGATTTGTCATGCATGAGAGGGGCGACTGAGTCTATGGCTGATATGAGGGTGGCGTTGTAGAAAGCGGTGGCACTGTCTGTGTTGTGGAGTGAAGATATGGAGGACAGAGGTTGAAGAGAGTCTGAGAGTTATGAGTGTCTAGGTGTGTGAGGTTTCTGCGAGGATGTGCTAGTGGCTGGACATGGGGGGCTGGTGAGAAGGACACGGATGAGAAGGTGAGTAGATGGTGGTCAGATAGGGGGAAGGGAGAGGTTCTGAGATTAGAAAGGGAAGAGAGGCGGGTGAAGATGAGGTCTAATGTATGTCCATCTGTTTGGGTGGCTGTGGAGGACCACTGAGTAAGTCCAAAGGCCGAGGTAAGTGACAGGAGTTTGGAGGCTGCTGGCTGGTGGGTGTCAATGGGGATGTTGAAGTCCCCCATGATGATGGTGGGGATGTCAGCAGACAGAAAGCGGAGGAGCCAGGTGGAGAGATGGTCTATGAAGGCAGTGGCTGAGCCGGGTGGTTGGTATATGACAGCCATTTGGAGATTAGAGGGAGAGTAAATACAGAAAGAGTGAACCTCGAAAGAAGGGAGGATAAGGGAGGGTGGGGAGTGGATAGGGGTGAAGGAGCATTTTTAGAAAGGAGGAAACCCATTCCCCCACCATGTCTGTTGCCAGGGCGAGGAGTGTGGGTAAAGTGGAGGCCGCCATAACTCAATGAGGCTGTGTCAGGGGGTGTCAGCCAGGTTTCAGTGATGGCCAGGAAGGAGAGGTTGCGGGAGGTAAAGATGTCGTGGATGTAGCTTGTTGCAGACGGAGCGAGCATTCCAAAGTGCTCCAGAAAGAGGGTGCGGGGGGATGGGGGTCAGTGGCACAGGTTTTAAGTGTGAGGGATTGCGGTAGTTTCTCTTAGCGTGAGAAAGATAGGGGTGAGGATTAGTGGAATGTGTGAGGGGGGCCAGGATTGGGGGATATGTCACCAGCAGTGAGAAGAAGCAGAGAAAGGGAAAGCAGGTGAGTGAAGGAGAGTGATAGTCTTGTATTGTATTTTAGTAGGAGAGGTCTGAGGTTAAGGAGTATGTCTGCAGATGAAGTGAGGTGGGGGGTAAGAGAGAGGGGGAGATAGTTATTTGGTGCAAGGGTGCAGGGGTTTGGGGATAGCGAAGGAGAGTGAAGATGAGTGTAGCAAAAACGGTGATGGCAAATGTGAGCATGGGGAAAAAAAGCAGGTAAAGTAAGAAAGCTGTGGTTAGTCTTACCGTCTGACCGATCTCTGGACTATTTCTGGTATATTTCTCATGTATCACTTTAAATGATGTCACATCTGACCAGGGTCATATCTGACCTGACCTGGACATGAAGTTACATTGACATTTGTTACAGTTGTAGTTACAGTTATGCTGTCACGGGGTGGAGATGTAGCGACAACCCGGAAGTGGACCCTCTGGGTCACGGCTCCAGAGCCCCCAAGAGCAAGCGGCCCAGATGAGGCCACCCCCTATACAGGGAGTGTTAGGGACAGGCCCACGGAGGATAGAACCGCGACAGCCGGAACCAAAGAGATGACTGGGGCTAAAGGCTGGAAAGGAGGCACAGAAGAATCCGAGCTGTTAGGTACAGAAGGACACAGGGACCACGGAGAATGAGCAGCGTACAGGACCGGGGCACAGAGGATGGCACAGGCTGGAGACTAAAATAGGGAGTAAGGCACAGGTAACACACTGAATGGGAGGCAAGGACAGACGACAGGCGAACAGGGAAAGTAGGAACACTAGGCAGGTAGACGGGAGAGGCAGGACAGGGAAGACACAAGAGCTAAGGTGGACAAGGATGAGGCTGGAAGAGAGCTACCGGAGGTAGCGCAACTAGAGGCAGAGGAAGGAGAACAGGCCTGGGACACAGCGAGCGCTGACAGGAAAACAGCATCACCGCATTCGATAGTCAGGCGACTTACCTGGCCTGACGCCGAACATAAGTAGTCGGTGGGCGCCGCCATGTCTGGGGCGGTGCCACAGCGTCACCACTCCCAGAGGCCTGAACGCCAGGAGCCACACAGCGCGCAGGCACCCAACGCCGAGACACCAGGAAGCCAGGCGCGGGAACACGGCGGGAAGCAGGAGGCGCCGGGAGGTGCGCGCAACAGGACCGCGCCGGTAAGAGGTCGCGGAAGGACCCAAGACAGCGGGAGGGCCCGTGACAACATTGTCTTGCTGTTTTTATGCCAAAGCGCAGTTCTTCTGTCTGGGCCGCAATGGGGAACAGTTGACCATTTTATAGGTAAGTATGCCAGTCATTTCCCTATTCCAGGACTAGTAGTCACTGCAGTTTTATCATATATGTAGTTATGTGGTCGGCCAGTAACAGAACCTGGCTCAATCTTTTTAAAACGCTAAATCAATATTTATAACAATGAATTTTACAAACTCTTCCTGTGTATTTTTAGTGCAAAATGTGGCCTGTTAATTATGATCTGTCAAAGCGTTCACCTTTCTAGTGCTTGAAGCAGAATATACAAATAGCTGAAGCGAATCTCCAAGGTACGCAATATAATCAGCCCATCTGTGTGTACTTACAGCTGCTTTGCTTGCATGAAATCACCGGGGAACAGCTACAACACATGCAAGAAATTGCAAAATGATTGTCAGTCATTTCTCTATTTGCAATTTACAGCAGTTACCTGTGACTTTTCTAGGCTTATTAAGTTTTGGTGTCACATACTTTGCTTGTCATAGCAGAACTCATGTATATCTCATTTACTACATGCCTGTGAGGTTTTAGTAAATGTGATGGATCTCCATATTTTCAGGGTTAAAAAGCATCAGTGCCAAGTTGCATCTTACTTGGACCAATATGTCATGTATAACATACTTTTTCTTAGATTTTATTACAGGTCAAAGGAAGGACTTTCCTGGGAAGACATAGTAGCAAGAATACCTTCCAAAGGAAAACTAAGTAGTGTATATACAGATTAAAATTTGGGGTATTTATGTGGGATGAAGAGAAGGTCAGGAAAGAAAGAAAAGTAAAAGGATTTAGTGGGCACTAGGCACTGTAAGTAGACAAATGTCAAAATACATACATGAAAAAAGGAGACAAATGTGGTTTACCTGCACTGCTGGTAGGCAATGAAGATCCAAATGGAAGTATAATAATAAAGGGTTTTTTTTTAGGTTTTTTAGTCACCGCATTTCAAAGTCATTCCAGAGTTTTTCCTCAGGACCCAAACCGTATATACAATTCTGGAGACCACAATTTTTGCCATATACAGTCAAACTGTGGTATTGCTAAATATAGCACAAGCAATTATACATTAGAAGATTCAAGTCCCCTTAGGGGACTAACAAATACAGTGCAAAGTAAAAATAAATGTTTTAAAAAATATGAAAAAAAAAATAAATTTAAATCGTCCACCTTTTCCATCATTAAAAATAAAGAAATAAAAAATTACAAATATTTGGCATCTATGCATTTGTGAAAGTCGGATCTATCAAACTATTTTAACTAAATTAATCTGATCGGTAAACAGCGTAACAAGAAAAAATCCAAGTGCCAGAATTGCGTTTTATCGGCTGCCACATCAACACAAAAAAAAGTAATAAAAAGCAATCAAAACATTGTATCTACCCCAAAATGATATAAATAAAAACATCAGCCTGAGTCACAAAAAGCAAGCAATCACCCAGTCCAATATCCCAAAAATTAAAAGAGTTACGGCTCTCAGAAAATGGCAACACAAACAAAATTTATTTTTTTTTACAAATTTCTGAATTTTTCTTCACCACTTAAATAAAACAAAACCTATGCATGTTTAGCATTTCCATAATGGTACTGACCTGGAGAATCATACTGCCAGGTAATTTTTACCATAAATTGAACAATGTAATTAAAAAACCCTCCAAAAAATTGCTCTTTTTTTAGCTATTTCACAACACTTAGAATTTTTTTTACTGCTTTCCAGTACATCCCATGATAAAATGGATGATGTCATTCAAAAGTAAAAAACAACCCTTACATGGCTAGATCGACAGAAAAATAAAAAAGTTGTGGATTTTAGAATAGGGGAAAGAAAAAATGAAAGAGCAAAAATCCTTAAGGGGTTAAATCACATAATGAAAAGTATAAGCAAAACACAAAAAAACTTGAGAATGTCTCTATTTTTCATGGTTTTCCCAAATAGTGAATGTCAATTAGCAATTTATATGCACCTCAAAATGATTCTTTAAAAAAAAAAAAAACAGAAAAAAAACTTTTTTGGTTTACATTGATGAAAAAAATCTTTTGGACTGCTGCAACTTCAAAAAGCTAGGTTTTTTCCATTAACTGCTATTTTTGAGCAAAAGTGGTAAAACACAGGATACACACTACAGCATGAACTGGATAAATGGAAACAAATGCAAAAAAAAATCGATGTATCGCATTTTTTAACCTCAACTAACCCATGAAAAAGTTAAGAGAATTTGTTCTTAAAAAGTGATAATTAAAAAAATAAAAAAACCCTGTTCATCCTGAATGCCCTTAAAAAGGTCAGAACTAATCATACTAATATATACATTAAGTTGACTTCAGAAGTACAGCTTCACTTTAAAGGATCATTCACATGTCAGTTTTTAGACTTACAAGAAAAACGGACCGAGTTTCATCAGTGATTTTCATCAAAATGTGGCTGGAGAGACATCTGTCTGAGATGGTTTAGTGAATCCTGTATCGAGCAGGGGGTTGGACACGATGACTCTTGAGGTCCCTTTCAACGCTAACATTCTATGATTCTATGTCATCAGATTTTCATCATAGTTTGGAGGGTACTCAAAACCAGTCCAATATTTTCACAGACCCTTTGGCATTGCCAATTGTGATTCGATACTCAGATCAATATATTACATGTCTCCATGATTTGGGGCAAACCAATTGGTAAAAAATCATGGAATCTCAACTATCATGAGTACAAGGGCTATCCGTAACCAACACGGATAACACTTATATACAAAAAACTGACTTTTGAATGAGCCTTAAAGAGAACGTAGATCCTGTCTGATCTGTGGAAAGCATGGTCTAGAGAAAGAGAAACTGAGCAAAATGAAGTTCAGAAGTGAAAATAAATTCCTGAGATGTAGTAGAGAAGAAGATGACTTATTACATGTTTTAGTCATGCCAAAAGCTTGGATGGCTATGGGGGGATGTAGATAAATTGATCAGAGAGGTGTTTGATGTACATTTGGACATAAAACCAAAAAACTTGTATCCTGGGATATCTGGTGGATTGTGGCATTAACACATCCATTCAATTGGGAATAAGCAAAATTTTGTATTTTGTCCCGCCTGGGACTGAACAGATAATTAGAGACTTGAATAACACCATTCTAATGGAGAAAAAGACATATATTAAGAGAGGTGATGTTAAGAAATTTGGGAACAATGGGGATGATGGATTAAATGTACACGGGTTGTTTCAGAGGCTCATGCTGGAGATGTGATATTTAATACATTTATGTTAGAGTAGGATATAGAAGGGCATAGGGATTTTATAATCTGAAGAATGAATACATAAGTGAATATTGAAGAATCAAACACATAGGAAAAGATGACATACCAAACAAGGGCAGGGGGGGTGTTTTGGGGAAAGAGTTTCATCGGGGGGGGGAGGGAAGGTTTTGATAATTGGTTTACAATAAAATTACAAGATTATTCCATGATACAATACAGGTATGCTTATAATGGGGTCATGAAAATGGATGGATTTACAGTGATATGTAAAACAAGAATGTAATCTGCATTGTTGGGAAATTGTGATTGTCACAATAAAAATGGTTTTGATTAAAAATAGTGATATATAGGGCTGTGGGACAATATTTTATTCAGTGACACCACTGGAGCTTATATGTATGCGTCCTTTTGGTGGGTCTAATAGTGAATGACAGCTCTCTCTGCATGCAGTCATACAGGGAAGGCTGTCAATCACTGAATAGGACCACCCTCTTGACTAACTCATACAATACCAGGGATTTTCAATAAATAAAATATAAGTGATACTGAATCTTTTCTCTCAAAAATGTACATGAATCTGATCAGCTCACTCTGCTCTATACCATCCCGCCTGCAGATCAGACACCATTTTCTTCATGACAGGTTCCTTTTAAGTTTTAGCCTACAGCTGTTTGCTCAGCCAAGTAAAGAAGAACCAGTGAGGATCTATTAACTAACTATTTAAGACTCTGGGCAGATGTACAAGGCAATGCATGAATGAACCTTTTTCACTTAGCGGGAGTATTTGGGTTATGAACCTGCGTGATAAGGTCTGATGATCTGATCAATACCGTCTTGTTCTACTAGTTTACCTTCTATAAATTTAGATTTAAGAAGAACTTCAACAAACTTTTATGAGAAGCTGTAATGGAGTAATTGTAATAGATTTTCAGTATTACTATGGACTATTAGTGCTCAGAGCCTTAGAAAGGTAATTTACTTTTAGAAGCTGTTACTTTCTGTTACAATTGTGGCACCGTCGAATGTTCTTTATGGCTCATCTAAACAATTGCTTGCTTATGGTAATTTGTGTGTTTTATCGTAATGAAAATGGCTACATAAATGGAAGTCTCTTCTTTTTGGCAGATTTGTAAACATCAAGAAAAGTAATTTTAAAACACCCGGAAATTGGGTTTACTTAAAAAAAATTACATTTTTTGCACATAAAGCTTCGTTATTACTTAAAGAAGCATTATCTTTTGCGCTTGCGGATTGGAGAGGCTCTGACTTGTCAGTCCCTCACCAGTCCACACAACAAGGATCTGAATTTCCCCGAAGAAGCTACGTACTATTTATTTCTTATGGGACTTCCAAGTATAGCCAGTTACCGGTTTTATACATGATGAAAGGTGCAGTAGTGCGCATGGCTGACCACTGCTCAGATCCAATGTGGCATTTTCGAATCCCACTTAAGAGTGGAACAGTGGGGTCCTAGTGGACTTTTACCAATTAGCAAGTTACCACTTTGAGTAGAAAATATTAGTTTTAATGATGGGACTAACTCTTAAGTGAAGTGAAGTAACTAATTCACGTAGGTAACTTCACTCACTGGTTCTTAAGGGCCTGTCACACTAAGCGATATCACTAGCAATATCGCTATAACGTCACTGGTTTTTGTGACGTTATAGCGATATTGCTAGCGATATCGCTATGTCTGATACTTACCTCCGACCACTCCCCCCTGGTTATCGCTGATCGCGCGAGAACGTCCTGGACTGTTTTTCGTCGTCAGCTTCCTGTTGGGCTTCCTGTGGCGCCGACAAGCGACGCGTGGACGCGGGCGGGAGGCCGTCAGGATCGCCGTGTCTGACAGGTAAGTAACGACCCCCGACCCCTGCTATGTCGCTGGTGAGATCTGCCTGTGTGGCAGCTCACTAGCGACCACTTAGCGATGCACCAGCGATCCTGACCGTGTCATATCGCTGGTCAGGATCGCTGGTGCATCGCTAAGTGTTACAGTACCTTTAGTGTACTCAACTCCCCTCCATTAATTGTGGGCAATGGTCGGTTCAAAGTAACACAGCTAGTGGTGAAGAGTGTGACTACCGCACACAGACAATAGGGCACTCGATTATTAAAAGTAACGGTAAAGTCAGGGACCTCATGATTTACTCTCTATTTGACTTTATGGCTGGAAATCAGTTGATAAAATATGTGATGTAGGGATAGTAGAGTCGTTTAATCAGATCTACAGACCATTTTGAAGAATCGATGAAGAAGAGAAGTTTTCAACATTGTTCTTCCTGCTTTATCCACATCTACAGAAATTACCCAATTCTAAAAAAAATAGATCCTACATTTTGAAGCTTTTTTTTAAGCTAAGGAATAATGGATCCTCGCCATCCTGAAAATTACAGTTTGAGGCTATGTGCCCACATAGCGTTTTTTAAACGCTCAGGAAACATTTTCTCCTTCCCAGAAAATGCGCGTTTTTGATGCTTTTTTCCGCGCATCTTTTGGACTATTGGATATAGCCAAAAACACGGACCTAAGTGGAAATTAATGAACATGCTGCGTTTTTTACTGCTAAGCGTTTCCTTAGCAGTAAAAAACACATCCATTGGCACAAAAAGGCAAAAATACATTTAAATGAATGGGATGCTTCTTTTAAGCGTTTTTGATGTGGATTGACCTCGAAAAATGCATCAAAAATGCTTAAAAAATGCTACGTGGGCACACAGCCTGAGGCTGGTTTCACACTTGTGTTTTTTTTGCGCTGTTTTTTTGCGCAAAAAAGGCATGCTTTTTTCCTATTCTTTACATGGGTGCGCATACACATGCATTTGTTTTTTTTTAAAAACGCGCTCAAAACCGCAAAAAAATGCACAAATACTCATGATGCGTTTTTTATGTGCATTTGCACTGCGCACTGTGCGCAGCACAAAAAAACGCAAGTGTGAAAGTAGCCTAATTCAGACACATATCAGCTTTAGAAGAAAAGGTACAGCGTTCATTATGACTAAAAAGTGTCTATGCCTGGCAAGTACTCCAATCATTCTCATTTTACTATCTGTTTAAAAATTCTGATGATAACTGGACTTCTATTTCAATATTGTCATAAACAGGCAAAATCCATGAAGGGGTCAGCTCTAAAGTTACAAGCAAAAATTAGACTAATAACCTACATAAGAGGAGCTATTAAAACAAGCCCTTAGCGGTTGTGTATCCTCAGCAAAGAATTCAGAGTAGGTAAGCAGAATGAATTCATGACGTATGGCATTGTGTTCCATTACTTAATGTTTATTTATAATACTATATATAGAGAGACATAAGCAAAAACAAGCAGCTCCACACATTTTATAATGCCTGTTACTTCATTAAGATTTTATCATCCACCTCCTCTAAAAAGCCTCTTCCCTCACTTTGTTAAATCTGCTTTTACTCGGTGCTGTTTCGGCATTATTTTAATCTTTGCTTCCCTACTTTACATGCACTCTCAAATTTTAAACAAGTAAAATTTGTGCATTAGCTTGCCCTTTTTCATTTATGATTTATGACTGACAGGTTCCTTGCTGCAACTTAATGGTATGAGAGAGACATTATTTTAAACATTAAAGTGAAAACCATTTACAAGTATGATAAGAGAGGTCGGCTGACATTAATCTTTAAAATAGCCACAAGGTGCTGCATAAGCTGGTGCTCCACCAACAGGTGAAATACAGGGGACAGCAGCGAAAACAGAAGAAACTAAACTAATAACACAACTGGCTTAAAAATACTTAATATACACTGCTAATATACACAATATACATATACCATCAGTCTACTGTATATTACATACAGTAGTTAGATAGATTTATTTTTCAATGTTTTTCACTGTGCATCTTATTAAAAGGGTTGTCACCTTTCAGAAAAACCCAATTCCCCAAACAGTTTTGTTATTAAAACAAACCTTCTTTACTCACCTTCCCTGGGTCCAGTGCAGAGTTTCCACCATTGCTCCCAGTGTCCAATATTGGCTGACATCACAGACAAAATGGCAGACAATCACTAAGCTCAGCAGCTCTGAGCGGGGAGTTGCATCTTCAAGGGTAGAGCCGCCGAGCTTAGTGATTGACTGCCATGCTGTCACACAACTTCAGCGCTGCAGTCAATATCAGTCACCAGTAAGGGCGGTGAAAACTCAGAATTGCACCTGGGGATGGTGAGTTAAGCAGGTTTTGTTTTTTTTATAACAAACTGTTCCTAGGGGCTGGGATTTTCTAAAAGGGGTCAACAACTTTCAGATCATGAGTTTAGATAGGGAATAAAGTAGCTTGACTAATGCCAAGCTGTTTTCCCCTTCTTGATTGTCAGCTGTCACTTTGCCAAGGAAAACTGCCTAACAACCACATTCTTTTCACCATAGCCACCAAAGCTGATCTGCGTCTGTGCAGAGTGGCATGAAGCCTGGGCAGGGCTTAAAACAAAGTATTTTTTACTGCCTCAGCAAATCGAAGGGATTGGACAGGATGAGATAATCATGGCCTCTTGTTCCCAGAAATGGTACCATACCAGATTGAGGGTTGTCTCACATTTCAGCTAACCTGTTTCTGGAAACAATGCTTTTTTACTTACGGACAATCTTTTTAAGTTACAGAATATATATAGTAAAACCAACTTGAAGGGGTTTTCCATTGCTTTCAATAGGAGCTGATCTGTAGTACTCGGCAGATAAAGGGGTTGTCCAGGACTACTTTTAAAAAAAAACAAACTATGAGCCTAAATACTTACAGGTGGTTATTAACATGGGAAACTACTTGCCTGTTCTACCCAGTGCCGGCTCAGAGCAGTCACTGACCGATTCTGATTCTCCACATTGACAGAGCAGCTATTTCACTTCTTCTCTTCACTGTTGACGGGGTGTGACTGTCAACATCATACTGACAACAGAGCAGAACAGAAATGAAGGCTCTGCTCTGTCAACATGATGTCAGCAGAAGCTCCTGCATTGCTGGCAGGAGCAGTTTGTGACGCTGTGTGCCAACAGAGATCAACACTGGGCGCCACAGGCATGTAGCTATCAACTATCTGCCTGTTAGTTCTTAAGTTCAGAGTAAAAATAATTAAATAGTCCCGGATAACACCATTAAGCAGTGCATAGAGCAGTGGAGTTCTGCGTCATATACTGTCCACATCTGCTGCTGTCAGAGACGATAAATTTTAGCATAATAAAGAGCCACGTTGAAACACAGAAGGCTTCTCATTTACCACAGCACGGTAAATGAGAAGCAGTGGTGTCATCCCCACACCGATCAGATATTAATGACCTTTCCTAAGGATCGGTCATTAATATCAATGCAGCGAAAAATCTCTTTCATAGATAACATTGCTCCTTGAAAAGTCATTGCAACATAATTTTATGTGAACGCAAGACTAGATGGAGAGGAGCATTACTCCTAGACCCTGTGGACTGCTGATTATCCCAGTTCTGAAAACTTGCATGATTGTAGAGTGAGAATAATCCTAAATTAGGTGCCTTGAGTGCAGAGCACAATGTTGGTGAAGTTCTTTGCCAAGCTTTATTTCTGGTAAAACATGCTACATGGACTTACCTTGTAGATTTTGCAATGGCAGAGTCATTATTCCTCCGGCTGCTGCAGCTGCCACCAGGCCTTGAATGTTTGTAAGATTGGCTGTAGGCAATGTCAGCACCAGTCCTTGCTGTCCCCCAAGTTGTCCGGCCATGTTGAATGGGATAAGAATTGGCTGGTTGAGGCCAGGAGCACCCCCTGGCATCACTCCAGCTACCGCTGATGCCAGTTGTTGTGCTGCTAGCAGTGGCTGGAAAATAAACATAAATCTGAGTTAAGCAAGTATGGGGTTATATGGCTCAGAAAACAGAAAACTCTCCAATGATATGTTGAAAAGCATTTCATAAAGCTTTCTACTTTATCAATTGGCTGAGTATTGTTTACTGTATACTGAACTGCAAATGCAATGAATAAAGCACAAGATGTGACTAAAGTACATAAAAACCATATATTGCTGGAGCCATTGTTTAGTATGTGCATATAATGTAATAATAGAATTGGATACCAGCACACAAGACACATGAATTACCAATATCTACACAAATACTGTACATCATGCTTTCCCACGAGACACATTTTACTCTTTTCCACAAATAAGGCATTTCCTAGCCATTTCTGCTTAATAAAATAAGATGTGTTTTTAGCAAGCTACCTTTGTCTAACATACCCATTTCATCCCCTTGGGCAATATCTACCAACACGTAACAGGCCATCGGTGAAAACACTTGGTGAGCTTCATTTATTATTCATGTCATATTCAAACAGTGCGCCAGTCTCTCCCTCAGGGCTGTGTGGCAGTTTGATCAACAGGGTGCACACTGGTATTGTTTTCTAGCAGTTTTCTACATCCTTAAATAAATGAATTTTGCTTACTATGACTATGAATTCTACCCACTTCATTAGGGTCCAATGCAATAATTGGTAATGTGTATATGTCCTTAAAATTGGCAGAAATGCAATGATATACTTTTGCCAAGGAGTCTGATGTTCATGTAATAAGTTTATCATAGAAGTGGATGAGATGTCCCGTAATATCACGGCTAGGGAACAAAAAATAACAGAACAATTTTTCTAATCCTGGACAACAGCTTTCACGTTTACTCATTAATTTATAGTGAATTGTAACAAAGAATGCTACTTATTGTGCCCACTTTCTAACTTCAGTGAGTTTCATTCAAGTTGACAGTTCATTAAAAGATCTAAACTCCTTTAAAGGAGCAAGATGATGGTTTAGTGATTTCAGAACTGAGGTCCTGGGATGGTATGAATGATATTCCATAACATTGCATTCACACATACAAGTGTTGCAGTCCGAGTTCAGACTGTGAAGCATGGACTGTCCGCTGGTCTCCTGACCTAAACTTAATGGCCCCTTAGGCATAAATGAGACTGTCAAGTCCATGCATCATGCTCTGTAGACGGACCGTAACACATGAACATGAGAATGAAGCATTACTCTAAGCATGGTTGGGTGTATCTGACAAAGGGGAATTAGATTTTGGCCCCGCTGAGGACAGAGACTGATATGAGTGATGACAATCTCCAGATCGAAATGATGAAATATATTGGTGTTATATAATATATATACTGTAATTTTGGTCGATGTGATACATTCTTTTTTACACATTAAACAAAATGTTCATTTGCAGAAACAATCTACTGTAATTAAAGTTGAGATATAACTTATAAACACTTCGAAGATAAAGTAAATCCAAAGTATGCCATATTCCAATTAAATCAGACGGAGCAACGCTATTTAGTCAAAAGTTTCCACCATAACCATTACACTCAAACAATGAAGCACACGGCTATGTGACTGCTAGTGGTATGGGTGATACTAAATAGATAGATTACCATATTGTACACTGTCATAGGATGCCACCTTTGCCTCAAGTCAGTTTCTGAAATTTCTGATCTGTTAGGTGTTCCCTGACCATCTGCATAGCATTCTAGAATCTAGAATGCACAATAGTAAACGTTGGCCGAAGTGGTGAAGATATGTAAAGAACATTGCCATTGGACTGGACTGCCAGTGAAGCAATTAAAAAAGTTTTCTGGACTAATGAATGATGTTTCACTACAGTATCTTGAAGCCTAATGGATGAATCTGGGATTAGTAATACTCAGAAAACACATACATAGGCAATACAATGAAATTTGGTGGAGGCAGGATAGTGGAATTTCAATGTTTGGTCAGTGTCTAGTTCATTTCCAGTGATGAGCAATGTAAATGTTATTATATGCAAAGGTGTTTTACACAGTTCTCTTTTCCAACTTTGATATTCTCACCTATTATGCCTCCGTTACCAACTTCTCCACCTTTCCTTTGCCTCAGTTGGCATTCTCTGCTCTACTGCATTTTGGGTTAACTTAACATGGTAACCTAGTGTACATCTGCAAGGTCATGTTCTCTGGCCTTATAGGCTGGCTCAGGCAGAAGTACATTGCCTGAATAATAAGGTAGTTGACCTCCTTGCTGCTATTGTGCACTGCTGCAAGCTTTTCATTGGACCATGACAAACTAAGCTTTGCTATCTTTGAGTCAAACCTACTGTACTGCTGCCAGCTTTGCTTTGTACTTGGTAACAAACTCAGCTTGTCCAGTTTCTTGGAAGTCTGATCCGTATTGTCATTGAATTTGTAACAAACTCAACTGTACTATATAACTTGCCTTGGACTCAGTAGCAAATCCTATTTTCATTTTTCGCTATTGTACTGTTCCTATTTTGAAGCTGAATAGTAGCCATAACTTCTCTCTGTTGCACTGGTTGCTCTAACCCCATTCTACACAAGTTGGTGTGTCTACAATTCTGTTTTTGTTATTCCAGTCTCGTGCCTTCTGCTTCAGTGTGCTTCTTCAGCTCCTCTAACTCCTACTGAGCTGTTCTGCTGCACCAAAACCCTCAGTCTCTATAAAATACTGCATCAGTATTGCTCTACTAGATCAAAGGCTTTAAAGATCCTCCTCTCCAGGCAAGACGTAACACTTTCTGGAAGAGTTTGGGGAAGACCTATAGCTGTTTCACAATGGCTTTGCCACAATGTACAAATTGTTGTCAATAAAGACCTGGCTTGTTTAGTTCTATGTGAACTTCAGTGGACTGCAACCTGGGATTGGAGATTTTGCTAAATTAAATTCCCTCTGCACAATAAATAACAATCCCAAAAAGATGGAAGAATTGGAAGCAATTAAAGAGACCAGGATGGATGAACACAGAAATTAATCACTTGGTAAAAAGGAAAAAAGAAATGTATATTAAATGGAAAGGGGACATATCTAAAGAAGAATATAATGCTGTTTGCATGGAATGCAACGCAACTGCTAGAAGAGATAAAGCCAGTAATGAAGTGAGACTTGTAAGGGAGACCAAAAGCAATAAAAATGGATTTTGGGGGCATGTCAAATGCTAAAGAAAAGTCAAAGATGCTATAGGATTTTTACAGGATGAAAAGGGTAAAGTAGTGAACAATGATGTTGAGAAGGTCGAACTTTTAAATTCCTATTTTGTGTCTGTGTTCTCTAAGAAAGGAATTGTAACATCAACTGATCTTCATGGTGCCAACGAATGTATAAAATAATCCACACTATCTATAAGCAGAGGGATGTTGAGGGAACACTTAGCTAATTTAAATGAATTTAAATCTCCTGGTCCAGATTAATTACATCCTAGTTTACTGAATGATTTTGCAAAGCAAATTGCAGAACCACTAGCCAGAATCTTTGAAAAAGCCTGGAGAACAGGAGTCCTAGAAGATTGGAGAAGTGCAAATGTTGTCCCTATCTTCATAAAAAGGAAAGAAGATGGAGTCAGGAAATTACTGGCCATTGAGCCTTACTTCAAGATCTTTGAACAAGTTATTAAACAGACTGTATGTAAGTACTTGGATAAGAATACAGTAATTAACCAGAGCCAGCATGGGTTTGTAGCAAACAAATCATGACAGACTAATCTAATTTCCTTCTATGATGGAATCACTGACTGGGTGGATCAGGGATATGTGGTAGATACAGTTATCTTGACTTCGGCAAATCATTTGATAAAGTGTCTCACACTATTCTTATTGAAAAATATGACAAATTACGGGATTAACAAGGCTATGGTTACGTGGATTCATAACTGGCTCTGATTGTACTAAGAGTGGTAATAAATGGTTGCACATCCAATTGGAAAAATGTTTCAAGTGGGGAATCAAGTTCCTGACATAAAAATTGGGCCAGATGGTTAATAGGGTTGACATCTACATGGGCAACCTCTTATTAAATGATACAGTGACATGTAAAATAAAAACAGCAAATACTCATATATACTCACTTCCTATACCAGCACCAATTAAGTGATGATGGCACTGTGTTGGCCAGCGCTTTAATGATATGTCACATAAGCGCTGCAGCCTACCAGCCTCCTTTGATAGGCTGCAGTGCTCAGATTTCCCTTCCAGAACTGTTTTGTTTGGGAGAAGTATGAGTACTGTAGCCTATCATAGGCTTCTTAATGTTTATTCCAGCATATTCTATTCATCTTGATTTTGAGCTTTAACAAATCAATAATACTAATAGGCAGTCATGCAACATGTCATTAAGACCCCATTATTGTCAGTCTGCTTGAGTGTTGAATAATTAATGTTTCCTTCAGTGACAATACAGTAAGCATTCACTCAGAATTGATCACCCCTTTATGTACAGTATTTATTGTGCCTTGCTTATGCACTTTATTTTTTTAGACTAATTGAGAATCCAATAAAACAATAGATAAAATATGTAGAAAAAAGACAACAATGGAATTTCTTAAAAATGCCCAAATCAGGACGGAGTAGGAACAAGCCCCATCCTGGATCATGACAATAATCTGTATTATGAACACCTAGATATTATCAATGGGTATATGTTTGCAAAAACGGCAGGATCTGGGCAATCATAGGCTGCCCTTTAGCAGTACAGAAATAGATGAGGGCTTCCTAGAGACAGCTGTGGAGCAGGGGCGCCATATTCATAATAATATAGGGTGCCTACTTCCGCTGTCTAGGTAGGGATTCAGACAGGTCTAGTTGATTGGTACTGTTGTCAGTGTATCTGAATATGTTTTTATTATTATTATTATTATTAAGATTTTTTGTCCACCCTTTTTGTCCAAAACTTGTCTATGAAGATAGTTTTCAGGGATTCATCTTGTGCAAAACCTTGTCATTATGGTCTTCAATGTAACTATTTGATAATTTCACCTTTGACTAAAGGGCATGTCACACTAAGAGATATCGCTAGCAATATCGCTATAACTAGTGACGTTATAGCGATATTGCTAGCGATATCTCTGTGTCTGATACTTACCAGCGACCGGCTCCCCCGCTGGTTATCGCTGATCGCGCGAGAACGTTCAGGACTGTTTCTCGTCGTCAGCTTCCTGTGGCGCTTCCTGCTGTGAGGACGAGCGACGCGTGGAGCCGGGCGGGAGGACGCAGGATCGCCTGGTGTGACAGGTAAGTAGCGATCCCCGTCCCCAGCGATGCCGCTAGTGAGATCTGCCTATGTGGCAGCTCACTAGCGACCACTTAGCGATGTACCAGCGATCCTGACCGCGTCATATCGCTGGTCGGGATCGCTGGTACATCGCTAAGTGTGACAGTACCTTTATGGGTCCTACTGTTGTTGGCAAAAAGGAGATGATGATAAACTACACAAGATAAGTCACTAAAGATTAACTCCACAGACATTACCCATACATTGAAGCAAATAGGAGAGAACAAAAGGCTTTGATTAGTCCAGATACAATGATAAAACTCAATTATGAAAAAGACAAACAAATAGATGTCAGATACACTGACATCAGTACCCAAAAACTAGACCTAATCTGTATCCTAATGTCTGAATCCCTACCTAGACAGCGGACGTTGGCACCCTATATTATTGCGAATATGGTGGCTATCTCTAGAAAACCCTCATCTATTCCTGTACTGCTAGAGAGAGGGCAGCTAATGATTGCCCAGATATCTTCGTGCTCATAAAACAGATTAGGTCCAGTTGATGGTACTGTTGTCAGTGTGTCTGAATATCTGTTTTTTATTATTGGGTTTTTATCATTGTACCTGGAATAATCACCGCCTTTTGGTCTCTCTTATTATAATCATCTCCTTTTTGCCCCCTTTTTTACCTTTATGCTTGGACCTTGTCTATGTAGTTAATTTTCAGGGATTGATCTTGTGCAAAACCTTATCATTGTGGTCTTCAATGTAATTATTTGGGGATCTCACCTTTGACTGACAGGTCCTACTGTTGTTAATGTGTCCCAAATTTTATAATTGGGCACATTAGGGCAAGCAGGAACAGCCGCCAAGTAGCGGGGGCACCAATATCGCATATCAAGGGAGCCAACCTCCACTGGTATACAAGGATGCAGATGAGAAATTGTTTAGGGATAATCCAGGGTCATCCCTATTTGCAGTGTGTTGTGTGTTTTACATGTTGTTAGTCCTTTTTAATATTGACCTTCATTAAAAGTTATGTTTTATTTTTTGGGGTCTTCACATGTGAGCCATTATAGATAGACCCTGAACCTCTTTATTTTATTTTTTGATGTTGATTTATATTACGTGGAATGGAAAGTCTCCCTCATAATGAGAGATTAGAAAAATTGGGCTTGTTTAACACAGAAAAAGAACCCCTCAGAGGCAATGTGTTTTATATGTATAAATACAAGTGTGTTCCCTAGAAAGAACTAGCACATGACATATTCCTTCAAATGACCATACAAAGGACCAGGACATTCATTATGTGGGAGAAAAGGCAATTTTGTCACGTAAATAGGAAAGGGTTATTTTCAGTTAAAGCAGTCAGACTGTGGAATGCCCTACCACAAGAAGTAGTAATGGCAGACACTATATCAGCATATAAAAATCGACTGTACGATTTTTCCAGAACAAATTGCATTGTGGGTTATAAATAATCTAGCGATAATGTATAAATGGTGGAGAAACGTTGAAATTGATGGACCCGTGACTTTTTTCAACCTACTGTATGTAACTATGTAAGCTTGGATAAGGCGAAGTACACTCTGAAGCGTGTAGCTTTTCCCAACGAATAATTTAGTGTTCTTATATGTCTCGATTAGGCTAGGTTCACATCGCATTAGGGCAATCCGTTTAACGGATCTGCTAAACGGATGCGCTAACGATGAGCCAAATTGTCTGTATTTTTGTGATCACGTTAACGCATGTGTTAACTCATGGTTGTATTGTGTTGGCCTGCGTTAGCAATAGAGTTCTATGCAGAGTGAACGCTTCCGTTCGCTGTGTGTTCGCCGTAACGTACCCAAAAACGTGGTAGTCCAAGTTCGAAGGTGTATCACAAAATAACGGACCATTGCTAATGCATGCCGATTTTGACATGCATTAGGATGCGTTATGCTAATGGAAGTCAATGGGTGTGTTAACATGTCCGCTACATTGCGTTAGTGCCGCATAGAAACGGATCCGTTAAACAGATTGCCCTAACGCGATGTGAACCTAGCCTTATATAGATGTCCATTTAACCCCTTACTGCCAGCTGACGGAATATTAAGTCAGCTTGCAGTATCCCTCGCTTTGAGGTGGGCTCCGGCGGTGAGCCCACCTCAAAGCCACAACATGTCAGCTAATTTAAACAGCTGACATGTGCCCGCAATAGGCAAGAGTGGAATCGCGATCCGCCTGCGCCTATTAACTAGTAAAATTAGAGTTTGACAGCAGGCATTTAACTAGAGCTTCCGGCGCGCGGCCAGAAATACGCGTATCGCTGACCCCGTCACGTGATCGGGGGTCAGCGATGCGTTGCCATAACAATCTGAGGTCTCCTCAAGACCTCTATGGTTGTTGATGGCAGATTGCTATGAGCGCCACCCGCTGGTTGGTGCTCATAGCAAAGCTGTCATTCTGCTACCTAGAGGTGATCTCTGCATCACCTCTATGTAGCAGAGGCGATCGCGCTATGGCAGCTTCAAACCTCCTATGGAGGCTATTGAAGCATGCCGAAAGTTAAAAAAAAAAGTGTTTAAAAATTAAAAAAAAAAAACATAAAAGTTTAAATCACCCCCCCTTTCGCCCAAATCAAAATGAAACAATAAAAAAATCAAACCTACACATATTTGGTATCGCCGCGTTCAGAATCGCCTGATCTATCGATAAAAAAAGGATTAACCCGAGCGCTAAGGCCTCTTTCACACTTCAGTTTTTTACAATCAGTCACAATCCGCCAGGTTTTGAAAAAACCGATCCGCAATTTTTTTTTTGAGGATCCGTTTTTTTCCCCATTGACTTCCATTATTGGCGGATTGTGACGGATTGCCGTCCGTTGCATCCGTTTTTTTTGCGGATCCGCCAAAAGTTCCTGTCCGTCACCATCCTCAAAGATTTCAAAACGGAGCTTGCAACGTTTTTTTCTCTGGCGGATCCTCCAGACACTGTTTTAACCCGAAATTCTTTCTGGGTGCCGGACAAAAAAAATTCTCTCTCTCTCTCTCTCTCTCTCTCTCTCTCTCTCCTTTTCCAGGCTGCGATTCCTTTAAAATTCTTCATTTGTCGGATCCGTCAAAAAAACGGACAGGTGGCATCCGTTGTCATCAGTACTACAACGGATACGCCATCCGTCCTTTTGGCGGATTATGACTGATGCAAAAAACTGAAGTGTGAAAGAGGCCTAAACGGCATAGTGAAAAAAAATCAAAACGCCAGAATTACTTTTTTTGGTCGCCGCGACATTGCATTAAAATGCAATAACGGGTGATCAAAAGACTGTATCTGCACAAAAGTGGTATCACTAAAAATGTCAGCTCGGCACACAAAAAGTAAGCCCTCACCCAACCCGAGATCACGAAAAATGAAGATGCTGCAGGTCTCGGAAATGGCGCAATTTTTATTTTTAGCAGACTTTGGAATCTTTTTTCACCACTTAGATAAAAGAGAACCTAGAAATGTTTGGAGTCTATGAACTCGTAATGACCTGGAGAATCATAGTGGCAGGTCAGTTGTAGCATTTAGTGAACCTAGTGAAAAAAACAAACAAAAAACAAGTGTGGGACTGCACTTTTTTTGCAATTTCACCGCACTTGGAATTTTTTTCCCGTTTTCGAGTACACAACATGGTAAAACCAATAGTGTTGTTCAAAAGTACAACTAGTCCTGCAAAAAATAAGCCCTCTCATGGCCACATTGATCGAAAAATAAAAAAGTTATGGCTCTGGGAAGAAGGGGAGCGAAAAACGAAAACGAAAAAAGCTCCAATCATGAAGGGGTTAAGTGTATAGGAAACAGACTGTTTTCTTATACATAGATCAACACTGCAAAACAATGTACCCTATGCAGTAATCATTTTTTTTATTAGGTGTATTGAACAGTGCCGAGCATGCTGGCCCATCCCTAATGACTATTCTTCCAACCTGACTATGGACAATATTAGTGTATACTTCTTGGGCATATGTGCCCAACAGTAGCCAAAAAAATAGTCTGATGCCTAAACCTAAGATTACTACCTTTTTATCTCTTAATAATAAGGAATATACTCATGTATAAGCCGACCCGTATATAAGCTGCCCCCCTAATTTTGCCACAAAAAACTGAGAAAACGTATTGACTCACGTATAAGCCTAGGGTTAATGGTGGTCCAAGAAGATGCTCCATAGATAAAAACCCCCATATGCTGCTGCACAAGGGTTAATGCTGCCCTATAAGATGCTCCATAAAGTCTCCCCATATATTGCTGCACAAGGGTTAATGCTGTCCCATAAGATGCTCCATAAATACCACCTATATGCTGCTGCACAAGGGTTAATGCTGCCCCATAAGATGCGCCATAAATACCCCCCATAAGATGCTGCTGCACAAGGGTTAATGCTGCCCCATAAGATGTTCCATAAATACCCCCCATAAGATGCTGCTGCACAAGGGTTAATGCTGCCCCATAAGATGCTCCATAAATACCCCCCATAAGATGCTGCTGCACATGGGTTAATGCTGCCCCATAAGATGCTCCATAAATACCCACCATAAGATGCTGCTGCACATGGGTTAATGCTGCCCCATAAGATGCTCCATAAATACCTCTTATTTGCTGCTTCTGCAATTAAAAAAAAATGACATACTCAACTCTCTGTCGCTGGGGGCCAGGTTCCGGTGTCCTGAGCCCCCAGCACTGGCGGTATTTACCTGCCCCTGTTCCATCGCTGTCCAGCGCTGTGTCTCTCAGGTCTCTACAGTGACGTTCATTCATCAGAGGGCGCGCACTGACTACGTCATTGCGCCCTCTGACTTGAATGTCACAGCAGGAGGACCCGGAGACATAGCGGTGCACGGCGATGGAACGGGGACAGGTGAATATTGCTCTGCCCTGTCATATTCACCCCCTCCTGGTGCACGGTCTTCTCTGCAGCCCCTACTTCCTGCATTCAGCGGACACGTGGTACCGCTCATTAAGAGCATATTCATGAGTTTAGTGAGCGATACCACATGACCGCTGAATGCAGGAAGCAGACGACCGAGGAAGAAGCAAGGGCTGCAGAGACGTGCCAGGAGGGGGTGAGTATGGTCTCTGACACCCCCGCTCCCCCACCCACCCCGGTATATGACTCGCGTATTAGCCGAGAGGGGGACTTTCAGCCCAAAAAAATGAGCTGAAAATCTCGGCTTATATGCGAGTACATACGGTATATATATGCATGAAAAAGGGATATTTTACTAAGCTGCATCTAGATATACATTAAAGGGGTTGTCCAGCTTTTGGCTACACGTATGCAGTATGTGACTGCAGACTTGTGAATACTAACATCACGTACACTGCACAACGTGGAGATTCTCTGATGCCGGGAGCAGGCAGTCATGTGACTGAAAGTATGCGATTGTATATTTCAAGCCACTTTTCGACTAACCTGTGTCTTAATGCAATACACTTGCATTAAGAAAAGGCCAAGCCCATTTAGTAAGCATCTGACCTCATGTATGGAAATCATAAACTTGCAGTGACATGCCTGCTCCTGACACCGGCACCAGAGAATCCTCATATCAAGCAGTGTACGCGATGTGACAATTCACAAGTTTGCAGTCTCTTGGACTTGTACCCTAAAGCTGGACAACCCATTTAAACCAAGGGTCTTACAACTAGGGGAGCAATCATAGCAACTGCAGCTACTATGGGGTCTAGATGCTAGATAAACCCATGTCTACCCAAGGGTGAGGTGTTGATATTGAATAGAGTCCAAAGTAAAGGTAAGCCTTTTATTCATGTTCGGTAGATGATAACAGAATCACTCTTTCCAAGTTTTGCTATGATACCTACAGCCCTGCATAAAATATAGACTTTCATCTTTGTAACTTGTATAAAAAAAATCTAGATTAAACTTAGTAATGATATTAAGTTTCCAATTAAATTTAATTAATAATTAATTGACAATCCACATAATTCACATTTTGTGGTGAAATATTTGATTGTCCATTAAGTAAGTCTTTTCAGGTAATTGTTTAAAGTGAACCTGACAGCTGATATATGCTGTCTGACCCATGGGTGGCATGTATCAGGCAAAGGATAGATGATTTCTGGCAGGTATATTTAACTCTGAAATGCTGCAGCATTTTCAGAGAATAGTGTAGTTTAAAATATGCTGAGGCTCGTATTTGAGGCTAATTAGACACGCAGGTTTTCCCTGCCCTCTGACCTTGAGTGATAGGCCTCTCCCTAACTCATTCTCAAAGAGAGAGATCTGTCACTTGAGGGCAGCAGCAGGGAGAAGCCATGTGGATCAGTAGCCAGCGTCTGCTAAACTATATTTTTCTCTGAAATGAAGCACAGTTTCAGGGTCAAGCATACCTGGCTGAGATAATACCTGTGGATCAGGTAGTATGTATCAGTTACCAGGTTCCCTTTAATGCAAATGCCATCTTGAGAACAAGTAGAAATTAGGATTGTAGATCCCAATGGCTGACATTACTGTTGCTACTATCTGACTTCAACACCAAAATAAGTGGAATGATACAATTTTAGGGCATGTCCAAATGTTAACATTGAGACCTTACTGCATATTGAAAAATCCTACAAACACTTAAGTTTGCTCATATGTTTGGATATTCTCAAGGAGGGAAGGAAGCAGATGCTTTCTATTTGAAATATGTTCTAGAAATGGGGGAAGACTAAAGTTTTAGGATTGCATGGGCAATAGATATTGGAGAGTAGACAGGAGAATGGTCAAAGATTGACATTTTCCACATGGAATTTTTATTAAAAAAACAATCATGTTTAAAACACAAAAACTCTGAGTTTATGTAATATACCATTATTTCAAGTGTGACAGGGTCACTGGCACGGTGTATGAGGGGAGATATGTGTCATGGAGACTGCTTTCCTCTGTGATCTAGAAACCCATAAGTTTCTTTTCAGGATGATATGTGCTGAAGGAGTTAAGCAGCTCTGTTATGGGCGGGTTTTTAGGTGTGTAGGTAAGAGATGGGAGGGACACCTACTCACCATATCTCCACCTCAAGGGTGTGGCTGGGGAAATAAATGTCAGGACAGTTTTTCTGTGGTCTGTGTTGTGTAGAACTAAGGAAGCCTACAGGATGACGCTCCTGTGAGAACTGCTATATGTGTTGGCCCAGAAGTGATGGGCAGGACTGCTTATGAACTTTTTATTTCCTTTTGAGCCAGAAAAGCTGTTTTTATATTACCATTTTGGGGTTTATGATTATGATACATTAAACCACCCAGAGACTTTAACCCACGTGTGCCTGTGTCTACCTCGAGGAGCAGCTAAGTGAGCTGACCTGCCACAAGTGGTATTTTGGATGCAGGTAAACGTTCCAGGAACACATGTAACAGCAATGTATAAATCGTATGTACTGGGTTAGGGCAGCTACGAAGATGGAACAGCGGTCGTAAAAATGAGATGAGCTACTCAAGCACCTGATCCTGAGCCAGCAGCAACAGCAACAGATACAGCAGGAGACTAATAAGCTCCTAATGCAACAGATTCAGCAACATCAAAGGCAGATGGAACTCTTGATGGGAGATGACTGCAGCAGAGAAACTGCCCCTCCCCCACATCAAGGTGATGACTCCTGTGTCCAGAAAGCGGTAAGACGAGCCATGTAAAAGATGACCCCAGGGAATGATACAGAGGCATTTTTGGCTGTTTTTAAATGGGTTGCAGAGCTGGAGAGGCTGCCCCCGGACCAGTGGGCAGAGGTGCTGGCCCCCTATCTGACAGGTGAACCCCAGAAAGCATATTTTAACTTGGCCTTGCAGGATGCCCGAGAATATGTCAAGTTTAAACTGGAGATATTGGCACGCTCAGGGGTCACTATGTCTGTCAGAGCCTAAAGGGTTCATCACTGGGCGTATTGTGGTGACAAACCTCCCCGCTCACAAATGTTTGACTTGTTGTGTTTGGTCCAGAAGTGGTTGCAGCCAGAGTCCTCCACTCCAGCCCGAGTGAGTCATGATAGACAGACTTATTCACTCTTTCCCCTGGCATTGCAGACCTGAGTTACCCAAGGAGATCCCCAGAATGCAGATGATCTGGTGGGCCTCGTAGAAAGGTACCCGGTGGACGAGAGGTCCCTGAAGAAGTCAGGGAGTGGTACATCTCCATACTGTGATACCCAGAAGGAGCTCGAGTCCCAAAAGAAGAGTAACAGAGTCAACCACTTGGGGGGAGTCCAAGGCCCTAAGGAGCTGCTGAGGGGCTACTAAAGCCTGCTGCTAAAGACCTGATCTGCTGGCGGTGTCACAGTCCTGGACACATAGCAGCCCATTGTCCTATGTCTGCTGAGCAGATGGATTGCAGCCTGGGCAGGTGTTGCTCGTATTATGCCTACCCAGCCTGCAGTGTAGACTATCAGCCTGGAGAGGGGCTGCAGTCATGTCCCTTGACCATAAACGGAGTACTGGTGTCAAGACTTTTGGACTCCGGGACCTTGGTGACCCTGATAAGGGCCACACTTCCCCACCAGTTGATCACAGGGAAACATGTGGGCATCCTCTGTATCCATGGGGATACAAAGACTACCCTGTTGCCAGAGTGTTGATTAAAATGAGCCGTGGTACAATGTTCCATGAGGTCGGGGTAGTCAGAGACTTGCTGCACCCTGTGATAATTGGGCAGGACTTTAGCCTGTTCTGCGACTTGTGGGGAAAAACAGGGATGTCCAGTGTCTCAGGCAAGAGCCAGCGTAACCCTGATGAATCCCCATTGCAATCAGAGGTGGAGGAGGTCCCTTTTGTGTCCTAGGTGGTGATGAGGACCAATCGGTGACCAGGGAGGCTAAGGTTCCTGAGCTGGGGGTTTCTGGGGAAAATTTCAGGACTGCTCAAATGCGGGATCTTCCCCTAAAAGGTTCCTTTGAAAATGTGTCTGTGATTGATAGGGTTGCTCAAGAGCCAGGGCTTGATCCAGGTTCCCACACTTTGCAGTCAATGGCGAATTCCTGTATAGAGTGACTACACTGACGGGAGGTGAAATAGTGGAGCAGTTGTTGGTTCCAGGGCCATGCCAGCAGAGGGTTCTAGACATGGCTCATTCGCATGTTTTGGGGATGGAGAAAAGGCAGGAGAGAATACTGCAGAGGTTCTATTGGACGGGATGTTATAGGGAGATCCTAATTTATTGTAGGTCCTGCCCCACTAGCCAGATAACTGCTCCCTTTGCGCACTTCTGAAGTTCTCTAGTTCTGTTACCAGTAATAGAGATCCCATTTGAGTGAATTGCCATGGACCTAGTAGGTCTGTTAGTTAAGTCGGCATGAGGGCACCAATATATCCTAGTGGTAATGCACTATGGGACCCGGTACCCTGAAGCCATATGACTAAGGAACTTTTTGGCTAAGAGTATCGCCCGGAAACTTGTCCATAATTTTGCTAGGAAGAGGCCTGCCGATTGAGATTCTGACAAACCAGGGAACCCCCTTCATGGGCAAGGTTATGAAAGAATTCTGTAGGGTTCGCCAGATTGCCCAGCTGCGAATCTCAGTGTATCATCCACAGACCGACAACCTAGTGGAGCGCTTCAATAAAACCCTGAAAACCATGCTCATAAAGGTCTTTGAGAAGGATGGTTGAGACTGGGACTACCTGCTTTAGTTTCTGGTCTTCTCCATCAGTGAAGTTCCCCAGGCCTCTACTGGCTGCTATTGGACATTGCCAAGGAAATGTGGGAAGCTGAGGTCACGCCACATCAGAGCATCATAGAGCATGTCGCCCAGCTGCAGGAGAGACTGGTGAAAGTGAAGCCTATTGTGAAGAAGCATCTTCTCCAGGCACAAGAGGCACAGGCAAAGGTGTATAACCGATCAGCGAGGCTTAGGCATTTCCAGCCAGGGAACTGCGTGCTAGTGCATATCCCCACGGTAGAGCAAATTCCTAGCCATGTGACAAGGCACATACAAGGCAATGGAAAAACTGGGTAATATTAATTACAAGGTACACCAGCTGGGACGAAGGAAGCCACACCAGATCTATCACATGAACTTGCTAAAACCCTGGAGAGACCAAGAATTGCTGGACACCCCTTGCCTGGGAGCCAGTGCCAAAGCCACCATGGACGATGTCACCATTGCAGAGACTCTGATTCCGGCCCAGAGGCAACAGTGTCATGAGCCATTGCAACGGAACCGGGATCTATTCTAAGAGTTGCTGGGGCATACGCAGGTGGTCGAGCATGACGTGTTGACAGAACCATACATGAGGGTGAACCCAAGCCCTATAGAATTCCAGAAGCATGGAGAGAGGTGATATCCAACGAGGTGAAGAGGATGCTAGACCACGGGTGATAGCAGAGTCAAAAAGTGGATTGTCGAGTCCTATTGTCCTCGTACCGAAGCCTGACGGTGAGTGGCAGTTCTGCAACGATTACCGCAAACTGAATGAAGTTTCTAGTTTTGATGCTAAACTGATGCCTCGTGTGGATGAACTCAATGAGAAACTTGGATCCGCAAGGTATATTACAACCCCGGACCTGACAAAGAGCTATTGGCGGATCCCCATGTCCCAGAGTGCCAAGGAAAAGACAGCTTTCTCGATGCCTGATAAGTGTTTTCAATATACCAGGATGCCCTTCGGTCTGCAGGGGGCCCTGGCTACCTTCCAGAGGGTGATGGATCGGATCCTGGTTCCACATAAGAAGTATGCTGCAGCGTACCTCGATGACATAGTGGTCTTTAGCCCTGACTTGGTTAGTCATCTGTCAAAGGTACAGGCAGTTCTGGATGCTTTAAGAAATGCAGGGTTCATGATAAATCTGAAAAAATGTGCCATAGGAAAGGAAGAGGTCAAGTACCTAGGCCATGTCATCTGGAGAGGCGAAATTAAGCTGCAAATCAACAAGATTGAGGCGATTCAAGACTAGCCACAACTGCTTTCCAAGAAGCAAGTGAGAGCATTTCTTGGAATTGTGGGGTACTATCGGCGATTCATTCTGAATTTCGCTATGATCACCTATGATCATTGCTATGATCATTGAAAGATCTTCTTAAAGGCACCAAATCGATGATAGCTAAATAGACTGATGACACGGAGGTGGCGTCCCAGGAACTTAAAAGAGCTCTGTGTAAACATCCTGTTCTGGTTGCACTAGACTTCAGCAGAGAAAATGTGGTCCAGACGGACGCATCAGAAGTTGGCTTGGGAGCCGTGCTAAGCCAAGTAATAAATGGAGCAGAACATCCAATCCTGTATTTGAGCGGGAAGTTCTAGTCATGTGAGAAGAACTACGCCACTGTCGAGGAGTGTCTAGCAATAAAATGGGCCATGGATACATTGAGGTACTATCTACTAGGCCGGAAGTTTAACTTGTGTCCGAGCATGCCCCTCTGAGATGGTTAGGGGAGAAAAAGGGTAAGAAAGCCCGGGTGACTAGGCAGTTTTTAGGCCTCCATGATTTCAAATTTCATGTAGAGCACAGGCCCGGGAAGTCACACAGGAACGCAGATGCCCTCTTCTGAATGCCCTTTCTGGTGTCAGAAGGTGCCATAGCCCCTGGCTTTGGGCAGAAGGGGAATATGTGACAGGGTCACTGGCACAGTTTATGAGGGGAGATATGTGTAACGGAGACTGGCATCCTCTGTGATCTAGAAACCCATAAGTTTCTTTTCAGCATGATATGTGCTGAAGGAGTTAAGCAGCCATGTTATGGGTGAGTTTTTACGTGAGTAGGTAAGATGGACAGGATGCCTACTCACCATATCTCCACCTCAAGGTTATGACTGGGGAAATAAATGTCCAGCCAGTTTTTTTTCTGTGGTCTGGTCTGTGTTGTGTACAGGCAAGCAAGCACTAGGCTGATGCCCCTGTTGGAGCTGCCATATGTGTAGGTCCAGAAGTGCTGGGCAGGACTGCTTATGATTATGAACTTTTTATTTCCTTTGGAGCCAGAAAAGCTGTTTTTCTCTTACCATTTTGAGGTTTATGATACAATAAACCACATAAACCACCCATAGACTTTAACCCACGTGTGCCTGTATCTACCTCGAGGAGCAGCTAGGTGAGTCCACCTGTCACACAAGGTAATTACTGACAGCTTAAGCAGAAACCAAACCAATTCAATATTCAAGGATGGTGAATTAAGGATTAGATTCATTGGGGATGAACAATGAGACCTAACCATGCATAGAAGCTAAACTCGGGAAATGCAGATGTAAGGAAGGATTTTCAAACAATGTGAGCTCATCCAGTCTTGATGTCACACACTTGCCTTCATTTGACACAAACATTCTTTAGTTTGCAGAAACACAACAGCTACTAATAATACAACTTTAATGATTGCCAAAAGCAATATGATTTCAAAAATCCCTCAGGAGATCTTAATATATTTGAGATGTTATATTCAAGCATCCACCTGTCTTTTCTACAATGCTGCTTACTCTTTGAGATCACAAAGTCAAGCAAAGAGAACAAGAAGAGTGTGTCATAATAACATGCATTACATTAGACGTGAGACACTTCATTGTATAGTCACACACTAAAGCATTTGCCCTAAATATGTATGAGTAGAGAACAAGTATTCTAAATGGTTTCATAACAAGTTTTCAAAGTAGTACAAGTGAATGTGAGGTTAATATATACAAGCCTAAAGCACACAACCACTTCCACTGTCTTAGCTATATCTACAATGTATTTACTAAAAACTACTTTACCCCACACTTTTAAAATGGTATTAACATATACAAATTATTATGATCATTTGGAATTTTTCTTTTTTGTGTCATTACTCTACTTTAGCCTCATATCACTAGGAATTGCCATAAATATCTGACTAATTGGAGTATAAACTCTGAGCCCATTGCTAGTA